>NC_134425.1:14296704-16696704 GCF_030867145.1 Opisthocomus hoazin
TCCTTTCCAACAAGAAGCACGAAGACACAGCTCAGACTTTTGGGGTATTTCAAAAGCATTAGCCTTTAAATTCAACAACAGCCCGTGTGTCAAATGTGCAGTCATCTCCATTAGCTAGGCTGTTTCTAAGAAACCGCTTATGATTCTCCCCTGAAAAATGCTCTGCATTTGCATTTCCTACTGGGTGAAATACTACTTCCAAAAAGCATTCGACGTCTCGAGTGGTCCCAACACCCGGCCTTCAGAGGAGACGGCTCCTTCCATCCGCAGCCAGGGTCCTGCTCCCCTCACCCAGCTCCTTCGAGAGCCACCTCGTCCTCCGTCGGACACAGCAACGACCACCTCTCGCACGCAGCTTTTTTGCGTCAGTTAATTCCTGCCAACACCATCCACAGCCTTTTTCGGTGTCTAATGCACCCTCCAAAATCCAAATCAAAGAGAGGTGGTGATAGTTTTCATACAAAATGCTCCCGTCTGTGCTTTCAGCTCTTGAAGGTAGTCTCAATATACATAAATGTCTAGCTTGAGACCAATTTTCCTCAGGCTTTTATTTTACATTCATAGTAAATGTGATGCTCAGTTGTTTCTTAAACACAACGAGTGTCTCAGTCATTGCCTCTATATCTAAATATTGATCAACAGCCATCTAGGCTACGCTGCTTCTAGAGGACCAGCTTGTGAGGCTGCTTCTGGACAGGAGCGCGTTGGTTTGCTCCGTCACATAAGGACACCGAGCAGCTACACACCGTGTTTTATTTTAAAATGCTGCACAAGCATTAACTACTCTGCCCAGCACCCTGCAAGGGTGGTAAGTATTGCTCTCTCCTGATATACAGATGAAGAAACAGTTTAAGTGACTTGCCCTGGGCCAGGCAGCATGCCAGCGGGCAGCTGGGATGATGGCGATGCTCCGTCCCCACAGCCCCGGTCGGCAGCGCAGAGCCGGGGCTCCTGGTCAGCCGAAGCAGAGACCTGCTCGTGGGCAGGCCCCTCAGCGGAGGTCTCCTGCAAGAGGGCTCCTGCACCTAACTGCAGGGCAGGCTTGGGGTTTTGTGTTTTAAACTTACCACTGCGCATCCTGAAAGCCTCCAACGCTATTCACTGAACTTTAACATGTACCATATCTAGCGAAAAAACAATTCACTTTACGAACTACAGGGGACTTTGTCCTCACTGAGACCCCCAGAAAAGTATCAGTGAAGTAAGCGAGGCTCCATAGCCTTACTCTTACTGTGCTGTGGTTTAAGCTTCTTAGAGCCTTTTAAGACGGATTGAACCAGAGGCTGTTGTCCAACTTTGTCACATCCGATAATCTGAGAAAAGTCTGACGTGGCTTTCAGGTGAACTCGAGTAGTTCCTATTTACACGTCCCAGCTAAACCGCTTGGAAAGATCATTCAGCGCTGCAGACAAGCCAGAGTCTCTAAGACTGTTTTCCAGGACCGCCAAAAGGAAAAGGTATTTGAATCAGGGTATGTGGATTTCCGCCATGCAGCGGCCTTTGAGTATTTACAGGCAGTGAGATTTCTTTACATTTAGATCATTCTTTCCCAGTTCCCTTACTAGTCTGAAAGGACTTAACTGGATTTCCTCACACCATGATTAGCCATTTTTAAGAAGCAGCCCTCTGCTTGCTACACACACACTGGTAGAGGAAAAAAATAATTGGGGAACACATTTCACATTGTTGAAATGAAGTCCACCGAAGCCAGATTTTACAAGACATGACAACGTACTAATGCCAAACTGACACAAATTCTCATCTATGCATTTTGGCTTTAATGGGTTAATTAGCTTGGCTGGATACAAATTTTAATTATCTGAGTTTGACATTAATGTCCTTGGAGTGTTGTCTATAAGGATTTGGGGAATCACAGACATTATTTTAGTTACTTCTGGAAACTGTGTGTTACACTGGGATTTAAATAGTAAGAACAGACAAGAATAGTGAGAACAGGTTGATCTATTTTGAAAAGTCAGACTTTGTGAAACAGGACAAACTGAGATGAAGCTGAAGCTGGTCTACCTTGCTAGGTTCAGTCAGTCTTCAGGGGAGTGTTGTGGCTATAATACAGAAGAAAAAGACTGGGAAGTTAGGAAATAATCCCCTTTGAGGACAGCTGACTGGGCAGAAATTTTAGATTAAGCATAACAAAGAATTCTGTACACAACTGAGATTTAGAGTCAAGATCTCTTCATCATCAAACACAGTTTCTCAGGCAGAAGGTAGCCAGTTTTCAGATGGTTACATATGCACAGAGGGTTTACACAAGCCAGGGAACAACCACCCACCTCAATTACCGGCAGCGGCTCAGCTCCTCCAGAGTGAGAACGGAGCACGTGCACCTGACGGCAGAGCCTCGGCAGCTCTGCACCGTGGAAACGCCAGGCTGCCACCGGCTCGCTGCACGTGCAGCAGGGAGGTTACACCAGGGAACCACAGAACAGCATTCTGCACACAGAATCTCTGATCAGCAATTTCTAGCACAATTATGACTGACCCCTGAACAAAACAAGAACACCTAGCACACAGTCTGTTAATGGAGTATCTTAATATTACTGAGGCTGGAGGTAAAGCACGATGCAATCTAATGCACATACTCCACTTCTCAATTCTTTGGAGATGGAAGGTATTTCCTCGCAAAAGGACAGCGCTACAGCACAATTACAAGTACTGTTAATGGGCTGAGTTACGGCATGCTGTTTTAAGTGCGTTACTTCTTGCTTTTAAGGGTCTGCGTAAGTAGATCAGTCATCTGAGGATTTTTAACTGTATTTCAATAAATACATATTTAATCTGCAAAAAAAATGTTTTTCCAATTGTTTTCTGACAAACTATCACAGGTTATTTGAAACAAGTAAGATCTGCAGTTCTGCAGAAAGTAGCATCTACTAAGAGCTTTTCAAAACACCCTTCTTTTTTTCTATTATTTTCTGTTCATTTTTCTAGAGATGCATTTGTTTTAAGGTTCAAAAGAGAATCCTGATTGCGTTCTGTGTATATGGATTTAAGCTCTCTTTGTGCTTGCAACAACATAAATAAATTCACTCTTTATAACAGCAACTGCACTAGTTCTTTAAAATGCAATGCAACCCTTCGTGCAGTAGCTCTGCACCTTTTAAAGACAACCTTCGTTCTGTTCACCATGTTCCCTTGGTACCAAAACCAAAGTAATTTGGATTTTCTTCTGTAAAAATCTGTATAGATAATTTGGCTTTGGGAACACTAAGTAAATGCAATGCGTTTCTCTTTCAGGTTCACACACCTATGCAATTGCTAGAATTATATGAATACATTTAAATTCCTCCTAAATGAAGGAGGGTAGCATTCAGACAACTCCTCTGTTGCCCAGTAAGAATTATAAAAAGGTAGAGGCTTCTTTGAATCACAAGATGTAACTTGCAGAAAGGAGTCTATTCTCCTTACTTTCTTCCACGGTGTTCTGGTTAAAGCACCTAGACTGTCGTCCTGTGAGAAACCAAACACCTCCCGGGAACTGCAAAGCAAATTTAGAGCTCTTAGCACTCCACCCCATCAGCTCCAAACTTAACAAGGGAAAGCAAGGAACTGATGGAGGTTATCAAACTAAAAAGTGATAATCGCAAAAAATGGTAAAAAAATGTTCAAAAGCACAGTGAAAGAAAATTCTCCAGCATGCAGAAAACTTTTTTTCTTTTTAATAAACAAACAGCTAGATTTCTTTGTAACATTGCCTGCATTTTTCTTTTCCCCCAAAAAAGTGAGTAGGCAAGTTTGTGTTACACTCTTTAGAACATAAAGGCAGTTATTTTCACCCTTGGATGAAACATCAAAACCTCTAAAGGCCTCACTCATTCACAGATGGGAAATGGAAAGCCTTCCTATCATATATTTTGGAGACAATATCCTTTTTTCTGGAAGTGCTGATAAGGAACAAATTCAAACTAGTCCTCAGCCGCCTGTATCTTCTTATTTATTAAAAACAATGGTATCTTTTAAATCCTGTATACTAAGCTATCGGTCAATTTTGATTGACACAAATATTTGTATTAAAGGTTACATACTGCAATTTATAATTGGGTACTATCACAATACTGTATGTTAATGTAATCAGTATTTTCATTTCATTAATTCATTTGCAGCATGACACTGCAAGGGTATTCTTACATATACTGAAGACACAGTTGCTAAGTAGTTCAACAATTCTCCTTTAAGCGGGATTTTTTTTTATCTGATAAATTTTTAACACAATAAAACCACTCCTAGTTCTGTGTGTGTGTTTTAATTTCCCACCTTTTAAAGTGTTTAGGTACTTGGAATACCTAGCATACTGAATTAATCCACAAATATTTACAAGAAAAATCTATTTAATTTCTTTCTATAGTAACTACCACAGGGACTATTGTAATGAAAAATTTCCCATCTTAAAGAATTAATGCGATTACTGATATAGAGAAAAAAAGTAATTTATATCATCACAAACACGTAAAAGATATAATCCCATATTCACAAAAAGAATCTTTATTCCCTCTTTGAATTCTGAGACAATACAGTCTTGCCTTGAGGAGAACAGAAATATTATGAAGTACCTTAAGCAAGATAATTGTAAGAGAAAAAACTACAATTGCATTATTGTTGTGCTAAACTGTGACATACTTAAAAAGCTAATTTCTTTTATTATAATGGAATTTGGTGTGCGTATCCTTTAATCTGCTTCACTATTTCTTCACATTTTTACATGCACACGTATGTGTAAAGTGTTTCCCGTTATCCATACTACCTGGTTAAACAAACTGCAAGAAATTTAAAACAATTAAAAATATACTTGGCATTTCCATAAAGTTCACTAGATTTTTTAACAGTTTTGGAACTAACTGAACATCTAGGATGTCACAAAAATGCACAGCAAATTAAAGATCTACTGCAACTCAAATATTATTCAAGAAGACATGATCAATATTTTATGAAAAAGTAACATTTGACATGAGTGACTGTCCCAAATTTTACCAAATGCATTTCAACCTACCACAACACTGAACAGTTTGCATCTAAATGAAAAGCTACGCAAACAAAAAAGTAGCCCCAAAATAGGGCTTTCTGCAGCTATGTCGGTTAAAGTGCATTTACATTTAAAATTCAGTACACTCAGCCTTCAATTATTCCTTTCAATTAAATAAATTTTAACCAAGAAATTAATCTGCTGTGGCTGGGAATTTCTCTATTCCACAGAAGCAAACATTTTTTCACTCGTTCTCCTTTAAAAAGCAAATTTAACAAAACTGGTAAGACAAAAAGGATGACCTAATTAGTACTAAGTAATATTTAAAGCTTTTATATATAGTACACTCCTATTGCTACCCCTAACTTCCAAGGCTTTATACTCACTGATACTGTTTGATTTCTCTGGCACTATTACTGCTTAAGCATGCAAATTCGTATTATGCATTCCTGTATGCATCCAACACACACAGAGGAATCACACTGTAAAGAACATTTTCTGTGAACCTTGATTAAATGAACTGTTAGGGCAGTGATGCCCTCAAAGGCAAATGGGATCACCTCTGGTGACCAGAGGTCGTCAATGGGCAGACCGCTGCAGAACTAGTCAAAGGCAATAAAGACAACTGCTCAGAACCAGCAAGAACCAGCACTCGGAAGCGAGTGAGTTACAGGACTCTCTCACCCTCTTCTACCCAAGAGCCAGTCCCACTGGAAAGTGACACCTTGACCAGTTGCTCTCCCACTCCTCACCACTCAGGAGAGTGGGACACAAGATGCAGTAAGCAACCAAAGTGCATGTCTTGTATTTATTTCCTTAGAACTCTTAATTTCTGTTAAAGCACTGAATTATTAGTGCTCTACTAATTAAGTTCATTTCTGTTATCTGAACAGATTTGACAAGCTGGTTATGAAAAAATACCCATCTACATTAAATAGAGCAATATTGGATAAAAAAAAAGTAGGTGAGTGAAGAAACAAGGCATCAACAAATATTGCCAGCTTTCTGTTCGGGCAGCAATTTCAGCATGAGCCTTTCTTTGCTCTGTGCAGAGCCCAGTTCCCACACATCAAAGCCCTGAAGCACACACTGGCCTTAAGCACATGCTTAAAACCAGCACTGCTGGGCTAGGACCTTCCGACTGGCACACAGCACATTCGCGACTCCTCGCAATGTGATCCCCGCAGTAAGCACGGCCTCTTTTCCAGTGTGCGTGACCTACTCCAAAAATTTACATCCAAACCAAAAAGATTATGTACTAAAAATCGAATCACGTTGTGACAGCATAATGATAATGCCCAATATACATCACCGTGTAAACGATGAAGCCCCTATGGTCACAAACTGCAAGTGAATTCGGCAGGCAAACCTATGAAAGTAACTACAGTGCAGTACACGAAGGAGACTTTAAACCAATACTTGTGAAACATCAGTCTTTCACATCTGTGCCACAAGTGGCCAATTTGCATTATATTGCAATGGCCCACAGGTCTTTCACATGTAACTTTTTTTCCAATTAGATCAAACAAATACAATCTCCAATATTCTCCTCTAAGCTGCTGTCATTTAGTGTGAAAATAGTTGAAAGAGTTTAAGTCAGTTGTATTTTTTAAAGGAGAAAAGTTATCTATGAAGGAAATACTTTTTTTTTCCGGACTCATATGTACTAATAGGGGTTTCGTAATCCAAAACTCAAAATAGTCCTTTAAACAAAAAGTTTTTAGTTAATATCAGTGTTTTGGAGCCTCCCACTGGCAGCCATCACACAGCTGAAGTGAACTACCAGCTGAATGGAGGGTTTATATCCAGGCATCAATGACTATTTTGCTTTAAAAGAAATGAGTATTTCTGAGTTTGTATTTTAAATGTGATTTAAAAGATCATAAAGGAAAGAATCCAGCATTTATTGTGTGTCTCCCAGCAGACTACTTAATGTTCAAACATCTACTGTGCAAAGGTCAAATGATTTCACTGAATGTAATGGTGACAAAAATATTCTGCAGCACTGAAAAAAATATTAGATGATCAAGGAAAAAGCCATGGACCTAAGACCTCGCAAGAGTCACAACAAATAGTGTAGATTCAGTTCAGTAAGAAAGAAAATTGCAAGTTGTGTCAGGAGAACAAGATCAAGAAAGATAATAGGTAAAATACAAATTACATACTTTTGGTAATGTTCTTCATAAAGGAATATTCTAAACTAATAGAGCAAATGAATTTTTATAAAAAAAT
Organism: Opisthocomus hoazin; assembly: GCF_030867145.1. Classification (NCBI taxonomy): domain Eukaryota; kingdom Metazoa; phylum Chordata; class Aves; order Opisthocomiformes; family Opisthocomidae; genus Opisthocomus; species Opisthocomus hoazin. The sequence continues at coordinate 14,303,915 of NC_134425.1, forward strand.
CCTTTTCTTACATAAATATTGCTTGCACAGAATTGAAAAAAAAAGCATTCAGATGAAGAACCTCTGAGGTATTCTGCTGCAGGCAGCAACATGGATAGCTGAACTTACAAACAAAAATCCAATGTAAATAGTTGTGCTAGTAGTAACATACACAGGGCAAAGCTGCAGTGAGCACTCGTTCAGGAATGAGACAGATTATAGGTAAAACCAATACGAAAAAAATTTACTCAAACGCTTATCTGAAGCAAACAGCAAAGGCTAATAGGCAGCAATTTATTTTCCATTTTATTATGCTTTTCCTTCCTTGACCTTTCCATCAAATATTTCAGGCTCTCATTCTTTCTAACACAAAGAGGCTCCAAGGCGCGCCATGCACACCACTCACGGTGGTCCTGGCTCTTCAAAGCCCAGGTCCCGCGACCAGCTGGGAAGAGCTGGCAACAAAACCAGGAACTGCCCACCTGCCTCTGGGATCTACTGCTGCAGAAGACGAATCTGGTGGTCACCCACAGCACTTGGTCTGGGGAGATCCAGTGGATCTGTCCACACCAACGGGTAAGAACGTTGAGGGCACGAGGCAGATATGCAGCTGAGTGGCAAACGAGGAAAAAACCCAACAAGCAGGGGTAAAGCATGTATAGAAGGAGAAGAAAACTGGAAAATTATATGGACAAGGGAAAAAAAACCAAAATAGATGACAGGTCAGCAAAGAAGTAAGAGAAGAGTCAAGGGAACAGAAAACAGGGAATAAGGTAACTAAGAGCAAAAGTATAACGTGGTGTTCGCTTTCTAGAAGAGAATACAGCATTTCCCACATTAAAGAAAAGTGGCAGGGGTTTTTAGTTTATTTTGGTTTTGGGGGCTTTTTTCACTTTTGTGTATAATAAACAAACGAACAAATCTTGACTAATCTTGTATTCTAACATCTAACATCAGAACTTGAATTTTGTTAACTTAAGCTGGTGTATTGTTTAAAAAAAATCAAGCTCTGGCTAGATGTTTAAAAAAAAATCAGACATATCTGATAAAATACCAAGTCAAGATGGAAAATAAGGTGCTAGATTGATACTACATCTGAATGAGACTTCTGTTAGCTAGCTCACAAAAAAAAAATTTTTTTGTGTAGATGCTACTAATTTTATATATTAATACAAAGTTACATAATTTTGACTACTAAATTATGTTCAGAAACATACATACGTTTTTTTCTGTGCTCAACCAGTGCAACAGCCTGCTTTGCTGAGCATTTTGAAAACCAGTTGTCCCCAAGCAGAACAGTAACCTCATTGGTGTGGACAAGTTTTCCTGGCATGAAGGCAAGAGGACCAAGAGGTACCTGTCAAAGGCACAGAAGAAACAGCTGAAAATCACTAGTGGAAATAAAGCCTAGGCAGTCATTCATGTCTTAGTTTTTCTAAAAAAAAAGTACAACACAGAGTTAAAGACGTAACAATTCTACAGCAGTTATTTAACGTCCAGCCCTCCATAAACATTCAAATGACCAGATCCATTTGAACTTAGTATTGTACTTATAAAATCAGAAAAGTGGTATATAACTAGAAAACTTGTTTCGTGACATCGAACTATAGTATAGCTGAATGCTCACATGGAGAACAAACTCACTTAATTCTAACATGTAAGCCTTAATGATAAAAAAAATATCATTTGGGTGAGTTACGTATTTGTTATACACAGACTACGTTCAATTCCCAACAAAAGCAAGTTCAGCTTTGCTAAAATTTTTAAAATAAGTACTTGACAGGCAAAGCTGAGTTGCTTTTCTCAGTATCCACACTGCCAACAGTAAGTACCCAGAAATCCCAGTGTAAGCCTGCAGGGCTACTGGCAGGATGGCAGGCCGTGCTTCACCTCCCTCTGTCTCACCGCTGAGCAGCACGCAGACCTCAACCTTGGGGCAGCGCTCCACCAGCAGCGCCCGTCCTCCAGTGGCTCTCCTGGCACAGGGACCAGCACAGAGAACCAGAATACTTCCAAGAGCAGTACACTGGCGATAAGCACATTTTACAACTTTAAAAGAAGCTTCTTAAAACATGTAAGCCCTTTTTCAACACGTTACAATGTGCAGGTCATTATTCTTATGATTGAAGACACGGCCCACACTCCACGGACAGTGCCTGGGCAGGTCCTACCCCTGAGGAGAAGCCCTGGCTACCCTCGCTCCTCTCTCCCGCACCAGCCCCCTGCACTCTTACCCTCAGACCTACGGCCACCTGCCCCGCTGCCTTTGGGCTGCGATCGCAAAGACAGCAGGAGACCAAAATCAAATGAAAGTTAAAATGGAGGTGGCAAAAAGCTAGGAACCACATCCGTGTGAAGTTCTCTCTTTCTTAGGGTAAAAAGAGATCTGTCTCAGCCAGTTTGTATTAGTTCCACCTAATATATTCCTCTGCTGCCTTCTTCATATCCTCAGGATAGCCACTGCTTTCTCATCACATCTGTGCTAAAGCAGAGCGCTGGGCCGGGTGGATCTGTGTCCTCAGAAAGCAATCGTCCATAGCTTCGGTACCCGGGAGGGCACCAACGCTTGACACAACTCTGCAGCAGGCAGGATCCCAGCGTTCAGACTATGCAGAATGTGCTTTTCCTGCACACGTACCCTTCCTGACTTGGTTTGCAAGCAGCAGACTGCACCATTCGCCTGTTCAGTCTTCCCCCCAAATGATGAAAGCAAAATTGAAAACACATGAAAATATTTGGCTAACAGGATAGGAACTATTTATATACATTTAAAACAGCAGATGTGAGTTGACATTGCTGCTTTAACTGAGAATCAGCCCTATCTAGCTTTTTTAAAATAGGCTTTTTTCTGTGCTTTGCAACAGCACAATCTTTTTGCCCTACATCATGTGGCCACACATATACACGTGGTGATGGGACTACACACATAAAATCCAGAGCTGAATCGTTAGCACAGGAAAGGGAAACACTCCGTTCTCCCACACGGTATGTGTACTCCCGACACAGTCTTACTAAAACTCCGCTCTATACGCTGAGCCAGGCTGCCACGGAAGAAAGTAGTCAGGCACTTTGTGCTGAAATTAGCCATTGAGTAATTTATAGTACAACTTCCCTCCCTTCAAAGATGTATCTTGAATTGGACCCGAGAACCGGGGAGGAAAAAACGAAATAGAGAAAAGCCAATTTGGTCAGAATTCTGGTGAGTGCAAGCCAACAGGGTAGTCTACCGAGGGAGCTGTGCAGTTGTTAGGGAAGATTCAAAGCACCAGAAAAGATCGCTATGTCAATGTGAAGATCGGTAAAACAAAAATTAGCAGCACCTTTTTATGTAAAAATCAATGTTCTAGGGTTTATTTCCATGAATCAGGAAATACTATGGCCACTTTCTTCTCAGGAAATGACTAAGTACCGTAATTCAGTCATAATTACAGTTTTCTATACAATAGATTTACATATCAAACATGTCAGGTTTTGTGTTAGCATTTATGGCATCAGTTCTCAGTTGTCAGTAACGTTGTAATTTATAATGGATTTCAAAGAAAAGAGAAAGAAACAAAAGCAAAGGCTTACTATGTGGCAGCTGAGTAACACCTCACCACCGGTGCAGATACCTCAGTTAAGAAGAATTTGAGCCCATTTTCTTGTGCAAACTCTACAGCATACCTACCATGATATCGTAGGACAGTTTATCAGGCAACGTACGAAGTCGGTCCTGAAGAGCCTCATAATCGCTCTCCACCTTCTTCCTGTTGACAAATTCAAGTTGATTCAATTTCATAGCTAAATAAAGAGTTAATGTTTTTCTGCTAGTAATTCAACAACACATACAAAAAATACATAAACTATTTTACTCTTAAACACATATAATAACTTTTTTTATAAAAGACTTGGAATGACAAACATAATAGCTAGATTATTTTAGAATAATTTGTATTAAAATAGGGGCACGCTTATTTTAGATCGTGCATGTCCCTTTCTGAACTTCAGTTTTTTACGGTGCAAAGAATCAGTTCTCCCACTAGGACCTGGCACATCTCGCTCCATGTTCAAGTTCAGCAGTTACACCACCATCAATGTTTAGAAAAATAACTGAAAATCCAGTTTATAAGAGGCAAATTCTTCAAAGTATCACTTGTAAGAAAGGAGTCATGACCTTGGTTTGAGCTGATATAAATGGGAAAAATTCTAATGAATTCTGATTTTCATATGAACTTTGTGCTCCTACGAAGAGTCAACACTCCTGAAAGCTGCCTTGACCACCAGGACTCTGTGGCACCTTCAGTCCCTGACGAGGGACAGTATAGGTGGGGAACATCCCTTCTGCTGCTTCTCTGTCCAAAATGTAAGTAAGCTTCATGCTACATGTTGCTACCCAAGACAGAAACGGCTTGGTGAACTTACATAAATCATTCCTACAGTAGACACCTGTCTCTTCAGAGGACTTCGCAAGACAGAGAGTTTCAACTGCTGCAGGGATTTCCCTCTGTGTGCAGAACAAGCAACTACACTCCCTCTAAAAGCCTTCTTTTGTGCAGACATTCTTAAATGTTTTAATTTGGCTGAAAAAGATCTTTTAATGGACCACTGCCCTTCTGAGGATGGTCAGAAATCAGCTCCCGCATGAAGTAACTGGCATATAAATGTCAGGTTTCATGATATTGTTTACTCGTACTTCAAAATAGTAAACATATATATGGTAGTAAATTCTGCAATAAAAGGCAACTGAAAGCACAGAGCAGCACACTTAACAACGCTGACCCAAGATGCAAATTACAGGTTTTCTGAGGATGATTCAAGGAACGCAATCTATAAATGTGCTGAAAAATGAATGTCATAGTTGATAACACAACTCTCAAAATATTATCATTGATTTTCTTAGATTCATAAGCAGAGTGAAATCTTCTTCAGCATTCATTATGAAAAATTATCTGAAACTCCTATGTTTTGACTCATTTGCTTCCATAGTTGAAGTCTGCTGTAATCACTCTACTTTACACCTGGAGTACTTCAGATTTTACGTTGCTGAACTGGTCCTGAAACAATGGAATTTAGGTTTTTATGCCACTTGGGTATTAAAACCATATTCCATATAACTGGTTTACAAAAGATGCTTGCTGCTGCTTTGGTTTGACTGCAGATGTCTCCTGGACACTTAGGGCAAGTTTCTCTGTCCATTGCCCACATCAAAGTGAAAATATAGTTCACTTCCTTCAAAGAGGAAGGACAAACTTATAAACCTTAACTCCATTCACCAAGATGTTTTTTGGGGGAAAGCAACATAATGACAACTTGGTGTCAACAATAACAGCCAATTACTTCATGGCATTTACAGAATCCAGCCTTTGCCTCACAGAGATCTGTAGGTGAGAGATGGACATTGATGCACTCCAACTACTTGCTGAAAACCAAACACAATCCCCAAACCAAAGGCCTTGCCCCTGTCTCAAATGCAAGAGAAGACTCGGTGGGAAGAGAATGGTATGAGAATCTCCCCACTCGCTGCAGGATTCAACGTTCCCATCATTTCACGGCTGGTAGTCACTCAACATTTCTTCATTAATCTGAAAAGAAGATACTGCCTTTAAGGTCTGTCTGCTGCCTGTTACTGAATAATCTGACTAGGGTACAGCAGAAATCATTTGCTACAAAAGCTGTTTTGTTTCAGAGAGCAAAGTATGTTTCTTTTTTCAGCAGGACTAATACCCTTTGCTGATCAAATGTCCACCATGGGAATCTCTAAAAGTGTGGCCACATCCTGAACTGGACCATCAAGATAAAGAAATTTAAAATCAGTCCTTTTATTTAATTGGCCTGAAACAGCACTACTTATGGAAGGAAGCTGCCCTCCCTCTTCACCCATGGCTGATGGTCACACAAACTATGCTCAGTCCCCACAGGCAATGAAGAACTAAAGTGAAGAGGGAGGATGACTATTGTGACTCCAGCTATGAACGTGTCCCTAGATGGGGAAACGCATGTGTAGATGTTTAATCCCATAGCAGACCCATTACTGGATTCATGGCTTTAGAAATATACTTCAAGCATACTAAAAAACTGAGAAAGAAAATAATTTAATGTGAAGCTGAGCATTTTAAAACCCTATTGTTATTCACCCAATTCTATTTAACATTCTTCTGTGTCACTGACTACTTAAAAGGTCTTACATGAACAAATTACTCAGTTGAAACAAGAGCTCTCAGCTCTTCCACAATCAAGATCTAAATAAGGGTACCAAATTTTTAATAATTTTCTATAAGGATTGTATGGATTCTGTATAAACTGCTTTTCTACATAAAAGATGTCACTAAGTTAGGTTTTCCTTTTCAACATTCTGTGCCCCAAACCCCCAAGTTCATGGGGCCATGGCCAGAGTTCACGTAAAAGCAAACGCACAAGCAACTCCTTCTTCCACAGCCAACCCTCCCATCCCTCTCCACAAACCTCAGCCATTTTTGTAAGAGGAAATAATTGTCACTACTTTCCAAACTTTTAAAAATCTGCCCAAATTTTAAGGTTTTCTGTCAATTAGTTTATTTCTGAAAAATACTGTCTTTCAGTGACAGAAGGCACACACAGAATGTCACACAGGGCCGAACTGATATGGACACTGCAAAGCTCCTGAGAAAGTACGTGTGCTGGGGATATTCTGCCTGGCTTCGCCACAGCAGCACCAGCAGGCACTTCAATAATATTTCCCTTATTGAAAATTAATGCAGTCTCTGAATTTTAAACATAAATGAAACATATTAGTTTTAGATTATTTTTGTGAGCCAATAGCCAGAATTTAATATGCTGATGTGTATAGATTGCCTTGATTTTTTTCCTCTTATCCAGTGCTTGCAGCCTACGTGCATTTAAACTAAAAACATTTGATACACACTAAATATAAATTATTTGCTCGGAGATCTTTCAGGCATGAAGAAAAAGCCTCTTAAAATAAATTTAAAATATTATATGCTTGATGGTGTATAACCAAAGGTTTAATCTCACCACTAAAGGGGCAGTTGCTGTGATTCTGCAATAACCCTGCAGACAATAATCAAGACAGCTCCTGTTGTTCTCTCAGTAAAATCATGGTAAACACAGCATGGATATATTGTAATTTGATATCTGTAAGATCAACTGTTATATCTCACAGTAACTCATAATATAAGATTTCATTCACCATTAAATGTGCATTTTCCTCAGATGCCATACAAAACTATTATTTACTAAGCATGTTTTCTATTAACCATAGATTGCCAACAGAGAAAAAAGTGCCCAGAGATAATTTTTTTACAGAACAAACCATTTCTTTCTAAGTATCACAAACTAAGCTTTATCACATACTTTACTGGGGGGGGCCGGGACGGGACACAGGACAGGGAAACATAATTTTCACATCGTTTTAGAACACGGGGGGTGGGGGGAAGCAGAATTTCCCTATTTTCTCCACAGTTAGAAAGAAACCAACAAGAGCAATTAATTCTACTTGGGAGTACCTTTTCACCAATCAGGCAAATTCAGCATTCGTCCCACTAGGTCACTTGGGGAAAACTCATGAATGAGCTGTGTACTTAAAACAGAAGTATAAACACTAAGGCTCAGTGTATTTGTGATTTAAAGTAATGGTATCGGTGGAAAATACATACATTTTAAAGAGAGTACACTGCAAAAATTCTGAGCTACTGCTAACTGTAATCCCCCAAACACGCTAGTAAGATTTGGCCATCATTAGAATAAATAGCAATACTTCACTAAAATATAACTAGGCTACTCATCAGTATTTTAGGCATGTAATCAAACATTTTTCACTTACCAGTGCTGGATTTTTTCTTGGCAGCTAGTGACCACCTGTCATTAAAACAGATAACTACTCATGAAAAAACAAGGCTAAGCACACAGCTGCAATGTCAATGCAACAGAAACTAGAACAGTAGCTTTACAGAGCTGGTGGTGTCTCTCTACACATTTTTATTTGTCAGTGCAAAGGCATGTGAATGGTAGTTCTTAAGCAGCACACTTTATCACACACTAATGCAGACTGATAACCGCAGAAAAAATTACAGCTTTTCAATTCATATTTTGGTACAATACCTGCTCCATAACTATTAGGTGACACACGATCTAAGATAAGTAGTAGTTTGTGCAATCTGGAGATCTATTTTCAGTGTTACATGTTTGCAGAATAAGAAAACAACATAAATTTTAACAAGACATCAATGTAACTTCCATACTCATTCATTAAAAAACAAAAACAAATGAACCGCACAGCACCAAAAACATTTTTTCCTTTATCAGTACATCAACCTATGTCTCCACTGGCCGTTTTAACCTGAAAAAGCACAAAGTAATTTTGTGGTGTTTAAATACAAAGAGATTTGACACCATTATGGGCTGCTGGCTTCCCTTCTGTTCTGAATGTCAAAAAAAGAGGAAGTTTTAATCTGAATATTTCCCTTATTTCTTTATGCTACAGGCTTTCCCAAGAGATCCAAAATAATTACAAAATAAAGCGCATTGTTAAAATGAAAAACTTTTTTTTAACTGTATTTTTTTAGATTATGTAGATATAGCAAACAGACAAGATGCTGAAACCTGTGACCTTCTCTGCCACAATTATGTGGAGATTTTGTCTTTCAAAACATATTCTGATCTCCGAGTAATGGTTACCAAAAATATAACACAAACAATTTCATTCAATTATATGAAATGCAATGAAGCCATGAGGCAATTAAATATGTCTAGACATCTTCTCAATATAAGTATTTTCTAAATTTTTTTTTTTTACAAATTTTGTTTTTCCTATAGCCAAAATAATGCTAACATTTGAAAGCAATTAATGAGAAAATTTGCAGAGAAAACAATAACATACATTCAAGTACCACTGAAATCACTGGAGCAGATAATTCTTTTTTTTTTTCCAAACAACAGAATGAAAGACAATTTTTTTTCAGTTAGCATATGTGCAGCTATTGCACAACAGATCTCACACCCTGCACTTTCTGCTCTTGTAGGAGTAAAAAAATGGGACTACTTTGTGAGCTAATAATTCTTTAAACAGAGTAAAGTACTTAAATGAAGAGGATCGGCTCTACATTTGTGGTTATGCTCTTTCATAATCCATCAGGAAATTCAGCCAGGTAGCTCGTCCCATGTAAGCCAACTTTAAATTTATCATCTGCTTTAAACCCCTATAAATCAAGCGCCTAGCAAGTATTTTCCTTAATGTGCACGTCAACTATTTTTAAGGTTAAGAATAACTGTAGAGACTTCCGTAGGACATCAATTCCGAAATCTAATTCATACTATTAACATTAAACCCATTTTAAGAGCAAAGTTTCCACAAAAGGTATGAGCCGCACAGCGCAGCAACGTTTGGTAGCAGTGCTGGCACACAATGGAGACCACCACAAACACGTCGGAGAGTCAGAGCCTGTTCTATCGACACCCTTCGTTCTGTCAGATTTGGTAGCGATTGTGAAGCACACAACATAATGAAGCATACAAAAATGTTTATGAAATCCTTTAAGAAAGTTCCAGTTTAATTGCCCCATTACAGATGAAGATGGAGAAGGCAGGAATCTTTCCACTCCCAATACAAGACCTTCCACGCATGAAGTGAGCTAAAAGCACAAGGAGAAGCCCTGCAAACCATAAGAGCAGCATGTTCATTAACCTCTACATGATAATCCTTTCGTAGCTGCATATTAACTAGTTACATATTCATAATCATTTACATTATTTAGAGGGCCTTCTATGAAAATTTCTAGGCTATATCCATTAGCTACAATGTTAAAGGTTACAGAAGATAGTCTACTTAATGTTTCCAGGAAGCTTTTTTTAATTAGTAAATATGTAAATTGGGCATATATGCTTTTTATGTTTTTTAAAATAGTCCATCAGTAAAACAGCATAGGGCCATATGCTGTTTCCATCACCCTTTATCCCCTTTAAAAAAAAAAAAGAAAAATCAATAACACCAATCAATTTTAATTTAATTCTTCTTCTTTGATATAATCTCTCTTGAAGGGATACTAAAGGGTGGAACCAACAACAAACCTTTTCTTTCCAGTGGCCAGCATACAATGAGACCTTTTACAGAACTTCTAAAATGTACCACCTTAAAAATGTTTCAGGCTGCACTTCTGGAACTGAACTCTATTTAAAAAATAGAGAATAAATATTGAAAAACAGATGGAGATCAATTATGCGTATGTCCTCTATTAGGTCAGTCACACTGTTTGGATAACAACTGGTTTTATCACAGCAAAGAAACAAACAGATAAATATATAAACAAATCTTTGATTCTTTGCCTTTAATCAAACACAGGAAAATCACTAGGCTATCTTCCACACATAATTTGTATCTGGAGTTACAATTAAAGAATGAAAATTCCTGTCAAGGTAAATAAAATAAATGACCTGTTTGCTTGTTCATTTGAGTTCAGTTTGTCTGGACGCCCAGTGCCACCAACTACGCATTACTTTTAAGACATCGCAGTGGAAAGCTGTATCAATAAATTCTGAATTCTCCTCTTTTAGGCATAAAAAAGTACGAGTTTGTCAATGCATGCAGTCATCAATGGCTTGTCTGCATACTAAAATATTTATTAAACTACTATTGCAGCAAACTTAACATTACCTAATGATGGGTCTGGTTATTGAAACAGGACCCACTGTCGGAGAACACATTCCATAGTCTTTAAAGAAAACAAACGGGCAAACGCCTTGTTTCCTTCCTTTCCTCCAACAGCAGCCTGCTGAAATTCAGTGCTTCTCCAGTCCCTGACCAGCCAGAGCCTCCGGGACAGCCCCGGCAGAGCACACCTCTGCACGCCTGTGACCCAAAGGGTAATTCCTTCTGGATTAAAAACCAAACTGCTAAAGCAGGAAATGGGTTCTCCCATTACGACCATTTTGACCAGGCTGAGCTGTTTAAAGGGAAGCACGTGTTGCCGCTTTCAGGGAATCTCTCGTTCCTAGGTTTCACAAGCAGAGTCACAGCAGAGTGGGAGGATCAGCTTCAGACCTACCATCACTTCCCAGGTGCCCCCCAGCTCCACTATGCCAATCTGAACACAGGGCAGCTTGCAGGCTAGGGACTCCAAAGCACCCCCCAACAACTCGTATCATACAGCCAAAGACTTCATTAACTGTCTGAAGGCAGCAAATTCCTTTTGTCTGCAACATTTTCTCTCTTTCCAATCAATCTATTTATATTCCACCTTCCCTGGGATCTTCCATCCGAAGAGCTCAAAAACTTTTCCATGAATTACAGTGTACAGCACTGTGGAAAAGCACTGCACTGATTCTGCAGGCTGAGTAACTTAACCGCTGACACTGGCCAGGAGCAGGGCTGGAAACAAGCCCCATCTCCTCACTCAGCAGCCAGGCAGTACTCCCACGGGCAACGTTTCCTTGGGAATGAAGGCTGGTGAGGAGGACGCTGTAGCATGAAGCTGGTTCTTACCTGTAGGTGCCCACAGGTCTCTAACCTGTTCCCATCACCCCAGCTGGTCCTCACCCTCACATACCAGGGCATCTCCTTCTTCCATCTCATTTTTTCCTCACCTGTTGCTTCTGCACATACTCCCGTTACTAAGAGCTGAATATAATTCTCTGTGGTGCTTCTGATTATCAAGGTGCTGCACAAACAGTTCTGCTCTCCTCTCCAGCCCAAGACTAAATTTTGTTTTATTTAGGTAAGTTCTCCAAGGCGCAGTGCATGCATGAGACTGCCTCTCTCTACTGAGCAACTAGGCACTGCCTACTAAGGTGATGGTTTTAGCACACTGAGGGTAATTCTCTCTCTCATCTGTTCTGAACCACAATAAGGCAAGCTCCCAAGTCAGAATTTTATTTATGCCTCGGCTTGTGAAAAATTATAAGCAACAGAGCTGGTATTGGTATCATCTGCAGACAGTTTCGGGTATCAACACTGAACCTGCTGTATCCGAATCACACAATTACATTCAAGTCTAAAGAATCAGAAAGGGGTATTTTTAAGATGAGAGTTAATTTCAACAAAAATTATGAAAATAAAAATGCCCCATCAGGTTAGGAAGAGTTCCTAAATAAATGAGAGGCTATTTCCAACTTGTGGGTATGAACGTAGAAATATGCAGCATGGCACAAAAGCAAAGTTTCTGTTTAAACGATTTGCAAGTTAGGCATCTAAGAGGCCAAGTAAATGTATGCTGTTTCTACACGCTTACTTGAGTATTTTGCTTCAAAGCTGTGGCTCACAATCTGGCTGGTCTTCTGAAATTAGAAGCTAGGGACATAGATCTAACCCCAGCTCTGATTCTATTTCTTCTATATGGCCTTGAGCAAATCACAACCTCTCAGTCTACATTTCTTCATCTGCAAAATGGGGATAATAGTATTAACCTACCCACCTCAGAGTGTTTAATGATGATTAATTAATGTGAGAAAAGCACTCTAAAGATGTAAGAGCACTATATAAGTGATAAAGCATTATTTACCACTTGAAAAGTAATCTGAATAAAATCAGATATGCAAGTAATTTGTTTATATGTAGCAATAATATAATTTGTGACTATTTAATCTTGAATTAGTCTCACTTTAAACACCCCTTTCAATCACATTTCCAGTTACTTAGGGAAAATGACAGTATGGAATACTTTTTGTGGAAGCACAGCAAGTAATGAGGTGGTAATTAAAGTAAGGGTCTAATAAAGTCTAAAACCAATGATTTGCCTTCAGGAGACTGTCCCTGCCATTTTGGATTGTGTAAAGATCTCCGTCTCGATTTTGGTTCCGCTGTTCAGAACCTTCCACGAACTACAGTGGAAGTGTATGCTGGTTTGCTGAAATGTGGATCCACGTTTGTAAGGCTCATGATAAATCCAAGATCATTTCCACTACTGACCTAATTCAGGTGACCCCAATTCTGCACAGTTTTAACTGCTTAACCTTGTACATTCAAGTATTTACTGCAGTTGATACATGCACGTGAGCTGCCTCCATCTGCAAATGTTTGCAGTATCAAAACCTACTATGCCATGCAACTCATGCATGAGATTTCTCTGCCGCACCCCCAAACCCTGAAAGCTTACTGATGAAACAACCAGTTCACAATACAACTTCACATTATAGAAGAACACTAATGGGTGGTCAAATATTTAACCACCTCTTGGTAACAAGGATGTAACCAGCGACACGCAAAATAAACATTTAAAATGAATTTTCATTTTTTCCTTCAGGAAACTGCACAGCACCTGCCTAAACCACAGCAATCACTGATGGAGAAAGACAGAATTAACATTTGCACAATTGTTTTTCCTAGAGCCCCATTTTCAATCAAAAAAATGAAATAAAACTATTAAAAGTTCTTCAGTCTGTTGGCACACTGTATGATCTAATGGAAAATAAAGCATTTCTGAGCTCTCATTCATTTATTAAATCGCATTGCTCAAAAACACTACATTTCAACAAATTTTATTAACATAAATCCCCCATTGGGTGGAAACTTTTGCCTTTTGAAGAAATGTGTTTGGAAAGAATACTGAAGGAAGAGAGAGACAAAGAAATTTGAATCATGGCAAACATTTCTTTCTAAAGGAAAATATTTTATTTAAAAATATAACCACAATATTTACCTTTCTCTACAAAAAAAAAAAGTGCAGATCTACTATTTTTTTATTAATTGTGTACACACAAGTGGGTCTCAAGTTTTGCAGGAAAAGTCGTACATAACTATTATTTATCAATAAATAAAAACTAAGTTTTGACCAAAATGATTTCTGGGAGCTTAAAAATTCTACTTGAAACATCTAAGCATTATAAAGCAGACAGAAAACACCTCATCTCATTTTTGCTAGCTGGGAAACTCTGCTTTTTCAAGACTCTTCTGTTGTGATGACTGCTGTGACTGTAGGTCACACCAACAAGTAACTCACAGTTATCTTGAAGCAGCATGGCACGTAAGCGTGGCAGCCCACTCCCCAGCGACTGTCAGGCAGGCAGCGCCAGCTCACACGAGCCAGCACCCTTCCTCCTCGCTTCCAGCCATTAGTTCTCAATACCTTTCTGCTGTTTTGCTATTTGTCAGTCCCCTTCGAGAGTCATTTCAAGTCACTAACCCAGCAAAACTCCCAAAGGCAGCAGGATGTTTTCTGTTGAGTGAGTTTAATTAGCTCTGAACCAAATGAACTGGTGCAAGTGAGGAACAAACTGGAGTAAGGTCTCATCTGTCACTGGTAGCCAGTTGTATCCACGTTAAGTAACTTCATCTTGAGACAGAGCTAAGGAACTTGTAACTTGGTATTCTAGCCTATTTCAGATAAGCATCTTCATGTGGCTACACCATACCCAAGGTAGCTCAGGTACCAGGACAGCAGCAGACAACATCGGCACAGAACTCCCACGATCTCACTCGCCAAATGCCTCCAGCAGGTTCTGCAAGCTGTGATGCAGTCTGTGGTGCAACAACCATGCTGCTACTAATACCTGAGTAAACTACCTTAAAAATGACATGAGCAGTGGCACTCGCCTCACAGATGTACCTTCAGGCTGTGGTTCAGGATTCACCCGCAGCCCTGAGTAACCCCGTCATCAGCCCTCCCTGCCTCCTGCTACTCAGTTCCACCGTCTCATCCTTCCAACCCCGACACAACCTGCTGGCAGACATTCGTGACACTGCACAATCAACTACGCTGGGGAACCACACTGGCTGAAAAATAATCCAGGAAGAAAAAAGAAGCAAAAAAGTCAACAGCAAAGTTTGATTTTAAGCTGGATCCCAACCCAGGTCACTGAGCAGTGTCACAAATGCGCCACTCTAAAATTGCTCGAAGGCAGAAAGCAGCAGTCACAAAAAACCCCTACAATTAAAAAGTTGTTCACCAAATTAAAGTCATCTCCTTCCTGGATAACTCACACGATCATTAACGAAATTTCTGGATAAGTGACCAAGACTGTTGCTCACAACTGCTCTAACTCGGTATGAGCACGGCCACGGCCCAAAGGGCCCGGCGAGTTTCACCCATCACAGGCTCTGCGCTTCCCCCGTCACGTTCGTGCTGGCACTTGGCACGACCACTTTCGCATGCATTGCTGCATTCCTCTTACCCCACAGCAGTCTGATCACTAGTGTTGGTACAAAAGTGGCGGAGGGATTCACCCTTTTCATGGCAGTGAAACTGCAGCCTATGATAACAGACAAGAGGAACCACAAAACCAGCAACTGCACAGTGCAGCCCAGTGTCCTAAAGCCCCACTACGAAAAAATGAAGACTGGGACTTGGAATGAAAACAAAATACAAGTCCACAGTCTCACAGGAAATATCTACATGAGGCAAGGAGTACCCAGGTCAATATGAGAAGACAGGTTATGAGCAAAACTTCTAGAACCGAGACCTGCAAAGATGCTAGAGATACTAAAGCTGGTTCCCAAACAGCACTCTAGTCACTGCATCTACTCACAAAATCTGTAGATAGCTACAGGAGCAGCACAATTGAGTAGCATTTCAATTTTGTGGATACAATCTCATCTACAAGTTTTAAATACCGACGAGGCAGGACATACACAGACTTGCCCACTCCAGAATAAAGGCAACACTTCAAACTCTTTTGTGAATAGTTTGACTTTAATTACCATTAAAAAAACCTATTTAAGATCTGTTAATTTCCTTCACATTTCTTGACACTATATAAACTAGTGGGTATTTAATTCATACTAATAAGAACATAGACAAATATTGACTACAAAAAGTGAAAGTGATAATCAATTAACACTGGAGGAATATGGACTATTACGTTTGAAAGCATCCAAATAATGACCAAATTAGCCCTTTTACTTGAAAGCAGCACATGTGAAAACATTATTGGAACCCACTCTTATAAAAAAGCACTGGACAGGGTAGAGTGGACGTCATCACAGGTTGCTGAAGAGGTAATTGTCCAGGTACCTTTTAACAAGCAGTATGGCAGATGATACCTCAGACAGGTCCTTTTCCAAAGGAGCATCCCAAACCAAGCTTCAGACACTCTTAACTTTTCTCATATAGTTTTCATGCAAAATGAAGTCCTGCTGCACTGGTATCTCGTACCCAGGCTTTCTCTACATTCTGTTAACTTGGATGTAGGCTGGAAGAAGTGCGATACCTGAGAGACAGTGCACTGGAGACCACACTGAATCCCACCTGCTGAGCCCACAGGCAAGCAGTTCCAAATTTCCAGTGGCTCCTGCAGCAGCGTGAAGCGTACAAGACCCTGCTCAGTCTTGCTGCTCTTTTTCAAACAGCAGGAACAGCTTTAGAACTGCCAGGTTGCTGATCACATAGCACAGATATTACTTGAAATGAAGACTTAAACAGAAGCAACCAGACCCAGAAGTAATTCATATAAGAAGAAGAGAAAACAATTTACAAGAGCGTAAGTTTAGGATTCTATGATTTGTTGCCCCATAACACACCTACAAGTTGTTTAACTATTAAAGCACTGCAAGTACGCAGGATCTTGCAAACAATTTGAAAATTAAAGATCATACAGCTCCACCATTTAAATTCGTAAGAACTAAGAACAATAGACAGTGGCCAATGAGTTACGGTAATAGCTGCACTAAATCTAATTGTGCTTTGTTGTCATCATGAGTGACAGGAGAGTCACTTCCTTGTCCTAATTTTCCTAAAAGGGGAATAAAAAAACTGTTTCTCAGTGTAATACAAAAAAAAAAAAGGAAGAAAAATCATTATATTGCCAGCTAACACTGGAATCCTTTAGATTCTCCATGCCTGTGTTTGCACTCTACAAATGTCTCTTGGGTCTAATTGGTTCTGTAATGTCTCCCATTACGTGTATCTTCACTGCACTGCTCAGAAACTGCAGAACATGTCAGCCCACTGCAAATTCACCGTCTACACCAGTCTCACCAAATCATACAGACCCAGCTTGTCAACTTCCTATCAGTCAGCAACCCCAACCCACTTGATTGTAGGACTAAACGTATACCAAATACTGTGTTTAAATGCAGGCTCTATAGCATGAGAATCCACCTATTTAAATATTCATTTTGTAATTCCTGTACTAACTTGCAATAGATTTAAGGCAGTATATTCAGCTAACATATACCGCTTTTGCAAGTAATCCATGATACATACATTATATTCTTCTTACAGAAATATTCAAAACTTTACGCAGCCACTGTGCTTCCAATGGTGGTCTTTATCATGAAAATTACTAGATATTCTTCTATAATTTATCCCCAAGATACACATTCTAAGTCATGTTTTTATACAAAGTGCCTTTAGTGGGAGCACTGAAAATTGCTTTTAACACTTAGGTCTTACTATCACTACAAATTAACCAGATGAAATCTGTCCAACAGGCAAGCAGTCCTAAACAAGAATTAAAATTACTTTTCACCAGGGGTCCTAAACCTGGAAGTTGCAGCCTCAATCAGATTAAAGACAGAAAGTCACAAACATCCTGTTCTTTTCGTACTTTTACACAGGAAGGAGGCCTCAGCTCACGTGTGCTCCAGAGCAGCTCTTTAGCACTTAAAAGCTCAAGTTCGTAGCAGAACCATAGTTGTGCAATGGCCTGGGTGCTACAATAATCAGCGGTGCCTCAAATACTGTCTTTCATTCTGCAGACAGATAATGCTGTGTTTCACTATTTCACTAAAGGTTGCCTTCAGACTAATGGGAATAAATAGGTTTCTTTATACTTATCAAGCATCACTGGGACAGCACAACACCATAGTAATTAAGAGAAATATACATCCCCGCTTAAATGCCAGTATATACATAGTTCTGGCTAAATAACTTTACTATTTGTTATGATGCTCATACTACGATTACTAGTCTAGTCAAGTACTGGGTAACTTAATTCTCCCTCATCTTTGTGCTAAGACCATAACATGAGCCTTCAACTTCAGTAATTTCGTGAGAAAAATAGGAAATCTCTGAAAAGAGGCAGCTGAAAGGAAAAGACCTCCTCCATCTTAAAATTACAGTAATTTTGTAACTGAAAATACTGTTGTAATCCAATTATATATATTCATTGCATCGAGAAAAATCTACGATATCTTCATCATAACACTCCATTGTAACCAAGATACGTAGTTCTTCAGTATAATTTCATATGGAAGCTGAAGTGTTCGATTTTTTTTAGCCAATTTGCAGAAATTATGTAAAGTTTCCCTATGATAAAATATAATTTTGGTATATCAGCCTAACAGAGGCTTAATTAATTGTCTCCTGGGCCTCTTCTCCACTGGAGCAGATCTGTTTAAGAAGAGTCTTAAACTTGCTTACAGAGTCAGAGACAGGGTCTTACCACGAACTGGGAATAATTCTACGTGGTTACGACAGACACCTGCCTACACACCAGGGCTGACTGACGCTAACGCACCAGACAAAGCATTCTTCACCAAATTCCACCACCTTGACAATTAACTGCAAGAGCCCAAGCCGACGGGTGACTATCACCAGTGTTCAGTACAGCAGGTTACCCTCTGCGCAGAGCAGACACCGCAGCGCGTTCCAGCAGATCCTCTTACTGTTCACCCACACTAATGGCCGGCCGGTTACGTCAGCCTTTCAGGAACGACCTCATGTGCTGTTCACAGGCAGACACATTTTGGCACGTGGTATTCCAGGCAAGGCACAATTTTTTACACCATGTACGTGTTACTCAGTTTTCTTACTTAATGAAACCAGTGCGTGACAAAGCAATACCCGCTGAAGGTAAAGTTCTCCGCTACAACGGAGAAGCTCCGACGTGCACCTCAGAAGGAGCTTCTAAACATTTTAGTCGTATGAGCGAGCAGCAAGGCGCGCAGGCCGCAGGCAGACGCAGTCCTGCCAGCCGCACACCGCACACGGCCACGAGCCCCGCGGCGACTGCTGCGCCCGCACGGGGCTGGCTGCGCGGCGGGGCCCGCCAGCCCAAACCCGCCCTCGCTGAACCAGCAGGGCCTGGGGGCGCGGGGCTCCGCGGGGCGCCCCCCGACGCGCTCCCCACACGGGCAGCGCCGCTCCGCGCGGACACGCGCGCGCAGGCCTCTCCCGGCCGCCCCTCGAGGCGACGGCCCGGGCCCGGCACCGGGCAGGCCCGCGCGGCGCGGATGGGCCCCGCGGCTGCCAGCGCCGCGCGAGGGAGGAGGGGACGTCCCCGCGCCCCGCCGGTTCGTAAGGCGCCGTGGCCGCACGCTGACGTCACCGTACCGGTCCCCGCGGCGCGTTCGGGCCGGCGCTCCGAGCCCTCCCGGCGGGGGCGCGTCGGCACCGCCGCCAAGGCGCTAACGGAGCGCCGCACCGGGCCCGGCGCCGCTGCTCCCCGAGCGGAAGGCGGCCTCGCCACGGGATGGCGGGGGGAAGCGCTCCGGCTCCCCTCGGCCTCGGCCCGCCCGGGACCGCCTCGGCCGCCACCCGTGACGTCAGCGCCGTCACGTGCCCACCCGCCGCACGCAGGCCCGGGCGCGTGCCGCCGGGGGGCCGCCAGCCCGGGGGGGCCCCGCGTGTGTCGTGTTCCCCCCCCCCCCCGCCCCGACCGCCGGCTGCGCGCCCCCCCCCCCCGCCCCTCACGCCACGGCCCGGCGGCCTTGGCCTTTACCTTTTCGTGCTCCTGGCGCAGGCGGCCCACCAGCGCCGGGCTGAGCGGCGAGGCGCCGCCGGGGGCCTCCATGCCCGCCGGGCCGGGCCGGGCCGGGCCGGGCCCGCAGCCTCCGAGGGAGCGGCTCCGCGGCGCGGAGGGGGGCGGCGAGGGGCAGGGGCGGCCGGGCCGGGCCGGTCTCCTCAGCAGGGCGAGTGAGTCCTATAGAAATGTTTGTGGAGGGCGAAGCGCCGGCTCCGGAGCCGCATCCACGCTGGGGCCGCCGCCGCCTGGGCCCGGGGCGCCGCTGCCGGGGGAAGCATCTCACACTCGCATTCTGGGCTGCGCCGCCGCCTGCGCCCGGCGCCCGCTGCGCCGGCGGGCCGGGATTGCGCCGGCAGCTCGGAGCCGCCCGCCGCCGCCCGCCTGCTGCACTCTGGGTAGCCGGGCGGCCCGCCGCGCCCGCGGGAGGCACCCGGCGGCGAGCCGCGGGAGGCGGGCGCTCCCCACCCCCTGCCCGGCCCGGCGCCCACAGCCCCCCCCAACCCTCCCCCCCCACCTCCCGGTCCCCGCCGCGGCCCGGCCCGGCAGCGCCGGGATCCCCTCGGGCCGCGGGCGGGCCCGGACCCGCGGTGGTTCGGAAGGCACCGCCGGGGCGCGTTAGGCCCTGGGTTCGGGAAATCGAGCCGTCCCCCACCGAGCGAGCCGGTCGGCCTCCGGTAACCCCAGCCGCGCGTAAACACGGAGCTGCGCGTCTGCTACAACCGGGAGGCCGCGGCGCAGCAGCCGGTGGCAGAACGCCCGCTCCTCCGGGGCGTTCGCGCCGTCGGGGCGTCTGAGGGCGAGCGCGCAGGAGGGTGCCGCGACCCGAGGGATCGCAAAACGTTTCTAGACCGAGTGAAACCGCTCAGAGCTGCGCTGGGGCTCGCCTGCGTGGAGGAGGCACCGCCTGGGAGGCCGGTGGCCGCCAGCCGCCCTCGGAGCACCGCAGAGTGATTGACCTGCAGTCAGTTCGTCAGCTGGCTTCGTGAGTGGCGTTAGGCACGGCCAAAGCAATGCGTTGGCAGTGGAATGGGGCCGTACTTGACCAGCGTGCCAGAGCAGAGCACGGCTGAAGGCCTGAGAAGCTCCACGTGGTGCTCGGTTGGCTGCTGCGGCTGTTGCAGGCGTGTTCTAACGTCTGCACACTGAACGCCACGTAGGTGGGTTCAGTGGTACAGGGACCTTGTGTTTACTGCTGCGCCTTTCCCGTGAGCGAGCAGGGCTTTGTGAGCACCCAGCGCATAGATTTGCCAGCAGAGAGAGGGGCTTGTATTGTTTCACCCCCAGGCCTTGGCAGGCATGTCACAGAATGGAGGTACAAAGGTGCGTCTTCCCTACATTTAGCTCGGGGTTTTCCTTCTCCTGCAAAAGAAACACCGCTTCTTTTCCACGAGCAGCACTAACCCTGTATACACCACAAAGCAACTGTTTATGTTGTATACATGGCAGTATGTGCTGCGCGCTCTTCTAAATCCAGGTTCCCATCCCCCTGAAAGCACTTGTTATAGCTCTACAGATGAGGAATTTCAAAACAATTCTCAAAACGTGGTTACTCAAGCTGGAAGTTAGCTTTTAGCCAGACTTCAATACAGCTTCCAATATTGCAAATAAAAATTTGCAACTGCAGCTGGGTGGTTTGGTTTATGAAATAACTACATCCATAATCTTCAAGAATAATTGAAAGTTAGCTGAAATCTCTGTCACATATTTGTCACCGAGGGATTCTGGATCCTCTGAATTGACAAGAGATGCCTATATGTTGTCATTAGAAAACAGCTCACCAGCAAAAGAATATCTCAAGTTTAAATAGGTTCTACAAATCTTGTGATCCCTCTCAGTGCTCATGGTAAATAACTCCCTTTCAGCCTGCTTAGAACCGCTGCTAAACTTTTCTCTGGTTAACAGGGCTTGCAAATACAGTTAATTTTTAAATGCTCTGATTTGATCCCATTTCATCTCAACTGGAGGACAAAACAGATGCACAACATAAAGATACATATATAAGATTTAATTTTTTTGTCTGACATAACAAAAAAGCACTTAACTAACAAGAGGAGCCACAAAGTAGGAATTTTCTATCACAAGACACTATTTTCTAAGTAGAATGTAAAGGCATGCAACCGTTCCTCTTATTTCCAGGTCCAAAGACCTCGCCATTTCACATGCCACTAGTACACCAGTTAGTCGCTAAACATCTTGCGTTGAAGACTTCTGACAGTTGGCCAGAATAAGAGGCTACATCGTTATCAGAGTAATGACTGCATGCATTTGCTTGTACCAACGACAGTATGGAATAGTTTACTGGATCCTTTCGTACATTTTGTTTTTCATCTGCCAAAGAAGAAATGATCTAATAGTGACAAACAGATGGGAGACAGCATTTGCCAAAGAGGAGCACGAAGCCTGTCTCTGGGTCACATTCTTTTGCACTTACAACCTGTACAAAACCATTGTCACGAGCAAAACTCCATGGAGTATAAAATAAATCGAATTGAAATTTGGCCTTCCTAGCTGCAGATTTTTGTTTACTTGTTTACTACATTAAATCTTTTCGATGCCTTACCAGATGATTTTCATAAAACCTTGGGGAAAACTCTGGAAAACCCTCTGTAATTAAGTGAGGGAAAGGCAAATAAGCAAAGCTTACATGTTCTCTTCCAAGTGGATGGCTTAGAAGTCAGCAGATATGCCTGTACTGTAGCCGAAGATGTGGCTGCTTGAAGAGCTCCTACCAGAACCCAAGCTAGCTAGATTGGATGAGCTTTTGAGAATGAGAAAGCAGTGTCCTGTTTCTGGTTTTGGTATAAACGGGTCAGCTCTGCATGTGAGAGCAGACGATTAGAAGCAAAGCTTTGGAGAGGTCAAGTTAAGTTTGCAGCAGAGAACCTCACACCAGGGTTCTGAGTCAAAAGACTTTCTGCTTTGGCAAAGTCATCTGTGCCTTTCCCCGTACAGCTTAAATGGCATTCACCACCACTCCGCAAAGAGGGCGGACACAACGGAAGAAGAAAACAAGGAGAGGACAAAAAGAGGAGGTGAGTGGGGCAAAAGGCCCTAGCCAGTCTTTCTGCTGAGAGAAACAAAGGTGAAACCATGGCACCTCTGTTTTGCAAGATCAGAAACTTAGGTCTAAAAACATGGATTGCAACAAAACGTCATGGATGAGGACAAGAGGGTTAGGAAGCAGGTCATCCTTGGAACTCATAGGTGTGTTCATGTACGTGCAGAGCTACACCAAGAGCAACAGTTGCGTTTGGATTGGCTGGAAAATGGGTACCAGGGAAAAGTAACAAAAAGGAGCTCATTGTTATCAAGTTGGAGAATAAGTTACCCTGAGACAGACCTCCCGCAAGAGGAACGCATCTGGAAAACAAGATGCAACCTATGAAGACCTCCCCTGTTCTCAGCACACAGAGACAGTCTGGTAACATGAATAGCGAATGAACTCCCCAGGCCAACAGCAGACTCCCTGATCTGCTTAAGGAAAATTTCATGCCCAGTCTTCTGACATGAAATGGACGTGCTAGAACTGTTGAGTTTTTTCTTGGCTCCATCTCTGAAGGAAATGTTTTCAGGTGTTTGTTTGGTTTTTTAAACCACAACTGTTACAGCACAGTACATCACTGTGGTTGTAGATAACCTGCCTTCTACATGGCTGACTACAAGACGTGAATCAAGGCATAGCACTAATTCTTATGGACAGTTTATGAAAGATATTGCTGCAGTTGGAACAAAAAAAAAACCAAACAGCATCCTTATGTTAAAGCTAACTGATAATCAAAATGTCGTAAAACCAGGTACATCTTAGAATTTTATATTATTCTGGCTGAACGCTCACCATGCATGCTTACTTTGAGCTTTTAGCAACTCTCTTAAGTTCCTTTTAAAGATTAAAAGACTCTCCTTGTTGCTGTGACTTCTCTACAGGGAGAACAAGGGGCCTGATTTTCTGTTACATTAAGGTTGATGCTACTGGACCTTAAAATCCATCAGTACAGTATGTTGTGTTTCTACATTAGTAGCGTTGAAGAAGAGCCTGAATTTGTGTAATGAACTCAGTCAAGATACAGAAAATAGACAGAAATTACCCATACATACACACACACACATATACACATTGTTACACATATCTGGGTGCAGCTATTTAAGAAAAGCTGGGACAGACTATAAGCTTTCTGATGGGACCATCTATAGAAATTCAATTTCCCAAACAAAAAGGCATCTATGTAAAATACATAGTATCTTTGGAAGGCAAGGTAGACAACTATTAGTGCACGTTATGTTTTAATCTTATTGTGTGTGTGCTAATAACAACACAGTTTATTTTTATGCTACTATCATAAAATAAAGCTCCAGGCCTCTTGCAGCAACACAGCTGACTGTATCCTAGCTTTTATACTGTGAGCGCTGTCCTGGTTGGTTTAATACATGAAACTTGGATGCTTTATTTGTATGCTTTGTAGTTGTTTCTGCCATCTTTGATTATTGCCACCTGGAAATCTCAGCTTTTCTGCATGTAGTCACACCCAAGAGGAAAGCCCGACTCAGAAAAGATTAGTGTCACTTTGCTTTTTCCCCTCATCTTTTCTCTGTAAAGGAGGAGAGCTTTCTGATCACGGCAGTGTATGAGTAAAGATAGCCTAGATAGCTGAATACCTTAAGGGCCTCCATCTCCTCACATATGTGCCAGGATTAAAGCTGGTACAACTCTGTTGACTTCAGTGGTGATTTATACCTGCAGGAGTGAAAGGAGAATCAAGTTCTGAGGTTTTTATGAGGGTTACTATGAAATTTGTTCTTTCAGCTTGTTAAACAGACAGCACCAAATTCACATTTCCATTAAAGAAACGATTGTGACACAAAGGGTGTCTTTCTCCCAAACTATTTACTCCTGTACTCGTTTGCTAAGGCAGCGATGAGGGTGGCAGAGCTCGAGCAGTCCTCGTACAGACCCAGGGAGCAGATCGAGAGCTTTTCCCCACGGCAAAGGCACAACTTCTTTTCTAGCGTTTGGACACACAAACTCCCTTTGGTATAGCAGCTGGCAAACATGCACACACAGTCTGTACACACAGACCAAAGCTGGTAGCACGTAAAATTTGTATGAGGCTCTGCATTTCACTTTTGCAAGTTAAAATGAGGCTGTCAGACTTTGGCCCATGCCAGTGGGTTTCATACAGATTGTGCATCATGTCCAGGCATCTGGACCAGACCCATGAAGAACTCCCATCCAGAAGTGGCCTTGTTAACTACTCTGTTCCTGGTACATTTTTCTGCTAATTATTGATCAGGAGCAGGTTATACACCGTTATTTTTTGCTGTAGCAGTGACAGCTAGTTTAACGCTGTTAAAACTCAGAGCAGTTCCTTTGGTCTCCAATGTGACGCCCAAAAGGAGGTGTCCCTGCTGACTGGGTATTTCACGCTGTCTTGTTTCAAAGTGATAAAGTGGCATTTGTCGTGAATGGGTAGATTCTCTTCTCTACACTGCAGCAAGCCAGTGTCGCAGCCTTAGATTGCTTCCCAAACTTTTTACCTGAGTTTCTGGGGCTGAAGTAAAGCTTGTAGCTATGAAGTTTGCTTTTATCATTATTCAATTAATAACTTTGCCTACCCTTTTAATTGTAATTTCTTATTCACTTCATGGAATTGTTTATATATATTTACATATACTTATTTATACACTTTAGCAGATGTACGTATATGACAACAGGGCATTTCCCTAACAGGCTTAAACCCACTTTCTTATCATCCAACGTCCCTTTCATTTCACCTTTTGTTTTGTTTCTTGACATTTATTCTATTCTAAAATACAGCATTCTGTTGCTAAAGACATCTTTGCTTTCCTGATATCCTACCAGTTTCGTTTAAGTCCTCTTAGTGGAATTCCAAAAGTAATTGAGCATTACATTGATCTTTACTAAGAAAACAACTGGGGTAGGACTGTGACAAACTGAAGGCAGGCAGAAACCTCTGTCCTCTACTGAGGCCGCTACAAAACCAAAAGCATTACGATTCGCTCCTGCATACCCTTTCTTACACATGTAATCCCAATCACCAAGACAGTCCTCCTGGCTTCCGTGGAAGTACTTACACAATCACGGACTCTCCTCAAAGGAGAAAAGTTCAGCTGGCTTAGACGTCTAAGAAAGTGTTTCTCTGGAGGATCTGGGCTGAGGAGACTTGTAGCACAATTTGAACTCTTTTTTACGTCACCGGAGCAAATATGGCCTTGGTAATAGTGAGAAATCATTACCATCTGAATTCTAATCCGTGGCATATGTAATCGGGGCTGGGTGGTCTCATTATAACTTCTAGGAGAGCAAACCTCATCTCATAAACCACCACTGCAGGTGGCACTCGAAACGGAGGTCTCCAGGCTCGGTGGTGTAAATCCAGCACTTTTTACCACTGTTGAATTCACACGGCATCTTTAAAAAAGAAAATGTAACAAAGTCAGTTAGCTTTGTATTTTCTGATCCCTGAAGATTTCCACTAGATGTTTATCATCATTATTTAGCGAAAGGGGGGGAAAAAAAAAAAAGAGACTTTAAGTTGCATATTTTGTGTGGAATGATGTAAACTGCAAATGCTTGAGCGAATCTTGGTGAGATGACCCTAGCTATTTAGGCTAGCAGTCATGGGCCCCAGAGAGGAGAGTGGTTCCAAAGATGCCAGCTGTGTTTTCAGGACACATACAAATCGATCTGATTTTATACAACAGAGCAGATTAGGATTGATTAGACTCCTTCTATGCAAAAGATCAACAGGTATTTCCACATCCTTTGGCATATCAGATGTAACTGATCTAGCTGACTAATAGTTTTGGAGACATTCAGAGTATTTTAATCAACCTGAAGCGGGCACCATATCAATGTACGAGATGAGCCTTTATCTATGTCTGTGTACATGCATTTATTGCATTACATTGCAAGAATGGCCATCTTGTCTCATTTCTGTTTCAAAGCACCATGCAAACCTGGTCCACTCTGCTACAGCAGCAGGTAGCAGACATCCTTGAGCTGACATCTCCAGGGTTTAAAATTTGCTTGGAAAATTATAGCTAGTCCAAAGGAAAGTCCAACCAACAGCCAAAGCATCATCACCCACGGCAGCAGGACTGGAGGGACAGCACTTCTGAACACTCGCTCGACAGGATTTTTGATCAGTGGTGGTAGCTCAGCAAAGGGCAGATGCAGCAACATTTGCCATCATCAGGAAGCCAAGTATGCAGGGCTGTTTCTGCATGAAGAACCCCCAGCTTTGGAGCAGACACAGTTGCTCTTGGCTAAAAATGGCCAGGTTCTCTCTGAAACCAAGTTTTTGACATGAGAGGGCCATGATAGGGGAGCTGCCGTTTACATATAAAAGTGATGCTAATGAACAGAGAGGATATTACTGTAGTTCAGTGAAGAGTAGATACTATTTTTACTATTTGATTTCAATGTATTTTGATTTTTTTTTTCAAAAGCATCTAGAACTTAGAAGATGTGTATTGATATATAATAAATCAAAATAAGTGAGGAAGTGACAGAATAAGGACTGAAGACTTTCAATAATATGTTTCAGTTTAAAATTACAAGAGCACAAATGCACAAAATCTTAAAGGCCTCCATCCAACAAAGCACTTACATGTATACTTAAAATTAAGTCTCCCTACAGTCACGCTTTGCTGGATTGAGGCATAATAACGGTAAACTTCTAGGCTAAATTCTGGACTGAATTCAGTAGATGCAGATGTCTTTAAAAGGAAACAATATGTGTGTGTAGAAAGCACATCTCTAGACACGCATGCCTGATCACTTGCATTCATGTTCTGAAATTGTCAAACGCATTAACATTTGTTTCCCCAGATTTCAAATACTTGCTTTATTTAACACAGAGGTACTTCGCTCTGCCAGCAGAAAAAATAGTGTCTGCCCAGAAGACCTTACCGTCTCAAATTTAGACAGATGAATAGCAGGTAAAACACAGGAAGGGATGAGAATGGAGGAGAGATGGAGTAGTAGGCTCACACCGTTATTCATTATAGACATGTGCATTTTGCGGTTGCCAAGTTACAAGTTTTAAATATAGAAGTTTACTTTTATGTAGAAGTAATAATTATTAACAGAACACAAATCTTAGGGGGCTCTACAGATCATTTTGACAATCCAGAGTGAACGGGAGTTTTGCCACTCTTTTCAATACTGTCAGGCTTTTATTCTGAGTCTCTGCTTTAACCCATGCGTCCCCAAAAGAGAGTGCACACAAATCTTTGTAGCCCGCAGGCCTGCCCTGACAAGAACAGCTTGGAAACGTGGGTGCAAACATCTGCTGATCCCCTGCTCTCAGAAGAGGGATGTGTCATTCATCGCACAGCTGTAAACAGCAGCACGCCAAGCAGCAACAAACCCTTCTCCAGCCTTTGTTTATAGCCAGCCCTCCTAATTAACCTTGCGAGCATCCAGGAGCCAAGCAGGACACAATTACAGAAAATAAGTTGCTCCACAATATCTCACCTGCATCTCTGCAGTGCTTTGCTGAGGCGAAAGGCGTGCAGAAATGCAGTGATATGGGATGCCAGGTAGGAACGGTCCGTGCAGATGGCTCTGCCTGGAGCTCTCAACCGCTTCTGCCCACCCCAGGAACCGCTAACGCTGCAGAGCCCTGGCTCATGCAGGAGAAGGCATTTAAAACCATCAGGCAGCAGCTTTCGCTATTAACTTTCAGTTTTGAAACAGCTGAGAAGTGGAGGCTTTGAGAAAATCTGGGTCCGATTTTTATTTTTAGATAAACTGCCAGGGAAATAAATCACACAATAATGATTTTCAGTCATTTTTATAGGAGAACTGACAACTCACTGCGGTGACTCAGTATTTGCGGAGTACTCCACAATATTGTGTCAGCGCTTTAATTTCATCCTTGATTAAAAGAATTCAAGAGCTTTGGGCTTTGTTCCTTTAGCCCTTTGGAGGTGTTTGAGCGTGAGGGGGGGAGATGGTAGTGATGGATAGACTGTCATTCTTGTTGCAGTAGATGGTTTTAAGGAATCATGCAAAGTTACACAAAGTTAATATTTTTCTAATATTTCAG
Source organism: Opisthocomus hoazin (assembly GCF_030867145.1). Classification (NCBI taxonomy): domain Eukaryota; kingdom Metazoa; phylum Chordata; class Aves; order Opisthocomiformes; family Opisthocomidae; genus Opisthocomus; species Opisthocomus hoazin. The sequence continues at coordinate 14,332,552 of NC_134425.1, forward strand.
AACTTGTACCCCACCTAAGATACACAAAATTCACTTATTACAGAGATAGAAACTAACCTTAATGAAGTTGCTGGTAAAGATGGAGTAATACGTGGGTTTGTCATGCTCTTGCCCAGCTTCAATGGACCTGTTGGGGAGGTAAAAAGCTTTCCAGAAAGATTATTTTAATAGCAAAATACTTTTATAGTACTAGCAAAGAATTCAGCACCCTGAAAAGTGGAGGTTTGGAGGTTTTTTTAGCCTTACTTAAAAAAAAAAAAAACCAAAACCCAAACACGTTAAAGTCAAAGAGGAGGCTGTGACACCCCACTAAACCGAGGCACCGGCTCCACAGGCTCTGAGTAAAGAAACTGGCATTGGTTAAGTGACTTCAACCCGGCTCCGCACTGTCTGAAAGGTCCATTCGCAGGGAATTTAATGCAGTATCTTAGCCTGAATCACCTCCTTTTTATCACTACCCCCGTGCTATTTAGATATAGATTTTTTAGTTAAATGTACTTGTTAAATTTTAATGTTCTTTTGAAACACTGATGAATTCAGATACCCCTATATGCAGCTCGCCGGGTCCAAAGTCACACAGCAGGAGCAGGGCTGTGCTCAAGCCATGCTGAAATAGTTTCGCTACAGCAGAGGATCTTTTTATTTTCAGTACAGGCATGATGTAGTAACCACTCAGTTAAAAAGCTTTAACTGGTTAGCAGTGTCCCATTTTACTCTTATAAAATACTACGGTAAGCTACGATTGAAGCGGATCTTCCCCCAAATGGCGGTACACTGTGATCTGGTTTGCTCCCTCCCACCGAGGCAGATCTTCCGTTCCCAGAGACGCGCAGCTGTCTGCGCGAGACAGACGTGCCCTCGTCCAAGGGGCTGCACAGGCAGCGCTGTCCCTTTTGCAAAGGCAAGGCTGGCAGGAGCCACTGCTGAGCACACAGAGTTGCCGTGGGTTTGTAATACTGCACAAACTCAGTATTAAAAATGGGAAAACTAACTCAACATAGCAATAATAGGAGCAACCAGATATTGTTTGGGAATGAGAGGAAATGAATACCAGTCTTTAACTGCAAGTGTTCTTTTGGTGGGGACAACGCCTTGTTATGCAACTGAAATACTAGAAAAATCAATTTTGAAACCACTGCTTTACTTCCAGTTTCAACTTTAGTTTTCAGACATTGGTTCTTCTGACTCATTTCCCTGCTAGGCTCTCTAGCACCCTGTATTTTCTTCCCATGAAGATGCTTATACATTATAATCGAGTCACTTCTCAATCTTGTTTTTATAATGAAATATCAAATAAAATAGCCTGTAGCCTTTAGTGCGTAGGCAGGTTTCCAGCAGAGTTTATAAAGGAGTAGAGTAAGTCTTAATTTGACTACTTACAAGGCAGTATCAGTCATCTCCATTTTCAAACTTGCCGGAAGCTTTTGATTCCTTTTTGGAAAAGACTGTATCCTCACATTAACAAGTACGTAAGCATGTATCAGTTGAGATAGTCCTCAGTCTCTCAGCCTGTTTTTGTGGACACGAGCCCTATTTATGACAAACCGATTTGGAATTGCAGAGCAGGTGGAAGTTTAAATCTTGTCTAAATCTAAAGCTCTAGTGCTACTTCTAACAGCAACTTTTTGTTTCACTGAAGTATTTTCTTTTCAAAGAAGTGGATTTCAACTAATCTTGCACCAATTTAAGAAAACCTTTTTCTGATCCCGATGTCATCACAGACAGTTTGCAAGGTCTTGCTGTGACTGTTGCCAACACGGCCATTGGTGGGCAGGGACTGCTGCCCCCCACCAGCACCCTCTGGAGGGGCTCTGTGAATCTATAATATGGAGCTATTTTGTGAGCACAAGAGCCAGCATGGTTTGGTGGGTGACTGCCACAACCATCTGCATAAGATCTTGTTATCAGAGAAGGAATCTATGTGGAAAAGCGAGCTGCACCCTCGGCGGTGTGTGCAGAGTCCCCCGAGAGCCCTGCCTTGGGCACTCCTCCCAGGAGGCAGCCGCAGCCGGGGCCCCATGGTCCCGTTCCTGGGCAGCTGCTGGGCAGCCAGCCCCTCGCACAGCGCCCTGCTCCCTGCCAGCCATCCAAATCCACCGCACAGCTGTGTGACGGTCATCCAAAACCACCCCTGCCCCTGCCCGCCTGGGGCTAAGCCTGAGCACTCCGTAGGAAAGCCCTTCTCCTCCGTTCCCACTTTGCTGCCTGTGACAGCGGCTCTCCCCGCTCGTCACCCAAGACCCATTTCCCCAAAAGCTAGCTGGGGGTTTCCCAGTCCCTTTTTCCCCAGCGCCCTCCCTAGCCCTCACACCGGGCCTGTGACAGCCCTGCGCGGGGCCGTGCAGAAGGGACGTGACTGAGCCACTAGTCACCACGGCTTGTCGAGGAAAATGCTGCTCGGTCTGACACATGGCACAACCACTGGCACCAACGGCATCGCAAATCCTGTCAGGGCTCCCCTGTCTGGCACTACAACCATACCTATTATTTATGGATACCCATTTTTAAAATTAGATGATTGCAAATTAGAAAATACATGTCCTTAAATCTGAAAGTGCAAAAAGGGGTTATAAATATGCTAAGTCATTCTTTTATGAGACCTGAATATTTATGGAAACTGTAAGAGTTGCAGTTTAAAAGGATTTTCAAAACACATCATCTTCCAAAAGACACATCAGTAGAAGGTCATTGGTGACCTCTGCATTGTGTGGGTTTTTCTGATGGAGCAGATAGACCTTAAGAGTAAGATGACAGCTGCCCTCCCATAATTATCAATTAGGAAGCTGAAACAAACTGAAAGCCACCTAAAAGATCAAAGTACGCTCAAATGGAATCAGCATAAAGATAAGCATTGCGCTCACATCTCTACAAGATGCTGTATCTGAGTTTAAAGGAAGATGCTGATTTTTAATGCAGACACAATACAACTGTAATTATTATATATTACAATTATTATAGCAGCATATGCAAATCTGTACAGTGCAGTATGAGACAACTGCTCACGCAGACGACTTGTTTGTGCAGTCACAGTAATCACAGCGCAAGGAGGAGAGAAAGCGGCGCGTGCACGTCCGTCTTCCCACGTTTGGGAGCCCAGGCAGACCCTCCCTCCCTCCCTCCCTCCCTCCCTCCTGTCCTGTTAACCATGTGCCCATCAACCTCACGTCGCAGTGGTGTTTGTATGTTCAAAAATCAGGAGTGTCAGTTTTAATGCTGAGGGACAGGTCCCATTGTCTTCTGGCATATCACGTTGTCTTTGAAATGATTTGTCCTAGATTTTTAGATTAAAAATAACAGGTATATAATTCATATATACCACATAAATTTTATATTAAAAAAACTTAAAACCATACCTACAGTACTTTAGTACCTGACTTGTATATTTATGTGACTATTGTTAGAAGTGACTAATTGGGTTTGATTAGCTTCGTCATTAATATTCTGTCCATAATTTAACATGCTTCAATAAAATACCCTAAAGCAGTATAATGATTAGATTTCAGGAATATGTGTTTTGCAATTAAGTTGCTCTTGATTTTGATATGCAGATTAAGAAATGGTGGTCTCATTTAAAAAAAAAGCTGCCCTTATTAACTCAGCAGTATACTCTGAAGATTAGGTAAGAAATCCAAGATTTTCTCTTTGTATATGCTAGTTAAAATGTATTTCAATCAAGCATATGTGGGCAAATCAGATTTGATTAGTTTAAGTTCACAGTCATTCTATCTAAATGAATAATGTGTCACCTAACATTGCAAAAATTTGATTAATAGTTTATCAGTTAATTAAAAATGGGGTTTAATTTTTCTTTTTTAGGAAAATGCAAGGTAGATATTCCTTGTCTTCATCATAAATGCAAATTATTTCAGCTTGAATCTATTGTTCCTCGCTCGCTTCTTAGCCAACTGGCAAGAAAATAAAGCTTTTAAAATGATCTCTTTTAGAGAGAAGTAGTAAAACTTTGCTTGCTTACACATATGGCTGCCAGTTGTCTAAGTTCAAGCAGGATAATCCGTGCACATCCTTATTCCACCCCCAGCCTCTGCAGGGACTTTTTGGAGAAGGCCTGGGGCCGTCCTCGCTCCATGCCGCAGCAGGTCCGGGAGGACTCCGCAAGTGAAGGGGCTGGGTAGGACCTGCCCAAGGGTTTGGGAGAGCGGAGGAGAGGCCATCCACACCGGGGAGCAAAAGCAAGGAGCTCAGAAGGCACCCTGGGCTGCCTGCGAGCAGAGCACTGATGGTCCTCAACATCTCCTCTGTCCACACACTCTCATCCTCACTAGCGGACCTCCCTCCTGCTCTGCCAGAGAGGGGTGCAGGATGAAGCTGCTGGCAATGCCTGCATTTGTGCGAGCACTCGGGACGCGTCTGACCTGTGTTGCCAGCTATGTGTGTATATGTACATATTTACATGGTGTATGCCCTGGAATATCCTACTGGATACGTACCCATAGCTTGTGTATGCTCCCATATCCTACTGGGAATACATCTCCAGCCTCGCTGCTGGCTGGACCCTGGGGCATGGAGCTGCAGCAGCCTCGCCTCTCTCAGGCTGTCGCATCCCGCTTGATACGTTTTCCTCCAACATTATCTGTGCAGAACAACTTGGGAAGGAAGGGAGGGGGGACTTCCTCCATCTAAAAAGCTTAGAAAGCTATTTACAAACACCGACATTCAATAAATCATAGTGCTACAAAAATCAAGCATAGAAAGTTAAAAACTGGAAAAGTTGAGGTTTCCTTCAAGACCTCAGTTCGTTTACTTGGTGCAGCCACATCATATAGTTTTAATTATATTCTCCCATGTTACACTTTCTACAGGATTTTACATTACCCAGTGCACAGCATGAATCGTGCTCTCCGAATTAGCAAGCATGAAACATATGCGTCTACACAGGACATTATCCAAGTGCACAGTTTAAGATGCTTAGCAGAGCCTCTTTTAAAGATGCTCTTATGAGTCCCCATTGTACCCCGGGGAAGACATGCAGAACTTTGGCAGGGAACACAGGACAGTCTTCACACTGCAGAAGACATTCACAGGAGGTGCTGTCGTCACTCGGGCCAAGCGCGGGACTGCTGCGCAGAGGAGCCCGTGTGCTGCCTGTAAGCACCACCGCCAGAGCAGGTGAGACGGGCAGGGGGTGGTTTCTCTGGTAACTGTTCAGCGGCTACCAAGAAAATTTGCTTGCTTTTCTTCAAGAAGTCTGTTCTGTTACTTTTGCATTTAAATTTTAATGTTAAAATCAGTCCAGAATGTTAAAATGCCTACTCCAAACCAGCTGGCTGAGCTCCTCATGCATCCGAGCTCCCTCCAGCACTGCCCTCCCAGCGGCTCACACACACTGCCTCCCGTGCTCCGAGTAGCCAGTGTGTCCCAGCCTTTTGTCTTCCACCCAAACATTTCAATATCACATCCTCTTCAATCTCTCTGCAGATCAAACCTCTATATGACCCTTCTGTTCCCTTGTCATCTACACTTTCCACACTTTATATCTTCATTTTTCTGCATAAGGCAGCCTTCATGAACTGATCGAGAAGACTATTACCCTTTCTCCTGTTCTCTATAGCCACTATTGCTGCCACATCAGGAAGAAATCAGCTACTTAATTACAGCGTATGAGACATAAAATGCCAATTTTGCCTCCTATTTATAATGATCACTTAATTCTGCAGGCATCCCACAAAGAGAAGAATCTGCATGTTGGTCCCTCCTATTTTCATATTGTTATTAATAACCTGAGCATGAGGGGAGTGAAAGACAGAAGAGATCATATTTGCTGCTGTACGGTTCGACACTAGATATCGTAGCTGTAGCACAATAACCCTGTTTGTGAGCGACTAAATGTATCTGTATTAATGAAACTCAGCACAGCATCATGCGTTCCTGACATAAGCGGTCCCTTCTGACTTGATAGGCCATCTTCTGTTTGATCAAGTAGAAAGCTAAAAAGGGAAATAAAAGCCTTACTTGATTATCCATTGGATAAAAATGGAAGAAAACAGTTAACAGTAATTAAACATAAAAATCTCCAGCTGCAAGTGCAAATATACAACTACAGTGACATGCTCACATATTGTATTAGACAGAGGGCTACGAGTAACCCCGAGTAACGGATCCATCAAGAAACACAGCTCACTTCAGTGGAAGCCAGGAGAACTCAGACTTCTAAAAATCAGGCCTGTAAAGACTAACACCTAGATAACTGTGTCCCTAAGACAGACAGGAACTAATTGGTCATGGATAATAATATCACATGCTTGCCCTCCGCCATTAATACGTGGCTATATTAATATATCATGGCTTGGTAACGTGGTATGACTGGGATCTATATCAAATGATTATGTCAATGGCCCATTAAGCAAATAGTATATTAAACCAGTAGAAGAGCACTGAGTGTTTGCTCCATAAATGGGTATATAACAGCAGGTTTAGGATTTAACTAGACTCTCCAATAAATGAAATACTATACAAGCTGCAGGTTGGAAACAAATTTGCTCTACCTCGTTGGTTCCTGTATAGAACCAGACATGAGGAGTCATTTTCTATCCCAAGATTTGCACCATAGCCAATTAGTATGAAATATTTTCCTATGAAAAGCCATACAAACACAACCATGTAATTCCTTTCTAACAGAAATGTTCCATTAACATTTCTGATAGAGGTCATCAATTCTTCTTCATCATGTTATTTTCACCATGTCCAGCAGTTATCTATAACACTGAGGACACCAAACATGCGTCCCTTGCTTGTTTCCCCCTCTGACATCTGCGTTCAGCTTGCCACGGAAGTTTAATGATGATGAAAACTCCGGCACAGGAGCTGTGCAGCGTGGAAACAGGGTAAGCCTCCCTTTCCTGTAGCGCCCGATGTTGAAAGGCAGTTTCCCAGATGAAAGAGGTTTGAGACTTCCTTCTGTGCCCATTCCCCCTGAAGCCTTGCTATGAGGACTTCCAAAAAGAAAAAACAAATTCAGGTTGTAATGTGGATACTTGTCCATGAGGAATGCAGCAAAACTGCAACTCTTGCACGGGTTTGCCCAGCTGCTGCCATCTGGCTCTGGTCACCAGCCGTGCCTGGCAGAGGCTGGACTGGAAGGGGTGTCAGGGTGGGAGGCACCACATAACAACAGGAAAGTCGGGAAAGGTGCAGAAAGAGCTGCTTCCCTCCGACTCGGCGTTAGCCCCGGAGCCGCTGCGGCTGTGCGGGTTCTGCTGTACGGCCCCTGCCCGTGACCTCCCAGGCTTCTCCAGGCTGCTCGCTGCAGCTTGCAAGGGACTGGGTTGCTCTGTAGCTCCCCAAGCCTTCCAGCCCACAGCTTCAAACCAACGGCAAAGGAAACTCCTTCCACCTTACAAAGAAAACACAGGACCGTTTTTCAAACAAAGAGAAAGAAACTAAAGTTAAATTACAGAAAGCTTTAGGCATGTCCCCGAGTACTGACCCACCAGCAAAGCACAGGGCTGATGCCCTTCAGCGTGCAGCTAGGTCATGGCAGCAATCACTCCCCCACCAGCGCCCACCCGACCTGCCGATCCTATATACAATATCAAGAGTCACCTTTTTTGTGTATCCTTTAACGAACTCATGTAAATAAAAACCATGTGGGATTGATAGACACTATTACGCTGTAACAAAGACTTCAAAAAACAACATGGAGAGGAGGTGCAGAATCCAAGGTTCATCCCAGTTATTATAAACTGAAAAGGAATTAAAAAATAAACTACCAAGTCATCTGCTACAAGCTGCAGCTGGGGGCCAGGGCCGCATCTCCTCTCCCTGCACAAGCCGAGGAGGAGCAGAGCTTTGGGGTGCACAGCCCCTGCATCCCAGAGCCTGCCTGCAGCTTTTAGCCTGGCTCAGACGCCCATCCCCAGCTTTGGGCAGCTCCGCCGCTGGTTCGTGCCCTGGCCAGGAGACAGGCAGGCTGCCCGCACCCATTGCTTCCTCGACAGCAGCTTGCCTTGCCGCCGCTCCCGGCCTTGCAACAAGCTGCCGGTGTTCCCACCATGCAGGTCTCCCCAGGTCCACCCACCGTGACGACTGCCTTAGCAGCCGGCTTTCTGCGCACTGCTGCAGAAGCCTCCCCTCCCGGGATTTTTCCCAAGCTCGCTCCTGCCAGCACGCACAAGTTACTGCTGTTCTGGTTCTCACACGTTGAGCACAAACTGCTCCTCTCCACATGTGTTTTCTGTTCACCGATACATGAATCTGGTGACAGTAATCATCTTTATTTTCAAAATGGTTAATGAGTTCGGGCTCAGTTTCTCTCTGCTGTGGGCTCAGCTTTCTGGTCTCTCTGAAGTGAGCAGAAAACAGTTTCAGACACTTTGGTTCACTGTGCACAAGAGTAAAGTGCTTGAAAAGATGCAAGATAGTGAGAAATCAGTGCAATGTCTTTCTGCCTCACTCGCACCTGCCAATATAATTTAAAAAAAATCAATAGATTGCAATTTGCATTAATTTTAATAAATTTGCATAAACACCGGCATTTCAATACATTGAAAGCTTTGTCCCTAACAATTTTAAAGTTACGCTGGAGCAAAACGCTAGCATCAAGAGCTCATGGCAAGCAGTTTCCTTGAGGGGTTGGTTAAAGCAGACAAGCGTTCCCCTCCGTACAGGGCAGGGCCTGGGCAGGCAGCGTGGGCACAGGAGCATGCTTGGGAAAAGCAGGCACATCCCTGGCTACGGCACCGCACGCGTGCAAGCACGTATTCAACAGACCACACACTGCCAGGCAGCCACAAATGCGACTCCATACAATTAGAAGTAAAGCGATCATTTGGTGGTAGAAGAAGAGAGCCAGACTTGGTTTATGACTGCAGCAAAGTTCTCAGGCTCAGCCTTTCAGGGTAGCCTGTAACTATTGCGTCGCTCCCACGCTTTGGAGCCCAGCGTTCGTCCCTAGGGTGCCGAGCCCTGTGCCACCTGCGGCAGTCACTGAGCAGCAGGTCGCTCAGGTGCACACAAAAACACGGCTTGACCTTGGGAGAAGGTTTAGACTTGCGCAGGCTGACAAATCCTCGCTTGCCTTGGCTAAGCCTCTAGGTCAGATCTGCAAATCCGCCTACTCCAAAGCCACCCCAGCAACCTCCAAGCCAGTCTTTCTCTTTTCAAGCAGCTACATCTCTCATATACCTGATCAGTTACGGATTCAGGAGAAAGTTTGTTGCAAGACATTGAGATTGTTGTAAAAGCCTCGAGTTTCCTGGTTTTCAGTTGTGTTCTCCAGCCAGAGCCGCATTCCCCCAGCCTTGCGGTAGGACCTGCTATGGGGCAGGACCACCCCCACAGAAAGGAGCATCCCACTGGTGCAAGGCACCGGGACCTTGCCGCCACAGGCCTGGTAAAAGCAAGCAGAGAGGGCGGTGCGGTGTCTGCAGGAAAAGCCACGAGCTCCATACCCACACCGTGTGTGCCAACGTGACGTCGCACTGTGCAGCTCAGCCAGACCATCCGGCCGTCCCCCACAAGTGCCTCTCAGCGTAGCGAGTCTGAGCGGGAACAGCACCGCGCCGAGATTTTTAAGCCGTTCTGTTCTGCACAATACGATGTAGGTGACGGACAGGGGTAGCACAGTGCCCTTAAACCGCAGCTCTCAGCCACAGGCAGCGAGCTGCCATGCCAGAGCCCCTGCTAAGATTTAAGGGGGAAGGAAAACGTTGCTGCTTACAGGCCTAAAAGCAGAAATACGAGGGCAAAAATGAAATGAGTAACCGCTTTTCTTCAAAATGTGTAAAACATCATTGAGAAAATAAAATCTACAGCTGGCTGGAATATAAATAACAAAAAATCTCACAACACTAAGGCCTTCAACATCGCAGCTAGACCAAAGAGGAGCAATACATTGGAAAAAATTCTTTCAAATCCAGTTCAGAGAAGATGATTTCTGATATTCAACTCCAAGCTTAGAAAATTTTTTTTCCCCTGTAGGAACTTACACAAAAATGACAAAGAAGGAAAAATATATAAAAAGCCAAGAAATAATGACTTTTTAATCTTTGATGATATCTACTCAGAGGGTAACTATCTGTGAGGATTGCAAAATTTAACCTATCACTTTCATAGTGACAACAGAATTTACAGATTAAAGATTTATAGATTTTAAACATTTGGAACAAAACCATCTGGCTCTGCGATAGCCAGCCCCAGATTCAGTGCTTCAATAGCTAGAGCTCTTCTCCCTGAACAAAAGCCAAACCTCAAGTCATCAACAGCATCTGGCTGTGACGAAGCCTTGCTCCAACACCAACTACTCAGAGATACACTAGCAGGATGCGCCCGAGAAGCTGAACTGCAGGAAGGGGTAGGTGGGTAAAGTGTTGAGCATGTACCTCGCTGGGTTGGGAAGAGGACAACTGGAGCTGAGTAGACAGACTAAATTTTTAAAATCCGCTGTCACAGGGGTCAAATGCTCTCCGGGTGCTTACAGATACTTCCAGCTGGGGAGGAGGCAGCTCCTGGGAGCAGCCCGTGGGATGGTGCCATGCCATGGAGCGTACCAACGCAGCACCCGGCCCCACGGAAGCCACCTCCACACTCCCTCGCCATCCCCATCCTGGGCTTGGAGACCCAAAACATCCCGCTGCCCACGCCTCGGCAGGGAAGCGGGGTCTGCAGGGCCGAGGCAGCCAGAGGCTCGCTCCCCACCCGGCCACAAGTCCGTCACACTGCCTGTTTTGAAGCCACTTCTGTTCCTCAAAGGTAAGGTAGAAACAAGAAACTCGAGGCAAATCTCTGACATTTTATAACTGCATTTGCACTAACAAATGTAGACAACACATTTATTGACATTGTAACAACTCCTCCAGAACAACAACATTTTAAAAAAAATGGAAGAGTAAAGATAAATCTCCCATAGATATTGCAATGAATCTTACACTGACATCCTAACAGCTCCGATTCAAGCCTTGAATAGGGAAGAGCTCGTTAAAAATATCTCCCCCCATCGCTGCATGGGCTCGATGGCTCCTTCAGCCCAGCCCCAGCAACTCCCGCGTGCAGCTGGTGGTGCCAGACAGGAACAATTTATGGTTTCATGAATTTGATGAAGTGACATATACACTCAGATTAGCATGTTCGTAAGAATTGTAAAGGTTTCGGGCCCAGATTTTGTGAACCACAAGTTTAATTGGCCCACGATTACTATGACTGCCTATGCAAATTAGACCAGAGCAATTTCACATGCAAATGGCTATAAACTGGGCACGCCGAGCCTGCTGCGGACTGGCTGCGGCTCTGCCCGCGTGGCACACGAGCCCGTGCCCAAACTCCACACCTGCATCTTGCCGGGGCTGCCCTCGGGACCCCAGCTACGCAGCCACGGCTCTGTGTCGCCGTCAGGACTGCAGGCTGCGGTAAAACATGGCCGAAAGCTGGAGCGATGGGCTGGGGAAAGCGCAGTGCGACATGCAGCCCCGAAGAGGGGAGGCGACAGGAAGGGGCTGCGACCCGAAGGGCGAGCCATCACCAAGGAGCCTGCGTCTCTCACCATGTGAAACCCCAGCCCGGGCCTCTGCCAAGGGCTCGCCTGTGCCGACAGCTCACCAGCAACCAGGAGTAAACTTTATCCTGAAGTTCTTCCTTACAGACTTGGCTGCTTTTGAGAATTTTCACAAGTTCTCCAGACTTTAGTGCCTTCCCCCCAGGACAGCCCCTCCCTCCAGGGTCTTTCTTCAAGGCAAGAAGTTCCCGCAGTTACTGGGAAGCCCGAGCTGTAGGTGTGGAAGCTGAGCCTAAGCCCTCACGCTTCAAGGCGATTCGACAGATTTGAGCCTAGCCTGGCGCGTCTCCCTCCAGGGCCCGGGGTTCTGGTGGCCGGGCAGGGCAGCACCTCACCGTTGTGCAGAGCCCAGCCCCTGCCCCGGGTGCCCAGCCCAGGGCCGACGGGGAGATGCTGCAGTGCCTGCGGAAGAGCCACTGGCTCCAGACACAGCAGCTTCTGCTCCGTTTCCCTAAATATCTCATTTACACACTGTATTCGTTGTTGTTCTTTTTAATGAAGAAAGACTTCAGATGTTCAGCTGTGCACTTGGAGCTCTTCAAAACAAAAAATTGAAAGGATAAAAGCCTAATATTAATGAAGAAAAACAGAGCTATGCAAGCCTGAGAACTAATAACCTATGCAGAGCTATAAACTGATAAAGATTTGCTGGTCTCTAGTAAGAAGTGAAGCACCAAGTGTTCTCACATAATACACTTTTAAGGAAGACTCTAGCATTCAGTCTATCTGAACAAGATGCTTTAGGCTTAGTTTCCTGAAGACTTTTGTGCCATTTATGGACCATTTCTGCATGTAAAACAGGAAATTAGTGCACTAAAAATGACTTATGCACCAAATTAGTCTGTTTTCATGCCCACAAAATCCCAAAGCAGCTGTATTTAACTCTGACCCAAGTATTCACCTCAGGGGTGAATTACCTAGAGAAGCTAGAGTCAGATGGAAAAGCATTTGCAGCTTTAGGAAGCTTATTTTACATATTCACCAATAACTTCATTTTGTGGAAACAAGTGCCGATTTGGTGCACGCCGTGCCGTGACCCAGGGTGGCCGGAGCCATTCCCATAGCACCAGATCCCCACACTGCTGCTCCACCTGACCATTTCTGTTACTGTCATGTATTCCATTTCAGACAAGCCCTAAAAATATATTCCAGCTTCAACAATGAATCCAGGGTACCCAACCTCAATAAGCCACGCACGCAGCAGTACCACACTTCCCATGCCCTGCTGCCGCTGGGCTGCGAATCTCACCCAGGGAAGGGCACATAGGCCTTGGGATCCCACATCAGTCTCCTGCCACATCATCCCACGCCTGACGGTAGGGGCTGAAAGGCATTCAGGAAGGAAAGCTAAACCTGGGCTGTACAACAACCTCCCAAGCCACGGGACCTTCGCCCACCCATTTTCTGGGCATTTTCCAGAAAGTGGAGATTCTCTCAGTCTCAGCAGGAGGCACCACTCAAAGCTTTCCTGTAACCGCTGCTCAGCCTCTGGGTGTGCGTTCGCCTTGGGGAGGTCACAAGTGAGAGCTGGAATAGGAATTTTCTTCTTTTGCTCCCTTTAACTCAATGCAATCTCCTCTGTTTACATCTGCAAGCTAGATTCAGCAGCAACATCCTGCACAGATGAACTCTACATACATAACAAATAAATAATAACAATAACAGTTTGTGTTAATATAGCACCTCTAATCCAATTACCTGAAAGCTCTTTGCAAATACTAATTAATTAAGTCTTGCAACACCCCTGTGACGTAGGTTATTATTATCCCCATTTTACATATGATGAACGGGAGTCACCAGGATGCTGCTTTCCTCCAGCACATGGTGAGCAGCACAGCCGGAGCGAGCCTCAGCTGGGCAGAGCCTGCAGCCTGCACCCCAGCACCACACATCACGTCACTCTGAAAAAAGAGCTTTTTTGGGAAAGATCATAATGCTACAACAGCAGAAGGGCGGGAAGCTTCCCAGCCACGATGCCATACCCGCAGAGCCAGCCTGCACATGCAGTGAGCGCCAGGCTCCCACTGCTGCTTTCCTGTCCCCGAGCAGCCCTGCAGATCCACACAAAGGGGAGATGAGGTCACACCTCACCTCTCCAGCCACCAGCACAGCACAGAGCAATAACTGTTTGCCTTGGGTCTGGTCCAAGGCAGGAACTGCAAAACAAATAGGTGTAAGGCAAGAGCTCAAACCCCAAAAGTGCTTGCAAGAGCACAGGACTCTTTTATAAGCAGCTCTGGTTTCCTCCAGGTGCCATGAATTTAAGCATCCCCAGAAAAATCTGTAATTTATGACAGGTGGAGCTGTTTGTGTTGGGTTAGGAAGCAGCCCAGCCTGGCAGGGCAGGTGGAGGGAGGCTGGGTGGGACTGAGTGCCTCCGAGCACCGGCCTTGCTCACGGTACCCAGGGAGGCTTGGGCTTGGCACCGGTGTTTGCACAAATGATCTGTGCCGATGGCTTTCATGTTTCTCAGCAATTTCAATATTCGCTTTATTCATCAATCCTTTAAAAGAGATTCTACTATCAAGAAAGAAATTTTTTTTTTAACTTGCATTTCATGAAAAATTCATTGTTAAAAATAAAGACAGTTGCTGCTCGCTTTCTGCTTAAAGCAGGTTGGGTTACTTTACGTGTCGGGACAGTCAAGGCAAAATACCTCTGAAAATGACCCTTTTCTGCTCTCCCCTGACAGGGAAACGCGTTTGAAGGGCTTTGCATTTGTTACAACTATTATACACCCACACTGTTCTTAATTAGCTGCTGTTGGCTGGAAGAGCTGCCGCAGCTCCCTGGGCCCACCGTCCGCGTCAGGGGCCCTGTGGGCAGGAGCACGCGCCTTGTTCCAGCTTACCCCAACACCAGCGAAATGGTGCAAAAAAGGAGACGTTTTACATTCCTGTTGTACCTTTTCAGGAAGATGCTGGTTTTCACCCCAGAAGAGCGGTGCTGTCAAACCCATCCCCGCTGCGCCCCGAGCCGTGGGCTGCTCAGTCGTAGCGGGGGGAACCACCCTTCCGACTGCAGTGAAACCCATCCTCCCCATTTCGAACATCCAAGTAATAAAATTCACACAGCTAAACGAAAAATGTTGTTAATTATTTTACGGACTCATTGCCAATTTGTTCTCTTCCGTGTTACAGCGAGGTGAGCGAAGTGCCGCCCCGGTCCCCTGTTCCCCGGCAGCAGTGCGCGTCCCGTGCGGGGAAGAGCGGGCGGGAGGGTGTGCTGCTGATCTCAGGCGAGGCGAGGCGTGTTTGCCCCTCGGTTACTAAACCCAGGAAAGATCAAACAGCTCCAGCGGAGCAGAACGGGGCACGGCGGCTCGTAGCAAGTGCTGTGGCTAATTCCAGACCAAAGGGGAAGCAGGATGAGAGGAAATTTATGAGTAAGCTCTTGAAGTAATGAAACGAAAGTAATGCTGATTGGCCTCATTTGCAGCAGTTCAAAAGCTGATCGGCATCACTGAAGTAGTGACGGATCAACTGACAATCATTTCCACAGTGAGGAGCAGAGCTGACCTGCAGGACACAGTGCAGGGGGTCCAGGCACAGGGGGCCACAGCTGCCAGCCCCCGTGTCCCCTCCCGGACATCCCACTGGCCCTGCAGGGCACCAGCCCAGCTTCCCTGGGAAGTGCAGCACGCAGCGCCCAGTGATGACTGAGCAGCTCACTGGCTCGGGGCTGCTTGCCCCGCAGTGAAACAGGGGCACCAAGGTGGAGAGGGGACGGGTAGCTGGAGATACCTGCCAGGAGGTGAGCACCGTGCACGGAAAACACTGTCCCGGTGCAAAGAGGAGGCCGTGGCCGGCCGAGCTTCGCAGGAGCAGGACATTGGCCGAGGTCACACCAAGCGCTCGCCCTGTCCGTGAAGCTCGCGTGGCCGCCTGGGGCTGCAGCAGCCCGGGGCGAGCAGGGACCCTGCAGGCGTGGTCCTGCCTGATCTCCCATGCCGGTGGGGCTGTGCTCCATGGCAGCAGCCAACAACCAAATCAGAATAAAAGCCAGTGCATCTTCAATTTCTGTAGAGCCTGGTGTTAGGACTAAGGACGTTTCTCTGCAACAGTTCATAGTGTGCTCACCCAGAAACGGGGCAGGGAGAGAGAGCAGCACATTTGTTACTCATCTACCTTCACTTTGAGACTGAGTTTGACCCGTGTCCAGGTCAGAGTTGTATGGGAACACCTTATTTGTGAGCATGGAGCCATCTGGAAAACGTGTGATTCCGCTGAATTTGGACAGAACCAGCTGCCCGTAGGCTGCACCGCTGGGCTGATGGAAGATGCAGTTTATGGAAATGTTTGTCTCTTCCTGGCTGACCAACTGTGTTCTGACTCATTTTTGTAGGCCGCCTCGCGTTAATTCAGGACGCGCAGTGAGAACCACGTGCCTGAAAAAATCTGAGGCGAGACGATGGAACAGCGCAGATAACTGAAACCGGGGAGCAACCAGGCCTTCTGCCACCCAGGCGCCGGTTCAGGTCCCCGCGGGAGCGCGGCACCGCTGCCCGGCAGCCCGCACCCAGCAGCCGGACCCGTCGCGCTCGGCGTGCCCGGGGCGCGGCGGGAGAAGCCGAACCCCGGCGGGGCGAGCGGCCTCGGGCGCGGGGCTGCGGGATCGGCCCCCGCGCCAGCGGCAGCCCCGGCCCCGCCGGCTGCGCCTCCCCGAGCCGCCCCCGCTCCGTGCGGACCCGAACCCAGGCTTTGTTCGCCTGGAAAGCAAAACCCCGCCCGGGACCGCCGGCGGCCCGGTGCCGGGGCGGGACGGGGCGCGGGGCCGGCGGCGGGGCCGGTGCCGGCGAGGCCCACGAGGGGGCAGCAGACGCTTTGCAATGCGGCGGCGCGGCCGGGCCGGGCGGGAGCGGCGGGGGCTGCGGCGCGGGGAGCGGCCGGCGGAGGGGCCGTGCGGGTGGCGGAGGGGTTCGTGTCTGTAGACTGGACACGCAGGCACGGACTCGCCGTCCGCACCGATCCCCCCCCATGGAGAGCGTTCGCGCCGGCAGGCCGCTGCCCGTCTCCGCGGCTGGGCAGTGCAGACGCGCGGACGGACGGGCGGGCACAGAAAGGCGTGGGCCGCAGCCGGGCCCGAGTCCCCGGCTCCGCGGGGCAGCCCCCTCGGAAGAGCCCGGCTTGCTGGCCGCAGCCGGTGCCTCCTCCCGGGCTGTCCCGCCCGGCCCCGGGGAGCCGGCAGCGCTGGACCGAGCCCGGGGACCGCGGCGTCCCACCGCCCCCCTCCCGCCCCCCTCCGCTGGCCGCCGCCCGCTCCCTGCCGCCTTGGCAGCGCCCGTGCGCGGACCCCTGCCCGCTGCAGAGGACTTACGGGGGTTTATGTGTACACAGCGGAGAGTAAAGGAAAAGTTAATTGAAAGATACGGCCGACATCAAGCAAGAGCATCAAGCGTCTGTCACGAGAGATGAGGTGGAGTCCTCCTCCGTCCTGCTCCGGTTTAGCGCTGATTTGGGGGCAAAGCGTGGGGTCAATGGCGCTTCACTCCCACCTTGGGTGGCAACATACCTGGGTTTGAAAGCCTGTAAGGAGCAGAGCAGCGACAGGAATGGACATAGTTTGAGGTTACTGTGTGGATGGGCAGGAGAGCATGGCAATTCAGAACATCCCGGCAGCCCGCAGGTGCAGGCAAACGCCGGGCTCTTCAGGCAGCGGATTGTTCAGGACACGCAAACGGACAAAGCGCGGCACTGCTGAACCTGAGAGATAAAGGTCCTAACAATAGAGGCTTTTTACACTGCGTGTCCAATTTTTTTTTACCTGTTTATACAAGTAGACCCCTGTCTGAGTGACTGGAGCATCAGCTCCTTGCTGTGAGAGATGATTTGGCTGGAGCAGCCAATAAGGTTGCGTAAAATGCTCCAAAGAAAGTTCCAAATATGTATTCTCATTTCATTAATAAATGGCTTGAATCCAAGCATAAAAACGATGTGGCTTTAATGGTTTCTCCAACTGGTAGCCACATTCCTTTTTAGGAAGAGATCCCATGTGGGAACATTAAAATAAGACATCCCCACACAGGCTGGGAGTGATGAAACACGACCCAGCAGCTTCAGCATGCATCAGAGGATGGAGCTTGGCAATAAAATATTCAAATAAGCAATTCACCCCTAAATGTTTCTGTACCTGCTGGGTGTCCAGATTTTGAAACTGGGATTTAAAGATCTTTAGGTTCCTAAGTGCCAAGTTTCCATAAGTAAATATGAAACCAAATGTCAAAAGCTGCCAATTATGACCCAGTTTGTAGCTGGAAGTCTAACTGGACAATTTAAACCTGTATTTTGGCTTAGTCCAGGAAAAACATCAAAATCTAGTATCTCTTTGTGAATAAATCTTTGTGAAGTTGGCATGCCACAGGTAGGAGAGGGAACACGTGGTACAGTAGATTGCTTCAGTAGACTCATTTTTTATTGAGCAGAGTAAATATTTAAGCAAAACTAGTGTAAACTGCTGGCAGGTATGCCATGCTAAGTAGCAGTCATTTACTTTTAAATAATTAAAAGTCAATATACAAGCATAGCATTCTTGTTGCAGTGCGGCATACGGTACCACCGCTCTGCCTACATGTCACTTCAGAGCCTGATTCACACGGAAAACGTTTATCTCAGCTCATTTTGGAAAGAAAGAAAAAAAAAAAAGAAAGAAAGAAAAAAAAGGTTTTTAAAAACCAGCCCTCTCTATCGTGTATGATTACGGGTATTTTGGCTACACAGACCCCAGCTGTTTCTGGGTAGGGCTGAAGCTGCATTACTTGTGGGGCTGATAAGGAAAGCCCTGATTTCCTTTGCATTATGCATAGTGGAAGTGTCAGGATGGCTCTGATGGTGTTTAATTAAATATTTGGCAGTGTTTAATTAATTAAATATTTAAACATTAAATACTAAATAGGATGTGATATCTGCTTAGTGGACATTATGTCTCAATAGCCATTAGTCATTAAATAGGACTCAAATTGGCCCTAGAAGACTCCCCTTAGCTAAGCAAGGTCTTAAGTACATGCACTTTTGGATCTTCATTAATAAGTAATAGAGGCCAATTCAGGCTATGTAGCAACACAGAGATCCCTATTAACGGAAATGTTAATGTCTCTGTTTGAGACCAAGCTCTCCAGTCCAGACAGCAGGCGAGATGCTCAGAGTGGAGGGGTGGGATGCGGCCACTCGGGTGATGTACGGGGCAGTGGCCGGGCAGAGCCCCACCACCGGCCATGGGACACCAGCCGGCACCTTCTTGGGGAAGGACAAGGACATGGCGCTCGGATGCCTGTGGTCTGCCAGCCCCACGATGTCTGTATGGGACTATTTTGGGTTACTTCAGGGGATTTTAAATTAATGACATGGTTTAACATTCACACACACTTACGCTTGCTGCAGGAGCCCCGCTCACCCAGGGAGCCGTGTACAGCCGCCTTGGCGTAAATGAGAACCAGGCTCCGCACACCCACCCTCTGCCAGATTCCCGCAGGCGCTCGCCGCGGGCGGACCCAGCCAGACGTTCCCACGTGCCAGCGCGCTGGACGCGTGCTCTTCCCGTAGCATCGGCAGAACAGCTCGCACGCTGGAAACGAAGCACGTGCGTCAGCACTTGGCTGAAGCGAGGTCTATAAAAAAGAGGGGGACTGATGCTTTAAAGTTTTTTCCATAAGATATTTTTAGCAGGGAAGCAAGGTTTTATGGGCCCTTGTGGTTCTGAATTTGCTGTTTCATTATTGTCTATTCCCTAGATGACTACTAGTGGCAAACACTTCATACTTTTCATCTCGGTGGTATTTTTGGTAAGATTTATCATTTTTACCATTAAATCTGAATACAGCACTCGAGTACGCCTTCAGAGTTCCTTTCAGCGCCGTGGTGCTCAGCAGCGGTTTCGCAGGCAGTGCCCAGGGGACTCCGACTCCCTGGGAAGGGGGGGGCAATCCCGGCACCAGCGACCCCAGGCTTTTCAGGGGCTGATAAACTGTTTGTAATTTAAAGCAGCTCTGAGGTCATTTTAAATGGTGCTAAAGTCAAATTAAAGCCTAACCAGCTCAAGATCCCTTTTCTTTGAGGATCTGCAGTAGTGTGCCACGTGCCACCAGTGGGACGTCTGGAGAGGCAGCAGTGGCCAGCCAGCACTGCGGCGTGGGGCTCAGCGTGCTCCTGCCCCGCGCTTCTCCCCGGCTGCAGCATTCATAGATCTTCCGTGCCTCGCAGGCTGCATACATGCCGATAATCAGATTGCACTTCTGCCTAGTAGTTTTTACTTGAAATATCATTGAGTTAGCTCTTGAGGGATTTGCGTCTGGTGACATATATATTGGTATTGAAGTCAGAGGTCGCCCATTGCAAAGATCTTCTTGATAGGATGATTATGAAAAAAGCCGCGCTGGTTGGAAGACCCTCTAAGTAGATTTGGTCTTCTTCCTTCAGCCTCACATTAGCGACTCCTGGTTTCTCTCTCAGTTTTAGTGATCCAATCGTTCTTCTTCTGAATTTCTCCCTTGGGAGCTTTCTACACAGACATTGTAATATATCACACTATTCTCTGCAGAAATCATTTGCTCAGTAAAGAGACTGGATTTTTTTTTTAATTGTAACATTATCAGTGTTCGATAGCAGCCATGATGCCCACACCTACGCCTGGCACAGGCTGGGAAGGGCTCGTCTTGGATCAAAGCCATCTGAGGAGCGAGTCAGACCTTTCACTTTTGTCTTTCCACCGCACACAGCTCCCGGTGCAGCAGGGACCAGCTTTGGAGGGGACAACGTGGCTGCCGGGAGCAGCGCTCTGCAGAGCACGCTCCTCCGCCATTTTGTTCCGTGCAAACTCCAGCTGCAGCCTCTGCAGGTTTGAAGAAATTGTCAGTGATGGGATAGGCACTACAAGGCAAGCACCCTATCAAATACTGAGCAGCACAGTCACTCGCTGAATTACCAGCTAACTGTCAAATGCAGGTTTATTTTTCAGTTTCAACGCTTCTTGTTCCATGATATCAAGCTGTCAGAAGACACCGTCTGCAGAACAAAAAACAAGTATCAGTGCCACATGTCCTAATAACTCAAACAACCTGCTCAGCATCCGCTGCCCACACCACCTTCCCAGGAGAAGCGAGGCGAGCGCACCTGAGCTGCAGGCGGGCTGCTCGGCTCCCCACGCTCACTGCTCCACAGTTATTTCTCCTGGTAGCTTTGCATGCCTGTTGTGTGCTGTTAAAAGGCTTTTCTTTTCCTGACAATTTATAAATATGTATTGGGCCTGAAGGATGAGAGTAAAGCAACTGCTGTTTCTTTTTTTAAAGAAAATTAAACATGACAAACTTAGTTATTCATGCAAACCATCCGCCTGTTATCTCTGATTATGCAGGATCCAAACGGTGAAGCTGAGTGAATGAGTGCATTCATCAAAGTAAACTGTCGGAGCCAGGAACACCGGTTTGAACCTACCCCTACCTCTTCTCTTTTGTACTTGAGTTTCATCAGCTTCAACAGGCAGTGCAGCTGCTTGGTACCAAGAGCACCTATTTCACTACTACCTCTCTGTTTTAAGAGGTTTAATTAGCCTCCAGAGAGCGGAGAACAAACCCTGCGTGTAGCACTCTTGTGCTTTAAAACATCACTTCGTCGGGATATTTTAAGCTCGCAGGACAGACCAATGGTATTTCAGGAGCAGAAGCTGGAAGCGCAGTGCACGCCTATCCCTTCACACACCCAGCGCGGAAGGAGGTGCAGTGCTTTGTTAAGCCTCGGCCTGCGTGCATGTGTACGTATGCGTGGGAGAAATAAGCAGAAATAAACTTCACACACCAGAAGATGACAGACATATTTTCACCCATCGACCAACCTGCCCCACAGCAACAGTGAAAACCTGGGATATGTAAACTTGAGAAAACGAGACAGGTTGTACCATACTGTCTGAAAGTTGTGGTGAGCACCACAGTTCACTTGTCTGGTTTAATCCAGAGAAGCTGCCTCAGAGCTCGGTCCTTATGTCCCAGAACAGCTTTGATGCATCTCCCAGGGCGGCTCCCTCTTACCTGGCCACCGGCCCCCAGCCCTGGGAGCACCGCTCTGCCGGCAGCCGCTGTGGGAGCCACGGAGAAGCACCCTGCTGTAAAAACAGCGTTTCGGTAGGGCATCATGGTGCTGCCTGCCACAGCTATGTGCCCAGTCAGCCCTGCCCGAGCTGCAACCACTCGCAACAGAAACCAGGCTCCAGCACGTGCTCATGTCGAGCAGCCCACACTACCCCGGCTGGGCACGTGTAACTCTCAGTAATGCTTTTCACTCCTTTATTTATGTCAGGGTGCACAGACATGGGGGAAGGGCACATTGCTATTTAATGTGACACATGTGGATCATCTGTGCAAAATATCCAAGTTAATGAATTGGTTACAAGTTGTCTTTTCTTCATCCCCCCAAAACATGAACACTGTGTCGAACGATACCCCCTGCCTGAATGATGCCCCCCCCGCCTCCGTTCTTAACCACCCTTCACCACCGATCCCACTCATGTTGGTGCAAGCCAAGGACCAGAATTTTACACTTTTGGTGGCACTGAGAGCAGCCCTGTGGTGCTGTGCCAAGCTGGGGGGGTCAAACTGGCCAGGGATTTTCAGGGTGGGCTGGAAGGCAAGGACGAATTCCTGCAAGTTGCAGTCCCTTCTGTGGTACAATATGATGCTTTAGCACCAGGAAAAAGCCAAAGCACTCTCTCCCCCGTGATTTACGCTCTGGTTGAGTCAGTGTGACAGCAGGACTACTTAACACTACCCTCCGCCCCCGTTGTTACAGAGT
Source organism: Opisthocomus hoazin (assembly GCF_030867145.1). Taxonomy (NCBI): domain Eukaryota; kingdom Metazoa; phylum Chordata; class Aves; order Opisthocomiformes; family Opisthocomidae; genus Opisthocomus; species Opisthocomus hoazin. The sequence continues at coordinate 14,354,833 of NC_134425.1, forward strand.
TGTGGCTTTAAACACTGAATATGAATCAAGAATTTTCTTTCCATTCAAATCCTCCTTCTGCCCTTCTTGTCTGACTCATTTCCAAGCTGCCCACTGACCTTCATGCTAATTGATCATTACTAATAGATCAGGGTAATGCAGCTTTTGAACTGTACTTAGTGTGTGCTCTATACTTCTTGATTGGCACAGACTGCATTTTTTTTGCCTGGACTAAGATCATCTGAAATTAAATCAGAAGCCAGTGGACGACACTTTGAGAATACCACTGCATGCTGGAGTGAGCTGCCATGCTGCTACATGCATTAACTGAAACGACTGGAAAAGCCCACATCCATCAGAGGTGGGGATTTGCAGGAGGATGGGTGAGAAGGGCTCTTCTCCAGCACCTCCACGTAGCATGCCTGGTGTCACTGAGCCCCCCAACACCTCCACCACCACATCTCCTGGGAAGGTGCCTGGATTCACGCTCGGAGTGCAAGCGCTGGCCGGTTGTGCTTCCCCAAAGGCTGGGGTGCTTCGCTCAGGAAGCCACGCAGCACCCCAAGCGCCCGGCGAGCTGCGCGGCATCTGCCTTTGGATACAGTGAGCTGCAGAGAACTGAAGTGACTCGTCAGGAGTTATCGGGAGAGCCTGAGGCACAGCTCAGAACACAGCTGCTGCCCACAGCCTCCTCTGCAGCGATCAGATAACACCAACCCTCTGCAAAGCACTAATACTGAAGAGCACGTTTCATACACAAATGGATTATTACTGTAATCTTACAGATAAAGCCATTCATCTTCTGAGGCCCTTGGGAGTCTGAGCAGTTAATACATATCACAGCAGAAAGATATATAAAGCACGCAACACAAAGACACAGTGAGAAGCAGGTATAGAAGTGCTGAAGGGGAGAGAAGAACTGAAGCAGCAAAGCAAACCTGCACGAGACGCACAGTTCAGCAGATGTGTGTGCAGACTGACCAAACAAACCAGGTCTTCAAGCACTTTCTAGCGAGGTCTTCAGAAGTATCAATATGAGCTAAAAACTTCAGCCGCCAGTTGTTCAGACACCAATTTTCTTAGAAACACTGTCAACGAGAGAGCCATGACCAGCCCTTACTACCAGATTTGCACATGCATAGGAGCAGTTGCAGGTGGAAGTGGGTGCTGGTGGCTCAGGACACCCGACCAGCCTAGCCCAGGTGTTTGTGCATCTGCCCCTTTGTCCAACCACAGTGACAAAGAGAAGAACCGAGATCCCGAGGCCTCGTTTTCACCAGCGCTCCTACCCTGGCGATGAGCACTTCAAGAACCCATTTCGGGCAGAACAGAAAATTAATGAGGGAATGAAAGAGGTTGAGTCACAATCGTACATCTCAAATATGCCTTGCACAAATCAGCCGTGCTGAATTGTTGTGTGAAGCCTGGGTAAGGCTCCTTGCTGGTTGGAATACAGATAAAGCACGTGTGGGCTTCTCGCACGTTAAACAGAGCTTGTTAAGGGAAAGATGCTGTTTATCCTTTTAATTCTGACCACATCGTTCACTTGTCATCTTATTTAGACCCTATTTTTCCCCAGACTGGCAGGTGATATGATTGCATTGGCCTTGATACAATCGCAGCTCGCACTGTGCTCAACACTCCAGCAGCAGTGACCAGAGCTTTTGTGCTGGTGCAGCTGGGAGAGCCGAGTGCCTGTGCACGGAGGTCCTACCCCATCAAAACCACACGGCCGGCATAGAAACAAAACCAGGCAACTTTCAGTCCATGAATATACATCTCACTCAAAGCAAAAAGGAGGCTCTCCAGCAGCAATGCCAAACATGCAGATTAATGACAATGCTTTGCCTGTGAAAATGGCCTTGCTGAGTCCAAACACGTTCTCCCGAGATGCCAGATTTTGTCAGTTAGCAAAAACGTTGAGCTGTCTGTTTGCTTTAAACAATTATGTCAGCTCTGCAAGTAAAATATGTTCCCTCGCCTGACCTCCCCATGATGCTAGGCAGGGCCGCATTTGGCTGTCTCTTGGTTTAACACAGACACCAGGGGACAGCTGGAGAGTTTCCTTGGGAAAAGCAGGGTGCAGCCAGCGAGGGGAGAGGTGGAGGGACCAGAAGTCCTGCTGGGCTCTTGCAGCAATGGGCTTCATCACCCACTGCATCACAGCGAAGCCCTAACGCCCCAACATAGGTGCAAGCTCTCCTTAGGTGTGGATTTAAGTCTTAAGTGCCAAGTAAAAACTGACCTGTTTTGGGAAGGCAGCCCTATAAATAGAAGATGTCTGGTGCCACACTTTATTAAAAATACATCCCTGAAGTAGACAAGACAAAAGAGGCTGTTATTGCTGCTCCCACTTCTCCCCCAAAAAGGGGAGTTACTGCAGAAGGAGAGATTAAATGATTTATCCCAGGTCACAATAGAAGTTTGTGGCTGAACTGGGAATTGCAGAGGCTCCCCCGGGTGCCTGCCCAGCACATTAAGCACAAACTCAACCTTCTTCTCCACAGCACCAAGTCAGAGGCCGGGTCAGACAGTCTCCGTACTGGAATGGCCTGTCAGCGCCTGGCACTCGGCTGCCGAGCAGAAAAACGCTCGCTGTCAGTAGCGAGGGCAGAGCAGCAATATTTATATCGGAGCTAATGGAGGCAAACACAGATCGCTTTCTTATGACAGACACCAAGCACACCATAGCCAAGCTCACTCAGAGGAGCGAAGCCCTGCGCCGCGTTTCCAGAGGATGCTTGGCTGTGCCCAGGTGAGCCGTGCCAGCACCCTGCACCCAAGGGACCTGGCTAGAGCCAGCCTGACAGCATATTTTCTCATGTGATGGAGCACCCACATGAATTTTTCCCCTATTCAGTAAGATGAAACACACAAATGTACTTTACCATAAGGCTGATACTTGATGTGAGACCACATGAGGCTCCCAGCCTGGAAGAAGTACAGGAGCACCCCTCGGACAAACCTGGGCTGGATGACAATGGCCTGGAGTGAACTGCAGTGGAAATAAAACTAGAGGGCAACCTGGTGTCAGTGCTAGCACATACACGTATCCCAAATATTTCATTCCCGTTATCTCCAGAGCCCATCTACACAGCTTTCTGGCATGCGGAAGATCAGGTTTGGGAAAGCCAGAAACGTGCTAGGGGTTATGCTGAAACAGTTGATTAACACACAAGCTGATTCTGAACAAATAGGGAAAAAAAGAAGAAGAAAAAAGAGGTTCTTCAGTTTTACTGCTGCGTTGGAGGGACTGCGAGACGACTCATCCGGGAATCCCCAGGCCACCAGCGCTGGGACACACCGGTATCTCACCACAAATGCTCAGCCTGCTCTGCAGGTCTCCGGTCGCACAAAGCTGCCTGTCTCACAGCAGGAACCTCCTGCACCTTCCAACAACTAACCCATAAAAGTAGCTTCTCAGAATGCAACTGCATATAAAGCCAATAGCCATCTTGGCCCAAACAGAGCGAAAAAAATGTATGTGTGAGAATGCACAGTGGTTATCGAAGGTATTTCCCACATTGTAATCACATCAAGAGAGCATACCTGTGTAACAAACCCAAAAGTTATGACACTTTGTGTCTGATGTTTCTACTTCCAAGCTACCAGCAGGTCAGAGGACACCACAGTTTGCTCTTTCGAATATTCAGATACAGTTTAGCATCAAAAAGATCTTGCAGAGTAATCACAGTCCAGGAGAATACATCTAATTCCCTCTAAAATAATTTGGATCTTCACTGGGTAGAAAATTGCTATTTCTGCTCCAATGCCAGAGAATTCCATTTTTAATTATGGAAATTTCTATTACACACAATTATAATATTCTTCCATATTCTCTCCCACTCTTAGTTCAAACATACTATTAGCTTTTTAAACTACTGCTATGCATCGAGCAGACACAGGTCACTCCTGCTGCAGAGGCGTGCCGACGTTCATGCCTCTTGAATCAACTCAGACCAAGTAACAGAGGATGACGCATCTTTTTTGTGTGTTCCAGGACACATTACCCTAACAATCAATGACTGTTTGGATGCAACATTCAGTCAGATGAAATTAGAACAGAAAAATGTTAAATACCTTCTCCAGAGCACGGATATACAGACTGCTAAAGCATTGTGGAGACACCGCGAGCTAAGGACCAAGTTCAGTGAGCAGGCTGGGAAAAGCCACATCAGAATCCACAGCCGATGTCGGTGAAAAACGATAACCCTCTGCTACTGTCTGTGTTTGCAGGGCCAGGAAATAAAGGAATACATTCTTGAATCTCAACCTGATAAACAAAAAATTATCTTTACCCAATAATTAATCATCATGTAGAATTAATAAGCTGAACCAAAAAATCAACCTGTTTCTGAAGAGATAGCTATTCAAGGGCAACGGTTTGAGATTTGCTGCTCGAATCTGTCCCCGCCGGATGAAATGAGAGACTCCAAACACGCAGGAGTTGGTCCAGACCCACATCCTGAGGATTAGTGTTGGTAAAGATACAAAGATGATAAATTGGTTGCCTTAACCTGCAGCTGCATTAAACAGATTGGCTCCTTAAGTTTAGTACCTGCTTTTTCAGTTCCAGCTGGAATTTAGTACTTTTGCTGATCGGAATCGATAACTTTAATTGGTAGTTTAGAGTTAGGTGCAAGTTGCATTGACACTAATGAAAATTAGTTGCTTAATTTGCCAGCCACGCGGGGGAGCGTGCCAGGGAAGGCAGTGGGAACGCAGACTACCCATGCTCTACCGCTCGGTAAGCGTGGGGGCTTTCACGCACCAAGCAGGTCTCCTGCTCCTCCAGGAGGAAGCTTTTCTTTGTCCCCACTCAGACGCAGCCCACAGCCCTGTGGGCAGGAGAGGAGGCAGGGCTGTGGCTGCCTGCGCTGGGGAGCTGGCAGCGAGCTCCCTGCCGCCGGGACAGCCCCCCGTCACGCCAGAGACCATCGCCGCTCTCTGCTCCTCACCGAATTGAAGAGGCTGCGTGCATCAAAACCCCCAGTATCTTCCAATTAAGCTCTTTTGGTATGGATCAAAATTAAAAGACAGTCACCACACAGGCACATTTGAAGCCCTTGCTAGCCAGCAGCTGAAGGGTCCAGGCTGGCCCTGTTTCCTTTGAAGCATGCCTGCTGGCTGTAGGTTTCTATAGTACGCACTTGCAATTACAGCTCTTTTCAACTTCTCTCTCCCTCTCTCTTTTTTTAATTTAAAGAGATTGAGAGGAATTAAAAAAACCCTCATCAATCAGATTTATCAAATGAAACTGTAGAGGTAGGGCCAGCTGCAGCTACACATGTCAAACTCAGCTGCAGCTACGAAAGGAAAGACTGCAATTCATAGTTAGGGTGCTCAGCTTTTCAAGGGTTTAGCAGCAAAGCTAATCCCATTGCTATATTCCTAAACCTACAGAGATGCCTGACTGAGCTAGACGAGGGCACCCCAGGATCGGTCCCTGCGCACACAGGTCAGGACTCTGCACCCTGTGAAAGTGGGTGTCTGCGCTGTGCTTGCTGCCTGGGCACGCTCCTTAGCAGACTGCTGCAATATCCCTGTTCCGGGGCTCATGAAGGACTCGAGAGTCATTTGGTTTCTTTCCTTCCCCTTGTACAAAGTGTGTGGCTGAGCAACGTGGAGACATCATTTATCTAAGACAGTATGCACAGGTTACTCTGGTCATAAGAGTTCAAATGGAAGAAGAGAATAATGGCAAAACTTCTCATTGATTTACATGGGTCAGTATTTTATCAGCCTTATCAACATTTGCCTCAACAAGGTCTACTTTTGTTGAGCGCCATTAGCTGATTGACAATGCAGCCAAAAAAATTCCATTTCCAGATGCTCGCACAAGGATCTTCAGGCGTGGATGACAGGTGTCTTGAGGGGGCAGGAGCTGAAAATGATGATGAGGAATAGATTTCATGGGAACAGATGAAGTCAGAGGTGGAGCAGCCTTCCCTCTTCTGCCTGTAATTACTGTTATTATGATGTGGCCCCCAAGTGCCGCAGTTCTGGGACACGAGTGATGCCCATGATTCTCCCACACGCTTTTTGCGAAGTCCCTGATCCTGTGCAGCTTGCTGTAGGTGACCCTGCTTCGGCAGGAGGGCTGGACTAGACGACCCACAGAGGTCCCTTCCAACCCCTACTATTCTGTGATTCTGTGAGCCTCTGCCTGCTATGGCAAAGTGTCAGGGCAGCATGCAGAAACCACAGGTACCCTCTCCTCTCCCCCTGCTCTGCCACGCTGCCGCCCGAATGGCCAGCTGCACGCAGAGAAGATCCCAGCAATCGCTGACGCTTGCAAATAACAATCCTCTTCCTTTTAAAAACCGCAGGAACTTCAGGGACAAAGACATGTGCTTGTGCATAATGAGAGACGCTCAGGGATGCAAAAGTGTGGAAGTGCTTCACGATTTTCCTTATAATTGTTTTAACAAAAAAGTTGTGAAAACTAAGAAGAGAGGGGAGAAGGGGCTTTCCCACCCCACCTGACACTGTGCACGCACGAGCCTCGCACACGGGCTCTGCCCTGGCCTCTCCTGCACCCGAGCATGCACGGAGATGCTCTCCAACATGGAACATCGCAGCCTGCCGTTAGCCAGGTGATATAGCACTGAGCAGCATCTTGTGTGGAAAGATAAGACCACGATGTTCTTTTTCCCTTCAGACCACCCTGGCAGCGTCGCCACGCAGCGGCTCCTGGGGCCCTCCGGCAGCCCCAAACCACCGCCCCGCTCTCCTGGCCAGCGATGCTCACCCAGCAAGGCTGCAGCTTTCTCAGGGCCCAAAAGCAAAAGTCTTTGCTAAAGCAAATGCCGCTAAAACTGAAAAAAACACAGCTGGCTGTGCTGAAACTGAAGCCTGTTGATTTTTCCACCATCCAGCAGAAAGCGGCAGCGATGGTACAAGCCGTCTTTGACCCCTCCAAGTCAAATCCCTTCTGCCTGGGGCACAGGATCCCATACTGACTCACCCAGGTTCCCAGCAAAGCTGCTTTCCGCAAATGTGGACGCTTCAGCATCAACCAGCTTCTTCAGCAGAGGTTTCCAGGCTGCATCTCGCATGGCAAAGCTTTTCAGTCATCGCTCGCTTATGAAATCAAGCCGGTTTCTTAGGCTACTGCCAGATCCTTGTGTCCTCCAACAGACTCCATCTGCTGGTTTTTTAGACAAGCAACTCCTGCAAGGACAAAATATATTGAGTTAAATAATATATACTTAATCTTTTCTTTCTCTCAGAAAAACTGTGCAATTTTGGAGATACTTTGTAAATTCAGATTTATGATGATTATTTTTCATTCTATGGCAATCAGAGTGACCATAGAGAATTTATTGAGGTGATAATGTATTTAAATAGCCAATTTTCAAAAAATGGAACAATTGCAATGGATTAACATTCAAACCATTAATATTCAAACATATTAAGTCATTTAAAGGATTTTTGTGTGTGTACGCACATTTTGGGGTATATTCTCCTCATAATACGTGAAGAGAAGACATGCTTTACTGTTGACATTTAGCACATTTTCTTTATTGCTTCTCGTTTCATTATGAGTAAAAGTGTTATTTGTCCACCCAGCCTTCCCTAGGATGAATGCCATAATTTCTGTTTGCAGAGGCAACCAAAAATTAAAGGAAATATTTCAGATGTCAACATTAAATGTCAAAAAACGATTTTCAGCAATTACTAATACCCTGGCACATAAGCATTTTATTCAGAATATCCCTGTAAAAAAAATATTCATCAGGGGATATTCAAATTTATTATGTAGAACAACACAGCGTTAACGTGCTAGCTTCTGTTTAATGCTTTGGATCATAGCAACAAAGATACCAATGGGAAATCATTAAACAAATATGCAATTTTTGCAGCATAATAGGTCTATGTTTGGTATCACTTGAAAAAAAACTCACCGAGCTCAAACCAACAGAAAAAACTGCAGTGATCAGGCAAAGTACAGCAACATTATAAATGTTAACAGATTTCAGAAAGTGATTTTATGTTAATTCAAATGTTAATGCTGTCCGAGGCTGCTGAAAGGAGTGTGGGGCTGCAGGAGGAGATAGACGTTGCCGGCAGGGGAAAGCGCAGGGAACACAAAGGGCCGCCTCTTGGTGTGGGTGGGGGAGTTTTATTAATTATATTTCCTTTAGAGCCCTAACAATAACATGTCAGTAATCTACACATTCTGTACTTAATTGACGTTAATGATTTGGTGGGTTCCTGGTCGCTGCCAACGAGCCTCCCCACGCCGTGAGAATCCCGGCCATCTTGCCTTCCTCCAGCCCCGCGGCGCAGCCCCAATTAAGTCAATGAGTGTGGGGCGGCTGAGCTGCTCCCGCCAGCTCCACGACCCCTCGCCCAGCCAGGTCCCAGCCGGACGTCTTCCAACCACCCTCCACATCTCTGAAGGAGCACACGACCCCCGGCGCAGCCCCGCACAAAGGGATGCATTCATGCTCCCCATGCACCCCAGAAAGACGACCACCCAGCACGCACGGCTCCCTGGCTGCAGCGGGCAGAGGCAGAAGGGGTCTGTCCGCTTCCCCTCGGACACCAGCAGCGGGGAGAGTCAGGGATTTCTCTCATGCCCGTGAGCAACAGGTGATGGAACACACGCAGCCACCCAAACCCAGTGTCCGACACGCCCGCAGCTGCCCTCAAGGCGATGACCTATCTGTAAGCACGCAGCGAAGTCAGATACGCAGTTATAAGTGGTGAACCGATGTCTCTCAAAACTACCCCCCACCTGGGTTGCTCGGGTACCTCTAACCCTTAGTGCCAGCCAGCAATGTGCCCCAGGCTCCCGTGATCTGCCTTCTCTGGAGTCGAACCTTTCCGCGATGTCAGTCCCGGGAAGCAGGGTTCCTGCACTGGCAGGCTGCTGGGGAGCAAAGTCCACTTGGCAGCAGGAGGATCCGAACCTGCTGCAGCTGCCAGCACACCCGAGCCCTGTGGCCACCGGCACGCAGCCCGCGGAAACCATGGGAGAAACCGGTAGACTTACCGTACTTCAAAAGCACATGCAAGTTGCAGCAGTGACAAAACCAGGTTGTTCTGGGCACACATGCAGCGGGTTCTTGGCGTGCTCAGCCCACGCGTTTCTTGTATCTTCCCAATGCAATGGTACATGGAGAAGCCAAGCAAATCTCTCCACCAACACAGGTGAAACAGACCTGCTCTCGCACACGGCGTTCTCTCCCTCCCTGTAGCTACTCTCAGCTTCTGCTCAGCCCCTTCGACGCGAGCTGTACTCATGGGTGCCGGTGCTACACCCTCTACTCCTTCTTCCCCTCTTCCCTCTTGCTTCCCCCCCGTCACACTGCCACCACAGAGCCCCCACTGTCACTCAGGGTGGTCCGGCCAAACACGGAGCACGGTGCCCAAGCCTGTGCCTCTCCTTCACGTGGAGGATCAGCAGCCTGTCTGACCCCTTTTTCCTCTTACCGAGATTAACAGAAGTCAGATCTTCTTGAAGTTGTCCAATGGAGGAAGGCAACAGACAGGGAAGGGGTGGGGGGCGAAATGACAAAGCACAAAAAAACCCTGGTGAGATCAGTTTTGATAGGAAGTCAAGGTAAAAAAGTAGAAAATTAGCACACTGTCACTGCAAGCAAATATCATCCTCTATTAGGAAGTTCCAGGACCAGCACCCAGCCAGAGCACCTCTCCCACTCCCAGCAGAACAGGGTGGCCCAGTCAGCGAAACATTCAACAAACTGTTCTGTTGCCACTTCTCAGGGGAAAACATTTGCTTAAAAACAGTCAGATGAATTTGGAGTGATCTGTAGGGCACTTTGTTATGTTAATGACTGTTACCAACTGCCTCTTCTTTATATTAAAGTGTTGACTCATCGTCAGTTGGGGCGAGACAAGACAGCTTGCCTGTGCCTTGCAGTCAATTTGCAGTCACCCAAACTACTCATGTGAAGACACTTTAATATGAAGAGACACTGTCTGTGGCCATTATTAATCTCCAAAATGAAGCTCAGAATACTAATAAAACCATGCAGGATAAGCTAACCTTTCCTCAGTGCATTCTTCATTCTGCAAGATTTTGGCCAAAATTAAAACATTTTTCTTTGATCTCATGAGCCTGTGGCTGACAACCAGACTTCCCAAACCAAGATGTAAAAAGGTTTTTCACTTGCCCTCTGCTGTGCCCAAATAACATCATCATCATTCTGGCACAGGTAAGAGGGGATGCCTCCTGCGAGCCCAGAAGCATCAGCTTTACAAAGATCAGAAAGCAACGCTTTGTAAACCTGGCTGAGACCGAGTGAGCAACTTGTTTATTCTCAGACTGAACTTAAACCAAAGTGTAACCACCAAAGCTGACTGTGAACTGTACAGTCCAAATATTACACTGGTAATCTGGTAAGTACGGGGAAGATGAATGTTGGAGTGGGAAAAAAAAAAGGTTAACTTTTAATTCTGTCAATAATTCTTAACATACAGAAAAACTGGGCTGAGGCGCAGAGCTGCAGAGGCTGGCATCTTGGTAGATTACCACCCTCAAAAAATCCAAACACCTTACACGGAATTATAAAATAAAGCACCATATTACTCTTTTCTGTCTGATGTTGCTACTCTGGGATTCAATCCAAGAACGCTCAAGCCATTTATCCTAGTTACACGCAGGGCACGCAATAGGTAGGTTCATGTAACTGGAGTCTGAACATGACAATCTGGCAAACCACAGCTGTCCCTACTTCTTTTGCCTTGGGGGGGAGAGGCTGGAGAAACTCCAAAGCCTTTCCCTACACAGCTTTATTACATCTTTACTGTCATTGTGGCAAGTGCCCAATTTCCAGCAAAGCCACTTATTTTTAGTTCTACGTGAGGACTCTTCCATCCAGGTTTAAGAAAAAACAGCGACGATCCTAGGTGATCCGGAGCGTAGCAGTGAGTGCTGCCTGCTGATGGTGACCAGTGTCAGTGTCACCCTCTCAGCTTTAACTGACTTTGCATCCTTACACCATCAATGTGCACGGCGGTTTCTTTCTCAAAGGTTATATCTCTGCACAATTACTTAGGAGATTTTTATTCAGAGTTCCCCTGACCCTACTGAAAATAAAAGATTCTGCCTCCAACGGAAGACAATACAACATACAAACATACGCTTTTAGTACCAGGAAAATCTTGTCTGTGGTGTGGCCTTTAACTGCATGATTTTCCAGAAAATGTTTGGGCTTGTCGCTTTTCTTTGTCAGGAAAATTGTTTAGTTCATGGTTAAACCCAGTATCATTTCAGTCTGAAGGAATTTTACTGTATACACTTTGTAAAAAACCAAATAACTCGATCCTCTGATTTTGCTTTTATCGCTTAAAAGTCCATTAACATATGTGGCTGAATACTTTTTTTTTTTAAACAAAGTAAAGCTCAACTGAAGTATTGCCAGAAAGATATTAAGTGCTTTTAGATTTAGAGAACCATTTCCTCACCACAGCCACTGTCTAAATGTGTTAGCTCCTCCTCTTTCCAACATGCATGGAAATTTCAGAAAGCAATCAAACACTTATTTCTGTAGCCAAGCCCAAGTCAGACACACAACATTTAGACTTGCAATACATCACAGGAACACATGCTGATAAAGGAAATACTTCCCCCTCAAATGAAGAGAAGGTCTCATCAAGTGAGCATGGGTTCTTCTCCATCCCAGGAGCAGAGGCTGGTCCACATGTCTTGGAGTACAGGCACTGGTGGGTAGAAGTCAGGCCTCAGTCTCATGCCGAGGAGTAGGGGATTTTCACACCCCTGACATGTTGGTGGCAGTCTCTTCAGCTCAAACAGATATTTAAGAATTGAAATGTCAGGAAAGAGGAAGAACAGGTCTACCCAGCCAGGGTCCACCAGTAAAAGTAAGGCTAGGGTGAGGCTCTGCGCATAATTTTTCCTTCTATCCCAGGCGATCACGTATCCTAAGCCAAACAGAAACAGGCCTTTAGTATTTGTCCTCCTTGAATATTATTGCAGCCCTGCTGAAACATCAAAAATCAGTACATTATAAAATACATTTGTCTTCTTACTCTACTCATTACACAAGAGCACATTCAACTCGGTAAAACAAAACCCATTTGCAAATACATGCAGTTCCAATAGACAGTCTGCTCCTCTGAATTGCCAGCAGCTGTAGGACTAAAGCCCCCTGGGATCAGAAAGGTTTTCTTTCCTTCCTTGATAGCCATTTGATCTAATTTGCCCTCAGACATTCCAGTCTGCAGAGTTTTGAAAATGCTGGTTTTATACAGTCTACAAAGAATACTGCATTTCTTTTTATAATCTCAAATTCACTATAAACAGAAATAAAAAGCTTCATATACAAACTTACCCTTTTGTGCTTGCCTTAAACTGATTTTTTCAAGAGACTGAAATGAGACAGATTACATAGTACTGCAATATTCTGCAGTCTTAATTAAATGTTTGATTTATGTAAGCTGTGTCAGTAGCAGACAGTTCACAACTTGAGAGAAACAAGTTTTGTAGTTTAAAGGTAAGACATAATGTGACTTGTTTGCAGGTAGCATGGCTGAAAGAACCCATCACCAAAGTATTTATTGTTCAACAACCCAAGCCAAGTGACTGTTTTGCTGGAGTCTTAACTTCAAAGCACAGAAGTTTCACAAATTGGCTAGAGGCCAAGTGCTACAGTGGCAAGAAACAGACATTAAAGTCTTCTCACATCTGTATACAGTCATCACCTCCTGCCATCTCACAGACAGAAGAAAATAAAGTTAAGACCCAAATGTCTCAGTTACTCCACCTTGATGACCCAGTCCACCCCACTGTCGGCAGGTCCGCACCCCACAGTGGAAGCGATGCTGGCCGGGACGAGGGTAGGAGGACCACAAGAGGAAGGAAGAGCCACACTGCTTCCTGCCACAGGCATCGCACAGCAGAACTGCACCCCTATTCACGTTGTGAGCCTGGACAGAAGATCTCTCCACAGAGATTCCGAGAGCTCAGGTCAAGCTGGCCTTAGCCTTGCAAGCAAGGAGCTGCTGTGCTTCACCCCCAACAAATTCAAGGCTAGGCAGAGTCTGAGTTAACTGCATCACTTCATAGTATATGCTAGCATCTCCCTTTTTTGAGGGGAATGGGTTGTGGGGGAGGAAAGTTTGGAAGATGAGGGTAGGAGTAATCCAATGCTTTAAATGCATGTTGTTAAATACCTAGAGGAAGCATGTTCCCCAAATATGAGATGATTTATGCCAACAAACAAGTTAAAGCAGGTCCATCCAGTGTCAACCTGTGCATTTGCCAGTTCCCCACTGCACTGCACATTGGCCACCTGACTATTTCCTAACAGACTTTTACCTGGCCTTGCAGGGAGGAAAGCCCGTCATAGCCTTTGGCAATTCCCAAGCTGAAGTTCAGGTGCCCTGATGCCACACGCCAAGAGGCGATGCTGCAGTAAGCCCTGTACACTTGCACCAAGGTCCAACTTCACGGCCCAGTGAAGGAGGAGCATTTTACCCAGCCACCTGAGTTCAGGCTGCCACTGCTGTGAGACAACCAAGCAGCGCTGTACATGCAGGGAACAGCACCCAGGAACTCAGACAAACTTGAGCCATAAGAGCTTATAGGGCCTGTAACTCCCATGAGGTGCCTGGGTAAATGTTTGCGCAGTGGCTCCGCTGAACTTGCACCAGCTGCTTACCCCCACCTTGAGCAAGCAGGGATGCCATAAAACCCCTTGTGTCCCAATTCCTGCGAACCAAGAGGAGATGCTGTCTGAGACCCAGGAACTGACGGCCACAGGCAGACCATCCTACTGCTTTACGAGACACAAGCTACGCAGAACTGTTTCTACAAACTACGGTTAGAATTACAGCATTTTCACCAGCTTAGCACCTGGCAGACTCACACTGTAGTCCTTCGCATCTTCATCCCTTCTGCTCACCAGCACTCCTCCTCCCCAGCCCCAGCTCATACCTGCAGCCTCAGCTCACTCCTTTGGGGCTGTTGCCTTCGGTACAGTCACAGCTACCACCAACTTCCAGCTTTATAGTGGCAGCGGTAGAAAATTAGCACTGGGTTCGTTTTTCTTGTTCAAAGCTGCTGCAATGCCCCCAGCTTTCAGACCAAGGTGAGGTTTTGATACATAGTTATGACAAACCTTTCAGGAGGAGGAAGATAATCATATGCCACCTGGGTTACTGCAGAACTCAATTTACTTTGCAGCATACTTTATGTTGGTCTGTAGCTATTAAAGGCAGAGGCAGTTTGCAGCGGAGGAGCACACAGCAATGCACAGGTGAATTGCTTTCTCAGCTTCGCCCAGCACCTGCGAGCCGGGGCTGTCCTCCCCTGGAGCCCGCTGCCCACCTCGTAGGGTAACACAAGGAGAGGCAGGGACAACCTGAAGAAACACAGCATCTGATATTGGCCCATCTTTGTTGCACAAACTTCAGCCCACTTCTAAACACACTAAACCTTTTCCTCTTACCTAGCCAGGCAGAACTGCCCACTTGCTTGCCCCGCCTGCAGTGAGTCTGCCTCCAGATTAATCCGAGACCAGACAGAATTTAGGAGAACAGGATCCTCAGGCAAAGACATTCAGAAATAGAGGGAACTCCCTCTTGTTATGGTTTTTGTTTCTTTGTTTGTTTTGGGTTTTTTTTGGTGGTGGTGGTTGTTTTTTGTATTTTTTTTTTTTTTTTTAACAGGGACAACTATCTTCCTTAAAATTAGCTGCATGCTTCCTCTCTAAAATGGTTTTCAGCCTGTGGCAACCAGCGCGTAATTTTTTCAAGCTACCCTAGGAAAAGTAGCACGCTCAAATAGACATAAATATCCACATGTTGCAAGACAACCAGAAACAAAGATTCTTAAAGCACGAGATAAAGATGAGAAAGAATATAGCTCTTCAGGTCAGTCACCCCTGCTGGAAAGCACGGCATGTCCAGTGCAGGATGGCATTCCTACCTGGGGAGCTGCACAGCCACCATTTCCACCCTCTGAACAGACTGCGTCCCATCGAAATAAAGCAGGTTGACCTTTCAGGAGAGAAGATAAGAAGTTATAAAATTAGCAGGATTGCCATCTGAAGCAGAGATCCAGTTTAGAATCAGGCCTGTCACCTGAACAGTTTCACTCAGAGAGATAGATCTCTCAGATACAGGTTTCCACACAGGCCAGAGAACACATGGAACACCTGCATTCACTCTTGAATAGGTATTAACCAGAAAGTTAAATTTAGCTTAAACAGAAAGTTAGAGTTCATCATATGTGTCAAGTTGTTACAGAATATTTACTTGAACAGTTAAAAGTAATAAAGAAAATGTAATCTCCACTCATGAGACCAGTTACAGTCTAAGTATGACTTTTGAATTATTTTAAAATTTCTTTTTGTAGAAACAGATGAAACACATACTGAGCACTGAAAAGTAACAGCGAAAGGACTAGTACTGAAGCCTAGCTGGTGATTTATGAATTAAGCCTGGACATGACCCTTCAAAGAGTGTTATTGTTTCCCACCCATCTGGTTTTATGCTCTAAATTTAAGGACAAAATACCAATATATGTCCTGACGGTTTCTCCAATGTTACAAACCTTTTCAATAATGAGCAAATGTAACATTCCTTTGCCTAGGATATGTAGTTCTTTGAGAAATTAAAAAGTCTCTAAACTAGCACCAGCAAACTTGTTCAGCTAACATTTACACTTGTTTTGTCAGCACAGAACTTAAAAGATTCATTGCAAGGGGGAAAAAAAAGCCAGCAGCACCAAATAATTTGCTTACCATTAGTTACTGTAGGCATTTTTATTACATTAAAGCTTTAACATTTATCAGAATACTGGGTCAGGGAAGAGCAAAAGGGAGAATAACTTAAAAAAAATTAAGAGCAGCCTTGCTGGGAACTAATGTTTAGAAAAATTAACCAAACAGCAGAGGAGGAGCTTCCTGAAATACAAGTGTTGTAGCATTTGTTATCTACATGAGGACATGATGAATCCTGGTAGTCTCACAGAAGTTTTCGGTGTTGTTGAACAGTCCTTCAAAGTGAACAGAAAAACAACCAGCCATTTTTACATTTATTTCCCTATTTCCCCTTTCTCCGGAAACATGACTTTCCAGAAAACATCTTACTATGACTTCTCAAATTCTCAGACCTTGCAAAGGTCAAGGACAACTCTTCCTGTAAAGAGGCACACACCACTCCAAAATTCAATTTTGCACAGAAGATGATCAGTGGTCAGAGACCATGCCAAATCCCAAGAATTAAATGATTATGTTTTAAGAAAATGTAGGTTTTCCTACTGATCACTTCTTGCTATTAAGAGTAACAATCCAGACAATCCAACTTAAGAATTTTCCAATAAACTGATCACTAGAATGTGTGCTGTGGAAGGATTCCCCATATACTTGTCCTGTTTATTATCCCCTCCCTAGACACCTGCATCAGGCTAAGGGAAATGCAAGTAGGCCAACATGACATTTTTATCTTAGTATCCAAAATGGAAGTTTTAATTGATAAGCCAGTAGTGGTAAATAAATAAAGCAATAGTTACGACATCCCCAAGTCCCAAACTACTAGTGGTCACAGTCTGAAAAACCTTAGCTGACCATAACTGAAAGAAAAATAGGAATATACATAAAACCAGCTGTCTTAGACAGCGTTTTTATTAAAAATGGATACACAGAGAGATAGCAGCGTTTACAATCAAGAGTTTTTAAAAAGGCCTCAAGTTGTAAGCCAACCATTTGAAAAAGAGGCTTTGAAATGTTGTCTTCCACAGCACACTTTGCCCATTTGTCGACAAGGGACAGTATGACTGCAGATTATCCAAAGGACAAACAGGCACAGTAACTAATCCAAACATGAAGCCCTTTTTCTGAACAGTTGGTCACATCAAGCATCACCCTCCATAGCAGCAACTGGAGCACTCTTCGGTGTTCTTTTAAGTGGCTGGTGTACTTGATCCATTTCTTAAAATATTTTAATGTTCAATAAAAATATTTCAAATAGAAAAATTCTTCTGTCACAAAAAAGTAAGGTTTCCTTTTCAGATTCCATAAAAGCTTATGAACTTCACTGGCAGCATTTCCATAACGGAGCAGGAGTTAGAACCAGCAGAACAGGCACTTCAGCAAAATTGTCTGTCAACAGTTTCTGTAGTCATATTGGCTTCAGTCCAGAAGACTGTTTCTTACTACTTTGTGGTGGTGTAAGGACACCAGTGGGGAAAGGTGAAGTCCTGTTTTGCTCAGCCAATATGGCTTGTTTTGCTTGAGCTTTGTCCTGAAAGCACAGAAAAGGGAGGAAAAAACCACACAACTTTACTTTGGTATAACTATGCAACAGATCAATATAATTCAGTGTTTTATAACTTGATAGATTGCTAACCTGGAAATGCATATCTGTATCTAACTGCCCTAACAGTAACTGATAAAGCATGCAGTACACAATAGTTGGTGAATACAAGCCCCAAGAGGTCAGTATTAACTTTTGGAATCTGATGATCAGCATTCTGGTACTTTTATCTTCGAGAATGCAAAATTCAGAACGAACTGAACAGGAAGAGCTTTAACCTACTACAACTAAATAACCTAAATAAAAACAACCACCATCACATAACCGTCCCACAAGTTCAGTCTCAAGTGATCAGTCCTTATTTTCCCTTTTTCATCAAAGTTGTATTACCTGTATTGCCTATAGAGAAAGGTCTAACATACAATATCTGAAGCATCCCAAAGGGTAGAAATATGTTTCCGATTTCTAGGGTAATTATTTGCTGTTTGAGATGAGATGCTTATGTCACATTCACCTTTTTAAACTAAATACTGAACAAGTCAGGTCTCTGTCCCAAGAATTTTGCATCTGGAGTACAACCTTATGGCTTTTATCATCTGCATACACTCAGTCCCAATCTGATAATGCTTCACGTAAGTTTACCGTATGTTCTGACCAAAGAAGAAACAAGATGTAGGAGATTTTAGGGACAGCTTTTGTCTTATACACATACATACCAGCAAATCCAAGCTGTTTATGTGCGTCTGTATATTGTGCAAGTCTTCAGGAGCTATACCTCTGAAGTGTTTGAGTTTGGAACTTCCTACTTCCCTTAGAGCCATCGCAAATGGAACCATCCATTTTGCACACTCCTCTACCTCACACCATCCATAACCTGAAAGACAAGATATATGTTTATCTGCCTGAATGAAGACTTAACATTTGTAAACACATTAGACAGTTTACAAATGCCAATACCTGAAACTTTCTGCATCAGCTCGGATGAGGAGAAGTGATACAAAGCAGAAGCTGCAAGCACTCCATATGTATATCCCAAGCAGCCAATATCCAGCACACAGAGATCCAAGAGCTACAAGACAACAGATGTTTAATTTAAAGTCTGTCAGAAGAACATTTTTTTCCCCCAGGTGAAATAGCATTTGATGGAAGTAATCAGTCTTACCTCTGCTATTTGTACAAATATTTGCTGTGGATATTGTGGCAGCAAAACCTCATAAAGCTCACTTAAATACGCAACTTGCATGTAGACGTTTAGCCATGATACAACTGTCAGTGGATTCAAGTTCCAGTTAAGAGCCTGAAAGAGCAGACATGCACAAGTCTTCAGTATTAGTAAAGAGTTCCTAACTTAAACCATGCAACTTCATTTACTCCATCTCAAAAGCTGTAATTCTAGTTCATCAAGGCATCTAATCCTCTGCTGTACCTCCTCCTGCTGACAGGGTGGGTAAACGATTCATTTTGTTAATACACACGTACTGGTGGATGCTTTAAATCACTTGTTACCTAGAGAACACTGTTTTCTAATTAAAAAGAGAAATTGTGCCTCTTAGCAGCACAGAAGATTAACTGAGGCTCTCTTTAATCTGATTATGCTATACGTTTTTAAAAACTAAAGTAGAACTAATTCTACTTTGAAATACTACCTTCATAATGATCAATTCCATACTGAGGATTTCATCTTCTGTACAAGCTCCATCTGTAACATAGGCAAACTGGTGCAACTTTGGTGGATAAATTTCCTGAAAGATAGGAGATCGAGTATTAATTTGTGGCATAGCTTGTAACTAGTCTCATGTGCTTAGAAAAAGAACAAAAGAAAAAAAACAACCCACCACTACCTCACTGCAGTTCAAAACAGAGGGGGGAAAAAAGAAGAAAGAACCAACCCCCACCCTAACTCATGGTGTTCTACTCAGCCTTTAATATACACAGATTCCTTGTTCAACCTTCCTGCTCATAGCCTTCACCTTTCACTTTTGATGGATCAGTACAACATACATTATGTTTGACCACAGCACCGCTGAGATGGTACCATAATTGACATCAAGATTGTTTTTACACATCTTAAAGAAAAGGCCTTTTAACCCTTGCTTGAGAAGAACAGATTGAAGAATAATAGCCCTCTTAAAAGACAAACAGTACAAACTTAAAAAGCACTATGTATTTTAATAGTTCAGTTTGTTCTGGTAAATAAAGAATAGCTCAGACTATTGTCCAGTAGGTACGCCACTGACAACAGAACAGCAACAAGTGGCCTCTGTGTACAGCAGCCAGCCAAAAAACTCACTTAGCAACCGCAATTAAAAACTTTTAGATTTATTCTAACACTGAAAATACTATCCTTTTAGGATTAAAGAGTTATACTGTGTTGTTAGCTAGTCCTAATTTTAGTCACTCTAAAAAAACAAATAGTAGGAATTTTGAAAAGAAAGAAAATGATTTTTTTTTTCTGTCTCCCAGCTGAAAAGTTATAGCAAGAAATTCCATAAAGCCTGGCAAAAGCACGCTGTCCATTCCCATTTTTATGTTTAAGTAAAGCTGGAGATACTTACCTCAAGCTTTGCTGCTATGAATAAAGAAGAGATACCAATAAGCTGCAATAGTGTTTTCACAACATTCTGTTGTGTTGCCATAAACCGATCAAAGAAATCTTGTGCTAAGTAAAAAGTTTCTCTATGAAGCTTGTAGACTTCACAAACCTGTAGAGACATCAGAGATTACAGAGGTCAAGAACAGTGTTAGAGTCAAAACCAGATGCTACAGATGTATTAAAAAAAGCAAGAGCTAGACATAAAATTTATGTTGGCTTTCTGCTACTGCTATTGTGGAGTAACATGTTAACTAAGAGCATGAGTTAAATTGTTTCCTTTGAGACGACTGCCACTACAGAAACACCCCCCCCCCCCATACAGGAGATCAGAGTGAAAAAGTGAAAACCCTTTTAGGAAATTCAAGCACATGTTCTAACCACGTCAGAACATCAGTTCCTCATTTTTGTAAAGATGCATCATTCCAACACCTCAAAAGAGAAAATTCTCACAAATGCTTTAAAGAACAGAGACTATGCCACCAAGTCATCCAAACAGCAAAAAAGATTCATACTGACAGAAGAGTTGTAGTACGTTCTACATGCCAGTGATAGATAAAGAGTTTGTGAGGTGCATCTGGTCTCTAAGCCACCTCACCTTCCTTCTTAACAATGACTTTCATAATCATTTGTGCAGCTTTTATCTGCAATGTGACCTTAAAAAGGTTACACCGTGGAGCTTTAGGGACAGATTCATTCTTGTCCACTACAAATATAGATGAGTATCAGAACATATTGTCGTTTTGTACACCATCAACTCGATCCATTATATGCTCTTTTTTTAAGTTTGGTGCCACTAACAAACTTGAAGATGAAGACAAGTGCCTAGTGCTAAATGGGTCATGCAATGATCACGAGATGTACTGATGACAGTTATTAGTACCCTTCAACAAAAAGCACACTTGAAATACACACAGGCACAGAAAAGCTTACCTCCATTAGCCAGTCTAGAAGGATTGTTCTCATTTTAGGTTGCAGTAGAGGGTGCCTTTGCATATACAGTTTATCCCTCACATACATCTCTTCTTTGTTTATCATGTTTTTCCATACGTCCTCTCTGTTTGCCCAGCTAAGACAAATCAATATGCTTAGTCTCAAATCATAAGATAAAAGGCAGGCAGAAAAGCAGCAGTAAAATGGCAAACTTACCCTAGAATTGGTAATGGTGAAGCTCTAGTTGGAACAACACTTAGATGTATAAAGTGAGAGTAATCAACACCAACTGGATCATCATCTTTATCCGGAGTAGGAATCAGCATATGGGCATTTTTGTGAACATTATTCCAGGATGGCTATTAAATGAAATACAAGATTTTACACTGTGCCTTTTTAAATACTCACTTTAGCTGTAAAACAGAAGACATTGGCAAGAAACTATGACAGAAGCTACTATTACCTCTTTAAACTGCACAAAATTGAGATAGGAAGGGACCTTTGTACATCATTTTATCCAAGCCCCTTGCTTAAGCAGGGCGACCTAAAGCCAGTGGCTCAGGACCATGTCCAGATGGCTTTTGAGTATCTCTAAGGATGGAGGCTCCACAACCTCTCTTGGCAACACATGCCACTGCTTGGTCACCCTCACACTAAAAAGTGTTTCTTGCAACCTGCTTTAGGTGAACCTGCTATGGCAGGGGGGTTGGACTAGATGATCCATAGAGGTCCCTTCCAACCCCTACCATTCTGTGATGTTCAGAGGGAACCCCCTGTGCTTCAGTGTGTGTCCATCTCATCTTGTCCCATCACCAGGCATCAGTGAAAAGAGCCTGGCTCCATCTTCTTTACTTCCTCCCTTCAAGTATTTATATATACTGATACGATCTCCCTGAGCCTTCCTTTCTCCCGGCTAAACAGTCCCAGCTCCCTCAGCCTTTCCTTATAGCAGAGATGCTCTGGTCCCTTAATCATCCTAGTGGCCCTTTCCTGGTCTCTTTCCAATATGTTCAAAACTCTTGTACTGGGGAGCCCAGAACTGGACACAGTACTCCAGGTGTGGCCTCACCAGTGCTGAGGAGAGGGGTGTTGCTTATTTTCACAGTAGAGGAAGTCTGCAACTAAAACTGAAGAACATTTACCCTGTTCTCCTTTTGAAGGGCTACAGCTGTTTCATGGAAGAATATCCAAGTCAGAGTCTCCTATTGTCATGTTGCATTTTGTTTTTACCAAAAATATTTTGCATGAAAGCAAGATGTTTTCCTACAGGTACAAAATAAGCAGATGGAACTTTAAAACCCAGTTTGTGATTATAATTATGCAAATACAGGGTCAGGATTTCTGGTAGGGAATACGTAGATACAACGCCTGAAGTCGTGGTTCCATGCAAAGCAATCTTGACAATGAACACAGAAAAATAGTGATTTATAGAATTTTTCTTACTCATTCATCTTGCAGTGCTAGGATGAAAAAACAAAGCACTTAGGATCCAACTGTTTTCAGAACAAAGCAAGTACATGTTAAGCGATTGCCACTAAAGTATCAGGTTGGCCATTTCATATACAGAATTTTGCTGAGGTCTGCAAACATCAGACATCCGACACTTGACCCATCATATCTTTTTATTTGGACCAGAACTTAAGTTTGGGTTTACTTTTCTCCTGCCTAACTCTGTTAAACAAGATCTTGGTGTATGCGTCTCAGTTCCCCAGGAAAATACTACTTGTTTTATTTTGCAGTAGAATACAAAGCCAGTCCCACATCATCATGCCTAAACAAATTAAAATTTGGCATTTCTGCCTAACAGTGAAGTCAGCCATCTTGCTGCAAACTGATCTATTCTGCAGCACTAAAAGGACAGAACTCCCTAGCAAGATTCCTACTATGCTTCAAGGAGAAAAAAAAATAATCAGAAGAATCATTAGGTGCTAACAAGCAAAACGCTCTACATTAACTTTTGCCTCTTGCAAAGAAGCTTCCACATCTGATTTTTGCCCTGTCCTTACTACAAATGACATCCCTTTCCAGCAAAATGGCTACGCTCTAGCACCATCTTCAGAAACAGACACCACTGACTCGATGAAACAAAACCCACATTTCACAGTTCACTCACAGCTAGGACTGCTTTGTACGCAGATGGGTAGTTTTTCTTCTTGGAGTTCTACATGCAAATCTAGCATAGCTACGTACCCAGCCATGCCGCGATTTAATTTGGGTGGGGGAAGGCAGAAAGAGAGAATAGTACCTTTATCTTAAAAATGACAGATTCCTCATGAACTGAAAGTCTGAATAAAAGGGTCACATCAGCATTGCTCTAAGTTAATTTTTGTCCTCCCTCAACACCAGACTTTAGTCACATTTTGCCCTCCAAACTGCACAGCAAGCCCAGCTGCCGACAGCCTTTGGAGAAGTGCTGCAGTATCAGTTAATCAGCAAACCGACAGAAAAGCAGTAGATTATACAATATCTATTTAAAGGTGCCTACTACACCAGCAGCTTCTGAAGGACAAGGGCCCCTCTCCACAGAGTTCTCAACCAAAGCAGATACCTCACGTACTACATGCAGCAACAACGACAACTGATTTAGGAGATTTCACCACCCTCAACCTTCTATAAGGAAATAGAAATCAGAACCTCTTAAGTATTTTGAGAAGTGAAAACAAAGTTTTTAACTAGCTAATGTTGCTCACCAAGACAACTGGGAAAAAGATGCAAGCAACAGCAAAAGACTGTATCTTAGCTAGAGAAATGGAAACAAACATGTAGGGCCCTCCAAAGAAAGCAGCTCCCAGGAAGGGAGACAGGAGTCTGAATTAGTGTACTTGTGGGAACACCACAGCTCTGGCATGGATTTTGGTTGAGGGAATGAGCACATTAATCAGATTCTTGAGTCTTTAAAGCAGATTTAGCGAGACATTCAACCAAAACTAAGAAACAATATCAAGAAACTGCATTACATTGCATTGTAACTGCAAGGAAATAGGAGCCACCACTGAAAAAAAACCCAACAAAAACGAGTTTAAGGTGGGAAGGGTGTGAGGAAACCATGAAGAGCTTCCTTTGGGCCTGCACAGAGCCAACCCAAAAGCAGGGAGCTGCCAGAAAGCAACAGATGTTACAGAGAATCTGTGCAGCCTAATGGAGGAAATCCTACAGTCCTGAGCTTCCTTCTGAGGCAAACAGGAGCTGAAGGAGGATGCAAGCCAAAAACCAGTGGAGAAAACTGCCTCTTCAAATCTGTATGGAGTCCAGCAGGAAAGCTTGGTGACACCCACAGTAATATTCCAGACACAGGAACAATCAATCAGAGATACAGATCTGTATCTCAGACCTGAGAACTAGATACAGATGGGAGAAACTGAACTGGGGACATGAGAAGGCTTGCTAGGAGAAGGAGCACCAAGAAGGGCAAAAGATAGGTGACCAAAGAAGTCCATCAGAGCAGTCAAGCCTAGACAGCTCCAAACAAAGAAAACCCCGGAGTTCAGAGATGGGCTTTTTTTAAAGCTCAAACATTTCTCCACCTCAGTTTTCTGCAGCATGTCATCATTCACCAATACATCAAACGTTCATTTGAACATATTTTTTGGACATCTTTCAGGCATATAGGCCAGACACAAAACAGAGCAGCCAGCAACCATGGGGGTTACTGGTTACAGCCAGAGTCTTCAGTGAAGCAGACACACTTAATAACACAAGATAAGCTGCTGAGACACTTGTGCTTCCTGACAGGAGCTGGGAGCCACCAGAAAAAGCTTCCACAGACCCGGGACAAGGAAGGCAACAGGAAAGCAGAGGAAGAGTGACCCAGAACTGCATTCAAACAGCAAGGTCAGAGGATTTTCAGCACAGAAATCAAAGGCAGAGGAACAGGAGGGGTACAGGCCTGTTTGTCTCACCCTAAAAAGCAGCACCTCATAACAGAGAGACATTGACATCAACTACTTGACTGCAGCCTTGGTTTGCACATCAAAAATAGTAAGATCCACAGTTCTAGTCATTTTTCACTCACAGGATGCATTAGTTTGAAGTACAGGGTTTTTCTTTGCCATTAGAAAGGGATTCCAGAACTAATCAATAGGAGAAAGAAGAGCAACTCAATTTAAGTTCTCCCAATTCTTTCTGAATAGCATAGGAGCTTCTACTGCTTTCAGTTTCCTGAACAGTCTGAATATTGTCCTGCCCCAGATTTGGGCCAAGTCAAGCTCTCAGCCTCAACATAGTTTGTGTTCTTTATCTGTTTGTCTGAAGACTTGTAAGTTGTTTTTTGGGGTTTCTTGTTGTTTTTTAGATTGGATCTTCCAAAGATAACCTAGACTCATGAAAGAAACTTTTTGAAGGGTATCTTCAAACCAATTAGGTGGAACATTTTAACTACAGTGAGACTGGATTCTGGAAAAATGTCTAGAAAGAAAATGATCAAAACTATTTCCTAAGAGTTTACTCCATCTTCTTTTCACCTGAAAACATTAGTTAGTTTCATCTAAAGAAACTAACTTCTAAATTCCCCACTCTAGACGGAGGTGGCCATGTAATTTGTGTCACTATTGCATGTCTAACTAATCTACTTAGATGAATTTCGTTTTACATGGAGCCTTGGAAGTGTATTCATCCACAGAAAGCAGCCAGAATTAATATGAGAATTGCTAGCAGAATTACAGCAGTGCCAGATCTCTAAAATCAAACACAGAATTTATGCAATATTCTGCTGTCACAAACCTGATGATATAGCCACCCTTTCATCACATGAAGGGTAACAGCATCCTAATTAAGAACTCAGGCCTTATGTTCAACAGAAGCAAACTAATGAATTGACTATGAAGATGCTGTAAAGTGGGATGTGACTATGATATTTTGCCTGGTGTATAAACTAGTGTCAGTAAACAATTTATTTAATGTAGTAGTCATGTGGTATAGGCTGCAGTGGATTTATAGCTACTTGCATTTTAGAATTGTTGTGCCTCAACAGAATAACTATCGCACTGGCTATCATACAAGCCTGCTATACTGCTGCTGGAACCGTAAACATATTCTCATTAGTGGCCCACAGCAATTTATATCAGAGAATAGCTTGTGTCACACCATCAACTGAAGAGCTGCTGCTGTGCAGCCAAATGTTAGCTTTTTTAAACAGATCTGTAACAATCTGGCTACTTTGTCACAACAAAAAACCTTCTCCATGTAGGGATGGATACACAGGTACCCATTTTACTTACGGTTTACAGAATCAAAGGGCCAAATTCCACGAGTATCCTAAGCTTAACTTGAAAAATTCCCAAGCAAATATTTTGGATGGTTACTGTCCAAATTTTCTAAACTTTAATTTAGCTATCAGTCCTGAAGTGACATGTTTGTGTTCCTGGTCAGGTAGACATTCCAAGAGCACAAAATTGGAAGTCTTTATCTGCTTTCAAAGTTGAAGGTCAATGCATGCAAAATGTATTTCAAGTTTCTTTCCACTGTCTTTCTGCAAGAAGGTAAAATTGTGTCCCTGCTGAGGATTTTTTTAACGATACATTATTATAATGCAATAAACACACACAAGAAGCCCTTGCTCAGCTCAAACAGAGTGAATCTTCTGGTGAAGGAGAGCCCTGTGGTGAAGGACAGGCAGCTCTTCCTTGTCAGAAGTGAGAAATTAGTTTAATACACTGCACAAAAGAAAGACAGAAGGGAAGGAGAGATCCCCTCATTAAATGCTCACCATTTGAGCCCTGCTTAATATGTTGACTGATAACTAGTATATGCAGTTGCAACAAGCAGAGGCCATTCCAGACAATGATGCCCATCTGTTATGGTAGCACTTTAGTCTTAGAACTTCCAGCTGCCACTTCTGGTTAGATGTGCCACATTATGCATAGCCTTGCGTACTAAATGACTATGGTCTGTATTCCCCAGTCGTGACTTTTGCAGCTAACGTATCACCCTGCATGCGCATTAACAGGCTGAAGTCCTAGCTACAGTGACTGAGCAAGCATGTGTGTGCAGAAAAAAAAAAGGAGGGGAATAAAGCTATTTCAGAAAGCAGGCTAGTCTGGTTTATTTGGAGTGGGCATCTCAATGTACAAAAGCATCACGTTTCAATACTGTATACCAACACGGCATCCAATACAGACACCAGCAGCATCTCAGTTTTGAAGAATATAGAAAGAGCACTAAGGGAGCTAGAGGACA
The DNA here is from genome assembly GCF_030867145.1 of Opisthocomus hoazin. Lineage (NCBI taxonomy): Eukaryota > Metazoa > Chordata > Aves > Opisthocomiformes > Opisthocomidae > Opisthocomus > Opisthocomus hoazin. The sequence goes on from NC_134425.1 coordinate 14,381,762, forward strand.
CTCCTAGAGTTAGTTTTGACTTTGCAACTCAGATCATGCTAAATGTCTTAGTGAGAGAACTGGCAATGGTCACTACTAACCTCCACCACAGGCCTGATTTCCACAGGTAAGTGACTTTGCAGAAGTTATCCCTTTGTTCTGCCAAGAAACGAAGCCTATTATACTACTGCATTAGCATCTATGATGAACTTCAAAGTTCTGATCAGGAACCTCTTACTTTCCGTCAGTCTGATAACGACCCTTGTCAATGGGAATGGAGCTGATGGTGGAAGGAAAGCGGGTTCTTTCCTCTCTTCCAGGTGACAGACAAGCAGAGACATGACTGCAGAGGAAACCACTTCAAGAGATGATTCTGTCTGTATGCTTAAGCGTCTCATGCTTTGGCCTGTAAAGTGCAGCACATAAGTGCAGCACTGTGCTCTTGTAACTCTCTAGAGAAGTCAATGCAGAGTCCCTCTGTGCAGGCCTAAACACATACTAAGGCTTTTATAAGGTGCACCCTTGCAACCCCAGGACAGCTGGACATCCTGAAGTATGAACGTAATGTCTTACATCAACATAGGCCTTGTCTCCTGCAAAGATGCCAAAGCAACCTGTATGACCTGACGTGCTTCGCACTCTTCATCAGCCAGGGCTGATAGTCCCCCTCGCCCACGGCAACACAGCACGTGGCAGCTGTCTACCCATTGCACCATGTTTGCAATAATAATGAGGTACTGCAAAATAATAACAGCATTAAGTAAGATCACAGGAGCATGATCCAAAGCCACACTGGTTACCTGGTTTTCATACGGCTTTTTTCTGGTCATCTCTATTTTGAGAATTTCTTCATCAGGATCCTGTAAGAACTACAAAAAGAAATATATAATTTCAGGAGTACAAACCACAGGACAAGCAGCCGCTGGCCACCACGATGCACACCCGTTGCCTCAGGGTCGCTGCCCACAGCAGACCACTGCCCACCCGACACCCCGACCACCACCACATGGCCCCCGGCCACCCAACAAAAGAAGGCGAGGGCCCGGCGGCCAGGCCCGGCGGCGGGGCAGGCGCTGGCCTGCGGGCACCGGTGCGGGCCGCCGGGCCGACCCGGGCCCGCACTCACCGTGGCCACATCGGCTTTCCTCTTGCGGGCTCGCACGGCGCCCTCCGCAGCCCCGTCCGCCGCGGCGGGAGCCTTCTCCTCCGCGTAGTCGCTGCAGAGAGACAGAAGAAGCTGCGGGAGCCTCGGCCGCGGGGTAGCCGCCTCGGGGGCGCCTGGCGGGGACCTCGGCCTACAGGGCCCCGCGCACGGCGGGGCCGGCGGACTCACCTCTCCCGGCGCATGGTGCCCGCCCGGGCCACCTCGGGTCGGGGCGAGCGGCGCGCCGTGCGGGGAGCGGCCGAGCAGGCCCCGGCCGCACAAAGCGCCGCGGAGGCGCGGGCGCAAGGCGCGGAAAGGGCGGCCGCAGCCCCGGGCCGGCCCCGCCGGCTCCCCCCGCCCCGCGGCCGGGCACCCCGGGAGGCAGCGGGGCCCCCTGCCCGCGCCCTCGCTCGCCGCCGCGCCGGCCGGCCCGGGGGAGAGCTGCGGGCGGCTGAGGAGCCGGGGAGAGGGGGTGCCCGGCTGGCGGGGCGCCGGGACAGGGCGGGAGCGCGGCGCGCGCGGGCTCCGCTGGGCGCCTCCTGCCTCACGGCGCGGCCGCTCCCGTCCCTGCGCGCGGCGCGGCCCGCGCCGAGCGGGACATTTAAACGCGCGGCGCGGGGCCGCCTCCCCCGCGCGCCCGCCCGCACACGTGGCCCCGCGCGCAGCGGCGAGGGCCGGCGCCCGGCCGGGGCGGGGTCTGCGGGGGGGCGCGGCGGGCCCCGGGGGAGCGGCCCAGGGCGCCGCGGGGCGCGGGATCCCGCGCCGGGGCCGGCGGGGTGGGGCTGGGGCCGGGGCCGGGCCGGGGGCGGGGCCGGCTGGGCCGACGCGGAAGCGGCAGCTGCCGCCGCAGGTGGGCACCGACGGGCCGGCGGCGGGGCGAGCCGAGCCGAGGGGAGGGGAGGGGAGGGGAGGGGAGGGGAAGGGTAGGGCCGGGCCGGGCCCCCCAGGAGCGGGAGCGGGCCCGGGCCGGCCCGTCCGCGGCGGGAGGCGGGCCGCCGCCATGGCCGGCCGAGGCCTACCCGCCCCGCCGGCCGGCCCTGATCGCCGCCTCTCTCCCGCAGGCCATGCGGCTGCCCGCGCTCCTGGGGCGGCTGCGGGCGGCGGTCGTCGGGGTGGTGCACGTGGGAGCGCTGCCAGGTAAGCGGGCCAGGCCCCGCGGCCTCTGCTCGGCCTGAGCCCGGCTGCGGACCCCCGGGCGGGAGGCTGCCCTCGCTGGGCGTGGGAGAGGCCGCCCTGAGGGGAGCTGGAGCTCGGCGTTGGCGGGTTCTGTGGGGCTGTGTTTTGAGAGGCGGTGGCGGGAAGTCACGCAGATAAGCGCTGGGGCAGGACGGGTGTTGGACAGAGCTCCAGCGGGCCCCGAGGGGCAGCGAGAAGCTGAGACAACAGGAGGTCTGTCCCAGCCTGACCTCCCCATCCACCTTCCCAGGGGCTCAGGGCCGCAGCCGACCTTCCCTCGGCAGGCTGCAGCTTGCCGTACCCCACATTTTCCCAGAAGCAGCCTCCGGGCGCTGGGGCCAGCTTTCCCCACGCTGCAAGATCGGACCATCTTTGTCAGAGGCCCCTCGCAGTCCCCGCTTCAGGCTCCCAGTGCCTGGCTTTAGGAGCCCAAGTATCAGAAAAGACTTTGGAGTTGAGCTTAAGGGAAACTCTTTGAACTCCAACAAAATACACGTGTTTTCGTTTCTGCCACGAAGCACTGCAAGGTCAGACACAATCAACCTTGCAGATTAGAGCTTAAGGTAGCTTTAACTACTTTTAAATTGACCGGTGTTTAGCGTAGGTATTCTGCAGACCGAGAGGTCAGTCTTGCCCTAGGTTTGTCTGGCGTGGAGCATCACTAATGCAAGATAAGCTGTAAGTACAGGAATAATGAGCTAGGAGCAGACCTGGTACAATAAGAGATTATAGCAGATATTCCTCCAGTTTGCAGATTTAGGAGCTGAATGGTTAGAGTAGATCTGTCAAGTTCAGCTGAGGAAAGAGATGCCACTAAGGCATGTTCCAAGGAGATACAGCAGCCTTTTAGCGAGTTTCTCCCTATTTCAGTATGCCACTCCCTATAGTTATCCTACCTGAAAGCTGTTACTGTATGTGGTTTCAGTTTGTGCATGCCCTGGGGTAAGCAGCATTATTCTTGCAGGGACACCAGATCATTGATCAAGCTTGTCAAGAGGCAGAAGCTTACAAGGATGCTGGAGTTGTAAGTTTTGGTTTCCTTCTTCCTATGGCAGCATTTGCACAAAGCTGCTTCTGCATAGCCAATATTTTACATTGAGTCTATAATTCATTGAAAACATCTTAAACCACACTGTTTAGGAAGATGTTTAAATCCACATCTTTTATTTCAACACAGTAAGTAGGCCTTCTGGATTACAAAACCTAAAATAAATATCACATGCACCCAAAACAATTGAACAAAGCTTAGATTCAAATTGTACAAGTTGCTTATGTTGGATTACTATCAATTTCTAAGAATCAAGTCAATTTAAGGGGGGGGGGAAGGACAGCTGACTGCCACACGGGTGATTGCTGACATTCTAGGTATCTGGCTGTAGCATACTTCTTCATCCAGTCTGACAAGCCACTGTATTTTTAGCTCTGTACAACACTGTGGTTTCCTGAAGTCGTGGAGGAATGCCATGTGCACAGCTGAGGCACTGCATACATGCCTCAGTCACTTGTAGGGTGCAGGATCGCCCCACATTTGTGTTTGTACCGAATCAGCACAGATTATTCAGGGAGTAAAAAAAAAGCTTTGGCCCTTTTCTGCCCTCTTTAACCCTGCTGCCCTAGCCCCCGGCAGCAAGCTTGCCTGCTTTGTGCATCTGGAAGAGAAAGACCAAAAGGCCAGTCTGAGCCAGAGGCAAGAAGAGGCAGGTAATGCTGACTGAATTGCTGTTGGACCTGAAGTGGTGTAGTAATCTTCATAGATCAGTAGATTTTAACAGGGTGTATGTCCTTTTGAAAGGTCAGATGTGTTTTAAACATTTCATTGCACCTTGTCTTTGGGTGTTGATGTGCTTTTTCTTTGACCTGCCTGCAGTATTATGTACGTTTTCTGACATGGTAAGGTGGTGTCCTAATGTCCAAGGTTTGAAAATGTTTTAAATGAACAAGTAGTCACTGCTCTGAGCTGCTGTTTTCTGCAAAACTTTAATAACAAGCCAGTTGAAACCTTTTTCATGGCATAAATTAGAATGGTACTTTACAGGCTGAACGAAATTGAATATAGGAGCTTAGTCTAAGTTACAGAAGACCAAGGTCAAAATGCAAGACAAGTCACACAAAGTAGGGTATGGGCAGAGCACCATAAAGCTAAATTAGGAAAGAATCCTGAGAACAGACTTTTTTAAAGAATAAACAGCAGTGCAGAAGAATAATGTTTACATAGGCAGGTTTCAGTGCCTGTAAATCAGATGAGAATGTGCAAGACATCCACACAGTTAGAATAATCTCTAACTGCAAGTTGTACAGAATGAGTAAGTTTTCTTCTTTTTCATGCCTGTTGAAAGAACAGGTGTGCAATAGCTCTGTATTCTGTACTGTGACTTTGTATTTTGTTTTTATAGTTACAGTATCAACATGAGGTATAACCGGATTTGATCTACATCAGAAGTAGTAGTCTCTGTCTTTCTGTGTTAGAGGAAGTGGTTATACAAGTGATCTGTAGCTCTTAAAGCCGTTGCCCCATATTCTAGTGCTTGTTTACCTTTCCCTTGCATACTGATTACACATTGAAACCTTTAGCAGCAGGGGGAAAACACCAACTATACCTAAAGACAAGGGCACAGAAGCAGTTACTTTCACTGCTGATGTGCACAAAGCCGGAACAGTTTTAAGACAAGCTTTAAAATCAGTACTAACACAAAATTTTAATTTGGGTTTTAGACTTTATTGTCTTTTCAACAGTTTTAATAACTTCTACTTCAGATCTAACTGGTTTATCTTTTCTCCTACTGCATTGCAGTCTCTGAACTTGAATATATTTTTAAACCTACCTCTCAGGTTGAGACAGATGAGATGAATGCAGTCATTTCTCTGTACATTTGGACAAATTCAGGGCTTAAAGTTATGCTTAGTCTATTTCCTGTAGAAGTCAGGGGAATGTCAGTGTACATTCCACACCAATCTTCATTCTAAAGGTCTGTACACCATAGTGTTACAGGAATAGGACAAACAAATCCTTTATTAAGGCCATAAAGGTCAATGATAATCAGGAGAGCCTCCATAAATATCAGTATGGTTGACTAACACTTTCTGCAATTCAAGTGTGTAGTTTTTCCTGGTTCTTCAAGAGAAATGCAAGTTTTCATGACAGATGCTTCAGGAGCTTCCTGGCTTTTGCACGGAGGTCACCAGTCTTCCAAAGTAGCTCTTCTGCTTCTGTAATGTGAATATATTTGGGTTTTCCCCTCAGTACTCCAAGTGAACTGTTAATCTGTCTGTTCTTCTTGTGGAAGAAGAGCTAGACAAGGTTTTTTCCACGGATGTTTCTACTGACCGAATTTCCAGATTCTGCCTACAGTAGCCTTTAAGGAGATATGTAACTGTCTTGCTGCTGCTAGATGTTTACATGTTGTCCCAAGTTGCTTGAATTGGTGTTAACATTTAAAAATAAAGTATATGGTCTTGCTCACTCAATATGAATTGCACTTGGAAGTTAATCCTAGTATATGCAGAGAAAGGTGACTTGTCTGGCACATTAGCAGCTTACCATAATAAATATGAAAGATTTGTGATATTAGAGCACATTAATGAAAACAAGTGAGCACTCAGTTAGAAAGCCATCTGTGCTCAAAATGTATATGCTTTATACTTGTGTGTTGCTGAACAATGAAATTCCCTAGACAAGATTTTTATAAGCAGCAAGCTGTGAGGCATTATGATCCTTTCAATTTGTATCTGCTTTTGTTTAAGAAAAATACAAAATATAAATTCAAGTTAATTTTTATTTATTCCATTCAGCCTGGGTGACGCTTACTTTGTGGCCGGAAAACAGAGCACAAGTTCTCTCTAATTTCATTGACATAGATCACTTTACTACTAGTTGCTGTTATGTAGCTGTAGCTACTTGAGTAGTTGACATTGAAGACAGTTAGATACACAAGTAAAACTACTTACTAAAAAAAAAACCCACCAAAATTATAAAGTTACATTGAGTTGCAGATGTTATAGTACTTCTTACCCCACAAATTTTTCAGTTTACTTCTTTTACCAGTGCTGTCTCTGAAGATACATTCATTACTATTCTGATCCTCCTGTCCCTTCTTTGCCTCTGTACGTGGAAGCGTAGTTGCTAGTACATGTTTTGCATTGATGTTTTTAAAAAATGAAAAGTTTCAAGCCTATTACTCTTGTAAGTACAGTAATAGTTGACATTCAAATTACTTTGAGTTTAACAACAGCTGAGACAGAATAAACTAGTATTTTTGTGTAGAAAGATGTAGGTAGTTATCACTTGGATTACAGAGGTTAACATTTCAAATCCTAGCTATTTTACAATAGAATAAAATAGCAAACAAACCTCCCCAAAACTATCTCGTATGGTATCTACAGAAGAACATAAGATGCCTGCTTACCTATATTAAGGCAGTAATCTCCTGTTCTAGAGATTGAGTTTTTAAAGGAATTGCTAGGAAGCTGTGCCTAGACACAGCAAATAAATGTTCTACAGAGGCACCTGACTTCCTTGATAAGGGGCACATGACTGGGGTGGTGGGAAAGGCTGTAATTGACTTAGTGCACACCTGAGCCTACATAGTAGTAGGTATAGTGCAAAAACCCCTTTCTTCCTGTGGGATAGTGTAGTTGTTTTGGGTTTACAAAGGTTTGTGTTGGTATGTGTGTGTTTGTAGGTAAAACATTTCTGTTAGGGGAAGCGCTGGGGTTAAAGTTGCCCTAGGTAAAAGTTACATTAGGTAGGTGCTGAGTTAAAAAGCTTGTTATGATTGTTATTCCTGGTGTGGTTTATAGTGTTGTGACTATTTTTCTGGATTTTCTGCTGCAATATGTGTGCAAGCGGCTGAAGTGTTTTAAGTGGTTGTTTCTGGAAGTGGAATAAAGCTAAGGAAATTATTTCTCTATATAATCAGAGCACTATTTAAATTGCTTATTTTCCAGTAGCTAACTGTGATACAAGAGGTACTTTGCACATATGTAGCACTTCAGAAGTCATTCAAAGTAAAAAGGAAATATATTGTTTGAGAATTACTAAAAATAAGGCTGTTACATATAAGCAACGCTTAAATCATCGTAATAGTTAAATGGAAAAGGAACATAAGGTATTTGCTAGAGTTTTATCTGTTGCTGTCCAAACAAATTCTGTTTTGGAGGGTGTAACACAATATCTGTTCCCATAGACTTCTAAACTATAAGCTTAAGTTCCAAGTATTTTAATTCAGCATAACTGTTTTCTTTCCACCATTTTAATTAGCTGTCTGATAGTACTGAAGTCTGTTTTATATACATATCAATTCAGTAAACACAGAAATCTGTGGTGTTATATTTTTATATAAAAATTTGAAAGAAAGCTTTGAGTTAATGCATCTGTAATTCAGCTCTTTGTATTATAGAACATATGTTGTTCTTTTTTAATTAAACAAAACATGATATGCGAAAGAACATAGTCTATCGGATGGTACCAAAAGAATAACACATTTTTAAAGTATTACCAAAAATATTCACTATAACTGTGGACCTTGAGGCCACAGGAGGAGACAACTGCTGAAAAGTAAATACAGTAAGTTTAAGGCAGAGCACAGAAATGCTGGAATCCTCCCATATGCCTGCATTTTGAACTAGAACTCAATCAGATACTTTTTATGCACAGTAGTATGGCTAGGTTTTTTAATTAATCTTTAAATGAATTAATTCTTTAATGTATCTAATGGAATAATTTGGTTTATGCAAATCTTGAGCTGTCAAAGTAGTAGCAACTCATGGAAAGCTCAGTTTGACTGCCGGTGCTCCTGTGGAATTTTGCCAGCCTGTTCTGCTTTTTCCTCTACCAGCATGGCTCTTCAGGGGCTGAGCATCTGAAGCCCCGTTCCATGCCTTTCTTCCTATGTGTCCTGTTGAGGTTGATTCCTGACTACCTGTGAGCCTGGGGCTTCTGGTTTGCAGATCCCAGCTCCTTGCCCTTACGTTCAGCTTAGAGGTTCCCAGATGTCCAGGTTTTGGTGAAGTCTGCCAAATAGACCATACCTGAGCCAAGGAGCAAGGGCTTCCTGGTTTTGAGGGGTCATTTTAATTTTTGAGTTTGGTTGGTTTTGTTAAAATATTATAGTCCTACAGTAATCATTTTGCCACATACTACTACTGACAAACTTGTCATCCTTTCATAGGCTGACCTAATGTAGTTATGTGTATGGAGTGTAAAAGGTTAAGGGTTTTCTCTTACTCTTGGTACTATAAAGGATTCAGTAGTTGTGTCTGAGGTATAAGACCGTTTGGTCAGTTCAGGGTTGTTGGAACAGTCCTGACCTGTTTGTGATTTTTTCCGTATCTGAAAATGGTATGGGTTTTCTGAGGACTGGTTGTCACTTTTGTCATATGGCTACCTCCCATCACAGGTAGAGAACTGTGGATGTTAAATTACATATTGAATGGGGCATAGAAACAAAATCAAGGACAGATGTTTTGGTTAGTCGTCATATTTGGTTTCCTTCTGCCTAGCTGAGGTTTTCTTGGACTGGAATTTTGTAATTAAATATGCTGATGAATGGCACTAAATGGTGCATAGGTCTAGTGTTGGGATATTAGATCACTCTTGCCATGAGTAGGTTGTGTCCTTTTGTTTTTAAGGTAGCATGTATTTTATGTATTTAAATACTCAGCTGTAAGTCATTTGGTAAAGGCAGCTGTACCCTGGGTGCACTGAATGTGTGTGGGTCATGTGCTTGGACGGACCATACCGTTCCACTGGATTGTTTCCGTTCTCAGTTTTCCCCATCTTCCATGTTAGGTGTTCATTTGTGATGGCTGTGGCTTAGCCTGTAATTCAGCCATTAAATGCTGACTGCATTTTATATACTCTCTTATCTTTTACTGCCAAAAGGGTGTCTTCACTACAACAAAGGTTAAAGAAGTGTTACATGTGAAAGTTTTTAAAAAAGGACACCCCCCCCATTCCTGATTCTCTACATTATTATTAACCAAACTTCTTTATTTAATCTCTAGTTGTTTTTCTTCTTTATTTTTTATTATTCTTCTTTATTTAATCTCTAGTTGTATTTTTCTTCCCCTTCTTCTATTTTTCTTCCCCTTCTATTCTGGTTCAGTTAGATTATCCTTGAAATGTGAAGCTCTCATTTTAAAGGATTAAGATGTGTGATAAAACTCTAGAGAGAGCGGAATTTATTTTCTATATATACAATTAATTTGTCTATTGAACTTTTTGTATTTTTAGATTGAAGCAGGTCAGAAATTTCTAGCTGCTTTTAACATTTGCACTGCAAATGCAAAACATTAGGCTTGAAATATGTTTCAAGGCTATACTTTTGCTATTAGTTCTTGACAAAATTATATATGATTTGCAGTTGTTGAAAACTTTCTGGTATATACTATACAGTTATTGGAAAAGTACAAAATACGAGGTAAACTACAAAAATTTTCAGTAAGGTACATAAATTATATCAGCAGAGTGTTTTATCATCACTCCATTGTTTGCTAAGGGTATGTCTGTGTGGAGTGAGAGGTGTAGTAGATAATAAATAGCAACATCTTCCTTCAAGTAATTCTGAATCCAGAATGGGAGAAATATCAGTAGTTAACACTACAGTATTAGGCATGCTGCAAATAGGTACGATAGTAGTCAAATGAAAAATTCCTTTATTTATCCAAATAACACTTATTTTCAGACATTAATTGAATTGAAAATGGCCTTGATTATCTCTAAATCCTCTGTTATCCAAACATGCTCAATATCGTATATTCCACTTGGATAACTGAAGTTTGACTCTACACTATTTTTAATGAGCTATAAGATTTAACTCCTTTGCCTGTCGTTCACATTTTAGGATGGATCAAAGGGAACCTAATTTATGAAAGTATAATTAAAATCACATTTATTTCTCTTCCTGATTTCCCTGCAAATACCGTGCTGTTGATGAAAGCACTTTTATAAGTGGTTGTGTACATCAACACAATTTACTGTAGATAATCCTTCCTTTGAAGGAAAACCTTTAAACTCCCATGTCTTTTAATACAAACAGTGTAATGGTAAACTGGCCATGTTTTTTAAGTTCCTTTTTTTCCAGTTTAATCATATTTCTTTATAATTATCTCCACAGGATGGCTTGATAGTAGAAAACATGCATGATCTTCCTTACATGGTGTGTCCTGGTCCTGAAGTAACGGCAGCGATGGCGGTCATCAGTGCTGCGGTGAGACAGACCTGCCCCCGTCTCGCGCTGGGGGTCCAGATCCTGTGTGCTGCAAATCAACAGGCGATAGCCGTTGCTCTTGCTGCAGGTAATAGAAATGACTCGTCAGTTATTACTGTTGTTTGCTATGGCATTTACTCTCTACAAATTGTGCTTTGTACTAACATAGATACCATGAAAAATGAGACATGAAAAGCTCACTGTACCCTGAAAAAGCAGAAATTAGATTTTGAGAAAGATGCCTGCTTGATTATAATAGATGATACTTGTGCACTGCTTCAGTAGGAGGTGGCTAAAAATCCCAAGGCCGCTGCTGCGGCTTTCTAGGTGAAACCTGTCTAAATATAATGATTAGTTTAAACCTACTCGTGTCTAAAAGCCACCTTTGGTGTAACTCTATTTACTTCAGTTAAATTATATTTGAGGATCAATTTAACCCACCATGGTTAAGCATCCTGTTTCAGGATCTAATTATATGCTGTTACTACTACTGCTATCCATTAAAACTAAGTTTTCATTGCCTTTTTTTAATGAATGGATGGAATGAAGCTTTTTATATAATAACAAAAAATTCAGTGTACAGCTAGCCAAACTACTTAACATTAAATTGTGTTTGGGGAAATTAAATATAAATTAATCTGCCTTTATTGCATGAATCCTAGACTTACTAACCTTTCTGCTCCTGCTGCTTGCTGAAGCAATTTTAGTTTTTCGTATCTAACATTCCATGATGTAAAGGTGGAGGCTCTTTTAAGATGGAAGGCTTGTTCTTCCTAAATACTGCATAAATTGAGGGCCCAAATTGCAAATGTGATTACAGTAAGGTTGCACACTTTTGAATGTACAAATTTAATAAACAGGCAGAATTTTGTAAGAATGGAAAACTAAAAGATGCTGGTGTTAATTGAAAACCACTCTTCAGGTAAAATAATGTAGGCTAACTTATCTGCAGTGGCAGTTTCAAGTACGTTGAATATGTTCTAAAAGTCTTAAATTCCTTTTTTCTTGGGGGAATTCTTGTTAGTAGGTGTGTTTTGAACTCAGATTCATTTTGAGTGCTTTAAAACTAGAAGTTGACGCTTTCAAGTATCTAGCTACTTGAGAAACTGATAAAACCCAATTTTTATTGCTGCAGTAGAACCTATGTGAAAACCTAAAATAGCAATGTTGACAGAATCCAGTTTTAGTTTTAGGGATTGTATGCATGTGGGATACTTGAGGTATGTAGGTATTTTGCAAAAATATTTACACATCTTATTTTCAAAAGCAACAGTCAAACAGTTAGTGAGTTATGCATCCTTTTAGGAGCAAAGTTGATCACTAAACAAGGGATATAGTGTGGGAACAATGCATTTCTCTTACTTCTCAGCAATTATTAATGAGGGAGAGAATTCCTGGAGGGCTTGGGTTTTGCTCAGCTCTGCTACTGTTCTGCACTATTTGCTCTAACTGGAGAACAGCAGCTAGGAAAGTTCTGTGTTTAACGCATTTCATTGCACTTCTCTAAAAATGATTTGTCTCAAGTTCACTGAACAGGAAAGCAAAAATAAAAGAAAATCACTTTAAGCAAAGCCGTAGTAAAGTGAGCGCTACTTTGTAGGTAGCAAATCTTTGAGTAGTTTTCCAGTAACAACTTAGTAATGACTTTAATGTCAATACAATTTTAATAGATGGGTATTAATAAAGCAGGCTGTGTATGCTTTCACTATGAAAAATACTTGCTGAAGGTGTTTTAGCTAAAAAGCATATGTATCATCTCCTGCTACTATGCAGTCATTTCATTTTCCCGGTGGAAACTCCTGTCTTTGGTAGAAGTAACCTTTCTGAAGAGAATTGCACAGGGAAATCGTAAGTGGTTTCTGGGTGAAGGTAGTGATTTTATTTTGTAAAGGGGGGAAAAAAGTCAGGAGGTTTACAATATGGCTAAAAGGAGCTCAACGTCAACAACACGTGGTTATGCTAATAAATGTGTTGTGGGTAGGCAAATAGTAACAGATGAAATTACTGAATTTTCCTAGTATACTGACAAGGTATTGGATAAATCTGAAAATAACAGTAATAAATCGGGGGTGAGGCATCTGAAAAGGTTGGGAATTTTTAAAAATTTATTTTGGTTCTTTAGGAAACATTTCTTTGTTCAATTAGGCATCTAAAGGAAGGAATGCCAGCAAAAATGCGATCCTCATGTTGTCAAAAAGAACTATTGAGCTAAAGCAGTTGCTGTCAACTTCCTCCCGGATCCAAAAGGTTGTTGCAGATTGTTACACCAGTGCTGAGTGCTCGTGGTTCAGCAGACCCAGAGGGTCACCACAGGGGGTTGAGGGCGATGGCTACCCAAGGGTGTCCATCCAGCAGTCCTTCTGGGCTGTGGGCCTTCTGCAGGGCCCATGTTCCCCCTCTATCTTCCCACAAACCAGTGTCACTGCCTCCAATCTTTTGTTTTCGCTTTTGACTTGAAGAGGTTCTGTTGAACACTGCCGGATTTTTTGCTGTTCCTACGGGCAGATAAGGCAATGCTAGCCCACTCACAAATTACTGTCATAGTGGGGGAGATTCGTGTCACACCTTTCTTAGTGTTAAAGTTCTCTGCTGCTCAATTTTTACATTCTTCTACTGTAGGCATTCTAATGTAAAATACAGTAATGTCCCTAAGCAACCGTAGGCCGCAAAACGTAGAGACAATACAGAATAGTACGGTTTTGTATTTATATTTTTGTCTGGAAGCCATCTTAATCTCAAATACTTATTCTCAGAAAACACCCCTTCTTAATAGTTTGTTTTAATGACATCCTTCAAAAAATGTATTATCTCTCTTCATTCCTGAAATGCTCTTTGGGGAGAAGCAAGTCAGAATCTGTTTGCTAGGGTTACTTTTCAGTTGGTTCATTATTAACAGGTGTACCATGTGTTTTTTAGAGGTGTATAATTTCCTGTTTGTAGTTTCTGATTTAATTAACTACATCTGCTTGAGGTCGAAACAGAATGATGCATACAAGCAGGTTCTATGAGCATTTAGTAGAGGAGATAAAAATACAAATGCTCCCTGATTTATTTTTTGTTTAGCAAATATTACTGTTGTCATTTTTCAGTGCTCAGGGTTGTTCACAATATGTTCACTAACTCTGGGTCAGACTTAGGCATAGTGTTTGGTTTTCCTTACTTACTCATCAGTGTGTCTTGTTTCCTGAAGTTAACCATTGCGTTAATTTCATGTACTTATGTTGTTTGTTATTGATCTACTTGGAAATTGGGTGGCTTTCCTTTTATTGAGGGTTTAGTAGTTATGAAGCACTATTCATATTAGAGGGGACTGTTGTGTCTAAAAGAATTGCCCAAAAGCCCTCAGCTGCTCTTTGTGTTTTTCCTGGTGAGATGTTCTGCTTGGCTCTAATCTATTGGTGTCGGTCTTTGCAGAGGAGATGCAGAGCTGTTATAATGTAGGGAGTATATGCTGGTGATAGTCCCTTTATTATTTTGCACATTACGCATGCTCTCCGTTACCAACATGTAGCAGTGATTGAGAAGAAGTAACTGGCCCGTCATTAACCTAATGGAGATTAAATTAATGGTGAGAGGAAGACTTTCAAAGAAATATTGGCATCGTGGTGTATTGGCCCGGCCATCTGCTGATCTTTGAGGCGTAAACTAGTCCCCATAGCTGTATCTCTGTAGCTGTGCACAGGATCACTTCTGATATTCCAGGTACCCCTCCCTGATGTATCTTGACTCCACGGGGTGGAAGACTCAGGCACATGGGCCAGAGGCAAGTTAGGCTCTTGCGTTCTGGCCAGACCTTCAGTCTGGTGCCTGGGAGCAAGGAGTGTGGGGTCTACTGCAGAGTGCAGCTTCCCTGCATATGGGTGAGCCTGTGTGACACTTGTCATAAATAAGGGCTCAGTTTTTAAGTTTATTTTCTCTCCTCTCATAAATTTAGAATAGAATAGTTCAGTTGGAAAGGACTTAAAATAATCATCTAGTCCAGCTGCATCTCCACCTGACTGTGAAACTGCCCTTTTTTCCTTTAAGGATCATGTTACTGAAATCCTATTTCTGAATTAGTTTTCATTAATGATAATGACGCAGTTGGTAGCTGATTAAGTGAGGCTTCATATTGGAAGATACATCAGGTCCCCAGATATCTCCACATCTCTTATAAATATAGCTTTTCTGTCTGAGACCGTTCCTCTCCCTCACCCACCAGCAAACGCCACAGGAATTCACTTGCTACAGCCCAATCCTGTTGAAGGTGGGATAGAATTGGGCAGAATTATATACTGCTTTTTTGTTTATAACTGCCACAATATTAATGCTGTGGTGGAGGGAAGGCAGCTAAGCTGAGAACCGCAGAAGGGGTGTGGATGCCTTGGGAGGATCTGCTGGTGCTGTGGAGCAAGGCAGCGAGCTCTGTGGACTCTGCTGCAAGCTCTGCTGGAGACGCTTCTTCCAGGCCTGCAATTCATGCTGAGCATGGAAGGAGTTGCTGCAAGATAATGTTCTGAGTAGTAAAAGGTCTTTAGAGCACAGAGACTGTATGCTTCTAGCATCAATAGCAGGCAAAGTTGATACTCCTCTGAGTTTTCCTTTGCACCACAAAATCAGTCTTTCAGATTCTTTTCGAATTAGGAAGGTGAGAAGAGCTGGGAGCCAGGATTTACTGTGCAGATAAAACAAGACAACACCAATGAAGTTAGCTGCATCATCTTGCCGTTGTGTAAAGGCAAAGATGTTTGCCAGAAGTCCAAAATTCAGCAGTATCCAGGAGCTGCTGCCTTGCAGAGGCCAGATAGCATTTCTGTGAAGGCAGTAAATCCAAGCTCCCAGCTCCTTTAGACTTTGACTCGAGGAAGGAATATGCCTGAGAAAGGGCTTCTCAGTGGTTGCATCCAATTCAGTGATTTGTGGTGCTAAAATGCAATGACATGCACATTTGCAGCATTCAAGATGGATAAAGTAAAAGTACCATTTCCTTCATCAGCTCAGTGTTGCAATATTTTCTCACCCAGCAGAGGTGTTTGTCTGTCATTGTTTTCCTTTTTTTAATCATAAATTGTCATTGGAAGGAAAGAAAAAAATAAGGCTTTTCTCTACAATTGATTGAGCTCTACAGCTGTTTAGGTAAAGCTGTTTAAGTAGGATAAAGTAAGTGGAGTAACACTCACTTTTCAAAGAGACAAGCTCTAGTTCTTTGAACAGGCCATGCAGTGGCCGGTTACTTGATTCCATGTTCTTAATATAGTCCTGAAGTTCTGTTTATTAGGTTTCCTTGGAAATTTCCTGTTCCTGTTTTCCAGTGAGATTACAGTATTTTTTTGTTCCCATAGAAGTCAGAAGTGGGGACTGGCTATTAACTGTTCAACGGCTATTACTTTTCAACTAGCCAAATGTGAAAGTAAGCAATAGTATCATTCTCTACAATTTTATGAGCATAAAAATGAATTCATTAGCGGAATCTGATTACGGCTTCATAAAACAGAAGGGTAATGATTTGGTGCCTGCACCTATTACAGTTGGTTAAAAATTTTATTTTCAAAGCCCCCAAAAACCCAGATAGAGAGTGCAGCCTTGTTAAATGAAGTACAATCCTAATGTTTAGCAGAAAGTCTTGAATTACTAAGTGAAGGAAACACAAACCAAGTGTCAGCAAACAACATTTAGGCAGTGACTTTAATAAATGAAATTACTCAATGAATAGCTGCTGTCCTGAGGTAGACACTGATTGCTGTGAAAATGTAACATTTCTCTAGACTCATTGGTAGTCTTATGATTAGAGGAGAAGTAATTTTTCTTATTTAACACTCAACTGTGCTCTAAACTTGGGTGATATAAATAGAACCCATAGCTTTTTTTCCTGGATGTAGAAATCTCTACCTAGCTATTTGTATTGTGTTATTACCCAGTGTCTACTATCACCTGTAACTGTACTTGTGGCACACTTGTCTTTGGA
Source organism: Opisthocomus hoazin (assembly GCF_030867145.1). Classification (NCBI taxonomy): domain Eukaryota; kingdom Metazoa; phylum Chordata; class Aves; order Opisthocomiformes; family Opisthocomidae; genus Opisthocomus; species Opisthocomus hoazin. Next base: position 14,398,212 of record NC_134425.1, read on the forward strand.
TCCTGAGAATACTCCATGCTTTTCACCCACTAATCTCTAGGCTCAGGACAGCTCGTATTTGATTTGGTATCCATCTGTGATGTTTCCTGTTAGCTGGAGTCTGTGTTGCTAAGCAATACAGGCTCTTTATCAGGCATAAGCTTCTGTTTCTGCAACTTCAGGGCTTTTGGAATAAAACTGAAATTTTAAAATAAGCAGACACCTTGTCAATTGGTAAATACATTTTAAAGCTCGTTTATGTTTGTATTTGAAATGTGTTAAGGTGAGGCCTCTGTTGCCTGACCAGTTCTCTGGTGGGTGGGATTACATCCTTGAAGGCTGCTTTCACGTGCATTGGTTTCCTTGGCGTGATGTCAGCTCTAATTAAATGTGCGTCTGACTCCAAAGTTGGAGCAGCAGCAGAGCTTCAGAAGGACTAAAGCAGGCTGGAAGAACAGCAAAAGCTGCACAAGACGAGTGCAGAGCTTTTATATGTACGTGAAGTGACAGCTGAAATGAACTTTAAGGCTATGAAAGACTGGAGAGAAGAGGGGAATATGATAAGGGAGTTGGAATTCAGTCTTGTTCCTCATAGCTGTGGTCTTATCACACCATGGCTTCAGTATTTCAACAGAGATATTTCAAGGCCATGCAGGGGGGTCCCTGAGAGTAGATGAATGGCCTGTGTGAAGTCACTGCTTTTTGTAATCTTCCTCTGAAGCATCCATCCAACATAACCTTACTAGTGCAAAAAATGAATGAATATGGTGGAAACTGTGTTGTTAAGACATGGTAGAGTTGAAGGTCAGAGTAAGTCCAGTGCAGAGTGGAAAATGTTTCACTCTTCCCAAACCTTATCTTTGTGTACCTTTCGCCCAGCTCTGGAAGTAATTTGTTGATGTGGTGCTGTGTAGAACACACAAGCTACATTCAGACGGAGAGTCAAGCAGGGGTATATAATGTGGCACGGGCTGTGTTTTCTTGCCTGGTTTCCTGAAGAAAGCTTACTGCTATTCCTCTGTCTGTGTCCATGTCCTTGATGCTGTGTGACCTGATGGCCAACTTCAGGCATGTACAATTGGGGAATACACGTGGGAAAGAAGTAATACGTTTAAAGAGTATCTGGAAAGAGGGGAGAGACCCAAGTTAATGTCCCTTTTTGGAGAGAAGACACATTGTTAGGGCAAAGGAGTTGTGTTTTGACCTACCTACTCTCCTGTCGGCACAAGCCCACTGGCTCATCATGGCAAGAGGCAGGGCAGGGTGTGCAGCCGCCTGTTCTGAGCCACACGGGAACAAACTGATAGGGACTGAGAAAGAGAAGGGAACCATGGGGACAGGGAGAATGCTGGTGGGCTCAATGGGAGAGACAGGAGTTGAAGGTAGTAAGATGGAAAGAAGAAGTCGGAGAGAATATGGGCGAAAATAAAGAATGTAAAACTTAAATATGTGGAAAAGCAAGGTTGGTTCGTCCTAGAGCATATGGAACAACGTGTGTTGGGATGAAATAAGAGAGGCAGTAAGATGGGTGGGTTTTTTTAGTATTTCTGGTTTTCAGTCTTCAGTTTTAGCTAAGATATTGCTAATTTTTTTTTTTTTCAGGTCTTGATTTTATCCAGGCTGAAGGGTTTGTGTTTTCTCATGTTGCTGATGAAGGAATTATAAATGCCTGTGCAGGTAACCTGCTACGATACAGGAAACAAATTGGAGCAGAGAACATTCAGATTTTTGCTGATATTAAAAAGAAGCATAGGTAAGTACAAGCAATATTTTATGTAAATGTGAATGTAATAATGATCTTATATTTTTCTCCATTTTCTGTTTTTTGTTTTTTTTTGTTTTTTTTTTTGTTTGTTTGTTTTTTTTGTTTTGTGTTTTTGTTTTGTTTTGTTTTTTTTTAATGCCTATTTAGTGTCAGGAAAGTTAATGATATAGGGAGAACTTTATTGTTCAAGCCAGGTCTTGCAGTGCTATTAGGGGATGTGTTTAAAAATAAATTTGCACCTGTAAGCTGCAGGTTGCTGCATCTGTGAAGTTTGCAGTTGTTTAACCTTCAGGATTTATAAATGCAGACTGTAAAAGTTTTGCATCTGGTATTAGGTGAGATTTTCTATATTTGTGTATGTGCCTGTAATGTTTAAAGAAATTTTGTTTCTGGAGGCAATCATCCAAGATGATTTTTAGTTATGCAGGCAGTTGCCATATAAAAGCATCCAAATCATAATACTTTGGCATTTTAAAAAAGCTATTCTCTTTTTTCTCCTTCCTGCTGATAATACTAGTTTCTTTTATTTAAATCTGTGCTGTCTATGTACGGATTATGTTCTGTGATTATCAAACAGAAGGAACTTATGACAGATGAATCCAGTTTCTTTTCTGCTGATACTTTCTCATAACCGTCACATGGTACTTTCAGCTATTTAGATGTCACTCTTTGGGTTTTCTTCCCCAGAAGAACTGCTCTAGTGTTATGTATTATACATGCTAAATAACCTAATTAAAATGTTTGTGTGTAGTATGTGGGTAATCATGAGAATAACCAAGTCTGGAAGATCTTAAATACCTAATAAACAGGTAATAAATTTCAAAATAGAAAGGAAACAATGCAGCGTGGTCAAATTAAGCTTTTAATGTCCTTTCAGAGTGGTTTGTTTCTAATTATTTATTTATATATATGTATGTATATAAATAAAAATACATTGCATTAGACCTTTTTGTAAAAAATTGATTGCGTTGTGATTTTTTTTTTTCCCTTTGTCTTGACAATTGATGACTTGATATTCAGATTATATTTTCTGTTGTTTAAAGAGTTTGCTTTTTAAGACGGGAAAAGAGGCTTTTGTTTCAGGCAGATTGGTAAGCTGAGAAGGAAATGTTAAAGGACTTGTTGGTTGAGGTTTTTCATTGTAAAAAAAAAAATGCCTGCCACTAAGAGCTGATAGCCCCCTGTTCCTTAAACAGGGAGAAACTATTTTTGTAGTCTACTTGCTGTGTTACAGCTACCCTCCACGTGCTAGTTTTAGGGTGCCTACTACTCTTAAGCCCCGTTTCAGCCTCATTGTGTGTACGAGGTACTTAGGCCTGCCTTTCTCCAGCTGCAGAAGGGGAATGAGTGTACTTCCTTTTACATCCGTCATCATGAGTGGGACACACTGCACACATGTGCTGCCTCTGAACATGGCCTGAGCATGCTCCCTCCACCAACAGCATTGTCCATCTAGGACATCTGTTCCAGCAGAGAGGTTGGCTCCATCACCACTCGTCAGTGCAACACGTTGGCCATAGCCATTGTTTTCTGCTTAAGTGGAAATACAGAAACAACGAAGGCAGGTGTTGAACCAGCAATGGCTGGAATTCTGCATCACCCATATATCAAAGACTGCTGTTGAAAAGCTAGGTTGCAGGTAATTGATGTTTGTAACTGCTGTGTAAGATGATTCCTGTGATTATATCACAGGTAATAACTGTACTTTCTGTTAGTTGGACTTCGTGAAATAAAGTGGAGGGTGTTAATTCTGTTCTAGGCAACAGAATCTGATTTATGAATGACAGCACATCCACAACTCCCACTTCAAGTCAGAGAGCTGTGTGTGCTCAACATTTCTGAAATACAGGTGCTCGACATGTAAGCAGCTGTCTCAATTGACACTTGGTAGCTTGCACTTAGCAATCACTCTTCAGAGACAGGAGACCCAGAGCAGTAGACGGATCAGTTATGGTTCCCTGATGGAAAAGGCTGGGGTTTTTCTTCTTGTTCATATTGCAATTTTACTTCCTGTTTTAAAACAGGACACTTACTCTCTCTCACAAAGCCTGCCTGACAGCGGAGAAAATGAAGAAATGCAGTCTAAACATTCAACAAGATGGATAACAAATGTGTGTGCTGACAGTAACCCCAGGGTACACTCCTGCTGTTTACAGTGCTCACGCTCTGACGGCAGATGTTGGTGTGGCCGAGACTGCTTCAGCTGCCGAGTTCTTCCTGGCTGATGGGGTCGTACTGACTGGCACGGCTACTGGATTGCCTGCGGATCCTCGGGAGCTGAAAGGTGAGAGCTGTCATATGAAGGTCGGACAACAGGCAGTGAATCAGCTTCTGCGTTAATGTAGAAAGAAATCTATATATCCGCTGTTCCTGAAGGAAAACAAAAGGGAAGAAACTCACTGTAGGGTCGAATTTGATACAGCAGAACTAATGTGATCAAGGTGCTATTTGGATTGGCTGTTGTATGTTTCTAAACAACGATTGGGTGGGACCAAAATGAAAATTATTTTAAGCTTGAATGATGCTGAGGCCTAAATGAAAAAAAAACATAAATGTATGTAAAGTTATGTAAAAAAAAAAAAAGACTGTTCCATTTCTAAAAAGCCTTAATGTAAGAAAAAGCTACTTTATAGCCTTATTAAAAAACTGTGTAACTGCAAATCTTTCCATTGAAGAGTTACGCATTTTTGTCTTTCACAATGAAAATGGAAGTCCTGCAAGAAAAGGCTTTCTTTGATAGGGCAATATTCCAAACAGTAATACCAGGGAAAGTACTACATAGAAGATTTTCAGAAAGAATGCATGTTCATTGGTAGATAGAAGGATATTACAGGACAATAATTTTTAAATAGTGTGGACTTTTTATCAAGGGAGAGTCATTTGACCTGTGAGTTCTAACCTTTGCAAAAGTATTATATGCTTCTTCATATTTTCATATTGGTGGAAGTTTGGGCTGTCTTCATGAAACTAGATTGCTCCCATGCTAGAATAAAATTCTATCACGGGGGCATTTAGTTTTCGTCACTAATTTTAATTTAGAGTAATGGCTTGAATTGTAGGGTCTCACTACATAAAACAGGATGGGTAATTTTTTTCGATTTTACTGACATGCTTTAACTTCACATGTTTTGAAGTTCCAGTGCGCGGTGTATTGTATTCAACTTAGGTTAGCTGATCAGGGTGAGAAATGTACTTTACTTGCCAGAGATACCTGGACCTCAAACATCGTTTGACATAACATAAAATCATTCAATGTTTTCAGGGTTTTATCTATATCATACATGCTTAACAGCATTTAATATGTCAAAATGGGTTCTTATTTCATACATATTAAACTTTTTGACAAATAATAGTTTATAGATGACTATGCTTCAGTCACCAATGTTAAAAAGAAGGTGATGGTTTGGTGTGAATACTGAGCTCTTGAATTAGTTGGGTCTTTTGGTACATTAAACTAGAAATGGTATGTGGAACAGGTGTTCCTGAAAGCTAGGCATATTTTAGAGACTGCAAAATTTTGTTAACCTAGAACTTCATCCCTGCCTCCAATTAATGTCCCTATTGCTCTAAATGCAGATTAAATAATTTTTTAAAAGTATTTGATAAGTCATAGGGCAAAATCCTGGGCTAAAATCTGGTTTCATGAATACATGTGCAATCTCCATTGATTTTCTCTATCGGAGAGCAAAACCTGACCTGGCCCATAGGTTTTTTATTACAGGACTCCAACCAGACAGCACCATGGCTTCTGCTTTTCTTTCATGTGAAAAACATGTCAGTCTTTGTCTTGTTCTCTTTCTGGGTCCAAAGAATGAAATGAATCAGAGTTGGCAGCTGTAATGAAGTACATACAGTAATACACAAAAAGTGTTTGGATTTCTACTATGAAAGCAAGAGTCTGCAGATCATGGATTTGTTTTACTTAGGGCGTAACATTTTGGATGTTAGCAGGCCCTCTCATGAGAAGGATGTTGGCTTAAGACAGTTAAGAAATGTTAAAAATCAATATTCTAGGGTATAAGGAAATAACATATTAGGCATATCTATGTCAGCAGATTCTTAAAAGGAATCAGATCTACAGTCTACAAAGTTGGCGTTGATGTGAGTGATATTTTGCATTTCACGAATTTATGCAGCCCTGGAAGTGCCGTGTTACGATGATACACACAATTGAGCACCTTTCATCACACTGCAAAGCATCTCTTGAAAGCAGAACCAAGAGATGGATGAGATTTTTGTCATGTCTTTTTTTCAGCTTTGTTGTGCAGTAATACAGAAGTCTTCGTTGCCTTTGTGTCTTTGTGTTCAATTGACTGATTGGTGATGGGGTGTGGGAAATGAGTGTTTCCTTGTCAAGCCAGAGAGCTGTGTTCAGTAGGGTCTTGTTTGTAGCTTGTGCCGTAGGCAACCATCAGCATTGCTGCCCGCAGTGCCTGGCAGGCTTTGCTCCAGGGCTCCCTGGGCATACCAGGGCGCCAGTGGCTGAGGGAGTGCGAGGTCTAAAAATCAGACTTCAGGTCATTAAGGAGCAGGAATTATAGCTGAGCATTTTGAATTACAATTAATTTATTTAATAGATCATTTTTCATTTAAGAGGTTATAGAAGTTTGTTCCAGTTTGCTACATTGTGAAACATTCTTTGGTTGGAGAGTGAGTCTATCAGGTTTTTTCTTTGGGTATTACTGCTGAAATGCCTGCTTCACATCCAGACTGTATTTTAAGTAGCTGAGGCTGTGCATGGTGACTGCTTAGTTGTCTGTGTGAACAAAGCAAATGTCCTCAGCTGAGTAACCAGTGGAAAACGGGGTACATCATGAAACCCAAGAGGTGGCTGTGAGTGTCACCTCCTCAGTTATTGTGCATAGAAGGGGCATCAAGATTAATTCACCCGCTCACCTTTCGGTGGTACGTTTAGGGCAAAATAGAGGCTGCTGCATTTGCAGTACCCTCACAGAGATAAACAGGAGATGGAGTTCTCTGATCTATACTTCTTGTAAGCCCTAGATTTAATGACAGAGAAGAAGTCCTTTGAATTAAAAAAATGAAAATGTGTTACAGTGGAGCATTACCATAAACATAGTGTTGTGTACGGTACAGTGATTACTGCATATGAAAAAGCTGTTAAACGAGAGTAGTCGAGCAAGTTATTGGCACCGTGGTGCTTATTTTTACGCTGCTCTTCGCCATTGTTTTCAAGCTAGGAGCATTTGGCCTTTATTTCATGTAACTTGTGCATACCATAGTTCAAATGCTTTCATTGTGCTTTGCAACCAAGCGCTATTTCATTTGATTTTTATTAAAGACATATCTGCAGATGTACTGTCACAAGAAAGAGCGCAGTGCCCTCTAGTTACAGTTTATTGAAACAGAGAAATGTGCAAGTTGTGTAAACTTTAGGATCTTGTTACTATAACGTCATAAAATTGTCTCCTTTTCTCTTTGCATCAAAAAAAATATAATCAGAAGAAGAAAGCCAAGAAAGCTTAGAAAGATTTTTAAGCAAGGCTCTGTTTGGAGACAACTTGACAGCGACAGAACATTGCCATGCAAAAGCGTATCTCAGTGCTGTTGCTTTATTTTCTTTTACAAGTTAAAATCTGTATTAACACAGCTAACAGACAAATCACCTTCTACTAATCAACTTTAAGCCTTGATGTGCTTGGAAATGACTTAAAAGTAGCATCTGCAGCATACTTAATTAGGTAACCCAGTCTTATTGCAGACTGAGCACTCCCATTGCCATTCTTCACATTGTCAATCTGAATAAATCTCCAGCACAGGAGATGCGTGTGGACTCCATGTGTCATGTATGAATCGCAGCAGGAGCTGGATACCATGCTACTTTGGAAAGCTTTTGGGGTTTTTTATAGTTTCACAGCATTCTCAGGTTTCACTGGCTCTTACTCTTTGCCTGGGGGGGGGCTAAGCTTATTGTCTTACACCCATGTGATCATGCTCTGTTTAATTATTTGGCTCATTATTTTTTCCTGCTAATGTGAAATAATTATAAAACCACTACCTGCTAATGTGCCTTACGCACTTGTCGTAAAAACAAATATTGACTTGGAACGCAGTTCCTCTGGGAACACAATAAAGTACTGTTGCACCAATCTGCGGTCAGTTGTAGCACCTTAATTATTCATTGGTATCTGTTTAAAGCAGGTCTGATATTTCTAAGAGCACATAGATACTATATAAATAAAATTCTGATTTTTCTAGAACAGGACTTCAGTAATAACGGTATAAATAACTAAACATGAATTATTTTGTTGCTGTAAGCAGGACAACTATAAGAATGTAAAATACGCACAGAAATAACTATAGTTTTAATCATATATGCATGATCCAATTTAGTTTAAAATTTTCAATAAGGACTGTGTGGAATGCTTTTATTTTTATGCTAAAATGTTTATAAGAAGCAGTTATTGTTCCTAGATGGAAAAACGGTAGGGCATATGACCTAAAAAGAGATTCAAGAGTATTTTGATTGATCCCCTTTCTTTAGTGAAGTAGGAAGGTGATAAAGAATTAGTCTTCCCTGAAGCATAGTTAATAAGTTAGGCTTGTGATGAAACTTCGTTTAAACAGTGTTTTGAATTAGACTTCTATATGTTGCATATATACTTTCCCTAGTTACCTCAAGCTCTAACTATCTTACATCAGCTTATCGCCAAATAAAGTAATTTATATGTTTTTGAAGGTCAGAAATAGTGCTTCACAGTGTCTAAGTAAGGGATGAAGCATCTGGTCCTGTGAGTGACTCTTAGGATGGTCAGTTTGAAATGAAAGGATGAGAAGTATGCTTAGTAATTCTTGAACTGGGATTTTTTTTTTTTTTTTTTCCAGAGCTAGCAGTGACACAAGTTCTGCAGAAGATACTCTAATAGCATTTTCTTTGTCAATGGGGAACCTTTCCATGGTCAAAGCAGCCATCCTCTTTTGTGTTTATTCTAAAAAATGTGAACCATAGTGACTGAGCCATGTATTGGCTTCTGCACAGTCAGATCTGTCAGAACGCATGCATTTCACAGTGAACGTGATCACCTGAACCATCGACTGAAATCCACCCCTGAGCGTGAGGGATGAAGTAGGTCTGTAATATTTTGAGCCCTGTTCTGATATATTGTCCGTTTCTCCTTTTGGAGCCAGGTAAAGGGTGAGATGATTAAGTAACACATACTGTATATGGAAAACAATAATTGGCTTTTTTGTTCCGTTGCCACTCATAGAAAGAGAAATAGCCTTTATCAGTACTGTCTTTTGCTTTCTGGTAAACTAGCTGGAGCTATCATTACAGTCTGTAAGACTGCTGCTTGCTTTCCTACTTCCAAGTTCCTGAATTTTATCATGAAGTAGAGAGCATGTTCTTTTTCCATTCCCTGTGAGTAAGGCCCTTCTTGTTTCTTTGCTGAAGATCTTCTACTAGTTGTCAACACAGCATAAATTCAGCAAGGAGACCTGGCAGAAATACACACCAGTCCAACTACCATTATTGTGATTTAAACTGATGACTGAAGAACTGTAATGAGCACAGCTCTGCTGCATAGTTCTGCCACTGTAATGATCTCTCCAGGCTTGCAAAAAAGAATCTGAGCTGATAAAATGAATGGAAACAAGAATGGCATCTTATTCTTGTAGCTGTATTTTGATTACGTTGTAGAAAGGTTGCGGGAGGTGATTATTCACATCTTAAGGTGAGGGAAATCGAGAATGCTGTTAAGACTCCACAAGTGGCTTGGGAGCCCACATGGTAACTCCAGCATCCGTAAAACCTTTGTCAAGGCAATGGACGTGGTTTGCCTAGAATCTATACTGGGCTCATCTGCCACACAGTAGTAAACGATAGCTCCTTTCTGTGTACCTCAAGCACAATGGAGCTGCGAAGCATGGTGGTAACAGTCACAGTAAGTGTCTTCCATAGTTCTGAAACCATCCTCTGATATGTGGCCAGGAATATTCTTCTGCAGCATTTCATACAACAACAGAATGTAAAGTAAAATAAAAGTGAGGTTTTTCTTAACAGCTGTCCAGCGCTAAAGGTGCTTTTTCTGGAGAAGTTGTTTTGTTCTATGGTAGGAGTAAGAAATACTGTGATCATGAGTTTCTTGCTACTCACCTTTCCTTATTGTTGAAAAGCTACACAAATCGGAGTCTTGATAGAGTTTCAGAGATGGGATTTGACCTTAATTTTGATTTTCTTCTCTTCAGAGGTTAAACATGCTCTGAAGATTCCTGTGTTGATTGGATCTGGAGTGACGCTGGAAAATGTGAGGAATTACTTGGATGCAAATGCTCTAATAATTGGTTTGTATTTCAAGAAAAAAGGTTATTGGGCAAATGGTGTGGATCCTGACAGAGTAAAGAAATTTATGGAACACATAAGTAAACCGAGAGAATGAGTTTGTCGTCATACAGTATTTTTTTGTGTGTGTGTGTAAGTGCAGTATGATACATCGTACAGAATTAAAGCACAAATGTGTGCTTGAATGGCTAATAACATTAAATGAAAACACACATCATCTCCATAACTAGCTGGGAAACGTGGTGACACTTCACAATAAACCAGTGCTCTGATGTTTGCTTCTAGGCAGCACATTTCTGTGGCACGCAAAGCCTTCACCAATGCAAAGCCTACTCTCCGAATGCTCGTGTAATATGTCCTTTCCTATAAGTAAAATGCTTATGGAGTTTAAGAATTTGTAGTAAATATTCATCACAGGTGAGTTGAGTTTTGGTTTTGCCTGTGAGTACAATAGGATGCCCTAAGTTTACAGCTAAGAGTATTGTAAATTGGACAAGTTAATTAGCCTTTCAGTTTCCCCATCTGTAAAATGATGATAATAATACCTACATCACACGGGGGTTGTAAGACATAATAAATGAATGAATGTACAGCACTTTCATCTCCTCAAATGAAGGGCTCTATTAAAGTTCAAGATCGTTATTTTTTCATTAGAATTATGCATTTATTACAAAAGTGTAGTAATTGTGTACCATACAGAAATTTAAGATAATTGGGAAATTGATTTACTTACAATACTTATTAGAGAATAAGTGTAAATATTTAATTACATCTTAAGTAGTGTTGGAATTTAGCCAAAATGTTTTTGCAAAAATTGGAAATTTTAATAAAGGTTTATTGTTATTTTTTAGCAAGCTCCTACAGCTTTGTACCTCTCCAGACTAGTATTAGTGATGTTAAAAACTGCCAGGTTCCTTCCAATACACAAGGTATAATTATGATGGAAACCTTTCTACCAAAACTGACAGGTAAACACAGATTTTCATTTTTCCTGTAAAATGTAGATGGAAAATATGACAGTCTCACTGTGTATGTTGTAAGAGATTCCCCTTGAATTTGATCTTTTAGCTCTAAGGAAGTTTAAGATAACCCAAAGAATACCTGCTATGTCACGGCTGTATAAAATGCAGGCATATGTTTTCATTCCTTGGGACTCGGAGCTAAGTTTGACCTCTGGGATCTCTCTCTCTTGCTTTCCTTGACATCGATGCATCAGGCTTCTGCTGATGCTAATGAAAGTTGTATTGTAGGTATCAAAGCAAGTATACAAACATATTTTTTTGTCAGCTGGCAAAGTGCCCATGCTTCTCTGAACAAAAGATACATCCTCTTTCCAAAGACAAAAAGATTTTCAAGAACTTTAGTTCCATTAATAGAATGGTGATTCCAGAACATCACAGCATGAGATTAAATCTTCTCACATTTCTTTTTTCTGGACTAGTCTGTCTCTCACATGACTCCCATCAAAAGCAGTGGAATGCCTTTGGTGTGCTGACCTCCTGGAAAAGAGATTCTTTAGACCCTATGACAACCTTGGCATTCTTCTGCTTTTCTCCCTTTTCCTTCTAAGGATACTGACAAAGTTTCAATGCATAGAAATCCTTTCAGGTACCTCTTTATTATGGCTGGTGCTACTTTTTCATAGCCCACATTTACACAGGCATTTTTATTTGCCGTGTGGTTGGACTTCCATGAAAACCAACAATTCCATCACGGCCACTTGTCCCCGCTCTTTCTCTTGTGCCAGCAGCAGCATTCATGTGGCCTCACAGGGATCAGGAAACTCATTCTGGCTGAAAGCTAATCCAGTCACGTACCAGCCACGCTTGCGGGGTGGGGGGAAATATAGGTCATCTTCCTCATTCCTTGCATCTGCAGCTCTAACTCCAAGCTGCTGGTATAGGCAGTGCAGAATTATTTGAGGATCATGAAGATGCTTTCTAAATCTGTCTTCCACACACTCATTCACCTACAGCACATTTACCAGGTAAAGTGTTGATCTGCTTGTCTTTAAGTTCTTAGCCTGAGTAATGAGTGCCATCTTATGTCCTCTTTGTTGTGAAGAACACCACATTAAATAAAAAATAATTAATAGGTATCAGTAATATCAGTGTTCTTAAATCTGTACATATTTTTCACCTTTGTGTATTTAGGACTGTTCTTAGGCCTTCCACAAGTCGCATAAATTTCCATACGTAATTGCAACGAAGATTTAACGACGATTGTCTCAACAGATATTTTCTAATACAGTTGTTAGCAACTTTGAAAGTTATTTTCAGTAAACACATAAGCTAGAAAGGCTGACATGTAAGCAGTGAGCACTAGCCAGTGTTCCAGTGCCCAACGAGGAGTAAACATCTTCAAGTAGTCAGCTGAAAACTACAACCGATACTCTGAGGATTGTTCAGTGATGATAATTATTTTTAAAGATACTGATTACAGTTGCCAAAAGTCATGTTCATCGCTGAGTGTGAAAATACAATGTGTCACCAACATGTTTCTTGAATTTGTTTCTACTCATTCCCATCCTAAAAACTCAAGTGACTGGAACTTGAATGGGTTTTCATCTGAATAAAAAGAGCAGTAAGTGAGAACTACTTCAATGCTGTATGCAAGGTTGAGATGAAGTCATGTCAGATGCAGTAGTCTTTGTAAGACAAAGACCCTAATGAGTTGGTGTAATACTCATAACATGCAATGAATACTGTAGACAGCACTTTCACTGTCAAGATTTCATTTAACACACCACTGTGTAGCGCTTATGGAAGGAACAGGCCATAATTTGGGGCTGTATTGTTATATATGAGTGGTAAGTGCAGAAATCAGGGAACAGAAGTAAAGGAAAGCTGATTTTAAAGCCTGGAAAAGTGATTGATCGCCAACTGTTTATCATTCTTCGTGCAGAAAGTATTTGTCTAGCAGCATTAAGCATCTGCTTGCCTGTTTCACCCAGATGCTGTAAGTAGAATTTGACCTTTTGTTCAGAAAGTGTTTGAATATTTAATGTAAAAATATTAAGTTATCAGAAAGGCTGTCTCTTTTGCGACGGGTGTTCAATTTTTATACAGCCCAAGTTGTTGAAGTACTTTGGAGCATGAACAACTTCAGAGCAGAACAAACCAGGCAGTGCTAATGTGTAGAAACTCCAGAGGTAAATAACAGCTGTTCAAGAAGACTTCTGTTAAATATGTATTAATTAATTTGAAGTGCATCACTTAAATATGTGAAGAGATTATCTTGTGTCAATTTACATTAAAACACACAGCACTTGTTAGGCTCATTACAGTATCCTAAGTATATCCTAAGCTGTCACCTCATCCTACATTGAGCATTTTGTTGGGTGTTGATTGCTTTCAATTTGCCCTTTTAAAATGTCAGATAGTGGCCTCCCTTTCCTGTTGGATCTCTTCTTTCTCTCAGGTTTTGCTTTTGCATGGTACTGTACTTACTTATGTCTGTTCTGTGCTGAGCAGAATAAATTTTAAAATAGATTGTGAAAATATAGCTGTAATTGCACACCTGATCTTCACGTGTGGTTCTCACTGTTAACTTACGAATCAGCAGAGAGAGTGTAAGTGTCTGTGTAGCAAAATGACTTTACATGAAAATTCAGTATCACCTTTAGTACAGGAAAGATACCTAGTGTGATGGGGGTCTCTTTAGTGAAATTATAGATAAATAAAATTCACTGGTAATAATAGACTTTGTAGTCTAAATCAGTGTGTAAATCTTAATAAACTTTCATTCCATTTATAAAACTTAAGTATTTTTATCTGGACCTAATAAGACAAATGGATTTTTACCTATTTGGTGCTGAAAATAGGTAAGCTTGTAAGATTTATAGATAATTTTCAGAGATTCTTCTCTGTGTCATTTAGGCAGCTGATCCAGCCACTAGGCTGTTCTTTCATCCCATTATTTTGACTGTGCAGACTCCCTGCTTACAAGTTGGAGTCCAGGTCTTGTTTCCTGCACTTATTCCAACCAGCTCCTCACTGGCGGAAAACTGAGGAGTATAAAAGACTTGCAGGCAGGTCCTGGCAAAGCAGGAAGCAGGAAAGAAATAAAAATATTTGGCTTTACCAAAATCTTGGAGTCTGACAGATTGCTGTGTTGCATGGTTCTCTTGAGAGAAGTGAATGGGGATGTTTGCTGTAGTGTCATCTTGTTTGCAGCCTCTTCAGTTAAGACTTTGTGAGCTCACACCTAGGTTGTGTTTCCAAGATCATCTCTGCTGGTAAGTGTGCTTAGGGAGACACTTTTTCCCTAAATGAAAGCTGGAGTTTTGCAGGATAATTGCAGCATTAAGTGGTGAGATCTGTAGCAAAATCCAGGCTTGGAATTCACAGCTCCTTGGTTTAAGAGCAGATTTAGATGTATGTGTCTTCAAAAAGAAAGCATTAAATGTTTGTATAACAAAAACTTCACTTAATTCCTGCACCTTTGCCCTCACACCCAGTCAGTGTTTGCTGTGCTGAGGAACTTAGAAATTGAGTTTAGGTACAGAACTGGCTTTTTTCTTGCACATTTGCAGCACTTGTCTATGCAACCTAAATGATATATTGTTCAGAAAGGGTGGAGAATTGGGCTGAGATACTCTTTTTGTGGGCTAACATGCCATGGTGCGTAGTAGAATTGACCCTCCCTTCCACTCTACAGTCCCTGCTGCAGAAATACCATCAGAACTTAAAATCCTTTAGAGAGAGACAGAGCTGGACTCCTGCCTCAGAGATGTCAAGGAAACCTACCCAGATAGCCCCTTGCTTTTTTAAGAACCAGTGCTTGTACTGGGGCTTACAAGAAATTGTTTGTGTTGAGGCATTATGGAACTTGTCTCCATTTTTTTCCCTACTCTTAACCACTGTTTGACTCATATTGACAAGGATTGTTTGATTCTTTGATCACTTATTTTAGAGATAAAAAGCCTGTTTCCCTTCGGATGTTCGTTAAAGACCTGCGTTACGACTAAAAACTTCAGTCACATTGTTCGCATATGGTGACTGGTTAGGAATCTTCTGTTGAAAAGTCCACACTTGATCAATATTAAGGTGAAAATGTTGCATGGTTTCCTGACTGCGTGCATATTCTTGACTTCATCTGTCAAAGACTTTGACACTCATTTACTCAGGTCCAGACAGATCTATTAAATGCTCTCCTTGGATTATTCTTGAGCTAGCAAAGTGACTACTTGCCTGTGGACTGTCTCAGATTGATGCCTTTGGGGTGCTGAAGTGTTCCAGCCTTCATAGATGAGTTCCTTTCTCCCCTGTGCTTTGCTGACAGGCAGAGAACCACCACTGCTTCCTGTCAGCCTCAGTAGGTCTGCAGCAAAGAGAAGAAACAGAGGCAGCAGCTGAACTAAAAGTAAGGCTGGATGGTTTCTGGTGGAATGCTGAGAGTAGTAGATGCTTTTTCACCCCAATCTTTAAACGCATCGGTAATTTTGGGGAGTAAAAAGTCTTTCTGCAATGCTAGTAGGAAAGTCTTTCACATGAGGCAAAAGGGTTGCAATTCACAACATAGTCTGTTTCTTTGCTTACAGTTTGAAGCTTTAGAAGTGTTAAAGGTAAGGAGAGCTTAAGATGTTTCTTGTTAAACACTTAAGGATAGGAAAAGATGTGTGAGGGTAATTATCTTGATTAAAAATCTGTTGATCTTATTAACAGGTAGTTTTCTTTCAAGATGTCAAAAGGGATTTTGCTGATTTGGGCTGAAACTACTACTCTGTCTGTATTTAACTTCCCTCTTTCCTGTCACTTTCAAATTTTCATTGTTTCACAAAGTAAATTGTGTCAGACAGCAAACATTAGCATTTAATGATTTCTTTTTCCAGAGGATGTCGCTGCCCTTGAAATGAACGAGGCAGAGATGCTGTTTGGTTGTGTGGATTGCTGGGTTATTGGGCATTTTATATATTAAAATGCAACTTCTACTTCTGTCCTATAACCTGTGCAAAGGGAGATGGAATATCCAGTGTAAAGGGTAGGAGCTGATGAATCAGTGGGTGTTTAGGACCTTTTTATTACTTAGTGAACAACATTAAATGTGAAAGTGTAAGTTAAGTGTACAAGAAACTTTAGAGATCTAAATTTGCCAAATCTGATACGAAATTCAGTGTTCAAGATAGTAGTTAAACTCAGAATTATTTGACTTTGTGCTGCAGTTACTGTATTAGCTGTGCTGTGTCATACTGCTATCAGAATGAGGTCACAAAACAGAGGGCATTGAACTCTCATTTCATGCAAATGTAGGAGGAATCCCAAATTCAGCAGTAAACAAGGATGAAAAGGAAGGCTGCACAGTAAGGGCAAGAAAAGATGCTGAAGTTTCCCGCAGTTCCTGCCTCATTGTTTATTCCAGCTTCCTGCTTTTTCAGTTTGCCTCTCAAGTCTTTCTTGTGCATATACATAGATTACAGTATGCAGAAGACTAAGAATAAGCTGAAGGCAGAAACTGACTTAATGAAGACATTCTTGTAATAGAGAAAAGATTTTGTTGTCCACAGATGCGCAAAGAAAAATAGAAAAGCAGCTGCCCTTAGAAATGGAGCAAAAGTAGAGATGAACATCACGTCATGATGCTTTAGTCAAAATCCGATGTGTTGAAAATCTTTGAGAGGATCTGTACTGTTGTACAGGGAGATAACCAAGAGGAGAAACAATAAGCTTCTGCTGGAAAAATACTGCAAGTCTCATGTCTTAGGCACTGTCGTGAATAGCGTTGACTTTTTGTCAACTTTCAGCTGGAGAATCAGGATAAAATAGCTTTCAACTATTCTGTTATGGCTGACAATATTAATAATCAGTTTCATGTCAAAAAGTTCTGTTTCCCTAAGACCAAGCTACAGACGTATAGTCACACACTGTCATCTTCCAGAGGAAGATTTTGAAGGGTAGAGGCCCTCATCTCATTAGTTTCCATCTCTCCTCTGTGAGTAGTTAGGTTGTCTTTTCTGAAAGCTTCTGGGGGCAGAGACAGCATAAAGGTGATGGAAGAAATTTATGTGGCAAGTGGGTGTGTAGGTGAGGTGAAGTGGAGCTGAGATACAGAAATCAAGTGAAGGCTTCCTGGGTCACCTGGCCTGCAGAATTAAGAAACTAGGCACATAGTTGGTCGGCAATGAGTTATTAAATTTACAGATTATCTGCACTACACCCATGAGGTGGTAAGCAATGGAGTTTGGGTGAACTAAGATGGCTTATTTTACAACTTGCAGTATCTGTTTAAAGTATCAGCTGAAGCCTTCATGAGAGCAAATGCAGCTGGTGGCATTTGGGCTGTGGAAATTATAGTTTGCAATACTTTTCTAATAGTAGTTTGAGAGTTTAAAGAATTATATGACTAATATTTTAATTGGACACTGAAAACCTTTAAGTTTCAGGAAATAATTTTTTTTTAACACAGCCTTGATCAAATAGCCAAAAATATTATAGGATTCCTCTGAAGCACTAGCCATGGCTGCAGCAACATACCCTCTAAAATAGATCAGTGATCCAATCTGCTTTGACAATGCCTATGTAACTAAAAATAGAAAAAATAGAAGAGAAAATTTGTAGGGCTGGTAGTGGCTTGTATTTTTCAATAATTTATCAAGATTCGAAAGCACAGATTTCCTTTGGGAAATATTAGTTCTTAGGTTTACAAAGTGCCTCAGTTGTAAATACCCATAAAAATGACAATTTGGTAGGTCGTATTTATTCTTAAGCAGGTCAAAGGACATTAGCGTATTCCTACTATATAAATCTGTCAAGTACAGAATTTCTTTATGCTCCCAAATCACAAAAGCGCCTCTTACAGTCAAGGAGAAAATGTCGCATTATTGCCAATCAAGGACAACAAGCAAGCATATCGATCTCTGCCCAATAACTTTTGCCCTGCTCACTAAGTTTTTATCACTGAAACTGGACACATCAAGGGATTGGATTTAGTATATACATACAGTGCTGATTTATTACAGGAGGAGAAATACAGTCTGGCCTTACTTCTAGCTCAATATTTTAACATTTATTTTATTCCTTGCATGGAAGCTTGCAATGACTTTTTTTACAAAGTGTATAACTTTCAGATATGCCTGGATGTGCACAAATCTTCAGCTCGCATAGGTACATTGAGTGTTATATGTGTACATGCATTTTGCATTTGATGGCCTTACAGTAGTCTTGAGTCTTGATTTGAAGGGTTTATGTATGTGGAAGTCTGTAGTAGGGTTGCTGTTGATTTCAGAGGGGCATAACCAAAGGTAAGCTTGGGGACCTTGGAGGACATATAGGCAAGAGAGGTCTGGAAGCTGCTTGCTGAGCCTGTTCTGAAGATGCATTGGCTTTCATCTTATCTGTGGAGCTGTGTATGTAAAGCCTTATGTATAAGGGCTGTTTGCCAGTCACAAATACTGGAATGCAGCAGAGGGCTAACATTGTCCTGCTTAGTCTTTCTGTGTTCTCTCTCTTGCTGGTGAAACTTCTTCTTTTTTTTGTCATTTTATTGTTGATCACTGTAGAGGATTTGGCCCACTCCACAAATGCAGAATCTTTGAGGTCTCTGTGTACAGTGGTAACCATGGCTATGGTAGAGGTACGATCAACAAATTACTTTGTGGAAGGCAAGGGCATCTACAAAACTGAAGGGAAATATCTTCATCACAGAATTACAGAATGGTGGAGGTTGGAAGGAGCATCATCTAGTCCAACCCCTCCAGCTCAAACCAGGGTCAACCTGAACAGGTTGTTCAGGATGCTGTACAGACAGGTTTTGTGTGTCTGCAAAGATACAGTTTCCACAACCCCTCTGGGTAATCTGTTCCAGTATTTCGGTGTCTAAGGATAAGCTACTGAGTTAAAAGCACAGACCACATACATCAGCAGGAGCAGATATCTGCTAATTTTGTTACAATAAATGTATGAAGCGAGTATCCCAGAGAGCACCCGGCTCTCTGGTGTTGTGTCATTATAAGTCCTGCTGGGTATTTTACCTATTTGGGAAAAAGACATGAGTTTTCCTCTTTGGCTTCTGAAGAGCTGGGTAACTCTTCCATAGAATGAATGGATGCAGAAGTAGCTGATGGATTTGCTGCTTATGTGCATAATGATGTGGAGAGAGCTGGAAAGGCCATATCCCACTCTGCGTTATTTCCTGATGGTGCAGGCAGATGTTGCACTTCTCCAGACGTGTCCTTCCCCAGCCAGACATTCTGTTGAGAGGTTATGTTCAAGGATTCTGTATGTTGGTCAAGATTTCCAGATGTCTAGTAATCCCAGCCTTTTCTTGGGACGTGAGCAAATCCTTTCTACTGTGCATGTATAGCAAATCTGACACTTAGTGGAACTGCCCACTGCACATGGTGTGCACATGCACAGTAAATCTCATGTGGCTGGGGCTCTTGTGTGTGTGCCCTCCTGTGGATTTTCACAAGCGCAAAAAGTTGGATGTCTCAGACACTTCAGATTTACTGTGTACGTTCAGACCATCTGTGCAACACGTGTGCCGCAGGTCTAGGGATGCTTTAAGGGTTGGACACAATGCATACACAGCTCCTGGTGATGCATTTCGCTACAGGAGGAGTTCAGAACAGGATCATGGCACACTCAGAAATCATGCTTTTCACTAGGAACTTCTAGAAAGAATTCTGCTGTGGGAAGAAGCTGCTTTTTAGTTCTTCAGTCTCCTGTCTTGTCACAGATAATTGTCCAGTCAGGCTTATCGTACCTTCAGTGTGCCTTCCTATTACACACAGAAGGATCTGAGAAGGCAGTGGTTCTTGATTTTTTGGGGGGTGTGTGTCTTGACTGGAACGTATTTTCTTCAGCAATGTGAATTCAAGCCAGAAGAGGAGAGAAAAAGAGAGTGCACGACTTGGAATTGAGGGGAAAATATGACCCAGGGTATGCATTATCCGTTTCCAGTGTCAGATGGAAATGCTGAGCTTTGCCAGCCGCCTTCAGATCACCTCTCAGAATCAGGACCAGAATGAGAAAGTTACAACTACTTCCATGCAATTCTCACCTTTCCGGCTTAATACAGAAAGCTGTAGTTGCCAGAGCAGGGATGAATCATGACTTTCTTCCATGCAAAGAGCCTTGGGCTTTTTTCCCCTCCAAACATTTAACTTACTTGCAGGGCTGACAGAAAAGCAGTAGATTTTTTTTTTTCTCCAAATATCCATTTGCCTTTCCATTTATCTGCTTTGATCTAAAATATAGAACCTGATGGATGCCCTAGGTAAATCAAACATTTTCTGTCTGCCAAAACGGTTTTGCAAATGCTTATTTCATGCCATTACCATTTTTCTGTTTCTAGTAGTAAATCAAAAAGTATCAGCCATTCATCCACTTTAAAAGTAATGCCTTTCCTTTGCATAATTACACATACCCAGTGGAGATCTGTATGCACAGTAAATCTATTCCTTTAAAAGGTTTTGCCTGAAGTACCACAGTGACATAAATTGGTGTAGCACAAATTTATTTATCTAAGAGGTTTATTCTTTTAACTGGTTGGGTAACTATACTTCCATTGTTTGATTTGGGTGGGGAGGGCTTTTATTAATATATCAGATTTAATTCTGCAGCAGATGTTTCTGTAGAAAGGTCTCACTCCTTACAGGACTTGTAGCAATTGATATGTGTGTGTAATTTATTCTCATTACAGGTTTATTCTTAACTGGTGCTCAGGGGGTCTTCACTGTATCTCCAGTAGATCCTTGAGAATTAAATAGTGTAACGAATGTAATGAGCAAACCTGAAAGAAGTACACATAGAGAAGCATGTGTATTTGAACATTACCTTTCCAAATTGCAAAGAACATAAGCACAGTACTGAAAATGAGTGAGAAATTGCCAAAAAGAAATGTCTTCCAGTAATAAGTACCCCGGACAGTATTTTGGCAAAGTAAAGATTAAAAAAATTGATCTCTTCATCGTTCTCATGTAAACTTGCTCATCTTTATAGGTAGTGCTTGTAGCTCTCAAGGGTGTCCAGCCTAAAGCAGACGAGCCCAGCTGGTGGAAGCCTGGGAGTGAAATGATGAATTTTTTAGCAGATCCAAGTTTATTTTTAGGCTTTATAGAATTATCTTTTCATTTCCCTGTGAGTGAAGTTGCAGGAAGTATCTTAAAAAAATTAAATTAAGAAACTTCACCAGAACAGCAAAAAGTAGCAAAACACCGGAACCTAACTGCAGTTGAGCACGTAAACATATCCCGGTTGCATTTGAAATTGTGGCTACAGTATAATCCCACAAATATTTACATACATGTTCAGTTTAATGCATGTGAGAATTCTTGAGACGTGCAAGTCTGAGGATATACCAGATTTCAGGTTAGTTTATGACGAGTGATGTGAAGGAGAACTGAACAAAATTTCTAGTGTGGATGTATTTTCTGTAGATATATTTTCCATGGTACTGAATGTGAAAGTGAAATTCAAGGTGGCTGTATTTTGTTAGATTATGCAATAAAAACGTGCAGAAACATTTTAGGGAGAGGATGGTTCATAGGAAAATTTCGGGTCTTGAATCTCTTTGGTTAATGAAGTTAGTTTCATTAACACAATCAAAATATTCAACCCTACGATTTCACTCTATCCATTTCAAAGCGTTATCTTTTTTTTGCTGGCATTACAGAGCTGTAGACACTCTTTCCTACAGTTGGAGAGGAAAAACTGCTTTAGTATCCAAGGCAAACCTGGGAAAATGCCTTTGGCCTGGAATGAGAAGATGCATATGATAATTACAGATCTAGCAAGGGCTGTGTATTGGAGGGAGGAAGTTTATTACATGCAGCTCCACATCCCATGTCCATCAAGGTCACTCTTTTGAGATTTCATTTAAACTGGATCTGGCTTTTTTGGGTCTTTTTCTAATACATTAAGTAGATCAGAGGTTGCCAGCTGTCCTTTTTGATCAGAATTGATGGTGGTGGTTGCAATCATACAGCTTCACAACAGTACTGGCAAAGACTAACAAATGCTGGGCAGGGGACGTAAGTGAAATGCCTGTTCAGACATCAGGGAGCCAGTTTGGTACTGGTGTTTTGACTGGAGTTGATTTACATACTCTGAAAGTCAGATTCATGTTTTATGTCAATTCTAGCCATTCCATTTCAGACTAATACTGATCTGTGACAGTAAATAGTAGTCTTTCTTTAGCATTTAGGTTGATGCATAAAGATACACAGTGTAGTCCAATTGTTTCAGCCAACCTGAGTAGCATTTACACAGATGTGTATGCCCTGAGTAGGAAGAAAAAGCACTCTGAACTGGTTTGTAATGGATCTTGATAATTTTAAGGGCAGGATTGTGTGATGTAGTTGCTTGTGATAGAGACTGGATTTGTAAGTGACAAAGATGCCTCTTTGAATCCCATGTCCTGGAATGTGCTTATGGGAGCTGCCAACTGGGAGTGCTGGAGCCTGCAGCCTTCCCCACTGACACGGCCTCCCCTCTGTTCTGCAGTTGGTAACCAGAAAAGCCACCTTAAAGAGTGAGAGAGTACCTCTGCTCCCAAACTGGCTCAATCTTTGTCTTCCCATGCTGTTTGCATCGATGCTAATCAATGTTAATTATGGTAGTGGGGCTTGTGATGTACTCATTATAAGAGCCATCCTATTTTTCTGTGCTTGTACAGTCTGTAACACAATAGAGCCCTGATTGGGGTTCCCTGGATGCTACAAATAGCAATACAAATTGCTATAATAATGACTGTGTGGTTCATGGTATAAGACTACCAAACTCGGTTCATAGTCTGCTGAAGCATCACTTGATAATTCTGTTTGCTCTTACCACTAACTATGGCATACTGGTGATGTCTTGACAGTTGGGGCCTCAGCACAGTAAACCACTTAAGTTTTTGTTTGTGTTTAAATAGGTGTTTGTTTTTAATTTGCATTTCAGTCTGTGGTTGTTTGTGTAAATATATGCTTAAAGTTAAGCATGTGCTTAAAAACTGTTCTGATTCAGCATCCTTATTGTGTGGGGTTCGTTATCCCACCACCACTGCGATGCCTGTAGTGGGAGCTGGCGGGCACTGAAGGATGGGGTGCCAGGATGTATGTTTCTTTCCTAGGCTGAAGGTTACAGGTGCAATAGCGGGAAGATGCTTCTGCGCACGAGCTGAGCAGCTGGTAGGGTGTAGGTTGTAGCAAGGGTTCCCACCTTCTGTGGGGACTGGAAGTGCGTGGAAGCTGATGCTTTCCTTCTTGCAGAGACTGTAGTCCCCTTCCCGGTGTCACCCCGTGCTGGGCACCCTCGTACTAAGAGCTGATACCTGACAGGTGCAGTCTCCTATGATGAATTTGTCTCCTGTTCTACTGTTACCCTCACTGGAAATTTCAGCACCATTGTTTCTATGCCTTAATTGGTATAAATAATTACCATTCAGCCCCCATCTCTGCATCCCCAGGCCTTATCCTTGTGAGTTCCAGTGACTTCAATAGTCTCATAATTTCTTTTCAAAGCAAGTTTTCCATAAAGAGTCACTTACTTCTTGTTACCTGGTTTGTTATGGATATTGTTTCTAGTCCCGTTTTTTCAGTTCCCAACAGGCTGCATGCCTGGATTTTAGTTATGTGCGTGCAGTTTAGGCACGTGGTTTTCTGCCCGACTCTAGTTCTCTGTGTACCGTACTGTGTTTACCAAGCCTGTGTAACAAACATTTTAAATTGTTAACATGTTATATTACCTCTTTTGAGTGTGTATGTTGTTTCAAAAGGAATTTGAGTCAGTCTTGAGTTGCTTCTATGTTTGTATTCAATTTAAAATATTTAGTATGGCAGCTAGATTTTTCTGTGTTAACTGTGCTTTACTGAAATTTCATGATCTACAGCACACCCTAGTGATATCTGGAAATCATGAAGTTAGACCCACTCACTTTTACTTCCTTTATGGTGAAGCAAAATTTAGGACTCCACTAAGCAAAGTCCAGGAATGTAAATGCCTTTATCCAAGATGGGAAGCGAAGTGAATCCCTTGGTTTGTAAAACAAAAAACAGCCTTAGAAACTGAGACTGCAGGATATTCTTCTGTGAAAAGAACATCTATATAATGAGTTCATATGGTTTACAATTTGTAATGTTGGGTGTATTTTACAACAGACTATGAGGAAAAGCAACCCTGTTGTGTGAGAAGAGAGGAGAGTGTTTGTTGGGTTCCCTTTTAAACTGGAGAGAGCATGGGGACAGCAACCAGATGTAAATGAAGCATTGTGGAGGAAACCTGTAGGCAGACTTCACAGGTCAGAAGCCCAAAAGATCATTTACTGTCTTATGGCCAGAATATTAAAATTTATGCTAGATATTCAACTCCTTTTGCAGATGTTTAGGCCACTTGGTTTTCCAGGTGACGGTACCTATATTTAGTTTTCAGTGGCCAACAGGCCCCATATGATCCTGCAGAGGCATGTGTGCATACCTAACTTTTTAGGCTACCTTATACTCGCCTTTTTCTGGGTTTCTGTATTTCAGTCATTTGATTTCTTGACAATTGTCTGGATGCACAGAATGGCAAGGGTTCTGAATTAGATGCTGTTGACCCCCTGATGGAGTGAGAGGAGAAAGCAGGTTTAAGGACTCTGAGAAAGAAGTGTAATTAAATAGTCAAGAGGGCAGGGAAATATTTATCAGAAGTGAAATCAGATTGCTGACACGTGGGTAACACTGAATGGAATTGAGAACAGTATGAGCATCAGAGAAGATAGTAGGCCTTGTAAGTTACAGTGGTGGAAGTTAACCCTTCTATGAGTTCTCAAAGAGAAACAGATAATTGATCAGAGAAACACGAGTGGACAGTGTCCGAACCTCCCAGCCTGTGGAGGCTGTACCGAGTCTCCGCTGCAGACACTGCCAAGCACTTGGGCAGCCTGTGCAAGTTCAGTATGCCTATGTTTGCAGTGTGTGCTTAAGCTGCAAACAACTAAGCTGTCCCAGAAAAAGGAGGTTTTGCCAGCAGACAAGCAATGCTGAGGCTGTCATTATTTTCATGAAGGGCCATGAAACCCTGACAAGTGCAAGGCAGCCGATACCAGTACCCTTGAGCAGCTTGCAGCTCCAGCCTGGCTCAGCTGGAAGATCTGATCCTGTAGCTCCATTACATGTACAGAACATTAATTGTCTGTGTAAGGCAAAGCTAAAAGTGGGGTCCTGCTTTCTGGCTCACTCATGCATGAGAAATCTGGAATATTTTGGGGAGAGACAAGTTTCATCCCAGACCTCTGCATTTCACTGTTGTCAGGTAATCCAAACAATAATGGAAATGAGCATTTTGTTTTCTGTAAATAAAAACAAAAAGTTTCCAATAATTTATGGTATTTATTTAAATGACATGCAAATTACTTTGTGAAACTTAGGGGGGGAAAGCAGAACAACTGAAACAGCACAATTGTTTCCAAGAACATTCATTTCAAATCCACATACAATATTTCATTCATGCTTAATTATTTCCCCAATGCTAGTCTAAGCATTACTAGTTTCCTTTGTCTTTTTGCTTTTGCATGCAGCGTGATTAGCAAAACTGCTTGTGCTCTACCAACTCCTGCACATATGGGGTTTAGCCTCATTGTTCGAGGGGTGGAGCAACAAGCAATATGAACACTCATGCTGCCAAATTTGGCACACGTGAGCCCTCCAAAGTATACAGATATCACCCGTTTCATTTAAATCCCTGTCCATATTTTGCATTGCTACCAGAATGGCAACTCCATTGTCTGGGTGTATTATTTGAAGCAGCTTTTCTCCCATTGTTTGTGCACTGTAATCCTTGAGGTTTCTGTAGTCATCGTGAGCAGCTTACTTGAAAGAAATCACTTAGCTCTCACAGATCACTCTCCCTGAACCTGCTGGCAAAGGAACGGGCCATGACTAAAGCGTAAGACCTGTGATCTTTCTCAAGAAAATCTCCTCAGTAGAGTTTATAATTTGTTGCTTTCATGGGGCTCTGTTCTCAGGGTTTGGACTCAGTGTTGTCTTTCGTCCCCCATGGATTTTTCTGCGAGGCATGATGGGAATGTAAGCTGATAAAAAGAGTAATAATACTGGCTGTGGATGTGTGCCCTAACGACATTTTACGCACGTTTCATATACTGGCAAAGGGAGACATCTACTGTTTGACAGAAATTAAGGACAGTTGTTTATTCTAATTGCAGCAAAATCTTAGCCTTTTTTTCTTCCATGGTATAAAGATTGGCACATCCTGCTGTGAGTCTTTTCAGCAGACTGTTGAGAACTTAATGCTTGTCTGCTTAGGGCAGAATGAAAGATCCCCTGGAACTTATCATAGAGAAGGCGCTGCCCATTTCTTTCCCTTCCCAGCATTCAGTCATCTGCTTGGTCAATGCCCTCTACTCTAGTGGCACTTGTGTCTCATGATTGTGTATATGCACGCTGTTGCAGGTAAAGCCATTTGATATTAGCTGTTTTCTATAAATTATGCCTGTTGCGGGTTTTGAACACACATCATTTTGACTCCTGAGACAGTAATTGATATTTTTAAGGCAGTGGTTACCAAATTGACGTCTGCAGAGAGCCAGGAAAGGGCCTCCTTGCAAACTCCAGTTCTTTTTGTTTCCAAAGCCTATATTATGTTAAATATGGTATAAACACTGCCTTGCTCTTCATTTAGCTTAGCAATAGCTCTTTAGACAACCCTGTTGTAGCCACATATGCGATCTCAAATGGTGACACCCTTATGACTGCAAGCGAAGCAGAGAGGTGACCCAGGAGGCAGTATTAAAATATAACGTGCTAAACTGTAAGTCTGAAGATCCCATTGTAACACGCTTGAGTATTTGCAGTGACTTCTGGAAGCTTTGGGTCTGGTTCATCATTGTGGAGAGTGATTCAAATTCACCTTTTCATCTTCTTGCCTCCAACCTATCACATGAGAAAATTGGGCAGTGCAATCTTTACAAGCCAGCCTCTTCTCTTCCACCCTACCTGGCTGACTGCAAGCTCCTCTCTTTCCTGCCACATTATCAGAACTCGGACCCAAGAAGGCTGGAGAGAGTTGTTCCAGAAGGACAGGAAACTTAGTCTAACAGCTTTGTAAAATTTAGGCTCTCATTCATCACCCGTGAAGTTGGTGTATGGTTGGAAGCGAAGTCAGCTGAGGACCCTTGACTCTGATGGGACTTAAGTCAGCTTCTTTGCGCTTACTCTTTGTGTCTCTAAAGGACTCTGTGTTTGGGGTCAGAATTATATGTAGCTGAAGATTTACTATTCTCAGACTCCAGAAGCAACAGGTTATGGTACACATTTCTCATACCACTGAACAGTATCCAGCATGGAACTCTATCACTGCTGTTATGCCAGACACCTTCAAATGTCATCCTGCCGTCCTTGATACTAGAATGCTTTGTTCCTTAACTGAATTTACAATATGCATTTTTCGATCTACTTTAACTTTGTCTACTTTATGTATGCCCTTTAATTAGAGATTTGAAGAAAGCTCAGATGCACTTTCCTTCGATACATTCTGCAAAAGAGTAGGAGTGGAGGAGCTGGTTGTAGGAGGTTGTCTCTTTTTTAGCTCCTCTCTGGAAACCTTGCAGGTATTTTATGTAGCTGTTTTTTAACCAGGATTTTATTTCCACTTCAGTGTTCGTACATGCTATAACATATAAACATGTAAACTAATTTCAGGACACTGACTTTTACATTCTGATTTGCTGTAGCTTTTTCTGAAAAGGTCACAGGATGGCTACACTGTACCAGTAAACACAGTTACTGAATTAGGTTGCTGAGAAAGTAAAAAAAACAGCATAAATGACTACGATAATAAGAGCCTGGTACACCATTTGCGGTTAGGGATATAATATCTTAAACAGCTCGCTTGGATAGTGCCATCTAGCAATGTGTGCTTTATTCCAAAGCACCAGCCTATATTTTTGGATCGTCTTTCAAGACTGAGATGATATAGGCGATTAATAGTGTTTGGTGACCTTCTGCACCAGTAGTCCATCTTTTTGGCATTGAAACTGATTTTGCCCAACTTGTCATTTTATCATCTGAGAGTGTGTGGGGAGACCAAAGAAGTGCCTTTTACAGCAGCGGTGGAATGATTTAGTTCAGTCCCACTGTTCTTCAAATTCAAACCCTTTCTCACAAGCTGATGAGGCAAACCTCTTCTTTGCTTAATGTCACATAAGGTACGTTGAATGGCTGTGAAGAGACAGATGTTCTCTATCTTCACTTCATATGCAAAAACCTGTTATATCCTTTATTTGCATCCAATTAGAAGTCAGACCCTGATGAATATCTAATGTAGGAAACGGGGAAAAGATTTGCCATCAAACATATGCTTTGCTTGTAGCGGATCTCTAACCTGCTATTGTGTCTTCCTGTAGTGATTCGGTCATTTTTACGCTATTATTTATACCTGCAGGCACAGCGGTGAAGAGTGTTAATAGATGAAAATCGGATTTAGGTTCCTGGTTTTGAAATGTTGCCTTTTCTCATTGTACAGAGTTCTGGAGAAAGCACCGTTCCTTTTAAACAGCCATTCTGCAGTTGCAAAATTTCCCTTACTAAGTGGCTCTGTTTATGGATTTAAATGCTGTAGCATTACTTTTGTATTCCTTTTCTCTTTCAATTTAGGTTGTGCCCTGTTTGATCTTGTGAAGCTCACCATTTTCTTGGTAATCCAGAGTATAATAGCAGGAACTCAGAAGTCCTAAAACTGTATTGTTGTCAAGAAAGGAACGTTCCAATTATAAATATAATAGGAAGCAGAAGTAGCAGACGCTTTCAGAACAGATGCTGTTATTCCCGTGACCCCGTAACAGCATACATACCGGGGTTCTGTGGTATCCAGGGAGAGATGTAGGTTGTCTAGAGCCCTAGACGTTAGACAGGGATAAGCAAAGCAGCTTTTCTTCACTGCAGCATAGGGTTTCCCAGACTCCTGGGGGAACCGATAGCAATCTCTTACCTCCTAAACTTGGATATGATTAGAAACCTGCTTTGTTAGACCTTCCATCCCCTTTCTTCTCTGTGGACCACTCCCATCACATCTTTTGGGGAACACAAGACACTTCCTCCATTTTCCTCTTTTCTTCTTCCTTTGATGTAACATTGTAAATTAAACCACCCTCACCCATATCCAGGTTAACACATGGGCACGAAAGGGAAATCTCAAGAGTAGGCTTAGGTGCTTTGCGAACTTAGGCAAATGCATCTATATTATTTGCACATGCCTCAAATTTTGAATGTTTTTTCCCTGCCACTGTGTTAATAAGAAATTTAAAGATTTTTAAGGGGAAAAAAAAGTGCGACTAGATGAAATGATGAAATTACGTCTGTCTTCATCTAAGTTGTCTAATCCTTGTGTTTTCTCCGGGAATCTCTGGCACAGAAGAAAATTTAGAGAAACAACTTTTTTCTGTCCAACAAGATTAAGCGCCTCAACTTAAAAATCTGTCATGGTTTCCTGTGAAGGTAACGGGTATTTGAGACAATTGCATCAGGTATTTCTGGACAGTTCCTGCAGGCCGAGGCTGCTTCCGCTGGGCATTTTCTCAAGACCCTGTAAGGAGCAGGCTGAAAGCCAGAGTGAATCATTCTGTTGGTAGCAACAGCCTGGCTCCAGCTGAAATCATTCCTGGCACCCCTTGGCCTGTCTTCTAGTGTGTCAAAAGCTGTGAAAATACACAGTGAACCCAGCATGCTGAGGACGTGCTGAACTGGCTGGTGGCTATTTTGGGTTCTGCTATGTGTTAGGAAAGGACTTGACAGAAATCTGCCAAGTGGCTCATCAAACCAGAATGCCAGTGCACTGTTGCTGCTGTTGGTTTCTGATGCTTGCTTTTGAGAGATGACTTGAGGATTTTGGGGAGTGAAAGGGATTTTATTTTTTCCTCTTGACTTTTAAAGTGTAGAGTTCCTAGTAACCTGAGGAGGAAGAAGACATAAAACATCCCGATAAAGGAAATAAAGTATTGAATCAATGCTGATAGAGAATTACGATAAAGGAATAGCAGTAACAGCTAGTATTTGTAAGAGCCCAGCGTACTGCAGTGAATACAGTGAGATTATTGGCAGGATCCGGTGTGCAGCAGGACTACCTTGAACTGCTCTCACTCCGTCAACTCCTAGAATTAAGAAGCATGTGAACATTTATCTCTGTTACTAATTATTTGTTGAGTGGACGTTGAAATGTGCATAAATACATGCTAGAATTAGTGATGGCTCCAGCCACAATGCGCAGTCCTGTACAAGCAAACACAGCGCGCAGAGCTGTCCCTGGGGCGTCTGGGTGATGTTGTCCCGAGTGGCAGGCGTGCGATGGCGGGGTGTGCGTAGCCGGCAGATGGAGCCCGCCGGGCAGCACACGCGGCCCCCACGAAATCTGTCGCAGGCCTTGCCGCTTCAGGAGGACCAAAATCAGGACTGCTGTGCTGCTGCGTAGCCCAAACTCGCAGAATGTTTGGTGGAATGCGCGGTGTGCTGATGCATGTGTCTCGGTTAATGCTCACCAAGGAGAGTGACAGGCGTGCCGTCAGATGCTGGCTGGTAACTAGGTACAGAATCAAATCTTAATCCAGTTGATAGCAATAATCAGATTCCCATTGACTTCAACAGTCAAATCCCTCTGAGAGTGCAGTTGTGATTTACAGCAGCGCGTACATCCTTAAGGGATACACTCTGCACTTATATCACATTTTCATTTTAGTAACTTCTACCACAGAAAACAAAAAATAGACCTAATGAATACCTGCTGGTGTAGCCCTAATATCGTGTGTTTATTTTTACTGGGGTTAGTGAAGTAATGATTCAGTTTGGGACAGTGATAAAAATTGCCTCCTTCAATGGCTGGCAGACTTAACTGCTTTTAATTTTTAATTTTGCTCCTTGGAAAGCTGCTTACAGCTGCAATTCGGGGTGTTACTTTTTAAAATGTACATGGCATTTTGGCTCTTTGCTCATTTCAGGAATTACATTTGCTTTTTACATCCAGGTCATAAAAATCAAGAGCACCAGTAGACCTGTAACATTTTGAGTTGTAACACAGAGAGTTGTTTTATGTGATCGTATAAAGCACGGGGAGGTTAAGAAGTCCCCAGTGCAGCCACAGGAAAGGGACAAGAATTCTGAGTTACTTTCCTGCTCCTTTTCCTCACCCTGCTTTTTCATTTTCATCTTCTCCACAAGGAGCTGCGGGGAGATCATTCACCTTAGCTCAGAAACGAAATCGTAATGAAGGCTTAGTTAACAAAAACCTCTGTTAATAGCCCGTTCTTGGGAAACGGCGGCATCTCTAACACCAGGCAGCAGCTTCTCGCAGGTCGTGCCGGCGCTGAGGAGCTGTGCCGTCCCGGTACCTCACCGAGCGGCTGGCCGAAGCACGCCGGGATGCGGGCGATGCCGGAGAACCCCGGGGGACCTCGGGCGAGGGCCGGGGCCGCCCGGCAGCGCTCCGCGGCAGGCGGCCCCGCCGGGCCTGCGCACGCCCCGCCGCTCCCTGACGTCCTTCGCGCGGGCCGCGCCGCGCTGTGCCGAGCGCCCCGGGCAGCGCCTGCACCGCGCCCGGCCTCCGCCCTGGGCCTGCCCGGTAAGGGAGCGCCGCCCGCCTAGGGGGCCGGGCCGGCCCGGGAGTGCGCTCGGTGGCGGCGGGAGGAGGCGGCGGCTCCGCGGAACCGGGTGCCTGCCCGAGGCCTGCCGGCGCGGAGCGGAGGGGAGGGGAGGGCGGCCTGCCGCGGGCTCAGCGCTCCCGGGCGGGGCGGGGCGGGGCAGGGCAGGGCAGGAGGCTGGGCCGCGCCGAGGTCGCCCCGCCGGGCCGCTCTCCTCCCCCGGCGCTGGCGGCGCCGCAGCCGTTTCCTGCCCGGCCTCCGGTGAGGCGGCCGCCGCACCCGCCGCCGGCTGAGGTGAGCGGCCGGGAGGGAGCGAGCGCGGGAAGGGCCGCGGCGGTGCGCGCCCCTGGCCGGGCGGGCGGGCCCCGCTGTCACCTCCGCGACCCAGCGGGGCGGCCCCGGCCCCGGCGGGGTGTGCGTTCGTGGCGGCCGGGAAGATTCCAGAAGAGCCCGGCTGCAGCGGCCGGGCGCTGAGGGGAGCGGGGCCGCCCCGGCAGGGCGGTGTGGGACCGGGGCCGGGCCTGGGCCGCCGCTCCAGCCTCCGGGCTGGCCCCGGGTTTGGGGGCGTCGCTCGGGTGCGGATCGAAGGGCCCCAGAAATGCCTGGGTCGGGGTGAACGCCCCGTTAGCTTCTGGTGTCTCTCTTACCCGGGTTGCGGTGCGGCTGTGTCAGGGTTTCAGCGGCAGGAAACCTGAAATGGGCGTTGTAGGAGAATAAACAGAAAGATCTGGAGTGTAATTAAATTTCAGCTGTTTGAAAGAGTTTATAATTACATTTTATGCTCAGCCTATTTCAGTCATAAAGATTTTGATAAATCTTAAAACATTCAGAACATGTTGATTAATTTTAATGAGCTGAAGTTTATGTTTTTGTAGTGAGTCAGGGAGAGCATCTTTAATGTTCAAGCTTAGTTCAGATTTTGAAGATATTGCTGCGATGTGCTGTGCCAGCTGTCTCGACGGGGGAGCAAGCTCTGCTATTTGCGTGTTTTCCAGGTGTCCGCTCTTTTTGCTTTCTTAGCTGAAAGTCTGATTGTTTTGGCTTCAGTATCAGGTACCTGATGCAAATGGCCTGTAAACTCCTGCTTTTTCGAATACTGTGGCTAGGAAATGGGAAAAAAAAATTCCACCCCAAATTTATAAATTAAAAAGACGTTGAGTAGGTCTAAAAGAATTTAAGGACTGCTGGAGTTATGGCCAGTCTTTCAGAGATACTTTGAAATTTAGTGGCCCAGGTAAGCGAGGTGTCGTAAGCACCTAGGCAGTTTAGGCCCCACATTGCCTTTGGTCTTGGTGGAAGGAGTGAATATTTACGTGCATTTTTAGGCATCCAAGAGCCTAGCAGAATCAGCTCTTAGATTCCTAGAAGTAGTTTGTTCATGTAATGGGTAAATTCATTGCCTCTCTTGTTAAATAAACCAATTAAATGCTTTGATAAACGCGCAAAAGAAGAAAGTAAGTAACACTCCTAAGGTCGCAGTTCTTGCAATATAATATTAAAATGCTCTTTTGTGCGTTTCAGTTGAATTCAGATTGCCTAGCAAATACTTGAGTGTCTTACCATCTCCTAATAAAATTGAAGCTCAAAAAATTGAGCATTGAAGAAATGTATAGTCTGCAACATAATTATATTATTACAGTAAATATTTGTAGACATAGTTGATCCTCATGGTTGGGAGAATACCAGATACAGAGATTGTAATGGCAATCAGCATGTTTCAATCTTTACACCAATAAGGAGGAATGAACCCTTCCTTAGCAAAATAACTGAAAATTACAAACATAGAGCAGGGTTAAAACTGGTATATTTGAACCAAGTTTTCCTGGCTTCTGATGCCAATCATGATTTAACTCAGACAGACCACCTGCCTTGCAGTTTTTAGATACTAGACTGGGCTCTAAAGGTAGCATTTTCAGAAAGTGGTTATTTAGGACCACAGATGCTACTCAAGCCAACAGTGTGCATATGGACCAGTGATGTCCAGGACAGTCTTCCTTCGCAGGTAGGAGTATCTTGATTCCCTGCCTGTCTGCCAGCTGCTGTTGAAATAGTTAATGAACTTCAGGCCTGTTTCTTCATCAGGTCAGATCTTTGCGCATGCTGTTGTCTGTGAAGTTGTGTCCTTTAGTCTGTCTCAGTTGCCGAGTACTTTGCGTTTGGTTTTGCTGTAGTGCTGATCCTGTATTTAATATAAACTTTGCAGTAAACATAGAGCTGTTGATGTACAGTTGACACAGAAGAAATTGTCCTGGGTGATCTCCTGGGCATCTGTGCTTGAGCAAATGTTTGCTGTTGTCGTGAAGTTTCAGTTGGGAGATTACACAGATCACGTGTGTACTTTCTAGCAGTTGTATGGAGATTCTCACCCCGTGTTCTTGCTTGTCACCATACAGTGTCCACCAAAAAAAAGTTAGCTCCTGGTAAGAGGATTTAGAGCTATGTCCGCATTGCTTTGCGGGTTTGGAATTTGGCCGGTAGGTGATTTTTTTTTTTCCATGTACAGGCAGTTTGTAGAGCTGTTTACTGGTGAGTTGTCACATTAAAGGGTTTCAGGGAGTCTGATAAGCAGCAAGGGGGGAAAGCCCTCCCATTGAGTCACGAGGTTCAGAGTGGACCCCCTTGCTTTCTAAATTCCTTCTCAGAGAGGAGCCTGGGTGCAGCTGGATCCACTCCTAGTCCCAGACTTGGGCAAAGGTCTATGTCTAAGGGGTTAGGTCTGTAGCCATTTACCAGAGTCAACGTTTGCCTGTCAGAGCCCTCCCAGGGACTTTCACTGAGAGTCTTGCAAAGTTGAAACAAGAGGTAATTTATTCAAGCAACAGGTATCACAGATTCGGGATTGCCGCTGATAAATGCACTGTCTGCAAAAATGGAGCTGAAGTCAATAGTTCAGCGCTGTAGTTAATAATATTTTCTTGGGGATACGTCCAGGCAACATCAGAGGCATGACTCTTGCCAAAAAGACAGCCCTTCTTGGGGGAAGAAGAGAGGTTCAAGCCCGTCAGCCTGTCCATCAGGTCGGGTTTTCATTTGGCCCCTCCTCCAAAGCAGGCTTTTCAAGTGCCAGTTTTTAGATTTTTGATAAATCTTTGGTAGATCTTGGTGAGGTGGGACTGAGTCAACCATTATGTGTCGACTGGCTCTTGGCATAACGTGTGGTGTTGTCAGAAGTGGGACTCAGAGGTTTGGCACGCTCTCAGGCAGGGAGCTTAGTACTGTGCTTATGGGGGGGCCTTCTGTTGTTGAACTGAAGCAACATCTGGCTGTGCACCCTTCATTGCACCCCAGGTGTCACTTAGTTGGTAGTGATGGGCCATCACCGGTTACTTCTGTCTGATAAGATACGAGAAATTCATTGTTCGAGTTGAACCTCTCCCTTTCGTTAACTCTTCGGTGCTTGACACAAGAGTCCGAGCAAGTCTTCCTTTGGCATCGACAAGTCCAGCAAGGCCATCGACCCACACGAGTATACTCTGTTAGCTCCACAGGAGGTTGTAAGGAGCAATGAGGACAGCTCAGCGGTGGGCCAGGCTATGTACTGGTTAGAATATCTGCTGTGTGGACAATGTGGAGGTTGTTCATTTTTTTGTAAGTGGCACAGTGAGCCCAGGGGATAAAAGGGCTTTTGCCTGTCGGAAGTCATCATTCTGTGAAGGGGAAAGTGGGGTAATGAGAAGGGTATGTTAAATAGGAAAGAGCTGAATGAGGCTGACACCATAGAATAATCTGTGGACACTCTTCTACTGTTTGCATTAATAGCACTTCCAGTGAGTTGGGTATGATGTGATCCTTTTGTAGTTTTACTTCTTTCTATGGCATTTGTCTTCTTAAGAAGCAAACTAGTTCTGAGAGGAATGTACTTCTTAGTAAAACCTGTTGGTTGTAGGTTCAATGAGATACAAACACAATGTTATCATTCTCTTTGGACAGGTAGAACAGGACTATTGCTCACTTTGCTCCCAGTCCCTGGGGTGAAAGAACGAGCATCATCTTTTTTAGTCAGAGAGAAGTACAGTCTAACATCTCGGGTGAGTGTTTGGGGAGATCACAATGAGAAGAGGAAAGCAGCCACTGAACTGCAGTAGAACAAAGCAGGAAGGTCTGTCTGTCATACAACAAAGCTTGGTTTCTCAGCGACTTTATTTTCCATAACTCTGTTTTGTTTTTTTTTCTTGAAGTGCTGAATACTCTCAGTGCCGTGTGAAGTCAGTAGGAGCTGTGGGCACTCAGCACCTCTGAAAGCCGGGCCCAATTTTATGGTTGTCATTGACATTTCTGTCCCTCCATTAGTGCAAATCCAGTATTCTGTGTTCCGAGGGTTTCTTACGTCTGCGTGGCTTCTGTAGAAAATAATTTGGTGCTAGAAGCGAATTGTACTTTTGTTTACTTGTCAGTTACACACCAAAGTTTATAAATATTTTTGGCTGTCATCTGGTTCTGCCTCTGACACAGAAAACTTAGAGTTCCTTTTAACCTGGGGTGGGATTCTTGCTCCCTTGGAGTTCACTGGCATTTTCAAACACGCTTATCGTCCTGTTCTGCTTGGCCAGTGATTCTGATTGTTGGGTTGATGTTAACAGCAGCTTTGTGCTCTGCATTCTGGCGTTGGCTTCTTGCAGACTTTCCCAGTGTGTGAGGTGTTAGACGTTTGCAGATGCAGAGCTTTGTAAGCCTCTTGTTTGATTTCCTGAGCCTAAAGCTAGCTGTCTGTCTGCTGGTATTTTTTAATTTCATTTTAAGGTTTTTTTTTGGTGACTGCTTATCCTGGTGGGAGGTCAGACTCTTTTGTGGAGTCTGCATGCTGCAAGTTGTTCATGTATTTTCAAAATATCCTGCATTCATGGCCTGTAGAGTATGGCTAACAAAAGGTTCTCACTGAAAGTTGCCTGGCTGAGCACCTGGATTCTTCCTCTGAACCAGAAATTTTCAAAGAAATTTGTAATGGTGTGACAAAAGTGAGAGTAGAGTAACCATTTCTAAGAAGTTTGATTCAAGCAACTTGCAAACATTAGGTGCAAAAGAAGAGGTAAAATCTTTTTCTTTGGGGAGGCTCTTATTTTTTTAAAGCGGAGAAGCGGTACTGTCTTTTCATGCTGCCTCTTTCCTTGCTCAGTACCCTTGCTGGCACCTGAGAGACGTGTATGCTTCTCTAATGCCTCCTGATTTGCCTGCTGTGACAAGGCAAGCAGTGTTGGGAAAAGAATATTTAATATACAGAGATTCCAAAAAGTTGCCATGTATTAGTTTGGTTTTTTTGACTAGTTCGTGTTTGTGTGCCTTTCCTCAGGGTTGTGCTTAGTGCAAGAGCGTGGCTTCCTGTGCCTGCAGGGTTGGGGCTGGGACCTTCACCCGGATCCCCGCTGCCTGTCTTGTCTGCGGTGGCCGCAGCAGCAGCCACGGGTAGCCACGCGCTCTGTGGGCCTCTGCGGAAACGAGGGGTCTCAGACAGTGAGCAGCAGAAGGTGAACCAGATCACTTTGAGAGACCAGCCTGCAAGTGTTTAAGCACGTAACAAAATGGGGAGAAGAACTGATATGTGGAAACAAACAACTAATTTGTGGCAAGAAGTAGGACAAGGAGAGAATACCTGGCAGGTTCGTCAGTTGTAACCTGCTGGTTACGGTGGAGGAAGGCTCTGCTTTGTCTTTTTCCTGGAGCTGTGCGTAATGCTGAATGCGCGTGGCAGTTGCTGAAGGCAGAGGCAATGTACTGCAGAATTAGACTGAAACTTTCTTAAGTCTTTAGTCGCTGGTACTTGCCCTTCTTTGGTCTTTGGAATTTTTCATAAAACCAGATTTTTCTGGTCTACTCTGCAACTTCCTTTGCAGTTTCAGTAACGGTTAGCTCTTTGGAAACAGGTTTGCTTTTCCTAGAGATGAAAGAGAGAGTAATTTTCTTCTTCTCACTGTATTGGCTCTGCCTCTGTCCTTTTAGTGTCACGGACTCCTGAACTCTTGTTTCTTTCTACAGTTCAGCAGCAGCAGGCTTTAGTTCCTGTTGCAGCTATCAAAGGATAACTTCAAACATCTTTTCCAGGATCTTAACTCGCCACGATGCCCATCAGTGTTGACGATGTGATACAGCTCTTGTGCCAACTCGCTCAGAAGAAGGGGATGAAAGCTGCTGTCAGACATTCTGGTCAAGGAGCACTGCTGGCTGGTGCAACAGCATTTGTTGGGGGTCTGATGGGAGGTCCACCTGGAATCGCTGTAGGTAAGCGTGTTTTGCTTGAGGAAGAAGAAGTGTGGTTAAGTCCTTGAGTGAAGAAACTGGTAAGTGTGTGTAGTAGGTTGAAGGGTTGAAGGAGCGGGGTGCGCAGCACTGAGATGTGAGGTAACCGGGTTTTAACAAGATGCCGTTTTCTGTGTTGGCTTTTAGAAATGAGGTGTGCGTCAGGAAGGCACGCGTTGGTGTTCCTGAAGCCGTGTGGGCCTTGGTCCTTACTCGTGCGAGCAGTTCCAGCAATTTCCTGGCTTGTTGGTGTTGGAGTAAATTGCAGTATGGCTGCGTGAAGGGTTAGCAAGGTTGAGATACAAAAAATAACCAGATAATATACTGATAAGAGAAAAAGCAAACGGAAGCTGTGTATGTACTCCTGTTACAAACACAGAGCTTAATTAATAGCCACAAGTAATATTTTGACAAACATATGACTGAGGTTACTCGGAACAAAGAAGCGAAACTAAGCTTTTGGAAGAAATTTGTAATCTGTAGTTCAGAAGCAAATTTAAGAGTGTAAGTGACCTCATTCTTGAGTGAGATGATGAGAAACACTGTAGTTGTTCTTGGGTGTATTTTCTCATTTTGTTGAAGTGTTTGTTTAAGCCTTGATAATGCCTCCCCGTCAAGCTCAGTGTTCTTCAGCCACTGATGCAGGCACAGTGACAAGTATACCTATTACTGTACACTGAAAGTATACCATAGCAAAAGTACAGAAGAAGAAAAGTAAATACTAAGTATACTAAAAGCGGTGTCACAGTTACAGTGCAATTAAATCAGAAAACCCTAATTGAACTTATAAAATTGCCAAGGCAAATGACCCTGGTTCTTCAGAGGGTGTTAAGACAGTTACAGGGACATTTGCAATCAAGTGCACTTTCACTGACACAGGCAGCCTGGCTAGGTGTGGGACTAGATAGCTGGGATGCTCCTTGGTGCTGCCTTGCCCCAAAAATTACAGGATGAATTCCCTTCCATCCGCAGTGGTCACCGGAGAAACTTGCAGCGTATCATTGCTCTCTAAGGACTGCTTGCTCTGAGAAGAATGGATTGTGGATGTGTTGCTTGGGGGGCAAAGGTGTAATCATGTAACAAATCTTGTCTCAATAAACTGGGAACTTAGACCTCAATACTTCTAGGGGCTGTTGCATTAAGTGCCCCTAAATCAGATATTGATGTTCTCATAAAAGTTCATTTAAGGTGAATTTGGCTGTTGTAGGCTTTCAAGTATTTCTGTGGTATCACGGGAAAAGTTGCCAACTGAGTAAAATGTGCAAATTAAGGAATTTTTGTCCAATGAAAAACTGCATCCCTGTGAGTGTGTTGTCCAAAAAGCGGATTCTTTACCTGGTGTGCAATAAGCCAATCCTCACACACTCAGGAGAGATACTGTTTTATTCAGGCCTGGGTGCTCGTGGACTTTCCAGAAATCAAGCACACACAAGGATGGTTTCTTGATTACATTGATACATTAAATTCGTGCATATTCTATCTGTCTAATACATACTCATTCTAATCTACATGCGTTGTCAGCTACGTGGCGTCATTCTTCTTGGCTCCTTTCCCACCCCTTCTGCGCGTGTCTTCCTCCTTTTGGGAGTCTCTGGTGGTCGTCGGTGCTCTTCCCGGATGCAGTACCCTAACTCCTTTTATCTGTGCGTGGTCACATGTCACCTAAGCACAGCTTAAAGCTACTTTCTTTTCCCAACTTTGCTTTGTTCCTTCAAGAAGGAGCATTTGTGTTTGATTAAATGGATAGTATAGATGGCCAAGGTACTCTGTTTCTAAGCTTAGGTTAAGCATTAACATAATTCTAGTCATGCACTGCTTGATCAAAAAGGATGCTACTTAGACACAAACAATACCCCTTCTTTCCAAGGGAGAACTTGTTCTATTACAGTCTTCCCCCTTTTTGAGGCTTAATGTGTTTAAACACCTTTAAGTCTCAACTTATTCCTTCCTATCTCCCTAGGATACAAAGAGGTACATAATGAATTAGCAATCAGCCATTTTATTTTTGATTTCTCATTTAATATTTACAATGTCCCTTTGGTGTGGAGATCTGTGGCAGGGAAGGCATTTTCTCTACCCTAGTGTAATGGATCCAAGATTCAGTTCCTTGAAGTTTCACTGCTGTATTCGTAGTCAGCAACACCTGATAAGGTCCTTTCCACTTTTCTGCCAATGGTTCATCTTTCCACATCCGTAGATATATTGAATCTCTGGACTTGAAGAGATGTACTAGTGATTTCAGAGGCACAGAGCTTTAATCTGGATGTACCTTAATAAAGTTGCCCAGAGAGATGAAGTATTCTTTCAAAATCTGTTCCCCATTTGAGTGCATTTGACTGTCTTTCCCTGTTGAATTTACAACGCAAGTTGTCCCATATAGTATTTCAAATGGACTAACTTCTCTCTTGTTCGTGGTGTTATTCTGAGTAGTGCTAGGGATAAAACCTTGGTCCATTTCATCTGGGTTTCCTGACATAATTTCATAATCTGTTGTTTAATTGTTTGATTCAGTCTTTCTACTTTGCTACTGGATTGTGGCCTCCATGGAGTGTATGAATCCCATTTAATCTGTAAGAATTTTGAAACTTCTTGAATAGTCTCTGCTACAAAATTGGGTCCCCTATCTGATGAGAACCCCTCAGAGACTCCAAATCTAGGTATTTTAACAGCACTTCGACTACTTCCCTAGCTTGGTTGGTGCAACATGGGAAACTTTCTGGCCAGCCTGAAAAGGTGCCAACAGTTACCAATAAATATTTATACCCTTCACACTTAGGTAATTCTGAATAATTAATTTGCTAGTAACTCCCAGGTACAAAGCCTCTTTTTACCTCTTCTGGTGAAGGTCTTTTCTGAATTTTGGGCTTGTTTCTCAAACAAGTTTCACATCCCTGTGTAGTACCTTTGGCAAGTTTTAACATATTAATGCAAATTGCATTAATATTTTTTTACCATGTCTAGAGCTCGAATCAGTGCAATTAATTCAACCTTTTGGGCAGAAGTGTTCACTGGCAGCGATGCTGCTTCTACTTCTGCTTCCAGGGTGACAATGGCATATCCAGCTTTTCATTCCCCTTGGATGACAAAGCTGCTCCCATCAGTGAACAATTCCTGATCAGGATCCTGTAAGGGGACATCTCTTAGATGCACAAGGCTGGAGGACACCCTCTCAACAGTCTGTAAATTGTGTGTTAATTCTTCTTCTTCATGCAAAGGCAACAGAGATGCCAGGTTCAAGGCACTGGATACTTTCATTATTACATGCTCTTGTTCAAGCAGTATTGCTTGATACTATACCATCCTGCTCAGAGACAGCCAGTAATGTCCTTTCTTTTCCAACACTGCTGCAACAGCATGTGGTACATAGACGGTGGTTATCTGCCCCAAGGTTAGTTTTCGCGCCTCTTGAAATAACAGTACAGCGGCTGCCACTGCCCTCAGGTACCCTGGCCATCCAGTGCTTACTTCGTCTAGTTGTTTTGAGAAGTAAGCCACAGGCCTTTTCCAGCTTCCCAGGGGCTGCACAAGTATTCCTAAAGTTTGGTGTTCTCTCTCATGTACATAACGTTCGAAAGGCGTTGTCAGGTTTGGGAGGCCTAAAGCTGGGGCACTCGTGAGAGCAACTTTTATTGCATTGAATCCCTTGCAACAGTCTGGAGTCCATTCCAGGAGCTCTCCTGGCCCCTTAACAGCTTCATACAAGGGCTTAGCCATTGATCCACAGTCGACACCATTCGGCCATTCCCCAAAATGCTCTTAAGTTATTTCTTTGATTTGGGGGGGTGCAGTTTGACAGATTGCTTCTTTTCTTTCTGTACCCAGCTTTCTCTCTCCCTGGGATATTTCAAATCCCATGTACATTACAGTTGTTTGGACAACTTGTGCCTTTTTCCCTGACACTGTATATCCAGCCAGCCCCAAAAAGTTTAGTAAACTTATGGTTGCTTCTTTGCATTCTTCAGCTATGTCTGCCCCCATAGTATATCATCTACATACTACAATAAGGTAATGTTAGTTTCTTTACCTTGCCATTGTTCCAGGTCTTGCTCAAGTACGTTTTCAAAAATTGTAGGGCTGTTCTTGAATCCCTGGGGAAGTACTGTCCAGCACAACTGCATTTTCTGCCCCATCATGGGGCTTTCCCATTCAAAGGCAGACAGCTTCTGGCTTTTTTCTTTAATGGGGATGCAAAAGAAGGCATCTTTCAGGTCTAATATTGTAAAATAAACATGGGAATCAATTATGGTAGTTAATAAGGTATAGGGGTGAGGTACCACTGGATGAATGTCCATTGCTATTTGGTTGACAGCTCTCAAATCTTGTACTAATCTGTATTCTTGTGAGTGTGGTTTCTTAACGGGTAAAATTG
Source organism: Opisthocomus hoazin (assembly GCF_030867145.1). Lineage (NCBI taxonomy): Eukaryota > Metazoa > Chordata > Aves > Opisthocomiformes > Opisthocomidae > Opisthocomus > Opisthocomus hoazin. The sequence goes on from NC_134425.1 coordinate 14,440,404, forward strand.
GAGTGTTGTATTCTGACTGGCATTCCCATAAATCCACTCTCGAGAAAATTTTTTATAATAGATTCCAATCTGACACGGGCCTGTAATTTCACAGGATACTGTTTTTGTCTTACCAGTTTAACTGCTGGCTTTAATTCAGTTTTTACTGGATAAGTCAGTTTGGCTCATCCAGATTTCTCAGTTGCCCGTACAAAATGGGTTATAGCATCCTGTATCTGTGGGAACAAGTTGCTTGGTGCCTCTTTTGTCTTCCATTGTCTCAGACAATTCCTGTAGTACGTATATTTGTGCTTCCCAGGCATTATTTTGCAGAATGTGAATTCTTATTTTATTTGCATCAAAAGTTACTTGTGCCCCTAGTTTATTCAATAAATCCCTCCCCATTAGAGGTATTGGGCATTCTGGCATATATAAAAACTCATGTACAAACATTTTGTTGCCAATTTTACATTTAATTGGTTGGAAGAAGGGTCTAACCTCCCAATTTCCCATTGCACCAACTACAGCTGTGGAATATTCGTTCATGGGCCCCTTGCAACTATTTAATACAGAGTAAGTTGCCCCTCTATCAACTAGGAATTTAACTACATCATTCCCCAGCTTAATATCAACCAGGGGTTCAGCTGGAGATACCATTCCCTCAACCCCCAGTCCCCATCGATTTGAGTCCTCCTCCACAATCCCAATCAATTCTCCAGGTATCAGGGTCATAGGTGGAATGGGACCTCAATTAGACTGTCCTTTTGGGCACTCATTTTTTCCAGTGTCTGTTTGCTTACACAGGGTATGCTGATCTCTCTATCTCTAATGAAATCCGAATTCCTAATCCTCTGCCTCTCCCTCGCCCCCCGGCCCCTAGATGGAGCCTGAGCACTTGCAAAGGCAGCTGCCGATATTGCCGCATTCTGTTTCCTAACTCTTAATATCTTGCCAATCTGGGTTATGATTTTCAATAATCGTCTTAAAAGATTGATACATTTTGTCAGGATTGTCCCAGTAGGATCCTGCAGATTCCTTCCAGGTCATTAAATCTGATGTTGTAAATGGTACCTTTACATACAGGTAAACTGTACATACAGGTACATGCCTATATGAAAACATACAAGTGACTATGGTCTGGACCTACAGCTTGATGAAGGGGGGCTTGGATTTCAGGATGCTACTACGCACTGGTTCTTCCTGCTGCCGGACTAAAAGTTTCACTACCCTTGTCTCTACTTTCCATACCACTTGTAGCACTTTCCCTATCTGGAGCTACTAACATCTCTTCGTCTAATATCCTCCTCTTCATCCTCTAGCTTTAAATGTCTCTTTCCTATACTACAAGCAGAACAACACCGCAAGGGCTTTTTCATATTGCCCATCATCATCATGACATTAGAATCTGAAGTTAACAGTTTACACTTTTTCCAAGTCTCACGATGATTTCACAAATAAGAAAAATATGTCTGTATAAGGCACCTCATCTCATTTATCTAACCTTCTGAAAAACAATGGTAACTGTAAAATAATATTATAATTCAAAGTGCCATCTTCTGGCCCCTTTTCTCATTAGCCAGTTTATACTTAGGCCACCAAGTGTAACAGCGTTCAACCATTTTTCCTTTTGTCAGGGGATCCCTTCCAAACTTGTCTCAGTATTTTAAAACACAACCCAAGGGGTAACAATGAGGTATTTTAGATCATCAGGAACCCATATTTTCACCCAAAAATAACTTTTTCAACCAAGACTTCATATACTCCAGTCACCGCTGTCAAACATATATGACTTATTTCCAGTATAACCAATTTCCAATATACACCAATGCATGCATATACCTTAGTATTTTATGCTCCAGTCGTCACTGAAGCACATATGATTATTAACCAACCAAAAACCAGACAATATCTTGTTAACAAGCGTTGCACCATTGTGTTGCTTACCTGCTCTGGCCAGGGAGAATCCACGTGGAGTCCCCGACCAAAAGGTCGGTGCGTGCTGGAGTCCGGAGAGCAGCATCTGCCCGCCGACAACAGGCAAGTCGATCTGGGCAAGGTGTCATGGCTGTCCCATCTGGGGTACCAAAACGGTTGTCCAAAAAGTGGATTCTTTACCTGGTGTGCAATAAGCCAATCCTCACACACTCAGGAGAGATACTGTTTTATTCAGGCCTGGGTGCTCATGGACTTTCCAGAAATCAAGCACACACAAGGATGGTTTCTTGATTACATTGATACATTAAATTCGTGCATATTCTATCTGTCTAATACATACTCATTCTAATCTACATGCGTTGTCAGCTACGTGGCGTCATTCTTCTTGGCTCCTTTCCCACCCCTTCTGCGCGTGTCTTCCTCCTTTTGGGAGTCTCTGGTGGTCGTCGGTGCTCTTCCCGGATGCAGTACCCTAACTCCTTTTATCTGTGCGTGGTCACATGTCACCTAAGCACAGCTTAAAGCTGCTTTCTTTTCCCAACTTTGCTTTGTTCCTTCAAGAAGGAGCATTTGTGTTTGATTAAATGGATAGTATAGATGGCCAAGGTACTCTGTTTCTAAGCTTAGGTTAAGCATTAACGTAATTCTAGTCATGCACTGCTTGATCAAAGGAACACTACCTAAACAGAAACAGTAACCCTTCTTTCCAAGGGAAGAACTTCTTTTATTACAAGTGCGTAAAGGACTTTTTAGGAGTAGTCAGTGGAGCTGGAAATTTTGGAGGCAGAGGTGAGGGTTTCCCTTCCGTTTCCTTCCTTCCACCAGGCCGTCTGTGTCGCTGGGCAGCAGTGGCTTGTGTGGATTCCTGTGGAAAAGCACTGCCTACAAGTTAGACCGGTAACTCTCTGCAGGAGAACAACCGTGCAGGAGTGCAGCGCTGGTTTCTCAGCAGCAGCCGCAGTTATGTCAGCTGTAGGGGACCCCTCTGCTGCTCTGCTGATGGCCTGGAACCTCTCTGCTTGGTGGAGTGTTTGCTGACCGGCTGGGGCAGGTGGTGGGGTGTTGGCTGGGTAGGGGAAAGTGCGCCAGTGTCTTAACATTAACTGGTAAAGAGTAACCTCTCTCTCCGTTCTAGGAGGAGCATTTGGTGGATTGCTCGGTGCCTGGATGTCTGCTGGACAGTTCAAGCCGGTCCCTCAGATTTTATTGGAATTGCCTCCTGCCGAGCAGCAGAAGCTCTGTGATGAAGCCATTCATATTCTCAGGCAGTTAGACTGGACTGATGCTGTTCAGCTGACTGCTTTGGTCATGGGAAGTGCTGGTCTCCAGGAGAAGCTGACAGCAATGCTGATAAATTACCTCTCTAAAGAGCTAAGTGCAAACGTACAGTATGGAGAATAAACCTTTCCAGAGCAGGCTTTTTACAGTGTAATAAATTTTACTCTAACAATTGTGATTCTTCAACATAGCAATTATTAGTTATTGGTGCTAATTATGAAGGTTGGCAGATCGAAGTACGGTTTGGGGGTTTCAGGGGTTTTGTTTTGTAAGGGCAGCATTAGATTACTGCGTTATTCTGACGCTGACTTGCTATGTAATTTTAACTTACCCTGCCCTAGAACTGAATTCAGAATCACTGAAGGGAATTATGTTTCTCTTACGCTAATGTATCACTAGTTAAAATTTGCAAAGTCATCGTGTTTTATTAGGAGATGTAATCCTGTTTGTGTAAGTGCTTTAATTTTCTTCCGTGGGTGACATATAGGTGCCAAAGTACCTAGGGCACTTTGAAGAATTTTACATACTGTCTGTTTCAGCCCTGCAAAAGGACGTTATAAGAAAGTATGTTACTCTACTGTGAACTCAAAGAGCTCAGTGCTTACGTTATTCTTTGTCACGTTTTTATTGTAATTCTTGAGTTATTTATGCCTTTCTGTGAGAAGTGAAGCCAATGCCTAAACAGGTTTTAAACAACAGGTCAACAAGCTGTGCCCAGTCAGTAGCTGCTGGTGTCCTCGAATGGGAAGGCATGGCAAGAATACACTTCTGAAAAAATGAAGAAGCAAGGAACTGAATCTGCCATTTTTGTACTACGCCTAGGATTAGGGTTGTTATTTCAGCATTGGTTTCTTGACTGAATCTGAACAGCTGGTCCTCTGTTTGCATTAAAATATTCATAAGGAGCATGGTAGTGGCCTGTGTTTTGCTTTAAAGTAAACGAACTCTTTAAGAACTGGGTACTGAAATTCGAGGAAGAAGGCAGCCCTGTACTGGTCAGCCAGCGGCTGGCAGCAGTAGTGGTGGCGTGGGATGACCTGCCTGCTGCGGCGAACACTGTGAGCTCCACGTGCAAGGCTGCCGAATATCCCAGCCGTGTGTTTGCCATTTGTTTCAAGGCACTTGTAAGACAAGTTCCTAAGTAGAAAAATATACCGGTGTGCCCTCTTTTGTGTTTGAAACCAAGGGAAACTACTGTGATAATTTCATTTGCCTAAAATGAGGATTTGCCTCTCTGTGTGTGGTGAGGTTTCTAGATGTTGGGTATGGCTAAAAAACAGGTGCTCACTGAAAGTTGCGTGGTTGAGCACCTTGATTCTTCCTCGGAACCTGAAATGTTCAAAGAAATTCATAATGGTGTGACTTTGTAGAAGATCTCTGCAATGCTGGTCCACTCATCTGTGCCTTTGCGCTGAATGTAGGAATCTGTGGGATTGCTTTGTGTGTGTGTTGCAGTACGTGGTTTGTGTTTTAGTGGCTCCCACTAGTGCTCTGTAGGTAGAGTTTAAAAAGCCCCAACCTTGTATGTGCTGTGCATCACCTATGGCATTCACTAGAGTTCACTACTGGACTTAAAATGCAGTGAATATGCTAAGAGGCCATGGAAATACTTCTACGAGTTGAGAGAAAATGAGGGCGCCTTGTGGTGTCTTTGAGAATTTTGAGTGTGACGCTCACATTTGGAATTAAGCAGGAACGGCTCAGCTGTGCCAAGGATCTTCTTCAATCAAGTGGAAAAACCCCAAGGAAGTGTTAATTTTGCAAGTGGAAATTCCCTTTGGGGAAGTTGTGAGGGGAGTAAAGCAGTAGAATAATTTGCTATGGAAAAATGCTTACAGTTGCTTGAGTTTGGGTTTGGGTTAGCTTCGTCTTGGAACTAATGCGTGACTACGAACTCGTGTGTTCGCCACAGCTTTGCACGCCAGCAGATAGCAGTGTGATTCCTGCTTGCTTTGTGGTCTGGGTTCTGTCCCTCTTAAGCCAACTGCACTTTGAATCTAGTTGTGAAAGCGAGTTTTATTTATTCAGAGAACCCCCAGAGTGGCTGATCACCTTTGCACTGCCCGAGGGGCCGCGTCGGCGCAAGGGAGCTGCCTGGTGTGGGCAGTGGGGGGGCGGGTGGAGTACTGCGGGCGCCTGTCTGTGGACGGCCGGCTTGTAGGCACGGCAGGAACCTGCTGCTGCAGCTTTGGGTTTGCTTGCTCACCAACATCGTTTCATGTATCTTAGATTGGTTTAGGAAATTGTGGAAGTCGGCCCGTTTGGTCTGGGGAAAGCTGATTATGTTACTCTCAGAGAGAGCCGTGTTGTGTCATCAGCCCTGCAGCTCGTGACGTCCCGTCCGTGCCGCAGCGCCTTCGTACTGAAGAGCTTTGCACGAGACGGTCGCTGAATTTAGCTCAAAGAGAAGAAGAAAATTCACTTCGGTACTCAGGGTTAGTGTGAGGTCATACCAAGGAGGTGCAGGGCAAGCACAAATCAGTTCCCATCTCATTGAGGGGATGAACTGAATGAGGCTTCTCGGTGCCGGTGTGAGTGTTACTCTGAGTGGCAATCTGCTCAAGTTTTGTTGAGAAGGCAAAAACAAATACTTAATCTTCTCATTTTCCAACATTCCCGGGCTTGGCAGTGTGAGCTGCACCCATTGTGTATTTTGGGTTTTCTTTCCTGCTGCTCTGGGACGAACAGAGCAGCCATGTGTGTATTGCTTTGAGCTTGAACCACGCTGAGTGAGATCACCTATAACTCTGGAAGCAGCGTGTGCCACTCTGCCCTCCCTAACCAGCATGCGCTGCCGTTCTGAGCCACCGCTGTCCTAAGCCTGCCAAAACCCAGCAGCAACAGTGGTCAAATGAAGAATTTTCATGTTTTCCTTAGACTGGCATGAAGATGAATGAAGTAGTGAGAGAAATGCAAGTATGCGATGAATTTCCTACTGTGCCTCTCTGCAGCTCTGGAGCATATGTGGCCCCTTCTCAAAAAACAGGTTTTTGTTCAGTGTCAGCAGTGCTTGCACGCGGCAGTGACACAGATGGAGTCAGCCATTTTGGGGCAAAAGAAAGCTTCCACCCTCACAACAGTGATTTTTTTAATGTGAAAGATGATGTGATACCACTCCACTCTTGCTTTGCACTGAGGAGATCTATTCAAGAAAGACTTGAAGACAACTTGTCTTGGGCTGAGAAAGTACTGCACACGCACTGGGACAAAAGGGTTCTAGAGGCTGGAAAAGCCAACGCTCATCTGTTCAACAGGGCTAATGTTACAGGTACAACAATAAATCTGTCTTCTCTGTATATGTGATTAGATTTTTAATTCTATTCAATAATTTCTCCCCCCACCCCCCCGCAAGCCCTTTCCTCAGCTGGTGTGCAGAATGGAAAGTATTTGCTTATGAGCAAGCTTTTTCTTACTGTTCAGTGCAAAGTCCTCGGGCCTGATTTACTGAACGCTCCTCCAACCCTGCTATGGGGATGGCGTTTCTTAATTTCACTTTATGGGTTTCCCTCTGATCTCACTGGTCAGGATCAGAGACTTTCATTAGTATTGCACCTATTTTTGCAATGTGAAATGAGGATATTTTCGGTATCTGGGTTCCTCTATTGTTAAAATAGTTGTTAAAGTCAAAAGTATCCACCTGCGTTGCCAAACTGAAAGGCAAAGATGGATTTTTCAGTGGTTGGCATTGTGTAACACTGTACTGAAGCAGAGCTGCGTTTGAATTCAGTTGTTACTTTAAGGGGCCAGTGTTTTTGCAAGTATCTCTCTGAGATTGCGGGGTGGGTGGGAGGAAAAGTGAGAGCGGAGTAGCCAGTTCTGAGAAGTTTGATTCAAGCAACTGGCTTAACAGCAAGCAAACATTAAGTGCAAAAGAAGAGGTAAAATCTTTTTCTTTGGGGAGACTCTTGTATTTTTTTAAAGCGGAGAAGCGGTACTGTCTTTTCATGCCGCCTGTTTCCTTGCTCAGTACCCTTCCTGGCACCTGAGAGGTGTGTGTGCTACTCTAATGCCTCCTGATTTGCCTGCTGTGACAGGGCAAGCAGTGTTGGGAAAAGAATATTTAATATGCAGAGATTCCAAAATGTTGCCCTGTATTAGTTTGAAAGGGTGCTGAAGTCCCGTCTCTCTGCCGCCTCGTACGAAGGAGAGTCGTCTCAGGAGTCTGCTCTGGGCCCCGACCGCTGTACACCCCCCACTGTGTTTCCGATGCCCGGTCTCCAGAGCCTCCTGCTTATTCCTGATGCCAGCTCTCTCCTCTGACTCCTTCTGAAATCTGTTCCCTTCCTCAGGCTCTGCTTGGTTGCTGTAGTCAGCCCCCACTTTGAGACCAGCCTGCAAGTGTTTAAGCACGTAACAAAATGGGGAAAAGAACTGATGTGCGAAAACAAACAACTAATTTGTGGCAAGACGTAGGACAAGGAGAAAATACCTGGCAGGTTCGTCAGTTGTAACCTGCTGGTTACGGTGGCGGGAGGCTCTGCTTTGTCTTTGCAGTTTCAGTAACGGTTAGCTGTTTGGAAACAGGTTTGCTTTTCCCAGAAATGAAAGAGAAAGTAGTTTTCCTCTTTTCCTTGTATTGGCTCTGCCTCTGTCCTTTTAGTGTCACGGACTCCTGAACTCTTGTTTCTTTCTACAGTTCAGCAGCAGCAGGCTTTAGTTCCTGTTGCAGCTATCAAAGGATAACTTCAAACATCTTTTCCAGGATCTTAACTCGCCACGATGCCCATCAGTGTTGACGATGTGATACAGCTCTTGTGCCAACTCGCTCAGAAGAAGGGGATGAAAGCTGCTGTCAGACATTCTGGTCAAGGAGCACTGCTGGCTGGTGCAACAGCATTTGTTGGGGGTCTGATGGGAGGTCCACCTGGAATCGCTGTAGGTAAGCGTGTTTTGCTTGAGGAAGAAGAAGTGTGGTTAAGTCCTTGAGTGAAGAAACTGGTAAGTGTGTGTAGTAGGTTGAAGGGTTGAAGGAGCGGGGTGCGCAGCACTGAGATGTGAGGTAACCGGGTTTTAACAAGATGCCGTTTTCTGTGTTGGCTTTTAGAAATGAGGTGTGCGTCAGGAAGGCACGCGTTGGTGTTCCTGAAGCCGTGTGGGCCTTGGTCCTTACTCGTGCGAGCAGTTCCAGCAATTTCCTGGCTTGTTGGTGTTGGAGTAAATTGCAGTATGGCTGCGTGAAGGGTTAGCAAGGTTGAGATACAAAAAATAACCAGATAATATACTGATAAGAGAAAAAGCAAACGGAAGCTGTGTATGTACTCCTGTTACAAACACAGAGCTTAATTAATAGCCACAAGTAATATTTTGACAAACATATGACTGAGGTTACTCGGAACAAAGAAGCGAAACTAAGCTTTTGGAAGAAATTTGTAATCTGTAGTTCAGAAGCAAATTTAAGAGTGTAAGTGACCTCATTCTTGAGTGAGATGATGAGAAACACTGTAGTTGTTCTTGGGTGTATTTTCTCATTTTGTTGAAGTGTTTGTTTAAGTGTTCATAATGAAAAACTGCATCCCTGTGAGTGCGTAAATGGCTTCTTTACGAGCAGTCGATGGGGCTAGGAATTTTGGAGGCAGAGAGGCAGAGTCAGTTCTGACACCCCGTGGTTGTAAGGGTTCTCCTTCTGTCCTTCTTTCCGTCCTTCCTTCCACCAGGCCGTCTGTGTCGCTGGGCAGCAGTGGCTTGTGTGGATTTCTGTGGAAAAGCACTGCCTACAAGTTAGACCGGTAACTCTCTGCAGGAGAACAACCGTGCAGGAGTGCAGCGCTGGTTTCTCAGCAGCAGCCGCAGTTATGTCAGCTGTAGGGGACCCCTCTGCTGCTCTGCTGATGGCCTGGAACCTCTCTGCTTGGTGGAGTGTTTGCTGACCGGCTGGGGCAGGCAGTGGGGTGTTGGCTTGGTAGGGGAAAGCGTGACGGTGTCTGACCCCAGGAAGCTGGTGGGTTTGCTCTCTGTGAGCACCTTCCGAGGGATGGACTTCATGGCAGTGGCAGGCTGCAATGTGCAGCTCTATGGAAGCAGAAAGCTTGGATGGTTCTGGGAAGTTCTAATAAGATTAATTATGTGTTAGTGGCACTGATAAGGCAATTGTTGGTCGGCTGTTTTCCTGGGGCATGGATTTATTTAGTAGTAAAGCTTGTCCTAGAGACCAGTGCCCTAAGGAGTGTTGTTTTGTTTCTGATTCCTTGTGTTCCTTTGCGATTGATTGCTGTGGATATAGAAAGCTTTAAAAATCCTTCTTGGTGCTTTGAACATCCTGTAGAAATCTAGTTGAAGTAGACACACAGGAACTCTGCATTGATTTCCAAAACAGGTGGGAGCATTATTGATGAAGGCTGTGGATAGAATTTCAGGTGTCTAGCGTTAACTGGTAAAGAGTAACCTCTCTCTCCGTTCTAGGAGGAGCATTTGGTGGATTGCTCGGTGCCTGGATGTCTGCTGGACAGTTCAAGCCGGTTCCTCAGATTTTATTGGAATTGCCTCCTGCCGAGCAGCAGATGCTCTGTGATGAAGCCGTTCGTATTCTCAGGCAGTTAGACTGGACTGATGCTGTTCAGCTGACTGCTTTGGTCATGGGAAGTGCTGGTCTCCAGGAGAAGCTGACAGCAATGCTGATAAATTACCTCTCCAAACAGCTAGGTGCAAGTGTACAGTATGGAAAGTAAATCTTTCCAGAGCAGGCTTTTTACAGTGTAATGAAATTTACTCTAACAATTGTGATTCTTCATCATAGCAAAAATGAGGTAATGCAGTGCCAGCAGTTTTGGGAAGCAGCTGAAGGAATCACTATGGGGAGTTGTACATATTTATATAAAGAAACCATCTATGATGCTGGTTATTAACCTGATGTAGATGTGACAGAATCAAGCTAGATTTTCACTGGCAGGTGATGTAATTTTAGTTAAAAATTCTTTTTTTTTCTATGTCACTTTTTTTTAAGCTAATTTAAAAATAGAAATCAAGCATGATTGTAAAATGTGATGTTAGCAAAGAGAGGGAATATCTTTAAAAAAAATTCCTGAACTCAAACATAGACAAGTAATTGAGATGTGCAAACTAGTGGCAACCAGTTTCTTAAATTCATTCTATCAAGCCTGCCTCAGTATATGGATAACACAGTTATCTTTTTCCATTAAAAGCAGGGGTAACTTCTTTTTTTTGCACTTAGTGTGTTAAATCCCTGGCTTTAATAAATTTGTATTAGATTACAAATATCAGCCTGGCTACAGACTAGACTAGAATTCATATACATTCCCTGATGAAGTTGTTTTTTGTTGTTATCATATGTGAGCTATGACTGCACAAATATTTACTGCAGCTGCATGTGACATTTAATTACAGAGACAATATACACAATCAGGCAGAGGAGGGCAGTTTCACCCTATGATTACTGAAGGAGAAGTGGATTTTGTGAGCTGAGCAGCAGCCAGTTTGCAGAGACTGATTGACCACAGGTGAATTGGCAAGGCTGTGAAGAATATTTGCTGGTTTTTCGGGAGCTTGCATTTCCTTGTTCAGCTGTATCACCTTCAAGCCTGCATCTGTAGCAGCTCTGCCTGTGCAGCCTTTGGAGTGGCTCTCACTTCTCACGTACGACTGACCCATGTGTAACTGCTGCTGACACAGACCCTGCAGGACTGAGGAGTATTTGGCTGTGAAAATTCTGTCTTTTGCTAGTCACTGTCACAGTGCAGGCTTCCTAAAGGTCCCATTCCCAGTGGCGTTGCAGGGGCTCCCAGGCTTGGTCCGCTGGAGGAGCATGAGAACTGCAGTGGAGACCTTGAAAGGGTAGGGAGCAGGGTGCTAGGGTGGTGCACCATGGTGGCACACCGCGGTGCCTGTGATACTGTTTAGTTGCTATCGTTCTCATTAACTGGAGGTTTTACAGGGTTTTGGTGAGATCCTGCTGTGTAAGAGGATTCCCTGTATTGACCCACTGACGATAGAGTGCACAAAGAACTGTAAAAGCAGAACAATCCTGAGATCCCGTTAACTGACTAATGCTGAGTTTACAGCAGGCAGCGAGAACCTCGCCAGCAGAGGTAATCTGCCCAAAAGGTGAGCAGGCCGAGAGCTGCTTCGAACCTCGGAGCTGAGGTTCTGCAGAGTAAGTACATGCTCCCCCGAAGGAGGGTCTGGTGGCTCTTGGCTCAAGCCTGTTCGCGTGGCCCTGGTCACATCAGCTCTCACCTCTTACCGCAGTGTGGAAAGTAACATGGATTAGCATTACGTGGGCAGTTTTTCTAAGGACAGCCCCCTCCTTCCAGGGCTGCACGCCCGCTCCGATGGAGGAGTTTGCTGGGAAGGGTAGAGACGGTCCCCACCGCCCGGAGGGCTCGGTGGGTTCGGAGCAGGGGCGCGTGCCTCTGCGGAGGGGTGCTTGCTTGCCAGGGGAGGCCGGCGGCTGGGGCTGCTCTGCGGGCTGCGGCTCCCTGCTGCGCCAGCCAGCTCTGGGGAGCAGGGTGCTTCGGAGAGGTGCTCTGGTGCCCGACTCGGGGACATTTGCGGAGCTGACTGATCTCCTGCAGCAATGGTTTGCTGAATGGCTTTGGGCAGCCACCCAGCTTCTCCATTCAGCTGCTTTTGTGTGAGGTGGTGATGGCAACACCCGATGGCGATGGAGGGTTGTGCGAGGTGACGACTGCTGGCTGATGGTGACAGTGGGGTGTGATACAGCCAGCAGTTTGGTTTTATTATTTGATTATTTCCCACCATGTTGTCTGAGATGATGCCAGCGCTGCGATGTGTTGTACGCTCCACCGTAGCCTGAGCATAGGCCACTGTGCTCGGGTGGAACTGCTTTCCCCTCTCATAGTTCACGATTTATAGCTCCTGCCATACGTGCTTCAGTGCATGGAATACAGGTAGGGTGGAAAGGCTGCAGCCACCTGCTTCTTTAGGGAGGAAAGCTTGTGTTGCAAAGCGCTTAGTTGGGCCAGGATGGCTCTTCTTGTGAAGTTAATTTCTGTCTAGCACACATAGCATAAAGCTACTGAGACTCAGAGTGTCCATGTTTCGTTCGTTCAGATGACAGCGACTTGGCGATTGCAACCCGACAGAGATTAGCATGCCTTGTCTCCCGTTTGGTTGGCTTATAGGGAACTGGTGTTACAAAACTCACTGAAACATCTTATGGAAGGGGAAGAGGGTTGTATTATTCAAAGTCACTACACAAACTGATTTACACAGCCATACTCTTGTGATGTACCTGCTCAAATGCTCTGACCAGGTTTGCTTGTGCACAACATGGAGGACGAGTCAAATCCTCGCTTCATCTCCTGGGCTCTTCTTGATTGCCAATAATGAAGTAAGTTTCTGGACAGATCCTTTATATCCTTCAGGATATCTTTTATATTCTGTTGCCTTCCTGTTAGTCCACCGGGGTGTCTGAAGGAGGAATGGTGTCTGTGATTTGTTGCAACCTCTGCCACTGGCCCGCTGTTGGCGCAGGGTCTTCTTTTCGAGAGGTGTCTGTGCTGTGGTCTCACCCGTGTGGGGCCTCCGGGACTCGCCAGCGGCAATGCGTTCCTCCATGTGATGGAGTGGCATCCTTCGCTGTCCGTATAGGCCTCTCTTTCAGTTGTCATTCTGGTGCTTTCACATACACATATTCCCAGTCATTCAGGTTTTATGCCGATCTTAATATTTCTGTTAAAAAATATGCAGATTCATGCAGAAATTCAGTTCTTCCATTTTTTGCTCACGGTGTTGCAGCAGTCCCAGTAGTGCTCACTAGTGAAATAGGGGCAGACTCGAGGGTCTAATCCTGCGCAGCTACAGGGGTAGGACCTGCTGAGCTGAGTCTCCACTGGCAGTTTAGCAGCACCAGTGCAACCAGACGATGTGAAAGGAACACATTGCTTTCCCCGGATTAAAAGGTTTAGGGAGAAAGCAATAGCTTCTTAGAAAGGCTGTGGTTGCTTGGCCAGCTGATGTATAATTCCAGACTAATTGAATAGCGGACTTTCAGCTGGGTTGGAAACCTTTTAAAAAATCAAAGGCCTTCACATTGCAGTGAACTAAAGCTATTAGCCCCTAATTAAAACCTGGAGTTTCATCTTTACCTTTCTGGAGATCACAGAAATCTATGTAGTTTTCAGGCTGTAAGCCAGAAATCAAACATTCATCACTTAATTGCAGTAAGCGTGTGCTAATACTTCTCATTAAGTGTGATTTATGAATTCCAGAAGAGCCTAAGAGGTAAATATATAAAATTATTCTGCAGCCTGCAAAAATGAAGGCATTCATTTCTTTGGATGACTGTTCAGCAAGAAGGATTTAGGCAAACATGAACATTACAGCGTTCAACATGCAGTAAAGAGACTGCTTTTGAACATCTGTACCTTTGCAATTCCCTCAAAATGCTGTGGTTTCATCTAGTGCCACTGCTGATCTTCCACCAAAGACAATGCCCTTTTTGCTGGGCCTTGGGAGAGGTATCGCCTTCACTGGCTCTTCTGCTTGTTTGCTGGGTGACCTTGAGTAACTCCCCATCTCGTTCCTGAATGGGTTTTTTGTTAGACACTTTGCAATCTATCCATAGGAAATGGTGTGTTACAAAAATGTAATAGCACTGTTATGCAGCTAACTGCTCTCCGATCTTTCAGTCGGGACATGAGCATTGAAAAAGGAGGAATGTCATAAATGTTAGTGGAGGTTCACGGCAATCGGGAGGAAGAGGAAACTGGTAGGCTGTGAAACGTAGCTACTTACTTTGTTGCAGGGGAATGAAAGATTTACACTGGTGTTTGACCTTAACTAATCAGACCCCGCACGGGAGTGTCTAACAGGATGCAAATGCTTTGTATTCGTTATTTCCTGCTCAGTCTCAGTGGACAGGAGTGATTTAGGGTGAGATTAAATCTTTGCTGTGCTCTGACATGCTGCTTCAGAGTAGAGCACTCTTGGATATTCCCTTGTACGTGTAATCTGAAGACAGCATGAAGGGTTTGTTATTTCTGTATCAGTCAATAAGATATGATGATCAATCTTTGCAGTTTGGGGTCAAAAATGATCTAACAAAACAAAAGCTTTGGAGGTCTTATTTTTACCTCGTCCTGCTGCAGCTCCCTGAGCAGCTCCTTGTGTTGAAATGTTAGGACAAAGTAATTGGAGAATCGCCCAGCTGAGTCAGAATTGGCCCCTGAATGCTTACAGAGGTGGGAGGGTTCCGGGTGAGAGAGATCATGGAGCCGGGCCAGGTCTGTGTTTAGCCCCAACTACACCTCCCTGGGCACCGGTGTTCCTCCCAGCTGGAGGAGATCTGTGTCTCCTGCTGAAGCAGTTGAGCCAGTGGGTAAAGCCTGTCTGGGGTGCAGAACTGTAGGTAAGCTTGTTCTTCTGGTATTTGTATGGATTTCCAACGTGAATTTTGGGTCTCGCCCAGCTATCTGTGCCAGTGGATAGTTCCTCTAGATTTCTGCCCTCTCCCCAGCAGGCAGTTCTGCTCACTACTAATGGAAGCTTTCTACAAGAAGAAAGGAAGCCAGGGCAGCTCTGACTTCTGACTGCCAGCTGCATTCATTCAGACCTCTCTGGCTCTAGGAATCCTGCTCTTTCAGGCCAAAATGAGGGGGCTGTCTAACTTTTCTGTCTTGCCCTTCCAGGTTAATTTTAAGCGCTACATAACCAGATTTTCAAAATCCTAAGTTAAAGACTTTCTCCCTTTTAGAACAGAGAAGGATACGGAGGGCGCAACAGCTGAATGTAATATTTGGGCTTGGGAGAGATGGAGTGCAGGAGCAAAGGCTTCAAATTACTCAAGAAAGCAGGGGACAGGGCAGAACACTTTAGCAAATACTGCATTAGAGCAGGAGACTTGCTGGAGTATCAGTAGGAATCAGCAGCCTGCTCTGTGCCTGTTCACGAGCTAAAGTTCACGCAGCAGACTTTTGACCAAACGGCAGTTGATTAACTGCTTACGCAGGAACAAAGTCAGTCATAAAAAGCTAAATAGGGTGCAGGCTCTTGGATCTGATTTTGTTGGTTTCCATAAAAGGGGCTCGCTTGCTTGTTCCCAGCCATTCTCACCAGGAATCTGTGTATAAAAATATTTGTTCCATAACCACAGCAAGCAGCCTCCCGTCTCCTGGCAGCCGCCTGCATACTTGAGGCTTTCTGCCGTCTCTGAAGTTTAACTCTGCAGGAGCCTGTGCTGCTGCTGAGTCTAATCCAAACTTTGGGCTTGTCCCCAGCCCGGCCCCTTGGGACTGGGGCTGCTGACAGTGGCGGCAGCACATCCGCCCCCATGTACAGGGCAAGGATTAGCCTTCGCATTGTGCCACTAATGATAAGTAGCAATGAAGATAATAAGGAGCACTGTTGTAGTGCTTTGCATCTTCAAAGTGTTCTGCTGATACTAACTAATTAAGCTGCCATGCAGCCTGGAGACAAAGGTATGGATTTCTACTGCACAGAATTTAACTACACTGTATTGTTATGCAATAAACCAAAACTAGATGGTATCTTCAGACAGCAACCAGGAAATCAGTTAACCAACTACTGGCTACTCACACCCCAACAACTGAGCCAGCTTCAAAGGAGCCCCGTCTCTTTCGGTTTGCCTTGGCGCGTCTTTGGGAACCTCCAGTATTCATGCAAGGCAGCACGGCACCCCGTGTTTGACAAAGTGGCTCCTGTGCTTTGCAGCAGCTTGGTTTCCATCCATGCATACGGCCTCCACCATCTCCTAACTCTGCCCAGAGGATATGGTCCCAGTGCCACTGAGTTAAACCTGGGCACTGCTGTGCTTAACTGCAGAGCCCCAGTTTCTGTGCTACTGGCACCGTGTTGTACTTACAGTATCGTACTGCTGTGTACTTGTTGCAAAGGAAAACCAGTTCACGCTGTGTGCATGTACTGTGCTGACATGTCAAGGAACAGAGCGGATGCTTTACTTTAACTGCAAGGTTTCAAAGCCGTTCTGGACAGTCCAGCCGCCTGCTATCAGCTGCTCGCATCGGCGTGAGCCAGCGTCAGTAGAACGGTAGGTATTGGTTAGCATTGGTAAAAGACTGCAGAAGAAAGACAACCCTGATTGCGTGGTCACAGTGCTGGGCTCTGAGTGACCTGGTTTCTCTCAGGAAAGAGCTTGAGGTCACTGTGGGCAGATTTCTGACAATACAAGCTCTGCTCAGCAGCAGGTCAGAAGGCAATGAGAAGGTTAGGATAGACGGGGAAGGAAACTGAGAAGGCAGCAGTAAACGCTGTTATGTCGCTGAATGAATCCAGGTCGTAGCCATGTGTTGAATAGTCTGCAGTCTGCTCAGTCCACTCTGGTTAGTCCTTTCTGAGCCAAAAAGGGCACTGCAGAGCTAGGAAGGATACAGAGCAGGATAACATGGTATGGGCATGCATCTGTGTAGAGAGAGATGGGCTAGTGGCTCACACAGCGCAGCGGGAATCATGGAGCCAACTGGCATGGGATGCTCGAGGTGCCGAGCCAAAATGTGCTCAGAAAGTGATCAGGCAGGTGATGGCAGCGAGGACAGTTAAACACATCGGTCCAGAGTCAACCACTGCCTCAAGAAGTTTCTCGCCACAAGCTGTCAAGAGACTAAAGCAGCGGAAGTGTTGCTCTGCAGGTGCCTCTTACACGCCGTCCCTCGTGATTTTGGGGTAGGTAGGTGAAGTCTGGCTCTGATTTATTAAGACTGCTTTCAGATGTTACCCCAAACACATGCAGCACACAATTTCTGCAGGCTTGTGCCTACATTTGTGCTATTGCAAGTAAAACACGACGTATGTGCTGCCAAAGCAATTGCGTTCTGAAAACAGTGTGGCACACTTTGTATTGTACAAAAGGGTTTTCCTGTGACAGGGGACGGCCTGCCCGTTTGCCTGTGCCTGTCATCCCGCTCAGGAGTGGAGCCTTCCCCCCTGAACACTTCTCTGTGTCCAGACCAGTGGTTAAGCAGAGGTAGGAAATAGAACCTCCCTTGGCCTGTCAGTTGAAATCAGGTATCTCATGTTCTTGAAATTGCAGTATCAGCTTAAAAATTAAACCAAATGTCTTTATTGCTTGCACCAAGCGGGAAAGGTCTCCTTGCCACCAGAACCCAAATCATTAAACAGTATTTTTAAAGCGGGAAAACTCCTTTATTCATTTATTCCTTGCATACAGTGGAAGTATTAAGATATGGTCATGCTATTGCTTTATTTTGCAGAAGGGAAAGTTGTTTTACAGAGAGAGATTATGTGGGTCGTATGCTGATTGAAAAGTTCTTCACATTTTCTTTTTGCATGTTTTAAGTGTTCTCATGAACTAATTTGAAATTTATTGGAAAAAAAATCTCCTTCTCTTCCCCTGTGCATCCCACCGACGTAGCTTGGCGAGCCAGCCCTGGGAAAACCCAGCCTCTGAAACACGGGAGGCACATTCTGCTGGGGGACGATGGGCAGGGAGGAGAAAGCTGAAGTGCTGCTGGGCGGGAGGCAGAGCTGTGCTGGAGGTGGATCAGCCTGCTGCGCCCTGAACAGCTGTTAACACCACATCTGGGTCTGGAGCTGCCTGTGAATGCTCATGTCTGGGGAGCTGCATCGCTCGTGCTGGGGTAATGACCAGCTCCTCTGCCTGCTGCCAGCACAGGGCCCTGCCCCATCTCCCAGGGGGAAGAGGAGCTGCAATCCATGTGCCTCGTGGATGGCCCAGATGGTTCTCCCGAGCGGTGCGGGTGCTGAAATGGGGAGAGCTCTGTGGAGGAGTAACCCTATTTCTGCCAGTCTGTCTTTGACTTGTAAGGTCTGAACCAACAAATGTACCCTTTAGGATCCCTTCTGTGACACAGCCGTGTGTTGGGCTTTGGCTATTGCGCGTCCCTGAGGAGAGAGAGGATGTCAGCTGGCGTGAGGGATGCTTGCTGGGTGACTGCCAGGGTGCTTGCAGCACTGCTGCTCCCGAAAGGGCTGTCCCTGGCTCCAGGGCTGTGCTGGGAGGGGCTGCCCTTGCTCGGGGGCCACACAGCTGCCTTACAGACCCCGCTTTATACCTCTAGCTGCTGTACTAGAGGGACAGCAGTGGTACTGCTGAAGTCTTGAAATAGCAAAGTGTTACGGTCTATTTGTCATCTTCCTCTGATGAACATCCTTACCAGTGGATTGTGTAGAACCTCTCATCGTTATGGCTGTTCCCTTGCAAACAGGCGGCTGCAGCGTGTGACATCCTGGGTGCCTGTTCAGACCCGGCACAGAGTCAGGCGCTTGCTCAGCCCGCTGGCCTGCACGTGGCACTAGTGGGGTGAACAAACGTGGCTGCAGCCTGATACCCTGCGGGAGAAGTCCTCCCGTGGCCAGGGGACGGGTGCCAGTGACACCAGCCTGTCTCTGCTGGGGTTTGGGGTAAGGCGTCTGCCCCGTGTGAACCACAGCAGAGAGCTCTGCTGCCGAGGCCCGTGCAGGGTTAGTGCACAGCGTCCCTCCTCCCTCTGCTCGGCTGGGGTGGCTCAGTGACACCAGCTGTGTTGGGAGCGTGTCAGGGAGCGCAGCTGCGTCCAGCCAAGCCCGTGAAAAACAGCCTCTCCTCAGCACGGAGACATCCCGCAAGCGGTGTGAGCTCCCTCCTGCCGCTGGAGCGGCGCGGGGGAAGGTGCTCGGGCAGCTCCCCGCTTCTGTGGCCCTTGCCGCAGGTGCTGGACCGGTGTGCGCGCTCCCGTACCCCCGGGGAGGGGGAGCGGGCTGCCAAGGGCGTGCAGAGTCTTACAGGAGTGTACAAAAGACCTTTGCACTGAGAAAGGCATGCAGAGCGAAACTTTGCTGGGCTGCCTGGCTCTTCGAGGCTGGTCAGCAAACACGCGTGCTCAAGGCCGTTCTTTGGAAGGACCTAGCGACTCGGTTCGGTTTGCCAGAAACGTGCTGCTGCGCAAACACTCCTCAGGTCGGAGGCTCTGGTGGGAACCAGGCAGCTGTGACCTGGGTGCCGGTGTCTCTGGTTTGTGGTTTGGTTTGCCAGTTCGCACCGTGGTATCTGAGCTGTTCCAGCCTTTTGAGGACGACTAGAAGGCACACTCCTGTTGTTGTCCTAAAAATGTGGGTTCATTTACCCGGTGTGCAGTATGCCAATATACACACAGAGCGGAGGTATTTTATTGCATATTTGCGCAAATATTGGTGTCTGTCCCAAGACGGCACACACCGTTCACAAATTGACAGTCATTTATACACTTCATATTACCATATTCATCTTCCTAATACAGATGCATTGTTATTCTGTTAAATGACTGGTTAAAGTCTCTTGGTCCAGATGTGAATTAGTACCCATGCTCAGTTTCTTCATCTTCTGAGTCTGGGGTATAATTGGGGTAGGTGGTCCGTGAGTCAGTGTTCACGATCTCCCCTTGCCAGAGTTACCTTTCCCCTCATTACCTGTTGCTTTTGGCAATCTCAGCAGCTTTTTGTAGCTTGGTAGCTATGCTTACGATTTGTCACCCTCTGGTTCTACTTTGGACAGGTACATCCTTCTTATGAAACAATAACACATTGTTCAAAATCCTGTTTCTTAGTTTCTCTAAACCTAGTATAGTTAATTTTAAGCTTTTAACCGTAATAGAGGTAGGGCTTTATCAATTTCAATTATCATTTCACATTTCGATTCCCTGTTTTATTACTTAGTATAACACCGTGAGCACTACTCTCCTGGGCACGGGGCTCGCTCCGCACTCTGGCAGCACGCAGAGCCAAGAGTGCTGCACGCAGGGCGATGGGCAGCCCGGGCAGGCGGCCCGGGGGCTCCCCTGGCACAGACCCTCGCCCTTGCTGCCGGCTCACAGCTGAGCTGTGCTCTGCGGGGCGTTCGTCGCCGGCTAATGGCTGCGTGGGGCTGCGATGTGTGTTAGGGGACATGGTTCTTCCATTGGGCTGCGGTGGGAGGGGGAACAAATCTGCAAAAGGTCGTGGTGCCACATGTACTGTTCCCTCTGGTGTCTCTGGAAGATCCTTTGGATATGAAACCATGCAGGGTTTGGCTTTACCTTTTGTGTAACTCTTCTGATAAAAACCATGTGTGACTTTTTTTTTTTTTGTTGCTGACTGTTAGAGGAAAAGAAGCCTGTCTGGCCTTCAGTTAATGCTTTTGCCTTCTCAAATTCCATATTTTTCCTAAGGTTCTCACCAAAACACATTGTTTTGGGGACAAAAAAGGAGAGGCTAGACAGAGCTCAAACAAACAGGGGCACAGTGTTCCCTTGCTGCATGGGTCACTGCTGGGCAGCACGGTCACTGCCGGCAGCAGATGCTTTGCCCCAGGGTGGTTTGATTGTGCAGGAGAGGGCACTGCACAAGAGTGCTCTGTTAAAGCAAAACCTCGGATCTAGCTCCCCTCCTCCGTCTGCTCTGCCCTTCCCACAAGAGCTAACTGGGGAGGCAGCATAACTCGCTCTTGGCCGTGAACCTCTAGGTAAGAGGTTTACGGGAAACCTGCTTATGGTTTATTTGCGTTTCTGGGCCTTACTGGAAATGAAGTCAAATGCCGACTTCAAGGGGAGTCACTCGGTGATCGCCAGTAGTCGATACCAGCTCCCTGCCTGCCTCATCTCCTCCAGCTGCCGTCTCGGGACCGCAGCACCAACTGCTGTGCCTGTGCGGAGGTTTTATGGACAAATGCGTGGGCAGGGGAGGCTCCTTTCCATACACGTGCGTGGCACTGGGGTTCCTGCTGCCTGTGACATGCAGCATAAAGCAGACCTGGCCGTGTGTTGCCCCCGCAGTGCTTCACAACACGGTGTGCAGCCTGTGCTTCCCTGGAGCGTAGCGTTCCTTCCCAGGTGCTCTGGAGACCATCTCCAGCACATGGGTCTTGGGCAAGGGTTTCCTGGGGCTATTTTGCCATATTGTGTCCACCATGGAAGTGACAGTAGTGTAACATCTTCTTCCTGCCAGTGCCTTTCTTAAAGATCCATGGCCCGGAGCAGAAAGAGTCAGGAACAGAAGCCTGTATTTTTCATTGGTGATGCATTGCTTTAAAGCTCAGCAGTAGTTGGGACCATCTGTGCTCCTCTGTTCCTCCTGCTAACTGAAAATCCCAGGCTGAGGAACACGAGAAACTGCCTTGCGGCAGTAGTGAGTCGGAAGAGGCTGTGGGCTGCAGCAGAGCCAGAACTCCTGCCTGGATAAAAACTGAGTGTTTGAGTAACCGGGAGCAAGAATTTGACTGTGAAGCTGGCTCGCTTCACCCTGCTGCCTCTGAATGCTTGTGAACTGCTGAGTCAGCGCCGTGCTCTGGAGCTGGTGGTGTGCCTTGGCTGCGCCTCGGGACGGCGGAGCACTCGTGTTTCACTGAACCTCTTTGATCCTTTCTTTTCAGTTTAGTCATAGAGCAAATCTCCCCGTTACCTTTCCTTAGGCTTTTGTGACTGGCTGCTACAGCAGTGCCATCCTCTTCCTCACCTTCCTACCGACTTTGGGGAGCAGAAGAGGATTGCCTCACTGCGTGGCGCTTCACTCTGTTCTCCTGCCTCTTTGCTGGAGAACCCCCAGCTGTTTCAGCAGGTCTGGTGCTACCATTCCAGTTGGGCTTTCCGTGCTCAGTGCAATGGCCTTGCTCCTGACAGCTTCGGGGACTGTCCTCTGGCTCTTGCGTGCCCAGATGCAAAGCAACCATTTTTCTGAGGGCTGAAAAACTTGCATTTTGCTAAGTGCCTGGGCTCCAGTTTCTGCTCCAGGGAGCAGAAGGTGCTGTTTCCAGCCAGCCCCATTTCCTGAACCTGCGCAGCCTGGGGTCGGGCAGTGCCATGCTGGTGTGCAGCAGGGATGGCTGCATGGTGCTGTGCCCTGGGGGCCGTGACACCTCAGGCAGGGGCTGAGCAAGGAAACCCTTCTGGCAACTGATCCCCACACGTCGTGTCTGGGAGCCTTTCAGGAGGAGGACGTGACCCCACAAAATCCCCAGCCCACAGATGTTTTTCCAAAGCAAGCTTTCAAGCTACCGCTCTTCCTAGTCACATGGGTTTGCAAACACCAATGAACCCCTGGCAAGGCATTTATTTAGCTCAAAAAAGAAAAACCCCAAACCGTCAGGAAATGCCCCATTAATGCTTTGGAGACAGAATCAGGCTGGACTATAACAGCACCATCTGTGCTGTAAAACTCCTGTGTTCAGCAGGCCAGGAGCCAGGAGCCCCAGGCTCTAATCCCAGTGCTGAACTCCCCAGCTCAGCGAACACGACTCCAGGAAGGAGGGGAGAGGCTTTGTTTAAATTTCCCCATGTTTTCCTGGCCAGGCTCCTTTTACCTTTTACTGCATTAATAGTTTAAGAGTCGCTAGGTTACCGGGGGCTTCCATGAGAAATGTCTCTGGAAGCTGTGGCAGCCCCAGCCTTCCTGGGTCTGCCCGCGCAGCAGCAGCTGCGGTGCAACACCCCAATGCTGCAGGCACGGCTGCTGGGAGCAACGCCGAGCCGCTGGCGAGCGACCGGGAAAGCGCTGGGAGAAGGCACTGCAACGCACCCAAGGCAGCGTGCACGTGAGAAGTGCGAGTGCTCGCTGTACCTCCTCGGCTGCAGAGCACCAGGTGTCAAAGCAGCAGTGTGTGTATGGGACGCGAGTCACCCTTATTCTGAATTATTCACAAGTGTCGCAGCTTTTCCACCCTTGACTCTTCTCCATACCTGCCTCTTGTAAGGAATGGGGACGTGCCCGTTGCTGGGAGGTGTGTGCGTTTCCAGAAAGGTCATCGACGACAGCATGCACAGGAAAAAGGGGCTGGGTTGGTTTTGGTGGAGTTTGTTTGGGTTTTTTTTTCCTGCTGTGATTAAGAAAAGCTCTTGCTCAACAAGAAAATATTTGTTAGAGGCATGCCTGTCCTTCATTAGTGGACAACACCAGTTCATAGCTCTTTCGGGGCTGATAATATCAAGATCTTTGGACAATAAGATAAAGAAAAGCTGATCTCCAAAAGAACTAAGGAGTAGGTACAAAACTGGAATACGTTTCTGGAGCCAATTACTAGGAAGAAACCGGGAGTTTCGCCTCAGGAGCAGGGAACTGGAATGCCAGCTACGGACACGGACTGAGCAGCTGGGCTATTTTTGGCTTGTGAACTGTTCTAGCGGCTGTTTATTTTTAAGGTCATTTTCTGTTTGCATAGCATGTACACCCTTCTGCTGGGTGGGAGGCATTATAAAAACAATCACTGCTGCGCAGAGTTATGAACTAGGCTTGGAGACGGATGGAAAAAACAGAACTCGGTGTACTTACTGCTTTAAAACCCAAAAACATCTGCTTAGGTCATAAGGTTTGTTGACCCACTCTAAGCTGTGCCCCCACCGGAAAATACCGCTTCAATTAATACAGACTACTGCAGGGGATTGCAAAAGACTTGGGAAAACTCGGTCAGATGATAACACGGTATAAATAGAAAGGAAGCATCAGCTTCGGCATTTTTTTTTCACTCGCGCTTACCTTCAAGCGGTAAAGCAGAAACCCAGAGCATTCACCCCACGGCTGAGGAGGCAAAACTCACCCGGCCTGAATCCCAGCTCTTGTTTAAGACTCTCGTTAAATAACAACACGCTTTATTGTCATACTTTCCTGGCTTCTTCCTGTTGGCCATATCTTTATTGACACACAGTCAAGTGATACAAATTCATTGGAACAGTGGCAGTTTACAAAAACAGTAAGAATGGTTACTTTGAACTGAAAGTTAAAAACTCTTAAGTTTGGCAGGCAATGCACCGTTTGGAACAGGTCATGGTAAGGAAACGGTTTATAACATTGGCAGGTACTCCCAGCCATGTTCCTTTTCCAGAGCATAAAATACGCAATACAAAAATATACTTAAAGTAATAACGGAGTTTGTAGAAACGTCTGCTGCAAAACAATTGCTGTTGTCTGATTTTCAGTATACTTACTCCCACGCTACATTATGACAGAATACGGCTTAGTTCTAACTTAATTTGAACTTTAAAGTTGATCTCAGGTTAACCATAAAGTCTTGGACTCCAATCCTGGAAGCACATAAAGGACCTTAACTTTGGACTCGTGCAACAGATAGACATGAAGCGAGCCCACGAGCGAGCATTCAGTGCCTTGGGCTCCTGCTCAGGAGGGAAGTGGAAGCTGAAGTGCTGTACTTCACAGGATCTTAATTTGGGACATTTTCCTGGATTTTTCAAGGCTTTTAACAAGTCCTCCCTGGGCTGTCTTTTACCTGATAGGTTTGAGTTCATCAAGTTGCTGGTAATCTGGTAGAAGTGCCTGGTTTTGAGATCTGGGGCTCTGCACTTAGTTGACTCAACTCAAGTTGACTTGTAAATCTCTCCCTCCTCATCTCAATCCTCCGTATAATTTTACCTGTCCCTTTCCCCTCTCCTTCCTCCCTCCTAGCCCAGTACCACCAAAACAGCCTCTCCCCATGCCAGAGAGCTGGATGCTTTAGTGCTCTGCTAAGGCTGCTCACACCGAGCCTCGTACGAGCTCCCTGCAATCGGAGCGCCATTATTTCCTTAGTGTTTCCAAAGTTGAGAGACCCGGGTGTAGGAATGGAAGCCCGTGCTGACCTTACTGTGCAGGGATGAGTGGCTATCCCCTCAGGCTGGCACGCTTGCAGTGAGAATCTGACACAGAAGAAATGCTCATGGAAAACGGCATCCGGAGTGCCCCTCCCCACGACAGAGGAACACACCGCTGGCAGGCAAGCATGTTCAACTCCAGGGTTTCTTGCTCCTTTTTCTTCCAGGAGCTGATCTCAAAGCATTGGAGAGAAGTCAGTATTGCTCCATTTTTGCAGACAGAAAAACTAAGGCACTGAAGGGTAAGCTCATTTGGCCAAGGCTGATCTGCAGGTCTCTGCCCCAGTCCGTGCTCTTCACCGAGCTGTTGCTCTCTGTGCTCACGTCATACGAGACACGTTCTCAGAGGGGTAACCCCGTCTCTGCTCCCCATGCAGACACTACACGGGGGCCAAGATCCACCTTCCTAGGCATGGCCTCCAGAGAAAGCATCACAAAGGACGTGCACTGGAGGCCAGAAGCTGGCTTCCCAGTGTCTAAATGCCAGCGACTCACAAGGAGATCAGCTATGGAAAGATGACCAGGATACTTCTGAGGTATAAAACTCCGTGTCTGCTGGCCACTGCTCAGCTTTGTCATCATCAGACTTGTCGCTGTCATCGCCGCTGGAAGGTTCGTAGCCTGGGATGGCAGAACGGATTGGGTCCAGCTGCCTGCGATCTGCTTCCGCCTCCTTCTTCTTTTCTGCCAGCAACTGCCTGTAGCACAGGTTGCAGACCCTCAGGGGCTTGGGGGACAGCCGGGGCATCAGGAACCTCTGCCTGGAGCACTCTGCGCAGACAACAAAGCCACACTTGCGGCAGTGGTGCCTTCGGGTGAGCGTGGAGAACTTGGTCTGTGTGCAGCGCATGCAGATGTCCGTCGCCTTGTCCGGGATCCAGGGAGCTGCGTGCTCCGTGGAGGGCTGCCGGCCCGTCTTCGTCAGCAGGTGCCGGATGCACTCCTCCAGATGGCTGATCCACTCCTTCCGCTCTGTGAGAGAAGCTGCTGAAACCACAAAGGACTTCTTGGAGGTTTTAATCATCCAGCGGTTCTTCATCTGCAAGGTGTCTGGCAGCGTCTCCAAAGTGACATCTTCAAGGGGAATGATGTGCTGGGAATTGTACTTCCTTTTGTTGATGACTATGCTGCCGTAAACGAGGATGTCGTTGAAAAGGAAGAATATGCGAGGCTTTGGTTTCTTGCGGCATTCTTTGGTTAAAATCCCTTCTCCTAGAAGGACCCTTCCCGGCACAGCTAGGGGCTGTCCAGACGCCCCAAAGCAGTTTTCCACCGCAGCAACGCGCTGGCTGTTGATCTCGGTGTTTGCAAGATGGTCCACCATCTCCAGCTCACTCTGAAGAGAGGAAAATAAAGAGGGAAGTGGTGAAGCTGAGCAGCAAACATATGCACAGGTGAGACTCCTAACGCAACCTGCGGTTACGAGTGATCTCCTTACCGCTCCTCACTTCGGTTTGTTACCTTGTAACACTAAATTTTCAAACTTTCTGACCCCACTTTGCAACAGCCCAGTCTACACTGGGACAGTTCAGATGGCAGCACTGGAAGCCCCTGAAGGCAGAGCCAGTTCTTGCATTACAGCTGTGCTCTCTACCAGTATAACCGCGCGCCCATAGTAAAGGAAGCCGGTTGGTCTGAACCTGCTCTTGTGCAGGTGTCAGTACTTGCTCAGGAGTTACCGCACCGTGACAGCTGGAGGGCACCAGGACCCCCCCACTCTCTCTCTCCCCCTTGGTGCTGGCAGCAGGGAGCTAACTGGTGCTGGGCTGGATGCGGGCTCAGGGAGGAGATCCGTGGTTTGGGATCAAGCCTGCCGTTTCTGACTGCACACCTGCTTTCTCGAGGATTAGTTACAGTCCCCTGAATCCCACAGCACCCTTCTGGGCCAGAGCTGAGGCAGGAACAAAACTGTGCGGTATCACTTGTTCCCGCTGGTCCTCCCTGCGTGACAAAAAGGGGAGGAAAAAAAGAAAAAAAGCACCCACTATGTGAATAAACCCACAAAAGCCAGGCCGTTCCTCCATTACCCCAATTACGCTGGGGCTGCCGCTGCTTTCAGTTACAAGACACATCATTCTGAAAATAGTCTGATCTCTGCTGAAGGGGAAGTGGAAGGCAGCACCCTCATCCCTTCCCACACCTCTGCTCCCTCCTTCTCATACAAACTGGGGTTTCAGTACTCTGGTGGGTTTTTTTTAATAGAAAAACCTAGATAAGGGTAACTCTGAAGCGAAAGCAAATGTTTACTATTGGTAGTTTGCAGTCAGGAAGGCCCTCCATGCTGTAAGTTCGTTTATTCACCGTACCTAGCCCCTCCTGCGCTGAAGGCTGCTGCCGCGGCCGGCGGCCATGGGAATGTGAGTCACTTCCCGCTCAGTGAGGCCGCTCAGCCGTCACGGGGCAGCTCTGGGATCACAGGGATGTGTGTCGCTCTGATTGCTCTCAGGAGTTCATCACAAATCACTAACAGAGCCGCTCTCCACCATTTTCCCCGTCCTCCTTGTCCCAAGTCCCGGCAGCCATGGAGGCTGGAGGGGAAAGGGAAGAGGCGGAGGACACACGCCTGGTCCCGTGTGTTTGGGACAATGATGTTCTTCCCTTGCCCTTCACCCCACATCACCCTTTTGGTACGCTAGAAGGGAAACCGCCGAGGCACTGCTCAAGGCTGCTGCGTGCCATTTCACCAAGAAGCGTTGTGTGGCCAGTGCTCCTGAAGAGCTGGTTGCTTCGGGGTCTCCCTCTGACACAGGGAGGATCCCAAGGCCCCTCTGACATGCTTCTGGAAGGACGTCTATCTCCAGGGCCTCGAGGCGCCAGGACAGATTTGATGGAGATGGACAGTGTTACACATATCCACTCGTGTGTGTCACCCCCCGCGCGGAGGGCAATTTACAACGAACCGCAAAGCTCCGGCCAGTGCCGCGTGCAGCTGGACGGGGTGCGATGCCACGCGCAGCAGCTGCAGCGCTGCCCCAACCCGCCCACCGTTTCAGCATGGGCACACAGGAGCTGTGTGAGGGGATTTGCTGCTCACTGCCAGGATAGAAGAAAGGCTCCATTCCCCATCCGGATCTGCGAGCCCATGTGGACCCATGGAGCTGCTCTGCTGCAAGACATACATTCAAATCTATTCTGAATTACAGCAATGCAGTGTGTGTTTTTTCTCCCTCTTAAATACACAAATCAGTCTGAAGAACAAACCAGCAGGGCAAACCACAGTCCACAACTGACACCAAACTCCCTAACTTTGGATACCTGGAGTTATACCTATCCTGGGATGTGGTCTCTTGGGGTTTCTAACAAACAAATCCCTGGATGAGGAGCTTTGGAGTGAAAGAGCAAGCTGAGCACACAAAATAACAAAGGAAAAAGGAAAAACTGAAATTACAGCTTGGGAAGTTTGTTGTGGAAAGACTGTGAATGCAACAAAATACCATCAAGAATTTTTGGCACCAGCAACACCAAGCGGGATAAACCAAAGCAGTTAATCCTGCTCCCAGCAGTCTTGCTTCCTCATGTTTCTGGGTTATGGAGCCCCAGCTCTTAACCTACGCCTCTTACTTTTATTTTATGTATTTTAGAAGCATGGTCCAATCTCTCCAGCGAGTATGGTACCTGAGACAACTCTCTTTCTAAGGATCTCCGTGTACCAGATCCCAGTGGAAATTACAATGTTTTGTCAAATACAAAGACTGTGCATGCAAGGAGCCTGGAAACGTAAGCTCGTTTTCAAAGAGCAGCGCAAGCCCTGCTGCTGTCAGAGCTTTAGGTGGTGTACTGATCTGGGCCCCTACGTAGGCCAGAATGCTCTCGGACTTGCCGCGTGGAGCAAAGGGAGAAGGGGCTGGACAGGGGCTGGACACAGTCCTGCAACGTAAAAGAAAGGAACGTGAGCTCTCGTCACACATCACACTTCCACCTGCAGGGTATGTCCTTATTCCTCCAGGCTCTGGTTCGTTACCTACTTAAAATGCATGAGTTAACCAAAGAAAAGCTAACGGTTCTGGGAAGGTCTTCCCTGCTAAGACTAGAAGTGCCAGCTGCTGCTCTAGCCCTGGGTATTTCCCGAATGAGTTTTCCCAGGGAAGCAAAAGCAGAGAGTTTTTCTTCCACCTCTCTCCCCTCAGGCATAAATGACTTCAGAACAGCACACACATACTAAGCAGTAAAAAAAATAAGAGGGGTGGGATTCACATCGGCTCACTTTAGACTTGGACAACTAATTCTATCCCTCTACGCGCTCCACTTTTTTTTTCCCCTCCCTTAGGGGTGAGAAACAGCCGTCTGCAGAGGGTGACTCGCCTCATCGCACCGTGCGCGAGATCAGTCCTGTTCGAGAGCCCTCGGCTTGAGTAACCGCGTACAAACTGCTTTCACGTTAATATTGTGACTCACTGCAAATAATACTCAGTTTGGCTTTGGAGTGGAAGTACTGTGTGAATTTGGTAAAGACAAATAGCTGCTGAGTGTTCTTATGGTGTCCTTTATGGGGAGCCTCTCCCTGTCGAACAACAGCAATGAGATATAAAAATGAGGATATAAATTCTAATGTATCTGATTCATTTTGGTAAATATTTTTTCCTGTTGAAGCTTGTCCTGTCAGGCCAGCAGGGTCACAGCGCTTACTGCCAAGTGGTAGGTATGCACGTGCGGCAGAAGCTTACACAGCTGAGATGAGGGTGGGAAGGTGTATGTTGCTGGTGTGCTACTTTTCACAGGAGTTTTTGGCATGGCTTTCACAGGAGTTTTTGGCCCCAAGTCTGGGGCTGGTTTTTTTCATCAAGATCTGTTGGTTCTGCATGTGATCAAATATTACGCAGTGGATATGACTGATATTCGAAGGAAAAAACATACTATTTGGCACTCCACTCCAGAAGTAAGCGAACCACTTCTTTTAACAATGAGCGCTTGTTCACTTGTGATTACAAACAGCCATGTTGATGCATGCCAGGCAGAGCATTTTCAGCTTAACCTCCTGGGTCAGTGAGTCTGGGGTATGTCTTTCAAGCCTGTATGCATCTAAGGCTTAGGCGTAGCGATGTTGTGAGCTGTTCTGCCTGATTCTTCCCTTCTTGCTGTCAAACAGAACTGAGAGCCTTGGTATCCACTACATACCTCATGCATACCACACGGAAAGGATCGTCCATGAGTATCGGCATGCCTAGAGCAGATCTGACTGCAGAGATTTGCTGCCAGCAGGAAATGCCATGAGCCTCACCTCTCTGCAGCTCTCTCCCTCTTTCTCCTTTGCTCAGCTGAGCAGTCTCTCCTGGAGTTAGGCCTGGCACAAGCCCTTCCTTGCCAGGCACGGTCAGAAGGAAGCAGACAGCTTTTATCCAGAGCAAGAAAAACATAGTTCCTCTCCTTCTCCTGCCGGAGGGGATTTCAGCTTGCCTCCCCCTCCTTCCCAGCACGCTGCCGCTGCTGGGCCCCTGCGGGGAAAGGGGCAGGCGCCGGCAACCCCCGGCAGCCGTGCCCGCCAGGAACCTCAGCCAGCCCGCGCGGTGGGACCGACGGGCCGGGCACGTCAGGCCTCCGACCGGGAAACGCCGCCGGCCCCTGGGGGACGTGGACTGGGCGAGCTGCGGAGCCGCCGCCAGACTCTGGGCACGCAGGGCCGGAGCGGGGGACAGCGGAGCGCTCGGGCCGATGCCGCCGAGACCAGCAGCTGGCGGCCCGAGCAGAGGCTCCTGCCCGTGCCACGGGGCTCGGAGGCGTCCGGCCAGCTTCGCGCCGCAGGAAGGGAAGCCCGGAGCGGAGCGCAGAGCCTCAGGCGCTCCTCCGCCCCGCTCCCGTCCCCGCAGGCACCTTCGGGCTGCGCAGCACCTCCCGCTCCCCGCTCTGCAGAGGACAGTCTCCGTGCGGCGGGTGCACGGCCCGGCCCGGCGCCCGAGGAGTCCCTCCCGAAGAGACCCGCTAACCCGCCATCCTCGCCAGCCACGCACACACACCGGGGGGGGCGGGGCCGGCGGCTCCCCCGCCAGCCGGGGGCCGCACACCGGGGCGGGAGACCCGTGGGCGGGCAGGGCACACCGCGGGCCCCGCAGGGCCGAGCCCTCCCGGCGGCGAGCACGGCCTCCCCCACCCCTCTCTCTCCCGCAGCGGGCGGATCAGCGGAGCCGCGCCGCTCCCCCCCGCCGAACGCACCAGCCCGGCCGCCCTCGGCTCTTCCGAACCTCTGCCGCTCCGCACGAGGCGCCCCCCGCAGCCCCGCACCGCCTCGTACCTCCGCACCGCCCCGTACCTCCGCGGCGGGGCCTCGGCCTCCCCGGCCAGCGCTCCCCGGCCGCCCCGCGCCAGCCGGCTCCGCTCCGCCGCCGGGCCGCGCGCCCGCGGACCCGCCCGGCCCCGCGCCCAGGAGCCAATGGGCGCCTCTCGGGCTCCGCGCGCCGCTCGGGGCCGCGCCCCCTCGCCGGGCGGCGGCCAATGGCAGAGCGGGGAAGGCGGAGACGAGCGGGGCGGGGTGCCGCCAGGGGGCGCGGGAGCCATTACCTGGGGCTGCCTCGCGGCGCCCGTGGCCCTCAACGCTCGGGAGCGGGCCGGGCTGCGCCGGCTCCCTGCGGGGTGCGTATCCCCGGCGGCTCTGGGCAGGGGGCGCGGGGGAAGTCGAGCCCTGGCCTTCGCCTGGCGCGGTGATCTATAATTCAGGTGCTTGCTCACGTTCCGTAATAGCTTTTCTATTTTTAATGGGAGCTGATGGACCTGTCAGGGTGTTAGAAGTGTGTTTTTTTTCCCTCAGGTTTTCGTTTTCTTTGGTAATAGTGTGGGCTGGGAAGCTGGCTGTGCGCTGCAGGGCTGAAGCCTTTGGGCAGTCACAGGAGTTCCCACAGGGCCTCGTTTCCTCATGGTTGGTGTCCCGTGGGCAGGCCGGCGAGGATGGGGACCGAGCCTGCAGTGCGTGGCTCCCGGCAGCGCGTCGGGGCTGGTTATGGAGAGGGCTGTGGAGTGGGCAGCGGGCTGCTGAGAGCCTGAGAGGAGAGAGCTCGCCACGGTGATTGTGAGGTTGTTGCTAGGGCTTTAGTGTGGGGTCGTTTCTGTCCCTGTGGCAGAGCAGGACAGAGTGGTCCCTCGGTGGAAGGAGGGGCAGAGCCACTGCAGACCAGTTCTGGGAGCCATTTTGTGCAGAGCCCGCACAGCAGCCGTCTCTGTCCTGGCTGCCGTGCCAGCAGTCTTCTAGGCCTGGGGAGATCTGCCCAGCTTAGAAATTAATCCTTGACAAAATGTTTTTTTACCTAATGCTGTAAATATACAAAGTGCTGAACTAAATATGTTAGAGTTTTTCTTAGCTGCCAGAGTAACTCAGATCTAACCAGCTATAGATTATTACTCTTAAACTGTTGTTTTTTCCCCTGTGTACTCAAATTATTCTGCATTTGCTCTCAGGTTATCCTAATTATAGTTTTTATCACTAAGTGCACTACTTTGGTTTATTTTTGTTGTTGTTTCTCAGTGCACTCACCTGGGCAGTAATCATCAGGTTGGCGAAACGTAGTGCTGGGTTAGCCAAACAGCAGGGATTCAAACAAGCAGCCTGGGATTCGAAGGTCCTTTCTACTTTCTCCGTCTTTGGTCAGAAGTGGAGGTGTGTGCGGGTGACTGCCGCGGGAGGTGAGGGAAGCCTCCAGGCACAGGCTGGGCATGCAGTCAGCAGGAGGCAGTTGCACTTGAGAGCTGACTTTCTGTTGGTTTTATGCTTGTTTGTTTTGGAAGCTGTTACATCCTTATTTGAATGCCTTACTGAGATACAAACTCAGAGTTTCACCTGTAATCTTAAGAGCTATTTGATAGGCAGGCTTGGGAGCTCTTTTCTCCTGACTGTAAAAGCAGAACATTTGTGGGACCACTTGAAAAAGCTGCAGCCCAAATTACCAGCTTTTAATGTAGCTGGAGCAAGGTGAAGAGACTTTATCTGATCTGTAGCCTCTGGCATTTTCTCCTAAAATGCTTGTTTCTGGGTAGCAGATATATCTTGCCCAACTGGGATGCAATCATTTCAAAGCAAGTAAAGGAAACTGCAGCTGCTTAGCTGAGTCAGCCAAAGGTAAGCTCTGCAGGGGAGAAAATGGCTTTTTATTGTCTTCTAGTGGCAAAATTACTATAACAGCCTGCAGGAAAAGATTATATTATAACAGTAACAAAAACATCTGTTAAATTCTGAGCTCAGTGTATGTTTAGCGCATGTTTAAAAATCCCCAGGCATTTGATTTTCTTTTTTTTTTTTTTGTTAGTAAAACTCAATATTGAGATTCAGTTTGGGATGTTAGGAGCCCATTGCAAGCATAGGATAGACAGCAGTTTTCACTAATTGATTACACAGGGCATTTCATCAGTGGACAAGACAGCTTTTAGCTATGGAGATTTTGTTGAATTGAGCTTGGAATACTCCTGTTACTTAATGAGTGAATAAGTCAACATGTGTTCATTATACAGGTTACTTGCAAGCATGAATAATAATCTCTGTCGTACACTGTGTGAGAGTGTGGTGTACATGGAAGGTTGGATGTTTGTCTGATGTGGCTCCCGGTGGATTCAGCTGATCAGCCTGTTTTAGAAATGTGTGGAATTGCCGTGGTTGATTTGTGTCTCTGAAGCCCTACCAGCATCATTTGCGTGCTTTAGACATGAGGTGCAGAAATCAGAGCCCTGCTCAGCTCCGTCAGTACAGACTGAAATTTCAGAACGTCAGTTTCCAAAATATTTCTGGTCCACATGTCTGGAGACCGCTGCCAGACAAACCTGTTTCAGAGCATCGCTGTGTCCTCGGGGCTTCTCTCGGCCCACCTGTGGGAAGTTACCCACTTCCCAAGTTGTTCGTGGGAGCCTGGCTGCAAAGTGATTGTCAGAGTGATGAAAGTATTCTTGAAAGCAACCCTGAGACCTGCTTGCTCCTCTGCCTTTTGCACAAGGAAGCAATACGCGGTCAATGTGCTTTTGTTTGCACAGCAGCATTGCTGTGCTTCGCATGTGTGCAGCGCTTTCATCTGAGGGTCTTGAAGTGCAGCATGAATTCCAATGACCATGTGTGAGGGCTT
This sequence comes from Opisthocomus hoazin, assembly GCF_030867145.1. NCBI lineage: Eukaryota > Metazoa > Chordata > Aves > Opisthocomiformes > Opisthocomidae > Opisthocomus > Opisthocomus hoazin. The sequence goes on from NC_134425.1 coordinate 14,474,128, forward strand.
GTACCCTCCTCGCAGAGAGTAAAACTGAAACTTGGAGAGTTACATGTGGTCATATGCAGCTTCATCACTGAAATAAGAATAGTGGGTTATTTGCTATTGTTTTCAGCAGCAGCGGGCTCTGACTCAGAGTGAATCACTTGGGAGGCTGAGGAACGTCCGCCAGAGCTCCTGACTCACGGCCCCATGTGCCTCACCGCAGGGTCATGTCCCAGCTCAGAAATCTCAGTAATCGTTTCAAAAGCTGTCACGTGCGAGGAGCACAAAACCACTCACGCTTCCAAAGTTGCAAGTTTGCCTCGTAAGAGCCTTTGTGTTTGCTGTGCCTTGCCCTTCCCTGCTCAGACAGTCAACCCTGTTCTGAGCATGTGTGCAGTGCTGTCCACAGCCTTTAGGTAGAGTTGGAACTGAGGTCTTGAACAACCAATAATGACCAAGCAGGTAAACAACAGAGGCTAAGTTTAAATGCTGTGTATAAACACATAATAATTATTTGCACTTGGTTTGCTTCTAGGAAAAATAAAGAAGGGGGTGTGTTCTTGCCAGTAAAAAAGACACGTGGTTGTCAGCACTACGAGGAGGGTTTCAGACTCAGGTTACCTTTAGGCTGTATGCCGGTGTTTGTGTTAAGCTTTGGCAGTTGTTTCTGCATCTCGGTGCTGTGAAGGCATAAGGTATTTTGCTTGTTGCTTCTTAATTTTCAGTGATAAATAGCAGTGGTGAAACATACAGTGGGAGAGAGGAATGCTAGGGGTTTCCCTGCTAAGTCAATTCTGGTTTTAATAGCTTGTTCTCTTCACAGTTGTCCTGGTTTTGGCTGGGATAGAGTTAACTTTCTTCCTAGTAGCAGGTAGAGAGCTATGTTTTGGATTTAGTATGACAATAATGTTGATAACACACCAATGGTTTGGTTGTTGCTAATTAGTGCTTATACTAAGTTGAGGATTTTTCAGCTTCCCATGCTCTGCCAGTGAGGAGGTGCACAAGAAGCTGGGAGGCAGCATAGCCAGCACAGCTGACCCAAACCGGCCAAAGGGGTATTCCGTACCGTGTGACCTCATATATAAACTGGGGGGAGTTGGCTGGGAGGCTGCAGTTGCTGCTTAGGGGTGGGCTGGGCATTGGTCAGTGGGTCACAAGCAATTGCACTTTGCATCACTTGTTTTGTGTATTCTATTATTATTATTTTGTCTTCCTTTACTGTCCTATTAAACTGTCCTAATACTCCTGCCCCCCTCCCTCCCCCCCAATTCTGCTCCCCATCCCACTGGGGCAGTGTCATGGTTTAGCCTGGCTGGACACCAGGTGCTCACCAAAGCTGCTCCATCGCTCCCCCTCCTCAACTGGACAGGGGACCAAAAAACCACAACAAAAAGCTTGTGGTCGGGATAAGGGCTGGGAGAGATCACTCACCAATTACCGTCACAGGCAAAACAGATTGAACTTCGGGAAATTAGTTTAATTTACCACCAATCAAATCAGAGTAGGATAATAAAAAATAAAACCAAATCTTAAGGCACCTTCTCCCCACCCCTCCCTTCTTCCCGGGCTCAACTTCACTCCTGAATTCTCTCCCTTCTCCCCTTGAGTGACGCAGGGGGGTGGGGAATGGGGGCTGAGGTCAGTTCATCAAATGTTTTCTCTGCTGCTCCTTCCTCCTCGCTGGCTGCCCCTGTTCCAGCGTGGGGTCCCTCCCACGGGAGACAGCTCTCCACGAACTGTCCTCCTCCACGAACTCCTTCCCACGGGGTGCAGCCCTGCAGGCAAAAGCTGCTCCAGTGTGTGTCCCCCGCGGGGTCACAAGCCCTGCCAGCAAACCTGCTCCACCGTGGGCTCCTCTCCGCACGGGGCCACAGGTCCTGCCAGGAGCCTGCTCCGGTGTGGGCTCCCCACAGGCTCGCAGCCTCCTTCGGGCATCCCCCTCCTCCGGCATGAGGTCCTCCCTGGGCTGCAGGTGGAGATCTGCACCGCCGCAGACCTCCATGGGCTGCAGGGCACAGCCTGCCCTGCCGTGGGCTGCTCCGTGGGCTGCTCCATGGGCTACTCCGTGGGCTGCTCCGTGGGCTGCAGGGGAACCTCTGCTCTGGCACCGGAGCACCTCCTTCTGCACTGACCTTGGCGTCTGCAGTTTTCAGTTCTCTCTCTGGCTGCAAAAAACGGGCCTTACACAGATTTTTTTTTTTTTTTTTTTTTTTTCTCTCCCCTTCTTAAAAATGTTATCGCAGAGGTGCTACCACCATTGCTGCTTGGCTTGGCCTTGGCCAGCGGTGGGTCCATCTTGGAGCCAGCTGGCACTGGCTCTGTCGGACATGGGGGAAGCTTCTGGCAGCTCCTCACAGAACCCACCCCTGTAGCCCCCTCGCTACCAAAACCTTGCCACGCAAACCCGGCACAGCAGGGGGAGGAGTGAGCGAGCGGCTGCCTGGTGCTTAGTTCCCGGCTGGGGTTAAACCACGACAGCAGTGGTCTGTAACTAATCATGGAAGTGGTTAGAAGATCTGATCCAAAGCTTGGTAAGGGTTTTACTTTATGTTTTCGATCAATGTGTAGTGTGTAGTGTCATTTATATCCCTCTCCTTAACTGTAAAATACTCAGGGTGTTTTGTTGCTGAAATGTTCGATATATGATGTCATCAGTGTGTACCGTTCTGCATGATAGAGTATACTGTGAGCAGGAGACATGATAAAACTTGAAACTTAAAACCGTGAGCAAAATGAATACACTGATTCATGCTCCTGGGGTCAAGCAGGAGCGTGGTGGATGTCAGGTGGGCATGCTGGGCCTCTGGGAAGTGCTGAGTGGGAAGCTGCTGCTGCTGCCAGGACTGTGGATGCGCCTCGCCTTGCAGTGCAGAAACACCCCCACTTCCTACTCTGGCAGCCCTTTCCCTGCCTCCCTACCTGAAAATTGAGCAGGTCCAAGCATGGAAGGACTTTCATTGTTTCAGTGGAAAAGTGGTTTTTGCATTTATTTTTTTTTTTAATCCAGGTTACCTAGTTTCAGTTTCTTCGGGTTGTGTCACTAACCCCTGCTTTCTTTCATCCTTAATAGCATGAGCTTCATGTTCATTTTGTGAGTGGATTTGTCAAGTGAGCTGGTCACCGTGAATTTCCAGCTTGCACCTGAGAGCTGCCCAATATGGCGACATAGAACAGGGAAAGCTGAGGAGTTTGTTCTCTTCAGAGGAGCGGGATGGGTGAGTACATGTTGACAACAAGCAGGAGGTTTAGCACCACTGTTTGAGCAGTGTTCCCCAGTAATGGGAGCCGAAATATGAAAGGGGAAGGTGAGAAAGAGGTGGGGTGAGAGAGTATGAAATGCCAGAACTGTGAGAATGTGCAGGTATTCAGTGCAGAGAGGGGTGTAATATTGGAGGAAAACCGTATACAAATAATGTGGAAAAGAGCGATGTCTCTAAAAGGGCTGCTGAAAGCGTTTTGCAGCATGCTGTGAGAGACTACTGCATCTGTTGGGCTCAGCCTTCCTTCTGGAGTAACATCATTCTGTGCATGTTCTTCATCTGAACTCTTTACCTGCTATTGCTGTTCTATTTAAACAGTGATCTTATATTCAGAGTGTGCTTTTATTGCACAAGATAAATCATGGCCAAACGTTAGGTATTTCAAACACTAAACTTAGGTAGATTAAGCATTTCAAATATTAAAGTGGGGAAAAAGCCCAGGGAACAAGAGTGTGATAATCATCAGTTAATTTAGAAAGATGTAAAGGTGTTCATCTATGATTGACTGATTAGTCAGACACATAGAAGAGTTTTGTTCATAAACCCTGCTTTGCCCGTGTATATAGCTTCTATTTATGTGAAGAATATGCTTTGGCCTCCTTCCTTTGGAACTGCTGTCCAGGCTGAGTGCGTGCGTCACTCAGAAAGGAAAAATCATCTCTTTGTAAGGGACCTGTGCCTTGCCCCACATCAATGCCTTTTGTGCAGGAAGGCATCTGCTGCGATTGCCTGGGGAAATTTTGTGCATTGCGTGCATATTGCAGAGAGCTCTGTGAAAGGGGAAAGGGAAAAAAAAAAAGGAAATCCTTGTTTCCTTTCGCGTTCTTCAAATATAAGGGAAAACAGAAAGGCAGTGTTGTTTTTTCCAAGGTGTTCTGCTGACATCCTGCAAACCAAGAGAGCAAACCTCAGCTTGGCTGGGATCCCCATCCATTGGCATGCTGGATCTTTAAATGGAGAGATGCTGAGCTGAAGGAGGAACCACCGGGATTTCTTACCGGGTGGAAGAGGTTTATTGGCTTTTAGAGAGTGTATTGCTGCCTGGGCTGTGCAGGGTATGAGATGTGACATAGGGTAAGGCGCCAAGGATGTGTGAAGGATCACACCTTAATTTGTGAAGTGTAAAAATTGTTGCCTGCTTGAGAAACCAGAGAGATTTTGTGCAATAGGTGGTGTGTGGTGGGCTATTGAGGGGCATCTGAATGAGGAGTTGAGGCCTCTGCTCTGTACTTCAGCTCAAGCTGTGCAAAAATTGTTGATGTGCATGTGCTACCATCCTGCCTTTTGGGCAGTGGAAGGGACCTGCCAGAGTTCATGTTTTCCTGAGATCTCTCTGAAATGTACAGGAAGCTTTGTTTTTAGCTTTCTGTTTGTTTGTTTGTTTTTTCTCAGGATGAAATATTTCTTCTCTAACCTCAAGCCTGAAGAGTGGTTGGGGGGAGGCAGGGGAGGGCACCGGAGTTTGGCTCTGTACCATTTGGGCTGTTTGAATTCGTTAGCTTGGGAGGTGCCACAAATGCCTCAGGCCACGTACCTCCTCATGTACCCAACTTGGGAGGATCTCTTACCGTTACTACATGCATTAGCCTTCATTAATACAATTAGCATAATAGCAATTAGGATTCATTATTCCCTACAAAAAGATAAAGCCAGTAATACGTATCTCCGAATAAAGTTCCTCAGCACCTTGTCTTGGGATTGTTTTATTTTGGAGTTGTTTGCTCTTTATATCGTTCCATCTCCTAGAAAAAAGAAAGCCACTTAATTGTAAAACTGTTTGGGTCAAAGAAATGCACTGAGATGATCTTTCACGCATGCTAAATAAGTGAATTGATCTATGGGACCCACACAGCTCAGCCAGCCACTCAACAGTCGAAACTGCGAACTTCATCTTCTTCAAGCACAAAAGCTACTTAGTTTCCCCATGTTGAAGACTTTTTATAATAGCAATAAGACAACTCTAGAGAGAACCATCTAATATTAACTCCAGGGAGTAATCGTCTAATCACAATCTGGGGGTGATTTGAAGCACTCATCTGGACCAAATGCCTCACAACACCCCAGGAGTGGTTTTATTGCATGATAGCAGTACCCCATTGAGCCTTATTGCTTAATTAAAAACAAATTCCCAAGTAATTTTTTTTGCCTTTCCATAAAAACACAGTAGTACATAGCATGTATAAAACATCCATTAAATGATGGTAGATGCAAATTTACATTGTGAGATACAATCCGTTTCTTTACCACTTGGGGTTGAAGTTAAATGTAAAACCATTTCCTATAATCTGTGCACTGCTGTGTTTAGAGAGGAATAAATATGGGAAAGAGAGGTTCATTGTAGGATGCCTTGTTTTTATTAAATGATGTGTTTGATCTCCTTACAAAGGAGTTCCAATTCTCGTCCATCTTGCAGACACAATAGTCAATCAATACTGTGGCCTTTTGTGCTGCCTCCTGGAGGTTTCCTTAGTTTGACATCGTTTCAGTGCTGACTTTCAATAGGAATCCTGTATTTCTGTCTGTGATTTCCATTTCTTTGTGAGCAGAGAGCACAAACAGCGCAGGTGACGTGTTTGGGATACAGCTAGTGCTGCCTGGGTGTCCTTTGTGGGTTTTGTAGCCTAATGTGGATTAAGCCTGGTAGATGCCTGTACAGCCGCTTTTGGTGGCTTTGCCGCACAGTTGGCCTGTGCCTGCACAGAGTGCATGGCTGAGATGTCTCCATCTCCTGCAGTTAGGCTGGGACCACTGATACAGCTGTGGCTGCTCTGCAAGGGATCCAGATGGGAAGAGTATGAAAGTCCTTTCTGTTCATGCTGAGGGGTTGTCCTGCCTCAGCATCCCAACCCACAGCTCCCATATACCTTTACCGAGTGCTAAGGTGATTGCCAAATGTAGTGTTCCACTGAGGACTTTGGGTATTTTTCATATATTACAGGCAAAGGAAGCAAATCCAAGTCTGTAAGTGATTGTCCAAAAATCATACAGGGAGTGCTAGAGACACTGCTCAGAAATCCTGGCAACCAAAGCTGTAGTGGGGCTTTTGGTGACAGCACTGGACCAAATGGGGGCAGAAAGGGTCGGTATGATGTTTTCTTGAGATTTGTTTCTCAAAGTATCTTGAATTAATTGGTGGAGATAAGCTTGCAAGTACAATATTTTAAATAAAAGCTGAGAATTAGTAGTAACTATTACTCTAGTTGTTCCACATGCCAAAGCCTTCCTACAAGCTCCAGATAGAGGATGACGCTTGCGTCAGTCTCGCCCGCTGTGGACTCCACTTGGTGTTACACGCACCCTTCTGGTTTTCCCCATCAAACGGCTGTTCCCTGAGGACTGGTGGGAGCTGAAGCCACATGTTAATATCTACTGCTGATAGCAGGTTGCAGCATTCAGGGTTATAGAGGCAGCAGGCTTTGTCCCATATTTAGATTTTGTAAATAATATATGGTTTTTTGTTTGGTGAATCACTTTGCTGGAATGTTTTGCTGACTTCTTTTTTCATGTCCCGTTAGAGAGCTGTTAAGTCTTGTGGTGGTGGATTTGTTATAAAGAGGTTACAGCATTGTAAAGGAAATGGATGAGGGTAAAACTAGTTGCCAGCTTCTGCTGCCTTAGATCAGTCTGAAAGAGTGTCAAAAAGAAGAATGAAGTCTGTGTATTTAAAACAGTTCTGTAGTAACCTGGGACATTGCCAGGTCGGGAAGGGACATGAAAGGAACTGACAGTGTTCTTGAACAATAATCATTTTTACCTGAAAGATCTCTGTTGGCTTTATTAGGAATGCCATTATCTTGCTTTGATCTAACTCTAGGACTGGCTGCTCATGCAGCTGACACAGAGCAAGTAGCCAACAAAGGCAAGCCCTAATAGGCTTTAATACCTTGCGTGAAGAGTTTCCCTTCCCCTCAGATGTATGTCATTTTAAAAAGGCTCTTTTCATCCTGGTGTCTCATGGAGATGGCTGTATGTGGTAGGATGGCTAAGGGCAGGGTTTAGCAGACTCGGCGGGCCCTGTCTCACAGCTCGGCATGGAGCCGCAGGGGTTCGGCCATGCCCCTGGCCTCCCTGCCCACAGAGCAGCTGCCGCTGGCGTGGCTACAGCCTGTAGGCATCTGCAGGGTGGCGGAAGGGACCTGCCCAGAGCAGGCTCTGATGGACTGGCCGTGGCAGAGCATGTCCCACCAATGGGTTTTCTTGGCAAGTAGGTTTTGAAGCAGACTGGGGGTTTATTGGCTTTCAACAGAGTGACAAAAACCAGCTGGGCCTTGCCTTGTGGCCACCGGTCACGCTGGGCAGCAGCATCCTGTTGGGGTGAGCAAGGCATGCTGTAGTCGCCTCAAATGTGTGCCTTGCTCTGAGTGACTGCAGCAGTGCTGAAGGGTTTGCAGAGTACAAACCTAGCCTATTCTCTCATCTGAGCACACATTTTTAAGCTTTAGGACACAGAGTAATCATGATATTATATCTACAGTTATTTGAGCTTTAGCAAGATGAGGAGTTAAGAGTCTTACGTTGAAGGGCTGGGACACATATGACTTCCTTTAAGAGTGTATCCTTTCATGAAGGAAGTAAGTGTGATATTTTAGCAGTTGTAAATGCCTGGCTTAGTTTGGTTCTGTTTCCTGATTTCATTTTGACATGGTAGGCAATTCAGGAAATGTATTTGCAGCAAGGAAAATTCAGTTGTTATGGAAACATCTGAGAAAAGCAACTGACAGGGTAAGGCGTGCATCAGAGTAGCAGTAGACGTAGACCCAGTAAAAAGGCAAGTTCATGTAAGGTAAGGGAGCAGTTTCTAGGCACTGTCTGCTTTATGGGTGGCCTTTCTGTCAGAACAGGAAAAAAAAAACAACAAACAAACTCACTCTAAAACTGTGAGCATGTGGCTCCATCTTCTGGTACCAAAGCAAAATGTGTTCCCTGGGCATAGAAGGTGGTGAGATTTCTGTAGCATTTTAATGGTAGCAACAACAAAAACAGCAGCAACAATAATAATAAATAAAAATACTTGTGCCTCACAGCCAAGACGCAAATTATTAATGTAGTTTTCCTGAAGCTACAAACCATTCTGCTGCATGGGAAGAAAACTATCTTTTGAAACACTCTTGTAATTGTGTAGCCACAAAAGTGGTTTGTCTTCCAAAGCACGACACCGCTTTCCTATACGAAAACAATGTTTGATCAGCGTATGGACTGTACCACCGAAGCTTGATGTCTGTGTAGGTGCTAATATTGTCTCCTGCTTCTAGTCATAGAATGTTTTTGTTTCCCTCTCGCCAGCGACATCTTTGGCCAAGCAGCTAAAATTCATGATACATCTTCACGGAAATGCTAGCTGGGTGGAAGTAGGAATGAACGGTTCTGTGAGGTAGACTGCCAGAAGTCAAAAGAAAATAAAAGCTGTTTTATCTCTTCACCAGACAGTGAATGTTGTTACAGTCCATATTGCGCATGCTTAATTGAGCTTGATTACTCAATCTGTTCACCTTGGTAACTCGTTTTAAACAGGGGTAAGTCATTGTTCCAAACCAGAAGATGTTATTCTCTGGGTAAGCCTTGGGTTTTCTAAAGAATTGCCCCAACTTTGTTGCTTTTTAAAGAAAAAAACAAAAGCAACAATACAACAAATGAGAAACAAAGGTAATTATCTTGATGCAGTGCTGTCCTAAAGCTGTTGTTTGTAAATCAATGCAAATAGGAAGTATTGCCCTGTAAATGCAAAATTAAAAATATGGATCATGTGTTTTGCTTAATTCTGTGTACATATGTCTCTCTCTTCCTGGATATTGAGCCTAGGATGTAAGTGACCCTATATTCTTTGTATGAAGCATTAGTTTTCAGTCCAAACTACTGCATGGCAGAACTGTGAGAATGAAGGCAGGGGATCATCAATTCAATGGCCCTGCTGCTTTTGCCCGTACTTGTGCCACTCTTCCACTAGCACGAGTGGCGAGGTACTTGCATGCAGCACTTCTCCGTGGGGAGGGTTGTGTGGAGACCTGCTTGGAAGGAGTGCTTTTGTGTCAGTCTGGCTCCTGTGTGGCAGGGAATCATACCACAGAAATCGTCCCCAAACTAAGCACTAGCCAGGGTTTCTCATTGTGGCCTCAGCAGAAAGTCTGTGGATCAAAACCAGAGGTAAAACTAGCCTTTACTCAGTGTGGTGCTTTTAAATCCCCTTGCGGAGGGACGCATTTTAAATGGCCACAGGCTATGCTGATCCAGGAAGGCTGCATCCTCCATGGCTTGATTTTAGCGTTGCTAACCTGCCCCTGCAGCCAGAGTGCATTGGACTTCCCCTTGGCACTGCCTGAGGTTTCCTCTTGAGGCTGCCTGCAATCCTTACGCTCTTTTTCCCCCCTCCCTATATTTAACCTTCACCTTCGTTCTGTTGCATTTCATTGGTGATTCCAAACTCTGATTTCTAGGGTCTGCGGCTCTCCCTGTATCCTTGTGGATTATTCTTAATGGATCTACTCACCTTTCCGAAAGGTGTCACGAGGGTAGCACCTTTCACCGACACTGACAGTAAATAAATACTACAAACCTCCTTTATTAGGAAGTACAAACCCACAACAAATCCTGCCTGGAGTGTGTTTGATAAATCAGATCTTTTGCAGACATCTGGAGATTGTGTTTGCAAATCCCCAGCCAGCTTGTTTTGTAGTCGTTGTTACCATAATTCAGGTTAATGTTGTTGCCACTTTTTACTTGCTAAAACACATGTGGTGCTTTACTGCTGAAAAAAGTGGCTGCCTTGGAACAGAAGTTCTTTTAAAACCCTTCTTGGAAGTTTTCTATTTGGAGAAATAAATGTCAAATCAATTGTCCTAGCTCCGAACTGCCATTCTGAAAATGCAGCTGTGAAAAGAGATTACTGGGGTACTGTGATGGGGAGCGCATAAGAATCTAGATTGAGAATTGTGTAGCAGGAGAGATCTAAAATAACAAGTAAACTTTTAGCTTTTCCTGCAAAGATTTGCTTAAAAAATACTAGATCCCAAGTGAGAATGCTTATGCCAAATTTTAAATCTTATTTGAATTTTTATAGCTGTTATAATCTCTGATATACAATCTTGGAAATAGGGTCTTGTAACAGAAATGACGAGTCCCTTGACTATTGCCTCGCAAAAACAGAGTTGCTGTAATAGGCTAGAATTCTGAGACAAGTTTGCAAGGCTGGCTTATGTCTGCATAGCATCACTCAAATGGGTCTAAGCTGGGCTCTTCACATTATTTGAGGGTATTTGTGTGCACGTGATCAGCCATATGCAGCTGTTCCACTAATGTCAGCCTTATAAGTATAATGGGTGCAATCCAGCACATCCTTATCCACTGAAATATTGCCACAGGGAGGGGCTTGGAGCTTGGACACACTATCTTGAAAAGTAAAGAGCAGCTTATTTTCTTTTCTTCTGTCCTTAATCTTCTGTATTTCTGCACAGAAGAAATGGAAGTTCCCAAGGAGCCTGGGCTGCAGAAGGATTCCATGTGCCAGTGCTCTTTTTCCCTCTCATTATCATACGCTTGCAATCAAACTCTAATTTTTGAAATAAAAAACCTGCAGGATTCTTTATTGGGACCATTAAACCTTCAATCTTCATTATTTAGGACGGCTACTTACCTTTTACTCAATGAAGCCATAATGCAACTGCTCCTATAAAAACTATCGAAATGGCTACTGTGGCAGTGAGTAGATTTTCCTCCGTGTAAAATAATCCTCTCCGAGTAAGACATAACTATCATTTACACTAATTAGGCAGCCATATAATGGGGTGTTCAACCGCTATTACATCATTTAAATTCTTCAGTGAGCACCTCAGCCACCCAAGAACTATCCAGCTAAACATTTCTAAGTCCATAATTTTGAAATAAACCTTTGGAGGGAGAATATGCATGGCAGAATGTTGCAGACAATTTCACCAAAAAAAATTAATTTTATTCAGATTTATGGGATTATTTTAACATTTATGAGAAGTGCACAATCCTGTTTTTCCCTCCGTCCCAGAATAACACTGCTATTAGGCAGAGTCCATTTTGGGGCTGATACTGTGCTTGTAGCTTGTAGCCAGAGGTCTGTGCTGGCAGCTGGACACACGTACACGATAAGCATGTTTCCCTAAACACTCCGTTGTAAGCCTGGGGCCCCAGAGCCATGTGGCTCGGCTGAGAAGCCCTGACTCACGGACAAGGGAGCGCAGTCATGCTTGAGGTTTTGTTTTTGAAGTCTTAACTTTTGCCTTTAACAAGCATATGAGGTCTTTAGGGTTTATATTCAAGTTTGGTTATTGGTTTAAAATTTGTGAGGTCAAGCCAAAGTCCTTTGGCATTTCTGGTAATATCATACTTCCCAGAAACTATTATATGAATATTAAAATTAATGTTCTAACTGTACTATGATTGTGCATTCTAAGATCAGCATCTCAGTCAAAAGTACGCACATATGTCATGAGGCTAGGAGCTCATTCTGAGAGCTGAAAGAAATAAGGCTGAAATTATATAATAACCAATACACCAGGAAGATATTTCTATCAACAGGCCTGTACTGCAGATCTTTAGCATGCTGTTCAGCTGCCTGTAGAAGGTGATGGTTATTAGAAGACAGGTCAGTGCCTGAAAGTATACAAAAATAACTTTTTAAATCAGTGTTGTTTGGCAATAGTTAGGTGCTATGGGAATAGTTCCTAGCAGAATGAGAAAAAAGTAACAGCCTAAGAATAGGCTGGGGAGCTGGGCAGGAGAGACTGTAATGTTTAGGTTGTGCCTTTTCCTTCAGCATCCTGGTTCAAAGCTGTCAGTTGTGTTTAGTCAATTGTATACTCAATTTTTTTCTCTTCTTAATGGTTACAAGGTACTGTACCTTATCTGACTGATACAATAGTAGAAGCAGCAGAGACCTCCCTAAACAGGGAGAGCTCTTAACTCAGGATTAAATGTTGCTGGGTTCTCCGCAGTTCTCCATAATCCCTGTCCCACAGGCAGAGCGTGCAGAGCTACGTGTCAAAACCTGTCTGCAGGTACCGTTTGTTCTGCAGCTCAGGCGGTTTGTGTGTGCCAGGTGTAACTGCTCCTCTGCTCTGCAGCAGTGCATGCTTGATCCTCTGTTTTTCACATTTGCTCATTAATTTAATTAAACCAGTACACTGAGGGAGATTTCTGCCTTAGCAAAAGAATACATTTCCATCGCATGCTGTAGGGAAGGTGACTCAGAATTGGATTTAGTTACCATAGGAATGACAGAACTAAGGAAGGGGAGCATGAGACAAAGGTGGGCCAAACCTCTGCGAAATTCCATGCAATCAGCCATTGTCGGTGTATGATTTGACCTGGTACATAGGGCCAGGTGAATGTTGTAGTATGACAAGCTTTGTAAATCCAGTTTTTGTTTGTCTAACAAGATGAACGAAGGTGAACATTTGTTACATAGGTCAACTAATCTGCTTTACTCGCCAAGGCCCCACACCCTGCCAAGCTCACCTGGGGTGCCACAAGGCAGTGCAGCTGGGGCCAGAGGCACAGCTGACAGGGGTTAGTCTGTCAAAGTACTCAGGTGTTTTCTATATGAAGAGAGCTTGTTTGGAGTTTTGGTGTTGCCAAAGAGGCCAGCTGGGCATTGGCCTTAGCTGTGATGGGGCAGGAGGCTGGCCTGATACAGCTGTTACTGGTGTTGAGGACCTTCTGTCTGTCCCTGCTCAAACCTTGTGTACTGTGTAGGCTGGAGAAGATGGGGCTGTTGGAGCAAGAAGGGAGAGCTCGTGGGCTGCTGAAGCCTGGTGCTTGCATCACCTATGGTAAGGTCACTGCAAAGGCAAAAGGAAATTAATTAGTTAATTAATTGTAGTGTGTGATGAGGGAGGGGTACAAACAGCAGGAGCTAGGAATTAGCCATCCAGTGGCCTTCAGTGTGAAGGTGTCAGTGACTGCAGCAGGAATGACAAGGGGGCCAGAACTTTTTGTTAGTTAGAAAACCTGTCTGTGTATGTTTTTGTGACTTGTGACTGGGAAATGGGCATGTGTAACTGCTCTGGTAAGGGGCTGAGGAATTGCCCTGCTTAGATAACAGCAGTGCTGCCCTGGTTTTGAGAAGACACTGCTCCTGTTTCCTGAAAACATGCTGCTGATGCAGAGGAGCAAGATGGTGTCTCAGGTCTAATGCAGTGCAGTGGGACCTGCCCAACATCACAGCTGTGTTTTAAATGAATTTCAAAAGGAGTAGATGGAGGTGTAGAAAAAAAATAATGTTCTGGTTATATGAGGTAAAGGATGCTATGTAGTAAGGGACTTGTAAGCAAAAATGTCAGTCACTTGATGGCAAACCTGTCAGTAGCCCTGCGGTGTGTGCTGGTGCTTTGGCACATGCACACCAACAGAACACCTGGCAGAGTGTGAGCCTGGGCTGCTGCAAGAGCTCTGTTGCAAGCTCAGCATTTCCCAGTCGTGCTGTCAAATGCAAAAGAACACCGATTTTCCTCGGAAAGTGAAAAATTTTGATAATTTTTGGAGGGTATGCTATGCCTTTTGTCACTTCTCAAGGACTGCTTTGTATTTATTTGTAGAATGGTGAAGGTTATCTCCAAATCTTTTATAAAAGCTTTCTAAATAGCAAAGGTAAAGAGCCAATGTGGAGAAGGACCGATAGCCCCCAGTTGGTTAGTGTGTGACACATGCAATCTGTAGCACAATTGGAGTATCTTATTCCCTAAAAAAGTGGAAGCCTGCAGACAATGCACAGAATTACCAGTGTTATGCCAATGAATACCTGCAGCTTTTCTCTGTGGGATTTGTTTTCCCTACCAAACTGATTCTCCTTCCCCTTGTTACCTCAGTCTGAACCCCAGCTCACTCTGTTTTTTGTTCTTCTGTATGGTTTCTCACCCTATGACATTTTTGCCAACCAGTGTTTCTAGTTGAGGTTTCTAAACCTAGGATTTGCAAATTGTAGTGCAAATAGCTAAGCCAGTTTGTCTACCTTTTATGTACATACCTGGCATAGCCATATCCTGTCCTTTTCTTTTGCAGTTCAATAGCAGCATTGTTCTAGTGAAAAATACTAGTTGCCGTTGCCGGGATTTCTCCTTTGCAAAATGCAGTTACTTACTGAACAACATGTGCTGTTGTTCCAGATTATTTTAAGGTTTGTTTCACAAGAGTTGCTTGGTCAAGGGTTGTAAAAGGCTTAGAAATTATTTCTAACCTCTTGTATTGACGGAAGTCCTCCCAGATCTGAAATACTGGTATTCAGTATACTGGTAGCTCAGGTACTAAACTGGACGAGAGAGTCTGCCAGAGGGACGAACTTGTCCAAGACTTGAGAATTCATTCAAAAAGGCTCTGGTCCAGATCAGAATTTTATACTCTCTCTTAGGCTTCTTGAAAACATTGGATGGCTTGAATATATAGAGTTAACGTAAGCTGAGTGCTGCTGTGAGTTCAGTGGTTTAATATGAGTTTCCCAAGGAGAGTTCCAGGAGATTTTGGGGGGTTTCCATTGTATTGCTGTGTAATCTGTCTTTTAGAGAAAGTATAAAAAAACCCTCAAGTAGAAAATTCTGTGTGTTTTCTTGGATGTGACTTGGCTTTAACTTCAAGCATTTCGTACAATGAATTATTTTGAGGTTTCAAACATCATTTATGGGAATTTTTGTTTGTTTGTTTTCCTATTGCTTAAATTTTCAAAATTCAGTAACTGGATTGTTTACGATTGTTTCAGTTCAGATTTGTTATAAATATACATACGTAGTAATAGGAAAGCAGAAATGTGTGTAACATAGTGAGACAGTATATTGTTCATTGTTGTTAATTATTCCCTGGTTAGCCTTTTCTTTAGTGACAGTTAAGGTATAAAAATCACAACAAAAAATGTGTCTCTGCTGCATGCAATTCACACTTGCACATGCGAAGGAAGAGGCATATTAGAGACAGCTGTGATTACTTCTCCAATTTTCTGATATTAAATCCATTAAGTATTTACCGTCTCAGCTAATGAAGAGAGGGGAATTGTCACGAATCAGCAGGGGAGGACTGGTGAGCAGTCATTTTCACCTTACCCAGCTTCTAAGGAAGTTCTCTCGCAAGCAATGGGGAGTTTAGTGTGTTCTGATGAAAGATGAACAGAGAGCTGTGTTCTGGAGAAAGCAGACGGGACGGGGGTTTGGTTCAAGGAGCTGATGGGCCGACAGCGATACCAGCGGTCTGCAGGAGTGATTTAGCTTAAGCAATTTGTGGGGGCTGTTTGGAACACCTCAGTGAGTCATTACAAAAAAAGGCCTCTTCAGGTGATTTACCAACTGCAGTAAAGGCGTCTTCGATGTGTCGGCTGTTCAGCGCTCTTGTTACTCTTGTCATCTGCCTTTCTGCGCTACTAGCATGTGATTACCTTGAGGAGACCTCTGGACATCTCTTCCACACTCTTTGCTGTAAATAATGAATGCCTTGCTGTTATTTATCGAAAGGGACTGCTAGGCAGCATTTGTCTTTTTCGGTTGCTGAAATAGTTTAACAAATGGGAATGCCAGTAGCTATGGGAAGTTATATCATGTTCATCTGTGTGTCCGTATGGTAGAATATGGTATGTCCTTCACAGCACAGTTAAACATGACTGTGCCTAATTCCAATTTGGATGGCATTCCCATTAATGATGTCTATTTAAGACATCCATTAAAGGCCCTTAATGTTAATTAACCGGACTATGGCAATAAAGTTCTGTTAGCTTGCCCTATTAATTTAATATTATAGGCATTTAACAGATGTCTTAATTAGATGTTACACTGAAGGTTATGAGCAAAATTAAAATTAGGTCATTGTCCTGAAAGGAAAGTTTCTGCTGTGATTTATGCGTTCTCTCACTTTATTTATTTTTCCTTCTGACCTCTCACAGGAAACGAAGGGATTTAATTTCAGAGACCACTGAGAGGAGTAATGGGTACTAGGTAGAGTAATAACTTGGGGCTAATGACTTTTAATACATCTTGTTCTTACTTCACAGATACAAACAATTGAAAAAAACTTCTACTCTTTGGCACTTTCAAGTGTGTTTATCCGTACCTTCAAAAGCTTTCCCAGTGTTTCTTTCTTCTAGTTTCCCGTTGGTGTGAAATAACTGTATTTCCCTGTATAAAACATACATCTCTAGCAAAAACACTGTTTTCCCCATCTCAAGGGCAGTACTGCATATAATTGCGACAAAGATTTATTTCCATACCAACTGCTTTATTTCCTGACTTCAAAAGGGGCAGAAAAGCAGTCTGTTCTTCTCGAAAACCAGTATCGCCCAGGCTGTGAGTTCAGCTGATTGGGGTGTGTGGTTCAGCGATGCTGGATCTGGTTTGTGCCTGAGGGATGGTGGCGAGGAGGTGCAGCTCTCCTGTAACCTCTCCCAGCAGCAGGTCTGGGAAGGAGCTGGGTGCTTTGCAGGCTGACAACTGGCACAGGGCTGGGGAGGGTCGGAGGCGGTGATGCTCTGGTTTGCTCATGGCAGCCGAACGGCTTGTGTGGCCTGCGATGCAGTTAGGAGCTCTAGCTGGGGCTGTCCTAGCTCCAGGACTGGGCTGTGGCGTGTAGCGAATGTGAGGGACAGCTATGTTCTCTTTAAAGAAATGACCCTGGTTGGCTACAAACACTTGCATGGTGGCAGGCAAAAACTCTTCCTAGATATGGGTCTTTCATTTGATCCTGAAATTGAATTAATAATTTAATTGAAAGCTTCTGAAAGCTACCTTTATAACACAAACACCACAGAGGCTCTTTTATAATAGAAAAATGTTAAGTGATCTAAATACAGGGGTTGCTTCCATCTTCCAAACAAGTCAAACCGGCTTAGTCAATGAGAGGCTGTAATCTGGGCAGTCAAAAAAAGGCTCCTGGAAGTATATAGTGAAAAAAAGGAGATAAAAAGGGGCTGAGGACACATGCATCGCATGCACTCAAAGCTGCACAAGTTTCCACTGGTACAAGCAGGAGGTCTCCATTACAACCACTGTTGCAGACTGCTGCAAAAAGCAAGTATTTACAAAAGGTTTAAACACATGAGCTTCTTCACAAGTAGTGCTGTATTAAGGGTGGTTGTTGAGTTTAGAGACTTACACCATGAAGCTACCTGACTTCTTGTGTTCCAGTGATGCAGTGCTCACAAACAAGTGATACAAAGTCAGTACCATTTACACTAGCCTTTTTTAAATTGTGTAACACGTATATTTTAGTAAGAATAAAGGTATATTTTAACTGTATAACATAGACACTATCTCTAAATATACGTAAAAATAGGCTAAAGTTCTATGAATGGAGGTTAAATACTCATAAAGCAATTTTTTGGGTAATTTAAGTACGAGATTGAATGGGGGTCACTTCCATCTTTGAATGTCTAGCTGCAAGTGCTTCCCGCTTACATGATGTGTTGTGTTCCCTACACTCTGGCATGACAATATATATTTGCTAATATAGACAGTATCGGATTTAACCTTAAAGTACAATGTTATTAGTAAGCACCTGGTAAGCAAACAGCTTGCAGGGCTGCACTGTGTGTTTGTATTTTCACTCATACGTGTTATCTGTAACAATACTGAGCACAGGGAGGGAGACACTCGGGGTAAAACCTATTACTTGAAACAACTTGGTTGCGTATGCTTGCACCAGGCAGAGATGGTGATGTTGGCCCAGAAGCAATGATTATAAAAGGGCAGTTGTCATCACCTGCAGGCTCACTGTTAGCATGTAATAGGCAGATAAAGCCCAGTTTATACAGAAAGCAACAATAACATTTACCACCGAGTTACAAGATGTAATTTTCACTGTGCAAATTTATGATTATAAATTGAAACACAAGTCAGGCAATCAGTACTGATCATGTAAGTTTAATAAAAGCCACAACGTTATATACAAATAACAAAGCAGATACAGCAAACTCCGACAGTCTGAGAGACTGCTTTGAAGACAACAGATACTAGTCATTCTTGGTATTTCACATAGCTATTCCATTTTCAATCTGCCAGAAAACCCGGTCTTTAAACTGCAGGAAAACAGCAGACGTTTCTATTAATACTTCTGGTTTTCCATTGAAATCAC
Source organism: Opisthocomus hoazin (assembly GCF_030867145.1). Classification (NCBI taxonomy): domain Eukaryota; kingdom Metazoa; phylum Chordata; class Aves; order Opisthocomiformes; family Opisthocomidae; genus Opisthocomus; species Opisthocomus hoazin. The sequence continues at coordinate 14,492,430 of NC_134425.1, forward strand.
AGGTCAATAGTTCCTTTCAACTTGAACTTTTTTGCAGATCGCTCGCTTGCTCTAAGCTGGAACTTGCTTCCATAGATGTAGGAAATGAATCCATCAAGTTCCAAGCTAAATACGTTGTTAAGTTTGGGAACAACTGAAAACGCAAAAGGAAGGAAATTAAGGAAAGTGGACTAATGTCAGTCCCCATAATGAAAATATACGGATGTACCAGGGGATGTTATTCACACTTAGATTTGATGTTTGCAAGATTTCAAGGTGTTTATGCTTTAGCAAGAGAAGAACTTCTAAATTTTAAACTGGTATTACTAAAGTAATTCCTCTTCAGGAGCATGCATTAGATGTTTTAGAGAACGTCTAATGTAAACCAGATGAATGAGCCCTGTGCATAATCATGTTGGGTTCACTGGAAATGCTTTTTTTTTTTTTTTAATTGCTTGTTTCTAATGAGATACTTTTGGTAAGATATTGGGCTGTTGCATGGTCAGTAAAGACATTGACTTCTGCCGCTCCATGCAAAGAACTGATACAAAACAATGTAGGTGTAAGATGAATAATGTATGTAAGAAATTTCTGATTATTCAAGTTATGAAAAGCACTGAAAAAAATGTCTTCCGTACCTTTTAATTTGTCCTCTTTAGTGATAATTTTGAAGACATGTTTAAATTCCTGTAGAATGATTCCTGTTATCCCAACGTAAGAGGGGCATTTTGACTTTGTGACTGAAAGAACAGAAATATGTATGCATTAGAAAATTTCGGGTTCAGGCAGTTTCTTTGCTCTTCTACAGTTGCTTCATGATTTTAAAATCTGGCTTGCAATTTTCTGAAATAATGCAATTACAGTAATCACTGTTACAACTTGCAGTTAATCTTTGCAACTAACAACACGCCTTTCAAGAGTAGTTGAAAAGTAATTAGCATTGGTAAGTAGAGAAAGAATCCATCAGCATATGATCTCAACTGCATAATTCAGGAGTTAATGATACTGAAAGGAGCTTAAAAACAACTACCTGAAATACAGGAGTGTCTACTGGAACTTCAGTGATTTTGTAAAAGAAAACAAACAGAATACCTGTAACAATAGCTCCATGGAGATCTGCTTTTAGCAGTTTGCCCTGAACCATTTGCGGTTGCCTTGAAGAAGAGGGAAAGAAAATTATATGGGAAGTTAGGTTTACAAAATGCAACCGTGACTACTGAACTCATGGTCAAAGCTTATGGAAATAGTACATATCCTTACCAAGTAACTGTGATGTTTCAAGCAGTAAATCAGTAAAGCTGGAAATACCTACTAAATCAAAACCACGCTGGTTTTAAAGCATCTTGACTTACGCATCTGGTTTAAGTCCGTGACATAGGTCTCTGATATACTGTTTCCAGAGTTCATGGAGTGGTAGAAAGATTGCGTATCTGCAGTAAAAAGAGAAGAAGTGTTATACAAAACTTAATTATCAAAAAATCTTTTGATTGCTGAAGTAATCCATATTTACAACAGAGTTAAGACTAATGTTTACAGGTTTTGTAATCTGCTCTTGTAAGGTAACCTGTGAGGTGACCCCCCCCGAGCAGCAGCCTTGCATTTGTACAGAAGCACGAACTAGAGACGCTCCTCTCTATCGGCCCAAAGCGGTGACGTGCTGTGGAGCACAGGGCTGTGCCTCAGGCTGAAGAGACTCCTGCTCCTGTAGCTCCCTGCTCGCTTCGCGTTGGCAGCGGCAGGGGCTCTGTTCAGCGCGTGTTGGTTTGAGGAAGGGGATGCGGAGCGCTGACTCCGGTCACAGGCAGGCTAACCTTAAAACTGACATCGCAGGTGACTGCGTCTGGGTTCGGTTTCGTGTTATGTTTGGGTACAGAAAAGGAAAGAGAGCCAGTACCAGACAGAGGGGAGCTTTCCGGCCATACAGATGGGAGCCCTGTTCTCTCATGTGAACAGCCACGAAAGCGTCTCGGACCAACTGCACGTCCCCGGGTGTGCTGCTGCTCCCACCCCGCCACGCAGCGGGAGCGCTCAGCCTCTTACCGCTGCTGCTCGGGCTCGATGTCGAAGAGACGCATCTCTCGCCTCTGCTTGGCCGTGAAGCCTTTTGTTTTCTTCCTCTTCGGCTTCGTCCTTTTCCTGGGGCAGTGCTCGAGCACCACAGCCTTCCGCGTCAGGAAGTCCTGGATGGCAGCGGCCTTGCGCCGGGGCATGCTGCTCTTCAGGAAGGCGCTTACAAACGCTCGGGCCTCGGCCGCGGGCTGAGGGCGGTTCGAAGGAGGCTGCCACCGGTTCTGCCGGGCTGGCCGCGCCGCCGCCAGCCCCTCGGTAAACGGAGGCCTGCCGCGCTCTGACGCCAGCGGGGCCCGCGTCCCCGCCGGTGGCGAAGCGCCCCGCCGGGCCGCGCCCCGCGGAGCGAGCCCGCCCCCTCCCCGCGGCCCCCGGTACCTGGAGGCGCGGCTGCCCCGTCTCCCCCGGCGGCAGGCGGCGGTACAGCTCCCCTGCAAGACACACAGCGAGCGCGGCGTCAGGCCGGGCCGCCGCCGCCACGGCCCCCCGCGCCCCCGGCGCTCACCCTCCATCGCGGCGGCGGCCGGTGGCGCTTCCGGCGCAGCGCGGTGACGACACGGAGGCGACGCGCGCGCCTGCGCAGAGGGGCGGCTCCCGGGCCTCCTCCGCCGGCGGCAGGCGCAGGCGGGGCCGGGGCAGGAGCCGCCTGTGAAGCCGGGCTGGCAGGGGCCCGCGCTGCCCGGTGAGCTGGCGGCGGGGCGGCGGCCCTGGCCCGGGGGGGAAGGGGCGACAGAGCCTGCCCGGCAAGCGGGAGCTAGGGAAAGGGGGAAGGCTGCGGGGCTGCGTGCTGTGAGGCTCTGCGGGGAGCTGGTCCCGCTCGGCGCCCGGCAGGCCTGCCGTGCCGGTGCCCCCCGCCGCGCTGCGGGCTGGGGCGGAGCCCTGCGTGTCCCGGGGAGAGCAGCCGCCCCGCAGGCTGTGGCGGGCACCGGGGTCCCGGGCGGAGCGGTGTCCCTCAAAAACCACGAGCCGTGCCGGGCTCTGGCGCGGAGGGAAGCCGTTGCAAAGATCAAAACGCAAAGAACGTAAACCAGGGAAGTTACAGCGCCTGTCCCAGCCGCAGGGTTCTAGATTGTTAGACCAGGCAGTTGGATCAAGCCGGACAGCGACCTTTGGATAGCTTCAACTTCTGCTGGGTGTCTGAACGGTCACGTTACTGTTACTGCACAAGGCACAGGCTTATTGCAGCAGAAATCAGGATGCAAAATGAACATTGTTTCTAACCAAAGAAACATTATTAGAAAATGAAACTTGACAATTATTTCTCTCTTTTACACTAACAAAGTCTCTGGCTGGGGAGAGTAAGTTGAGCACCAGATATTTCTTCTACAATAGTCGGGAAATTCATTTTTAGAAAAGTCTGGCCATCATACTTTCTGAACGCAGGCCACTTCGTTTTCTCCAGTCATCTGCCACTCCAGTATGATCGCACACACCTGGAGCGGTCAGGTCTGTTGTTCAGATATTGATCTGTCAGCACCCTTCCCACCGTAACAGCGTTGCTTTAGAGTCTGGATGTGTCACCCCTCGCTTCTTCTCCCTCATGGTGCAGTAGCTCCCACCAGAGATGCTGCGACATCCACCTTCCCATCCTGCAGCCCCCTCACCTTCCACCTTCTGTTGCCTCATTTGTTCTGCAGTTCTCCCCTGCCCACGATTTACAACACCAGTGCTGGGACCAGCCGCTGCCCGAGCTCCCCAGGCCACGGGCAGGCCTAGGCCCTCGCTGCCCCGCCAAAGGGCTTCCACCCCACTCCTCTGGGTAGGAGAGAGGGTTCCTTTGTTCCTCCCCTAGTCCCAGCCTGTCCTTCAAGGCCTCTCAGGTACCTGGCTCTTGTGTGCCTCTGCTCAGCTGTTCCCAGTAGCGAGCAGTGTCTCAAATGCTACCATGCCGTGCCTGTGCTCGCACACTCAGCAACATGGGATCTTTGTTTAACATCTGTCCCCGTGTTTCTGGCAATCAAGGACAAAAAGGAAGATGCTCCTTGCTTTGAGGTTTACCTCATCTGATACATCGCTGCCCTTCTCCTCCTGGGACAGAGTCTTGCTTTGAATCCAGAGCAGCCAATTCCTTTTCCTTGCCAGCCTAGTCCCAGCTCATGCTGCGCTCTGCTCAGACGTGATGGTTCTCCAAACATAGAAGAGGTTTATAGTCTTGTCACTGGGTGGGGGGCTGGGTGGGTTGTGGTGTTGGCTTAGCAGGTAATTAGGTGCTGCCTGGTGGAAGATACTTAGGGAGCAAGTTCCTGAGACAGGGTATAGGAAACATGATGATTTTGTTGCGTGCTGCAGTGGAGCACAGAGGCACTAAAGTGATCCCTAACACGAGGTGAAATTGTAGGTCTCTGTGTGTGTGCAGAGAAGAAAGGGCCGTCTCTGCAGAGTATTAAGCGTGGGCACCGGTTGGTTTGTGTCACAGACCTGCTGGCAGTTAAGTACATTGCCACAGCAAGCAGATCTCTTGGTTTTACAAAGCGTGGACTCCTTGAGTTGTCATTGCTACTCAGAAAAGATCAGTTTTCATGAATGGAGTACCAGGATAAGTGCTATGGGTCTTTAGGGCCATATGAGTGCTCCTTCGCTGGATTTATGCTGCAATTCCTAGGGCACTTCAGGGATTAATAGTCAAATCAGTGTTGGCGGTGCTAGTGTTGTAAATCCAATGATCCAGGCTAAACTGGTACCTGGGGAAGCCAGTCTCTTCCAACAGCTCTGCATCTTCATTTCCCAATTTATCTTCAGATATAATGTCTGAGGGAGCGCGATCCGCGTGTTAGTGTGTGTCCCCGCAAGAAGGCTCCGCGTCAGGAGTCGAGACTGCCATCAAGCGTGAAAAAGAATAGGCGAAGGAGAAACCAGAGAACAGGCAACAACAGTTTGTAGATAAGAAAGGGAAGGCTCAGAGAAATGAGGAAAGATGAGTAAAGTGTGAATATAAAATAAAGTGGAAATACGCAAACAAAATAATTAGAATGCATGTTTCTGAATGTGCAGCATCACCCGCTCCACCTGTCTTAGTGTCTTAGAGTTTTGAAGCTTTTTAATTCAAGTACATAAGCTTGAAATAGGTTTATACTGATATAAGTCCCTAATACATGTTACTAATATCAAGCTATTGGTGTCAACTTTGGCATTTCTGATTCTATTAAATCTATGTATGTCTTTATTTATTGCTATAATAATAACAATAATAGCCCAGCGCTGCAGCACTCTGCGCGTGTGCGCTGGCGGCCGTGTTGCTGTGCCTGCAGGTCGCTGCTGCGCTGCTGGGATGGGGCAGCGGGTGCGGGCTGGGCCAGGTGACGGCGGCCTGGGGAAAGCTGAGGGCCTGCACGAGCACTTACGGCACAAGCTTCAGACTGAGTCGCAGAAAGCTAAAACTGGAGCTGCAGCGTGACCAAAGACAGTAACTAAGGGTATTTGTGTGACACGAGAATAGAAGATCACAGTTTTTTTGAAAAATAGAGTAATTATGAACTGAAGTGAGAGGAGTACGTGAAGTTAACTGATGTGTGTAAAAAGTGACTGGGCTATACTCGCCGTTACGCTTTGCTGATTGTCATTGATACAAGAAATAAATACTGTAATTCTCTAGAAGGACTGTTTCAGCAAGCGTTTGAGCTCTGAAGATCAATACAGTTTATTCCTCTTTGCCAAATTGCATTAGCAGCTGACTTTGGTCCCTAGGGATGTCTGTACTGGTGAAATAATTCCCATTTAAAACGCTCAGCTCTGGGTATCAAGCTGCTGTAACACAATTTCAGCCCCCTGTCCCATGGCCGTGCCGCAGCTGCGTGCAGCCAGCCCATGTGAGTCCGGTGGCCAGCCGACCGCCTCCTGCCTGCGTCTCGCCACCCTCCACTCTGCCTTCTCCTTCTGCCACTGTCACCTTTCGGCCTGGCCAGGGCACGGGCCTCTCCATGCCGGCGTTTTCAGGGCGCCATGGCTGAGGCTGCCCGGCACACGCGTCTCCCCCAGCTGCGGCGGTGCGGGTGTGTCGTGTGCGGCACGGTGCCAGGGATTCCCTGGAAGAACCGCTCCAGGACAGGGCCGTGTCTGCGGCGGGCGGGCGGGCGGGCAGGTGGGAGCTGCCGCCCAGCCAGGCGGGTTGGCGGAGCGTTTGCTCCACGTTCCATGTCAGCGTGGGTTTGGTAGAGGAAAGTTTGCCAGTTCTGCATGTGGAAGCCCAAACTCTTGCGTTAGGGGTTTGGTTGGCCCATTTTAGACAGCTGTAGCTGGTTAACCAGTGTCATCTTTTGATGTACCCCGTGTTCACAAATATTTCTTCTCCACATATTTTCTGTAAGTTTCTCTGCTTTGCCAGCTCGTGTTTAACTTGTGGGCAGGGATGAGGTGTGCCCCTGGTGAGCTGTTCTCTCTGGCTAAAGGTTCGTTCTGTCCGCTGTCGCTGGCTCCTGGTCCCCTCGAATGGCGGAGACACACGAGGGTAAACAAGAGAGAGTGGCTTGGCTGCGTGCGGGGAAAGTAAGGAGCAGCCTGGAAACGGAGCCCCGCGTACCTGAGAGCGCGGAGAGCGGGAGGCGGTGATAACCCGGGGGTTTGCCGGGCGGCCCAGGGCTGTCACAGCGGGGCTTCCACGGGCGAGCGCAGCAAGCCGGCGGCGGGCTGAGCGCGGTGCGGTGCGGTTCCGCCGGCGGCCGCTGCGGGCTGCTCCAGCTCCACCGCCCGTTGCCGGCCCGGCCCGCAGCACCGCGCTCCGCGCCGTGCCACGGGAAAGGGGTCCGAGGGGTGCCATTCCCCGCAAGCCAAGGAGCCCGCGTCCTCAAACTCCGGGACAGGCTTGCCTCAAAATAAGGAGGTATGCCCTTCTTAAAATATTAAAAATAGGAGCCACCTGCAGATACCTGGAGATAACCACCGCAAACTGGAGCTACCCAGCCCTGCCTGGCGGGGCGACGCTGAAAAAGCAACGCTTCCTCCCCAAACCAGCAACGAGCAGTCAGTGGGGTGAGGCTTTGGCGGCCAGCATCTGGTTTCCCTGCCCGCAGAGATCCCCTGTGATCCCAGCACCCAGCAGGATGGCAGACAGACGCTGCTGCTGCTCCTCAACAGTTGGTACTTACTGATTAATACCAGCATTCTGCATCCATGTGTTATGCCACGACGGCCTGTCTTACGGTCATCACTTTTGCTGTTCTTTGACTCTCATTTAGATCTTGTTGAATATTTTATTTTAAAACATAATTAACATTGGCTTATATGTGATAGGGATGTGTGATGTAAAATGAGTATTAAACATGATAAATTATTACAGAGTAATAATAGTAATTGGAGTTACAGCAGATTGAATAGTTTAACATATTTCATTTGGATTTTACATAGCATTAACATAATTCATTAAAATTTAAAAAGAACACAGATAGGATTTTAGGCTCAAAAATCAATTGTGTTGGATTTTAATCCAAAAAATGTTTATACTTTTTTTCTAGAAAAGGGTTGCCAAATTCTGCAAGCCTGAGTGACGTGGTTTGGTTGTCTTGACTTGGCACTTTACCCATGGTAAGTAAGTTCTGGCCAAAAATGTGTTACTGTGTACTGCGCGTTACTGTTTGTGACAGCAAAAGGCGCAGTGGTGCCTCGCAGCGCTGCGTGCTGCAGCGCCGTGGCTGCCGCCGTGCTGTGCAGCCCTGCCAGGCAGGGTGCTGCCCCTGCGCCCTCTGCACCTCCCGGCACGCGCTGCCGGGCACCCGCGCACACGGGCCGCACACGGCGAGCTCCTCGGCGTGAACATGAGCTTTACGTACGCTGTGCGCAGCTCGGCCTCGGTGTGAGGCCAGGCCGTGTCAGTAGGACCAAGGGCACAGGGAGGAGGAGGCACGCTTTGCACAAGGCTTATGTTAAAATAGTTTGTGTTTCACTGAACCATCTTCCGCCGTGTTTCCCAGAAGGTGCTTAAGTGCTTGCTTCTGGGGTCAGCATCCGGGCAGGGGGCTCGCTCCAGCGCAGCCAGGGCCCCAGGGAGCTGCGGCTGCACCCAGGCAGGGCAGGGCAGTGCCTGCAGCGCAGCTGCCTCCTGTGTAGCTGGCAGCTGCTACTTGCCAAACCACCAGCGTGCCAGGCTTTAGGAACTGGGATGAAATCCCAAGAAAGATGAAAAGGTTCATTAATTAAACAGATAGAAATTTCTCATTTTTCCTCCATAATGAGGCGTATTTCTCAAAGGCATCACTATCAGCAAGACCCTGTTCCTGCCAGACTCTTTCGAAGTAACACAGTTAGGCTGTCAGGAGTGAACCGTTCCGTTTAACACAGTGAGTGAGCCTGCACACCTCCGCAGCAATGCACTGCGGAGCCCGCACACGACGGGCTCGTCTGCCAAGGCACCGCACAGCTTCGGGTCCCGCTGGTTTGAACATGTCTGTCACAACACGCCAGCCGTGGGACATGTGTCCCCCCACGAAGTCTGGTAGTGTGACCCGGAGAAAAACAAGTGGAAACTATTTGTCTGTTGAAACTGGGCTGAATGAGCCCGGTGATGTCCCTTTTGCCACAGTCAACACCTGAACTAGCCATGTCCAGAGCTGCTGCCACGTAGTCACACAGGTTACGTATAACCCATAAAGAATACTGTGACTATGCTGGCAATGCATGTAGGCAGCATTTTTTTTTTGTTGTTGTTGTGTTCCTTGTACCAAATCAGCTTTTTATCAACCAGTTATAGAGGCACTGGTGACAAGATAAAGTGTGGCCCAAACCCTCCCGAGGAATTCAGGCAGATCCCTCTCGCGGGACTGCCACGGAGGGCACTGAGCCACGCGCTCGGGAGCCTCTTGGCATTTCCACTTCAAGTGTTCATGCACGGGAGGATGAAAAGTCATCACAGCACCCGAGGGTTCCGACTCCCGCTGCAGACAAGGTCTTTGTGAGCAGTGGTTGGCTGGTTGCACAGAGCTAGCGGTGAGGCTTTCAGCTCCCTCGCCGTAGTCTGATTTCTTCTGAACTGCCGGTGTGTGGTGGGGCAGTGAGGGGGTTAACACTGCTGGATTGCTTTCATAATTGGGAAAAAAAAAGCGCCTGTCCCAAGCCAACCAAAAAAACCCTGTTTGAGGTCAGTGCTCTAGTAAGTGCCTTTTAAAGAAACAATAACCTGGTGCAATAGAAAATATTTTGTCCATCTCTTCAGTAGAAATCTGATAAACCACGGAGAGAGGCAGGTGTCCAAGGAGATAAAAGTAATAAAGGCAGCTGCAGTTCTGGCGTGAACTAGCCTGTCAGACTGGTAATTAAATGAAAGCCCCTCTCAGGAAATGCTGGAAGCTAATAGATCTACCTGGAGATGCCAATTCATTTGCCTCAGCAATATATGTTAATTTTAGCATGAGATTAATGTATACATTTTGCAGTGGGACAAAATGGCAGTAGTGGGAGGGGGAGAGCTTTCATCCTGCCAGTGATTATTTCAGGTGGCAGAGATTATTAAGTATCTTATACTTCTTAAAAACACAACAGTGGATGAGAATGGGAGTGAGAAAATGTTTAATCTAAGCAGCTCCTCTAAACAGAATTAACTAATTATAGGCTTATACCTGACCCAAACCACATTCTGCCGGGGATCCTTTGCCACAGCTCAGGAAGTACAGAGCCCCAGTTAGCAAACAGCTGGAGTCGCTGTGCTGGTGTGGTTTAAAGGGATTTCGAAGCGGCACGTGGGTGTGCAGTCTGGAGCTGCAGTGGCGGATGGCACCCGCAGGAAGAACAGCAGTTAGCTGAGACCGTGGTCAGCGCAAGGGGCTTTGGTAGGTGCCCGGAGGAGGGGCAGGAAGGGACTGGCTCGTATGTGGACATGTGCTGGGGATCACGAACAGACCTGCACGTGCCGGCCGTGCCCGGGGCAGTGAGTAAGCCTCTGCCCAGGACCCCGACAGCTGCCCAGCTCCTTCTGCTTTGTGGTTGTCCTACTCTGGAAGAAAACTAATTCTGAGGCCAGACAGACTTCAACACTGGCCTGATGCGGAAGGCGGTGAGGGGACTGTGACCCCACTGTGTGTGTGGGCAGGGTGTGCTTGCGTGTCACGGTCTCTCTCTGAGGTCATTTTTGACCCCTGTGTCCAGTTTCAATCATATTTGTCACAGCCGTCCTCAAGCTCTCCTGTAACGTCCTGGCAGCTTGATGCGCACAGCTGCCTGCGTCAGGGGACAGATGCCCGCTAACACGGCGCGCCCGTCCCTGGGGCACAGCCGCAGCTGCCGGGGCTCGTAGTGGCGTGTGCCAGCACACAGGGCCCCCGCTGCCGGCAGCGCCGGCTGCAGCTGGGTGCACGGTGCTTGGAGGAAGGAGGCCCTGATTTACACTGCCGAGAGTGGCGTTAAGGGCATGACTGTAGGCATTTCAGCTCTGAAACACACCCTGCGGCACAGCAGGCTTCTTTCCAAAGAAGTTCTCTGATCTGTAAAATTATCAGCATTGAGGCAGCAGAAGCGAAGCAGATTTTCCTTCATTTTCTTCTGCCTTAGAGAGGGAAGACTTGCTTGCCCTTCAGTGTGATTACAGCCCATTTACCAACACTTCTTTTTGAATTTCAGACCTATGTTTTGGAACAGTCACAAGCAAGAAGTGTTTCCTTTCAGCGCCTGGAGCAGTCAGCGCAAGGGTAAAGTTTATTTAACAAAAATAATAGTTCCAGCTGAATTCACACTGTGAAATTACAGGTCCATTTAAAGCAAAATAGAAATGGTGGCGGGTTAGGGTCAGGGAAGGGAGATAACGACATCTGCTGCAAAGTGCATCCAACAGCTGTCTTCAAATTTTTAAGTTTTTATAGGACATTTTCCTTTTCTTTGTGTAATTATGTAAAAGAATAGAACTAAAAAAACCATACTAGATGCTGAAAGCAAGCTGGAGGCTTGCTCAGGGATTACAAGTGGAGACATTACAAATGGTGTCTCAAACGCTGGCTGATTTCAGAGCTGTGGGCTCTGTCCTTTCTGCTGTGGACCAGGGTGGAGGTCTGTGACCTTCCTGCCCGCAGGTGTGTCCCCGGGGGGTGTCCTCCCGGCGATCCCCACGAGGGCTGGCCCTGCCTGCACACTCCTGGCTTTGCAGCCATTGCCCTGATCCCACAGACGTCACCTTGATCCCCGCTGCTCCAGACTGCAGCTGTCAAAATGCACACTTTTTGTGAGAAAGAGGGTTGCTACCAGCTTTTCATAACAGCACTTTAAATGTAGTTTGCTGTTGCCACTCTTGCTATGAGACTGGCTGCCCCGTCTCCTCCCACACACTGCTGTAGTGTCCTTCTGCCCCTGCTCCAAGGGCTCCCCGTTCGTGTTCCCGTTGCGCCGGGAGGCAAGCTATAGACCAACCCCGGGGATGTCTGGTACATCCTCATGTATCAGCCCTGGGTGTTTGGCCGTGAGAGCTGTGGGAGACGCCGGGGAACTGGGACAGCCCCTGTCATCACCGGAGGGCTCCTGCGCCAGGAGATCGTCCTGGTGAAGCCCTCCATGTCACCTGGGGAGTTACCTGTGGCCCTCTGAGATTACCAAAGGGACTTCCAGGATTCTAAGAGACCTTGGGACGTGCCTTAGTGTATCTCTGTCTTGACACTACTGAATCCTGCTGAGCCCTGCCACAACCATGGCATTTAAACAGAGATCGTGTTCAGAGTTGTCCTCTTTTTTATGAGTTAAAATCACCAAAAAAGGTAGGAATAATAATTTCCCACATTGTCTTGCACATAAAAGCAACCAGGCTCCACAGCTGTCCCCATTGTCGCTGCCCACACAGATGTGTGGGGTCAGTTCTGCGGGGAGAAAGCAGGGATGTTCAAGGTGCCAATGATGATGTATTACCTGCAGACTGCAGCTCAAATTCTGCTCTGGCTTGGCAGAACCGAGCAATTTCCCTGCTTTGAACAGAGACGACCGACGAACAGACCAGCCGGAGCCCTCTTTCTTTGAGCTTTGAGCACCTTCAGCCCCGCCACGGCCCTCGCTGCAGCTCCGCTCTGAGGTCCTGATGCTGACAATAGCGGTGAGTTCAAAACCAGCTGAGCCTCCCACATGGCAACATGATTTACTAAACCACTAAGATATTGGGTCAGCCCTGTGAATCATTTTAATTATTTCACCAAACAGGTTGTGGAAATAGATCAATGGAAAATATGGCGTTTAGGCTTACAATGCTGTGCATTCATTAGGGGAAAGAAATTATATTAACTGATTTAGGAGCTAGTAATAACTGAAAAATAACAATTTAATGGAAGCCTTCCAATCGAGCACTTTGAAAGCAGGATACAGCTATACACAGTCTACCCATTTTAATCTCAGTCAAGTATACATCGCAATTTTTCGACTCTCAGAGAAATGTCAGTCAAGTACAAGTAACTTGTAGACTTTCAGCATCCCATAAATTACATTATAATGAAACAAAACCAAAGAAACTGTCAACAACCATTTAGACATACTGGCAGGGTTGTACAAACCAGGCACATGAACAATAAGAAAAAATACCGCAATATAACAAAGAGGAGGTGTTGCACAGCAGGGGCTCTTGTCCACTTGGAATTGATATTTCCGTGAGACTGTGGTTTGTGCTGCTGGGCTTGAAGGGCACTTCTCTCTCTGAAACGTTGGGGTTTTGTCTCAAAAATCTGCATAGTAAATATATGCTATATACAGGAAATATATATAAAGAGAGAGGGAGGAAAACAAACCAGAAAAACCTAATCTCTCCTGTGCAGCCAAAGCCAGGTGTCACCATGCAGTAGCTGGGGTCAGCACTGCTCCATTTCACTTATTTTACTGTAGCTGAACTAAATTTGGTACACTGTGTCCTGGTTTTCTTAATGCATGCACGACAGTCACCTGTGCTGTTAAAGTATTTCCTCCTGAAATAAGCTGTATATTGTGACTATTTAATGCCTTATTAGCCATCGAATAACTATGCTGAACCGAGCAGGCACAACTGTGGGCAAAATTTAAGCTGCAGTCAGATAGTGCACCTGTGTCGCCTGCTCGTTGGAAAGCCTGCATCCTGCTGATAGGCACTTCTCACATCAGCTGTCTCCACTCTTGTCTGCAGGCAGAGGTAAGCTTTTCTTTAAGCCCTCAGGCTAGAAGCATTTGAATTACGCACTTCATTGCACCCCAGTTAGCTAGGGATGCATGATGAAAATCATTATCAGTGAGTTTATTTGGGAAAACACCTTATTTTGCTACTTGGTCAGCATATGAAGAAAAAAACACAGACCCTTTTTCTCCACTGAGAAAACCTTGGTTTAGAGCAGAGTGAAACTTGGAGCCGTGGCAAATCGTGCTGCTCCTGCTTATTCACCTGTCTCCTTGAGCACCATCCGGCTGTTTTGGGAACGTGAAGTGTTGCTCAGATAAAAACAAATGGCTTCAGCATGGCCACAGAACGGACTGAGCACATTCCTTGTGCAGGCTGCGCGGCGTGGCTGGCTCCTACTCCTCAGACCCTGCAGGAGGCGAGCTTTGCAGCGTCCCCAGGTACGTGGCCCCTGTGGCCTCCCACACGGACCCCCCCCCTCCTCCCTCACCGCTTCACAGTCGCACTCCCAGCTAGACACACCAAACTGGGCAGGTTTTCCCTGTAAAGGCCAGCAGCAACAGCTGGGTACCAACTGTAGGGAAACGCGCTGTGTGAACACGGCATTTTCATGGCCCTGAACGTGAGCAGTGCTTTCTCTGGTGCTGCTCTGCTCCAGAACCCTCCAGTGGCAAGGTCTGAATTACCCTGGGTAATGAGCCTAAACTTGGTTGATTTTTCCATGCACATTTACAACCAGCTTGACAAATACTTTCTGAACCCAGCAAAGCTCCATGCATTTGCTTTTGAGATGGTTTGCTTTAGTGAAATGCTTTAGTCTAGCATAAGACCCCTCTGGTCTTCAAATAACTCTTGGGTTAAGAAAGAGATCTATCTTACATTCTTGAAAAATACTGCAAAAAGTTCAACTTCTCACATTTGACACTGTGGCAAGCAGGATTTAGTTCCATTTACTCAGCCTTGATATTAAATCATGTAACAGTTCAGATTCTGACAGGTGCCTGCTGTGTGTTGCTCACTACTGTTTTGCTCGTGTTTGAGTCCCTGGCTGTGGCGGCTGCGAGGCGAGCCCTTCTCCTGTCCCTCCCTACACGCTGAAAAACTGCAAGGGGACCATCAGCAAACCCACAGCAGGACCAACGCACTGGTATGTACTCAGTTCAGTTTTGGTTCTCCTCTCTGGTAAAACGCTGCTTACGTCCCTGGAGACTGAAATGCCAGTGTTATTAATTATTAAAAGCTTTCACTATATGTGGAGTCTGGCTGCTGACTGCAGTGCGACTCGGCAAGCTTGGGTACAAAGTCATTAGCTCAACCAGCGATTTAACCATAAACTGAGGTTCATTTTAACGAGGACTGCAATTAGCACCTTGCTGTGCACGTAAGTAACTTGAGCCTTTCATACCATATTATACTATAAAAGTTGAAATTATATCCAAGCACTCTATAAATGGATTACACTATTATCATTATTTGTAGCACTGAACGATTGTATTTTTACTGTCTTGCACTGAATTAGCATAAATGAATCACAAATGTGAGTGTATTCGGTAAAGATCATAAAGTAACTGATGTTTCCTTAATCAAGCTGTACATTTTCATCGTCTCATTTGGTTTTGTTGCCTTTAGCTTCTCTCGCGCACTTTAAGGAGTGCCGCATTCCCCTCGGGGTAACAGGTATCACTGACAGGCATGGTTCGGTTTAGCTCATCCCTCCGCAGAGCCATTCCTTGGCCTGACTCGGATTTAGCTGTGCACACCATGTCCTTGGCCAAGGATTTATCAACGTTCCCAAGCAAGCGCAGCTCCCAAGCTGAGGCGGTGAGGCACGCTGCCTAGGCACTGCCAGCCGTCCAGAGCCAGTGTCTGCTCAGTGTGACCACGGGGGCTGTTTCAACAATGTCCCGATTCCGGTCGGAGACGCAGGAGTAGTTTAACTAGGGAAACCAGGCTTTTGAGTCCTGAGGCACTTGAGGGTCCCTCCAGGAACTGACGGGTGGCTTTTCGTGGTGCTCCCGCTGTCTGTGCTGGCTTGAAGCCGGGGGAGAGCGCGTGGGGCCGAGCCGTGCACTGGGACACTGGGCAAAGCGTTGCCTGAGCTGCACCAGCCACGGCCGTGGGCGCCTGGCACATGGCACCTGCCACCCTGCTTTCAGCGCTTCCGAGGGGATCCCAGAAAGCCAGGGAAGAAAAATTGAACCATCAGCCTTTTTGAATTATTTATTGAGACCATGGTCATTTAATTGGTATTAAACTACAGATGATTTTCTGTATGAGATTTAAGAAAATTTTTAACAGTAACAGGAAACCAAATCTATAGGCAACAAATAGGGAAATCCATTAACTAACTCTGCAGCACAGTCTTCTTCGATTCAACTCTTAATATAACTGTGATTTGCTTGGAATGCCCATAATTGCTATAATTAAAAGGCTGGCAGTCACTAGAGGAAAAACAGGAGACTTCAATCGATTCATTGATATTAGCATGGAGCCTTCAAAAAAGCTGTCTTATTCAGGGCTATATTTTGGATTGTCATTGATGCAGATACGAACCACGTATTTTCCCCAGCTGGCTCCATTTATAATAATATCCATCTTTTACTCAGCAGAGATTGCTGGGTTTTAGAAACATGGTCTAAAACCAACAAACCCTTCCTCCCTTCTTCTTGCCCACGCCCTGTAAAGCCACCCAGCCATGCCCAGAGAACTGGCACTGGGGCAGGGCAACACAGGAATCCCTCATGGCCGCCCTCCTGCCTTGCTGGGCTTCTTCCAGCCTTTGTCGCGTTCCCTTTGGTTTAGGGCCCATTAATTTTCCTGCGCAGTAACGGTAACTGCTGCTGTGTGAACAAAGCCCAAGCCTGGTGCACGCATGCACACAGCCCTGGGCTCTGCCTCGGGGGCATCTCGTCAGGGAGCGAAGCCCTCAACTGCGGAGCACCGCCGAGCAGCCCCTGCGTCGCAGCTCAGTGATCTGCAGTGCTAGAAAGCTGCCAGCGGACAAAAACACCACAAAATCCCCAAAACAGCGAAGAAGAAAAAACCCCACATCTTTTCTCTGCTGTAAGTGAATGTTCACCATCTAAACGCTCTGTTTATGAATCGGCAGTGGTTTGCACCTCTGCCAGGGCTCGCAGCGCTGGTTTCCCTTACCCGGTGACACAGGTGCTGTCCCCGCGGGCCGGCAGGTCTCCAGGCTGTGGGGCAGATCCTGTGGCCGGGCTGGCAGAGCCTTTCCCTGCTCCAGCAAAACCAGGCAGCGTGCCTGCTCACTGCAAATTAGTATTCTCACCACAGCCCCTCTCCCATCAATCTCTGGTAAAAGCATTAATTAAGACTTTAACATTTTTGATCCCATCAATTTTCTGTTCATTCCTTATTAAATAGATGTACTGGGGGAGTTTGAATAATAACTGCCCGAAGTTTGGGGAAAACGAATAAATGAACTTTGCCCGCCTCTGGCTAAGCATGAAATTTACTGTGTAGTAACAAATGCAACATGGGCGGCTCATACATTAACCAGCCTAGTTTTGACACACAAATTTGGGGGCACGTTATTTACTTACTAATTCTGAGTGAGTCGAGGCTCCAGAATTTTTATGCAGGAAATGAAAAATGACATGTTCAGACAGTCTCTTGCATTCTCCATCACAGCGTGGAGCTGCTGGCTCGCCCGTCTTCCCTTCGGTGGTGTCTTGCCCTCTTGTCACTTGCAGCGACGGCATCAGGACTGCACGCTGTATTTTCCTTGGGAGTTTTGCCAGAAAAGGAGCCTCCCAGGAACCAGGTAAGTTTGCTTTTTACTTGCTAGGTCTTGGCACTTTGAAGGTCACCTGTGTCCTATAAAACTACTTTTTGTTCCATGTATGGCTCTAGCATTGGCTCTGTTACACTGTTGTAAATCCATTCATTTTTGTAGAAATCCATTGACTCGCAGTGAATTTATAGTGGTATAACTGTGAGCAAACGAAGGCTGATGGCACAGACTGGAAATATTACATGGAAAAGTGCAAAGTTCTATTGATTTTCTCTCAGGAAAAATGTGTTTCCTTATGATTGTATTACAGATGACTCCGCTCTGGCCCCTAACAGCCATCACTCACACTTCCCAGCTCGGCTGCTGGGGCAGGGGCCGGGGGTTGTCTCCCCAGGGGCCCGGGGACGCAGCCACCCCACCACGGGTGCTGCAGGGCCTTCTGCCCGGCTCTGCAGGAGACAGGCCGCCTTTCCACAGCTCTGCTGGCCGAGCACTTACTCCTAATCAATTCTGACAGCGGACACCACGAGGAATGCTGAGATTTATGAAAGAGCAAGATTTGCCACAAGCCCCTGTCCATTAAGGGTACAGCAAAACCTCTCTTTGCCCTTTGTAAATACAATCAGCAGAAGTGAGGCAGTTGCCCTTTTCAGAAGAGCGAGCACTCTCAAAGGACAGATATTTTAGCAAAAGTGCTTAACGCACTCACAAGCAATAAGGCTCCAAATTCTTTCCATTCTTCCATCAAAATGTTTCTCGTTCCTGTAAGTGCTTTTTAAAGACCAAATACTGTACCAAAAGCTGCAGCCGCCGCCTCAGCCCGGTATTTCCCCTGCACTACGCAAATGCGGAGCCAACCACAGGCTGTGCATTTTGTAAAAAACCCAACCGAAGGTGGAAGCCAAGGCCCCCAAACCTGGAGGACTCATTCTGCACGTTTCTGAAGGCAGAGTTATAGTGAAGGTAAAGGTAGAGCCAGGTTATCTTGGCAACCTGCGCCCCTGGTGAAGTCATCCTGTGTGCTGGGAATGAGTTATCTCTGCATGCGCGCAGGTCTGCACTGGAGAGAAAAGATGCCTGTTGCTCTTGTTAGAAGAGATTTTTCATCAAATCCGCAGGTTATTGTTTAGTAGTTCTGAGGTTTTATAGCGAATTGGAATATAAGAATTGTTATTCCTACTGCGGCACACTTAATTCTGATCTCAGAAAGGATAAAAAAAAAGTTATTTTTAGTTGCAGATTTAATATTTTTTCACCTTTAATGTGATTAAAGTCTAAAAGACCTTGATAATTCTACTCCTGCCACAGCACACAAAACTCCAGTGGCTGCCACATCCCAGTGCAGGCAGCAGGCTACAGTACAAAGGGAAGGACAAATGCCAGATGATGTATTTGTGCCCATGTTTTCTGCAAATCACACAGTATGCGATTCAAGACATAAGTGATGAAGCAGAAGTATGACAGCAAAGCAGGGCATCTATTTACTAGGAGACCATGCTGAGGTATGGCTGAAGTTGGAATAGAAGCATATCTAGTCCTAGATAGACATGCTCTACTGCCTCAAGTGTCAGCTATTTATTTAGACAAATTTAGACAAGATTTTCTTCTTGTGGAAAAAATTGTTTTGGTTCTCTGCCTTGGAATGAAGATGAGAAATATTCACTGCCCTTGAGAAAAAGCAGCAGTGATGATGAGCTTGCCAGAAGACCCACAGTTCAAACCCAGGCAGGTTTCACTTTCATGGCCGGCTGATACTCAAAGGATTAGAGCTCTCGTGACATTACAGACTCCGCACACACCTCTGCATTGAGGAACTGTCCTGGAACAAGTTCCCAGACGTGAATGCCGGTATTAATTTAGGCATGGTCCGACATTCAGATCTTCCTTTCCACCTGTCTTTTCCTCTCAGGTTATAAAAGCCTTGCCCTCCCGCGCACACAGAAGCCAACGGCCATGCTCGCTCTTCAGTGTCTCATACTCCGATGCGCCTCCAGGCTTCCAAAAACCACCTCCCCCAAGCCCTTCCAAAGAGCGGCTCTGCTTTCTGTGGGACAATTACGGATTATTCCCCAATCCGCAGGATACTGCAGCTGGCGCTAAGGGGATGAACATTCTTACAAAGATTTTACCACCTTTGGATGCCCATGGTGAGCTTGCCCCAGTACAAGAGGGCTTTTATTACCACAATGTAGGAGCATGCATGAAACACAGGTGCATTTTGGTCTCACACCTTGGGAGATGCGAGTGGCACAAATCCCTCCCTCTTACTGGAAGTCCTAGAAAAAGCAAATTCTGACCATCTGAGAAATTGTAAATCCCTTCCTACCCTCCTTCTAGAAGAGGACTCGGGTACGAGGTGAGGCAATGGCACATCCCACTTTTGCTCCACAGCTTCTGCTGCCAGAGTCCTGCTGGCGCTGTAGCTGTCACTTTGCCATTTCCACAATTAAGGTCCTTGCTAAAATGCTATGCAAATGAGAGGGTAAGAATCACAGTCAGACAGAGCAAATTTCAAAGCACTTCACTAAATTCAGCTACAGAAGCTTGTGTTTCTTTACCAAGTCACCCTATTATCACACTTAAAACCCAAGCATTTTGGAACAGAAAAATAACTGCTGTATTTACTGTAAAAAAGCCTTTTGCTTCATTAGAGGAAAGCTCACTTGGTAAGACAAGTGACATAATTATGTAATTTTAAAAATCTGAATGTATTTTAAACAAATACTGGAACCAGGTCTGGGGAATACAGCATTGCAGGTTGATTAATTTTGTTTTCCACTGGTTGATTCATCTTTTTTCATAGAGGCCTGGAGAAAACCAAAGCAACTTACCTTGAGTGCTCCACACTGTCACGCAGTCCATCTGACTGGATCTTGCGTGAACTGTCCGGGGATAACTGGTGTCATCGCAGGAGGGCACAGCTACAGCTTGTGAGTAGCTGTCGGCACATTCTGTTGTGGGGTTTGCCAGTACATGGGGGTGTGTCATAAATAACTGATTTCAATTTTATTTTGTTTGTGATGCACCTTTCCTCAGTTCTCTGTGCTGTGACAAGGTAAGGAACAGACACAGCCATGAAGCCTACTCAGGGAGCTTCAGGACACCGGGAAAGACACACACATCTGTAAAAACTTTATTTCAAAATCTTTTTATTCAACTGTTATTCAGCAATATACAATACAGTTTATAAACAAATGTCTTACCTTGTTTCCAATCTTCATTTAAAAATAAATATTATTGACAGTGAATATTAATTATGGTAAGATGTACCTTTTTAATTAAAATGTCTCCAAAAGAAATAATTTAATTAAAAAAGAAAAAGTAAATCCAAAAAACCTAAACACAATAATCTACTAAAAATATTTCCTTTCTTAGGAAGGGCTTTGACCCAACATCTTTACATATTGTCATAAAGATAACTGCTCAACAGTTCGTGCAAAATGAAGAGTCAGAGGGAAGGTTTAGAAAAGAAAAAATATTACAGTAAAATAGAGAAATCATAGGTGCGATGCATAGAGCAGGGCTTTACACCATAGAGTCTGGAAACTAGATGCATTATTCTATGTGGTTTACTTTTGTGGCATCCCCAAAAATATGTTTTTCCCCCCATGTAGAATTTATCATGCTTCTTTCAGTCTCTTTCTGTCCATCTTTAAAACTGTAGGTATTTTTTTGTCAGGGGTTTGTTCTGTTTTTAAATAGGTTCCTTTTTGTTTGGCTGAGAAGGAGTGCAGGAAGTAGTCCGTCAGTGGTTTACTAATAAATGTACAAGCTTATGCAGTATTAACAGGAACACATATAGGAGTGGGTCTGTAGCATAAATAGGTCCTGTACCTAGAAAAGAGACACGAGAGAGAAGGAGATTTTACTCTCTATATTTTCCAATACAGAAGATTAAAAGCAGAAGAGAAATATGGGAAGATTTATTTTTATCACTTCAGAGCCAGGGGTCAGAAGCTTAATTTTAATAGTAAAACAGCATCCTCAAGCTATCCAACTCAAATAGCTTTCTCTTCCCCCTCCCAAATCTAACTCCACTTAGGTCATTTCATTATGCATCACTAATGGTATGCCTAAACTTGGCTTCAGCCAAGTTACCAGCAATTGAGATTTCTATAAATACACCTTAATGTGGTATATAGTTTCTCAAGAAATGACAGGTATCAACCACCCATTACTTTAAAGGGAAATGACAAATGCTGCGCCTGTACTCCTTGATTAACAGGACACGAACCGATTTCATTTGGAATGGGAACAGCAAGACCTTGACATCTTCTTTACCTTTTATTGGAAAGAGCAGAGTTTTAAATTAAAAATGTGCACAGGAGCTATAGAAAAACAGAGGTCAGATGTGCAACACATCTGCTACAGTCATTTCGTCCAAGCCCAGGGAGAGCAAGACCGCTCCCGCTCCTGTGAGGTAAGCTTATGTGGCACGATAAAGGGCTGCAGGGGCAGTTACGGATGTGCCATCACGAGAAAGCTGGTGCTTGCAACCTTACGTCAGTCAAGGGAGGACGCAGCTCTCCCTGGGCAGGGGCAGACACCGATGCCTCTGCTCACAGCGTGAAGTGGCACCCATGTCCATACTGCAGCTCACAAGGCTTCCCTGCCTTGTATCCACTTCCACTAAGGTACCTGTTCAGGTTTTTTATTTTCTAGTTACCTGTGCCAAAGAGAGAGGAATTTGCTGGGTGCCCCTGTGGTCCAGCCGCTCGCCCTTGTGTGGGAAGGCTGCTCCATCCCTGAAACGGGTCCCTGCTCTGCTGCCTGGCAAGGGTGGGAACAGCCCCTTCCCAGGGAGAAGTTCTGCTGCGCTGGTGCAGCCTGCGGCATCGCTGCAGGGCCAGAGCTTGCTGCCTCTCCCTCCCCGCGCTCCTGCTGAGCCCGGGCAGACAAGGCTGGACAGGTCCACCGCAGCAGCTGCTTAGGTCCCGAGTGCCACGGGTGACACCTTTCCAAAGCCATGACATGGACTAGTGGGTGCAGTTGTCACCCACACTCTAACATGATGATGTCTCATGTGGCCATGGGACATTTCCACAGGGGTGAACGCAAAAGCAGGAGCCCAGCCGGAGCTTTGCCCTGCAGCCGGAGTGCCCAGAGGCACCCGGGGAGTGGCTTCATCAGTGCTGAACACTCCACATACAGGAGTAATCGATGCCCAAAATACTGACAGCCACCCAAAAAAGTGACTGTCAGAGCCACTTTGCAAAGTGTGAAAGCTTTAAAAAAGCGTTTTTTGCCTTCAGTATCTCTGGAAAAGGAATCAGGCCATTTCTATTTAGGAAACTCACTTCAGGCACCCTAATGCAAGTACTTTAGTCTTGGTCTCTAGGAGATGTGAGTCTCTCTCAGCTGTGCCATGATCAAAGGAAATACCTCGAACAGTTCCTGAGCAAACCACTGCTCTTGGGCTCACTGTTCAGGCTGCCTCCTAATCTATACATACCTCACCAGCAAAGCTAGAGTATTATTATTCAATATAAAAAAATAGTTCATAGTAATGTGGTGTGCAATTGAGGAACTCAAGAAATGTCCCCATAGTGCTATCTCGTACACACCTAGGCTGTGTGGAGATTATTTAGTTATTAAGGTTTTAATTAAATCCTTGCATGCACAAACATGTGGCTAAGGACGGCCTACAGAGCAACAGCAAGGCATTAAGATGAATACAGGATTTTTTGTTCTTTTTAAAGCTGAAAATTATTAATAAACACAATTAACTCAGGTAGCTAATGGAGTAACTCATTAAATTCTTGCAAAAAGACACTTCAAGTGCGTGCAGGACCCTGCACAATATCGGCCAAAGCTCAGGTTCCCAGCCAGCACATGGGACAGACCATCGCCAGCCCCACACGTTCGTGCTGCTCTGCGGCAGCAACACTGGAGTGCACAAGTGCAGCCTTGCCTTGGGAGCCAGCCCTGCAGGGTCGAGGCGCAGGGAGGGTCTGCGTGGAGACCTGCAGGCAGGGTGGGCAATTCCCCTTCCTGCGCTGAGGGGGTGAGGGCAGCGGGAGCCCTGCCCGTGCTGACGCCAACCCTGCCAGACGCGCCAGCCTGGGAGCAAACAGGGCTGCGACAGCCATTCCCCAGCCTCAGGGACGTCCCTCCTCCAGCAGGTCCCGCCGCTCCCTTAAAAATACACAGCCAATTCACAAATACATTACATCCTACAGTTTTAGCAAGGATAAAATCCTAACAAGAAATATGCCTACACCAGCAAGAGAGAACAGTGTGCTGACAGGGAAGGCTGATGGACCCATTTTCTGTCCGTCTCTGAGCCTGACATGCTGTGTGGTATCTGAACATGGAGTGCTTGCTCACAAATTGCAGTCACTGGCACAATGGACCCATACTTCCAGGCAGCCCATCCCCACTTCCAAGCTGTCAGATGGCTCTTCTCCCTTCTGGGACACGGCACAGTTGCGAGAACGCCAGCCCAGGATGGTCCCCATGTGCTATCACCATCCCCTGGGCCTGGGGACAGCAAGGGCAGCTTGGCAGCAGCCGACACTCCGGGCAGCTACGTGCAGCTCACAGGTGCCAAATTTCTGCCCATTCCCCACCTGCCCACCCCTGCAGTAAGGATCTGGCCTTGGGTATTTATTATGCTCAAACCGGAGGATACTGAGAACCCATTTTTCCCTGCCAGGGCTGAACCTGTTCTTTCAATGAATAGGACTCGAGTTTGAGGAGATGCTGCCAGTTACTCAAAAAGCAAGGTGTGCTTCTGTATGGGGGGAATCCCCCTGGAAATGCTGCGGAACTCAGCCTGGAGAAACTGGCTCGGGTAGCTTGAGTGCTCTTACAACCATCACAGTGAAGGGCTGCGAAGGACACCAGGTTAGGATTGTTTCTGTTCCGAATGGAAAGCAGCATTAGTCACAACTCCCCGCAGCAGCTGTGTGCCTGCTTACCAAGATCATTCCTATGCCAGTTTTTGACCTTTATGTAGTAGCTTTAGTTTAAATCTCAGTGCAGAACTGTGAATTAATGCAACAGTCCGAATTTTTTGTCTTTTCCTCTTCTAGAAATTGCCATTGTTTTTAACTTACACTCTCCATCTTCTTAATTTGACAAGGAGTCAGTTGTCTGTTAACAGAATCTCAGCAGTTAAATAAAAAATATTTTTAAAAAACTATTTGCATGCATTTATTCTTACTGAACACCAAATACAAACTTATTTTTTCATACTGACTCAGTGTTGTTTTGCTGTAAGACTTCAGGCAGTAGAAGCAGATACACAGAATTTCAGAATTCTCACCTCCCTCTGAACACAGCAGACCAGAAACACACTTTCCAGTAATTTCTCCCTGTTTAGTTAACCCAAACCCTTTTCATTATAGGTAGTATTGTTTATAAACAAGCTGGACTTAGTGTCCTTAACTCTGCTTTTACTGCACTAGTGGAAGTCTTAACTTTTACTTTGTAACTGGCTACATTTGTAGCTGTAAACAAACAGAACCTGGTCTTGACCACTAGGATCTGCACATGCAATTGACCCAGGTCAATTTGAGAACAGAGTTTCTACACAGAGGCTTTAAATCACGAGTACACAGTTACTTACAAACTACAGACACTTACAAGAAAACATTTCATTTATATTTTGAATATTCATTTAATGTTTTGTTATTGTAAACTTATTTATTACTACATAGATTTACAGTTTTGCCTTTAAATTATTTATATGCACACAGCTAAATGGGAAAGTCTACCACTAAGCAGAACAGGAACAAATTGTTCTGTTCGCATATGGTGTAATTGCTCTCTCGCATCACTCATTCTTCAATTTACAACATAATAATGTTTTACTGTAGTTTTCTATTTAATAATTTGTTTTGTGCCAGCATTCATCACAGTTTGACTTAAAACAGTTCATCCAATTGAAAATGAACATTAATTAACCGAGTGACTTGTGACACATGGAAAACATGGGATGATTCTTTTGCAAGCTATATTTAACCAATGGCCAAAAAACGGGGTTTCTAGCAGTCTCCTATTTTTCTTCCTAGAAAGAATCTGAAAAGTCCCTTGATGTTTCTTTCCGAGATGGTGGTAAAATGCAGTGACCCATATAATAAAAAGCTGAAAGACATTGGTAGCTTATTTTCCTTGAAAGATGAGGTAACATCTAAAATCTGACTGCCTGTTCACGATGGAGCTGGGACCGCGGCTGGCAGTATCACCGGCTTTTACGCAGTGACCTGTTGGCCTCAGCCTGTCTCTGCGCAGAACAACGTGCAATTAGAACTCTCAAACCTGGCATTTCATTAGGAGGTGAGGGATCAAACTGACCACACAGATGGATTTATTCTCTCAGGCCAGAAACTTTAGACTGTGCTGGAGACATATTCTTGGAGAAACTGCTCCTACGATCTTTTATCTATGGAAAAAATAGGGTTTTATATGGGTTGTTGGTCAGGGATCATTACAGGCAATAACCTCCTAGATACAACAAGTTCTTTCTCGCTGACATGCATTTGGAGCAGTTCCACTGAATTGAAGGGAATTTACCAAACTTCAGATCTAAGAGCTTCTTAGAAGTTTTTAATTAGAAAGGCACTAAAGTCCCTATGCACTTACTGAAGAGATAATAAGCTGCACCACATTAGAATTACTCCACAATCTGAGACATGATCTTCTAAGCTGCATATGTCCTTCTTCCACTCTGAAATACTTGCGGCACAATCCACACACTGCATTTTGCTATCACGTTTTTTTTTAAAGGCTTGTAACTGGTGCCCTAAACTTTCTACTCCGCACCAAGTGCTGATTCTCCAGGATGGTGTGCAGAAGTGTGTCCAGAGCCTGTGCTAACTTTAGCACCCTCTCCCAGCTAAACCCCAGAGCACTGCATGTAACGCGAGCTGCTCTTGGTAAAAGAAGGATGTGGTGCAATGGAAATCTCTGTAAAAATACAGAGCTGTGGAGCCCCCAGTGTTCCTGGCTTTCAGCTGGCTGTGGATCATCATGCCTAGGCACAACCAGAACCAGCTCCCCAGCTGCCTTTTGGTGTTGCTCATTTTGGCAATGGTGACTTCCCACATACTTATAAGCAACTGCATGGGATCTGCTCACCACTGAAGTTGCCTAGAAGGCATGATGACAAAATTAGTTTTCTACCCACTACTCATTTTTATTTATGATTCGCTGAATTTTGGAACGGCTTTCCATAACTCATCTCAAAAAAGCCTCACAGAAGTCAGCACATATTTATTTCTACACAATCATACAAGTGTCAGCTAGGGATCCTGCTTTCTTCCTTCATTCACGTCATCACGGTTCTTAAAGTCAAGAGTAAATCTTCTCACACAGCTGGGTGAAACTATCATAATTACCCTCCACACTCTTCTTGAAAATACCCACCTTTCACTTCCCTTATTCACACCGTAGCCTCAAACTCTCCAGGACACCCAAACCAGTTTTACTGGGCAGAAGGCACTGGCCAGAGTTTTGTAAAACTGTCATCATTTTAGTTGTCCACCTTCTCTCTTAAGAGATCCACTGCTATGTTCAGGCCTGTATTTACAAGTGAATTGCCGAAAGACCGTGTAAGAAGGGTAACTGAAAGCCACTCCTATCCTGATCTTGGAAACTGAACAGGTTTTAGTATTTCAAATAAGATTCCATTTGCACTTGGAGTATTCAGCACTCCTGAAATGACCGCGTTTGACTTGCCCGTACCTGCATCTATTTATGTGCTGGGCTGAACTCGTGACCGAACACACAGGCGAGGTAGAACGTAAGTCTTGGTAACTCTGCAGAGGCTGCTGCACACAGGACAGCACAACGCCAGCTTCCAGCACAGGTAGCAAAGTAAGTATGTATATTTGAGAACAATTCTTTGTAGCAGCCTGGTTCTTAATTTTGATTGTTCTTAATGTCACATCTGGAAAAGCCCATCCAGGATGGAAGACCGTGGTGTTTTAGTGGTAATCCACAGCATGGATAGCGGGAAGGCATGGGAATTAGCGGCATACTGAGGGGCATGAAGGCACTGTTAAGAAGACCAGTGGAACCTTGTTTTCTTGAGAAGCAGCACCTTCCAGCTCCCTGAGCATTTCAACCAACATGCTTAACCCCCACTTTGAGAAAGGAAACTACAACATGGCTAACGACTCCTGCATACGGTGAAGCCCCTGTTTTAGCATATTCTATGAAAAACGGGTCACGTAGATCATATAGTTATGGACAGATTAGAAAACAAAGAAATTGGATGGCAAGGAGAGGCAGTCATGCAAGGAAATGATGCAGAAAGAAAAGTTTGGTGCTGATATGAAGCTAAGAAACGATTCCTTCCGCAGTGTCGATTTTCTGAAGTACTGCAGTGCTTTGCTGGAAGCCAATCTGTGTGAGTGCCTGTGGGGCAGAACAGATGCAGGAATTCGTAGAGGAGTTGGGTATATCTTTCTTAAAGCACTTGCAATTATTGTGGTAGATTTCTGATCACATTAGAGCTCATTTCAGCTGAGACTCATTAAGGCCAAATTGTTCTCACAATATTAGGACTGACAATCCCTTCCAAACATGCATATGGTACACAGATCAGTCAAGTGTTCGATTACCCTCAGTGGAGGCTCTTTCCTCCTTCTCCTAGATCTTAGGAACATTATTAGACATAAGACATAGGATTAGACAGACGATTGATCTGATCCAGTTCGACAGTTGCTGTGGGTCTGTGCGGCAAGACATTTTTGTATTAAACACAGCTACTAACAAACAGAAAGAGGGGTAGTTAAACTAGTGGATTTGATGAATGTATGGAAGTGCATATCAGGTAGGGACAAAGAAATAGTTGTACCTTTATCAAATATATTTCTACTTCTAAGATTACCAGAAAAATATGCAGCTTAATTGTCAACAGGCTGCCAAAAAACTCATCTCTCTTGTAACTACAGTTACAGGAAGTAGGGACACACAATACAGGGAACAGTTGGAGCATTTTCCCTCAATATATGCCCACTTGCCTTCTGTGGTAGCCAAATACGTACAGAGCAGTCAGCAGCCCTACTGAAAGCCTCACTCCCTTTCTAGGCACCACATTTGACTATGAAAACTGCTGTATTGAGAGAAGGTGGTGTCCCTGGAAAGCCCGGCAGAGCAGCAGCTCAGCCAAGTCACATGGAGCCAAGCCCTTGGGCGGCTGCTCTTGGGATCTGTCCTCAACTGGAGACAGCCAAAGAAACCACCCAGCCCCTCCAAATATCCACTCTTGGGAGAAAGTAAGGAAAAACATCAAGAAAACACCAACACTCATTTATAACAACCTCCAAAAGGAAACACTGCTATAGACAGGGTCAATGTAGAACAGGAATATATCCCGAATACCTAAAGAGAGTCATTCATTCTGTATAGATTATACAGCTTAGATACTTTACATTGTTCTGCATTTAAATCAGCCAATAACTTTCCTCTTCTGAGCCCTGCAGCCGGTCTCTATTTTGCAGTATATTCCCATAAACAGATTTTTGCTTTGCTATCTGCGAGATGATCTCTTCTCATCAGTTATCTCATTAAAGAGACCCAAAACAAGCAACTATGGATTTATTTCATTTCGAGAATTTTCTGCAGTTCTGTGATCTAAAACTAACTTAACAAAAATCCAGCACCATTAATTCACTCCTTGACATTTGAATAATGAGAGATACGAAATTCTCTATAATGTGATTTGCTGGAAAATGAATTTTGAACTACAACATACAGAAAAATAACTACATTAGTGGTAGTTCAGGTGGTAAATGAGCATCCAGACTACATGTCCTTCTTCAGTAGTACTATGTGAGCAAGTCCACAGCGTACTGGTGCACACAAACAGCAAAAAGCACAACTCCAACCAACCACACTGTGAGGCAATGAAGAATACTGGTAGCGGGGTTTCAGTTACTGAGCTTTGAAGTGAGTCTGGGCCATATTCTCAAGTTTTTCATTATAAGCAGGAGGACTAAAAAGCCACATTGCAGAAAGCAGGCAAGCTAGATATGGTCACACGATTCCTTAAGTCGACACTCTAGGAAAACACTTGCAATAGAAGTCACACTGGGCGGAACCCCAGATTTCACATTCTGTAATTGACAGAAGCTGTAAGTATTTGCAACCCAGAAGTAAAGAACAAGACACTGCAGTTCTCACTTCACTGTCTAAAGAGTATTTTTGACTTGATCGGGATTAGGAGCAAGCTGCCAATGTAGATGTAATTATCACTCCAACCAGAATTACTGAAGTTAAGCAGATCGAGTGCAGATTATCTAAGGATTTGTTTGAAAAATAACCCTATCCTGTCCATACTTGAAGAACAGAGCTAAGTGCATTAGCAGCATACATGATGATACAAGGAAAATGGCTGTATTGAGAGCATGGGCCTGAAAGAAAGCAGAGCCTATGATTTACATAAAGAAGGAGTCACCTTTTTGCTATAAAGAAACGGTGACGTTTTGGTGTTGACCCATAAACACACAGAACCCCCCCCCAAACCTTTCCAAAGATCGATACTTTCTATATATCAGCTAAAGACATTGCCGTGCCCTAGATTTAAGGGACATCAAACTTTACAGAATAAGCCAGCGAGGGGTTATTTGGAAAAACTGTCGACATGGGATATTCCTCATTGCCCTCTTTACATGTGAAATCTCCCGCTCCCTGGCGTGAGAGGGATTCAGATTAGAATGCTGATTTTAAAATTTATAAAGTAGTGAAGTAGTTCTAATTATAGCAGTTTGGCGAATTTTACACATGACCCACAAAACGACAGACACGGTGGACGATGTCCATTACAGGACTTACTGAGCCCTGCCCCACTCTGCAGTTAGCAGCCACTCCTAGCACACACAGCAGGGACGCGCCGCTTCCTAGCCACAGCCATGCAAATGCAGGGTAAGACCCCGTCTTACGGCAACTACGCGACACCCTCCGTCAGCTTCATTAGCACAGCTCCCTTCTCCAGCCGTGGCACAATGACCTGTGCACTGCCATCACACTGACTTCTCCACAGAGCACAGTTGCTGCTCTGCCAAACTGCTCTTCTTTCCAGCTAATAAAATT
Organism: Opisthocomus hoazin; assembly: GCF_030867145.1. Lineage (NCBI taxonomy): Eukaryota > Metazoa > Chordata > Aves > Opisthocomiformes > Opisthocomidae > Opisthocomus > Opisthocomus hoazin. The sequence continues at coordinate 14,522,303 of NC_134425.1, forward strand.
GCCTCCCAACTGATAACAGCCTAGCAATATAAAATACTCAGTTGTTAACCGCTGTTGTGACAAATAATACCATTCTGCTGACAACCCCATTTTTTCCAATACAAACCTACTTGAACGGTTTATTATTGACATATGGGACTGCTCTGCCATTATCTAATTTTAAAAAACACATAATAAACAGCAACAGGGAACCTGCCAGCATTCTCTCTGCTTTAGCAAAGCTAAATCAAAACCCAAAACAAATCCCTTTCATTACCAGCACAGTCCTGTCAGGCTCTGTTACGTAAAGAAGAAACATTTCTTTACAGAACTACTATAAGATTCATTTCCCGGCAGATCCTACTTCATGTTTGCTTTCCAACTACAGACTACCACTATTAATGTCCTTCTCAAAACCAGTACCAGTTAAGATCATCTTGACATTTCTTTGTGCTATGATTGTTAAGTAGACCATTTTAAGTATCAGCAATCTATAAAATTCACCGCACAGTTCAAGTTTTACTTTCTACACCAGTAAAGCTGCATCAGTACAGCAGAGGTGGGGAATGCGTAACAATTACCTGCCTCTTGTAAGTCAGCTGGTACTGCAAACTAAGACTCCATTTTACAAAGTATCTTTTGAAACCCTCCATAAAGAACTAGCAGTGTATGTACATTCCTGTCCAAAATGCTGTTTATTCATGCAAAAAAACACATGGGTGCGCTCAGTCTTCCCTCAATTTTCACTCACTAATTAATCAATCGCATATAGAAATCTAGACCAGCGTTAGATACAGCTTTCACATTCATTAGAAAGACCTGGACTATCCCTTTCATTGTGTTCAGTAACATTTTTTAAAAACATTTTTTCATCTATAACCTGAAGATATTAAAGAAGTTCAAATAATATTCACATTTCTGCAAGGACACTGCACAGGCTTTAGACTAGGTTAGTACAGTTTTGTCTGTCCTCCGGGGAACAAGCAAGAACCACTGAAAGGAGGTTACTCAAATAAATTGCATTTCCACAGTACAAAAACACTCTGGCACAGCTTGTTTCTGCCCTAGGTAATGAGGTGACACAGTACTGCAGTTCGTGCTTTTGTCCAGTTCGAGAATTAATCCGTATTACACGCAGACAAAAGAAGATATTTGACCTCACTTGTCCCCAAAGCAGCCTAATTTGCCTAGATATTAAAGTGCTAGTGATGTGTATTTAATGAGAATTCTTTTTGCATGTTTATTATCCAGTGACATTTAGGAGGTCAGCCTGATAATTCAGCTATGACCTCTGTCTCACTACTTTATTTAATGTAAAGGAAAATGTGATGTGACCCAGGTTGCATTTAACTACAAATAACAACTGAGTGTGAGCTCATATACGGTCTCAAAAAAGGCACAGGAGGAGTGAAGCAGACCCAGACATGACCAAGCTGGAAAAGCAGGGAGCCTAAGCTGAACAGCAGCATGGAGAGACTTTCCTTTCTTGCCATTTCATGTAATGTTCACCTACCAAAGATAAACGAGCTCCACGGGCTGTTTCTCCAACGAGCACGCAGAGTCATTCAAATTCTGACAAAGCCAGGAGAGCCCTGGACCCAAACCCTTCCCACAGTTAATCCAAACTCAACCACAGCCACTCCAGACAGAGGCCCTCTAACCAGCCACAGCTCCTTACGCTCAAGAAAACAGGGTGTTCATTTACCTTCCTGTCTCTAAGCTACAAATAAATACCTTTTACTTCCCAGTGCATGGTGGAGATCTAACATGTTTCCACATGGCCTCCTGCCTCCAGGTAGGTTGCCACAGCTTGACTTTGTGCATGTACTGCTCTTAGGAGCATCACCGGGAGCTGCACACGCACAGAGACTGCAGAATTGGGACCTGGTGCTTCATTATCTCCGGCCATGCAGCCCACAGGCAGACTTCCTTCTGCCTCACGCATTAAAGGCTTTGTGGGGGGGAGAGGGGGATAGGCGTGAAGACTTATTTTCTTCCTTGCTGTGAACACTTCATCTCTGCATAACGCATGAGTCTCTCTGTGTCCTTCCCAGAGCACTCTAAGCATAATGAAGCACAGTTTCTTGTTTCACACTCCCATCTTTGTTTATTTTATTTAAAGCTTTCACTTCAGAGTTGTGAGGCTAGAGATCAAACAAATAAAAGGGAATTTGAAAGCTGCAATGTCTGATCTACATTCTGCTCAGAAGTTAAACTAAAAATTGCCCCCAAGCCAGTACACAGGCACTCCTTTTGGAGACCATTTGGTAGGATGTAATACATCCAATTTGCCTCCCAGAAGGTCAGCATGAAGATCCTTGTTTATTACTTCACCTATCAGATAACAAAGTTAGTCTCATGACTAAGGCACTGGACTTAAATTTGAGAGATCTGAAATTAAGTTTTCGTATTTAATTTCACAGCTGCCACACACTCAAAGTCGGTCATCACTCCTCCTACCATTTGTCCGTCTGATCCGTTTGGACTACAAACTTTCTGGGACCGAGACACTGCGTCTCTCGCTCAGTGAGGCTCCCATGTCCCCCCTACTCACCCACTGAAAGCTAGGAACACACACATTAACACTATATGCGCTCTCTCGCTTACGCACCCCGGTTTTTTTTTTTCCTACAGCAAAAGATTCCACTTGCACAGAAGTATTTAAACTCAAAGCTAAACAGCACTGTCGTTCATAACCATACAGACAACAACTCCTTCTCTGACAGTATTAAACCCAATGATCTTACCAGCTGATCTTTGCCTCCTTGCAGCCTAAGTAACATGTTCTCAGTTTCCACTTCAGCCTACCTTACCGGCAGACATGCAGTGATCTTTTTCACTCTCGTGAGACCACAGCACTAAGTTTTTATATGGTAGTTTAAACATTACCAATAAAATTCTGTTTGAGGAGCTAATATTTCTGGCATATTGGGCAGTTTTTCTGTTACATTGGATCTATTCCCTTATATACTACGACATTGATCATAAATTTCTACCAAATGCTATTTCAGATAACATGTCCAAAACTATGGATTTTGTTTATACCTGGTTGAGATACCAGATGAGACTCTATGCTCTTTACAGAATCTCAGTAACAGACACATTTATTCTAATAAGTTCATGTTTCAGTTCAACTACAAGATGTAAAGAATCACATTTTTCCATGGTGCACGACTGGGACTCCAACCGAAGACAACAAGAGCCCTGCAGGCACATCTGAAAGCAGCATTTGATCTATAATCACATTTATTGGAATACGAGCACATAGAAGCCCTATCTTACTACACTGAATGTATTGGGAAGATTTCTATTGCAAGGAAAATAGGATTAGAACCCAATTCATGCAGGACACTGTGGCTAGTGCCATGCCATCAGCCTTTAGGCAGAGCTCTTCAGTGTATTAAACGAGAGTGTTTCTTAATCACTGATGGCAAATTCATTGTCTGAGCACATTTCTGCTTTTATACAGAGGAGCTATCCCTGTGTACAATGAAAAGACAAATGCTAAAGGCTTTTGAGAGTAAATGTATTAGATGATTCAATTATTACACACAGATTTGGTGCAAGTACTTATCTGTATGTGTGATACAGAGCTTGAAATAGGATAATGAGGCATCTGTATTATGGTACTATGCATATATATAATTCATACAGCAACACAGGGTTGGGTCCTGCAGTGTTATACACCCTGTGTGAAGAAAGATTTGGTTCGACTTGATGGCCCTACTGCGTGGACAACCAGCTAAGAAACTGCCTTGAGGGGGTGGACTTGAAACAAGGCATCTAGTTTACAGAAGAGGGAAAAAAAAAAAAAAGGATTTCCTACAAAGAGACTGCATTCTTTACAGAGAAAAATAATTACTGTACCTAAAATAGCTCTGAAGAACACCACTTTAACATACAAATGGGACACTCCAAAGCTCAGTGATGCCATTTTCTTTTCAGACATTTTGAATAAAGTTTAGTGCTTATCCAACCCAAGTGACAGCACTGGAGACGCGAGTCTTCAATTTCCTCACCAAAGCAGGCAATATCCCTTCAAGTCCTCATCACGCTGACTTCCACGTTAGTATTTTATCATGTCTTTGTCCTGGGTAGGGAGCAATGCTTGATGTCTAGGGGAGATCAATCCGTTTCTTGCCTCCAGACCACGCTGTCTCTCTCTGCTTCAAACTAAGTGCCTGGCCCAGACAACCCTTCTAAAACACCCCAGTGATGGGGACCGGGACAGCAACCAGCCACCTGCTTCACAAAAGCAACCAAAGAGACATGCTGCGGTAAGAAGTCTCAGACAGTTCTGCTCCAGAAAGCACCTGAAGCAGGAACTTCGAGGGCCACGTCTTTCAGCTGCGATCTCCTGAGCCACACTGTGGCTGCATTTTATTGGTAAGCCATTACAGGCAGCTCCAAACTGCCACAGGTATGGAAATTACAGTAAACCAAGTAGAAGCCTGTTATTCCGGGGGCCTTGATACAAGCAGAGTAAAAAGACATTATTTTTACAGAGGACCACACCAAAATACAAAAACAGATGCCTCCCTCATATGGATACAGAAGCAGTTGCCGGGTTATACCTTACCAAGCCAGTACTATGACCAAGAACAGGAGCCCTGTGCTCTCGACGCTGACTTCAGCTTTCTCCCAGAGCGGAAACTGCCATGGAGTGGCACTGTTCACAGACACCAGTGTGCACAGGACAGATGTCACAGCAGGAAATTTTGGTTTAGACTATTTTGTAGCCCTCTTAGTATCAGTCTCCATCTGGAGATCCCCAGAAACTATTTTTGTACATTCCACTACCTTTTTCACTGATTTAAATAATTCCATTATCTCCACTGCTAGCCACAATGCTTGTATTTTATTTTCAGAATTTATTCCAGCCTCGAAATGATGAGGCAGTGCCACATCCCTAAACCACAGACATGAAAAATCAGGACAGACAGCAGTTTAGATGACCTGGGCAGGGGGTCCTGCCCTAACAGACATGTGTGACATGCTCTCTTGGCAGCACACACTCACTCCATCTGTTGAGATGGAACTGAGCCCACTGCACTTCCCTCGTCCTGGTTTTAGTTCATATGCACCACGTAAGCTTGGGGTTCAGTGGGCAGGGTGCGCAGTGCTGCAAATCCTAAACCTAACTTCTATGGAAAACACTGCAAGAATTCTCGCTGTGGGGGAGTGGAAAGAGGAAACACAAAAACAACTGCCAGCCCACGGCTCCTAGGAGGAAAGCAGGTATTTCCAACAGAAAAAGAACCGATCGTGGGCATTATAGTGTTAGGTTTGATTTCTTGTGGTCAGTGAATTCAGCAAAAGCAAACTGAACTTTTTTATATGCCCACAGGCTCCTGTCATTAGACCTCAGGAATTATCAATTTGTCTTCTACTAGACACCAATAAACAGCCAGCTTACTCTTATGAACGATAAGGAGCAAAACCTACTCTTCACACATATTTCTACATGAGAAAGAAACTAAATTACTCAGAAAACAGCCAAAGGTAATAGCCAGAGAAAAACACAGCACCTGTAAAGCACTAGCAGGTCACAGTGACCCATATACAACCAATTTCCACTACTGTGAGCCAAAACCCGCAACCATTTGCCCGGAGAGCATGAAGAGGTACCCAGATGAAGTGTGAACATTCCTGCGTGAGGATTATGAAACTGCGTCAGCAGAGACTCAGCAGAGAGGGGAGCTCAGGGCTTTCCCTGCACAGTCCGTGGCACAAAATTGTTGCCCTTCTCCCATAGATAACTCGGCAGGGACATTTGTTCAATACCAGTTAAGTGACAGTGGCTGAGAGGGGAGCTAAAGCCCAGCCAGAGCAGCACCACATAGCTTGAAACACCTTTGCAAAGCAGATTTAAGACTGTTCTTTGTCCCAGACTTTGCTGTCATTAGTGTAAATAAAGGTTTACAATGTCCTTCTTCAGAGAACCGTAATATGGTAATGTGGCATTAATCAGTTAATACAGTATTAGCTGATAGACAATCAGTATTAGCGCAATGTTTACATTTGCAGACCATTATAGAGTGTAGTATCTTCAGCTCTCACCCCGCCAGTAATTCCGACGTGGAGCTCATCACGCAGCAGTTGACATTTCCCTTCCCGCTCCGCACGGGCCCCACGCCCGCCCAGGGCAGCCGGCCCTGTGACCGCCCGCCGATCTCAACCCCTGAGCAGAGCCACGGCCCTTCCTCCCTCCGGGCTGCAACGGCTGTGCAGGGCGCCACGGCCCAAGGGCTGCCCGGGGGACTGCGAGAGCGGGGCCCGCCGCGGCACCTGCCGACAGGCAGCGGGGCCCAGCCCTGCTCCCGGCCCGCCGCCAGCCTCTGGCAAGGAGCCTGCGGAGCGCCGGCCCCGGCCTCACCGCGCACCTGCTCGCCGCCGGGGTGCGAGCACCGCGCGTCGGCACCGCGGCGACAGCCCCGCCCGCCACAGAGCGGCGTCGGGTGCCCGGCTCCGAGCCCAGCACCGGGGCTGGGGGAGCCGCGGCCGGGCGGGGAGGGGAGGGGGAAGGGAGAGGAGGGGAGGGGAGAGCCCCCCACACGCGCCCCGCGCCCTACCTGACCCGTGCTGCTGGCGGAGGATGGCGGCCTGCCCGGGCGGCGGCGAGGCCGAGGAGGCAGCGGCCGCGGCGGTGGCAGTGGCGCTGGCGGCGGCGGCACCGCCCTCGGCGGTGGGGGGCGGCGGCGGGCGCTTGCCGGGCCCGGGCGGCGGCGTGGGCCGGGCGGCGGGGCCGTGGCGGCGCGGGGCCGCGCCGCTCTGGATGTGCGAGACCGCCTCGGCCGCCTGCACGTCGGGCGGCGCGAAGCGGGAGAGGACGCGCAGCAGCGCCTGGGCCTTGTGCTCCTGCGTCTCGTCGTCGCCGTAGTCCGCCACGCGGCACTCGTAGACGCCCTCGTCCTGCCGCCGCACCCCCGAGAGCCGCAGCCGGTGCGAGATGTCGTTGCCCTGGACGCGGACCGTCTGTAAGAGAGCGCGCCGCCGCGCGCCGCCTCAGCAGCGGCCGCCGGCCCCTTCCCTGCCCCGGCAGCCCCCCCGCTCTCCTCGGTGCAGCCCCGGCACCGCCCGCTCTCGCCCCGGCTACGCGTCCCGCGCCGCGCAGAGCACCGAACCGGGGCTGATTCCGCCCCAGACCGAGCGCGCCGGGCGTTTAAGCCCCGCACCTGGCTGTTAAAGCCCCGCTTCGCGGTCCCACGGGCCCATCCAGCAGCGGCCCCTGCTCCCCATCGCCCCCGCTAGCGCTCTGCCGGCCCCCCCCGCGTGCCCGCCCCTAGCCCGGGGGTCCCCTCTCCCACCGTCCAGCCCCGCACGGAGCCCCGCAGCCGCCCCGCGTGCCAGCCCCCACGGAGCACCCCGCACCCCGGGGGTCTCCGCCCCGCAGCCGAGAGCCCGGAGAGGCCCGGCGCAGGCCACGCCCCAGCCCCGCGGAGAGGCGACCCCGCGCCGCAGCGGCGGGACAGGGGGAGAAGCGAGCGGGGTTTGCGGGGCGCAGGGAATAACGCGGGCGTCTCGGCTGATCAGCCCGGCCGAGGGCGGGCAGCAGGGCAGGCGTCGCCTCCCCTGGGTGCGCAGGCAGGGCGGCGGGAGGGAAGCGTGCCCACCGCCGGCTGCGGCAGCGGGGCTGTGGCGGGCAGGGGCGGGGGGGGGCATGCAGTGAGGCCCTGCGTACGGGAGGAGGGGTGCGCACCACCCAGCTGGAGCCGCACTTACGCTGATTTTGGTGGCATCCTTATTTGTTACCTGAAAGAACAGAAAACAGGGAGATTAGACTCGGCTCTGCCAGCACATCAACCAGACGCTCGTATTCCCAGCCCAGCGCACGGACAGATGCCACCTTCTCCGCTTGCCGCTCCCGCAGCCCGTGTGTGTGGCCGGGGGCTGTTCCCCAGCCACGGGGCAGGCAGCACGGCAGTGCTCAGCCCGGGGGACCGTGCTGGCAAAGCTCCTGCACTGCCCTCGGAAGCGCTGCCTTCACCACGGGCGCCAACAGCAGCCAAAGAAACGCCTGCCGCACGCTGTGCCGCTCGCGGTCACTGACAAACACCGGGGAAGGCGTTTTACCAGCAGCGTTAGCACAGTGGCGAAGTGCTTGGGCAGGCTGCATCCCACACTATTCCGGGCAGAGCTTTGGTCCCAAAACATCCTGGGAGCAGGTATCGCTCAGCAGGTTTTGTACTTGGTTATTTTTTTCGTCTCCAGCCAACTACTGTAAACCTAAGTGATGCCTCAGATCTCGCTGATGCGCCTCCCAGGGAGACGGTCATCATTCTCCAGGCATGCCCTGTCATCGTTTATTGTAAAAACAACTCACGGTTTTTACATAAGGTTAAAGAAGACATTTAAATCCGAGCGATTTATTTCCCTGTCTGACAACTGACTTACACTTTCCCCAGCTAGGCGGCATCGCATTAGCTCAGAGTCTATATGCTTTGCATCTCTATTTGAGCTCTGCAGGAAAACAAGCGTGCCACAGAGAGGGGAGCTGGCACGGGCACGGAGGCTGCTGCGGGGCACCCTGCCGGCACGGGGGCCAGGGGGCTGGGGAGGATGACGTGCTCGACGCAGGAGAGTAACACAGCCTGGAAATCCTGCTTCGCCCCACTCCTTGTACAGCCCCGTTTGGCACCAGCAAAATGTCTTGCACTGGGTGGGGGAGGCTGCAGAATGAACTGGCTTATGTTGGGAAAATGCAGCTGAAAAATTTATACTAGAGCCTACTCTCACGCCAGGCGGCTTGCTAGGGGGAGGGGAAAGGACACACAATATTTAACTCCACTTCATGCATTTCAATTACTTCATCCAGCTGTGTGAAAATGTCTTGCTGAGCTCCAGATACGGACACAGGTGTGTACAGGCACCCCAAGGAACTGTGCATTTGTATATGCAGATTGATATGTACTTAACACACCACAGAGAGAGGTATATCCTTCATGCCTTTCTCTGCTCTACCAGAGAGCAAACAGGGGCTCTCCCAGCTTTTACGAGGATTCCTAGCTCAGCTCACAGAAGCACTGGTTTTCGCTTGTCCCTGCTTCAGACTACAGCTATTTTCAACTGCCTCTCCCGGGTCCTCATTGTCGATTTTGCAGTGGGGCACTTATCATTTTCTATTTACAATCCTTACAGCACCAATATTTTTTCCTGAGGTGAAGTCCTCCATAGTGCACGCCCCGTCCTCCTCTGTCCCAAGGAGGGCCCAGGGATGCCAGTGCTTCCCACCACTCGCTGGCACTGGGTGGAGGAAGAGCTCTCCTCTCTGGGACTGCCGAGTTTATTTTCATCACCCTCTGAGCACGCTGCACTCGATGAATAGATACATCTCCATAGCACTGTATTACCTTGCTCCTGCTGCCGGGGACACTGATGGCTAGTTCGTGTGCAAGTTCTCTGGCTGGTTCTTTAAGGTACCACCACTGGATTTCCAAGGAGTAAGAGGTGGATCCGCTGGCTCGGAAAGCACAAGGCATCTCAATATCATCTCCCTCCCTAACAGTCACATCTTTGGGAACTTCAGTAAAGGTAGCTGGGAGGGGAAGACAGAGTTACGAGGGCTGGTTAACGGCAGAGGTTAACAGACAAGATCAGTCCTTTTCAGCGTAGCGTGAGCCTCCCCGGCTCAGGGGTGAAGCCTGACCGAGCCGCGGGCTCCCGCGGAGCGCCCAGGACTGCCGCCCGGGGCAGGGCAGAGCCGGTCCGCACCACCCCGCAGCTGGGGGCCGCGGGCCCAGCGGGAAGGGAAAGTTCGCAGAGGACCTTAAACACCCCCCCCCCCCCCCCCCCCCCCCCCCATCCCCCAGGAAAGCCCTGGGTGGACACAAGGGCACCAGCGTCCCGCCGCCCACCCCCCCGGGCCCGACGCGGGCCCGTCCCGTCCCGCCCCGCGCCGCCGGCAGCTGCGGCCCCAACAGTGCCGCCTTGTTCCGCCAAGCGCCCGCCGCGGGCAGCGCTCCGGGCCCCCGGCCACCAGCACCGCCACAGCGGCGAGCGGCCGGAGCTGGGCGGCGAGCCCCGCCGCGCCCGCACCGCAGCCCCAGCAGCAAGGTGTGCGCGGGGCGGCGGCAGCTTCCCACTCACCGGTGACGATGAGCAGCAGGGGCGCGTTGAGCGTCAGGTAACAGAGGGTGCAGAAGAGCCCCCGATTTCCCATCGCATCGACGGGGGCTGCGGGCGGGGGCCGGGCTCGGGGCGCAGCCGGGCTCGCCTCAATCCATTGCACGCGGCGGGGCCGGGCCGGGGCTCCTTCCCAAACGCCGAAGCCGCCCGGCTGACCTCGGTTTGCGGGGAAGCGAATATAAAATCCAGAGCCGGCTGCTCACGCTGGCTCGCAGGTGGAAGCGCCGTCCCGGGGAACGCAGCGGCAGATCTGGTCCCCTGCTCCGCCGCGCGCGGGGCTCAGCTGCCCTGCGCCCAGTGCGGGCTCCTGCTGCCCGCCAGCGAGGAAGCGGCGCCGGGCTCCCCTCCGGCACCCATCGCACCGACCGGCCTGCCCTCGGAGCCCGCCCGACGCTCCGGCCAGCCGGCAGGGACGAGCAGCCTCCTCCTCCGCCCGCCAAGCGCCCGGCGCGGCCCGGGCTCTGCACTGCCCCGCGCGGCCGGCGCCGCGCCGCCACGTCCCGACCCGCCTCTCCCTCCCCTCCCTCCCAGGCGATGGCCGGCCCGCACGCAGCTGCACCCGCCGGCCCGGCCCCGCCTCCGCGCCCCGCTCCGCCCACGGGGGAGGCCCCGCCCCGCCCCTCGCCCCGGGCCCGGCCCGCCGCACGCCGGCGCTCCTCACGTGTGCGAGGGGCAGCGAGCGGCGGGCCTGGGGCCGGCACCCTCCGCCCCGCGCCCCGCAGCCCGCAGCTCCAGGCGCTGCCAGGCGGCCGCACTCGCGGCGCTTATTGCGCGTTAAGGTACATCAAGGGGAGAACCCCCCCCGCTGCTGCTGCAGAATACAGCATGGCGAAAAGAGCACGTCCCTGTAGATCAGCTGTCTCTCGGGCAAATCCCCCTGTCAAAGAATGGAAGCGCTCCAAAGTCAAGTCAGTAAAGTCCTTACAGCGAGCTACATCACAGGCAGAGTTTGACTTTTGCAGCAAGTAATGCGAGGGAGCTGTATTTTAATAAATTTGAGGTGCCTTTCTAAAATCTTTGTCATTTTTCCCCTGAAATTCCATTAAAAGGCATCATTTTATTCAGCTACAACTTCACTTAATCCCTGGCATGGCGTGGGAAGTCCATGTTATGATCCACAGAAAATTTCCTTTAGATTTTTAATGGTGTCATTCTGTACCAGAATGCAAAGCTCGATACATGAAGATTTATGTGGAACAAATTGTTTAGAAACACTCACTTTTTGAATAAATAAATCAGGCCAATTTTCAGGTGGGTGCTAGTAGCTAGCGTCCCAGCTAACTCCTGTCCGGCCGGAGAGGCTGCCGGAGGCTGACGCGCTTGGGCCCTGCCAGCGGCTGGCTGCTGGCCAGGAAAACCCACCCGCACGGTTTCCACCGGGAAGTTTCAGTAAAATTCATGCAGCACTGAAGAACACTGAAACTGCATCAAATCAATATTTCCTGTTGGAAAATTTTTTCTTTGGGGCGTTTTCAGCCATTCCTACCAATCATATCATGATTTAAATGCTGTGACAGGGCTATGGTCGGCCTATGACAACTTGCCTGAAGAGCAGCTCCTTGCCTCTCTCCGTAGTCCTTACTGGGAGCCTGAACCCTGCCAGCCTGGACCCTGCCAGCAGGCAGAGCCCAGTTCCCCAGGCAGGTGGAGTCAGCCCCCGCCAATCATAAAAGCTTTTATTCTAGTAACTATTAAAAACAATTTAATCAAATAGTCTAATAATCACTTACGCTTTGCATTTCCACCCAGAAGCTCAGTGTGCCTCATGCAGTATGTAAGCCTCGTTACTTCTTTTCACACACGGCCTTATGCCATGTAGTACTGCGGTGAGTTTTACCACCACCCTGCCCAGTCCCCACGTAGTGCCTCACCCGCCAGGCCGCGTGAAGGCAGGGACAGGCCATCGTGATGGACCTACCTGAGCTCGTACAGCCAGCAGCCACGCCGCTCAGCAGCAGCCGTCTCGCCGTCAAAGCCCAAGAATGGGTTCAGCTCAGTCCTCTACCAGTGAGGCAATTCCACTACTTTGTGCCCTCCGCAACAGGATTGATTAGAAAGCTCCTAATGGATAAACAGAATCAAAGCAGAAGTAATTTTATATTCAATTACCAATGACAAATCATATTTGTAAAACTGTTACTTAAGTTTTTACTAGAATTCATGTTTAAAAATTTCTTCTGAAATTGCAGCATTGTGAAAATTTATAAAGGCTTGGAATGTAAGAATATCCAGTTCATGTTAAGTGAGTTTTGTTTCTTAGATATAAAAAATAAGTAATAAAAATGAAAAGAAAAGGCAAATGCATTTAAACCATTCTATTTTAATAAATCTAAGGTTGTTATTGTAGTAATAGTGTTGCTGAAGTGAACACAGTTTTATTTTGAATGTGCCCCTCAATTTATAACGTTAAACCTTCAGTTCTATTGTATTTACCACCCACCAAATTTGATTTTATATGTAGCAGCTGAACACTGAAGCGCTGATATCTTTGTATTCAATTAAAGTAAGGAACTAGGAACACAAGCGTGTTTTTCACAGTCTGAAGTTAGAGTAATAACAAGACTCTTTTTACATTCTCCTCTTCTACTAAAATTATAATGGGGGACTATTGTGCTCTCCACTGACGAGCAGGTATTCTGTGCAAATCATTTTGCTCTTAGGATCATAACAACATCTGAAGTCATTTATTGATTCAATCCTGCCAGCAAAAGGGACTTTGCAGCACCTAAGCTATCACCTGCCTGCACTCATACCCCCAACAGGTGATGAACGGCAGGACTATCGCTGGGAGAAGCTCCTTTTGCAGTTGCTGATCCTGCAGCATCATCCACACCGGCGACTCCCAGTGAATCACGGAAGCCGTTCAGGTGCTTAAAGTAAAGGCTGCGTTTTGTTGACTATAGCTTTTTTGCTGTAACTGTCACTCAGATATTACACCAAGCTGCATGGCAAGATAGGTAACAATATTTTACACCCAGGCAAACTCAAATTGATTGTTTCTATGAAGAAATCCTACGGCATGTCTATAGCTTTCTGCTTCTTAATCAGATTTTAGTAGAGTAGATTTCCTCTGCTGTAGGGTAAGCCAAAACACAGCAGCACTTGTTCTGGCAACAGGACTCTTCGTCACTTTGTCCACGTGACTTCATCTCTAAGCCATTGCGGAGGAGATGCTGGCAGGGAGAAGCTCTGAACTCCCCTGCCTGGCTCCTGAGCACCTTTCCAGGGAAGCCCGAAGGAGTCTGGAGGGACCACTGGATGAAACCAGCAGAATTCCTCATGAAGGGACAGTCATCTTTGTTGTCTCTTAGTCCCCTTCTCATATTCCACTGTTAGCCAAATCTTCCTTTGCTATGAAGTGCGGGAGCGTCGCTGATCTCAGGAGGTGATGGCGATGAACAGCAGATGAGACTCTGGTGCTTTAAGCAGACACTGAGGCTTACGGGACGGGTAATGACAGACTGCTTTTGATGTTGCTGGACCACGTTTTATAGCAACTCAAGAAATCCCGTAAGTGATTTCAGAACTGTGTAGCTGATGACGTTTAAGAACATTTCTCTGTGTAATTTTTTTAAATGACTAGCAACTCCATTATTTGAATAACCAAAATACTTTCTAATGGCTGCTTGAGGAGCCTTTAATTCATACCCTGCTGTTTGGAGTTAATCCATTCAGAAATTAAAACAGTTCAGGTCACCTTTAAAAGGAGAAAGCTGCAAAAATATCCAATTTTACACACTCAAAGCATATGTGATGAGACATATACTTTGAGTTGGTGTAAAAGTACTGTAGCATACTTGATGTGATGCGATATTCCTATCATATTTAAGCAACGTTCATCTCTGCCCTAAATCCTCTGGCAGAAATAAGTCCTGTTCAGCACTCTATTCTTAGATTTTTGTCAGGGTCTTTTTTCTCATTTTACTCATTAGACTGACATGTTTTCATAGTCACAGGGGCCAGTTTTGCTTCTACTGACAGCAAGCAAATGCTTTTGTAAATGACTGCTGTGAATGTGTTGGGCATCCTGGCCCCGTGCTCCCGCAGCGGAGCAGGCAGCGCTACTGCTTGCAGCATGCAGGCAGCGTTCAGGCAAACTCTGGGGCCCAGGGTCCCTCCCCAGGAACCTCCATATGCTGATGGCACGCTGACCGGCTTCTGAAAACGGTATGATCTTTAGAAAATACATGAGGGGCAGAAGCAAATCTTGGATGTACACAAACAAAAAGAAACCAAAAGAGAGAGATACTAAAACGTTCAGATCTCTGCTTCCAGCACAGTGACCTTCACTGTGGAGCTTCTGCCTCGGAGTAGTTCCTGACAATAGGCTGGCAACTGCCAGCCTGGTTGCCTTTAAAATGTCATTGGTCTAACATCAAATCAAGAGGTATAATTGCCTTTTTCCTTCCTCCTCCCCAGCCCCCAAATTCCAGTCCTGATCAGGCCCACACCAAACTGACGGCGTGTTTGTGTTCCCGTAAGAAGTCTGTAAAAGGTCATAAAAGCTTCAAGTTCAAACAACTGGATTGTTTTCAATATACACGATGACTTTTCTATTTCCCATCTGCAAGCAGTGGGCTGCACTGCCTTGAAGTTATTCCAGGATCCAGGTGATAGACAGAAATCTAACACAGTGTTTGAGAAAGAACTGATTGGTCTTATGTTCACAAATTCAGGGTTAAAACTGTCAGACTGTGCTATCTCTCTGGTTTATTCCTCCTTACTCTGGGCAAGTGACATTTCCACCAAAAAGCTTCATATTCCTTTCCATGAAACTGATTAAAGGTAGAAAGCTTCTGCATTCTGCCTAGGCACAGTTCTCACTTTATGCAGCAAATGCATTTTTAATTGCCTTTAGTTTCTACTTTATCTACCTTTCTTATCTGATATTCTTTGTTAAATGATCTAACAGTATGAGACACTCATGCAAGACCATACAGAAAAAGAAGGCAACATATATTCATAATAATACAACAATAGCTCCTTTTCTAGTACACAGTGTTTACAATAAAATCAAGAGCAGTCAGAAAATCAGATTACTCCACACTAAAATTTATCTGAAATTTAAGGCATATAGCCTGTTTTAATAAAAGACATGATGCTGGCTGTCTAACACTTAGACAGGAGTGTAAGATGAGCAAGAGAAGACAACATAGGCAAATTGTCATCTGCCAGGTCCGAGAGCGGGTGGGGCTGCCATCCTGCAGCTCATCCCGCAGCAGAACGGAGCTGCTGCACCCCCCCCGCTCGGTGCAACCCCTGCTTATGGAAAGCGATTTAGCACTTTTATTGGGAAGAGGTTAAATGAGGTGGATCACCCAGAGGCAGAGTACCAGAGTAAAACCCAACTCAGCTCAATCTTGGGAGTTACAAAAATAGTCTGCTTTGCAGAAGTATACGCAGGGAAGCAGCCAAGCTCTGACTCCAAGAGGTCTCAGCAGCGCGTCTGAAGTCTCTCTACCTGCATGCTGTGGTTACTCCCTTTGAGTAGCATGTTTGTGTTTAGCTTACACCAGAATCTTTATAAACTATATTAGATCACTGTCTTGTAACATGTTATATCTTAAATTAAGACTTGTTCCTCTTCTGGGGAAAAGGCAATATAATCATCCTTTGAAAGAGATAAACATGTTGACAAAATTCAAAATACTCCACATTTGGGTCTACAAAATAATTTTAACAATTGTTTACCAACATGCTGATTCATCACGTTCTTAAAGTGATATCATTAATGGGGACGTAAAGCCAAAATATTATTAATAAAGACTGAAAAAAGAATGCTACTAAAAATGTAACTAAAAAGAACATTAAGTCCAAGAGAGAACAACACTGAGTTAAGAAATACCTTGTATTTCCCACTGGGCTCACAGAAAATAGTAACATCTCTCACATAGAAAATTGACATATATTTGACCTCAAAGAACTCCCAGCACCTCATATGGAAAAAAATCCATGTAAGAAACCAACAGATCAGACAAGATCTGCAGCAGCCTCTTAAATGCTTAGGCCTCAGTTTTGCAAGCGTTTCTGTGTGAGCTGCAATATAAGTGCCTCAGCAATCTGCCAGCTCCTGATCTAAAGGGTGAGGAGATGAACCTACTGTGCAAGACTTTAAAGAAGAGTACATATTTTCCATGTATAAAACCGAAGAGTTTGCTTTACTTTTTAAAAAAGCTAAGATTGTTTCTGCTTTTCTTTGTGTTATTTGCATTGCCAGGATCCCATCATGCCAGGCTCTCCACTAGTACAAAGCTAGAAAATTAAAAGAATTAGAAATTCAAGTCACACCTTGACTTTTCAAGAGAGACTCAATAGATGACTGTAGAATTAGTATAATTACTGCAACATCACAGATACTAAGCAAATAAGGCCTGATTAACTAGAGGTGGGGAAACCTTTTTTTCTTAAATAATGAATACTTTATAAAATATTGGAAGAAAAACCATTGCTGTTAAAAACTCATCTCTTGCCTTCTCCTGGTCAAGAGCTGAAGCTAAAGCTAGTATGAGAAAATTTTTGGTTAAACCCTGTAGCATTCTGTTTCCTGATTTGGCTGCTCAGTAGCATGCAGTAACAAGCCGCTATGGCCGAGAGAATTCCGCTCTTGCAGAAGAAGCGAGGAAGAAAGCGGAGCCAGCAGTACTTGCAGCATCCTCTGCAGCACAATGGCCTCTGTTTCCTGGCTTCACCACAATGCTTATCCACGGACGGGGGTAACCTGCCTGTGCTCGCCTGGGGGCCTTCTGCTGCAACCAGTTTTTTTAATGACAGTTTAACATAAAAACATACATTTTGTTTTATATAGATCTATATTTCTCTATATATGTAGTAGATATATAGATACTCTATATTTAGAGTCGTACTTTAAATGATTTATTATTACCTTTATAAATGCTGCTTAAGCTGTGAGAACAGCAGGGAATACTTCAAACAGATGTAAGTTATCGCAGCTGTCAGTTAGGGATTTAAGTACATAGCATGCCAATGTACTATGTCTCTGAATCATAGGTGAGTGAGATAGCAAGAGAAAAGGTGTTGATAGTGTGAATCTGGTTAGTAGATAAAGGCAAAATTATGACCTATATTAAATCAGTGCCATCAGAAAATGTACAGAAACTTCATCTTTTCAATTAATACTAGAATGTAAAAGAACACAGCGCAAAAAAAGAGAAAAGTTCAAGTAGAACAAGAACGTTATGCTATATATAAAACACACGCAACATGGAAAATCATATTAGGTACAAACATCTTGTACTAAACATGCCATATCTAGGCTGAGGCACAGAATGTCTTCTAAGTATTCAATTAATTTTCCTTTACAGCTCAAGACTGTATTTGTATTTTTTAAGGAACTATCTGCAGCTGGTCTCTGCCTAAACCACAAAACCCTATCCACTTAATAAAAGAATGCAACACAACTCATTGAAGCCAACAGTTTCAAAAAGCATCCATTAATTTTGGATGCTTCTGGTTTTAGATGTCTCCCTTAATGAGCTTGAATGTAAACATGTTCTTAATAATTCTGCCAAAACTAGGCTAATAAGTCGATGTCTTCATTTATCAGCAGTAACATGTGACCCCATGCTCTACAGATGAATTAGATGCTCTGACTTAATCATTTACATTACTTTTCTTTACATGAAATAAAAAGAAACTTTGGGCCAGATTCCCTGTTCTGTTTCCATTCCTCCCAGCAGCCCTGGCACTGGGAGAAAGCAGCCTGGATGGAGACGCCAGTGGAGCATCTCTGCAGCCCAAAGCAGCCTGCCTGAGAGGGGGTCACGTCCTCAGCCCTCTCATCACAGCGTGCCTTTGTGGGATGGAGAAGGGAATGTGAAAGGACGTGCATTTTTCTGCTAGCAGATAACCCTTTCATCAATAATATACCTCTTCAGTCTGTTGGTGAATCAACATGCTACCCACTGTTTCATAAAGACTGTTGGAGACTATGGCTCCTAAATTAGAATTGAAATGACTATTTTGTTCAAACAGGATCAATTACTTGCTAGTGTTTCCTCAGTGCTCACTGTAGTTAGAAAGCTGCAGGGCTGACACATGTGGAGGAATAACTGCTGATCTGGGAGGTGACACTGTGGAAGTTTGGCTATGGCCTGTTGATACATTAACATTTTATGGCCATGGTAGGAAGGACTCAGACTGAGGAAAAACCCATCCAGAAAATTGAACTGCTTATCCCCCAAAATGAAAGAAACCAGTCAGTGGGTGTATCAGGCAGATGCTGGCAGTCACTTGTGAAGGGCTATGTTCAGAGCTTCGAAACAGGGACTGCTCCAGAGAGTGACCTGAGAAGCTGATAGATGCGAGTGATACTTCTCTCTGCTTCTCGACTTCTGGCTTGGAAGGCTGGAGCCCGCTCCTGGCCGGGATGAATTTTCTCTTGGGTAATTTTCCTGCAGCCCAGAAGTCTAAAGCAATTTTTCCCAAAGGAGAAAGGGTTGCATAGCCCCAAAGGAGCAACAGCATTTAAATAATTTATTGGATTTAAGTCACTTGCTTAGTCACAAATGGCCCAGGAATAGAAGCCTCTCCCCATCCTCCAAAGAGATTGTGGCACCAGAAGACACAGAGAGATGCTGCCACAAGCAAAGGAAAGAAGATGAGAACTGAAAGGCAGATTGCTCTTGATTCCATCTCCTTTGGGTGCAGACTCTGATGTTTTTCTGCGTTCTCAGGGAAATGAGATTAAAAATGATCCTTTCTCACCTCCCTTCTCCCAAGATCTGAACTGGTTAACTTCTAACAGGGGTTTTCTGCATCAGCCCTTTGTACGGATTCTAACAGGGAACACCAAAGCAGCACATTTGGTATGTATGAATTAGAAGTTGTGCATTACAGAGTGGTGACTAGTAATCAATTTTGAGAAGACAGGAGCTTGTCAGGTGGAAAGAGGGTGGGCAGAAAATACTATCTGTAGAGAAAGCACAGTACTCCTATGAGGTATTGAACATATGGGAAGATGGATTCCAGGAAACGCTGAGGAGAATTTTACTTCTACAAAAATTTAAAAAAGGTTTTGCTAATTTAAAATAATGCTGATGACCACTGTAGAAATACACAAGTTCCAGCAATTAATGTGCACAAGTATCCTGGAAAAGAGTCTGAGATAAAAAATCTTAATGAAATGAATCCTTAGAGGCGAGCAAATGGTTCTAACAAAGTGATGAGCCACTCTCCATTATTGAGAGGTCCTGGAGGACAGGAGAGGTGCCTGAGGACTGGAGAAAGGCCAATGTCACTCCAGTCTTCAAAAAGGGCAAGGACAAGGACCCAGAGAACTAGAGGCTGGTCCTCCATCCCGGGGAAAGGGGATGGAGCAGCTTATCCTGGAGGCCATCATCAAGCAAGTGGAGGAAAAGAAGGTTATCAGGAGTAGTCAGCATGGATTCACCAAGGGGAAATCATGCCTGACCAATCTGATAGCTTTCTACGATGGCATGACTGGCTGGGTAGACGAAGGGAGAGCCGTGGATGTTGTCTACCTAGACTTCAGCAAGGCTTTCGACACAGTCTCCCATGATATCCTCCTAGGGAAGCTCAGGAAGTGTGGGCTGGATGAGTGGTCGGTGAAGTGGATAGAGAACTGGCTGAATGGCACAACTCAGAGGGTTGTCATCAGCGGCGCTGAGTCTAGTTGGAGGCTGGTAACTAGTGGTGTCCCCCAGGGGTCAGTACTGGGCCCAGCCTTGTTTAACTTCTTCATCAATGACCTGGGTGAAGAGTTAGAATGTACCCTCAGCAAGTTTGCTGATGACACCAAACTGGGAGGTGTGGTAGACACACCGGAAGGCTGTGCTGCCATTCAGCGTGACCTGGATAGGCAGGAAAGTTGGGCAGAGAGGAACCTGATGAGGTTCAACAAAGGCAAATGCAGGGTCCTGCACCTGGGGAGGAGCAACCCCGTGCACCAGTACAGGCTTGGGGCGGACCTGCTGGAGAGCAGCTCTGTGGAGAGGGACCTGGGTGTCCTGGTGGACGACAGGTTGACCATGAGCCAGCAGTGTGCCCTGGCTGCCAAGAAGGCCAATGGGATCCTGGGGTGCATCAAGAAGAGTGTGGCCAGCAGGTCGAGGGAGGTTCTCCTTCCCCTCTACACTGCCCTGGTGAGGCCTCATCTGGAGTACTGTGTCCAGTTCTGGGCTCCCCAGTTCAAGACAGATGAGGAGCTACTGGAGAGAGTCCAGCGGAGGGCTACGAGGATGATGAGGGGACAGGAGCATCTGTCCTACGAGGAGAGGCTGAGGGAACTGGGCTTGTTCAGCCTGAAGAAGAGAAGGCTGCGAGGGGACCTAATATATACTTACAAATATCTGAAGGGTGGGTGGCAGGAGGATGGGGCCAAGCTCTTTTCAGTGGTGCCCAGTGACAGGACAAGGGGCAACGGGCACAAACTGAGGCAGAGGAAGTTCCGTCTGAACAGGAGGAAGAACTTCTTCCCACTGAGAGTGACGGAGCACTGGAACAGGCTGCCCGGGGAGGTTGTGGAGTCTCCTTCTCTGGAGATATTCCGGACCCACCTGGACAAGGTCCTGTGCAGCCTGCTGTAGGTGACCCTGCTTCGTCAGGAGGGTTGGACTAGATGACCCACAGAGGTCCCTTCCAACCCTGACCATTCTGTGATTCTGTGATTCTGTGATTCTGTTTCATGGAAAAATAGTACTGTTTGAAGAGTTTTAGAAAAAAAATGCAATACACATTTGTTCAAAGTGGCTCTTGTTAGGGATAAGCATGTGTCTGACTTCAGATGCTTCCCTCTGAAAGTTCTACTGACTGTCAGCAGTCCAATTCAGGCAATAACACGTAGACAGCAAAACCTGGATGCATAAATATGTTTCTCTCTCCCTTGTCTCTTATGTGAGTAAGGGTCTTGATGCTCAGATGTGACTTTGCTCTGATTTAAGCCTTCTACATGGTCAAAATTGCTGAACAGAATTATTATTTCTCAAGCTGTAATTCAGTCATGTCCAGTTCACTGCAGGCAGTCATTCAAACACAGAGGCAGGTATTCAGGTGAATTGGAAAGGACAGGCTTCATAGCATGCTAGGAATTAATTTGTGTTTCTGGGACTCAGGCTGCACGGATGACATTTGGGAGGTATTTCAGCTGGCGGGCAGCGGAACCACCTGGCGGGCAGCGGTCACGGTGCTGGGGGACTGCAGCTCTAGCCCAGCAGTGCCAAGGCACGCTCTCTCCCAAACCCAGGGACCTCCAGCCTGCCCAGATCAGCACCCACCTTAAGCGTATTGCACCCGACAGGAAGAAGATAAAGGCACATATTTGAGTGGCCACAAAATAAATCACATCTCTAAGCAGAAAGGTATTTGAAATAAACAGTAACAACTCTATAAAAATGCTAGAATTGAAATATTTACAGCTACTTAAATACGAAGGTTTTTACTAATCTGAGATTAATCCACCGTCTAAAAATAGGTATTCGTTTAAATAAATTGACTACACTGCTAGTTAGAGATAGCGATTTCCATTGTTCAGAAGTTCTTCTTTATTTTGATCTTTTTTAGGAGATAATCCTCATAATCCCATATAAAGTTGACTACAATATGTGTTCTCCCTTAGAGCTCTTTGTATGCAGCAGCGATCCTGCTACCACTCACTAGTTTCTGCTACGGTGGAGTTTAGGTTTTCAGGAGGAAACCGGGAAGCAGTTATGAAGATCTTAACTGCAGTGATAACCAGAATGAATTCAGTAACAATAATGTCAGGAGATGAACACTGCGAGGAAAACTCTAAACACTGATTAGAGTTTCCAATCCCAAGAAACCCAATATTTTTCTTACAGCTGTGTGTGCACCCACGATCTATTCCAGTGCTTCCAACTGAAGCCACTGTATGTAGAAATTCAGTCTGTTTTCCCAGCATTATTATTCTGTGTATGAAAGCTCTACATACGATGTTTTCTGCTTATCTATTTTTATTGCTTCTTTCTTAGCAATAAAGCCTCTCAGAGCTGTGCTTTACACCTCAGAACAAGTGCGTTGGCCAGATGGTTGCTCTAATAAATGGGGAGAAATGTCAGAAGCACTCTTACGTTCCTGGGCAGTGAGGCGCACCAGCCCTGCTCCTCCCTGCCAGCACCGGCCACGGCACACCGGGGCTGAGCGTGCCTTGCTTTCTCGGCACAAGGGCAATAGGCACAGGGACAAGGACCACCTCCCCAGGTACAAGGACCACCTCTCCAGGGATGATCACTACACCAGAGAGAGGCCGCTTTGCGCTGCCTGAACTATCTGGTCGTGCCTCTGAGAGCTGCTCCTGCAAGCCAAAACCTCACCAAAATATTTTCTCTGAGTGTTTTCTTCCTGGATGGTGCACATGGCTTTTGCTATAAACCCTACCCCCAAAATTTCAAAGATAGCTTTGAATGGGGAACTCCTAGCTGGCTTTCAAAATCATAACCTTACCATGCTTCATCTTATACTAATTATCAGCATTACATTATTTGCTTGACAGTATCATTTTATCTTATGGGTGATGATTCCTCACTGCTGCTTATGATTGTGTACAGAATACTTTCTGCTGTCAGGGAAGGTGTCTTTTAAAGTCTAACTTCATGGCCTTGTTTTGTGGATGAGAAATGGCAAGTCAGATAGGCAGGACTGGTTGGCTAATGAGATACTGGTGAAGTGCATCATGGTGAATCACAGATTATTGAAAATCCTGATAATAAGCAGCAACTTTTTTTGCATTAGGAAGCTCTATAGTTTCTCTGTCAATGCGATACCATGAAGTCAAAAGCAGATCTCTGGAAACCAGAGGCCTGAAGTTGGTGATGATAGTCATGGCTAAAAGAAATCCTATTAACTGATGTCACAGCATGGCCCTACAGAAAGGGTACAGGTGCTGTGGGAAGGAAGAGTGATCTGCTGGAATAATCTGTAGCTTTCTGTGTGTATGGACAGTTAGCAGCACCTAAAGCAACCCCAGCAAGGGACAGGCAGGAGAACTTGTTCAGCAGCCAAAAAAAATGAAGCTCCTTGTTACTCCAGAGAATTACCAGGGCTCACAGGGCAACAATGAGGCTCTAGAGAGCAGAAGCGCAGGAAATATTCACTCTCTGGCAAATTTGCTGTTGTGCCCAACCATCCTGGGAAGCAGGTGGGGTGCGTGACGGACGGGACTCAGGGACGTGAGGGCGCAGGCAGTGAGGCCGTGGTGGCCTCCTGAGCTCTGAGCAGCTGCAGCCCATGGGCACTACTCTCATGAAGCCTCACAAAGGTCTCACCTTTTCAAGGATAAAGTTTATACCAGAGATGATTAAAAAAGCAGATAGATTTCTCCATCCAATGTAACTCCTGTAATAATTTATATTTTTAAAAATACCATCATCTTTATTTAGCTTTTCTTGCAAGATATTTTTTGTTGTTGTTTTGGCTGTACTTGGATCATCCTCTATATCCAGCAACAAAGAATTCAGTCTTTTTGGCAGTTATTTTTGACCTTTTCTTGAGCAATAGCTGATAGCTTGCCAGACTCTTTGTCTAATGGTAGAGGTTAAGCTAAGACTAAAATGTTCACCCAATTGCACTTGAACTTGTGGTATACCCGGGTAGAAAAAAAAGCTGCACTTTTGACATAGAGCTGCTTCCAAAAACATTGAACAAGTGTTTGGGCTATAACATTATATGCTATTAAGTTGTATTGCACAGAAATTTTTCTATAATATTCCGCACAGACTGAAAACCGCCTTTTTAGTTTATGAAATGTTAATACCATAGCATGAATTTATATAGGTGCATAAATAGAAATTATAGCCTGGGGAAGAAACCTTATTTATAAAGTTAAATTTTTTAAATTAAAAATGCAGCTAATGACTCACCTTTTACTCTCCAAATATATTAGATATCTATATTTTTATGAATTCTGCAAAGTAATTGATAGGCTTGAGTATAACCCTGATAATACAAGAAGGCACATTACATGAGTGAATGTTTTGGATGTGATGAATCCACTGTTAATTATAGAAAGGCCTTCTTACAAATCTAGGGTACCATCTGTCCTAAAACTATCCTTTAGCTAGCTCTCTGCCTGCATTCTGTGCAGCTGTACTTTGCCATTGCACTCAAAATAAATAGGAGTATGCTACAGTACAAGTTAATGAATAAATGACGAATTACTATAACTGTCTGACCAAATTATTCAGTCTCTTCATCATAAGTCAGAAATTCTACTTATGTTTCTTCATCATCTGCATTTACATGTGTATGCCTCCTCAAAGCATGCTTTTTTGTTGCTGTTGTTATTACATATTTCAAGGGTTGGTTAGATTTGTCAGATTTTTGCAAATTCAATGAAATGCCAGACAAAGTAAGCACGTGAAACGCAGCATTATATCTACTGAAGAATTATTGTTATTTCCACATTTGACTTGCGCTGGTGTTGACAGACAGAGGGAAGGAAGAAGGAGTTCCTGATGCTGCATGCTAATGCTACCAAACTGAATGCCAAAATTTTTTTTTGTCTTGGACTCAGCAATGTTTTTGGTTTTATCCCTGCCTTTGGACTGGAGGCTTTGTGAGTCTTTGGTTTAACACCCTTCTGTGCAAACACTGTATATATCTCCAGGACAAAGAACCACATAAACCTTTGGCTTAGGTAAATAAACACTAATGGTGGGGATCTGTTCCTTCAGTGGGACATTCTGGAGATACCAGCTTGGAGCGGCACGGAGAGCCTGTTGTTGTCACCGAGCTGATCATTGTAATGATTCACCTCTCATGGCTGATTATCTGAAATTTCCTGGCAGGTGCTTGGGCAGTACATAATTCTTGTTTAAAAAAACCTGCCTGCTTGTGCCCATAACTAATTCTTCCTAGACCTTCGGTGATGCTTCTCCCCTCAACCCAAGGAGTAAATTGCTCTTCCATTCCTGTAACAAACACTGGCTACTTTTTATATAAATATTATTATTTACATTTGTTATGATTAGTAAGTGCAGAGGGTGCGAGGCCTGCTAGTGGAACTGAGTGGCTGCTTTAGCCAGCCACCTTAGCAGGAAAAGGCTTTCAGGGCACTCTGTATTGGCTAACTCCACTGGGGCCTTCTTCCAGCTCGGGACGAGCCAGGAGTGTCACGCAGATATACGTGTGAAGCTGTAGCCCAGCTGTAGCAGTGAGGGCCAACATACCTAGTGTACCTGAGTGGGTGGGAAAGAGCAGGTTGGGGCAGATCGATTTGGGTCATTTCTTCCAAATAGTTATATGAAAATTGGATATTTTTAAATGGTGGTTTAGAATATATGGAGTGACCCATGTTAGACAGCTAATAATCTCCATCCTATGAGCATGATGGAGAAGCCCCTGCGATGGGGAAGGAGAACTAGCTCTTCCAAGTCTTAATTTCAGCCCCTTCATCTTATGCTCCTTTCCACATAACAGTATCTAATCACAGCATATATAAGTCAGTTCTGTCTCGGGGTCATCATTTTCTCTGTTCTTTGATCCTCTGGATGAGAGCCTTTGCAGGCAGTCACACCTTCGCCGGGGTCAGACACACACTCACTGATACGGCTCTAAGCAAGAATGGACCTACACACCATGCTAGTCTCATGCTGGCTTTGCTTTTCCATGGTCATCAGCCAAGAGCATTTTTATACCCTATTGAAATGCACAGAAACACACTGTCCAATTTGAAAAAACTTGCAAGTAATTATAAAGTACTTTTTGCAATTTCGTACGTAACATCCTTTCAAAGTTGTCCTGTTTCCTTTCTCTTTGAATGCATATTCAGAGCAGGCAGATTTCTAGGCACACAATGAGAAGTTGATTTTGAAAAGAGGTAAATAAATTGCACTGGCTGGAAAAGGGCTTCTTGCTGCCCTTTTATTATGATGTGCACACAACTTGCTACAAATTCTTTACTTTGCATTTCTATCACAAAGATAAATGGAATTGTCAATCCTGTTCACATTTGCTTTTGATGGTTATATAAAAGTAATAGCCACGGTGCCAAAAAAAGCTTTCATTAATTCTTCTATTTATTAAGGTGAAAGGAGGACTATTTTGCAAACAAAGAGGAATAAACAGACTACAGTGAAATGTCTGCTCCTTTTCCAGAGGATATACCTTCTGCACGATTCCTAACCTTAGGATGACTCTGAGCAGCTCTAAAAATGGATAAAAAAACTTCTTGATTTCAGATTTTTGTAACTTTATCTCAGTATTACACCACTCCAGCATTAAACAGGGTAAGTGAAATGCTGTATTGTAATGTTGAAATTTAATCCAGGGAATCTGACCAGACTTTAAAAAAAAAAAAAAAAGGAAGAAAAATTGTGTATTTGTTGCACAGAGATGTCTAATATTTAACAAATATTAAACTAAAAAATCTCAGCACTGCTTTTTGTGTAAGTGTGTGTCCATAAACACATAGATATAGATATCAGGGTCATTTCTTCAAAACCATCTTGGGAAAAGATGCCCCTCATAAATAATTTTTACTGGGAGTACTTTGGAGCAGAGTGCAGCCATGTAGCTGACACAGAGTCTACCAAAACTTACTCTTCCTTGGCAGCACACCAAAATGAGTTACAGCCCAGCAGGACAGCAATGAGCTACCTCCTGTGCCAGGAAGGTGAAACAGAGAAAGATATTTGCTATCACCGCTGCTGGCAAAGATGAAAACACTGATCACTTGTGGCTAGGGAAGGATGGGCACAAGTGGGAGGAGGAAGCAGAAGGGTGGAAAGCCCTCCTGGGAAGACAGTAGAAAGGGGAAAGCTTAATGCCAGGGAAGAAGGTTAAGGTGAGGTGAGAAGGCCACTGTACAGCCTAACACAAGGCAGCCAGCCATGATACTTGCCCTCTCAGATGGTCATCAAGGAAAGGGAGTTGGGACCCTCAGCAAGGAACTGGAAGAATCAGATGATAGCTTTCACAGATCACCTCTGGAGCCTCTGCAGATGGGTCTAAATCTGTCTGCAGAGAGGGTAAATTCGTATAGTGTCAGATGCTTATATTGACTTTGGTCCTTTACTTTTTTCATGGCACTGCTTTTTTTCCCTCTTTTGTCATTACTGGGAGAGGAATGGGACTTATTAGATTCATAATTTGAGAAAACAGCAGGCCTCAAGAGAGAAATAAAATTTTGGAGAGTCTGATAATTAAGATGGATAGATTTGTAAATTGTTTGAAGCTCACCAGCTTTGTTGTCAGCTCTGGTGTGCTCTAACCTCCTGCCCTGCCTGGGAAGTGTTTGAGCAAAGAGTTTGTAAATGTTTAGGTGAGGAAGAAATCTGGTCCTCTATGGGACAGGGAAAGGGCAATATGTCCCTGAACTCCATGAGACAGGATCAAGTCTAAATTACCACACTGAAGCATTATTTGTCCTTCTTACAAGATACAAAAGGTATCAGGACAATTAAATCTGTCTTTTTTATTGTTTCGGTGTGGAGCTTAAAACCCCTGACCTTTTATCACATCTATTTAGCTGTATATCCATAGCTCAGGAGACAATTAAAAATGAGATGCATGTTCTGTGTTTGGCAGAAAAATGCAGTACTAATTAATTTTCTGGGTACAACAGTCCAACTGTGTTTAGTTTTTCCTTCTTGCATTCACATCTAAATCTACCTCCCCTCATCCGCTGCGTTTTACACATCTATATGTGTTTATGTGTCTGTGTAAATCTTCAGAGTCATTTTTTACTACACTTCTTATTAGCACAGAATATGTAAGACAGTCTCCAAAGGTTTGAGTTTTCAGAATATAAAACTCTTTTGCTCGTTTAGATTTGGTTCAGCCTCCTCTAAACAGGATCATAAAGCATTCATTCCCAGACACTCGGTGGCCCACAAAGCATATCGACTCTGCTCCTAGTGCAGCCGTGTGTGATGTTATTCAAAGCCAAAATCCCAAGCCATCTTTCTACTTCAGTTTGAAAGAATCCCTCTCTTTATCAGTGAAGAAAACAAGCAGCTTGCCTACTACAACATTCAGAAACCTCCCCTTCTATCTCTCTCCCTCAGTGGCAATATGAACATCAGAGATGGGAGAAAAATAATGCTGTGTTTCCCGAAGCAATTAATTTTACAATAGTTCAACTTTAACACCTTTGGACATAAGCACAAATGGGAAGAAATACTGAAGGTTAGATTTACAAAGCCGTGAAAACAGCAGTAAACTTCTAGCAACAAAAGTGTTTCCTTATCATCAGTAAGCGAAGGATTTAGCCACTGGGAGATGTTTTAGAACATATTTTTTTTAAATCTACCTAAACGCTATTTCTGATTCCATGTGAATTTCAGATCCAATTCCAAAGGCTTCAGGAAAACCAGGCAGGAAATCTTGAGATCTTGTTTGATAATAAGAGGCACCTGAAAGTACAGCCTTCCGTAATGAAGTCACAATTTGAACGTCAAGTTTTACACAAAGCAGAAAGATAAAAACTCCAGCCCACATCTTGTATCAAAACCAGCTGTTTTTAAAGATTATCCCCCATTTTTTATTACCATATGTTTCGACAGATCTTGTGCCATCAGTGGATACGGTGAGAAGTTAACTCTCTACGTCAACCAACATACTGGCAGGCTGCACTTCTGGTATTTAGCAGTGTTACAAATGCAGTTGTGAGGGAGGAACCCAGTTACAAGCTATTCCCCGTGATGGGAGACCCCACGAGCCAGCGGGTCAGCACTGCTCAGCCTGCCGCACTGTGCACAGGACCATGCAGCTTCACGTTTTCTCATAGCCAGGCCGGTATCTACACGTGCACGCTGCCGCAGCAACCCTCTCTCCCTCGCGGTGGGAACCCAGCGTGTCCGTCAGAAAAGGGGCTGTGGCGCAGCAGGGTGCTGTGCTCGGGGTGCCGTGCTCAGAGGCAGCCTGTGTGGCACAGCCGCTGCGACAGCCCCAGCTCTGAAAGCACTGATGTGCTGGGGTCACCACCTTTGCTGTCACCCTGTGCAAGTGCTCTGCTGTACGGAGAGAGAAGACACTTGGTGGATCCGATTAACCTGTAATCTCTCCAAAGCGCAGACATCTTTCTGTCTGTTCCCTCAGCCCTTCGTTAAAAGAGACTTTGACTGGGGTAAAAATGGCAATATGCAAGAACTGAGGCCCTGAAGCTTTCCCAGCCAGATTGCATTTTCTCCTGGTTTTTTTTTTTTTTTGTATTTTCTTTCAATTTTGGACTTTTTTTCCCCGTGACACTTAAAAAGGATATAAATATTACGGGTTAGATGCTTGTCTCCTGAACTTCTGAAAGTATTGCAGCAGCAAATGCATCTGTGTTGCAAACCACAGGATTCACCCTAGCTACTTGGCTGAATGTTCTTTGCTATGCAAAGCTCTGCAATATTTTCAGTAGTGCCTTATACTGTCAGCTTTCAGAGTATGATAAGGTATCTCCACGGCTTCATATTGCATCAGGTGGAAATCCAGCATACAAATGACTAGCTCAGGAATATTTTACACAAAATTATTGAAATTTTTAAGCTGTTTCTGCTTTTACACAGGAAGTGGAATAAATCATACGGTATTAAAGCATTTTTAGGAAAGTTTTTACTGCTTGGAAAGATCACTTAAATGAGGAATGTTATATTTATGGACTATTATATGTTTGTCCTCCTGTACATTCTTCTCCACCACCTAAAAGAAAGGACTGTATGTCAGAACGGTCAGCAAAAATCAGGTCTCTTTGGTAATAGGGCTATATTCAAGCCATGCAACTACCAGCCTGTATGAGATACCTCATTTTACAAGAATATCACTCTCTTGCCTGCAGAGTGGCTCTGTACCTGGTGTTCAATCATTATGTTCATTAGTGGGGAAAAATCCTTCAGGAAGATCATTCTTTTTAAAAGCTGTGTGCAATTGTGTGGCTAAAAAGCACAAATGCCTTTAATTATATTAGCCACGCTTGCAAATTAAAGGCATAATAACCTATTTGCACGTGTGTAAATTGAGTATTAGACCTGAAGCCAGTATTCATTTGTGTACATCTAATTAAAAAATAAAGGAGTAAACCACAAGCACAAGCAAAATGTTTAGAGTTTGTGATGGATTGGAATGATATAAAAGGGTGTCAGATCAGTAAATTAGTGATACCACACAGACAGAAAATCATGGGAGATACTAGCTGATGGCATGACAAGCAGGGAAATTTGCTTCTGCATTTAGAGACTTCTCCACAAAAGCAATGCGAATATTGTCACTCATCCTTCACTTTGATAAATCTGCAGGACGAGGTTTAGGAATATCTTAAAAGTAATTGGAGTACAAAGCTGGCATCCTCTCCTGGATGTGAAAATATCTCAGGAGAGCTTCTACTAGCAGGCATCAACATACTCATTAAACTTTCTCCTCCAGATCAGGCTTCAGATTCTGGTAGGGAGCTACACTCACTGATTTTAGATCCAAAATTCAAATTCAGATTTATAGAGTTTAAATAGCTACAGGGAACACCTGGAATTCCTTTCTCAGACACTGAATAAGCAAAGGCTTCAGGACTGGGTTCTTTGTTCATGTGTGTTTGGTTAGAATATACAACAGCACCAGTGTCAAACAAATGGATGTACTTGAAAGAGCTACAAGGAATTACAAGAGACTCTTGCCCTCTTTACATCAGCTGTGAGATGTTTCATCCTCCCACCTCTTGCTGAGGCTGCTGCTATAAACAAACAAGCAAACAAACAAATCCCAGAGCTACACAGACAATGTTGGAGACATCATTAGCCATGGCTGGGGAATAAACCAAGACGTCCTGACACTGGAAAGCAACGCGCGTATTGAGTCATTGTTCAAACCTGTTCACTTCAGACATTTTGCAAGGCAAGGCAGCAAGGCCTGTATATGCAAAATGAACCGATCTCAGGTTTTCAGGACTGTCATGAAATTAGTAACAGTGCAATAAAATCCTTGTAGTTTAGCAGTGGAAAACAAGAGAGCTTACAGGAGGAAACAAACTTTACAATTCAAAATGCACTCTACAAATATTGGGTCAATTCCTGCTGTCCTGATTTACGCAAACACTCAGGCCTTCACTAATCTGAAGAGTAGCCCTGTCTATAGCCAGGACAAGTGCACTGATGTCAGTGACCGGTATTTCAGCTTTATCTGTTCCCCTTTGGGGACTGCGCCGGGAAGCTCCGTTAAGGGCTCATAGTCCCAGTGCAGAAAATGCCTAAGCACAGGGAGTAGGGAGTTTCATCCAGAGGGATTAAAACCCTGGCCCTGTGTGTCTTAGCAATCAGTAACCTTGTCATGTTAGTTCAGTTTGTATTTTGTAATGGTCATACATCTGACATTAAAATACATTTGGTTAATGGATCTGTGCCAAAGAGCACAGGAATATAAGTAATTCTTACAAGCAAAACTACTAAAAATAGTGCTACTTCTTCTAAGAGACGCAAAGGGATATTACCGATTAAGGGTCATTACTTCCTCTCCCATTGGGACTATTTCTGTGCTTCGTGCATCAGCAGGGCAGCCTGGGCTGGAGGAGACAGAGCTTGGACTGATGACGGAAATTAGGGGAGAACATTAATACTGAGATGAGACCTGGAGGAGTTGATTCCTTGTCTCTGGAGTTTGTATGCTTGAGAAACAAGGAGATTTTACTCTCTCTTTTTTTTTCCTTTTTTTTTTTAATATCTGCCTGAAAGAAAATCTAGTTTTATCTAGTATTAGGCCAATTAGTACTAGTGCCTGTGGAACCTATTAGCAGCATCAACAACAGCAGATATGGGCAAAAAATAAAGCTGGTCATTTCTATACTCTCATCTTAATTGCAGTTTTAAATCTAACACTGTTTTGCTCATTAAAATAACGCTGGAAAGAAAAGCTCTGGGTTTTTGGGGTTAAAAATCTTTTATTTCCTATGTTCTTTTCAAAAAGCTATGGTAATTATTTTTATAGTGACAAGAGGGTTATTTGACTTAATTTAATACAGAAGATTAATTTCTCAGGAAAAAGAAATCACTGTAATGTATGCAAATGGAAAAAAAAGTTAACTTTTTCCTGTATCAGGAGAACTTCCCCATCCTTCTGTGAGACAATCCTGGCATGGATTTAACCATGAGATTTAACCTGGAGCTAAAACCACCTGGCTTCTGGAAGCATGTGTGCTTGAAGTAGCACTTTGAGAAGAACTGCTATGCTGGAGAAGTGACCAGGCCACTTCCTCAAGGATCCCTTTTTCCCCATGTTGCAGCAAGGTTGTCACTGAAGAAAAGGCAAAAAGAGAAGAAAGAGAGCAATTCTGTAAATTGGAGAGGAAAAATGGTGCAACCAGTCACTCCTTTTGTCCTGCACCAAGCCTGTCCCCATTCTCTCTCCACACCAGTTACAGAGCAAGTCACCTTTCTCATTTTCATCAGCAGAACCCTTTTCACTGTCCCCAGACACCAGGGATGATGTGGACCAAGGGACAGAGTGTGTCTCAGCTCTGACAGGTTTGCAGAAGAGGCAGGTCACACCTTTTTTTCAGGAACAGTTAATATTACCCACCAGAAGGACAAAGAGAAAGTAATTAAACTGTATATCAGACCTTGCTGCAAAGCTTCAGCCATGAAGAGAGCCATGCTGAAGGAGCCTTGAGCATGCATCTGACCAGGCACGCATGTTCATCTTCCTTATCATGTGCTGAGAAATGTGGGGCATTCCTGAAACAGGCCAGTATCAGTGCCACAACCAAGTGTCAAACATCTGCATCTGAGACACCACACCAACTCACAGCTCTAGAATTTCCTTCCCCCCCCACTCCCCCAAGTAATTCTACAGTGGAAAGTTTCTAGTCTTCTCCTTTCCAATCCAATTTTTAGAAATTCTTTTAAATTAAGTTTAGCTGTGAACTAATGGAAATAAATTAGCTATGAAGTATATCATGGTGGTCCTAGTCTTGCAGTCTGTGGTGCACTGATAAATGATCAGCATCATAAAATAGCTGTTAATAGATTCTAAAGCCAGAGGGGAAAATTATGATCATCTAATTCTGACCTCCAGCACAGTGCTGGTGACTGGACACCCCTCTGTAAGTCCTGCATCAGGGCCGCTGCTGCTCACTGAGCGGCAAGGACGTTTTTCAACTAGACAAGCGCACCGGCCCCTTCACAAGGAGTGAGACAGATCCTCACCTGGTGAAAATTGGCATGGTTGCAGCTCTATGTTACATCACATGAAAATGTGGTCTGCTACTTTCTTTTTTTATGGTGCCATGAATCCTGTTCCTTACTGAAGCAGCATTGTTCTCATTCTTTCTCTGCCTGATTCATCTCTCCTAAGCTTTCCTACTGCTGTTATCTTTCCATCCCAGCAAGCTGTCTAGCTATCACTTTTCCCCATGCTCTCTGCAAACTGCCCCCAAGCCCTTCCCCTTTTGTGGTCACATTATCTTCTGCACTGGCTTGACCAAATCCACTCGTTGGCTCTGCTTTTTAGGGACAGATACCAATACCTTGATCATGACAGCATGATCTACAGAAGGGTTTCTGCTGACTTTTCTTTGTTCTAGCTACTTCCGCAGACTCTTGCCTCCTGGAGGTCACCAATGACAAAAACAAGCCCCAGGTAAGCAGGCATTTACCCGTGTCTCCACAAGGCGGTGAGGACCACCCACTTGGGAAATACTTCACTCCTTATAAGCAAATCACGAACAAAGAAAAGGACTAAATGAGTTGACTGATCCTCTGTCAACCACTTTGCTATGTCTACTTTTAGAATTGTGAGCACTATAACTCTCAGTTTTCAACGTTTGTGCTCTAACCACTTCGTTCAAAATATGAAACAGAAAACTTTGTTCCGGTGGGTCCCTAGATTTTCCTGCCTATATTTCCACATTCAGGAGAAACTCCACAAAGTACAGTTCATGGCTGGCAGTGCTGCTCATTACTGTTCAGAACTGCTACACTGTTCTCTTCCCACTTAAAAAGCTGCAATGTCCCATAGGGTTTTAAGATTAATTTTATTACTAGAAAAAGTCCCAAATGGAGTCTGAGTCCCAAGCACTTGCCAGTTTTGATTTGCTCAACACCACTCTTTAACTTTACATGTGTGCAGGCCCTTTTCACCCTGACGGGGCAATGTTTGCCAGCCCAGATAATCTACCACTCCTATTAAATAAATATATAGATAAGTAAATAAATAAAGCAGTTGTACAGACAGAAGAATATCTGATCTTGTTGAAAACTGGCCACATTCATGACCTGACAGACAGTGGCAGGAGAAAGACCAGAGCGGGCTCCACTGGCTTTCCCCAGGGGAAATTCCCAGGGGATCACTGAAAGAGAAGCAATTGCCGAAAACTCAGCTGAAAGGCACTTGGAAATACTTGCAGTATTTTCTTAGTGACATGAGTTCCTGTGCAAGCACCAGCAAACACTACTGTATGAAGCAAAGGTATGTTACACTTCTTCTGGCTTACTCTAATCAAAAAGTGGGGTGACCTGAATTGATTCCTGAACGTGGCTTTCCTGGTTAGCACTGTATAATGCCCATCACAGCACTGTCAAGCCTTGAGGTGATGAGGGCATAAAGCACATTTCGATCCTGAAGAGCAACATAAATTACTTGGCTTGGGCAGATGGAAAAAGACACTTCTTTTCACTGCTATCTAGCAAACCAGGAGCAGAGTTTAGTCCAGTGAGATCAAAAATAGCCCAATAAAACTTACAGTCTGCAGCAGTACAGATGGCTTGTACCATCTCCTAAGCCATTTACTTTTAGAAGCTGCAAAATGGCAGCACTGGAATTTCAGGTGAACATTTCACTGCAGATGATCGTTATATTGAGCAGTGTTAACTCAGGCTCTCATCTTAAAACCGTGCTCAGCATTTAACACCTAATTCTCCTGCCTCGTTCCTCATTCTCTCCTCAAAAAGACCTTAAAACCAAGCCAAGGTTTCAGCATCCAATGCAGGATCACTAACTTTAGGGACTCATTTCTAAATCATACAGTACATCGTCACTGCCCTCAGAAGCAGTTGCTGATTGTCGCTTTCACAAATATTTACTGCTTTCTAATTCTTGAATAGAATATATTATGAAAATCTCCATGTGCCCAGGCACAGCTTGACTTATTGGGTGAAAGATGACGGCTCTATTTTGGATTCACACTGCTGAGAGAACACTTACTGTATTGAATTCATACCTCATTTTAAATTGCCTTTACAGATAATAAATCCAAATGTTCCTCTGATAATTATTCTGTACTAAAATTAATGTCAAATAATGTGCAAGCAAGCAGGCAGGCCTTTATGGGTATGATTACAGCATTTACTCCTCTTTGGGAACTGTTGGAACTGTCTACATAAATAATACCGTGCCATTATCCTTAAAGCAGCACATTTGTTTTACAATGAACCCTTGCAGGGAGAACTTTCATGTATATACTATTGAAGTTTTCTGTGCACCTTATTCATCTATCATATTCTTTAAGAAAAGATCTCGTAGAAGAGAAGTCTCCCCCCGCTCCCCCCCCACTACTGCTTGACATAAAACCATAATGGTTGTTAGGCATATTGGAAACCTCCCATCTTTCTAAAAGACAATTTCTCTTCTTTATTCATTCTACTTGGATGCCTCTGTAGAGAAAGAAACTTTTACTGTGCTTTGCCTGAAATTCACACAAGTGCATATGCTGTAACTGCATGGTGAGCTGCCAGTTTCAGACAGTGTTTCTCCCAGCCTGACGTGTCTTAGTCCTTCACTGCCAGCCTGCTGCACTGCAGCCTCTGCTTAATTGCATCCAGTCTTTTTGCTGGGGCACTTGCACTAGCACGGTGATGTGCTTCTACAGGCAGCTGCAAGCAGCCTCACAGTCACAGGCCCTGGTTCTCATGGGGGACTTCAACCACCCTGACATCAGCTGGGAAGACCATACAGCTAGGCAGGCACAATCCAGGAGGTTCCTACAGAGCATCAATGATAACTTTCTGATGCAAGTGGTGGAGGAACCAACAAGGAAAGGCACGCTGCTGGACCTTGTGTTAACAAACAAGGAGGGACTGGTGGAGGATGTGAAGATCAGAGGTAGACTCAGCTGCAGTGACCATGAAATGGTGGAGTTCAGGATCCTGCGTGGAGGAAGCAGGGCGATAAGCAGGATCAAAACCTTGGAACTCAGGAGGACTGACTTTGCCCTCTTCAAGGAGCTACTGGGAGGAATCCCGTGGGCCAGGGCTCTCGAAGGCAGGGGGGTCCATGAGTGCTGGTCGCTCTTTAAACGACACTTCCTCCATGCACAGGAGCGGTGCATCCCCCTGAGAAAGAAATCGAGCAAAGGAGGCAGGAGACCTGCATGGTTGAACAAGGAGCTTCTAGCGGAGATCAGGCAGAAGAGAAAGGTCCATGAAATGTGGAAAGAGGGGCAGACCACTTA
This sequence comes from Opisthocomus hoazin, assembly GCF_030867145.1. Classification (NCBI taxonomy): domain Eukaryota; kingdom Metazoa; phylum Chordata; class Aves; order Opisthocomiformes; family Opisthocomidae; genus Opisthocomus; species Opisthocomus hoazin. The sequence continues at coordinate 14,558,754 of NC_134425.1, forward strand.
GGAAGAGTACAGGAACGTGGTGAGAGCATGCAGGGATGTGACGAGGAAGGCCAAGGCCCACCTGGAATTGAAGCTGGCAAGGGATGTCAAAAACAACAAGAAGGGCTTCTTCAGCTACATCAGCAGCAAAAGGAAGGCTAGGGACAATGTGGGGCCGCTGCTGAATGAGGCGGGTGTCCTGGTGACGGAGGATGCAGAGAAGGCAGAGCTACTGAATGCCTTCTTTGCTTCAGTCTTCAGTGCTAAGACTGGCCCTCAGGAATCCCAGGCCCCGGACGTAAGAGAGGAAGCCTACAAAGAGGACGACTTTCCCTTGGTCGAGGAGGACTGTGTGAGGGATCGCTTAAGCGATCTGGACGTCCACAGATCCATGGGCCCCAATGGAATGCACCCACGAGTGCTGAGGGAGCTGGCGGATATCATTGCTGAGCCACTCTCCATCATCTTTGAGAGGTCCTGGAGGACAGGAGAGGTGCCTGAGGACTGGAGAAAGGCCAATGTCACTCCAGTCTTCAAAAAGGGCAAGGAGGAGGACCCAGGGAACTACACGCCGGTCAGCCTCACCTCCATCCCAGGAAAGGTGATGGAGCAGCTTATCCTGCAGGTCATCATCAAGCAAGTGGAGGAAAAGAAGGTTATCAGGAGTAGCCAGCATGGATTCACCAAGGGGAAATCATGCCTGACCAATCTGATAGCTTTCTACGATGACATGACTGGCTGGGTAGACGAAGGGAGAGCCGTGGATGTTGGCTACCTAGACTTCAGCAAGGCTTTCGACACAGTCTCCCATGATATCCTCCTAGGGAAGCTCAGGAAGTGTGGGCTGGATGAGTGGTCGGTGAGATGGATTGACAACTGGCAGAATGGCAGAACTCAGAGGGTTGTCATCAGCGGCGCTGAGTCTAGTTGGAGGCTGGTAACTAGTGGTGTCCCCCAGGGGTCAGTACTGGGCCCAGCCTTGTTTAACTTCTTCATCAATGACCTGGGTGAAGAGTTAGAGTGTACCCTCAGCAAGTTTGCTGATGACACCAAACTGGGAGGTGTGGTAGACACACCGGAAGGCTGTGCTGCCATTCAGCGTGACCTGGATAGGCAGGAAAGTTGGGCAGAGAGGAACCTGACGAGGTTCAACAAAGGCAAATGCAGGGTCCTGCACCTGGGGAGGAACAACCCCATGCATCAGTACAGGCTTGGGGTGGACCTGCTGGGGAGCAGCTCTGTGGAGAGGGACCTGGGTGTCCTGGTGGACGACAGGTTAACCATGAGCCAGCAGTGTGCCCTGGCTGCCAAGAAAGCCAATGGGATCCTGGGGTGCATCAAGAAGAGTGTGGCCAGCAGGACGAGGGAGATTCTCCTTCCCCTCTACACTGCCCTAGTGAGGCCTCATCTGGAGTACTGTGTCCAGTTCTGGGCTCCCCAGTTCAAGAAAGATGAAGAGCTACTGGAGAGAGTCCAGTGGAGGGCTACGAGGATGATGAGGGGACAGCAGCATCTGTCCTCTGAGGAAAGGCTGAGAGAGCTGGGCTTGTTCAGCCAGAAGAAGAGAAGGCTGCGAGGGGACCTAATAAATGCTTATAAATATCTCAAGGGTGGGGGTCAGGAGGATGGGGCCAAGCTCTTTTCAGTGGTGCCCAGTGACAGGACAAGGAGCAATGGGCACAAACTGAGGCACAGGAAGTTCCATCTGAACATGAGGAAGAACTTCTTCCCTCTGAGGGTGACGGAGCACTGGAACAGGCTGCCCAGGGAGGTTGTGGAGTCTCCTTCTCTGGAGATATTCCACACCCGCCTGGACAAGGTCCTGTGCAGCCTGCTGTAGGTGACCCTGCTTCTTCAGGAGGGTTGGACTAGATGACCTACAGAGGTCCCTTCCAACCCCTACCATTCTGTGATTCTGTGTGATTCTGTGCTGCCTGCCGGAGGCACTGCCTGTCATGCATTTGGCTGCGGAACTTTGTGTAAAATCTGTCAGACAGTTGAAACAAATCCTGTGCTGAACACAGCTGACAGATTATAATCTCATCCTATTTGTTGCTATCAATGAATTCTAAGTCAACACCCATATTTTCTGCTAAAGTCAAACCAGATGAGCACTAGGAATTGTGAAATAACAGCTTCGTTACAAACAGGAGGGGCCTATGCAGCACTGAGTCCAAAAGCATGGAATTACTGAGGTGCTCCTGACTAACACTGGCATCATAAAACCAAAAATACATGGATGAGGAAAAATGGGCAGTTTTGCTGAAGACTGTTACTGAGTAGCAATTACACTCTAATCAGAAACTTTAAAAGGAAAAGCAGGAGTAACTCAATTCAGAGGCCTTTTACTGTCAATTACACTAGGCCTTTTCTTATTCACTTTGCTGAGCGGCTCCTGAGCGATTGCTGAGGGAGTGGAATCACAAGTGCGGCATGTCATTACAGCCGCAGCTCTCCCAGTCTCACCCACGTGGACATTTCTTACAAGTCAAAATGTGATCTGATAAATTATGAAACAAGGACTCCAAGATTCAGATTGCATTATGAGTGGATTTATGTTCTTGGGTCCTTTCTTCCGTACACAGACAAGCTGAAAAATATAGGTTGCATTATGTACATTGAGTCTATTTTCCCTGCTAGATCTTTGCTGGGAGATGGGCTCCTCAGCAGGTGAGTTGTCACTGCCTTCCTCTGATACGTTCCTGTGTACTGTTCTCCGAAATACTGGGCTCATCTTTGCTTTGCAACGGAAAAGAAGATTCAAACTGTAGGAAAACTCATCAGGCACAGGAGCATTACAGCCTGGCCCTGTCTCTAGTTACCTCCTGCTTTGAGCAATGTTGGACTGGATGATAACTCCATCCTGTAACTGAGAGCTGATGCGTCAGTCAGCGCAGGAATACCAGTAACTGCTAATGCTGAGCAGGGCAGATAAGCCTCTTCCCTGTTGAAGTGCTCAGCCCCAAAGATAATAAGGCAACTCTGCGGTAGATGCTGAGAACAGCTTTCTTGTTCACTTTTGAAAAATTTTTTAAGCACTTTGTTGATTGCCTCTCTCCCCTATTTTTCCTCCACAACATACATTTGGGTTTCTAGATTTTAGAACTCTGATGAATGAACATCTCAATTTTTCTTACAAGGGTAGTAAAGTATGAGGGTTGTTGCAAAGGTTGGTTAAAATGGGGATATTTCTACCGTGATGCTAATATGGGTTCTCTGAACATTTTTTTCTTTTCCAATAGAGTGTTCCCAGCCTGTAACAGAGGCAGGGGGTGGGGCAACACATTCTCCTAAGACATAGCATAGTATTTTCATTTAGGGCTGGAAATTTTCTGACCCCCCAGGGTGGCAAATGATTTGGTACGCATTTCCACTTTCCAAGAAAAGAAGTAGCCAGGAGCTCTTTGTGGCCTGGTGATACCATTAGTAACTGGAGTCTAAACCTTTCTTGTGTCCCCATTCACCTTTGATAAATGTGCAGTGACTCTAAGTGACCTATACTGGGACTGGTGATTCGGACTGGAGATAGAGCAGGAGGATTCCCTGTGAAGGCTGTAGTGGTGAAAGGAAGCAAAAGAAGTTGCATCTGCTCTGGCACCTATTTGCACTGTAGTAGGTGCTCTTGGATCATAAGACATTGCAAATTCCTTGTTCTCACTTCCGCCACCCCCACGCTGAGCCAGGCGTTGCATATGCCATGGAGGAACCAAACCAAACCTTCGCCCTTGGTGGGAACAGCAGAGTGCAAGAGCAGCCAGGGTGCTGTGCAAAGGCAGGGGATGGCAGATGCTCCCCTCTGTGCCACCACTAGAGCTAGCCACAAGCCAGAAGCCCCAGAGAAGAGCGAGACGTTGTTACAGTAAGTAAAACAGGACCTGAAGAGGTTTTTTTGAAGTTCTTATACAAAAAGGTACCACACAGAGGGACCATCTCTCCTCAGAATGAGAAATACAGATACTGACATAGTTTGGAAAAAGCAAACAGGAACTGCTGGGATGAGAAGGTGAAATGTGGAACATTGGTGCTGTGACTGAAAATTGGAGACTCAAAATCCAAGAGGAAACAGTTGATTCCGTGTTGTGAAGCCTGAAGGAAATGGACAACAACTGCACCAACTCAATCCAATTAGGAAAAAAAATATTTAATTTACTTTCCACATATCTTGGTCTCTGAGAACCAGTCAAATACAGAGATAGAAAGGATAAATGGCTGCATTAGAGGTGAACATTTTCAGTAAAAGGCATCTAAAGGAAGTTAAATTGAACAATATAGGAAAATCCATGCAGAAGAAGATACAATTCTCCTCCAAGTTTACTCACTCTTCAGTGAAGTATTTGCCAACTTTTTTCAATTAGTTTTCTCAGCTGAAAGAACTCTGAAATTGTGAAGCCTTGCAAAGACACATGATTAAATTGACTTAGACAGGTAAGGTTCAGAGCTTGCTAAAAGGTCATACAATTTAAACTGACAGGTATCACAGAAGACAACCTGACTAGTCCAATATAGTTCCACTGCTAGAAAAGCCAAGGACTTGTAGGCAACAGATTGTCATGGATGCTGCTACCAAAAGTTATTTAACCTAGAAAGTAAACAAAAGTTTTGGCTATAGAGAGCAAATGACACCAGAGCTGGCTGTTGAGCCTGCCACTGCCCAAGTAATGGGATGTCATTCCGTATTTTCTGCCCTACTGTTAAGCCCCATGCAGACTGTCTAATGCCAGGAACACCATGCGCCTGCCACACTGATTTTGGATGTGGTGCTATTACCTGAAATGAGAGTTACAGAAGACAGCCCAGTCTGGCCCAGGTTCTGCTTCTCTTGCCAATGTTCATACCCCGATAATGAGAACAGAGTCTAATCAGCCAGTTCATTCCCTTCTACATGGATGCTGACTAATGTCAAAGAGATTTTCTATCTCTTGGTGAGGCTGAACTTCCGTAACTGTATGAAGATACGTCATCACGACACTTTAAAATATTTAAAAGAATTTTAGACTGTTTTGCCAGTCCTGCTTGGACAGAGAGGTATAGTAGGCATAAAATCTAGTGCTCAGTGAGGATACGGGCAAGAGAACCAAAACCATCCAAGGTTTATTTAAAAACCCTTATTTAGTAACATACCATCCTTTGTAAAAGATGGAGAGACTCATTTTCTCTGTGGACAGGGATACAGCTGTAACTTTGGCAAAAGGACCAAGAAGAGAGAGGGGCAACTTTGCACAGCCAGGAGTCCTTGGTGGAACAACAGTCCAACATGTCCCAGCAAAGTGAGCTTCAAAACCCTCCAGAAATGCCCACAAAAGTGAAATAATTGGTGTGAAATATTCACAAAGCTGCATAACACTTTCCTCCTCACCTCAGTGTGACTGAAACAACAGCAGGAGTTGGTGAAGAGTAGACCTGGGTAACTGAGAGCCGCTTCACAGTTCCTCAGTTTTTGTATTTCGTGGACAAAATAATCACGTGGATCAAATACGCCTGCTTTCCGTGACTAGAATGCGAATTTCATTAGGTGTTTTTATTTATAGACAGATAATACACTCAGCCACTCCGGACCCTGAGTGGCAGACAAACTGTTCTTTCAGAGATGAGTCAGACTGCACTCCTTGTAGCGCTAAATTACAGAGGGATTTTCACTACACACTCATTCCAGCAATATGAAAGGTCAGTACACACATATCTTCAGGTGCGAATGTGAGATGAGGAAATGCTTAAGCTTTTATCTTGTTTCCAAGTGCTTTGGGTTAAGCCTTACAGCTTTGCTGAAAGCTTTAGTGGCTTATACCTGATGAATGATAGTGTTAAACCATGACTGTACTGATGTCCTGCACAGCACTGTTCGCGGCCAACTCGCCCCCATTGCCCACTTTTTATAAGAAGAGTACGAGGAGGTAATAGGATTGGAAAGAGGGGCCCTATCATCTCCACCTCCACTCGGTGAAACAGGAGCAACCATCCATGCAGGCTTAGCGTGCTAAGGCGCTTATGCCACTTTTGGAGGAGCGAGATGGCAGACTCCTTGAAGAAATAACAGGAACAGAGGGGAAAGGAGAGAAAACTAAGCTTAAAAAAGGCATTAAACACTGCCAGAGAGACAAACAAACACAGAAGCAATCCCAGAGGCAAAGCTGTATGATATAGAATAAGATATGTTATTATATAAGAATATTATCTTATTCATATGATATATGAATTCATATGATATATGAATAAGATACAAGCCACTAGAATTTGACGTAAATATGACCAAAGGATCTTAGTTCAATGGTGAGGGAACGAGGGATGGTGAAATGCACCTCACAGGGGAGCTTCACTGTGTTTGTGCTGGTTTGCTGCTGCGTTGCAGGATACTTTGGGCCAGTGAATTTGTTCATTGTTCACGTCATCAGTTAGGGGAAGCCACAGTTTTCTATTGTAGAGGTAGCAGAGGGCTAGCCCTCCGGCTTGCGCAAGCTGGCACAGTTAAAGCCAACCTAGAAGGAATAAATTTGTCAGCTGCCCCTGGATGTCATGAAGCCAAAAACTGGTGGTTCACTCTGCCCCCAAACATTCACCCCTGCTGTGTTTGTGGTTTGTTTCTGCACTGCTCTTTCAGGTTGTGACTGCCACCAAATTTTGCGAAGCATAAGTTTAAAACAAAGAAGAAGCTTTCCTAAACTTCTAGGGAGAAGTGAAGCAGAAGAATCCTTTCTTTCCTGATTGCAATAGCACTGGCATTCCCCACTGATCACGTTCACCCTCAGAGACCTTGCATTTCTATTATTAGCATCACTGGCTTTTTCATTGTATCTTTACATTTCAGTTCTGGGTTATACCATGGGACTGCTCAAAATTTCTGCCTGCTTTCCATTTCATAAATAAACATGCATGGGAGCAAAATCCCCAAGAGCTCTTTATATGCAAAGAACTGATTCACCAACAAATAGCAGTTTTGCTATGAACACTGATATTTAGCTATTCCTGACACTGGCTCTGTGCAAACGGACAGCAATGTTTTTTATTTTTTTGTGGTGTTATTTCTCACTAACACCATCTTCTGGTATAGTTTTCAGTAGGTCACTAAAAACTGGCAAAACCTTCCTAATATTTGTTTTATAGTAATAATACAAATGATTACACTTTCTAAACCCAAAGAAGTGCTGAGAAAATCCTCTACTTGCCTCATATGAGTTTTGACTTGTAAGCCTTCCCCTCATCACTGCTCCAGGACAAAAAGCAGTGCAGATGACTTTCAGACAGTTCTGTGTTCTGACCAGTCAGTGCCAGTGCAGTTCCTTTGACTTGTGTTAAACTGCTCCTATTTCTGCCGACATAACAGAGAGGAGCACGAGCCCCCCCTTTCAATCAGTTACATGATGGATGACAGTTATCTCTGCTATTCCCAGAGAGGGTTCTCTGTCAAAATTGGGGAACACCAAGAAACTCTTGCTAATGTAATGTCCACATGGGCTTTATACAGCACAAAGAAAGCTGGCTCCTTTCTCTATACTAGCTTAAACTCTGCTGCTTGGCTGCCATAGCCCAGAGAAAATAAAAGTTCCGAAGACAAGAAGAGATCCAGTTGTTCGTAGAATCATAAAATCATAGAATATCTCAGGTTGGATGGGACCCATAAGGATAATGAAGTACAACTCCCTGCTCCTCTTAGGACTACCTTAAACTAAATCATATGACTAACTTCTTCATAACTGGCCCTCTGACAGGCTCGGTGTGATGACCACTTCCCTGGGGAGTCTGTTGCAGTGACCAACAACTCTTTCAGTGAAGAACCTTTCCCTAATGTCCAATCTGATCTTCCCCTGATGCAGCTTCATTCCATTTCCATGGGTCCTATCACTGATCACTGTTCCCTGTAATGAAGCCATGGGCTGTGTTTTAATATTTACTGGCATTCCTAGGGCTGAATTATACTGTCACTCTTAAGGTGAGAAAGTACCATACACTAACAGGATTATTAATTTAATGCAAAAAAAACATTGAAAGGAACCAAGATCAGGGAGCCGAACCCAAACAAAGCCAAATCAGAAGCCAGATGTATGCTTGTAAGCACTGAGGGAGATGAACTGAATGAGCAAACCATCAAGCAATGGGGAAGCATCATGTTCTTAATCTCTTATAATCAATGTGGTGATACCATTGAATTCGCTCCACCCTGGAAGGTGGGAGGACCAACCTGCTCACTCTGTGCCCTGTGGCAGCAAGGCTGTGTACTGACTGTGGGAATAACCAACTTCTGCTACTGTTCCGCCTGCCCAAAACCCCCACCTGCTACAACACTGTTCAAAATACTTAAAAAAGAGCTCTAGGAAACACAGGCCTGAGCCTGTTTCCCAACACACGGTGTAAGCCACTGCTCATTGGTGCAGCTGGCACACAGAAGTGACTCTGGGCACCTTCCCAGCACTGGTCCAGGCCGCCTGGCCATGTGTGGCACTGCAGGGACGGTGGAGAAGACTTCCACTCCTGGGGAGAGCTGTTCCCGGCGACAGGAGCACTGAGAGCCTCCTGGCACAACCGCGGAGTATTTAGCACGATTCCCTTCCTCTGCTGTTCTGCAGAAGGAGCACTGAAATCGGCAGTGTAATGTATTCAGCAAAGTTTCAATGATAAATGCTGATGGCATTTCCACTCACTGTTAATATTAAAAAGCTGGGGAAGACTCCCTCTCCTAAGGTGAATCAGTGCAAATCAGGAATATTTTACATCAAGAGAGACTCAGGGCCAACTTGCAGTGAACTCTAAATTGACACATGCTGAATTTATGATTCCGTTTAGCCTGCCACCGTCTGCAGGGTGAGGTGAGGTATGTAATGCCGTGCCACACTTCGATTACAGCCGATTTCCTTTCTAGCAGGATCTGACAATCCTGGCCTTTTCCCGTTTTGTGCATAGGGGTATTTCAAACCTCCAACAGAACAGAGCTCGCAGCTGTCCTTGCAGCAACAGTATCTTTACAATACCGAGAAAAACAAAAGTTCAAGTTTTTGTTTTCTTTTTTTTAATGATTAAAGTCAACATTTGTCTCTGTATGGAAGTGGGTATGTGGATGTGCTAAAGTTGTATCTACTTTATGAACACAGCTTCTCAGACACTGCATGAAATAGGAGGTCTATAGATAGTATGTGCACGTTTTTTCTGTCCTCTGTCATACAACCACTTTTTTAATTCTTCCAGTTTCCTATGCCTAATATGTACCTGTCTATATAATGTTTATAACAGACACGTTTTAATCAGAGACAGTTAATTAGAATAAATTTCAAGGACACTGCTGAAATAAGCTATGAAGACATTCATGCTGAAGTTGTGGTTTAGAAGGAATTCTGGTCTCAGGAACTCCAGCAAACCAGAGGAACTTCACAGCTCTCCAATATTTCTGGTTCAGACAGTGGGAATTATAAGCAGGAGCCAAGCTGTTACCTCTAAATGGCAAAAAGACTGGAAGGATGTGAGCTGCAGTGGCGTAGAAGTGGATAAGAAGAAAGAAAAGCTGAGCATTACCATTTGACAATTAAATTTTAGAGCCTATAGACATAACAGAGGTGACAGTGCTGACATTTTGCACATCTGTGGAAAGCACAGAAAGCTCCTCTACAAGGAACCCTGAGAAGGCGAGGAAGGGTGCCAGAGCAAGGTGTCATTTTGCCTTACGTCCACAAGCCCTTGAACCATGCTCATCAACTTTAGCTTTTATACCCATTTTGGAGTCTGAAAAGAAATGAGGCAGCTCCGTTACACTCAGGGCTTATTGTCAACACCAGTGAGCAACTTTCTGCCAAGGACTAATGCATGCACTTGCTCAGAGGGGTGCACAGGCAGACCAGGAGGATGCTGAGCTCCTGGGGGCTAAACAGAATCAAGTGTTTAGAGCTGTCGCTGTTCGGTCCCGGCACCGCAGTGGGACATACACCCTTGTCCAAGATGTACTTGGTTTCAGAAAGGTGAAAAATGAAATAGAAATGCCTCAACACAATACTGAAAGGAGCATGCTGAGCACAGAGCTGTCTGTAGCAAGTTAATGAGGAGTTTAGCACAAGGTGGGATTATAAACCCAATCCTTCTCAGGGCCCTCAGGGCCAAAGAGTGTTTTTGGAGGATGCAGAAAGCTGTGGCTGGGACAGGCTGCCTGGAGTCCATCCCTAGTGCGTAGGGCGACGTGTATTTCACTCAGGACATAGCTGAGGTTGCTCAAAGGGGGACGGCATGCAGATGCCACCAAAGCAACAAAACATCTGGCATTTCTCCAAAAGTCATCAAATTTCTGAGCAAGCTGCTCAGACTAACACAATACAGTCAAGGAAACCAGACCTGAAGCCTTTAACATGGTATTCTACGTTCACCTTTAGATAATTTAGATCAGCAAATATTCACCATAAAACCTTTGGAGCCAAGCATTCACTCCTGTGGGAAGAAAGAGACTGTGAAACTGCCACAATTTGGATCAGTTTCTGAAGACTAACTTCTGTCCAAGAGGAGTGAGCTTGAAGAGAGGAGATGGCATGAACTCTAAATCCAAACAGCCCTTTGTGTCACAGATCCTCAACTCCCAATCCAGTTGCTCAGGGTCAGTGACTGCTTCGCCAGCAGCCCAGCTAACACAGGCCTGCTTTGTCCAGAGTCACCAGGCGGAATTTAAAATGTACTTAGATGACCTGGTCAAACTGTTTTGTCTGAAGAAACACCATTTCCTCAGAGTTCAGCCATTAATCCAGCTAAGTGTAATTAAAGCATTTGCACAACTCTGAACTAATTTCTCTGTTTACAGAACAGATTGGATAAATATCCCTGAGAGAGGCAGAAAATTCATTACAGCAACAGCTTAGGTCCCCGTATTTCTAAGCTGTCTTGATATGAGGAAATTACTTCGGTACTCTAACATAAATCTATCATTTCAGAAAGCTCTTAATGTAAAAGCACTGTGGAAATAATGTCAACAACCTTGTGATGACTAATAAATAGACTAATGTACATCCAGCTGCACATAATAAACCTTAAGAGAGCCTAATGCCATCATAAACCACAAGAACAGGTATCACAAAATTACAACTGAGGTTTTATACACAGGCACAACACTTCACTCATATTAATATTTAGTTTTCCCTTTACTTTCCCCAGTTTGCTGCCCTTGCTGGCTCCAACGCCAGTCCTCTGAGCTGGTGCCTCGTGGCACTCCCAGCTCTCTCCCACTACTTCTCAGCATTGAACTTTCTCAGCAGCAAATCCTGGACATGCTGCATTGCTGCATGAAGCTTTTTACTTGTACGTTGGAGAGAATTTTGACATTCTGAGTGTTCTGTGAGAAATGAAACTCCCAGGGCTCCACTCAGCCAGCAGAGACAGAAGGGAGGTGGCTGGGCTGGTACTGCCGTGCTGTTTGCCCACAGACAGCTGCAACACCACCCAAGCCTCACACTAGCCACTGAATGACTGCAAACCAGGAATGACGTTTCCATTCAGTCTCCTGGTTTGTGACAGTTGTTTTAGGCTATCTCTATGCTAATTACGTGCAAGACAAAGACACTTGTTAAAAACTCAGCTGTGCAATTTTGATTCTCACACAGTAACAACAGACTCTCAGTGTTTTGTCCCCCAACTGAACTTACAGTTCAGCTGAGGGTGTTAGTGTGATTACAAAAATACTAAACTGATCTGTGCTACAAAACTGTATAATATGAGTTGCAAGCAGATACAATCAAGTGTTGTAACTTTAAGGCCAGGAGGTACTAAAAGTGGAAGAACATCTCTCAGTACCGATCTCCTGAGCATCCAAAATGCATGTTTGAATATAGCACAGCTGCAGATTACGGAATTAGAAAGGATACTGGCTGTCAATTTACATTTTTTAAATGACTGATATTTTTTTCCTATAAACATCTGCTTGTAAATGGGTTTCATTATGGCACAGACTTTTGGATTGGAAAATGTTCTCAAATTCTATTTCCTTTCCAAGTTTCTGTTGGGTTTTAACAAATCTGTGTATATTCCAACCTCACAGGCAAAATCCATTTGAGTAACAATTTCTCCCATCCTTGCTTTAAAAAAGTTCAAATAAATTCAGCTGCTGTTCCTGCTCAGAAGCAAACACTTTATTTGTATTCTTCATCTTTAGTCTGCGGGATGTTAAAGTACATAGTAAAACAGAACACCTCTAGCTATTCCTACTGCTTCACACACTTCTCTTGTGTTTCCTGTTTCTACGGCTCCAGGTCTCGTCCCAGCTCCCATAGGCTGCTTCACATGGGAGGTTATGGGAAAGGATTGTGCCTCCCAAAGTAGATGACCATCCTGCCATGCTTGGTGCTTCCTGAGATCCTCCTGTCCTTCCTGACATGGGATGGTATGGTAAAAGCCCAGCTAGTAACTGCTGGTGTTTGCAGGTTTGCATTTTCTGGCATCCTATTTCTTGCCCAGATGCACTGCTTGAGATGTGAGCTAGTAACCGAACACAGAGGAGTCCTTGTTAGGAGATGCTGTCTTGGAGGAGAATGATTTTGTAGGCTCCCAGCAGCCAGAGTACACTGCTGCTCAAGCACCCTTGCAATTCCAAAATTACTGTCTGTTTAGTTTGCATAGAATAAAGGCATCAACAAAACACACCACAGGCAGAAACAACCAGCCCTGGGAAGAGTATGGCAGCCCTTGGAGTAGCAATTGCACAACCTCTTTATTTGCCCATTTGAGTCCACATAGCAGTTCACCACAGGAATCCTGGAGAATTTTAAGTGGCTCTTGTTAATACACTGGAAGATATAGGCTGATTACCTCATGCTCATTAGAAGTGTATGAGGCTACCAGAGATAATTGGAGAGCTCAGTGAAATATTTGCCTTTCTCAGGTTGCAAACATCGCAGTTCCTTATTAGCCTACCCTGCTATTGCCCATTGGCTCACTAACCAGGGGTTTGCAACCTGAAAGGACAGTAGATTAATTCCTAATAAAACAGGGCAATGTACATCTTTTATTTCTGGAGTTTCAGTACATTGTGCTACATAAAGCAAACTTTCTGGTACTGTTTTGTCTCTGCGAGAGACAAGGCACTGTAAGTGAGGAAACCGATGTAAAAAAGGATGCAACTTGATGTCATGTCAACAGAGTAAAGATATTAAAAAAGACATTGCAAACCTGAAGAATAAAAGCTGCCATTAAAACTGCTCTGTTTCATATTTATGTTCCACCATTTCAGGCAGAAAACCAGTGAAATGAATTTAGTGTGAAATAGTTTTGTATCAGTGTTCATCCATGAACTGCACATTCACACAGGTTCGGGCATGGAAACAGAGTTCAATGTATTCACATCGACATCACTGTGAAGCCAAAGGCAGGCTATCCTGAGCACCGCTGCAAGGAGTACAGTGATGGTGTATACTGCAGCACCTGATAATAACACAGTGCAACGTTTCTTCAAGGGAGGCAGGACAACCAGGTTGGTATCAGACAGCGAGGAATAGCGTCCCCCTTTCACTGCTGACTTCTAAGAGCATCATGGACACAAACGAAGCTCAAAGCCTCCCTGCCACAGAGCTGTGATACGAGAGTCCCTGAAGAACAATTTCACCAAGTGATCATCTGCTTCTGAATGAAATGCTGAAGTACCAGTCATACTAAAGTGCCAAAGGAGCTTGTGTAAAGCAGCCTTCCTCTGTGGACTTTCAACAGACACACTCCAATTTACACCACTGCACCTTAAATCCTGAAAGCTGAACATCTGCATCAGATTTCACTGCCACTATCTGGTTCTGAATTAAAGCAGATATTTGAACATAAACCCCAATCTTGATTAATCTCAAACTTTTGATAGAGAAAGGTGGGGGGAGCTCTCTGCTGAACTGAAAATCATTCTAATTGGCCTATGGCAACTGCTTTACAATAGAAAATCTCAAAAACAGCCCTCCAGAAATGCCAGTACCACTTTGAAAAACCCTGTAGTTTCATGGCACAATTTAGTTCTAAATGATTATATAATTACATTTGTGAACGTAATCCTGTGGGGTATTATTCTAATTATAGACCACAATCCTTCTTAGCAGCTTTCAGATAAATAATTTGTGTAATGAAATGAAGGTTTCCAGCTGCAGCAAACAAACCAATCTCAAACCTATTTTGTAAATGACAGGATATCCTTAATGGTGTGATCAAACTTGAATCATTCCACTGACTCTGCATTTGCCTGGATATGGGGATTCCTTATTCCAGAGTAGAAAATAGCCGAGGGCAGCATGCTACCTGCAGAACCCACAGATCACAGAATGTTTGGGGTTGGAAGGGACCTCTGAGGGTTATCCAGTTCAACCCCCCTGCCGAAGCAGGGTTGCCTACAGCAGGCTGCACAGGACCCTGTCAGGCGGGTCTGGAATATCTCCAGAGAAGGAGACTCCACAACCTCCCTGGGCAGCCTGTTCCAGTGCTCCGTCACCCTCAGAGGGAAGAAGTTCTTCCTCATGTTCAGATGGAACTTCCTGTGCCTCAGTTTGTGCCCATTGCCCCTTGTCCTGTCACTGGGCACCACTGAAAAGAGTCTGGCCCCATCCTCCTGACCCCCACCCTTGAGATATTTATAAGCATTTATTAGGTCCCCTCGCAGCCTTCTCTTCTTCTGGCTGAACAAGCCCAGCTCTCTCAGCCTTTCCTCGTAGGACAGATGTTCCAGTCCCCTCATCATCCTCATAGCCCTCCGCTGGACACTCTCCAGTAGCTCCTCATCTTTCTTGAACTGGGGAGCCCAGAACTGGACACAGTACTCCAGATGGGGCCTCACTAGGGCAGTGTAGAGGGGAAGGAGAACCTCCCTCGACCTGCTGGCCACAGTCTTCTTGATGCACCCCAGGATCCCATTGGCCTTCTTGGCAGCCAGGGCACACTGCTGGCTCATGGTCAACCTGTCGTCCACCAGGACACCCAGGTCCCTCTCCACAGAGCTGCTCTCCAGTAGGTCCGCCCCAAGCCTGTACTGGTGCATGGGGTTGTTCCTCCCCAGGTGTAGGACCCTGCACTTGTCCTTGTTGAACTTTATCAGGTTCCTCTCCACCCAACTTTCCAGCCTGTCCAGGTCACGCTGAATGGCAGCACAGCCTGCTAGTGTATCAGCCACTCCTCCCAGTTTGGTGTCATCAGCAAACTTGCTGAGGGTACACTCTAACTCTTCATCCAGGTCACTGATGAAGAAGTTAAACAAGACTCGGCCCAGTACTGACCCATCAAGCCAGTAAATCTACCTTCCTGCAGGAGCAGGATGTAGGTCTTTGATCAAGAGTGTGCTGTGATATTAGGTAACATAGTCAGACTACAGAAAAAAGGTCAAGAAATAATTATTTAAAAAACAACTTATCTAGATTATTTTCCTCATTGCACAGTAAAACACAGATTCTGAATTGAGCCAATTTTCTAATCTAGACAACATGCATCCATATAGGCAGCCAAAAGACAAAAGTGCCTTTACTGAAGGCAGAGATTTGATCCAAGACTGCCAGTATTTCAGATAATCAACTTCTCAGTTGGATTTACCTAAAAATTTACTTTCTAAACACATATACGTGAATATGAGCTTGTTTGTTTCCACAGTAAAGAGCCAGTGTCTTCTTTACTGGCCAAAACTAGAATTTGAAGTAATTGTTGTGATGAGAATCAATCACTCTTATTTCTGATGCTAAAATTAATATTGAAAACTACACCATATTGGAGCACGTGGTTACTCCACTCAGAAGTCTGTGCACTGCCAACAGTACAAAACCGCTATGTGCCGAAAACATTGGTGCTACCTCATTTCCCGACTACTCCTCAGGGGAGCACCATCCTTGGCCCATTTTCAGACCTCTCTTTCAATATGGAAACTAGAGAAACTCAAACTCGAGGCTGTTGAAATGTCCTTCCTGACGCACTGCATATCCCTGTCCCCGCACACACATAACAAACATCTTCACACAATGTAGAACGGCGTACACTATTCACTCCTTTACATTTCCTTTGGAAAAAGTACATTTTCTGTGCAGACTGGAAGCAGAAGTAACTCCTGATACAAGCACACACTATCTTTGCGATGCAGAATTAAAGCAGGGCTTCAGAGTGGGTCCTGAGAAACACTACAACTTTCCCACCACCGTACTTGATGAGAGTCAGCGGCTGCCAAGCTGGTCTGCATTCGGGAGAGTAGCTCTAAAAGGACCAGTTTCAGGACAGGACAAGCAACAGGAGCTGTGAAAACTCTAAAATGCAATTTTACTCTCTCTTTCTCAAACACAGCCCCTCTCTTAAATTTTATTTCAGAATTAAGGTCTGCATTGCCCTGGTTTCCCACTGGTCCTAGGCTACAGTGTGCAGACATCATGTAAAGTATCGGTTTCAAGGGAGACTTAGCGAACTGTAAAGACCAACTTCCTCTGCTGTATTATCTGACAGCACTTGGAAACAGTGGGCAGCCATGTGGAAACGACAAATTGTAAGCAGGGTATTGTTACAAGCAAGCACAATCACAGATGGCCAGATACAAACAAAAGCAGACCCACCGCTTGCTCTCCAGTGTGCTTTATATAAATACACTGTGGGCACCCATCCTGGTGATTCTCAATTTGTTGTATATGAACAGCCGCCCTGCAGTACAAGCACCCCTGCCTCCACTTCCTACAGTGGGAGCAGCTTGCAGTTGCTGCAAAATAGTGCGCCCTAGTGAGCTAAATTACATGCTACATCGGGCTGACTGAGACAGCAATGCACATCCCACTACACGCAGCTTGCATGGGGATGAAGGAAGCTGTCATCGCTTATCTGTTGCAATTGCTCCTTTATAAAGACCTTTATTCTTATCTTTGATGCTCAGGCATTTCTCTCTCCCCTTTCCCAGTGATCATCCACAGTAGACAAGGTATGAAGCAACATTTCTTATCATGTATACGTGTCAGGGAGGTTTGCAGCTTGAGGATGTGTTATTTGTCTGCACATAAGGAAACAGCAGATGCTGGGGAAGTACAGGAAATACTATCCTATTTGTTATTATGATTCCGAATACACAAGATTCAATCAGACAATACAGGCAATCCTGTATTAGTTTTGGTAAACCTAGCTGTAGCTGATGGGTTTTAGGAGAGCGCTCAGTCTGGACTTAAGGTCTGTGCTCCCCAGACCTATGCCTTCCTACAGCACTATCGATAAACATTGCAACTGGGCAGATAACAGGCATATCCCTACAGCACACAACATTGAGAAAAGATGAGCAGGGAACGCTCAGAGGAACAGAGAAAACAGAGGCTGAACCTACTCAGTGTGACCTGTATGTTTTGGGCTGAAGCTTACACATTCATGTGCTGGAAGACTCTCTTCATTAAGCCAGCTTGCATAGTGACTTCTATTATTACTGCATTACTCCTTGGTTCTTCCTTAGGCTTTTTTATTCTTACTTCCCTGAGCATTCAACCAGTAGATTATTGACCAACTTGTTTTGGCTCGACATTATCATAGATGTTGATTACTGGTGCTATCATTAGTTATGACTATGTATGCTCTGATCAGCTATGAAATCAGGGTACTGACAGTAGAATCAACACATGGGATGGCTGTGCCTATACAGTCCAAGACCAAGGCACGTGATGCAAGAACATCTGAGAATGACTGGTGCCTGCTGTAGTTTTAGTCAAGCGTGTTTACTGAGCCAGGGGAAGAAAACAGATACACCCATTTTATGCAGCTCTTCTTTTACAATAACAGTGTTTGTAGAATCAGTAGTCACTTTGAATTGTGTTCTGTACATTACATTATATATGTAAATTAATTCCTATTAATCTTTATAATGTTAAGCTACTGCTAAAAATGTTCATTTAAGAACTGCCTTTGTTCTTCTGTCTCCCTAATTTTAATTCCCTTCAGTCTCTTCTCCCTGTACGTTAAAGTACTTTATTAATTTTGTCACGTTAATCTGATCAGCACTAAACACACTACCATTTCTAAAGACCTAAAACATGAAACTAAGCTATAGTGACAAGCAAACAAAAAGCCTAATGTGCAACAGGCAAAGCAGCGCTTGTTGTGCCTGGCCTATGAGAAGGTGACAATCTCTGCCCTACTTCTGGCTGAGCTCACCCAGTCTCCGTGGCACTGTGGCCAGAAGCCAAGCAGAGCTGTAGCCCAGAACAGAGGGGGCAGGGCAGATGGGGCAGGACGCACAATTAAAATGTTATTAAAAGAACAGGAGGGTTTAGTGTGTCATCAGAAAGGAAGGGATAACCCTGACAATAGCAAAACCACTAAGCGCTCTGTCATTCCGCTCATTATTGAATGGAAGGCCTGAAGCAGAGAGGATTATCTCTGAATGTTGATTCCCCAGTCATTGTATGTCATAGTGTCCACGTCTAAGGAACTGGCATTAATTATGAAACAGATATGATGAAAACAGAGAAATACGTATCTAGTGGAATTGTCTTTCTCATTACAGAATGGACATGTTAATAAACTGAGGCCTTATGCCAGCAAAAAAGAACTGCAAAGAAAGCAAGCATTCATGAGAATTCATGAAACAATATGTACTTATAGGAACAAATTCCTGTTTTAAGATTCATTTCCATTCTCAGAAATGTGATATCCAGAAAACTGTTGCCCATTTAAACATGTCAATACTTAGGTAGAAATTTATTTTCCTCTTCCATTTATCTTTACTAAATTCTGGCAAGATTTTAGCAAGTGTTTTGGCTAATATCTGATGAAAATGTAGGTAATTCAGTTTTCAGATGATACTGAAATAGGGGTGTACTACAAAACTTTCCTGGAGCTCCAGACAGAAGCAACAGCAGGCACAAGCAGATTTCTCTGACAAAGCATATTTTCCTCTCATTATGTGATCGCTGATTACGTTATACCTAACAGGTAGAATGTGATTGATCTCATTGACTAACTAAAAACCAGAAAGAACTATTTTTCATGAATAAACATGCAGAGTCGGAAAACTGAATTTCAAACTTGCTTCATAAACAATCCATAGCTTGTCAGCTTTTTGCTTGCTTGTAGTATTTATTAAATATTTCTGAAGGCAGAATAGATCAGGAAAATGTGGAACTGGTTCACAAACATTTAATTAATCTCAAAGGAAATAAAACTTATAAAAATGATCATTATCCTCTACAAATTACCTATTCTATGACAGAATTATTTTCTCCTTAATCACAGAACCAAATTCTTACCTTGAATACTCCCAGTTCATTAAAGGTCATCAACATAATTAGGAACTGTATGATACGAGGAGGCAAGATGTGCCTTGTAGTAAGAACAGATATTAATTTCACTTTGTTTTTCAATTAATTTGATTTTGAGGAATGAAAAAAGGAAAGAAAACAAAGTGATGTGTCTCAATGACAATGATGTGCAGCAAAAATAAATAGGACATGAAAAACTAGAAGATAAACTGCAACAGTCCAGTCTGCATACTCAATGTTAAAGACTACACATATGCTCAGAACAAATTTTCAAGGCTTTGGACGCATCACTTCATGATCTACGATTAATCATAGAAGAAACAGAAGACAGTCCTATACCAATTGCTCTGAAAGCAAGATGTGTTGAACATACAATTCACCTATACAGCCTATGCATAGTTTTGACATATTATCTAGACATTTGCTGCCTGTTGAAATACAAGAAGAAAAAAACAAGACAGCAAGTGGTAAGGAATTCCTTTCCTCGTCTCTGAATCTAAAAGATCATTTGTAATTCTAACATTTTCAAGTTCAGCTCAAATCAGGAAGATTTAAACTTCTTATGAAATTTTATGCACAAAGCCATACTGACACAGAATATGACTACATCCCTCATTGTACTTTCTGTGAGAGTTTTGTTAAACTCATTCAGAAAGGGAGTGTTTTGTAAACTTTTATTCTTTGTTCAAAAAGCTTTCAAATCATGGAACATTTGAGAAAGAGAGGAAATTGGTTTGGATTGGTGGTTAAAGGCTTTGGCCACCATCCCTAGACTTGTTGACTCCCTAATGGAGTGTGGTTATAGCTGACTGGAAGGCCCCGAATCATGATTTATTCTTGTCTATACTTAGGGACTAACCAGGCAGAATTGTTCAGCCCCGCTGATTGCTTCACATAGTGCTTGACAAAAGTTTAATTCTATGGTTTAGAAGTAGTTTCTGATGCATACGATGAGCGCAGGGGTCACTAATTTCTATTAAGCCTGGATCCAGCACTGACGCAAGTACGGCACACACAGGGACTGGCACTATTCCCTTCGGGTTGGTCAGGATACAAGAGGGCAAAGTGAAACATTTTTTGACAGGCTGCTGGATAACTTTTACTTTTGCTTGCAGTGTGAAAGATACATGAAGTACACTGACAGTAAAGAAAAATAAAACAACTCTCAGACTTTGACAAGGCACAAAGCAGGAAATGGACACCTAACTTGATTTTACAGAGAAGGATTTTTAATGGATCAAATCCAAAATACAGTACTTGCAAGCTGCAGCAGAGCCTCTGTGACAAGGGAGCGGGGGGACTGCATGCAAGGTTATACGCTGTCAGTGTTTCCTCAAAGCTGGTATCTGGTCACGGTCACTTGGGAACATAGGGATGACACACTGTTTGCTAGTCTAACGAGATACCACGAGGGCAAATGCTATCAGGCAAACTGTGCCTGTCCAGCCTTCCCGCGCAGCAATATTTCTGCTGGGAGCATTCGCCAGCGCAACTGTTACTAGTAAGCTGGTGGGACCCAGAGGATCGCAAACTGGCCTAGACCTTTCCTCTAATTTAAGAGGCAGGTCTGTCCCATTCAGCAGGTACTGAAGCATCAGACTGGATAAGACCACGTGCACATTGAGTTTGTTGTTTTAAAATTTTTTTCCTGTTCTGTCTTATTTTCTAAGTAAAAATCCTGTCTTTTAAATATCTGTTGGTCAACACCACTGGGTATAAGCCTTCAAACAGGATGCCTAGGTCATCTATTTAAAACCTGAATTTGCTTTTTCCATGGTGCTGGATCGATCCATGGGAACTAGGTAAAATTGTGCTGTGGTACTGAAGGTGTGTTTCTTCAAAGTGAGTATCATGCTATCTGCAGCCACTTCATAACCACATGAATGTGAAACATTTTTCCATCATAACGCTTTGACTATTAATGAGATAATATTCTAGTAAGATAAATACAGGAAATAGCATCTAGCTTCAAACACTTGAAATAAGACTCACTACATGCCTCCTGCGACCCAGAAGATATACATAAGCCCAATCCAAACTGTGAGACTCTGCCAGGGATGCAAAAAATGCGGCAGTAGCAGCTTAAGCATTATTACAGATTTCTCAAAGGTGCACAGTGGGTTTCTGAGTGCTCAGTTTCCACAGAAACTATGCTACAGATTTCTTGCCTTTTGTAAGTCTAAGTCCTATTAGAGACATAATTTTATTGCAGCTTTACCTGTATAGTGGAAACAAATACATTTTGTAAAATTTGGAAAAGTTGAGCACTGAGAATGTTTAATTATCATTATCTCCAGCTATTGTAGACTTATAAACGCACAAAGAGACGTGAGCTTTGTAGCAGTTACTGGTACAGTGCTAATGGCAATGACTCAAATTGTCTTCAGTCTTCGGGTGAAAAGACTGTAATGAAAGCACATTGGCCATAAAGATTAAGTAAGTCTTGGTAGATCTACAAAATATTTACAACCAAGGCCAATAACCTCAGAGATGTAGAAGTGTGAGAGGAAAGCCGTGTCTGCCTCCTGCAGCACAGGGGATTGAGATTCTGTCCAGCTCTTCACGTACTTGATTGGTTGATTTATTTCCTGGGAGCCCTTAATTTCAGATGGTATTCTACTTCTTTATCTTTTTTGTGCACATTTTAACTTGTTTACTGATTTACTAAGCAACTTTATATTAGTTCCCACCCAAAGGACTGCTGAAACTGCTCTAAGTATTTACTTTCAATCAGACAGCTTTTCTCTTCCATTTATTTTCCTGACATTATCAGTACATTCATATGAAAGAAGAAGCTCCAGCAGTGCACCTCTATCACAGTGGCTACACGTTTTAATCAGAAGGTAGAGGAAACAAACCTGAAAAAATTAATATAAATAGGATAGTTGAACTTTATAACATGACTCTCTCACAGCTTTATGTCAAAGACATGATAGCTACTGCAACAGGAAAAGTTCCTGCTCACTGAATAATTGGAGAATACTCTTCTGATGATTTTTCAGAGTCAATTTACAGAATGCATCTGTCTCCACTCAGATCAAAGTCCCTGTTAAAATGCCTAGATTTCTCTTTCTGATAGGATCTGTTCTTCAGCTTCTACACTGAGGGGTCCTCTGTCCCTCTCAGCCCCAATGTGATTTGCCTCTCACAGCGATGGGACAGGTCTGCATGGGAAAATGGCCTTTCAGTAAAAAACCAAAGTATTCCAATAGTTATATATTAATATCACATCTGATCCCACAGAGCTAAGCCTTGTAAACCTCATTTGTCACCAGAAATTTCAAAAATATATACACTTATTTTCATTTTTAGCCCAGCTAAAATAAATCTCTCTCTCTTTCAGTGGGTCTTGTCAATGAGAAGAACACGTGTATATAGGCTATGTTAAGTTTATATAGTAGTTTCAGGGTTGGGAAAAAATGCTGAGAGTTCCCCTTCAGTGTATCCTACAGGACTTTGCAATTTATAGCAGCTTCTTCCCTGGGGAGGACTTTGCAGCAGACCCAGGTTGTCACTGCCCTCGCTGAAGGCCAGTATGAAAATTCCTTTGATTTCATGTGTGAATTTCAAAGCTCTTTTCTGGGGAAATCATCAAAGAGCCAAAGCAAACACTAGACACCAGGTAAGTACCAAAGAACAGCACTAGCTTTAAACCAGGTTTCCATCATCCCCAGACACTACTGGGAGTATGATGAGCTTAACAACATATTAGGTGGTACATGCAGACAGATTATTAGATAGTCATATTGGTTCTTCTGAAATGAAACCCTTTGATTCCCGCAGAGCCAGAAAAGTATCTACACTGCCTGACTCCAGACTTGACTTGGCTCTTCCTGCTACTCCTAATTCAAACCATGAAAAAGCTGACACAAACCTCAGAAGCAGTAAACCCCTGTCTCCTTCTCCCATTAAAAAAAAAAAGGTCAAAAAACCCCCAAACTAACCAATTCCCGTGTTCGTGAATTTCTGTAGCTGATTTGTTAGTGACATTTTTCATCTTGACAGCACATTCAGGAAACGTGACAAATTTAGGCAACAGTCTCGCACTGAAAAATGTTCCTGCGAACTTTTCCCAGTTAAGCTGCAATGAATTTGCTTAGCAAAAAACAAAAGGTTTTTCCTCAGCTTAGCTTCCAGTTACTTTGATACATGATGTTTCAAGTAGTTTTAAAAAATGGACCTGGCATGAGTTTTGTATTAGTTTTTAAAGCTCAGATCATCGTTCAAGATAGTGTGCCATTTCTGACTGCTAAATCTGAGAGAGGAGTGTGAGCTTTTGCAGTTCCCAAGGCATCATCAGTACCCACTTCCACAGAGCCTAATTTTCCAAAGCGTCCTTTCAAATTGTGGCAGCAACTTGATACGTGACATCACCTGGTTCTGCAATTGCAGAATGGCTGCATAATGCAATTTTGTAATTCTCAGATGTTGGAGTTCAGGCTGAGCAAGCTGGGGGACCTATCTGTTGCTTTTCAGGCCATTCAGTGATGAGTCAGTCAGTCCTGGGGAGGTCTCATATGTCTGAAATGAAGCCATAAACCCTGTCACAAAACAGGAATAAAAGCTGTGGCAAGCTGTGAACAACTGGAGTGAATGATGCCCTGTGAGGGTCACAGACAAGATAGCTGGGCTTGGCGGAGTGGCTGGATAGGATACGTGTGGTATATTATGGATTATTATTCTAAACAGAAAATACAGGCTGGCATGTTTGTGTTGGATGCAGAGGAAGAGGGTGAGAAATTGCACATTGCAACAGGCGTTCAGGAGGCTCTTAGCCAGCTGCACTCACAGCCTTTTAAGCCTCTTCTACTTGTATAACCTCTCTCTACCTTATGAATGGAAATTCAACACCAAAACTCTCAAGGTCACCTTTTGGTGAATGTTTAGCTTCACAACTATACTTTCTACAGTTTTCCCTTGTCCACCAGGCTTCAACGAGGACTGCAGCTTAAATATTCTTTCTGAGATATCTTCTCTGGTGCACAACCACATAACCATGAATTATTACAGCAAACTTTCTTTGCTTTCACTTCATTGCTAGTGACTTCCGAGACCAACAACAAAACTGCAGCTTCAAGATCTTTTCAAACTATATGCTAAAGTTCCCTGGATATTCCTGATTGATGCAAGCTGCTCTTATGCTCTGCATACAAGGGCCTCACTGTAAACTTCAAGAGCTAGCAGCACTAAATTGAAATGAAAGATGGTTTTGGCTAGAACAGAAATGCATAAAACCAGCTTTTTCTTGTGGTGGTATTTGTTCTCACAACAAAAAGCAACGAGGAAAAAATTAAAAATCAACTACCACAGCAAATGGGTACAAAAATTGTTTTGGATGCTAAGTACAATGAGAAACAGAAACCAAACTGCTGTAGGATAACATACCCATTTTTTCATCTGCTGTTGAATTACCAGAGCCCACCCTCTGCCTGGAATAGGACAAAAAAGGATACAAAGGAGAATTTTACATTAACAGTGTTCTCCTAGGAGCTAAATGTTAAATATCACAAATGCCTAGCTCTATCCTTGAGAAGCAAAGTGTTTCTTGAGATGGGATCCTAGCATGTACTATACCAAATCAATCTTTGGGTTCTTAGGAACTTTCCACTGCAATGGCAGGTCTGTTGAACCCACTTTTGAAAACTTCTCCTTTTCAGTTACATGGGGTTAGATCAACAACGGATCTATTACTTTCATCACTACTCATGAAAAAACAGTATACTGAGCTGTAAATACTGTGCCTGTGGAGCAGTTTTTTTATTCTTGCCAAGCATAAGAAATTCTAGAAGGACAACTTGTAAATAGAAATTTTAGAAGCTTTAAAATGAGAAGATTGGAACCATTGTTTCAAAATTAAATACCTACAATTCATTTATGGGAAATTAGGACTTGTGTTTTTAAGAGCTTCAGCCACATTGGACAATTGCTTGCCTGAGATCTTCAATGAAATGCAGAATTAGCTCAGCTCTTCCATCCACAAGTCTTCTTAAATTTGCACAACTGCTAACCCTTTGAGCACATACTGCAAAATGCAAATAGGCTAGGAAATGTTCATCTGTGATCAGCACCTAATGATTTCAGTGACCTGAATTTGGAGAATTTTCATGGAAGCATAATAACTAGACATTGAAAAGACCTAAGGCTGTCTTCCATTATCTAGTTAGTGCACCGCTGAGCCTAGACTGATTACTTTTAACCAATCTCATCTTACAAAGATCCGTGTGAAGAATTTTCCACCCCTTCTCTTGAGAGGCTTTCCCAATAAAGCAGATCTTGATTTTGAAATATTTATCTTGATAACCTGTGTCTACTTTTTGAATAGTCTACCTCATTTTAATACTAGGCACATATTGCCTTGCTTTACAGAAAGGTATATTCAGCTTTATCAATTATTTATGGACGATCCACTGGCACTTAAGCTTTTGTTTTGTCGTATTGTTCTCTATGTGCTCTTCTTCTGAGCACTTCAGAACCACAAGGGCATTCCTCCGGTATCTCCTGTAAAACTTTGGTCCTCCAGAAAATATATAAGAAATTATAAATTTTAATAGAAATAGCCTATGAAATCCCCACTAGACTGCACAGATGGCCAGAAATCATGATTGGAAGCATTCATACATATTTCAGAGTGATATACTGGAAAAAAGATACATTGCGAGATTAAAAAACAGCAAAGAAAACTCAAACTTGAGATGGACTTTGGCTGAAACCAGGTTGGTGTTTCCCCTAAACATCCGGCATGCAATCTGATTGAAGACGTAACACCTGACTTAAACAGATGCAAATGAAGCACTGTTCAACAGGACTTTTTTAAGAACAGAGACTGTTACAGCTTGACTGTATTTTTTATCTTTAGTCAGACTGTTAAATATAAGAACAGCAAGACAATTCTGCTAGATACGTACTACCCAACAGAACATTATGTAAATACATAGTGAATTAGCAAATGCAAACAGTTAATCCAGACTGTAGGCCTTAACATTCAAGCAACACTGTAGCTGACATTGTGCATAAACAATAAAAACTAGGACACTTGCTGTAGCTCAACCAACATGTAGGTTTTGTTTCAAAGAATGCACTAGCCTAGTGTTAATATTATTATCAATTAAAAACATGTAAAATTTCATAGATTTAGAAAAGGTAAAAAAAACCAGAAGATGCATGGAGAAGTAGGAAGAAATCTAAATATAGCTATTCCATCATAAAGATTTTATTGGTGCCAGTTAAGAATGATTTGCTCACTCGTATCTTCAGCACGTTTGTGCCCATTTTGCAATTTTTGTGCTTTCGTATCTCCTCCACCCCCAAGTACATCAGCTATTGCCCTCCCTTTGGAGTACATCCAAGGAAAAAGTATTCCAACCGCATGCTTGGATGAGCCATGGCTGTAAGCCAGGGTTTCTGCATTGCATTTCCAGTTTTTTTCAAAATCTCTCTGCATATGCCCTGCCAAGTCATTGTCTCCAGAAATAAGAAAAAACTAATAACATGCAAGTGACATTTCCCATGGCTTCTTTAGCTGCAAGGACTTCTGATAATACCACTGTGCAGAGAAGGGAAGTCTCTGCTGGGCTGAAAATAACCCATGTTACTAAAAATTTTCAGCTCTGATGTTTAGTAAAATCCAAGTGGCCTCCATTATCTAAACCAAAACAGTCCCCCAATTATCCAGGGCTCTCTTTTCTAGTACCTCTGCATACTCTTGAGCCCTGGATATGTTTCTTGCACATTACCTGAACAGGATTCTCAGAACCACTCCTTGATCTGCGGTGCGCTCCACATTTAACATTGTTGTGCACTCACTCACTGAACCATTTTTAAACTCAGTCTCCTGCTGAGAGATAAATTCACTGTTTGTATTCTAATCTTTGTACCTACTGCAGCTAAGATATAACAGTTCCACAGCTAGAAGGCAATAGCTAAAGCAAGGGAAATATAATTAAGAAAAATTAAAAAATGATTGATAGAAAATACAGCACATTGCTCTAGACATATTAATTTAGTGCTGAGTGACTTGAACAACTAATTTATTAAAATTACCTGGAAGCATCTTATGATTACCCCAACATAAGCACTCTTTAATTTGCCTCTCCTTCTATTCTTGGCAAGACAGTCCACTTTTTGCATGCTCAATATACAAGATGCACAGAAACCAATTAATGCTGTTGACCTATACAAATAGGATAACACCAGCGGACTTGATCACCGCCAGACAAGTGCAGATAACTGGTAAATGAAGGACTTGGTCCTAATTTGTGAAGTCAGTCAGAATTAAAGCATGCTGAATTCTTCCTGGCTTCTATGGGAGGTGTGAATGTTTAGTATCCTGCACCACACTGAAATGCTACAACCTATCAAGGTTTTGACACTTTACAAGTTCATTGCCTGTAGCAACTAGAAAATGAACTGAAAAGAGGGAGCGGTAACTATAATAAGAGGAATACCGCATACTTCCATGCCAGGTTCTACCCTGTTTGCCCTCACAAATCAGTCCCTCCCAAAGCTCCTTTGTGTGGCGATGAGCTCCTGACTCCTATGGCAGAGCTAATGTCATGCCACAGGCTCTTTCAGGCTGTTGCCTCGGAGCACTCTTAGTCACAGGTCACTCTTCTTCATAGCACTAAAGCATTTCAGAGGCTTGGTCAGAAAACACAGGAAAGGCCTTGATTGCTCAGTTAATTGGTAAATCTGTTGTGTATTATTGAAATTACTCTTAGGGTTGGGGGAGCTTTCCACTGTGGTTTAACTACTAGATGTCATCACCTAGCTCCCACATGCTTGCTCAGAGATGTCAGCAGGATGAGATCCCTGAAGAAGTGTGAACTGGTTCATCTAGAACAACATACAGAAGAGATTCTCTCAAAAAAGGTCAGTTCTAATAGCTGAAGACATCAGACCCAAGTCTGAAACCTCTTTAGAGAACGAACTTTGTTGGAACAGTAAAGAATGTTTTGTTCAATGTCCCTGAGCAGAAAATGGTGATAAAAGAGGAAACTGATAAGCAGGACATGTTCAAGGGACAGCAGACGAGCTCCAGAGTGACTGGCACAGCACGGTTCCTCTGCACTCAAATCTGGAGAAGAACGTCTATAGCCCTATGTTGACTGTTGGGAAAGTGAATGTGATACTTCAGTTGCCCAGGATAGAGACCTACTGGGAAATAAAAGGAAAAGTCCCAGAGATTCCCTGCATCCTGGCAGAAACTCTCGATCCATGGTAGCCTCTGCCTGGCTGCTGTGACTGTGTTTTGATGACTAAGAATAAAAGATTGTTTTAACCTCTTCAGGTTTCTGGTAGATAATCCAGTACCTCCTCCCTGGAACTACACTGTCACTTGAGTCTGCTAATCAAGGCTTCACACTAAGGCCACATACTGTTTTGTCACCCCACAGCATCACACAGAATGCAAACCACATCTGGCCCATTTGGTCACTTCTCCCTTTTTCACTAACATGTAATGGTTAAAAGCTCCCTCCTGGATCTCCCAGCTGCTCCAGGCCACGCTCCTCCCCAGTCAGCCACCAGCGACACTATGCTTTGGCCAGACTGCATTACATCTGACAAAAAGATGGGTACAACTTCCTGGTGATAAATGCCATGGTCCATAATTATTGAGAAAAAAACTTAATGGAGGGTGAAAACATGACATGCTGATCTCTTCTTTTAATAGCCACAGCTCTGGTAAAAGGGAGCAGTTCACAGAAAGCACAAGCCAAATTCAGCTATGGTGCTTCTTCAGAAAAGTGAAGGGGACTGCATGAAGGAAGGATTTTGGCCCCTTGTGTGCAATTGGAACGTGACAGTGGCTGCTGAAACAACCCACTGCATTGCATAACAACTGCTGCGCGTCAGTGGAAGTCGCATCTTTTGTTTGTGTAGCTGGTAGAGATCAGCCATAAAGCCTGACATCGTTGCCTCTCTCTGATCTTTCCTGAAGTTCATTTTCTAAATGAATATCCAAAATATGATTCTCTTAGCCCTGTGTCTCTTCTGGTGATTAGTCTGCTGCCATTTCAGGCTACATGGACCTTCCCTGAGTTCATAATGGGGAAGATATTAATTACATTCAGGGAAAATTGAGTTTCATGACTCCCAGAGGAACACACTACAGTTTTCATGAAACAACTTCTTTCCACCTTTTTATGTCAAGTACAACAGACTGCATTAATGGTGCACAGTTTTATGAGTTACATCAGGAGTGGAAAAGAACAGCAATCGTATCAAACTGCCTGAATGTGTTAACCTTGTTTCTAATGAACTGAAATTATTTTTTGGAAGCAAAGTTAAAGAAGATACTGCACAAAGAAGAGTCTGTAACTTGGTCTTCCTTCTCCTCTTTTGCCTATATTTCCTTTTGACAGTGGTCATACCGCTGCTTACTTGAACAATGAATAGGATTCACTGAATAGGCTGGTGAATAAAATTTGCAAACTCTAAAGCTATGCACTTAAGTTCTTATCCTGAGAGACATTTTGAACAGGTTACCATAGAGAAAACCAAACCCAGTGTATGTTAAATATACTGCAAACTAATTTCATGAGGCAACTGGCACTGGGTCACGAGTCTTAGTTCCTATAGATAACCATTTCTTTCTGCTTTTATCATGACAGCATCCTTCAGAAAGACAATTTCTCTCCCAGAAATAAGTGAATTATCAAAAATTGCTGTTTGATTTTCCTTGATTCATGCTGCATACTGATAATCACTGAAATACATCTTTCTTGCTCATTTGCTTTTTTATTGCCTGAAATTCCTGTGTTTGAGGACTTTACTTTCCCAAGTAGTGTGACCTAGAGCCAACAGCACAGAATTGGGAGAAAAAAAAAAATACTAAGTTTGAATCCTTACCTTGCCACTGCAAAAAAGGAAAAGAGAAAAAACCTCCCTCACTCTCTGCTTCTGAAGAATGAAAATTAATTACCTTGCACATATACACACATGATTTCAAATAGGCTCAAGTAGCATATATATAAGAATTAATTGTACACGCCTGTTTTCTCTGAACTAAAGACACACTAAGGATGTAAAGACGTTTCCAGACCCATGGGAACAATGTTCTTACGCCAGCAGTACTCTGCTGAAATACAAAAGAACCTATGGTTTTTGCTTTTTTTAAAAAAGCATTTAGCATGACTGAAGAGCCTAGCACTGCTGCTGTGGCTGCTGAGTCCCTGTCACTCCCAGGCTGAGGGCACAGGGAATGTGGAGAGTACCTCACCCTAGTGTCCCCTAACCTGATGCACACACAGAAGACACATTTGCTGACAATCCCACCAGCAGCACCATTTATAATGGCAGAGGAGGAAGGTGTGAGCAACAGAGTTCAGACACCAGTTAGCAGGGAAGGGGCAGCAAGGGTAGAAATGACATGGAAGTTGCCGGTTGCAGGGAGCAGAACTGGGTTCGAGCATCCTCTCCTGCACTCCTCCCTCCCTACTGCTTTTTACTAATTTCTCTCCAACTTTTTCCAAAGCAGTGTTTGAGAAAAGGAGAACAGAGAGCACAGATCTGCTCAAAATGAAGCCTTGAGTACTGCTTCTCAAACTGTTCCTGTTTTACGATGAAGAAACAGGTGGCAAGGTCCTGCAGGATGCTTGTGGGCTCATCCCAAGCCTCTCTCTGCTTGCTCAATGCTTTGGTGGCCCATGGGAGCCCAGCCCCATGTGGGAACAGGGAGGAGACTCAGTGCATTACACCTCCCCTCCCCAAAAGCAGCTGACCCCACTAGGAACGGCTCCCTGTCATAGCTATCTGGGTGGGCTGAGCCATCATTCACAACCTCCTGGCCACTTTGGTGAGATGTAAGCCAAGGGGAGGTGAGACAAACTCACCCAGCCACAGATGGGGAAGCAGGCAAAGAATCTTCTTCCACTGCTCTTCACACAGATGTGTGGCTACCAACAGCCCAGCAAAACCCACATGCTGAGGTGCTAGTCCTTGTCTCGGAAGAAGCAAGGCAGGCAGGGCATCCTACAGTTAAGCACAAGGGCTTGAGGTGGAGATTTTTCATTTCTGACACCTAAGAGATACAGGACAAACCCTATAATTTCTCTGTCTCACTCTTCCTTCAAAGAGCAATTGCAAGTCCTATGTGTAGGGACCTTACACTAGTTCAATGTGCCTTGTATGCTAGTTCAAAAGGCAAGACATCAATATACAATATAAAGTTCCAGTTCTGCAAGAATCAAGGGCTTAAAACACCTTCGAAAATCTGGCCTCAAATTTTGTGGTAGCAGTTTAAAACAAGAACATCTTAACAGATTCTTGAAAATGCTGGATTCCAGCTTCAGTAAAATCTTCTTCTTGATTAAATGCTGCTTAATTGAAAGTGGTGTGTGATTTCTCAGCAGCATAAGTAATCTGCTATAATACCTGTACAGGCTGTCAAGCCATTGTCAAATTGAAATACTGCTTTCCTCCGTCTGTCCATTTGATCATACATTCCATTTTGGATTTCTCTGCTTTCTATACAAAGGCTTCTGAACTCAAGATCACAGAGACGGTCTGGCAACAAAAACATTCAAGCAGCAAGACAGACAGCTGGGAATTTATTGCATCAGGATTTGTTTCTAAAATATAGGTTTCTCCTGATAAACTAATATTGTCATCTGTTCTGGTGGCAGAGCATACTGCAAACAGCAGTCTTCCCCCAGAGAAAAAATGTCAGATTGTGATTTATGAACAGGGAGCCACTAAAGAGTATGATTTCACCCTAAATTAGTAATTTATCAAGTAAAGAATCACAAGCAAATAGCTGAATATTGGTGCCTTAAAGGGTCAATAGACTTCTCACTAACTTTTGCTTCAAGCACAAATAACCAGAGACTCCTCCAAGGGAAAACTGTTCTAGTGGATGCCCCAGAAAATGAAAACATTTAGGTCTAAGTGTTCAGGAAAGCATTCTCAACATGACCTTTGAGTATCTGTATGGGGTTCAGAGGAGCCCCACGCAAGGGGACTGCACAAAGTTGCTAAAGGTAGGAAGTCCATCGAAATGTGGTAGTATACATCAGGAGGAGGTAGTGGGGAGAAGGGGGAGAGAGAAGGGAAAACAAAGCCATATAAAAGGGTGAGTGTTCGTTTTGAACCTTAATTAATGGCCTGAAGTGAAGCAGTTGATTTCCATGTACAGTGAACTATGAATTATTGGAAATCACTATGACACAAATCAACAGAACAATTGCTTTGTAAAATCCTCTTACAGGCCAGGGAAGTGAGCTTCTAGACATCCACCTGGGAGAAGGAGGTTCCCTCTACCTCTGCTCAACATTGGCAGGAATCATGCACCACCGGCGCCCAAAGCAATGGCCATGGATGCAAAGCTACTCAGCTAGGACTAGAAGCAAACAAAGGAAACTCAACCTTTTATTCCCTAGTCACTCCCTCTGATATCTTTTCTCCAGGCTCCCCAACCTTCATTCCCAAAAATTTCAATAATTTGTAACTTTATTGACATAGCAACTGCAGAGCACTCAAATTCACACGACTTTCAATGTTATGGAGTGAAGTATAAGTTCTTTTTTCCAAATACCACACTGCAGATGTAGATGCCTGGATCTGGGCCCATAATTTCCACAAAATTATGCAATTAAAGTTTTATTTGAGACAGTTTAAGTGCATCTGTAAAACTGCTACTAGTAGTGTTAATAGAACAATTTATGGTTGTGTGCTTCTAGATATGGACTGTTAGATGGTTTCACGGAGCATCAATCCATGCTTCCATGAAAAATGGGTGTTTATTTAACTGGTTAGATGTCAGCAATCTGTTACTTTATATGGCACAGCTGGATTTAATAATGAATGAAGGACTTCTTAACTACTGCAAAAAACTTCTTGTTCTTTCGAGAACTGATTCAGATTTCTCTTGATGTAATTCCACTGTCTCCTGTCAATTTGTATAGGTCTGTATCTCCTTGTAAGATTGCTTAAAAAACAATAACCAAGCCAATAACCAGAATAAACAGAAGAAGGTGCTCCAATCTTTGGAATTCTCGTTGCGTAGCAGAAGGATACTGGATATACTACTTTTCTAGTAAAGTTTTTTTCTCAGTCTTTGTAGTGATGCTAAAACTTCCTTAGGTGATGGTATGGTCTCCGCTTTTTCAAACTGCAGAAAACGAATGCAGTTGTAACCAGGTATGTGGAGTAGTGATGAGCAGCAAAAGAAGAAAAATGGTGAATCACAGGAAATTTAGTGAGAGATGCCAAAATCCAACCATCCAGTGTGAATGGTAAATGCTCTATTCTGATCCTGAAGACTGTTGGAAACGCAGCCCTTTCCCATTGCCATTCTTGGAATTGAACATTCACAACATCTGCAAATATTGTATTTTGGCTTTGTGAGAAATAAGCCACTTGGGTTATTCAATAATAGAGTCAGTTCATAGGTCAAGTCTCCATGGTTTTGGCTTTAACGATCACAGTAAATATGCTTCGAAAAAAATTTAAGAGTTACTACTTAAACTATTTAGGTATTTCTCCTTTAGATATCTTTGTGGTTAAAGAAATGCAGCTAAGAGGCTAGAGTTGCAGCTGCACTTTATGTTTGATCATCAGCTCTCAACCCTTTCTCACACACCAGAAGCATTTACGAGGCTGGAGGAGCAAGTCTCCTGCATGCTAGTGGCATCCTCTTCTCTGCTTAAATTTTGGCACAAAACTGAATCTAAAACAACCTAAATTCACATGCAGGTGTGGGTCGATGGCCTTGCTGGACTTGTCGATGCCAAAGGAAGACTTGCTCGGACTCTTGTGTCAAGCACCGAAGAGTTAACGAAAGGGAGAGGTTCAACTTGAACAATGAATTTCTCGTATCTTATCAGACAGAAGTAACCGGTGATGGCCCATCACTACCAACTAAGTGACACTTGGGGTGCAATGACGGGTGCACAGCCAGATGTTGCTTCAGTTCAACAACAGAAGGCCCCCCCATAAGCACAGTACTAAGCTCCCTGCCTGAGAGCGTGCCAAACCTCTGAGTCCCACTTCTGACAGCACCACACTTTATGCCAGGAGCCAGTCGACACATAATGGTTGACTCAGTCCCACCTCACCAAGATCTACCAAAGATTTTTTCAGAAGTATGAAAAGTGGTACTTGAAAAACCCTATTTTTGAGGAGGGACCAAAAGAAAGCCCTACCTGATGGACAGGCTGACGGGCTTGAACCTCTCTTCTTCCCCCAAGAAGGGCTGCCTTTTTGGCAAGAGTCATGCCTCTCATGTTGCTGGATGTATCCCCAAGAAAATATTACTAACTAAAGCGCTGAACTATTGACTTCAGCTCCATTTTTGTAGACAGTGCATTTATCAGCGGCAATCCCGAATCTGTGATACCTGTTGCTTGAATAAATTACCTCTTGTTTCAACTTTGCAAGACTCTCAGTGAAAGTCCCTGGGAGGGCTCTGACAGGCAAACGTTGACTCTGGTAAATGGCTACAGACCTAACCCCTTAGACATAGACCTTTACCCAAGTCTGGGACTAGGAGTGGATCCAGCTGCACTCAGGCTCCTCTCTGAGAAGGAATTTAGAAAGCAAGGGGGTCCACTCTGAAACTTGTGACTCAATGGGAGGGCTTTGCCCCCTTGCTGCTTATCAGACTCCTCGAAACCCTTTAACGCGACAGCAGGGGAGACAGACTGGGACTCCCAACATTAGCAGCAGAGGCCAAGATTCAGCTCTAACACAAATAACCTGATTACAAATTGAGCCTGGATAGCAGACAGGCAGCCTAGAGTACCATCTACAAAAGCTTGCTCCAGCATTCTTGCATCAATTGCCCGAAACAACTACACTTGTGCAGCACTAGAGCTGCTACAACACATTAAACACAAGCCCAGAAAAACCAGCAAGTTAATGATCACTGTCCATACAGAAGTACAAAAGGAGAGAAGCAGTTATTTCATTTTGCTGTCTTTAGAAGAGAACACAGAGAGGCCACAGCCTGAATGTTTACAATGGCTAAAGTCTTGTAAACAGCCAGAGGATTTTGCAGCAGTTGGGAAGGCTGTGACGAACGGCCTGGTCCCCTTCGGCACTTCAAGAAAGCAGAGCGGTCAGTGCCAAGGACAAAAAACTGATTCATGTGAGATGGTCTGTCTCAACCACAAACTTCAGCAGTTCACAACTCAGTGCTGACATATTTCAATCAAACCATATCTGCAGCTAAACTTAATAACCAGCCAGCCTATCAAGTGGTGGACACTAAGCAATTCCAAATCACCCCGAGAATTTTAACATGGAAATGACTTACTGCAGGACTGCAGAGAATGACCCATCTGCCAGATGCAGTTGTTGCATCTGCGGCTGACACAGAAGTCAAGACTCCTGCTCCCCTCCATGAACACTGCGGTGACGCTGGAAAATGGAGAGGGCCATCTGGGATCACTGCCCTACACAAGGCATCAAGAATCTGTCCTACGCAATCTTTCCTGCATTTTTCCAGCAATGACATTTCATCACTTTTGAATTAAGTAAGTTCTTTAGCAGTGAAATTGCATCTTTTTCTGTCAGCCAGAGGTCAGACAATCTGCTTAACAGTAAAACAAAATGCCCCCTACTTTTTATTCTATTTTATTTCTTTCATAAAAAGAACGAACATTGTAATTGTTTTAATTTGACTATCTAAATTTATTTGCTTATGAAGACATAGTTTTTTGGGGGATGGTTGCAGTCCCCTGAATTCCTATGGAAAGCAGTTAAGTCAACAAAGTTTTAAACCACTTCACACCACACTGCTCTGTACCACCACACTGTTATTTTTGACACACAATGTGCAGCCTTGCAAAGAACAAAAAGAAAAGGTTATTTCCCGAAGAGCGGCAAAGCGCATATGCATGCCCCTTGGACTCACCTGGAGTCAAACGATTTAACAGAGATTGGAGCTGCCAAGAGCATGGGAAGCTCAACAAACAGAAAGTTCCACATTTAAAATTGGTTTTTCTGACAAAAGTCATAGGAATTGATTTACTCTGCTAAAAGAAACAGCTCCAGCTTCTCCATCCCTTCAATAATGTCCTCAGAGGGCCCTGATGGACACTGGAAGCTGGCACTGTAATGAGCAGCCCATAGCTAACTAGCAGAAGCTATATAAGCACACTGCAAGCAGAATTTGTAGCAACTTCCATATATATGTTCTTGTGCCATCCCATTCAGCCTCCCGGGATAATAGATCATCTTAAAAACCACAATGTCCAAAAATCTTTGCTGAGGGCTTCTTCAAGATTGACCTAAGTAGCAAGAACTATCTATACTGACAGTCTCAAAAGAGACGTCTCAGGTTTTTTTTAAGCACACTCTACTTAAGGTTTGTAAGATTAACAGAAATCTCTGCTCACATCAGAACTCATCTGTTAATAGTTTTTGCTTCGTCACAAAAGCAATCAGAAAAAGGGTATTTGCTGTTAGAAAATAAAGCAAACATGGATAGGCCTTACTGGATATAAAATACAGATTCTATTCAAAATCCAGTGACAGAACCCAAGTTGAAGGAACAGTCAAGGATAAAGCTGGGGTACGACACGAGAAAATTCAACTCCCAAGAGACGGCAGACTGAGATAACTATCTTACTGAAAAAAAAAAGCATTCACCTTTAAAAAGTATAAAATACAGGATTTCTTTTTAAAAAAAGGTTTAAAAAGCCAAAATAAAATCCTAGTCAACAGCTTCCCATGAACAATGACCTACAGAACGAATCAGCACAGAAATCTGCATTCAGCAGCTTGTTGCCAAGTCCTACTCCTTACTCACTAGAGCACGCAGCCCTTCCAGAGCCATTTGCCGTACTGAATGCTTCAGACTTGCTGTGAAAGGGGACCCGGTAAAAGGGCACACTTTTCACCAGAAAGCTCTCTTGTAAAGCTTCTGGGTAGACAAAATAATTTGAATGCCTGGGAATTTCATGCTGTTGTTGCTGGCTGAGACAAAGCATTGTGGAAAGGCTAATCTGCATGTCAGTCAGTTACAAAACTAATATTTACCCTGTCTACATTACAATTTTACAGAA
Source organism: Opisthocomus hoazin (assembly GCF_030867145.1). Lineage (NCBI taxonomy): Eukaryota > Metazoa > Chordata > Aves > Opisthocomiformes > Opisthocomidae > Opisthocomus > Opisthocomus hoazin. Next base: position 14,595,907 of record NC_134425.1, read on the forward strand.
ATAGGGAGATCTTATTTAAGCCAAACAGGCAACCCTGTTCTCATGCCTTCCTTTTCTTATAACAGAGAGTATCTGAGCCTGTATCCACCTTTCTGTGTTACAGGAATTTTTCCCTTAGTATTTTATACACAAATTAGTTGACAAAGGTAACTCACAGGTACTCAGTTATAATAGAGACAGAAAATCAAATAAAGAGACAGTAAAGACTAGACAAGGGAAAGAACCCCATACCCAAAGAAGAACAGCTAAATGGCACAGCTAGATACAACAATAACATCAGTAATAATCTAAGGCTACTGAGGTTGCATTCCTTCTCCTGTGCAGGCATACCTGTCCAGCATCTGGGATTTTACTGGCCTTTGTCTACCAGTTTATATTTTCTGGAAGGCAGTTTGGCACCACTCCAAACCCAATAGCAGGCTCGAACAACTTTCTGATGCTTTCACTAGCACAGCATTAGAACACTGGGGACAAATCTACACAGCCACTGTAAAATGATCTGTAGATAGTTTGTTCCTGGAGCTACACAGGGGCTGTCCCCTTTCCCTGAGGAGCTGCTCAGTGCACCGCAAGGCGAGGAGCTGTTCCAGGCTGGCAGCACTCTCAGTGCCAGAAGTGCATCTTCATTAACCCAGAGCAGCATCAAGCACAGCCCGCAGGAGAAACAGAAGTGTCCTCTGGGTGGCTGCAAAACTGCAAATGAGAGTAGTCCTACCAACAAACCTGTGGCTCAGCTTCACTGAACTAGGTGCACAGAATCACTAAAAAATGCTGTATTTGACCTGGGGGATAAAATAGGGTGTTTGGCCCAACTGGATACAATTTTGAAAAAAAAAGAAGTAAATATCTAAATACTGTTAGAGAAACTAGTTCAGGGTTGGGGTCAAGATATAAGGGCAACAGAAGGACTTGATGGCTGCTGCAATGCCAGAAGCTTTCAAGAGTTAACACACGAGCTGGCATCACAGAGGTCCCATTACCTTTTGTTCACAGGTAAATGTGGCCAACCTGACTGAGGCCAAATCTAGGGTTAGGATGTTTGTAGGGGGTCAGAAGCAGAGGACCATGGAGTCTGATTTTTGTGTAAACCATAAAGAGGTCGTTAATTAAGTGAGGGTGGGCATCAGTGGCATCTAAGTGCAGAAATTTGTGGCAAATGGGGGTCACTCTACTATTTTCTTACTCTAGTATCATATCTATCAGAGAGGTTTAGGAAGAGGTAGCACATCTTCAGTTCTTGCATATTCCTAAAATGTATCCAAATTCAGGACAAGTATAGATTTTATGACCTACATTTACTCTTCAGGAAATTATGAATCATCCTTCTAAATTAAAAAAAAAAATTTGGGAGTTTTACTCCTTGCATAATCATTACAGATATATACATATCTCTCTATATAATCATACATATATATAAAATTAACACCACCACTTAATAAATATATGTAAGAAAAAAATATATTTATATAGAGATAGCTATCTTTGTCTCCCCTAGTTATGATGGGCTCTGAGGTTAGAATAAAGACTTTGATAACTGTAAATGTAACAAATGTAACATGTAGGGGATGTTATCACTTCAGGTGGTCAGAATCATTGTACAACCAAAACAAGTCTTGGTTCTTTGTGAATAACTGGGACAGGACGGTTGCAAGATAAGGGACTCCTGAATAATCCCTTTAGGTGGCTGGGCCTTGGGAGAACAGGTATGCAAACTACAGAGATAAGGAGGCTGCAGGATAATCTGAAAACCCCGCCGATCACCGAGAAACGCCAAACAAACACACGCCACGAACATTACCATATACTAAGGAGTTCTCGATAAAACTATGATAAGCATTTCTCGCAAATGTAATGAATGTGTACGTTAACATAGCATAAATACCTAGTAAGTGTGTCCTTTCGGGGCACACATTTGGAGGAGAGATCCTCCGTGTGCCCAGCGCCGCAATAAAGAATACCTGCTTAATAGTCTGATGACTATTGAGTATTCAATTCCAGCTTGAACAAAAAAAGTCCTGTGCAGCTTCATTTCCTGCATAATTTTTGAATACCCTGACATTATGGGTTGTGAAATTATACGTCTATAACCGAGGCCAGGGCTAGTGTTTTGACTCGGGAAAGGAATTACTGAAGTCCACAATTTCTTGCAGTTACTATAAGCACACACAGAAAGCAAAGCAAGATGAGCAACACCCCTCCTGCCCCAAAACACATGATGACAAAGGCAACGACTGCCTGAAGCCTTTTCAGAAAATCCTATCTGAACAGCAGAAGCTGCAAGTCCTGAAGGCTAACAGCATGCGTAGCAGAGCTCAGGTACCGAGTCTGCCTTATCTCCAGCACACCGGTGCTCATGCAGAGATTATCAGAAGAAAAGCCTCCGCGGGTTTTCTGTGGTCTTTCTGCTGCTCAGAGAAAGAGGTGGTTTCTCAAATACCCCCTCAGCACAAACGCCAACACTACAGAATGGGACATGAATGCAGAAGCAGTGACACCACAGCAGATTTGGCTGTACTCTTCGCGGACCAAGCCAGGCACATTTAGATGCTACTGAATAAATAGATGAAAAACTAACACTAATCAGGAAAATTTCACAAAGTAAAGGAATCTTCACTTAGGGAAATTTTCATTCATTCTGAAACCTACTTTTTCAGGTGGGGCTCACAAACACAAATGATGCTTCAGTGACTCTTCCCTCTTTGAAAGGAAGAGGAGTGGCTAGAGATTAACTTTCATCTTCCCACCACACCACAGGTAGGAAACAGAAGGAGAATATTGAGCTCTTTTCTCTCCAAAGTGATACTCTGACCTAAGGAAGTTTTTTTGCTCCTTACAACTAAAAAATATGTGAAATAAAATGAGTGTAATTAGAACAAAATCAGCTCCACTTCAGTATGCAAATATCTATATGAGTTGAGAACTCAGAAACAGTACCATGAATACAAATATATTTCATTTGAACTAAAAGAGACTTTTTATCAATACAGAACAGAGGAACAAATCACCAAACGGGGTGAATGAAGGCTCTCAAAATACAAGGTCATGAAAGTGCACTTTGGACTTATCTTTATTCTTAATGGAGGGCCCGTTCCTCCAGTTTTTAGGGAAATCTCCCAGGGGAACAACTCCAAAGGAGACCTGGTACAAGGAGAACTTTACGTACCTCCAAGGTGCGGTGTGCTTTTCAGATAAGTCTTTTTATTGCTTTTTTTAAGTTACAGAAAATGTTCTCTCCAGAGGCGGAAAAAAAGATAAATGGTATATATTATTCAAAGCAAAAAAAAGCCCAAACCATCCTGTCCAATATAAGATCTCTAAATATACCTGCCTTGCCAGCATAGCCTGTCTCAGAGAATGGATCAAATTTCTAGCCTCAGTAACTGCAGAGGTGATGCATTATCTCCTCCCACAACTGTTTACCAAGAGGAAAATAATCTGTGGGGAAACAGCATGAAAATACCAGAAACTCAAGTGCTGAACACTCCAAATAATGATCCCCACCAATTTTGTCAGTAGAGGGTGCTTAAATGAACAATCCCTCTTCCCATCCCTGCTCTTAGTGAGGCTGGCAGACTTCGACATCTTCGTGCCTCTGACTCTACATTGCCTATTACATTCTTATATTTCATCTAGAAATTTTTAAAGAAAAGTCAGATATGCTTACGCTGACGCTCTGTTTCCGAGTCCAGCAGATATCTGTATTCTGCAGTTTGACTGAGAGCTTGTGAAACTTGTGGTGGTGAAACACAGGCAAAGCAAAATGATGCATTGTCTTGAAATGCTGTGCTACTATTTAATATGGTATCACCTTCTGTTATAAACAGCTTGTGAGGATTTCACTTGTACTGTATACCTCTGCTAAAAATAAAGGTGCTTATTTCACTCACAGTTCTCCACGGTAATACTTCCTGTTAAAACAGCTTCTTATTAAAGTTGTGTTATATCCCTTTTCCATGAGGAATTTTGGCATTTGTTTTATTGCCAGATCTAAGCAACAATTTGAAACATCACAATTTACAGCAAAAGTAGATTTCAGAAACTTTTTCCTTCAGGAGGATCAAACTGCTTTCTTTCCAGAAGGATTTTTCAATCTTCATTGCATAATAACCAAAACAAAATGCTACATTCTAATTTTGACACAAAAGGTTCCAGTGGTTTCTCACAGCATTCTGATAAAACCTGATGCATTTTTGGGAAATGTTCCCATTTTGCCAAATCACTATTATCACATAGAAAAATGCATCAACCAGCACCACTCAGTCACCTTAGAATTCAATTTCACTTGTTCCATTGGTGCACATGCTATTTTTTTTTTTCTTACTTTTTATCGACTGAACTTTGTTCATTGGATTTCAAAAGTGTTTTCCCAATAGTGTCTTTAGAAAATACAGGAAAAGAGGTTTTCGGCTGGTGTAGGCTGGCAAAGCTCCAGCAAAGTCAATGGGCCTCAGCTGAGGCACTAGCCCTTTGTGAGTGTTCACAGAGGCTTTTTATATACTGCAGAGATGCTGGATTATGCAGAGAAGTCAGGAAACCTCACTGTCTCTCCAGTTTGCAAAGATTATAGATATTTTAGCAGTCACCAGTCATTTAAGGCTAATGGTACAGTGACAGTTTTGGATAAAGGGAAAGACTCAGTAGGCTTCAGATAACACTGATTGCTTTACTTGACCGTACATTTCTTTACAGCACTGAGTGTAGCGCTCCATGGTTTTTAGGAGAGCCAGAGAGAGAATGTACGCTCAGGCAGAGAAGTGTGTATTTGGAAACTACTGAAAGCACCACCTGCAGCTCCTTGTTTTCATTTTCACTCTGGTTCTGAGCAGTTTGAAGAAAGAAATATGTACCACAAAGCTGAAGGAAAAAACTTCTGTAGCAAAACTTGCAGAAGAGGCCAGCCTTCCTGCAAGGAACTTTGCTATCTGAGAGAGGCCTTCAAGCCATTAGATCATGCTATCCACGGGGCTGTCTGAATGTTTGATGAACAGAGGTGTGATCTGGAGTGTAGCCTGGGGATCTGAAGACATTCTCCTTCCTACCAAATCATCTCAAACCAGCAGAAAACTTTCCATGCTGGCTCTTCCAGTATCTAAAGCAAAGGCTTGAACTGGAGGCGTTTCTGCATATATTTACATTACTGCATATATTTACATTACTTCTTGCTGTGGAAATTGGCCAACAGTCACAAGGACTTTCATCATCATGGCTTTTTACTATCACCTTTTATTGCTTATCCTCATAAAGACTGTAATGGATGGTCATTGCTTGCAGACAAAAATTTATTTGCTTTCTACAGTACCGCATACTCATACTGTGGCCTATGGAGAAGTCAAAGTTCCTTAAAAACCCTCCTTCACTCTTTCACCTTTCTATCCTCTCTGAACAGAGGAAAAGCAGTACATCTGTGCTAGCCACACTTAAGACGATGGTGACTCAGCAATCAGTAGAAGATGGACAATGAAAGAGCAAACAAAGAAAAATAACATTATAGTGATGCCGTGAAAATCCAGAATTGAAGACTCAATAGTCATCAGACTATTAAGCAGGTATTCTTTATTGCGGCGCCGGGCACACGGAGGATCTCTCCTCCAAACGTGTGCCCCGAAAGGACACACTTACTAGGTATTTATGCTATGTTAACGTACACATTCATTACATTTGCGAGAAATGCTTATCATAGTTTTATCGAGAACTCCTTAGTATGTGGTAATGTTCGTGGCGTGTGTTTGTTTGGCGTCTCTCGGTGATCGGGCGGGGTTTTCAGATTATCCTGCAGCCTCCTTATCTCTGTAGTTTGCATACCTGTTCTCCCAAGGCCCAGCCACCTAAAGGGATTATTCAGGAGTCCCTTATCTTGCAACCGTCCTGTCCCAGTTATTCACAAAGAACCAAGACTTATTTTTGGTTGTACAATGATTCTGACCACCTGAAGTGATAACATCCCCTACATGTTACACTTGTTACATTTACAGTTATCAATAGAAAGAACAGGAGGATCGAATGTGATAGCTGGTCCTGCCACCCAAACAAATAACTGGAATAAGTTAAAGAAAACTGATTCAGCGTAATCTTCATCTAAAACATCAGCATATGGCTCCACCATGATGCTGATGCTGCTCACTTGCAGAAGAGTGGCCTCCGTTTAGGAGTTTCCTAATAATGATGTTGCATTTTCATGAGACTAAGGAAGGTCTGTCCCACAGAGCTGCTCATGTGTCAGATTTGCCTTAGCCAAATAAAAAGTTTTTAATTCCAAGAGAACTGAAAAATATTTCAGAGCATACTGTTGAATTTTAATTCAGAGGTAAACAGTATGCACCAGATCATAGTATCTGTATCATGTTAAAGCATAACCTATTTTATAATTTAGTGCTATTGGTGAGAGAAAGAAACAGAAAAAATTGGCACTGCACAAGAAATACAGCTTAGTAATCTGGGAATCGGGAAAAAGCAGGAACAAAGAAGTGAAAAGGTAGGTAAAAACATGAAAAACAAGAAAAGAGCATTGCATTGCAATCCAGTTCTTAATTCAAAGTCATGCCTTAGTGCCCAGATGTCTGGGAACAGTAAAAGAGTATTGGAGTGAAAAGCATAGGACCTTACCTCCCTACCCCCACCAAAGAAAAAAAAGAAAAAAAATCTTGTCTGAGTGAGGCTGCAGGAGATGAAGCTTTAACTCTGCCAGAAGCAGATACAAATGCATCTGAATAACTGGCATTAATGTGAAAATGAGAGACATTAAAAAAAATATTTTCATAAAGTTTTTTGGGGCAGAGGAGATCATCTAGGTTAAAAGTCACACTCCTAAACACTACAAATGTAGTAAGCTATTCACTGGGAGAAACTGAGCTCCAGTTTGTAGTATACACAGATTTGATCAGCAGCCCCTTGAAATCAATGGAAAAAGCCCTACTATAGGCAACAGCACTCTGGCCAGACCCCACTTACTGCAAGGCAGTCAGCGCGGAGACTGCCCCTCTATGCAGTTCAGCGTGTAGGGAGAGATGGAGTTTAAGACAGGACTCTGCAATAAACAATTTAAGGAAAAACATTACAAAAATGCCGTTCTGAAGTACTGTAAACATGGACAATTCACCATAAAGCTTTGTAACAGCTGCTCTGCCCAAGGATGACAAATTCTACCTCCTCCACTGAGAGATGAAGAGAGAGAAATCAAAAATGTCAGCTATTTTTACTGTGTAATGTTGCTGTTCAATCTTTGAAAAATACCAGATATTAAGAGAAATATGTGGGGAGAATGTGAGCAAGCATTCAGAAATGGAATTACCCAGAAAAAATATTGGAGTTATTTTAAAATATCCTGTGAGAGGTATACTAACCTCACATGGCAAGGAAAAGAGAGAGAAAAATTAAAGCTAATAGAAAACTTGCTCTGTATTCCTCCAGCATTGTGAAATAAAATAAAACATGTAGGAAAGCGAATGGCAGAGTATGACATCCGAGTGTGGTCAGACCTTGCACCCAAATGTTAAGGTTATGGGCACTCTAAAAACAATGGATACGATAGATGCATTTAGAAATAGAGGAAAATGGAGGGCAGGGGGAAACACTTGAGCACGTTTTCAAAAATGGTAAAGGAGCCTGGAGGATAAGCCTCTTCTGTTGATGTCATTTAGTACTTCTCAACATTTTAACATCTTACTTTGTTTTCCTCTATGGTAAACAAACTCGTACTTCTTCAATACATTCCCCATTGTTGTCAGGGGGCACCGCAGAGCTGGACTGTAGCTGTACCTCGTCATTAGAATATTTCCCTCCTATTGCACTCAGTTCCCCCAGATACGAGAGACATAGTCACATACATACAGCATCAAAATACCCACTTACAAATCCCTGTGTGCCATAGCCCTGAAATGGTATTTTTATAAGAAAGTTTATTTCAATACATATATCTCTTCTGAGAACTCTCCTACATCTAGATGTTATTTGAATAATCATTTGATGTATAACTAAAACTTTTATAACTAAAACTTTGTAAATTACATATTCACAGGGACTACTTAGTTTTACATTTCCCTTGTGTAAGGGTAGATAATTATTCACACGAGCCAGGACCTGTGCCTAGTGAGGCACAGGACCCTTTCCTTCTGTTGTATCTGTGTCAAACTCATCCCTAGCATAAGGGTGTACGTGCAGATACACTCGGGCAGCCTTGACGGGCTGTTCTGTCACTGTCTAGTATGGCTGTGCATTGCCAGGCATCTATTTATGACATGTTGTTATAATTCTAGAACGCAGGGAATTGAATACAGTATTTTCAGATTCAGTCTGGCAAGCCACAGAAGAAACAACACACTGGGTTTTCTGAAGTTTTCATGAAGCTTCGGCAGCATTTGCCACCAGCCCTGATTCAGTGGTATTGCTGGGGCAGGGTGATGGCATTTCTTTGTGTTTAATTTTTTTGAACAAATAAGCGAACTGTTGCTTGGTTTTTGTTTTTTCTTTTTTAAATTTGAGAATAAAGAAGCAAATGAAACTAGCAGACTGAACTGATAATAAACAAAAAATTGCAAGCGCAATTTCGTACTTGCAATTACAATACCAGTAACAGCGAGTGCTGGCAAAGGACTTGGTTTTCTGACATAGATCACGGTCATCGACTTAACCTTTCTGCCCTCAAACTAAATCGTATATCCAATGCTTCAGTAACTAAAGTTTTGCTGCCCACCTAGCCAGACACATATTCAGTGCCTGTTGGAATAAAACGTTTGCTATGTTGAATCTTTCCAAATCTGTCTGCAGATTTGCCATTTCCAGAAGAAGGAACTAAAGCTTCACATCAGAGAGAAGAAAATGTTCCTTCAGGTCTCAGCTGTACTCCCGCAGATGAATATCTGAGACAAAACTCCAGCTCCTCCTACTCCTACCTGAACAGGGTGGAAAGAGGCACAACCCTTACTCATGTTTGATGGAGCTGCATAATGCATTTGCTGGTGTGCAAAGTTTCAAGCCCTTCAGACCATTTTGCATTTTATGATGCAGGTCTTTGCTGTACCAAAAAAAGCATCCAAAGTGATGTAAAGATATTCCTTTCTTGTCAGACTACGACAGAAGCCTCCCCTACTCACTCACTGTCTGCTCTTCCGCATGTAACAATTTACTTTTAGCTTTCCATTAGGGTAGAATATATTTTTTCTCATAACAGAACACGTGAAATTTTTCAAAATAACACAGGATGATGTTATCTAAAGAAAAGAAAGGTTTTGTCACATGTTTTGAAAAGGACAATTTCTTTTACAGCATGAAACACCACTTGCCTCTTGTAACACTATTGGCAAACCCTGGACTCAAGATCTCCAAAATTAGCCACTAACTTTCTTAGGGGTTTTGATCTCAGCTGAAAACCAACCAGGGAAATGGCAAATAATTAAAAACAAAGAAAAAACCCCAACTTTTGAGATTTGCTGCTGTTCTTAATGTTTTACTTTATGAGGAAAGTGTCATCAGTGCTTGGGAGTCAATGGTCAAGAGCAACATACTTCAAAATGAGTAATCTTTAAAACACACTTGTAAGCCCTATATAAGTCAGCATTATTGCATAGGTGTGTTTAACAGATCCAGATTTTACTACTTCCCTGACTGCTACCTTAAATTGTACCTATCCCAGCGAGGCAGCTCTTCCCACACTAACTAATGCAGAAGGTAACGTAAATAAAAGCGACCAGCAGAATTGTACATATTATGCCCTCCACTCAGACGTTCACTTCTACTGTGAATTTTCCAAACATGGTTTGAACCAAGTCTCCATTTTACTACACATGTTTTGTGCCACAAATAGTTGTAGTCCCAAATGCTACCTTGTGGGTATCTGATCACTGTATCTGTCAGCAAATGCTCAGCTGCCTAAAGCAAAGATGCTGATCAGTGCAGCGGGAGATGTGATGAAACAACTGGTTTCCATAAGCTCCATAAGTAACATGCATAGCAAAAGCTCCACGAAAAGGCCAGGCAGAGAGCTGTTGTGAAGACGAGCAGCATGCTCTTCTGCTTCACCCATGGCAACAGAAGCATCTTTGAGAATAGTTATTAGTAAAAAACTTGCTTTATTGGAGAGGAGAGAAGCCTGGGACTGGAAATCACTGGGAGATTTCCCTTAGCTACAGCACAGAACACCGGAAACTTCATACCTGGTTAATATCATAAAACGAACGTGCCTTTTCACAGCAAATACTGCTCAATGAACTTCCACAAGCAGAAATAGCTATTTTTGTTGCTAAGAACACTGTAAATACTAACAAGCCAACCATTTAAATTAACAGAGTCCTTGATTTTCTACTGTTTATTTTACTGTCTTCAAACAGGAAAATGACATTTCAAGGATCCACACTTTATTATAAACTAATACCTTTCCTAGTAACTGAGGTTTTCCTGTTATTCCCAGCCTGGCTTTCACACTGACTGAAAGGCTGAGTTAATTTCTCAGTGGAACAGCAGCGGAAGAGAGGGACAGGAGAAAGAGAAACATTAAGAACTCCAAGATAAGGCTCAATAAACCCCTATTTTCTTTTGATTTGGTAAAGCCAGATTGACTGACATGGTATGAATTTTAACCAGATCTTGGTAAAGTAGGAACTTCTGATTATGAAAATTATTTCAGCAAGCAATGAAGAGAAGTAGTCCAAGTCTGTTTTCAAAATAATTTACATGTGACAAAGCTGGCAATTTGCTACTTTGTGCTAGGGAATATTTCTAAAGGGTTTGTTCTGTTGAAATCTTTGTGGTATGTTAGTGAAATGTGGGAAGAGGAGAGGAAGATTCAGTATCCCAGCAGTCACACATATCCAGGGAACCTCACTGCTGCCATAACTCCCAGCATCACTGATGCTGGGCAAATAAATTTAGTGGTACTTTTGCCCTCAACTTAACACTGTCAGACTTAAGCACTTACTGAAGGTGGACTTTCTCACACAGCATTATCAAAAAGGGTCTTCAGAAATGACCTGGAAAAAATTAGTGACTTTCTTACAGCTTCTGGTGACATAATGAACGGCTTTCAGAGAACTTCACTTGTGTGGCAGAGACTCTATGAGTAACCAAATTAACAATGTTTGAGTACTTTGCTGAATTTGTCACCGAAAATCCGGGAATAGACCTCGTAACACCAATGCAGTGTTAAAAGGCAGGCATTCTTTATTGCGACGTCGGATGCACGGGGGATAATTCCGCCGAACGTGCATACCCCATACCCCTTCTGTGCAGTCTATATACATCAAAATATACATATTCATCTGATTACATAAGCCCTTCCTTTCATAGTCAAATCAGTCCATTTTCACACACTCCTCCCACCCGCGCTTGCGCAGTGCCTCCTAGTGGTGGTCGTCAGGGGTCCTAAGATGAAGGCTTATCCTCTTCATCACAGTTTCTGCGCAAACTCAGTCCTCTTCTGGCTCTTGTCCCTGCGGCACGGGTCGTCTTGACCAGTTCTAGGCACCTGCTGGTTTTAATTAAAACTAACTTTTTTGGGGGGAGATGTATGACTCTTTGCTTCAATTAATTCACACAATAGATAGGTACCACAAATACAACTGCAACCATTTGGTAATGCTATTTCTATTAAAAATCTCCCTTCACCATTATTGTTTAACATTAATGATTACCTAGGGACTAAACCCTCTGTTCCCAGACCTAATGTCCAGATGGGCAGGGCTGTACAAGGGACATAGCAGCATTGTTCGTGCTTTATGATTAACTAATTCCATCACCTTGGTTACAAATTGGGGCCCATGATAGGAAGGAAGAGTGCTAGGATTTCTATTTTTATTTTTCACTAACTCTTCACCATTTCTTAAGATTAAAGCTTCCTTTCAGTCAGACTTAAAATAATCACAGTTAATAATTTGTTTTCCTGTTTCTAGCCAGAAGTTGTAACATTTTTAGATTCCTATAATAATATATACCTACTGATACATTCGTATTGACATAAGTGGCGTGCTATAATAATTGACTATACTTGACTATACTTTTTTCTGCTTTTTAAAAAAATATTTTTGTTATTGATTTATTGATCTTTATAACTCATCTGAAGTGAAAGCCTAAAGTACTATGTCCCAAGAAAATGCACTACCACTCATTTTCAAATACAGCTGAAATTAAGTATCAGCAATGGAATACATGCTAGACCTGAACAAATATGCTGTAAGATAAATCAGTGCTCATAACTTCAGAGTTCCATGCATAAAGTACTTTCTGCAAAATGCTTCTATTCTAATTTTTCTCTTTCACCTAATTCTCTGAAGGTTATCTTTGTGTATACTATTATAAATTACTTTTCTAGTTCAGATTTTAAGTTCCTTAGGATAGAAACGAGATCTTATTTTATATCTAAAATATCACTCTTATTTACATTGCTAAATGGAAAGAGAGATAATAAATTTGAGGCTAGCATGATCTTTCAATACTATCAGCTCAATTTTCTGCAATCTAAGTTAAAAATGTGTGCACTTGCAAGCTCTCATCTGAACCACTGTAGAAATGGTCTGCCTGTAGAGTAAAACGCACCATGCTGCAAAGCGAGGCTCTCAGCCTTCTGTCAAGTTGTTGTGAGCTGTCGCACAGCGCCTGCAGCTCCCATGCAGCCTGTAGTGTGCTGGTTGCTGGTGCGCAGCATGCTACAGCAATATTGCCATATATATGTGCTATATATACATAGCTTTTATGTATATACAGACATAAGATGAAAAGACTTTTTTCACTGACACAGCTTAGAGTAGACCCAAGGTAGCTCTAAGTTACGATGTGGTATAGTTTGAGGTGTTTCCTTCCCTCACCTGACAGAAGCTTGTCTAACCCCTACTCTCTTAAAAGGAAAACAGACTGGCTTGGTAAACACCATTTGCTCCTGACCTGGCAGCTGCCCTTATGCTTGATAGTACCTAAAGATCATGCAGAGTAGACACCTACACCCCGTGTGCAAAAATCACTTACCACTGCACTGACACAAGATACTAAAGGTACAGCAAAACAGCCGTCCTGCCCCTGTGGAGCCACCATGATGGGGCTGCCGGTGTGTGATGCATGGGCAGGAACAGCTGTCTGCTGTGCCTGATCAGTCCTTGCCAGCCTGTGCTTGGGATGCGGCATCCCTGGGCTGACAGCAGGACAGCCGATACACAAGCCAGGCCAAACACCTATTGGTTTTGTCAGAAGTCATAGAAGGTTCCTGTTACAATGCATCTAAGTTTCCTATCATTATACCTTTGTACCCTTTTGGGCTAAATCTCACTTGCCCCTATATGGATATAGGTTTGCAATTAATGCACAAGCCACTCTGCTGCAGCAGTCATATTAACAGGTTGGAACCAGATCACACAAGTTACACATCTTGTTTGATAGCAAAACTATTGTGATTTCAATAGACTTTTTGCTGTAATAATAACTTCAATCAACAATCAAGGTTTCCTTCTCGATTTTTTTTGCTTGCATTATATGGCAGTTTAATTCATTGTATACTAATTCCAGTTGTGCATTAATTGTATGTTTCTGCACAGTAATTAACTAATCACTATGTCACTCCCTCCCTATTATGAATAACCTCATTAATTCAAGACTGAAAGCTTGGTGCCTGCTGCCATTGCTATAAATTTTTTTGGTTCTTTCTGCTGCCTCTTGACTTATAATCAAATATGAAACTCATGTATTTTTAAATACTTTCTCTTCTGTTTCTCCCACTGAAAAATTCATTGTCCTATCAAGCCTTTTAAAATAATGTTTATTCATTATGCATTTCTTTGCTAGGCCATCAAGAGCTGTTACAATAAAGTGTGTGACTTGCTCTCTTTATGACAGTGCTTCAGCTGTGTCAACAACTCCATTTTAATCCTGAGTTTACTAGAAATCAGAATTAGATCTAAAATTTAGCTCCAAGGTTAAAGGCACCATCAGACATCTTTACACAAGGGCAAATTTCTTTATTATTACTATTAAAAGACTGGACGTTTTTAGGTTATACTTGTGGATAAAAACTTGTGTACACACTCAACAGTGGCAGCAGAGCGGTGCATGTGTGCCTTTAAGCTCAGAGCCTGGCCAATGGAAGGGAGTGCTGGAAGATGCCCACAGCACAGATACACAATTTTGATTAACAGGATACTTAAATGGTTAAGACTAGTCATGCGCAGCACGGAAGCAAGTGCTTTGCTGTTGCAGTCTGGTGACTCCTAAGTTCAGGACTATGCATTACTTCAGCATTTGCTAAATCAAGGTCCTGCTCCTCTAAGAAATCTTCTTTAAAGCAACTTATATTTCACACACACACTATTCAGAGTGTGCCCCTTGTCCTTTTTACGCTGGAAAGCAACAAGGGGCTTCGATTTTTTTTTTCCCCAATAAAGGCAATGAACTGAGATTCTAAAATGTGTGAACACCTCCTGTCGGGAGTGGATGGGAAATCTAACGATTCTGCATATGCACATGCATGTACATGCTCATTCCTAAGCCAAACCCACTGCAAAGCCAGCTGACGTAACTGTACTTACCAATGTTTAATGAAGAATTTAAGTACTGTTTTTCCAAACAGCAGTAAATATGCCCAGAAGTCAAGAGGCTAGTTTCTCTGCTCCTACAAGTTGCTGCAGCTCCACATAGCTCAAAGGGACAGTGGGTAGTTGCAATAGCTAAGAGACCAGTGCAACTTTTGTTAAAGGAAAAACACATTGCTCTTCAACAGAGGCTGTGAAAGCCATCCTAGAGTCCAGGAAATGTATTACGGAATGTATTAATCCTTTAAGAAAGACAGATTTGGTGTCTCCAAAGTACTGTACCTTAAAAAACCTAAATGACTGCACTAACTAACAACTAATGACTAAAAACCTAGAAGCGTATCTGGAAATTTTGGAGTGGTGTGATTACTGCCTCTTACAAAAAGGAAAAAAGTGCACCTCTGCAGAAAGGACTGTTGCTAACGAACAGCATGGCTCTGGGGCTGCTAAGCACACACAGCAACTTCTGTTCACCACACCACTGCACAGCAACATTTATCCAAATACATATTTGTACAATAGACCATAATGGTCTGTTTGCTTTGTAACAGTCTATTTGGCTGCCCTTAAATGAGTGGTTTGGGTGTGCAGTGAAAGGAGATATTACTGCTATTGCTATTTCAGCATCTGTTCCTGTCCTAGCTACTACCATTTCTCTCATTTCTGCCTCAGATGCTGCTGCTCCTGCTATTACAGCCATCAACCTCTTTTTGCATGTGCCTTCAAATCTGCCTTTTTATGAATGTCCGACATTTTCTGCTAGTCTCTTTGGATATTTCCATTTTGCCCTCTCTTTTTTACAGTTTTTGCCATTTATCTGAACTCATTCATTTCTGTTTCCCTCTGACTCATCCCAGTTAGAAGCCTTCACCCTGCCCACTCAAACTGCATTATTTGTATTAAGAGCAGGTATAATTTTGTTCAAATTAATTAAGAACTGGCCTGCAACATCACCACTTCTTAATGTTCAACTGAACTTACAGTTGTGGCTCAGAAAGGTGATTTTTTTCTTAAAAGTATTGCTTCCCACCGCACAACCAAGTACTCTTTAACCAGGAAGGAGAGAACAGGGGAAAATGCAGATATCGGTATAGCTATAGATGTATATAAAGAAAAGGATGACAATGCCCTTCTAGCTGAAAAGAAACTTTGCATGCGAGTTACAGTAAGTTCATTGAGTCCATAAAGGCTCCTTATTAGCCTACTCTGGCAGCATGTACTGTGGACACCCGCGGTGCTCCTCGTGCTGAAGGCAGTAACAGTCTTGTCTTAGTGGCCCTGAATGAGAGGTCACAGAGAGGGAACTATAAATATCTGTCATCCTCTACCTCCCTTTTTCATAGGGAGAATTAAATTGTTAACAAGGATGACATGTAACTGATAGCACTGGACAGATGATTAACATTGTGCCAGGATAAAAAAGGCAGTTTGAAGCTCTCCAAACTATCATAGCAGGTTCCCTTCAGGCTTAGTTGACATCTCTCCATTGCTTATAACTAGTTTATTTGCGAAGGGCGAGGGAAAGGGAAGGTCTTTAACCACTACCACGGAGGCTGCATGAAGGACTATGTAAAGCAGAATAGATGGCATGCCATCAATTTGCAGCACATCCCACTTCACCCTGATTTCTTCATGCAGGAAAGCCTTTATACTCCATTTTAAAAGGGAAACTGAGACACTGCAGAAAAAAAGTCACTTTGAAACAGTGCTGGTTCTTCCGCCTCTGCATACCCCAGCCTAATCTGTGCCCTGCAGACAAAGTGAGAATCCAAACTGCCAAAGAGTTTATAAGAAAGCAGACTTGCAGGCATTTCCATGACTGATGTCCCAGTTCCTCAGACTTCAACATACCCAAGAATAAACTTTCAAGATTGCCAGTCCCCCTGAACACAGTCTGCCTAAAATGAACTGGATCAAATCAGTATTAAAAGCAATACTAATGCCCTTATGCTTAATTGCTAGGAACTGCAGAAGCACAGTCTGTATGAAGTACTCAGTGTCTGGCACTAACCTGTAGGTTTCAGAAAGTAAGGCACGCTCTCTGTTCTTCTGTGTTTACACCTGAGTCATCTGCATAACTGCTTCATTTTTAAACCTTTGGGTTTATAGTTAGGTTTGTGGTAGGAAGAAGAAAAAAAAACAATGTTGCCAGATGGGCTGGCTGCATGACATGCCATAAAGTTTACTGCCCTTTAAGGCTCAGGACAAACTGTTTACATTCATTGAACTGCTTCAGAGAAAACTGATCACAAGCCACGTACATGCTGTAACTACAGATTAGCCAAACCTTATTCAATGAAGGAATAACACTAGGAAAGCTGCTACAAGATTTGTAGAAACTTTCACCTTTGTACAGTTGCCCTAAGGCAAGTTATTTAAAGCAATTTGCTGTGCTTATTCGAATAAGAGGATATCCCTTTACATAACCTATTGGCAAAACTGGGTTCTCATGATTTCAAGAAGTAATATTGTTGTTAAAATTGATTAATTTCTTACATACGATTAAGTTAGAGTTCCTACATCAGATATCCCAGAGTAAAGTTAAGGCCAAAACTTCACGAAGTATCAGAAAAACCTCAGGGTTTGAATTTAGTTTTGGAAAAAAATTTACTATGACTATTTCTGGGTCCAGATCCTATTTGACCTTCACTGCAGGCTTTATAAGTAAAGATGTTTTATAAAAATAACCCTTACTTTCCTTTATTCAAATATTTCTCAACATAAACATAAGACTCGGATGCACAAGAGAAGCCTCCTGTTTTTAGATTGGATCCGTATCTATCCTAAATAAACCACCATTTATATCAATCTTGCTAAACTGCTCGCCTGTTTCTCTGCAATAGTTTTTCAAATTAAATTACAACAAAGTAATTGTTTCTATTGACACTGTGTTTACTGAAAAAACACTGATTGCATTTTTCTCAGCATAACATCACATATAATTTTGTATATTAAAATTGAGTTTGAAATTCTGCACGAATCTTTATGTCAGCTCCAAATATTTTTTGAGGCAAACCTTGACTGAATGAGAAGTAGGCAGCAAAAAATGGGCAGATAACACCAATGAATTGAATCTGTGCTTGTTCTAGTGAGTCTTGACTTGGTGTCTCACCATAAGATGTGTAGCAGCAACACAGGCTCTGGCAGTTCAACAGAAAAGAACTGGCAGCAGTGGAGTGACAAATAAGTGGAATTCACATTCATTCCTGTGCACGAACATAGGTGATGCTGGTGACAAAGCACCATCAGGCAGTTGGCAGCATTTACCAGGAGGTCACAGCTGGTGAAAGACTGCCATGCCTCAGCAAACCTGCAAGGCCAGCTCCTGGCTGCACCGTTTCCCCTGCTCTCCCCTTCCTGCTTACATTGAGATTGACTTTGAAATAAAGTCTATTGCAGGAAACTTTGGCTGTCAGCCACATTGTATTTCTTTAAAAGGAATGCTATTCTTCTGCACTTAGATCATGGCAGGCTAGAAACAGGCTGGGAGCTGGTTGTGGACAACTGCATTTGAATCCTTCACCAGATGGATACTACTTTATCCATTTCTTCAAAATAACTACAAACAGCCAATCAACAAACTTTTTCATGAGCCACCTTTCCCATTTTGTGATTTATGCATTACTATACATTTGCCACTGGGACTTGAATGCAGCTTTTTCTTTCTTTTCATTTTACTTCAGAAAAACAACATGTTTTCCCTTAATTTCATTTTCATTTAGATGAAACAGCATAACAAAGTTCATGACATATATGTAATCCCCTCCTCTGCCAGTGATCTGCTCAAACTTATGAAGTGTAATGTGGAATCACAGGCATTTCATCATTAACCAAAGGTTAATGAAAAATTCCTTTTAGTGTATTGTGTAAAATGGAATATCATTTTAGCACAGTGCCATATGACTTCAATTTAGCATAAACAAATGCTTGCTAAGAAATATCAAGTGAAAGAAACATGGATTTGAATATCAGGATTGCATTCTGGGGTGGACACTCCAACACAAATAATGAAAAGTTAATTCCTCTGCAACTTCGATTCTATGAATATCAGGTTAACCCTTTCACTGGACCTGTTGCTACTGCCGAATCTCCTATGTGTTATGGTGGTCTTTTCTACCTTACTAACGTATCAGCTTACTGTTCTGCAAAGACATCTTCCTTTTGTACTGTCAAAAAACATGGACAAGCTTGTTATTCATTGAAGCAAAGTAATATAAACCTGAAAAACCCACAAATCATCTAGTCCATCTATTCATCTACAACACCACATTAAAAAAATTGATCCATGAGGAAAAGAAAAACCTCAGCAGATATAGTTACAGTTGATACAAGTGAAACATCATCAGTTTGGCCTAGAGTTAATGAGACTAGATCTCTCCAAATGGAGCAGGAATGAGAAAAGCCTTTATAGGATTAAGGCAGTGAAAGTATCAGAGAAATTAATCACTGAATTTTGTGCTCCTCTCCTATCCAGGACACAGCTGATGGTGTTTGTTGCATTCCTGCTGTCTCCACAACAGACATTAATTCTTTGGTGGCCTGCACAATAAATAACTATAAGAGACAGTTAACATTTTAAGCAAAACTAAGGCTACTCAGCCAGTTGAAGATATTGGACAATCGTTGACCTCCAGATCTCAGAAAACAAACAGCAGAATGTTTACAGAGCAACGAATGATTAGCTGAACCACAATACTAACGTATAATGCACTTGGAATAAAAGTTTCAGTCCTATTGTTGTCCCCACACTCCTGCTTTCTTTTCCTCCTCCTATATTAAAGATGTGGGTTTTTTCTTTTGCTAGAGGACATACATGCTGTTAAGTCTGCTTGCTTTCTCTATTAATAGACTTCCCCAGGACAAATCAATTTTCAAAATAATTTTGGCAAATCATAGCAAAACACAGAGAAGAAGGTAAGGAGGTTGCGTATAGTTCATTTCTGGATAGCAGATTGTCAGTCGAAGAAAAAGTTGTTTTGAGTCAGAAAGGAGCAATTGGGAAACATAGTATAGGAGGTACAAGGACCAGGCTAAACCCTAAAGACTTTCCTTCTGGAGCTTGTCTTTGCTGAATTGCTGTTTCCCGTCACCACGTGTTCAAGCCAGCCTAATTCAGGCAGCCAAGCATAGCTCTGGACCACTGAGTGATGCTATTTGCAGCACAGAACAATTGTGTTAACCGATGATGAATTGCATAAACTCAGCTGCAGCCTCTAGTTTCACCTCATCAGTTGTACCAGCTTTGGGCACAGTCTAATTAACTTGCTTTTGCTGATCCTAGCTAGGCAGTTTCCTATTGCCACCTTACTATAAATTCTGGACTGATTCCTTCCCCAGGCTGGACCATTTCACAACATTGTTTTTGAAAGCATTTAAACCAGCAAAAATCTAGGGCAGTATTTTGCTAGTGGGTGGGAGTAAGATAAAGAAGCAAATTCAGGCTCTGGCTTGCTGAAAGGACACAACCTTTGGGTTTTTCCTATAATCCTGTTTTGATAACTTCTGATGCTAAATCAATATGAAATCACTATAAAGGGCTATAAACTCACAATGTGATTTCAAAGAACACTGCAACATCGCAATATTGTTAGGTGCTAACACTAAAGATTCTTTTTTAACCTCAATTCTGAGGTCAGTCTATAGAGCTTTAAGGCCAGATAGAAAGAACAGACTTTTCTTGTTATCATCTAAATCACACCATATATCATTTGCACCCATACTATCAAGTGGCTGAAGTATCTGCACTGCAGTTCACCAGTATTATTCAGAATGCAAAGTGACTTTCACCCTGTTCTCTCTTGCTTACAAAGGTCAGTTTTGTAAAACTTGTCATCTTGATTGATATTCTAATGTCATTTTTTAAATAAATTGTTCTGTTGATATAGGTAGACATTTTCAGTGGATGTTTTCCTCCAGATTATCAAAAAAAATGAAGTCTGCAACAAGTGCTAAACAGTGATGAAGACCTTCAACATTTGTCTTGAAGAGGGAGATCTAATACCCTTCCTGAAAGGAACGACAGTCTGACAAGCTCTATGGAATCCCTTCTTCAGGCTCCAGACTGAGTTACCCACTTAGACATCAGCTTTTCTTTTCAGGAAGGCAACTGAGAAACTGCCAAACAGAAATCTGAAATGATCCCGCAGGAGTCTGAACCCTTGTTTCACATTTCCAGCCAGGGAACCATGCACGCAGGCTTCCTGCTGTGCCATGCAAGTCCTCTGGGCACCACAGGTGGTAGAAGTGTATCACAATGCTCCTACTAAACACCCAATGCAGCACTGAATTTGCTGCTCATCAACATCATGTGGCACGTCTGAGATGCTTCCAGCTGGAACATACCAGCTCATCTGTCTCTTGCGCATGGCTGAATCTTTACCAATACCAGCCCAGAAGCCTGTGCAACATGGTTTCTTTTAACTGGAAAGGCAGACTCATCAAAACAAAATCCTTGTAAGACCATCAGTTTTGATCCTCTCGCATTTAGAAATATTTTCACGCCTGAGATAAAACTTTTGGTCAGAATGAGATCTCATAATGCTCACAAATCCCCTGTACTTACTAAGACAAGAGATACCTGAGATCAAACACCATCCTCATGCCCCCTTTTCTGTTGTTCAGCATGGACACTTGAACCTGTCTATTCCTTGTCTTGGCAAGTTCCCAAAACAGAGATAAATGAATAGGGAGTCATTTTCATTTAAAATAGGATTTTTTTTGAGTCTTCACAAAGCCACACATTCCTAAATGCCAATCAATGTTAATAAAAACATTATGCTATTATGCATTCAAAAAACACTATTTCAATGGGCTGAGGGGGTCAGAAGGACAACATTTATTACAGCATTAACTCAGTTTGAAATTCTAGGAAGATATCAAGATTTACGGAGTAAAGGATCATTTACAACCTCAATAGCTAATGCATATATACAATTTTAACATTCTTTATAATGCTTATTGCAGGATTTGAACAAAGCACTCTCTCACTTTTCCAAAATAAGTCTCAAACCTCTTGACAAAAAGTGGCTAGATAAAATTTTAATAAATTTAATAATGCTAGATGTCTCATCATATTGCCTATGCTTTACAGAAAGATTCTTTCAAAAACCTGTTCTTTCCTACTTTCACTTCTGGCTTTTGTCTTCTAGGTCTGTACATGAAAATGTGTGAGGAAAAGAAATAAAAAGATTCAGAACACACTCAAGCTAAGTTGGAAAATAAATGTCAAAAGACAAAGAGGTAAAAATCAATACATTTCAAATGTAAAGCTACATATTCTCTTAACGTGACATTAATTCAAAAATTGGCTGCCATTCCACTGAGAAGTTACTCTGTCTTTCCTCTCTAATCCTAGTCAGGGTTGTTCTATTAATACATTGTATCTGTTTTCTGAGCACCGTCTCAGTGCAAAGCCCCAGCCTGGTTTTGTGTAAGTGTTCTCCTGGAGGTCTTTGTACCACTTTATTGTCTTTGGCAAACTGGATGCATAGCTCTGAAAACGCCAGTAAATGACTGTGGACTTCTAACTGCAGGTGTTCCCTAATATTTCCAAAACAAGCAAAATAAAATGTGAAGCTTAATTTCACCCGTGACTACTTATCAGCAATTTTCTGGTGCAATCCAGAAATATTGATTATACATTTTTGGGAACAGCAGAGGAAGCGCATAGTAGTAGCAGCGCTTACAAGTTTCACAGATTCACTCCAGAGCGGGCCTCCAGGCTTCCCTTCAAGTGATTCTGATTGGTTCTTGGTAGTTGTTCTGCTTGAAGATTAACATAACTAATTATTTGTCATTCTCTTTTCCTTTGTTTGTAAAATTGAGAATGTCAACAGCAAGCTAGACCATGTGCCCTCAGATCCCACATGGAATTTCATAATCATCTGCACACATAAGATACGTTTTGTCTTTGTTTAAATGTATCATTGATTACTCCTCTTACTGCAAACTACAGACCCTGGGTAGCAACTGCCATCAGGCTAAGGGTGCTGCAGAAAAAGTATCTGTATTAACTGTACGTAGTAATTATTGCATGCATTTTATCACTGTTTACTTCATTATAGCTAATTCTCATTAAGATGCAAATTTACTGAGTCACAGCAATTTGAAGGAAGAAAGTTTGTGACTGACTCAGGAGCACATACTGATTGGGTGCTCTAACGTTTATTTGGGATTAGACTGAGGTCATTCGCTTCAGTGCCCTCGAGTGCCATTAGGAGGTGTAACTCTGCAATACCCTTGGGTTGTTTTCCATCCAACGGGAAATGTCCCCATTGTGACGCAGTTCTAAGAAATCTTTTCTTGGTTTATGCGCCTTTCATGGAATGCTTCTTAATGTATTTCCTATCTTAATAACAGATAACCATGGCTTCAGGAAAACTGTTATCTTTATACATAGGGACAGCACAACATGACCATGCTACACGATGGCAGCACAACTAGCAAACAGTGTCTGCCTGTCAAGAGACATTTGTTAGCCCCATACCACACTTTGAGGGAGAACCACTGGTTCACAAAATCACAGCCAATCCATCAGTCTAATCATGCTGTCTAGATGCTCTTTGTTTAAGCTGGAAAATCATTATCTATTGTTGTTATTAAATTGTATCCCTTCCGGAGCCAGTACTTCATCTTTTGCAAGGAGAAAAGCAGAAAAATACATAATCAAGGAAAGAGGCTGAAGAGGTGGATGCTTAATTGTGTTACGGACTTTCTTTAATTAAAGCCTCTCTTAACCTGCTCTTAATCAAAGCAAATGGCAAGTGGCATGCTCAACAGATGGGTACAGCTGTGCATAACAACCATGCAGGTGTTTAATTTTATATTTGGCAAGTACAGTAAGCAGCATTCAAACATTTGAGGGTGAGGGGGTGGTTAGTGAGGGAGGGTTTCAAAGACACATGCCACTGAAAGAGGGAGATTATTTCTGCCACTATTAAGTTTACTCAATCAACTTCACTACTTTTGTGTTAAATCCCCGTTTGAATTACAGGGGCAGATGTATAATCTGTGAGGCTTTCCAGAGTAATCCCTCTCTTACTCCACCACCAGCCCCCCTCCCCCATGATTTTTTTTAAAAGGCTAAGTGCACTGAACTGCAGCTTTCTATCTTCTCACACACCAGAAGCAGTTCTTACTCTTTGTCTCATATTCCCAACACAAGAGACACTGAATGAGTCAGAGGAGACAGAAACAAACCCATCCTAGGTAGAAATTTATCACTGACAGAGCCAGTAGCTCCAGAAACATCTGAGGGTGGCAGCGAGAGAGGTTGCATGAGCAGAGAAAAGAAACTCAAACGCAGGACTTCCCAGACAAAGTGCAAATCCAGGAAAGTAATTATTGAGATGGTCATAAAATAAGAAAAAAGAGTGTTCATTTTATCCAGAGGTCTGCCACAAATATAATTAAAGTGAACAAAAGTAATTCAAAATAAACTTAAGGAACACTAAATTTTGCATTTCATGAACATCAGTTACCTCTTGCATCCCCAGTAATTCACAGTATCATTTACATGCAAGAACAAGATGGAAGAAGGCCAGGTAAATGAAACAGGGAAAACTGCAAGTATTCGGCATCTTCCATATAAAATATACCAAAGGAAGAAATTCTAGCAAAGCAAAGGATTGGCATAAAAACACAGCTTGAAAGGGAACATTACTGAAAGTTAAAAGTGGCAGTACCATCATCTGCATCAGTAGGTATTATCCAGACATTTATTACAGCTACAGACAAGGAAAGAGGCAGAACGTGGATGAGACAGAAGCAGAATGTGCAATTTCAAAGCATGCAAGTCTGTGTTGATATTAAAGTGGTTCAGATACTGCTGCTATTACTTTTTCATTCTTTTTTCACATGCTACAGTACATTAAAGGTTAGCTAAAAATAGATTACACACTTTCATAATATTGCTTTCCTGCATATTCCCGATGTACTATACTCTTTCAAATTAGAATAGGAATATCCAGCAGACTTCCTCTGTGTTTTTCTATGCACAGAAAGAAGTTCAAATACCTTTTTTTAAGAATTCGAATATAAAGAAGAATGGA
The DNA here is from genome assembly GCF_030867145.1 of Opisthocomus hoazin. Taxonomy (NCBI): domain Eukaryota; kingdom Metazoa; phylum Chordata; class Aves; order Opisthocomiformes; family Opisthocomidae; genus Opisthocomus; species Opisthocomus hoazin. Next base: position 14,620,457 of record NC_134425.1, read on the forward strand.
GCTGCTTAAGAATTCCTTCCCTCAGTATTTCTCAGACTTACTGAAAACACAGCCCCCCTTTTGGCTTTCTATCTGCTTGCAAAGTCTGAGATAGCTGGTAGAATATTTTCAACACTTTTAAGCTTTTTCTACTACTTTCCACTTCCTTTGGCATGTTTCTGTAGCCTTCAGGAAGTGGTATGGCACCCCACAGCTCGGGAAACAGTGACTGACATGACTATCATGGTTGAAGCACATTGGAGTTTAACACAGGAAATACTGAATAAGGTTCCTTGTACTAAGCTGAAGATTTACAAACATACATGACTTTCTTCTGCAACAAAATAAACATCTGCTTTGTTTTCAGTCACATTAATTGCTAATGCGCCCAACTCCATAAGCACTTCAGGTGCTCTTCGGGTGACGGTGATTCCTATGGTAATGAGTGATACATCACCCAGAGTGCCCTAACGAGTCCTGTACCAAGAAGTTAAACAGATCCACAGGTGAACTGCTAAAAGACCAAGTTCTGAGAGCACTGCTGTGAACAATTTCCCTTTTCTGGCTTTAGTTTTTACGGTCTGGAGGGAGAATCTTCTGCCACTGTTGACATACTTTTGTGACTTTAGAACAGAAGGTTCTGAATGCCAGGATTCAGGAGACTAAAACAAAGGCACCCAATAGACCAAAATATTACCCACCTATCTGTATTGTAAGTATTCACTAAATAATTGCTACTATAAAAAGAAGCTTTCTAAGGAATAACATTATACAGCAATTCCTAATTTAATTCATCTTCACCTTAAATACCAACCCTATACATCTCCTTTTTTTTCTTGATACCATTGAAACTGCAGAGCCCAGAACTCAAAACACATTCAACAGCTTTCCTGTTATTCCTAATAGCCAGAATTCAAACAAAGATCAATGAATACTCTTTTCCCAAAAAATAGTGATCAAATGAATTATCAGTTAGTTTGTTACATAGACGCTAACCATCTATAAAACTGCTGTCCAATAGTTTCTTCAACTATCAATGAAGCAAATAAGGGTACCCTTAGGTTTTAAAGTATCTAGTTTACTTAAAAAGGGCCATCATGTGGCACGTTTGAAGGACTCCTGTGGCAGAACTTCTCTATACCCAGAGGCACAGAGTTCCTCCAGAACCTGACAGGAGTCATATTGAGACACAGGCTGGCATCTCCCACCAGAACAAGATTATTAGTGCTATGTAATATAGCAGGTGAGGAATATGTTTGCGCAAATAAATCTACTTAAGTTTTCCCAAATGAAATAAAACTGGACAGGTCTATGTGCAGAATAGTTTATAGCTGTTTGATGAACCAAACTGTTCTCTCATCTGAGGTCAATCCAATCCAAACCATTTAATATTAGATTTCCAATACTGAATTTCCAACATTAAATATTATAATTGATTATAATAATCAGAAATGTTGGTAACTTTTCCTAAGAATTTTATTATTTTAAAATTTGTCAAATATAATTGCCTGGATGGTTTTGAAATGCAAGTTTCTAGTGGCAAACATGTTAAATGTGGAAGAACAGTTGAGAAAGGGAAAAACTAAAATAACAGACTGACTTGCTTTACCTATAGGCTCACATAAATGAAGTAAAGAACCATTATACTCAGAACACAAACATGTGAGACAAAGTTTTAATTCATGACACATTCCTTAAAAACACAAACCTTAGTTAGTCAGCATTTTGATTTCCAAATTTTTTCCTGTTCTATTCCTGCAATCATAGCATGATTTTGTTAAATATTTAAAGGCTTTCTTCTCAGCAATAAGCAAATTGCCTGTTTGTACAGCAGATGAAACACTAGTTATACCTCGGAGAATTACAAATATAAACAGAATAAGCATTCAGGTCAAAATAAAAATAAAATTAGAGTCTAGAAATGTTTGTAGGAATTAGCACAATTTATATTTACCACATTCATGTAGAATTAAAGTGGAAGAAGCTGTGTATCCAAAGCTAATGTTTATGGCAACCTAAACTTCCATAAATATTTATTATCAATACAGCATATCTAACCAGCTAAACCATTCTAGCCATATTTGCATTTCAGAGTGATTATTTTTGTACCTAGCATATTAATTTCCTTGAAATGAATAATTTATTCTGGTTATTTTTCATTTCTCCCTTGTGTGTATTTTCAAGAAAATGTTATCCTAAGGCTTGAGTAATTATCAGCCAAATACTAGATAGTTACCTTGATCTTTGCTCAAGATACATGTATGCATGTGTGCATTATCAGGGCTTCCTAGTATTTTCTCCAGCAGACAATATTAGGTAAGACTAGAAAACAGAGCTACAAGGTGATTCAAATTCTTTTTGAATCAAGATGATTCAAAGTTTCAATACCAACAGTATGCAGTTATACAGGGGCATCCCTTTTGGTCTCTGCAGATTATCTGTGGCTACAATTTCAACCTACATTTTCTAATTTTGTCACAGACAGAGGTCCCCCTGGAGTGAAACTGGACTACAGTCATGGGAAGAAACTTTCAAGTTTAAAAAAAATAAATCACGATGACTCCAGCAGATGATGCAATTTTTGAGGGACATGTCAGGTTTGGCACTAGCACATCCCATCTGTTCTGGCAGAACAGCACACCTCTTCGTGACTGCTGGCACGCAGAGGAGCCAGCAGCCTCTCACCCCACACGGCTTCTTGTGTCAGAGCAGTACAGGCAGCTACAGACTTAGTGCTAGTCTATGGGTTCTACCGCACTGTTCTTGATTTGAAGTGCATTATACTTTTGGTTAAAAATAGGAAGAAAGGGAAGGGGAAAAAAAAGAACAGCAAAGGCTAATAAAATAGCTGCTCTTCTAGCAAGCAATACTACAGTCACAGGCACTGAAACTCTGTGTTCTTGATATTTTTATGTTCCACTCTTAAAGCTGCTTGGTTTTGTTTTACATGTTTAGAGCAAAATCTGTAAAAACTGCATTAAAATTCGAAAACTTTATTCTGCATTTTGCCCATCCCGTTCAGATTTCGGCAGAAGCAAAGCCAGGCTCAGCACAGCTAAGGGAGCACAATCACAGAATCACAGAATGTTTGGGGTTGGAAGGGACCTCTGTGGGTCACCCAGTCCAACCCCCCTGCCGAAGCAGGGTCACCTACAGCAGGCTGCACAGGACCTTGTCCAGGCGGGTCTTGAATATCTCCAGAGAAGGAGACTCCACAACGTCCCTGGGCAGCCTGGGCCAGTGCTCCGTCACCCTCAGAGGGAAGAAGTTCTTCCTCATGTTCAGACGGAACTTCCTCTGCTTCAGTTTGTGCCCATTGCCCCTTGTCCTGTCACTGGGCACCACTAAAAAGAGTCTGGCCCCATCCCTCCTGACACCCACCCTGCAGATACTTATAAGCATTTATAAGGTCCCCTCTCAGCCCTCTCTTCTCCAGGCTGAACAAGCCCAGCTCCCTCAGCCTTTCCTCATAGGACAGATACTCCAGTTCCCTCTTCATCCTCATAGCCCTCCGCTGGACTCTCTCCAGTAGCTCCTCATCTTTCTTGAACTGGGAAGCCCAGAACTGGACACAGTACTCCAGATGGGGCCTCACTAGGGCAGTGTAGAGGGGGAGGAGAACCTCCCTCGAACTTCTGGCCACACTCCTCCTAATGCATCCCAGGATCCCATTGGCCTTCTTGGCAGCCAGGGCACACTGCTGGCTCATGGTCAACCTGTCGCCCATCAGCACACCCAGGTAGGTCCCTCTCCACAGAGCTGCTCTCCAGCAGGTCCACCCCAAGCCTGTACTGGTGCATGGGGTTGTTCCTCCCCAGGTGCCGGACCCTGCACTTGTCCTTGTTGAACTTTATCAGGTTCCTCTCTGCCCAACTCTCCAGCCTGTCCAGGTCTTGCTGAATGGCAGCACAGCCTGCTAGTGTATCAGCCACTCCTCCCAGTACTGCTTTTCATAAGAAGATAGTGGTAAAATCTAACCAAATCCCATAGTTAAATCCTCCTTCCTAATGCATTTCACATTGACAAACACATCCCTAAAATCACTGGCATCAGTGTAGTTCAGCTGACAGCCCCCCGCAGCTCACCCAGCAATCAGCCAATTCCCTTGTGTCTTTTCCCTGCACTGCTGTTGGGGAGCCTCTGTCACCTCCCCACCGCCAGCGGGCAGGTGCTCTGGTCTCCTCCTCCCTGCATACCTCTCCTTTCACCCCATGACATGTTGCCTTCCAGTCACACAGCCCCTTGTCTCCAGCTACTGAAGCAGCCGGGGAGCAAAAGCATCTTGTAGGCAGTTTGCCTAGATGAGCTCCTCTCTTTGCCCTGCTTCTCACCCCCTTGCAAGACTCCCTGGAGCCCTGCAATAGGCCAGTCCTGAAAAGCTGCATGTGCTTTATTTAGACTCAAACCATTAGCTCAGTAGGTTGTTTCTTGGAACAAAATCTCATTTTCCAACAGCAGAAGTTAACAATCAAGACATATTGTGGTGCTAGCCTTTTGCCTCAGAAGGGTTCACTGTGCTCCAAGCTGTGTACACTGTAAGCATCGCCACTCCAAAAACAAAAATAACACCCAACAAAAAAACACAGACAAAAAAAGGGAAATGGCCATTTGACTGAGATGAGATTGGATGAAAGGGCCAAATCATTGTGTAGCCACAGAGACCCGCTGAGATGCACAGCTCCAGTGAGACCATACATGAGCAAGGTGTTGCAGAGCAGCCTATGCACTGCCTACCCTGCTCACCGTGCCACCTTGGAGGCACAGGCAGGCTTCCACCCTCCTCTGCTAGCCATGCTCCTCTTACACCAGCTGCCATTATGCCTCACCTGTATTTTTATCAGCTATGATTTATAAGTATGATGATAAATGTTTTTAGTAACTACACAAGTGACATTTTAAGGCAGTCAGTGAAATAAATTGGTGTTAAGGTACATTCCTCATTATCTGGTTTTGTCCAGCATACTTAAATTAGTTTCCCCACAGTTTTTTTCCGGTCACTGTTTGGTAGTTGCCTCTCTGCTTGATCAGTGATTTCTTTTTGCTCCCTCAGCTGTTGTCTATACAATGACATGCTTAGACACATCTGAGAAATTCAGGTGTCTCATTCTCCTCCCTCATGTCTATCCCAATTCATTTCTCTTTCAGTTCTCTTTTCCTCTCAGACAATTCCTTGTTAGTATAAATCACCTGTCACTTATCTTGATAGATTTAGTTGGATCCAAACTGAGAAAGTTAAGATAATTCTCGGCTTTCACCACAGCCTTCCTTATTTTACCATTCCAACGTTCCACATAACAATACTAGCTATGGTTTCCAAACTTCGTTTTAAAATCATAGATTGTGAAATTACAGCTCTATTAAAAAGAGTGGTCTAAGGGAGATTTATGACTGCTTAATAGGAGTTTTGAAGTACTCTTTTTAGACATGATTGTCACTGCACACCAAAGAAATGTGTTTTCAGGTACCACCATTATAGGGGCAGATTCTACATGCTGAAAAAATATGTGCATATGGAGTGTCATAATACTGTTCACCTTTACTAATTAAAAGAAACAGCATGAAACCACAGTAAAACTTTAAAATTTAGGGTTGATCCTGAGAAATAGACAAGTATTCAGCCTACAGTATTTTCAGGGCAGGACTTAGGGTGGTCAGCCTGCAGTCACTGCACAGCGAGGTCAGGGCAAACCCTTCACCCATTTCAGCCCTCAAGCCTGCATGGAGCTGCTTGTTAGCGTAAAATTAAGCACATAAATGTGCGCATACAGAGCAGCACTTTAAAACCTCTATTTTTGGGTATTGATTTTATGATATTGGGTTTTTTTTTTTTGTTTTTCCCTTGCTCTGTTTGAAGTCTTTGCAATGTAGGTGGTTTTGGACTCCATATGCCACTTCTCTCCTGCCTCGCAAGGCTGCTGATAACCAGAGACACAATGCAAAGAGCTCTGCGGCCACTCGCCTTGCTGGAACCTTACTCTGAGGCATCTCCTAGCTGCATCCGGAATGCAATGCCAGCCTGCCCTCTAGCCTTTTCTTTCTGTCATTCTGAGAGAGGCTTAACTTCAGTTCAGCCAACAACTACATTAAATGGAGCCACTAAACACCATGTAAAGGAGCCAGTGCCCACTAACAGCAGTAGGAACTTTCTTGGTGATTTCAAAAGAGCTTTGGTTCATGCCAAGGGTGCCTTTGTCTTCACAGGAGAGTAAAAATTTAGGAACAACCTACAGATATGTAATATTCAGAACAGGAATAGCTCACTACTAATAGCTCACTAATATCAATAAGTGGACACTACAGAACAAATGAGTGAAACAGAAGAAGATAACCACAGGAAGCACAGTAACTATCCCATGTGGAATAAAAAAGAGCACGTTTCTAAATATTGGTACAAAAAGCTGAAGCTTAAAGAGGTTTCTCTTTCCACAAAAAAACATTATAAATAAATTATCGCTCATTATAACATGATTTAGGCAGACATTAATTCATTAGGCCTTCAGGGATTTGGGCAGAATCCTTTCAGATGAATGCAATCAGACCTTTGGTTATCACACATTCCTATAATCACGCCACTGCTGTTGGTTCAATTATATTTTTTTAAATACTCCTCAAACATAAAATGATAAAAACTTCTTTAGCAATATCTTTACAATTGTGGTAATGTGTTATGAATTTAATTTCAGTGCATTTGCACTGAGGGTATCCATTTTCACCCTCAGTTAATATACTATCCCCAGAAGGATTCATTTTGACAGAGAGACTACATGTTCTAATAATAGCTTCCAAAACTACGATACACGGCAAGCAATATTCTTCATTGTGAAATAGTTTGATAACTGTAAATGTAACAAATGTAACATGTGGGGGATGTTATCACTTCAGGTTGTCAGAAACAAGTCTTGGTTCTTTGTGAATAATTGGGATGGTTGCAAGACAAGGGACTCCTGAATAATCCCTTTAGGCGCCTGGGCCTTGGGAGAACAGGTATGCAAACTACAGAGATAAGGAGGCTGCAGGATAATCTGAAGACCCCTGCCGAGAGACGCCAAACAAACATGTGCGGATGGACATTACCATATATTAATGAATTCTCGGAAAAGCCATTACTATGATAAACATTTATTGGAAATGTATTGAATATGTATGTTAACATAGCATAAATACCTAGTAACTGTGTCTCTTCGGTGCACACGTTTGGAGGAGAGATCCCCCGTGTGCCCGGCGCCGCAATAAAGAATACCTGCTTAATAGTCTGCTGACTATTGAGTCTTCAATTCCGGCTTTTCATGGCATCATTTCTGGCACCCCAGGTGGGACCCGCTCTGCTCGGCTGCAGGACCCGCCGAGAACAGGACTCCCTAGGGTACCCCCGGGATTTCCCGGAGGGACTCCTCGCCTCACTCGGATCACTGCGGGAGCAGACAAGGACCATCTAAACAAGTAAAGGTATTCTTTTTTTTCCTTTCTTTCTCTGTTTTGGTATGTGAGACCGGTCATTTAGAGAGTTCTCATAAGTCATAGGAGACGTCCTACGCTGAGCGCTGTACACCAGGCTACTAGTGCCTGAGGGTGTACGTCTTGGTACGTTGGTGCAGGCACGGGTTAAGGTTTGCACTTCTGTAATAACGTGCTTTTGGTAATTGTGCGTTGGTACAAGCATGGGTTAAGCTTTGTACTTCTGTAATAACGTACATTCGGTATGGTACGCTTAGGAAACCCGCTTAAGTTGTACTTCTGGCGATACGGATTTGTTGGTATTGAACTCGGATATCGGATATCTCGGATACTGGCTTGTTAACATACCCATCAGGCATCGTAAAACCAAAAAAAAAAAAACCAAAAAAAAACCACCACGTACGTTTGGTATGTTCTGCTGATTTCCGGTTTTTGACTTGGGACTGTTGTATTTGAACTCTGAGTCTTCGGGGACGTGGTTTATGATTTCTTAAGTATCAGTGCAGGGTCTTCCCGTGGGGGGGATTTTGAGAGCCTCTCCCAGGATCTAGATGGCAACATTGGGAAAAGTAGGGGGAGACCCCTCACTCAACAACGTCTTAATAATGTATGGGGTTTGGTTTGCTTAAAGAAAATCGGCATGATTTAGGAATTGAGTTGGGAATTTGGGGACTGGTTTTAAAATACAAGTTGGTATATATTGTGGGGTTACAAGTTCTCTAGTTATTTGGCATTGATCGATCATTTAGGGATTCTGGTTTTGGGGTATGTATTAAATATACTGTATATATTATTTTGAAAGAGCTCTATGTATATAAACATGTTAACTGAAGTGGTTTGCCTGTATATACTGTTGTACTTAGGTGATACAGTTTGTAAACAGAAGGATTTTAAAAGATCGCTTCTAGGTTGTGTGTGTGTGTGTGTGTGTTGTGTTAACCGATTGGTGGAGAAGTTGAGAAGTTATTTTATTGTAACATGAGCTTCGGAGGGAGGTGATCCCCTCACAAGGAAACAATTGATTGAATTATGATATGTTGTTAGAATTGATGTGGTTTTGTGGACAATTAAAAAGTATAGGAGATGAAAAGTTTAACGCGGTATTGGAAAAAAAAAAAAACAAACAAAAACAACCAAAAAAAACCCAAAAGGAAAACCCCTCTGGATTTTCCGAAGGGCTGTGTAAAGTCATTAGAACAGAAAGGTATCAAGTTACAAGCTGCTTTGCTAGCTGCTGCTCTAAATGAAGAAAGAAAAAAAAAAAGCAAAGTTCTTAGAAGTTAAGCAACAGAAAAACGAAATGAAAAAGAGGGGAAGCAAGGTGACTTTTTACAGTATGGACTACTAGTGGAGTGTGAATCAGAATACAATACTCCTGTGTTACCAGTTAAAAAAAAAAAAAAAAAAAAAAAAGCAAAACCAGGTGGAACTTACTGGGTAGTACAGGATTTAAGAGAAGTGAATAATATTGTTAGGGGCATACACCCTGTGGTAGCAAGTATGGTTTACGGTATTGGATTTAAAGGATGCATTCTTCTGTCTGCCTTTAGCCAAAGAAAATCTGAATTTATTTGCATTTGAGGGGGAAAATCCTACCATGGGTAAAAAAAACCCCAGCTTGCCTGGACAGTGTTACCCCAAGGTTTTAAGCATAGCCCAACAATCTTTAGAAATCAACTAGCATGAGAACTTGAAGCATGGAACCCTTCCTCCAGAGATGGAACCCTTTTACAGTACATTAATAGCAACTGAAACAAAACCTGACTGTATACAGTGGACTATCAGTTTGTTAAACTTTTTGAGATTAAATGGATATCAAGTCTCTCAACAGCAAGCTCAGATGGTGCGGCAACGGGTAGCCTACGTTGGATGCAAGCTGTCTGGACAAAGAGAACTAGGAACAGAACAGAATGAAGCCATCTGCAGGACTCCTCTCCGTCAGACGGTGGGTAAAAGAGCTCAGGACCTTTCTGGGACTGACAGGTTGGTGCTGGTTATGGATTTATAATTACGGAATAATAGTGAGACCCTTAAGTGAACTTTTGAAAAACAACCCCACCCGATTGATCTGGTCCAAAGAAGCTCAAAACGCATTTCAGACACTTAAGCAAGATCTAATGAAGGCCCCCGCTCTGGGCCTGCCTAATGTTACCAAACCCTTTTGGCTGTTTTCTCATGAGACACAAGGCATAGCTCTGGGGATTCTAGCTCAACAGCTGGGACCCTACAAAAGAGCTGTGGCCTATTTTGCTAAACAGCTGGATGGAGTAAGCAAAGGATGGCCAGGATGTCTGCAAGCCGTGGCGGCGGTGATCTTGACTATTCAGGAAGCCTGAAAATTCACCTTGGGCCAAAAGATCACAGTACTGATCTCACACAGAATATCAGCTGTACTGCAACAAAAAGGGAACTACTGGCTTTCCCCATCCCAATTTCCACGATACCAGGCCATTCTACTTGAATCAGAGAATATTCATATTGTAGTAACTAATATTACGAACCCAGCTTCTTTTCTCAGCGGGTCAATCTCTGAACCATCGGTACATGATTGCTTAGAAACCATAGAGACTGTGTACTCCAGCAGACCAGATCTGAAAGAGGAACCCCTGGAAGATGCACAGGACTCCTGGTTCACTGATGGAAGCAGCATTGTCAGACAAGGTATTCGAAAGGCCAGGTATGCGGTGACAACAGCAGATGAAGTAGTTTGTTCTCAATCACTACCTGCTAGAACATCAGCTCAAAAGGCTGAAACTATTGCCCTAACTAGGGCTTTGGAGTTAACAAAAGGAAAAAGATAAACATATGGACAGATTCCAAATATGCCTTTGGAGTTGTCCACGCTCATGGGACAATTTGGAAGGAGCAGGGACTACTAACTGCGCAAGGGAAGCACATTAAATACGCTGAGGAAATCCTTCGACTATTAGAAGCTCTTCAACTACCAGCAAAAGTTGCCATCGTGTACTGCCGAGGACACCTGAAGGGTAACACTGACCAGGAAAGAGGTAACAGGTTGGCTGACTCTGAAGCTAAACAGGCAGCAGAGAGAATGTAAGAGATTTTAGCCTTAATTCCAGATTATAGAAATAGAAACCTGAGTGACCAAGAAAATGTTGAGTATTCTAAAGCTGATGAAGAATTAATAGAGGGATTAGGGATCCAAGTTCCATCCCAGGGGTGGGCCTACTTAAGTGATGGCAGAATTATAATCCCTGCTAAACAGATACGGGGGGTGGTTAAAGAAGAACACAATAGGACACACTGGGGAGCGGACTCCCTGTATAAATTTTTAAATCAGAAATTAATAGGGAACAATTTGTATACTACAGTCTGACAACTAACCCAACAGTGTGAAACATGTTTAAAAATAACCCCAGTACAGGTAACCGGGTACAATTAGGAAGTATTGGGAAGGGAAGTGTACTGAGAGAACACTGGCAAACTGATTTCTCTGAACTTCCAGGAAAAGGAGGGTACAAGTACTTATTAATACTCATGGATACCTTTTCAGGTTGGCCAGAAGCATTCCCTTGTAGAACAAATAAAACAAGGGAAGTAACTAAGGTATTATTAAATGAAATAATACCTTGATTTGGGGTACCGACAATTATCTCCTCAGATAGGGGGACGCATTTTTGTGCAGAACTAGTGCAACAGGTCAGCAAACTGTTAGGAATCAATTGGCAGTTACATACGCCCTACAGACCACAAGCCAGTGGGCAAGTAAAAAAGACGCAAAAATATGCCAAAAAGCGAATCTATATTGGTACCAAGCATTGCCTATTGCACTACTTCAGATATGTGTAAAACCTAGGGCCAAAGAAAATTTGAGCCCTTTTGAGATACTATATGGGAGACCATATCAGGCTAAATATCAGGGGGAAGATTTGAACCAGTTGGGAAATCAGTATCTACAGAATTATGTTATATCCTTAGGAAAATAATTAGAAAGGATTAGTAAAAATGTTTTGGGTACCAGGGCTAAAGGGGTAGATCACTCGATCCATCCATTTAGCCCTGGAGATTGGGTTTATGTTAAGAATTTTTCAGGTGATCCACTGAGAGAGAAGTGGAATGGACCTTACCAGGTATTGCTGACCACCTTCACTGCAATCAAGATTAGAGAACAACCGGCCTGGATCCATTATTTCCGAGTGAAGAAGACTCCTAAACCAGGATGGATGGTCGAAAAGGCTGGCGGTTTGAAACTATGATTGTGGCGGTAACTTTGTTAAACCTAGGCTTTTTAGGATACCGCGATCATGACAACTCGAGCTACATGACTGGACCAAGATGTGACCTACAGATATTAGATAACAACACCCAGATATTAGTCAGCAATAATAGCTGCCTATGGAAAGCAAGATCCAACACTTGTTCGTGCTGACCCCCTTCCATACACACAAAATTTGTACTTGCAGAGATGGGTGGAATGATTATTGGATCAACAAAACTACAGTAGAAGTAGGAACTTGGGATTTGAAAGGGACAGGTGCGATATATATAGATTTTTGTAACAGAACCCAATTAGAAACCTATAGCCCCTCGAACTGGGATTATTTTAGGAATGTACCAATTGGCTGGGTAAACCGCGGAACATTTTACGGAGCTAATCTCACAACCACTGACGGGCCCTGTAAATTACCCGACGGGTATTGGTGGCTATGTGGTGATGGCATTAGCAGAAAGCAGCTCCCTGCGGGTTGGAAGGGAATGTGTACCATAGGTCATCTAGTCAGCCAGGACCGAATATATAATCAGTCCCAAATACCTAAAGGCATATTAAGAACATCATGGAGACGAGCCAAACGGGAAGACAACCCACTTGTAAGTAGGGGAACAAAGTTTCATAGCTTTGTCAGATGGTTCTTACCATGGCTAGGAGTAAGCAAACTGGAAAAAGCCATAATAAACATTTCCACGGTTTTAGAAAAGATGGAAAATCTAACAATTAATACTATGGAAAATTTACAGACAGAAATATCACCCCTTAACAAAGTTGTGCTACAGAACCGAATGGCATTAGATTTATTGACTGCCAAAGAAGGGGGAGTGTGTATGATCATCAATACCAGTTGCTGTGCATATATCAATAAAGACAGACAGATAGAAGCAGATTTGAACACACTCTGGGAGAAAACACGAGTATTCCATGAAGTATCTTTGGATGATACTTCCTTGGGATTTTGAGACTTATGGGATAAATTAACCTCTTGGCCCCCCAATTTAGAGTGATTGAAACAATTGTTCATGGGAATGATCACACTGGTCGTTTTAGGAATACTTGTTTGCATGTCTCTCAAATGTCTCCTTTGGTGTTGTCGGGATTCAGTTGAGACACACAGTGATTGGAAAAAGGAATAAGATTAGGCACCAAATAGAATTATTTGAAAATAATACCTACAAAATAGAATAGTGAGGATTCATAGCTTTCTAGCTACAAATCCTCAAAAGAAAAGGAGGGATTGATAACTGTAAATGTAACAAATGTAACATGTGGGGGATGTTATCACTTCAGGTTGTCAGAAACAAGTCTTGGTTCTTTGTGAATAATTGGGATGGTTGCAAGACAAGGGACTCCTGAATAATCCCTTTAGGCGCCTGGGCCTTGGGAGAACAGGTATGCAAACTACAGAGATAAGGAGGCTGCAGGATAATCTGAAGACCCCTGCCGAGAGACGCCAAACAAACATGTGCGGATGGACATTACCATATATTAATGAATTCTCGGAAAAGCCATTACTATGATAAACATTTATTGGAAATGTAATGAATATGTATGTTAACATAGCATAAATACCAGTTACTAAACTGTGTCTCTTCGGTGCACACGTTTGGAGGAGAGATCCCCCGTGAGCCCGGCGCCGCAATAAAGAATACCTGCTTAATAGTCTGCCGACTATTGAGTCTTCAATTCTGGCTTTTCACGGCATCATTTCATAATTTTGTAATTCCTAAAATTCATTGGCTATGACTGCATCCAAAATCTCCAAGTTACCAAGGAATAGCAATGCCCTTCTGGCAAGGCTAGCAGTACCTTCACCTTATGGAGATTATCTTCAACGTAATAACACAATGAACTCAAAAGCCCATTAAAAGCACTGCTGAAAGAACACAGGAAGTCCTGAGCTTAAGAAAAGATAGAATGGGAAGGATGTCATTTAATTTTATTGACATCTTAGAGACAATTACTTTTCTCTCAAATATCATGCTATCATTTATTTTAATCAGATACCACTGTATTAACAGATGCATTTAGCTGTGCAGAACAGGAAAAATAGAGGGGGAAAGAACACCAAGCCTCTGCTTTTAGGTGTAGGAGACAAGCATCAATTGACTGCAAAACAGCATGTGCTAACAGTCACAGTAAGTTTAAGTTATCTAATACTAGTTTTGCATGTCTATGGCACCTGCAGCATACCAGATACTGACTCAGTGAGTACATGCACACAGCTGAATTTCACTGCACTGGTTTTGAAGCTGACTTTCTAGACGAACAGAGAAGCATGGCCATGCTCCTCTGTAGAAGCAATCAGGAAATCTCACTAACCAAAGTCAAGTTTGAGAGACTTAGAGAAACATTCGTAAGAGTTGATCATCCACTCATAACCTTTTATAACCTTTTTATACAGAATTGCTCTAAATGAAAATATTGAATAGGATCGCATCGCTTTACTTTGTGAAAGTTCCCACTAAATTATTTTAATATTATCTGAGAGTAACCAATAATCTGAGAATTATCAGAGTAAAAAGAAAGGTTATGATCTGAGTGTGTTCTTAATTTGCAAGACACAGACCATTAGCAGTAATACACTCATTGACCGGCAGAGAAACTTGATGGACAAGTCAAGTGATTTCACACTGTTTAGGTTTCGGCTGCCGACAACAAAAGCGCCACGCGGCCGCCCCTCCCCCCGCCGGGGTGCGGAGGAGAATGGAAAGAAAGAGGCAGAAACTGGTGGGTCGGGATAAGGGCAGTTTAACAGAACAGCAAACAGAGGGAACAGGAACAACAACGATACAGATAAGGAGAAAATGCGACACAAACTCGCACAACTGACCCGCTCTCTCAGACCTGCGGCGCACACCCCCCAGCCGCGAGAGAGTTCCCACCGCGCCGCCGCCCCGCCCCCCCCCACCGGAACCCAGCGTGACGTCACACGGTATGGAATACCGGGCTCTGTTTGGCCAGGTGGGGTCAGCCCCCACCCCCCGGCTGTGCCCCTTCCTGGAGTCCGGTGAAAATTAGCCCTGTCCTGGCCAAACCCAGGACACACACCAGGAAAGAAGACACCCACACAAAGCAATCTTTTAACTTGAAGAATGTGCCTGTCTCGAACAACGGGGGCAGGAAGAAAAAGAATGGGAGCAGGAATATGATGGTAAAAGAAAAGAGCTATATGTGAGAGCATTATTTTAAATTTAGGTATATTATTGGCTTAATTTCACGCCTACAATTTACAAGCAGCTTTGAAAGTTGACCAAGGCAATACTGGGGTCCCTTTTGATAAATCTGACACTGTGAAAGAAAAATTCAAGAAAAAGACCACTGAAGTTATAGAGTGAAAAACAAATACTACATTGCACAATTAGACAAAAACTGCTGAGTAAAAATGCACTTTAAAAAACTTGCTGATGTTGGAGGGAGTTTCTTTCAACCTTAGGACATAATACTGTGGAGCTGAGGGACTGAAAATCCCCTCTAAAACTTAAGATACTTGTTACATCTCAACCTGGCATATAAACACATCTAGTGTCACTATCATGGTTTGAATCTTGCTTTGCTGGTACCAGTATTCAAAATCTATTAAAAGAACCTCCGAACTTTGGGGGGCTTAAAACAATCAGTTATTGGATTTTTCTCCCTAAGAATATGCATTTACATTTTGAACCTTTAAGGTTCAAGTTCTTTAGCATTTCTGAGCTGAGAAGGTGACTGCTCAAAGAAAGAAAAAACTGCTATACAATCACCAGCTTTTGGATTCAGACAAGAAAAAAAAAAGGGATGAAATCTTACAAACAAAATCCTACATTATTTAGGTAGTTAAAAGCACTTATGTATTTATGTTTTGCAATTTGTGTAACTATTTACGAGTTCCCAAGATTTGGCACCGTGATCAGGTCGGTACCCTATGTACTGATCTTTGCAAAACCTGTGTCCAAAAAGTTTACTCATGAGAAAGTACCAGTTTACATTAACAGAAAAAATGTCCTGAGCAAAGATAGATACAAATGTAACAGGGAGAGGTATTTGGGTCTCAGTGCCTTGACAGTGAATCATCACCTCCTCTCCTTATCAAAGGAGGCAGCATTAGGCCCTTTAAGACAATGATGGGATTGGTCCTTGAAAAAAACAAAATTTTACACAGAAATACTGAAAAAGTTGACTAATTACAGACTAATTCATACCACCTAGTTTGCAAGAACAAATTTCAGCATCTAAATTAGGATCTTGTACAGCCAACACAGAGGGGCTCCTGCAGAAGACAAATCAGAGCACCTCCTGGTGGTACCATTCTCCACTACTGTCCACAGGGTGGATAAAATTAGCTGGTAAGAGAAGCAGTCTCCCTTCCCTCTTCAATTAACAGACTAAGAACATCCACTGACTCAAACTAGACTTTTTGTAACCTCTGCAAGTCCACAAATGGTTGACCATCTAAGTCTGTGGTTTTGCAAAGTTTTCTCTCTTTCCTAAGTGATTAAAAAAAAAAAAAAAAAAAAATAACCTATACGTAAACAATTCTACTTACTGATGTCCAGCATAGTGTCTATTTTAAATGCCAATAAAAATCTTGCAAATGGATTACAAAGTAAAATACATTTTATACATTACAAAAATGGCACTTTTGGCTCTACTTATTTGTACATGGTAGCAGTTATATAAACTACAAATGCACTCCTACCATTTATTCTATTAAATGCTCTGCAAACAAGTGACATTCTATTCAGAATATTGCAGTTTCTACAGGAATTTTATTGCGAAGAGATTGAGAAAATAAGATGTTACAGGACATCTCTATTGAAAACCTACCAATAACTTTTATAAAATGCAGATACATCACAACCTGTGATAAAAAATGGCCCTTCTAAATACAGTCTGTAGTTAATGAAGGGTAGCACACAAGAAATATTCCAATGATGGTTTTTAATTCTCTCAGAGTTACTCTCTTAGTTTTCCATAATTCTGCTATTTATAGTATCTGAATTTAGAAGTTAGTTCTGCTATGGCTGAATTGGCAAGATTCTGAACATTTTGGCCTTGACCCCAGGAAAGAACAGAAACATTTTAGAAGATAACACCCACCCAGCATCACTGGGAAGTTACTTACATGTAATAGTAAGAAGTTAGATACATATGCTTACTATTTAACATATGAATCCGATTGATTTGCAAGTTTAAGATGCTATAGCACTTCGGAAGATAGGTATTCATTCTACACTATTTTACAGCTAGGAAAACCATGCAGCAGGTCAGGGAAAAATTCTGGACCAGGAGAGCAAAGTCTCCTATTCCAGCTAAATTTCCATCCTGCTTGACCCAGACTGTATCTTTCACTTACTCTTTATGCAGCAGCAATCTCACAAGATTTTTTTCAGTTACAACTGTATTAACCGCTTTTTACAGTGATTGCTTCCTTTTCATCTTCTGCTTACAACTAATGGTAATTCTCTTCTCTACTTTCAGTCTATGTAACTTGTGGACATATTCCTGACCCTACTACCTCAATCACATGATTTCTCTTTGTTGTAAAAGCCTTACAAAACTGTTCTTTCCCCCATCCAGATGTGTTTTGTGTTGCCTCTACTAACACCTGTGCTATAACAGTTATCTTCTCTCTGTGCCACTTTTTCAGTTAAGGCATCAAATAGGCAACCACTTTCCATATTGCTGTATAGCATCTTCTAGATATGGTTTCCTCTATAATGTACCTAATTTGACACATTCTAACTTTAAACACCTTACAAATCATTTCATTATAGCAGAACAACAAGATCTGAACAACTAGATTATCCGGTCACCTGTGGAGCATCTTCTCAACTGAAACCTTCTCAGCACAAGAATATCATTCACTTGTTTCCTACTCTGTGGAGAAATATTTTTGTTGCTGGGTAATGCACAGCTTACTGGAAGTCACGTGTTTAATGAAATGCTAAGCTGACTGAAAATGAATAAACTGTTCTGCTACGTGCCTCTGATCTCCATTGTTCTCTCTATATTACATGATATTCTCTCTTTGGATGGAGCCAAAATTGCCTCACACAAGTACAGGTATTTTCATTTAAGATTCTTACCTTCTCCTTGGAAATCTGGCCTGTGTTTAGCTGCAGTCATGAAAAGGAGAGGAAGTGAAACACTGGCAGAAGCTCTTCTTCACAGGAGCAACCAATTCACATCCGTGCAGATCCCACGGACTGAATGACTTCTGCATCCAGCCAGAGACAGGTGACCACAGAAGATCAATCCATGCTCTGCACAGACTCTGCAGGGAGCTCTCTGCCTATGGTCCTACCCTGGGACGGTGGGACATGGACATCAAAACACAGGCATAGACCACCTGTAACAGATAAAGGTTAAACCCAGAGTCATTCTTGTATTTTTACAACTCTGTGAACACAACAGCAAAATTTAAACGTCCAAAAGCTTCCCTGACACTTCAGAAGCATACAGAAAGCCTGTGGTACATGCTGAGAAATTCTGCTAGAGACAACAGCAACATCTCAAAGATCAGCAAAGAGATCACGATTATTACTCCCTTAGGGTACCACAGAATAATAGGAGCTCATTTGAAAACAGATAAAACCGTGTGGGTGAATGAAGTTGAGCCTCTACTATGGACTTAGACCTGTAAAAGACATGGTTGCTTCTTTCAGCAGTATCTGCAGTACAGTTTTATGGGCGTACATTCAGTCTGGCTGTGAAAAGAGATGTTACAGATGAAGGAAAAAAAGACTCATTGAAAATAATATTGATCACATTGCAAGATCAGTGAGCAGTGAAACAGGTATGTCTTCCTGTAGGTCTTTGTCACTGATTAACTGTAGAACCATTAGTGTGAACGTGCTTCCCTAATGGGTAGCGGGATTGACTTCTGAATGACAATGTCTCTCCTCCAGGCTTATACAGCCCCATAAGTGCAATAAATAAAGTTGTGCTGGACTTTAAAGGACAAAGGCCATTTGGAGTCATCAGATATATATACTTTCACTGCCCCACAGAGAACTCAGTTTCTTTATGCAAAGAAAATATATTTGACTGTAACTTACATTTTAAATGTGACAGTTAATTAAAAGGAAACTATAAAGCTCCGACAAAAACCAAACCAACAAGTATTCCCAATTGGGTTTCTGTACTTTGCTTCTGTTTTCTTATGTATCAATTACATGCACATCTCCCTTTGTGTCTCAACAACGATAGCCTAATAGTGCTCTAGCAAACAAGCAGGCATAGTAGCTCTCCAAGAGGCTTACCAAAGGACATTTAAATGTGAGGAAGCAGACTAAAAGTTCAGTAAACAATGTGAAGGATTGAAAAGGACTCAAAATGCTTCAGCAAAATGACAACGGTGTAACACTGACATGGCTTAAAAGGACCCTTTTCAAATGTGATTCCCCAGCATACATGCCCCACAAGTCTGCAAAATCTTCCCATTCGGCATTCACACCCACACACCACATGAGAACAAAACTGAGACAGGAGGTTTAACTGGGACCAGAGGAATCTGTGAATGCTTGGGGGCCACTGTGGGAATAGACCCAGTGTGAGCGATGTCAGTCCAGCAGCAGGCACCACAGCAGTTGTTGGGTCATTGCTCCTGAGGACACTCATACATGCACGGTTTTATGTATGCAAGCAATCCAGCAAACTGAATTTTTCAGTCCACCTTCTCCACAACCATACAGAGTGAAGTCATCAATGAAGAAAGAAAGAAAACTTAGCTTAATGCCCGACTGGCACAGCTGCCAGAGGTCCCGCAGAATATTTAACAATTAGGTTTTAGAGAGCATTGCAGGAAGAAACCCTGAAGTGTGACAAGGTTTAAAGTCAGTATTTCACCGTCAGAGACAAGAAACTGCTCTGGTTCTTGGCTCATACTTACTTCATGTCCAGTTAACAACCATATGCAATAAATTATGGGTCACTTCTGATATTCTTGTCATTTGCAGGGATACTGCAAATTTTCATGCATTTATATAGTGAGTAATTCATCAGATACGCTTATAAGTACTCAGATAATCTAGAGAGCAGTGAATGCATAGTCATTGCTGAGAAGCACTACAGAAAATCTGAAAGAGTGGAGGGGAACAGTGTTGTCCAAATAGTTTCCATTCTGCAGCTCTGTCCTGCTGTAGAGAGCTGCATTTACATGGTGAAGCCTCTGAGATATTACAGATCATTCTTTAAAATTTCATCTAGTAAGTGCAGTTCAGTTTAATAAACCGATAAATATTCCTGAATGAACAGAGAAGATTGTTATAATATTTGGCACTAAAGTTTAGGAGTAGATAGGTGCAAATAAAATAAAAGATGAAGTTCTGCCTTACCAATCAGGAGGCAAAAACCCAATCCTCTTGGCTTTTATCAGCATTTCCCCAGTTACTGCCTCAGCTAATGAAACATGATGTAGCAGCAGTGGTATTACTGTTACCTACCAACCTCACCATAAAGCAGACACATCTTGAGATTAATTTAGCAGTTACCACCAGATTCTTATCCATAATTTGCCTCCTAAAGCTGCTTTGTTTATTTTTAAAACAGCATATTTGACAGATCACACACAATTAAAACATGACAGACATAAAATCACTTTTCCATTTTTTAGCCTGCAATTTAAAAAAAAGACCCTGACCTTTCTTGTCAGAGACTACTGAAAGACACAAATACATAATTTTTAAAAATCAACATAAATAGACTGATTTTATGATAAAATAAATTATTCAACACTGATAGTGACCAAGGGGAACCCAACACAAATAGGAAATATTAAAACATAGATTGCAAATATACAGGCACTTTAAATAAAAAAATTAAAGACAAGTGCATGTTTTGTCTATCATTTAAAAAATGTATTTCATGGTAAGAACAGATAGGAGAGATACATATACGCACACACACGCAGAGACACGTCATCTTCCTTGCCAGAGTGTTACTTAAGCCAACCTGAACAGCAAAAGTAAAACACCACTAGGTCTAAGTATGAATGATCAGGAAAAAGCCTGTTACGCAGAAAATTGGGGTAATAGCTTCATTCTATGAAAATGGGAAATGGACCATTAATGACTATAAAACATCAAGGACTACATTTCTAAGAAGCCCTATAACTAGAAAACTATTTTTGGATTGATGGACACTGATTTTACCAGATTCCTGGTAACAGACCAGCTAGAACAGAAACAGTTTTGCTCTTCTAACTTCTTACTGTCTGTGCTTGGCAGACTGAGCCATCCACGTAACTGTGCCCTAAGCACAGGGGCAGCCAGGCATCACAGCTACAGCCTAAAGCCAAGGCACAAAATAGAGACCTCTTTTTCCTAATTAAAAAATGGAAAGAATATATCTTCCCTAGTTATACATCTTCCTAACAACCTCCTCCTTTGACTTTTTTAGACTTCTTTATCACAATAGATGCTTCTACTGTAAAAAAAAAAAAAAAAAAAAAAATCACAAGCAAGTAAGTTAACCTTGTTTTTACCGGCAGACGTTTGCCCTTTCTTTGAAGACTAAATTCTCAGGCCTCCACAAGAAGGCCAAGTTTGTTTCTGCAATCCTAAATCAAGCAGCCTTCCCTCTTCCTTTCGGTCCCTTTCCACCTCCCTGTTCAGACCACTTCCCTCTCACCGAGTTAGAGAGAGTAAATAGGTTAGATTCATCACAATACCTTTCCTCCTCCAGAAGGGTTCCCAACAGGTTTGCATAACCTGGCTTCAAAGTTCTGAGTGGACCTAACTGCCGATAAAATTAACGGGAAATGAGTGCACTGCAACTTGCAGAATTAGGTCCGTTGAGCAACACTCAGGCAGTATCCAATCACTGTTCTCAGTGCAGAAATGAAACCACCTCCAAGATGAAATACAGAAGAGCAACACCCTGCTTCCCTTCCTATTCTTCAAACGCAGCAGCAGATCCCAAGGGGAAGGGGAAGGGGGAACGCTCACCAGGTTTGAACATATGTCTCTGAAATACTTTCCTGCTTCCAAACCCCAGCCAGTACAACACTAAGGAGAAAAGAAAAAAAAAAAAAAAGCTGTGTATCTAAGTTCGAAAATTAAGCTGCCTTCTAGTTTGAAACAACAGGTACTGTACATAGAGGACAATCTCTCCAAAAGGGAAATGTACCACTGTAGAAACAATAAAATGTAATCCTAGAATCACAAAAACAAAATAGTTAAGAAACCTGATGAATCTAAAAATAAAAGAAAAAAGATATCAACAACTCTCAAACAAATAAAAGTAGGCTCAGCTGGTTCTTTTGATAATGATTTTTGAAAACACAAGAAAATCAGATTGAATATGTTATGAAATAGATATTCTATTAATTTAAGAGGAAACTGAAAATAAATATTGAAGGGCTGTATGATACAAAAAATCATAGGAGACTTCTACTGATAACTGCTAATTATAAGCATTCCAAATGCTTTGTCATACACGAGTTATAGGTCTATCTTTAATTCTAGACCTTATTCCATGTTCTCTTTATATACAATAGCAGCACATTTATACTGTTGTAGGAAAGGTTTTGTCAGCATTCCATTATAAACCTCTTACCAGGACTTGAAACTTTGTCATAAAAACGTGCTTCAGGATGAAAATTGGCATGGAAGCTCTCAGTCTATTAAAACCACAGCAAGCGTGTTGCAAATATTAAATCACAGAAAGGCTGAGGTTGGAGGGCACCTGTAGAGATCATCTAGTCCAATCTCCTCGCTCAGAGCAGGGCCAACTATAGCAGGTTGCTTAGAGCTGTGTCCAACTGAGGCTTGAATAACTCTACACATGGAGAATCCAAAACCTCTCCAGGTAACGTGTTCCAGTGTTTGATCACCCTTACAATAAAAAAGATTGCTCTTATATTTATATAGGTTATATTTTATTACATTATCCATTATATATTGCATACCATATTTAAGAAAATAAGTTTTAAGGCAGCAAGAATTAATGCTATTGCAATCTTACCATGATCCAACTATCTGAAAAGAAAGCAAATATAATTCATTACTGAGGTGTCTACGTGTTTGATATAGGCTTCATGTATGACCACATGCTCACTTACGTTGGACCCCTGTCATTCCCAGTGCTAAATCTGATGTGGCCTGAAATTCAGTTGAATTTGAATTTTCAAGCCAAAAGACAGGCCCCCGGTGTTTGAGAAAACACTGCGTAAACTTTTAAGGGCCTAAAGGTGATAACTTCTATCAGCAATCCAGCTGTAAGGAAAAAAATTGAAAGGAAGAATGTGATTTCCTTTAAATTCCTTGACATAAACAATTGAATTATTTTACTGAAATTTAAAAACTAGTAACAATGGCCAGACACTCACCATAATAGATTTCAAGCAAGATTGCAAAGGGGTACAATTATAATAAAATAATTCCGGGAACATATAACTGAATCTTAGCATTTAAGGAACCTGTACTGGAAGGGAAAATACATCCATTTATATACAATACCACTTCATTTATTTAAAAAACCAACCAAACAACAAAAACCAAAAAAAACAGCCAAACCACAAGTCAGCACCAATTGGGAGAGTCTTCCCATTCAGGTAACTCCTGTACTATCTGCTCATACAATTATTTTCACAGGCTGAATAAAAAGAATTCTCTGTGTTTGCTCACAGAGAATCAGCTGCAGATATAGCAGGTTAAACCGAGACAGGGGCTACAGAAGAGACTGGGAGAAGGAACAGCCCCAATCCAGGTAGCCGCGTCCCAGTCCCACGCGTGAGACGGAAACCCGCAGCCTGGCAGTGTGACTCCATTCCCCCAGGTTCATCAGCTCTGCCCCTCACAGGAGGCCCTCTCCAGCTGCAGGGCTGCTTGAAGGCCATTGCAGAGCTGCACTGGTAGGACCATGGCAGATGGCTGTGTGCCATGCTGCACAGCCGTGGTTTTCCACCACCCCACCACGTTAATGTGTCTTAAGCGTCTCAAGGAAAAGTGGCTTCTGTGATGAGAAAAATCAAAGTATCACAAAATTTTCCAAGATAATGAATCAGTGGCAGAGTTGCATAAGAAACATCCTGATCTCCTCTTGCTAGAGCCTTGATTCAGGCACAGCCCTGAGCTTTTTTAGGGCTGCTTGTCTGCAGCCTCTCACAAGAGCACAAATAGACCAAAGGGAAACATGCACTGTTACTAGGATTACTCAGAAACACTTTTCTTCTCTTCGAATTTGGTTTAAGTACAGTATCTGAAAAGGTACCACTGATAGTCAACTCAATCGAATGTCCATGTTGCCTTAACACAATTTTACTATGTTTTGATCATTTTCTCAAATTGCATCAGCAAAGTTCTCAACTTAGTTTTCTGTCAGCCCACTGTAGAAAAGTTATCACTGGTGATAAACTTCTAAATCTTACAGGCAATTGTAGGATCAGCCATGCTTTACTTTTTACCTGCTTGTTCTATCACTTCAACCTCCTTTCCAAGTCTTCTGTTATCTTGAGCAGATGCTCACAAATCTTTTGTACAGTTTTGCTTTTATCTGTGGGAAGACTGACGTCTTTTGGTCCCTCTAGTTTTCACTGGCCAATGCTCAGTCATTGATCATCACTGAATTTTTGAGATTTTTAACGACAGAGATATTCACGTTTCCGCTTTGGTTAAATTTTTTCCTTTTCTTTTTTTGTTAACATCTGCACATCACCTCTCTCTTGTGATAGCCATTGCATACTCAGAAGACCAATAACAAGTAAACTCTCACAATGGAGTAGACATGCTCCTGGGTAGTTGAACTAAAGCTCTACTCTGAACCCATTTGAAAATGGGGTTATTTGTGGCATTCCTTAATTCTCTTATTACTCATACATTTCTTGCAGACCGCAAGGACAATACAAAAGCTTACATATGGCATGTTTAATCATACTGGTGTCCTGGGCTGATATAACCTCTGCAATCCATACTCTCAACAAGTACCCTGGAAAAAATAGATGCCAGCTTTATTGATTTCACACAGGACTTCAGATACTGGCAAAGAATCAGGTATGAAACTGCTCTTTGTTTTTCTAGTCAACTCTCTCATCAACAGAAGAGACAAAGCCTTACTCCCCAAAGCAAAAAGTGACAGGTTTGCATTCTGTGTCTGCAAATCCAGTGCAGCCACAGAGCACTTAATACAGACTTACTTGGTTGCTTTGTTATAAGACTGATTCCACTCACATACACACAGAAAGAAAGAAAATCCATATTGAGAGAAGGCTCTAATTAACAGATCTCTCTTCAGCACAGATGAGTACCCAGAGATGAAAAGGCTCAGATTACCTGCTTCATGCTGACAAAGTGCAGAAATGAAACCCTGATCAGCTTTGGAAAGGCATTCCATTGCATTCAGCTAAACCATTAACAAATGTACATTTCATAACTGACATCAAAAAAAGAATTATGACTTAAGTTTTGGTACTTTGATCAGACATCTTACGATCCTTCACAGGATCAATACTGTCTCCCTTTTTTAAATTCCTTCTTTTCTTTCTTTCTTTTTTTTAAATTATCCAGGCTGGTAAGGATGATATGTGCTCTTCAGCATCCTTAGTATTGTATCAAAATCAAGATCTTTCATGTCTGGCCACAAAGTCAGTCTGCTTCCTATTTCACCAAAACTAATCATCAGTCTCCAAAAAGAGATAATATTTTTCATTTTAGAGTCAGATACTGGTTTTCTTCTTACCAATTCACATGCTGAACTCAACTTGACCTCTACTTTCCTTCCTATATTTCAGTCTCATCAGCCCTTCAGCCCAACACTTGCAAACACATATGCAAAGAGCCAGCAAGGAAACAACAGAGAACATTTCAATTTAAGGAGTCTGAACTGTAAATGTCTCTCCCATCTTTGGTGTCCCCAGTCTGGTGGAATACAGCATGCTGCTAAGGTATGCATGTCAGGAAACTCCACTACTAAAGCATTTCACTTTGTTACACACTCTTATTTTAAACCATATGTATCAGGTTTTTTTTTTTTATTAGGTGAGGAGGGATTGAAAACTACCTTGGCTGGTCTCAGTCTGAAGTAGCTGAATTCCATGGTCATGATGGACTTACCTCTTTCTCATTCAGGCTTTGGGGACAATAGAGGATTTTAGAGATTTGTCGGATTATAAACTTGAATCTTAAATATTGGCTTATCATGTTTCACACTTCTTGTGCTTGATTACAACTGTAAGAAATACAATGATTATTTTCATCTGTTTGCTTAGAATTAAGCTAAAGGGTTCTCATTATAACCAATATTCAGAATAACCTCCTTTCCAAACTGTGCTTGGCTTTTTCTATTGTCAGTGTAACATAGCCTGACTTGTGCAGGCAGTTGAATTTGTTCTAGATTTTGTCAAGCAAGTGCAACAAATACACTTTCAGAACCTTAAATGGCTCCTATAAAAAGATTTGTTCTCTGTGTTCCTTACTTAGATCCGATAAAGAAAAACACATCTGCAATGTCAACTGTGTAGATAAAAGCTTTTATGAAGGTGAAGCAAGTGTTCCAAAGATGGGGAGGTTTTGCCGCAAAGTAACTTTGGGTATGCACACACTACCTGGGACAAGCCTTTTCTGTTTCCAACGTCCAGTTGCCCAGATGCTCGCAGATATGGTCAGAAAAGAGATGCATCTAACCCCAGGGCCTGGGAACGCAAACTCACACTCCTCTCGTGCCAGACCTCTTCTCTAGCACAGATCCCCAGAAAGCCTAACCTACCAGCAGCAGTTTTTTCAATTCCTTATTGTCACACCAAAATATCTTCATGAGAAAATCTGACCCCAGTTAGATTACCCTTACTTTTTATTCCACACACTCCTTTATCAGTTTCTCTCTAAGTCGTCCTCTGTTTTGGGTGCTTATGAAGGAAACATTCCAGTCACTCCTACTTGCAGTATTTTGGGTTGAGGTGCAGCCTCAGAGAGCACAAAATCAGCTTCCTTTGGAACAAAACAAAACTGGAAGACTGCCACTAATGTACTTCAAGCACTAATTGATATGTGATCCATAGGACCAGATAAAGCTTTTCTGAACTGCATATAACATGGACAATGGGACCTCAGCACTTAACCACACCACTTTACAGCTCTGCTCTCGCTGCACCACACTGCATGAAATGAAGGCACAGACTTGAAGAGTCCCCTCAGTGCTCTACTCCCTTGAGCAATCTCAGCCTCACCTTTCCAAAGGCCCCAACCCACTGCTTTATCACCACACAAAATGCTTGCCAAGGACCATGCTGCCATTTATTTTAATTTCATTTAGTTCAATTACTTAATTTTTTGTGTGTGGTGGTTGTACTTTTAAATGAAATATACCTCAATGTTTCATTTAAAGAGTGTTTCAGAAAAGAGAAGGGATTTATTCTGAAGATGTTCAAATGTGAAAATTAGGACAATAAAAATTTGGTTGAAGCTACTTCTTAAGAAATTCAACAAGGGACAGGTGTAGGGGTTTTTTGGTTGTTCTGTGTTTTGTTGTTTGTTTTTTTTTTTGTTTTTTTTTTTTTTTTTTTTTTTTTTAACAAACTCTGAACGGTTCTCACAAGATGCAAAGTTCATTTTTAAACTTCTTACAACTCTGATGAGTTTTTCTTACCGGTCTGCTCATCTAGCCACTTGTCATACCTTCTCTGCTGATCTTAACACCACTAACACACAACTCCTCTGATCTTAAGTGAGAGCCTTGCATGCCCCCTCTTCAATTCTGTAGTTGTGAGTCTTCAAGGTATATGTGGTTGGTTTCCATCACCTTTGAATTCCAGTTGTCTACAGGCAAATGCAGCTCTCCATCCAGCCCTGGCTTGTTCACTGTCTCCCATACACATGAGACTGTGAGCAACAATGCACAGATTGTGGAAAGGGATCCCTCATACACAAAGTTGAGCTATGAAAACAGTCTGGAGATAGAGAGACCTTGAAGATCTCGAAGCTCTCTCTCGAAGTCTCTTTTCCCAGAATCCTCATCTCTAGCAGCCCTTTTGTCTGCTCCTTTGGTGCTTTGGGCTTCTGTTTCTGCCTCTGCTTCACTGCAGCTGTGCACCATCTGTCCTGTTCCAACGCCCCCTGCAAATCTCTTCCAAACTAGAAGCACAGAGACAGCAAAGCCCACACCAAACTGCCCCACGCTCAGATGGTCCTTTCAGCCTGGAGTCTGACATTTGATAGAAATATTAAATCATAACAGTTAATAGTTCAATGAGAGTAAGTCCAAGCGGGGTATATTCAGCCTTCTCAGGCCTTACAGTGACTCTCTGAACTGTATAACTAGTGCTAACACTTAACAAATGCCTTCCAAACACCATGGAAAGAATATACTTTCACTGATACGCTGTTCTGATGGCTTTGTGGAATGAATGTTACTGCATAGCTGCATTCCTGAGACAAGTTTTATACCTCATTAATGCAGTACATAAACTGTACAATTATACACCCATATGTCACTGCCAAATTTATATACTTTTACATACTGTTAGATTAAAATTGTTTCATTTCATTGCTCTGCAAATGGACTTTTGAAAGCACATTTCACTCAAATTTTTGTGTAACACTGACAGGCAAAGCACAGGAAAGACATGGGGTTCCTTGTGGAAATGCAGCACCTACAATACGCCCTGAAATAAAAAACATGGCATTGACAAACACTGAATTTCCACTCTCTTCCAATACAGTAATCTTTTCAAAGTGCAGGCTGCAGCACAGGGCCCCCTCTCCCACCAAAAGGCACCATTTTAGAACCAATTCCACTGCATTATGCCATCATGTGCCACATCTTTTTGATCTGACCCACTTCTTCAAGTCTGATGGTGTTTTGTTTACACTGGAAGACATCTGATCCAAAGCAGCAGGAGGATTACGGTGCAGTCTAATTAGAGTAACTTTTCCATTTAGAACGAATAATGAATACACACTGTTGGACACTGCTGCCTAGTGGACTGTGCAAGGAACTAGCGGATATGAGTTCTGCCCCTTAAGACAAAAAGCCAAAAATAAAAGAAGAAAAAAAAAAAGGACAGACTTTAGCTGATATTATGTAACTAGTTCTCCGTCATGCAACCCACTTTTATGCCTTTGGTTGCCATTTCTTTCCCTCCTCAGAGACCCATCTGTTGCACACACTCTCTTATCAAGAGACTGGACTATTAGCTATGGAAAGGCAGAAGACTCACAGAATCACAGAATGGTAGGGGTTGGAAGGGACCTCTGTGGGTCATCTCGTCCAACCCCCCTGCCGAAGCAGGGTTGCCTACAGCAGGCTGCACAGGACCGCGTCCAGGGGCGTCTTGAATATCTCCAGAGAAGGAGAATCCACAACGTCCCTGGGCAGCCTGGGCCAGTGCTCCATCACCCTCAGAGGGAAGAAGTTCTTCCTCATGTTCAGACGGAACTTCCTCTGCTTCAGTTTGTGCCCATTGCCCCTTGTCCTGTCACTGGGCACCACTGAAAAGAGTCTGGCCCTGTCCTCCTGACACCCACCCTGCAGATATTTATAAACATTTATTAGGTCCCCTCGCAGCCTTCTCTTCCTCAGGCTGAACAAGCCCAGCTCTCTCAGCCTGTCCTCAGAGGAGAGATGCTCCAGTCCCCTCATCATCCTCGTAGCCCTCCGCTGGACTCTCTCCAGTAGCTCCTCATCTTTCTTGAACTGGGGAGCCCAGAACCGGACACAGTACTCCAGATGGGGCCTCACTAGGGCAGTGTAGAGGGGAAGGAGAACCTCCCTCGACCTGCTGGCCACACTCCTCCTAATGCATCCCAGGATCCTGTTAGCTTTCTTGGCAGCCAGGGCACACTGCTGGCTCATGGTCAACCTGTCGTCCACCAGGACACCCAGGTCCCTCTCCACAGAGCTGCTCTCCAGCAGATCCACCCCAAGCCTGTACTGGTGCATGGGGTTGTTCCTCCCCAGGTGCAGGACCCTGCACTTGCCCTTGTTGAACCTCATCAGGTTCCTCTCTGCCCAACTTTCCAGCCTGTCCAGGTCTTGCTGAATGGCAGCACAGCCTTCTGGTATATCCACCGCTCCTCCCAGTTTTGTGTCGTCAGCAGACTTGCTGAGGGTACATTCTAACTCTTCATCCAGGTCACTGATGAAGAAGTTGAACAAGACTGGGCCCAGTACTGACCCCTGGGGGACACCACTAGTTACCAGCCTCCATCTAGACTCAGCGCCGCTGATGACAACCCTCTGAGTTCTGCCATTCAGCCATTTCTCAGTCCACCTCACTGACCACTCATCCAGCCCATACTTCCTGAGCTTCCCTAGGAGGATGTTATGGGAGACAGCGTCGAAAGCCTTGCTGAAGTCTAGGTAGACAACATCCACGGCTCTCCCCTCATCTACCCAGCCAGTCATGTCATTGTAGA
Organism: Opisthocomus hoazin; assembly: GCF_030867145.1. NCBI lineage: Eukaryota > Metazoa > Chordata > Aves > Opisthocomiformes > Opisthocomidae > Opisthocomus > Opisthocomus hoazin. Next base: position 14,650,454 of record NC_134425.1, read on the forward strand.
AAGCTATCAGATTGGTCAGGCATGATTTCCCCTTAGTGAATCCATGCTGACTACTCCTGATAACCTTCTTTTCCTCCACTTGCTTGATGATGACCTGCAGGATAAGCTGCTCCATCACCTTTCCCAGGATGGAGGTGAGGCTGACCGGCGTGTAGTTCCCTGGGTCCTCCTTCTTGCCCTTTTTGAAGACTGGAGTGACATTGGCCTTTCTCCAGTCCTCGGGCACCTTTCCTGTCGTCCAGGACCTCTCAAAGATGATGGAGAGTGGCTCAGCAATGACATCCGCCAGCTCCCTCAGCACTCGTGGGTGCATTCCATCGGGGCCCATGGATTTGTGGACGTCCAGATCGCTTAAGCGATCCCTCACACAGTCCTCCTCGACCAAGGGAAAGTCATCTTCTCTGTAGGCTTCCTCTCTTACCTCTGGGGCCTGGGATTCCTGAGGGCCTGCCTTGGCACTGAAGACTGAAGCAAAGAAGGCATTCAGTAGCTCTGCCTTCTCTGCATCCTCCGTCACCAGGACACCCGCCTCATTCAGCAGCGGCCCCACATTGTCCTTAGCCTTCCTTTTGCTACTGATGTAGTTGAAGAAGCCCTTCTTGTTGTTTTTGACATCCCTTGCCAGCTTCAATTCCAGGTGGGCCTTGGCCTTCCTCGTCACATCCCTGCACACTCTGACCACATTCCTGTATTCTTCCTAAGTGGCCTGCCCCTCTTTCCACATTCCACAGACCTTTCTCTTCCACCTGACCTCCGCTAGAAGCTCCTTGTTCAACCATGCAGGTCTCCTGCCTCCTTTGATAGATTTCTTGCTCAGGGGGATGCAACACTCCTGAGCGTGGAGAAAGTGACATTTAAACAGCGACTCGCTTCATGTTTGAGAGGCAGTTAGCATAAGACAACCACAGCCTTAATGCAGGACCATGGTGCTGGAGCAAGCAAATGAAAATTACTCTCCCAACTTAGTTACTGGTTTGCTGTATAAATTAAACACAGCACTTCACATCTTGCTTTTTAGTGCTAGAGAGTATGCCGAGATGGTCCCTGGGAGGCCCGAGGTACTCGTAGGGTCCATCTTCCCAACAGTGGCTACATAACAGATGGTGCTGGTGCTCCTGGTGTTCTCACTGCCCTTAGTTCCATGCTAACTACCATCCAGGCAAATCCAGAAGTACAGTCCTTCACCTTTACCAGACCAAGAGACAGAGCTCCAAATTTCAAAGGCCAGCATTGCCTTTCCCTTCTTCCCAGCAAGGCAATCTTCAGAATCGGTTAAGTGGGCCCCTAAAACTGATCCATGTGCGAAGTTTGTATAGTTCTGGCAAAACCAAAGCCATAGGTGTTTGTGTAGAACAGTTTCAGGAAACCATGCAGGATCATCCAATCCTGTAACAATAAATAAAGCCCCATACAGAGTGCAAAGCATAAGGAAAAGGAGCCAGGGATAGAAAGCATACTGGGTAACGGGGGTGAGTGGGGGAGGGCGGAGTAAGTACCAGTCAATAAAGCTTAAAGGAATTATGAAGAATATACTGGACAGATTCTTTCTGATAGGTGACTGCAGTGTCTCTGCAATTGCTCTCTCATTTTAAGAGCAGAGATGCATTTGTTTCATGTAGCTTGTTCTCACACAAAGACAGATGAAAAGCATGTAGGGCTGTTAATGCAACTGCTTACACATGAAGCTGTGTTATATGAGAAAATCTCCATGAAAAGGATCAAAATAATGAAATGCATATGGCTTAGCACAAAGCGGCAAACATAGGCAAATATATTATGTTAGTTCAATTACTGATAGGATATTAGAGCCTATTCAAGACTTACTATTTAATTATCTTTAGACGATCTCAGTTGTGAAGCTGTCAGCAGCATATGTAGAATGTACATAGGTGAACATCTGCTACAGACTAAGAATGCCATACATCAGCAGAGCTGTTTGCCACAAATACACAGAAAGAAATTCAGGAGCCAGTATCACAGTCACGTCTTCCACACAACATAATTACAACAGAGATGCATAGCTTGGATCACGTGGCTGCTGGTAGGAGGCAGAAGGACAAACTGCACTGACTGGGGGCTCACTGGAGGCGAGCAGTGAATCCCAGGATAAGGGAGATGAAAGAGCACTGGTTAAACTGTCTGCACTGAACCACCCAGAAATACAGCTGAAACAAAACTTACATATCTCTCTTGCATGCAAAACACTGTTGTAAAAGATCATTCAGGTTGCAAAGTCAAGTCCAGTTAAGCTTAATTCTGCTTCTTGGAACAGATGCACTACAACACTGTGCATGCATAATTATATGAACACATTCTTTTTTTTCTACCCTAGGAACATCATCACACCGACAACTCTCACAGCAGTCCTAAATACTCCTCTGACCTCAGTCACTGCTATCCCAAGCACCCACTGCCCACACCAGCCCTTATGGAACTTGCTTGATTAGATTCATATGCACTCCCTTGCCTACAGCCTTCCTCCAGCAATTCCATGTCACTCCTCTCCTCATGTCACTACTCCTTATTTCATCTTCCAGTATCCTTTGCCCAGTCATCTTCCTTGAGCTCCAGTCCCTGCTGCATTTAGTCTTTGGGGGCTCCCCTGCCTTAGTGCCACAGCAGAAGCACTATAGCAGTGGAGCGTCCACTTGCCCACTCTAAGTCAGGATGCCTTACCAGTACCACCCAGCAGCCACTGGTCTGAACGTATCCCTGAGCTAGGGCAGGTCCAGGAAAAGTAGTATCTTCTCACTTAGAAGCCCACGCAGCCTCTAACGAAGCACACGCGAATAACATCAAAGTCAGTAACATGACTAGATTAACTGGATTCTTACGAGAAGAACAAAGACAACTCACACCCAGCAACAGAACGTCTGGTCTGAAATATGACAGTGCGAGAGGTTTTTAGCCAACAATTAAGAATGTATTCTCCTTCCAAGAAAAAGCTCAATTATTTCTGCTGACAGAGTCTCAAATTCATCCCGTAGCAGCAGCCAAGCATACTTCAGCTTGACAAAGCTCAACTCAGCAGAAACAAATCTTACAAAATGGGCATACAAGGTAACCTTAACTCCAGGAAGCACAACCAGATACATCTACATCATATGTTACAGGCTTGCATTTCTTCTGCACTGAACAATGACAGTAAAGCACAGCAGAGCTTAGTGCATCACTTTTTAATGATCTTCGAGAAGTTAAAGAGGACAATGTATTTCTTCCTATCTGAGCCATATGCCTAACATAGCGAGTAATGTGAACATCTGCAGTAGATTGAAAACACTTTCTTGCACTCCACAGCATTTGCAAAATTCTTCAGAGTCTTCTAGCAGGCACTAAGTAATAGTGATGCTGCCCCATTACTGTTCCTTTGCGTTTGTGAGACTGACCAACTATCAGCAATCCCAGAAGCAGTGACATCGTTTTTCAAGTGGATTCCCTCATGATACTAGAAAACTGAAAATGCAGGTTTTGTGTTTGCACTTTGTACATAGTTTGAATATGGAGTTGCTGAAATCTGTTGTGACCAGTGATTCTTATGCCATTGCAAGTCAGTGTATTTTAACCATCTTTTAGGTCACTAAGTGCACTGGGGAGATTTACAGCAACTTACAATGGAAAAGGCGACTTTGTAATTTTGCAGGAAGAAACTTTTTGTTCCTTCTTGTCAGGTCTCCAGAGCTGTTAGGATTTTGTTCTGTAAGTGAACCTTAAAGATTTGTTTAAACTAAAACTGGATTTGTGTAAGTAATTTTTTTTTAAATACAAACCATTTATTTGTACTTCTGTTCTACAAGGTCATACAACAGGGTTTTAGGGTTGTAGGTTGTTTTTTTTTTCTTTGCGTTTTGTTTTTTTTAACATAATAGCTTCTTCTGCATATTTTTTTCTTTTTGGCTCTAACCTTCCAGCATGTGTTAAAGATGCACATATTAAAATGCAAAGTCAAATACAAGTTATTTTCACAAGCGCTAATGTAAAAAAATTGTCTATTTTCCCATTTTCTAGACTAATATTTACCATCTTTGACAGCCTTATTGCTGAGCAGATTGCTGCACATTTCAGCATTATCTTTTAACAACTTGACAGATCCACCTATTTTCCTGTGATTATTTTATCCCAAGTTAGAAGCCTAATAGTTCCTTTTCGACACATTGAATCACAGGATTTGTAGCACAGCATAAAGTCCTGTGATTTATTGTTAATATTTTGATGATGCTTTACACAGCATATTTGGATTTGCAGCAGTGTTGTTTTCTTTGGTCTGATCTGCTCAGAAATACAGGTGGAAGCCTCAGTAACCTCAGGATGATATATATTCTATCAGCAGAAGCACAAGTCAGACAGCCATCTGACTTGAACTGAAGATCAGAAGGTCACTCGGGAACCACTGACTACTGCAACAGCAAGGAGTGCATGCTTTCCTAGAAGAGAGGAAATCTTGGAGAAGCTAATTCTAGATATTCAGTAAATACCAGCAATTTCTACTGTCAGTCATTTAAATACCCAGCATAGGAGCATGGGATGGATAGCTAAAAATGCACACGGATACAGTACAACAGAAAAGGCAATATATGGTTCTATACAATAAGTTCTGTTGTAAATGCAAGCGAAGGACATAATGCAAATTGCTTTAATAGCAGTTACCCTTTCAAAGAAGGGCATCATACACAATTTTGCCACCCAAATACAGAGAGTGAAAAATTCTCCACATTGTTCCTTCATCCACTTCACCTTTCTGTGTCTTCAGATTATAACTGGTAATTCTACTAATTATTTCTAGCTAGGTTCCTAGGGTTACTACAGAAATTATTTTGCACCCGGTGAAGCACACTAGAAGCTTTATTTACTTTCATAATTGTACATTCATAGGAAGTAAGACGGGAAGGGACCTCCTGGGTCATCAAATGCAATTCCTTGCCATCACAGGCAACCACATAATATAATCTCTTCATAAATGAGCAAGTTCCATCTTAGAAGTAATTTGGTCTTTTGTTCCCAGTACTCTAATTGAACATTGCTCCAGAACCTCACCACTCTAGTGTTTAGCAACCTTCTCATCACCAAATTAAATTTATTCATGGGAAGTTTATTCCAGTTCTGGTGTCAATGCTGCCCTTTAACTCAAATAACATTTCTACCTTCCATTTGGTCCATTTATAGAAAGCAACCACAATTTCTCCCATTCCACCATCATTGTGTCTTATAAAGTATGGTATATATCCACACAACTGCTTTTGTATTAAACTAGCCTCATTAATTTACAGCGATTCTTTTTTAAGCCCTGGAAAACTCTATGTCACATTTGAACACCTAATCTGAGGCTTTTTTAGGGTAAGACATCCTGATCTATTGGTGTTTTGTTAGCCACACAAATTTACATCATTTGACAATGCATGAAAAGAAACACAAACCACCATGCCTAATGTCTTAATAACATGCATATGAGCACTATGGAGTCAGCTGAAGCCTGCATATAACTAAAATGGCGAGTAGAAATTGCGTATTACCACAAGATGTGAAGCAGAGGTCTGTTTGTCCAGGTCCCTCATGATGCCAGCAGGTATGACAGAGGTTTTTGTTAGCCTAACACATGCATAATTAGGCAAATATCTAGTCAGGGCATGTACAGGGAAGGGGAACAATTAGTACTGAGACCCCAAGGCCACGCTTGGCTCTCTGGGAGTAGAGGCAGAGGATGGAGACACAACACAAAAGGAGGGCCAGCAGGCTCCTAGTCACTGTATGCTCTCTTGCCTCTTACTGCATACAATGCTCACAACCAAAGGCAGCAGTATCAGTCCTCAGACTTCAGCTCCAAGAGTAGGAAGTAGGAATTGTGCTATGCCAGGGCATCCAGCCTGCACTCTTCAGAAAAGCTGACCATTTTACAAGAACCCTGAATGCTTGTGTGCATTTCTTACATATACCTGTACCTTAACAGAGCTGTGAGACTGGAGCTAAGAAAAACGATTTTGAACCAGTGAAGTTACAGAATAGCCCCAGACTTACATTGACATCAGACCCATAAGTTTCTTGTTGAAACTATCACTGGGATAACAGCAAGGAAATAACGCTTTGTGATCTGATGGCTCCAGGGCATAACCCACATAAACCCCCCCCAAACTCTTTAATGAAACAGCCTTCAGGGTAGGTTGGTTTACCCTCCTTTTCTGTACTGTAGTATAGAAGATGACTTGTACCTACCTGTATAAACACATGTACACAAACTAACACTTTCTGCCAATTTTACCAATATATACATACATAAGTATACGCAGACAAAAGCAGGCTCCTCTGGGAACGAGGAATGGAAAGGCATAGTTTAAAATGCCTACAGAAGGGTTGCTACGTATCTCTAGTTCGTCCAGGTGAGATCCCTTTCTGGCTTTTCTTTGGTCAGCATATCTGTATAAAGTATAGATGTTGCAGATGATTATAGGTATTTCAGATATTACACAGCAGTTGCCTCTCAAAGACACTTTATGGGGATTGGGAAGCCACAGATCTAAAACTCTTGCATCTTAAAAGGCATAGAAGTTTTCTTCACACTTAAAAGTAAGTAGAAAGCTCCATAGTGGAGTCCTGGAACCTTTCAGAGGAGGGAAGATTCATTTGCAACAACACTGACAGACATATTTATTACTTAGCAAATATTAATTGGCTTAGAAGAGAATTCTGAGGTATTCCCCATGACTACATTAGAGCATGAGATATTCTGGTTACAAATATTGTAATGTAAAATGAAGTATTCAATTATTTCAGCAACAAGATCTGAAAACTAGAAGAAAAAGATGAATGATTCAAAAGGATTTTTTGATCAATGAGTCAAATGTAAATGAGGTAGAAGTAGAACACATTACTAAATATGAGTTGTGGCAGACAAAGAGAGTAACAAACCTTAATAAACCTGTTTGTCTCAACTGATAACCAGGTAGATTTTCATCAAGATTATGATAATTTAAAAAGCAGGTAGTTGGAAGAGGAAAGCAAGTTTGAATTACCAGAAGATACACATGCACACAGTGAATTTTACAGAGAAGATTAGGAATAACTATTGTGAAATAGCCTGCTATTGTTCTATAGCTTGCTTTATAAAAGAGTCTTAACAATAACATCAGAAATGAAAAAAAGCACCTGTACAAAACGGATAGGTTTGAACCGGGCACAGGCTCTGTGGTAAGATTATGAGTTCTCTTCCTATAAAGATAAGACAATGTTATCAGAAATTGGATTCAAAGAACAAAATGAAAGAGAGAGAATCTCTCATAGGAGAGTTACCTTCTTCCAAGGTAAGGAGTATTTTTTCCACATAAATTGGTACTTTTGCATATGTAGAAAAGGATATGGAGAACCAACAAGAGGAAAAAAATACCTCCTCAGTTACTGCCTTCAGCCCATAAGACCTCAGAGCTGGAGAGGTAAAAGCCTGGCAGCACTTGGCGCGGAGCTCACTGGAAGTTGCGCAGCTGCAGCTCTCGTGTTGCTCGTCTGCACTACAACTCAACTGCAAATTGCCTGGTAAGAGGCACCATGCTGGAAGCTGTCACACTCAGAACAGCTCCTGTTGAGTTCAGGAAGAGTTAAAGCACTAACCTACTGCCTCAGACAGCTTCTAATCAGCGTATCGACAGTGAATGGGAGGATACTAACTTTGGAGATATCAATTTAAATTATTTGCTCCACAACAGGAGTGTTAGGTAACATCAGGCAAGTCATTTAAGTTCAGGCTTTACAACTTGAGTAACCTGAAACAGGAGCCTGAATCGGGTAAATCTTCATACAGACATCCTCACAGCAAAGCCCTACACATACTGCTTTATCTTTCAGGGTATTTCAGTGGACAGAGTGATTGAATTTGCCACAGACGCAATTGGACAAATGCAAAAATAGAGCAGACACTCCTTCAATTGCAGCAGTGTGTGTCTTCCCTTGGGCTGAAATTACGGAAAACATCTGGGAGCACAGTGTGTCTTTCAGCACACTTGTTTTTCCTTATCTCTAGGTGTAACCCTAAACAGAGAGAGAGCCTAAGTTCAAAACTATGACCACGTGGGTCCTAGAAGATAACTGTACTTTAAAATTAAAGTACTTCCAAAGTTTTCTAAGAAGTTTATCTGCATAGGTGGGGAGAGAGAGGAGATTAAGCCACTACAAATGAAAAAAATTCCCAGGAAAAAAAAAAAAACAAACCCAAAGTGAAAAATACAGCTTTCCTGCTCTCTGTCTCTCCATCTCCATTGACAGAATGGGATGTTAATATTGCCCAGTTCACAAAGATGACTGAAATGATTCAGGATTACTACAGCTATGAACTGATATATAAGAACAACAAATGGCTATATATTCCTATCAATTCATCACCACACACAGCTGGATAAAATATTCGTTTTCTCATACTTTTACCTAAATTAGTACTAACTACAGATTTTAGGCAAAATCACAAGTACTTTAGTTGGGTTCCTTCAGAAGAATAGTCACAGAGGAAAAAATATGTTATTCATGCATATCAAAGGATTTCAAATGTTGCTTTGGTTGAAATTGTACCTCTTTGACAAGTAAAACTTCAATATTTTCATAAAATCCTTTCAAAAAGTAGATTGTATTAGGGTTTTTTGTCTAGACATTTGTGACTCTGAATACATCTCATTCTTAGATCCAGATATTTGTAGTGTATCCTAAATGGTCTAAATAAAAATCAGCTATGCTTGAGAGTAGCTTGCATGTATACCGGATAGTTTTCTATAAGTCAAATCACTATAGTTCATAATTGAAAACTTGTCTTTTTCTGGAATGATAGCTGTCATCAGCACACATCTTTAGCACTTAAAAAGAACATCTCCCGTTTTTCCCGAGGCATCTTCAGGAGCACAGAGATGATATTGCTTCTGAAATGTGTATATCAGTGCTTCTGCCATTCTGCTATTTATCTTGTATGTACCTGCACCACACATGAGTTCTGGGCTGCTAGATTACTGTTTGTCCTTTTAAATTTGCTAGGAGGTTTTCCTGAGCAATACTATCTCTACTGTTACTGTAGAACTCAAGGTTACAATCTCATTAACACTTCCTGCTATAATTATGTTTAGACTGGTACTTTAAAGCTACTCATTTCATTAAATCTCCATTTGGAGCCTGAAGAAAGGAACTGAATGTCTTACTACATGCTGAATGTCTAAGAGAACAGATTTGGAAGTCCCAAATGGATTTCTTCAAATAATAAAAAAGAGCAACAACAACAACAACCCCCACCTTCAAAAGGCTCCTTTTCCAAACATGGGGTGTCAGCCCCTAAGTTAAGGATGCAATTCATTTTTAAGGACTCCTCATTACACATAAATGTCCTAAACCTCTAAGCAGTCAGCCGATTCTATGTTCAAAGGTCTCAGAAGGGAGAGAGGGACAACATTTATTAACTTCATAACGTGAAGTTAATAAATCTAGATTCTAGCAAGAAAGATTTGATGCTTTGCAAAAGATGTCCTTTTCACTCTTGATGAGATCAATTTATCTAGAAGAGACAAAGTAATTTAGAGGGCACAGAAAGGAAAAGTTATCACGTAAATTTACTAAAAAGAATTTAAATCAGAGCTTTGATTGTAAGTCTGATCCACAGCAGAAAGTGCAGTTTTTAGAAACAATGCAACAAGTGCCATTTAGGCCTATCATTCCTACTGCTTAAATATTCCTATGTAAGTACCTCCATTTAAGCAATTATAATCCATAACTTGTTTTCATAATCACCACTTATCTAAAATACAACCAGAATTCTTGGGACTACGGAGCAATGTGTAAAATACAAAACCAACAATTACACATGCTTTGAAGTTCCAAAGTTCAGTCTCACTTAGAACAGTTTCATTAAAAGCAGTAACTTCAATATTACATCCCTTGCACCAAGAAAGGGTTTGTTTTCTTTGCATGGATTAATCCTAACCTAGAAAGTTTCTCACTGATTGAGGCAGTGTGTGTTCCGAGTCAGTGCTCTTGCAAGCATTGGCAAGAGGATGGCTGAACATTGCTGTCTTTTCCCTGCTGCTGCTGCACAGCCCCATCCATCTTGTGCAGGTGATTCCAACACTTCTGAACTTGTAAAGCCCAGTCTCAAAACCTTAACCTCAGCATAGTTTCTGTGCATAGATATCTTAGGCTAAAAGAAATGGAGAAAACCAATAAATTAGTCTGAACCTGTTCCTTCAGCTCCCTCTAAAATTTCCTAATTCAGCCTTACATTAACGTTCCTCTTGAAGTTTAATAAAGCAGAGTTGAATACACAGCACAGAACTGTGTAAAGTAAGCAAAAGGATTTAAATGTTGAAAATACCTGTAAAGCTGCTGGGAACCCATTAACGCTAACAGCAGAGAAATCTGTGATGCATAAATTGTGGGTTTGTCCTATTTCAGTGGGGCTAGCGTGCTCTTGTTCACAGGCCTTCTCTGTTCACCCCATGCTACACAGGGTCATCCAGCATTGTCTTCTCTTCTGCCTCTGCTCCATGCTCTGTTGCACCCACTTACCAGTCCTTCTCCAGCACCCCATATGGTTCCTGTTTCCATCTCTGTATCCTGCACACCCCATCCCCTGCCCATCTGGGTCTGCTCTTCCTACCACAATGACATCAGCTTGAGTCTCCTGTCCAGGCAGCTCTAGTCTACTCCAGCCTCACCAGATTGCAATTCTCACATCACCTCTTTTGTCCTTCTTTCATCTGCCTCCCATCTTCCCTGCTTTTGCCTAGCCTAATGTCAGCAAGGGTAGGAAGAGCATCTCTGTTTTTGCTTTAAGGTCCAGTCTAATCCAAAACCCTAGCCCCAGGGCAAATGTGCTGGGAGACCTCAGTTCAGTCCCTGCAGCCCTGGGGTAGTGCTTGCTAGACAGCCACAGCATTCTCAGAACATTCGTCATCCAATTCTAATTAGCCTTATGCATTGTGTGGTTCTGCCAAAGCTGGGAAAACTTTCACACAAACAGCAGCAAGAACACTTCCTGCATTCCCATCAAATCTTTATCTCTTCTCATAGGAAGACAGTACAGTTTATTAATGAAACATCTGCAATTATTTTTAACCAGGTCCAAAACGAGTGCCATTTATTTTTTGGAACAGCTGAATCTCTTTCACTGAAGACTTACTACACATTTTTTTTGGTTGTCAAACACATACGAAAGAGGCATAATTGAAGTGAAGTTAATTCTTTCAAAAGCTCAGTTAATTTTTTATACAAAGTTTGGAAGAAGCATTCTACAAGATCTATTGGAACTCTGGTATTCAATATTAAACAGTTCAGATACCATTTGTCCCAAAAGTTTAAAAAATAAAAAGAGAAAAAAAGAAAAATTTTTGCTAACAGAATAAGAAGACACTTTCTGTGTCACTTTAGAACTATGTACTAGCACAGGGCTTTATCACTACAGTAATGAGTAAAGAAAATGCTATATATTTAACTCCACTATCATTAAAGATTTAATATTATTGCAATAATTTTCTGCTTCTCCTTTGCTTTATTGAGCTTAGTCAAACTGATATATTGCTGTGTACTTCATTCATTCCTGCTGATGGATGATATGAACTACATAGACAATGCTGATGTCCAACTAAAAAGAGGAATTACAGAAAAGAAAAGATAAGCAGTTGTAGATGATGAAGTGCTGATTAATAGATTACTCCCCCCCCATCAAGCGCAAGCCCATATTTTAAACTGCCAACAGCATTGCAACTGAATGAAAAAGTATTTCTGGAATCCAGAAAATGTTGAGGAGCTGACCTTTCTCAAAATTAATCCTTAACATCTTCCTTCAAGATTTATTTCTTTTTTTTTGCTTCGAACAAAATCAGTAACAGTGTGACCTGAACTTCATGATTTCTAGCTGTGAGTGTATGAAGTACTTTCTGGCCTAGAGGTTTGATAGTTTTGCCTTAGTTTTCATGTAAGCACCTCAGGCAGTACTGCTGACTTTAGTAACATTCATTAAGTGTGGGTTCAGAAAGTAGGTGACGTAGTGGAGCTACTCACCTTAAGTCATTGAATCAACATTAGCTGCTATCAGCAGTAACAACAACTGAAAGCTGTTATTAACCTGTGGCTTTGGGGAAAAGAGACAGCACACCTACAGCTCCAATTGGGCGTAAGAAAGAAAGGAGGAGAATATTTTAAAGGATGATGGTAGCTCCTGGGGGATGAAACTCACTGAAGAACTGATGAAATTCCACAAAACACACCAACTAGCATGGCTGCCTGGATGAAGGGTTAAGACCTGCAGTTTGCCTCCTGACACAAAGGGAGTTTCCTCATCCTCACTACCAAACTCAGAGGCCTATAACTTAGCAGTGAGGCACAGTGATAAGCTACAATTTTCCAGATTCACTTGGCACCCAAAACATCTGCCCAGAGGAACTATAGGGTTCAACAGCCTATACAACAGTATAGAAACATGCCCAGACTTCCCTCATCCTACTTATGCTATAAAAAGTGCAGAATTCATCTCCAGCCCCCTGCACAGTCTTGCTGTACGAACGCTATTTAGAATTTCTCTCAAAGGGAAAGAAATCAAAACCCCCAAGCAATGTGCCAGGTTGGAGTACTACAGAGCAAGGGACAGGAGACAGATGCATTATCTGCTGTTTCCAGTAAGACTGAGGCAACAAAGGGAACCTTGTGGTTGCTGTCTACTACAAGCTGCCTGATCAAGGGGAGCCTGCTGACGAATCCTGCTTGCTCCAGCTACAGGAGACATCGTGCTTGCAGGCTCTCGTCCTTTTGGGGGACTTCAACCACCCTGACATCTGCTGGAAAAGTAGCATGGCAAGCTGTGGGCAATCCAGGAGACTCCTGGAGTGCATTGAAGATAAATTTGTAAGCCAGATAATAGACAGCTCTACCAGAAGGGATTCAATGTGATTCTGGACCTGTTGGTCACCAGTGCAAGTGAGCTAATTGATGATGTCAAGGTTGGAGCCAGCCTGAGCTGCTTAGGCCTATCATTCCTATGGCTTAAATATTCCTATGTAAGTACCTCCATTTAAGCAATTATAATCCATAACTTGTTTTCATAATCACCATTTATCTAAAATACAACCAGAATTCTCAGGACTATGGAGAAACCTTAATCACACTGTTGTAGATGCATCAAATATTAGAAGTGGACAAACAACTTCCAATGAATAAATACTGAGAGTGAAGCAACACATCCTCAGCCACTCAAAATACAAGGCAGATGTAGCAAAATCCCATGAGCAAGACTAATTCTGAAAATAAATACTGCTTGCAGGACAGCAGTGAAGTAACTTGATAGGAGAATTGCCTGTATTCAACTACTACCGCAACCACTGTAAATATTGCTCTGTCTTATTTCCAGCTGTTCTTCAGACAAGTAAATTTATGCAAGTTCAGAAATCATCTGTGACAATCTCCACTTCAACTTTCCACACACATCCCCATTTAAAATCTAACATTCAATTCTAAATGGAAAATAATGTTTTGTTATCAGTTTTCCAGGCACTGACTCTTATTTTGTTCTACTACACATACATTTTCAAGCCCAGAGGAATGTTTTTTAGATATATGTGAATTCCATCGACTGCTATTTGAATGTTTTTTCTTTTTAATACATTGACCCTACTTTAGACCATACATTGGCTTTCTAGTATGATAAACGATGATGCCACATAAATTAATTAATTTTACATTTGTATTTTAATTATTGCAAAGTTGTAACACCTTGCCACACTACATTATGGCATGCCATACAGCATTTTACTTATGTGACATGGCAAATAACTGTCCCTCAGTGATGATATAAAGCCATTTAATGGGTTATATATGGTTACTCATAAGCAGGTTATATCCAAAAGAACAGGATTTGTTCTGCAGGGAAAGGTCAAAAGGAAGACTGGCCTGTTGGTCACTGACAACCTCAGATTCAGTGCCGACATATCCATGGAAAACCTCTCTGAGAAAGAGGTGGCACTAGCTGGCAACTAGGCACTACAACTTCCCAGCTTGTGATCCCAGTTCCGCTTCTCTAATGTGTCACTGTATGTGACTTTTCCATAAACTCTGCTTTGTGCCCATCTGCAGGTCTGCATTTATCACCCTCACCAATCCAATATTGGGATAAATTACCTCATTTTCCATTCCTAGTGCCCGGGATATGCTAGGTGGGTGTGGCTGGAGCTGTGGAAAAATTTCTGAAGGGGAAAATCCATTCTTTGTACTTCTTGTAAGAAATAGGTCCACACCAACTGGAGGCGAGAAATCTTCTGTAAGAAACCTCCTGATATATTTTCATTCCAGTTTTAGACCAAGCATGTAAATGCAAGCTGAATTTGGGATGACACGAAACACAGTTGCAGTACTGCATAATCCAAAGAAATGCTAGGTGTATAGCTATACAGTCTTGTAATGAACAAGGGACATCACTCAAAGTGGGAAAAGGATATCTGAAGTTCAGCAGATGCTTGGAGATTTATTTCTTTATGTTTTCAAAGGCCAGTTATATTGAGCCAGATCACCAATCTCTAACCAACTCTCCTTCAGTTATGCTTAGACTGGGCATATGGGGTAGGGAAGACAGCAGGCAAACTGGGTCCCAAAGACACAGATAGAAGGACCACTACAACTAACACATACGCTTACAAGGCCCTTGTATGGGGACAGCGGGTTTAGTACAGCTTATTTCTATTATTTAACTGTTGTGAGCTGGTGCTGACCTTTATTATGTATACCTCTGACTGTATTATTAAAGTAGCAAAATTCTCAGCACTTCCTTGTAACTCTCAAAGTGCAGGAGAGATTACATAGATTTCTGCAGCCCAGATCTAGGGCATTCCAAAGGGATCATTGCTGACCCATGCACCCTGGGGTACAAGTCTGAAAACCAGACACATGCCCAGGAGGGATCCAGAGCCACCTCCTATAAGGCAAGATTACATCTGCTTCAAACTGGTTTCAAATACCCATACAGTGTTTGGCTGAGTATACTTTCATTCTCACTAACAATTATTATGAGGACAAGCAGGACTGGCATTTTAATCACAAGGGAGCTTAAACAGTCACATGCTAAACACCTGAGAATAAAAAGCCTGTGAGTATGAGCGAGGATAAATCAACATCCCAAATTTTCTAGCACTCCAACATTTTCAAGTGAAAACTGATTTTCCCCATAGACAGTAATCCACAAGTACATTTATTTGTTCTAATTTACCAGACTCATTCATTTTGGCACCATTCAAGCAACAATGTCAAGTTTCCACCTCATCTTTAAAGCTATATGCAAAGAGATTTTAGCATTAAAAACACAAAAAAAACTATTAAGTATAACAAAGCCTAATTTCTCCTGAAAAACGTGCAACTTTTACAAGCCCCCACAGTACAGCCTCACACAAGGTCAACAGGTCTTTTTTGAGTGCACGGATAACACAGTGAGTATCAGAGAGCGTGCATGAGCCCAGCTAAACGCACACACGCACGCTTTCCCTAGCAGGAAGACTGGGTGCTCTTTGACACTGGAAATGTCCTCACTGTGCAAGATGTTAAGGAAGGATTTCCTGCTCCCCATTCTCTCTAAAGATTTCTAGTGTTAAATTTCAAGAGAAGAAATCTAGGTCAACAGAGAACATTTTCTAGAGTGAAAGACAGACACACAACAAACACTGTAGCAACAAGAACAGTTCCTTGCTGTTGAAATTCAGTCCAGGTCATCAGGCTAGTACAAAGTACAAAGGCTGTCCTGCTTCAGTCTCATATACTATTTGCCACTTCTAAAAGAAAAAAAAAGAGCTCTAGGTTGTCCTAAATGTGAAAGTAAATGGCATCCTTGAAGTCTACGCTTCACATGGACAGATGAAACTGACCAAGAACTCCTGAAGCTCAGATTCAGAAGCCTCCTACAAGATAAGTAATTCCAGGCGTGCAAATTCTCAAAAGCCCTACAGTTTGTCTCTGAAAAGTTCTGCTGGTGATATTTAAAAATATAATTTATCAAAAATTAAATGAAGAAAAACATATGACTGATTTAAGAAGATACACATACACAAAACATGACTTTTTTTTGAGTGTAGGCAATTATATCAACTATATATTACATTAAAACATGTTTATTAAATTTGGTGGGAAATCAATACTGTTGAGAGTGTTTCTGGTTTCCTGAAGACAACCCGAGACCTTTTTAAGTTCTGTCTTTCTCAAAATGCCAAGATATTTCAACAATATGGGCTATGAGTCAAGATCTATTTTTAATTGAATTTGGTTTTGAAACAGATGTCTGGAAATCTTAAGCCAACACTTAGCCTACAGAAAATATTTAGGACAGTTTATCATTGAAAAAATGTTATAATGCCCCTTTTGATATAATGCTGCCAAAAAATGCCATTAATAGTACTGCTTATACTATAAGCTGAAAAGCAGCATAGCAAATACTTCTCATGAAAATTCAATTGCTCATACAGACTTAAAAGCAAACAAAAGAACCCCATATCTAACCCTTACCACCTTTAGAACCGCAGCACTGGAAATATACAGTCTCAAGAATCAAGGAAGGCCTTCATTTTATCAAGTAACTTGAAAAAAAGACTTCACTTTATTTAAAAATACAAAATTCCCCCTCCAAATCTCAGACGCCATGCTCAAACACTAAGAGGCAAAGGGACTTCATCTAAATTCAGTTTTGAGTGAGCAGGCAAATTAAACACATCTGGAAAAGATTTCAGTCAAATCATATGCTCATGTATACAATAAATAACAAAATTCTCCAAAAGCAGCTGAAAATATCTTATACTAAAACCAATGTGATCAGCTGAGGCTGTTGGTAAAGGATAAAGTGCACCAATATAGAAACCCAGTATGCCAGAGTTTACCGGTCAGTAGCTTTGGACTTTGTCAGTGTCTTTGCTTGGGCATTAGTTATATGAAGCATTTGGTGCGTATCGAGAGTGAGTACTAAACACTACCATACCAATTCATTAATTAATGTCATTAAGGAATGTTTTACATTTGCTTTACATTTTCAAACCGGACTTGAAATCGGCTATGTACTGTAAAGTAGTGCACAGAGCTATCAACAGCTAATTTAAAGGCTGCTCCCAGCACACCAAACTGCTTTCTCAGACACAAGCGTACTGCATGGTTAGTCACACAGGACAATACTACGTCGTCCTATATGGAAGTCCCTAGCTATACCCCTGTAGGACTCCCCTTCTCTTGCAGAAGTCCACAAAGCAACCTAAAGGCAAGTTCAGGAGGTAAACGGGATGCACTTCAACACAAACAGCCACACACCTAATACACTAACATATAATCTTGTAGCTTCTTGTAGGCACAGGCATCCTGTTATACTACCACTAAAGAAACTATCACTTGTACATTAAAATATTCACAGACACCTTCACCCAGCCTGTTTTCATACTGCTGGCAAGGCACAGCCTGCAGTTCATGAGACCAGAACAGAGGGATCTACTTGTACGTAGTGGTGCTACCTCAAACAAGAACTATTTTGGTTTGGCCCTCTCAGCAAATTTAATGAAGCCCATTACCCAATTTCCAATGTGCCCAGTCTTTAGCTGGCAGGCTTTTACAATGGTAAGCCTTTCATATCAAAGACACAAATCTTTATTAGACTCAGAGCACTATACAGTAATTTTTTGAATGCTTTAAACATAAGGAAATAATTTTATAAGCAGATAAACTGTAGGTATACTGTAGTATTCCCCAGGTACATGCAGCTGGTTTAATACAGTCTGAGGCCAGAAATTTTAAAAATTGTTTAATTTAAAGGAATTAGTTATGGAATTAAGTATTTCCTTGGGCACACGGAAATCCTGTTCATTGAGCATAGCTGGGGCTTGAAGAATAAGAGACTGCACCCTAATTTTCACCACTGGACTGTCATTCTTTCCACCCTTCAATCTTCTGAAGTCACCAGACTCACATGAAAATCAGCTGGCAGCTGGAACGTTGCAGGAATTTGTTTTTTTTGCTTCATTTGTTGTCAAATCAAGATTATTTACCTTTTACAGTACAGTAAGTGGTATTGCTTGATAAAAGATGAGATTAACACAAAGTCTAATATATTCTTAATTCATAGGAATAGGACTGATAATTAGCAAAGCTAAGATTAATTTGAATGTCAGTATAGTATTTCCTAGAGTCTTTTACTACAGCTTTAATCACGTTGATGATATTGAAAACAGTTTACTGAGAATTTTGAGGTAATAGAGGATCGATTAAGGAGATGTCCCCGAAATTAAAACTGACCTTTTCTGTACAAGGAAGCGCTCAGATCAAACACTGTGGATTTACTTGTGCAATTTCAGTGAGAGCTCTCCAATATCCATGTGCTGCAGAGACAAGGAGGCATCTTTCGTTTTCTGTCACTGACTGCAATGAATCTTAGCGAAGCAAGGGACACACGCATCAGCTCTTCCTGTAAAAGCACAGCAGGGATCACCGAGATGAATGGCAGATACTTTTCTGGGATTGTGTGTTTTAACAGGAGGCAAACGAGCACCCACAGCTGCTCCTTTGCTTTGCACACTGAACAATCTCAAAAGGGCAGGAGCAGAGCTTTCTCCTCTGCCTCCAGTCACTGAACACATAAGGAAGACAGTCAGGATTTATACAGGCTTTAGATTGTCTCCTACATGGTGCTTCAGAGAATAGGCAGTCACAGCACAGAAATGGCCAAAAACCTGCAGGGACCTTCTGTCCTTACTGCTTTGGCCTTCCTCACTCAGTTATTTTGCAAAGAAGCCTGGAAGTTGGTACCCGCAAATCAGCTGCCTGATTCCTCTGTATTTCTGAAATGAGGTCTATCAATCTTTTCACACACATTTCTTACAATAAATCTTTCAGCAGTGGAAGTAAAAAAGATCTAAAACAGCAAACGTTCACAGAGGTCTGAAGCAATCTCACAACATTTATTTCTGGAGATGCTTTTTAAATGTAATGAACAAGCGAAAAATTTTAGTCTGACATTAATTACTACTTTATGTCAATAAAAGTTTCCATAGTAAATTTCTCTATTAAAACAGTGGATATTGTTTGAAAATGCTGTAATTACACCGAGTACACCATTAAAGCAGCTCTCCAAAGAGAGGCTGAGACAGAATTCAGACCTGAGAACAAATTTCAGTTTGTGTCTCTGGTGGCGTTGCTGCCTGCAGAGCACTGGCTCCTGCCCCACGACTTTGGCTGGGATGAGGATGAAGGCAAGTGATGAGGATGTGTTGACAGGATGGCATGAGATTATTACCTACAGTTTGAAATATTTAATATCTTGTTGAAGGGCCTGTTCTAAGCATGCAAATAGTGGTTATCTCTGCTTTGCTGTTACATTAGCCTAGTCTACTGTCCTACTATGCAGAAAGCAATCTTACTATGTAGCCCTGGTTCTGACCCATAGATTAACCAAAAATGTATGGTATGACAGGAAAATTGGCCATGTGACCACAAAACTTATTTCTAACTCATAAAACAATGATTTATAATGTATTCTTGCTTCCTTTAAGTTTACCGTCCCTGTCCACCTTGAATACTGAATGCAGTTTTTGTCTCTCACATCTGTCAAAGATACCTCAGTAATAGATATGACTGAGCAGATAACGTTAATCAAAGGTACGGAATAACATGCAGAAAGAGATTCATTAGTGGCATTTCTCAGTTTGGAAAATAGATGATTGAGGAAAAGTCACATATGGCACAGAGAAGGGGGCCAGAAGTAACAGCTCCCACCCAAACAAGGCAGCAGGTTTATATATATATATGCATACACACATGAGGAAAATAAATACACCCACACTGTAGAACTTACTGCTATAATAAATTGCTCAGTACGATTATTCTTGCCTTTTTACATTGTTTTGTTTTTAATTGTAAACAATGAGCAAAGTTCTGTAAAAATAATTACAGACCTGCAAAGCAATTTTATAGGAACACTACAGTTTTATGATATTGCAATAGTACAACTTCAACAGTTCGTGAACGAAACAAAATGGGAGTATGGATTTTATTTATTTCCCAGTAACCGTATCCTGCTGAAACCTTGGAAGTGTTCTTTACTGATGAATCAAACCGGGTAGATTTGAACAACTTGATTCAGAAAGAATGTTAATAAATGTATTTACAAAAAGTCAAAATTGATTGGTCTTTTTGCTTTAATGAACAACCATTTTCAAGATAAGTGTTAGATCTAAGTTTGTAACCAGCTTTAGAAAAAAATTATGGAACTAGTGACTGACAATCTGGAGGAGAACACTATGGTGCGGCTTTTCATCTCCTTGGGGAACTGCACATTAGTACCATCCTCAACAGAAATAAATCAAGGTCCTGGAAAGTCTATCTTGTGCAGTAGCTGAAAACAAACTGCAGCTAGAAAAGAGCAGTAATAATCCACTAGCAACTCCTTTGTTAAGAAATCGCAATAACCAGAAGAACTCTTAGAAATTATCAATTCCATTAAAAGCTTTAATAAGATTACCAAATTTAATTACTGTTCTGTGCTACATTAATTTATAAAGGGTGGGTCCTCAATCTGAACATTTAATAGTTTCCAGAAATAGCCAATCCCATTTGAAAAGAAGCAGAATGATTTTTTTTTTTTTTTTTAATTTAAATAATCTAGCACCACTATAAGCCCTTTGGGAAAGACTTCTAGGAGTACTATAGTACCTAAAAAGGCTGATATTTCCTAGGTGTCTATTTTAATTGTCAAAGACCTTTGAAATGTTCATCTTCTGTATGTTAACCACATAAAAAGAATGAACAGGGTTACATTTAGGCTGTTTCAGTTTTATAAATATGATTTTACAAATTATACCACTAGAAAAGATAAGTAGAAGTAATTTTTAATACACAGCAAGATGCTTTTCTAACCAGATTAAGCAGCTGTTAACATTGTTTTTCTGCACAGCAAGAGCAAACGTCTACAATAACTAGACCTTAAAGGAAGAGGCAATCCCATTTAGTGCACATTGTATACATTTGATTTTATTCCCCAACAGCATTGAGGAGGAAATAAAAAAGAACTCGGTAAGGAAATTAATTTGCAGCAGTACTTCAGGCATGCACTTCTGCAAAAGCATAAGAATTTTAAAGGCATTAGAAAGAAGTCTTTAAGAAGCAAGAACAAAAGGAAAACACTCAGCTCCAACGTTCAGCTCCAGTGCCAACTTCTTCCCATCAGTCTGCTGTTGAAGGAGAAAACTATGTATTTCCTGGGATTTCTTCCCTATTCCCTGTCCTTAGTTTTCCATCAGGACATCATTATTCCGCTGAAATGCTGAGTGTTAAATCAAATGGTAGCTGTTCCAGGAAAGCCACAACAACGATAACAATGAAACAATAGCCAAGGTGAGGTTGAGATATAACCACCAAAGGCGTGAATGAAACATTGAGGAAGGTGCTGAACAGCAGCTACGTCCTGCAGGGCTCAATCCCAACTAGGATGATTCCACCCAGCTAAAAGTAATGAACCAACCATCATAAAAAAATTCAGGTAACAGGAGTTTATGGTAATGAAATGTATTACACTAGCCAGCACAAGAAATACCCAAAAGATTTAGTGAATGAGCCTAGTTCTATAGCATTTTTCTGAATATTTGCTTTCTGTAACACTAAAAGGGTTCTAATTCCCTACGGTGGTTAAAATAACATAGACAGGAATTATTTTCTTACAAAATGATGCAAGACTATCCCCTTCACACACTGCTATCAGTATGTCTATTTTCAAGGGACTGCTGAGGTCCCACAAAGCACGATCACCGCTCTTTACTCATTGCCTACCATGTTCTGCAGGATGGGGTAGGGCCTAGGGCACCCCCCTGGACTGCCGTGGTGGGCACGCAAAGCCTTCCAGGCAGAGTTTCTCCACTAGAGTAACTTGGGCAGCTGTAGTAATTGCCTTAACGCCTTCTAAAAATCACCTCTAGCAAACAGATGGCTTTGTTCATAAAACTACGTATGGGAATCACAGATTGGAGTTTTCACCTTGCCAAAATGATTTTTCTCCACAAGGTGTACTGGAAAGGTGTACCACTCGCATAGTGGTAATTTCAGAAACTTAACTACAAAAAAAAACTATTAAGACTTTCAAGTACAACATCTAATTAACAACGATACTGAAGTTATGCTCTTGCATAACAGGATTCAGCCAGCTTCAGATCACTGCAGTAAATTTATTATTTCAGAAGTGCAGTATAGGCTAGTTTGAGTATAATAGTGAATTATACTGTTGAACTTGATTAAACAGTTTTGTTTCTAGCACAAGGATCTCCGCATTTGTACAGATCCAAGCTCCCAGCTTGCACTGTTCCTTTAGCCTGTGTCCCAGTGTAGGCAGTATGTACCACATTCCAACCAAAAACACAATAATCCGGTACCAGTCTTACAAAACAGTAAATCCTGCTGCAAGACATTAAGGTACATCTGTCCAGCTGAAATCCTCTTACAGCAAGACATTCATTATTGCAAGGAGACAGTGCTTAGCAGAAACCAAATCAAGGCCTGGTGATCTCACACAAGTACAAACACACAGATGAAACTTGCGGTAAGAAGGTAATGTATACTGAGTTTCTGACCTACAGCTTTAAAAACAGTTACATGTGCTAGTTATACTATTTTTTTAAAGCTGGACAAGGAAAACCTCTCCCCAAACCAGAAAATCCTTAAGCATCCGAAAGAAATTCTTGAAAGATTGATTACTTAGATTAAACAAATAATTAGGTTATAATAATAAGTTATTTTAGTTTTAGCAAAAAAAAGACCATTTCTTAAAGAAATGTAGTTTATTGCCATCCACTCACTGCAGTTTGTACACACCAACAAGCAGGTCTGTCCCTCCCTCCCCCATCTCACCACGGCATTAGCAGCTGAATGCTGAGGTCGCATTATTTTGAAGTCTTCATTATTTTTAAAACCTATGCCATCAGAATCAGGCTTCAAAATACTATGAAACATAAATAATCAAAGCTAAATGTCAGCTGTCAACATAACAAACACTGCATGAGGCTCATTTACTGAGGAATGGAATTGAGAAGTTGATTCATAAGCTACCTTTGCACTTGTGCGACCACAAACCAGCACATTGCAACGAGGACCATGCTGAACCCTGCCATGAGGTGGAGAGCAAGAAACAAGGGTAGTGGTGGACTGCTCGTGCCAGTCCAGCAGCTCCCTTTCCCCAGCAACATTAAAAGAACCAGTGCCAGGCAGAATTGCCAACAACAGCTGTGGAGACCTACAGTTTTCTCCAACTCTTCCCCTGTTTCCTGGGCTCTGAGCAGGCCTTCCAGCTGCTGGTATGACCGAGCAGTTCTGCTGTATGCCACTTCATAGTTTGGCACAAAATGAAAGATAAGGCAGTTTAAAAGAAGCTTTGTAGCCTCTTTTTTAAGCTAAGATGAAAACAAACAAGACAAAGGAAAACAAAAGGGTAGAAAAACACTGAAAAGAAAGAAGAAACCTGTGTTTCTTGCCTTATCCCTGTACCACATTCCCACCCAATATCAGAAGTCGTTTCCTTTGCATTCGTAGATTTACTTTCACTAAACAGTTCTCTACTCCATCTGGCAACAACCTGGGTCAGGGTATTGAAATGATATCCTCTGTGCTGCTAAATACTCCTGCTGATAGAGCGCTTGCTGGAGAGCTGCCAGCATGCTTAATTGCAAATGGAGAAAGCATTGGCCAAATGATTCCTTTATTTCCAAAAGCACAGATGAGGGTCAGCTCAGTAAATTTCTGTAGGTTGTAAAAGATTAACCCTGAGCATGATTTTGAGTATCTCCTCTTCCAGCTGACTGTCCATATTCATCTCACACGAAACAGAAGCAACGGAGATGCAACAGTGCTTAAGTCCAGCTATGTGAAATCAGCAAAAACAGACCTGTCAAATTTATTTCCTTTAAATTATCCTTTCTTCTATGCCTATATTGATGATTTGAGTAAAACAATTTTCTACAGACAAATTATGGGAAGCAGCATCAGGAATCTCTGTCCTGACCTGATTCCCCTCTAGTGTCCCAGATAAGTGGCCTGGCTCCCCTGGCAATGGGCTGCCTTGTCAGCCATGCCGCATGACAGCCAGGAGTGAGCAACAGCCTTCTCTTTCCATCCTTTGACATGGAATTAGAGAATTTACTTTTTCTGCAGCAGATTTTTTTTTTCAGTCCCCATTTAGATATTCTGCCTTTCTCTCCAATCCAGAAATGAAAGAAGATGATTAAGAGCGTGCTTTCTTTTGGCTTGCTCACAACAACACCTTGACAGATTAAAAAATAGAAGTAATTAAAAAAAAAAAAAATTACACCATCACCATATCCTGCCTCAGCAGCAGCACTGAGGCCCTTGCACACAACCCTGCCACCAAGTCCAAATTTAGACCCACTGCTGCAAGAAAGAAGGCTTTAGGATCTATCTTCCAAAACATTCCTAAAGATCATGCCATCACCAGTGACAAATGAAATTATGATGCTCAACACAAATACATCAAAACACATTTTTGGCATCGGTATCATTTTTACTAGGGAGGCGACAGTGCAGACATTAAGGAAAATGTGTCCTTCATTAAGTATTGAGGACTGACACTCATCAGAAATTTTATCTTTGAACAGGC
Organism: Opisthocomus hoazin; assembly: GCF_030867145.1. Lineage (NCBI taxonomy): Eukaryota > Metazoa > Chordata > Aves > Opisthocomiformes > Opisthocomidae > Opisthocomus > Opisthocomus hoazin. Next base: position 14,675,055 of record NC_134425.1, read on the forward strand.
CACATAAAATGATAATAAAAAAAGGCTCTCATTTCTTTACTCTTTCCAGCAGCGCGATGTAAGAGTATTTTATTGCATAGGATGAGAGAGTTTTTAGGAGGTCTGGCTTTCTGTATGCACATGTTATTTTGTTTTCTTCATGTCTACACTTGATTTGTCACAAAATTTTTAAACTAAAAATACGCATTCATATTCATCTGCATGAAAGATTTTAGTCAAATATTATGAAAATTCTTGACCAGAATCCATAGAGAATGACAACTCACAAGACAACATCTTTGGAAGTCTGAAACTTCTTCAGATCTCCAGTTTCCTACTTGGACTTACTGCTGAAAGGCTTTTGTCTGTTTGTGGTTTTTTTCTGAAAGATTTCCCTGTGTTCATATCAGAGCTGATGCAATGGAATACTTCTTCCTCAATTACAAAACGCTAATTGGTAAAACCAGAACTTTATTACAGCAAGTTCTCATCCCCAGGAAAAAGCTTTTGTCAGAAATCAATCACAAGTTCAGGATGGAAATTTCTAGTCAAGAAGTATGAAGCAAGGATCTTAGTTCAGATGCTCCACATCCTGGGTAAGCGTCCTGGCCACTAAATCCATGTCATATCATCAGTCTCTAGCTCCACAGTATGTAAATCATTCAATATTCATTATGGCTACCTCACAGTTACTATTTTGCAATCTTCCTCACTTTTCATAAAATATTTTCAAATGCTCTATTTGTCCTAGTTTGAAGATCCCAAACCTTATTACTGATTACAAACCTTAATACGTTTCGTAGTTCTTGTTTTCTAGATGAACATGATTCAGTTACTCTACAGTCTAGATAATTTTTGCATAGAAATTCACTTCCTGACCATCACATTAAATATTTCTGAACCCAGGTGAGTTATTATAGAGACACGGAAAGTCTACTAAGTTATAAATTTCAGCTATAAAATACGCAATGATCAAATATTCTTCAGGAGAAAGGATTTAATGTATATTTTTGTAACTAAACTGCGTGTGTGTAAATGCCAGAAAGTAGAACCGCATGCAGAGACTGCCGTGTTAGCGGCCCTGGCCTGGGGCTGTGCACGGACTACAGCAGGAATGCTGCTTTTTGTAACAGGAGTGGGGGTCTCTGCTGGTGGGGCTGTTGGGACTATCCAACGCAGTGCTGCACTGTGCCATGTGCATATCTATTCTGAAAATTTTCCAGCAGCACAAGGACTAAACAGGAACTTGGTTTCAGAGAAATGTCTGGAAGATGGTGCTGTTTTTTCTATAACAACTATTCATAACAATTGCATCTCGCTAATCCATTTTCATCTGAAATCTAAGATCTTCAGGGATTTGAAGCTCCCTTAACAGCATAAATAAAAGTTAGAGATTGAAAGAATTTGCATACTTGTTTAGCCAGAATATTTTTACTCATATTTCATTGCTACTTATTTCCTGCAACTTCAGCTGAGTTAATGTATCAGAACTTGGCCCTCTCAGGAATTTCTGTTCCTCTGTTTCACCATCACTAAATAAACTTTATTGTTTGCTGTTATTAAACATCCAGAAGTGAACAGTGGAGCCACAGATACTTTCCTGCAAGGTATTCTGTGCCATAAAAAGATATATAGTGCACAGAAAACCCTTTAAGTTTAAAAAGCAGACTATAAATTAAGACTTTCATGCTTCACACCATCAGAGAGCATCACCAAGTTGGCCAGGCCCCACAGAGACACAGACAACCCATATTTATTTTATATAGAACTAAGTGAAACTTTTCTACCGATTTAACTTCTATCAACTAGTAATTTTTATCCCCCCCAAAAAGAGTATTAAAATACTTCCAAGGCTACATAATAATAATAAAAATATTTATTTTTATAAACTCCACTTATTAACTTCATTTTTGTATAGCTTCTGCTTTCCAGTTATACTGCAAGATCTGTATTTGTACTATTTTGTTAATTTTTATAGCTTTAGATACTGTCTTATCTGCCTGAACAAACCAACTTTTAACTTCATTTTATCAGCACCTATTCTGCAGTGTATAAATGAAACAATTTATATAAAGAATTAAATTGAGCTTCTGAAAACAAATTCTACCTTGTAAAATTTACATTTGAATCACTTCTCTATCATCCCCTTCAACTGATCACAGATAAGCTAATTTTAGCAGCATTATACTTAGTCTGCTGAGGTCACCAAAACACAGTGAAGGGGAGAAATTCAATGGGGAGAACAGCACCTCAAAAATGAAACCGCAGACATGGCAAATGAAGCTAGCAGTTTTGTTGTTTGAAGGGCTAAGTGTATATTTAGGAATCATATGCATTCCATGCAATTAGCTTTAAAACATCCTTAACCACATCCAACTTCAGGCTAACCTAAAATAAGAGCGGAAAAAATGTAGCTCGGAGGAAGACAGGAGGAAAGGAACTTCAAGTTTACTTTATCAGCATATTTTTTTTTCAGCAAGTATTAATGACCACAGTAGTTTTGGCCCTCTCTGAAGCTGTTATGTCAACCATTTTTTTCTTGTATTTGATACCTTGTTCAACCCCAAAAAGAAGGGAAAAAATACAACCCTGAATTACATTACAGGTAATCATTAAAGTGTTTTTCAATGCATAGGATAGCAGCAGCAATTTTGCTTAGATGTACTGAACCATGGGTCTACCAGACATTGTAGTTTCTTAATGGTCAACGTCCGTTGTTTTTACCTCCTGTGATTTCTTTTACAACTACCAATAAAGTTACACACTGTATTAATTTTCACTGAGTCAAAATTAGGCATAATACACATTGGAAACCACGAACAAGAAAAGTTTTCAACACCTTCTACTCATCTTTCTGCCATTTCAAGTTCCTAAGGTAGGAGCTGAGGACATATGAGGAAGAGGCTTAGAAGGATGTAATTTCTGAATTTATTTTAGAGACAGCTCAAAAGGAAGAGAGAATTTGACACCTGCAGAGATGGAGACACTGGTATATTTTGAACAGAAGCACATGAAAAGCACACAGGTGTCTCAAAAATTTCACATCCATCTTTTACGGAGGAGACAGAGATGGAATTGTATGTTCTCGTAATCCCCCAAGTCTGAGGTGCTGGTGGCCTTAAAATGATCTTTATCATGCTGCCCAAAAGATGTTTGCCCAGAAAGTGAAGAGAGATAGTCATATACTGAGTCATTCACTCCCTACTGAATGGTCAGTCAGATCCATGGTGTTGATCAAGGGCTGCTGGCAAACACTGATAGGTATTTTTGGCTTGTTATTAAGCATCCTTTTATCTGCATGTGTTGGAAATATGCTTGCACTGTTCTCTGTGCCTGAAGCATGAATAATTGATCCTGTTTTACTGCTGTCATCTGTGTGGTTTATTACGAGATGTTTATGCACTGTACATACTTTTTTTCCTCAGTTCAAGCCTGATCCTGCATCTCCTCCTCAGGTAAGAGATCCTTACTAATACGAGGAACACAGGCTACAAAATCATGTTTTCCTTTTCAGTGGATTAATCATGATTCACCCTGGTTACACTTGATGCAAATGCAAATTTCCATTTGTGAATGGAACCATTTTTCAGGGTTACATACAAAGCATTCAATATTTATTAACAAAGAGATGACAGTTATTACATGGGTAGACTTTGGCCCTGGAAAATCAAAATCACTATAGCTAGCTTAATGTTTTTTGCAGGCATGGGGCTTTACATGCTGTCTGTATTTAAAATGGAAAGTGCATTCCCTGTGCCACTGTCATTTACATTGGGAAGCCCATTATCCCTCAATAACCGAGTTTGACACCATTCTGGATGAACACCTGTATTCTATTTAGAACAGTTTACTTCATTTTCACAAAGCATTAGCACAGTCATGGATCTCTGAGCACTCATTGAAGGTCCTTATTGATGCAGATTTGTTTATTAAAAGGAAGAAGTCAGACTCATGTAAGCTATGTCCTGTACACAACTCCCAGCCAGAGTCTTGAGACTTCTGGCAAAGCTCAGGTCCTATGACTTGGAAGGAAGTCTTCTCAGGGCAAGTTCTTCTGTTTGAACACATCAGAAAAAATATTTTCTCAATCTATGTACAACAAGGATTCACTGGCTGTGCCATTTTACTTTCATAATTATGCATTGTTAATGGAATTAAGAGGGCTCTGTACGCTAGGAGAAATACTCAACAGCTAATTCTCTTGTTTTTTAGGCAACTGGAAAAGAGTTCAGCTTTACTCTAGCCTGTCAGTCACTTCTTTCTGTCAAACAGAAAAAAAAACCCCACATCAATGCAAAAAAGGCGACACCGGATTTGGACCTGACAGTATTCTAATGAACGCAGAAAAACCAGTACATTCACCAACTTTAAAGATTACAGCCTTTGAAAATACAAATTAAAAAAAAGTATCATGCTCTGAGCAGACAGACTACTGAATTTGTTCTGTCTATAGGAAGGCATGCACACTAAACATCTTTGTGATACATTTGTTCACCGAAGAAAATTGCAAGACAGAAATTACCCAAATGCTCTCCAAAAAGGCCAATAATTTTTCATCGTACAAAATACACTACAAACATGGACCTCATTTTCACTTACACACAGACTTCTTTCTGAATCTATCTCTGCCATGATCTGCATTTACTGTTTTACCTACTTTTCCTTAACTCCACACACCTGAGCTTTTAAAGCATTAATCGCTTGTCTTCTTCTCTATATCAGACTGACTAGTCACATCAGTGTTGCACATATATCAGTGCAGTGCATCACACCACTCTATACAGCTGCAATGGTACATCATGGATTGCAGGCAAGAGGGGCTTGGAGGCAGTAGCAGATCATGAGCCCATGTGGAAGCAGCAGGGTAATCAGTGAGGCATCCCTGCAAATAATTCTTTAAATGACAAACCAGTTCACAGTATTATCCAGCTCACGGTACAGAGAACATTAAAGATTAATATCAACAATGAATAGATTAAGAAAAAGTTTTCCTAATATGTAGCAGAAATAGGAATTGCCAGATACAGATAAAACTGAGATAGGTTTAATAACAACATTAACATAAGCCATATAGTGCTAAAATTAATGCAAAAGCTGACACTAGATGCAACCTCTATGTCTGCAAATTGTAAAACACCTTTGTAGATGAACAGCATCAGTAGGGATAGTTACTATATCTGTTTTGGTTCATTAGTTCTTCTAGGGCAAGAATGAGTTCTAAAAAGAATATGATGAGCACAGTTTACTATTGGAATCATGGTTTACATGCAGATTAGTATTAAAAGAATCTCAACAGTGATTCAGACCATCTCGGGGAACACACAGAATTTTGAAAAGGAAACAGGCTGAAACCTGTTGGATTCCCAAAGGGTACCATCAGAGAATTTGGGATCTGAATATACATTTAAAACATCTCCCACATTATGGAGATGGTCATGTAGGCCATTAGTTTGTTCAGGCAGTATGACAAAAAAAAAAAAGCATATTGCTCTTTCTCTTTCTTATTGGATTTAGAAGCCCAAGAAAGGTCAGACACGTGGCTTAGGTAGGACCAGGCATACAAGGTCTTCTTTAAAAGGGCCCAGTATGACCAAAAAAAATGGGTCAGCTTTTTATTTTAATGATTACCCTTTGAATGAATATTTATATAGTTGTATTAGCAATAGAGAGGAAGGCAATACTCTATTTGTATATGAAATACTTTTCCTGGACACATACATTTTTTTCTGTATTGCTTCAATAGTGGCTAATCCTGTCTTTAATAAAATGAAAGAAAGCAAAAAAAATATTAATAAACTTTTCCAAATAATATACAGAAAAAATAAGGGGAAAATTTAATAAAATTATTCATATTGTTCAACACTGTTACTATTCAAGATGTTCTTGTGAATCTTGCATCAGAGTGTGGTTATTTACCACTTTCTATGATGCAATTTTTGAAACACATCATTCTTGCCTGGAACGATCACTTCTAGCTGACGCTGCTGTTCTCATGGTTAACCGATTCACTGTATGCTGCTAAAACACTGCACAAGCTCCATCAGCTAAATGTGTGGCAACTTCCCTGCACCTGATACACAGAGGTCCCTGCTCGTTTTGCACTGAAGTTACATCCTTATGTTAACTGAAAAGCAAGATAGGTATGAGATTTAAACTCTGAGATTTAAACATCTCTGCTCTGCGAAGCAAACCTCAGCACTCGGTTACTTCTGAAAGCAAGATGCAGCTGTCTCGATGCTTTGGTCAGCAGAACAGAGATGCCTTGTTTCCTCCTCAAAGTTCTTTCTACAGGGCCAGGAAACCCAAAGCTGAAAAAAAACCCTCTACTGCATCCCTGAATCCTGCAGCTTTTTGGTATCCCAGCTGTTTTATGTTTCAGTACTGTACTTCTGTAATTGTTTTTAGTTTTGACAAGCTGTTAGATCCCTGAAGAGCAAGGTCCTGTGGTGCAGCTCAGTGAATGTCCTCATTAGTCTGCCTGCAGTTATTTTAGGGGCTCACAGTCTTCTGGAGTGAGGAGACCTGTTATTGCCAACCAGGACATTCATCCATCATTGCCTTTACTATCTAGATACAGTTTAGTGGCATTAAGTCTGACAGCCCTACAGGTTGTAACGTTATTACTGAATAGCTCAGCAGTGCCACTATAGTTTAAGGTCTGTTGGTATTACTATTATAAACAGCACTCCTCAAGCGGCTGATAACTTTGCCATTTGAAATTGCACAAGGCTAAAGCTCAAAATATAAAATGCCATTCCTCACACATTTTAAATAAAGTAAGCTTCCAATCAAAATTACTTGTTCTGTGCCAGTTTGTCAATACATCTATGCCTGAAATGTTTTCTAGGTACTTTCAGACACTGCTTTGCCCTCTCCATAGTAAACAAAAATATCCCTGTAGATGTCATGTATGCCCCTCTGACCCACACCACTCAGAACCACTGAAGGCAGTTCAAAGATTACTTCTGCAATTTACAGGCCTACGCAAAAAATGCAACTTCTGATTCAGGTCCCGTATACTTTCTTGAAAGCCTATTTTTGTGCAGCTTGACAACATATTGGCTTCTCTTACATTTCCCACTAAAAATATAAAAATAAAAATTAAAAAAATGAACCAAGCTCTGCATTATGGAATTATTTTGAAGTATTTCTTCTCCATACCTTTCTCCAGAGGAATTTTTAGATATTTCCCCTCAATCCCCCTTTTCTTTTAAAACAGCTACAGCCTTGTCCCTGCACAGTGTTCCAGGCAAGTGTTTCACAAATAACTAGGAGCTAAGAGGCCTTGACTGAGTTCCTCTAACTGCTAAAAGGTCCACGTCCTAAGCAGTAAATCTAAGTAACAACCAAAAAAAAAACCCCAAACAGACAAAAATCCTTCCCTCAGGGTGGTATCACTTCCTGTGGTTTCTTAAAACTGCCCTGCAAAAAACAAGCTTCATTAGCATTGGAGACAAACAAACAAAAAAAAACCTTAGCCAGTCCTAAAGTCCAAGGGAGGAGAGTACAGCTGATATTTCAAAAAAGATACCAGTAGCATCTGAGAACACTGTCAAAAGTACACCATAAATTTTTCCTAATATGTCAGATATACCCAAAGGAAGGACCAATACAACCACAGGAAAATTCTTCACAGATAATATAGATGCAGAAGTGCAGCCATGGACAGTTGAATTTTTAGGGATTGTGAAGAATTTATGATTATTCTGCATAAGCTTCCCTTAAAAATTCTAAATTTCTCCAAGCATTCATTTTAAACAATTTGTTGTTAAACTTTTGGGAACACATGAACAGATGGATATAAAATGATGCTCATATTTAAGTTACAGATTAAAAACTTCTAACACTGGAAGAAAATAGATGTGGATTTTTAAAGACAGCTGTGGCTAAGCTGAAAGTAAGCAGAAAGCATCCATATTTGCATAGGCAGGCCATATAAATGCATGTTTTTATTATGTAACTACCCTTCCTGAAGTGCAGTTATAGCTGAAGCATGTCTAATCAGTGCAATAGTGCTCCTTTATTTCTAGGAGTATGAAGGAAACAAATGGCTGTGCAAACTTGGCTTCACATTAAATTTAAATCCAACAGGTGGAAAAACTGAAAATAATACAGTTATATGGTAAAAAAAATATAACTTGTGTTATAGACGCTTGTGCTCAAGTCAAATTGAGAAGCCAATTTTTCATTAATCAACATGAATTTATTAGCAAGCGATAAAAGAGCAAACAGCGCTGGGCGGCCGGGGAGCTTTTCACTCTACCAGCAGCACGCGCCCCACCTCCACCAGAGTCCCTTTTTATAGTTTAGTAGTTCCGGTTCCACGTAGCACATCCTGGTATCCTTCTGCGGCTGCACATGCTGTTGCCAGGGGGTCGCTCTGGTCCCTCTGGTGGTCGTGAGGATGAAGGTCGTAGTCTTCCGCCGCATCGTGGATCAATTTCTTTCCTTATTTGGTCATATTGACCCAGAACATAGCAAGAAGTTACTTAACAGTTAAAATAAGTTGAGCAAGAATCTTTAGAAATCCCCACTTTATTTCTTCGACAAAGATTAAGGAAGCGGTTATGCAAGGGTTGCACATTAACAATAGAGCAAATACCAAGGGAAGAGGGGAGAAGGGGCGCCTCCTTCACCCTCTAGCCGGTTTGAGAACAAATCTTATATGCTTTGGTTTATTACAACTTGTAATAAAGGCAGAGGAAAAAAAAAAATCAAACCTTTAGAAAACTCTTGATGGATTTTAAAAGGACACAGAAATCGTAGCATAGTGCATTACGTGAGGCCAAGGAGAAACTATAATGCGATTGGGATCTGGGGGTCAAATACAGCAAATGTGCGAGCTGCAGAGTTATGGGCAAGTGAAGTGCTGTGTGGAAGGCTGCTGCAATAGCCATGCGTAACAACTGAATTAAACACCCAAAACAAGTACCCAATCAAAAAGGCTGTTACTGTTTATAAGGGTCTTTTTCAGGTTGGCATGGCGCTACCTGCAGTCAGTTGAACTCTCAGAAAACTTCAGTTTTTAAACCTGCACTTTTGTGCAGTTCCTTCAAATAGTCTCAGGTCTGCACAGAGGGATGTACACTCTCAGACAAGTGCAGAGAATACATACAAGCTGCTGCATTATCTTTTTCCATGCATCAGAAGACTAAATAAATTTACCTTTAAAAATCAGAATTAATACCGCATGTCTAAAAAGTGAAAGGCACAGTGGTTGCTGTTCTGATGTTTTTTTAGCCTTTCAAGCAGTCTCTGATATACTTTTTTTCCTCTCTCAGTTCTCAAGACCAATTATTTTCCATTTGTCAGGCATACAGCTGAAAAGATCTATAAACAACTTATCTTTATGTTATTGCTTTATGTGGGACATTTAGATCCCAGTATTTCCTTTTTTATAGTACACAGCTGTAACTCACATCAAGCAGTAACCAAAGACAAGAAGTTTAGATAAATTATTGAATCTTAGATTTTTTTGTGTCTTTACAAAGTTCAACATGGTTTTCAATGTGAATCTGAACAAGATAAGAACAGGTATTGGTTAGCACTTACTCAAAGAGTCCATGAGTGTTTAATGAAAGATGACCCATTTTCTTGTTCATTGTGAAATTATGACATTTTTCAAAATATTTTAAAAAGTAGTTTTAAGCAAACAATGTAAAATAATCTCGGTTTTTGTATTATAATAACAATTTCAAAATTATTTTGGAAAAAGTTCCATTAAAATAATGTTTGCAGAAAGTTGGTTTAGAAAAAGTGTCATTTTCTTTTGAAAGAAATTTATTTTTCCTTTTAATAAAACCCTAACTTTCCAGCATGAGTGTTACTGACCTCAAAACAAGCAACACAGTTCAGAGTTCATAAGAGTATCCCATGCTTGGAAGGATTTGCCTTTCTTAGGGATTTGAAACTTTTCAATTAATAGCTTCTGAATAAAGTAGGGAGAAAAAACTGCATGGAGACTGGTATTTGTAGTATAACTGCTATATAAGTAGAACCCTATACTTTTACATATGAAAAATATCGTGCAAAAAGAAGAGGTAGGGCACTGAACAAAGTTACCAGTCATACAGAAACTACTTAATATCAAAACATTAGTAACTTAATTCAATTTAAAGCATTATTACTTGACTCTCTCTGATACAATCCAGGATGTAATACTACTCCTAATTTTGTAAGTTATATCTATAAAGAGTGCTCTAGGACTGAAGTCAAGATACTCACACAGTGCATATTGAATGCTAAACGCTTTTCCCATTCCTATTTTCATATTAAGAGAAAGAAGAATACTTTATTTAAGCAGGTAGAAAGGAAACTAAAACTTATGTCTCTGCACATAATGAGAATATAGTTTATATTCACTCATGTTCACAGCTTAAAGAACAGAAGAAACCCCAATGGAAACACTTCTGTTTAGAGAAAGGAGAAAAAAAAAATAAAGTGTTCATTCTCCTCTTTCCTTTCTTCAATTTTGATTAATACAAATATTTACATGAAAAAGAGGATCCTGTTTAGGTGTTTATAGAGTCCATATATACCTTCTGAAGTCACAACCTTATGCAATGTACTAATTTCCACAGCAACCACTTAACAGATACAAACAGTATCAATACTATGCTGAGGATTAACTGAAATATAAAGAAAAATATCATCCCATTTTTGTGCAAATTTGAGTAGTATTATAGCAGAAAAAAAGAGGACACAGAATTTATGGTGTAACAGCAATAATTTAAACTTGAACTTGAACATGCCATCTATAACTTCTCACTGAACTGATACTGAATTTGCCGAAATGATTTTTGCTTCAGAAAATGCTGACTTGTCAGGAATTATGACTGCATTGATTTCCTGGATCTAGGATAAACTTTCAAAAGTCAGCGACCTTCTCCTCCCTTCCCCACCTCTTCCTGCTTATCTTCACCCACCTCTCTCATCCACCAAACAAAACCGAACCATCCATGTCCCTGAGAGAAAGTCTTCACCTCTGTACTGACTACACGTTTACAATCTCTTTGCTCCAAATCAGGGAAAGTCTTCCACTAAGTAAGTTCTGGAATCTCTCAATCTTTTTTCACAAAATATAAACTGGAAAGGGATTATACTTATGAAAAAAAAAAAACAACACATTGCTAATGACAAGTTTCAAGGATCCTAGTAACTGATCAACCAAACAAGATTTGTGTCCCCTCTTTGGAAGCAGGGAGACAGCTATAACAGCCAGTGTTCCAAGTTCGGATTCGGGAAGAAATTTAACACAAATAACAGGACTTCAGGCTCTGGTTTATGTTTCTTTTTGTTTCAGTGACATGAATTTAAACACGACAGATTCTGAGTCCCAAAGTAATTAATTCTAGTAAACCACTTGCCTTCTCTATTTAGTCATGCCATATACAGCAGTGTTTACTGAAATAACCACTTAAGAAAACACAGTTACCCTCAGACTGTGATCATCCACACACCTTGCTCACGCAGGGCTTAAACTTGATAGAGAAAAAAAAGAAACTTTAAATTTCAGTATTACTAGGGGACACATGCCTGTAACTCGTCAGTTCAACGTTCAAAACCAGAAGTCATGGAAGCTGGCACACTAATGCAGTTTTCCTATGGTTTTGTTGCTTGAAATTGATTGAATTTTATTATATCTATAAAACAGGCTTCTCCTTGAGAGATGGCATCCACTGCACAGCAATCCTCTTCAAAAACCCTGAGCAACTCCCATGCAAGAGGGAATTTTCCAATATGTACAAATAAAAAACTGCAACTTGAGTTTTCCTGCAGAAGGCACTGTCAGTTTCTCATATTGGCTCTCTGATGCTGAGCTCTCATTGCATTCCCCCTCTCAGCAGGGACAGCACCCAGGCAATAATGTGATGGGTGCTGGAAGACCCAAACAGACCCTGTTGTGTTGTTATAGAGGCTTCCCCCAAGGATGCAGTTTTTTCTTTAGCTCAACGGCTTACATTTTAAAAGGACAGAGTTGAGTTAATAAATTGTCCCCAGGTCTGCCTTCTTCTCTTTTCTGCAGACAAAAAGAAATGCCAGGATAGATAACTTCAAATAAAAAGGAAAACAGGCTGCAAAACATAAACACATCCTAACATTTTCCTGCTGCTACTTCTCCTCGGTCAAAAATATTCAAATCAATCAACATTACATTCCTGGCACATTGCAAACATAAAGCAATTCTAAGACATATTTGTTTTGTTAAATATTTGTTTCATAGACATACTATTTTAATAAGAAATACATAAATTCAGTTAATTTTAAGATTCCACCTTTTTTCAGGTTACCTGTTCCCATTTCTAGCCCTTCATAAGCCATTTTGCTGCAGCTTATGGAGGCCAGGGAGTCTGTGAGTCAGGCTCACGGGCTAACAGAAGACACTGAAAGACAGGGGAAAAGCAAAATCTGAAGTGACATGCACATAGACAGAACTAGCTCCCTCCTCTTACAGAAAGCAGAAAAGATAGAGAGGTTCCACACAGGAAAGCCTCTATGAAAAGTAGTTTGGCACTTTGCTCCTGTCTAGGAGCTAGATAAGCAATAAGCCGCTTCCTTATGTTTTAACACCAGGCAGCAACAGCTTGAGCCTGGAGATCCAGAGCTTTTGGAATCCTCTCCAGCTGCTGACAACTCAGCCAGTGAAATCAGATTACTTCCAGGCATGGAGATACCCACGCCGCAGCACAACGCACACCTGGACCCAGTCCTGGGGACAGTAACTGCTGCCCGTGCACAGCATCATTTGTGTGAGAACACATCCCTGAGAGAGCTGGCAAGTACACTCACCAGAGCTGGAGAGGTGTGCAAAGTGACAATCAGTTTCAGTTTTCTCTAATAGTGAGAGGTTCAAATACTGTCATATAAGAAATCAATAGGCTCCCAATAAAACAAGCAACATCTCAAAACCAAAAAGAAAACCAGCAAAGGCAGAGCAGGTCTGTCAGTTCACTGGTCACTGCTGTGCTGCTGGTTATCAGCTCTGGAATGACACTCAAGGGTTGATAATAGCTCTGCAGTTAATGAAAGATTCCCCTATCACTATGAGAATTTGGATAAAGGAGTTGAACTCTTCATTTAGATTTTAGTCACTTTTTGACCTTTTCTCTAATTCGTTCATAAAGGAACTTCCCAGAACTGGCTTCTACACCTCCTCCTACAGTCCCTCCCCCAACCTCACACCCTTATCCCAGATTTAAGTAGTCCATCATCTTCTTCACTCAGCATAAGCTATTACTAAGCCTGAATGTCGTTACTGTATCTCTACTTTTTCATTCACCAATTTCTTTTCTGGCTTCCCAAGATCATGATCAGCTGTCTGACATTCCAGCCTCTGACACAAGCAACTTTCCAGACCCCTCACATCTCCACTAAGTCTAATTTTTCTTCTACAACACCTCCAAGAGAGTCTCTGTCTTCTTCCTTTGCTAACAAAATCCTTACAATGCTCTTATTTCATGTCTCAGATACTGCAGCATCCTATTCCCTGAGAAACACAATCTGACCTAATTTTTACTGTGGGATTTGAAAAAAATAGGCCCTTAGAACATTTCTTTATCACTAACTGACTTACTGTCCCTAACATCCTTAACCTGTTCTTCATCACCATCCATTTATTCTCCTGCCTTCCCCCGAAATACAATGCTGCATCACCCTAAGGCCTCTTGGGCTGTCTCTGCAAGCAGACTGGCTCTAACTGCTGGTCTGGGGCCAGTCACCGCCTCTTGAACACAAGAGACTCAGAGGCTGTATCATACTTGCAGGGCTGTAACTATGTCCTGCAGAGGCAATTTGAAAGAAACTAAGAGCAATTAAGAGATAAAGTTGTGAAGGAAAAACATCCAAAGTCTCCAGACTAGTGGCATTTAATTTGGGTCCTAAAATTAGCAAGTACATCTGGGAGCTTTGGACAAACGACTATTTTCAGGTATTACAAATGACAGATAATGTTATGCTGTGTGTTTGCACTGGGTTTAGTGGACAGTTTGACAAGTTTATTGCTTTTGTGCTTTAAGAGACTAGGATACCATGGAACTTCACATTCAAGATATTTCATCATAGACTAAAGTAACTAAAACTGTAAAGCAAGTAAAGAAAAAAATAGCTAATGCTAAGCTTGAAGATATTAAAAATGGAAACTGTTATAGTTACCAATTAACATTTAGATTGCCTGTACAAAGAGATGCCATAAATTCCCACACCTTAGGTACAGTAATTCCTTTTAATACCTCATTGTATTGCTGCCAAAAGACTGTCTCTTTGCTGTATACCATTTCAAGGAACATTTGTGCACTCTTTGGTTTCCAGAAAGTATTGGTACACATGAATGACATCAGCCAACATATTTCTCTTTGTAATCCAACTAACCCACGGTTAGTTTCTTCCCACAGAACCTCTCCAACAAGCAGCAGAGGCAGCTACAATTCATCTGAGCATTATTCAAGAGGAAAGGTACCAATTTAACAGCACTGAGTAAATGCAATGTTGTTAACAGAAAGAGGTAATTTCCTGCATTTCTATCACTAAGTTCTGCATAATGCACCCATAAATTTCAGCTGCAGCCTACACTGAAAACAGAATTTGGCTTTCCGAGCTCACAAGGCCTATGAGTGAATATCTGAGAAGATTTTCCAGTGTTTTGTTTTGTGTCTCTACTAGGTTTTTGGTACTGTAACAAAAGCGCTATTCCATGCAGTCAAATAAACAATTTTAGTTCCAACTTCAAAATAATTGGACTTTCACATCGTGGAGTTTCTTAGTGGAAGCTTTTTCATAAATCTCCCACTGTGGTTTAAAAGATAAATAATTTTAAAAAGCTCTGTCTTATTAGGCACAAGCACATCAAATTTTACCTCTTGGTTTCACACTATTTTTCATTCGATGCATATGTACAGACAATTGTATTATTAAAAAAAAACCAAAACAACAAAGTGATGAAAACTTGAGGAATTTCAAATTAGTAATGAATTAATCCCTTTGCATCCACAGTAAGAATGTTCACAAGTAATTCAATGGGTTGGAAACATCTCTGTCCGTTAGTCACTCTGTTGTTCCAACTACGTGTAGAAGTGATGTTCAACAAAAGGAGGAGCCAGCCAGTTCAAAGTTCAGTTTCTGGAAGAAGGCTAAAAAGGCAGGAGGCAACTAGAAAAAAAATCCAGAAGGCATCACCAAGATGAGCAGGCTGAAAATATGGAACACAAGGAAGAAGCAAAAGAACACACAGAGAAGCAAAGGGAACAGATGAGTATTATGCTTCAAATATATAAAGGATTGTTGCAGAGAATAAGGGAAGAAAATTGTTTTTTATGACCACTAGTGGGAGAAGAAAATTAAAGCTGTGCAAAGACAACTTATGTTCTGCATAAGGAAGCTGCAAGGACAGTGAAGCATCAGAATAGATGGGCTGGGAGGTTTCAGAGCTAGAAGTTTTTAAGAAGACACTAGGTAATTAAAACCTGTTGAAGATGACACCAGGTTATCGCCCCTGACTTCAGGCAAGATAACCACTTCAGGCCTCTTCCAACCTTGTGTTATATGATTACAGGGAAATTATGTCAAGAAACTATTCAGCCCTCAGCTGAACCCAAGCTTGCAGGTAGCATGGCTGCCATGGTGTAATTTGCTTCAGATTTCTGTCTTAAGCCTCATTTACCTGTTCATTTGCCCGTTGCCAGAGAAGCTAAAATTAGTCTACTCAGACCTGACAAAGCAGACATCTGATGCAGGAAACTCAGATATAAAGTAAGCATCAATTCTACTCATTCATTTTTGGAATGGGTCTCTGCTTAAAACAAACAAACATAATTAGAACCTAACCTTACATCTGTAATAGTAATTCACAGAGCTAAAGTCTTGGAGATAAATTAAAATGAGCTAGCAGACCGGAAGAGTGCCCCACAGTGCATTTCAACCTGGTCTCTATATCACGCAGAAATGGGTTTTAGCCAAGTCTTTTATAAGATTAGCTTTTCTATTTCCACACCAATATACTGCATCCTCGCTTTCCAGCTATGTGCATTCTTGGCCTTCATTCAGATATTTTGACATTCAAACTTCAAGAATCAAACCCATCACTACTCAGTCTAGCCAGTACCATCTAAAGTAATCCTCCCTTCTCACCTTGAACATAAAAACATCAGACTTACTGACTTGTTCTTTCCATTAGCACTGAAAATTTGCAGTATGAGAATATTCCCAATGATTTTTGTGGTCTTTGGAAGAGGACAGGTGATTTGCAAGTATGGGTGTGTATGCATGCAAATGGACAAAATACACTCAAGAAACAAAATTTAAAAGAGGAAAATTCTGAAGCATTTGTTTTTGTGAGGTTTTTTTGTTTGTTTGTTGGTTTTGGTTTTTAATTAAACCATTCACATACAAAGAGGTTGATTTGACTTGTGCTCTCTTCACTTGTCTATGAAAGAGGTGCTCAGGATACTCTGATATCTGCCCCACAGCAAGAAACATTGTGACAACCAGTGTGCATGGCTCTGTGATGGGGAGCCCAACACAATGCTATGAAAAGCAGAGTACACAAGACTTAGAAATAAAAAAAATACAGGCAGCTGCCAATAGTGATTCCAGTTAATGGAAATATTCAATTACAGTTACCAAAACCTTGGGGAAGTTGGGCATTTTCTTAGAGAATTCATTGAGAGTTCTAATTTTTTGCCTAAGAATCATTTGCCTAAAAGATCTCAACCAAAGCTGAACTGTTTCCAGATCAATGATTGGCTTAAAATCAGGAATAAAAAAAGAAATTATCAGTTACATCTGCATAACTAATTCTTGATATTAATCAGCCTCATATTAACTTCATCAGCTTCACTGGAGATGCTCTTACTGATGTAAGCAAGATAAAAATCTGACCAAAAATTTAGGCTAGCTTTGGTTCCATTTCAGAGCTTTGCTTTCGAAACATTCGTTCCATTTTTGGCAGTAATTGTAGCAGGTTTTACAGCAGATAGTTATTGTAACTAATTTGTACTTACATGAATAATTATGAATGAGAAGAATGCTTGCTTACGGTACTCTCTCACATATGGAGAAGACCAGAAGCACAACAGCAGCTGTCTAGGCGCTGTCATGAATTTGTTGCTATTTATTCACTGAATGCTTATTCTTTTCTCTCCTGATGATAAACTGTGTAATGGAACCTCATACATTTCCCAACAACTTGTGCCATTGGTTTAGTGAATTATTGAACAGGCAAATCACATTCACTTGACAAAGACAGTAAACAAAATAACTACTCAATACATTTTAATATCTTCATATTAATCAATACTCATAAGCTACCTATTACAGAAAGCTTGCTTCTTTTAATTCTTCCATAAGTTCACATGTAATCAGTTACTGCTACTACCCATCTGAAATAACTCTGGGGCAAAATTGTTGGGACAAAATGATTGCTTTATTTTGTGCCCTTCCCCCCCCCTTAAATCCCAACACACTGGCACTGCTAAGACTGTACTTGATAGTCTGACTTTAACAATTAAGCACATTTCTGGCTTTTTTCCCCAGTGATTTTTTTTCTTGGACATATTAATTTCATTTTAAGTAATCTTTCTCTTGGTAGAAGAATAGGAAGAACTGGGCAAGTGCTGCCTCAAATCCTTCATTGTAATATATATTAAATTAAACATCCACTATGCAAAGCATTTTTACCACACACAAAACAACACTTAAAAAAGAATGCATTAACATTGGGTTTGTTTCCATGTTTGAAGGTAATCAACACCACTACAAAAAAACCCACACTGCATTTTGGACATTCACCAGAAAACATAAACAATAGCTATGAATTACGCAAGTTTAAAACAATTAAGCTGTACGAACAATATGCAATACGTTTCTAAAGCACTTCAGAAAATGAGTATTATTGAGACTGCAGTCTTTGAGGCTGTAATTCAAGCACTACAATTCCAACCACAGAGCTCAGGCCAAAAAGTTACAAATCAAGCTGACAAAGCAAGTTGATGAATTTTTACATGATTTTACAACACATACACAGATGGACTACACTAGAAGCTAGTATACAATAACATACATCTGTGCTACTGTTGCTGATGTAAGTATCAGCTTTTATTGCTGTCACGCTCTTTCACAGGTTACAGTATTCTCACATATTTTAATTAATCAGGCTTTCTAGCCCCCAATCTCTTTCCTACATAATCAGAAGAAATAGACTGGGGCTTTAAAAGTTGACCCTAGTTAAAGGCATATTGAAGAAACTTAAACATTTTAGCATTACAAACACAGAGATGTTTGTATTCAGATTCCACAGCCCCGCATGTCAAAGTACTTTAAAGAAACAAGATTACCCAAACAAACAAAAGATTGAGTTGAAAACTGAAAAATTCCTGTAAGTATTTAAAAAAAAAAAAAGAAAAAAGAAAAGAAAGTATTGCAATACTACTTGAAGAGTGAGACCAAGTAGTGATCTTCAATTGAAACCTCAGATATTGTTAAAGGCTTTGTATGTCTTTCCAATTTCCACAGCAGCCCAAAGCTCCAGCCAGCCTAACAAGGGCTCTTTGGGGATTTTTCCTACCTGTGCCTTCTTTCCAGAGGAATATATGCAGGCAGGAGGCATGCCCTGGACAACGCAGTGCCACCCCGCTGTGGTACCCAGCCTGCCATCACTAGCTATGCACTCACCAGTTTCCACCACTATGCCCATTGCCCCCGACAGCCCTTTCTCACCCCTTACAGTTTTGATCCGTCTGTTTTGCAGGCTGCCCAGAAAGCAATGTCTAGTGCAGCGGCACCAGGTCTGCTCTATCCCTGACACATCCTTGTCTAACTCAGTCTTAAAAAATTCCAGACGGGCAAAGTCTCCACTTCATCTCAGGGAATCTTTCGCAGTGCACCACAGTTAAGCCTACATTATCTCCTGTCTCTAAAGAAGGGAGACAGAAATATATCTCTCCACCATGTAATCACTTTGGCATTTTATAAAAATTCATGAGGCTACAAAGAGCAAAGTGAGGGGACAGCACTAACTCTCAGTGTTTCTTTGTCAATTACTTTTTCCAGACTTTTGATAATTTCTGTGACTCTCCCTTACATTCTGTCCATTTGGACTCATGCTTGCTCAGTCTCCAGACAGCACACTTTGTACCATCACGTTTCCACTTGTTTCTATTATTCCAGCACTTCAATTCCCTCTTCTAATTCATCTCATGCAAATGAAAGCTCAATGAGTTTCTCAAGCAAAAAACTGGACAAATACAGAAAAATATAGATTTACCACTAAAAAAGACAAGTGTTGAGATCTCTTCTTATCTTTTTCACCCTGAGAGAAACTGTCAGACAACTAGGATTTCTTGTGTAGTATAACAAAACCACAGGGGAAACTGAAGGACTAACATACATGAAACACACAGGGTTAAAACTGAGCTAGGATATAAAATTTCTCAATGCAACTTGTATGAAACAGCTGTTGGGCTCAGAGACACTATACATCCCCAGCGAATATTAAGCAAGTCAACAAAATTAAAGCCTTATAAAAGTAGCATGAATAGATACTTAACCTTATAATTTCCTCTACATTTGGGTATTTGCAAGAATTGGCTTCACCTTAACTCAGGATTAAGGCTTAGAATTCACAGAGTGCAATACAAAAGGTTTTTACTTCTGTTTTAGAAATACTGTCCAAGCTGCCAGGTAGGGTGCTATAAAGCCGTTTCTTTGGAAGGTCTGAGGCTAATAGTATGGTATTGTTCCCTACTGTGTTTATTGCAGCATTAGAAAAGAATACACACTTATTTAAAAACAACTTCAACGTGTATCATCTTGCCTGCATGACAGAATCCTTTAGAAATATACCCAACTATGCAGAAGCTCTAAAATGGCATTAAATCCATACTGTCTCCTCTGCATTAAGGCATTACATGTGTATTTCCATCTACTTGTACTGTCTTCTGCTTCATTAGCACGTCACAACAATTTCAGAAGCAAAATTCTTGCCACAGTGTGCAATGGCAGAAGAATCTGTGTAAGAATATTTTGAGTTACAATAAACAAAAGCACTGAAGCAAACTGAATACCCGGGACAGAGCAGTCGTCGGTGCCACTATTGCCAGGTGCAGAGAAACCACTGTGCAGAGCAGCATCTTCCACCCCAGCAGGCCACAGCAGTGCACAGCAGATCAATCATTGTTTTTAATCTCATTACCACCCCAGGGTTTTCTTTTCCCTAAAACTAGTTTGCTTGCCTTTTGATAGCTTAGGTTTCTTGTCCTTAGGTAACCACAAAAGTGACTAACATGAAATGACATAATTTGTCTCCTATATATTCATTTACACACAAACTTTGAGATAGTTCAAATTAAAGATGATGTTTAATCTGTCAGGAAGTTACATACGTGTCTGCTGCTAGCACTCATTAAAACCTAAGCGACTCAATATCTGATTGCATTCCAATAAAGAACGGATGCAACAGAAAATGTTCAGTTCTTAAAGCTGCACTGGCAAAGGAGGTTAAGTGCAGTGCGGTGTCTAAGTTTAGGCTAATGGTGTGCTTTTAGAATTTATATATAAAGCACACATCTAGTCATTGCAAATAAAGTATTACAGCACATTGCTTTGGAAAGAAGTCTCAGGATAACACACCAGTCTGACAGATGAACATTTAAAAAGACTCAGATTTCAGGGTCCCAAGTTAGTTCAGCTATTTTTAATGATTGCTGTGAATATTGAATATTAAATGAATAAAACTAATTTAACAACAAAAACATTACTTATTTCCTTAGAGCTGTTTTATATTTAATTCTTCTCAATAAAATATCCCTTGGGAGGTCTATGATAGCTTTCTGCAAAGATCTTTACAGCAAGTGGTAAGGTAACCTATCACCTTCTCCCACACACGATTCATCTCTTTGTCAAACCAAAACAGGCACAGAAAAGAAGGTGTCAACTGTTTTCACAGCCAGCTGGAATCACTGCTAGCAGGGCCAGCCCAGAGCTTCAACCTATGAGAAGAGTACCTGCACCAGTTACCACTCCTCTCTTAGCCCCGGTGCAAATTCAATAGTTTGACAAGGTTTCAACAGTTTTATCATACAAGAAAAGACAAATTTACAGTAGGAAAGAACCCAGTCTCCAGGCAGGAGACAAGAACTTTTGGATCTTTCAATCTTATTTTTTTTTTTCAAGCTGGTGCATTATTAACATAGATTTTACGAAGAGATGCAGCCTCAAAAGCCGGCAGCAACAGACAAAGCAACAGACAAACAGCTCTCCTGCTCCTCTCCCTTTCCTGGGCTGAGTTACAAAAAACCAAACCAAAACAAACCCCAGAAAAGCAGTCATTTGGGAGAGTCCCAGGTAGTAACAGAGGCCTTGGAAAGATACAGATGGGATCATTCTCCTCCAAGCCCTTTGGGATCAACCTCCTCACTGGATAACCTATACTATTTAACTTACGTTGGATCAGCCAAGCTTACTCCCCTCCTTACATATCAGGGTTCGCACAACACAAGCAAAAACATCCAGCCACCATGGCCCCAAACACCTGCACACACAGAAAGATCTCTGCCTAATGTTATCCATCCTTTCCCCAAACACAGCTTCCTGAGATTTTTGGTTAAATGCTGGCCAGAGCCCATGTCCCAAGCCCACAGTTTCCTTCCCTGTTGCCTCCTGACATGGGTGAGTAGAGCTGGAGCTGGCTGCTGCCCTGTGAAACCTCTCCCACACCTGCTCGCATGCCCAGGGCCTGAATGTTTCTACTTCCAATTGGACTTCATATACTCATACACCCACAGGCTCTTTTTTTTTTTTTTTTGGGGGGCGGGGGGGGGCAGCAGGTGGGGCAGGGAACAAGATACACAAAATTAGAACTTCAGAATGAGGTGCTATGATGTTAGGAAAGATTTGACTGATCGGATCTGAATTTTCCCACTCAGAATTCAGCACTGCTGGAAATTATATCTACCCCTCTCCAAAACTGACATTTCTTACCACCCGTTCCCATCCAGCACTATTAACCAGCCTTCCTTTACTACCCTGACTACTGAGGACATATTTTAAGGTACTGATTATGGCTTTTCACTGGGGCTGAGCAAGAAGTGTTTGAACTGGACTTAGCAGAAACTGATATTAGAAGTTATCTGCAGCATAAACAAATGTCAGCATAAACAGTGACACACAGAATGAAAGTAATACCTCTCCTGGGACAGGGCAAATGTAAAGAGATTCTTGGTATTTTTATATATTCTTGCTGTAGGCATACAAAAGAATTGCACCAGAATAAATATCTACCATTCAGAGACCATATTATAAATAAACAGCACCCTGAATGGAGTACTGTTGTGAAATACTGTATGGATGGCAAAAATAACACCGTTAGCTACAAATTTTCAAGAACTCTTTTATTGTGTGCTACCAGAACCCTCTACAGATGAGATCTGAATCCAAGTTGCTACATTTAATTACTAAATAAATCTTGAACTAAATCTTCTGAGCCGATTTTAATAATTGAAGAATTTCCTGCTACAAATCCTTCCAAAGGAGAAAACTCGTATCGTTTAATATAACTGTATGGCTTTCTGAGCTGTATAACATGGAAGCAGAAATTATAACTGTAAAACATTACTGTAACTATGCAACATCTTAGGTTTATTTATTATTCATAATCCTGTGACATTCTTCTGTTGCCTATCTTGCTGCACAGTTGTCCTGCTGGGTCACACAGCTCTGGAGAGGCTTGGCAGTTTTCAGTAGGGTTAGGCTTGAATTAAATCCCCAGACTTTACCACTTCCATCTTTAAAGATCCAAGTTTGACTTTCAATACAGAGCTGAATTTGGGTTTAAGCCTCATTAACAGCACCTGAGATTTTAAATAAGCTGAAATTCTAAACAAGAGAATGATTTTGTAGGTAAAGACGAAGCCTAGATTTTCAGCATGTACAAGCCAAGACCGACTTATCTGAGGGTGTTTTGCTGCAACATGATGAAAATATTGCTGCTTAGACTGGTTTAATCCTTTTTAATGAAGCCTAAAATTTGGGTTAGATTTATTCCAAGGCATGTAAAGCAGAAAATACCTAGCTATGCTAAAAGCTAAGTTATGCTACGAGAACTGCTTCCATTTTCTCAAAAATGGATTTCCCTAAAATATGCTTAAACATACACAGTCTGCTGCTACTGTCAATGGCCTTACTGCTTTTTAGAAAAAAAATATAGCCTGCTTCACTTCAAATCTGTATAAGTCAGTGAATGATAGTTAATTGCTCAATCATGTAGTGTGTACAGCTGGAGAGCAAATAACGTCTGTTCCAGTTTCCCAAGCTTGTTTTAAAGCACGTTCTTATGGGTCCTTCTGTAATTCCCTCTGCTCCATTCCTTATTCAGGCATACATCTCTCTCCATCTCCTGAACCAACTTGTTCTATTTTTGTTACCACTTTAGATTTAAGGTAACGATGAGACTTTTGTCCTTGGTCTCCAGACAGCTGAAAATCTGGGTCTGGATTCTTTCATCTGTTTTATGCATGCTAATACGCCTGCGCTGAGCCCCGCTGCTTTCTGATAGGTCCTAATAAGAACAAGTTTCTATATGTGCATATCCAATTGCAAAAACTGGCACTAATGTTTTCAACATACAAGTATTTTCAATATTTATGATGTACAAGTGTTGCTTTCAAAATCAAGATGACCAATAAGACCTCCTCATTTTAATAGAAACATTCCCACACGTGTTAAATACTTCAAACTGCTTATAGATGATAGTACAGTATATTAGCATTAATTTATGTTTGCTAGTCTCCAAACTATTTTTACATTAGAAGATCATCAATAAAAGCACAAATTCACTA
Source organism: Opisthocomus hoazin (assembly GCF_030867145.1). NCBI lineage: Eukaryota > Metazoa > Chordata > Aves > Opisthocomiformes > Opisthocomidae > Opisthocomus > Opisthocomus hoazin. The sequence goes on from NC_134425.1 coordinate 14,698,859, forward strand.
GGAATTTAATGAAGATGAACAAAGGGTATTTTTAGTGCCCTTTTAAATGGTAAATTCTAGAAACATAAAAGGCAAATATTCTAAAACTTTTCTTCAGATACTTTTGAAAAATCCCACTATTCAAAAATATTCCTCACTATGTAAATATTCCTATTAGGAATAGGACTTGAGAATTCATATGCTTCAGGCTCTATGACAACAAAATTTCCATTTCAATTAAAAAACCCACAAAGCCACCTAAGAGAAGAAAATTTACATTTTTTCCCCTCCATGGCAATGCAAACTTCTAGATAGGACATCAGTGCTTATAGTTCAAAAATCCTTTTTTAAGTATTTTCTTTGCAAAAAACAAAATGAGATACTACGGTCAGATGTTTGCTATGTAGTACAATGAAGATTAACCGTGAGATGCTTTATTTGTATCTTATGGTTGTCTTCTAGATCAGCTTATTGAATAAAAGTTTTGAGGGATCAGTTCAAAATGAGAGAGGAGACTGCTCCAATTTGGACATTACGATTATGCACTAGCAGTACCATACATTGGCTAAGAGATAGACACAATCTACGTTTCAAAACAAACCAGTTGTCATCAAATCCTTCTCCCTCGAGGTCTTTCACAGCAGCACTGAGGCAACAGAGAACACTGGATGCAGCACAGATGGGGCTGATTCCAACCTCACACATTAAAAGTGGATTATCTATGTGTGTGATTTATCCTCATAACACGATAGAGGTGATTTTACCTCTTCTATCTTAACTAAAAAACTTAAAATACCTTAACTTCAGCAGGAAAAAAAAGATTCCCAGAGGAAGGCAAAATAGATTCAAAGACACTGGGACAATGATGCTCGGTCTGTACTTGTAGCAGATGCTCTTAAAACCCACCAAAGCTAACAAAGGGCACAGAACAGGAATGAGGTTTAAAGGTAAAATATGCTATCTGTTATTTAGTGCACTAAGCTGTTCACTAAACTATTACATCATTAAATGGGAAAACTGCAATTGAGCAAAAAAGTTCATTCTTTGTGAGAGATCATATCTCACTGTTTCCTTACAATCAGTAATAATATTGGTGCTCTCTGAAAAAATTATTAGCACTCTAGAAATATTCAGACAGTGCAAACATACCCACCAGCAGTCATAGCTTCACTACTCTTTAAGTTATAACAAAGCAAAATCTTTGAAGAATACAAGTAGCCAAAGAACAAAAATAAGGTAAAAAGAGTGCAGAATTTCTATTTTTTCATAACATTATCTGTAATTTAAATTACTCGCAGAAAGGGAACTCATCCCTCTTTCCAATGGGAGACTTGTCAGCTAGCAAACTAACAGCTGAAGATCTTTACCTCAAAGAGGCTAAATTATTTGCATTTTAACTATAACCTAATTCCAAAGGAATTGTGCTTGTGTAGCATTTTCTAACAGTTTATGCAAGCACAGGACAGCCAAGAAGAAACAAGGCACGAGCTGCATACAATTCCAGATTCCTAATTAACCATACATATTACAACAAGCAGCGTCACTGCACTAAACAAGTTAACAAGCAAATTATTCTGCTATCAAGCCAATGCTACAGAGACAACAGAATTTCAAAGCATGGCAAAAGAACTAAGACTGCGTTTAAACCCCCTTCATAAATAGGTAATCCAATTTGTTTTCTTAAAAATTCATATAATAACAGCATGTAAATGCTAGAACCAGTCTATCCTGTTGCTTTGGCATCGTATAAACACAAGAATGAATGGCAAAGGTTTTGCACACGTGAAGTAAATGTCTATTCCCATAATCTTTCATATGCTGTATAGACATATTCAGTCATCAGGTGTGCTTTTCATCCAGTCCCCTTCCCATACTCATGCAACAACAAGACCTGCCTCCAAACTGCACATGAAAGATATTTTTGAACTATTTTTCCAGCTACACAAGGTTATACTCTACAGTTCATTACAAATTATTTCAAAAGTCACCAACAGCAGTCCTTCTAGAAGAAACAGAACAAATAGACTTAGTGGAAGTATGTAATAATGTAGAATAACACATGAAAAACATGATGTCTTCCTGAAATCAAATCTGTACATATAGAAAAACAGAATACCGTAGCATATATTGAAAGTGGATCCTAAAACACACCTCTCCTACCCTCAAAGGCAGGGCTACAGACTACATCTGGATTAACAGGAAAAACTGAGTAGGATTTAATTATTCCCTCTGCTGAGAAGACAAGAATGACTGCAGAGGATGAGGGTAAGGAAGCAGGGAGCAGTGCTCAGCAATCACTGGCTCCTCTGCATTCTGCCGTGGTATGCTGACCTTACAGCCTTCAGCTTGAGCCATTCCCTCATGCCCAGATCAGTAACATGCACTAACTCAACACCAGGAAGTAACTGGTGATGCTACAGGAGGGGTCATATCCATCAAGCATAACAAAAACCTGCACGGAAAGATTTATATGAGGCTTTGCAATACAGCTGCTCATAACAAGAAGGGAGCAGCAAATATCTGACACCCTGTATATCAGTACTGAGGAACAGCAGAATCCTGTAGAAATAAGGGGCAATCAGAAATCATGCTTAACTTCTTTAAAGTTTGGGTTATTCTTTCTTCAAAGGGAAAAAATAACTGCAAAAAAAGGACATGCAACTACACTGTAATGTTAAAAAAGAAATCCAGATGTCATGGTTAGGACCACAACACAATTATTCCAAGGAACCCCAAAACTTATGCTCATCATCAATGAAACCCAACTGCAACCCAAGACAGAGTTCTACTGGGGAGACAAATCAGTACTACAAACATAATAAGCATTCTGGGTCTCCTTTGTCAGCCTAAACCTCCATCTAAACCCTCAAGTCTGGTGGTCCCTCTTGACTGGAAGGAGTGCTTCCTTGAGGCCCTCAGAGAAACTAAATACTTGCTGTCTGCATGTGCCTGCTTCTGCTCATCATCATCTTCTGAACCACAGGGACTCCATACAAGGTAGTGTGAGTGGTTATGGCTGGGTACAGAAGGCCCACAGGTCTAATTCCATTTCAGTACAGTTCAAAGCAGAAAAATGAGACAAGATGTTTGCACTGTGGCCACTTCTGCCTTTCTTAAAATTTCCAGTAGTGAGAAGCAGCCAGATGCAGGGATTATTTAGATGGCTAGCTGAAAATACTATATGAGATCTTGTACAAATGTCACAAATACTTGTGACAAACACACGCCCTCTCTGCAGCACTGACTATAAACTAGTCTGAAATACTGCAGTGGAGGAAGTATGTCAGCCTTTTATAGGGTTACAAAACCAGAAGATGTGTAGATTATGGATAGGAAAAGCAATAATAAAAATCAGTGACTACTGATTACTTACCATAATCATATCTGATTTGAGCCATTTCAGAGCAGCAAGGGTATTTATTCCCCCCACTTGGGGAATGTATTTCATATAAGCTATTAACTATTAGCAGTCCAGAAACTGTGGGCAAGACAAATAAGCTAATCAAAAATGGGTGCCCTTCTAGCAGTTACACTGTGCAGATCACTTATCAAGAGAGGCCTGGTTCCACGTTAAGAAAGAACTAGAAACTGGGGAGTAAGGTCATAGGCTAATGCTTACTATCATGCTAAGAAAACCCAAGCACTTCAACCCTCACGTGATAGGGATGCAAGCAGGTGCCTAGCAAAAGCCCGAAGAGGCAAATGTTAACTTCTACCAGCTGGCAGTAACTGAAGACATTCATGACCTGTACTTCATCAGTTATTGCAGAAGAGCTCCCAGATGAGATACGTTAATAAAGCTGAAGCCTAATTAAACCACATCCTTCCCATCTCATCCTCCCATGTGTCTGGGAAGATCAATGCAAACCAAGGCAACCCAAGTGGGAATCATTAGATGCATCTGTGAGCCACACCAGACCAACAAACAATTAGACACACAGTGTGCCAACCAGTACAATGAACCAGCCTTATGGTTATGATCCTATCAGTTTAGCTTTCCTCAAGTGTACTTCCAATTAATTATAAAACATTTATACAGGAACAGTGGCATCTCTAACTATCTACTTTAAACACTATTAACAGTGTCAATAGACTGATTTCTGTAAGTAAAAAACATCGCATTGCTCTTGCTGGGAAAGTCTTACCCCACTGAAAGTTTCTGTGCCATTCAGCAAGTATATAGTTATATCAATATAGCTGTAACCTCTGAAGGAAGTGAATGGGAAATATGTGTAAACATAGTAGCAAGATAATAAGGTTCCCTAAGAAACAGTGATTAACACATTTCAATGAATAGCAAAAGAAAGAATACCTCCATTTTTTTTGGAAACCCACTCAACGATCTATTTAAAGTTTAAAAAACAAAATGAGAAATACATATGCTACACATTTGCATTCATGGAGCTCACATCTTTTTGCAAAGATCAGTGTTGCCATTTTCTTGATTAGTGCATTTACCCGTTCCACATAAGAGTGCAAAGTTTGCAGAGCGCTGCGTTTGCTGGGTTGAGGCCTACACACACATCTGCACACCCAAAACAATGAGAAAGGACTTGTAAACAGGAGACTTCGCATTGCTGTCCTGAGTTACAAAGGGATCAAATGGCTGGTAGCCAGAGGACCAATATTCTGCAAAATGATCTGCTCTTCTTGTGTCAGTTACACACAAACCTTGTGGTTCAGCTCCCATTTAGTAAATACAGAGAACACATTTGTCTATTTTTGTGACACTACTGACAGGTTCGGAAAAAAAAACAAAGCCAAAAACCCAAGCCCTATCAACTGAACCAGATAGTCTAAAATATTACCAGAGACCAGGTGGACTTCTTAGTCTGCAACACCGAAGGCAAGACATTTATTTTTACTTGCATACTTTCTACTTTGTTTATTTGCTTTTTGTTTTCCACAGTGCCTTAAAGACTCTCTCTTGCTGGTATAGATCATTTATCAAAATATATTTGAAGACTGGAAGATTAATAGTCAATTCTGATTCAATCCAAGCAATTTCAGTGGCTGGATGTGGTTATCTGGTTTGCAATATTAAAAAAACAAACACTTCCCCCTCCAAAAAAAAACCCCACACCTGCATACCTTAGCACTGTCAAAAAAACCCCAAACCAATCCAGATCAACTTAAATGACTTTGGATCATATGCAAAATCACCGGGTCTCAACTCCTAAAACGAAATTCAGTTTTCTGTTTAATCAGAAAAACAGTCAATTCAGTATAGATGTTACAGGAAGATACACTAAGATTATATAACTTAAATATTCCTTTATCAGATATTTACGTCAATCAATATTGCTTGGTAATAATAATATGTATTATAAATGATGGGGCTATCAACCTGAAGTCATTATTTGATGTAAAAGGAGCTACCTAAGATGTTACAAGTGAAAGACCACAGGGATTTTTTTTCAGGTTTCTTTACTATACTTCATGAAGTTTGCTGAGAGCTTTCCTGTGAAATAAGTTTGTGTCAGAAATTCATTTTGTGATTCATGGAAATAGGGTGTTTGCCTATCTGTGTTGCATGTACTTTCAGCGATTTCACATCAGACAAAAAAAAAAAACAATCATGTGGTACAACTTTTGGACCATACAAGAGAAAGCTACTCTTTGCATAACTGGGGGCTGGAATATTGACTGCCAATACAAAAAAACAACAAAACACAACAGTTTCAACATCTGCATGACTTTTTTTTTTTTAATAACTAATATAGGATAGATCAAATAACAGAAAGGAATGAGGCATGCTCTTTCTAGTACAATCAGCTGTGTAGTCTCTGGCTATCAGCGATTCTTGATTTGATGTAAAGATTTAAAATTGTATTTTTCACTTCCATCTGACTGTCCTCAAACATCAGTCTACACCTGGTCTGGCAGCACAACTTTTCCACAAAACCACCCTTCACAATGAAACCTTTAAAGAACCGCAATTTGGATCAGAAGTAAATCTCGTATTACCACAGGATGCGGAAATCTGTCCAGGCACACATTTCAGTGAAGCAGCATCTAATTATTTCCTCTCTTAGTGGATCTTTCTCACAGCAGAAGCTACAAGGAATTTAAAACAGTACCCACCAGTTTTAAAAATATTGCAGGTTTATGACCTGGCATCTGACTTGTTTTCGGTTCCTTTTTTGAGGCTTAGCAAATTTCAATTTGATAATAGCTGCCACTCCATCCCTATGTTTTAGGAAGCTCACACATGTTAGAACTTGCCAAATGGAGCTCTTGTCCATGCTAGAAAATTGTATCCATTTGTTTATTTTCCTGTGAACAAAAGAGTATAAAAATGCTGTACCAAAACAAGAACAAGCATACTGACAGAAGTCACTTATACACTGACATAACTCCTACATTACAAACTTTTTCTGAAGCTATCACTATAACTACGTATTTCAGTAAAAACAAACCAAAACAAAACCAGGTAAACCAGCTAAGCTGAAGCACAGTATTATTAGTGTTAATGTTTACCTTAGCACGTGCAAGATGCAAAAACAAAAATTAAGAGTCACATCCAACAATGAACACAGCAAGAATAAACAATATAACCTGTAGCATAGCTACATTTATGCGATTTATTGATTTGTTTGTGACCATCATAACAACACTGTTGATACTAAGGATAATCTTAGAATGCTTTGGGTTGAAAGAGACCTTCTTGTCTCTTTCGTCTTGTAAAGGTCATCTTGTCCAACCTCTCTGCAGTGAGCAGGGACATCTTCAACTACATCAGGTTGCTCAGAGCCCCGTCCAACCTGGCCTTGAACATTTCCAGGGACGGGGCCTCCACTGTCTCTCTGGCAACCTGTGCCAGTGTTTCACAACCCTCATTGTAAAAAATTTCTTTCTTATATCCAGTCTAAATCTACCCTACCTTAGTTTAAAACCACTACTACCTGCCCTGTCACAATAGGCCCTGATAAAAGATTGTCCCCATTTTTCCTATAGGCCCCCGTCAGATACTGGAAGGCTGCAGTCAGGTCTCCCCAGAGCCTTGTCTTCTCCAGGCTCAACAGCCCCAACTCTCTCAGCCTTTCCTCGTAGGAGAGGTGCTCCAGCCCTCGGATCATTTTTGTGGCCTCCTCTGGACCTGCTCCAACAGGTCCATGGCTTTCCTGTGCTGAGGGCTCCAGAGCTGGATGCAGGGCTTCAGGTGGGGTCTCCACCAGAGCAGAGGGGCGGAATCCCCTTCCTCAACTTGCTGGTCGTGATGCTTTTGGTGCAGCCCAGGATACAGTTGGCCTTCTGGGCTGCAAGCACACACTATCAGCTCATGTCCAGCTTTTCATCCACCAGCACCCCCAAGTCCTTCTCCTCAGGGCTGCTCTTAATCCTTTCGGCCCCTAGCCTGTATTGATATTGGGGACTGCCCCGATCCAGATGCAGGACCTTGCACTTGGCCTTATTGAACCTCATGAGGTTCACACTGGCCCACTTCTTGAGCTTGTCCAGGTCCCTTTGAATGACACCTCGTCCCTCTGGTGTGTCAGCTGCACCACTCAGTTTGGTGTCATCTGCAAACTTGATGAGGGTGCACTCGATCTCACTGTCTACGTCACCAATGAAGATATTAAACAGCACTTGTCCCAATACGTACCCCTGAGGGACACCACTTGTCACTGATCTCCCTGTGGACACTAAGCCATTGACCACTGCCCTCTGAATGCAACCATCTAACCAATTCCTTATCCACTAAACAGCCCACCCATTAAAACCTTATCTCCCTACTTTAGGGAGAAGGATGTTGTGGGGGACAGTGTCAAAAGCTTTACAGAAGTCACTACATGAATACTTACTTGCTTCCTTCCTTCCTTCATATTTCTTACCCAATTTTTCCTCTCTTCCAAAAAACCCAAAGAGATTAGTATCAACAAGATACGTCTTATTAAAGGGTTAGAAGAACAGAAATAGAAACTGGAGGTATGTTACTTGCAACTAATACAAAGAGGTGTTGAGGAAGTGTCAGCTCCATATACTGCGTCACTGCCTAGATCAATTGTAAAACATACATAGGGAAGCTGAGATAGAAACAACAAGTTTTTGTTGCAAAAGCTACAGTGAAATAGGTATGCTCTGAAGGAAGAGAAACAGCAGGATGTAAATGAAGACTGCCTGAAATTAATGCAAAACTTGCTCGGGCCTGACGTATTAGCAAAATTGTTCAAGAACACTTCACACACATGGAAACACAGCCTCGAATCTCCTCCAAGGGCAGCAGGATTTGGGCTGAACAGTTAAGGAAAGGCAACCTCTGAAGCTTGCTGTAGTTACGTGTTCTCAAGTTTCCTAATCAACAAGGATACTACTAAATTGGGTACTTCAGATGACAGGAGTCCTTTTTTTTCCTGTCCTCCTATGACAGGCAGGGAACTGCTATTCACTAGTTTTAGACAGTAATTTTGAAGCGCACAGTACATTTTAATTAGGCCAACACTGTTTTACGCTTTGTATTAATTGATTTATTTGTTCCAGTCAAGGATATGAACTTCTCATTGATTTCTACTAAGCCAAATAGTTGAAGGATGATACACGTACTGTAACTTGATGTTTTCCAGAAAATGGCACTAGGGAAGAAAGTTTCCAGTTCACCTAAGTTTTCCAGTCAAAATGGCTAAGCCACTGCAACCTCAATTCTGCAAGAAACTTCAGCACTGGGTTAGTCCCACTGAGGAATGTGATAACTGCCAGCCAAGGAAGGCGCTTATGCACGTCGTGTTGAATGGTAGATTGTAAACACAATTCATCACCAGTGGCAGCTACTCAGTACGTTAAAACACTTACATTTTTTTATTCCAAATCATTATGCATAAGATAGTGTGAATAAAGATACTTCAAATCAGAACCTCTTCTTCGGCATTTAGTAGACTCAGCAGAGATGCCAGACTTGTATTCCGTTAATCCCTTTAGAATAGAATATTGTGATCAGGAGAGCTGGAGAGCCCTACAGCAGAGGCTGTGCCTGAGGATTTCCCGTCCATCAAAGGACAACATTACATGATGGCTTATATGCTGCAACCAAGACTTTCTATGTTCAGGCTATCACACAAATGGAGGAAGGGTGCTAGTGCCTGTTTTTCCTCGCTGTATCTCACCGTGCCCTAACTTTCTTCACAGCTGAACCTTCGTGAGAATTAATGAACAGTTGCCAAAGACACTCTTTTTTTTTTGCAAATACATGATATTTTGAAAAAAAAAGCAAGTCCAAGTCTCATTGTTACACCACAGTCGCATACTGAATGCTTGCCAGCATATTTGTGAAACTTACTGAACTTGGAAGGTTTGTCTCCCAGTCCTCCTCAGAGGTTATAAGCTTATTTCCAGCTACTGGATGAAATTTCATCAATAGATTTTAACTAACTTTTTGGAAATTTCAACCACCTGATATTGGGAATGTCAGTTCTAGAAAGAAGACATTCATCTGCTCAATGTAAAAGATGTTGCAACTGAAAAATAAGGCAACTAGATATTTACATCATAACACTTGCAAGTCTTTGATGCAAAGCCAGAGAACTGGCTGAGATCCACTGTAAATCTGCCCTTGTAGCACTGAGCAGAAGAGCAAACCTCATGCAGAGAGAACAGGGAGATATCCCATTTCATTAATGCTGCACTTGACAGAAGGAGGACCTGTGACTGAATTTTACTTGACAAAAGGAAAACTCCACTTTCAAAGTGAGCGTGATGGAGTTTGCTTAGTCTTGGTGGGTCACCCATCTTAGAGGACAACCTCCAAACTCAGATGGAGTAATTCTGAATACCAGTCTTGCCAATTGCTTTTATGAAAACAGAAGACCATGAAAGTTTGCAATTCACCAGCTCTCATATGAACGATGGTTAAGAGGAGGAATCCCCAGCTAGTAACGACAATGCTTCAAAGATTTTCTTTTCATCAGTGCACTGGGCACAGAGCTGTTATTGAACAGAGTACCACAGAATGAACTACTAAAACATTGCTAAAGGCAGTAGCTGTTATTCACCTTTACGAGTCATGAAAATGGGAGCGTTGAGTAGCACTCCCTAACTTAGATGAGAGGTGGAAGTCAAAACTCTTTTTTAAAGAGCAGCCTCCAGACATTTGCATTAGAAATTCAATGTACTCTGGATCTGAAGCTTTCCTAATACTTCCGAGCTATGTGTTTTGCAAGAATATCTGGTTTTGAGATGGAATTTAATTCTTGGTTTAACAAAAGCAGAAACACTTCCTTAGTTTTGCCAGTCTGCAGTGTTCTCACAGCCTGCTACAGCACAGGTTGAATGCACATTAATATTGACTTTTTACAAAATAGCCACTGGGCTAATTTGCAAGGATTGTTTCATTAGGCCTACCTTCACCAAGTCAGACAATGGGTTACACCATGATCAGGCATATGCTACATGACAAGCAGTGAAAAAATATTTTTTCTTTCTTCAGCAATAGTACAGATTCTATGAGTTGCAAAACAACTGCAGCCCTAATGGAGACCATCAGCGAGAGGAACTGCCATGTTAGTACTACACGACTGTATTCTTAACCTATACTTTACTCTCATCTGCTAATGGCTCCCCATTGCATTCCTACTTTCACAACTCCTGTTTTCTCAAATACCTTCATTTCTTTTGCAACGTAATGTTTCCAGTTCCTCTGCACATGTCTTTCTATAGCCCCACTGCATAATGCTCAGCCTTAACCCATGAGTCTGTTCTGACCTTCAACGGCCTGGGGAAAGAACACAAAATCCAGCACAAACACAGTTTTCCACCTAATCTGAGTTTTATCATGAAATCCCACTTTGAGACTCAATCTATCATAAAATTAAAAGTTTCCATCCATTGATCCAGTTAAAAGAACTATTAGGGGAGAGAGGATGAAAAGAAAAGGATCCTCAGCAATGCTACTCAACTTGGAGAGGTAAAATAAAGTAAACAGCAAAACCACTTGCAACGGCAACAGTTTACCTAGTCAAAGAGTACACCACCACCAATTTCTTGGAGCTATATTAAGAGCCCATTTTGCAGATTAATGTAAAATTATAATGGAAACAATGCTTAGAATTGCAATAAACGTTTAATTTATTGCTTTAAATCTTATGCATTTAACAGAAAGTATTTTTCTTCAAGGCAAGGTCTGTGGCTATTTGCATTTAGGACTTGCTCCCCTCCGCCTTTCATACATAGATAGATAGTAAGACTAAAGTGTAATGTTCCATTATCCCTCTTTTCACTAGGAAGAATTCAGCTAAATCGAGCAGCAGTGACAAAGCAACTGAGCTTAGTAAATGCAAGCTCTCCCACACCACATTGTCTAAGGCTAACTGGTAAAGCAACATACACATTTTTAATCAGATGTTTTGCTTGCTTACTATATGCAGTTTTGAGAAATTTCATTTATGTCTCATTTTTTGATGATTAAGTACCAGGTTTGGATGAATGTGTTTTAATGCATTTGTGAATCATTAGTGGGGAAGTGTTGATAATGAGGACAAAAAGGAGAGGAAGAAAGTCTGTCTCTATAAGCCATCCTCAATATTCTTATCTCTCTTCAAAAAATAGTTAGGTATAAACGTCACAAACCTACAGCAAACATGAGAATTACCAACGTGCTGAGAGAATGTTTGGGCCAATCTGTCCAGCAGGGTCTTTTACAGCTTGAAGGGCTGAAGATACTGTAATTTCAGCCTGGACAGCTAACTGTCCTAAACTCACTGCAGAAGCAGAAACTGCTCACTTACCTGAAGTACTTACTTTTGAAGTGGACTTTGACAAAGCACACCACCACCAACATAGATTAAATTTCTGCATCACACTGAGCAATACTTAGCTGTGCAGCTCAGTTGCCCATACCCTTCTAAATCACTCTTGTCATATATTCAATCAATGTCTGGTTAATAATTTAGAAATGAAAAATATCATGGAGCACTGCTAAAATTTTGCAAAATCATCTCTTCCAATTTAGAACTTTTTTGCAATGGTGGACCCCTGAATTATGTCCAAACTCTTGATGACATGTTTCACTTTTTTCTGTTCTGTTTAATTCTTCATTGATTAAAAATATGAAAAATATTAGCTGGATTGGGAAAACTAAATTAAGAAAAACCCCAATGTCCTCCAGCTAACCAGGAACGATAGCATAGATTTCTTTAAATGCTTTTAGTCTTAAATTTTAATAAGTATACTCTTCACAAAATAATAGTTTTAAATAGTGACATAAAGCTTCCAGATCACGGTGTATAATTTCCCCAGGCATGTCACATGCATGAGTTAGGTGAGCAGTCAAACAGAAGAGTAATCGAATTTAAAGCATTCCTTTAATAATGTTCACCAGATCAAACACTAAAAAACAGCACAGAGAGAAAGAAGTCCTTCTTCCTAAATGTAGTGTATTATCAATACTGCTTCTATAAGCTATCTACAGTTCTTCAGACCCAGATTTTAAACATTGCAAAGGTTCCCAACTGAAGGGTCAGATTTGGAGTTCCAAAATCTCAGCTGTCAAATTATGAAAGAACATGTGGTGTAACAGAATTAATCAGCATAAGACTGATGCATTGTCTAGCCAAAATAAGTGCAAGTATTGATTTTCAATTCAATCTCACTGTCTGGTGGAAGGAAGGAACAAGAATATCCAGGAGATGGTATATGTACCACAGTGGAGTGGTTTGGGTGTTTTTTTCTAAGCAGTACTTGTTTACACCACTTCAGGGGAAAGATCAGATCCAGAGATCCAGGGTGTTTGTAACCTGCATCACCAGTCTGGATACAGTACTTCCAATAAGAGACTTACAGAAGGGGAAATGAGGGCATGTGTCTTTCCGCCAGAGTTTCAGCCCCTTTCAGTCATATCTTCTTTTACTTCCTTCTTGGCAGCTTGAATGAAAACAGGTCCAAATATAAAACTTCCAAAATAAAAAAATACAATTAAAAAAAATTTTATGAAAGTGAAGCATGCAGCATAAATATGAGTCAATAAATATTATTTTACAGAGTATCAGTGGATGAAATTCATAAAACTGCATCAGATCAGAGATCAAGAAATAGTGTCATCAAACTAGATACATACAGAACTCAATTTGGAAAAATATAATTTTTGCAACCTCAGGGGCAGGAGAGAGAATCGAGCTGTGAATGCCTAAAACTCAGCATATTAAATGACTATGAGACAAAGATTTAATCCGAACGTTCAGCAAATAGGGAAGGATACAAATTAGTACTGCTGTTTCAAATACTAATGTCATCCATCTATCAAAACATTACCTGCTCTAAAGTTTTGTTACAACATTTTATTACTTTTAAGTAGTGAGAGCAATGAAAATAGCATAAGAACTCCTCAATCTATAAAAATCCCAGCTAATTAACTGCAGAACTATAAGCACAGAGCTACCCACAGTCTATTGATGGACAAGCATAGCTTTAGGCACGAATTCTAACTCACAAATCCTCTTAGATACATTCCTCTACAAGCTAGGGAGCTCCGTGGCATAATGTGAACACCAAATTCGGCGTTCTGATAAAATGCCACATAAAAATTAAGACTAGTTTCTGACATGTATCAAGATACGTATGTCAGCTTTAAAATACAGCTTAGCCTAATTTTTCTCCCATCGTCTCAATTTTTTTGCCCCCCTGTGACACACCACTGGTTTCAGAACGTTTTCTTCATTTACATGAGCACATACACAGTACTTTTAGTATATTTTCTTCAATCTGTTCCCTGGGAATGCACATCAAAATTCGGGATTTTGAGATACGCCTTTAGGGCATTCCCCTACTGACTGACCAGTGATGCATTCTGTCAAAATACTGAAAAGTGACACTTTGCCCGCTTTAAAGTTTGCAAACATTATTAAAAGTCAAAGGGGCACTAAAGAAGGTAGAAAGAGGGTATAAAGTCTTGAAAATAGAGAAATGAGACCCTGCTTACGAGAGGAAGCATTTTATTAAATTAGTATGGTGGGCTCTCAAAGAACAAGGAGGATTCTTGGGGATTACTCTGTTTTGGAGAAATTTCTGACTAATATTTCTGTTGCTTGTTGTATGCTTAAAGGACTATTTCTGCTTGAAATATCCCCTTATCTACTAGCATTGATGCTTTTCTTTCTATTTCAAATAACAGCTGTTACATAAAAGCGTGCTAAAAAGCTAAAATTAAAATCTGACGGTCTGTATAATCATGGCAAACACACATCTCCCTTCAAAAGGGAGGGGGAAAGCTGAAACTAAGCATCTCTTAGAGCAGCAGCAGGACGTACTCTGGAATTCATTGGGAACTCCACATCCTTTGTTATACTAGCAAAAGCAGGAAGAAAACAGACAGGCAGGCTATCACTTCAGTACTATTTACCCAACACTGCATTTTACAGACAAGCAAGATACCTTCTCTTGTCTCAAAAACTTCTAACAATTCTGATAAAAAGTTCAGTTAAAAGTAGGGAAGTTGTTAAGAGATTATAATCTATAGGTCAAATCCTCTGAAATACATATTTAATTTTATTTCTGCTGGTGCAACCAACAGTCAAAACCAAAACCTTGTGCTTTACTGTGTCTCTTCCAGTTTCTGTAATAAAAATATAGTTTTCTTCTTCAAAGTTCATAATTGAATCTGATGTCCATATAACTTTTATAAGACTATAAAATTCTCCTCCCACAGGTGAATCCAAGGGGTAATCATCTCCACAGTCTGGAAGTACAGTGTCAACATGCATGAGCACGGTCTTTCACACTGAGCATCTGTAAAATGTATCTTGCAGTGTTTTCCCATTTTTGTTCAGAAAACACATACTGTCTGCAAAGAAGCCACCACACAGCTCTCTGACACAAAGCCATAATGATTCTTTAGAAGGGCAGGCAGATTTCAACAGTCAGAAAAGTGGTCCAGTCCTGCTCCGGATACCTAGTTACATATCAGAACACTATGAATTCCTAAGTTCCCTAGTTTTACATAGTGTGACATCATTTACTACTTATGATTTATGCTGAAAAAATAGCTAGAACTGACTTAAGACTGGAAATGCAGCAAATGCGAAAATGCAATCACAGACAGCTATGTAATTATTGTGGAAATAAACAGAAATTGTCTTCAGTTTAAAAGGAAAAAATACCTTCAATAATGTAAATACAGACTTGTACTATTGTGTACACTCCCATCACTACTGACAAAGAATCACTACAGAAAACTTCTGTATGTACATGATAACAGAAGTGCCCATGGAGAGTAAGACAAAAAAGAAAATGATCCCTTCAAGCACTCATCCAAGTATATATACTTGATTGTTTCCAGAGAGATTGCATAGAGGCTTTGAAATCTCTTCTAATACCATGTTTGCTCAGTGATCTGTCACAAGGTATAGATTCTTTCCTTTATTAATACTGTGCCTTCTATATCTATCTATATAAATTCAGTCAGATGTCACAGGTGAAAATCACTGGTAAGGGCAACAAGGTATTTCTCAAGTGCTGTTCAATTAGGGAACAAACATTAGGAACAGTGAAACAACAGAATTATTACTTTTAAAAAAACCTGGAAGGTTTGGTTGTGGGTTTTTTTTTGGTTTTTGGTTTTTTTTTTTAATTGCTTTCAAATACAATAGCTCATATTTGAGCATGACAATCCTAGTATCAGTGGTAGGCAATAACATATTCACTAGGAATTTAGATCACAGAGTGTCCAGAGGTGCTGAAAAACTCTCTTGACAATATTAATCCCGGTCAGATAGATTTCTTGCACTGTACCATTTGCAAAGTTGGGACCATATCTCCTCCTGTAATTCATGCAGCTAACTATTCATCTACTGAGTCTAGAAAACCCCCTCCAACTGCTCATTAGCTTTTCCACTAAAGCTCTTAATCATCTTTTGATCCCCACATGATTCTACCTTCCTGAAAAGCACCAATCAGGGAGCTTTGCCTGATTCTGCAGAAGGCACAGAACAGCTTCCAGAAGTATTGGCCATTTTCCCTTCCTATTCCCTCCACTGGAGAGTAATAACACAAAAAAAAGTTTCAGCCTCTCTCAGGTGATGCAGGGTATATCCATCCTGGGATATTTTTCACTATATTAAAAGGAATGAACTTAGGGGAAGAAGCATCTGCCCCACTTCAGATGAGAAAGGTTGGGCACCTTGTCCCTGTATCAGTATGTTCTGTGGTATAAAACATGCATGTTCAGTGAAGGAAACAATTCATGCTGAAACATGCACAATATCATACTAAAGGGGAAGGAACAGAGAAGTTTTTTTCTGCTATAGCACAGAATTTTTAAGTAGACTAGTACAGATGACAACAGCTGATCTAACAAAGACATCTGTATCTCCAAAGAAGTGAAATAACAGTTTAATTAAGAGGAAACACAAGATTACATCCTGGATAAGAAAGAACAAAAAGTTTTGGGGGAAGAAATAATTTTGTCCAAAATATATTTGTTTAAAAAAGCTATAGGAATTAAAAAAAAGAGACTGGCCCGAAAGGCAGTGTGTGCCACCAGGAAGAGAGCCCCCTGTAACAGATGCAACTGTTTTGATGGCAAACAGTAAAATCAGGCTTATGTCCAAACTGTGAGGGATTCTGTAACAACTATTAGTTAGTAGTTACTGTTTTACCTTTCCTTGCACATAAAGTATTGTTTTCTGTAGCAGTTATTTGTTATCCTGAGATGATTTTGCCAGATCAACTCTCAGACAGCTAATTATTTCACCTACTTTTCAACTATCTTTCTAGCCTCTCACTTGAGCTGCTGTTTTGTTATCAAGAGTTATTAGAACCTTGCCATACCTGTGGCTTTCAACCAAGCACTAACAACGAAATAGTGGCATAAGATTCCCAACTTCCATTCAAAATTACTGCCTTGTTGACACCAAAGACAAAAATTCATTGTCCAAATGAATTGAATAGCTTCAAAGAACAAAAACGTAGTAATGTGACTTCACTGGATATCTAAACTCTTGGCCTGAAACTAACAGGACTATGTAAAATAATTAGATCAATTCACCAAACACACCAAAATAACACTGAATGCTGAAACAGAAAAATACGGAAAATACAGAACTAAGTTAGATGCAGAATTTCACAGATACTGCTTTTTGCATGGAGCCAAGATCCCCATACCAGAGGAACACAGCACAGATCCCTTCCACTTGCGCACACATCTCATCACCACAGCCTACTGTTGATCCCAGTAGCAAGACAGAGTCCAGGTAACCTGTTCTGGCCAGATCACACTGTTACTCAGCGGCATCAATGAACAATGGCCTGTGGTGCAAAGGAAGACAATTCAATAAGGAGTAGTCAGTGGTGAGAGGAGCTGGGGTGGGAGATCAGCTGACTGACTAACTAACTGCCTTCTAACCAACATCCTTTCACTTGGTCCAATTCTTGTACCACTTATATTGGTATTAGCTTTGGCGGGACACTTGCTCTTGACAGCATAACCAGGCAGATCATCACCAAATCACTGTCCCTTACCTCATTCAGAGATTACTCTGATTCCCATACTCTCTGCTGTC
Organism: Opisthocomus hoazin; assembly: GCF_030867145.1. Classification (NCBI taxonomy): domain Eukaryota; kingdom Metazoa; phylum Chordata; class Aves; order Opisthocomiformes; family Opisthocomidae; genus Opisthocomus; species Opisthocomus hoazin. The sequence goes on from NC_134425.1 coordinate 14,716,321, forward strand.
CAAGACCATGAAAAGAGACCCTAGACGCCAGACCAGCTTCTCAGTGGATTGGTCTTGTTTGTCCCACATCTCACTGTAGGGACCCTTCTGTAGCACTGTACTCAATAAAAGATGTCCCAAGGCTGGCCTCCTGATACTACTATTATGTAACTGCATAGCACTACTACTAACAATAAATTACTTTGTGCACAAGGAGGAGATAGGCCAGAGTATGAACATTTGAAGCATGAGGTGTTCTGTAAACCCCAGTTTTAACACAAATGCCTAATCCCACCACCAAAGGATTAATTAGCTCAGTTTACGGCAAATGGTTTAATTAGAACACCGTCTGCCTGAAGTTTTTCTGATGACTAAAAGAGCCTAGAAGTAGATTCAAACATATGCTACTACAACAATGTTAGAATAATAAAGCAACCAGACTTCCACAGAAATCTATGGAATAATGTACATCATCTTATACCTATTAGAATCAGAACATTTGAAGACTTGATTCTCCTTTATGAAATCCATGGAGCTTCTGTTGCTATGTTAAAGCGGTAGCATCAAGACCTTTACAGCTGACTGTACTAAGAGATTATTCAGGAAGATCTCTGTAAAGAGCTGCCTGGAAGCAAATGACTAGTAGCAATACTAAAATATCTATTTTTTAAACAAATAAAAAAACCCCACCCTACTTTTTTTTTTTTCTTTCTTTTTAAGGTATTTTATTATAGATGTCAGGCACCTTGCAAATCTTCATTCCACTGCACTCCAGATTAAAAAACATATGTACCAGGCTGAGTTAATAGACTGAAATTAATTAAAGATGGAGCATGTATATAAGGGCCATGTAACCTACCAATGTAGTATACGGTAGTACTCTACCTACTACTCTTCTCCCTACGGTGTAAGCATACCTTGTTAACATTTATACTACTCCTATATGTACATACTATGAATGGAAAAACAATACGATTATTCATCATTATATGTATTTTTCAGATCTGTGACATAGAATTTATAAGCATGAAGGAAAATGGAGTTTACAGACTGATTAGGTCAAATTAAAATTTTTACATAATTTTACAAACAGGAGACTATGTTTTATTAAAACATTAATATCCACACGTGTTCTTTAAACTGATATATGGAGCCAGTGTTCTGGCAATTATTTAGTGATACAAGATTTCTGTATTCCATGAATTGCTGTGAAATGTTCTACATGAAAGAACAACATGTCTAATTTTACTCTGAAGATGAATGATTTGTCATGCAGAAATGTCCATTAGATTTAAGCATTACTAAAACCAGAGTAATAAATCATAATTTTGCATCAAATTAAGAAGCAGCAGCTTTCTTAGTTTGGTTATTCAGTCATGATCATGATGAATGGACATTCCAGGACATTCCAGGTGAATTTCAAAAAGCATCCAATATGCTTAAATTAATTTGATTTTGTTTTCTAATTTTTGTTCTCTCTTCCTCTATGAATGAAAGACTAGAGTTGAAAGTAACATTGAATACATCAGTATTCATTGTTGCACTAAAAAGCGGATTGTTCTTGTTCTCACAAGGAGTCCTACGGAAGTCAATGGGACTTTACAAAAGTGCCGGTAGAAGAACATGATTGAGCAGTTCAGAACAGTTACTGAGCCTTCCTTTAAGTTTGTATAGCTCTGCCAGTGAATCTCCATGCAAGGAAGTATGGTGACACAGTGCACACAGAAAACACAAATGCATCTGTCTGAGCAGTTTAATTTGTACATGAGGATTAGCCCTTGGTCTAAAAGTTCCAACTATCAAACATTCAGTTCCTCTAGTTCTGTTCATTCTAATTTTCATTACAGAAAAAGAGGGCATGCTGAGAGAAATCTGCATTTCATCTTACCTGCAGGGTCTGTCTCCAAACATTCTGTGAAATAAAACATAAGTAAACCACAAAAAATAGCCAGCACCAGCGTAGAGAAAGTCATCAGCACTGTACAATTGCAGCTGCTAAGTCAGTCTAAGTACTTTCAAAATACAGTTGTCCTACCTTCCAGCAAGGCCTTCCCAATACTGACTTCTGCTGCTAACTGGTAGCAGATATGTGATCCTTGCCAGAAATCATTAATCCAGATTCTTCTATATTCTACTTATACACATGTATTGCTCTTGTTATAGAAACAAAAAAAACCCAGTTATTTCCCTTTGCAAAAACCATCTCTATCTAAACTCCACCATAAAATTATTGCAAATCTACTTTATTTCACAACTTGTTTCCAAACAGGGTAGGGGAGAGTCCATATCCTCCACAGTATCTTCCAGGGTATTACTGCATAAAAACTGACACCAGAACCCACTATCTCAAAAAACCCCCAACTTGCTTGCATGCTCTGGAAGAAAAACTGTGGAGTCCTCATACCATGAGCATCTTAAGTAATGATCCAAAACCTAGTATTTCAAGTTGCTATAGTAGTTAAGATCGGCCTTTAGCCAAAGCTTTCTAAATTCATCCCCCCATATCCATGCATAATGATTGTTTTAAGAAGTGCAACAAAATTTAAACCTTTTTTATGGCTTGCAACTTGGTCAGACTAGGAATGTTTTTAAGTTTTGGTGTTCTGGCTTTTTTTTTCTTCATTGAAACACACATGCCAAATACAACTGAGACCTTGTTACTAAATTTCAAGCATCTGCTCTAATGTAAATAGGAGCTAAAGGCTTTCAGAAAGAGAAGTAAGAAAAAGCCAGCATATTCCTGTAATCTTGAAAACAAATCATGCAATCTTTTATGAACCTTTCCGTAAGAAACAAAAAATCATCCTGAAACATACATATGGATGTTTCCACTATGAAAACCTAAATTCTGGCAGGTTTCTAAATGAGCGAAGCCAGAAAATTCTCATTTTACTCCTAGTGGGCAATGACTTGTGACCAGAGCTCCTGATCACTACAATACATACCAAATAAATAACAAACAGAGTGTCAACCTTACCTACCTATAATAAGCACAAATATTCTATAGCTCTACCTTTGTGCCTCAGCACATATATGAAATAAGGGGAACATCTTTGGGTCTACAACACATCACTTTCAAAGCAAGCTTAGTGTCTGAGTCTGAATGAATTCTATTAAGAGGGCAATATTCTATTAGGTGGTCTGAGTGTTTCAAGGGTAGCAGGAGAAATAGTAAAGAGGGCATTAGAACAAAGTAAAAGAATTTCCGTGATCAGGCAGACCCATCTGAGCTGAAAAAACATGGGAACAAAATAAGCTTAAGGCCCTCATTCTCAGCAGTGCTCCAGGAAAGCAATTTGAGCATGAGTTTCTTCAGATTGTACAGGAATACTGAAAGAGCACTAGGGTAGTAAGAAGCAGAAGAGATCAGAACTTGGAAAAATTCATGTAATGCTAATCATAGTAATGTCTGAATTGGAAAGGAATGTACCAAGGCCAGCATTGCACTGAGAAGCAAAATACTTAAAAGAATAATGAATGCTGAAAAGACCTCATAGGAAGCCCTGTGTAGTAGGATAACACTATTGTCTGTGGCCCTACCTGCCTTTCTGCTATCCTGCTTCCTTTCTCTCCTCCCCTGGATCTTCCATTGCAATCTGCAATATATTTGCTCCTTTCCCACTGGAAAAAGCTCCATTCAAGATGGTCAATGTTTTAATTTGTCCTGAGATGACTGGCACAATCCACTGTGGCACTCTCCCAGAATCTGAGTGGGATGCATTGCTATCGCAACAGGTTAACGACAGCTTTGAGGAGCCATTCATTGATATAAGAGATAGAAGTGTTTATAGCTGCTGGGTCTCCCAACCAGCTGTTTCAACAGGTATCTTAACATTAAATCCAGTTTCTTACAATGAAGGCATGTGTAGGACAGCAGCTCAATAAATCACCAACCAATCAGTGAGTAGGCAAGCATATCCTTGCATATTTGGCCACCCAGAGTCTTCTTCCAGGAGCTGAGGAATGGCAGTTGGGAGATACAACAACAAGTATGATGACGTGAAAGCCTGAATGAGTTACTGTTGGGAAATGTTATTTTAAATGTGATAATAAATAACCGCTATGATCTCCCAAATGTTCAAAAGGGTTCATTGGGAAGGAAAGAAAACAAAAAGAAAACAAAGAATAAAAGCCCCAGTGAGCTATCTTTAAAGAGTTACATCTGCCCAGCCTGGATAAAATGTGGAAGGGGCCCAGCATCGATATGGGAATTGAATTATTTGTTTTGTTTGAGCTTTACTGAAGAATATGGAATCTAACTATCCATCCACCAGGCAATCTGTCAGTACAGGAAGAGCAGAGTCAAACTACCGGCTTTGCTGACAAAATGTTCTGTGTATTAGTAGCAAGGAAGAAAAAACTAACATCATGCCAACAAACGTTCCAACTTGAAGTCGCCAGTCACAGAAAAGACTATCTTGCAATACTAATTATCTTGGAAGAACAGAGATGGTCCTATTAAATACAGTGCTATATAGTGAACAAATGTGAACGAAACTAATTTAGGACTATGCCAAAGGAGCAGACAAGCAAAATCTCTCAGGCACTATTGAAGATTAACGTGGTCAGCAGAGTCAGAAAATGTCCTGAACAGAAATGAAATGGAAGAGAAGGAGAAATAGATAAGTTATTAAAGAACACTGATGAGGAACACGTTGTCCTGGACTATAAAGAAAAACCCTGTTAAGCTTCACTTGTAATTAGAATGTGTTTAATCACTTATACAGATATACAATCACCACCTATTCCAGAACACTGGCTAGAGAAAACATGCTGGAAGCCGGCCAGATGTTGAAGTTGCTGAAAAGCACTAAATCGCTTTTATTGCACATACAATATAAATATTAAATAAAGAAGAGAGCAAGTCAGACACCATTTACAGAATTTCCTTTTGAAATTCATTTCATACATGGATTTCAAGGTTTTTATGAAAATTGTTTAATTTCAATGTGATTTCAAACAGAATTAATGTACACAGTGTACATACAAAGAGGTTGATTGCTGTAGGAACCTCCCCTTACAAAACCAGCTCCAGGAAACTCCATGATTTGCAATCACACTTCTGTAGTACCCCGATGTTCCCTTTTTCCACACATACTACATGATCCACTCTGGTTGCCTGAAAGTCCAGAACAACAACTCTGTCAAAGAAGAACAGTTCTTCATTGCAGTAGCTTAACTCCTTAGGAGAGGGACCTCAGATCCCTTTCTTATAAATGCCTGTCAAGGAAATAAAGAATTTCAAGGGTAAATCCCTACTAAAACTGCCCTCCTCCCAAACTTGTAGTTTTTATTTCATTATATTGATTCTATTATACTTTATATATAGTATAACATACTAGTCAGGAGAAACACTTAATGAAGTCTGTCTCCCCATATACACTTACTCATGATGTTTATTAAAAGTGTTCTGACTAGGAATTAATACTGAAAAGCCCACCAGCTCTTTCAAAGAGCTTCTTTGTAAAGGGCTTAATGGTCATCACTTTCAGCAGTCAAGCATATCAGCAACCTGAATAGCAAGACCCTAACAGAGGACTAATAAAACAGGCTTTCATTTTGCAGAGCGCTTCAAGGAACAGAACTGCTCATTCTGACACTGGATTACCACAGTGCCACTTAAAAAATAAAGTTTAAGACTACAAATCTAAAATACAGAAATTCAATATCTCATACTTAAACAAGAGATGTGAAGTAAGGTTAGCAAAGTGGTAGTGCCACTGGAAGAGCAAAAATAACCAGTTTTAATACAAAATAAAAAAAAGCAAACCCTCCCAAAACCCAGACTCTCCAGTCAGCTTCCATCAGTTTTTTCAGCATGAACTGATGATACACTGAGACAAGCAAGAACACTCGGGAAACACCTACTACTCACTAAGTCTGTTTAGACACCTGTTCAGCCTTTGGCTTGCAGTTCAGTGCAACAACACAATTCACGTTACCCAAATTCCACAAGAAAACTGATTTAAACAGATCTTCTACCACTGATAGAACATTTAATGAGGGTAGACTTGGCTGGGTATACAATTAAACTTAAATTATTAGAGAAAAAAGAACTTCCTCCATAATAAAAAGTTATATATTACTAACAGACAACATCTGCATTACCTTAGGATAAAGAACTATACAAGAACCATGTTATCAGGGCACATAACATACACAAACACTAGGATTGGTACATGTTATAAGTATCAACTAGCATTAGAGATTAACCAATGCTTTCTTTATCCACTTCCCTTTAGAGAATCACAGAATGGTAGAGGTTGGAAGGGACCTCTGTGGGTCACCCAGTCCAACCCTCCTGCCAAAGCAGGGTCACCTACAGCAGGCTGCACAGGACCCTGCCAGGCGGGTCTTGAATATCTCCAGAGAAGGAGACTCTACAACCTCCCTGGGCAGCCTGGGCCAGGTCTCCATCACCCTCAGAGGGAAGAAGTTCTTCCTCCTGTTCAGCTGGAACTTCCTCTGCTTCAGTTTGTGCCCATTGCCCCTTGTCCTGTCACTGGGCACCACTGGAAAGAGTCTGGCTCTGTCCTCCTGACACCCACCCTGCAGATATTTATAAACATTTATTAGGTCCCCTCGCAGCCTTCTCTTCTTCAGGCTGAACAAGTCCAGCTCCCTCAGCCTCTCCTCGTAGGAGAGATGCTCCAGTCCCCTCACCATCCTCGTAGCCCTCCACTGGACTCTTTCCAGTAGCTCCTCATCTTTCTTGAACTAGGGAGCCCAGAACTGGACACAGTACTCCAGATGGGGCCTCACTAGGGCAGTGTAGAGGGGAAGGAGAACCTCCCTCGACCTACTGACCACACTCCTCCTATTGCATCCCAGGATCCCATTGGCCTTTTGGCAGCCAGGGCACACTGCTGGCTCATGGTCAACCTTGTCGTCCACCAGGACACCCAGGTCCCTCTCCACAGAGCTGCTCTCCAGCAGGTCCACCCCAAGCCTGTACTGGTGCATGGGGTTGTTCCTTCCCACGTGCAGGACCCTGCACTTGCCCTTGTTGAACCTCATCAGGTTCCTCTCTGCCCAACTTTCCAGCCTGTCCAGGTCACGCTGAATGGCAGCACAGCCTTCCGGTGTATCTACCACACCATCCAGTTTGGTGTCATCAGCAAACTTGCTGAGGGTACATTCTAACTCTTCATCCAGGTCATTGATGAAGAAGTTAAACAAGACTGGGCCCAGTACTGACCCCTGGGGGACACCACTAGTTGCCAGCCTCCATCTAGACTCAGCGCCGCTGATGACAACCCTCTGAGTTCTGCCATTCAGCCAGTTTTCAATCCACCTCACCAACCACTCACCCAGCCCATACTTCCTGAGCTTCCCTAGGAGGATGTTATGGGAGACTGTGTCGAAAGCCTTGCTGAAGTCTAGGTAGACAACATCCACGGCTCTCCCCTCATCTACCCAGCCAGTCATGTCATTGTAGAAAGCTATCAGATTGGTCAGGCATGATTTCCCCTTAGTGAATCCATGCTGACTACTCCTGATAACCTTCTTTTCCTCCACTTGCTTGATGATGACCTGCAGGATAAGCTGCTCCATCACCTTTCCTGGGATGGAGGTGAGGCTGACCGGCCTGTAGTTCCCTGGGTCCTCCTTCTTGCCCTTTTTGAAGACTGGAGTGACATTGGCCTTTCTCCAGTCCTCGGGCACCTTTCCTGTCGTCCAGGACCTCTCAAGGATGATGGAGAGTGGCTCGGTAATGACATGCACCAGCTCCCTCAGCACTCGTGGGTGCATTTCATTGGGGCCCATGGATTTGTGGACATCCAGATCGCTTAAGCGATCCCTCACGCAGTCCTCCTCGACCAAGGAAAAGTCATCCTCTCCGTAGGCTTCCTCTCTTACCTCCAGGGCCTGGGTTTCCTGAGAGCCTGCCTTGACACTGAAGACTGAAGCAAAGAAGGCATTCAGTAGCTCTGCCTTCTCTGCATCCTCCGTCACCAGGACACCCGCCTCATTCAGCAGCGGCCCCACATTGTCCCTAGCCTTCCTTTTGCTACTGATGTAGCTGAAGAAGCCCTTCTTGTTGTTTTTGACATCCCTTGCCAGCTTCAATTTCAGGTGGGCCTTGGCCTTCCTCGTCGCATCCCTGCATGCTGTGACCACATTCCTTTATTCTTCCTAAGTGGCCTGCCCCTCTTTCCACATTCCATGGACCTTCCTCTTCCACCTGAGCTTCGCTAGAAGCTCCTTGTTCAACCATGCAGGTCTCCTGCCTCCTTTGCTCGATTTCTTTCTCAGGGAGATGCACCGCTCCTGAGCGTGGAGGAAGTGATGTTTAAACAGCGACCAGCACTCTTGGACCCCCCTGCCTTTGAGAGCTCTGGTCCACGGGATTCCTCCCAGTAGCTCCTTGAAGGGGCCACACACTTTATCTAAAAACATTCTAGGTGAAAATAACTGAGGTATGTAGCATATTCTTAAACATATATTTATTAACTTTATTAACTTTTTAACTCTAAGCTTCTGACCAAGCAGAAAAAATGTTTGTAATTCTTTCTCTTGTGTGTTTACACACACACAAATAGGCATACAGCTATATGAAATATATGCAATATATGCAAATATGCATATACATAAAATATCTATAAAATATCTTTGACAAGAAATGGTAGTGTCAAGCATCAGAGTAGACCTCAGGGTACAAGCAAATTCCTGCAGAAAGTCAACATCCTTTTATTTTTTCCATAAAGATCTGAATGCTAGTCTAACAGCACTGCATCAAAGAAACTCTTCTCATTTAGTTCTTTCATCTGTCAGAAAGGTACGAGATGTCCTCGCATGTGGAGTGGGTCTGACCCTGCTGTAAACACGCAACAGAGCAGGGCCCATGAAGCAGTCACCCTCCCTGGCGAGGCAAAGCCCCAGCTCCCACTGTATGACTGTCCACCCACCACCAAGGGCAGCAACTGAAGAGCTTTCTGGCACACAGACTCTCAGCAAAATAAACAGTCCTGGTGCTTCTCTAGGGACTAAAAGAACTTTGCTCCAAGCACAGGTCTAGGTCTACAAAGCTCACATTTATACATCCATTTTAAAAATAAAGGGGGTTAAAAATTTCACCACGAACAAAGCTCAGATATGCCATGTAAGAAATCCTGAAAACTAGTCCATTTTGAGCACCTGTGTAACAAACTGATTTTTTAATCCCATAACCATTTGAATAAAGCAATACTTCTGCCACTCCAATCAATATCTGAGACCTCAGAGTAATATATTCAGTGTCATTCAGGAAAAAAAGAAAAAAAGAAAAAAATCCACCAGATATGACATTCCTGATGCTAACATTCAACCAGAAAAAATGCCGCAACTTGACAAATCAAATAAAACCAAAGCATCTCCCTCCAAGGCAGCTAATGAAAAGGCAAAAGTCCTCTGCAATTGACCTTAACGAAGCTACAGTGCTGCTGTATTAAAACAGACATATCTATCTGAATAGAGTTTCATGGTTCAGAGTTACATATGCAAAAGTCATGCAAAATGAGAGTTATTCCCACAATTGTTTAACATGGTTCAGCGACTTCCTCACACTGAGGGTATCTTTTCCTCTCCTTCAGCTAGTGCTGCATCAACTGTGTGCACACATGTATCTATGAGCAATGATAAGCAATTATCTAGACTTTATAGTGGAGACTATTAAATGAGGATTGTGACTTCAGTTCAGCAAAGTAATATTACTTTGCTAATTAACAGTACAAAAGGATTAGATATTTCTTCTGAAGGGAATGCTGAGAAATTAAGAACGTGCTGTTGTCATTGTAATATTTAACACTGCTGTTGGTCTTAACCAAGTACATGTAAGTTTATTTTATCTATGTTAATTATTATGAAGCTGAAATAAATCAGCCTGAGATCCTGCCCTTATGCAAGATAGCCTATATTATAAATAGGACACTTATGCCAGCCTAGATATTTTATGGCACTTTTTAAACCCAAATTATCTATCACAAACTAGTTTGAGAAAATATCAGGACTAAGGGCATTGGACTGTCCCTTAATGATGAGAAATTGTGAGAAATTTCACAAATTATGAAATTTTAGGGTACATATTTACTGCAGGGTTCTCTTGCATAATAAGGGCTAGAGCTTTTCTCCTCTAATTCCCTTCCAACCATAAATAAAAACCTTTCACCCAAACTTAATAATGCTTTAAACCTTAACAGCAGCTTGACTGGGATTTTTGCCAAAACTACAGTATATTTGCAAGTCAACAAGTTGAGTGAAAAGAGGACCAAGAATAAACATTTCTACCCTGACACCTCCTAAATACTGTCAGTTTAGCACCTCAAGCATGGACCCAGGCTGACTGCTCAGACCTTGTCTACGTGAACCTACATGGCACTCTCATGTTCGCTCTGTCATAAAACATAAAAATGTCCTGAAAATTTTCAACAAATTTTTACCCTACAACCCATAGAAGCTGTAGTTCAAGAGTCAGGGCCCTCTGAACATCACACCCTCAGCCACCACAGGCAAAACTCTTATAAACAGCCTTCTCCACAGATGGATACAGATATATTTTCCCATAAAGCCCCCCAGTGCAAATCTTGTTCTTTTATGAAGATGTGTTCCAAAACGGAGTAAAAAGTCATACATTGGGTATAATTAGAAGTTACTATTTCCACTGAAGACATTGATTAGTACATTTTACTTCTACACAGTCTTTTCAGAGAAAAGAAAATAAAAATTAAAAAAAAAAAAATATCGAGGTACACATATCACTCCTCCTTGCCAAATAACAACCTCTTACTAGTTCACATTTGCATTTTACTTCCACACTGAAACAGACTTAAAAGAATCCGAAATCCACAAAAACCTACAGCTTCCAACATCCCAAAACAAACAAAGCTTTTGAGATACCTCAGTATATTATAGCTAATTAAAAACAGCAAACAGAGAATCTCATGCACTTGCCAGTTAATGTACCATTAAAGTTGTGTGTTTATTCACATACAGGAACTGTAGAGATGGCAAAAGGTTATTTGCTAATCGCAGTTAGGCCAGTGTGAACCTGACACCATAGATATTTGTGACTTACATCAATGAAACTCTATCAATAAGTGATAAAATGATTTATTATTGGGATGCTCAGACCATTCCCCAAATATCAGCTAATAAAGTGTATGTATTCATAAGGCTTCCATTAGTAATGTTTCACTGTACTTTGTACGGATTCGATTAAAAGCCTCTTCTTCAGCCCTTTTCTGAGTAAATGACCTTTATCCCTCCATCACAAGAAGCAATAGATGGAAAAAAGCCCGGACAAAGTTTCTAGGCTCCAAGCTTTCAAGTACCAAAAAAACCCCAAACCCAACAAAACAAATGTAAACACACACCTCACTGGGTTATTCTTGTATTTCCTCTGCAGCTTCTCTCGTGCACACAATAAAGAGTGGTTATATACTAGATAAATCCACAGGAAAACAAAACACACAAAACAAACCACCCTAACCCTACATGCTCATTTCAAAGATCTATATAGAAGTGTCTTTTTTCACACCACTATTAAAGCTGGCAGCATTAATAACACTTCATGTTCATGTTGGCTTTGGTGTCCTGTCTGCCCAACACACACACACTCCCCACCCCTAAGAGCAGTCAGCTCACTTTGGCAATTCAGCGATACGTGGATAGGTTTCTAGAATCCTGAGCCTGCCAAATACAGACTAGAAAAATTGATTACTTTCATCACAATAGGTGCATTTGCATGAATGAATTTTTGATTGTAGCGACAACTGTTAAGTCAGGATCCACAAAGCAGAGCAAAATAATGGATTAGTCACCACAGCTTCAATTAATGGTTTTGGTTCCCGGTGGCAAATCAATGTCTATCAACTCTGACTTTCTTGTCAAAAGCAGGCAGGCAACAACACCATCTATAGCACTTAATTTACAGATCTTGTAAAATGGAAGCAAGAACTGACAGAAACATCTGATTTTACCTCAGGACAGCATATAAATTGTACTCTGCTCTTCTGCTCCATCTTGAAAAGCTTTGGCTAGAAGGGTAGAATAATTCAGTATTGCTGAGAGCAGAACTATGCTCTGGGTAATCGTTATCTTAAATCACATTTATGAGCTCTAAAATAAATACATCAGCTTCCTCTGATTTGGACTAATGTCTACTAAACAATTTTAGTTCAGTAAAATTAGGATACACATGGCCTAAAAAAAAAAAACTTGAATGGAAGAAACTAGGGGATGGAGAAAGCATTACATATGGAACCCGCAGTGATACTCACTTGTTTTGAAGAGCTTCAAGTAAAAAGCATCAGAAAACAAGGAGAAATAAGGCACAAACTCACACATCACATTAAGAACAGAAGAGCAGAGATATAACAGAGGATAGAGGAAGCTTTAGTGAAAAATTATTCAGTGTTAGATACAGTGTCATATAATGTAAATGATCAACTTGTTCACTGGTAATAGTACTTGGAACGAGTCATCTTACTACAGCATACTTCTGCATAACAACTCATTCGTGTACGGTAACAGAATGGTCCATGAACCAGAAAATTATGAAGGACTGTTTTCTCTTTGGCAGTTGCTTAAGGACTGTTTTCTCTTTGGCAGTTGCTTAAGTTAACTGTAAAAACATCCAAAGACCTCACATAAATTTTGTGGAAAGCAAGAGGAACAGAGCTTAACACTAAAGAGCAGTCAGTGAACACACTGAAGAGCACATCGCAGAATGCTGGAGCTTCCCCAAATGGGAAAGCGCAGCAAATTCTGCGCAGTTTCTAGTGGTGTAGCTCTCAGTCTAAACATGCCTCAAATATGCTTGATACAAATTTCTTCATACACCAACGCCACAGGAAACCACCTCAGCTCTCACATGCATTTAACATAAGCAACTTCTGACTGATGCAAGTGGCCAGTGCAACCTTCTCCTTAAGCCAAACTAATGCACAGTGGCTTCCTGGGTTTTTCCTCTTAGCTACAAAAGAAGCAGGACATGGAGCTGCTCTATAGTCAGGATAAGGCAGAAAAAGGAAGAACTACAGGAACAACGCCACGTTTTAAATTATTTTCTAACCATATAAGGTACAATTCCTAACAGGTTGCAAACAACAATAAAAGCATTCTTTATCCCAATAAAGCCAGAATTAACACTGCTAAGAAAGAACTGCTGAGCTAAATAGGAGGAAATATCAGGCCCCCTCTGGTTCTAAGGTAAGACAACATCAAAATTTGATATGCTTTGAGAAAGACTAACTCAAATCCATGAGCTTCAGTTTTAAGGAGTTTATATCTATCGTGTCTACGAATTCCTCAAAATGAGTGAGTTTACAGTGATAAACTTGGAGCACTAGTTCCGCAACAATGAAAACTATAGCGCAGCGACTAGAAAGGAGTTTTTTTTAGTTCTCCTAGAAAACACATAGCCCTGATGGTAAAGCCATTTATATCCTATTTTCATAAGTGAAGTGTCAGCAGAATTGTTCTGGTAGCAAAATACGCCATTTTTGCCACATCAGTACATTTCTAATTGTACGAAATTCCTATTGCACAAAATGGGATACTTGTCTAAAAAAAAAAAAAAATACAAGAAAATTCAAACTTTTTTGAAGTGTCCTGGTGGTCAAATTTGTCTTTTATTAGGAATATTTATTTTTCTATTCTCTCCTTATTAGCAGCAGTAGCGTAACAGCTTTCCTATTCCATCTTTCTACTTCAACCTTTATAATCCCTTGGATCCTTCACACAACCAACCTTTTTTCCTATTTTCATAACAACAGTAAAAAGATGTGCCTTAGGAAGTCATCGCTTCCAGGTTGAAAGTTTACCAGCAGAGAAATGCTTGAGCTGGCAACAAGAAGCAACATTTATAACTAGATATATGCTTCTGCAGCCTTTTGCAATAGAGAAAATGCAAGTTCATAGGATCACAGTGAATCCTGCCTAACTGGACCTTGGCTCAAAAGCAAGCCTTGGTGGTGCGCGGGGCCATTGTAAGTGACAGACAGCCATATGAGCATGCAGGTCCACTGAAACAAATGGTGTACTTACACTCTAGAGCAATTTTTTTTTTTTTTTCCCAATTTACAATGGCCTATACACAGCAAGAGTGATGTATTGCTGATCCAACAAAACAATGAGTCCTGAACTAAAAAAGTTCTTTTCATCACCCAGTCCCTCCCTTAGACTTGGCTTAAAGCATTCATGTAACAGCATGGTTTCACTGCAAAGTATAAAAAGAGGAACAAACCCTGTTCTGTTTTGGGCTTTCGTTGTTTTGCTTAAACTACCCAAAATAAGATTACTCCAACAGACTGAGAAGACCATCTCACCACCTACTCTACAGTGACAGACAAGGACGCAGACAGCACAGAGCCCTGTAGGATGATGTTTGTTGATCTTTGTAAAATCCATACAAAATTTCTTGACTAATCTTGCCACGGTAGCTTATCATGGATATCATGCATAAGGAACTGCAGTTACACAAGTGCCTAATTGGTGTTTTTGCAGAATGCTTCCTGCTGTTTATATTCATTTCCTTTCCTCTGTTTTAGCCCATTACTGTTTCTTGTGTCTGTACTGTGTACTGCAAATAATCTCATTCTACTAATTCCTCTCAGATATGTCCTAGGCTACTGTCATACTCTGCACTCACTTTTCTTCTCAGCTGTACCAATTCTGTTCTCTTGGTAATATAGTGTGACCCATAATTCATTGCTTAGGTGGATTTCATTACTCAGTACCTTTTCAATCAAACTCTTCTTACATCATCTTATTTCAAGCCTCTTTAACAGCTCTCTACTCCAAACACTCCAATCTTAACTACAAAGGCATAGTGGACTAGTTCTGAAAAAATCTTACCCGTGCTAGAAAGGTTCACACAGTCCAGGCAGAATTCCTATAATTCATGGATGATCTCATTTTGTTTCTCTGTGATAATCAACCACTTTGTAGTTGTGGAAAACAATGAACTGAACAGTTGAGAAAAACTGATAACAACAAGCTACTTTGCTACAAAACAGTGTCATGACTCAGGCCCTGAGTCTGCAAACTCCACATGACTCCTGCAAAGTCAGGCTCAGGACCAGAACCTTTGTTACAAGTACTTTGAGAGTGAACATGAAATAAATAAGGAACTTCTAGGGAAAATGTCTTTTGATCTATGCATATTAAATACATTTTAAAAATTGAAGGATTGGCCTCCATTCTTTTCCACTCAGTACTTTGGTTTATAGTGTACTTACGATTTAAGCATATACCTAAAGATAAGCAAGTGCTTAAGTATACTGTTCAGTCAGAATCATAAGGAACTATTTTTACTTATACTATAACTCATCTATTAGTCTGAGTCAGTATACATTGTGCTAAGTTTACACAACTGCAGAACAACAAGGTGTTTCCAGTTCCCTTTGCAATAAGAGAAATGACAGATGATAAAAAATAGATAAGGAAGTACAAGAATAAGAATTTTCATAATTAATTGTATCATCTTAAAGTCTCCTAAAAAAAATTTACTTTCCTATTACATAATAAGTAGCAACTGTTCCAATAACTTGTTTCTCAGTCTCTATAGTAAGCATTTTCTAATTAATGAGAAATACACTACCATCAGGACTAAAACTATCAGTTATCCACAAGTGAAACATGTTAAATGCTAACTGCCCACGAGTTCCATATTAATGGATTTTAAATGGTGTGGAAATGCATTATAAAGATAAATCTAGACCAAGACTTTCAAAAATTATTTATTCCATCAAATAAAATGGAAAGAAGACCTCTATTAAAACAGCTATTGGACCGCTATCATTACAAACTTGATCATATACTTCTTAACACAGCCTGAAATATTTGCATCTCAGAAACCAGCACTCATAAAAAAACTCAAAAATGAGATCAGAAAGGAAGATAATTGTGCCAATAGAATAAATTTAATGATACAGGAGACCCAGTGCTTCACTGATGCAAATAAATGCATCAATAACAATGTGTCCATATATATAAGCACATACACACACATATATAATAGTCTTAAATGGTATGTGAAGATATACTAGCTCTTGAACATGACTGTATTTCTCTGCCATCATCAGAAAACATTTTAATCACCAGCATCGCTGTTGTTACTAAAGCAAGTCAAGGTAAAACCAGATAATCTAAATGGTCCCTTTTGACATTAAGAAAAAGAAAGTTTTAAAAAAATAATACGAATCTATATCTTTTATTTAAAAGGGAACTGACGGTTGTTTCATTTCTTGTATGTCTGCCCTGCCTCTCTCCCTTTCTAGAGTAGACTGAATAAGCTGAAATGGCAAAAGCACGTCTACATTGCTACATAAAGAAATATATTCAGACTGGACTTTAAAAAAAAAAAGGCAAATCAGTAGCCTGACAAACTAGCGAGTCTGGAAAATGCCATTCTGAGACACAAAACCCCCTTGCTCTGTTATGAGATGTACACCTGCTCTACAGCACATAAAAAAATTACCTGCAATATCCACCACACTTCACATTGTGAAATCTTGTCATGGCCCTTGGAAGAGTTCTGTTGAACTATTTCTATTTTGTATTATAGCAATCAAAATACAGCAAAAATGAGAGGATACAGCCTATGGCAGGGAACACAGAAATAGTCTGAAGAAGATCTCAATAAATCACCTGCTCCATCTCTTGTGCTATAGGGGAAATCAAGAATACCCAAGACAACCTTTGATGGATGTTTTCTCAATACCCCCTTAAGAAATGCTCTCTAAGGATGTCCTACCTTTTGCCTGCTTCTACTGCTTCACTATTTTTACAGTGGAAAAGTGTGGGTTGTTTTGTTTTTTTTTTTTTAATATCTGCATTATATCTTCTTTCCTAAAATTAAAGCTGATTACTTCTTGTTCTACCCTCAGAGCATACAGAAAAAAAGAAATCACAACCTTCTTTATAGAATCTTTTACAGACTAGATATTTGTTACTGTGGTCTCCTTTAGCCTTCTTTTTTTCCCAGAGTAAAATAATCTGATTTCCTCAAGCTTCCCTCAGAGGTTAAATCTGCTGAACTTCTAATTTCTTTTTCTTTTTCCTCCTTTCAATTTTTTGCCATTTTTGTTTCTCTTAATGACTCAAGCTCAAGATTGCACCCATGTTCTATCTAAAGTATCATAAAACCCAGGAAAGACAAAGCAATGTCCTCCTTAACATCAGATACAAAAATCCAGTTAAGACACCCTCACTAAAATTAGCTTCTTTTTGGTAGCAATTTTGCCATATATTCCATGTATTCAGTTTACAGTATACTACAACCCCCAGATCTGCTTTTGACGACCAGCTTCCAGGCCAAATATTCTCTATTATCTGTGGGTTTCCTTCCTCCTGCTTACCTGTTTGATACTTCAGTCCAGTTCTCCACTTTAAAATTGTTTTGAGTTCTGATTTCTTTCCTCCAAAGTACTTGTGAAAGAGCCTCCCATCCACAGTTCATTACAACCCTCTGCAGTTTTCAGTATATTCTTGACTCCATCAGCGAGTGATGCAGCAATCATAACAGCATAGCAAAGCTCAGGAGATCCTGACATGCAGAGATAAGCCCTAGAGATTCTCAGCAACGCAGACACAAAAACTTTGCACTGCTTACATCCTTAATTTTACCTTCAGAGCAACAAACTGGGTCCTCTAGTTTTATCAGAGGAGCTCACTATGCACAGTTGCTTTTTCTTGATTAGAATGCTGGGAACAGCCTCACAGCTGGCGTGAGTTAGGAAAGCCTCTTCAGGTGTAATGGATGCTACCTGAAAGTCTGCCCTGCCCCTGCCTTCCTCAACAGGCAGAAAATTTCCTACTCCCCACATCCAAAATATACAAAAATTAAACCTAATACCAGAAAAAAAATCTCTTGCTTCTACAAGCTTGGTAACTCATTGGTGCTTTTCTCACTGAATTTGTAGTCACCCCAAATAACTGTTTTATAGAAACATTTCTATAAAAACAAAGCAACCTTTACTTAAATGTTGTCATTTCAGTTGGAATTACATGTGTAAGAGCAGCGCTTGGTCTACTCTGTATACATGTTCTAAGCAGTTTTGTTAGCACAGCGTGAACTTAAAAAAGTATGCAAATCACAAAACTGAACAATTCATGGGCTGATTACTCTCTCCTGGTTTACACCAGAACGTCATCAGCTGGCTTATGCTGGAAGTAGGCATCTAATTTATCCTCATCAGAGGTCACTCTGGCTTCCAGCTTTTCTAGGAGCCTCCTGCTCATTCCTGTGCCTTTCTCTAAAAGGCTGCCCCGAAGGATACTATTGTTTTTGCTTTTTGCAAGCCTGACTAAAATTCTGCCCTCATTTTACATATAATGGCAAAGAACCGTCTGATTTAACTGACTTCTACTGCTAAACAAGGTCAAACCCATGCTGATTTGTGTAAAGAGCTGCATGCCCACTATCACCTCCCAAACTATCCACTCCTTCTCACAAGGTAGTTAAACAATTTTTTTGCATTAAAAAGCACTCTGTATAGATAGGGAACAAGGTAATTACACAAAGGCACACATGTACGGACATCATGAAAATATGAATTAGCTTCACTGTGAATGTTATAACTGCTTATTGGCTTAAGATGTTGCCAGAGATGGCACTTAAGGTTTCTGAAACTGGTACATTTAACTGCTGTCTTAAAAATGTACAAGGACATGCTTCCACCAAAACCAGAACAAACATGAGGATGAGGCTTGTGTGTATGAGTTCTGGACAGGGACAGGTAAGGAAGGCCTGAGGTGGAGAATATAAAAGACTAAGGTCCATCAGATCCTTAAAGAGCACCAGCCAGAGGATGCCTTGACAGAGGGTTATAAGGATAGAGCAAGTGTGGCAAGGTTCTAAACTTCTGTTGCTGCTTTGCTAGTTCCCTCTCTTTATATCCTCTAACTGCCTTTTATAGGTCAAATGTACCTAATTTCCTTGAACTTCCTTCCGAGGCTGCATTTTCTGAACCCCATTTCTGCTGTTTTCCTTTCATATTTCTCTCCTTTGATATTTCAGTACTGTGCATTTGTGTTCATTCCTTCTCCTGTGCATGCTATAATTCACAGATGCTGTTAGAGATGACAAACTCCATCATCAATTTTTCTTCCTCACTGGAATAATCTACAAAATAGCGCATAGCTATCAAAGTGGGTCTACTGATGGTATTAGATGTAAATATAATTAAGACATTGTTTATACAAGCACTGAACTGCAGGAGTAATTTTACGTGCACAAGAGCTACGAACTTGTCCATTTTAATAGGAACAATTTCATTGTACTTCATCCATTATTCTAATTACCAACCATATGGCTAAAGATGAAACGCACTTGGTTAATGACAGAGCTGTAAAGAGATTTTCTGTTTCTTAGTCAGGAGCCTGGATTCATGGTTTATTCTTAGGGGCAAGGGTAAAACTGAGTTTTGCTTTTGCATCCACGCATAATGCCTTTGAAATGGCTTTTGAACTGTGATTGTAAAATTTTGGTTCTTATTTAGCCCTGTGAATCATACACTAGTGGGATGGGATACAACACTCACGGTAACACATGCAATCACATTTTATTCATTCACTTCCTTTTAGAAGTAACAAAGTAAGATTAAGCCTTTATTCTATACTCATTCAAGTGACTTGAAGATCCGGTAGAAAAATCTAACAGCACAATGTATACTGTTAAGCAGGTTTTCTTTATCGTGGTGCACTGGGCACACAAGGGATCTCTCCTCCAAACTCTCTCACAAGAGTTCTACCACATAAGAAAAACTGACGCCAATTGTTCATCGCATTGTTCCTCAGACAGCAAATATGTTATTGACAGTCAGCAAAAAAATCTGTCTGCCTCTACTGGGAGAGAGATTGAGTGCACACCCTCAACTTATTCATTTATCAAAAAAGAAAAATTTTCAGAGATTTCCCACTACGTGCAACGTGGAGAACAGCGTTAGCATCAATAATCATTAGAAGAAGAGTGAACTTTTAAATACAGCTATTCTATATACTGGATATATATGACAGTGAATGACCTTTCATTGAATGACATTTACTTCTTTTCTATGTCTGAAATCAGACAATTTTAATGTACTATTGTATATTCTAATATACATTGTTTTAAAGAATCTCTTAACAACTTTCTAAATTTTTAAAGCTATACGGGCAAGTTAAGAAAAAAATATTTTAACAAATATACATATGTGCCTGAAAAGGAACTTGCAATGTTGACTTTATCAGATTTCACTCTACCCCATTATGCTGTTGGTCTATTTCATTCTCCTGTTATTTAAAATGTAACATCCAGCTATTCTTATAGATAAAGATACAACATTAAAATGTCCAGATCTGATGTAGCTCTATTGCCCAATGCGCTATATCAAGAAACAACGTCTGTGTTTCACTATTGTAGAAAGTGCACCAATTCACTTATGAATATTTATGTATTACCAAATAGCTGAACCAAGACAGATCAAGATTTTTATTAAAATTTTTCCTGTTGGTTGCTTGGGGGGGAACCATAGTTCCTATCGACAGAGCTGCTTGTGCTAAGTGTGGTACAAAAACAGTGTAAAGAATTATGTCTTTTCCCCAATCTTGATACCATAACAAAATAAGAAAACACCAGCTGAAGGCTAAGGACCATAAGACAAAACATTGGGTCAAAATTATTTCAATCGTATAAACAACATTACTGGTGACAGAAGACAATTTCATAGTTTTTGTGGTTGCACGTGCGGAAGGTGATCCAAAAAAATGTCAGCAGAGACAACAGCACTTGAAAATGCTTAGGAAGAAATAATTGACTAGTCAAGTTGGCAACATCAGAGGGGTGGAAAAGACACACGGGTAAGCTGCAGCAACAAGTATGTCAGGAGAAAAAGGGTTAAGATGCAGAAGACATTAAGCAAGCTTCCATTTAGTGTAGGATCAAAGCAGAACAAAGAGAAAGACTCATGGAACCTCCCGATCCAGCTAAACAGTGGGGACCAAGTTTATGGAGCTCAACAAAAGGGGCAGGAGCAACACTGATGAGGAAAATAGCAGAAGTGAACAATTCCTTCTAAGCACAGAAGATGAAGTAAGATTGTTGTTGTAAGCAAAAATCTGGTCGTTGGATACATACGCAGACAAGGAAAAAAAAAGGATCAAAGGGGAAGGAGTAAAAGAAACTAAGCTAATACACAGAAAAATAGCCCAATAATCTATTACACCTGTGCAGAGGGTGCAGGTGGTGTCTATTACTCAGCAGTGAGGGAATTTAGCACAGGTATAAGCAGCTACCCTGGACACAGATTAGGGCCAATCAGGCATATGGCATTTACAAGGCCAGTTCATCCCCACTTGCTTTTTACCTTCACAGGTACATTTACAGTAAGACGTATAAAATGAAATTGTAAAAGGTACCCTGCACTTAGGTAAAGAACTCTTGTAATGAAAAAAGTAGGAACCTCCACATTATTATCTGAGAATGCTTTCAAAGCTGTCAAAACATATGCTTTTGATCTGTAATGTTTGTTGAGAAACACTTCACAGAACAGTACCAATTCTCTGTAAACAGGCATTTCATTGCAGCTATACTGCAGGACAACGGGAGAAGAGAATAAGGAAACAACCGGGGGCTCTTAAGGGCATTGCAACTGTTATGCAAAAGAAAAACTGTAAATGGATTTCCTTGCTGCAGTACACTTTAGGTAGCAGAGATGTGTACTAAGGTAGAAAACTATTTGTCTCTGACTGCAAGAGCTCTCTATTATTTTTCTCCTCTGTGCCAGGGTGCTGACCTTTTGGATACACCCTTAAACAAAGCACTTTCTAGAAACAGACTATATCAGTCTAGAAAAGTCTTGGTGTGTTATCCATATTATTGATCTCATAAAGGACAAAGAGAAATTGCTTACTGTTTAGAAAGACTGTCAAAATTCATTCATTAGATGTATGTATGCACATATAGATGCATCTCTACAGACATATGCATAAACAGCATATATATTTTTTCAATGAATTTTATGATTTCTACATTTCAGCTTCATTTCTCAACACTGATATATTTGATCTTGTAACTACACCTAAAAAGAAAAAATATTCTTTCGCACAAGCATTTACATGAGGCAACAAGCAAAAAACCTACTGTCAAAATCTTCCCCATCAGTTCATGTGACACACATAGAATTGGCCTCCTTTTGCAGAACTGTAGTGATTTAGTCTGCTAATCATCATTACATTATAAGCCCTTATTAGGTCTTGGCAACACACATGGTCTATCTTTAGCCCAAGGCATTGTGCCAGCTCTTTGTAAAAGAAAAGTCTCTAAAAGCTGATCCTGTTACTGTAAATGCACTTCAGTACACAGATAAAATAGAACCTCATCTTATATCTGTGTAACCGCTGTCTTGAGGTTCCCAATGTGCTTCTACATGTCATGTACAAATTTAATATAGTATAAGAAATAAATACCACTTTAAGTTACAGCCAATTTACCCTGTGTACTACCATCCTGCTAAACACAGCAAGTCAGCAGGATGTGGTGAAGTCAGTATTTTATGGAAGATCTCTGAAGAACTGCTTGCATCACAAACACAGTGCTCAAATACTGAGTGCTTCAAGATTCATTTTTGCCCCTGTGAGAGAGAAGGGTGAACACACTTAAATTTTTTTTCATCATCAAGTGGAGTGTAATAATGATACCAGGCAATTTCTCAGGCTCTTCTATTCATTAGAATTCAGTATAAATGAAATGCTTCTGGTAGCAGACATGCTCCAGCAGCACACTGAAGTGACAACCTCTGGATGAGACCCTGAGGCTAAGCATTTCTCCCTCTACAGTGCCCGGCACATAATGTTACCGTACCATGCCAAATTCTGTCCAGGTTAATTATGTTTTGATTGCCAAACATTCTCCCCACTGCTCCCTCACTGGACACCACTCTGCTCTCCATCTCAGATGGCTATGTAATGTCACTGGATTTCTAGCCAGTTCCTGTATTTCATTCCAGAATTAGCCACATCAAAAAGTTACTCACACATTGGGCTACAGTGAAACTAGGAATTACAGAACTGTGAAATATTACTGTTGTGTAGGATTACAGGTTTGGAAGTGGAGTGAAAAAATACAGCCACATTTGAGTGGCATATCGTAGACTAAATAAACACAGTACAACAGATACTGAATCCGCTTAATCTGCATGTATCTGTATCTAAGCACAGCACCTGCTGAGTTTGTTTTGCTCACTGCACAGATGAGACAAATAGTCCCTCTAAGAAGTAACTTTGATGCAGTATAATTTGTTTATGGTAAAATAATTGATCTGGGCACACCCCTGCTGATCATTAACTCCAATTTATCACTGCAGATACAGATCTATTAAACATTGAGTTTTCCAAATTAGATGTGTGCACATAAGCAAAATTCCCACCTTGTGAGGACGTGTATGTTTTTCTAGGCATTGCAAAGTTCCCAGATCAATCTGCTTGCCAAAGCAGGTCAACCAAGTTATAATTGACTCTAACCAGCACTCCCTCATCCTGCTAAATATTTCACCTGCTTGCAAGTCAGCCTCAAAGTAAATGTGATTTTTTTTTCCTCTTCATGTGAAAAAAGTTACCCCAAAATCACAGAAAATTAATTCCATTCAGGTGGCTACAATAAGAAAAAAAAGCCCAGTCAGTAAAAGCGAAAGAAAACCCTGACAATCCCCATACAGCAAGGTTTGAGTCAAATGACTGCAGAAAGCATGACTGCAACTACACTGGCTATGGAAGTGGGCAATGAAAATGCCACTACTAAGGGGCAGGTGCTTCTCCACATAACCAGGCAGCCTTCCTTACTTGACAACAAAGGAATTCAGCATTGACGGAGTAAAGAGAAATGCAACTCCTTACATGTTAACTCAGTGAAAAATAGTCCTGCTTTTTCCTTCACTGCCTATCACTTTGCTATGTGATAACCCATGATATTAAAAAGCAGAGGAAGAGCTAAATTCTCAAAGCCAACTGCTAAATTTGGCTACTTCTGTTAACATGCCACATGCTCACAGAGAGAAAAAAGTTTATAGTGATGACAGGTGGAAATAACTGCAGCAAAGAGTAAATAAACCCAGCAGCAGGCACAGTTCTCCCTCTTGAATTCGCCTCCAAAACCAGCTGCATCTACACAGAGGAAATGCCAAACCACCCACCATTCTGCAAGTGTCTTTCATCTGCTTTGCAACATGGGCAGACTCCAGCTCTTTCCTGCCAACAAGGAAAGAGGAGAAATAGCATTGCTACACACACATGGAAATGGCGTCTGTCGGAGAAGCCAGTGCAAAAGGAAAGAGCAGAGACCTTGGCCAATTCCCCGCAGCGTATAGCCACACTGCTGTTGCAGAGGTAAAACAAGCTTGCCCTGACCAAAGCTAGCCTCAGGCTTGTAACTGTATCTGGAATCACGGGAGGAAATCTACACTCTCCCATGGAAGTCATTCCTCCCCTCCGGTCGTTCAGGGTTTGCCCAGAGCTGTACCTGGGTTAAAGTATCCTTCTCTGTCTCTGCGGTACAGGAGCTGCCGCAGCCTTTGACTGCTGAAGAGAAGTCCTTCCTCGAACTGGTACCTTTCTCCAGCATGGTTGCCATGATGGGGAACACTTCATGGTCCCTGAGAGCCTTACATATACCTTGGGGACAAGTTGTTTTGGAGGCTTGCATTTACTACTTGTTTGGCTTTGTTAACTCCAAAGAAATAAACAGTACCCAGTTTTTCAGCTTCCAGCCATGAGATTTTGAAAATACCAGTATAAACATTATAGTGAATCAGTAAGTTATTCTTGCCAAGCTCCCATTTACGAAAATGCTTGAGTAGTATGTGTTGGGTGTCCGTGCGAGGCGCTGGCAGTAGAGGCTGCAGGGGGTCTCTGTGAGGGGTGCCCAGGGCTGCCCAGGGCTGGTTCCAGCCGGTTCCAGCTGGTTCTGCAGCCTCCCCAGCGCAGGGCACAGCTGAGGCGCCTCTGAGGAGACGTGTTTGAAAGCGGGCAAAACGCTGCCTGGTGGCGAGGACAAAGGGTGAGGGAGAGTGCGAGGAAAAGTGTGAGGAACAGCCCTGCTAACACCGAGGTCAGAGGAGAAGTGGGTGGAGGAGGTGGTCCAGGGCCTAGAGCAGGGATTGCCCAGTAGCCTGTGGGGAGACCACGGGGGAGGAGATACCCACACCGCAGCCCATGGAGGGCCCCAGGCCGGAGCAGGCTTGTCCTGAAGGACTGCAGTGCATGGGAAGGACCCAAGCTGGAGCAGGGGAAAAATATGAGGAGGAAGGAGCAGCAGAAAGGAACTGTTAAGGACTGACCACAACCTGCCATTCCCCATCCCTGCTGCACCACTCAGTGGGTCGGGAATGAAGTGGCTTTGAACCTGGAACAAAAAGGGTGTGGGGAAACAATAGTGTTGCGATTTGTCTTTGTTTCTCATTATCCAAATCTATTTTAACTGGCAATAAACTAAACTAATTTTCCTCAAGTTGAGTCTGTTTTGCCCATGATGGTACCTGGCAAGTGATCTCCCTGTCTTTAGCTCAATCCATGAGCTTTTCTGCCTTACTGCTGCCCCATCCTGTTGAGGGACAAGAGAGCAGCTGAGTGGGCATCTGGCCAATGTCAACCCACCACATAGTATTAGGTGGAAAAAGTACAGTTACAAGAGCGTGGGGCCTTTTCTGTCAATATTACCTAAAGTTTTTCTGGTCAACTTCTGTTTCATTTAAGCTTCACAGAAGGAAACTATGTACAAGAAATCCTCCAAGAAATAAACCAATAACATTTGGTATCTTTAACTGTAAGAATGCTGATGGGGCTGGTAGCTGTCATCATAACTGACTTAAGTTCAGATGTAAGTAAAGAACTTAAAGCCTTCTGCTGTACAAAACTCCATGGCTGAGACAACACAGCGGCCATGATGGCATTGGCATATGCTGATTTCTGGGATTCATTTCTCTATAACGATGTGGTAAGGAGGCAAGAAATGACCAGTTTTACCAAAACTTCATGATTAATAGTTTAAAAAAATGTTGAAAATTATGTGGCAAAAATTATTAAAAGGAAGTAATTTCATCATATTGTTTTGCTTCTTAGTTTGGATGCAGAAGAGAGTCAAAGGAGAGTCATTAGCCTCTATACTAATTTGATACGTTTTTTTGCTTTCCTGGCCAAGGCCAACTCTGCGTGATAGAACTTCACCTTTAAAAACTCGAGGAGTTAATTTTCAATCTTGATATCTGCTAAGATAAATGTTCTAAAATAAGAGATGTTGCTTCTGGCTAAGCTACTGCTTTAACACATTAGATATGTGAATTACTCTATTAATCTCAATAGGTAGTTAACTCTGGGGACTAATGATGCCTTGTTAAGAGTCAGTCTCCAAATGCTTTTAGCACACACGCATGTAGAAGATGTCCATTTCACTTTTCTCCCATTTGCACAAACAATTATTGCAACTGCTGAGGCAAATTATCCTACTAAATAGGACAGCCGAATAAGCAAAGAATATGAACAACACGGCATCAACACTGCATCTATGTACCTTCTACCTCTCTCCTTTTGAAAGGCTGAGCACCCATGATGCAGCTCAGGGGGAAGCCAGGCTCCAAGGGGTCCATTTCATCCCCAGCACGATGGCAAGCACTGTTTTTTTTCTTTCCTTCACAAATCCAGTGGACATTTAGGAGCATGGAATGACTGTTTGAGCCAGCTTCTCTCTCTGCCTAGTGACTTGCACTCTCCCTGGGGCCCTGGTCCAGGTAGCTCTAAGCGGGGGGCTCTCAATCTTGCATGACAGTGTGAGAAGAGGGAATCTTTCTGTTCCAAACACTGAGGTATCTTTGCAGGGCCACACCAGACTCCAGCCTTCGTCATCAGCAGGAATGCATGTTGGACTATGTTTGCAGCCCTGCCTGCAGGTCCCAATGAAAAATGTCATCTTGTCTTCTTGCAGAGAATGAGTCTCACACACCAGTGACAGCCAGAAGCATACAGATGAGCAAAGCAAAATATTTGTGGACCTATGTCATAATTCGTGCTCTATATAAATTCCAAGAATGGATATATGCAAAAGAAAAAGCAACGAGATGTGCATTTGATAGACAAGAAGAAGGGAACAAACATCTGCCACATCTAATTAGCAACAGAATGTGACTTGTTCCAGAGATCTATGGCTGAAAAGCCCTTTTTATTGGCATAAGAAATGCATGTATGTGCATTAGAGAAAGCAGTTATATCATGAAAGATTTTGGAAAAGCTGGCACATTTCTGCTGA
The DNA here is from genome assembly GCF_030867145.1 of Opisthocomus hoazin. NCBI lineage: Eukaryota > Metazoa > Chordata > Aves > Opisthocomiformes > Opisthocomidae > Opisthocomus > Opisthocomus hoazin. Next base: position 14,743,553 of record NC_134425.1, read on the forward strand.
AAGCATCTGCACTGTAAGTAAAAGTATTATACATTTGTTTAACTAGCTGGGTAAGAAGGTAATATAAAACATCCCTGAGGTCATCGTTAGAAAACTTCACATTTCCTGACATACAGACAGCATTTAGAGAATAAGGGACAGACACTGGCCAGCTCTTCTCCAGATAGGATGCAAGCAGGAGGAGACAGCCCCGCAGGGATTAGAGAAGTCCAAGTGCTCTCATCCCCTGTTCTTAAAAGCCTGCAGAGTTCGTGTGGGCCAAAACCACTCAGCAATGCCAGCTGCCACAGCTTGGGGGGGCAAGGCAGATGCCAATACAGCACACAAACCAGGGGCAGGTGGACAGGGCTGTCTGGTGCAAGATTGCTGCTCCTGCAGACAAAGCCATAAAAGCAAAAATCATTGCTGCAAAATTTTAAGGGGATTAAGAAGGATAAAGCCATTTTAACATTGTGCTTTGAAGGCTCACACGTATTGAGGAGGACTGGAGACGTACAGAAGCAGATTGGAGCCTCTTATTCAAGACTAGGAGGAGAGTATTTGACTGTGCATACCACCACCCCAAATCTTATCTCTGTAGTGTGCGCCTTATTTGCAAAGTGGGCACCTTATCTGCAAGTGACGTGCAATCTGATCCAGCACCAACACACCATCATCACTGAAAAGAACACCCAAACCCAAAACTTAGCGTAGAAAACTTTGCAGTCAGCTGCACTTCTGGGTTTCCCTCTAATGCACTCAGCAGATACTGGCATATTGCAGTGTACACTGCAAGAGTATTAGGCAGAAAGCTGCTGCATTTGCAATGGCTCTCAGAGGAAAAACGAGGTGGTAAATCCAAGTGGTAGCATGGGAGTCTATTCTCTTTAATTAGTTGAACATGGTTTGAAAAGCTTCAGGGAAATTACAGACTTCTTTGCTGTTACGCTTCAGGCACTACCTTAACCATTATTGTCCAGAACCTATTGCATCATTCTATTAAAGCAACATCAAAAAATGATTTTAAAAATCCATAAGAAAATCCCCAAGCCAAATTGAGAAGAAATCCTTCCTTCTGACCACTTCCTTCTCAGACACATCTATCAATTGCCTGAAAAAATGGCCTTGTAATTCAATCCAAAAGCTAACAAACCTAATCTAAATGCTACCAGACTTGGTTGCCTGACCAGGATAAAGACATATCAGGGGTCTTTCATTAGAATGCCCAGCCACCTGCCCTCTCTAACAGAAGTACTGACATAAGCCAAAAGTACCACCTGATCAATCATATCACTTCCACTCTTGTATACGGTAGTTCTTTTTAAAGGAACCAGAGCCAAAATCCCTATGAATTATTAAAAAAAAATATAAAAAAAAAAATCAAAATCAAACCCTTTATGGTGTACCTGAAAAACAATTACAAGGCCATGAAATCTGAATCACAAAGCGTGTATGAAGCAGATTTCTTTCAAGTCATGCTGCCTAATAAAAAGGTTATTAAAGTTGCCCCGGCCGGGTTCTCCCAGTGGCTCTCAGCTGCAGGCTCTGTCCCCAGTGGAGCATGTTGCAGCACTACAACCTCATGACCTGGAACACTGTGGCAACCTCCACATCTTGAATGCAAAGGTTTTAAAAGCAATACCAAGCGGAGGAAAAAGTGCACATGCTGCCACTCCTCCTTGAGCATTGAACAAGACCTCTTGTACGCTGCATATGTCTGACATTTTGTCCACTCAGGAGATCAGAAACCCTCACTGCCATTTAGTTGAGGTGGCATTAGCATCCTGTCAACTGCCTTGCTCAGCCAGCCTTTTTCCAAGTGGAAATCTTCAGACACTATTTAAATCCAGATTACCATCAAATGCAGTTAATAAGTAACTGCTTGGCATTTCAGTTTACTCTGTTTACTAGGTCTGCAAGAAAATATGAGGCGGCATAATATTTGAAATGCAATACATACTTACTTTCATCTGTTAACTGCTCAGTTACTTAAAAATCTTTGTATGTGCAACATGGCTTACAACTACTTATACAAAGCTTAATAGAGCTATACATAGAGTATACTAAATTATTTCCTCTAATATTTTCTTCAGATATTAAGTGCAATCAAGAAAATACTTTCAAGATAAATCGGCATTTGACAGGGGAAAAAAATGCTCTTGAATCATTAATAAAAAAGAAAGGATATTCTTAAAAAAGAATTGCTTTCAACTTTTCAAATTATGACCAAACAAATACTTCACAACCCTGAAATACTTTGGATCCATAGCAAGCCATGAGAATGATCATTCTGCCAAGACAGTTATCTGCTGAAATCTGAGACTTAATCATGGTCGGTGAAATGCCTAATCTTGAAAGACCTTAGATTTAATTCTTTATGCCATCAATCTCTCTCTCTGGATTTCCTCCATCTTACATTTGGCATGATTAACCGTAAGTGGGGGATAGTCCACAGAATTATGTGCCATCTGAACTGGGACAAGGAAGGATTATTCAGTGCCTCCTACAAGAGAGATGTCTTCAGCATTAACCTTGTGTTCTGGGACATGAGGCAATGATAGAGGCAAAAATCTATTTCAAGTGGCTTATCAAATACAAAAGGCAGGCAAGGGACTGAGCAGATGCCTGAAAACACTGTACAGTCCTATGCACACACTATACATTCCTGCCATTAAGTCTATACTGGATGCTGGAGCAGTTTCATCAAAGGGAGTGGGATAAGCCAAGCCAAAGCAAGAGCAACTTTTCTAACCATGTCATTGGGATCCAGCCACTGCAAGAGTGAGACAGAGTAGTGCAGAAATGACTGAATATAGCTGTGCTACCACCAGGAAGCCAGGCTGACATTCTAGGTAGACCACGTTTTTAAGCATACCAAACATATAGACAAAAACATTATTTTTGGAGGAGATTGCTGGCAGCAAGGACTGAACACAAGATCTGAGCTAAATTATCTGAATCTGGTAGCTCAAATAGTGTAGCAGGCTCACAGCTCCATGTGGCTGGGCACCAGAGGGAGAAAGAACTACCGTGACTTCATGAGTTACTGTCTGTAAACAATAAACACTATGAGAAGCTGACATGCGAAAAATTACATTCCTAAACCCCATGGTTACAAACTAGAAGCCTGAAGCAGTATCTTCAATTTTGGGAAATCAGTCTAGAATACAGGTGGACCCATATTCTCCATTCCAGATCAATCCATGAAGTCTGTACCCTACATCACTCAGAAAGCAAAATGCAGCCTTTTCTGGTAATGATTACCACTTCTCTCAGATTTCAAACCATAATGGAAAAAATAAACCTATTGTGACACTATCTCATCTGGCAAAACTTTTCAGCTTTTTGTCGCAGGCATGACAGAAACAGGTCTTGCAAGCCTATAGTCCTCCCTAATTAGAGTCTGAGTTAAAATCTGGTTTTATCACTTAATGACCCTTGGGACCATCTCTGATTTTTGCATCATTTCGGAAAGCGACTTTATGTTGTTTTCACAGACCCATTCAACACATATCGCACAAGCAGCTAAGATGGCAAGGTGTTCTCATGACAGAGAATTTAAGATGACAGAGCATCTTGGAGCACACAAGTATATTCCAAACTGTTTCTATATGTTTTTTTCCTAATAGCAAGAAAAGGAAGCAAGGGTTTCTTTATAAGAAAGATCCCTCTATAAGTGGGCTATAGTCCTAGCCAAGCACTTCTGCAAACGTGCTTTAAAACATGTACTAAATCTTAAGTGAAAGTAATTGGCTTGTCTCCATCTAGCTCTAGTGCACATTTAACAATACTAAAGCTAGAAAGACAGTGCACAGGCCACTTGGAGTCTTTGACAGGTGCTTTTCACCAGAGCAGCAAGGGAGAATAATTTTGGGGTACTTTTTCAGTGTTTCTTCCTACAGCATTATTATTAGCAATCTCTGTGATTGTATTCTAGTGGGTCCTATTACTTTTTCATTGCAGAACACCACAAATTATTACATTTATAAATTTTAAAAGTAATTTTTACAAGTCCTCACGTGTTCTCATTCCTAATTTAAAATACTGCATGGGTGGGTGGGTGTCTGAAATTTTGAGATTTTGTTCTAGCTGTAAAAAAATCTACTGGTCTTTTTTTGTTAGGAGTCACAGAGTGTCAGCAATTTGCACTGGACTGATTTGATACTGACAAATGCTGAATTATGAAATCATGTAGGAAAAAAGAGGTTCAACATCATTGTAATTTAGTAGCTGCTACAAATGTGTGCCAGTATGAAAATACTCATTTTGGCAATCATGCAGTAAAATAATCAATATTTAATATTATTACCAAAAAATATTGGCAAGTTATATCTTTCAGCCATTTTATACATTCAGATAATTCCCATACTTATTTCTGATAGGAGAGAAAAATATTATAAATAAATCTATTTCACTCCAAATATCCATTTGAAATTTGTTTTGCAGAACAATATAGTGTAGCATTTCTGAAATTTTCTCCCAGAAAGTAGAAATTGAGATCTTAGCTACAGTACAGGGTTAACTATTTTGCATCAGAAGAAAAAATGGCTCATTTGTAGTGGGAAGGTTATGATTATTAATCCGCATAAACATGTAGAAAGCTGTGTTATATATGCCTGCACTGCACTTGTTGTGAGAGGAAAAAAAACCCATAAAACTTCATATTCCAGTGTATGAGTCATTAATTCCTGAGAGTAACTATCTCCCTCTATTAAACCCCAACCTATACCTTTTTCTCTCCCCTCCCTTCAATTTGTCTAACACATGATGTCCTTCATGTAATTCTTAATGGATTTATTGACAAAAATGTTTTGGACTACCGGTGAACTCTGTTATCTGCTGTGGGAGACTATTTATTACCTAGTGGGTGCTTCAGGGGGAAATCCATTGTTTGATGTGAGAGAGGAGCAAATAGAAAGTACAGTGTTCATTAAAATGGATCGCACAACCAAGAATCAACTTCTACCTCATTCATGTGGATACAGATTTTTTCCATTTCTGCTACACTGAGTTTATCACAAGAGACTGCACCAGCAGCTGCAACTATGATATTCAGATTCCTTACCAGAGCTGATGAAATGTTTCCATAATTCAGTGTTTGCTTTTTGCTTCCAAGTGACAAGAATAAAATGTACTGTGTGCACTCACAGGTTCTAACCACTGAAAGCTTATGTTCACAAAGAACAATTAATTTCTTCTCCTTTCTCACCCCAAAAGACATATTAGCTGTGTTTTTCTTTACAATAAATTTAAATTGAATTTAATATAATTTTCTTATTAACTTGTATTTACCTACTAAAATACAAAGCAAAACCCCAGCTATTGATTCTTTACTGTTTTGAAACAAAACTGTATAAACTTTTTTCTTTGGTTTCAATAAATATTCCAAGCAAGGACTTTTGATGAAGAGTTAGCAATTCACTATCTTAATAATAAGTACTATACTTATTTTAGCTCTTGCCTGCAGAAATGTTAAGAGATCTGTCAGGTGCCAGTTCTGAAAAAGAAGTTCCGATATTTCCAAAGTATTTCAGCCTGGACTGAAGCTTAATGCTGAGGTTAGCTCATCAAATGAGCCAACTAAGAGTAACATTGCCGACAAAGCAAAAACCATTGCATGGTCACAAACAAGGTTCAGGTCTAGAAAAAAAAGGAAAAACACAGTGAGATTAAAAGCTAGGATTTTCCACCAGGGAGGGGCAGGTTCCTGTGGGAAATAGTACAAAACTGGTGCTGACAAATTATGGTTCTGCAACTCCAGACTGTACGTCACACGTCCCAGTCTGGGAATGTCACAGCAAGTGCCTCCATGCTGGGGCTTCTCATTGCATGCAGTCAGGACTGAATGCCTTCCAAACCATCATCTGTCCCTTCAATAAAAGCAACAGCAGTGCAGCACAGAGGCATCATCATCATTTACAAACAGGTTTAGATATACCATCAGTTTAACCCTGTCAGGCGACAGCTTGATATTAGTTAATTTTCCCAATTGAAAACTTGCCAGCAGAGTTTTCAAGGATGCTACAGATGAATCCCAGTGGCAGCCCAAGTATTCAGTCAAGTGAGAAATCCTTAAAGCACAATGCTGTCACTCCTGCAAGCCTAAGGTAAACACAACTCTAAACTCTGGACAATGGGGCAAATATCTCCCGGAATTTGCTTTCCAAATTTCCTGGTTGGCTGATGTGCTTAATATTAATGCAAGCCCAAAGGAAAACTCGACACCAAGGCTCTCTAGCAAAGGCTGCAAGGTATGTGATAACTGGGCTGTCAACCGTAGAGACAGGAGCTTTAGGAGAGGAGAACTTCTACCCAAACACAGGAGAAGCTGATACCAGGTTGCATCCCTTGAGCTTCAGGTCTTATTTAAAAAAAAAACAACAAACAAAACAAAACAAAACCAAAAAATAACCACAAAACCCCCCAAACAAAAAACAAACCCACAAAAACACAACAGTGTTTGAATCTGCTCATTTGTATAATCCATAATAAAGTCTACTGGCAAACCAAGTAGTGACAAGGGGCAGACCATGCAGTTGTGCACCCTCGTTCTTCCCTCTCTTGGCCAGATAGACCCATCCCTTCTCCTGCACTAGCTCTCGTGTTCACTGGGACTGAATTGAAGTAAGCAAGAAGACTTGATTTTATTTTTGCTGGGCTAGTTGGCTGAATCATTTCAAAAACATTCAATTAGCATCAGAATGAGCACAAGGCAGAGAGGAGGAATAGGAAGGAAACGGTTTCTTTCTTCCAGTTTTGATAAAGCTGTTAGACCATCTTAACCTCTGTCATGTAACTTCACTCACTCTCAAATTATATAAACCCAGACACACTTGAGTGTTTTTACAATGCTTTCAACCATTTTCCAAAATGACTTATTGTTGCTAAAAGGCTCTTCATTGCTGAATAGTGCTGGGAAAAGAGAAGAAATGCAGGTATCCAGCTAGATGTGCATGATGATAAGCAAGCGTGCTAAAGGTAAAATTTGCATCCAGATTCTGCATAGGTACAAGCTCTACATGATTGCTGCTGGTAGCAGTAGTGTTTGTACTCACTTCAAATCATGGCATGTATGAAGGGTGCTATTTCCAAACACTTCCACTCATCAGTTGGTCCTGGGTTCAGGCTTGATGGATAACACTCTCTGTAGTCACAGCAGGTACAAACTAACAGGTCCATTTATGCTTCTGCTGGACACCTTAGAAGTGGATGCAGGCCATTACCAAAAAAACAAAAACCAAAACAAAAAAAAAACACCTTTGGTGTTCCTTAAGAGGTTAGGCTGCCCACACACACTAACAGTGAGAGAACAGATGAGTCCTACCCAGGAAGAAAAAATGACACAGCACTGAAATGTCATGGGAAGGGATGCCAGAAAAAGGACAAGAAGGTGGTTATAACTTCTAAGTTTAAGTCTGCTAAAAAAAATTGAAGTCCTTTACCTGGTAACTGCATGAGAACAGGGCATCCAATAGCTGTTCAGTGACATAGTGATTGACATGAACATCACGACTGGCAGCAGAAAGTAAGTGCTGAAAGTACTTCTTCCCTAAGTGAAGTTTTCATCTTGGTCCTGAGCAGGACTTTGCTGAGCTAAGCTGTACCATCCTACACAGCACAGCTCAAGAGAAGGAGGTCACAGCCCCAGCAATATTTTTTGATCATATTTCTCTGTGGAGTTATCAAGTCCCACCTTCTAAATCACGGCACTGAGAGCATAAGAGCTTATCATATTCATATTAATGGCATACTTAGTGCTGCCACCAGCTCTTTCCTAATGAACAAGTGCCTCTAAACTCACAAGCCTTTTGCCATTTATCTGTTTGACTCTCAAAGAACAGCAAATTTAAAATTGCACCACTAGGGTACCAAGATACCAGAAATTTCCCTCCAGGCACATCATCAACAAAACTGCTGAAAGTAGTGCAATGAACAGAGAAAAACAGAGAAAAGACTCCTGTTTGAATCAACTTTGTGTCTACCTAACCAGGTCAGAAGGAAGCGATCACGTGAGCAGTTAGTCCTCAAAAGAACATCCATTCCTCAGTCCTGAGCCGATCTCTGTGCTACCTTGACAAAGGTCTTGTTGACAAAGCAGAATAAATGGCTGCTATTTGAAGTAGCTCCCTGAGGGAACAGGTAAAGTCCCAATTCTCATACTTGGCTGCTAATAGGCTGCTGATATTTTACTACAGGATGTGTTGGCATCTAGCAAAGGTTAAAATCATTTTCAGAATCCTCAGCTCTTGCTCATCTGCAAAAGAAAGATTAATAATGAGTGTATGCTATACGTATTCAGTAAAAGAATATTTTGACATGTCTATTTGTGTGTTCAGGAGAAAGGCTAGAATAGAAATTTTCACACTCTTCTCCCTTGACAACACATTTTCCAGGGTCCCCAACGCTACAAGTTCACATGACTCAAGAGATAGGAATCATCCTTCATCCCAGCTCTGAGAATGGCTAGATGCATGGGTTGCAGGCCAGAGAGCCTGCACCACAGCATTCTTGTCATATAAAACTAAATCCAGAACAAGTTTGCCAAGTCAAAATGGACATTCTTTAAAATGATACCATGTAAAGTGTTCAGTGCCATTAATGGAAAGGACCATACTATAAATTCAGAGATGTATACATCACTTATTTTACTTACACAGAATAGAGGTATCTGCCCACTTAACAGCAGAATTTGAAAAGGTTACTATTGGATGATATGGTAAGATACAACAGGCATTAAACTACACACTGCTACCGAAAACTTTGGGACAGATTTTTAAATTATAAAATGAGATTGTTCACCTATGAAGCCTTAATTTTTGCATTTTCAAGCGTCAATTCAGATTTTATGTTCTGTCTTAAATCTAAGCCATTTGTTCAGCTACATGGCCTTGTGCATGATTTTAAAATATCTTTTTATGCAAGTGTCCAGCACAGTCTCCAGCTAGCCTGAAAGACAGGAGTTAACTCACACTCATAATGAGGTCATGAAGGTTTTCTAATTCTTACTGTTACTCCTCCTTTGAATGAAGCTATTAATGGAATTATAAAAAATTAGAATTTAAGCATTCAGCTCAGCAGTTGCTGCAGTTGTCCAAAATGACAGCTTAGTATTCATATATCTTCCTTGACAGATTGCACAAAATTCAGGAGGTAATGTCAGATAGAGATCTAGAAAACTCAGAAAGTAAAGTGTTTTAACAGCTTCAAGCTATTTCTACATTGCCATGCTATATAGGTATTGCTGATAAAAAGAATGCCTATCAGTCTTTCAGCTAATATGAAGTTATACAACCTAACTGGATATAAAAAAGTCTTAGTATCTGTCAGTTAAGTATTAGCCTGAGTTCGTCTCAGACAAAGATTAAAGTCTAATGGAATGTCTTGATCACGCAGATGTAATGTGAGCCCAACTCAACCTTGCTTTGCTATAGGATTTTTTTTTCTTACATTATTTTTTTAAGCCTATTCCAAGGATTTGTTGTCCTGATAGGAACTGCTGGTTGAGGAAACCATGTTCCTGGTCTCAGCTGTAAGACTGTATTGGTCCTACAAAATCTGGGAACAATATTACACATTCCTGAACACCATTAATTGCACTTTAGAAGCTTGTTCACAGGCTGATAAAGAAAGAATCAAGATCAGGCCTTTTTTTCCTGAATCAGAAGGGAGCAGAATCTTCAAATGCAATGGCAGCCAAGAAACTGATGACTCTAATCCCACTCAGTTTTATTGCAGGAGTTGTTAAATAATTGTAGTATGAAGATTTGCTGTATCTAAAATAGTGTAAAGAATTACCTAGTTGATTTAATATTTCTGTGAAATCTCTCAAGTCATGAGCTGACAGAATATCAGCAAAAAAAGAGAGCAATGATAGAAAATAAGGAGATGGCAGAGAATTAAACACTTTCTTTGCCTCAGTGTTGATCATATATCCATCCAGCATGTAAGTCTCCTCAATCGATTTTCTTCATTGAACAAAACCACATTTTGAGTATACCTGCAGAGCCACTGATACACAACTGCGGTGCATCTGCTGACAAAGTTGGTTGATTCGCCTCAGTTAACTTCAGGTAAAAGAATTAGTGAAGACATGCAAAGAGGGAACTGACCCCCAAACTGACACACATCTATGCAAAGGCTAAAGATGTATTCTGCTTCCTCATCTGTACTTGATCCTTTGTCACTCCATTTTCATCACTCTTATTACCTATGCTAGCTAGATGCTATCAACACATTCAGGCTTTCAATTCACTCTCAAGACAAATCTCCAACAAAACAAATGTCTGGGTGAGATAATACTACTAGGTGTAGAGTATGGGAAAGTAGGTAGCCAGAAGATTAATTGCTGGGTTTAAAAATATATTCAGAAAAGAAAGAACAAAATATAGGAATAAGCTTTCAACAGTGTCATGAAAAAACGCGCTGTTACAGGACCTCTGTATATTCTACAATCATCAGTTATCTGGGAAACGGAACAAACATTCAAGTGTTAAATGAAAGTGCCAATGGCAGATAAACATGAACATAAGTCCTTCTTAAACAATAACACAGCATATAAATCCTCAAGAAGAACATAAGAAAACAAACAGTGAAAGCAGTCACTTGGTGAAAACCCATGTGGCTAAAGTTGTATCATGAACTGAAAAAGAGAAAATATAGACTCAATTTAGATAATTTCAAGTCTTCTTAGCATCTGTAATCACTCTGAAAAAGTGATACAGTGTGACCAATGAAAAAACAAAGTAAGAGTGGCAAATACTTGCCATTTATGAAAATAACAACTGGAGAAAGCACTAATTTCTTAAGAGTTACACAGCAGATTTTGTGTCAAAAAAAATATATTGCTGTACCCTTGAGGGCCTCAAGACACCAAGCTGCAGTATGTGTCCCTTGATGCTGTATCAGGACAAGACTAATGCATAGGCTAGGCCCAAACACTGGGTTTTCTAGAAGCACACATGGACAGCTTTTAGGGAACCAGGACCATGGATGTGACAACAGACATGGATCAACCTACACTCAGCCTGAGGGACTTTGACAATATATGTTCCCCAGCGAACATGGCAAATGGGGAAATCCTAATACCATTTGAAACTATCCTCCCAATAAAATTACAGTTGTTCTTCAGTTGGAGTTAACAACAGTTCATGTAAAAGCATCCTGAAAGAATATCCCAGAAGAATAAGAAATAGAAAAAAAAATATTGAGAAAAAAAAAATATCCTGAAACACATTTCAAGATTAGTAAAGCTGTTAAGCACCTTTAAAAGACTCATGAATATATTAATGAGAGATACTGAAATTGAATAGCACTGTGTTTGTTTCCATTAAACAGAGCATTATAGCATAGGGTGATACTCACAAAGTATATCTATCTTTTATAGGTGTGAAAGGCCTACTGTATAATTTATACAGCATGGGCATCTTTTAGAGTAATGCTTCGTTTATGTACCTTTACAACATATTCACATATAAAAATTATATACTGACATCTTCACAGTTATAAACAAGGCATTTATGGCAAAGCCAGCAAACTTTCTTGGAAGGATTATTCTATTTCCACATATTAAATATAGTGAAAAGAGTATTTAATTTGTACTATTTCTTTACAAATGCAGCTTCTTTGGCTGAGCCCTAGACAAACCAATATATTTGTGAAGGAGATAATTTTTTAAAAGGTCAAATATCAAGGACATATTAAAAACATATGCCATCTTTCAAGAGGAAGAAAAGTCCTAGCCAAGTGGCTTGTTCATCACCAGCACAGAAGAGAGTAGGTAAAGATGTAGCAAGAGTAAAAACAGTAAAAAAAATAGTAAAAACCTCATCTTTGGTTAGTGATGTGATCTCGTATTGATTTATGTATTATTTCCCTATTTATACCTTCCTCCAGCCAGAAAGATACTGTTGAAGAGCTTCTAAGCAGATTCCACACCAAGTATTCTACGTGCCACAGAATTCCCCGTTTCCTTTCCATTGCAGGTGCTGCTCCTGACAACACAGAGTCACAGAAAAGACCAGTTCTCTTTCCTTGGTAAGCTGGAGATCTGCTGCTTAGGATCCCTCTGGCCACACACAATAAATCTACTCACTCCTGAGCTCTGCATTCACAGATTTTAGTGTCTCACAGAAGCCATACACAATGACTTCTGCTAATTTCTCTTTCTCACGTGTGGCAGAAGCATATCATTTTAGAATAGCAGACCTTGTGCAAGCAAACAAATAGCTTCTTACTAATTTCACCACAGTGGCAATTCAACTATCCGTTTCCTTCCTTGCATAGCTTGTGCAAGTCCCCAGAATAAGGGCCGAGGCATTGCCAAAGACTGCACTGATAGCGTAGTATTTTTAAAACTGCGTTTGTTATCCATTCAAAACAAATACTAACCTCAAAAGCTCAATGTAGTGGGGAAGATTCCAATGCACACCATCAGCAAGCGCAGTAAACTGCTAACTAACTTAATTTCAGAGCTCTTGCCTCCTAACCAAGCAGCTTCTCTTCTAGGACAGACACAGTATCACATTGTCAGGGCTAGGACAGTCTACTATGACCAGCTGTGATCATTGCTGGGATTAATGTCATTTCCAACCTCAATTATACCAGCACAACAATGGCAAAATACATGAACGCAATGGAGACTTTCATATGAACTGTCCAACCACAATGAAGAAATCAATCTAATACAAATACAGCCTGACTAAAATATATAGAACTTTCTTACTCATCCGAAAGCTCATATATTTGGATTAGACTTTGTATATGACTAAGATCTCAAAATAAACCTTGGTGTAACACTCGATGTTCAAGTCATTGCACAGTAAGACTTAATAACATACACATTATTTCATGTTAGTAAAACTTTCTGCTTTTTAGTCATACAGACTTGGCAAACTTAACTTCACAAGACAAAACACTGTTGTTATCCATAATACTCTGGTATGCTCCTTTTATCAAGCAGTCTGAACTCCCAACAGTATATCAATAAATGAGAAGAAAACATCACTGGTAATTTACTGACATTTGTGACAATATGCTGATTGCTATTAACTGAATAGTACAAAATATCACTGACATCTTAATGTCATTAATGTTCTCAACTAAATGCCTAAAATAGAAACCCCCTATACAACTTCCACATAGCTTTATTTGAGGATACTGGGAATTCACTATAAACAATTACAGTTCCAATGAATCTGCTGTAATAAATGTAGACATAGCATGGAATGGTTAACTTTGCTGACTTTCATATTTGAACAAGTTCCCCTTTGCACTGAGGAACTCACTGTTAGGAGAAATCTGGTTTATAGTGCTGTTGGGGGAAATACCAACATCAAAACAGAGATACTCGGCAACTACGCAGTGAGGGGAAATACAAGAATGAAGGTGCAGTTCTGGGCAGAAAAACAATGTTTTTACAGAAACTTGTTGCTGTCTTCCTCTTCTATTACAATTCAAGGAGCATAATTTCTTTGCTGGGGTTTTCCACCCCTCTCTTGTTAACTTACATTTTGTGTCTCAAGACCTTTCTACTCCCCACCACATCACATGGATAACAATAAAAGTGCAAGTCCCATGGTGGGACAATTTACTCTCTGAAATTCGAGTTCATAAGAGAGGAGTTCTACCACTGCAAACTTCCCCAGGCTGCTTCCAGGGTGTTCCACACTACCGAGAACTACTTCTGAAGACAGAATACTAGCTCTGTTATACGCAGCTCTTTCCATCCTATGTGTCTGCTAACAATTATTTATTGAGTACTATATTAAATGTCTTCCAGAGTTATCTATGCCACTAAGTAATTATCAGAAGTAACAGAAAGGTTTGGGTCTCCACTAGTGAAGTACAACCTATCGTAATATCTCAGAAGAAAGATTTGGAAGTGGGTATAAAATTAGCACAGATCCCTGTCACTTCTCAGCTGCTCAGAGGAAAGCACTTCACCTGCAGTCACAGAGATGAAAAACATCTCCAGCTTTCAGCCAAAGCAAGTTACATTTTGACAAAGAAGTTAATTTGTAGCAATCCATTTTTACAAAGGTTTAAATTGTTTCAGAATTACCAAAATGAGACATTTTGATTCTTTTAAACAAGATAATTATTTCCCTCTCCAGATTATCTTCTCAAAACCATCATCAAGATTCTGGTCTCATACTGATCCAAGAAAAAACAGAACTGAGGAAGGAGACTGCAAACTATTTTCCACCCACGTCTATTAGGTACTGTTTGTAGATACAGTAGCTATGCATATTCTTTAACCTCATTACTGTAACTGAAATCTCAGCAAATATGTCAATGATTTCTACGATACTATCCCAGGACTGCACATTGTAGTTGGATTCATCTGTATAACATTTCTGAATGCCCTTTTACCAATGCCACCAGAAAATAAAGTATATTCTGTGTGACAAGAAGGGAATGACTTTGCCTTTGCATAACTCTCTTTCTGCTCAGAAAGTATAATAAATCAAAGGGGTCTTGGATGGATCGTCCATTCAAACAGAAGTATTAAACTTATTACTAATCTGTCATTCCTTGTTCCTGCTTCATGACTTGTTAGAATTTCTTTTTACTGACTCTATCCTCTCTTGGCTTTTCAGGGTTTTTGCGGAGGGGGTGGGTGGTGTTGGTTTTTGGGTGTTGTTTTCAAAGATATTAAGTACGTAAGCATGGTAGAACTGCTTATATGTATATCAAAATATTTCACCTTCTTGGCATTCTCATTTGACTAGTTTACAGTATCAAAAATTTCCAAGGAAAAGAAGTTTAAAGGTATAAAACAACACATGCTCAAATTAGTAAATTATAGAACAAGAAATAAAATCCCGAAGTCATAGACAATGGCACTCTTATTCGGAAAAGTATACTTAAATAAGACATTAGACTTCCTTATTCTCATAAAATGTGTCAGGAACATTGTGATTAGCTTAATGGAAATAAGCTATGATGGATTTTGGTTAACAAAGATACAATTTACACTGTGGGGGAAAATTGTTTTCTCTATAGTATTCTAGGGTAGAGATCCTGTAGAAACATGTAGAGTCCAAATGAGGACAATTCGACCATTAATCGCAATCCTGCTATTTTTATAATTCTTACTTTAACTGTATTCAGTTATATAATATCTACAGAAGGCGGTGGACACTGCAGAAGTTTAAAAAGGAAATGCAGTTTGAAAGATTCAAAACATTGGTTTCTTTTTCAGTGATTTTCAAACAAGCATTTTATAAAAAAAATTATTCTTATAAAAACCTTTTGCTCTGCCAATCTAAGAAACTTTTTTCTTGGACAAACTCCAAATGCTGTTAAAGTTGTGCATCACTGAGATTAATAGTGATGTAAAGGGAGTTGTGAATTTTATTACGAGAATGTACTGAGGTATTGTCTAGGGGCAGCAATTAAGCACTGGCAAGTATTTCTATCTCCTCATTTCTGATAACAAAAATTCAGACAGCTTGAAACTAGTACTTGGGTAGAATATAAAGTTTGATACCATGCACTTATTCAGGCTGGAAATCAAGAGCCCAGTAGACACTCTTCTGTCCGTATACACAAAACCAGTGTCTCCAACCACAGTACACTGAAGTTATTTCTCTGCACTCAAGTTTTACCTAGACGAGAATCCTGCTGACATTACAGTTTCTTTGCACAATTTGACATACTACTTTGATTTTGAAAACTCATTTTGCTGTCATTTCATCTATTACTCAAAAACTTCTTTAGGACTTAAATCCTTTGCAAAAGCCAACCACCTGGAAAAAGGATTTCGTATCTTAAGAGCCACAGCCACACACAGGCCTGCCGTGCCAGATGGCTTATATAGGGCATATATATTCCCCACCCTTCTGTAACAACATTTCTCTTTCCTGTCATTCACCTCCTCCTCCTTCACTAATATTACAATATCACTAAGCAGGGAACCAGGAAGGAGAAATAAGGACTACCGTGCGCTTTAAATTCATTGCTTGCTTGTTGCATGTTACTCAGTAAATGAAGCATAAATACACCCTTCACACAAGAACTTTTGAGGAATCCCCATGCTCTTCTGTAGATACCAATGCAATTTTTAAGAATCCGGCTGGTACTGGGCAAGAATGAGGAGAGAGCCTGGGACATCACAGGGATGTTCCACAAATCAGAGTTCGGCAGGGCTACTACCTGCTGCAGGACAGAGGCACAGACAGCTTCCATGGGGCAGCACACAATATTTATTTTGTTTGGTTTGAATTGTTAGCAGAGCCTACGGCTTCTGCAGTTTAGCTTTAGAAGCCCCTGATAGTAACAAAGTACCTGATATTCAACTTACCTTTCCCTTTTTCTTAGTTTCATCTTGATTCTCCTAGTTACATTACCATGTACAACGCTAATTGGTGTTCACACATGGCCAACTCAGCTACAGCTAGTCAAATTTACTGTGTCTCACACCTAGCACAATTTGGGATTCCTTAAAATTGCAGTTGAATTTGTTAACCATTGCCTGTAAGAAGGAAAATACAACTGCACTATTTTTACAGTTCTTTTCCTTTTTCCAATGGTATGTGCTAAAGGAAAGACAGGACCTCAATTTGCATTTACCTGTTTCCCCTTCTTCCACCCACGTCATTTAGTTCAAACTACCACAGTTGTATTTAGATACTGTCATAAGAGAAAAATCCCAATGAGTGGAGAGCAGTCTTCCATTCACATCCCAAACATCCCCCCCCCCCCCCCCCCCCCACTTCCAGGCATCTGTGATAAATCTACTAGCAGTTTTGTTTGTGATACTGTTATTAGATAATGATAGTGCATTTCACCAAGAAAAGAGTAGTCTGAAAATTCTAAAAAACCACATAAATATCTGCATTAAAGTCATGGTAATGCAATCTAAAATGAGCTATAACAATTCCACAGTACTAACATCTCCCTCACTACCAATATAAGGGTTTCACAAATCTAAGGTAGATTGTGAGCTAATGTGACATATCTGCAATGCACGGAATTGCTAGCAACCCATATTACAGGACAGGAGGCCAAGTGATGTAACCAGGGTTATACAGACAATCTGTATTAAAGCACAAATCAATCCTACACTAACATCAAGCCACAGAGAATTTCTTCCTCTGAAAATTAAGTTAGAAAATTCTGTCTAATTGTACAAAGTGATAGGGTTGAAACAGATGACCACTTACAACTACATTGCTACTACGCTACCAAGCCAGCACCTTTGTTTCTCCCTTTCTCTAATTAGCAAGAACACAGTAATTCCATTTTACTATGCTAAAGAACACAGCACATCTCTGAGAGGTACGGACTGAGATAAGGTCTATTCCACCTACATCAGGGGACAGTGAGTAACTAATGCAGGTTAACACAGAGCAATCTTTGGAAAAAATCTCTACGCATGCTGACAAGCAAGTGACTTTTGCCTGAGGCAAGCAGGTGGTTTGTGGGATCTCCCCAATCCTTTCTTCACCTCTCCGTATTTACCTGTGAAAAGTGTCTCCTCCATCAGAACAGCTTTACACAACAGGAGACCGGTTTAGAAATTCAAGGCATATTAAATCAGAACAGCAAGGCCACGCTGATGTGGCGAGTGCTGCATCTATTTTAGCACCATGCAAATTCACAAAATAGGTCATGATCTAACCCAAGTTACGCAGGTTTCTACACACTCAAAATCAGGCAGAAGAATCTCAGGGCAGAAAGCCCTTGGGAGAGAAAGGTGCAGTGTGACGCAGTGCTACTGCCAAGGAAGAGAAGGCGGCACCAGAGGATAGATTTTCATCACCACAAATGCGTTGGTCTTTATTTGCAACAAAAAAAGTAAATTAATTTTTGTTTACCACAAAAGGCTTACAATGAACCAAAAATGAATGAAAAACATTATTAACAATTCATTGGGGCAGCATTCATCCGATACAAACTGTTAAGTGTTCTTGGGAGCAGGCTTTATCCACCCCAGTACTCACCAGGCTGCTTGTACAACGGCACGCAGCCGCTGTGCCTTTGCCAGCAGGCTGAAGGGCTTTCTCGTGCCCTCGGTGCAGGGCGGCAGGCA
Source organism: Opisthocomus hoazin (assembly GCF_030867145.1). Classification (NCBI taxonomy): domain Eukaryota; kingdom Metazoa; phylum Chordata; class Aves; order Opisthocomiformes; family Opisthocomidae; genus Opisthocomus; species Opisthocomus hoazin. The sequence continues at coordinate 14,761,566 of NC_134425.1, forward strand.
GGTGGCATGGCCTTCTCCTCAGCGCTCCCGAGCTCCTCTCCCCAGCAGCCACGTGAATCCAGTTAGCACAGGGAGGGCCAGAAGACCATCTGCTTGTACAACACAATTCTCCTGCCATTCTCGCTGAGACATGGCCCTGTAGCACAGGTTGTTTCAAAGGCATTTAATAACAACGCGTTAATCTTAAGTACATCACCTGCAACTACCACGAGTTAGATGGCGGCACTTGAGCACAGACACTGAAGTGGGTCACTGTTCATGCCTCAGAAGGACAAAGCCCTGTGGTGTAATCTCTATCTGCACACTCTCATCCCGGGTTTTGGGTGTCCGCATGAGGTGCTGGCAGCGGGGGCTGCAGGGGGTCTCCCTGAGGGGAGCCCAGGGCTGCCCAGGGCCGGTTCCAGCCAGTTCTGCAGTCACCCCAGCACAGGGCACAGCTGAGGCGCCTCTGAGGAGACGTGTTTGAGAGCGGGCAAAACACTGCCGGCGGCGAGGACAAAGGGTGAGGAAAAGCATGAGGAAAAGCGTGAGGAACGGCCCTGCGAGCGCACTGCGTTAAGAGGGCGAGAGTCGAGCTTCACGGCCCTCCTCTGCCCTGCTGACCGCACCCCTTAGCACCCGCTGAAACCAAAGGTAAGGTGACACCAGAGAGCACACAAATGAGTCCTGCAAATGTATCAGAGCAGCAGGCTCCCGTTTTACCAGTGAAAACAAAGGGAGACAAAACTTCTGTCCCTCGGACAGGAGGTGACGCCCGGCGTGACACCATTCCAGGTGCTCTGCCCGTTTCTGCTGCCTTCCACCACAGCCGCCACCAGCCACGGGGATGCTGCCAGTCCAGCCACACAGACAGAGAGCTGGTGACTTTCAAACCCGTCTCTTATACAGTAAGCTCCCCAAATTGTCACACTCTTCAATTTCTGCATCTTTCTGAAAGTAATGCATCCAAGAAGCAGACAAATGAGCACATCTTATGATCACCAAACAATGTAATAAGTAATCATGAATACCTACGGAAAGAAAAAGCAGTGTCCAAGCAAATTCCAGCACTCAGACACACTGACTACTGTACTACACCGCACATCACACCCCAGCAGTAAGAAAAAAAGGCAAAATTCAGATCTAAAGGACTCTGCTTCAGTGTCTGTGAGTACAGCTGAATAAGCAATTCTGTTAATTGAACACTTTTAGCATACTCAGTTCCCTACAACTATTTGCACAGCTCTGAACTACTTGGATGCTAGTCAGATGGATTTGAACACACAGAAAGCAACCTTCTACTTTCATTTTTTCAAAATGCTTGAGAGATTATGTAATATTTGATAAATTACACCTAAGACTGAGTAATATGCCATTCATATATTTTATATGGCACCATTTTTATTGTGCAGGAAATATTTTTAATTTGTTTTTTCATTAAAGATGGCAATTGGTATTATACTCTTTTACAACAGAGGAAATATTCACCTATTTTTCCTTCATGCAAATGAGATTTCCAAATATTAAAGAAGTCTGAAATTTCTTTATAGGTTTCTGATTACTAGTGGTATTTATTGCCATTGAACTGTATGGAGAACAAAAAAGGAAGAAACCAACTGTATGGAGAACAAAAAAGGAAGAAACCAATTCACCTTACTGAATGTGTTCATAAATCTACTATATTAAAATTAAATTCAAGCTGTAAAACACAAATATATTTCACTTCAGGGAAAAAAAATACCCTGGGGGGTTGAGAAGCAGAATGAAATTTTTAAAAATCATGTCAGAAAAAGTGATAATGAAATTAATAAATTCATAACAACAATAAGCATAATGGCCTATATTCGTTAACACAAGAAATACCTTAAATCTGCATAGAACTGCAAGGGTCATGATATAGTTGCCATCTATACAGAAACAGATCCCTTCGGAAACAGGGATGACAATGGGAAGCAAGATGCTTATTGAGAGAAGGTGAAGACAGAGTAGGCAGTTAAACTGCACAGTCACACCATGAAAAAAAGGTGGAACTGGTGGTTCTGATTTCAGTTTGGTAGCAGGATCCCAAGGCTCAAAGAAGGAAAGTTGTGCAAAGCAGTTTTTGCCTCTTGAACTGCTCCAGGCTCACTGAATCGCTAGAGACGGACACCAGGAAAATGTATAAATTTGTGAATCTCATGCAGTTAGGTATTTTTAGCATTTCTGGGATGGCAATACTCCCTTCAGCTACAGATTCTTATTTCATACAGCAATTGCCAAACATACTGGGCTTTAATTTATCAGAGATGATCTCACAGCTCTTCTGGGGTGAGTTCTTGTGGTATGGGTATTATAGCTGACACAATGAAATTGCATTTTTATCTGAATCATCCACATTTAAAGTGTATTTTGCTCCTCCACTTCCCTAGGATGTGTGTCTACACAAGAGCAGTTCCACGTGTAAAGTTTGTTTTGGATGTCTCTGAAGTTCAGAGCTGCCCTGAACATTTAGATTCAAGACAGCTAATATATGCCCAATATGTCTTGACAAAATGTTTTAGCAGACTCAAATTCAAGTTTTTGTAAAGGTCAGCTGGCCTTTGTGTTGGTCCATTCCTATTTCAAGGCTCAGCCCACTCATTTGTTTTTCATGTGCAGTTCAGACACCAAAGTAGACTGATTACAGTTTCTGACTTTTAACACAGCATTGCTTTTTTTTTTTAATTTTTAATTTTAAAATGCAATCTATCATTTACATAGAACCAGCAACAGCATGGATGTAAAGCTAAAAGAAAACAATCAGACCCCATAAAGTTAATAATGTGGTGCTAGCTAGAACATTTAATTGATTTACAGTGCAGCTCAATATATAATCACTGTGCTATGAGTATAGCTATAAGGTAGCCCATCAGTTCTTCATGGTCTTCCTCAAGAGTTTCATTCACAAGCCTATTAATTAGCCTGGGTCCTTCAGTGTCCACCATTCAGATTTAAATCACTTGTTTCCCATTACACTGTGTGCTATACACTGCAGGCCCATAAAATAAGGCATTAATATTTCTATCAGCAGGGCTTCTGGAAGACAACTTTAATTACTACAGGTGAAATCTGCCTAATCCTTGCAAACAAATATGATTAAAATTCAACGAAGTAGTAATTCAGTGACAGCGTTAAACAATGGAGTATGTTATGGTCAAATACCTTAAAGTTTATTCCTCTTGGTAGGAAAGAACATTTAAGATCAATATATTTCAAAAAAAGCCAGAAAACATGAATGTTTTTTCAAGCACATTCAGATAGTGAATTGATAAATTTAAGAGTCTTTCAAGTTCTTTAAATGATGTACTTTTCATCATACACCTTCTAGACTTTCTGATTCAGTTCACATGAAAAATAAGCCAGACTATACATATGGCTAAAACTGAAAGCAATATTTGCTAAATGTGTCTCAGACACAAAATAATTATATTAAATGGTATTTAATTGTTTTTAATATTTAGTTATTCATTCTAATGTAATACTTCCATATAAAATGATTTATTGCATTAATTAATGTCATATTCCCCACTTCTCTTTGAGCATGGCTTTGATTTACATTGGAAACTACGATCTACAGATTGTCAGTCAGCTTCAACAAATAAAAAAAAAACTAATAGGACAGGATTAAACAACAATATAACAGTCGTAAATCAAATGCTCTCTACACTTCTGTGGAATACAAACAGCTGTCTCCTGAGTTTTAAAAAATATACTATGATTTAAATCTCCTTAACAAGTTGACAAAAGAATTTTATAGCAGTTTAAAATATTGCCTGCAAATGAATCTGACAAGCAATGAAGAAAAAGTGTTCTCAGTACCATTTCAAATCCTATTTGCTCTGCCACACAAACAACAAAATTTAGAATTTCACTTTTAAACTAGAGCTACATCATCATCTGTGGCTTGCGATACCTAAAAGAGTATCAGAGCACAGTAGTCTCTCTGGCTCTGACTGAGGTTCACATTTCTTTCATTTACATTCCTTTGTTTAGCGGTTACTTATTTTTTCAATGAAAACACTACCACAATAGCGAAACCACCCTTTTCATCAGCCATCCTAGCCAAAAAATGTTAACACGGAATCCTATAGCTCTAACACAGATACAATAGCCTGTTTAGGAGTTCAACCTTGCAAATTATCCATCAGATTATGATTTAGAAAACAGAGTAATAATTGATGCTGTTAATAAGAACCTCTTTATTACATTAATATGATAAAAATGTAATCATCTTCAATGGTTTATATTACAGTATATACCTTCCAACAGTCAGAGTTAAAATTAAAACCAAAGCAAATAGGCAATGTCAAGTTACCCCATTTGGCTATTACCAGACTTCTTGCCATGTCCTATGAAGCAGCTGGTGCTTGCTGCTTTTGGGGGAAGGACATTGCCCCTCCAATTCCACCATTCTGATCCTCTCCCATCCTAAACTCTTTAAATCCATCTTACTGGAGCATCATCACTTAACTAAAAACTGGATTTCAGTTGCAGTGAAAACAATTCCTTGGGTCAGCACTGTGCTGAAGACAGTAAAGATGAGAGGGAGGAAAATGCTTACTGTAATACCTCTGAATTATAAAGGATGTATTGCATTAAAACATACTGCTGGGTAGCATTTAGGAAATGCTAAAAAGAGACAAATTGAAAGGGATGAAAAACCATATCCTGCTATGAAGCCTAATGCAAAATTCACATAGTTGCCAACAGATAACTCTATATCAGAGTGTGGCAGGTTTGGGGCCAATGGCAAAACTGTTAAAGACACTTTGAAGCTCACACCACATTTTGAAATTCCAAAATTAAAACACTTCACGGTAGTGACTACCATGTAAAGTTTGGTTACATTTTGTAAACCATGTATAATAAAGCTTTGAAAATTAATGTACAGAAGTACCTTAACTATTATCACCCTTAAGGTCAATGAAAAGCTCTTGAGAAAAGTCTGACAGTTTCATTCTAGCTACAGCATTATTAAGCAAAACACCTAGCAGATGTAGTAAATAAAACCCACATTTCAGTACCTGACAAATTTTCCTTACACTGTGTACTAGTGCCACAGCTTTGTCTGTGTACATACTTCGCTGTTCTCTTTCACGTGTAATTGTAGTTCCTGTTCACTAAGAGCTTGAAAATCTCTGGGAGTCTTACAAAATATAAAGTCATTAACTGGGTTGTCCTGTCAGGATTGAGACTGAAGGGTAACTCCATCTTTCCATATGCCACATCCTGTAAGAGCAATATGCAGCTCTCTATTTCAGTAATTGCTTTGTTCAGGGACATTGAAGAACAGTTCTATTCAATATGCATCTATTTGCAATATGTCAGTCAAAGCCTCTAAATATAATAACATTAAGCTCCAGCAACATTCTCGCAAGGCAATACTTCTTAGTAAGCACTCATGGATGGATTAGGGAAGCTGTTTGTCTTTGCAGTAAAGAGCCAAGGCTACATATACTATCACTGTTCATAACAAATAAGATGTAGGACAGCTGATGTTCATTTTTAGGTGACAGCCTGAGCTCTGTTTTAGAGCTTTGAAGAAAAAGCCACAGAATGAATTAGTTCACATAATCATTTTGACACTGCTGAAACCTATATAACACTGATGAGTTATTTCACTTATCCTATTCAGGTAGAAGAATCCTGAAGCCTGGAGTAGTTTGTATATGACTTCACATGTTTGCCATCACCACCTTCCACCTTCAGCAAAATAATTTACTGTCTTTCACTCTAAAGGTTTATTAATTTGATCAAGGGCAGAGGATAGGTAGTATGTTCCACCAGTTAATAAAGTTTATAAAGCACTCTGGGATCTACTTGGATGAGAATCATCACAGAAATGCAAGACTTTATCAGACCAAAAACAGCTGCTAATGCCAGAGAGAGGTAAAACTCATTCAGAAATTAGAAGGGGTGGCTGAGCAAGCAGACAAAATTGAAAAGTTGTATTATGAGACACAGGTGCAAAGACTGTTAACCTAAGTTAAGGTTAGGCTTTTAAGGCTTAAAAATAAAGTACTGTGAAATGCACCCAAGGTGAGTAGTTGAAAGGATACTCAGACACAATGGATGTGCTGATCACAACAATTTACAAATCAGTGAACAGGATGTTTCAGCAGACAAAAAATATTTAAAAAAAAATATTTAAACACTGAAGCTCTATCAACATTATAAGCTAGCAATGACAACAGAAGTGACAAAATTAGAGACCTTTAAAAAAGCACTGTATAATCCAATGACAATTGAAAGAGTAACCTGCAAGCTAGTCTGAGGAGAAGCATCAGAGCTATGGTTGTGTATTCAGAATGGTTCTGGACTACTAGTCACATGCAGACTTAATGACAACATATACACATGTACAAAAGCATTCATTTGTCAATAAAGCACTAATATTCAAAAGGAGCAAATGAATGAAAACACTGCTGCACTTGAAGACAACTCCACTGGTTTAGGTGGGGTTTTTTTGTAAATAAATCGGGTTGCGTAACAAGTGTTATTACAGTGCCATCTAGCGCGAACAAGGAGTTTGAATGAAGATGGCAGATGGGCAAAATCTCGGCAGCCCACAGCACCACCACCGCCTGCCCAGGAAGGGGAAAACCTCTCCACGGGGGCCATGGTAGCTAGAGAGGCCATCCTGGTTCTTGTTAGGAGTTAGGTAATCTGGGTCAGAGAACAATTAGAAAAATATTTCCAATCTTGCTTTTGAGTCAATTGTCACTCTGAGCATGTGTCACACATTTAGCATTTTGAAATATCTGTATTACGTGCTGGGCTCCTTTTCTCCATCATAGTCACTTGCTCCTCCTTCAGTCACATAACTGAGAATAGCTTTGTGCTGACAAACAGAAAATGCTCTGAACATGAGAAAATAAAACTCTGATTTGCCTGAATGAGGAAAGGCTATGATCAGCTTAACAAGAAATAGTCTGCAAACTGTTGCAACAATTCCCAGTTCATACAGACTGGTACTCGGGCTCTGGCCAATTTTGTACCTGCAACTGCTCACAGATATAGGAAGCCTATTTCTCTCACGATACCTTAAATATTGACAAGGTGGTTGATGCATCAGATGACAAGCTGAGAAGAACAGTAAGAGAAGCAGTTGTTCACTGTGAGTGTTCCACTTGTTAAATTCTAAAGTGAACTTCCTAGACTTACCGTACCACAAGGGTTTTCCAAACACGTTGAGGAGAAGATACAAATCCCAGCTGCTCCCAAAGCTACAAAGAAAGCCTGGTTAGTTACTGTGCATACAGGTGACCTTGGGGCATCTCAGTCAGATCCACAAGGGAACTCCATGAAGGAAGAGCCACTCCAAAATCCTGGCTTCGTTACTGAATTTTCTATTCCATCCTTTGTATTGCAGATTTGGATCCAAAATGTGAATATCTTTTCATATCTTTGCCATGCAAGTGACAAATGCTCATTAAACCCATAGTAGTTTCTATATGAATCCTAGAGACAAAAAAGATCTAAGGTGCAACTGCCGTACCAGCTTCAGAGAAGTTTTGTTCATTTAATGTCCTTCAAAATTATACAGTCTTGTATAAATTTTGTAAGCATAGCATTTGTAGCACAGAAAAGCATAAAACTTCCTGTCAAAGTTCTGGGAGAATTTTGTGACACATGGGCTGTCCATGTAAGTTCACAAGGAAGGGCACCCAAAATGCACGTCTTTAGCAAGTACAGGAGGTGCAATTCCACTAAGAGCATAGTGGAAACACCTTCTCCTCACAGGACTGTATGAACAAGCTTCACTCTCTTGCTATACCCACTGCTTCTCACTTATTGATGTCCGAGCTCTGCAGCCTGAGAGATACAGTCAATGAATCAAACTTGCTTTAAACGAAATGAGAAAAATCCTCTTAAAATCACAAACCACAAATCAGGAGCTGTACACTCGTTTCCTCTCCTGCCTACACACAAACATGCACCCATACACACATTCACTTTATTTTATAAGAGAAGTAAATGATACAACTACTACCTGCCTAACAATAACAATGCATGCAGAAATGTTTTCTTTACTGCTTTATTTCGCTGATGTCTTTCATGGAATGATGATTCATAAACATAACGTACGGGCCCAACACGGTTTCAATGAATGATATCAATGTCCAAAAGCCAAGAAAAAGAGAGAAGACATGTTTGTTCGGATATCTCTGATGGGAGAGGCTGGCCAAAGGCTTGTTTTAGGCTCTGCTCAGACTATACTTGAAACTATCAGTCCTGGATGCAGGGAAGAAATCCAGCATTTCTGTTCTTCTTCCCTAGCTCCTTCTGCTTAGACATTCTGTATACAGAGGTCCCACATAAATCCCAAATTCTTTGTTTGGCCATTTATGCTTCCCTAGAGACATATTACAATAGATTTGATTAAAATACAAACCAAGTGAGTAATTGCAGGCTTTTTAATTTTACAGTGTCAGTTTGTCATTGTAATGGATACGTTGGAACACGAATGTCTATTAATGAATTAAAGAAAATGCATATTTAGAAGGACTTAAAACTGCCCATGGCCAGCAACCTCATACACTCACACAAAAAATAAGAGACAAATTTTCTTGTCAGTGATACAAGCCCCCAGTAAAGATGAGGAACAGTATGTCCTCCTGACTGCAGCTCTCAAAGTGACCTGTGGCTTCATGGAGTATCGTTAAGCAGAACTCTAGTGTACTTATGTTGAACAGGCCCTTTCACCCATATGTACCCATAATGCTGAAAAAAAATCTATTTTTACAACAGAATTGAACAGAATAGAAAAAGGAAAATGCTCAGTTAATATTGTTTGTCCCCTTGAATCTGTAACACGTCATCTTAAAAGAAGTAATACTTAGATTTCAGGGACGTTTGTTTCCAGGAAGCAGATGCTTGTTTTCCCTTCTGTGCGTTGTTCAGCTACATCAGTGTGCATTTTACAAAAGACATAGTGAGAAGCATATTGTAGTGGAATTGCTGGAATACCATTTTTCTTGTGAAGATCTAATGGGTAGATGTATTCACACTTGGACTACCCCTCTGATAAGCAGAGTAAACCCAAGTATTGTTAAAGAAATGGATAAATTTTTCCTGACACACACTCCAAACAAGTAGGAAATCAATTTTGACAGCTGATTTAAACAGCCAAATACAGGGTTGACTATTTTTTGTTATTTAAAGGACAACAGAATAAAGTAATCATTAGGGATTTGCATACTTATTACAAAAGTAATATTGGCTGGTAGGGAGTATTTCATAAAGGAGGGACCCACTCCCACTCCATTTCTGCTACCAGTCTTTTAAACCAATTATAGGGAACAGCAGAACTACAAAGTTACTGCTGCAGTCATGCCACATAGTATTTATGCATCATTGTCAATACCACTAGCTACTATTCTTCAAATAACACATGCCAGATTAAACTGAATTGTAAACTGAAAAAACACTTTTTCCATCTACTTTCTGCTTGAAAATAACATGCACATGTGTGCACGCAGACTGCTAAATGCAGAAATAAATGCAAATTTTGTCCCTTTCAGGGAAGGAATTTCTGGCATTGGAAAATGAATAGGGCTTTAAAAAAAAAAAAAAGAAAAAGAAAAGAAGAAAAAAGAGTAGGAGCAGGGCTTGCTTCACAGCCCACTGCTCCCCCTCCCAGTGTCTCTTGGTGTATACAGGACTTTCTCTACTTTCCATGGCAAAGCAATTTCTCCAGCTGAAAAAAGCAGAAGATAACACCACACTGAACTGTTTAATGCAACTAAAACTTTTACCTAGACTTCCTTGGCAATTTGCCAAGTTGTACTGTCAGACTAACTTAATTTTTTTCCTGATTTCAACTTAAATCCTCAGATGTGACAAGCACCTGCAATTTGTAATGATTAGAAAGTGGGAAGTATTCAGTAACTCCTCTTATTCCAGCCCTGGGATCATAAACTTACTCCACACCCTAAAGGTTTAAATAGGTCTTCCTTAGCATTTATGCACTGGTCTTTTTGGAAAGTGCTTTGCATTTCTGAGAGATGCAGCTCTAGCTGGAGCTAGGCAGAGTGGCAGCACAGGGTGACACTGGATTTGGCAATACACATCTATACTCTGTATCTTCTTTCTATAGGGCTCCTCCTGCACCAATTAAGCGTACTCGAACACGATACCATTCCTCCACTTTCTACCTACATCCCAAACCCTTCTTTTTCGATTTGCAGCTCTTTAATAGTGTCAACAACACTCCAATCTAGCCCCCAAGTTTTACTGAAATTGCTATTTACTCACATTGATGACTACATTGAATAAGACTCCAATTCAGCAAGCACTTGTGCACCCACTTGATCTGAAGTATGCACATGGTCCAATTGACTTCAGTGAAGTAAAGCATACGGGTAAGTGCAGGGTAAGGGCTAAGACTGAACGCAAAGTATATTTACTGGATACTGCCATACAATCATACTTTGTATTACTTTACTTATGGTGACTAAACCTAACTAGATTTTTGTCCACAGGAACATCCACACCCACACCATCTTACACCAATCACTGAGCAAAACTATTCAACACAGTGTCTGTTAAAATATCCCTGCATGCTCACTAATTTTATAACGCTTGCAAAATATCTCGGTTCCCCAATCACTTTGATTTGGCAAATAATTTATAATACAAAAAGGAAATATACTTTAACAAATTTACGCCCTTTCACTTGCATATGGTTTTCTGCTAAAAATCAGCCATTTTCCCAAAAGCAGTATGTGTCTGATAAGCATAAATTGACTCTGCTTCCTTTTTTTAGCAGAGGGATGTATGTTAAGACATAAAAATGCAAACAATTGTTCCTCCTGCTTGCTATTCATTGCTCAAATACTGCAAGTCTCTTTACGAATAACAGGAATTGATGTTCTTGTCAGCAGCAACAATATTTACAGAATGTGTGTTACATTAAAGAGGAAATTGAAAGTAAAGATGTGATTCCACTAGAAGACACGTTGAAACACGCAGACTACCTCATCCTTGCAAAGTCTGCTCACCTTTTGTCAAGATGTTTTGCTTGGTATTCATAAACCTTTTGTATTTGATGTTGACTATTTATATCAGTTATTATCTGTCAAAGTGAATCTCTGCAAACATTTGTGATATCAGAAAGAAATAAACAGCAAGTTATGATAAAGCATAACAAAACCCTGGGATTTTTCATAAGCTATAGAAAGTTTCCACCATTCAGCTAAGGATGTTCCTTGCGGGAAACACAGAGAAAATGTTCTGAAATACAGAACTAAAACCGCTAGTCTGATTCACTAAAATATTTCAGTGTACCTAAGGAACTACTACAGGCTCCATTAGCATAGCAGCTTAGTGCCAAGTGGAATGATTAAAATTGACACAGATACAATCATAGTGCAGACTACAAAGGTCCCATCAGTACCAGTGAGCACAAGAGGAAACCTCATATGAATAAACGTATCTCCACAGTTTTCAAGCTGGTGGAACTATGATGCATAATTCCTTCCCAATATTCTGTTAAAAAAAAAGAAGTTCATTTTCCTGAAAGGAGAAGAATGATGCATTCAGCACATAGTTCTTATGATGGATAGAAAATGATCACATTTTATTATTTACTTGGAAATCAATAAATACACTTCTAGCCCAAGTGTTTTACAACCGCACAGCCACTGAAAATACAACCAAAACTCACAACCCATAAAATCCAAATTACATTTCCTTTGCTCCATACAGAGAAACATGATGCATCAAAACATACCACAAAAACACCAACGAGAATCTAGCTGTCTTTACATTATCCAAAACATTTTTGAGATGCTCTTTGACCAAGGCAACACGGGAGAGAATTCCAGAGCCAGATACCGGAGAGCAGTGTATTTTTATCAGCAGTGCCCTCTCCTCTCTTAAGAAGAAACTAACCCCCTTCCCAAAGGAAGGAAGGGATCAATTTGTTCAGGAGATTCTGAGGACCCTTGCACAGACTCACCATAGGGAAAAAGAAGTGTAAGATAGGGCCTTTTAAACCAACATTTTGAAATTATGGACTTGCTGACACAGACCACTTAACAGAATTTACACAGCAGATGTTGAGAAAACACGTCTCTGGGTAACTGACTCCCTCCACCCCAAAATAGCTAAACCAAGTAACAGAGTGCAGTCAGTAAAAGAAATTAATTACGAAAAAAAACCAAACCAAAACCAAAATCCAAACAAAACCTAAACAACAACCAAACAAATAAAACCCAAAACAAAAACAAAAGAACAAAACAGGACACCTGGAGAAAGAGGGAAGGTTGTAGCAGTTATTTTACTGTATTCGTATTTCATCCAAAATAGCTCTTTCAAAAGACTGCTGCAAATTAAAAAAAAAAAAATCCTAACGATCCTGAATATATGCAGTAGGGGACATGCACATATGGAGAGATGATGCCTTTAACAGGTTTTTCTGTTATGGTTACATTCAAAGCAGACACTTATGCAAATAAAAAGAAGGAAAACTCTATAGAGGAAAATACTCTCTCACAGGAATGAAAATGAAAACAGTATTAATCATATGGCTTTGGAGAATTTGGTATTAAGCACTACCAGTGACAAAAGATAAAAAATAATAATTCAAATTCATTTCAATTGTCATATACATCCATAACATTAATTTCTTTCAAATTTTATATTTCTCATTTGTTTCCTCAATGAAATAGGAAAATGGCTTATGAGGAGGGATGGAAGACAAAGCAACCAAATCAAATGGAATTGCACAGGTAGGTAAAAAGCAAGCCATGCTTCAAGCCAAGACAGCTTCTTGAATGGATTTGTATTGTTGCATAACTGAAGTACTGTGCCATGACTTTGGATAGATTTGCTGAGGAGTACATTCCCAAAGCCAAACAGAAAATGCATAATTACCCAGAAAATACAATAAGAAATTCTATTTTTCAGTGAAAACATACTTTTTTTTCTTTTCTTTTATTTTTTTGAAGTATGCCTCAAAACTTCATGCTTTCCAGCAGACAATTTCCAAAATTGGCATCAGCAGGCTCATACATCTCATGGCAATACTTGGTAAACCGGACTGATGCATAAGACACTCTCCCTTTTGACTGAGAAAAAGAACGTAATTTTCTTCTAACTGGACAGTGAAACGATGCACAAGCCAAACAGGATACCTGCAGTCAGTGCAAGAAACAAGAGCAACAGTAGAAAAATAATGCTACTTTTTAATAATAAATCTGAAATGGAGAGTCAAACTGCCCTTAACTAGAGGTGATTAAAATATCATCCAGAGGTGAAGGTTCAAATCCCCTTTTGTATGAAATGTTTGACAAATACACTCCAGTAAAAATGCTGTTCTGTTCCTACCAGCACTTCTGACAACGCTGTTGCAGAATTCTACCTTTCTGCTCTTCTGTTCCTCAAGCACGGCGTTCTGTCTTAAAACCAAGACAGGTATCTACACATATTCTCTCTCGCCATCTGCCCTGCCGATACACCTAAACATGTGCATCAGTAGCATTCACTCTGCACACCAAATCTGGCCCTTTTTCACATCTCATCTTCAAATTGTGCTCTCATCACTCCTCCAACGTCTCCCCCCTTTCACTGTATTCATATAGATACGGATATGAACCTATTATCTCCTTCATACAGTGCTCTTCAAGTTATACTGTAAATTGGGACAGTTCGTCTATATACCCATCTCCCTTTCACAGGCTGGTCGCTGCCCCTTGTATTTCAATAAACTACTTTGCCAACAGAAATGGTACAACGGCCTTACTCAAAACTTACCTGAAATCCCCAGTGACCAGAAATCTGTCTAGTGACATGTATTTTGAAAAGAGGTTTTCCAGGACTTTTTGTACAGCCCGAGTAACAATTGGACATTGTCCAAGAACAGCTCTTGCAACAGAGAACACAACCACTAATTTAGGAATGGTTTCTGTTTTATCAAACCCAGTATCTGCTTTATAAAATTCTTATTCTCCTCCTACCAAGCTGCTGACCGATATACCCTGTTTCTTTTCACTGAAACTTAGTATCATGCTGTGTTTTCATTTTGAGATGAAAATTGGAAAATAGGTCTACAGGTTATTCTGTCATCTTGACAACCTGTTTTTTCCTTGTGATATTTTAATCCACTTTCCATACTTTCAATATTAACAACTTCTGACAAACTTTTCTTCTCCCATGAAGATAACATCCTCATAAATGACCTTACACTGTGTCTGAGGCTCAGAACATGAATTTATTTCCTTTTATCACTTTGTAGTAAAAAGGAAGAAAATGAACCATTATCAAAAAGGGCTTTCCTCCCCTCCTTTTTAATGCTCCTTAGGAATAACAGTTTCTTTTCTTTTTATCTTTTCATTCTGAACTACAGGTACAGTCCTATTATATCACTTGCTGATGCCTTTAAGCATAATATTTCAGCTCAAATGCATTCCTTAAATCAATGAAAATGAATTAAATTAGTACCTGCAGGCAGAATAAATTAAACAAAATGTACAATAATACAATTCTTACCCATTTTGCTCTGTGCAAAAGCATTAATATTCTGTGCCTGACATTCAAATAAACAATTTTATGCCACTAAATTAAATATCCATATTTTCAATTTTTTTCTTTATTTATTAAAAATTAAAATTTTCTAGAATCACAGTGCTCCAAAAGAAAAGGTAATAATCTATTTTCCAACACAGAAAAGGGAGGCAGAGGATTCTCATTTACATTTTAAAGAATTATACCACTCACAAAAAATACTGGTTTTCTAGGACTGAAAAGTGAATTTTTCTTTACCCAGAGAACAAACCAAACTCAAGGGTGGAAAAAGTGATCTGCATTGTTTCACACATATGTTTCTGCTATCAATGCGGTATTTTTAGGAGCAAGAAGTATGTACACATCCTGATCTCTGCTTGAAACATGAGTAAGGATTTGAATTTCTGATAAGCAGTTATCCACAAGAAGCAAGGCTGAGCACACATACATATTTAAAATGAGACACTGAATATTCAGTAACAGTCATCTGCGATTATTCTAGATAAAACTGTCCTTCACATGTTCTTATTGTTAAGTGTTCAGCACCATCTCCAACATCCTTGCTTATAGATTCTGAACTATGTGTTATGAAACTTTCCCAGTTCACCCACAACAAAAAAAAAGCATCTTGATTCAGAATAAAGCTCAAACTGCATTAGAAATTCCTTAGATAAATAAATTGTGAAAATAAGCTTTCTAACAACTGCTACTTCTATAGCATCAACAATCTAATCTGCGTGATAGCCATATATCCAACAGGAATTAATTATTTTAGGAAGCAATAAGGTTGCATTAGTGCATCCACTCACTAGGTCTAGGTCAGGCGGAGTCCCAAAGGATGCTCCACTGTTCCCTCTCCCTCCAAATCATATAAAGGGAAAGGGGTTTATGCACCTCCCAGAATTTGTTTTTCCTTTGAAAAATAAAGATACAGAATACAGAACAAAAATATGAAAACCTTTCAGACTTAATTTCCTTTGCTCCTTTCTGCTAAAAGTCTACTAATGACCTTATTTAGTCCCAGTCTCTAAGCACCTCATGATTTTTCATTTATTAACAAGGCACATTTCAGATAAGGCACAGAGACAAAGCAACTTGCCCAAGCTGTCTGCAAGCCCATGTGTTTCTAAAACTCCAGCCTAATGCTGTAACCAACAGACCATCCTGTGGCTTTGCAATAGCTAACAACCCAGGGCATTTTTCAAAATGTTCATCTGAAGTTTCATTTTAGCATAGTTAATGTTGCCTACAAGAGAACTCATCTTATGTGAGAGTGAAGGGATCTTCTGTTGACAAACTCTGCTGATGACAGCTCTCCAGAGTCCTCTGATAATATCTCTGTGGACAGCCAGAGACTCCCTGCTAGGTATCAGTGGACAGCACTCATCACCCTGCTGCCAAACAGGGCCTGGTGTAGTGAAAGAAATCAGAAAATACATCCTGGTCAAAATGAAATCAATGGCAAACACCTGTTCACTGGCAGGTCCCAGATCAAACCTCACACCTGGAACACCTTCCTTTTGAATAGAAAAACCGACAGTGTTTCTGATAAGCTATTTTTTAAATTTTGGTGGTGGAAAGATGTGTGGAAGCATCTACTAATTTCAGATGATATCATATGTACAAAGTGAGCGAGCACACTTGTTTTCCTAGGATTTGAAACAGACTAAAAAGAAAAGTTATTTCCTCTTATTTTTAAATTAGAATTGCTCGCTCCCCAGCAGGTGGAAGGACACTGCCTGCAGGAGCTTTTTTGTTGGCTAAAAACTTGGTTTATATAATCAGCATGGTAATTAGTGAGCTCTTTGCTATTAAAAGGAACTCATTACTGCTATATTTTGCTGATTGATCCATACTCATGAAGCAATTTAAAAATGTAGAAAGCATTTCGTGCACCACTTAAAAGAAATTCTTCAATATGAATATTGAGAAAATGTAACTGACAGTTGTCTTTGACTAAACTCAAATTTATAATTCTCTAGCAGTTCAACCAGATCTACGTGGAACTGGACCTTAAGTTATACATTGTTCTCCAGTACTTTCAGACTTCTTTTGCAAGGAATGAGGCCTGTTAGATTAAGTAAATACTCACCTCAGATTCTGTGACACTTTCACAGGTGATCTTGCAACCAGACAAAAAAAGCAATGAAGTTCCTACACAAGTAGCTGTGAGTCATTGGGTTCCCCTGGATGATTCTACAACTTACAACCCCTGAGGGCTCCCAGGAGGCTTTTCATGTCTGTGAAGTCCTACTAGTCACATGGAGAGACAGCCTTCTGAGAAGTTTGAAAAGAAAATCACGTTTACACAAAATTAATGATTACTGTGGATCAGAAGCTGTTACAGAATGAGTTACTTTCAACTTTGTACTCTCTGCCAAGTTTTCTCATGCTTCAAAAAGAACTGATAAATTATCCAACAATTTCTAATATTGAAGTGCAAGGAGGAGGGTGAAGAATGAGGGAGAGATGACAAGAGGGTGGACACATGTCAACTGCTCAAAGAATTTCCCTTATTCAGGGAAATCTCAAGTGAAATTCTGCCTCCAGTGAAGTCAACGTACAACTCAATGAGCTCAGCAGTGCCAGTATTTCAGCCTTGACCTACCACCTTGAACTCCATCCTCTAGTGCTTCTAATAAGCAGTCTGTTCCTTTCTCCCTGACCAGCTCAGGTGCCACTTCATTTCCAAGCTAGCTGTGGCTATGATGCTGACCCCATTCTTTTAGGTATTTAAAAACAAAACAAAACAAAAAAATTCTTCCATCACCATGGCAATCCAATCTGGTATTTATAGGCTCCACTACAGCGCCAAACCATTTTACAAACTGAAAGGACATCACTAGTAACTGAAATGGATACTTTTTTTGACAGGATCATAAGTAACTACGGCTAGCCCAATTCACCTGCTATTAAAGTAAAAAGCAGACTTCAGTGAGAGCTGGGTCAGGCCCTAAAATCTGGCAGCATGGTCACACAGTGCTTACAATAGGAAGGGAATATGGATTTCAGCTCAGACATTCATGTGAACCAAGGTAGGTCACTGTCCTGGAGGGCATGAGGACAACTGTATCACTGTTCATGTACTTCTGTGTAAATTTGACAGGCACTTTATGTGGACAAGTGATCTCCACGATTTATTCAGATAATTTTCAGTCTATGCTCCTACAGACACACTTTCCTGCCAGCACTAATAATACCAATGTGCTTTTTCAGAGCAATTCCTTCAAGATAATACATTTCAATATTTAAAGGTCTATTTCCCTACTCTGTTCCTTCCCATTTCCATGTCTTGAAGAGGAAAGGATTATGCTGTTTCAGCCTTTGCTCTTGTTTTTTTAGTGCGTTATGTATTTTTAGGCTCTTTTTCCCTTCCACAAAAATGAGTATAACATTCATTTTGCTTTAGGAAATTTATTCTCACTTTCAAGCTGCAGAAACCACTTTTACTGAATATTTTTATCTTTCTTGGAGATGGGTGATTTATTTTTAATTGCTTCTTTAGGTCAGGATGCTGCTTACCAGTGTGCCTACATTTACTGTGTTCATTAATTTAAGCTTTTTTAAAACGTAATATGTCAAATCACTTTTTTCTCCTGGAAAGGGAAGTCATGGTAGATACAGAGATCAATTATTAATCAGCATTAACGGAAAGTAAAAAAACCCAAGAAGCATCTCAAAGATTCAAGTGCTCTTGAGTGAATGAATTTATACCAGATCATACTTTTCCAGCAGAAGTTCTCCTGGAAAATTAAAGCACAGGAACATGGAGGTGTAACTCCTCAGAACTATCAAGGTCCCTTATTTTTAGTTCAAGGCAAAACGCCCTCCACTTAAAATTAAAAAAAAGAAAAAAGAAAAGAAAACAAGGAAAGAGAAAGAACAATCTCCAAGGTTACACAAAGATGTACATGAAAACAAAGACCACAGCCAGCTCTTCCAAATATTTAACTCCAGTTAATCCAAATCCAGCTGTCCATCCCCTCAAAGTTAGTAAATTAATATATTCATAGAAGTACAGGATCCTAAACCCAGCAGAATAAATTGTATCGTCTACAGATTTCAGTACAAGCAAGTAAATACACCCTTTGTTATTTCCTGCATTTCAATTGAACAAATATGAAAAAAGTACATGCCAAAACCCTGGAAAAAAAACACACTGCTTCTCAATCCTGCATATTTATTACATGGATCACAGGGGAGAGCTCATAAACATCCATAAACCGATTTATAGCCTCTTCTGCTAAGAAGCAGTGTATTGAAAAAAAGCCAGTCCAGAACTGCCTTGAAAATGTGATTCAGTGATCTTGTACTCTCTGTTTTATGTAAAGCATAAAACTAGCTTTTAACTCTAACTGTTAACATTACTTTTGTCTTTTTAGTCTGTATTTGGGAAAGTAAATCTGGACATACTACAGCTACCACGCTGCTGCGTGATACCACCACCAGAGAATAAAGTCAGTATACAAACAAGAGTTCATCCATTTCTGTAAATAAATAAATAAAAATTAGCATAACAAATAACAACTGGGAATTAAACTCTCCTAACAGATTAATTCTAATTTTGCATAACTAATGTTCAAAACCAGACATCAGCAAACTCTGCGTGGAGCCACCACGCATGTAGCACGCGAGGAGTCCCCCGTTTAACACCTGCAGTGAAACCCCTGCCCCAGGCTGTGCTGCGTGCGCAGCTCGGCACCCCGTGACAGTCAGGTGCCTTCAGACCATGTAACGGTCGACAGGACAGCCTTTCCGTGATAGCACTCTGCACTGTGTCAGATGCCCAAGCACAGAGGGCACAAATTGTGCTGAAACTTTTGTCTATAAAGATCACCTTTCACTTTGAATTATAGCATCAAACCTAGAAATGCAGTCACTTGTAATCCTGGGTGCTGAGCACCAACCCTTTCCCATCACTTCTGTTTCCCCAAGACCTGCTTCAGATCAGATCCCTGGAATACTATCATTAGTCAGTCCTCACCTGTCTACTATTACTTCCTGATTTCTCATATTTTTAAAACTACTGAGGGTTTGTTTGTTTGAACCAAGGACAAGGCTGTTATGGAATCAGGGTGACCTCATTTTAACAACGTAATCAGAATCAATTTCCTCTTTCTTTTATCAGGTTATTTTCCTGCCCTTCAAAAGCTTGCCAGGACATGCTTCTGTGCAATATACTGCTTTATTTTCCCCTTCCTTTCCATTTTAGTCAGTTTGATGCCATAGGCAGTTTTCAACTGGACAAATCATATTTTCTTATTTTTCTAAGAAATCTGGTCAAGTATGTTCTATAGGATCCACAGTTTTATTCCGGTTTCTCAGCATACCTTCTGTTGTCCTCAGACTATCTTTTTTTGCCTGTTTTAACTGCTGGTTGTCTAGTAACAGGCAAGTCCCTTCCTTAGAAAATGTCACTCATGGACCTTCACTGCTGTATGAACCCAATACCTGAATATGAACCACTCTGGGAAACCCATGGGCTTAGGTGTGTACTGTGGCCTACTCATTGCTACAGGCAGTACTAAGAAAGAAAGGGGACATGATAAGAAACCTAGATGAGAGTAACATAGAAAGAGGAAATCATAAGCTACAGCAGTATCATTGATCTGTGTAAAAAAAGCAAAGCTGGGAGCATGTGAAATGCATTTTCCTGGAACCACGCTTTCCAAGGGTTGAAAGCAGAGAGTGAGACCACAGACCAGAAGAGGAAAGTCAGCTGAAGTGTCCTGCTTATCTGCGAACAACAAGCAGGGCATTATTCTGAAGATGTTCGGGAGAAGTACATCAGTCCAACTGATAAAAGGAGATTAAGGAAAAACAAGTCAGTAAATGAGAAGTTTTCCATAACTCCACATTAAGGGAGAAACCAGAAAAAAACATTACAAGAAATGACTCATCTCCTAAGTACCACATGTTAACTTTGTGCCAGCGGTCTTGTTTCTTTTAATAACTAATTTATTCATTACTCCAGACTAAAGTGACTTTTATTACCAAATGAGTCCACACTGTCAGCTGAACTGATTTCCTCTTTTATCAGAGTTTTTCGTCTCGCGGACCTGCCCTTGTCGACAGCAGTCACTCTGTACCAATGGGCTGAGTGTCAGAGCTGTCCCCAGTGTGACTGACAAAGACAGCACTAACGTGACCACTTGTAGCTGCAGCTTACTTTGGGGAGGTACTCCAGTATGGCACTGTGGTCAATCTCCCTGCAAAGACAAACCCGAGAAAAACATTTCAATGAGGCTCACATTGCTGTTAAAGAACCAAACAGCATCACCCTGTTCACACTTTTAAAAGCTTCTCTGCTTATAGCGTCCCTAGAGTGGAATTCTGAAAATCTAAAGGAGCATTTTAGAACCCCCAGTTTTTCCCCATAACCAACATCCTTGCACATACTTGCTGTGTCTGGCAAAACATTGGCTAAAGTGAGTCTAGACAGAATACAAGATGACTTTTCTGCTCCAAATTGTTATTTCTTTTAAATTTACATAAGGAATAAATTATTGCTAGTCCTGCTACACTATGTTCATGCTGTTCTTTTCATGCTATTTGCAATACTACAGAAGGTAGTGCTATTTTTTGAAGATTTTATATGGGGGGGATGAAGGTGCCCCACATAAGCTAATGACAGCAAAGGGACCTATCCATTTGGGATTAGTGGAACTGACAGCTTTAACCCTACTCTGCTTTCATTCTGAACTGTAAGCTGCCTGCCAGCATTTTGCCTGTTCCTTTGGCACCTCTTTACACTCTTCATTTTCAGGACAGGTAGTAATATATTCCTTTGGAAACATGACACAGCTTGTACCATCTACTTTCTGACCCTTGCAACAGTAGCAACCCCTTTCCTTAGCCTATATAAAACTCACAAAAAATGGGCTCATGATCAATTACTAACATTTCTCTTGTATTGTATTATCCATTATACATAGCAAGGCAGCTTCCAAACACATCAGTCTCGTTTTAAGAAAGCCAGCAACTTTTTGCAGGGAAAGGCCATAATATAGAATTAGTGATGTGTCTCAGTGAAGGCTTCTTTGGAAACTAGACCCTTTTATAATGTATTACCTTTTGTCTCTTCAAACTTCAGCACACAAGTGAAAATTTCAGATTTCTTCTCTCCCCAGAAAGTATTTGTCTTCACCACAATGCCATGACACAATTTGTCATTGTTCAGCATAACTGCAGTAACTAAACCTATCTCAAAAGGAAGAAAAATGAAAGAGACTGTAGTAGTATTCAAAGAAAAGAGAACTAACATGAATAGAAAGCCAGTACCAAGCCTCCTCATTCTAGCTAGTACAATTAATATCTAATGCTAGTAATTCATATCTCAGAAAGACACACATAGTTACTGCTGGCAATAACGTAGGCTCCAATAACACAGGATAAAATCATATGCATGCATTTACACAGACACTGAAAACTTCACCCTTTTCACCTCCCTTCACAGATAACCCCACACCAACATCATTAATCTAACTTCTACCCTTGGCTGAAGAAAAGCAAAAATCCTTCTGCAATTTTCCAGTTCCTTTGAATGAGCTTTCAGTCATAAGCTACATTTTTATTCACGTTAACATTCTTTGCTAAATTTATAAGGATATGTGCTTCAATAATTGAAATCAGTGTATTTGCTCTTGATTGCACAGTTCATTTCAGATTAGTTGTTTATTTAACTGAACAAGCATTCCACAGAAACTTGTGTCAACCAAGATTATCATCTGACACCCTGAGACTACCCACAGAGACCCACTCACTGAACTGTTCTGAAAGCCGAGTTTGGCAAATTAAGAAAAATATTTGCATATTCATTGACATAAGAGGTACCTTCCACTTGCACGGGTGTGCAGTGGCTTTGTATAATAAAATTAATATTTTCTGTATCTACTGAAAAACTCACGCGTGTCAGTATCCCACTGACCTACTTAACAGACACATTGCACAGTTATACTTTGATCACCCACCACACATCTAGATCTTCTTTCTCCTGTCCCTTCTTATGATAGATCTAGAATCTGTGCTAGAAATGTTTGATATGAATCTCTAAACAACCTTGTATGACCTTGTACTTTGTACTACTACATTTCATTCTAACTTTTAAAGTTTTCTAATTCTTTCCGTGTTATATTCTGATTTTTCCCTGAGAATGCTTCATAAGTTTGCCCCAGCAGATTTCATTAGTATATGTCTACTTCTTGCACCAAGGGTCACTAAAAATATGAAAATATGAAATATAACCAAACTGAAAACTTGGAGGAACTCCAGTGGGAACCATTAGGAACAGCCTCAGTAGCATGATTATTGTCCTAACTATGCATAAAAAGACAGGAAAAGGCTCCTATTTATCATTTCTACATAGAAGGACAGAAAATAAAGGCATCACATATAAAAAACAACAAGCAGATAATAAAAAAAAAAAATCTTTTGCATTGTAAGCAGGTTTCCACAAGCTACTATTGAAGCGAGTGCTTACTAATAGTCTCAAAAACATTCAGATGATTAAGACTACAGCATGCAATTAGCTCATTTCACATACACATTACACACTTATTGTTCCCGATTCCCTGAGGCACACAGAGATCAATACCACAGTTTGAGACCAGGGCCAGTTTTTTTTCCTCAGCATGACATTTTTAAACTAGATGCTCCTTACAGCAACACCGATCTGCAGCAATCCAGCTGAAACCAAGGGAGATGCATATGTTGCACACCAGTTACAATTTATTTTAGAATCAAGTCCTACAATTCAACTAAAGCATTCAGATGAGAAAAGGCTACAGGCAAAGTCCCTGCACACCTATTACAAGGCAGAGGAAAGGGGAAAAAGTTATGACAATATGGACACTTTCATTGCATTAGCTCTTAATAGCATGGCTCTTTATTGCCAACAGCTCCAAGTACTACAAAAAGCTCTTAATCTGCCATTATCTGCTTCATGGTGGTTTTAAGCTGGTTAGAAGCCAAGATCCAGCAACCTTGCATCAGAGAAAAGCTTACAGGAGAGTCTAATGATGATCAAGACCTGTACTATACACTGTGGAACTGAGAAGTTATTTCCTTTGTCACCGTTTTTATGTTGTCCTTCTTATTCTGCCACTTCACCCAAAATGGGTTTCGTAGTGGCATATACACATGTAGTAGCAGGTGAGATATTCTGGCCTTGCATCAAGTAGCACGCTTAGCTCTGGTGCCATTATTCCCTTTCTCTACTTCTGCTTTTCTTAGTCCTAGAAAGATCTCTTGTCTGACTAATGAATAATTCAAGGCCTTCTGAAATGTTATAAATGCTGTTTTGTAACACTTACCCTTAACTGCACGACTACGAGAGATTTGTTAGCAATGACAGAAGAGTGAGTTCTTCCAGCATGTACAGCTAGACCTTGTACACCCAGCTTTTGACGAACAGAAACCATGGCATTGCCATTCAGCAGAGTGGAGAAAAGATGGTCACTCCAAACCTTGTTCTATGTACAGTTGTGGGGAGAATTTCTCCCTCCACCCCACACAAACATTGTCAGCTAGGCATCAGACACAAGATGGAGTTCTTCAGATGGATTAATTGTAATAATAAATACATAAGCAAAGCAAAGGAAGTTCGGATTCTCCTTTGTAAAACTTCTCAATTTTTAGTCAAAGGTGGTCACAAAATTGAAAACAGTTTGGTTTTATTTCCATCCGCAGGTATCATAAAAAGCAAAGACTGTGAGTCAAACACCTGCCCTTCAAGAGGTAAAAGCATCAGGGACTTTTCAGGAAATGTGAAGAGAGAAAGCAAGAGAAAGGGAGAAAATATTTTCCTTTAAACCGATGTTTGCACTAACTGTCCTTGATGCTGCTCCAGGCAACTTCACTTAGCCTTCAGCTGCTGCCCTGCTGAGCAGCCTTTGATGTTGCTCCAGGCAATTATCATCTAGCCTTTGGCTTCTGCTTGGTTGGACGCCTTTTGTTGCCATTTCTGATTTGCGTGATCAGATCTTATCAATTTCACATATATGTGACTCGCTCTGCCCATCTGGACAATTATGTAAACCTTTGACGTAATCTTAGGCTTGGTCTTCTTATTTTTATTTAATTCACTTCAATGCTTTTATTTTCTTTCCTGTCTATAACAAAGTCAGAAAATACTGTTCTTCCTGCCCAGTGCAATTCCTCATCTGCTTTGATTTTTCTATCCTTTTTTTCAGCCAGGGAGGAGAAATTCTCTGTATTTATCTCATTTTGTACTCAAAACATGGAGCGCATATCTGCCAGAGCCAGATATTCCATGCCCTCTTGCTCAAGGCAATGTATCTTGGCCTTATCAAGCAGGGATATAAGAGATTTAGAATAAGATGGCTGCTAAAGCTGTGAACTCCTGCCTGTTACTCCTGCATTAATAGAAAGAACACTAAAAAGCTGCCATAAGATTTATTCTTTGCTCATGATACTTTAACTTATTTCATCCTTGACTGGGAAAAAGCTGAATTTAGATTAGACTGTAGCAGTGAGGTACCATTATTTCAACTAGTTTGAGGACTGGCAGGGGAATGTTTGACCAACTGAATATCAGTACATTTTTTCCTCATTTTTACTTTACTCAGTACACTTTTTATCCTCACTTTTCACGTATGTTCCTTTTGATCACACCTTGTCACTTGTCAAAGTGACAGGCCAACTTCAAATAACAATAATGTCTAAATATCAAAAGGTCTCCATAATTTTAACCTTCAACAAACTGTATTGCATGCACAAATCTACTTTCAACTTTATTTAGCAGCTTCCCTTAGCACCACACCACAAAACAGAAATCACTGTAATGAGTGCTAATTCTACAGAGGAACTAACTGCAGGCATCTGGAGCCACTCTAGCAGTAGGGTGCTCTTATCTAAATAGTCAAGGAACTGGAGGGCCTCATCTAATGCCTGCAGGCTGTAGAACCTGACACACACCACTACATTAAAGGCCCATCCCCTGCTTTGGAAAGTTTACATAAGAAAATTATAACACAGCTATTTAAAGAAAGATTACCGTTAAATAAAGAAGTATAAAGTACTCATCCTAGAAACAGCTTTTAAAGGAAAGACTATACAGTGGAAAGAAAGCAGGAAACACATTTTAACTTCCAAAAACTTCTCCTTGCTCAATGCACTCCGAGTTTGTACATCTGCGCTCAGCAATGGCACCATGCAGGCATCAGAGCCTGGTGCTGCCATCAGCCCCACTCTACAGGTCAGGGCAGCGAAGTTTGGGCCATATTTCACAAGAATGTCCAAACACTTCTAAGCAATCCGCTGTCCCTCAATTGTTAGTAACCACACTAACATGGAAGTCTCAGTGTTACGGAGTCACAGAGTCAGTGTGGTTGGAAAGGACCCTGTGAGATCTATCCCAAACTCCCTGGCTCAACCAGGGTCAGCAAGAACAGGCTGTCCAGGACTGCGTCCAGCCGGAATATCTCCACAGAAGCGCTCTGAACAACCTGCTCCTGCACACAGCTGGACTGTGTCACATCATCTGCACCCTCCCATCTCACAGATGTGAGATCACGCACTATGAGTAGAGGCTGGGGAGGGAATCACCTGCGCCATGCCGTGCTCGTTCTCAGTCAGCCTCCACAGCACAGCGTGAAAAACCTCATCTTCCAGCATGATGAAGCAGGGCACACCTGCTTTACTAGCAATGCTCCACAAGTGAAGTTTGGTGGCTTGTTTGTGTGTTTGTTTTTCTTTCTGAATAATCTTATTCAGGAAGAAATGAAATTATCATCAAACCAAAAAGCAAATCAAACCCTAAAGTTTAGTAGCACTGACATTTCAGAGCACAAAATAATACAAGATAGTAAAGAACTCAAAGGAAGATAACTTTGTGGTAAGATCAAATTGCCTGGAGTAACCAATGTTTTAGCAAAAAGCCAGCCAAGTTCTGCAGTAATATATGAAGAAAACTTAAACACAAGAATAAAATACTATATAAAGAAAGGCACTGAGGCACCGCTGCACATGCCCAAAAGCATGATAACAATATGCTGCAACCATTTCGTAATACTGCAGCCCTGACATCTAGCACTTGTATTAATGCAAATCAACTTTTAACTCACCTTAAAATGACAGGAATATTAAGCAGTATAAATTTTCATGAGGCTAACAGTCTTGTGAATGCACAAAAGTAATCACAGAGGTCTGTTTAGATTGTTTACACACATTATATTGGCATTTAACTTGTAGATTTGGCTGGAAAACACTTGCTCAGTATTGATGCTCGAGAACATAAGCCTAGCAGCAGCTCGCCAAGAAACACCTACACGCTGGAATATGCTTAGTCATTTTAAAATCAGATTTACTCTTTTTTGGAGATAACAGAATGTGGTGCCTGTTTTGCTGAAATTTTTTTCACGTTTTAATCATCTTCTGACCACATTGTAATGGAAAATCAGTCTTATGTCTTTAAAAAATTTACAACCACGTTTTCAAAAAAAAAAATCACAGCTACCTCATTTTGTGAAACATCTCTAGAAGTAGCAAGCATATTTTGCCAAACGTCTCTTGGAATTGCAACCAGTCAGAAAAACACATTGCTTGAGATGAGGCCACATCTGCTCCACCCAAAAGAGCTGCGCTGAGTTAGCAAATTGAAAACTTACATCACTGTGAAAACTCAAAATTCTTAAAAAAACCCACAAAACAACAACAACAAAAAATCCAGTCATGGTTTAGCCTGGCTGGACACCAGGTGCCCATCAAAGCCGCTCTGTCACTCCCCCTCCTCAACTGGACAGGGGAGAAAAAAAACATGACAAAAAGCTTGTGGTCGGGATAAGGGCTGGGAGAGATCACTCACCAATTACCGTCACAGGCAAAACAGATTGAACTTCGGGAAATTAGTTTAATTTACCACCAATCAAGTCAGAGTAGGATAATAAAAAATAAACCCAAATCTTAAAACACCTTCCCCCCACCCCTCCCTTCTTCCCGGGCTCAACTTCACTCCTGAATTCTCTCCCTCCTCCCCTTGAGCGACGCAGGTGGGTGGGGAATGGGGGCTGTGGTCAGATCATCAAACGCTGTCTCTGCCACTCCCTCCTCAGGAGGAGGACTCCTTACACTCTTCCCCTGCTCCAGCATGAGGTTCCTCTCACAGTAGACAGTTCTCCACAAACTTCTCCAACATGAGTCTTTCCCACGGGGTGCAATTCTTCATGAAATTCTCCAGTGTGGGTTCTTCCCACGGGGTGCAGCCCTTCAGGCACAGGCTGCTCCAGCGTGGGTCCCCTGCGGGGTCACAAGTCCTCCCAGCAAAACTTGCTCCAGCGTGGGCTCCTCTCTCCATGGGCCCACAGGTCCTGCCAGGAGCCTGCTCCAGCGCGGGCTCCCCACGGGGTCACAGCCTCCTTTGGGCATCCCCCTGCTCAGCCTGCCTCACCATGATCTGCTCCACGAGCTGCAGGGGAACCTCCGCTCCGGCACCTGGAGTAACTCCTCCCCCTCCTTCTGCACTGACCTTGGGGCCTGCAGAGTTCTCCCTCCTCTCTCCAGCTGAAAAATGCCCTCGCCCAGGGTTTTTTTCTTCTTAAATACACTATCCCAGAGGTGCTATCACCATCAGTGCTTGGCTCGGCCTTGGCCAGCGACGGATTGGTCTTGGGGCCAGCTGGCACTGGCTCTATCGGACATGGAGGAAGCTTCTGGCAGCTCCTCACAGAACCCACCCCTGTAGCTCCCCCCACTATGAAAACCTTGCCATGCAAACCCAGCACAATCCCCAAAACCCACAACTGGTAACCAACCCTTCTACAAATACTAGCTCAGATCCTTAGTCTCCTGGTGAAACATGAAATATCTACAGCATACTAATATCTGATGGTCTTAATAGAACGTCCTCTTGCCCTGTTAGAAATTGTTGGGTCATGATCAGATCTTTACCACGATCATGATAATTTTGTAATCTGTCAGAAAATAGAAAATCAGATTGTTTCCGTAGCTCTTTTACATTAAATAACATTTGTAAAACTTGCGCTGTTAAAATGGCAGCCATATCCCTTTCTAACTTTCTCTCCTCCTGCTTGACTACTGTTTACTTCCACCATACATTGATTGACAGCCCCAGTAGTTTCTGCAAACTACCTTTCCTCTAGAATACTACTATAGTGCCATATAATTACTACATCACTACCAACTACAGTTATCAACAGTGCAACGCGCTGAGTTAGGTAAATCATTATCTACCCAGGCTTAGATGTCACAGGCTTGCTGGGAAAGAAATAAATTATAGATCAATACTACTAGAACTGGAATGATCCACCCCACCTAATTAGAACTACCATATTTCAGTACATTTTAGATAAGTTAAAAAGATACAGTAAATTACTTATATGAAAAAGTCAAACCCTTAAATAAACCTTAATAAGGCCAGTCCCTAAACTACCACTCCACAGAGACAGGGTTTTAATGCACAATCATAAAATAATTTAGCCATAACACCATTAGCAACAGCTGAATTTCAAAACAATAGCTCCTTATACAGCTGGTATGAAACACTAAAGCTTCAGCGCCTTGCACTAAAGGACTGAGTTGAGAAGTTGTGGTTAGATGCCTAGAAGATGGTTTAGCTCAAGGATCTTCACAGCATCTCTCTGTGGTAAGTTTATCCCACATTTTGGGATAATTTTAGAAGACTGAAGTAGTTAAAAGGCTTGACTGGAGCAGGTTGCACCTACTAGTGTGTCCACCTAGCATCAAACTAAATCTTACCATTGGAAGCTGTGACAAGCAAAGGACTGATACTATGAAGTAAAATACATTTGAGGGGGGAAAAAAGCAAACCACAGATACTTATTTATTGACCCTAGTTGTTAGTGGATGACCCTAGTTGTTAGTGGAAGAACAGATCTTTCCTTTTGTCCGGGATTCACCTATGTGATGTATCTGTTCTCCTCTCAGCCTTGCAAATAACCCAAACAAGTTTTGGGTGAGAACATCATCCCAAACTGACTGTCTACTACAGAGAACCAGAGCCTTGCCCAGCAGGACTGTGTCAGAGAGCTGGGCCGGTGCTCCCAACGGGCGTCTGCCACACTGGTGTTCCCCGGGGCTGCTGCCTGCCCACACGCCTGTGCGTAGGCCCAGGCTGGAGCCCTGTGCAGGCAGCCAGCAGCTCCCCCCTTGCAAAGGCAGGAAAGCCTGCTGCAGCATCCTGCCTTCTCGCCTCCCCGAAGCGCTGCCCTCCTCGGCGCCAATGGCTGCTGTCTGCCAGGATTCGCTTTACGAACTGAACTACCACCTCTTGGAAGAGCGCTTTGGAGAAGAGCTGGGTTTTGTTTGCCTGGAGGATGTCATTTGCTGCTTCCTGCACAGCAGAAGGAGCTGACAGCAATATTGTTTTGTTTCAGGTTATTTTTCAGCGCACTCAAAAGAGTGAAATCATACATATTACCTAATTAAAGAAACCAAACATACAAATGAATTGATATTTCTGTCTTGCACTCTGCTAGCATATCATCTTAGAAGATGTACCTTTAAAAACAAAAACCCTATTTTATTTCCCTTGGAGAAAGTCCACAGAGTAATACCATTGACCGCTTTACGACTACCTTGGCGGGTCAAGCCAAACCTATTGCTGTCTGTCAGACCAGACGTAGAGTATTCTTAATGGAAGAAATATTTAAGTCTATCAAAATGTTTTATGTAGCATGAATTTAATATTTTTAAGTACTTTGATTTGCCTATGTCCACACAAGGACAAGCAGTGTGCGTAGTCAGAAAAAAATAATTCCTAGAAACAGAGCTTTTCATTTAATTTTTTGCTACTCAAAAACATAGCAGGAACATTTAAAAAACAATCCATTCTATCTTCAGGAAAGCAACTTTGTACATTCTTCATAAACAATCAAAAATACTTCAGAGATACCCAAAGACTACTGAAATTTTTTCCCTTAAGGGAAAAGCATTTAAAGTAAGTGGGAGAGGAGGTGGTGACCTTTTTTTACGCTAACCATGCAGATCCAAAGGTGCCACAATGTGCAAGCTCCCCGTGCCATTCACACAGCTGAACGAAACTGATCTGTGTGAAAACAAAAACTGTACTCCAGCGCTCAGACCTCAGCCCGTGTTTGTGACTGAGAATGGAAGAAATGTATTTTTGGCAATAATTACAGCTGCTGTGTTCCTTCATCCTCCTGCTCCCTGATGATAAGAATGAGTTTCTGGGGCACTATTTGACTTCCCAACAGTCTGAGCTCCAGACTGAACGCACTGATGAGCAAAGCAAGGCACTGAAGCTGTGGCAGCTGGAGGCTTATGAACATAACAGGTGCATTGTAAAACATGCTTTGCGTTTTTCAAACTTGATGTAAAATCTATCATTTGCCAATTTCCTATGACAAGCTGAAAAAAATTAAGTCTTTTGCCACTTTGCAACTTCTCCAGGAGGACTCCAAAAAGACAAAAATTTAAATAGATAAGAAAAAAGATACAGAAAGGGGTAAAAATCATACACTACACAAGAAACAGAAAAAATAAGGAACTTGTGTTATCTCACAAGTGGCACAGTTTTCTTTCAGGTAATGTTGCTGAACAGTCCTTACACACCTCCAAATCACATCCTGAGAGTAGCAAGGGAAGAGAACGTCAACCCCTCCAAGCTGTTCTGGGTTCACAGTGCTCTGTTTAAATCAACCCGCGCCCTGCAGAAAAAGCACAGGACCACTCACTTGTCCCCGCAGCGCTTCCTTTGAAATGTTTTTCCTTTGAAATGAACCCTTCTTTGAAATGTTCTCACGTTTAGTGATCTAAGTTTGCTCAGAAATATCATCGAAGATATTCCAGGATGGGACTAAATATACTTACTGTCCTTTCAAAATATAATACAGAAATAGTTCAACAAAATAAAGTTACGGTAAAAGAGGAAAAAGGTACGTTTGAGCTTAACTGTTTTGTATGAAACAATGCCAACAGAGGAAAACCACCAACCAAAGCACTTTATGTGAACAGACCTCCCCCGAGTGCCAAACCCAGACCGGCTCTGGAGCGAATGGCACTGACCAGGCAGCGGCAAACTTCCCCGCAGCCCCAGCCCTGGCAGAAGCCACGGGCGGGAGAAGTCCCATCAGCGCACCCAAGCCACCGGCGGGAAGCCGGAGATTTGGACTCAGGAACGCTGAGAGGGAGCACGAGATGAAACTCGCACCGGGGACGCAGGAGCAGGGGCGTTCTCAGACAGCAGCTTCGAAAAACAAAGTAACTGTCGCGTGTTTGGGCTAATCCCACACCAGAGTTCAATTCCTGACAATGCCTAAACCGCAGCAAATGCCAAGACCGCCCCTCCTGCGCTTGGCACTGCGCACAGCCGCTGACACTGCTCACCATCGAGGCTAACTGCTAACGCAGGTAACGCAACCGGACGGCTGGGCGGGAAAGGCACCTTAAGGCTAGAAAACCCCAGAACGCCTAGAGATGGAAGGCGAAGAGCAGCGCAAGGGCGGCAGGTCAGAGTACCGCCTCGGCAAGGGGCACGCAGCCCCGCCGCTCCACAGCCGCGCGGGGCTCGCTCCTTATCACGACCCGTGACGCCCCCTGCCACACCCGCCTGATGCCGGCCCCACGACACCATTCTGCGTCACTGGGCCGGAGCCCCCACGCTCCCGAGCCCGGCCGCAGCGCCGCCTGAGGGCCGCTCCCGCCGGGAGGCGCCGCCCCCCGCCGCCGGGCCGCTGCGCTCGCAGCAGGGCCGAGCCCCCGTTACGCGCAGCGCCGCCCCCTGCGCCGTGACGTGCCACGCCATCACTCTGCGGCGCTGCTGTGATGCCACCGCCGCGCGACAGCGTGCCGGCGCCAACGTCATCGCGCGTGCGCAGCCCCCCGCCGCCGGGAAGGTCGCAGCGGTGACCGGCCCAGCCGTCGCCGCCGCCATGTTGTCCGTGGCCGCCCGCTCCGGGCCCTTCGCGCCCTACCTGTCGGCCGCGGCGCACGCCGTGCCCGGCCCGCTGAAGCCGCTGGCCCCGGCGGTGGCGCGCCGCGCCGCGAAGGTGCCGCTGGGCCTGAAGCGGCCTCTGCTCTGCCGGGAGTCGGTGAACGGCCGGTCGGCCCGCGGGGATCTCGTTGCCGGCGCCAGCCTCAACGGTGCGGGCCGGGAGCCGGGGGAGCCGCTTGGGGTGGGGGCGGGCGGGAGCCGGGCTTCGGGGGCAGGCGCCGGGGCCCCGCACGGCCGCGAGCAGCGCGCCGGGGTGCCGTCGCTGCTGAGTCGGGGGGGAGCGGAGCTGCGAGCTCGGCGGGAGGTGCTGGCGTTTGCTACTTCTGTTTGTAGCATTCGAGGCGTTATTTGGCTCGCCGTGTTGTCGTTCCGGTAACGCAGGTTTATAACTCCGGCGTTAAAGGCCCGCTTCCTTGTGCTGCCTCCCGGGATATCTGTTCTGCAGTTGGGAAGACGCAGGGAAATTCTGTTTGTCTCAGGGAGACCCTTAAGTGAGGGGCGGCCAAGCAGAGCTGTGCGCTGAGAATACACGGCGCGTTGCGCTGCTCCAGAGAAACAGCCCTGACAGTGAAGTCACTGTGTCGGAACCATCGCTGTTTTCTTTTTTGGAATTTCTGTGTTTCCTCCCAGTTCATGCAGCCAGGTAAAGTGATGCCCAAGTCCTTGCAGAACCTGACTTCCAGCAAAAGGGCAGTGGTTTGCCATGACATGCCAGTGGGTCCAGCCCATTATTACTGGGCTGTCTGGTTTCACATGTGCTCTTTGTCACCTGGAAATCACATCTTTTCACTTGTTCTCAAAGGTGGCTTGCTGACCATGGAACAGGATAACAGTACCAACAAATGGGATATCTAAGCTCTTGCCTTAAGAAGTACGTAACAGCATCCTGCCAATGCAGGACTTCAGGATTGTGCCGAAGGCCGTGCCCTCCCTGGGCGTCAGGGACAGAACGCTGTCCACAGACAGGAACGCAGCAGCTTTCGGAATCCAGACTGCACGAGTCGTTCACAGCAGGCGTCTAGGCTGAAGCGCTTGGCCTGACCCAGAGAAGACACATTCGGCTGAACAGCTCGCTGTAGGAGGAACAAAGGATCTGCAATTGACATAGACTTCATATGAGATACTAGAAACACTATTACCCCCCAAATTAACGGACTTTTGTGCCCAGTGTGCACAGTTTAAAATGGTACCCTCTACTCACTTAACAGAATTCTGAAACTGAGTAGAAGCCGAGGGCCACTGTTACTTGTTTGATACGCTGCATCGGTGCCCCTTGTTATTCTTAAAAGGATAAAACAATTGCCGAACAGGGATACTTTAAACCACTTTGACCTGTTCAGCATCTTCCTCTCTTTTGCCGCAACACAGGAAAGGACCAAAACTTTGATGCTTACCCACTGATCCTTTCGAGGCATGCGTGGAAGTCTGTAATGCAGATCTAGGGTCCAGTTTCAGGATTAAGAAGAAAGCACATTCAAATCACTGATGTTTTTGTCTACAACCACATTTCACAAGAAACGCGTTTCTGCTGGCGTGCTAATAAGCCTCCCGCTCTGCTGATGCTGGGCACGTAGTAGCAGCTTGCTTCCTACTGTTACACAGGATATCTGCGTAGGTCGTGGAGATGGCAGTGCCCTGTGGAGGATGCTCTGTAGTGATTAGAACTACACACTTCACCTGACCCACCACAGTAATGAATGTGTTTAGGTGAAAACTCTGCAAATCTGCAACTAATGTGGCTGACATTTAGTCTTAGTATTAATTAACATCAACCTTTTCACTGAATATAAGGAATTTTTAGAAGTTAACTGTATTGCTTGTTACTAAACGTGAAATACTTTGTCTTGATACTGAAAAAAGTAGTATGGTTTAGTCTCTCAGAATTTTGAATTTCAGTTTAAATTCTCTGCAGTTAAAATCCCACAGCAAATACCTTCTCTGTGCTATGTTACTTGTAAATAAACACAAATAATTTCCCCATTATATTCCATATAAATCCCTGAGAGTTATTTTAAGTACTTGGAGAGAATGGTATTTGTTAACCTCTGTTAACTTTGTGCTAACTGCTAGAAAAAAATAAAGCCTAAATAGTTCTTTTCAAGTGACAGAGGTTGCGCTTTGGCAAGCCGTACGTTCTGTTGTTAGCGTATTCTTTTCTTGGGCATATAGATTTTTGTTGAGGGAAGTAGCTTGCTTTTGCTGGAGAAGCCAGTGGAAGCTCATAGTTAGCTGACACATGGTGTTAGTTTAGCACACAGGTTTGATGTGGGAGGCCCACTTGAAAAGCCTGGGAATTGGACAGATACTAGCTTTATCCCTAAATCCTTCTAGGAAGTGAGCCTGGCAAATGGGACTGTAGAATGTGGAAGGTTTAAAAATTATATATTGGGGCAGTTAGCTTTGACAGCAGTTTAATACAAAGGAGGATTCTTGTTATTGCATTTTTCATCTTAAAAATGCTTAACAAAATGCTTAAGGTTATTAAAGGCATACAAGTTACTTCAGTCAAAGGGAAGCACAAAAGTGTTAAGCTACAGATGTGCAAACTTTACTAAATCAAATTGCTTCCTAACAATTTTTTCAGTGAAACATTTGAATGGAAAACAGGTCTGTCTTTTCTTAGCTTGTCATGGTATCCTGCAGGAGTTTTTCCCTGAAATCTTCTGAGGAAACAGTTAACTTTAAACCTGGAGCTTCTCGGACGTGTTTCTGCACTCTTATCAGGCTTCGTGTCATTTTCAAAGAATGTGAAACCGTTTTACGTAAATCACCTGTTATCTCCCCAGAATACCTTCTGGAAACCGTTTTACTGCAGCTTAAAATTGAAATGTGTAATAAGCGGAATCCTGCGCAGACTTTGGAATAACTTCTACCCATTATTCCAAAAATGCAATTAAAAGCGTGTAACTTAAAATGCATCACAATATTTTTTTTATCTGAAAGTGTTGTGATTTCATATTCTTTTTCTTGCAGCACCTGCCAGTGTTCGTTGCATCCATAATGATGTCGTGGTACCAGACTTCTCTGCCTATCGTCGTCAAGACGTGCTAGATGCCACCACGTCTTCTCAAGGCAGCAGTGAGGCCAGAAAAGGGTTTTCCTACCTGATGACTGCAACAACATGTGTAGCAACTGCGTATGCTGCTAAGAATGTTGTCACCCAGTTTATTTCCAGCCTGAGTGCCTCTGCTGATGTGCTAGCGCTGTCAAAGATTGAGATCAAGTTGTCCGACATTCCAGAAGGCAAGAACATGGCTTTCAAGTGGAGAGGGAAGCCCCTTTTTGTGCGGCACAGAACCCAGGCAGAGATTAATCAGGAAGCTGAAGTTGATGTGTCTAAACTGAGGGATCCACAGCATGACTTAGACAGAGTAAAGAAACCAGAATGGGTCATATTAGTAGGCGTCTGCACTCATCTTGGCTGCGTACCCATTGCTAACTCCGGAGATTTTGGTGGTTATTACTGCCCTTGCCATGGGTCCCATTATGATGCCTCTGGCAGAATCAGGAAAGGTCCCGCTCCCTATAACCTTGAGGTTCCAACCTACCAGTTTATTGGTGATGATATGGTGGTTGTTGGCTGAGTAATGTGGTGCTTGCTCGCTTTGAAGTTCCTGTGAATGTCTGCTCAACAGGGTTAACTGAGATTCTAGAATACTGTAATATCAGATGATCCTGGAAACATACTAGCTGTCTAGATTGTCAAGCAGAAGTATGTTCGAATACTTTCCTGTGTTCAATTTTAATAAAAACTTGGAGTGAGCACTTGTTCCTGACGTACAATAACGTCTGTTTATTTGTGTGTCCACTTGCAGTGTGTCTAGTCAAAGAGATACTGCAGCAGACCCAGAATTTGTTTGTGGAGCCCTCCTGAGGGGCTGCTGATCCAAAACAGACACCAGACTGCAAAGCCATTGTTTCCTTAATACCATACATTTCATTATTTGTTTTTTTTTTTTTTTTGCTTTGTTTTTACTGCTTTATGCGAAGAAAAAATATCTAGAAAAGAACTTGCTGTGAACTTCTAATAGTGTTTGGAGTGAGTTTTGATACAGAATCCTGTGAGACGTAATCCTTTTCCTTCCTTTTTTTTTTTGTTTTCAAAGGAAGTGAAATAAAAACCTCCCTAGAAAGAAAACTATTTACATTGTTGAGAGGCAGCTTATAATTGTTTCCCTAGAATGGTAGCAATGTAATTTTATGATGATGTGGACAAAAGTAAGTGTGTCATGTTAGAATTACAAAATTATTTTTCTACTTGCAGACAAGACTTGCTCTTACGCATATCTAAACATCAGATCAGGTGCATAGGACACTGCAAAATTTGTGACATTTGTCCAAAAGAAATGAGAAAGTATGAAGGGAAATCCAAGTCTTACAGAGGATGAAAATCAAATTTTTAAGAACTACTCAGTCTGGACTAATCTCTAACGTTAGACATAGCAAAAGGTTGTGTTGCCATCAGAGATATTACCTATAGGCTAAGCTCAATGAAGGCCAAAACTCTGAAACCTCTCTTACCTTGATGCTGACTCTGAGGACATGGAGAAACAAGCGCAGCCTGAAGTAGATCTTTTAACTGGAATTGGTCCTGCCACTACAGAACAAAGCTCACAATTAATTGCCTACAGTACATGAGGAGAATCATGGTTTGCTGCTCCCAGAACAAAAACACATCTTGTCATTCCTGTTTGCATCCTGTTCTTTACTGCTGTGAATGCTTCTGTCTTGCACTGCATTAATGCGCTCCTCCAGTTGCAAAACATACAATACAATCCTCAGAACTCCCTGGGTCCAGAATGTTTAGCCTCACATACATCTCATGTAAAGCCGTGACCACAGCTGAGTTAAAGCTGAAGTTTGAAACAGGAATAATCAGAATACTGATGCATGTATCTGACCTGTTCTCAGACAATTTAGTGAAAAAAGACCGTAGATGCCTGCTACAGAAGTTCTTAGGTATGCATTTTACACCATTTCATAAATTTGAGCGTTACACCTTATCACTATGTCCACAAAATCATTCTCAAGAACTTTTTTTGGTATAATGAATCATGTTAACGCAATACTGAAAGAGATGTTCCCAAACTTGTATCTAAATAATTGGTATTCATATATGTGCCTTGTATTACAGGGGTGATCTTTCCTCAAATGTATTTCAAGTAAAGAAGCTTAGTAACTCCTGAGGTGGCATTAGAGCCTTGCTCATCTGCTCTTGAGTAGCTACTTTTACTTTATTCTAAAAATGTTTTTTAACCCACAGGTTATATTGTTTAGTCCTAACCTTTGTCCACCTTATCACTAAGTAACAGCGGTCCCAGTAAATTTGCCCCCTGTAAAGCAAGGAATGGCCAGGGCAGCTTCTGACAAGTGGACACAGTGAAAGCTAGAGTAGTTATGTCACATCTGGGTTTAAAGGGTCACACATAAAATTACTTGCACAGAATAAGCTGTTACTTAAGTTACATCAGACTGACTCGATCAAATCTTACCAATCTACAACGAATGCAGCACCGTGACATGGAACGCGTCTGAGAACAAGCCAGAAGCTGTTCCTGTAAACGCAAGCCCCAGCAATGCCTTTATTCACCAGGCTGATGACTTTACAGTTGAAGAAGCTGAAGTATTGATTCTTAGGCAATACAGAAGCGATAGTCTGCACCCACTCTTCAGTTAAAGGCTTTGTTCTTTTAAAGTGGCAAATAAACCATTCATAATGGGCTAAATGTGCCTTAGAAAAGCATCAGGATTTACTAGAATTTGAGAAATAAGAGTTAACAGCCTTAAACCTCCAAAAGCACTCAAAGTTTGGTACCACAAGTACAGATGCAAATTAAAAAAACATGAAATTTCATCTGAACATACTTTTTTACCGTGAAGGTTTTCAAACACTGGAGTAAGTTGCCTGGAGGGGTTGTAGAGTATCCGTGGGGATAACTCAAACCCAACTGGACAGTCCTGATGAACCCTGCCTGAGCAAGGGGCTTGGACTAGGTCATCTCCAGAGGTCCCTTCCAACCTCAGCGATGCTGTGCTTTGCAAGGAATAACATCCAGTTATTGTATTGTCTGGGAAAAGAAACTCCAGAAGGCCCAAACTCCGTAAGGGGGAAGCGTGACTCAAGCAAAGGTAAACCTCCATGCAGTGATGTGCTGGTTGCCAGTAATGAGCTCATAATTATCTTATGGGCTAAGACATCAGTGGAAGGAGCTCTCAGTACTGCCACTGAGTACAGACATTGCCACCACACAGATGGGTAATGTTACCCTTTGCATGGCTAACATACCCCGTGGGGCTAGAAGTACGAGTGTCCAAGCACATAGAAAAATACTGCTATATTTTATTAAATTCTGAAGATTCAGTGTATTCCTAAGAAGCAACGGCTTGCTAGGCTTTACTACGTCTATGTATTTCCACTTTGACTCCCTCCACTCCAACGGCCTTACCAGGGCTCTAATTCCTAACGTCACATCCTTTTTGCTTAACCTGTTTGCTAGTGAAAACAAAAAGCCAACTCACAAATTTCACAAAGCTAATGGCAGCTTTCCCCATCCAAAAATGCCTGACGCCCTACTTCTTTCTTCTCAGCTGGGGTTTCCTCATACCCGTGTAGGACAGCTCTGTGCTCCGTAGGGTTTTCTTTCTGAGCAGCCGGCGGTGTGAAGCCACGCTGCTCCCTGTTCCTCACACTGCCCGCCACAGGGTTGGCCTGCTTTAGGCAGCCAGGCCAGCATCACTCACTGCTGTTGACGTGACAGGTGGCAGGAGCCAAGAGCAAGGACACTTGGTGCTGCGACAGGTTTGCCAGGCTGATCAGCACTGGGGCCTGATGTTTTTCAGAGCAAGGCTATGATGCACAAGCCTGTGCCGGAGAGGGCAGCGGCATCGCCTGCCTGTCATCTGCGTGCCTCTTGGACACAGAGCAGCAGCCGCAGATCTGTTTCTTCTCAGCTAGCTACTTTTTCTCCTTTAGAACAAAACAGTCTTTATGAAGTTGCTGAACAGAGTTCATGTTTATTTAATAAAAGAAGCTCTTCAGATAAGGGGAATAAAGATACTAAAATCAAAACATAAATTTTAATATTTGACATTTCAAAAGCTTTTTCTGTATCTTCAGAAAAGGGGCAATATTTTTAATGGTGACTGCTGTCAAAGGAATATTTAGTGCAGAGATTCTAAATGAAAATTCAGAATATTAAGTAATTTTCATGGCTAACGACTGATGGGTTTTTAACCCTTCTGACTGGTGAGGTGCACTTGTCAGAACTGCAGAGTTCCCCCCCAGCCTCTGTACTGGCATTAACGTGGGTTCCTGCAATGCAAACGAGGCAGCGCTCTCAAAGGCCATGGTGTGCAGCAGCACGGTTATCAAGGACACGCTTGCCACTGATCACCAACAAAAGCTACACGAAGAAGAAACCCTATGCAGAGGGTTCCTAAGCAGTTCAGGTACATCTGAGGAACACGGTAGGGTCAGTTCCCCAGTTAAAGCAGCATTCAGCATCCGAGAAATACATTTCTTGTCAGTAGAAGTGACAAGTGACAGAACAACAATGACCCTTCTCCAACCTCGTAAAAGGAAAAAATAAATAATTTCTAGATAGAAGGAGAGGGTTTAAAGCTACTGAAGGTTGAGTGTCCTCCATGGGTACGATTTTGTCAGCTAACTACAGATGACATTTATTTTACATGTCAACTGCTTTTGTCCTCCACAGGGCTGGTAGCACTGTTTGTTATTCAAATGATTCATGTTCTAAGACAATTTTTGGTTATTTATAGTTTTGGGAAGCTCTGGCTATGATCTGTATTAACTGTGCTAGATTTCCTGCTTTCAAGTAATTTCTTTTCCTTATATTTCAGTAATAGTTTTGAAGAGAGAGCTAAAAAAACGCTTTCACGTTAATAATGCAGGTGATCCTGTCTCTGAAGGACTTAAGCAGTCCATGCCTATTAAAGTCTGGAAGTTTTGCTGACCACTATACATTTTGCAATCACCATGAAAATCTAAATTTTCTCTCATCATAACCTTTTAAAAATATGCTGTTTACACAGGCTCAGATCAGAAGTATCCATTAACCTGGGGGCCTGCTTTGATACACCTAGAATCTGGTGGTGTTCGGGGTGGTTCCCAGGCAGCAGCACCTAACATATTCACAATAGAGTTCCCACTGATTCTGCCACCGTTAAAAGTAGTTCACAGTCCTGCAAACCACGACCTTAAGTTGAAAGTCTGGAAGAGGAGGGAGAAACGTGATGGTCATGTGCAAACAGCTAGAGGAACTGCAACATCACCCAGGAGCTGCAGCACAACCAGGGACACAGTGCACGCCTCTGGAGTGTCATTCCAGAGCATCCGCCCTTTCCTTTCCTGCAAGCTGGAAATTCACCCCTATGCAACTACCACAGCAAGTGAAGAGGGAACAGCTTCCAAGAATGACTTTTGTCCAAAAACCAACCAGTTAGTTGCAAATAAAATACGCCATGCTTGACAAATTATTGAACATAATTATGACATTTGAAAAACTACTGTAGCAATATCAATTATAACAGCCTGTATTCTTGAAAAAAATATTTTAAGTGGGTTTTTTCTGAAGGAAAATCCAACAGCTTTTATGGACTAAAAACAGAGGAAGAACATATCTGTGTAATTAGAAAGCTTTATCATAACACAGACACAAAACGATATCGTATAAAGCCTACAAGGAAATACTGACCTCAAAATTTCAAAACTTTTAGATCTCAGCTGTGATTTAAACTTTTCAAATGATACCACTGCATTGTAGACCTAGAGAAAACCAAACAGAATACACATATGTTCTGCTTGCAAAGTTGTATCTACTCCCAGGATAAAATGATACCCTTGCTGCATTCCCATACTCCTCCTGGGAATCAGATGCAAAAACACAACAATGCAGAGTGCTCCAGTGAGTAATGCTGTACGTGCGACCTGAGCACGTGCAACTGGAGCCAGACAAGCTCACTTTTACAGCCCGCTGGATTTGCTTTGCATTCCTGCCTGCAAGATGGGTCTGCTGGGAGGCAGACAAGCTGAGCCAGAGCCACCGGGGCACTGGGCACATCCTGAACCTGGTATTTCTGAAACCTTTAAGCTGCAGAATGCCTTGTCATTCAGTTGTCCTAATCCAAGCTTCCATCAACTCCCAAGGTCTTCAGTGTTAAACTAGAGCCTACAAATCTTCCCAGCTTTAGGTCCTGTAACTACAGAAAAGTCCAACAGAAAAATTGCAAGATGCAAGTAGTATGAGCTTATTCACTAATAAAACAGTAAAATAAAGAACTCAGATTCCTAGAATTAAACAGTGTTAACCAGAGACTACAATGTGGTCTGACGTAATACTGATATATGTATATTGAGCCAAAATTCTGTCTGACACCAGCTTTACAATAAGTGTCATTCATTTCAGGGATTCCATCTCGATCTATGCAAGTAGCAGTCAGTGACAATTTAAAACCATCATGTCCAGCCTATTTTGTGAACAACCCACATCCTATGTGCATGCAAATATTAATTCTAATGTATAATTTTCTTTGTGCCTCATGAAAGGGGAAAACTATTAGATTGCTTTCTTCCCTTCCTTTTCAAATGGTTCCAGACAACACAAAGATCCTGTAGTTGAAGCAAGTGGGCAAGCACAAAAAATGGTGTGTTTCCCATATTACAACAGGACATTGGAATGTGTATACGGCTCAGCTGAGGCACCTGATTCTGCCAGAAGAATTTCAAGGCCAGCCCCACAGAAAGACACCGAGATTCTGACTTGGATGGTACAAAGCCTCCCAAGAGGAGTCTTTTGTTGACTACTGAGGAAGCCAGGTTTGGGTAGGTGGTTAGAGCAGACACTTTCAGCTGGTAGTGCAACCATTCCATTAACTTCACGCTTTTACTCTGCCTGAGCATCCCCAGCAAATGACCAGAGTCTGCGTGGTGGGCTTGAGGAGAGACTGTGCTGCGAGAGACAAAGGCAATAACTAAAATGTTAACTAGCAGCTGTGTTTAACATTACTTTGCCTCAGATATTTGTGTTTTAAAGGGAGAATTTTTATTTTCCACATATCTAGCAATTTAGCAAAGCAATAAGCTATAACTGAGAAGTCAGACAAAACTCCTCCCAGTGAACAAGGAAATGTCATCAAGAGATGTGGTTTCAGAAAACAGTTTGGTCACGCTTCCACCTCCTAGCCCCAGCCACTGCTAACACATCTGCCTTGAGGTGCGTGTTATCAGATCCTGAGTTTGTAGAATTGGCACAGCTAGGTGCAATTTGCTCATTTCTGTACCTACTGGATGTATTGCAATCATTTGTTGATAGTATTTGCAATGGGAGGAGGAAAAGCGGGCACCGAGAACCTCAGCAAGGCTCACTGTATTTAGAAAATTTGTGTAGAATTTGTGTAGGAATTGTACAAGGACAACAGCTACGACACAAACACAGAATTCAGTCCCTTAGGTGAACAGTTCTATTAATATTAAATTTTCAGAATTAATGATGCTTCAATTTATTAAGGACTTAATTCAGATTTTGTGCATATTAAAAAACAAAATACAGCTATGATCTATTTGTAAGCAGCTGGGGTACTATAAGGTGATAAGTAATAGCCTCCATGGATTATTAAGAACAAATCATGTCAATGCAATCATATTTGTTGCTGTAATAGGATAACAGGCCTTGGAAACAGGGGGATATTAGCAGTAGCTATCAAACTTTTAAGTAAGATTTTCACACTGTCTCACAAAATGTTCTCATGTTTACTAAGAAACCTGGTATTAAGTGGAAGTACTGTAGAGGACAACTGCTCTGGTGAGGCCTCATCTAGAGTACTGTGTCCAGTTCTGGGCTCCCCACTTCAAGAAAGATGAAGAGCTACTGGAGAGAGTCCAGCGGAGGGCTACGAGGATGATGAGGGGACAGGAGCATCTCCCCTACGAGGAGAGGCTGAGGGAGCTGGGCTTGTTCAGCCTGAGGAAGAGAAGGCTGCGAGGGGACCTAATAAATGCTTATAAATATCTGAAGGGTGGGTGTCAGGAGGATGGGGCCAGACTCTTTCCAGTGGTGCCCAGTGACAGGACAAGGGGCAATGGGCACAAACTGAAGCAGAGGAAGTTCCATCTGAACATGAGGAAGAACTTCTTCCCTCTGAGGGTGACGGAGCACTGGAACAGGCTGCCCAGGGAGGTGGTGGAGTCTCCTTCTCTGGAGATATTCAAGACCCGCCTGGACAAGGTCCTGTGCAGCCTGCTGTAGGTGACCCTGCTTCGGCAGGAGGGTTGGACTAGATGACCCACAGAGGTCCCTTCCAACCCCTACTATTCTGTGATTCTGCTCCAAAAACAGTCCTTACCAACAGTTCCCTGCGAGACCACAGAGACGTGCTGAGAGGAGTTCTGCAGTAATCTGTTTAGGTCCAGCACCGTTCAGTGTATTTGTTAATGAATTAGACGTCAGAACAGAGAATGAGCTTTATAAAGCTTGCATATGGTGGTAAACTGGATAGAGCTGCAAACGTTGATGAAAAAAGGATTAGAATTTAAAATAATCTTAACAAATAATGCTCTACAAAGCTAGGATGTGTTGTGATAGGAAACAATAGCTAAGTAG
Source organism: Opisthocomus hoazin (assembly GCF_030867145.1). Classification (NCBI taxonomy): domain Eukaryota; kingdom Metazoa; phylum Chordata; class Aves; order Opisthocomiformes; family Opisthocomidae; genus Opisthocomus; species Opisthocomus hoazin. The sequence goes on from NC_134425.1 coordinate 14,805,639, forward strand.
CAGATCTGCAAAAAAGAATCTGGGGTTGTGGTAGTTGACAAGCTGAAGATGAGTCCACAGGACCATCATGTGCTGAAACAGTCTGCCTTGATGGGATGGAGGCTTGTATGGAAGATGTGAAAACCCAGCCTACTTTATCACTGGTAAAGCATTACCTGAAGATGATGTTTAGCTCAAAGTGCTTGCTTTAAAGAAAAATGTGGCCCACTAGAGTAGTATATAAAAGGAACGATTGGGAAAGACAGAGAAGACGTAACACTTCTTAAACTATTTCAAAACAAAATATAAATAGAGGAAACGTGAACTATTCTCTGTAACCTTTGGGTATAAGCTAAGAAATAATAGGCTTGAATTAGAAACAAAGAGATTTAATTGAGACTGGTGGCAGGTAAACAGGTCTTTGCAACTGTAGAATATTTAATAGTTAAGAATAGTTCAAGATTTGATACCTGAAAAGAGATGTGGAGTGTCCGCACTGGAAATTGTGAAGAACACTTGTCGGTAGCAGCGCAGGCATTATTGATGGGGCCTTGGGGACCTTCCGAGGTGGCTTCCAGCTGTACACCTCTGTGAATCTATGAAAACAGAATGGATTATTTGTAACATTTTTAATGCATCATATTTCATCTTTGAAGACTACAATATGTGGGAATATAATGTAATGTTGAAATTAATGGGATTCTTGATACAGGAATATGCTAAGCTGAGGAATCCTCATGCTGAGGGACTGGAGAAAGTGAAAGAAAAAAAAACATCACAATACATTCCTCTGGTCAGGAAGTTGCAAGATAGGGAGAAAACTTCAGGGAAATATCACTGAATGCATGCTTTATTCTCGGGTTCTTTCCTTAGTATCTGCTTATAACCACTATCAGAGGTAGGATACTGAGCTGAATGGACTTTCTGTCTGACTCGTTGAAGGTGTTCTTATATCGTTTAACATCCCATATCAACTACCACTAGCACCCAACGAAATACAAGAGAGAAATAACAGATAACTTGACTTGCTTAAAGAAAACACAGAACTATTGGCATTTATTGTCCTAACGCAATCAGCGACCAGTTTGTGTCACAACTGTGATATATCTTCTTCATTAATTTTTTAGCATCATAACATTTTAATAACCTCAAGACATCAATTATGACATTGCCTTGTTCTAGCAATGCATATTCAAAATGTAATGCACCACATTGTTTACTATGTGCACATATTTATTTTTTGTCAGCACTGGAAATTTAAAGTAAGCAATTCTGGAATTAAACCACGTTAGAGATGCATATGTTACTTGGTTTCACCTAGCTTTTACATGAGCTAGAAGCGTGAGACAGAGGAGATAGTCACTTCTGTCTATAAATGACAGTAGAATTAGTAAGGGAACTTTCACATTTAACAATATTACGTAGTATGTCTTTTGTCAGCCAGTTCCAGAATTGGCAACTATTCTATGACTTTGTCCTTTCCTATGCCAAACAGAAGTTACACACCTGGAGGCAAAGCTAGGATCAGAAGGCAGTACAAATGATAGCTGGTCTCACTTCAGGGCTTAGCATGAGCCTGTATCTGAGTTACCTTTAGTAAAAATTCTGTAGTAAAAATCACCAATATGCAGATGTCTCTGCATAATTTTCTGCAATCTAATAGTAGTGTCAGACAGAATTAGTTTACACCCACCATATAACATTGTAACAGAACTCCAAATTTTCCTCTGTGAGCAGTCATATAATTTGCAAGTAATTGCCATATATGTCAGCCTCTAATTCCTACCACAAATAAAAAGCGCCAGCTTCCTGCAGAGATCTATTGGTTTGCACAGCCCTAGGACAATCAAAAGAGCTGTTGAGAAATGCATAATTTCCTAGCAGATCCAGGAAATTTTATATGTATGGGGATTTAATGATTAAAAAAAGGTACTTAAAAACATAATGTACCATTTGAGTATATGTCCTGAGAGGACAGACTTTGTGTGTATGGAAATTATCCTCCCTTGTCTACATTTGAAGAAGTTAAAGGAATAGCAAGAAGCAGTTAAACAAGATAAGTTTTATTTTATAGGTGAACAGCACTGGGGATTTTTCTTAGTCTGTGTTTGGACCAGGAGGAGAAGGATACCAAGCGGTTTACTTTGTAACCATAGCTGTTGTGCATCTGTATACACCTATAGTTGGCAACTGATGGCAGCACCCTTTAGGTACCATTACTATTTGGAAACAAAAATGGAGCTCCCCATTTGGATTGCAACCAGTGACAGAGCATTTCAGATGTTGGTCTGAGATGTCACCTGTAGGACATCACCCCTACATATAGAACAGCCCATCAGTTGTGACAGGCTACAGCTAGGTTTTTCCCTCTATTTTCAATTTCAACTGAACTATAATTTTGAGCTAAGTACTAAAATATCAGGAGTTTCAGTAGCTTTTCTAGCAGTTTGCATGGAATTGTATATATCCCAAAGGCCCAAAGTACACTGAGGTTCTGTGCAAGCTAGAATTTAATACACACAACAAGATGTGGCTCACAGATTTCCCACTGAAGTACCTATAGTGGCATGACAAATTCTGACGTAGTGATTATTCTTTCCCTATAACTACATCAAATTTCACTGTCTGATAAAAAGGCTGCGTATTTAGGTCAATATGATTTTCTTTTTGCACTTTTAATATGCTTTGATTTAGATGTTTTGATTTGGACTTTAATGTTTCTACAAGCAGAAGCCACTATTTACTTTTCTCTCCAGTTCTTTTAATACCTCTGCTTCAGACTACAGTACAAAATAAAGATATGTCTCTCCCATCCACTGCACTTGACACTGATTAGAAAGATGAATAACTGGTTCAAAACATTTGTGTGGCTTCTAACTAAATAAAACTTTGCTATTAGCTCCTAAGGCATATTGTATATCTGACAAACTCTTGCATTATGGTATGAGAAAAGAAAAAGCCTACTTATGCATACATATATATTTGTACATGCAAATGAGTATATGTCACACTCTTAGAATGCAATAATTTAATGTTTGCTATGGTATTTTCCATTGGTTTTTTTTCAGTCATAATCACAGTGCCACTAGCTTGTCCTGCTCACTTTTCTTAACCTACTGGAAGAGCTGTTTATGATCACTTCATTTAATTGAATGTGACAAAGATCATCTCACCTTGCGCCAATCATTTTTCAGGAACATTTGTTTTTGAAGACAGTTTCGTATTTTGACAGATGATCTGTCCTTACTTATAATCCATATCAATAGATATGGGCTGTTCTTACATGCGGTCTATAAATCATCAGCCTTTTTCAGCCTGAATTTCTCTAGGCTGCTCCACTGAGGTCACTAAAGGTTGCCATTGCCAGGGCTATTCATCTTCCAGATTTTTTTCTCCTCTCTACCTTTTCAGTTCATTTCATTTCCCAGGCAAACATACTTGCACTTATGCCAGCAGGGCACCTGCTCTGCGATACGTATCACATCCATCAGCTTCTCTCGTAAGCAGGAGTGACGCCGCATAGACTCAGCACTGTGAGCACACTTACAAACTCTGGGCCCTTCACTTCAGTTGCACTCATAACCCCAGTGAAAAACACAAGGACTGATCAACTGAGTAGGTTAAAAGAAGTTTGGAAGATTCGTAATAAAATCATGGAGTCATGGTCTAGCTTGTGGTTATGGATTAGGCAGGCTTTACAAATAGAGCCCATTGGTCTAGAAATAACTATTGTCTTAACTAGTCCAGTATTTTTCTACAAAGGTAGCATACATATCTTCAAAGAGATCTAGAGCCAGCATGAAACAGGTTGCTGCAATTGAAGCATATAGGACACAGGAGCAGGTATGTCATCCTACAGGTACAACGACAGCCTAAACCTGTCTCATTTTGCGTACTAAACTGAATGGTGCTGTGGGGCTTCAGTCTTAAGCGGCAAAATTAATGCACCATGAACAGTAATGAATTACAATTTCCTGATTGCCAAAGCCCCTCTGTACACAGCATGGCTAGGGTCACAGCCTCTGCACCTTTGGTGGAGGCGATTTAGCAACGTGCAAAGAAAAATCTCTTGAATCTGTCTGCATTTCTTCCCATCACATTAGTGATATTTAAGCCCTTTTCCCTTCCATTTACTTTCCACAAAGCTCAGAGGCAGCAGAAATTGCCTCATTCTGTGGTTTTTAGCTGTCTTTCATTCATCGGTAGTCTATCATCAGTATGTTTCTCCCAGGTGAGATATAATCTATTAACATTTTTGGCAGCTTCTTGTGTGCTTTTTCGCCATCTTTACCCAAGTGAGCTTTAAGGGAATGTTTTTTAGCTGATTTGTATTTGTTTGGACAATACAAAACAGTGTCCTCCATTTTCTTCTGTAATGAGTTTTATCAGTATCAGCTTGTTCTTCAATAGAGAAAAAAACAAACCCAAACATTGCACATATTTGGTCTTTATCTTATATTCTTTAGTCTTAGTTGCAAAGCCATTCTTGTTTCCTGTGCAGCTTTTGGAAATATCTACATTTTTCTGTTAATGTTTCTATTTTGAAATAAATTACAAAAATTAAATAATACTGGAGTCCTTGACTAGAATTATCTTTAGCAACTCGTTTAACTAATGTTTATAAAAACGCTTTCATCTAAGGATCTTAAAGACTGCTATTACCATTATCTTCTAAGCTGCATCCCAGCTGCACTGCAGTGTGTATTCCTGAATGACACACTGCTTTGAAGTCCTTAAACTACACAAGAAAGTCATGGCTTAGGGATGTTTTTGACAACTAATTGTAGTTTTTGATAAAACTCTTCCAACTCACTCTGCGAGAACATAAGTCTCAGTGTTTTCATTATTTTTGGTTCATATTTTATTTAGGCCAAGATTAGCTTGTCACTCACTCGTCTGCAATCTCCGACTCCACAGTAATGTCCTTCAGTATAACCACAGAAACCCCTCTACATGCAGCATAATTTATTTCTGTTTCATTTATGTACTAATCTTTGGTATATCTAACCCATTCTGCCAAGCGGTTATACTTGTACATAATATTTTTCAGATGTATTGGTTTAAAGTCCCATTTTCTTTCAGCTGTGAAGGGTAATTTAGGTATGACCTATCTACTATTTAGACACGACTTGAGGTACTGTAGAGCAGCTCTTGTCCTTTCCCCCATGACCATTTTAACCCCAGCAGAATGACACTGTCTGGTAAGGAATGGCAACGCTCAGGATACAAACCCTTGCAGAGCAGCATAGGTAACTTGAAAGACTGATGAAGGTGGTGCAGCCCACCACTAGCCAGCTCAATATACAGGTCACAGGGGTTCATACGCTCTGCAGATTCCTCATAGACTCAACAACCTCCCACCAGGCCAGTATGTTTGATCAGTGACTAGCTGAATTTAAACTCTTTTAAACTCATGTTTCATGCAGTACAAATCAGACAAGAAGAGTATAGCAGGAAGAGTAATTGACAGAAATCTTAAGAAAGTATGTTAGAAGTAGGCTACATCTTCTGCCGACATACTATTTAACACCATCCCCTTTCTCAGCTTGTAAATTGTAATTGGATGTGTCTCCCCACACAGAGATGGAAAACACGTGGGTGGGAGGATGCTCAGGAAGCATTTTACAGCTCACCAATTGCACAGGAACCTTTCTAGCACTGCTCAAAACACTGCTCTTTTAAAGACGCACTTACAGGAGTGGAGGAGAATTTTCTGGTTTCAGGATGAAGCACATCTGCCATAACACAGCCACTGTTCAGCTACCAGTTAAATCCTTCCAATGCATCATTTAGGTCATCTCCATAATTAACAACAAATACAAGGGCAAAGAAGAAATAAAAAGTATCCAGAGAAATCATCAAAGTACAAATGTAAAGCAAAAGAAAGGAAATACGGATTACACATGATATTCTTGCTTCAGAACGTGGGGAAAGCAGAAAAATACAGGTAGTTTAACAGGTAGAATAGAAAATTCATAGAGGAAGGTCTGTCTGTGGCTTCTGAACATAATGCTCCAAGGCTCAGTCTCCGATTCAAGAGAAGCCTACAGCAGATGACAGCTGGAAACTGAGACCATATGCTCAGAGGAAGGACAACTCTAGTCTTGCGTGTTTCTTGTGCTTTTTCCAGAAGTATTTACCACTGGCTGATGCTATAGAAAGGGTGGGCCAGCCACGACCCCACACAGTATATCTTCAGCTCCAAGGAAAGCAAGGAGCTCACTGGCACTGGTAATTTTCTTTCTCAGTGGCAATAATCTGCCCTTCATTTTATGATACCTGTGATGAAGCAACAGACTTCTACAGATTTATTTAGGGCCCTTTTAATAAAGTACTCTGTATATAGCGGGTGACAGTTATCGGTAATGTTATTGTTATTATTATTATTACTGTAGAGAAGATTTCAGCATAAAAATGTTTATAGAGCCAAGGTTTATGCAGACTGATTTCATATTGCACCACCTACACTAAAATAATCCACTGAACAGAACACCACAATAATGCTAAGATACGCTGAATCCAGAGGTTTGAATAGTAACCGTAATGGCTGCCTTAGAGCTAAGCCAATTCCAGAGCGAATATATAGGTCTCATTTCATCTCCCAAATGAGACAGGAAAAGGCCAGTAAGAACATTCCTCATAAGCAAAAAGGTTTAAAACTTGAATACAGACTTTTAAAACTTGCATATATTTTAGATTATTGGTACTTGGCTGCTCTGTAATGAAAGCTATGGTCAATAAATATCTCTGGGCAAGATACAGATAGTCTTTGACATATCCAACAGCTAGGAAGAATATCTCAGCATAGGATACTGTTTGGGTTTGCATCAATTCTTCATTTTTACTGTGCTCTTTGTATAGTGTTCTGATCCCTGCTATCCCATGTACCACAGGTAATAGTATCTGCCATATCACAAACTTCTCTGAATTTTTCCCAATTTTAACTGCAGTAATGAGATCGGCTTGTATCCATCATGGTTTACTTCAATGCCTTCAAAGCACTCCTTTTTAAACAGAGGCTGTCACAACTGTAGCCAACATGCTGCCTCTAATCAAAGTAGCTAGAAAATAGTGCACTCATTTGCTTAATAATATTTGTTGCTGATGTTACATACTGGTGCACAATTTCATTACAGAATTAGCTAAGTTAGGTCAATGTATTATAGAAGTTGCTTATGAAAATGATGGAATAAACTTTGGACCAATCCCCTAGTGCAGCACCAACTCCTAGATTAAGTGGGAACAAGACTTTATCTGGAATACAAATTTGTAGGAATTGGCCCAGCATTTTGAAAAGAAAGTATTCTTTTGAACTGTTTGTAATTTAATCAAGCCTATTTACCTTAGAATGATTATCTACTTATTTAAATTTTGTTAATACAGTTATTCTTCTTCAAGTATTTATGAAAAAAAATAGGTAAGCTATCTGGTTCCTGTAAATAATATATTAATTAAATTTTCTTCACACAAAATAATTAATTCTGAACAGTAACACTGCATTATAAAACAATTCCTAATAAAACATGCTCTAATTATAATTCCAAAGCTCACATTATTTTTGAAACTTGTGTTGGCTTTTAGATAGATTATAATAAAAGCAAATTACTGTATATTTTAATAACATCGTTGTCAAATAAAGCCATAATGCCCAACTGATGACTAACTAGGATGTATAATTCCCCATAAAAGCTAATTGACAATTGATTTTCTTAAGTACTGAAAGAATTCATCCTGATTAACACTATTACAATGAAATCCGAAGGAATTAGAAAATATTTATCTCTAATTGAGCATTTCTGCTAATATTACATCTACTGACGAGAATAACAAAGTAGGTTAAAAACGCAGCATCCTCCTCCCTAGTTCATAGACAGAATATGAATTACGAGGCTGTAACCGAGGGGCTTGGTGCCTTTTTGTAGGGGCCTCACGGTTTATATACACAGTAGCAGCATGGCGCATTGCTCTCAGTACTCCAGCTCTGTCACCACGCTCAGCTCTGGGATCACCATCTTGCAGTCTGCAAATCCTCGGCTGGATTTGCTCTCATAAAGAAAATTTGGGGGAGGGAGGAAAGACGAAAAAAGTAACGTAATGGAAAACAAGATGATGAAACCAACAGTAGGCTCTGCAGGTAGTTTTTCAAGGCAGTTGATGGGATGGCCTCAGCTGTCCTCCAAGCACAGTGGGTGGGTGTCGTGCTGGCAGGGAGCCGACAAGGGGGGCACACAGCTCCTTGCTGCTCCATGCCAGCCCTGTGCAGGAGGCACGCGGCCTCGGGGGCTTGGGAAGAAGCTGTGGAGCTGTGCTGGAAGCAAGTGGGCCAGTACCCAGAATGAAGCAAGGCAGTATGAAATGGAAGGTAATGAGGGAGACAGGCAAAGACCCCCACTGCCCTGAAAATTGGATAATTGGAGCAATAAATTTTTCTGTGGCATATTAAATGCAAAATAGAAAAGCCAGTGAGGATTATTATTATGTATCAACTTGTCTAAGGAACTTTAAGCAGTAATTAAAATAAAAAGACATTTCCCTGCCCTGAGGAATTTTTGGTGTGCAGGTCCCCAGTGTCGTGGTGACAGGCAATTCGTGTCCTTCACTAAACTTCAGTACTGTTCTCATGGGAAACTTTAAAAAGTTGTCACTGTGGGATACATCAGAAGGTACAAGTGACACAAAGTAGAACATAATAAAAAGGTGAAAGGCTGTTGCTATCTGAGCACATGGTGTTTTAAATTAGTTATGCACGCTCAAGAGTGCTCTGTACAGCCCAGGGAACTTGCAGCCCAAGGGCAGGAGGGTACTAGGCTGGCTTTTAAGCTGCTTTAGCTTCTTTTTAATGCCTCGAAATGAGGAGCTGCCAGTGTCATTTGGACAGCCCCTCTTCCATCCAGAATGTTCACATCTTCCCTGGTATTTAAGTACAAATCTTTTGCTTTACACTTTTTACAGTGTGCATTTCATTCCCAGATATTGCAATGTCAACTTCTTTGCTACAGTACCAGATTTTTTGCTTTTTTGATTAAAACTAAAACTAAGTGAGAAAGGATGTTGCTTGTATTACTAAAAAGAAGGAAAAAAAAAAAAAGGCAAATGAGATTATTCCTGTGCTTTAATGGGAACATAGAAATGGTAAGCTGAGTCATAAACTAGAGCAGTTTTGAGAGAGATGTCTCAGTTCAGTACAACTACATAAAATTAAAGAGGAATATAAAGTCAGGTAACAGTCTCTGTCTAATTATTTCATCTGCATTTACCATGGTTTTACCATGTACAAACAAGGAAACCACAGTTTAAAAATGACATTTGTTTTCCCCGTACCCAGAAACAATGATAGGAGTTTAACAGAAGAAAAAGGCATTAAGATTTTTTTGTGCTTTTCATACCTAATATTGTGAAGCAGCCTAACCCTGCAGAGGTGGTCTAGGAAATTGTCATTTGTGTACACCCAGCTCACCTGGACTAAATAACAGAAACAGTTTCACCAGAGAAGAAACACTATTCCCAACCCACAATTTTCTTCCCTACTAATCTCAAAATGGCTATGGAATTCTTAATTTCCCAACAATTAATGGGAGTGACCACATATTTAGATTTAATATACAGCTTCCAGGCAGCAATTAAGGAATTTAGCAGCCCATTTTAATCTGCCTTTCTGTACTCAAGTTGACTCAGGCAGGAGTCTAATCTGCTCCCTGGCTGCTTTATCCTTTCCCTCATTTGGACTAGTCACACACCACTGTAAACGTCCTCTTGGGTCCATCCCATCATCCCTCCGATTCATTCCTCTGCTGACTTCCCCCCACCCCCTTATGAAGAAAACTCTTGATCTCCTCTCGGAGGGCTTACAGAATTATTTTTCTCTACTTGAGCTTTAATCTCCCTTCACTCCTATCACGGTGCATTCGCTTCCAGACATCTTTTTGCTGCTGCGAATCACAGAGCTCCAGGTAACATGCAGTGTGTGACAGAGCAGGAAGGGGAGAGCTGGCAAGACCGTATTTCAGGAGCTTTGGCCAACTGCTGAACTTTCAGTTGTAAAGAGTGGTTATTCATGAATATGGGAAACTACACATCAACATATCAGCATTTACAAATTCCTAAAGATACAGCGCCTCAGTTGGTGGGGCATCTAATGTTTCTAAACTGTCCGATATGAAGCTGGGAGCGTAAAATGTCTGGAAACCTCCTACTATCAAGCCAGGTTCCCCCGAGAAATTTGCTTAAGCTGGAAATATTAAAACATCCATCATCACGAAGCTGTGAGCCTTGAATCCAAACCTGAAGTCATAATTTCCTTCCCAGTGCAACGGTTCAGGCTTTCTGGCTCCCCCGTAGCTCCAGCAGATTGCACTGGAGCACAGAGCTAAGCCACGCTGGTCAGAGCCTAGAAGCCATACTCTACATTATCACATACAAACACATTAGCCAACAAACGATCTATGTATATGAAACAAACAAAAAAACTTTAACCAACTCCATTAAAAACACCCCAGACTGATAAAGTAACAAAGAATGCAATTATTCAGCGCAAGGAATCTCAGCATGAAGTTTTGAGATGATAGCCTAAGATGTAACAGAAAGCACACCATTGCCTGCTCAAAGCCAATCTGATAGGAATGTAAAACTGACAATAACACAAACAACTAATAATCCATTTATTGTCCAGCATTCTATAATGAACAGTTAGAATAGTCAGATCCTTGTGGAAAAGGTCTAGAGCTTTGTGTAATGCCCTAACTACAAAAACCATAATCCTGTTTACTGTTTTCCATAAAACAAGAATATGAGAGTATTTGCTTAAATGGAAAGTCACATCTATTGTTGTGAGCTATGCGAAAGTGGATAATGACAGCCAGACTTCGAGACCTCCTCTCCCTGATCATTTCTGAGGAACTGCCTTCAGTATGCAAAGTACTAAATAATCCACATTGGTTTCTCTTCTTTTCATGTACTTTTGCACCTATCTGTTACCACAGCCGAGAAGAATAGCTGCTGGTTTTAATCTATGGTTTACGGCAAATACTGAGAAAAGGTTAAAAAATAAAGCAAAAACAAGCACAGCACAATACAGGAATTGCTTGTGGATATCACTATCAGAAAAGAGTAGCTAAGGGAGCAGTTTATGAAGTTTAGTTAAGAGGATCCTTGTGGAATAACGTTAGCTATTTAATGCTACCAGTCCTCATATTTCAAATTAATTACTAAATAAAATGGGGAGAACAGTATTTTTATTTGGTAAAAAGAAAAAGGTCTATCGAGTAACTTGCATGGGTAGCTTTCTGCACGCCTTTGTTGGAACCAACACATTGATCTTGTTAGAAGTACGGCATGATTATGCATGCACAAAACCAGAGTATCCTGGATTTACGTGAAACTGGGTGCCAACGATAGTTTGTGTGTATGTGCGTGTGTGTCTATGCACGTGCATACACACAGAGAAGCATTTAACAGGAGCACTGCTCATGTTGCTGTCATACTGAAGGGTGAATATGTGTGCAAATAGGAATTTTGTGTGCAAATAGGTATTTCTAGTTTTAGGACAAGGTTGCATATTTTTACAAGAGGATTGCAACTCTTGAAAAAAAATCAGACGTGCTACATCACATGAATCACGCACGTGACAGTCCACACTCAAGTTTCCACATTTAGATTTTGTTTTCATTGTTCCCTGTAGGATTTTTTTCTGGCTATAATTAGAGTTAACCACATTTCAAAGTACCAAGATAATTATCTCCATGTCAAATTATCTATTTTCAAATGAAACACTTTTTCTGCTTAATTTTTTCCCATCTTGAAAGCAAAGCAGTGATCCCCAGATCTTTTATATCATTTCTTTATGAACATCAGGTTGCGATAAGCTACTTTCTGAACCACTGCTTGAATGCAATTTATTTTACATAGCTTTGCATAATAAAATGGCATTTTAGATAACTTATTCAAAGGGCAGATGCTAATTCTCTGAAGACTTCATTAAATCACTCTTTTCATGTTAAATTAATGTGCCAAGTTAATTTTGGAATAAACAAACCAAGATATTTAATTGCTTTGTGATAAATATGTACTACTTAGAATTTTATCATGCAGCTCTACATTTTAAACTCCATATGCTTCTGTGTCTTAAGAGATTCAAATTTATATATGTTTACTAGTACATGCAATAATATATATTTAATCAACTGGTAACTCCATGTGCACATCAAACATAATTTTCTCTTTAATCATTATTTTGTATCCCATGTTTTCCTAAAACACAAATAAATGACAGCAGGGGTTTTCTTGGAAGAAGTCAGTTTGAAACAAATTAACAGGAATATACTGAAGGCTAATGATCAGCTGTCACAAACAGCAACCAACGTTACAAAATGCTGCTGCACAAGAGCAAGACAGCAAAACTTACAACTGAAGCCAGACTTACCTTACCTCAGCTTTTACACGATCACTCTCCTCTTTCTCCCTCTTAAGTAAATGTAAAGGTGTGCTCCAAAACCACATGATATAAAATACACTTAGTTGGAAACTAGCTCAACTGATTTTTGAGTTTGAGTTTCAGAAAACACTCAGCTTTAAGTACATGCAGTCAGATCAAAACATTACACGACCCCTGCTCCCAGTTTTAAAAGTCCTCAGACACTCCACGTGGTTATTTCGTGACTGATCCTGCAAGTGCTCCTTTCAACCTTCATCACTGGGTAAACAAAAACACCACCTACTAAATCTGTAGTTAGAAAGATAAGTATGCATGGCTACAGAGTAATTAATGCAGCACCGTTAATAAGAGGGGGATTTTGATGAACTTTACTGGCACAAAGTCAGTCAGTCGTCCAGTAACAATTATTTGCTAACACTCTTCACAAGGATAAAGATTTGATCTGAGATTTTAGAGCCAAAAGTTACCTTTGACAGCCATCGGTAATTATTATTATTGCTGTCACAATGTGGTTGGATGTGTATCTTTATTTCTTGGTAATATTTGATATTACTTTTAAAGGATACAAAATCCATTGCAATACTAATATTTCACACTGATTTATGCAAGCATAATGTTGGAATTAGCACTCATGTTTTCCTCAGATAGTGTTGTAAAACATTCTTGGGAGTTATTTCAATTTTTACATCTTTTCAAGAAACTTATACGAAGCTAGAATAAATTATTTCATTTCTTCAATTACCAGTGAATAACAATCATCTTATTTAGGACAGCTTTTCAGCATGTAGTACAAAGTAGGGAAGGAACACCCAAGCTGAACTGTCGTATGGATAGTGGTGGCACATTTTTAACTAGAAAATTAATTATTTCACAGTTTTGTAGCTGAAGTGTTTCTAGTGAAACCTCTGTAGAGAACAAGCGTGATACTTGCATATATTTATGGAATTGTTTTTCCATCTGGAAAACAACAGGTGCTGAGCAGTTGCTGGACTGATTCTCAGTAGATACAGAGTCCTGGAGAGCCTCCTTTCCCTGTGTGTCCGTAGCCATGCAGCTGACCTTGCTGCAGTCTCTTTTGCCAGTTTGAGCAGCTCCAGCCCAAGTGGGGACGCAAGGGTACAATGCACCCAGCCAGAAGCACAGCGAGGAAGGGAGCCAGATTCTCATCATCATCCTCCTGGGATTTATGTCACCCTTGTTCTCCTATGGTCTCAGCTAATGTAGTACTAAAACTATCCAGTTTACTTTGCTTTTCTGTATGACATTCATCGTACTCTAAGGATGTTTACCTCAGCACCACATGCAGGGAGCGCCTACTTGATGGATCACAAGCATACTTCAGCAGGATCTACATGCCAGCCTGCTCTGTTCTGGTGGGTTTGGGTGTATTAAAGAGAGCAATGAGTTTCAGGACCAATTGCCCTGCATTAACAGAAGAAAGCACTCTGTATAAATTGCATTCATGAAAGTTCAGTGGACTGAAAGGACAGAAAAAGCGTAGAGCATAGACATCTTGTAATTCTTCACAGGATACATAAAAAGGTAAGTTTTTAAGCTCTTTCAGAACAAACATAGTCAGCATTTTGATAGACAGCAATTCCCTATGAGAAAAAAAATCAAAACATGCTTAATTTTAAGCACAGACATAAGCCTCTAAATCCAAGAGTACTAGAACTCACCAAATTCAAACAGTGGGTAAACTAACAACTCAGAATAATCTAAACATTACTGAAAGTGAAGTACCTGCCCAGGTGCTGCATTGACTCAGGCTGAAATAATGCACATGGGGACCTCACAACTGATATCACCTTGGCTTTTTACAAATATATTTGTACTTCTACAAAAATAAACAAGTATTTGTCAAAATATTTCTTTTTTCCAGTGGTAGAAAAGCGTGCATGCATGTTCAAAATTTGGGGATTATGTGAAAAAGCAAAACCATCTTGTTCTCCACCCTCCACATACTAAAGCAAACAGAGTGCACTCTGAGTGGAGTACACCTTATTCAGATAAGTCCTCAAAGGGTTAAGTCCCCAGTCCATTTTCAATGGCTTAAAATTATTTTCTCTTGATTATAAAAAGTCATTATTTATCTGAATGAAGAGGAAGAAGAAAGAGTAGCTGGTCAAAGCAAGAGCAGAAAGTATACATGCTAATACGTGACCAGGTCCTGAGCAGCATCTTGTGAACACCAGCATTTCTCAATGGGATGAAAATTTGATGATAGGTTGCATGTGCAATTGAGCAACACAAATACCTTATTCTCAGCCACACTAAGAGCCAAGGCTGCACTTCTGAAAATAATTATTTTTTCTGAATACACAATTTTGAGGGTCATTGCCCACAGATTGCTACAAATGCTCTCTCTGGGAATCTAGATTTATTTGTTTGGCCATGAGTTTCTATTTCACAGTGCAAGATAAGGCCTATTTGCTGCTATTGCCCATCACAATGTAATCAGCTTCTGTTATTATCATCAGTTTATTCATTGTTCTGTAGCATACTGTGCTGTGCTCAAGTTCAGTCAGAAGAGATTTATTGTAGGAATGACTTGTTTGTTGATTTGCTTGCTTCCCCTTCTCCCAGACAGCACATACATGGATGTATGTAGGTGGGCTACAGCATTTCAATGGTTTCCTAACTCTAAATTGATGTAAGCTTCTGGAAAAGTCTTCAAACTGATGCCCAACGATAGCGTCTAATTCTCATTTTGCAGGGTAGGATTAATATCTGCAGCTTCTGTCTCTTCACATTAACAGAAATTATTTCAATGCAGGGTAAACAAAGTGACATGATGAGGGGACTGCTGCCCACATTTGGGAAATGCTGCCAAAGGCAGCAGGCCAGGACCAAAGAGAAACTCAATCCTCCTGCAAGCAGTTGTCCTGTGGAGAAGGTTAGCTATAAGATAGCCTGGCTGAGGACACTACAATCTTAGTGTAAGTGGAATTTTCTGCTGTAAGTTTTATAATACTGTAAACCCTCTTTCCTATATTTACAGCTGTGCAGGCACTTTTTCCTATTACCAGAAGCACATCAGGGGTTTGCTAATGCATTGGAAGCACCTTTCTGACAAGCCAATGTAAATAGGTACAGCAATAAATCAATAAGCATTATGCTACTCCATGATGTGGAAGGGGATCATTTCATTATGCTGATAAAAAAAAAAGAAAAAACAATGCACATTATAAAACTGTATGAAGGTGTATTTGCATGTACTGAAAACCTGAGGTATATTATACCTTGACAGAAGAGAAAATAATTACAGGATATGCTACTCACTGAAAGCAATCGGTATCTCATGACAACTGTTGGGATAGGCTTGTTAGAGAGGGTTGCAGCAGAAGACAATCTGCCTTATGAGGAAGACGGAGGCATTATTAAAATGGAATGCACATGCAGAGTGATGCGTGCATTACACAGTGACAAGCTAATGCTTCCCAGGAAAATATATTGGTTTAAACAGAGCTTTAATTATTTAATTTCTTTGTTCACATGTGCAAAGCTTTAGCCAAGAAAGCATCTCCTTTCTTATCAGGTTAAATAGCACCATCCTCCTATCTAGTTGGTACCTTCTATTTAATACTCTATTGCCACCAGAAAAATAAAAAATAATAGCATTAATAAAAAATTAATTGCATTAACTAACTTGTTTTGGTTTTAAATTTCTATAGTAAAATGAAAATTGTGCTTGAAAAGTTGGACCAACATGTTGATGGTCCTACTTTTCATTACTTACTTTCTACATTTGTTCAATAAAATTGGCCTCTTCCTTTAATTAAACACATTTTATACTTTTATTACCATTGCATAAAGTCCAAAAGTCACAACACGGAATACATTATTGAGACATTACATACTTGCTAGGTGACTGAAAGCACTTAGTTTCACCTCAAACACCAAAATGCTTTAGAGAAGGAGAACATGATAGTGATTATTCATGTTAACAATCACCTTGTATTGTGCTTGTACATTGACAGTCTCCCAGTGACTCCCACCAGCTCTGGATCCAGCTCGCCATGCCCTGTAACTCAACCTCTGCTGGCACCTTGTCTCCCTGTAGAGCTCCTCTTCATGGAGAGGAGCATCCGCTGTCCTGTGCCGCCAAAGCAGCTTCATTCCAGCAATGGGGACAGAAGTTAGATTTTGGCAAGACTCAGTACCAGAGTCAGGCCTCAGCTCCAGAGAGTCCTTAATATCGAGTAAATGAAATATTAGAGAAAGATAAGACTGTACCACAGGCTTTATGCCCAATTCATCCAAACTGAACACTGAAATGCAGAAATAACACAAGCTGTTCTTGCCAGCCCCACCCCATACATGAGGTCCAGAAGGCGTTTCCTGAACACTGCGGAAGGCCTTTCCAAACTAACGCATTCGCATGAATGGAAGCAGGAATAGACAAAGGGTGGAGAATGTTATCCAGTTTTTGTTTAAGATGCCTAAGTCCCAAGGACACAAAAAAACACACAGTCTGCCTAAGTCACAGAGATACTCAAAGAAGCACTTCCATGTGAGCTTCAACATGTAAACAAGCTCTACAGGAGCGCGCTGTAGGCTTGCATTAGCCCATTTCTTCTCAGTACTGTAACCGCTTTATCTTCATTATCTGAAACACAGTACTTCCAGTGCCTTTCCTTCTCTATTGCTTCTTTCTACACCAAAGTCTGGACACTATCAATGTTTCTCTCTGTAATAGTCTCTACATTTGGTATGGTTAACCATAGCCTTCTTACAGAATCCTGAGATTTCTTTTTCTCCCCCCACCCCGACTCTGTGTTTCCTTTGGCTGTAGGCTCATGTGAGTTTTCCTCTTTTCCTCTTCAAGTTGTCCGTTAACACTACTCATTGTTACAGGCTCCCACATCTGCCACTCAGTCTTCCAGATGAAAGACCTGCTTCCCTTCACATCCCCCTCTTTCCCTTTCACCTGCCCACAGATAGCGTAGCTATTTGGACAAGCACAAGAAAGCTGCATTTTCCCAGTCACATCATTTAGCGTATAGGCTGGTTGGGAGACACAATATAAGTAAAAGGAAGGGAAGCAATTTCAGTCAAATTGTTAGGACTTGGCTTCGGTTAAAAAGAGAACCTCTGAAAATGTCTATATCAATTATAACTTAATCTTCTTTGCGATCACTTAAAATTCCATCCCATTAAGGTAGTTTTTGCAACATACCTCAAAAAACTTCCTATGTGCAAAATTTTCCTCTATTTATGTTCCTTTCTTCTAAATGCTGCTGCTCTATTGATTACTATAATTCAGTTCTAATTGCACTTTTACAAAGCAGAATGAAAAGATTACAGCTAAGCTAGGAGGAAGACAAACATCAATTATTAATATAACAGAGCTGGCCTTTACCATGTCTGTATTATTTACCTTGGGGAGTTTAGGAACCTGCTGAATAATATTTATTCTCGTAAATTAACCACTTCAAAATATTTGTTTCCATTAAGAAAAGCAACCAGACTAATAAAATACACTTTCAGCAAATGCAAACAAGCCCTTAGTGTCTGTAATGATACGTGAAAACCCAACTCACTTTCTCAGGAGGCAGCCTTGGTATTTCAGAAAGCAGCCTATATATTTTACACCAAGCATAAACACAGCTGGTTGATCTACAGATTAGCTTACAGCACAGGGTCTTTGGTTACTGTTTCAGTCATTGTTATTATTGCTAGGCTATTTTAGCCTCGACAGGGATCCAGGAAGGGCACTGTTTCAGTAAGGAGAAAAAGCTAGTGGTAAAGCTGGTATTTCCTCAGTGCAATTTATTGTATTTACATGGCAATTACACCAAGTCCTATTTCCCAGCCCCATTTTGGTCAGCACAGTGGTCATAACACACTCCCACCCCCCACCCACCCCCACCCTCTGCAGGCTCTCTCCTTGGTCCCACTTCTTGTCTCTGTATCTTCTGCTTCTTTCCTCCAGTAATCTCCATTTCCATTAACAGCAGTTAATATTGGCACAGTTTGTACTCCAACCTTATAGCCTACGGCTCTGACCAATGATTTGGCTATATTGTGGGGTTTTTTAATATATATATTGCTAAGCAAGGAAAAATTTAAATTTTTCCTCTGACCTTTGTCTCTGAGTACTTCACCTGCCCAAAGAACAGTCATCCCTTCTCTACCACTAGCCTGGTCACCTGCAGAATGATCTGGCTTGATGCAGAGTCTGCCTGGCCAAAGCAGAGGGGTTGGCAGTTTGCAACCACATGCACAAGACACACCAGGAATTTCACCTTAGAAGTGAATTTCAGAATTGTCCCCAGGCAGACAGTATCAGCCACAATTCCCCTTCAGTACTTAACCTCTACTTTGAAGGCAGCTCACATGGTGCAGAGATTCTGTGATTGTTCTGTAGGTAAAGGTGAAATTCCTCCAGTGAATAAATACTATGCTTAAAAGCTATCATTTCTCAAATAAAAATATTCAGCAAAGCTAGTTCTGTAAATTTCAACTGTATCATAATCAAGAACTCACTGTACAATAATGAATTAGTTAGCCATTTGCAGCTAGGGCTGGAGGCATTCATCATCCTTCCAAAAGCATGCGTGTCACCATCTGTAACATCATCTCAGTATTTTGGCTCTGGATGAGATAAAACTTTAATACATTTGCTGCTAAAAGTTAGCAGATCTGTTACAGAACCATAAAAAGTGAGTTCTGTTGTGCTGCTCCTTTGAGAGTACCACCCTAGCATTTCCCACTGTGGTACAGTCTCTCATCAACAAGCCTAGAGGGAATCCAACGAAATCTGTGCACAATATTCAACTGCTATTCAACTGCAAGAGTGTTAATCCAGCTCTTTTCTCTATCTGATTAGAGGAAATCAGCCCTTTCTACCCATTAGGCATCTTTTATCTGCTTCTGCAATATATATGTTTCTATTTCTTTTCAATTCTTTGGAAATAATATCAGTGCAGTAGTAGTGTAGTAACTGTGTATCTGTGACAAAAACTTTGGGCTAGATCATGCCTAAGAAAGAAAACAAGATGCTGCTCCTTCTTTGATTTACCCAGGAACTGATTAGAAACCCTCTCAGCAACACAATCCTTGGACACGAGGAATCTCATCAAGGAGGAGCAAGGAAGACTGATTGCCCTGGCTTGATTGGATCCTTCTCCCCAGACATGCTGTCCTGAGGAGGGTTCCTGGCTCCTCCAAGCCTTCCAATTCTCTCCTCCAATGCATCGATTGCTAGGGGCCCACAGGCCATCTACACACACCTCACCCTCCCCACCTCTAAAGGTGTTATAGGCAGATTGCTGGAGCTGAAGATTTCTTTACCTCATTTCAGAGTTAGATCCTTCCAGAATATAATCGCTCTTGTGCAGATAAAATTGCACTGCTTGTTCCTGGGTGTGTAATTTTGGATTTGGCTGTGCTAAAGCCCAAGGGAACTGGCCTAACCAGTGAGCAGCATCAGCAAGTGCTCTGTCCTCGATACATACCTTGATCTTCAGTCATCTCAAATTTTATCATTGTTGATTTTATATTTACTTCAAGATTATCTGTTAAAATGCTGAATAACATCAATTTTCAAATAATTCACTGAAATGCCGACTCATTGATTCCTCATTAACCAATATTTGTCATGATCTAAGGGTCTGGCAGTTCTTACTTACACCTGTTCTAGCAATGTTGCACAGTGCTAGTTTTCCCTAAGAAATCAAAGCTTAAGCCATCACTCTGTGTATGTCAACCAATCTCTTCAAAAGTTTTTTAATTTATTGACCAATTTCACAGATATTTTATAGTGCTAGAGAGCTGAAACACGTTACAATCCTACAATTTCCTGAAAATCAGTAATAAAATAACACAGCTCTTCTAAAAAACCTCTCAAATAAGAACATGATTCAGGGATGAACTCTAGTCCTTAACCACCAGAGAAATCACACAAGGGATGAAACTCAAAAATTTCATAGGAAGGCAGGTTGCACTGGCTTGACTGTACACCAAATCACCTGATCAACTGGAATATTGAACAGTACTAAGTCAGTAGCTATCACCTGTACATTTAAATAACTACACAGGTACTTTGTACATAAAGAACTAAACCATGTTTATTTGAGAAGATCTATCTTAAAACCATAATGTAAAAACATCTACAAAATACCCAACAACAATTAAGATCAGTCAATCAGAAGTTTTCTCTATGAGATCCACGTTCATGTGTTCCCTTTTTCTTGCTACTCCCCTCACATAAGATATCATTGACTTTATCTGGACATAAGCTTTCAATGCACTTTCTCCCTGATTTTTCCCATAAGCCTTGAGGTATTAGACAAATGTATCTCTGTTTAGTGAAGACTTTCCTTTTCCTTCAAGAAATGAAGATGAAATCCACTCAGATAAGAGAAAAAAAAAATTAAATACTTTAGTCTTAACCTCCAAAAAGAAACAACAGTGGAACACCCATGATTTTATATATTTAAAAAAATCCAAACAACAAATCCCCAACAAAAAAACAAGGATACGTCTTTAAGTGATACTGTACAGAGCTTTTAAAGACACCTGTGAATATTGACTTTTTTACATGATGCAAATCACCTTTATTGCAATATACAAGCACCAGCCTGTTATATCTTGAACAGATATAATGTTAATAGCAAATTTCTCCTCCCAAATGAAGTCCCCCATGAATATTTATCTACATTGAAATAGGAATGTCTGTCATCTTTGAAAAGAATTCATGAACTTTAATAGCAACTGCAGACAATCTGATATGTTTGTATTTCCCTCAAGTAAACAGCTTCACATTAGCATATGAATGTTATTGTCTATCCTTTAACTTTGGCAGACACTGACCACTTTGTTGCATTTTTAATAGCTTACCCATGAGTTTTTTCATTAAACATTTTTGATCTAGCGTTAGCTTTGATGTCTGCTTGAGAAAGAATTTTGCCTGTTTGCATATCAGTGAGCTAGAAGTTACCTAGAAACACTTAAAAATTAAAAAACAGCCTAAATTACAAAAAAGACCTTACACAGCTAAACTTACTTCTCTGTTGTAACACAGGTATCTGAGTAAAACACATTCTGTACCATGAAGGATGCAAAGATATGAGAACCTGAACTGCACGTATCATCATCCTCATTCTTACTGCAGTACATTTTTTTCAAAAATCAAAATGCTCATCTCACAGAAAATGGTACTTTAACATGTGTTTTTTCTGAATCCCAGGGGAACTTAAATTATATGTATAAATGCAGACTTACATATAAGAGAGGAGAGAGATGGAGAGATCTCCGTGATATCTTTGAAGATCAAGGAAAAGTGTTTACTAGCATCTTCCTATTATCTTTGCTATTATTAATGAACAACATGTGCCTGATACCAGCAATGGACAGAATTTTTCTTGTGTGGAGAAGACCTCAAACATGGTAATTACTAAGGTCACTGGTAGATCTCTAGCACCAGAAGAGATTCTGCTTTTCAAGTTTCCTTTTAGAAGCATATATTGAAACGCCTCCTAAAGAAGGGAAAATATGAGGAAGAAGAGACCCCTTCCCTGCCAACTTGTTTAACTTTTATTTTGACCTTGGCTGAATAACATAGAAAGCAGAAAACACACTTTTTTTTTTTAAATCATTATCATGATTTGAAGACAAGGCTACATGGGACATCTTTTATCTAAGTTAATGCGCACACTCAGATTACAACAAAGTCTATATTTTTACATGCTTGAGAAAACATCTCTTTTATTCAGTATTTCCATCAGTTTAAAAAGTGATTCTTACTACTAAAGGTGTATGTTTTTATATCACACACTTTGTGCTACATTGCTTCAAGTCTTAGTCTAAGAAGTTAATGAAAGTGACTCTTTCCCACAAGAAATACCACCTAGCAGACCTAAGCAAACAGATACCTTGAAAGGCTGAAAGAATTAGATAATCCACCCTGATATAGGAAGGGATTTCCATGCATTTGTTTTCACACCTCCTGTGATAGATGTAGTCCCAGAGCTTTCTTGGATTAACTCAATTATTCATCATCATCTGTTTATCAGTCTATTTGGGTCTGAAATGAATTTCAGAGTAAAATAAAGCAACAAGAAACATGTTACCTCAGTGAACTGAAATTGTTCATATGACTGCTTCAATTCCCAATTTACATAGGGAAAATGGGAATTGCTATGTAAGTCAAACTAATATTTCATCCTTTTTCTTACTGTATCCTAGAAAGGAACAAAATGCTCTACAGTAGGAAATGGTGGGTAACCATTTAGAGAGGCAGGTTTTCTTCCTATCCTACCTTCCAACTGAGACTTTGCTTCCAATTAAGCGTGAGACTTTACATCCCTTCCAGAAGAAAGTCTAGAGTTGAATTGTGTTGGCAACTCTGTTATGACTTAGGCTAAGAACCATCTGCAGACCCTCTTGAAGTTTTGGATACTTGCCAGTCTCCCCTTCTGCTCAATATTCCTTCATTATTTTCAGTACTGGTCTAGAAGTTCATCTTCCAGGATGTAGATCAGACAGCTGCTTACTATGAATTTTTGTTGGTTATTTATCTGTTCTTGTACTTTTAAAAATGACCTTAAAATCAGTAAAATCAAGGCAGAAACTTGATAGAAATGCTTACTGTTGCCCTAGTTAGCGCTGTGCATGTACCTGGAGAGATCCAGGGTGTGTTCAGCTCTCACAGCTGTCAACAGTTCTTTTAACTTTATCTTTGCAAACTGTCACACTCCAATATATTTTGACAGTAGGAAGGGTGAAGCGGCTAAAAGCTGAAGTCTTCTATAGTGATTTTAATTAAGAGTCTGTCACCATCTGAATTATTATTACTGTTACTTTAGGAATTACATTGCAGCACAAATTACTATAATAAAGCAGCCTGGCAATTGTGATTCTTCGTCAAAGTGCCCAAAACAGGTTTAGCTTGCATTATGCCTTTTTGGGCCACTGGGGAAAAAGAAATTTGGAAGAGCAGCTGTGGCAATGCCAAATATTGCCATAATTAACTGCTGTTTAGCTATGGAAGCAACAGTTGCCCTGTCCCCACCTCTGAAGCCCATGACCTTCTCCATGGTGCTCCCAGAGTTCCTTACACAAGCATTCCCTTCCTGGGGTCCACGCTTGCTCTATCACTGTGTCTCCGGCTCACCCAACTCCTTTGTTTGTGCTCTCTCTTACACACGCACCTCAGCAAAATGAAATCCAGAGAAAGTCTCACGCTCCACGAGTATGCCACAAATACATTCGTTTGAAACACGAGAGGTGCCTGAGTTTGGGCTGAAAGCAGCAGATGTGTAGCTAGTTGATGTTATTAAAAAGCACAATTATCAACTGTTTTAAGGGAAAAAAGCAGATATTCTCAATCCCTAACTGTAGTTTATCAAGCCATGAGAAAAATCAGCCAAAAGCCAAAATCGGAGAGTCTCTGACCAAAGACTTCCAAACACGTGCTGCCCCAGGAGTGATGCTGAGTGTAAGAGGGTCCCTCCTGCTTTGAGTAATGCCCATGGATGCTGGCAAGCGGCTGCTTTGCTGGCTGTGGCAGGGCCTCCTGACACCCATCTCATGGCACTGCTTTCACCCAGCCACTCTGCCATGGAGAGAAGAGCAGAACAAAGCCACCGTTCCTACCAAGCACACGAGGTACAGCACAAACACCCGTGCAATGCTGTGACTTCAGCGGACAGGCTGGATGCACACCACGTGGGGAGCTGACATGCCGCCGGCTTCCAGCCTATGATGAACCTGGAAAGTCACACCCCAACGGCACCATCCCCATGGACCTCCAGTGCGCTTGAAGGACTGGATTCTCTACCCTTTACCACTCCATATAGCTTTCAGAGAAATACAAGCAATGAAACTAGGAGGAACTGGATCACAGCTGTACCTAATAACTGCTTGTGTGACTCGCTGATAGCAGTGGCAGCCCCACGCTCCACCTGACACAACACTCTGGAAAAACGAAGCGGTGCAACAAGCAGAACTGGACTGTGATCCTTAAGCTCCCCCTGCCTGCATCTGCAAAGGCGGCAGCGCTCGCTTATCTAACACAGCCAGAAAACGGCTTCATGTGAAAACTAAACAAGGGAATTATTTCCTCCTTGACTCAGATTTTTCTCATAAGTCTGCGTTGAGATTCCTTTCCCTTTGCACAAGGAAGCTCAGTTATTTAATTTACAAAAGCACATGTCTTGGCAAATGAAATGCAGATGCAGCTAGTTTTTCAGCAGATGGATGCAATGTTTTTGCTGTACCCCGAAGGCCAACCAAAACTACAACAGAGAACAACTGAGCATAATATAAAATTCAGACTCTAAAGAAGAGAAAAATAATCTTGGCAGCAGGTTAGAGTTGTATCACTAACAGAAATGTGGAAAATTAAGTATGTTTTAAGGAGAATTGAAAATCTAATTTTTGCTTGTATTTAGAGCTTCATTATTTTTTTTGCTAAGCTGTGCTTAACTATACAACTTTTCTAATTCTGGGTATGTATTTTAAAGCAAATATAGGATAAGTCTTTAAAAATTGCAGTTCAGGTTACAGCATTTAATTCTATACTGTCAGCAACGCAGCCTTCAGAAAATACAAAGCTCTCAGATGAAAAAACATCGTTGCCTTAGGATAGTGCCAGAATTTCTCTTCTGCACGCACAAATAAAATAATTTACATCATTTGTTTCAAATTGCGGTAACATGTCAGAAGGTGAGAGCATTAGAGTGGACTAATTTCTTTACAAAGTAATATAAGCTTAAAAAGTGGAATTTTACTATATTTTTCATCAAGAAAAAACATGTTAAACAATTTATTATTTTGATATGCTTACCCAGGCTTCACCTTAGATCATTTATTGTCTGAAAAACAATCTGTTAACATTTCAGACACCCGGGGCCTACTCTGCATTACCTGTGTTTCGTTCCAAAACCAGCATTATGTGTTGGTTGGAAAGCATATAAAACTATGTTTGCACAGCTGATGTCATTTTTCTCCAGCGTGTGTCTGCACAGTTGATACACAGCACCATCATCATCATCAGTTCACAGCTCCCTTTACAAAATGTGTCTGGCAATAAAAGCTCAAAGCGTGTTTAGAAAAAATAGAGTAAATCTTCACCTTTCACAGCTGGGTCTTGTCCAGTAGATCCGATTAACTGGTTTGGCAGCCACTCTACCAGAAAGCCACACACATAACCTAATGCAGTGCTACTCTACAACTTTATCTTAATGTAAATCATGAGATTGTTTACAGATACTCAGAAAATGATACATACTCTTAGTCTTCAACTCAGAATCTCTTTCAAATGAACATTAAAATAATGGCTGCTCTCTCTTCTACAAACAGATCCAGGCTCGGCTAATCCCCCCACCATGAGAGTGAAATAAAACCCGATGCCAAGTGCCTTCATTGAGAGTCTCACACATAAAATAGTGACAAGGCCTTGTACTTCCATCAAGCATTTTTTTCCAAGGCAGTACCTCAGTATGCAACTCCAGATGTATATCACTGCTTAACGCTATTCTTTCAAAATCTGTTTCAAACCACATTATACGCATGGGCAAATTTTCTGGTTCATTTTTGTGCTTCACACAAGGGACAGCTACATTTGAACCGTGGTTGAAATGAGTCCTTTATGTATGTTGTGTACAAAGCAATATGGCATCTTGAGTAAATTAGTTTTTCATAGTCTCACATTTAAAATATAATAAAAACAATTCCAGGGAACAGGATTGCTACTCAGGTCTGTATGGCCTGGCTTACCACTTTTACAGAAGTTGGGTTTTATTTTTATTTTTTTAAATAAGCAAAACTTGAAGTAGAAACTCATTCTTTAAATTGTCCTGTTCCTTGTTTTCTGTCCGACTCCAAAGACCTTGAAATATAAATAGAACCAGAGTAGTCCAGCCAGTGAAACATGCACTAACTCTTTCTGCAGGCATAAAGAAAAGTTACCTACTTATGACAGGTATATCCATTTGATCATTACCTGAAAACATTCAGAACATACATCCCCGGGAGACAATGCATCTTGCTACGGCTGAGGGCTGTCATATTTTATGCAGCTCATGTCTTTAGCGAATCAAGATTATTGCATCCATGAATCTAAGCCTGAAAGGGGAATCACAGCAGAGAACCAGGCTTTAAACATTTCTCATTGTAAGGAAGTCAACAATTTTGTTCTGGACCCAGAATCCTCCCAAAGCTATGAGGCATTCACATCAAGTCCCCTAGTATAGCACTCTCACTTCGTTCTTTTAGTTCCAGAAACTGAAGCCCTGTTACATAGGAATTGTACAACCTGGGTAAATTGGGAATTTGTCTAAGCCAGGGCTGGATGTGGCCACAATATGAATGATGAGCAGCCACATGGGCTTTCTCCATCCCATTCCAGTAGCACATAGCCTGCAGGACTCGCAGATGGCTGTGCTTGCAGTTCCCTGGGACTTCCCCAGAAATCTTAATTTTCACATCCCTCACTCCACAGAAAAGCAGCATCACAAAAAAAGTTAACACATCTGCAAAATACTTGGATCCTTTATACAGGCAAAGACAAACCCACAGGACAGCACACCATAAGAAGCAGCAATATGGGGCCCAATCCTAGCTTCCAATATGGAAACTAGGAATCCCCAGTTGCCAAAACATTACACTTATTTGATCTCTAAGGAAGGAAAGAACAGATTCTGTACCTTAGTCTTATGTTTAGCAGCATTTCTGTCACATACTCAGCATTGTATTCCCACAAGATTCAGCACTAAGCTGGACTCATGCTAAAGTAGTAGAAGAGGAATGGGTAGAAGGAAGGTTGTGTTGCACCTCTAGACTAATCTAATCAGATTCTTTCTCAGGATCAGGATGTATATATAAAAACAACCCACCAAACCAAAAACAAAACCCCACACCTTAGTCTGGGTTTACCAATGTATTTGATCCATTGTCTCCATTTGCATCCCCTACCAAATCTCATTGTTACAGCAACTGCACCACCTATGAACCCCTGTCAGGCCAGTTACCAAACAACACATTATTGCCCTCTCTTCTCCACCTTTGCACAGGAGGGATGCAACAGTCTTGCCAGGGCTCAGCACAGCCCTCTAGCCTCAGCACTTCTGCATCCCTTTGGAGCAGTGCTAGCACAGCCACATTGTTTTTTCGGAAAAAACTGCCTTCTACTTGTAGGGCCATCTGACAGCTGGAGGAATTGGAAGGGGCTTTTTCATCTGTGCCTAGCTCTCTCGTTCATTACTTGACTTTATTAAGCATTTTAGGAGGCAAGGGCTGGGTCAGCTCAGGGAACCACTGGTTTTAGAATCACTCTAGAAATCAGACGAGATCTGATGGCACATCTGTCACTTCTGTCCTCAGCTCTCCCAGTTCTTCATGTGGACTCACAAACTAGCACATATAACTGCATGACTACCTACAGGTTTCATAAAAATATCCATTGGCTACTTCCATTTGGGAGTTTACTTTTCCTCCCCTGCCCTGTCCACTCTCCACTCCCTCTAGCCACCCCCTAGTAAGCTGGCAACCCTTTTGGAGGGAAAGGGTTAGCTCTGGCAATCACGTCTCTTTAACAACACTTAACTACGTGGCAAAAATGCTTGGAAAACTATGGACAAGTGTTTACAGTAGCTGCATATCATAAGAGAGATTTACAGGCCTATTAAAAATTATTAGGCTTTACTTCTTCAGTGACAAAGCTGCTTACATAGGCTGCTCTCGACAGCTTCATATCCAGAGTCTGCATGATGTTTATTTACACATTTTCACAGTGCCATATTTCCTTCACTATTCAATTTTTTGTTTTGTTGTTTAAAACAGCAATTCCCTAACTCTTCTGACCTAGCAATTCAGTTTTAAAATATGTTATCCTGGAAACACTTTCAAATGGACAGCATGACTGCAGGGACTGTTGTGAGTAATGCTGTAAAGTGCTCCCAAGTGCCCAAATAACTAAAATGTACATGTCACAGATCCAAGTATGCAATTGGCTACTGATCATCGATTCCAGTTTCAATTGTTGATATACCTTGATTGGACTCAGGGACCTTATTCACAGTGGGAAAGTCTTTACCTCTGAACATGGCAAGCAGGAAGGCAGGACAATGAAAGCATCATTTTCATATTGGCTATAATACCAGCTCTCACCCTTCCACTCTCTGACCAACTAAAAAACAGAAGGGTTAGTCCTGTCCTTTCATACTCATGATGGCCAAGGTTCCTTCCTTTAAGATCCACATATCAATTCCCAATGGCTATGAGGAGAGCCCGAGGTGTCTGCTTACTACAGGATCGTAATCTTTGATTTTGTTTCAGCTAACTAATAAAACCATTTGCAAAAGTATTAGAATTCAAAAACACGGAATCATGGCTGCTCTAATACATGAACTATGGATGATATGGCTGGAGAGAGTTAAATTCAGGAGCAGCTTCATAATCTCATTTTAATCTGCTCAAATTAAAAGGAGGAACAAGATCAAAATTCTTAGAATTATGAGCTGAAGTGATAGATTGAAGTCACCCTACTCCCCACGTATCATTTGGGTTTATCTAGGAAAAAATCACATCAAAACTTGCTCAGCATAGAAAGACCACTGGAATGGGCCTTTTTCTACTAAAAAAGGCAGTCCTTTGTGTGATATGGACATTCTGAACAATAAACAAAATGATATTAAAAAAATATCTAGCTGGAATCTATTACTTGCTTCCATAAATGACAACAAATCACAATACAATTGCCAAAAGAAACATTGTTTCTCTTTCTAAGGAGGATACCAAAGCTCTGTATTTGCTGTCAAGGCATTTGCAAAGGTTTCTGTCCATCACATCCCTCAGGTCCTTCAGTCCTGGACAGGTAGTCTAGGTTATAGACAGCAGTTACAGTCAAACTGCGCTGATGAGTTAAACACAAAGCTGTATAGCAGCATTCATCATAACTTACATGATAAAATGGTTAGGTAAAATCTCAGTGGTAAATCATGATGAGAAAAAAAATGGTTTATTCAGGTTAATCCTAGTTAAACCATATAAATTTTTCAGTATATCCCAGTGGTCTTTTTTACAGAAAAGATGAACGTGACCTGAATAAGAGAAGACTGATTTCAAACCTAGCTGAACCCATTCACAAGAAGAGTTAACAAAATTCCAAGCCAGCAGGCAGCAAGAGACAAAACAATTTGAAAGTTTCCTTCAGACTTTCATATCTGCAATATATGGTCCCCACTGTGCCATCTAACCCACTAAGAATATTTGGCAACACCAGCAAATCATCACTGACTAAGAAAGTAATTAAAATTCAACACTACCCCTAGCATTATCTGCTGTTTGCTGTTGACTAAAACAGGAAAGATGCTGCATAAAGAAATGCTGCAATACTCCAAAGCAGTGGATTTTGTAAGCAGAATGACAATGACTTTCAAGATACTTTGCTATTAAACAAATAGGTGGGACCAATTCCTTGGTTTTTATGCAGCTGAATACCACCCAAAACTGAATGAAGTGGGGCATCATTCTTACTGCAACATGTATTGTTTCCATTGCTAATCCACTGAAAGAAAACTATCAGTTTGAAATTATCTAATGTGCACCCAGCTTCATAAGAAGTTCTATTTTTCCGCTAAATACAAAGGAAAATAAACATCTCTAGAAAGGTTCTCCTGTGTGCACAGAATACGTGAACAAACTCTTTTTTGCCCTAACTTGCTACCTTGCAATAGTCTAGCATCAATAAGGAAAATGAGATGACTCATAGGAATAACGATTTTGATGAGTATAAACACTATGCAATCAGGACTGGAGCCCACAGGCTGCGTATAATTAATCCCAGTAAGTACACTGAGAAGACACGGAGTTTCTCACATGCGTGTTTGCAACATATAAATCCATACTTGTATTTCCTTTTCTTTTTTTAGTTATTATTATTACTTTTTAAAGCATTGTAGACATAAAAGTATAGACGCTATTCTGTGCTGTGTCCTAGGAAGTACACCGCATACAAGCAGATCAGTTGCAAAACAGAGCGCGCTGTGCTTACTGAATGCTGTTAGGGCAAAAATACGTACAAAGACAGGTTGACAAAACAAAGCAATGCCCAAATCAAAAGCATTCACAATGGGATTTTGAGACTGGCAAAGTGTCTTCCTGGAATATTGTCTGGAATTTTATAGAATGTGGAAAATCATGTAGGGAGAACAAAATACCTTCCTTAATATCAGGAATCAACCACTAAAGACCTTAGATTAGATAAATACAAGGCAAAATGACACCCTATGCTAATATGGTCCATACACATGGACATTAAGAATGCACACCATAATAAACATCAGCAACTAATGCTTCATAGCAGCTTCAGACATGTTCAGTATTATTTTTCTCCCTGCCTGGAATGCACGCTCAGTTACACCCACTTTTCAAAACACACGCTGCAAGGTTTTTTGACTGCACACGTTGGACCTTTCAATATAAACTTGAAATTACAGTTAGTGGCACAATTGCTGTTTGTC
This sequence comes from Opisthocomus hoazin, assembly GCF_030867145.1. Lineage (NCBI taxonomy): Eukaryota > Metazoa > Chordata > Aves > Opisthocomiformes > Opisthocomidae > Opisthocomus > Opisthocomus hoazin. The sequence continues at coordinate 14,836,518 of NC_134425.1, forward strand.
TCAGCCAGCTAACAGTAAAAGAAAAAGAAACAACTTTTGAGACTGCAGTATTTTCACAAGCACAAGTGGTGTCCTCACAGCATGAGATACCAGCAGTAGTGACCAAATGGTCTTGAACAATAATTATCTGCTGTCAAAGCTGAAGCACATAATAAAATTACATGTTCCATTTCACTGAAGAAGGTATGTGGCTAACAAAATCTCTCTCTGGGTTTAAATTATGATCTGTCCAGGAAAAAGAAAATAAGGGAAAGCCAACCACAACAGCCATACAAGCAGTAACATAACCTGCAGACAAAGACAGCACAAAAGTGAGGAACAGAAGACTAGACTATTTTTTTGCTCCATGTCATGGTCAATATGTAGTACACCAGTTATGTATTTCAGATAAGTCCACAAAAAAGTTCATGCTTACATGTATCAGGACTACTGTTTAAATAAATTAAGCAACAGAAGTTAATTTTAAAAATCCAACAATCTGAGCCAAGGCCAAACGTGATGAGATCTTGCAGATAGCACACAACAGCCCTGACTACCTAGCACCTGGATAACATCACTACAAATGTGCAAGTCTTGAGCAGAATCCATGCAAGCCCACAAGGAAGGGACACGAGTGCAATGAGAAGACGCAGCCTTTTACTTCTTTAAGCATTGTATGGGGTTTTCCCACCTCATTTTTATCTTAAGCAACCCCTTTTTACCTATTCGTATTTGAGGCAAGTGTTCACAATCTAATTTAGGATTTTGTGGGTAGCTTCCCCCCGCCCCGGCATTTGCTATGATTTCTCCCACGTTAATTACAACAGCAACTAAAGACATAAAGGGTAAATTCGTCAAACGTTATAGATCTTCCCTTTTCTTTCTGAAAAAGTATTCTTTGCAGAATATAGTGTCAGATTAATATAGATACTCTATCCCTAATAAATTACAACAGGTAATTAGATCACGGACACCTTCAACAGCAGCACAATTATTTTTACATTGTTTGCAGCTAGTAGTTAGGAATAGCAGATAAACTATTTCTAGACAACTCTAATAAGATTACAGCTTTATCTGAGCCCAGAGATATCCTCTTTCCCTGCAAGGTGCATACAACTCAAGACCTGACAGATGTGTCCATTCGAACCTTTTCATAATTCCAGTAATGAAAAATAAAGTCATTATAAAGGTAGCCAAGTGAGATTTGTAATGCCAGCATTTTAAAGTAACTTCTGAATACACAAAAAGCTTTGTCACTTATCCATACCCTGAATCTCTGAAGAACTACCAAATAGATAAGTTTTCTTAATTACTCCATCATCCAACCTAATGTCATCAGTGCACTGGAAGTTTACTAGATCCACTTTCAGTTTTCATAACCAAAATCTTTGCACTCTAAGATGGCTTCCTAATTCCACACTTCAGTAACTGGACATCATGCTGAGACGGGGTACTCATGGCTATGTCAAAAGCTCAGTTCAAACACTGGATCAGCCCAGTGGAGAAGCAGAAGCAGCAAAGCAAGCAGCCTGCCTAACCCCCCCCACGTGTGTTCAATCTCCATCTCTATTTCTCCCAGGTTACCTGATCCTGCTTCGACCGCTTGTACGCTACCTTTCCATGCTTATTTTTATGTCTGGGCTTTTTTCAGGAGCTTCTTGTTTATTCATGCAGCCTCCTGCCACTCTCACTTGATGTCAGGATAGACCACTCTTGAGCTTGGAAAAGATCCTTGAAAATCAACTAGCTGTCCTGGACCCCTCTTCTCTCCCGAGCGGTATCCCAATCTTCCAAGCAGAACCTTGAACAGGCCAAAGTCCCAGGTTGGAATCCTGCTGTTTGCTCTTTGTCCGTTGTGTCCAGATCCTGAACTGGACTAACTCACAGTCACTGCAGCCAAGTCTGCCTGCAGTCTTCATATCTCCAACCAGTTGTTCCATGTCTGTAGATAACAGGTCCAGCAGAGCATCTCCTTTCTTTAGTTCCTCAGTCACCTGTGTTAGGAAGTTATCACTGATGCACTCCCAAAACCTCCTGGATTACTGGTGCCCTGCTGTTTTGCCCTTCCAGCAGATATTTGGGTGGTGAAAGCACACCATGAGGACCAGGGCCTGCAAATGTGAGGCTTTTCCAGTTGTCCAAAGAAGACTTTGTCTACTACTTCTTCCTGAGAAGGCAATGTGTAGCAGACAGCCACCACAATATCACCCCATGTTGGTCTGCCCACTAACGCTGACCCCTAAGATCTCAGCTGGCTCATCACCTTCCCCAGGCAGAGCTCCATGCACTCCAGCTGTGCTCCCACACATGGGGTAACTCCCTCCCTCACCTTCCTGGCCTGGCCTTCCTTTCTGAAATTCTGTATCTATCCTTTGCAGCACAAGTTACAAAATTAAGTAATTTTGTTAATAATAACACCACCACAATAACTGCCTAAACTGAAATGGAAAGCTAAAATTATGGGATTTAGCAAATTATAATCCAAACTAATTGAAGCATTAAAAAAAACCCACTATCTAAAATTGCAACTGGCTAATGACTGATACAGCCTTACACTAACCTTGAGAGGTGGCTATGGGAATACAGTTACTGAGCCACTTGGTGGAGCACTTTGTAAACAAAGTCAGGCGAGTAGCACGTGAAAGAAAAAGTAAACTTCACCCTTTGAATATCTGAGTAAGGCCTTTTATTATCAATATGGCCACAAAACCACACAAGTGTTAAGCATAGCATCTTGGAGCAGGAATGCTGAGCATGTAGTCCATGCAGACTCATGAATATTCATTATTTGCAAAGAAAAACAAGGGGAAAAGAGGCTTGAGCAAAGGACTACTGTTATTGCTTACCAGTCACTCATTCCAGTTGTTCTGCAGTACGTAAGCTATTACAGCATTTAGTCATGTCTCCCTGAGTTCCTGAGTACTTGAACATTGCATTATTAGTGCAGCATATTCATCAGCTCACTTTATTTTTAAGGAAAACTACCCCTTTCCACATGTATGCAGGTGACCCCCATGCTCTCTACTAATGCACTGTGTAGAAATACAGACATTTGTCCTAATTAAAGGACAAGAAAAAGAACATACGCATTTTCCATGCCTTAATTATAGACACCACTTTCTGTAGATATCACCTGATTTCTAATTGTGTGAATACTAATGCAGTAAATTATTAAATTCTGTAAATGTTTTTTTAATCTGATCTTCTAAGCAAGGTCAAACTCAGAAAGACAGAGAGAGGAACACAAGCGCCGTCCTGCTTTTCTTAGCAAGTAACTTGTATTCAAGGCAGTAAAAAAAAAAAGTAACAACAAGAAATGTTGCCTCTGAGAGCAGCCTTTGACAGTTTACGTTCTGCTGGAAGCACTAAAGATTAAATGCCGGTTCCCATACTCATGGCAAGTGAGAGAAGCAAAGCAACAAATTCTGCCAACCACTGCCCATCCGGAGAGCGGCCTCATAAGCAAATCTCAGAGTAGGTGAAGGGAGCTGAAACTGCACCTTCTGACACAGAAGTGAACACAAAACAAGATACAGACTCGCTCTGTGGCAGCTCCAGTTTGGGTACTGCACATTATATGTCTCGTTTAAAATCTAAGAATCAAATCCCAATATTTTACAGCGCGAAAATCCTTTAGTTAAGACTAATGCTCTCCATGCAGGGGTAGTGTATGGGTTGCACTTCCCTCTGCAAATCTCAGATTGCTTAATGAAGGCTCAAGGAACTGAGCCCTCCAGCTAGAGCCAGTCAAAGTCTGCAGTTCCTGGTGCACAGGAAGTTTTGAAATGAACCAGCTTGGTGATATACCCTGCAAAATTAAAATCTTAAGATTGCTTTCTTCATAAAATAAAAACTCCCTAAATACTTCATTCTGATGTTTCTTCCCTCTCCCATTACATTGTAAAGTATGTCACAGCATATGTAGTAATATTTTAAAAATACAAATAAAGTATAAATTTCGTCAAAATTCCTTAAAGTTACTTAAAAAAAATAATTCAAAGTTGGCACTTTTTTTAGGCCATTTTGGTATTAGAGAAATGGTATCTTCTAACGGGAAAAAAAACCACAAAAAACCAAACACACTTTATCAGGAATCCTTTAAGAAATTCTGTCCCCAGCATTGAAGAGAAGAATAACCATAGGCTATAACAGCAGGCCCAGGGAAAAAACACATCTCCCATTGCAGGTTTCTATGCACAAACCAGCAGTCACCACACAGACCTTTCACATAACCAGCTGAACTGTCCATTGATATTTCTTTCAGAATACATAATTATTCATGCCCTAACAAGACCAAGAAGCACCCCTCTGAAAAGAAGAAACCATTTTTCATCAAGTTTTGTTTCACATGCTAGAGAAGCACAGCAGTAAATATCTCACACACAGAGACAGAATGCAGAGTAGAGATGCTGTGTTTTGTTTACATGGAGCTCATCTGCTACACCTTGCTGAGCGGCCTCTTTAAACAAGGATTTCAGAATTGAATTCGAAATTATCAAATTACCATCAAAGTCTGTTTTCACGGGTACACACGGACCATAGACACATACCAGAAATGCATCAACATAGGGAGAACTCAGACTGTGCACTATTAATTTATTTTCTTGCCTGCTTACTATAAACCTGGCTCAGCCCAACAGGCCAGGTCACCATGCAGCCCCGCAAAGCCCCACTGCTTAAAGAAAGGGGACAGTGGACCCCTCTGCCTCTTTGGGAAGCAGTGGCAACTTAAAGCCTTCATAAAATTATCACAGTAAGTTATAGTGAAAGAGAGGATGATGTTGAGCTAGGGGGAAAATGGGGAAGTGACACAGGCCACAGGCTCCAGCGACTGCTCCACGCACAGAGTGGGATTAGAGACTTCTGGGAGAGTCAGGAGCACCCATCGTGCCACAGTGCCCACCCACCCAGTGCTTCAGATGTGCTTATGCCACCGTCCCTCTCTTCCCTGGCAGGCTCGTGTCTGGCATCTCTCATGCACAATCGTTCACAGAAAAAAGAAAATCGCACTTCTGATGAATTGAAACTGTTCCAGAGCACTGCAACATTACTCTTATTGATTTATCTATTTAAAGTAATGTCAGGATTTTGTCATTAATATTTGATTGGTATTTTTAAACCCTTACAAGAATTGCACAGACAATAAAAAGGTGTTACAGTAAAGCACCATAGGCAGAACAGTATTATCCTAAACCACAGGGGATGTTGGTTAGCACTATCTTCTACATCTTAAAGCTCTCACAATGTGTCAAGACATCATTACGTCATTGCCAGGACCTGACTTCTCAGCACAGAGGGATTTAAAAATGAAATTAAATAAAAAAAAATTATAAGTAGCAGAACAAAACCAAAAATCTAAAATTACAGACATTCACACAATAAAAAGAAGTATGATGCCTATTCATTAGTCAAAGTAAATTCAGCATAGTATGCATTGAGGATTTATACATTTTAGCAGGACTTATTACAGTGAAAGGCTTGCACATAAGAATGTACCGTTATAAATGAAAAGCTCTGTCTTGTTTCTTCAAATTCAAAGAAAAATAGATCTGGGGGTATTTTAAAAGGTATGCATATTTAGTATTCTGAAAACATAATTCACAACAAGAACAATCATGCTTTTAGAATCAAGCAGAAAATCTATGAAGAAATCTCATCAATGAATTTATGCAAGGCCTTACACACAAACAGAATTAAAATGCATTGGTTCTTCAGAGTACAAACTAAGTTAAAAATGGAGTCAGGACCATAACACAGCCCAGAAAGCTTATTAGCAACCTATCCACACTCACAATTTAGAGGCAAGTTCAAGCTGCCAGCATAACTGCCCAAACAGTTAGCAAATGAGCCCAGATGCCTTTGATGGAGAAACATCTCCCATAGTTTGACGTCTGACACCTTAGACTGTCATCCCAGAATGATAGGTTTGATAGAGTAGAAGGTGTTCAAACTTTCAGCTATGTCATTAAAAGCATACATTTAAATATGCCAGTTTTTACTTGCATATGACAGAAACAAATTTTATATTAACTTTAAATAGAGGTGGTAGTGCTATCTGGACTTTCAGTAGCCTGAGTTATCCCAACATGTAACTCGACATTATGTAGTTTATAACTTCAGTAAGCTGAAGTTATCCACCCTGGGCATCTGCCACAGCCTTTGCTTTCTAAAAAGTTTCAGGTACGAGTTTTGGAAAACTTCTGAAGTGAATTTAAGAAAGAAATACATTAATTATCCACAGTAAAAATGCTCACAGCTTTTCTGCTGAGATGTTCTAGTCCAGTATACCTGTGACCTTTAGCAGGGACTTAAATTTTGGCTACAAGAGATATCCTGGTTCTGGGCCGTTGCTTTGTCACTCAAATTCCCCCAAATGTGGCCAAATTACAAGCCTCTATGATTCCTCAGTTCTTACCTTCACAGCATTCAAAATACATGAGAATCAGGAAGAGTCACACTTACTGCATTTTCTAAACCAATACTACAATTTAGGCACTAATTTATGAAAATCTAATACAGAAAAAACCCGCTATATTAAAAATTGAGTTATCACCAGTGATTAGAGCAGGACTACAAGAATTTAAGACCAACTAATTGAGCCCCAAGTAGATCATGCTGCAAGTAAGTCTGAAATATACAACAGATCCTGCCCCCGAATAACGAACAAGGGTTGGCAGAAATATTGGAAACTCTTGCCAAGCTTATAAATTCTCGTGTCTCACTGAGGTTACAAAGCACACAGCTCCCAAATGACAAGCTGTACCCTGGGGTGTGATAAAATTTACCAGAAAAGAGAAAAGTAGCTGCGGTAGTTCAAATAATTTCTCCAGTTCAGGGTCAAACCCTCTCTCCCCTGAGATGTTCATGAGGTGTGCAATGTCAGTGGGAACTCACACATGCATCCTACAGCAGAACTGAGTTTTAAGCTACATGAAACCACCACATTACTCTCTATTATCATAAAGCCTGAGTCTGCTATTTTATCCACAATATAAACCAGAATAAGCGCCTTTGAAGTCAGTGGAATCAAAACCCTAAACGCCAAGAATAGAATTGGGTCCTCTACTCTAGGCTGTCTACCACATGGGCAGAAGTGAAGAACTGACAGAATTGTATGTATCTAAAACAAAAAAGTCAGCTTTAAGAAATATACTGCCAAGGAAAGCATGTTAACAAAGTCATGAAAGTCTTTTATAAAAAAATCTATTCAGCAGAGAAAGGAAGGAAGAAGAGACAGATGCATTTATAGTGCTGTTTCTTTATGGCCAGAAAAATGCAAAATGAAGCAGAAGAGATTCTTTGTAGTTCACATGAAAGACAGCATCTGCAAGAAAATACTTTCCCTGAGAGCAGAGCAGTGGAAGTGTCTTTTGACAATTCTGATCAAGAGGTGCTCTAGTTAGTATTCAAGATGGTCATGATGATAGATTAGATGAATAATTTTGGTTCGTCGTTAGGACTTGGATAATGTCTGCCTACAATACATCTGTATCTGTGCAGTCTTAATTACTGAGGAAAGGACAGATAGAACAGCACAAAACTTTTCTACACATTCTTTATGCTCAGATAATGACAAGTTGATGTAAATTATGGCATATACTACAAAAGCAAACACTATGCTTCTTTTCATTATCACTCTCTATACAGGTGTAGCATTCTGAAGAGCTATAGGGAGAGGGTTGTTAAACAAGATTAATCAATTTAGAGTAAGCTACAGAATCTGAGATTATAAAGGTCTGAGGACTGAACTTGTGCATCTTATGGTAGTTATGTAGAACAAGCAGCAAAACATAGATTCAGTCTATTTGTAGATAATTGTTAGAAAAAATGTTGATGGAGTAATACTGTGACACAAAGACATCAAATTGTTCTGTGAGTTCTTTCCCTGCTTTCCTAAAAATTAAGGCTTCCTGTCTGTCCAGATTGATGAATAGCAGAGTGAAGAGCATCCTCTTTATAAAAAAAATTGTCTTCCATTATTTCACATCTGCTCTGGATTCGCATATCCATTTAGTCACTTCATGCCTCAGAAAAGTGCTTTTGTTTTGGTGGACAGTTATCTTAAGATCATCTGTGGTTTTATTTAGCATTTTCCCAACCATTTCAGGAGCAGACCATCGGCTTTTAAGATGTTCTCCTCCTGTGGCACGCAGTTTAGCTTTTGGTCTTTTCCCAAAAATTTTAGGTTTGTTCCAGTCTTGGAAGATGACTTTGTGGGCTGCAGTGTATGGTGAGAGCTGGAGTAGGTATTCTATGCACTCTTTAGTGCTAAGGCTCTTTTGCGCAGCTCCTGTGGAGAATTGGATCAGATTATTTAAACCTTATGCTCCTATATTCTAGATTTCTACTATTTTACATCTCAGTATATTGTTCCTTTCCCTACAGCCTTTTGTGTTTGGCTCACAAAGAGGCTACTTCCAAGGAATTCTAGATGATATTCTCTGTTTTAAATAATTTAGCAGATTTCCTGCTACTGAATATTGCTTCGCTTTAATACATGCTTCTTAAGCATCCTAATATTGTGTATGCTCATTGCTTTATTGTTTATACAGGAAAACCCAAATTAATGATCAACATATCTGATGTAACAGCCCACATGCTTGGTACAGAAGTCTGAAAAACAGGAGATGAAGCAAGAAAAAAAAACCAAGGTAGTTCTGAAACTGCTATATTATGATAATATATCTGCTGTGTATTTGTGCAATAGGAACTGTTGTGTATCTCCCAGTGTACAGTAATTGATAGGGCAAACTACTGGACTGGAAAATTGCAACTGAAAAAACATATAATCAACCTTTTGAACTCTATAAGCCCAGAGAGATGCAAGATACAATTCTACTTCCTGAGGTCATGGATGACTAGTTTAGACTTCAACCTCAGAAAACAGAGGTGAACAAACTGCAGACAACCGCTCTTAGAGGTAAGTTTGTTTAGAATTTCATCATCCCATGCATGTAGCATAAACACATTCTGGACTCAAAGCGTCTTGAAAGTATACAGACCATGTAACAACATGGGAACTGCAGATCCTTATAATTCACCATCACTCCAGAAGTATTAAATATGTAGAGAGATATTTAACATATATTCATACATAAAAAAAAATTGGAGCTATGGCTTTTGATTAACCTGGCTTGATACAGTTTGATCTGTATTGCTTCTGTTTACTGATAGGTTGTGATGCTGTATTGCATAAGAACTATTAAAGCACCAACCAGGATGAGGTACTGCTTTGTTTTCCCCTTTCTACACACACTATGCCAGGTAATTCTTTTGCATCCAAGGTTAAATCATAAAAACCAATTCATTATTTGCAATAGACAGGAAAAAGAACTAATAACATACCTAATTTACTGATCTGTAAGATATTGTCCCACAGTAATGGATCTAAACCCTTGCCATTAAAAGGCATTAATCTTCAATACAGTTCCATTGGTAAAATCCATGAACTAACGATGGACTGTAATTTGATGTTTGAATACATTTTTGCAATGATTAAATCTGCCTTTATCATTTTAGATCATCAAGTTAAAATTCCTCTTTTCGTGCCAAAGTTCTAAAATTGACTTGAGATATGGTTCCTAGTTGGGCTTCCAAACTGCCTTCTTCAGCAACTAAAATTGATTGAAAATATTGATCAAAAGGTAGAGTGGTTTGGGTTTTACTTTTCATTGGAGTCTCCTGATGTCATCAGTAGATACTGAATCTGACCCGAGCAGAAGAACTGGCTTACTGAGGTGAACACATTTATCCTCTGTAATACCTTTGCCCTTTTCAAGCACTAATTGCTTCAGAAGGCAATGCCTGAGCCAGCATTTTCAGAACACTGAGTTAGCTTCTTGAGATGTCTTAAAGTTTTTGGAAAAATGTTATGGATCCACAGGCAGACAAAGAAAAAAAGAACCACCGAACTATATCACAGGAGTTTCATCTGACCCTCAAATCTATAACAAACTGCATTGTGCTTCAGATCCTTACAGCTCTTGCCATTAATTTAGGAATACTCAGATCACCAAATCAATAGCTCTTGGCAGCAAAGAAGCTGCTTTAAGATAGCTGGTCATAGAGATGGATTTCTGGTTCCAATCTTCATCTCTAGGCAGACCCACACCAAAAAGAGACAACTCTGTTTTAACCTACATCCAACTCCTCTTAACTCTAAAGTGGTCTTCTTGAAAGTGTTGCACTCGGTGGCAAATTTGTGATGGGAAATAACATTTGATGAAGATTCTTGCCACAAGTCTCTTTCGTTTGTGCTAAGGCTATTTTACTGCTATCAAAACCTTGCACTATCTCAACCAACCACAACTTGCTGAGTTGAAAAAGGAACTTTATCTAAAGATAGAGGTATGCTCAGTGTGACAGGTTTCTGGAGCAGTAGAGGTAGAATGAAAAGATCCTATAGAGATAAAGATAGAGTTCATTCAGTAACTCAGCATTAAGCAGTGTTCCCAATTTAGTGCATGGGTTAAAAAACTTGTTCACCTGCCTCCTGATCCAGACTCCCAACCAAGAATTTAGCCTCCTGACTTTTTTTTTTTAATAGCATAACTTTCTGGCCAGATGTCTACTGCTTGTTAAGCTTATCAACATCTCTGCTAAACAGTTAGGACATTATTGCCTAGTCACAGTGCTAGACAATTGTAACAACTTGAGGCTTGTAGGTGTACATTTGCAGATTTTAGCCTTCCTTTCATGCATATATTGCAACATCTCTCCATGTTTGCTTAATCTACAGGAAAAATGGCTCTTCAGACCATACTGATGTGAGTGGACCAGCCAGGATTTGTTCAGATTCTGCTCACGTTTTCTTCCAAACTCTACAGATCATAACTTCAAAATGCATCATGCAGAAGGATCACATATAAAAAAATTTATGCCCGTGTATGAAGTTATCAGAACTTACGTATGAATAGTTGCATAATAAAATAAAAATGTTCTGGACTTTTTCTAATTTATTTAAGGGAAAGCTGTGAATTAAAACTATGAATTTTAATTGCTTCTGAGAAAGTGAGACGCATATAAAATGAAGATGAAAAGAATCTCACCAACCCTAGAAGTTTTGGATGAGGACATCAGAACTAGGAAACTTCCAAAAAGTCAGTTTACTCCTCTAACAGGGTTTATACAACTTTATCCTTGTATTAATGCTGTATCTTAATTGGTGAATATAGCAGATGGTAAAACAAACTTCAGTCCTCCTGTGCTCTCAAGGTGATTACAGGGGCTAATATATTCTCCATCTCTCAGATAGTCCACAAGCAGAGTAAAAATGTAAACGTGATATTGCTACATCACCCCATGGTTGTTAGAGGGGGCACCCTGGAAGAGGGTCCATGAGCTCCCACCAATACATAAGGGCTGCAAACCTGACAGTCTACGTCTGGGTCCACAAAAGGATCTCCGTCCATTTACTGTTTCGCTGACATGAGTCCCACTACAGGCTGGTCACTGGCCAGTGTGCTCTTTAACTGCAAGGAAACGTCAATGAAGCAGTTGACAGATAGTAGAGCTTTACAGTAAAATTAGATCATGACGTCTGTTAAAAAAAAAAAATAAAAATCTGAGTTTGCTATTATGCACGAGCAACATACTAAGACCAGGAAAGTTCCCTCCACTGAATTAAGATGATATAGAGGTGAATGGACAAATGAGACTAAGTAATGAAATGCATGATCCTGTCATGTTATCAGCTGAGCTGCATAATACTATTGCATCATGGACCACGATTACCTTTTTTTATTCCTATTCTTTCGGCAGTAATTCATCTTGCAAGTTTGTCCATAAAGCTAGGTTTAAATACACCTTTTATAGATGGATGGTTACATGAATTTATTTTCCTTAAAGCAGACAACAATACTTCATATCCTATCTCCTCTGTCATGAATTGTGGTAGCAGCTACACTGACTAGCAAGACAGGACACTAAGTCTGTATTTAGCTCATAATGACTGCAGATTGCTGTAAGTGATTTGTAGAGTCAAGTATGGCATGTTTCACCAGCAATCAGCTTCTAGTATACACACATAATTTCAAGTGAAGCATAATTTTAGTTAGAAATGGTTAGGAAGCACTAACAAGAATTACAAGTCAGCACACAAGACCACCTGTATCATCCAAAATTAAGTGTTCTATTTAGTATATGTATAACATCAAGCAATTTTTAAGGGGTCATTTTAAAGAGAAATAGCTGTTAAATGTTCTAGTCCAACTCTTGCTAAAGATAATGTTCAAACTGTTTTCAAAGGCTGCTTGATTTGGATCATAAGTGTTTTCAAACAAAATCCAAGCCATATCATCACTAGCCATTAAGGGGTTTGATGTTGTTAGGCTCACATAAGAATAAAGGAGAACACCCCAGGCAGGCCTGCGTTATCCAGAAAAAACCCACAAAACAAAAACCCAAACAACTTGCTGGTCATTGCCTCACAGATCCCACGTAATAGTAGATGGTGAAACCAGTACAATTCCTACAGTCCGAAGGATGCTGGCAAAGAATATTTGAAGTAATGTAGAATTGAGCTCACTAAAGTGGAAAGAAAAAGAAAGGAAAAAGGCAAAATAGATGTTAAACCCAAATCCACTACACACAGGTAAATGTGCTACATGCTGATAAGCAAGACTAATATTTGAAGCTAGCTTCTCCAGAAAAGAGATTATAAAATACGTGCTCAGAAAGAACTACTGCTTCTCTAGCAGACAAGCCTACTTGTGCTTAAAAGATATATTTTTCCTACCTTGATGTCAGTTGTATTTCTGCTTCTCAATAGTTAGAATTAATTTTTGTAAAATACCTGTGTTAAAGTGGCACAGGAGGAACACTCCTTTCTGTGAATGTTGCAATTTAGCTGATCCCATTGGACAGAAGGACCCTGCAGAAACTCAAAATTCAGTGACTCACCACATCATAACTGGCCCAGGAGAAACGCAGGCGCAGTGCACTGTGGGGCAGCCATCCCCAAGCCCAGAAAGCCTTCCTGTCACAGCGGCACCCGCACGACTGGCAGACCCCACGCCTGGCTGCAGAGCCCCTTCTCTCCCCAGGAGCCGGCTCCCAGCTCTGGCACCAAGCCAGCCCAGGCCTGCCCCACTGCTGGGGTGCTGGTTGGCGTGCTGCCGCAGGGCTGCTGCAGAAGAGGATGCTCCAAAAGTTTTTAAAATTACTTCCAATTTTTAGTGATGACAAACCATCCGTGGAGCTAATATTCTGAAATCTATCACAGTTATTTGCTATGACATTCCTCCTCAGACTTTTCAAACCAGTAAAGCACTGGAAGCTGCGCCGGAGGATGACAATAGGTGTAAATACCCATGCAGCAGCTGCACACACGCAGACTGGGTGTGCAAGGCGGGGTTTTTGCCAGTGTGACCCCTGCTTTGCCATGTGGAAATTCATCACTGTTCAGATATCAGCAAAAAAACAGTTTTGTGATTTGCAGCTTTTTAAAACCAGGAATTGCCACTTGCCACTGTAACAGGACAAAAAACTCCTTTCTTTTCTATTTTCAACATCATCTTTTCTATAGCATATGGCTTACGCAATAAGAAATCTGAGTACATGCCATTCACTGTGGATCTGCACTGGTAAAAGTCATTTCAATATTGTAAGTGTTGTTTTAATGCAAAGTTGAAATGATGCAATGTGTGGTTTAGAAGGAAATTATAACTGAAGTCATAGCTACACTTAACGTACATGCTGTAGACTGTAAACATTTTTGTCCTCATAAAAACATGCAGCAATTTAGTTTAAAACAAACTTCTCCGGTGGGGTGATCTTAATCATATTTTCCTGCAGCATAAAGATTAGGTTTTTTCTGTAGTCTGTGGAAAGCAGTATGTAAGACTGACCCAATGTGGATTTAAATTAACTGGAGCCAAATTCCATTGACAATAATCTGTGGTTTTAATTGTTCTTGTCTCTTCTCAAATGAACTCTGTAGGTTTTCCACCCTATTGTAAGAATCTTCTTAAAATTATAATTATAATTTAATAAGCCTAGTGACATAGCAGCAGTGCATAAAGCTACCGCGCAAAATGCTGTAGTTCCAAATACACCCTTGGGCTTTCATTAATGGCATTTACAACTTGAGATTTTACCTTTTAATGGAGGGTAAGAAAATATACTCATTCCACTTTTTTCTGTTAACAATCTTGAAAAGACACATTCTGGAACTCCGACTTTGCTACATATGTAGTAGATAACTGCTCCTTTAGCAGCCTGAAGCCTCAATATTCTGGACGGCTGGCAGGAAAATTTAGCTACTTCCCCAAATAAATGTATAGGCAACAAGCAATCTGGCAAGACACTGTTAGAGTATATCACTTAAAGAAAAGCATCTCATTAGGGCATGCATGCACACCAAAACTGAAAATGTGCATAAGGACTATGTAAGCATACCTCAGCTAAATGTAACCAACCTATGACTGCTCTCAGTAGCAACAGCAGTGAGGTAGGTCATTTTGCAGGGGACCTGAGCAGTATCTAGCAAGCTGCCTGCCACCTGGTTTCCCGGCCCATCCAAAGCAGGTGTTTAGAGTGACCTGGGGAAGGCAGATGAGAAGGCAGCAAGGCTATGCTGGAGCATGCTGCAGCCACAGCTCCAGCAAAGATATTTCTTGGTTTGAGATAAGCAGTTTTACAAAGAGACCCTGAAAACACCAGACATCTAAATGGACTGTTAAGCCTAAGGAGACTTCAAGCGTTTTGGTCATTCCTCCTTTTGCCCCATATTGGCTCTCTTTGCTCCTGACTTAGCTAGAAAACTGGCTGACAACAAAACACAGCTGTGGACACATCAGACTGACACCACACTGACTACCACGGGCATACTAAAGGGATGATCACATTTTAAATCCTGCCTGATGTTGGGGTGCTCTCACTGCAGAGGTAGCAACGACCACCCGATACAATAACAACCAAGTACCAGTCACACAGAACATAATTCACAAAGAATTATCTGCAAAGAAAGGTTCTCCTGAAACTCACCGTAAGACGCCCATCCCCTAAACAAAATGAGCCAGTCTTCACCCACACATTTTTTTTTTCCCCACTCAAGATAAGTATGTTGCTGTTCCTAAGTAACTCTTCTGCCTATTTTGTATATATTACTAAAACGTCAAGGGCAGATTTTAATCTCATTACCTTGACTTCAATCCAGTTTAACTTCACTGTGGCAATTCAAAGGGACCAAAATTAGCTGGCAGGTTCTACTCTTAAGTTCTTGGAAGAAAATGAATGCCACTTTGGTTTCTGTGAGAGTTCCCACATTTAAGTTTTCTTCAGAATTACAAATGCTACTATTGTCTGCCTATTTTGCAGGCAAAACTAAGGCCTAATCATGAAAAATTCACTATCTATAGAGCTTTTTTTTAAAAAAAAAAAGAATTATGACTTTTTGCAGACATTGCACATGTTTATATATATGCATATTATCTTTAAATTTTAAATCTCATTTGCATTTAAAAAATGACACTGTAATTTGCTTTTCCCAGATATATCACTCCTAATTAATCCTAACAGCTACCCAGCTTTTTTACATTTCTATTATCACAATTTAAAGTTGAGAAGAGACTTCTAATTGATCCAAATTACATATTCAAATTAGGCTTTTATGAGTGCAAATTAACATACCATAGACATTTTATTTAATTTGGTCACCGAAATGTCACCAAAGTAATTTGGTTTTAATATATTAATTAGTACAAATTCACAAATTAAACAATAATAAATTAATCTGTCTGAATATTCCCCTTCAAATAGCACCCCAAAATAATTTATAGCCCAATATGGTGTTATGCATTCACAACTCTTACCTCCTCAGGTTCTTTATCATTACTATTTATGCTGATGCACTTTTGTTCACTGTCTCATGAGAACTTAAGAATCAGGAAAAGCCTTTGCGATCCTCTGTCTAGGGAAGATGATGCCTCAGCTCCAGGTGTCTGAGATTTTTATTTGTTTTCTTTTCTTGTTTTTTTTTGGGGGGGGGATTGTGCGTTGGGAGGAGTGTTTGTTTGTCTGTTTTTAATGTTTTATTCACATTTAGAAGGTTGAAAATATTTAAGAGAGAGCTGATTTTTTTTCAAAATTGTCTTATTTTAATTAAAACTTTAATAAAACTTTACTTTTGGAAATTTGTTTTCTTACTTTATAAGTTCACCTACAGTAAGAAGAACCATGCATTGCATTATTCCCTGCCTTCTCAGAGCTCCTCTTTTGCCCTAATGGAACACCTGAAAGATCTCCAGTGCAGCAGGAGAACATAAGTGGCTCTCCCGGCCCCCTGCTGCTACCCATCTACCTTGCATATAAAGTTAAAAAATGTTACTGTCAAGACTAGAAATATATACCTGTTTACTTTTTAAAGTTCCTTTATTTCATTGCTTTTCACTGAAAATTTGCTGCCTTTCAGAACCTGTCTTAGTAATCAGGCTCCAACGTTAGTCTAACACTAAACTTGGCATTGTCCCAGGTCTATCAAACACAATTCCACCAGTTCAGGAAGTCTTGGATCTAACCCTGCATGACTGGAAACAGTGCTCTGGATACCTGTTACCTAAACCTGCAGTGAGATTCACTGCAGAACAGCAGTTATAGTCAATTACACTTATCCAGCCACTTACATCTTTGTTTAAATAACCACCAACAAAATCCAGTCCTGGAAACCCAGGAATTTTTAAAAAACAGATCCTGGCTACAGTCTGGCCCTGCTGATGAAACACCATCAGTGACTGGTTTAATCAGGAATGCTTGCCATTACAGAAGTATATGGCTTTAACTGTTAGCATCCTGCTTCTATCTGTATTCAATTTCTATTTGAATATTTAAGACTAATTTCAGTTTTCACACATAGCACAAGTCCATTATTATTTTACCCCTGAAAACTGTTAGTTTTCCCAAAGATTTGAATGATGTATTTTATTTAGCAGTTGGCTTATCTGAGTGATGGCCTCATCTGCAGAAGTTATCTGCTCCAAGAGATTAATCAACTGTGTTTTCCTCATGAAGTGATTCATCTGCAGAGCATCAGTATACTTCTCTTTACTAAGAGTTCCAACTGTTTGTAAAATAAGACCTATAATTTTCCACATGACTTATTAGTACTTACACACCATACAATACAGGTGAACTTCTTTCTACTGAATGTAATCCTCTGTTCTTAAAAGATTAAAAGGTTTGGGCTTTTTATTTTTTAGATGAGGCATCTATGCATGTTAACCACTCCAGACAGTAACAGAAACATGGCAGAAGCATGCAGTCTCAGTTGTGAATGAGTTTGCCTGGAGATGGAACTAGCCAGAACTCTTCATTCACAGCAAATCTCAACAGGTCGAAATTTGGCTTCGGTCCAACTTAGAACTAAATAAAAAATTTTTTGAAGCTTATTTCTTATAGAATACAACAAAGAATTTCCTTTAAGGAGACCAAAAGTCAGAATTTTCAGAGCACAATATTTCTTAGATTTCTCAGCTGCTGAAGGATGTTGATATGATACATGGCACTAGTCCTTAACCAAGGCGTGTGTTCATTTCACAAATTTTCAGTACCAAATCCTGTGGCCCCAGTCACCCTATCTCTGTTTCTTACTAGATAAGGGTCTGGGGAAAGCAAAGTTTTCTACATTTATCCAGGACTTCTGGAACGTAGCTCCACAGGCCCTCAGGGCACAGTGTTACATGAAGTTCACTATGAAACAGTATCTAGTTCGTTATGTGAAGTTACTAAAGAAATAACTGTTGATCCCAAATCCCCTCAAAATATTGTCCAGATGTGCACTGATCGTCACACTGAATTTACTATCACGTGTTGTGCGTGCCCAGATATTTACCTGGGCAATACTGGACAAGAGTATGCTGGACAAGTATTCAGGTAGGATTGTTCTGCTGCATCACATTTTGCATGCTGTTGGCTGGGCCTGGGCTTGCACAGTTTCTGATGCCTTTTGTTTCAAACCAGAAATTCTTATGCAAATGTAACTGCAGTCCACTAAAGCAAACAGGTCTCTTTCCTTCAGTATTTCCTGGGCTACTACGCTTTTCCTTACAGTACTTAGAGTCTACAAAGTGAGTAAATACACTCTTAACATCAACTTGCAGAAAATTTTCCTTCAATTAAAAAAAATTTAAAAATCAATTGACCCAGAAGAGGACTTTCAATGGCAAAAATCTTCTATAATCACTGTCTTGCCATGAATTCAATAATTTTTTAACAGGCCTTTCCAGAGTTTCTGCTCATAACGTGAAATTTCTCCATCAGCTACCTTAACTTACTTACAAATAATATATTGACTCTTGAGTTCCTCATTGATAGTATAAAAGAAAGCATGTGCAACTTAGCAACCTTGTATACCCTTAAAATAGATCTTAGTTCAAGAAAAGCTTCTCAAGTTCCCATCAAATATCTTGAGTTTTATGGCAAAATAAGAAATTCAGGCAAACCATAGCAAATTTTCTCATTTCTGCTATCACTGGATCATAACAAAGAAAACCACAGTTCTGCCAAAGCAAAGTATATATACTCTGTAACTGAGGTGAGGGAAAGTGTGGACTATAAAGCCTACAATGCCACAAGTCCAGAAAAATCAATAAAGAAACTGCAACGCAGAACGATACATGTCAGCTGATGTTTTTGAAGTACAAAGGTAGAAAGTTGTTTTATAAAAACAGCTCAAGTGGAAAAAAAATACTTCTCTGTCCACTTCCAGATTACATTCAAGCTTTCTTGAGTCATTGCCTTTTTTGGGGGGCTGAAAAGCCTTACTCTTGGGACCAACTCCCAGTCCCAAGGTAACCCATCTTGACTTCAACAAAACTTCTCCTCCGTAGACAGTTTTGAGGATAACTTTTACAAGACTGAATCGTTCAAAAGTTTTGAGAAGGAAAAAAAGTCGCTCAAGCACAGATACTACCACAGTGGAAACTGAACATAGTGTTTGAATTTCTTATTCACAGTTTAAAAAGAGGGTTTTGTGCCTTTCATTATCTATACAGTCTATATTACAAAGTAGATGAAACATAAGGTTAAAAATAAATCAGAAAACCGTTCAAAAGGAACACTATCAAATATAGAGCCACCAGGTTCCAACTCATCTTTGGTTAGTGCTCAGTTACACCTCTTTGACAGCGTCACACTGGAATGATTTGAACTACCACAAAATTCTGTTAAGCCCCTTTGCAGACTCTTACTCTTCTCACTAGTGAGGAGAGTCACTAAAATAGTGCAGAAAGATGGAAAGTGCGTGATCCTAATGAATAAACCATTTTTTCACCACTGAAAAATAACCCTTTTGCAGGAGAGTGAGCAGGCCGAGAAGATAAACATGTAGCATTAGAACATACACTGTACCATTTCCACCATAAAGATCTTCATTCATCAGTATTATCAAGTTTCCATAAAATCTAAAGTGACTTGAGAGGAAAACCTAGGCTCAGAAAGAATCTTCCAAAAAGCCTAACTTCAACTTTTCTTAGCAAGTTAACATTAAACACTTTTTTTTTAATTCATTACTCCCAAACTAAGGGACAACTAAGAAATGGCATTACTCTGACAGACATTTAGAATAGAATAGACTCTGCTATTTCAGTTGGAAGGCACCTACAATGATCATCTAGTCCAACTGCCTGACCAATTCAGGGCTGACCAGGTTAAAGCATGTTATTAAGAGCTCTGTCCAAATGCATTATGATAGCCTTCAGGCACTTCTATGCAGATAGATATACAGCAGTACTGAAAATAGAGCATGTACAGTACAAATATAGTGTATATTCTTACTAGAACAATGCTTTTTGGAAGACAGCTGAGCAACAATAAGCCTTTCCAACCTTGAATTTCAGCAGGCAGGTAATGGCAGTTAATCTGCAGTAACAAAGCTGACACTTATTATGAAATGATACCTATCTGATGGTCATTTTATTTCTTATTACAGTCTGTTTAAAATAATTTTTTCCCCTAAAGACTAAATTACTTTAAGATCTTTCTCCTTGGACTACTTTTGGATCTGGTATTGCTGTGAAATATTATGCAATTCACATTCAAACACATTTATCAGAAGCCAGACTTGTCTGCTCACTAGGACTTAGAGAGGCTGGAAGCAAGGAGCCTGTTTGTTCTTTATTTCCAATCCTGAGCGCAAGCCCTGCTCTGTTAATGTTTCCTGGGCTGGGCAATGATAATCCCTGCTTTATTCAAAAAGACATATACTTGTGGACAACAATTGTCTTTGAATCTGAAGAAACAAAAATTCCAAGATCGCAAACTTCAGTGACTTTGTTGTGTTCGCATCTTAACATATTTACTAAAAGTATGATGTTCTGCACCAAAATAGCACAAGAACAAAATGGTCAAGACATTAATTCCTTTCATTTGTAATACATTTACTGAGCAATGGAGACTGCAGTTGTTGCTTCCACATCTTATGTGACTGCATAGAGGGGATCTGCCAGGAGAGAAAGTTAACATAGCTAAAGCAGTTTAAAATAAAAAAGGATTAGTCTTCCCCTAGATGCATGAGAGCTGCACCTGGAATTTTAATACTGATCAAAATATTTGCCAGGTACCACACAGCCCACCTGAAGTTCTTCAAGGGAAAATTTACCATCAGTCAGACACCTAAGAAAAACAGCATTTTCACAGCACTGGATGTTACCAGGAGGTGTGTTTTGTTTTTCTCATTTCATGGGGTAATCCAGTATGTGTTATTTATCAATCCAATTATGCTAAAAGCAGTCTGCAGTAAATCTGCCAAACAAGCTTTGAACAGTGAATAAGCTAAAAATCAGCAGATCTGAACATTTTTTTTTCTAAAGCCAAAACCTCAAAAGCTGAAATTAAATCAACTTCGTATTACTTAAATTGCCCCAAGGTCTGAATCTTTCTTTTGTAAAAATAGGGTCTGTACAGGAAAACAGGTTACTTCAGTATTTCCATTGAATATGAGGGTTTATATATATATATACATGTATAACATTCTAAAACATCCCATCTCATTTTATTAGTTTGCTGTTCCAATATTTAAACATGTATCAAGTAAACTTTGCTTGGTATTTACTATTACAGCATATAGCCAAGTTGATTTACAACAAACCACTTCCTATCCTAATTCTCAAAACTTGACAAAACCCCAGAACTGGGTAAAAATTGGTTTCAATTTACACTAATGAAATCGTGCCTGATTTATACCAACAGACAGCTCTGAGCATGCAGATAAGTTGCATCAGTTTATCTAAAGACATTGTCAAATTAAGAAAAGCAGCCTCCGCAAACTCTTACACATGCTCTTATTCAAAGTTTACATGAGCCTAATCGACTGCAATTAGCAATTTATGTGTGATTTCTCCTATAAACAATACAGCACCGTGTAACAAATTCACAGCTACTGCCATAAATAAACATAACTTTGTCAATTAGGTACTGCACTTAAGCTAATTAAGAGAGCTTTATTTAACTGGATGAAGTGCTGCAGTGCTTCCAGGTCTTGAGCTAGCATCTCTACTTGGTACTGCACTGATTTTGCACAGTTGCTGTGCGCTATGCAAAAAGGCTAACAGAAGGGTTGCTTTGAGGTGGTTTTGCTCTTCCCTCATCTCTGTTTTCCTCCCCCAACCTCTACACCTACTGTGTTGCCTCATCATTTGGTCTGACAATCATTTGGGAGGTTGTAATCTGCATCAGGTAACCCACTGCAGCTGAAAATAACCTTAGCAAGAAAGGGGGTCTTTTGTATTGGACAGTCACCGAGGGAAGCAGAGTGGTTCAGCTAGGACAGATGGGAGGCAAAAAAAAAAAAGGCTAAGTCTTTTGGAAGCATAGTGCATTTCTCAGAAAATCAGATGCAGTGCAGCTCTTGCTGCACAAGAGGCCTCTGTGTGAGCTGTAGAATACATCTCTGTTTGCCTCAGGAGCTGAAAAGAAATTCTGTCCCTTCAATTTATTAAACAGAAGGGGGGTGGAGGGGGGTTTAAAGAAAAAGTCCTTGATAGCTTATATACAAAACACACTTTTACCTTCATCAGTTTGATTTCATATCACTGCTTTTGATTTATACATTTTGATGTATTTTTTTCCATTTTCATCATGTGTCCTCTTCAGTCACTGATTTAATTAAGATTAGGAAAATGAAAAGGTATAGAGAATTAGTCAGATTTTTGAGACAACATCTGTAACAACTGTTCATTCAGGACTAGCCAGAAAAGATTATGCATACAACACATGTTCAGGGGAGGGAATACATACTGTATACTAATTTCTAATTTATGGAATACAATGTAATTTTCTGTTAGAAAACTGTCAAAAATGATCAATAATTCATATTTGTGGAATCTGATGGGTCCCTTTTCTGGGCTCGGTCTGCGGAAGATACAAGTCTGCAGAACCCGCTGGATCAGCTGTCTAAGACATACCAATACATAAAACACGTTTCACTTTCTTTGTTAGCGGTGACTCCTCACTATTTACTCCCACGTTCTCCACAGTTTTCTTAACCAAACATAAACACGATGGTGAAAAGTAAGCAACAGGATAAAACTGATCAAAGTTTTTGCAAGCAACAAGTGACACTGCACCCCTTGCACTGAGTTAGGATACAGCTAGACACAGGCTTGGCTGGATGGCAGCAGGCTTGGGCAGAGCAAGTTCCTCGTAATTCAGGATTCCCTGTTACATAGACTCAGTGCAGTCAGCCTCAGCAACAAGGAGCACTGATGAAGTATTATCCTCTGATAGCTACTGGCACTTAGAGGCAGCATTTAGCTCACTTAAGTATTGCTGTAATCGGTAAGACTTCATATAGTCACACTTTTGCTCAGAAGGGTTACTTCTTTCCCCCTCACATCATGAACTCATTATTATTAACAGATTCAATTTAGATTAGAAAGAACAAAAGATAGCAAATGTTTGCAAGTGTGCTCAATTAGGGCTGCAGTAATTCTACATTATAATTTGTTTTCATGTGGCTTTAAGTAAAGTGGAGAAGACTGTGAAACAATAATCGTTTGGTAAAATTGCTCTTTTCAAATTTTTCCTTCAGATGCCTGGTTTGTGGTGCAGGTTTTCCCTCCCTTGCAGAGGCTGAAAGCACCGGTGCTTCTGGAACTGGTGCTCAGCATGGGGGGGCTCAGCCTGGGAGGCAACAGGCCTCTGCTGCACCGAGCAGCAGTGGGAAGGGGGGAGAGAGGTTCAAGGCAGACGCCTGTAGACCCCCTCACACCAACACATCCACACCACAGGGAAGGGTGTACTAACTTCACAGGAGAGCCCAGTGATAAACTTGGTAACAGCTTTGTCTCCTATCTTGCAGCCTCTGAGACACTGCTCCTCTCCACTTTCTCCCCACTAGGAAGGGGATGGCTTCTCCTGTGAAGTGCAGAGCGCAGTTGAGGTCATTCCCACAAAGCCTCCAAAGTATGGATGTAACCTTCTTTGGGAACTCTCTAAACCAGGAAAGTAAAGATTGCTTATATTCCCCATCTCCTAGTATCTTGTCCACCGCATTCACAACAGTGGCAGAGACAGGCCACCAAGACAGATCCTTTTAACTCCTGCCATTTCTTATATTCTCCTGCGCTATAAAAGAGAGACAGAAATGTCACGTCTAGAACAGGGAAATGAAAGCTACTTAACATAAGATCAAGCAGAGCCATGAAAGAACAGGAAAGTCACCACAAATTTATGTTGAAAGAAAAAATTGTAGAAAAACACTCAAAAAAGAAACGCAGAGCAGGGAAGAAACCATAATGTATTCTGCTCTTATGCAAACAGAGCCCCTCCACCACTGCTGTACACCTTTGCTCTGCTGTCAGCAACATTTTCCAGCTTCCCATGAAATTTTCTATGTGTGCGCACTGTGTGCTGGCAAGAGATTCGCAGTCATTCCCTCTCCTCACCTACAAAGGAGCAACATCCCAGGGTATCCCCTGGGGTATTGTGTTCTTGTGAAAACTTTTCCATCTCCATTTGCAAGGACTTGTACTACTAGAAATCAGCAGCCCTTTACTGCTTGGGTGAACATGGCTATGAGCAGACCAGCTGAAAAGGTCACTTACCTTGTTAAAAGCCAACAAGGAAGACTTTGGGGGTAAAATAACAGAAATATTGAAGATCAAAAGCTAAAATTCAATGATCTACAAAGTTTAACAGGAGCATACAAATTAATCATAGTGATCATCCTGTCGAAGGCCTAAGATAAAGATAACTGATCAGTATGTATGAATGGGTACAGATACATGTAAGAACACGACATGAACAAGAAGTTCAATAAGGCCAAGTGCGAGGTCCTGCACATGGGTCAGGGCAATCCCAAACACAAGTACAGGCTGGGTGGAGAGTGACTTGAGAGCAGCCCTGAGAAGGACTTGGGGGTACTGGTGGACGAGAAGCTCAACATGAGCCGGCAATGTGTGCTTGCAGCCCTGAAAGCCAACTGTATCCTGGGCTGCATCAGGAGAAGTGTGGCCAGCAGGGCGAGGGAGGGGATTCTGCCCCTTTACTCCACTCTCATGAGACCCCGACCTGGAGTCTTGCGTCCATCTCTGGAGCCTCCAACATAAGCAGGACATGGATGTGTTGGAGCGGGTGCAGAGGAGGGCCATGAAGATGATCAGAGGGCTGGAGCACCTCTCCTACAAGGACAGACTGAGAGAGTTGGGGCTGTTCAGCCTGGAGAGGAGAAGGCTCCGGGGTGACCTTAGAGCAGCTGCCAGTACCTGAAGGGGGCCCACAGGAAGGATGGAGAGGGGCTTTTCACAAGGGTGTGTAGTGATAGGACAAGGGGGAATGGCCGCAAACTAAAAGAGGGCAGATTTAGATTAGATACAAGGAGGAAATTGTTCACTAGGAGGGTGGTGAGGCCCTGGCACAGGTTTCCCAGAGAAGCTGTGGATGCCCCCTCCCTGGAAGTGTTCAAGGCCAGGTTGAAAGGGGCTCTGAGCAATCTGGTCTAGTGGAAGATGTCCCTGCTCATGGCACGGGAGTTGGAACCAGATGATCTTTAAGGTCCCTTCCAACCCTTACGATTCTACGATTCTATGACATAGTAGTAAAACACAAACGTGAAAAAAATATAAATCTCTACAGCTTTTGAAAATGCATTCACAAAGATTTATCTTGCAAAATCTGTACCAATTTTACATCCAAATTACTCATAAGCACATTTTCGTACAACAGTGTATCTTATTGCTGCTTCCCTGCTCTGCTCCTCCTTTCCACACCCATAACAGAAAGAACATAAAATGGAATTAAAATTTACAGCACATATTTGAGATACTGTGTAATCTGAGTGGCAAACTCACAAGTGAGTCACGAAAGATATCCCAGAACACCTGACAGCTGACTGAAAAAGCCTAACCTCCAGCCAACACAGATTTGTTAACATGGATTTTTAAGCATGATGATACCACATGTGCACTACAAGCAGGTTAAAGACATTTAAATCCTTCTTAGAGCAGTAAAAAGAAATACCCTCAGGAAAAATAATTATTTAATCAGAGCAGACTGCTTAGCTGTATATTTAAAACTGAAAAATCAAGGTCTAGCAACAGAATTTTATAAACGAAGGGGAACTGCACTCAGCAAGCTGCCATGCTCACATTCACCAGGAACTGAACAGAACAGGCCCTTTGCACTGCGCAGCACTGCTATGCTCTCCTGGGAAAGAGCTGTTCTCACAAGGAATTTAAGGTTTAATATTTTCTTCTTCATCTAGAATGTTCTGTAATAACTCTGTAGACTTGAACTACAACAAGGCTTTATAATCTACATACTCACAAAAAAGAAAATTTTCTGCTAACAAGGTATACCAAAACTATTTTTCACTGTGAGTGACAGTGATGTCAGCAATATTTCCTCAGGGAGAAATTTCAAATTGAAAAATTGCAAATTTCTATGGAAGAAAAATTTGATATACAGGCCTTACACTATATTTTCCCCTATAACATTCCTGTGAGGCACAACAGAGTCACCTGCCCATTTCACAGGTGGGAATGCATGTCCAAAAAAAAAAAAAATAAAAAGAAATAAAAAAATTCAGTCCTTTAGAGTGATAAATACTTTTGAGAATTACATCAGTGTCCATCCATATTATAAGATGCTTAAATATATTCCCCATTTGGAATACAAGTATTATTTTCTGTGTTCCTCCAGGAAGTCTGGAGCTGAGCAAGGAGCCTGGGTCATTTCTCCAAAGACAGTGCTTCAAAGCAACAGTCTCCAACCTGACAAACAGCAACCTAACAAACAGCAAATAGCAGGTCTATAATTTAAAGTATCACCCCTAAATCTGCAGCCTTAAGGATTGTAGCAAACCCATATGACGTGTGGCTAAAGCACGGAATTTAATTTATAGCACATATTGAATAGCAAATTAACACAAATAACTTTGTATTATCACATTTAAAAACTGCTTCCAAAGAAATATTATAAATAAATATGAATTGTATAAATTAAGTATAGTTTCACTTCAATTTAATCTCGTAAGTAGACTGTCTTAATATATACATTAATGGGTAAGAGCTGTTTATTCTGGGGTTCACTAGTAACGGTTCAATACAAAGAAGTCTCTGTGTCTTTGGGAAGATTATTTCTGTGTTGTAGCGCTAAATCCCCGTCAGCGATGTTAATAAATACACTGCTGTTAATACTGCAGAAAAATGTTACACCTTCACATATCAAAGTGTGCCAGTTAGTTAAGATCAGGGGCTCTGTACTCTCCAGAGGAGAGAGAAAAGTAAACATTAACATTTAGACATGAAATGGAAACATCTGAAAAAAATCTGGACAGAGACAGCAATTTTTATGAACAGATGGATGAACAAAAGAAAAGGTATAAGCAGAGTCTATCCAAGACTATCTGTTAAGCAACATCAGGCGCCTTTTATATTTCTACCAGCACTGGGAATACAATTAGAAAAAGTGTTTCACAAATATTTAGGAAGTTAAGAATCAAGACTGATGTTCACAGCTTTTTGTATTTGCTTTTTGTACACGTTTGCCTGATAATTTGTTTGCAGTCAACAGTTCGATCTGGTGTAGTATTTTGTACACAGAAGGAGATAGATTACGAGAGTGACAGGACAGTTCAATAAAGACACTAATCAAGAGGAGACAGTCTCGTTGGTGGGCAGATTCATTTTGTAACATTTTTGAGCATGTAATTCATATCTACTCGTGAAGGGGCACATCCTGAGCTTGTTAAAATTCCAATTATATAAGCAGAGCTCCTCATCAGTGAGATCTGTCTATTGTTCAGCATTGTGATCCATATTTTTTTCCAGGCTCCCATTCTGTTCAGTAATCCCTCAGATCTAAGAAGTTTGACACATCCCAGTTTGCTGCCTGACACCGACTTATCAGCACTGAACAAAACAAGCCAGTGTAGAGCTTAAGCACTGGCTCGCACCAGAGCCTCTGAAACTTATCACCTCCTTTATCAACTCTGAATAATTTTACCCTATAACCAGCCAGGCTTCTTCAACAGGCTACTGGAAACCTAATTGTAATGACAGAGCCAAGTGATTGCAGATGTATTTCATTACATCCCCCTTTCCCCAAAAAGGAACTGAAGAATTAATAGTGTTGAGTATCACAGAGTCAAGGAGAATGTCACACACCAAAAAGTTTCCAAGAAAAGCTATATTTCTATTCCCATTTCTGCTTGTAAACTCTTAAGATTCCCCTTCCCAGTTCTCCTGGACAGGTTATGTCCATTTTTGTTTCTAGATTAAGTTGCTTCGATTATTTCTAGGAAATGTACAACACTATGTTCTTATTGTTTATGGTGCTTTCCCTTGACAGAGCCACATTCTCAGCAGGCTACAACCACTGTGTCAAAGGCTATCCTGGGCTGGGGCACATACACCCTGCCCCGCTCACATCACATCCCTGCAAGCTTCCAGTACTGCCCAGGTTCAACAGTGGGGAATGCACAGGAGAAACTGGAGTACCTACCATTTAATTTTCCTTTTTCTGTTACACGAACTCCTTCGGGAACTCACTGCTCCAAGTTCAAATTGGTTCTCAGTCAAGCTCTATGAAATCATCTCCTGCTTGCACTTCTCCAACTTTACTGTCAATGCCATGGGTTTTGGATTATTCACAATATAAATTCTGCTTCCCCTCTGCAATTATTATCTGTTCTATTAATCTAGTTTTAATGGCTGAAGGTCCTTCTGCAGCATACTGCTGCCAAGATGCCCTTTTTTTTAAGCTTGGCAACCATGTGAATTTGTCCAATACAAATACCTTTTCCCAGGATTTCAAAATATCTTCTTCTCTACACAATGTCTTCTGTACACAGCCTACGGCTTCAGAAAAATATACTTCTCTCTGTTCTAGTTAAATGTAGTATTTGGTGATCCTCTGAGCAAGTCCTTCAATGTGTCTTTGGTTTTTACTTTGGCGAAAGGCCCATATTCAGAATGAAGCCTTGCAGGCAACCTACCATAGCAAAAGCAACAGGAAAATATCAAAAATGTTTAGTGGAAGCAGCAGCCCAAACAGTTGTACACACAAGCTATTTAATACTTTCGTGGAAGTTTCAGGTGCAGCTCTCCCAGGGCAGAACAGAAATGGGAGGCTGTTATCACACCTCATGGAGGGAGAGAGTCAGCCAAGGTTACGGACCGCAGCAGGTAAATTTTTGCTAGCCTCCTTAAAAAAAGGCTCTGTTCTAGGATTATGCTTATATTAACGAATTTAACATGAAAGAGAATTCTTAATATCATGTTTATAACATTTTTAGCAAACATAAAGAAGAGACCAGTATGCTATCAACAGGGGAAAAAAGGTAATACTTGAACAGATACAGGAGAACAGACACATGCCATGTAAAATAATCAAGCAGGCCACCCAAAGGACGAAGGCGTTAAGAAATGAAGGCTCCAGCTGCTGGCCAGCTGTATAATCATGTATGTGCATTTGCTAACATATCCAGAAATCTTCTCATTCTGAATGAGACTTCTATCACCAAAAAAAGCACACATTTTTACAGCGTCATGTATACTAGACAGTAGGAAGAAATGGAACAGACAGCTATTAAAAGCTTCCTTGGAACCATCATAAATACCCATTTTCACTTTTGGCTTAAAATTTCTCTGGCTCTGCTATCAAAAATGATTTATCCTCTTTCATTTTTCACATTATGTGTAAATAGGTTGTTCCTACTAGCTTTACTGTAAGAAACATTTGTCACAGCTGTAAGAGGAGAGAGACTGGCTAATTTCTGGATTCAGAAACCAAGATGAATAGCCTTTCTCACACCGCAAACACCCCTTAACATGAGTCAAGCCCTTTCTTCTGAATTAAAATAGTATTTTGAAATCCAACATATACCTCCACCTTGTTTTTCTATTCAAATATCCAGGATGATATGTGCCATGACATTTGCTACTAATTATGATATAAGTTTGTAGAAAAGCATCTTATATTTACAAATATTGTAAAGTATTGCATGTGGAAAAAATACTAAACACAGCAGTACATAGTTAGAATATTAAATATATTAATATATTCTAATAATAAATGTTTGTCAACTATCAATTTAACTTAACACCCCTCGTCCTTTTAGCTGATTCACCTTCCAGTGTGCAGAGGTGTATTCTTAGGCCTGTCTTGTCTACCTAGATTACAAGCTTGCTCTAAAAGAGCATTTTTCCCAAATGTTACTGGGCCCCCTTTCAGCTGGAGGCACCTATATGTATCATTATGCATTACACACTGATGAAAAGAGATATTACATATAAAATATAAACACTAAATTAAGTGAAAAGGAACAGACAATCTTGGCGACCTTCATACTGACAAGAACCCTGCTCAGCAGTATTTTGAAAAAGCTGAAAAATGCTCAGTGGTTTGATAATCTGCTGTTGAACCTTCCTTCAGCACTGAAAAACTGAAAATGGGATAGTAAGAAGTGATTAAAATGAGCCATTTTAAGGCTCATCCTATTACTAATTGGTCACGACCATCCT
This sequence comes from Opisthocomus hoazin, assembly GCF_030867145.1. NCBI lineage: Eukaryota > Metazoa > Chordata > Aves > Opisthocomiformes > Opisthocomidae > Opisthocomus > Opisthocomus hoazin. The sequence goes on from NC_134425.1 coordinate 14,866,454, forward strand.
GCAGAACTTCATTTGTGACACCAGTAGAACAGAAATTATAATGCCAGTTTAATAACCTGAAAGAACTTTGCTACTAAAAGACTGAATCATTTCTTTAATATTAAACAGTACATTTACTCTGCAAATGATGAACAAGTATTTCAGCAGAATGCACAGTGTTAGCCAGCCAAGACTTTTCCATATTAAAAAGAACAGAAATCACTGTGAGCTGAATCCCACAGTCCTTTCTCCTACGAAGCTCTCTTTGAGGTCAATGGAAAATTTGGCTATTAAAGAATGCTGAACTCTGACCTCTGGAATCACACAGCACAAATCATATTTGGTTTTGAAAATAACATCCTATCCTAGGCCTGGAAAGATTTCAAAGTAGGAGAAACAGGACATCCTTTTTATATCATGCTTTCCTTAAGTTCACAATACCTGACAGTTTATGACTTAGAATAGTCTGGCGAACCATCTCAGCCTCCTCATTCGCTGGCCTTTATTGTTTATTGCCTACTTATTTCTTCTTTTAGGATACAGAAGAAGAAACAAAGACCATGAATCTATTTAATCTCGTGAGAGTGAAGCAGCATTTATCATTAGACACATCAGGCACAGTAAAAAGGAATACTGTCAATAAGTTTAACGTGCTTTTCCGAACTGAAGCAACTGTAGGTGATTATAAACATGGAGAGAATGAAAACTGAACACCTTGCTTTTATCGTTCAGGATATTTTAGGTGAGCAGTGTCTAAAACTAGAGCCACAAAAGCTCAAAGAAAAAAAAAATAAGGCAGTAATATTGTGATGGAGGAGACCTGGTGGTCAATATTCACACACACAAAAAAAATTATAGTACATTTTAGTACAGGCTAAGACCCAACACCACAGAGATTGTCACCTGTATCTTGGAAAACAGAACCGGGCTGACAAACTTTCAAAAATTCCAGACAACTGCATCTCACTATATTTGCAGTGCTGAATTCAATATCACATACAGGAATGATGCCATTGGGATAGACTTTGCATAGCTCCGGTACCCAACAGCAAGACCAGCTCACTTACAAGGCAACCTCAGCCACATCTTCCCATTATGCATGCTTTACTACTTCCACAGCTCTTCACAGTCAGCATCCTCACGGATAGCCTCAAGGACACAATTACATACTGTTCAATACATCCAGGGCAAGAGTAAACATGGGCATAGTTCAGAAAGCATTTTACAAGATAAAGATCTCTTGCATTGAGTAAAATCCACTCACCTCAACAAAACCTATTTCAGGAAGCTTGGGGATAGTGTTGTTTGTTTTTTTTTTTTTCTTTTTCTTAACAGAAGGAAACAGCAGCTGAAGCCAAGGAGCTGGGCGAGGAGGTATCCGGTATATTGTCTGAGAAGGAAGGCTTATCTATCTACCTATATCTACGATGTTTGAGAAGATCCATCACTCAGTATATGAGTCTGCCATGACATTAAACATACATTGCAGATACTAAGCATACTTTCTGGCAACTCAATTCACATTACATTCTTACCAACAGCATGTTCAAAAAAATACTACTTTCAAACTCCAGTCATGCTTTTCTAATACTTTTTCCCACTAATTTTCTGTATATATTAAAACAGCAGACTCTACAACATTTGTATAGCTAGAAATCTGTACTTGACCACAACAACATTCAGATGACTGCAGATTTGTTGTTTGGAAACATTGAATGTACTTCAGATCAAACAGCCATCTTATTTTCACATTCAACTCATGTGTCTGTAGTCCTTTTTTTTTTTCTAAAAATATATTACCTTTTTAAGTCAGTCCTCCACTCTATGTCTAATTGCATAGCTTTGGAAAACTTTCCCATGGTCTCAAACTAGTTTCATTCTGCTCAAAATAAAAACTTTTACTTAACTTGATATGATAGAACAATTTAACAACTCTTTCTCTTTTAACAGTTAGTGATAGATGATTAATCTTAGCCCTATTAGGTCTGATGAGTCCCTGAGCTCATCAGTCGATCCTTTCTAGGCACCTAAACTAGGGCTGGGAATATATGAAATAAACAACTGAAACAAGATGAAGGCTGGCCAGAACATTTTACCCTTCAATCAGTTCTGAGTAGCTCACTTTTGGTTTAGAGAAAGATCAAGTACAGACAGTCAGAGCAGCCTCCTGTCTTGCCTGGAAATCCCTTCTAAGCTATCAGATCAGGACTGGCAGTGCTGGAGTGAAATGTCAGTCATATTACAGTTAAATAACAGACATAGCTTCTGCCCATGTGCTCTGTTCCACCAGTCTCCACTCGTAGAGCTGGGATTTCCTTGAGGCTCCCATTGCCCTCCAAGAGGGAGTGGGTTTTATTACCCTTTTGCACCTCAGCATACAGGTGTGATTTTACATCACAGATATAAAAAAACTTCCATACTCTGTTGGACAGAATGGCTCACAAGAGGAGAAATAGGTCTTTGCCTCCCTCTTTCTTTCTTTCATAAATGTAGTTTTTCTCCAAAAGTCACAGCCCTTACACTAGAGAATTCCTTCAGAAAATACAGTAGACTCAACCTTAGTGTTGCTCCCCTGGCAGCCATATCATACCCTGACAGCCTTTCTTCAAATCCCTTCATCTGATCTTGACGGAGCCAGACCAGCACACAGAGCAGCAATCCAGTACCAGAAAGGGCGCTCCACCACGCACGCAGCCCTGACGGGAACTGCTGTGACACCCAGCGAGCACAGGCGAGCGGCTGGGCTGTGGGGCACGGCTCCCACTGACATACCCACAGGCGGAACTTCACAAAAAGAGGAAAGCCTTTCCCACAAGCATCGACAAAGATTCAAAAGCAAGTTTGTTTGGTTTTTTTTCAGTTGTGTGCCTTTTTGTTCAGGGTTTGGTTTTTTACAGATGTATTCATGACATTTACTTCCTCCTCCCTGTGACCATTTGAGACCTTGAGCAAAATACTCTGAAACACAATCTTTAGATTAAACTATACCCTTAATTGTCAGCTTCTAACAATAGCATCAATTATAATTCATTAGGGGTAAATTACTGCGTGAAAAACACAAGGAAGATACAAACATGGTCTCATGTAACTTGTTCTTACTACACAATGAGTTATAATGCCTTGAGGAATGACAATGAAATGAGAATAGTAAGAATTACATTATTTTTGGATGCATATGTAATTTTAGATACATTCTGCTTTTTCCTGCATCTGACAGCATTTTGATCTGACATCTTCCAGATGCTGAAGATGAAAAATTATTTTTGATTTTTTTTGTGAACCAAAAAAAGTAGACTTGTCTTTTAAATGGGAATAATCTGTGATAACCTTGTTTCATATATATACGCTGATGTGAAGTCAAGACTCCAGTTCTTTTTCTCAGGAGCAGGAAAACACTGAGAAAATGTAGAGTGCACATTTTCCAATTAGGTGTAAGCCAGGACAGAATTTAGGATATCGCCCTCTTTATTTCCTCAAACAAGGTCACCATTAAGTCAAAATGTAGGTCCTGCTCTGTGTAATTTTATATGATCATGAGATGACTGGCTTTGTCTTAAATACAGACCTGAATTCTTACCTGTACAAGTGTGTCCCCTTACACTGCCTGAGAGTGAAATGCTTGTTTTAGCAACCTACATCATTGCAGCAGACTGCAGTATGGAAGAAAGGGAACAGATTTTTTTTTTTCTTGGAAAAAAACTTGTGTACTTTTTATTTTTTTTTAAATTACATAGAATCATCCTGAGGTTTGGCATCAGCTAGAAGGTTTAAAGGCAAGACTGAGGTTTAGCAGCAGGTGTGTAGCCCAGTTTTATCTTTTCAGTGATACAATTTTAAGATCTATACTATGCCATCACCAAACTGCTTTCCTTCTTGACACCCAGTATGGACACATTGACAGCAGCAAGGAGAAAGGAAGACATTCAGTATGAAATATATGCCTACAAAAATAAACAAATGGGCTTTTCCTTTCTCTGTCTTCCCTCTTTCCTCTCACCAGCATGCACTCCAAGCTTTAAGTTTATATTAGGACATTTATCAAACAAAACTTGGGAGATGCCATCGGCATGCATGTGCTCCCACCGCACAGGGCGATTTTTCCTGGGATAGCAGCAGCCCCGGGCTCTGCAAAGAGCGTTACAAAGCACAGGGCTGCCTTCGTCCATAGGTAACCCTGGGGCTACCAGAACCAAACAGTGGAAAACACTATGGACTTTAAAAATCCTTAGCAGTGGGTGCCCAGTTACACTACCTAATAAGCCTGTGTACACTTCCTCATGCTACTCAGAACATATACAACTAAAAGCCTATTGTAGATTACTAAATACAAACAGGTAAAAATTATACTACACATATTATGCAAGTACATTAACGCAGTCAATTAGAGTATAAACAAGTATTTCAAATATTTTTATGCTGCAGAAAGCACAGCACTGCTATGGTAATTTGTACATTTGTTGACCCTCACTTTAAATCTTGAGCCATAACACTGCAGCTCTGTGTTTGCCATAATTTCTTACTCCTCTTTCAGCCAATTCTATAAAGAATTTTATTGACTGAGAAATATCTCCATTCTAATAACCACTTTTAAAATTAAGAACACTTATCTCATGTCTCATATATGACCAATTTTGTTCTCTGTGCATACATGTCAAACCCTCCTGTACTCCATCAGGTTAGGAAGGGTGAGGAGAGCCACCTAAGTGGCTCTGCACAGAATTGCCACAGTACCAACATGGTTAGGGCTGTTTACAGAGCAATAGCAGCTGTACAGTTCTCTGAGCTGGTCTTAGAGCAATACTGCTGCTATGCTTGGAAGATGCTGTAAGTGGTCTAATAAACTGCTGAAAGTTTGAAGAGAATGTTTATGGTACAGGTAATCCACAATTCACAAATATTCAGACATAACTGAGCACCATATAAAATAATGGTCCTCCTCTTGTCCTTAAAAAGGATAGGGTTAGATTATCAAATCTCCTATTATACTCAACAGAAGCCAACTCAGCAAACACTGTGGGCTTCAGAAATTATTATTACTACATTTATATTATCTACAGTTAAATGTTACTTATATGAAAGTTCATGAGGTAACCTCACAGCCAAAGAAAGTATTCGTGTGATGCACATGGCACATTAGCCTTTGCTCTTTGTAAAGTTTATTTACATATCTCATTACAGAAGAAAATAAATTCTGTTGAAGTCAATGAGATTTTCTATGGATTAGTTGTTCAAAGAGCTAGACTTACCCTAAAAGCAAGAAGGTGGAGATTTAAATGAGTGCATTCAAAATCCAGAAGTTTTAAACTCTGTCAGGAATGATTTAGGTGTTCATGAATCCGATTTTGGAAACCTATTTGTCTCCTGGCACCTAGCAAGTTAAGCTGCTTTTGAAAATAGAACTATGTCAGCTTGACATTTTTGACAATGCTACTCTACGACTCCCTTCAGCATCTTATTCTTCTTCCTCCTTACAGAAACTTCACAACATTGAAATCCAAGGAGAGAACAGAGACTTCAGCAACTGATAATATATTCACAAAATAGTGAGACAACAATGTATAAGCCCAACTAACTATCCCAGGATTGTCAGACAAGTAGCCTATAAATCATGCAGACATCTTCCTGCCTCCGCTTAACAGACATGAAAGGTAATATATTGCTCAAAGGACAGTTAGCAGAGTCTTGCAGGACTGTAAGAGTAAAGGCATAATTTTCACTGCCAGATTCTCTCTCACAGTTTTATGATTTTTATATAAAAGTTAAATTATTTTAGACTGAAATAATTAATCTCAGTTCTTACCAAAACTTTCAGAGGATGAAAAGGTTTGTCAGCAGGATCATACACACATCCACTGAATATTCCTGTCACCTTCAGCAACCAAACAGCCTCAGAACATGGAGGGTTCTTTCAAAGGAAGGCAACAGGTCAAACTTTAAAATTCAGCTTTTCTCAGAGTCTGCTGAGCTAGCCAAAAGTTTCCAGGAATTCCAAACAAGAACAACTCCAATAAGCATCACTAGCTTCATGGCGTGAGGATGGCGTACGGGAAAGGCTGGCAGGCCTTGCCATCTTACGTTGCTCTTCTGAGGGACAGAGCAGATTGGATTTCAGGCGTGCACTGCCTAACAGGCAACAGGAAACAGCCCTGTACCGACAGCTCAGTAAACAGGTTTTCACTTCTCACAGTGCATTGAAATATGAAGATCTAATGATATACACTCCCAAAAACCACATGAAAGGAAACATTTTTGTTGTTGTAAGCCGTAAAGGTGTTTATCAAATGGTTCCTGCATTGTCATCTACCATATGAAACCACTCAGTCAGCTATGGAATACTGTAAATGCACTGCTGCCAGGATCCAGTTTTAGTGAAGTAAGCAAGGCAGGATAGGTATATTTAAACAAATAAACACATTACAGTAGTAGGGACTACACTTTGTGACCTCTAGCTTCTATGTTATAAATAACAAAACCCAATAATGTACTACATGATTAATTAAAAATACTCTCCAGAGTGAACAAAAACCAACAACGTGCTACAGTCTATTAAATGAAATTATGATTTTGAATAGTAACTGCTTTATAGACCACTGAATTAGAAAGTGAGGAGAAAAGATTTGTCACAGGAGATGTTTGAGACCATTAGTAAAAGTTTAATTATTAAAAGGTTTTCTCTCTGAAGGCTAAATGTGTTCCTGTATTTATGCGTGCTTCTATTTTTTCCTAAATTATTAAGAACAACCATCACCAACCCCACTCCCCACTTGAACCCCCTTGAAATATTTTATGCACTCTTAACCACCTTAATGAGATGAATGTGATTGTCTGCAGTCTCAACTCAGGAAAGCATATAACTATATCTTAAGTCCTACTGAGACAAATTCTTAGCAGATATATATCACATTTACGGAGCTTCAGCATCTAACTCAGTGGGACTTAAATGCCTTCTCATTACATTGCTGAACCAGGTTATTTTCAGGAAAAATTTTCAAAAATGTTTCCTTTTACTGTCATGCAGTATTGACAGCACAGAAATGAATATTTGTGTAGAATGTCATTGTAATGATTTTTATGCAATATGAACATTCATTAGTATACGTAAATATTAGTGTGCACCAGATAGCACAGCAGCAAAATTTTTCAGTCTAAGATAACACAGCACTTCACAAAAGATCATTAAAGGTCTTTATGGTTAGGCAATCATTTAGTTGCTGATCTCATTTTGTATCCAAAGCCATTAGGACAACATAAAACTGGTTTCAGGAAAGCACATTAGTTAATTATAAAGCAGTCTAAAACAAACCAAAAGGAGAATATTTGCTTTATTCTAATTGTTTATAGATATTATAATTCTGTGGTTCTCCAACTTGGTATCTTGTCTGGTGGAAACTGTGCGATTTTATAGGAATAGCAATAATATGGCGTTTAGACTTGCTTTCCTTTTAAGTAATTTTCTAATAATTCACTTACAGCTTCTACTGACAAGAACCGGTCCAAGTTTTATGCCTGATTCTGTTCACATTGATGCCAACCACTTTCACTTTGTGCAATACAAAGGTCACAAGAATTTATGAACAACAGGAAATTGCAGTCTCACATCAGTTTTCACCAGCTGGTCTATACAACTGCTCACACGAATTAAGGGTGCAGAACCCAGCCTAAACCTTTCCTAAAAAAAAAAGACTGACATGACATCCTTTTCAACTCATTGCATTGTTTCTTTATGCATTCTGCTCCATCTTGTTTGCTTTTCTTGCTTCTTACTACATCTTTTAGACAATAAGATCCTTGAGATAGAATTATTACTCATTCTGTTTTCCAGTTGCCTGGCAAAGTGGGGCTCAACCTGTTTGTGAACACATGGTAAGTGCTAAATAAATCATAAAAGCAGTCATACTGCCTTACAAACTGGATTTGTCTATTATTTCACAATATGAACATAGTGATCTTTTCAGCAGAAAATGCCTTTACGTTTTGCATTTATATAGAACCTACCACAGTGGTGTCTTGGGATAAAATTTGGGCTCCTACACTCAGGCTTAAAATGTATAACCATTTCCATTCACTTCTGCCATGGTTCTGGATTGCTTCTAGGATCCTGTTTTAATGTGTAGAGATACCAGTTCACAGACTGCTGATTGCATCTTAAGCTGTTAAACCTCACCAGGCAGAAATAGCTATTTATTTCTTGTCGCTGCATTTTCTGTGTGACATGAAGCCTTTTCCATATTCACAGGCTTTCATTATACTCATGAAAAGGTTTATTCTTATCACAGACGAGACCAAGCATATCTAAAGACATATTGTAGGCACCGCAGTAGATTCACTACAAGTCAGGTTTGACATATTCATTTCTAGTGCATCACATACTGCTAGTGCATAGCTTATTGCTTCTTTCTCTAATGCTGAGTATCTGCAGACAAACAAATTCCTTCCTAAGGCACTTAACTAAGCTAGAAGATGCTCCAGCATGCCCCCAGTCTGAACTGCCATGAATTGATTCACAACATCTTTCTCAAAGTCTTTTTTGTATAGAAAGAATCATCAATTTTTGCTTGGCTTTCTCCATTGCTTCCCAAAAATAACTACCCCAGATCCAGCACACATTAGGCGGATTCTGCCAAAGCCATCCAAGGTCAACAGTTTTTTGAGGTTTTTTAATGCTTTAAGTTATATTAATAATGGGGGAACATGCAAAACTTGGAGAGCTCTGAATTAAACCAAGCCATTGTGACTCTGAGCTGCTGTGACACTGTAGCTGCTCCTACTGCTTGAGTCCCCCAGTAGCATAGTTCTTTATCCACTGATGTCTGCTGCAGCAATCTCGGTCGTTTTAGTAGAATGGAAACACAAACAAGCCTATTCAGGCATGTGCTTGATGGTCCAACTTTTATCACAAGAAGATAATTTTTCCAAATTAATTATAGCAGATGAGATTCATACAGCTTGTTACTATAGCAATGGATGCAGAACAGCTAACATTCCTCACAGAGGTAGTACTGCTCCTCCAAAAGCAGGGGTTAGCTCCCAGTTTACATTCTTCAGTTGGAGGTCAGGAAGAAACACTCTCACTGCTAAGCAGCCCATCATTCCTGGGCACAGCAGGGTGGAGGCAATGATATTTTCCCTGCATTCCCCATTGGGCTGGAAATAGTCCTTCGGCATAGAGGTCTGAGGCAAGGGGAACTTGCATCATCCTTTGTCATCCCATCAAACAATACTTGGGAAGCTTGCAATTAGCAGCTGCTTAAGGAAACTTTTTTCTTTCTTTTTCCTCCTCCACAGATGGGCACATTTGGCTCTTATTTAGACCGAAATCATAGCTCATCTGCCCTGTAAAATGTTACTATTGCAAGCAACCACATACTGAATGTGAGCTAGTGTGTGCGTTACAGCTGAAAAAAAGAAAAAGAGTGAGATAGGAAGAGAAATTAAGGGCAAAATTTTCTCATCAGTTATCTAGTCAGAATATATATAGCCAAACAGTATGTATTTTCATGCAAACTACTTAAAATACATTATGGTCCCCCGTACGTCAGTATTTCCATGTTTTGACTATGCTGTAGGTGAGCACATGTGTTTAATACGAGATCTTGAAACAGGAAATACACTACTTGATCGGGCATCTTGCCTCCAGGAGGCAATCTCTGACATTACAGCAGAAAATGCACAAGATGTGAAGCCAGTGCGGTACAGCCCTAGAACAGCTTGGCCACTGGACACTATCTCTTTCAACCAATCAATTTTTGATACCTGATGCCCTATAGACAGGCATTTGTACAACTGCACGATGAAGATTCTGGCTCTTCCAAGACTTTCCATAGTCTTCACTACTTTTTCAGTCTTGCCTTTCTAATCAAGTTTCCGAAAATGGTGGCAACAGATTCAAGTTCCACATGCTCCCCACTCCTTTTCAGGTCAGGAAGAGCTCCTGAATGCATTCTATAACTAACCAGTCTGGGGTCAGAAGTTATCTTTATTGGCCACTGTACATTTGCATGAGTAACACACACAGCCACTTTCCTGCTTTCAGCTGCAATCACTTAGCAGAGAACATGCACTTTCTTCCTGAGATCCTCAAAGCCTGTTTGAACTGGCTTTCCTTCCTCCAGAGTTTTTAAGAGGTACAAATACATTATTATGTCTGGCCATTGCCAGCCATTGATCAGCACTGATTTAGCAGGTATGAAGCAAACTTGGCACAACTTAGCATCTCTGCAGGAGACAAAGGACATAATTTAAATTATAATCCCCATTATTTACTATGATTAAATGAATTTATTAATGCTGAAGCTCAAGTTGTTTAACATAACTAATTAAGCAAGTAACAGACTATTCCATCAATTAGCAACACATTGCTTCTCAGCTTCTGGTGTATTACATTTTCATTAACTGTTTCTGTAGCAGACTTCTAGCAAGTACAACAGGACAATTAGAGTCTAGCAGCATCCAAAACATCTGTCACTGGAGGTGAAAACACAGTACAGGATGTAGACATGTAGCCCCAGCCAAGACAGTATTTGTCTTTTCCCCAAACAAAAAAACACAAGTTACTCATGGTATGATGACAAAATACAAATAGTTGTGAAACATTCTGTGTTCTGCTAAGAGACAGAAAAGAGAATCACAGAATGTTTGGGGTTGGAAGGGACCTCTGTGGGTCATCTAGTCCAACCCCCCCGCCGAAGCAGGGTCACCTACAGCAGGCTGCACAGGACCTTGTCCAGGTGGGTCTTGAGTATCTCCAGAGAAGGAGAATCCACAACCTCCCTGGGCAGCCTGGGCCAGTGCTCCGTCACCCTCAGAGGGAAGAAGTTCTTCCTCCTGTTCAGACGGAACTTCCTCTGCTGCAGTTTGTGCCTGTTGCCCCTTGTCCTGTCACTGGGCACCACTGAAAAGAGTCTGGCCCCGTCCTCCTGACACCCACCCTTCAGATATTTGTAGGCATTTATTAGGTCCCCTCGCAGCCTTCTCTTCCTCAGGCTGAACAAGCCCAGCTCCCTCAGCCTCTCCTCGTAGGAGAGATGCTCCTGTCCCCTCATCATCCTCGTAGCCCTCTGCTGGACTCTCTCCAGTAGCTCCTCATCTTTCTTGAAGTGGGGAGCCCAGAACCGGACACAGTACTCCAGATGAGGCCTCACTAGGGCAGTGTAGAGGGGAAGGAGAACCTCCCTCATCCTGCTGGCCACACTCCTCCTAATGCATCCCAGGATCCTGTTAGCTTTCTTGGCAGCCAGGGAACACTGCTAGCTCATGGTCAACCTTGTCATCCACCAGGACACCCAAGTCCCTCTCCACAGAGCTGCTCTCCAGCAGGTCCACCCCAAGCCTGTACTGGTACATGGGGTTGCTCCTCCCCAGGTGCAGGACCCTGCACTTGCCCTTGTTGAACCTCATCAGGTTCCTCTCTGCCCAATTTTCCAGCCTGTCCAGGTCTTGCTGAATGGCAGCACAGCCTTCTGGTATATCCACCACTCCTCCCAGTTTTATGTCATCAGCAAACTTGCTGAGGGTACAAAATGTTTTGTACAGAGGAGGTAAAATGCAATCTCTACTATCCTCTCCGATTATTTTTAGTATGCAGACACTTCGGTTCATAGCCTCAAAAGATGGTTAATTCCCTATGACTTCAAATAGACTTATAGTATTTATTGCATAAAGGAAAAAGTCATGTTGTGTTGTTTTGATATTACGGATTAGTTAGAATAGGAAAGCCTAAATACCCTTGAGCTGAATCAAGGCCCACAGAAATTGATGCCTGCTGAAACCAGGAATCGAGTCCAAACCCTGCCCTCCTCCCCATTCTGGCCCAAGGGACACAAGGGAGATGAGACATCCCCAAGTGCTAGGAGCATTGCTGTTCAGGGCAGCACAGCTGAGAGCACAAGGAAGAGCTGGGGGCAGCTGCTCCTCACGGCACAGCTCCAGCCAGCCAGGCAGATTTGGGCAGGCTGAGCAAGCCTACCACAGCTGTCTGCCCCCTGGACAGGGGGAACTGGCAGAGCTGCTGGCAGGAGACACTGCTTGCTAAATAGCGTGACAAAATATTTAAGTATTTTGGAAACACTATCCCAGGCTTAGAAAACAGACTGTAAGCTCTTCAGGGCAGGGACCATCTGTCCATTCTCTACTTAGGGAGGAGTGGTCCTACTTTTTCAGTAAGTTAAGACACTACTGCAGTAAAGTGGGGTAAGTAAACACCATGCTTTCAGAACTTGAACACTGCAGAAGAAAATGGATGGCTTAACTGCAGAGTGACAGGCAAACAAGGACTAGTTCCCAGCAATGCAGGGCACTGCTCTACGCAGCACAGTATGTTCCCCAAAGCAAATACACTTGCCCAGTGCACTGTTGCTTTCACACCCTGCCCACTAACAAGCATCCTTCAGGACTGCACCACACTGTTGGTTTTAGTATATGCTTTTCTTTTATGTATGGAAAAGGGAAGAAAAACACAGTAAGACTGCTCTTCCCCCCAAATACAAACAAGGCATTAAAAACCATCACAGAATAGTCTGGGTTGGAAGACATCTTACAGATCATCTCATTCCAACGCCCTGCCAAAAGACCAGGTTGCTCAAAGCCCCGTCCAACCTGGCCTTGAACACATCCAGGGAGAGGGCCTCACCACCCTCACAGTAAAGAATTTCTTCCTTATATCTAGTCTAAATCTAAATCCAGCCTCTTTCAGTTTAAAGTCATTACCCCTTGTCCTATCACTACATGCCCTTGTAAAACATCCCTCTCCAGCTTGCTTGTAGGCCCCCTTCAGGCACTGGAAGTCTGCAATCAGGTCTCCCCAGACCCTTGTCTTCTCCAGGCTCAACAGCCCCAACTCTCTCAGCCTTTCCACACAGCAGAGGTGCTCCAGCCCTCGGATCATTTTTGTGGCCTCCTCTAGACCCACTCCAACAGGTCCATGGCTTTCCTGTGCTGAGGGCTCCAGAGCTGGACACAGGTCTCCTGGTGGGGTTGCACCAGAACAGAGCAGAGGGTTAGAATCCCCTCCCTTGACCTGCTGGCCACGCTGCTTTGGATGCAGATCAGAGTATGGTTGGCCGCCTTGGCTGTGAGCGCGCACTGCCAGATCATGTTGAGTTTCTCATCAACCATCACCCCCAAGCCCTTCTCGGCAGGGCTGCTCTCAATCTGTTCTCTGCCCAGCCTGTATTTGTGCTTGGAATTTCCCCAACCCATGTGCAGGACCTTGCACTTGGTCTTGCTGAACTTCATGAGGATGGCACAGGCCCACCTCTCAAGCCTGTCCAGGTCCCTCTGGACGGCATCTCTTCCCTCCAGCATGTCAACAGCACCACTCCGCTTGGTGTAGTCAGCAAACTTGCCAAGGGTGCGCTCAATCCCACTGTCCATGTTGCCAACAAAGATGTTAAACAGCACCATCCCAACACTGGCCCCTGAGGAAAATCACTCATCACTGGTCTGCACTTGGACATTGAGCCATTGACCACAACTCTTTGAGGGCGACCACCCAGCCAGTTCCTTATCCACTGAGTGGTCCATCCATCAAATCCACGTCTTTCCACTTCAGAGACAAGGGTGTCGTTTAGGACAGTGTCAAATGTGTTGCACAAGTCCAGGTAGATGACATCAGTTGCTCTTCCCTTATCCACTCACACTGTAACCCTGTCATAGAAGGCCACTGAATTTGTCAGGCACAATTTGCCCTTAGTGAAGCCATGGTGGCTGTCACCAATCACCTCCTTATTTTCCATGTGCCTTAGCATAGTTTCTATAGGAAGAGCTGCTCCATGATCTTGCCAGGCACAGAGGTGACCGCCCTGTATTTCCACAGGTCTTCCTTTTTACCCTTTTTAAAAATGGAGGTTATATTTGCCATTTTCCAATCACTGGAAACTTCACTGGACTGCCGTGACTTCTCAAATATGATGGATAGCAGCTTAGCAACTTCATCTGCCAGTTCCCTCAGGACCCACAGATGCACCTCATCAGGTTCCATGGGCTCGTGCACCTTCAGGTTCCTTAGATGGTCTCAAACCTGATCTTCTCCTACAGTGGATAGTTCTTCATTCTTCCAGTCCCCGTCTTTGCCTCTTGCGACTTTTGCAGTGTGGCTGGAGCACTTGTCAGTGAAGACTTAGACAAAAAAGTTGTTGAGTACCTCAGCTTTCTGCATATCCTGGGTAACCAGGTCTCCCGTTTCCTTCCAGAGAGTGCCCATATTGTCCCTAGTCTTCCTTTTATCACTGACATACCTATAGAATCTTTTCTTGTTGCCCTTGATGTCCCTGGCCAGATTTAATTCTATCAGGGCTTTAGCTTTCCTAACCTGATCCCTGGCTGCTCAGACAATTTCTCTGTATTCCTCCAAGGCTACCTGTCCTTGCTTTCACCCTCTGTAGGCTTCCTTTTTTATGCCCGAGTTTGTCCAGAAGCTCCTTGTTCATCCATGCAGGCCTCCTTGCAGTTTTGCCTGACCTCGTCTTTGTTGGGTTGCACCACTCCTGAGCTTAGAGGACATGATCCTTGAATATTAACCAACTTTCTTGGGTCCCTCTTCCCTCCAGGGCTTTATCCCATGGTACTCTACCAAGCAGGTTCCTGAAGAGGCCAAAGTCTGCTCTCCTGAAGTCCACAGTAGTGAGCTTGCTATGCACCCTTCTCGCTGCCCTAAAGATGTTGAACTCCACCATTTCATTATCACTACAGCCAAGGCTGCCCTTGAGCCTCCCATTCCCACCAGCCCCTTCTTGTTGGTGAGAACAAGGTCCAGCATAGCACCTCTCCTTGGGGGCTCCTCTGTTACTTGGAGAAGGAAGCTCTCATCAACCCAGCCCAGGAACCTCCTGGATTGCTTATGCACCGCTGTGTTGTCCCACCAACAGATATCAGGGTGGCTGAAGTTCCCCACAAGCACCAGGGCTTATGAACTTGAGGCTGCTCCTATCTGCCTATAGAGGGCCTCATCCACTCGGTCTTGCTGGTCAGGTGGCCTGTCCAAGACCCCCACTATAACATCACCAGTCCCTGCCCTGCCTTTAATCCTGACCCACAAGCTCTCGGTCAGCTCCTCATCCATCCCCAGGCAGAGCTCCATGCACTCCAGCTGGTCACTGACAGAGAGAAACACCTCCTCCTCATCTCCTGTGCCTGTCCTTCCTAAAGAGCCTGTATGCTTCCATTCCAACACTCCAGTCAGAGGAGCCATCCCATGATGTCTCTGTAGTGCCAAGGAGATCATCAAGTCTCAGACAGAAAGGGTGATTTCAGTTAGGAACATCTTCTTGAAGCTGTTTCCCAGGCATTTCATACAGTTCATTTCATACAGCTGCATTAAGTATTCAAACTCTACAAAGATTATTACAGTCTATGAAGACAGTGCTCCAGAAGAAAATCCCAAACTGAAAAGCCACTAAACAGAATCACAAGGATGAGCATTTTGAGAGTCCTTAAATCAGAAGCTGATGTTGCTCGAGATGAGCACCTTTCCCACCCCTTCTTACACCTTTTTATTCTTTGGCTCAGAATTCCACCTGAGCTTCGATAGTCTCTAGTTTGGCAAGTGATTTGATGGTAAAGCTTCTGCTGACACACAAAGAAAACTAACTGCAACACAACAGATGCATCTTCCTGTAGGCAGGCAGATACACATTTATGCAGCAAACCCATCACCTCAGTCCTGCCTTAGACTTTGCCTATAATAAATAGTTGGATTAGTTAGGAGATCAAGAAAGTTAGAAACAAATAATTCAAACGAGAAAAATCATTAAGTTCTAATTACACCAGGGTTTTGCAGAGCACACATTGGAGCCAGTAGCTTTTCATTGATATGGCAGTGAATGGTCCACATACTACAGCTATGTCTTTTCCACTAATTACTTGTAATTCTAGGAACTGCCTACAAAATATGTTTCCCCAAAGTACCCTTTGGTTCTCCAAATGGAGCCATAGCTCTGTTTTGCTGAACCTGGGAATCTTATGGGGTTCTAAGCACTCAAAGTGCTGAGGAATGAACACCCAATACATTACACCTGTGAAGATTAATACTGGTAGTTCTTATTCCTACCTTCCCCTGAGCTTCTAGAATTAAATATTCCAAAACACCTTCTTGTCTTTCCCATATTTTTTAGAGGCTCCTGCTATCTTAAAGGTTACTGGCTTATTCACTCCCATGAATATTTTCACTTGTACCAGCTCATGGTTCAAAGTCTTGGACAGACATTTTCTCCTCTCCCACCATGTTCTCCTGCAGAGGAGCAGGGCAGAGAACCAAAAATAGCTGGAAGAATACCAAACCCTGCAAGAGTGATTTGATGGTCCATTTTATCATTCTTAAAAATTTCCAGACAGAAAGCAGTAAATAAGGGTATCCTGTCCTCCAGCGTTCACCAATACACCCATAACAGAGAACTGTGACAGAGTAACACCACTAAGTTAACATGCTGCAAAACACACTGTCCCCCATGCCTTGAGTAACGTACCCTTAGTATTCAACACAGGACAAAAAATGGATGCTACTGAATAGCCGACAGTTATACTATATATACACTATACAGCATAGTTATACTGAAACCTCCAGCCTTTAATTCAATATTGTCTAAATGTTTACTGCAGAATGACTCAAACTGTCTTTTCTTGTCAAGTGAATGTCCATACTGTAAAGAATAACACTATCCTTACACCGGCTTGCTCTCCTTGACCCAACAAGGGTCAGAGACTACCAGACAGCCTGGTAGTTCCTTCGGTCTGAACAGTAATTGAGCCTCCACCCTGGCTGAATTCTCTATCACTGAGCTATTCATTAATCAGTTGTTACCCAGTTATGTCCTGCAATGCCATAAACCAGTCACAGTACAGCTTTTGAAAAGCCCTGGAAAAAGATTTCAATAAGGTTCCAGCATAAAAAGGAAGGTTACCAACACCCAGCTTTTATCACCTGTTTATGTTTAATTTCACAAGCCCTTTTTAGGCTGGGGAGAATCATAAGCATACTACTTTGTCTCATAGATCCTTTGTGCTTTCTCTCAAAAATGCAAGATAATGCTGAACAAATTAATAAAAAGAGATATTAAGTAATTTTAAAAATCTGTTTCAATACGACCATGTTTACTAGTTGTGGAAAATACTGCCACACAATAAGTATGGAACAACAGAATTTAATAAATGAAAGTAATAAAATACCTAATTTCTATAGCAAAGCTGCATAACTGCAGAACCTTACCACATTTTCACTTTATGTGAATTGATTAGAAACGTACTCTTGACCTACGGAGTCAGATAAAGCACAGGTAAATCAACTGCATATTGTTCATAAACAGTACAGGGCCTAATAAAGGTTAGTCTTCCACGTGGTAAAGTTCACCAGGAGCTATAGTAGAAGAAACAAAACCCAGATCTTACTTACTGAACAATTTTTCCTAGTCTTTTCTGTGTTCAAAAGAAGCTCTGGAGGGTACAAGGACAGGCAAATGAACAGGTTTCCCCCCCCCCCCCCCCCAAATATGACTGGTAAAGAATAATGACAGTATAACAAGAGGGAATTCAGCCAGATTCTCTGTTTCAAATGCATGAACATTTTTTTGGGGGACATCTTAATCTTGTCAAAACAATCAAGCAGCTAATGCAAGTTGAGCAAGGCCCCTGATGCACAGTGGATTACATATTCCCAGCTAGCAAGGATTTATATTGTTTCAGTGCAGCGGTGGAATAATGTGTTTTGCTGCAGCAGAGGCCCAAATTCAGCATGTTTAATAGAAGAGAGACAATTCAAACACTGTTGCCAGATAGACATCTTGAGGGACTTGAAATGACAGCAAATCAATCCATCTGTGGGCAAAACCCAGTCTCCTAAGCTGCTATACCATTGTTTCAAGTGAAAATAATATTGATGTTGATGACAGCCACTAGGTTGACACAATCTAATAGTTTGCGGCCAGTTGGAAATGCCACCTTAGCAAACAAGATGCCTTAAACCACCAACTGGCAAAAACATAACAAACTGCTGGAGACCATTAATTTGAGTTTAGTGACTAGTATTATAGTCCAACAAGACCAAAATGCTGATGAAAAGCACACCAAACTCCTCTCATTCTAAGAATTCAACTTGTCTATATATAAAACCATGGCTGTGCAGAATTCAGTAGTCCTGATCTGGGACATTCTCCTTTTGCTTGCTCAGCAGCAACAATCATGCCAGCAAAACACTGGATGATTTCCCATTCTTCAGTATGGGAACGTCTACTTTTGATCCTTAATTTGAATAATTCAAGTATTTCCCAGTGGATTAATATCAAACTGCTCTTACGCAGAACAGATGCTACACTTCTGCATCCACCATCTCCAACATTTGGGGCTGGTTGCACTCATCAACAGCAAGATCATCTCTCTGCTACTCACTTACATGAACTTTAAAAATTAGAAGACATGTTGGAATATTGTGGGATGAAATCTGAAAGTCACTGCCCTAGTAGCCACAGGTGTACTAAACCTATGCGCCAATTTAAGTCAAAGTTGTTACCACACTACATGACTTTTTCTGTTACATTATCATAGAATCATAGAAAGTTTTGGGTCGGAAGAGACTCCTAGAGGTCATCTAGTCCAACCCCACCGCAGTGAGCAGGGACACCACTAACTAGATCAGGTTGCTCAGAGCCCTGTCCAACCTGGTCTTGAATGTTTCCAGGGATGGGGCCTCCACTACCTCTCTGGGCAACCCGTTCTAGTGTTTCACAACCCTCATTGTAAAGAACTTCTTCCTTATATCCAGCCTAAACCTACCTTGTTTTAGTTTAAAACCATTACCCCTCATCCTGTCACTGCTGTCTCTACTAAAAAGATTGTCCCCATCTTTCTTATAGGCTCCCTTTAAGTACTGAAAGGCTGCAATCAGGTCTCCCCGCAGCCTTCTCTTCGCCAGGCTGAAGCAGCCCAACTCTCTCAGCCTGTCCTCATAGGAGAGGTGCTCCAGCCCTCGGATCGTTTTTGTAGCCCTCCTTTGGACCCACTCCAACAGTTCCATGTCCTTCTTGTGCTGAGGGCTCCAGAGCTGAACACAGTACTCCAGGTGAGGTCTCACCAGAGCAGAGTAGAGGGGCAGAATCACCTCTCTCGACCTGCTGGCCACGCTTCTCTTGATGCAGCCCAGGATACAGTTGGCCCTCTGGGCTACCAGCGCACATTGCCGGCTCATGTCCAGCCTTTCGTCTATCAGTATCCCCAAGTCCCTCTCAGCAGGGCTACTCTCGATCCTTTCATTCCCCAGCCTGTATTGATACTGGGGATTACTCTGACCCAGGTGTAGGACCTTGCACTTGGCCCTGTTGAACCTCATGAACACAGGCCCACCTCTCCAGCTTGTCCAGGTCCCTCTGGATGGCATCCTGTCCTTCTGGTGTCTCAACCATACCACTCAGCTTGGTGTCATCTGCAAACTTGCTGAGGGTACACTCGATGTCGCTGTCCATGTCATTGATAAATATATTGAACAGCACCAGTCCCAGTACGGACTCCTGAGGGCTCCACTCGTCACTGGTCTCCATCTGGATATTGAGCTGTTGACCACTACCTTTTGGCTGCAACCATCCAACCAATTCCTTATCCACTGAACGATCCACCCATCAAATCCATGGCTCTCCAATTTAGAGAGAAGGATGTTGTGGGGGACCGTGTCAAAGGCTTTACAAAAATCCAGATAGATGACGTCCATTGGTTTTCCCTTGTCCACTCTTGTTGTTACACCATCATAGAAAGCCACTAGGTTGGTCAGGTAGGACTTGCCCTTGGTGAAGCCATGCTGGCTGTCTCCAGTCACCTCCCTGTCATCCACGTGCCTTAGCATAGCTTCTAGGAGGATCTGTTCCATGATCTTCCCAGGCGCAGAGGTGAGGCTGACAGGTCGGTAGTTCCCAGGGTCTTCCTTTCTACCCTTTTTGAAAAGGGGCACAATGTTTCCCTTTTTCCAGTCACTGGGGACTTCCCCTGACTGCCATGACTTTTCAAATATCATGGAGAGTGGCTTGGCAACTACATCAGCCAGTTCCCTCAGGACTCTGGGATGCATCTCATCAGGTCCCAAGACTTCTGTAGGTTTAGGTTCCTCAGGAGGTCCCGAACCTGGTCTTCGCTTACAGCTGGAGGGGTTTTATCCTCCTGGTCTCCTTCATGCCATTATCCTCTAGTTAGACAATCCTAGTTCTATGTTCATTTCTTCCAACTCCAAAGAAGCCCCAATGACACTGATTTACAATTAGTAAACTGATTTCTGGCAAAAGCGAAGCAAATACAGGAAAGATTTCTGCCATTTAAAGCACTGCCTTAAACTTGTCTCTAGCAGCCAGTATTATAATTCCTCTCTCTAGAAGAGCTGTGGTACCAATTTCATTGACTGTATTGTACCTATTTAGAAAACAAAGATTATACTGTTTGATCCTCTTTGGGCTCTGTAACAAATTGGACTTTGATTGTCCCACATAATATTTGTAACATTTGCAGGCAGCTGCTATCTAGCAAGATAGGCAGCAGAAAAATAAACAGACACCATTATGTACCAGAAAGCTTAAAGTGGGACCGACAGCAAAAATGAACACAGTTAAGAGTTTTTCTGAAAGGTTTAACTGTATGGGTTTCGTATATTTTGCCTTACTTGTTATTATTATTAATATTATTAGTAAACCTGCTTTTATATTCAATGTGTAAGTCTCTCTCCCTTTTCCTCCTTTTTCCCTTCCTCTAGTGGGAGGGCGGGGATTAACAGAGAGCATCTGCCATGCAGTTTATTGCTGTTCTGCTCTAAACGGTGGCAAATACTCGTATTTGGTAGAAATGCTTGAATGCAAGGCAATTAAGATAAATCAAATAGAGGTCCCCTATCTATTTCTCAAACCCAGGAAATTTGACTAAGCACCTTTTTCCTGTTGCTTTCCTACAGTGATCTGAAGGTTCCAATTTTCCCCTATGCTGCTCATTAGAGGTTGTTCACTGACACGCAAAGCCTCAATTCCAACACAAAGCAAAAAGTGCCCAAATTAATCTTATTCTTTTTACATCATCTACAGCGCATGCATATCTGGCACAGGAGTGTCAGGGGAAAAGTGGTCCTGAGGGATGGATGCCATTCTATTTTCCTGTGAAGAGCAAAGCCCCAGCTATGAGAAGATACAAGAACATGAAAAATAACTTGTGAAAGGGAGATCAAGATATTAGAACTTAAAAAAATAAATAGAATTGTTCTCCTTCAGTTCAATTGTATTTACAGACCTAGATCTGAAGTATACAGCCACATTTCTTTACCCGTTCTTACTCTAAGTGAAGAGGATATTTTCCTCTCTTATTTTAACTAGAACAAAAAAAATATCACCTCTGGTGATAAAGCGAAAGATGACAAATGATAGTGTTGGCAGAATTCATTGCTCTCTCCTCTCCACAAAAAAAAGTTCCCATAATTCTACATGGCCTTTCATTTTAGTTTATGGAGTTTGTTTGGGGTTTTTTGGGGGATGAGTATTTTCTTCTCTCCAAGGAAAGTATTTTCTACTTTATTCTTCAAACATTTCATCAGGAGAAAAGCTACCATTTTCTACAGTCTTATCCCTAGAAAAACCCACATCTTAAATCAAAAGCACAAACAAAAAAGGAGTGCGGAATGAACTCCTTATAGCAGCAATTGTACACTGGAACCTTGGCATCTGCTTTAAAAAAACGTTTTCATTTACGGAAAAGCCACCAAATCCAAACATCACCCACAAAACTCAGCATATATATATATACACACACACACACGAACAGATCTTACCATTATTACTGAGACAATTTCAGGAAAACCAGGATTACAAGAGGCAAAAAAAAATAATTTGAAAAGTCTCTTAAACACCAAAGCAGAAACATTATTATTTTTTCCTTTCCAGTTCCTATTTTGCCTACAGAAAAAGAACAGTGGAAAGGAACAGCGTGCTTTTTGGTTTATGTGAACTCTTGAGTTTTCTGTATTCCTTCAGCTTTTTAACATGTCGTTGCTACAGCAATCATGAGAGCAACAGGGAAAATACCAAGCATGTCTTCAGATAAAATCTTTGTATTTCCTATCAAGAGGTAGTGAAGTTCAAAATTAATTCTTAATTAAATTTTAGGCTATAGAGAGAGGTCAAGTATACCATTACTGTTACAAACATCACTGTTTTTATTCAGCTAGAAAGCTACAAATCTTTTTTAGCCATCCTTCCTTGCATTTTGCAAGCTGTTAATGAAACATTTTGTCATGTGTAGAATATTATCCATCTGAGGACCATCATATCATGAAAAGATACTAAAATGTGCTCTCATTATGGACATGGTGATTATTATAAATCCTTATTTTCAGGTCTTAGGATAAAATTCACTTTAGCAGATGCATTTTATTAAAACATGCAGCAGCCAAAGGTTTCTCTGGAACTAAGAAGTTCAATCATATAATGGCAGTACTGGCGTCTCCGAGTGAAACCAAAAATTCATTTTCAGATCCTTTTGATCATTTTGCATTGCATGAGGATAAGTGTTGTCATATATTAAAGGCTTTCACATATTAAAGACAGTTTGTACTTAAAGAATCATGGTCTTTCTTTAGGGGTATCCCGTTTTTTCATGAGCCCGTGAAAGAACTCTTCTTTGTCTGTCTCTCTATCAATTCATCCATCAGCATTTGAAGAGATTCACTTCACTAGTATGTGTAATAGGAGGCTGCAAGTAGAGCCTTTTTACTTCTTCACAATCTTAGAGACACTTGTAGTGAGTGCCCATAGCATCTCTCTCAATCTCCGCTGTATTTAAACCCACAACACCTTCAGAAATTAAAGGAATATTATCATACTGATGGGCTAGTGAAGCACAGACCTCAAGCAGCATTAAGGAACCTTCTTCACTCTGGTATCAGATCTGGGCTCCTAAACACCCTTTGAGATACGAGTCTAAGTGGTCCAAGGTGACGCAGTAAGTCTACCAGGTAGCAGTATCACAGAATCGTAGGGGTTGGAAGGGACCTCTGTGGATCACCTGGTCCAATTCCCCTGCCAAAGCAGGGTCACCTACAGCAGGTTGCACAGGACCACATCCAGGCAGGTTATGAGTATGTCCAGAGAAGAAGACTCCACAACCTCCCTGGGCTGCCTGGTCCAGTGCTCCATCACCCTCAGAGGGAAGAAGTTCTTCCTCCTGTTCAGACGGAACTTCCTCTGCTTCAGTTTGTGCCCATTGCCCCTTGTCCTGTCGCTGGGCACCACTGGAGTGAGTCTGGCCCCATCCTCCTGACACCCACCCTGCAGATATTTGTAGGCATTTATAAGACCACCTCGCAGCCTTCTCTTCTTCAGGCTGAACAAGCCCAGCTCCCTCAGCCTCTCCTCGTAGGGGAGAT
Source organism: Opisthocomus hoazin (assembly GCF_030867145.1). Classification (NCBI taxonomy): domain Eukaryota; kingdom Metazoa; phylum Chordata; class Aves; order Opisthocomiformes; family Opisthocomidae; genus Opisthocomus; species Opisthocomus hoazin. Next base: position 14,889,798 of record NC_134425.1, read on the forward strand.
GTTCCAGTCCCCTCATCATCCTCACAGCCCTCCACTGGACTCTCTCCAGTAGCTCCTCATCTCTCTTGAACTGGGGAGCCCAGAACTGGACACAGTACTCCAGATGGGGCCTCACTTGGGCAGAGTAGAGGGGGAGCAGAACCTCCCTCAACCTGCTGGCCACACTCCTCTTAGTGTACCACAGAATCACAGAATCACAGAATAGTAGGGGTTGGAAGGGACCTCTGTGGGTCATCTAGTCCAACCCCCCCGCCGAAGCAGGGTCACCTACAGCAGGCTGCACAGGACCTTGTCCAGGCGGGTCTTGAATATCTCCAGAGAAGGAGACTCCACAACCTCCCTGGGCAGCCTGTTCCAGTGCTCCGTCACCCTCAGAGAGAAGAAGTTCCTCCTCATGTTCAGACGGAACTTCCTGTGCCTCAGTTTGTGCCCATTACCCCTTGTCCTGTCACTGGGCACCACTGAAAAGAGCTTGGCCCCATCCTCCTGACACCCACCCTTCAGATATTTGTAGGCATTTATAAGGTCCCCTCGCAGCCTTCTCTTCTTCAGGCTGAACAAGCCCAGTTCCCTCAACCTCTCCTCGTAGTGGAGATGCTCCAGTCCCCTCACCATCCTTGTAGCCCTCCGCTGGACTCTCTCCAGTAGCTCTTCATCCTTCTTGAACTGGGGAGCCCAGAACTGGACACAGTACTCCAGATGAGGCCTCACCAGGGCAGTGTAGAGGGGAAGGAGAACCTCCCTTGTCCTGCTGGCCACACTCTTCTTGATGCACCCCAGGATCCCATTGGCCTTCTTGGCAGCCAGGGCACACTGCTGGCTCATGATCAACCTGTCGTCCACCAGGACACCCAGGTCCCTCTCCGCAGAGCTGCTCTCCAGTAGGTCCACCCCAAGCCTGTACTGGTGCATGAGGTTGTTCCTCCCCAGGTGCAGGACCCTGCACTTGCCCTTGTTGAACCTCGTCAGGTTCCTCTCTGCCCAGCTCTCCAGCCTATCCAGGTCACGCTGAATGGCAGCACAGCCTTCCGGTGTATCTACCACACCTCCCAGTTTGGTGTCGTCAGCAAACTTGCTGAGGGTACATTCTAACTCTTCATCCAGGTCGTTGATGAAGAAGTTAAACAAGACTGGGCCCAGTACTGACCCCTGAGGGACACCACTTGTCACCAGCCTCCAACTAGACTCAGCGCCGCTGATGACAACCCTCTGAGTTCTGCCATTCAGCCAGTTCTCTATCCACTTCACCGACCACTCATCCAGCCCACACTTCCTCAGCTTCCCCAGGAGGATATCATGGGAGACTGTGTCGAAAGCCTTGCTGAAGTCAAGGTAGATAACATCCACAGCTCTCCCTTCGTCTACCCAGCCAGTCATGTCATCGTAGAAAGCTATCAGATTGGTCAGGCATGATTTCCCCTTGGTGAATCCATGCTGACTACTCCTGATAACCTTCTTTTCTTCCACTTGCTTGATGATGGCCTCCAGGATAAGCTGCTCCATCACCTTTCCCGGGATGGAGGTGAGGCTGACCGGCCTGTAGTTCCCTGGGTCCTCCTTCTCGCCCTTTTTGAAGACTGGAGTGACATTGGCCTTTCTCCAGTCCTCGGGCACCTCTCCTGTCCTCCAGGACCTCTCAAAGATGATGGAGAGTGGCTCAGCAATGACATCCGCCAGCTCCCTCAGCACTCGTGGGTGCATTCCATCGGGGCCCATGGATTTGTGGACATCCAGATCGCTTAAGCGATCCCTCACACAGTCCTCCTCGACCAAGGGAAAGTCGTCCTCTCTGTAGGCTTCTTCTCTTACCTCCGGGGCCTGGGATTCCTGAGGGCCAGTCTTAGCACTGAAGACTGAAGCAAAGAAGGCATTCATTAGCTCTGCCTTCTCCGCATCCTCCGTCACCAGGACACCCCAGGATCCCATTGGCCTTCTTGGCAACCAGTGTGTTGAACCCAAGCGTGCCCAAGCCCCAGGCTAGGGCCTGAACATTGAGAAATCTGTCTTGACTTGAAGCTTCACTTTGTTTCTAAAATTACAAGTCATTTTATGAAAGTCTGTCTTCACACATATTCCTCAGACTATTTGTTGTCATTTAGGGCCTGGAATACCAGAGTCAACAATCACATTGCAACACAGAGAAGAAAATTCTCTCATTTCAATATCAAACTAATTTTAAATCCATTGCTCCATGACTGGGAGCACAAATCTAGGGCTGCCTGTGTGGGGAATACGACTGGTTATGAGCAAGACATTCTGTCAGAGTACAAGAAACTAGATTATCAGAGAGAAAACTCTGGCTATTCCTCTGAACCAAACTTTCCAGACTCTTGTGTTTCATTCACAGCTGCTTCCCCCCTCCATCACATTCTACCCAATAGTGAAATACTGAATTGCCACTTTTACCTGGCTGCAGGCAACTTGCACCATATGTTGGCAATGCTAATCATTCTCTACCTTTACAGGTCACCTTTAAAATGTGTGAAAAACAATTTACTGAAATTGAAGTGTCAAAACTGAGACTGACTTTCAGATCCTTTGGGCGTCCTTACAGAGTTCTGTAGGGAAAAATAATATGCTTTCATTAGAGATAAATTCAGTTTTGGGACTTCTGTGTGCACTTATTTGAAATCACTGCAAACAGCTTAAGGACATTACTGAAGATATGAGCCTTTCAATTATTACTACAACTGTAAAAGAAACCAGAAGTGTTACTGATGACCCCATTTAAAAATTGCAGAAATCTGGATCTATTTAGTACATATTTTCAGAGTTGTAAAGAAAAAGTTTCAAGAACATTTAATAGCAACTAATTTCTGCATTACTTAAAATATTCTATGAATCCAGATACCTCCTTCCAGCACTCTGGCCTTTTCCTATCCCATGCAATAACCTCAATAGCAAAGAAGTTGTAGATATGCTGCTAGTCAGAAAGTGTAACATCACTAGAAAACACAAACCCAGCTGCAACTGAAGCTTAACATTGCGGGATGTACAGTGAAATCTTCAGATGAAAGATACTGCAGAAATATCTTCTTATTAGTAAAGTGGAAGAGCCCACTAAAATAGCAATGGAATAAAACCGAGAACAGTTAGATGCTTTAGCTTATAGTTCTTATATACACAAAGATAAAATCTGAATGCTGTTTCTTTCATACCCTCAGAACTTTTCTTCCCTTTCCTTATACCAGGCACGATGCTCTGGACCTATTCCTTCCTTGCAATCTAATGAGAAAGTCTTTGACTAAGGCTGATTTCTCTTCTAGTAATTGTCAGGGTGACCCGCCTCCTATAAAACTGTCTTGAATATGATACAATGTAATATCCCATAAAACATTCAGCTACCAAAATATGTAACCAAAAAATGCTTAACTCGCTTTCATTATCTTTTGAAGTGATGTAAAATCCTATGCCAAAATATTTTCTCCTTAAATTCTGTGCCAGAATTGCAGTACCTTGACTCACTGTTATGCTTACTACAGTACATAAATGATCATATTTATGCATTGTTTTTTCCTAGTGGGCAAACTGAAGCTTATATAGAATCTAGTTCGGAGTTTTTTGCATATCTTCTGAGACTTCAGATTACAGTATTTGCCAAGGTATTCAAAAAACTAGTCAACACTGACAAAATTAGAAATGGTATTATCTCAGTGGAAGAACTGTGACACATTAAAAATCTGCCTTAAATTTTCCCAAAACAAAACACATATGGCAGAGCAATCACTTAAAGCCTGATCCTCTGATATTCATTAATTTGTTAACATATGAAGGAATTTGGACTTTTATTATAAATACCAGTAAGAATTTATTACCACAGCAGAGATCATAAATCAGGAGTTGGATGTCTTGCATAAAAGGTGAACTAGAAAGTTTTAAAGAGGTCAGGTCTTTTTGGCCAACCAACAGATCTAGAAGCCTGTGGATGCACCCACTGGGCACTTAGGAAAAGCTATATGGTTCACATGACAGAAAAGTGCATACCCTACAACTGCACATGCAGAAGTTTACAGTAAGAGAGTTCTAAGAACTAAGTGCACCTAAGTGTATCTAAGAACACTTAGATAATTAAAGGTACTTAGCTACGTTTTGTGTCTTTGGAGAAAACAAACAGCGAAACACCACCAAAACACCAAGTTGACAAACCAACACGCCACTCTCCTGAAATTTTAAATAAACCTAAAAGATAACATTATCCCTATTACCTGGAGGTCCTGCATTCATCATTTTGTCTGATGCAAGAGCTGATGAGACTCTTCACTCCTTACATCTTGATGGCTTGTAAGTGCCCTGATTCAGCATTCATCTGATTACAAAGGAAACAGATAAAAATTTATTTTCAAATACTAATTTCAAAGTGTCTGATCTCTTCGTCCTCCTTACTAAGTCATGATTCAAAAATCTGACACGTTTTAGCTAGAATATTTTTCACCAATAGCCCTCATCCCAGGCACAGAGGGCAACCCCCTTTTGCAAGGTATATTTGTACATTCTGCATGAGCAGAATGGAGAACATCATAACCAAAGAAACCTAACAGTTATCTTGCCTAGAAAGTGACCACTTAGCCACAGATTGCAGCAATTTGTTCAATTTTAAAGTGAATTTTTCTGGAAGATCAAAAATCACATTTGGATTCAATAAATCACATCACTACAGGTCTAGCATACACACTGCTACAGTACCAACTAGCTTTATGAATAGTATAAGAATAATTATGTATAGGTTAATTGTCCCTCATTTAATTTTTTTAAAAGAAACATCAACGGACAGTTCCTTCACCTTGATAGCACATTCCCGTAACAGTGAAATTGTGCGTCCTTGTAAGCAAAGGCAGCCAAGCACATGGGCTGTATTAGCTAGAGTGTGGCCAGCAGCTCCAGAGAAGCGGACAAAAAGGCTGACTGGAGGATACAGGAAAGAGCACCAGACTTCTCAGAGGTGTAGAATAGTAAGATAACAGGCAAGAAATGCAGGCTGGAACATAAGAAATCTTGAAGAGGCTGCGAAATGCCCACCTTTGGAGGTGTTCAAGACCCAACGGGACAAGTTCCTGAGCAACGTCACCCAACCAGACCTGCTTTAAGCAGGGGTTTGTACGAGATGACCACTAGAGATTCCTTCCAACCTGAAGTATTCCACAATTCTATGAAACTGAACATTATATTTTGTAACAGCTAAGGTAGATTTTAGTATTTTCTTTTTAACACTAGTAGTCTTAGTAATAGTCTGGAGTTTAGTTTTTAGTGCCTCCCGCCCAAGCCTACTATGTCTGTAGGAAATGAGAACAGTGACCTTCAGTGCTATATGAATCTTTAACAAAACTAAGTGCCACATTTACCTTATATACCTACATATGTAGGTGTATATATAGGTGTACCTGATTACTTACATATGCAATATGTGGCATTTCATATCAACATTTCATATCAACAGCACTGATTTACCTAATCTGGAGATAACTGTATGCTCAGCAGTGCAACTGTAGTGGCTGCTCTGATCTGCACCAGAAAACACTGAAAAACAATAAAAGCTGACTTAGAAGGAATAAAAAATAATTAAGCCAATTAGCAATATTAGTATTAGTCTGAGGTCACTGTGGTATCTAGAGTGCAGGCATCATGCAAAATCATCGAGAAAAAGACAAAAGGATGATCAGAGATGAGATTTAGCAAAGCAGAGATCAGAGTGAATAAAGTTTCATAACCCACAGAAAGCTATTTTTAACCAACATTTTTCTTTCCCCTAAGCAGAAACTGCAAAGAAACACAGGCGGATCGCAAATCAGGGTGCTCACAGCAAGGCCAGTCATTTTGAACAAAGCAAACTCAGAGTTGGTGCCTTTTAATGCAGTTTAACAGCAAGCACTTCAACGACAACAGCCAGCTGAACCCTGTTATGTTCAGATCTATAAGGTGGTCTGCAAGTGCAGAAGGTGCCCATGCAAATTTCCTTTTGATGCATAGATAAATGTGGCAAATGATATGTGGTTATTCTTTATAAACCACAAAAAGCCATGATTGCATCTGCCTGCCACCAAGAGAAGCCTTACTTGTCTTGAGACCTGAAAGTACCTTATGTTCACAGCACAAAGCATGCTCATTCTCAGAAATTAAACATTTTAAAAGGTCTTATGCTTTTTAAAAATGCAGCTAATGATATTTAACTGTCCTGCTCTCTCCCCCCCCCCCGGTTCTTGTTCTTATGGATGAAAAATATCAGAGAGAACCAAAACAGTTCACCTGAAACAAACCTTCACAGTACCAGTCACAAAAATGAAGAGGAAATGGTTCATCCCTGACCCTCTTCATCTAATAGCCCCAAATCACACACATTGAGAACTGAAGACTTTGCTCAGTTTCCTGTTCCCACATTCAGTTTCTATGAGACAAGGATTTCATGCAAGGAGCAACAGTTTCCACAGCAAAACAGAGCCATCCACCTCGGAATACTTAATACCCTTCCACACTCTTTGGACAGTTCCCTGGACAGAGACCGGGCAGGAAAGGGCTTCAGTCCTTTTAGATTGATCCAGCTATTTCTTACTCTGGAAAGATTCTTTAGTGGTTTAGGAAAAAAACAGGGCCTACATTTTAATTCCCCTAGCCTGAGACTCTAGCTTAAAAATGTTTCAGTCTAAACTCATCAAAATTCATTAATAGTTTGAGTGAACTGCAACCACATTTTACAGCAAATAAACTAGTCTGAAGGAAAGAATAAATCTCTTGCTGCCCACAAGCCTGAGAATCTATTTCAAATATGTTTTTGTCTCTGTGTTTCCTTTTGTGATTTGCCATCATTTATAAACCCTGTTTAATTGAACTCAATGCCAGTCGTAACAAACATTAGAAGATGCTGTTAATTCCTGGAGATCAGTGGTTAGAGAGACACCCCTCACATACCTTTATGGAAAGGTAGTCTTCTACAGAAAAGTTAATAAATTCAACATTTCAAAGTATTAAGTGTTTCCATTCAAACTCAATGTAGATTTGACTTTTCATACTTTAAAGAAAAAGGACCATCATAATTAATCTGAGAATTTAATATATTTCTCAAAGAATGTATTTCATTTCATTTAACAGAAACCAAAGTTAGATGAACAAATGGACTGTGGCTTCTACCTACCCTCAACATATCACGATCTACTGACATTTTTGGCCCCTAGAACCCTATTGTAACTTCATTGAAATCTTACTACTGTTTATAGCAGCCATTGGATCAATGTTCTCTCTTTACTGCTTTCTCTCATGATAGATATGACATTTCTGTAGCACATTCCCTGTTCAAGATCAAGTTTGAAACTGTCCTCTACTGTAGGCCAAATTAGCCCACACAATTTAACCTTGCAGCACGGTGCAACAGAGATCAAGTATTTCTTCAAAGGGAGGAAGAAAAAAAAAGAAAAGCACTTGAATGGTTTTAGTTCAGGCTACATAAGAAAAGGAAGCTTCTGTATCGAGTGTATTTTGAGAGGGTTTATATGGCTTCAAATCTAATATTTTAATATAGTCATAATAAATACTTTTTTTAAAAAAAAGATAAATCCTTCTAACCTCTTCTAATACAGGCATTAGAACATTTCACATTTCATGAGGTCAGAACTGGAAGGCTCTGTGAGAACAAAGCTTCATTGTAATTAGTTGCAAATGCAGATCTGGCTGCTCTCTCTGCTAGACCATTACATCTGGACACAATCAGATGCTCTGAAAAGCATCCCATCCTCATCTACTGAGCCACAGGTGAACTTTGAACAACAACCTGTAGATCCATGGGAAAGGCACTCCGCTTTAATTTCTCAGTTTCCATGCTGTAAAGGCTGGCCTGCAGTGGGTGACATTGGCAGCTCTGGCTAGCACAGGTGGTCTCAGGCCAGCCACACCTCACTTGACCTTTCAGCTCCAAGAACCACTTGGCCAGATTCTAAGGAACTGTTTGCCTGCTTATGAGGTGAGCCACATCTTTCCTAAGGTAGGAGGCACTCACTATCACATCCCAAGGCTCCCTCTCCATGCATACTTTCATTCTTCAGCATTTAACAGGAAAATAAACGTTAGAATAACTGCTTACTCAGTGTGGGCTATACTGCATGAAAGCCTTCTCCTCCTGTGTCTGTAGTACTGAAAGAGTACTACAGCAGAGCAATCGCTTCAGATTGCATTGCACAACCTTGTCACCCTCCTTGAGTTCTCCCTCCCCTTCAGCTCTCCACCCTCTGCTTTATTTTTAAATAGAAAACACCCCTCCTTTCTCCCAGCTGATTTGATAACTGAATAGGGCTGATTGAACCTTATAATGTCTCTACTGTGTTGTATTAGTGACTTACAAAACAAGAGAGGACAGTAATTTGTGCTATTAATATGGAGAACAACAGTAGAACACCCTCCTCCTTTGAGCAGCAAATTGAGAGTTTTCAGCTGGAAGCTCTTATAGTCTCAACGAGTTCCTTATCTGCCTTTGTCCACAGTTGCTGATGAGAGCTAAACTCTTGCATCCATTCCAGCAAATTACATGAGTTTAATCAAGTGGCTGTGTGATATATTTGGTGACAGCAGATTTAGTTACCCTGCTGTGATAACGGGTTGATCAATGTACTATTATTCTTTCCTTTATTGGCTTTTCTTTCTTCCCAGCAAGCATAATACTACAGTATCACAGACAATTTTCTACACTTGAGAACTCACCATCCACTTCTAAATCCAAAGACAATATTTCCTGCTTCAGCAATAAAGGCATATGTTGCATGGTTTTCTAGCAATCCTTTTATTTTCACAAAATTGAATTGTTACTGCATTGAACTTCACATACTGGCCACCATTATCTGGAGACTTCTTCCTTATTTTTTCTCTAAATAGTTCAAAGCAACTGTCTTCTTTGAACAATAGTCCAAGAATTCCTGCTTGATGGTCTTCCAAAAGAGAAAAACAAAACAGTGGTCTTTTGCCCCACTGCTTTCCAGCCTTTGTCAATCCAGTTGTTGGTCCAAGACCAGGCTAATGACATGAACTTCAGTCATAGGCCATTGTACTGTCTTTCCCAGCAAATCCAGGGTTAGATGACACAATATGGCTCCTGTTCAGCAATCAGATCAAACATGTTTTTGGTAAGCTTCTGTAAACTTGTTAAAAAATACATTTTCTATGTACTTACCCATTTGAAAAATTGTTCCTAGAAGTTGAAAATTTTTATTTCAAAATGACTCATGCAATGTTCATTGCTACTACTAGTAAATCACTTTGTTCTTCAACTCACCTAGGAAATACCCTCCTACACTGTGAAATGCCATCTGATACCTAACGGGGCAACAAGACAGGGCAACAATTGCCTGGGTTCTTTCATTTTTGTGTTTTGGGGTTTGGGTGGGGTTTTTTTAGTTTTTGTTTGTTAGGGGGTTTTTTGTGGGTTTTGTTTTTTGGTTTTTGTGGGTTTTTTTGTTTGATTTTTTGTTTTTGTTTTGTTGGGGTTTTTTTGTTTTGTTTTTTAAGGTGTCCTATCCCAGTTCACTTTGGGATTATTACAAGAATGCAACACTTTGGAGGAAAAGGGCAGACTTCTGATTACAGATGAGTCTGCGCTGTCTGTAGAACTTGCCCTGCCATTCAGTGTGCTGTTATACATTAAAATGTGTATTAAATATAACTTTACACTTAAAAGTAATTGAAGTATCAGAAAAGCAAAACTCCCCTTCAAGCTTTTTGCTTTTACTGCCGTTTTCTGTCTTACTAAGCAATGTCTTTATCATGATGTCATTTCTTCTAAGGTAGTGATTGCAAAAACTGCAGAAATCATTCATCTACAGTAGAAGTTTGGAGTGAGCACTTAACGTTGGAACTTACCTTTACATTTTGATTATAACATAAAATGGCCCATATGGCATAAATATCTTCTAGTGAAACGGGACTTCATGAATTTATATCAAATGTGACAAGGGTAAAAAGATCTCAAGAGGAAATGCTGTGATAATGGTCTTTTAATAGACCTAACAGAAAAACTGGCTAACTCTTACCATAGCTGAGCAAATAAAGGCACAAATCAATGAGAAAAGTTGCCAGTTAAACAGAAAAGAATCCAGAGCAAAGTTCATATAATAAAATGATCTGCCTTCAAACGAAAGTTAAAAGACAAAATTCTCAGCAAGACAAACCTAAGGGCAATAAATTAGAATACAAATGAAGACATCTACATTAGTGGATGTGAGAGCTCTTAACTGGCTTAATGACTGAAAGTGCAGAAAACAGTTCACACAAGTGGCTTGGAAAAAAGGGGTGGGGTGTTTTTTGTTTTTTAAAAACAATATAATTTTATTTACCTACTATGAAATTACTTCAGTGTATGCAAAATTCAAATCTGTGTTCATCAAGGTATTAAAATACCCATTTCTTAAGGACATAACCTGTCGTTTCAATTAATAAGTGATAAAAATACTTCTGAACTCATGGTCTGTGTTATTGGTTCTGGAGTCACACATTTATTTCTCTGGTGCAAACCTGCTCTAGGGAAAGAAATGAACTGACTGGATACCACTAAAAGGACTAAAACTTCATTTTTAGTTAGCTTGAAAAAATCTCCAAAATGTTATTCAGAGTTCTCATTTCTTTTCTTCAATAGTCCTAACACAGACCAACAGCTTCTACATTACCAGCAGTTTTGAATCTTCTTCTTGTGCATCATCTTTAGACCTCAGCAGCTGAAGTCAAAATGTTGTGCTCCAGCGAAAGGCACAAGATCTTTATACGTTGAACAAGACTTCTGTAGTCAAGTACTCTTTAAAACACGATCCAGGTGTAGGGATACTATTTAACGAAATTGTTATATCTGAAATAAAGCTAATATCTTTGTTTTCTGAGATTAGTTTGATTTCATAACTATGCTACCTGTGAAGTTTAGTGTTATACAAACAATACAGTGAAAACATAATCCCATAGAACAAGAGCACTTCATCACTGGTCTGTTTAAAATCACTAAAGCAAACACCTCTTGATGGCATAAATATGTCATAAGAAACAAAAAAGATAAAAAAAGATTAAAAGCTCATAAACACGTGGTACTACACACCAAAATCCGAAAACAAATGTCCAAACATTAAAGTGTGAACATTCAAAAATAGCGTAATTTCTCTGATTTAATTCAATCAATAAATAATCTGCACTTTTTATGTAGAAGGTAACACACGTACCAGCCGATACATTCATGCACGTATTGCGGACACCTACTCTAAAGTCCTCCGTGCTACACCAACTGATCACTTTCAGGTCTACAAAAAATGTCCTCCTTTGAAAGCTGTGGTGGTCACAAATTAAATCCTCTCATTTTCTAGTAAAGCAAGGCAGAAACTACAACCTTTTGCTGTGGAATTTAGACACATTTTGCTGCATAATAAGCTAAGGCCTTTATTTATATTATTCTCTTTTCTATATTTCGTATGCAATAGTAGGCAATAGCTTTGGCATACATGAAAAACAGTGTGCAAGACATCAGAAAACCAAACAGAACTGTATCCACTGCTCAGTCATAACTAGACAGGTAAAAATCCCTATCAGGTTTGCCACTTCAATTTCTTTTTCATTGTAGCAGAATGTGGGTGGGAGAGCAAGTGACAGACTAGGACTACACAGAGCCAGAGATCTTGCAGAAAGAGAAGAGCATAAACTTCTACTTACTCAAATTCTCTTTTGTTCCAGGCAGCATTACATTCAACAAGTCACATCAGAGAAAATGCAAGAAATGTCAGTTTAAAACTGACGTTGCTATGGTCAGGCTTAGCACACAATGCACTCTATCAGTGAGTGTCTTATGAAGCAAGACACTATTTCAGTTCCTCCTGATGTAAATTAAACTAGTGTATACAACTGAATTAACATCTGCTCACACACTTCTACATACTGAAAAGGTGGCTGATTTTGCTGACTAAATGATTCATTTTGAAGTATTCTGACATGTAACTGTTAAGGAGCATGGTAATGCTTATAATTGTGTCTTGAAGTTCTTGTTTTGTTTCCAACCTCCTACTCTTTCTCCTGTATTTCTTCTAACAGCCACACTCTAAAGTTCCAAAGCAGATTTGTAAACTTCTAGAGAGAAGGGAGAGGAAAAGTGAGAAAAGTGAAGTTCTCAGTTATGTGATCACCACAGACCACAGGTCCTGAAACAATAAAGCCCAATGAGAGAATCTCTGCAAAATGAAATGCAGCTGCAATATAATGACCAGAAAAAAAGATTCAGGAGTTATTGCAGCAAAAACCCCTGAAAGCCCTCATCAGAATGAGCCACAGGAAGCTGTTAATGCCTTTGGATTACACTGGCAGTTGCAGTTGAAATAGGTAAAAGCAAAAATTCTACTCTTAAAAAAAAAAAAAAACAACACCCACACAAAAAACACAAACAGAAAACAACTAGATGTTCACCAAAATATTGCACTGTAGATAATTAAAAGATCATAACCGTGTCTCAATTATCTGTGTAGTAAAACCATGTGGCTGAAATTTACCATCAGGTTTGCAGGGCTCTTCACTAGCTCAGGTCCCACAGGCTTCCTTCAGCATGGAGCTCTGCCCAGCAGCACCCCAGGGACGCAGCCACCAGCTTTGCCAGAGACCAGAGATGTGCAGCAGCGAGCAGAGTGCTGCTGCCTCGGCTGCATTCCCAGCCTGCTTCTGGGCAACAAAGCCTACGGGAAGTGTCACAGCACTCTTGGTGTGACTTTGAAACCACCTTTCCCAAAGAAAAGTTCACCAACCATGTCAACTTTCATGGTGTAACTTTAAACCGCATACTGCAGCTGTTGAGTAACTCTGGTTTTGCTCTTTGATTATCTTGTCAATGGAAAAACACAACATACATTACAACCCACATTAGAATCAAGCCTTGTGCTCAGAACCACCTCCGGGCCGTCTAGGCAAAGTTTTAAACTGCATTACACCAACAGGGCCACAAAGACATAGTTTTAGAGAATACAGCTAGAAATGACAGGTTAACTGAAACAAAAGCAAAGGTTTTACCTGAAATGCTGAAATATAAAAAAATTAAGTTATAGATCTAATGACTCAAATTTCAGGACACTGCTGCACATGTGTATCAGCTGAAAAGAAGCAGAGCAGACACTTCTGAACTGCCAACCAAGCTTTCTTTTTGCTCAAGGAAGTATATTCGTCATTGGTTCAAGCTCTCCATATACATTCTATATTTGGACAGAAGTTGCACTTCGGGTGTTTTCCTATTCTGCAGTACCATCTAGTGACATTGCAATGAACGGGAATTGAGCTTCACTGCAGTGCTACTTTTTGGTGGTGCAATTATTGGACTAAATTCTGCAACTCCCACTTTGACCATTGCTTTCCTGGCTTGTTATGAGCCCCATAAAAGAAAAGCACTTTCTGCCTGCTTTCTGGCTGAAAGGAGAAGACTTCAATGAATCTACAGGTGTGAAACCCATCCTTTTTGAAACTAGCTTTAAAATAAAATGCAGCAATTAGCAAGGCACTTATGGCAATCTAGTGTCACTACCTATTAGGCAACTCTGTAAAAGTATCTCAGCTGTGGGGGGGGCAGAATCTAATAAACTCTGTCACTGATGAAGGTAGCTGCTTCCCTGGTTCCCAGGTCTCAGCTGAACCTGCCCTCAGAGGCATTCTTTGGAAATCTAGACAGTGAAAAATTATTTCTAAGCACATCCCAATATTCTCTTCTGTATTGAATACAGATGTTCTCAAAGTGCTAAAACAGTGACCACTACCAAGAGTTAGAGGACTGTATTTGTTGAAAAAATACTTTAGACATTGTTCCTACAGAGCAAAATAAATGCTTCATTTGTAGGCTGCCTTATCTCAGCTTTACTGGGGAGATTGAGAGAGACAAAGATAACGAGTTTTCACAATGTCACAAAAGGTAAATAAAACCTTAAACTATAAAATAAAATCCTTTGTTACAAAAAGTTTTAACACCACTTTACATAAAACCCCCATCAATCTGGATTTAATAAGTGCTTTTTTTTCCCCAAAAGCTGTCATTAACTCAGCTCACAAAAAAGCTCACATTCTCAATCAGAGCTTTCAATACCTATTCCTAGTTACAATACCAAATGCTACAACCAAAAAAAAAAAGATAAACAGGTTTTGTATATTTGTCTGGTATGTTTGTTCATGATACAGACGGTGTAGCATTAAGACTTATTTCACACTATGATGATTCATGCATTAAGTTGTAATTTATGTCTGACGCAGAGAGAGAATTTGTGTGCAATATCTAGCTTAAAAAAATATAAGCAGAATTATAAGCAGTTGTGCTTTTTTTAAATTTCCTTAGCAATTGTTCAAATCATCTATCCTCTGGGCAGATAAAAGAACTTATTGAAATAAACTGTGATCAGCGCCAACGCTGAACAGCCACCTATCTGCACCTTTCATCAAAAAGAGACAGGCAAAGTTGTTATCTGTGCCGGTATAAGGCAACAAGAAAAAATATCCCTTGTGCAGCTAGTGACTTTGACTCTTTTCAGGAGTTTCAGGGCAGCTGCCCTCTGCATGAACATCTCTGAACAGATGACATCAAAACACTGCGGCATGAACAAGATGATGCCACATATCATCATAAAGTACATCAGTTCATCACATCTTATCATAACACACATCAGTATTCAAGGCTTTCATCTCCATGCTTTTTGAAAGCAGACCACTTTCTGTAAGGATATAGTATTTTTCACTAGGAAGGTGGTGAGGCCCTGGCACGGGTTGCCCAGAGAACCTGGGGCTGCCCCCTCCCTGGAAGCGTTCAAGGCCAGATTGGACGGGGCTTTGAGCAACTTGGTCTAGTGGAAGGTGTCCGTGCCCATGGCATGGCAGTTGGTACGAGGCGATCTATAAGGTCCCTTCCAACCCAAGCCTATAAAACTGATTCTATAAAACTTGAATCAAAGTTATCTAATAAAGGATTGGGCCCTGAATAAGAAGTTTCAGTAAATACATGTCCATAATTCTGATGTTAAATCAGGTACAAAACACTACAATACTGTCAGAAATTCTTGGCACCACTTAATTTTGTGGTCTTTGCATTCAGTAGAAAGCCTGCCATTGTCTTCAGCAGGAGCAAAGAAACGGAATAAAGTCAAATTAAAATCTTTTGAAAAGCCTACAAGCACAAGCACTGTGGTCTGGTTGACTAATAAGCTTCATGAATGTAAATTCAACCCCAAACAAACCTACTCTGCAGCACCATCTAGTGATGCTACATGGGTTTCACAGTAAACCAGTACTGCAAAACAAATTTTAACATTAATTGTAGAAATTTATGTTTATTCATACATTGCATGCAGCTCACTGATCACTTGAGAAGCATTTTAACCAACAAGTTTATCTATATAAGATATAGAAGACTAGATGACCCATAGAGGTCCCTTCCAACCTCTAACATTCTGTGATCCTATATGCAAAACAAAACCCAATACATCCATACCACTGTTAGAAAGAACTTAACAGTCCATAGAAGGATTATGAAGTAAGCCAGAAATAGTGTTGGCAACATTAACTGTAAACAGAAACTCGAAAGTCACAGTTAAAATGTGGATTGGCCAAAGCAAGAGAAAATTCTTTTATTGCAATATTAAATTCAAAATTGTGTCAAATATTTGAGAAAAGTCTTAATTCTAAAAAGTTTCAGATTCCAGGTAACTTATCGTATTAGCAATTCTAGGAACACAGATGCCACTCAACACTTTTGAAACTTTCTCCTTCAAGGAGGGCTCAGACTGATGTTTTAATTTGGGTACTGGGGGAAGGCAGGCCTTTTTCCACAATGAGTTTTTACTATATATAACAGCGTTTGTTACTGCTATATTAGAATCACTCAGTCCTACCTCAGGACAGCCTTCTTCTGACATGATTACACTACTCCAGTGACAGATTTCTAGCAATTAAGAATAAAGAGAAGTGGCAGACTGCTTTAACAGAATTCTCTCTTCAGTGATTGCTGCAGTTGCAGGAGACATACTTAGAAGTCAAACAATAGGAGTTAAAGTGACTCTCCCTCAAGAGGAAAAATAGAAGACAGCAATGCCTATTGCCTGACTAAATGAGACTTGAGCTTTGGACCACAAAACCAACCACAATGCACATTAACTTCTGAAGAACCACCATGAACCAGTGAGTTCTAGTAGCATTGAACCACTCTGAGGAAGTTTTAATTCATTATCTAAAGTATGAAATTTTCTTCCTTATTCATTAACTGCTTATATACTACATATTTGTAATCCAATAGCTCTGTTTACTTCCTGTTGGATGCTATACTGATTGATTTGGGACCTCAAAAAGCATCAAGAAAGAATTTAACTAAAAGGAAGCTAGTTTACGTTGAAGCACTTCAGTTTGCAAAATAATCTCACAACCTGCTTCAGATGGAGATAGCACCTTGCAGAATCCTCAGAGCTATTCTTTGCACTGATACAAAGCGTTCTGCTGGATTTTGAGAAAGACCCCCCAAAAAACAGGAAAGCAAAGCAAACCCTTTACCAATGCTAAGTGGAAAAATTTTTGACCGCACTACAGTACCACATGTTTTCTCTAGCTAACAAAAACAGTACTAGTTTTCCCCTGCATACCCTTTCCTCACAGAATTTTGAGAAAGCAAGCTAAGGAACACATGCAGCTGTAACGCACAATCCATGTTATGTTAGAAGCCTGCAGAAAGTCTCAAACCATACAGTCCTGATGTCATCTTCAACCTTCCAGAGAAGTCTAGAGATTCAAAAGAAATTCTCACACCACACAAAAAAAGAAAAATCTCTGAATGGACCAAGGTCTAATAGCATTGCTATCTCCCCTTATCTTACTTGCTACTGCTCAAGTTTGCTCAATAATAGATAGTCACTTTTATCCCTGACCTTATATTTGCATCAAATGTTTTCTAACCATTACTATATTGGCATTGAAAGCATTAATACAAGCAAACTTTACTTTTGTACTTAAATAGGTCTTTATTAAAAGGAAAGGTTAAAAGTTATTCATATTTTCTGTGTTTTGAAGCAAACTGAAGGCTTCAAACATTCTTCCCTTGCCTCTAACTTACTATACATTTTCAGATACACACAGTTATCACATCACAAGATGGTGCTTTCTTCGTGCTGCTTATTTTCCCTGTGCAATTACAAAAGATGCAAAAAACAGGCAGGATATGGTATTATTTAGGCACAGTACAAGAGATGCTTAGCAGAAAATTCCCCCACCATCTCTCTCATGGCTTCTTATGGTATCTCTAGAAAGTCAGTCACACATTACAGCTCTCCAGATTTACAGAGTTATTGATTACCCACACAGGTACAACCTCCGCACCTGCATTTTTGCCTGCCTTTCCCTGGGGAGTGCTAATTCCCACCCTTGCTACTGCATCCAGCTGCCTATTTTGAGGATTCCCCCTCCCTGCCCATCCTCAAATCCATTCAAAACAATATTTAGAATACACTAGAGCGGAATAGACCACAAGCAAATGACTTCCCTGTTGTAAAGACACAACTTCTGAAACTTGTGCTAAGACAATATAGTAACAACTGCTGAAGTGGCACCACCACAAGGTTCAAAAGAGTTAAGTTTTATGTAGATAATCAGAATCAAATAATAGGGCACAGTGCATCATTCTGACTCCTGGTCACAAGACCTGCTGCACAAACTGAACAAGTCAAGCATAATGAGGACAGCTCAAAGGAAAGTCACCAGAAAACCTCACACCATACGTTTGTTGTTCTACTTTTATCCTTTAAGAATGTCTTAGTACATCTTATAAACTCTGGAAAGAAAGAACTCATGGCAGACTTATAACACCAGGGGTGAGATTGACAGCCCAGCTCAAGTGTGTTTACACCAATGCACGTAGTATGGCCAATAAACAGGAGGAGCTGGAAGCCATTATACAGCAGGACGGCTACGACTTGGTCGCCATCACAGAAACGTGGTGGGACAACTCGCATGACTGGCATGCTGTCATAGATGGCTACAGACTCTTTAGGAAAGACAGGTCAACAAGGAGAGGTGGGGGAGTTGCTCTATATGTGAGGGAGCAACTGGAATGCATTGAGCTTGACCTGGGGGCAAGTGAAGAAGGAGTTGAAAGCTTGTGGGTTAGAATTAAGGGACAGGCTCACACGGGTGACATTACGGTGGGTGTATACTACAGGCCACCTGACCAGGAGGAGGAGGTTGATGAAGCCTTCTACAGGCAGCTGCAAGCAGCCTCACAGTCACAGGCTCTGGTTCTCATGGGGGACTTCAACCACCCTGACATCAGCTGGGAAGACCATACAGCTAGGCAGGCGCAATCCAGGAGGTTCCTACAGAGCATCGATGATAACTTTCTGATGCAAGTGGTGGAGGAACCAACAAGGAAAGGCGCGCTGCTGGACCTCGTGTTAACAAACAAGGAGGGACTGGTGGAGGACGTGAAGGTTGGAGGTGGACTCGGCTGCAGTGACCATGAAATGGTCGAGTTCAGGATCCTGCGTGGAGGAAGCAGGGCGATAAGCAGGATCAAAACCCTGGACCTCAGGAGGGCTGACTTTGCCCTCTTCAAGGAGCTACTGGGAGGAATCCCGTGGGCCAGGGCTCTCGAAGGCAGGGGGGTCCATGAGTGCTGGTCGCTTTTTAAACAACACTTCTTCCATGCACAGGAGCAATGCATCCCCCTGAGAAAGAAATTTAGCAAAGGAGGCAGGAGACCTGCATGGTTAAACAAGGAGCTTCGAGCGGAGATCAGGCAGAAGAGAAAGGTCCATGGAATGTGGAAAGAGGGACAGGCCACTTGGGAAGAGTACAGAAACGTGGTGAGAGCATGCAGGGATGCGACGAGGAAGGCCAAGGCTCACCTGGAATTGAAGCTGGCAAGGGATGTCAAAAACAACAAGAAGGGCTTCTTCAACTACATCAGCAGCAAAAGGAAGGCTAGGGACAACGTGGGGCCGCTGCTGAATGAGGCGGGTGTCCTGGTGACGGAGGATGCGGAGAAGGCAGAGCTAATGAATGCCTTCTTTGCTTCAGTCTTCAGTGCTAAGACTGGCCCTCAGGAATCCCAGGCCCCGGAGGTAAGAGAAGAAGCCTACAGAGAGGACGACTTTCCCTTGGTCGAGGAGGACTGTGTGAGGGATCGCTTAAGCGATCTGGATGTCCACAAATCCATGGGCCCCGATGGAATGCACCCACGAGTGCTGAGGGAGCTGGCGGATGTCATTGCTGAGCCACTCTCCATCATCTTTGAGAGGTCCTGGAGGACAGGAGAGGTGCCCGAGGACTGGAGAAAGGCCAATGTCACTCCAGTCTTCAAAAAGGGCGAGAAGGAGGACCCAGGGAACTACAGGCCGGTCAGCCTCACCTCCATCCCGGGAAAGGTGATGGAGCAGCTTATCCTGGAGGCCATCATCAAGCAAGTGGAAGAAAAGAAGGTTATCAGGAGTAGTCAGCATGGATTCACCAAGGGGAAATCATGCCTGACCAATCTGATAGCTTTCTACGATGACATGACTGGCTGGGTAGACGAAGGGAGAGCTGTGGATGTTATCTACCTTGACTTCAGCAAGGCTTTCGACACAGTCTCCCATGATATCCTCCTGGGGAAGCTGAGGAAGTGTGGGCTGGATGAGTGGTCGGTGAAGTGGATAGAGAACTGGCTGAATGGCAGAACTCAGAGGGTTGTCATCAGCGGCGCTGAGTCTAGTTGGAGGCTGGTGACAAGTGGTGTCCCTCAGGGGTCAGTACTGGGCCCAGTCTTGTTTAACTTCTTCATCAACGACCTGGATGAAGAGTTAGAATGTACCCTCAGCAAGTTTGCTGACGACACCAAACTGGGAGGTGTGGTAGACACACCGGAAGGCTGTGCTGCCATTCAGCGTGACCTGGATAGGCTGGAGAGCTGGGCAGAGAGGAACCTGATGAGGTTCAACAAGGGCAAGTGCAGGGTCCTGCACCTGGGGAGGAACAACCTCATGCACCAGTACAGGCTTGGGGTGGACCTGCTGGAGAGCAGCTCTGTGGAGAGGGACCTGGGTGTCCTGGTGGACGACAGGTTAACCATGAGCCAGCAGTGTGCCCTGGCTGCCAAGAAGGCCAATGGGATCCTGGGGTGCATCAAGAAGAGTGTGGCCAGCAGGACAAGGGAGGTTCTCCTTCCCCTCTACACTGCCCTGGTGAGGCCTCATCTGGAGTACTGTGTCCAGTTCTGGGCTCCCCAGTTCAAGAAGGATGAAGAGCTACTGGAGAGAGTCCAGCGGAGGGCTACAAGGATGGTGAGGGGACTGGAGCATCTCCACTACGAGGAGAGGTTGAGGGAACTGGGCTTGTTCAGCCTGAAGAAGAGAAGGCTGCGAGGGGACCTTATAAATGCCTACAAATATCTGAAGGGTGGGTGTCAGGAGGATGGGGCCAAGCTCTTTTCAGTGGTGCCCAGTGACAGGACAAGGGGTAATGGGCACAAACTGAGGCACAGGAAGTTCCGTCTGAACATGAGGAGGAACTTCTTCTCTCTGAGGGTGACGGAGCACTGGAACAGGCTGCCCAGGGAGGTTGTGGAGTCTCCTTCTCTGGAGATATTCAAGACCCGCCTGGACAAGGTCCTGTGCAGCCTGCTGTAGGTGACCCTGCTTCGGCGGGGGGGTTGGACTAGATGACCCACAGAGGTCCCTTCCAACCCCTACTATTCTGTGATTCTGTGATTCTGAACACTTTGCAGGGGAAATTAGATAATTATGTTTCAACTTCTAACATAAGGGCTAAAATTACTGGAAACGCTGACCACACATCAGTGCAGCCACACTATTAGGCTCTGGTAATTTTCATCCCAAGTGAAAAATAAACAGAATGATGTCTCTTTAAAGTACTTTTTAATTATGTACTGCCATATTGTATCCTACTGTAGATTAGAGAAACAACAGCCAAGTACCTCTCAATTAGGTGTTTTAGTATAAATGCAGAGTGGGAGCAACATAATCACTAATTTATCCCCAGAAATTATTTTAAAAAAGAAATTAAAGCAAATTTGCTAGAAAGAAAAGGGACTCTTTCCTTCGCAGTCTGCCACCTCCCAGAAAACGCTGGCAAAACCATTAACATGGGACCAAAAGAGATACTTGGTTTCTGCTTTGTGCCATTGAGTTTCTAAGATCCATCTCTGTGTTACAACGAATTGAACTGACTGAGGAGAAGGCAGGAAAGCAAAGGAAAAATGCAACTAATGTTGGCTGATGACTGAATAGTTCATGTATTTATGAAATACAGCCCAAGATCTCACCTGTTCAATAAAATCCTTTATATGCTATTCACACACAAAAAATAAACAAACAAACTGTGTATATTTTATTTCATTTCACGATGCAAGTTACCTAATGCAGCTTCTACCAACACTTAATGTGCCTATGCAGATACACAAAGGTCAGAGATCCTGACTATGATTCTTCTCAGAGGGTTTTCTACCTCCTGCTTCTCATACTAACTTGAAATATATTGGCAACACATTAAACATTGCAGTGTGTAGCCCTTTCAGAACAAGGTTAATTAAAAACATATATAGTAGGTAAGTCCTGCTTTCAAAACTGCTCAACTCAACTACAGGCAGCTTTGAATCTCTGCAGCAAGACACCAGGTACAATCAACAGCCTCACAAGCCATTATTGGTCCTTCGGTCACTGGGAAATACAGTGCCTCCCACCCCAGCCCTACCTGCCTGTCCGGCAGCAAAACAGGCAAGTGCTCATCATGCAAAGCTACATCAGAAAGAGCTACGGAGAAAGGAGCAGCAACAGCTCCAGAAATTGCAAGCAGCAGTGGAAGAACAAAGTAAGCAGTAAGACTAAGAAAGAAGCTCTATAAATACAAACAATACAAAAAATATCCTAGCTGAAGAATATATCTTCCTCAGGCCATAGTTAACAAGCCGCCTTCTCCTGCCCTCCCCCAAAACAGTCAATGGTGCAGGTTTTTGGGTAAACACCAAATAGCAGTAATGATCAACAAAAATTTGGAAGAGACAAAAATCAATCTGGGAAGAAAAACCAAACCGCTGTGAAGATAGAGTGATAAGGTAATTTCAAAAAACCATTATTTTCCTTCTCAGCATTTGAGTCGGAGCAGAAGGACCTCATCACCACAACACAAGGTATTTTTACAGCCAGAAATAGTTTTGTACTATTTCCTCTGCCTTCGGCCTCTAGAAGCTGGGAAGGGATATCAACATTCATCCTAGCTTTTGCTCAGGTCTGGCTAAGCTTCATCAGTCCCATCTGAAGAACCAAATCCCACATCGACCCAGAGCCCTCAGGACCAGTTCCCTCACTGTCCATCAGTGGGATCAGTGACAATGACCTCCGTGAGCATCAAAACAAGTCTTACAGCCCTTTCTGTCCACCATACTGCTGCAAGGAATATCTGTGTCTCCAGGGATACTAGAAACAGGCAAAAATAACCATAATGGTCTCAAAACAGATCATTAGCAATGCTACAGCTAAAAACGTGATGAACACTAAAACACTAGACTTCTGAATTTAGAAGTCTTGACTGTTTTAGTACACAGGTTCTAAAAACTGGCCAAAAAAAGAATTTTCACTTATCTTTATGAATATTTTTTTATACTATAAAGGTTTTGCCTTTTTTTCGACACAAAAGTACTTCGTATATTTTTTCTACTCCTGGTACCATTTATTTAGTGGAGCTTTTATTATTCTAGTAAAGCATATATTAACCCTTCCCTAGTAGCTTTCATCCAATTTATTCATCAGAATAACAGATCTGCATTTCAACAGTCATTTCTAGACAAGTTCCAGCATCAAGTTAAAATAATATATTAATAAAACCAAACTACAGGACAACTTGCAGAGAATATGAAGGGACAAAAGTCACTCTCCGGTGCAGAAAGAAAAAAACTCCGTTTCCTGCTGGCTCAAAGCCAGATTTCCACCTCCTGCTCAGTTCTTCAGTAAACCAGGCTCCAGGATAGGAACATGCTGTGTCTGTTGGAAACTGAAAACTGTACAAGAGCAGTTGTTTTGCAGATAGATGTTTCATAGCTAGAAAAGATTTTCCATCACTGAATCTCTTTCCTACTTCACCTGAAAAGACCTCAGATATAAGCAATTGCCATGTGTGACAAGCTTGAGCTTGTCTCTCCTTTTTTTCTTCCCCAGCGCTCCCCCAGCAGCCACCCGCAGGCAAGGGGATGGCAGCAGCATGCCACCTGCGCTGCCACCTCCCAGACTAGATCTGGCTTCTCACGCCATGGCTATTTGTAGTTACCAGATGCACTCAGCTGAATGCGACCCGACACAAGGCACTAAGGAGCTCCAATCCACTGTACTCTCCACTGCTTTTTCTCACCCCACTGCCAGTCAAAAGGACAGTATTACTCCTGAGTCCAGCCATGGGCAGAGAGTGATCCAAAAGGGGCAGGCAACAGCTTATTTAAACTAAGACATTTTTCTTCTTTGTTAGGTTTCCTGGAGTGACTGAAAGATGTAAAGAATGCTTTAAGCCTGAAGAGGATGGGAGTGGGTGAAAAGACTAAAGAAGAGCCACAAAAGTTCCTTTTTCTCCAGGGAAAAAAAATCTGTTGAATAGTGAATTTAACAGGGAGATGACACCATCCAACTGTTCAGTTGAGATCTGAACAACATCTTTAATGAATAAAATATTAGCACTAGAAAGCACATTTATACTCTCCTGTAAGAGAACTTATAAGCAAATCATAAACAAACTATGGCAACACAAAGCCAACGTACTTGTAAATATTCATGACATTTTCCATTCCACTTCATTTTCATCCAAAAATTGCTCAAGGGCTGAATCTTTTTTTGAAGACAGTTGCATTAAAATAAAAAGGAGTAAAGGTACAAAGGACAATCTCACCACGTGCAATCCTTCTTAATTATGAATTTCTGATATGATGGTTCTTTTTATGAAAAAAGGTAATGTCAGAATTAATTAGAATCCATACACTTTAATCCACTACAAGAAATTAATTCGTTGTACAAGTGCCTTTGGGATTGCCACTATCTCTAGATTTTTTTTTTTTTTAATTTCTTTAGTAATGCAGACATTTCCATGTGATTGCAAATGATGACAGGAAATGCAGGCCACAATAATGAATTAGTTTATCAGGGAAGAAGCAAGTAGCCTATGGATCACCACAGGTGTGATCTTGTAGCATTACTAGGTACAAAGGCCTGTTTAAATTCCTAACTGTTTTTGAACAAATGCTCAAAACCAGCATATTGCTATTGCTGGCAAAAGTCTCGCCTTGCCACAGAACACCAACTGCATCAGCTGCACAGCAACTTATATACTCCCTACATATTATTATAACCTCAGTAATTTTAACAGATTTATCTGAATGGCTGTTTTATCTTTATAATTTGCATACTGAGTATTTTCTCTTGACAGTGATTTCCCATTGAACATTACCATTTCGTTGTATTAAGCATACTGATAATTTCATGTTATAAATGACTCAATTTATCTTCTTCCCTTGCCATCAGCTATTTGCAAGCAAGAATGCTAGTGATATTCAGTAAATCCATTGTTGTTCTTTCATTTCATATTTAGGGTATTATTTCACACAGAGGAATACAACATTGCACTACATCAGACAGCCACCTGGGAGAATGAGACGAGTTTATGGAAAATTACCATTCCACAGGTTTGAACTACTGTTGCTTGGGAAATCCTTCGGAAAATTTCAGTTTGCAAGGCATTAACAGGAATGACACTAGGTATACAGCTTTACTCCAAGTTTCCAGGTAGTTTTTTGAACTGAAGAATCACCCATGGAACTAATAGTGCACAGTTTTCTCAAGCTTTGTAAAATCCCTTATCTACACTGGGTTAAGGATGCTGAATCAAGCCAAGGGGCCAGGCACCAGCACAATTTGATTGCAGCTGTGTTGGTACAAACTGACTGCATCGTGACCTTGTGCAGAGAGCTCCTCACATGACCATGCTCAGCACAATCCCACTGGTTGTTTTGTGAGCAACCTCCCATGCTTTCTTGGGCTTGTTTTATGAAAACAAGGTGTCAGAATTTTAATGTCCCATATATTCTCTGAGAGAGATAAAATGCGCTACTTTGGCAAGTCTTATTTGTAGCCATAAGACACTGAACAGAGCTGCCGTGCGGGCAATGCTGATGATCCAAAATGCCTCCAAAGGGGACAGTTGATGAAAGGGCTTGACAGGAATTTCCTGGTAGTTAAACACTTCCTTGTGGATATTAAGAGAAAAGAAAGGAAGAACAGCTCCAAACAAAAAACAAAATAGTCTGCAGATAAGTACCATAAAGAATTTTATCCGCACTGGAGTCATATGTTCTAGGGTAGCTCCACTGATTATTGCAACAGCAGAGCCTACAGTTTTAAAGAATTCTCAGATGTCAGATGCTATGGTTTAAAGAGTTTTGTCATAATAGCATGTCAATCCTCATTACCCTAGTCATTTTGCACTCTTCAGACAGCCACTGTATGGTGCTTCAGCTCAGTTGCAGGCACAAGAAAGAAAAGTTGTTTCATGTAGGGGTTTTTGAGGTGTGGGCTGTAGGTTTTGGCTGGTTGGGGGGCAGGGGGTGGTTTGTTTTGGGGTTTGTTTGGTGTTTTTTTTTTATGTTTCAGGGCCAAAAACTAAACAATTTTTAAAAAGCACAAAACACACTTCCACCTGAAGATTAACAAGAAATACCTTCCCATCTTGGTGATGTCACACTGAGCATTTTCAGGGTCACAGCTCGAGTCTCAAAAAACTGAGACATGTGATGAAACAGTAAGAGAGAGATCTCACAGAATAGACTGTGGTCATGCCAGTAGTTTCTGGGAGTAAACATATAATCTAGAACTGTTTGCTCTCAGAAAGAAAGCCAGAAACTAACAGTCACATTATAACAAGAGCTAATTTAACTTTTAAAAAAGTCATCAAAAACCAAAGCAGAGTATTTCTCTGTCTGTGCAGGAAGGCTGGACTCTCACATCACCTCAGTTACTCAAGATTCTTTTTACATAGGCAACATTAAACTTTTCCCTAGTTACATTAATAAAGTGAAAGAGACAGCAAGGGGATTAGTTACTATTAAGATTATTTATTTCTACTTATTTTCAGTCTGATCCAATGCTTGTTGAAATTCACAGGAATAAAATAAAGTTTCAGACTTTTTTTTTCTTACGTCTCTCAACCTCCTTAGCTTTCTTAGTTTCTTTTAATATTTACCTTTCTTAAGCACCCTGTTCTTAACTTTTCATGTTTGGACCTATTTCCACCCTTTGCGTAGCCTCTTCCCCTTGCCTCATACCGACTGCAGTGCAGCAGTTAAAAAGGGTCTAGAGGGAGTCCTAGGATGTTCTTAGGTCTCATCAACTGCATGCGGCTTAACTATCACCAACCTTAACTGAGGGGATGACTTGAACTGCAGGTTGTTCTCCCAACCTCCCACGCTGCCACTCTGTAGCAATTAGGAACATTCAAATTGAGAATTTAAAGCACAGTAAACTGGTGTATGACTAGTACATTACTGGCATAGCAGTTTATGCAAGCACAGCTACCTTCATCCCAGGTTTAAAACACCACCACCCCTTCCACCCCCCCCGAAAAAAAACCACCACCAAAAAGACAAGACAACCAGGTAGAAATGTTTAAGTTATCCTAGCCAATTTTCCTTGAATCAGGGATTGATCACACAAGCTACTTCACTGCAGGTTGGAGAGAACAGTAGTCTATTGCATTGGCATGACTGAATCTGGACAATTGCAGTCCACATCTGTGGTTAAAGCAGTACCTATTCGCTTACAATCATGTGATTCACCTACAGCTTGAAAATATTCTACATGGCAGAAGAGTTGCATGGACAAACACTATTTAGACCACAGTAAGTCATCTAATAAATTAGTTTACAGGTACACACAGCTCTTGCCCACTCATATACTGCAATATGCCCATCTTACTATACAAGAAACTAATTTAATACAGTTGCCATTAAAACAAAAATTAGGAATGAAAGGGGGTTTTCTTTTTTTCCTCTAATACGTACTGTAAATATTTTCCAGGGGCTGAATTTGCTCCTTATTTATTTACTTACTACTACCTATAGTGGTCCCCAAAGAGATCGTGTATTGTAGAACTTGTAATTTGCATTATTTGAACACATACTAGATTTTTTTTAAAAAAATCAGAAAAAGTTGACAAATAGCATTACTTCTACTTACAATCTGACTCTTTTTTCTATAGTTCAAATAACTCTTCCAGTATTCAGGCTACTCTAAGCTGTGAAGCTGTTGTTTTACAGCAAATGCCAGGCCTGTTCTGCAGTTTCTCAGCATGCCAGAGGAAAGTCTGTAGGTCAGTTTCGGCTATATTGTTCTGTTCCCAGCAGCAACCTTCACTGAAGGTCAGTCCATCCCTGTCAGGCTCCCACTTACATAGTTCTTAAAATTGTAGGTGGTTTGGATTTGCTATTTGTTTGTTTATAGTCCTTTTGTTTTTAGACCCAGTGGTTCTTCACTAGTGTGTACATAATACTTGCAGGAAGAGTTATTGTTATAGCTTTGCAAACTTTACAAAAAAATGTGAGAAAGTCCAAGAAAGAAGCAAATCCCATTTATTTGTGCTCTTTTATAAACAGGAAAATAACCTGACTTGCTGGGCTGCACATTCCAAATCTCCCCACCTTTTCGGTAATGCAAAGGAAAAAAAGGAGGGAGGGGGAGGTTGAACACAAGTACATGCTGAAGGGGAAACAAAGCATTTTTATTAAACATTTCATTTTTGCATACTGAGGTTTGCAAACAAAGAAGATTCAATACTAGGTCAAAAGACCCTTGCCATATGTACATATACCCATGCAATGCTTTCCATTGTAGTATAGTTATATGCTTCAAGAAAACTGTTTAACAGGCATCTTAGCTGCTCTCTTCAGCAATGACAATCCCAACGGCCATTAAAGGCAGGAAAATATCCGATGCTGTCATCCTATCTAAACAATGCAGCTTGGAAGAATTAAATTGCTTGGTGTTTTTCAAGCCTGCAGTAATGAAAATAGAAGTGTACCAAGGCACATCAGGGACATTGTTTACACTGCTTTTTAGGCGTTAATACAGTTTTTGATAATGCATGTTTCTGAATTATTCCATTAGAAACAAAGAGATGAAAAGTGCTGACATTTCAAAGTCATGTTCTTTTTTTTTTTAAAGTAAAAATCCCAAAGTACTAAACAATTTAAGAGAATACTGCAAATTAAGTGATGATGTATCATTAATAATAAGACATTTCTAACAGAACCTTGGTATAGCTTGTTTGTTTTTAAAAAAACACCTTGTTTTAGTGTTTGTCTCTCAACTCTCTTGTCTGTACACAGGTGAATGTTACTCGAGATCAAGCAATAGCAGCTCTCATTTCACTGGTTCCTAAATAAACTCCACTCCCAAAACAACTATGGGTCAGTGTTCACTCCTCCCCACCCACAACAATTAAAAAGGTCTTTACATAAGGACATAAGAGGAATATTTCAGTCTTGAACCCACATAAATCACTAAAGTCAGATTTATTCAACTACTGCAAGAGATTACTCAGTCCACAATACTGAAACCCCAAGAGTGTATGACCTTACAATGTTATTTTACCTGAAGAGACTATCGCTTTTAAACTGGAAGAAAGGCACAATTCAAGATTTTCAATATGCGCAAGAGTTCAAATAGTGAAGCTGAAGATCTTCCTTTTTTGTCAGGTTTGTGAATCTGCAACAGATCCCTGGAACTCCCGGTCATGTAAGTAGGCTTAATAGCTCTGATTAAGTTAACCACACAACTCAGTTTCTGGAAAGGAGTCAAACTTCTACGTTTAGCTGCTCCAGTGACATGGTACTAACACCATTCCAGGAGTTTCTCCAAGTCAGAGGAAGGATCTAAAACTCATCGTCTTTCATATACATGTATTTCACCACCAGCTGGTGTCACCACGCACCTTAAATTTATGCCAGGTTATTTCACACTTCTCTTGCTTTCCAGCAAGTCATAGGAGAAAAGAGTTTAAGGTTTAGAAATAAGAAGCACCAACACTGCATTTTATATACAATCAACTGACTGGCCGCATTTTAATTTTTAGAAGATCTAAATAAAGAGAGAGGGTTCCCCACAGAAATGAATTAAGACTTTTTTTACTGCCTTTGTACTTTATTATTTTCACATCCTTTTGTACATTGTTTGTACCTACAGCAATCCCCACAAAAATGGATTTATCCTTACGAAAAAATTCATTTTGAGCATAGTGGTTGCTATTTGCTTGTACTTGGAATCACACTTTTCTACCTCAGAACAGGTTGACTATGTGCGCTGAAGATTACTAACTTGTTTTTGTGCAAGAGAAGTATAAAGAAACCATTAGTTAGGAAGAAACATACAGGGAGGGAGAGAGGTTGGTTTGTCTTCTTAAAAACAATTCCTCACAGCAAGATAAGTTTCTTCCTAGGATATTTAAAAAACTGGCTGGTGAAATCCTTAGAGCCATCAGCAATTCATTTTTGAGAACTCAGGAGAGGTGGCTATACTACAAAAGATTAAGGAACAGCAAGTGTAGTGTGCCTATGGAAGAGGAAGAACTGGATAGTTACAGAGAAACAGCAGAACAAATAATGACTAGGTTTCACCAGACAAAGAACAGCAAGCAGGATTTATCACAAAGACATATGAAGTTAATCTAATCTCCTCCTGTAGACAGGTAACACACTTTATAAAAAAATAAAATACCAATAATGTTTTATCTACATCTTGACAAAAAAGCACTAAGCCGTATTAGAATTATGGCATCAGAACATCTTCCGAAGAATTGCAATATACAGTAGTCTATGTACACAGCAAGTCTTTCAGTGAAGATAACAGCAATTTCCTGCCAAAGAGAAAGGTTGCACTGAAGGGGAGTCCACAGCAGTGAATCCTCCGAGTCAGTCCTATCAAATACCATAATGAGGTGGTCAATGAACTAAGGATTTTGACTATTCAGTTTGCAAACATTACCAAAGCTGGAAGGGCCAGGAAATACAGTGGGAGCCTGGAGAGAAATCACAGTAATCTTAAATTGGAGATGTGCTCTGGAAAGACAGACGACCAATAAGTACAAGATTTCAGCAGAAACGATCAGCTACTGTAGTAAAACTGACATTGTTCTGGATGTTTTATGGCAACGCATCACTAACAGTTTAGTATAAAGTAGTGAAGATTGAGCCAAGAGTCCATGATTGCACTGAGGTATACAAGAATCTGCTGCATAGACCACTTTGCCTTTGTGTCCGTGTTGAATATGGACAATAGCAGCATTCCTAAACTGTAGCAAAAGTATTCAGAATAAGTAATGAACAATATAAAAAAACATAAAACTTCATTGGGAGTACAGGGAACAACACCCTACCAGGAATATCACAGGGCTATTTGATCCTGCCTCAGACAAAAGCCCAGTATCAGAGGGTCCTGAAGGTCCTTTCCCAGCCCTGTGATATCAGGGCCTCAAGTTTTGTTCCCTGCTGTCTATTGATAACTGTAAATGTAACAAATGTAACATGTGGGGGATGTTATCACTTCAGGTTGTCAGAAACAAGTCTTGGTTCTTTGTGAATAATTGGGATGGTTGCAAGACAAGGGACTCCTGAATAATCCCTTTAGGCGCCTGGGCCTTGGGAGAACAGGTATGCAAACTACAGAGATAAGGAGGCTGCAGGATAATCTGAAGACCCCTGCCGAGAGACGCCAAACAAACATGTGCGATGGACATTACCATATATTAATGAATTCTCGGAAAAGCCATTACTATGATAAACATTTCTTGGAAATGTAATGAATATGTATGTTAACATAGCATAAATACCTAGTAACCGTGTCTCTTCGGTGCACACGTTTGGAGGAGAGATCCCCCGTGTGCCCGGCGCTGCAATAAAGAATACCTGCTTAATAGTCTGCTGACTATTGAGTCTTCAATTCCGACTTTTCACGGCATCATTTCTGGCACCCCAGGTGGGACCCGCTCTGCTCGGCTGCAGGACCCGCTGAGAACAGGACTCCTTAGGGTACCCCCGGGATTTCCCGGAGGGACTCCTCGCCTCACTCGGATCACTGCGGGAGCAGACAAGGACCATCTAAACAAGTAAAGGTATTCTTTTTTTTCCTTTCTTTCTCTGTTTTGGTATGTGAGACCGGTCATTTGGAGAGTTCTCATAAGTCGTAGGAGACGTCCTACGCTGAGCGCTGTACACCAGGCTACTAGTGCCTGAGGGTGTACGTCTTGGTACGTTGGTGCAGGCACGGGTTAAGGTTTGCACTTCTGTAATAACGTGCTTTTGGTAATTGTGCGTTGGTACAAGTATGGGTTAAGCTTTGTACTTCTGTAATAACGTACTTTTGGGTATTGGTGCGTTGGTGCAGGCACGGGTTGTGCTCTGCACTTCTGTAATAACGTGCTTTTGGTAGTTGTGCGTTGGTACAAGCATGGGTTAAGCTTTGTACTTCTGTAATGACGTACATTCGGTATGGTACGCTTAGGAAACCCGCTTAAGTTGTACTTCTGGCGATACGGATTTGTTGGTATTGAACTCGGATATCGGATATCTCGGATACTGGCTTGTTAACATACCCATCAGGCATCGTAAAACAAAAAAAAAACCCAAAAAAACCACCTTGCACGGTGAACCTCTTTTCTTGTGACCAGAATATTAATTGTGACATTTTTGGAACATGGTCAGAGCGGGACAGAAGGGGATGACAGATTAAAATTGTTAAGATAAAGACTAACAGAGGTACAGAATCAACAAAGTAAAATGGGGGACAGCAAAGCAGTGGTATTTTAAAGAAAAGCCCCTTAGGATGTATTCTAGCACATTGGAAAGCTTGTGTGACTGTGTATGAAGCCTCTGTGTGAAAGACAAGTAAGTAAAAAAAAAAAAAAAAAAGAAAAAAGAAAAAAAACCACCACGTACGTTTGGTATGTTCTGCTGATTTCCGGTTTTTGATTTGGGACTGTTGTATTTGAACTCTGAGTCTTCGGGGACGTGGTTTATGATTTCTTAAGTATCAGTGCAGGGTCTTCCCGCAGGGGGGATTTTGAGAGCCTCTCCCAGGATCTAGACGGCAACATTGGGAAAAGTAGGGGGAGACCACTCACTCAACAACATCTTAATAATGTATGGGGTTTGGTTTGCTTAAAGAAGATCGGCATGATTTAGGAATTGAGTTGGGAATTTGGGGATTGGTTTTAAAATACAAGTTGGTATATATTGTGGGGTTACAAGTTCTCTAGTTATTTGGCATTGATCGATCATTTAGGGACTCTGGTTTTGGGGCATGTATTAAATATACTGTATATATTATTTTGAAAGAGCTCTATGTATATAAACATGTTAACTGAAGTGGTTTGCCTGTATATACTGTTGTACTTAGGTGATACAGTTTGTAAACAGAAGGATTTTAAAAGATTGCTTCTAGGTTGTGTGTGTGTGTGTGTGTGTTGCGTTAACCAATTGGTGGAGAAGTTGAGAAGTTATTTTATTGTAATATGAGCTTCGGAGGGAGGTGATCCCCTCACAAGGAAACAATTAATTGAATTATGATATGTTGTTAGAATTGATGCGGTTTTGTGGACAATTAAAAAGTATAGGAGATGAAAAGTTTAACGCGGTATTGAAAAAAAACAAAAAAACCCAAAAGGAAAACCCCTCTGGATTTTCCGAAGGATTGTGTAAAGTCATTAGAACAGAAAGGTATCAAGTTACAAGCTGCTTTGCTAGCTGCTGCTCTAAATGAAGAAAAAAAAAAAAAAAAAGCAAAGTTCTTAGAAGTTAAGCAACAGAAAAACAAAATGAAAAAGAGGGGAAACAAGGTAACTTTTTACAGTATGGACTACTAGTGGAGTGTGAATCAGAACACAATACTCCTGTGTTACCAGTAAAAAAAAAAAAAACAAAACAAAAACAGGTGGAACTTACTGGGTAGTACAGGATTTAAGAGAAGTGAATAATATTGTTAGGGGCATACACCCTGTGGTAGCAAGTATGGTTTACGGTATTGGATTTAAAGGATGCATTCTTCTGTCTGCCTTTAGCCAAAGAAAATCTGAATTTACTTGCATTTGAGTGGGAAAATCCTACCACTGGTAAAAAAACCCCAGCTTGCCTGGACAGTGTTACCCCAAGGTTTTAAGCATAGCCCAACAATCTTTGGAAATCAACTAACACGAGAACTTGAAGCATGGAACCCTCCCTCCAGAGATGGAACCCTTTTACAGTATGTAGATGACATTAATAGCAACTGAAACAAAACCTGACTGTATACAGTAGACTATCAGTTTGTTAAAGTTTTTGAGATTAAATGGGTATCAAGTCTCTGAACAGAAAACTCAGATGGTGCGGCAACGGGTAACCTACCTTGGATGCAAGCTGTCTGGACAGAGAGAACTAGGAACAGAACAGAATGAAGCCATCTGCAGGACTCCCCTCCATCAGACGGTGAAAGAGCTCAGGACCTTTCTGGGACTGACAGGTTGGTGCTGGTTATGAATTTATAATTACGGAATAATAGTGAGACCCTTATGTGAACTTTTGAAAAACAACCCCACCCGATTGATCTGGTCCAAAGAAGCTCAAAACGCATTTCAGACACTTAAGCAAGATCTAATGAAGGCCCCCGCTCTGGGCCTGCCTGATGTTACTAAACCCTTTTGGCTGTTTTCTTATGAGAGACAAGGCATAGCTCGGGATTCTAGCTCAACAGCTGGGACCCTAGAAAAGAGCTGTGGCCTATTTTGCTAAACAGCTGGATGGAGTAAGCAAAGGATGGCCAGGATGTCTGCAAGCTGTGGTGGCGGTGGTCTTGACTATTCAGGAAGCCTGAAAATTCTCCTTGGGCCAAAAGATCACAGTACCCATCTCACACAGAATATCAGCTGTACTGCAACAAAAAGGGAACTACTGGCTTTCCCCATCCCAATTTCCACGATACCAGGGACTAATATTACAAACCCAGCTTCTTTTCTCAGAGGATCAATCTCTGAACCATCGGTACATGATTGCTTAGAAACCATAGAGACTGTGTACTCCAGCAGACCAGATCTGAAAAAGGAACCCCTGGAAGATGCACAGGACTCCTGGTTCACAGATGGAAGCAGCATTGTCGGACAAGGTATTCGAAAGGCCAGGTATGCGGTGACAGCAGCAGCCAAAGTAGTTTGTTCTCAATCACTACCTGCTAGAACATCAGCTCAAAAGGCTGAAACTATTGCCCTAACTAGGGCTCTGGAGTTAACAAAAGGAAAAAGATAAATATATGGACAGATTCCAAATATGCCTTTGGAGTTGTCCACGCTCATGGGACAATTTGGAAGGAGCAGGGACTACTAACTGCCCAAGGGAAGCACATTAAATACGCTGAGGAAATCCTTCGACTATTAGAAGCTCTTCAACTACCAGCAAAAGTTGCCATCGTGTACTGCCGAGGACACCTGAAGGGTAACACTGACCAGGAAAGAGGTAACAGGTTGGCTGACTCTGAAGCTAAACAGGCAGCAGAGAGAATGTAAGAGATTTTAGCCTTAATTCCAGATTATAGAAATAGAAACCTGAGTGACCAAGAAAATGTTGAGTATTCTAAAGCTGATGAAGAATTAATAGAGGGATTAGGGATCCAAGTTCCATCCCAGGGGTGGGCCTACTTAAGTGATGGCAGAATTATAATCCCTGCTAAACAGATACGGGGGGTGGTTAAAGAAGAACACAATAGGACACACTGGGGAGCGGACTCCCTGTACAAATTTTTAAATCAGAAATTAATAGGGAAAAATTTGTATACTACAGTCCGACAACTAACCCAACAGTGTGAAACATGTTTAAAAATAACCCCAGTACAGGTAACCGGGTACAATTAGGAGGTATTGGGAAGTGAAGTATACCGGGACAACATTGGCAAACTGATTTCTCTGAACTTCCAGGAAAAGGAGGGTACAAGTACTTATTAGTACTTACGGATACCTTTTCAGGTTGGCCAGAAGCATTCCCTTGTAGAACAAATAAAGCAAGGGAAGTAACTAAGGTATTATTAAATGAAATAATACCTCGATTTGGGGTACCGACAATTATCTCCTCAGATAGGGGGACGCATTTTTGTGCAGAACTAGTGCAACAGGTCAGCAAACTGTTAGGAATCAATTGGCAGTTACATACGCCCTACAGACCACAAGCCAGTGGGCAAGTAGAAAAGATGCAAAAATATGCCAAAAAGCGAACCTATATTGGTACCAAGCGTTGCCTATTGCACTACTTCGGATACGTGTAAAACCTAGGGCCAAAGAAAATTTGAGCCCTTTTGAGATACTATATGGGAGACCATATCAGGCTAAATATCAGGGGGAAGATTTGAACCAGTTGGGAGATCAGTATCTACAGAATTATGTTATATCCTTAGGAAAACAATTAGAAAGGATTAGTAAAAATGTTTTGGGTACCAGGGCTAAAGGGGTAGATCACTCGATCCATCCATTTAGCCCTGGAGATTGGGTTTATGTTAAGAATTTTTCAGGTGATCCACTGAGAGAGAAGTGGAATGGACCTTACCAGGTATTGCTGACTACCTTCACTGCAATCAAGATAAGAGAACAACCGGCCTGGATCCATTATTTCCGAGTGAAGAAGACTCCTAAACCAGGATGGATGGTCGAAAAGGCTGGCAGTTTGAAACTATGATTGCGGCGGTAACTTTGTTAAACCTAGGCTTTTTAGGATACCGCGATCATGACAACTCGAGCTACATGACTGGACCAAGATGTGACCTACAGATATTAGATAACAACACCCAGATATTGGTCAGCAATAATAGCTGCCTATGGAAAGCAAGATCCAACACTTGTTCGTTCTGACCCCCTTTCCATACACACAAAAATTGTACTTGCAGAGATGGGTGGAATGATTATTTGATCAACAAAACTACAGTAGAAGTAGGAACTTGGGATTTGAAAGGGACAGGCGCAATATATATAGATTTTTGTAACAGAACCCAATTAGAAACCTATAGCCCCTCGAACTGGGATTATTTTAGGAATGTACCAATTGGCTGGGTAAACCGCGGAACATTTTGCAGAGCTAATCTCACAGCCACTGACGGGGCCCTTTAAATTACACAACACGTATTGGTGGCTATGTGGTGATGGCATTAGCAGAAAGCGACTCCCTGCGGGTTGGAAGGGAATGTGTACCATAGGTCATCTAGTCAGCCAGGACCAAATATATAATCAGTCCCAAATACCTAAAGGCATATTAAGAACATCATGGAGACAAGCCAAACGGGAAGACAACCCACTTGTAAGTAGGGGAACAAAATTTAACCTCTTGGCTCCCCAATTTAGAGTGATTGAAACAATTGTTCATGGGAGTGATCACACTGGTCGTTTTAGGAATACTTGTTTGCATGTCTCTCAAATGTCTCCTTTGGTGTTGTCGGGATTCAGTTGAGACACACAGTGATTGGAAAAAGGAATAAGATTAGGCACCAAATAGAATTATTTGAAAATAATACCTACAAAATAGAATAGTGAGGATTCATAGCTTTCTAGCTACAAATCCTCAAAAGAAAAGGAGGGATTGATAACTGTAAATGTAACAAATGTAACATGTGGGGGATGTTATCACTTCAGGTGGTCAGAAACAAGTCTTGGTTCTTTGTGAATATTAGGACGGTTGCAAGACAAGGGACTCCTGAATAATCCCTTCAGGCGCCTGGGCCTTGGGAGAACAGGTATGCAAACTACAGAGATAAGGAGGCTGCAGGATAATCTGAAGACCCCTGCCGAGAGACGCCAAACAAACATGTGCGATGGACATTACCATATATTAATGAATTCTCGGAAAAGCCATTACTATGATAAACATTTCTTGGAAATGTAATGAATATATATGTTAACATAGCATAAATACCTAGTAACCGTGTCTCTTCGGTGCACACGTTTGGAGGAGAGATCCCCCGTGTGCCCGGCGCCGCAATAAAGAATACCTGCTTAATAGTCTGCTGACTATTGAGTCTTCAATTCCGGCTTTTCACGGCATCACTATCTAACATCCTTTTAAATTTCCTTACATCTTTTTCCTCCCTAGTAGCCTCATTTCTTCAATATCAGTTTCACCACATTTGTGAATTAACATCTTTGTCATATTAACATATCATTTTCTAGAAGATCACCAATATTTTAAAGTTAAATCTACTGCCTTGATTTATATCTTTTATATTTTTATTTTATATAGGACCCTTAAGCATAACACCCACTGAGTTTCTAGCCTTTTTGAAATCGCAGGTATGGTACAGCTAGAAACTCCAGCCTGCTCTGAACAGTCTCCAACATGATTCACCCAATATTAAAGGTAAGGCAGCAGATTCCAAGCTACCATGGTTCTCCTCTACCCCCTCCCCTCCTTCTGACAGTAGCAGCAACAGAAAACAGAAGTTTCTGCAAGTGTCTAAATATTGGGGACTGGCCCAGTCTCTCAGCATCCAACAAAAAATCCTCATTTTGTCATAGGAGGAGACTAAAATTGAAGCTTGTAACATGTGGAAAATCTTAGCAGAGCATTAGCAGTAAAGAATATGGATGCACACCAAAGAGTAACAAGTAGAAAAATTTAGCTTTCAATTACAGCTTACTGAAAAAAAGGTGTTAATTTAATGTTTTCCAAATATTTCACTTCATTTTTTCTGCTTTGCTAATTTCCATTTAGAGCCACACATTCATTTCTGTGTAAGACCTCTTACAGCATTTGAGTGAAAAACCTACTAATCACCTATAAAATTGGTTGCAGGAAAAAAGTACAACAGCCATAAACACAGACACAATAGTATTATCCTTGGACAATGTAAAGAGATAATTAGCATTAATTATCACTTTACAATGAGGAAATAAAAAGCACCCTAAAAATTAGACAGTAAATAAAATGAAAGATTAAGGTTTTGGATATCAAAACTCCCATCAACTATAAGTGGACTTTTAACTGCATCTCATTAATCACTAATTCTTTGAGAACACTTACTAATTAAGCTGTCATAAGACAAAATTGCTGAAGCAGTTCAGCAATTACAAATAAGTATTTTTCTTTGTTTTAAGATAAAGAAGTCTTCAGCATTTCTAGCATCTCAGGAAGCTGAGATCATTTGCAATGCAAATCAGTCACCTAAAATATCAAGTAAGATACTTCAAGACAGTTTTCCTGAAGCCCACAGAGCAGAGGAAAGATGACAGCAGATTAGTAACACACAGGCAATTGCTCAATACTAATAAAAGCCATTTGAATAGAGAGAAGGAATACTAGTGGAAAGAAAAAGGTTCACTAACAAGCATTCCTGACTGCCAAGCAATGGTGAGTTCTGCCTGATTTCGGCAGTCCAATCATGGTCTGGACAATAGGGAGTTCCCTGCTTTCACTGAAAGAAATAAGCGGTTTTTATCAAGAAGAGATCATATATCTTTCTGGCTATACACATTAAAATCCAAATGCAGACGAGTAATGAAATGCCTCTTCTTGAAGACATGGCTCTGTTTTAAAAAACTTTCCCTGATTTTTTTTTTTTAAACCATCAGATCTCAGCCATTTACTTGTATTCTGTTAGTGTCTCAAAAGCTGATTGTAATGGTTCTCTCTGCTCCTGTAGTGTGACTCTACAGCATATAGGAAGAGGGAACACAACACTTTAGGACCCCTAGTCAAAATTAAGACACAGCTGCAATCTTGCTATTACAAACATATACGAAATTCATAAACATATGAAATATCCATTCCCTAAAGCTTACAATAGCATAACTAGGAAAATAATGAGGAAAAAAGCAACATTCAAAACATTAGCAGGGACTGAAAAAGATTGCTAAAGGAGCTGATCAACAGAAGTGTTCTGTTCCAAAAGAACAGCTTTAGATCCAAGGATTTCCCCTTCCTGATGCTGAACCATTTTGGAATTCCCCACTTCTCCACCCCCTCATCCCATTTAAATCAATTCAGCCCCTAATTGTCTCCAGCAACTCTCTGCATTTCTATAGAAAGCATCCTGCAACTTTACAGATGCAGCAGATGCTCTATGAATTGAAATTCTTCTCTTCCCAGTAATGAAGATTGTCATTGCACTTATCTGTAATAGAAATTAATATCTTGCCTTTATTATAAACAGATATGGGAACAGACTCTGATGCAGTTCCTTGCACACAAACAAATTAGATCAATTTTTAACCTACTTGAGGGACAAAATGATTTCACTAGGCAGTGGGAAAACTAAATTACTTAAAACAATGGCAAAGTTAAATATATAGCGAAGATAAATGTGTGTTATTTGCTAGCACACAAGCATGTTAAGCCTAAATGCAACAATTTCTCAGTGCATAAAATTAAGAGATTTGTGGAGAAAACTCAAACCTCAGACAAATGTGTTCTCTCATCTTCCTCATTAAAGGTTTATATTGAAAACCAACAATTATGCTATCTTTAAAAAATGACTGGCTTACATTGAGCATTATAGATATAATTAAAAATGCAATTTTTTATTTCTGTTCTTACATCAAAATAGTGTTAAAAGATGTTACTAGAGATGATCTCTGCCAAAGCTCCTGTCATTTCACAATAGGATTATTTCTAATAATTGTTAGGAAAAAAAGACCTCAACGCATACACAACATATGCTAAAAAAATTATTCAAAAGTTGAAATGAAAGGATATTTCCTTAACAGATGAAAAGGTATTGTGATCTTTTAATAAAAATAGTGAAGCAAGGTGAGAAATACAAACAGGTTTTAGGCAATATCCCAATTCTTTCAATATTATTTTAAGGAACAGCTAAAATTCAAAGTACAGGACATCCTTTCATGGCTGTGAACTCAGCTAAGTTTCCCCTACACTATCCAGAATCCAAGTGGGTAGAGAAAGCAAGTAAGACTGGAGTTACCTAAGCGCTACAGGTGCAAGGAGAAGCCAGTCTTACACTGGCATCCACACTGCTTTTAAATACTCAGGATGTTAACAATAGCATAAGAACAATTTGGGTGGGTTCCTGTTGTTCAGGATCTATGACTTGATTCATCTGAGAGTTCACTCAAATATAATCAAGTCAGGATGAATCTTTCTAAACTTAAACTATACAGCCAGGCATAGATGAGACAGAAATGCACATTCACAATAGATTATGTATAAAAGCAGGTACTTTTACTGAAGAGTTCATTTTTCAAAAGAAGGTTTTTTCCAGAATCCAACAAGTTGCAGCTGGTTAGAGGCTCAGAGCTGAGAAGACCCACGTATTCATCCAAATGCTCCTTTACATATTCCACCTAACCTCGTACTCTCCTATGGTCCTAATCAAAGTCCATCTTCAACGCCTAAACAAAATACTGACACAACTAAATTACCCTCTACCCTAGTTAGGAATCTCATTTAAACTGTAATGAGGGCAGGCACATGTCTACTCCTAATTATTAATCAGCAACGGCTCTGTCAGAACTAATAGAAGACATTATCAGCTCCACGTAAAGCAAACCTTTATGTCCAGTTGTCTCTTCAGTGTAATCAGTCATGTCATTTTTGCGCCCATTTATCTCCCCTGTATCTCCTGCTGTTAAGCTGCACAAGTAGCAAGCATGTGAGTAACTGAACTGGGTAAGTGTTACCTCAGCATTGCTGAATACCAAGTTCTCTGCAGCAGTAACTCTACTGTTCGAAGTGATGGTGTGAAGAGAAGAGATATCCTAGCTGGGGATAAAATCAAAGAGTTACATGGGAAGGGAAAGGAGAAACAGAGGAGACAGTGATCTAACTCAGCAGTAAACCGATATTTTACTTTTATATAACCTTGTACAGGTCGAGCTTATGTTTTAATTCTTTCTCTTTTTAAGCAGTTTGGTGCACGCCACTCCTCAATAATGCATGTGGCATAGCTACCACTTACAATCAAACTGGCTGTCAGTATTGGAAAACAAGAGTTTCTAGATAGCTGCCAACAGAAAGCAATTTTAACTTTCTTTCACTGTGCCTGTTACACTAGAAGTTACCTTCACTTTCATGCAGCTGCATTAGCAATAATACTATAGTTGCTTCAGGAAACCCAGTGCATGTTTGTACCTCAGAACAGTTTCTCTGAAATTTGTTAGACTATTCATAAGGTGATAAGCATCTGCAGAAAAGTTTGCAGGCAGGTGAACTGTTGTTGTATTACCACTTCAATGCATCAGACACACCAAAATCATTTGACAGTTATAAATAAAAGTCATCCAGGCAATTCACGGGCTAATTCTTCAAGTTTACAGAGGAATTACCACTCTAAATTATTTAAAGGCTTTAATTATCCCTACACTGTACACGTGTACAGCCATTAGCAATTGCCTATTTAGCCCGTGAAGATACCTGTAATGTCTGCACAAAAAGAATGCTCCTACATGCTACCAAGATCAGAATTATAGTTTAAGAGTTCTCAGAATGTAGCCTTGGACCAAATCAATGAACTATGGCATTTCAGACAACTACTGCACAATGACTTGACTGTTGACTCTTACACATTTATATCCCAGATGCTAATAATTCAGCATATTTTGCTGGCTACATGAAAACATGCGTGTTGCTTCAAGCAACAAGTCCTCAAGATCGAGGTTGGAGGGCGCATGCAGAACTTCATGGCTTTACAAACTACAAATCATATAAATCAGTAAACTATGTGTATCTCCAAATATAGAGTTGACTGATGACTGTTGAGAGGAAAAAAAAAAATCACATAGATGTAACCAATTCAAAATAACTTTTGGAAAGGCAATCAAAATATTTAGCATGATGGTACAATACCAATCCTAAGTTTAGGCAATATGAAGTTTGGATGACATAAGTAAGAATATTCTCAGAAATAAGTTTCTATTTCTATCTGACAAATATCAGAACAACAGCCCGTCGAGCATCACGCATTTAAACTGAAAATCAGCTGGCATCAGAAGGCCATTTTCCTCTTGAAAGAGGAGTTAACATACTATGCCAGGCTGTGTGAAAATAATGTTGTAAGAAACAGTTACTGGAGAAA
The DNA here is from genome assembly GCF_030867145.1 of Opisthocomus hoazin. NCBI lineage: Eukaryota > Metazoa > Chordata > Aves > Opisthocomiformes > Opisthocomidae > Opisthocomus > Opisthocomus hoazin. The sequence goes on from NC_134425.1 coordinate 14,931,830, forward strand.
ATTAGGTCATTTTTGATAACAAAAGCTTTCTCTCTCTTACAGGGACATCTGATGGCCAATTGACAAGTAGCCTTTCTATCTAAACAATCCACTGGCAAGTACTTGACAAATGTTTTTTAGATATTGTTGCAATTATATTTACAAAGGCAATTAACTTTATTTCAGTGGCAAATAGAACATGTTTCAGGGAATTTTCAACAAAGTGTTTGTTCCCTAATCTATCCTGAATGGCCAACAGACAGCTGGTGGGCTTTTGTGCCTTTAAAATTAGAAGATCAGCTGCCAAGTCTCACTCCAAAAGTCTAAGCAGTAAAACTGCACAAGTTTTACAGTTGAAGCAGGTTCACATATTTAGATATCTATATTACAACCATTAAAAAGACAAAAAATATGCAGGACTTAAAAATCTGGGGAACCACGAATTAATCGTGGTTATGGGCCTAGGTCTGTCCAACATAACAGGAGCAAATACCACATGCTAGTTTCATCAGTTAAGAGATGTATTTCCCGCCACTCAGATCCAGCATTCATTTCTCCCAAGTTCAGCATCTTCGCCCTCTTGAAATACTGCACAACACAACTCAGCATTGGAAAGGACAGCAGCACAGATTTTGCCTTGGTGGAATCTGGTATGGTTTCAGGAGTATACCTGGTAGAGATCATTAGACGTGCACAATTCTGCTCTGATCCTGTAGGTTCAAAGCATGCACACAACCACAAGCTGGCTCCCGGCGGTGACTCTGTGGAAGTAAGAGACATACGACTGCACTAGGACCCAGGAGACTTGAACTCTATTTCCAAATCGCTGTAAGGAAACAGGAACGCAGAGAAAATGCTCACCAAAGAAGTGATATGAACTCTTACTTACCATGCAACTTTTGACTCTTCATCATGCTTTTCATAATCTTCAAAGCCCTTTCCAGTAGCCAGGCAACACTTTTAGGTGTTGTGTTAGCTTGAGATAAATTCAAGTACAGCCGGATATGACCAAGCAGTGGCCGGAATTAGAACAGAAGTGCTTACTTTCACAGCGTCAGTAGTCTCTGCAGTGCATGCCACCTATTTTTCCTCTCAGTAAACTATATTTATTTCCTATCCTCACAGATTTACAGTAGAGATTAATAGGAAGATGGCCATATTAAACCTGAAAAGGATGGGCTGAATAGTTTATGGTTTTAAGCCAGTTGCATTGTCTTTTTAAGCTACTGATAAATTTAATCTATATAAATACAAGTGTCATGATAAAGTCACAGTCTAGTGCATTAGAAAGCACTTACTAGCCTGTTAGGGACAAAGGCGATTAGAATCAAGCTAGCAAGATGAATAATGACAGTGTCATTTTAGCTAATGCACTAGACAAAACCTTTCTCTCTATACATGAAGTCTTAAGGAATCCCCATCAGCACCAGTGTGATTCACTTCGTAATCACTAACAACTAACAGGAACTCTAAAATCAGATCTGCGATTTTATCCTTGCCAAAATAAAATGGTGTCAGTTATCCGAAATGCACATCAGGAACATTACACCTTTACAGCCATGATTCATTGCTTTGCAGTACTTAAGAAAAATCACTATGTCTACATACACTCTCAAAACAAAGACGCTTTACTTCTGATTTTCTTTACAATTTCTTCTTGCCTTGACTTCAGTACATTACTCTCCTTGGTGGGAAGAAATTGGGTAGAACCAATGCAGATAAACTCTACAGGCAAAGGAAGCAGCAAGAAAAGCGTTGTCATTTTTATTTATCCATATTTATTATCTATGTTGTCAACATATCCAGCCTGCAAACACTATCAGCACTCAGCTGAAAGAGCACTCCTGTCTCCTCTTCAACCTCCCAGCTAACACAGTCTGGGAAGTAGTGATACCCATGGACTGTCCAAGCAAGGCCAAGCTGCTTACCACCTCACCATCTAGCAGCTACCTCCACACCTTCTACTTTCAGTTATCAAGGAAGCTATATCAACTCTAACTTAACATGCAACCTTTGTTCTTCATGATCAGTTTTCTGTAGAGCCTTCACCCATGACCACTGCCTCTGCTTTATCCCACTTTTCATCCATTTCCTCAATTGCTGCTCAAGTTATTTACTGTCCTGCCCACAGAGCCATGAAACTGCTAGCCATCTATCATACTCCTTTACACCTTCCCAAACTGGTTAATGGTTAAATGACACCATAAGACAACCATAAGCAGGTATTTCTCAGAACATTAGGTGGACTTAAGAAGTCCCTTGCACCCCCAAATCAAAGTATTGCTTTTCCACATCTAGTACGATAGCTTTCACCTCTCGTTCCATGAACATAAATTTTGGAGAACTCCCTACCATGTCCACTTCAAATATGGGAGAATGGAGGAGGGAGAGAAAAGGGAAAAGCCAAATGATGGCAACTAAAAATATAAAAATGCACACTGGAGAACAGAATCTAGCTTAGGTATTTTTGTAAAGCCCTACACTTACCATAGTTATATATAGTTTCTGTAAAGAGAAACAAAGAAACTGGATTTTGAAAAATGTGTTATTGTTTCATAAGAAGGATGTACCTGTCCAAAGGTAACAGGTAACGAGGGGAAAGATAATTCTGGCAAGGGAGACTGTGACCACCGACTAATGGACTACCTACCCCAATTATACCCCAGACTCAGAAGATGAAGAAACTGAGCATGCGTACTAATTTACATGCTGGACAAAGAGACTAACCAATCATTTAGCAGAATAAAAATGTATATGTATTAGGAAGATGAATATGGTAATATGAAGCGCATACATGACTGTCAATTTGTGAACGGTGTGCGCCATCTTGGGACAGACACCCATATTTGCACAAATATGTAATAAAATACCTCTACTCTGTGTGTATATTGGCATACGGCACACCACGTAAACGAACCCTGATTTTTGGGACAACTAAAACTTTCCCTTAAGCCATATCCTTCAAACATAGCGCCCAAAATGATCAAAATACTTTAAGATTGATAGTGCATTCTCTTTCATTGCTATCCTAGCTATTTTGGCAACAAAACTACTACATTTTTAAAAATAAATTTGGCTTGTAGTTTTTTGGTAGTTTTTTGTTTTATCCTTCATTTCCAAAGGCAACATCACCAGCACCTTTCTAAGATGCTCTAATTGGATAAAAGAGGCTAAGATCACAACCACTATAGTACAGGTTAGGTCAGATAAACCAATGCACAAAAAAAAAAAGTTTTCTAAACTCTTGCAGCTTTCAAATACCCACACTTTGAAGCCCTAAACCAATTTGTGTACTCCAGTTTTCCACTGTACTAGCTTGTCTTTCAAACAACATAAAAAAAAACAGAACAAATACTTTATTTCACTTGTTAGTATAAATGGAACGATTTTTTCCAAGTCAGCCCTAATTGTCCTTCTATGAGACAGCAATTATTGAACTACAAAATACGTTAAGGAAACGTAATACCCATTGAAGTGTCTCATTCCAGTCCTTCCTTCACTTGAAGGTAGTAGGCTTCCTTTGTGATTGTTGCTTACTCACTTTGTACCTTTTCTTTGTGATGCAAAAGTAGTGTGAAGTCACAGAAATATGCCTAACAAGTGGCCTTTATTGAATATAACAAATCACGGTCATTCTGATTGCAGCTGTACTGCCATTCCAAATGTACCCTTTATTACCAGAAGCGCCTATGTTAGTAGTATTTTCTATTTATCACGCTAGTAAGTAAAAGGGGGGGGGGAAGCGCTACATGGTGAAGAGACAAGAAGATGGTTTGGTTGGGGTATTTTTGGCAGAGTCCCAAACTCTGCTTCATTCAGCATGTTTAGACATACCCTCCCAAACTCTTATCACCCTGAACAAGCACTTCCAATCCTTTCTCATCCCTTTACAAAACCTTTGGACAGCAAACCATAAGCTTCAGAAAGATTTGCATCTTAGGATGGTCCTCCATTACTGTGAGCAGGTCAAGAGCTTTCAAGAGGAGTGACAGAAACTGGCCCTTGAACGTTATTTTAAAGCAAAAAGCCTTACTGGCAGCAGTCCTAGACCATTCAAGGCTAACATTTGCTGCTCTCACCCTTTGACATGGACAGACATGGCTCACACACTCAAGAGAAACTGAGTTTTGGCACTCTAAATACATGAAAAAGAGCAGATTTCTGACAAGTCAAAAGAAAAAACCCAATAAACCAATGTGCAGCTATTACCACATTCATTTGACTAACATTTCCATTTAGTCATTCAGGGTACCAGTCCCTGTCAAAGGACAGTATTAGACAAGGCATCTTATTTCAAATGCAACATTGTTCAATGTATTCAAGCTCATGAGTGCAGACTGCACTTCTCCCTTCAAGGCCAACATTACCTTCCAAAGACAATCTTTTACAGTGTACTTTATGCTGGACAAAGTAGCTCTGTGTGCTACTCCCCAGTTCAGTTCATTGTGTATGAAGCACACACTACTGATAAATGAGGGATTTGAATATTTTCTGCATAGTTTCAAGTACCATCCATCTACATGCTCTTCTGTGACCCTGTTTTCAGTACATTCATGGATAAAGTCCAAGTTACATTTCCTCTTATCTATTGAGTATTTCCAGAAATGAAATATTGAAGTAGCCTGTGTAAGAGTTGCTTTTGGGTTGTAAATTTTAATTTATTATTAATCTCAAAGACCACTACATCACATCAGTACTTAAAGTGTCTTTGAGAGTAAAGTTATCGTCGGAACAAAATCACTACTTAAATAACTTTTCTCTGTTCTCAGAGTATCAAATTGCATATCCTATTTTATCAGTAATGTTTCCCCAAGCCTGAACAACAGGTACAACTACAGTATTTCAAGTAATCACAATTCTTCTGTTATCCAAGAAAAATAATAATTTATGCCTCTTTTGGCATTACTGCCATATTTTCCTTTCATAAATTTCTGTAATATTTTCTGTACAATCATTCTGATGTTTATGAGCAAGTGTCATGATTATAGTCTGCCTCTTTCTGTTTTCAGTGCAGTTTCAGGGGGGGAAAAGAAGTATCATCCAACTTTCAACTTACGTGATAAACACGGAGTGTTCCACATCATAGTATGCAGAATCAAGAAGTGCCCCTTCTCTCCCAATTCTCAGCCACACAGTGGCTCATCCACTTAATGTGCATTAGTACTTGACCACATTTAGTAACTGTAGCTATTTCAAGGCAACAATGATGTCAATAGCTTCCTTCTCAAACAACCCTAGGCATTGACCCTGAGGACTAAACCCCCAGACAAGCATACTGTCAAGGTGAACACGCTATGCTAGATTTCTTTCCACCTACAGGTCCTTTCATAGACTAACTGCAGTTCTGAAGACTTACATTTTTGGAAATTATTCTCAGACTGTTCTTCCATTTTGTTTTTACAATGACAAAATTGTCTTTGGTAGCATCCTACCTATTGCTCACCTCCAATAGACGTTAGCTATTTTAGATCCATTTCTTGCCCCTGAGGGAGGGAGAAGGAAGAAAGGTCAATTACTAACTGTAACTTTGAAGCAAAAGCAGGAGCATAGATGCCTGAAAGTTTTCAAAAACTAAGACTGACCACCTTTCATGCTACTGGAATCACTTCTTTCTCCAATGCCTTTGCAAAGTTGCCCAAGTTTTTTTCCTAACCTGCAAAATTATTAGAAATACCTGCTTTCCCATGGAAAGACAGACTTTCCCTAACTATTCGCAAGTATTAGTTAGTTATCCCATGCCCCAGACAGAACTGCGCATGCTTCAGAGGGAGTGAAGGAAAGGTATCCTCCCCTAGCATGCCTGTTAGAAATGGTTAGAAGTTTTCATGGAAAGTTTTTAGTGCCAAATAGTGATATGCAAACTGACACCATGCTGCTAATTAAACCTTTGTAAGCCTTGCACAATTTAGACTTCATTTGATTAACGTTGTAACAGGTTATACTACAAGTCTTAAAGTTGTTCTTCTAATGCAAAGGACTTTCCCATCCTCACACTTGCCAGACTGTTAATGTCATTACAACCAGTAAAAGCTCAGAAACAGAACACCAGCTTGCAGCACTGTAAAGCCTGACTCACTGACCTTGGTAGTTGCACTGCTGGAAGAAAGCCCCTCTTTGTCTTTCTCCCCTGGACCTTTTCCCTCTCCTATTCTTAAACAAACAAATCTGGCTTTTGTCTTCAAGAAGCCCAGAATCACCGATTTCCACTAAACCACAGGCCCATCTAGAAGGAGTACGATTTCATCCAGGACATTTAACAAGGGAAATGGATACGCGAAAGTAGAGGAGGGAGGACACATTGCTGAAAACCACAGCTGCATTACAGGAACTCTGGCAATGGCAACAGTGGAACTAATAGCAAGTTACCATTATCGATCACTTAATGCAACACTGTAATCTCAGGAGAATACAAAACACTAGCCAGATTCTCTATTACTACATGCTTAGTTAGCTATTTATTACCAATTAAAATGCTACTAATCTTTTAGTGACATAGCATATTCAGTTCCCCAAGGTTTAAACAGCTATGCAAAGACTGCAACAATAGAGAATAAAGACCACAGCATGCATTTTAACCATCCCTATTACTGCACCCCCAACTATCTGCTGTTAAGATCAAATCAATTCACCACTTCTAGAAGTCAAGACTTGTGAAGTATTGATCATTTCCATTACCTACTGTAGATTTAAATAATATATCTTATACTCAGGCCTCAGTAGAGGGCAGATCATCTTGATACTTTATCATCTCTACAGCTATAGATTTTGCCATTATTGTATTTGCCTTACGTTACACTAGACTAAGATTGTATTTTTGATTTATAGTAGCAGACAGGCAATTTATTCTGCTGTTTACTTCTCATAGTTGTTTAGCTGGGAGAGCTATACAGAAGGAGATACTTGCCTAAGTCACTAATATCTTCTATTGAGTGGTATATATGTTCCTTCAGAGAACAAAGCATTTTGAACAAAAAGGAGACAGTGCAGAAAACAGCAGCATCACCACCATCTGCTAAAGGTGATTAGTCACAGTATTACACACCCACAAAAGTCTTGATAGTGCTGACTTACCTTAGGGCAACTGTCCTGCTTCTCAGCGTTTAATTAGTCCTATAAAGGTGAAGAGTGAGTAGTTACTCACCCCCAAGCCAGACTAAAAGACATTCTGGCAGCAAGTTTAAAACCGGGGTTGGTGTTTAGTTTGGTACTGCCATCACATGTCACATTTCCCTACTTCCCATCTCATGAAACAGATGAAAGAGGGAGCAATGGGTTGTCTTTGTTTCTATTTCCATATCAGTAGAACGGGAGTCTAAGCAGGTACACAACTGAACCGGGAAAAGACTAGAAAATTTGGCCCTGCAGTAATAGCAGGATCACACAAAATGCCTAGAGGCTGCAGTCCTGCTTGGACTACGGCAAAGAAGTGCCACATGTTTGTAAACCTGGTGAGCATTGGGTGTTTTCTGCTCATTTTCTGATTGTGCAGATTATCAACAGGTGCCAGACAACAGAGTAAGATGCTTGTGTTTCCTATTACTAAACTGCCCATGTAGCTCTAAAGGACCACAGACATCACAGCCCAGAATGAACTAATGGACTTGTTGCAAGAAAATCTAGTCAAGCTTTTTATTGGCAGAAAATAGCCACTTCTGCTATTTTGTAAACATTTTCCCTTCTAGCCAGGACAGCATTGTTGTCAGACAGCTCTCTATCAGCTTTCCTCTTCACAAACAGCTTCCACAAAGTATTCCACTACAGACTTCCAGCATTCTACTCACAATGCATCTGGATCCTTCCCCATTAGATAAACTTCCAGCTACCATGGCTATCAGCTGCAATACTAGATCTCCTGTCAAACGGAAATCCATGACCAGAAGTCCCCACATGCAGTTCATAATGCATAGTCCATGCTTCAAAACTACTTTTCAAAAAAAAAAAAAAAAAAGCAAACAAAAAAAACAAACCAGGAGCACTCAGTGACTGGAATAAAAAAAGGCAATGAAATGCCTTCAAAATACAAAAAAAGGGACCACCAAGTTTAGTATTTGTATTGAAGTCAATTCTTCTTCTTGTCCTACAGATACATGCTCTCACAATCCCTGATGCAAATGAAGAATGTATTTGATAAGCAGAAGACTAATACAACTGAATAAGTAGTATATCATTGTAGGAGGAATACACCAAATCAATGCTTGGAACTTCTTTTGAAGGGCTCCAAAAATCTATACGAACAACAGTTTGCTTCATATACTTGCAAGCGATTCCTGCCCATCACACAACACAAGCTTCTGAAGGAGAAAAATATTTGATCAAGTTCTTAAAAAAGAAAAACCACACAACATAGAAAACAAGAAACCTTTTAAAAACATGTGCATGCATTTCCAAATGATGGATAGAAAGCACCCGATAAGCATACCAGGCCGTGCATGTGCAGAGCAACTAAATCACAGAAATCCTTACAAAGAGCTCACATGGGTCACATGTTCTGAGCACACAGTTCATTTTCAAGGGATCATAAGTACACATCAAAATCCTGAGGCTTCAAAATGGTGTATGTTTTGTTTTTAAAGTTTTCTTCAGTAAAAAAATTGCTCTGGAGGCTTGCATAAATGAGAAAAGCACACTTGGGAGCAAGCCTGTGCAGAGCTCTAGTGTTCACAGTTGAAAAGCTCTTTTAATGCCTGCTTTAGTCAGCAAAGAATAGAAATGCCATTTTTTAAAGGAAAAACCTCTCTATGCAGTTGAGCCAAGCCAGGGAAAGTATTCTAGTCAACTCTGCAGTAAGAACATGCTTATTTATTTATCAGTTTCCTCAAAACCAAGTACACTTTTTTCTGCCACATGAAGTTGAGGGTTACTGTTTCAAAATAATCCCTCTAAGACAACGTAGCAGACAGATCTCCAGTTTGCAGTCCCTTAAGGATGCGCATTTTCCTGTAGTACAGCTGGTTTTCTGAGCACAGTAAGGAACAAACTTTACACCACTGAACTGCTCTGGGAAAGAACTGATCACTACATTCTTTTCTGTACAGTTAAATACATAGCCATAGAGAGGCAGGATCCAATAGAATTTTTCTTATTCATACACTAAAGTATCTTTTAGCATAAGAATATAAAATATTTGTGGGATGCTACCACAATATCACAGAACTGAATGAAGAGTCTGCTCTTCCCTCACTCATCTCCTTGCAGAATTCCTCATTTCCCCACACAGGAGGGGCAGCATCCACTCAGTATCCTCAGAAGGGCCAGAAAGAAGACGAAAAGAAAAAAAAAAACAAAACACAACAAACCAAAAAAAACCAAAAACACAAACCAAAACCCAGCCATGCATACACACGTCTTCTGACGTCTTGCTGAACAGAAAGGAAAGTGTCCCCCCATATTTTATTAGAAGGAGAGAGGAAGAATCAGTTATCACCTTAAACCTGAGACAAAAAAGCCAAAGATACCCACCATACATCAAAGGTATTCAACACAGCTTAACCTTACAGGTAGGGACAGGAATTTGTTAGTGCAGCTGAGAGTGTTATTTAGTTTACCAATAAGTTATCTATTGGATTTGCCATTTAGAGATGCAAATCCAAGCTAAGTATAGTCATAACAAGAAGTAGCACTGCTCACTTACACTAACCTAACCATATGCTAGCATTTACTGATTAACATGAGCACCACTACCTAACTTCATTCAACATAAGCCTACGTAATTGTTACTGTGAACTTAGGCAACTCTGACTTGTGCCACCACGCAGTTTTAGGTAAATAACACAGCCAGCCTCACGTTTCACTGCACAGTTATCTGTAGCTCTTGCTGCTCCCCATGCAGCCACATGCCTCACACTCAAACTTCAGCATCCAGATTGCCCAGCCACACTGGGACTTGCACTGTGTCTCTTTGTTATCAGTGATGCCTAATTAGTTCAAGACAGACAGGCACAGATTAAGTTCTAAAGTTGCAGAGAGCAGGTTGCACTCCATAATATCCTTCCTCAAGACAATTGTGGCTGTGCTTCGAAGGCCTGCCTCCATCACAAATGTTTATCTCTCCATGGTTTTGCCACCAAACAGAACACTGATCACTCATCCCTTTGCCTGCGCTACTCGTGTTGCTTTACAACGGCACTGGTCACCTTGTGACTCATGAGCACACAAGTTATAAAAACATCTTTTACAACAGAAATACGTTCTCCATATGAAGATCACCTTTCAGTTACTGTCTAAAGAGGACACCACAGTTTTTTAAAAAAGAAATCATTACTTTCTTTCTCTTGCAGGTACACAGCACTACACCAACAGCAAGAGCTCCATTCCTCTAACTGTTCACGCTACATTTGGGGAGATTCAGCAAGTGCATGCCATGAAATGACACCAGAAGGGACCCAGCAAGTCCTCTGCCAGGAGCAGACAAATCAATAGCCCCAAGCAGGTTCAGATTCAGCTCCTCTCTGAGAAAGAGTACCACCAACCCACACCCCCCACCACTCCCAAACACATCATCCTACTAATAGCAGAGCTTTACTTTAGCAAGTGGTGAACTAACAGCCCTTAAAAATACTTACAGTTTCTCCTGAACACCTCCCAGCACAACCTGCTCACCCAGCACACACTCCCAACTCTGCTGCTTTGCTCATCTCCTTGCCTTTAAACCCTCCAGCCCCACAGGTGCTGCCAGTCTCTGGTGATCAGGGAAGTGGGTCCAGCTGCTCCTCCAGACTGGCCAAGCTGCTGCTTCCAGCCCCTGTGATAGGGACCTGCTTCAGCCCCAGCCTGGGGGGCATGGTGTCGTATGGCAGCAACCGCTCACTGCTTGACCAGAGCTTCCAAAGGCTGTGGCCAGAGCCTACGGCAGCTCTTGCACGAGCACAGTGTACTAAGGCACAGATAGAGCACAAATCTGACTTCATGTTGACATTTCACTCCGAAACTCCCACTGATGGTATGGGTGCCTCCTCCCGTGGGGAATGGCAGACGCCATGAGCTTCCTGCACGTCCTGGTTGCTTTGTACTGCTGTGCTGAAGCAGTGTGGCTTCAAAGCAGACACACATCTCAGTCACAGCCATTTTAATATCTCTGTTCATTTCTTTTAACCTTCCAAATTGCTGCCTTGGCTGTAGTTCTCGTAACTGACATAGTGACTTTTTTAGAGTTCTAAGAGGTAATCCCTACTTTTTTCCCATTTCTGATGTGACACCACTAGAGAGTTGCCCATTCTCTTTAAACATTTTCTGTATTTTTTGAACAGAAATGTAGAAACAGAAATACTGCTCTTCACCACAGACAGAAATCACCAGAGGTACAAGGGAACCGGAGGGGGGAAAAAAGTAAATGGTATTTTTACTAATTTCTTCACTATAACTCTAATTTATGTGTCAAAATACTGCATTTGATATATATGGTTAAGATGCTTTAACTCTGGAAGATCAAATAATTAACTCTGCCTTTAATAAGGAAATTCACCTCTCGGTGCCTTATGTATATTTTGTCCTCTTGCCTTCATTCTCAAGTCTCATCTCTTAGATTCTGATCTGCAAAGACTCACATACAGAAAAAAAAACAAATTCAGGACTGATCAGGACTGAAGTTCAGAATTGCATCCCCGTCATTCACTGCTTCATGAAGCCTCAACTGTAATTTCTCAGGGATGTGGGGACAAACTTTTCCTCTGAGAACATCTGTTTAGAGCATTCTAGTTCCCACAATTCACTAGAAACATTTTTTTTTTTTAATTTTTGTACTGGTAAACAGGTTCTTTTTTTTTTTACTTTTTCGGGGATGGCTTATGAAGGATTGTTGCAATTTTGTAAACTCTAAAGAAATATTTACAATATTTCTGTGTCTATATTGATGTCAGTGTTAATTATTACCATACTAACAATATGGCCTTGACATAACGCTGCTGAGATCTTTAATTTAAATCTAAAAAGAGTATTTTAATGTCAGGTAGAATAAAGATCTAAAAACACATTCTGTGTCAAATGGTAAACACTACAGAAAAACTACCATGAAGACCATGGAACTACACTTCATAAAACCAAGCTCATCATTCTTTTTGAACTACACTGACACAATCTCTAGTTCATCTGATAGGGAATCCAGCCATCACAGAATTACTCACAGAGCAACCCTGGCTCATGGCAGGGTTTTTATGTTTGAATTTCTTTTCAAGAGTCTCTCAGCTGTGCTGTACTGGATGTCAGAAAGAAAGTATTTTTCAGTAGTAAAGCAGGACCTTTGCCTGCTGGAAAGCTGATGATCTTGATTGTATTTATGATCTAAAAAAATCCCAACAAAACATTCAGGCACAAAAATTGAATACTACAAGAATTTACCAGCCTCAGGAGTGCAAGCTTAAAATGTTGAACTCTGATTTCAGGAATCAATTATTTTTCCTCCAGAATACAAGGGATCTTTGTTACATTGACAAATCTGAAAAATTGATTTTTTTTCATTCCTAGCTACAATTCATCATCTTCAAAAACATGAAACCACACTGTATAGTAAAAAAAGTCCTTTTTAAAAATGATAATACATTTCAAAAAGGTATTTTAAAATATGTTCTCCCTATTGTAGGCAAGCACAAGACTGGAAGAGAACCATTCTCCAAAATCAATTAAATTGTTATGTGGATGTGTGACAAAATCCAGAACACAATCTGAGGCTCATACACACAGCATAGTAAGGCCAGGAGAGAAAACTTACTGTCCTGCTTTGCTGTGATGCAGGAAGAATAACACTCCTGTTCCTGGACCCAAAGCAGGGCACGCTCTGCTGCTCCCAGCACTGTCTGTAAGCCCAAAGGTGACCTGGATTTTGGCATTGTGCAGCACTGTGCTTTATTTTGGCATCTCCAGAACTGGAGGTGCACAGCCCAGGGCTTCGACTGTGAGGACTAAGCTGTTAAGGTCTGGCCGAACTTGAGCACATTTCTCCAAGAGCTCAAGCCACCAGTAGTCTGAAGTTTTCCGCTAACCTTTTCAGGCACGTATGGTAGTGCAAATGCACAATATACTCTCAAGAGTTTCCAGATATCATTGTTCTTTACTTAAGTGACAGCACATAGAGCAGTAACTGCACCTGAACCATGCACTTCCCATTGGTGGGTATCAGATCTTTCCTCAACAAGTTGGTTGCTACACAGCAGCCATTTGTGTAAGCGCTTCTTGGCTAGAAAATCATGTGGATTTAATGACCTCCCTGTTCTTAGCCCTGTATCATATCTTGCATGAATTTCTAGCCTTTTTGCAGATAAAAAGAGATGAAAGATTGCTAAAAAGTTACAAGTGCAGCAGAAGTACATAGGGTTTGTAATCTCACATAGAACTAATAGGTTACATACAGCTGTATTAACCCAAATTCCACTCCTGCACGTAGACAGGTTTTACTTCCTACCCTACAGACAAATCACTGAGAGAAGCAGGATAACACTGCCAGCCACAATACTGATATGTAATTACACGCCCTTGAAGTATTTCCAGCATAGGTTTCCTCTGAAGTCACCTCAAATCACCAGGCATCAGAATGCAAATACTTCAAATTAAGCTCTACGTATTTCAAATGAAAGAAAACCTTATCTTTATCTCTTGGGATTTGATTACAACTTTCAAACTGTTTCTATGAAAATGGAAGTTAATAACAGTATTTCTTCTGTCTTCCAGATACTGCTAAATAATTGTAAACCTTTGTCTTCTTTCAGTAATTGATCTAAGAAAAATCTAAACCAACTTATCATACCATTTTGAAATTGAAATCTGAGAATTTATATATAGCTTTCTGTTATACGGTGAACTGTCATTGGCAGAAAAACTGTACAAAAATATGGCTGAGACATTGGTATACACAGCACTTCCCACACAGCTTTCAGAATATATCACCCTTTTTCTCCCCCATGTATTTTGATATGGTATGATGCAGTATTAGGACAATGTACAATGATATTAGTGGTCCATATACCAGTTGTGGTATTTAGTTAGAACATAATTATCATCTCTACTTCTGAATAGAAATGAGATTTCCAATTCAATGTATGTTTGCCCACTAGGAAAAGGAAAGCCAAAACCCCCCCTGAGTTTTGTGAGTATTCTGCTGAGTAGAAATAAACACATTGCTTGTTGCCCAAACTATTCCTAATGAGGTTCATGCATACTTCATACACACAATGAAGAAATACAGAAACATTTTAAAGAAAGGTTGTATTTTTTGATACTCCCATCTTCGAAAAAAATGAAATCAATACAGTTGATGGGTTAAGAATCGCAGAGGCTAAAAATACCTCTGTGTCATGATGCGTTGGTTCTGACATTAGGAAACCATAACTATAAAATTTGTATTTATGTGCAGCCAGAATGAACTGATTTAGAGCTTCCTTTTCTCCAAGACAACCTAATTTATATTTTAATTTGCGGGAGGTAATTGATTATCATGGAGTAAATGCATTGTACTGAAAACTCTATTAAATCACTGACTTAATGGGAGCAGAATGATTTTTTTTCTCTTTTTGGATAAAGTTTAACCTTTGTAAGCATTTTAAAACTAATGCATCAGGCTCTAAATATTTTATGGTCTGTATTAAGCACTGTTTGGGGTTCATGTCCCTCCAGACTCCAACACAGTACATTATACTATACAAAGCAATTTGCCCAGAGTAATGAGTTCTGTAGTAGCTTCATGAAGACCACTATTGAATTGCTGCTGCTGCTGCAGGCAAACATTTGATCTGTTATAAAGTGCAGTGGGGAAGAGGCTAGCAGATCGCTGCTCATCCTGTTTGTATTGTAACTGGCAAAGGCATTAATGGGTGGTGGTCGGTACACAGCCCACAGAAACAAATCCAAATTTACAGACCAGAGTGGATAAACTAATCTTTTTAAATACTCAGTATCAGTGTGGCTATAAAGTGTAATCTAGTAGACAGTTAGACAAAAAAATCAAGGAAAATTGATGAAGTGTAAAGGAAACAGAAAAATCTATGCATTTCCAGCAACCAATACCCTCAAACTGAAGACCAGAACTAAACGCATAAAAACTGGAAAATTAATTCAGAAAATGTCTATGTTTTATTAACCTTATGTCTGTATCTTTCTGTAGTGTTTGATAATACTGATCACATTTACCAAAGTAATTTTTATTTTATGAGTGTAATTTTTTTCTTGGGAGTAGCTGTCTAGCATTTTTAGCTGCTTGGGTTTAGATATGCATAAGATACACTCAGTTGAAAAGGTTCAGATTTTACTGAGCATTGAGATTCTTTTAAAATCCAGGAATATGTTTTTTCTAGCAGATGGCCTATTCTCTTGTGAAAAAATAGCTGCTCAGGAAATGGGGGAAGAAAAAGGTGGTTCTCCATTTTTTTGAATTTACATGTGTAGTATATCCTATGCAAACATTATGAGGGTTCTTCTACGTACAGAATAAATTAAAACCAACTCTGAGTATAATATTACTGACAGTGGGGTTACCTGATAATTCATGCTGCTCAGGAGGAAGTGCATAAGCTCACTTGTGAAACTCTGCAGAGATGAGTCTGAAACTCTAAAATCCTTGACCTTCATCCCTGCTGATCACACCAAGTGGCTCATTAACTGTTTTTGTGGCCGTGTTCTAATGGAAGGGGCAGAAACCTTTCACAGGAGGTGAAATGAAGCTCTTAAGACAGTAATACAAAGGTTTCTAGTTAATATTAGTGGAAATTATATTATCATTATCCAGCCCTGGTGTAGCACCAGCTATAGCATGAATTACATGGATAAAAACTGTCTTCTACCTTTGGTCTAACTGTGCAGCTACATGGACCACTTTCTTTCTCATCCTGCCTGTGATGAAAAAGGCTTCAAAGCATACTCCTCGGACACATGCCTTGCCGTGTCTTCTGCTGTGTCCTTTTTTTCTAATCTGAAGCATGGTAGTCCTGGGCTTACTGACCAGCTGTACTCTTAACACACATCTGGAACAATTTGTTATTCTTTGAAGCAAGTGACTATAAGGCAAACAATGCTAACACCAAATTTCTGGGCAGCTTTGAGGATACATGCCTGTGTGGTTCTCACTTCCCCACTGCTAAAAAATTTCACTTTAAATTACTTTCAGTTTCAAAAACTGAACTCTAAAAGCATATGGTAAACTTCCACTGCAAATTAAGCATTCTGCTCCTGTCATTTTTTAACAGAAGTCAGATGCCTAATTTCCTGTACAGCATTCTGATAATTTAACCTATCCAGTCCAAGCAGAGAACTTTTTAGTAAAGCAACCTTCTCTGGAACTTAACTGATAGTTGCAGGCCTAATGTAAGCTGTAAAGCAGAACGACCATAAAATACTTAGGATAAAGAAAGAGCAATATATAAACTTATGATTTGGATTCTCGGATTCTTACATCAAACTTACAAGTAAATTCCTGGAAAGTGCTATGCATGTTGATAGCAAAATACTACGTTTCTTATTCCTTACAGTTTTTTTAACTAATCTCCATCTTCTCAGGCCTAAAGCCTCATACACAACATTATGTGCTATCAGACCACGGACTTGATTTTCACCTTTGATCTAAGTGAAACCTGAGGTCAAAATATTAGTTAATTCTCTCATTTTGTCTTTCAGAAGTTAATATAGCTCCTTCAGCTGACCTCAGAGCACCATCGAGGACTGATCTGCGCACTTTCACCAACCCTCAGATCAGCAACAAAGGGATGATGAGATTACAGAAGCTCTAAAACAAAGGCAAATCCAGGGAAGGTTTGTTGCTAAGTAAGAAATTGCCCATGAGAATTAATCAGTGTCAGGCTGCTTTCCTTGCCTGCATGAACAGCATCTTGTAAAGCTGGAAACCTCTTCTTTGCCACAGCACACACAGATGAATCCTTCAAATGTCAGTCAGTCAAATAGAGGAGGGAGCAGCAGGGCAACTAAAAGGCATGTCCTTGTTTTTCATAAAACAAGGGCATTCAATAACCTAATGGGACTATTGCACATTGGGAGGCTGTTTCAAGGAGACAGAAAACGTATTGCTTTTTACACTGCATTGTCAAATTAAACTTTAAAAATTCTGTAATTTTATTATGACTCCATTTATATATGACTATATATAATCTGCTCAAAAGCTTTTACAGTTTTTATGACTAGACTGATTTATTGACTATAGACTACTCTATACTAAATAGTTCCTATAATACTTTGGTACAGAGACTTTGCTGTATGTCTCGCCAGTTAACCTTCCCAAAAACTAGTTTTAAAATGCCTCAGTAACACCACTATTAATCTTTATCTCTCTAAATTCTGAGCATTCTGAGAAGTGGGAAGCTGACAAGTCTTCTGTTCTTTTAAAAAATAGATTTCTTTGTATTCAGTTCCAATTCCCAAATTGTATTTTGTCCCTAATTGAACATCAACAGCATCAAACTGTAAATGTAAACCATGGCTGAGAACAAGCCTCATTTTTGCTGACTAGAGAGGTTGAAGTTGTCCAGGTATCACATCTGGAGAAACAGACACAGTGTGCTTTCCTTCCCATGTGAGCAGAACCATAGAGTCTTTGAGGATATCTGGAAACATTTTCACCAAAAGTATGAAAAACTATTATCTTATATTTTAATTTTTTAAAAAATGAAATAGATGTCTAATATATCAGACTGTCTGAAACAAAACCACAGCAAAGGTAAGGCTCTCTCACACGCAATATAAGAGTTTTTGAGAAAAGCAATGGGGAATTTACTAAAAGGAAGACACTTCCCCATGCCTACTAAGGCAAATTTTTAGGACAGTCTGAAATATTGTTTTTTACTTTTATGATGCTGCAAAAACACATTGTCTATCCAACCAAAGATGAAGTTCTCTGGATTAAAGGGAGCTCAGAAACTGGTCTGTGAAAAACTGAAGCACAGGTAAGAATACAGACCCTTTGGGCTTCAAACTTCTGCTCTGCATGCTCATTGTTCTGGGTAAAAGAATAAAAGGTACCTCTTTGTAAAGGAATTCTTACTGTATTGGTCTAATCAGTTTATAAGTCACAAATTCCTGGGGGCAAAACAACTTGCTTGAACAAACCATAGTTGGGCTAAGAGGCTAAGGGATACAGAAGAAAAAGAGTCTACAACTTAGAAATCCAGAGTTTCTCACTGTACAAGCATGTAAACTTGCTTTTGCAAAGCATCAAAGGCAACCAGGTCTGTCATCCTAAGGATGCATTAAGGAAAGACTGACTGAGACCTAAATTACTGTTTACCCTGAAACTAAGAAGACAAACACTCTGTAACACGCAATTCGGCAGGAGCATCTCAGCTAACTATAAATAAGTGCCATAAGCAATCTCACCATGGCAGCAGAGTTCTGCGCAGGCTGGTTCATACTTCTGCAGCTCATCAACTTCTTGACTCCACGCTGTGTCAGGTACCTCTGCAGGGCAGGTGTGATACAACCTGTTATATCAGACCTCTCCAGAATGCTGCATTGTGACATCAGTGCTCTGGATGTCAGCAATGACATATGAAGGCTCTAATAAATAACTTTTTCCAATTCACCTTAACCTGGGTTATAAACAAATTCATGAAGATGGCTGCAGCCTCCGCAACCTGCAGGCAGTACTGAAAGTTGCCTTCTCCAAGCACACCCTGACTTACTTCGGAAAAAGAGTTTTTTAGGGGACTGAAGGTATGGTTCAAACCAAGCTGTTCTAAAAAATCTCTGAAAGAACTGAACCAACTGAACTCAGAAGATTACAAAAAATGTATCTTATTATTATTTTAAACATAAGACGACTTTTTTTCAGCCAACCTCATGTTAAGGCCCAACTCGAGTGTAGCTGACAACAGTAATTAAATAGAAATAAAAACAGGGCAGAATTCAGTTCATCCTGATAAATGCAAAACATTAGGCCTTTCCGGGGCTCAGAATTCATTAAGCCTGGAAATGTATCATATTCGCATGCACAGAAAAATCTAGTCTACAGAGAGTTTTGCTAAAATTCAGAAACAAGTTTCTTTCTGAGCTGAAAGACATTTGTTCACTAAAGTTAAAAAAAACACAGCGCAAATCTCAGTGCCAATGTCAGATTTCTACTCCGCAGTTACCAGCATTTGTTCTGTATTAACATCTGTCGTGATGGCTGTGTTCGTAGCTCCATCTAGGTCCCAGACTGCATTTCTTACATCAAAACCATGAGTTCCTTATTGTTGCTGAATTCATGTAATTACTTATTATCCTATTCATGAATCTTGCTCTGCTGTCATAAATTTCAGGCCTGTCCAAGTGCTGAAAGACCAAGCACTACAAGAAAAAATGGCCAAGATATGCTAGTCCAAAACTACTAGTTCCTATGACTGAAGAGATCTTTGCTACTTGTTTGTTTAACATACTAACTCTCTTCTGTCTTGACGGGCTATTTATTTGCATAGTGTCCCCCAGTGATGTGGTTATCAAGTGGATTGAAGTAATTAATAGAAAAAGAATACATGGCAATGAAGCCCCTCTGACAGGAAAGAAGCAGAAATTCATTGTGGATGTTAAATGTCTGCGAGAGGAAAACCAGACAGGTGCATTAATTTTATAAACATGCTATATATTGCTGATGGTCACATGGGTTGTGTAAGTGTTCTTTGATACAAGTATGCCTCTAAAGAGAGTGCTGGGAATCTTGTGCTGGTAGCTGTATTATGTAAGTGTATTGTCAGACAGAGTGGCTCAGGAAGTAGCTCTTATTTTGAGAAAAAGAAAAAAAAGGAATAAATTTATGGTTTTGGTTCAGGAATTCTCCTCTGGAGGCATAACACAGTGCTTAAAATAATGAGAATCCCTCCTTGGAGGTATCTCTTACCAAGAAAGAGTTATAGTCTAAAATTGCAGCGCTAGAAACACTGCCCTAGAGAAAGTTATGATACAATGATGAAAGAGTGAGATTCATTTCTGCAACATAAGAAAAATTCTACCGTGGCTCTAAACCAATGCCATTATAAATCTAGGAACATTTGTGCCCTAAAGCCAGATCCTAATACAGCACCACATACTACGACTGCAACTGTGGAAAACTGGACATGACAGTAGAAATATAATATTCTGAGCAGGAGGATTTCCTCCACTGAAAGCTAATGAAGATGTGTGCCATTTAACAATGATCACTACAACTCCCATCATCAACGTTTTGAAGGTTGCTCTGTTTCACAGTACACTTAGTAACTGAGGCATTTCAACACCTACCATCTCATTCTGCAGTGAAGGGTGGACTTTGGGACAGTTTAGTAAGATGTGCTATCCCTTCTTTGCGGAAGCTTTAGAAAACCATTCATCCTAAAGGACAGTATGAAAGGCTAACTTGCTATTAGTTGCATATAAGACTCCTCTACTAGCAGAAGGCTCTGCTCTGGAAATGATGAATGCACAGGTCATGATGATTTACACTAGAAGTCAGCTAAGGAAGCTACCTTGATATCAGAACTAATGGCATCATTCCTTTTCTAAATTGAGATAGTATCTGCAGAAAGGTTTGACCGTAAGCAAGAACTTCATCATTTTACCACATCACATCAATAAGTCACACTCCTTTATCGACCATCAATGGGTTCACAGCATTGAAAAGATTATTTTAGGACAAAAGTTAACCTTTTAACAGACTCCAATTAAGTGAGTCTGTACTAGAAAAATATATTAGAAAAGTACAGCAATCATGTAATAGGAATAAAATTGATAGCATCCTTGTGTACCTTGATGGTTTGTCTGAAAACTTGTCTATTCTATCAGTATTGGCTGGTCAAGAAAAAAATAAATATTATCTCTTTTCCCAACCTTATCCTGTCACAGCCTGTCACATCAATTCTATGAATAAACTAGAATTATATTTTAATTTTATATTAACCCTATGGTCATATAACGACTCAGGGTTCACAGACTTGAAGTGTAGTTCTGCTGACAACGGAAGATTGCTTGGGATGACTCCATGTGTGTTACTGTGGATGACTGTAATGAAAGGACGCAAGAGATTATAATTAAAGGAGAATTACCAGAATAAAGAGGCTACTAGTGGTATCCTTCAGAGACTGATCTTGGGATTCGACACAAAATTAGAAGGCACTGCCAATACCAAGGACAGTGAGATTAAATTTAACACTATAAGGTGCAGGTTTTTGTAGCTTCTTTTGCCATTAATTGTATAGTTATAAACTGAAAATTATGAAGACAGCAAGAAATCTAGATTACTGCTCAGACAAAGGATGATTATGTATTACCACCTTGATGCAGCTGTGAAGAAGGTGAACACAATTCTAAATTGGATGAAATGAAGCATTTTTATTAGGCACAAGGGAATACTAATGCTAGGAAATCAGAACATGGGAAAGACCTGATTTGGCATATTGCTATCTGATATAGTTCTGGGTATCCTTGACCCTTGCCCATGAACATAAGTGAAACAAAAGTATGAAGAAGGGTTACTGTTTTAAGTATTTGTCTTTTGAAGAGAGACTGGAAGAGCCTGGCTTTAAGCTCCCTAAATAGAAACTCAGGGTGGACATGAGCACTGTGATGATCTCCTAGAGTAAATGTTGAGTGATGAATAACAGCAGTATAATAGAGACAAAAGATCAGTAGGTAGGATGGGTGCACTGGTGCTCTTTAGGGTGTTACAATAGAGACCTGACTGGTGTGTCCACTGAAGAGACGCAGGCCACTGATAGTGCTAATAAACTCTCCTGTCTCCCTCTTGGTTTTCTGTGTGTGAGGGTTTTTTACACCACCTTGAGATTTATTGATTTAGTGTTTATAGCATGTTTTCAGTCAATTACAGAGCACAGAGAAGTACTGTATGTAGATTCCTTCATATTGGGTAATTATGCTGTGGTTGCCACTGATCAATAATGAAAGAACTGAGTGTTCCAGATGTTTTCAGCATTCTCTTCCAGTCTTCTGCTTAAAAGTTTAATTGTAACATATTTTCCATCTTTCTGGCATGTGTTTGAAACAGCAGATATCCACAGAGTCACAGAATAGTTGAGACTAGAAAGCCAATTCAGTCAGTTTTCTATTCAACTGACTGTCCCAAGTCTAAGTAGATATCCACATTCTAACATTTTGAGAACTATAGTTACCCTTTGATAAGGAAAAACTGTAATTTTTTTAATCTTACATGCAATAATAGATCATTCTTGCTTAGCTATGTATTTCCAATTGTACCTTCAAGGACAAGAAGTGCACGTCTAGGTGTCTAAATCTTGATCAGTTTGTATGCAGTTACTTGAACTGCATCCACATGAGCTCACAAAGATCAGAAAGTATGTATATATACGAAATGTGGAACTATATTACTAATCACTACTTTGATTCCTTCTTCTCCAGTCGGTTGCTAAATATCCATGGCTAATTTATGCAGCATAGACACAATGCCAAGTCATTCATTGTCTGAGACAGCAGAAACACTTCTCAGACATAAAATTACTTTAGCCCATCCTCATGTGGGCAAATCCATCCAGGCCAGCATGGAGCTACACTTCCATTTTGACCTTAGTGTGTATTTAACTCCCTAGTGTACATCTTATTTACATATTTATATTCGTTACTTTTTAGTTCGTTCAGAGAACTCCAAGAAAATAACAAAACGTTTAGGATACTAAGGATTAGTGGTGGTGTAATTAATGAGAAACTATCAAACAGATGTGGTAATTACAATGCTTCCTGGGACAAGGTGTTTAACGGGACAATTCAAAGTACATCCAGGGTATTTAATCCCTTGGAACTCATCTTACATCTGCTTTATTACAAATGAAATGTGAAGACTTAAGCATTGGTCCTGCTTTCATTGTTCAGGAAATAGTGCTTATAATTATCTCCATAAAGCAGAAAAGTATTTAAATACTTTGCACTGTATGTATAGCAACAGGGTACAGTTCACAACGCAAATCCTGCAGAAGCCTAAAATACAGGCAGATCAAAAAGAAAACTGCGAAGTAATATAACTGAGATATGGTAAAGTGTTATATATCAAATCTTGTGCACTTAAAAAAAAAAAAAAAAATCACTTTCCTGGTAAGGAAAAAAAAAAATCAAAAAAAAAATGAACTGTCTCTTCGGTTTCAGGGAAACCAGCAGTCCTTGCCAGAAGAATAAATCAGACAGCAGGAGACAAAAACTATTACAGATTCGGTGTGTGAAAAAGCGACCTCACTGAAATTGGCTTTAGCATTGTGGATGAATGCCCGATGGCTCGAAACAGATCTAGTTTAGTCAACCTTATCTTCTTCGATGGGAGATGTTACAAAACATACTAGTGATAAGGTCAGCATAGCAAGGTCAAAAACATGTTCTGTCATGTCCTATGCACTACATTTTTAAATGCAAACTAAATAAGGGAAAAAATAAGGTAATATGTCACCTACTGAGCAGTTAGGGACAGATACATAAGAGAAGATGGAGAAAAAAGCAAAAAGTAAAATGATTGATTCAGCTAATAACTGAAATCAAGAGAGTGTGGATTCATGCCCCAGATGCTTTACACAGTATTTTAGCTCTTGAAGCTGTGTTTTAGCCTGGTCTGCCTCTTTGAGCCTTTTCAAATAGCAGAAGTCATTACAGATGACTGTGTTCAACATAGTAAAATCACCCATACTGATTCAGTTCCTCTCTGCTCACCTGCTGGACTGGCACTGTAAATCAGGCATGACCAAATTAGTTAAAGACTAATGGACCAGTTCTCAAGATACAGCTGTATGCCTTTAGGTGATGAAGTCTGAAGAGGAAATTCTTGTTCTATTCACTCTTAGCACCTGCATCCTCATGCTAAAAGTAGCATAACAACCCACCTAAACTAATGTCTTTCTCATTTTTAGCAATCTCCCTGCCCAGTGCCTACTGAGCCACAGCCCAATACACCATTTGGAATACTACCAATTGCATCAAGAGAAAAGGAAAAGTGAAAAAGTAAAGTGAAAGAAAAGTTATGAATGGTATTCCTGCTGCTCTAATAAAATGCTGGGAAACCAAAAAACTGTAATTATGTTAAAGAAAGGAGGGGAGAGAAAACAAGTTACTTCAATCGTATAATGCATAGTTTAACAAAGAGAACAAAACATGGTGTAACAGAAAACATATATGCTATTTGGGAGAAAACTTTGCTCTGTCCTTATTGACAGAAATCTGCACCCATTTTGCCATAACAGAATTCTCTTTGACAGCTACAATGCCCTCACGCTAAAACCTCTCACCATTTGGAGAAGCTGGGTGCATCTAACAGATGCATGTCTGTTAAAAGTGTTTATTGGAGAGGTTTCATCTGCAAAAATATGGCTTTGACAATGCCATGGTTGGAAGAGTAATTGTTGGAAGTAGTGTTGGAACAGTAATTTCCTTTTTCCAGTTTTCCTCTAACTTGCATAAGTATTTGCAGAAGATTGCAGCAAAATGCCAGTTGAAGGTTCAGGGCCCAGGGGCTGGACAATGAATGCAATTTGTGAAGGATGCAGAGAATCATTGCCCAGTGATGGTCCTCAGAGACACACTGCATAAAGAAGCAGTTCTTGTGTAAAAGCACAATTCCGTGCCTTAAACGACATACATATGGACATGGATTTTCCCAAGCTCTTGCTTCCTGTCCAGGTGCTGAGTAGCCCATGCTACCTTACATCTGGTAAAAGAACTGCTGCACAAGTGCAGTCAAAATGTGCATCTTATTGTTCTGCAATGCCCAGTTCTGTACTGCTTGTGCTGAGTCTACTCAGATTCATACAGTGTGGCGGAATCACGCAGACAACATATGATTTATTTACACAGAGGTACAAGGGCCTCTTTTTTCAGAACTTCAAAATCCTCGAGCATTCCCTGCTGCAAATAACGTCCATGATCTCAGAAGCTTGTGCACTGAAATGCTCAGAGCAGGTTACTCTACTTTCCCTTGTCTTTCTTGAAGGTTTACAAGGAGAAAGGGGTATATGAAATTTAAGGACCACACGTGGAAATATGCATGGTAGAAAAAAGCTGAACATGCTTCAGTGAATTATGCACCATATTACCTACATGACTTTCCTGGAATTCTAAGCTAAGGCCACCCCAAGGACTTGTCACTGCCTGTTAGGAAGGAAAAGACAAACTGAATCACAACAAAGGAGAACAGAAAAACTCTAAAAAGAAGCAAATCTGGCAGGAATTCAGTCAGCCACCCTCCTCTAAAAATTACCGTTGTTGAATTCAGTGAGGCCAGACATGCACACTAGCCTCGGGCTCAACACTCTGTCAGAAAATAATGCTAGTCTCCCATGCCATTTTGCATTTGGATACAAAATAAATCGTGAAATGTTTTTTCAGGCCTGAAAAAGCTATTAGTGTTCTAAAGCTTCTAAAAGGATACACAGAGTCCATTAATGATAACATTTGTCTGGGAAAAAGCAAATGGATGGGTACTGAGCTTCAGGAAAGAATTGTATTTCATTCTTCAGGAAGAATTTCATTTTAAGAAACACTTAAGCACACTGGAAACTCTCTTGCACTGAGTTCTTGGTGTATACTCAACAGCCTGACTTCTCAGCTCTTCTGGTACTTTCCATCGTCAAAACAACTTGTAAGAACTACCTAATCTTTACAGTGTCGCAGTGAAGTACCGTTATCTCCATGTCCCGATGAAACTGAGTTGCCTCACTCAGAGGTCTGACTCAGAGTCAGTTATGAGACTGTAACGCCCAGCTCTCAGTGCCTCCTTCCCACTGGAAAGAGCATGCTTCTCTCCTGTTTGAATTTGGTCGTTTAACAAGACTTAGATCTTCGGAAAATATTGCTCAGTGATGACATATGCAGGTTACTTTGAAGAATAAGAGGAGAAATTTATGATGTAGCACAACCATAAACACTTTACTTCACAACCAATCCTACCTCCTTTTTGATAGACTGGCTGAAATGTTCCTCAAAATAAAACATCCTGATGCTAAAACCTTACTTTCTTGTTTGAAGGCTTTGCTTCCCTGGACTATTTCCAGAAGACCAAGCATATCAGTACTGCACAGGAACATCAGTGAATGTGGCCTGGAAAGCAAACTGCGAAGTGAAATGCAACTTCATATCAATATTGGGTCTGTTCCTTTCAGGTCTAAATGGTTCTTTATTTTCTCAAACACCACTGACAACATACATGCGTACTGTCTACCACCACCCCCAGATCTGAAGAAAATAAATTCATGAACATAAACATGGCCTTGAACATGACAGGAGCAGAGTTTTGAAAATATTGTGCATTCATTCTGAATGACCAAAAATATTTTTAGACCAGCACCAAAGAAAGCAGCTGCTTCCAAGCAGAATGCAGAAATCTCTGCACAAACTGTGAAAGGAAATGTCTGGATGTAAGTGCAGTACTATTTCCCCAAAAGAAGTTCTACACAATTCCGTATAGACAAGACAGAGATTATTCTTCCAAAATGCTGTGTACACAATCCCTTTAAGTGGACACTATTTATCCATAAGAGGCCAAAACACTTATTTAAATCAAAATCCATTTTTTTTCTGTTCCTTATCATTATCTTGTCATCTGTTGTTACATAGGAAAGCCTTCATTTTATAACATTATATAACACTACCTTTAGGAAGGCCTACAAATTAACTCAAAATAACCTACTAAAAATATCTACAAAACTACTTCCTTTTCAGTCAGTTTTGCTGTAACTTCTGTCGGGCTATCAAAAAAAGAGATTAAAAAAACTTCACAAGTTGTCAATCATAAATTATGACTTCTTGCTTGCTTGCTTCTAACAAACATTTTAAAAGGCAGATAACTATAACTAAATGAAATGTTTGATACATTATGAATTTTCTAGATGCCTTTTTCAGTCCGCATTTTTTGCACTAACTTTTCTGAAGTTATCTCTTACTTCCTCAGTCAGGAAAGTTAAATATTAAACGGAAAGCCAGAAGAGTTTTGGACATCAAATCCAAAAGGATCCATCCTGTATCAGAAGAATATTGTGACTTAAAACTTCATAGCTGCAACTAAGGAAATGCCAGGAATGGCACAATCTGTCTTTGTGTCCTATTCTTCTGCTCTTTCCTATGGCCTGGCTTCTCTCCTTACCCTCTGCTGCTTCTCTGAGCCCTGCAAGCAAGTCCATGCCCTCTTGTTTTCAGCACTACTTGTGTTCTTGCTTCCTTCACATCCTGCTAATATCTCCTTCCACAAGGTACTTGGGTTTCCCACTCAGTGCTGTTATCTGGCTTGCTGCCCATCAAATACTTCAGGTTTCTGTTCTTATCTGCCCTTTCCTTCACCAGCAGGTTACTGCCTGTTTATCTTCTCTTGCCATTCCTTCACGTTCAGCTCAGGCAGTTCTCTCTTGTTTCCTCCAGACTGTCAGCACAGGACAGACACTCTGTCTACTCTCAGGTGCTATGCCAGGCAATAAATTTGGATACAGCAACAAAGAGCTGCTTTTCTGCTAACTTTCTCCTGCATATTATAGCAAGCTTATTGTCTCTCAGGCCTGTGATGGTGTAGGTGCAAACCCATCAGCAGGACTGGTGCTAATCATGTTCAGTTAAGACAATAGCTTCAGAAAATCTAGGTAACAGTTGCTAACAAATTTGCATGCATTATGTATAGAATATACAAGCTTACAGCTTATCTAAATTCTTCAGAAAGACTTCAAAGGACATATCCCTCCTTGCAGAGTTCACTTTCCTCAGACCCAAAACCGCTTTTCAGGAAAAATGGTTTGCTGTCTTCAAGAGGGGTTTTTAGGGCATGTGTGTATAAAAGTTCTATTTCAGATCAATACTTACAATTTTGGTAAACTTGCAAACATTTCTATGCATCGTGGAGAACGCTGGGTAAACTTCACTCTCACCATTCCTGTTGCTTCCAATTGGATGTATCTTTGCCCATCCACCACATGCCTCACTTCCCATGAGTTGACAGTTCTGAGCTTTTTCAAAAGGGATCAGGTCAGGCAGGCTTTTATTGATGTTGCAATGCCTTATCAGCCCTGGGAATATGAATATCTCACCCAGAGCCAAACCTCAACAGAAGAATCAAAGAGCATCAAAATCTCACTTTGAGAAAGACAAAAAAAGGAGTAAGTCTCATCTCCTGCATCCACTGTTTCAAGCACATCATTTCTAATAACTCAAACGCAAGCCATAAAATACCACATCAGAAATCAGAACAGTATCAGCACCCCCTCCTGTATGCCTGACACCATGCAAATATGTAGGCAATGCAGACATGCTTATCATTTGTATACAGTCTCTGGAGGCTCCAGGAGTCTGGATCTGCACATCAGAAGCAGATTTATTGGACTGTGACTATGTGCTCTGCACAGTAAGAACCAATGAATCTTGTGTTGGAATGATTAAAATTGTAATTGTACAATCTCTGTGATCCAAAGAACGTGGAGTCATTTTTCTCAGTGAAACACCTAGCAATTGGACAGACTCAAACTGTCTACCTTATAGCGCTTGTAGTTGTACTTTGCATTGTCACATAAATCAAAGGCATGTATTTTGACCCTCCTACACATAATACAGCCAAATAGGAAGTGATACAACATAGCTTGTTGAATTTAGAACACATTTTCAGAAAGAAAAACAATAGTGGCTACAAAACCCCTTAACTCTTCACAAAATTTCATATGATCTTTATAACTATAAGTACAAAAAATATACAATTAACAACTAGGTTGCTTAAACTGTACCGATATTCCATTTTTACCACTACATATAAAGGGGAAGAGAGAGGAGGAAATGCAGATATAGAAATAGCTAGCAATATGATCAGGTTCATTAAAAAATCAGAATGCAGGGGTGGAGGGAAAAGACCTGAATTACCCTCACTTACTTGTTTCTGTTTCCTTAAGAGCTGACCATAAGACCAAGATCTGAAAACTCATGCTTTCTGTACTTAACCAGGTTTTCAGGCAATTAAAATCAAAGCAGTTTTAAAAGAGAGTTTAGAGTCTGGTTTGTCATCTGTTATGGTTATGGAGAACCATAAAACATGTATGCAAATAACATGTGAAATACCAAAACGTCTCCTAGATATCTTCAGGAATTCTGCTATAGCTCATGGGCTAAGAACTGGGTGTCAATTTCCATTGCTAGTGCTCTAGAAAAATTCCCCACTATAGTAGAAATACTGCAAGTATTTATCTTTGAGTGACATCCCCCCCCCCAAAAAAAAAAAAAAGTGAAAGAGCTAAAAAAGCACAGACCCTTAGAAGAAGCAATCATATTTCCAGCAGTAAGAAAGTTTTATTCAGAGACTGCACAGACAGCTACTGTGAGATCTAGTAAGTCTAGGTTGATAAGGAAGTGAAGCCAGAGCAGAGTTCAGAGACAATACCTAGGACAGACTGACTCACCAAGCAAACAGCTATTGCCCAAGATTCTTCAATCTGATCGTTCAAACTCATTGTGTTATGCAGTTACTGAGTTACCTTATTATCTCACTATCGATTCTGTGCTCTAAACTATCTATTTGTAATTCAAAGAGCCACACAGACAAGAGATCAGAGACACGTTAGTGGCACGGGTGGAACGCAGCTTAGCTGCCCACCAGCATACCCTTGCTCTACGCATGACACAGATCACACTAAGAGTCCAAATGCAGTTGTGGCACAAACTATGTTGAAATTAAGAAGTCAGCACAAGGGAAAACAAAAATAAGGAGCTTAAGATGGAAAGCACCTGTGCGTTTCAAGTTCATATACACTGCTAGTAATTGCAACTTCCTTTGCAGTCTTCAGCAGCTACATCTGCTGCCCAAGTGACACCTACAAACTGAGCCATTGCCACCTAGACAGAATATTCACACTCTGTGGAATTACTTGCACTAGGCAACACAGTCCTCGATTTTGAGTCATCCTTAGCAAAGTCGCTTGCACAGCTCCCCACAGTTCTTATCTGAAGTGATAAGAGAATAAAAATTGTATCCTGCTTACCACAATTAATACATTTACAGCTGGTGATGCCACAGTTCTATCCAATTAGTAACAGTGCAAATATATTTTCCAATGAAAAAGAGTGGCTATATTTAATCACTTCCTCTATTTCACATTATTTGTTTAGATACATACACAAATGAATGGAAGCCAATAGTATTTTTCACAGCCTGATAAATTAAAAGTGCATTCACAGAGATCTGACCACCATTCAGAAGCATACAACTCAGACCCAATAAAGCAAATTAGCTAATCTGCAATCTAAGATCAAAAATATACCTTTTGTACACCCATAATAATTTCAAGGGGCATGTGATCAGTGTAAGTACTTGCCTGCTGCTCAGGCAGAATGTCAGCCAACTTACGAAGTATGTTGGGGAGAGAAACCCACATATAGTTTCTGCCCAAGAGCCTATAGGAGTATCTGTTACCATGCCAGACCTCAGCATCTAATACTTCAGTTGTCAAGGTCAACATATTTTAAACTCTTCAAAAACAGTAAGGGAAGGGATAATCATGGCCCACAGCATCCCAGCATATTCCTTTCTTCAGAAGGCTGCAGAACCACTGCTTTTACTTAGAAAAGTTGTAGTAGGATGACAAGTCAGGCCTCAGAGCAACATCAAGACTTTAAACTCGACCTTGACACCAACAGATTATGAAGTATAAAAATTCTGTGTTTAAAAGCCTCTCCTACAGGGTTTACTATTTTCTGCACCTGAACCCAAGTGGTTTGAGGATACAGTTCAATTTTTCATTTCTCTTGAGAGCCCTTCCATGTCGTGTAAGAACAGAGCTGTAACCAAGGTGATGGAATTAGTTAATCATAAAACACGAACAATGCTGCTATATGTCCCTTGTACAGCCCTGCCCATCTGGACATTAGGTCTGGGAACAGAGGGTTTAGTCCCTAGGTAATCATTAATGTTAAACAATAATGGTGAAGGGGATTTTTAATAGAATTAGTGTTATTAAATGATTGCAGGTGTATTTGTGGTACCTATATATTGTGTGAATTAACTGAAGCAAAAAGTCATACATCTCCCCCCAAAGAAGGTAGTTTCAATTGAAATCAGCAGGTGCCTAGAACTGGTCAAGACGACCCGTGCCACAGGGACAAGAGCCAGAAGAGGACTGAGTTTGCGCAGAAACTGTGATGAAGAGGATAAGCCTTCATCTTGGGACCCCCGACGACCACCACTAGGAGGCACTGCGCAAGGGCGCGTGGGAGGAGTGTATGAAAATGGACTGATTTGACTATGAAAGATAGGGCTTAGGTAATCAGATGAATATGTATATTTTGATCTATATAAACTGCACAAAAAGGATATGGGGTATGCACGCTTGGTGGAATTATCCCCCGTGCATCCAGTGCTGCAGTAAAGAATGCCTGCCTTTTAACACTACATTGGCGTTACGAGGTTTTATTCCCGGATTTTCGGTGACAGAGCTACCACATTGCTAAATCACTGAATCAATGTGAAGGTCATGTGTTTATTTGATAATCTCCAATAGGTTGTAAAAAAGGTTTCTTCAGATAAATGTATCACCATGACTGGGGTTCTGTACTTTTTCATCACAGATAATAGCTACTTCAGAAGAAACAGAAACTAAGGCATACCTAGCTTTTTAAAAATTTGTGTTAGTGATCTGTTCTCTTCATTTGAAACCTCCTCCTGTTCAGTTACAGAGTATTAGGGTATTAGTACCAGAATTGTCCTATCTGGAGGGCTGAACAAAGTTCCTTCCAGAACCTGTTGGTCCAGCTCCTGGAATTTGCTGGTAACTTTCCCAAAGCGACACAAAGTAACCCTTGTTCTAGGAGTCCATTCCTAGGACAGTTAGGAGGGCTGGACAGGGGACTGTCAAGGGCTGGCTGTCCTGCAGGTTACCATAAGATAAGGACACACTGTAATTACAAAATAAAGCAACTGGCTGTGAAAGATTATCGCCAGCCAAACAGGCATTTGTTTTTCCCTATAAATATGTAGGAGCCATTCTGTTTCCATTTATTGTTTCATCTAATGGCCATAGGAATTTTGCCAATTTGCTGTGTCAGGTATATCAGTGCTCATTTGACTTTCCTAACCAGGCTTTTCCTAGCAATGCTCACCAGAAATATACTAAAAAACAATTAAACAAGCCCTAGATCCTTTATTATTTGTTGTAATTACAAGAGTTTTCTGAGATCAGATTGTTCTGAAAAAATGTTTATTAAAATATAAACTGTTTTATAGGTGAATGATCTGTAATTCAACATATACAAATGGACCACTAGAAAAAGCTGCTATCAGTCTGTACCTGCCTTCAGCTCTGACATTCACTGCTGTCCTTTCTGATACTCGCTGTGGTCAACTTCTGGCTCTACTTCTACCTCCTCTTTCTGACAGCAACTTGAGAACAGAAAGGTCATTTGACATGTTCTTTCATTTCAATAAAAACAAAACCTAGTTTAACAGCAGAGGAAAAATATGATAATAAAAACCGCAATCTAGCACTCTCCTCTTCTGCGCAGCTCTGCAAGGCTGCAGGAGGACCGAAGCCCTGGGGAACCGATGCCTTCAGTCTCGCAGAACACTGGTTCTGTGAGCAAATCACCACCAGTGCCCCCTTCTAGCGAAAATATTTCCATGCAACAGCAGAGAGGAAAACTAACATTTAGGAAAGCCAGTCACCTACAGGGCCTTGTGGAGTTCCAGAGGCACATCCCAGAATAACTCCCAAACAGCTATCTGCACAGGTCCAACCCTCCAAGTCCCATTCTCTGGAACTACACAGTACAGATAAGAAATGTGACTGCAGCTGGACTTTCCATGTAAGTCTTTTCTTTTTCCTTTCTTTTTTTCCCCATTCAAAAGAAAGGCAAGTGAGCCCTAAACTACTGGCAAGAATCTGAGAGGAAACAAACTGCAAAGCAATTTATAGCAAATATCGATCACTCGGTTGAATGTCCAGGAAGTCAATCTGTGCTCAATCTTCCCTAATGTGCACTTAAATACTATACACTAACTAAGAGGGACAGCAGAGCTCTGATGGCCCATCCTTACTGAGTGCCATTTAATTCTGCACATACCTGACCGGTCTTTAAATGAGCCACAGTGGCCAAGCCCTCAGCAGCAACCAGCTGTCTGAACACTTGTTTCTTGGTTGAATTTTGCAGCCCGTCCTGAACTCTGTGTTGGTTTTCTGTGGCAAGCTTAAGGTGTATGTATAGATGGGCAAATGTGTACAGATGTTCACAGCGTATGTGCCTGCCTACCCTGAAGCAACCAGCGCTGGGTGTCCGTGCAAGGCGCTGGCAGCAGGGGCTGCAGGGGGTCTCTGTGAGGGGAGCCCGGGGGCTGCCCAGGGCCGGTTCCAGCCGGGTCCAGCTGGTTCTGCAGCTGCCCCAGCACAGGGCACAGCTGAGGCCCCTCTGAGGAGACGTGTTTGAAAGCGGGCAAAACGCTGCCGGGCAGCGAGGGCAAAGGGTGAAGAGAAGTGTGAGGAGAAGCGTGAGGAAAAGCGTGAGGAGAAGCCTGAGGAGAAGCCTGAGGAATGGCCGTGTGAGCACTAAGGTTGCAGGAGAAGTTTTTGGAGGAGATGCTCCAGGCCTTGGAGCGGGAGACCATGGGGGAGCAGATACCCACATTGCAGTCCATGGAGCGACCCAGGCTGGAGGAGATGAATATTTCCCAAAGGAACGGTGGCCTGTGGAGAGTACCTGCACTGAAGCAGGGAAAAAGTGTGAGGAGTGGGGAGCAGCAGAGAGGAACTGTTATGGACCAACCACAACTTGCCATTCCCCATCCCCTGCCCTGAGGGGTAGAGAATCACCCCAGGTATCATCTGTACAATCTGTTGTCATTTCCCACAGCCATTGGTTTCAGAGAATGTAGTAAACAATTCTCACAGCAAAAAACCTAAAAACAGTCTAGATATAGGTAATACAAGTCATCAGTTCTTGTAAACCCAAATCTCTCTTTACAGGCAAATGCAGTCAATGAAATTATGGTAAGTATCATCTTCTATCTAACTTACATTTAATTACTTAAAAAAGGCTGAATAAATTTGAAGTAGGATTAGATTTCTAAAATACAATTCTTTCATAGCAGTTTCTTCACCACTACAATAATTTGTTCTTTTTCCTGTGAGGTATAGGCATGCACATATAGACATACTACAGCCTACAATAAAATGAAACATAAATTATACTCTGAAGTTGTACAGAATATGCAAAAGATACATTCTATCTCTAGCTGTTCATTAAATATTATTGCCAAAATTATTTTTGCAATAGCCTTCAAGTTTTAACACCAGAAACTAATCTTCAGTTTTCTAAATCTTCTGATTCACGTGCTAAAGTGACTTCCCTTTCTAAACATGTACTAACCAAAACCTATCTGATTATGCTAACACCTCCCACACATAGTGCAGCCCCTTCAGGCCACTGTATTTCGAGGATCAGTTTTGGCTATTCTGAATCAGTGCTGGCAGCATTTCTTTGAAATCCACATTTGCCACTTCCCACTTAGGGCAAAAGCAACAGCTTTATTCCTCTGGATTGCATTCCAGTACATGATATTTTGCTCGGAATTACTGGATAACACAAAGCAATGACTTCTTCGTTGTTTTCACAATACTGTCTCATGAGTCAGAGATGCTATGGCCATGTTTCCAAAAGGCTTGCCAATGTGCCGTTTAAGTTATAAAATTATGCACATTCTAAACTATTTTGGCACAGAATCATATGTTTAAATTAATTAAGCAGAAGGGTAGATAAATTTACTAAATTTCAATATAAGCATTTGTTCAAATAATTTTTAACGCCTGATGGAAATTCAATCTTTAATGGCCATACGACAGGCACCCCAAAAAAAATTTCTTCACAAATTAAAGCACTTTGGAGAGCTACTAAAGAAAGAGCACTGTGGGAGGAGAGCGAGACAGTGTGATGTATGAGGTGGTTCAGTGCTGGGCACTCTGCCTTCGAGTCAGCATCAATACCGACATAGAGACAGTGGAAATCACCGTGGTGGACAAAATGCAACCATCAGGTCAGAGCCACCAATGCATAATCAGCATACATCCCACAGGTATGGCTAACTGTACCTTGTGGATTAATTACATCTTATCCACTGAAAATACCTACTAGTAGTTTAAATTGGATAGAATATGTCCCTTCATTTCACTCCATAAGTGTGCAATGTCATCTTGCCTGATAAGCAGATCTTTTATTCTGGCTAGAGGCAGCTTATTACTGTATAAAAGCAATTTTGTAGCTTAAGTCATGTATATTTCTATCCTAAAAGAATAAACTACAAGAGCTGAGGAGAAAGGAGAGTGGAATCATGAAATATTTCACATATAACAATATCACATATGTAAAAAAGTATTTATGATTTGCAAAACCGAGCAAGGTTTTATATACATAGGATATCATTATTATTGCCTGTAAGTACTAGAATTTGACTGTTTCACCTCTAGATGGCAAGGACAATAGTTAATTTGTACAAAGTAGATAAATGAGGTGGAAACTAATCAGGAGAGGTTTGTTTATCTGTTCTTTGATGATATATTACACTGCAATAATAAGACAGTAACTCTGTGTTCTATCTGGCTGAGAATAACTTCCTACACCATTTCTCATTTTTACATATCAGATCTGAAAGCACCTCCCAGTCTTTGAAGTTCAGCAAAATTCAAAAACAGTAAATAAGCCCAGCCAATTGGTAGCAGGGGATTTTAACAAGAGAAGTAACAATGTCAAAATCCACCAAGTCTGTAATATGTTACTTCCCTCAAATAACTTGTGTGCATGTCTTCTCCTGTCTCCTCTGAATTTAATGGCCACAAATACCAGATTGCATTAAAATGGTCTTTTCTTTTTTTTTTTTTTTTTTTGTATTGGGCAGTTCCAAATGTGAATGTGGTTTTAATTACATTTTAATTATTTTTTAAATGTGAAAATACTCATTGTCTTTTCTTAGGACATTGTACTACAATGCAAGAAAACAATTATTTCAGAACACATGTAATAACATACTTTGATTTGCAGTCTGTGTGGCTAAACATGCCCTGAACAGTCCACTACAACCTCCATGTTTGCTGGGAGATGGGAGGATGAGGAAGGTTTTTAAAATATGATTTAGTCTTATGCCAAAAATACAGAGGTTTACCAAACAGCTGATGAGGTTCAGCAGAAAATACAGCTTCCAGATCAAAGACAACTCAGAAAATCAAGTAGTTCATAATTTCAGTTTACTTGTCCAAAGACAAGGGCCTCTCCTTCTCTCCCATCTGACAAACACTGACACGGAAGTGCGTTACGCTTGCTTTTTCTAGAGCTCACAACAGTAGATCTGCCTTTGCGCTCCAAAGGCCAAGACCTCCAGAACTGGAGCAATGTGACAGAACACACAGTGCTTGCTTCATTTTTTTCCCCCAATTATAAAACACTTCTGCTCAGTTTCCCTTAAAGATGCCAATCACAAGCTGCTTATTAAAAAAATAATTTACAGGCTGGAGGAAGCTGATGAGAAGCTACTATTTCTGACAGCAGATTTATCAATAGAGAAAATGTTAAAATAAATGAAGAGGGGGAAGAAGTCTATTTAAGCAAGTCAATGAGACTAGATAGAAAAAAACAAATTTATGTTGTGGTAAGTGGTAGGAATTTGATTTAACAGAATTTATAAACCATACATATGGTCTTTCACAAACGCTGAAATGCTAGTAGAGGTCTAATACAATCCTATTTCCTCCCCTGCCATCTCACTTTTATGAATGTAAAAAGCACTGACAGCCAAATAAAAATAATGCATTACTTCAGGAGTCTTTAAAAGAAAAGAAACTGAATTATTGCTATGCAGCAATATATATCATCTGCCAGTGTGCTATAGCTCCTTTTTATAAAACATACATAAATTTTCACAGCAGCATATTAGAGTCTTGCCTGCAACAGTGAGCAGCTGTTTCTGGAGTAAGTCATGTAAGTAGCCATAAGCAGCCATGGATTCCCCTTGGGCTTTCAGGAAGGCGTAGAAAACCACCAAAATACCTCATTATAGAAAGAGTTTCATTCTCGTACGTCACAGTCCAATTCTGCAGATTCTTCGAAAATCAGAACTGCTGATAAATTTAGATAACCTGGAAATGTTTAGCTTTAGAATATGATGTGGTAAATGCATGGGATTTGAACAACATGAAGAATCCCCTACCCTATATGAAAAGAGTTTTTTCATATACGCCAATAGTCAGCTGCAACCCTAAATTGAATACAAGTTAACCACACTTAGATCTGAGCAAAGGGCATATGCGTATTTTGTAAAATCAGATTTTTTTTAAAGCTGATATATAACATATTGTTAACAGATCACATGCCAAAAAAGAGGAACACAGAGTTCGACTACTGACAAAACTATCACGGTATAAAATTTCAAGACAACAACAGATATATTTCTATAGGTTTATGAAGAAGTTGCACAAGGCTGAACTTCTAAAAATGGCAAATCTATTTCTTATTTTGCTGGATTTTTTAATTTATTTATCTGCAGCATACCTTAGCTTCCCCAAAAAAGTCATGTGGGGGGGTCTGCTCCTAATATTTCAATTTCTTCTGTTTTCTCCGAAGAGAAAAGAGTGACAGGCTGTGCTTACCTCACAGAAATGATAGCTGGAGTGGTTCATGAGAATGCTGTTTCCAGTCAATTTTAGCCTAAGTGGCAAGTTCTTCAGAATGCCTTAGTCATTCACAAATAATCCAAAGTGTCAGATGGGGAGGGATTCTCTCCTGTAAGACTAGAGCTATATAATGAAAATGCTGACAGTCTTCTAATTATCAGTGGCAAAACCTGGTGCTTCTATAATAAATCTCTCTTTCCTAAACACAGATGAATCAAAAAACTAATTAGTAGCTTCATCAAAGCTCTCCAGGATCAAAGCTGGACAAGAAGATTATATAGGAAATGCTACTCCAACAGAGTTTAAAATGAAGACAGTCATCTGGGTATACTTAAACACCCCACACTGGTAGCCAGATGAGAATGCAGTACAATATTCTGCTAACATAAAAAGATATGTATGTGTATATCATTACATTATGGAAACATACATACACATTATAGTTTTACTTTTCTTCATTTCCTTATTTTTCAGTGAAAACATGAAGAGCATTTAATACCACTGTAAGAGATCAGGTTTGTGACCACCCCAGGAACCTGAATATACATAAGTCTATGGGACCTGACGAGATACACCTCAGAATCCTGAGGGAATTGGCTGATGGAGTTGCCAAGCCACTCTCCATGACATTTGAAAAGTCACGCCAGTCAGGTGAAGTCCCTAGTGACTGGAATGATGATTATACAACCTCAAAAGGTCTTTTCAGTGTACGTTTTATAGTAAAATCAAGAAAATGGACATTGAACATCACTAATCTGGCAAAACAATGGCTCTGGATATCTATTTCTATCTCTCTCTCACACGAGTGGCAATGATGCACTCTGAGATCATAAACCAAGGCAGTCAGTTCAGACAGCAACTACAAGCTCTAATAAGGAACAGCAGATCAGCAGTTCAGCAAAAACCCAAAGACAGAAATACATCAATTTAAGATATTTGAATGATTCTGAGCACGTTAACTACAAAATATTATAGCGTATTTGTTGGCATGCTAGAAACATGGAAAAGACACTCATCTTAGAAGTTCAGCTCTACACCTACCATTGAGAGAGTATGCTTTTCTGACAGAAATGCAGTATTATCAGTGGAATACTCTAATACACACACTATTTAGTGTTCTAAAGCTCTGATACTTACCCTATCAAATGGTAACATACATTTCTAGTGCTGAATAAACCAGTCTAAAATAGTGCCAAAAATATTATTTCATTTTTATTTAAAATACTGGTTTTCACTTCAGATGACTGAAAACAATTACAAGTATCTTCCAGTCTTTCATTAATACCATGACGATAAAACAAATGCATACTCTGTGCACATGCAAAACAAAAGAAATCACACTTCTGCAAGAAAAAGTAACTGAGTCACAAAACCCATATAGTTAGATAAATAAAATATTACAGCAGGATTTCTGTGACATGCAGATAAAACATTAACAAGGAGATCTCAAAAACACAAACAACAATGTTGTCAATGGGAGTTGAGTGCCAGCCTGCCCCTTCGTGACTTGGAAAGCCTTGCCATAAAGCACTGCAATAACGAAACCTTTAGTATTGCCTAAGTATCTGTAGGTAAGCATGTGGAAAATACACCCAGAAAACAATGCTGATCTGATATAGAACAACCAAAAAACAATTCCCTTTGAATATAAAATATACTAGACTAAGAACTGAAACATCTTCCAAGTCCTACTAAACCATAAACGTACCGTGATTCACACAAGAAATTGCTGAAGATATTACAGTACAAAAATCAGTTCCTATAGATTGCTTTTGAAAGTGCTTGTGTATCATTTTCCAATTACAGCTTTCCAAATGAGGTAAATTATTCACAGAATTACAGAATCACAGAATAGTAGGGGTTGGAAGGGACCTCTGTGGGTCATCTAGTCCAACCCCCCTATCGAAGCAGGGTCACCTACAGCAGGCTGCACAGGACCTTGTCCAGGCGGGTCTTGAATATCTCCAGAGAAGAAGACTCCACAACCTCCCTGGGCAGCCTGTTCCAGTGCTACAAAGAAACAATGGGTAAAATTTATCTCAGCTGAAGTCCTGAATGAGGTATAGAGTTTGGTGGCACTTCATGCCTTGATGCCTACCCAAGCTATCCAATGATACAAATATAACAAAGCCTGGGAAGAGCAACACCAACACATCGTTAGAATCCAGCAAGTTCAGTGAAATGTCCCTGCTTCTTTTTCTGGTTATTCAATCTTCTTTCTTTTCTTTCATAACAACTACTGTACTTCCAAACTTTCTTACTTGAATTATGTTTCCAAGTGCACTTCTTGTAAAAAGTTGCTTTTTACTTTTGCAGTAAGATACTGAATTGTCACTCATCATATAACAAGTATTCAACAGATAAAGTGAAACCTGGACACCTATGGATTTTCGTCAGCTGAATGGTTTTTTGGAGGCTGAAAATGTACATCGTCATCTGAAATCAGACATCTGTTATGTTCTTCAGTGAAACTACACAAGAAGAATGATGAAGCAGCATACAAAATACCATTGAAAGTTACTTTTAGTTCGGCAGGAAAGCAGAATATCACCAGAGATGAGTTTGGTTTTGCAAAATGAAACCACAAAGCAAGACATTTCAGGTCCATGTTATGAGTTCAAATACAACATCTGAGCATTGGTCAGTCATAACAAACTGACTTTCAGTAAGAGGTTCCTTTTCTATCTTTTTCCTGTTTCCCAGAATATGTTTCATGGGAGTAGCATCTAAGAACAGCAGAAGTAATTAAGATCCTAAAGGATGCTGTAACACCTGCCACTAAGTGATACAATTAGAACTTTTCTTACATTGCAAGATAAATGGATTATCTCAATTTTTTCTTAGATGATGTGTAGAGGAAGGAAAATATTAATTCCTTATAACTATGAACGAAAATTTACTGAAAATCTTTTGATATCATTAGAGTAATTAACATCAGTACACATACCATCACAAGCCAGCCTCCTAAGAGAACAGTAATGTTCCAAGTAAACACAACCTATCACAGATTCTTTTCCAGATGACATGTGTTTTTTCCTGATCCTCTGTGGTAAACTTTTCACTTGAACTTTAAAATACAACTTTATCTCCTGGCACAAAATTCTTTGTCCATACTGTAGTGACAAAGCTTTTAGATTTATGCTAAACAAATAATTAAATTGCCTTTAAAACATAAAATAGATTTTGTATTACACAAACATTCCTTGTATGGTTCCATCCCTGTCAAAGATTTAGAGTAAGATACGTAAGCCTATCTATCCAAGAACTCCTTCAATTCTTTCAGTATGCTTTAAGCACTAACAATGGTCAGGCATGATTAAGCCACCATCATTAATGATCAAATGGGATTTTCTCTGTGTCAGGTTTATGCCTGGTCTGTTTTGGTGTACACATATTAGTCAGCTACGCTCATCGCCTAAGCCTAAAATACAGACAAGATGAAAATTGCCATAATCTGGGCTTGCATAGATTTCTGTGGTTCTAGGGCTGATGTGAATGCAGTACACAGGACAAGCAGCTGAGATGAAAACAAGCCTAACTCCCATAGTTATTCCATTTCACTTCCTGCATTTCCTTTTGTCAGATGCTGAGTATTTTCAAAACAGCAAATGGGATAAGTAACTAGCATGAGAGAAGCTGCAAAAGGCGATATCAGCAAACAAGAGCACAGGTAGAAAAAGGAATCAAAAGGAGAACATAAGAAAGATGAAACCCAGAAAAATAAAATGAAACTACCGTTTCAAAAC
Organism: Opisthocomus hoazin; assembly: GCF_030867145.1. Taxonomy (NCBI): domain Eukaryota; kingdom Metazoa; phylum Chordata; class Aves; order Opisthocomiformes; family Opisthocomidae; genus Opisthocomus; species Opisthocomus hoazin. The sequence continues at coordinate 14,973,099 of NC_134425.1, forward strand.
AAAACATGGGGTGTCCTGGGGCTGACAGCATATTTAATTGGATTATGGTGAAGTCACACCCTGAACTCCTATTTTCTCTATTCCTGTAGAATCCAAACCAAGACTGAGGCGCAGCTTCTCTGGTTATGCATGAAAACACCAGCTGAAGCTTACCTCCATGGATGGGAAATTCAACTTATTTTTTACTAATGTGCATTTTCTGAAGTCTATACAGGAATTAGCTGCTGCTAATCAAACTTCTAAGCTGCCAGGCTACCCAAAATTCACATTAATCACCTGCTGTCTTTTGGTTGCTGCATACCAAGTAAATACCTTCTAGTACTCCATGGTGCTGCTGGGATGTAACTGTGCTGCTTAATGTTTTTGAGACTTCCATACTTTTTCAAACAGCTGAAACTGGTCTGCAAGCAGAAGTATCCATGGAGGAAAAAAAGGGATGACACAGACAGCACTGTTCAACTCTGTTCAGGCAGGAATATTTCTAGATTTACTGTAAAAATAATAAAGACTACACTTCCACATAAACCTGGAAGTGCACAGTTTATTTTCTAAACAATTTAGCATATATAAGCACTGTGTGAACACAGATGCAGCGATCTGATCATGTGCATGTTTTTAAAACTAACTGAAATGCATACATTAATAACACCTTCAGTGGGGTATTGCTAATTCAAAATCCACCTGTGGTACTCAAAATACTTTCAGGTTCTCTGGAACTCTTTATTCACCATCTCGTTAGCAGAACTGAAATGGTGCAGAATGAATTTATGTGGAGACTGAAACTGTACCACTGCAGAATTCAACAGGCAACAGTTCGAATCATCAAGGGCAAGCCATATTTCATATATCATATTTCATATATCATTAAGAGAGAGAAATCACCGCTACACAATTTAGAGAGGGAAACAAATCCTAAACACCACTACAATTGTTGTCAAGACACTCATAAGCCATTTCATAAAAAAAATGGATTAGGGATGCATTGGCCTTTTACTAATTTGCTTCAGCCTTCCTAGAGTTCACCTCTGTCTTTTCAAGGTAAGTCAACTTAGATTGCAAACCTAAATGCTAGATGGAAGGTGCTGAGATTCATTGCTTTTTCTGAAATAGCCTTTCTGATCTTCCCTTGGCTGCATACAGTGCTGTATTGGCTGTCAGTGTGTTTGCATAATGCATGCTCTGCAGTAAATTGATTCCTTACCGAAAAATATAACATTTTAATGTTTGTGGAATTTGTTGCAAAGAAAGCAAGCTGTGTCTGGGACAAGCATCAGTTGAACAGCCAAGTAATTTGACCAAGCATTTTAAGGGACAACTGTAAATATCTCTTCAGAATCATCAGTACAGCTAAAGCTAAGTGTACCCAGAGACAGTTCTGAGTTAAGGGGAAAGACACCCCCCAATGTGAGCCAATGCTCTCCCTTTTTTTATTCATACAGATGAAGAAAGTGAATCAAAGCTGCATTTGTGGTACAGTGTGAGAAGGGTGCAGAAGTGAAGTGACCTGCTCATCTCTTACCTTTGCTCTCTCCCTAGGTGTAACATGTCTGAGAACAACAAGCGCAGGCTGCACAGGTGGAGTGAATTAGCCAGTCTTCTGCAGGAAACATTTCCCCAGTAAACTGAGACAGTGCTTAGTTCCAGAGTCAGGTAAAAGAGGCTGCTGGCCTGTGGCATTCCAGCAATGACGGTCAGAGCTTATCAAATATGATGACTTTTGTTTCTGTGAAAATATCACCGCCATCATGAATGGGCACTCCCTCATTAAATTTTTACATCACTTTGTCCCCAGTAGGGGCCCAATGCTCTAAACTCAGAACTCAAAAGAGTCTCCGTCCAACATCTGAGCAAACAGTTTTTAGAAATAATTTTGGTGAAGATGAGAATAAAATTTTTCTTACTATGATGCAGGGAAGTTCTTGGCACAGGAAACTTTGATGCCTCTAGTGTCATAAGAGCCTCCCTGAAGTCAAGGCACCGTCACACAGATTGCTACAATGAAAATGGATGCTCTGGACTCCAGCTAAGATACAGTTGTCTGGGAACTCACAAAATACTAACGTATTCTTATAACCTGCTTTCAAAAAAACATGGTAATGATGAGCGATATAACCACTGATATTTCAAACTTTAGGGAAAGAGATAAGATCCAATGCACCATTCTCACGCTGTCAGAGGACTTTAAGTTTGCTATAGGTGTAAATTATGACTCTTTTCCCCACACAGCTCCTATGTCTCAGTAGTGGGAGAAGATTTTAAAAGAAGAATCTTGCAGAAAATTCTGATCTTGAGGACTTCAGACCCGCGTCCTGTTAAGTACCCATGTCTGACTGCTACACAAGGAACATGACACAACCCAGGGCTTTTACAAATTTTTCTAGCTTTTATCCTAAATGTCGTCGTGTAAAAAGGAAAGAGAAAAAAGAGCTATTATTCTTTTCATGGCTAAATCTTTAAAGATTAAGGTTAACTAAATAAAATGCTAAAAATAAACACCTGGATCATCTCACCTAAGCTTATGCAAGAGGTTAAATAATGATGCATTACGTGTAAAGTTTCCTATGGGAAGGCCAGAGCATTGAATATCTGCATGTTGTTGACAGTGAAATTTTACGCAGTGTTTTTCATAAGCTAGTCAGACTTATAAGGTAGAGAAATTTAAGAGGATATGAAGGACAACTGCATAAGCATGTCTGAAGGGAAGTCATTAATAGCATAAAATATTCCTCATAATGGCCTGATAAATGAGCTTTCAGGCATCCTACTCAGGATTCACCGCATTTCAATATGCCTTTTTTTAATTACCGAATGTAAATGAATTGACCTTCAGCATAAGTTGAATGCTGGCTCATGATTCTTTACACGAAGACGCAGTTCATTCAACAATGTCAGTGGAGTAAATTTATAGTCATTTTGCTTCTAATGCACAAGTCAGCAGAGGAAGGTAAAGCATTTTCGCACAGCACTGTTCTTGCCAGTAAGCGGAGGTTACCTTAATCTTTCTTTTCTATTTGTAGTCTGTGCACGACTATTCTAGATACATACAGTCATCAGACATGCAAATTATACATTAACTTTATACAGAATATAAAGAGGAAAATTTACAAAGAACCTACAAAAATAGTCGCATTTCACTTTGTTGCAGTACACCTTCCCCTGTTGCCACAGTACATTTTTAATTAGGTGGAATTTATTTATGTTGCGGCCTGCTGTATGTTGCTCTGTAACTGACACAGCCCAGAGGCAGAAACTGGTTTGATGTCTTTGAGGCTAACACCCTCAGAAATTGCAACATTACATTTACACCAACAGCTGAGAATTCAATTCACAATCAACTTGAAAAAGCAACTTCTGTCTTCACTGTCCTTCCTCTATTTCCACCTAAGATATACTCCAGTCATTACATTATTGATGACTGGACTTAACAGTTATTTGCAATGTATCCTTGTTTTCCCTCACTTCAGACTAATTGTATCAATTAAGCTCACTGTTCCTGGTAAACTAATTTCTTCAGATGCAGGGAGGGTTCATCTTCATACCAGCCACACAATACTTCAGAGACAGAAAAACAAACATCATCTTAAAAAATTGTCTCCACCATGTCAGGATTTGCTTTTCTTTAAGAAAGAGACATCTTTGGTGGCCTTTGTGGCTCAGCATACTCTTTATCCACAAACAACTTTTCACTGTGTAAGTAATAAAAATTCTCCAATGTGGAGAGAGAAATCTGCAAATGTTTAGGGAAAAAAATACAAAAAACAGAACAGTCTAGAAGAACTTTTTTAAATCACAGATGTTTACAGACAAGTGTGTATAATATCAAATTAAAATAAACAGAAAAATAATGAGATAATTTCAGACATGTCACTTTACATTCACTTACTGTGGCCTATTGCAAGTGTTCTTGAAATAGCCTCTTCTAATTTGCTGGTGGTATGAATTTGGGTTTGGAACAAGGCCATATTTCTTTTCTTTATGAAGCAATTTTCTGATCCTCTGCATTTACTACAGCTGCAGTCCGGACAGTTCATACCTGACCTTGATTATCATTTGATATTTATACAATATGAAATGGAATCTTCTGCATGAAGCTGCCACAACAATCATGCCTAACATTGCTTAATTCTGCAATAGGATTCTTTCTTATTGTCTCTATCTACCTAGAAATTTGAAACTTAGTGGAAAAAGAGAGGCAGATAGGGAGACACAGAGGAGAATTACCTGGGAAGTAAATGAGAAAAGGGACACGTCGATTGTAATTACTGCATAAATGAAATACAAAACCTATCTTGCTAATTCATGCCCCCCGCCTCTTTATTTTATATGAAAACTGCAGGCTTATGTTTACATTTCTTATGACAAATATAATTTCATATTTAACAGTCTCCTCCTCTTTCAGTGAATGAAGAGGCAGAAAGTTCACTTAAACAATCATCTTATAGATAAGATTTTTCTGTCTAGAGCTTCAACTCAAAATTATACCTTTTAATGAGAGTTGTAAACAGAAGACCTTCTCATTTTTCAGCAAAGTTTTATGACATGCATGACATTTGAGCACCACTGTATTACCTTTCAAGATCCAACACCTTTATTTTTTTTCAGAATTCATTATGTAGTCTGTCATATTTCCCAATCATCACTTACCTAGTAATTTCTAAATATTGTGCAAAGATATACCCTTAACTCCACTCATTAGGAAGAATTAGAATTAGTTCTTCCTAATTAGTCTGGATTTACAGTCCCTGATGTGTATCGTTAGAAATCAAGAGCTTCCTTAACCTTAGAAAGATCATTTGTAGAAATCAAAAGAATCACAAAACTGCTTGCCCGAAAAAATTTTGGTTCTCCATATCCCTCAAATTATTAAAATTATTACAAAGTGTTATGCAATTAAAAAGTACAGTAGTGCATCATACCAGCACCACATCTTTGTAACTTTCACATATCAACCCTTCAGAAATGTGAGTTATTTTTTATATATTCTATTTAGAAACATTATTTAAAATATTTCATTGTGAGGCCAGTGATAAAAATGTACACTTTTTTTAAGACAAAGAAAACTGCATATAGACATATTAAATATATGTACTGGAATCCTAGCATCAGGCAACCTTGATTCTCCAGGTATATTTCCCTTCTTTGTGAGCTTGACTTCACATACTTTATTTTGTTTTAACATAATGAAAATATTTGCACATTCTTACATGCATATAACTATGCATTTGCACACATATGCCTGTTCAAAATATTATTAAACATTTTCAGGCACATGTGGAAGTACATATTAAAAATCTATGCTCTAAACATGAAAAATGAAGAATTAGCAAGGAGTTCAGTCAGCTGCAGTTACAGAGAACACCCCTGAGAAATTCCTTCCACGTCATAGAGTATTTTAAAAACATTCGTAGTGTGCCCAGTACAATGCACATTCTGAAAAGCTCTACTTCTATAAATCCCATTATCTGCCTTCCTTTTAATTACATTCCTGTGGAAACAGCTGAAGTATAGCAGACACTGAGGAGTAGGGAACCTAGGCAGGTAGCCAGACTTTATTCTAAACTTGTCTCTTTGCTCTATAGCAAGAATCTTAATCCAGGATCTATATACATATAAGAATTTCTAAGAGTATGGCGAGTAATAGCTACTGTTCTTTAAAATCAGCTGCAAAGCAGAGGATTATTTTGCTCCATTATATATATTATCTTAAAAGGAGCCTTTATTCTTATTAAGAGGAAGGGTGTACAAACTAAAATTTCATTATTATTTTTCTACACCACGTCGAACACATCAAAAGATGATATATATGGAATACGTATATTCCATAATTGCATACTTGCAGCATACATCTAATATTATAAACACTATTGCTCTAAGTTACTGGTTGTAAAATAGTTGCAAGGTGTATTCTATAATATAAACACCAACACTCCAAGTACTCAGATCTGTTATCGCAGAAAGTTTAAGTTTGCCAGAATCAAGTGTATGGCCAAAGGCACATCGTACCAACCTCCTACTCCTCCAAGGTCAACTGCATTTAATGAGGAAAGATAAGGGAGTGATTATGTATCATCAACATTAGCCTGATTTTTCATATAATTTTTGTTTGTTTAACTTGGCCTCACCTCAACAGCTGGGCATTTTCTCATACAGCATTTGGCCTACTTCTTCAGCGCAAAGAAGTATGTTTAGGAACATGTTTTTGTTACATTGTCTTTCCGTCCTGTTCAGACCTTCAATTTTAGCTGACCAATATTAAGATTTATATAGTGGCTAAGAGAAAAATAGCTGAAACATAAACACTGCCCACTGCAGATGACCAGCTGAAGAAACCAAAAAAGTCACTGCAATTATTTGTAAAGCAGTGGCGTATTGCCAAGACCTGTAAAACCCCAGCAAGATGATACTTCTGCCTTGCAATACAAGAGCTGAGGTCACAAAGACATTAGATATGGTAAAACTGCAGATGAAGAAAAAAAGCAGAAAGAACTTCAGGTCTACTTACTGATTTTTTTAGGTTGAAGATAATCAGCAAGCAGCCCAAAAATATTTTTATACCATAAAATCAAAATAAAGATATTATAATAGGAGATGATGGAACATTAAGAATATTCCTAATGTATCAAAATCATGTGAGATAATCCCCACAAACCCTAAGTCAGATTGTACGGCTGCCTGTTAGTTCCCTTCTATGCTGAATATTCTAAGGGCACAATGAATGGATCAAAGTAAGCTTTGCTAAGTGCTTAGAGGCCACTTCACCACTGAGCCTTAGGGGATCAATTTTTCTGATGTGGAAATGCAATTCAGATTCCACCTCTCAAGAATAGCACTCTGTTGTCAAATTAAAATTCATGTTTAATGGAAAATTACAATATTAATCTTTAATATTCCTACATCTTTGGCTTCAGCTCTTTAACAGAAAGATTTTACGAAGAAGCTCTGTACTAAAATTTGAGAAATCTGAAGTACATTAGAGATGCTGAACTGGTTGTCCAGTGAGTCAGTCAAGGATTATGATTTTATAAAGCTATAACATTTTTTAAGTACAAACTCTCTCTCTGCGGCTTTGTTACATAGATGGAAGAAATCAAGTAACTGCTGACTGGTTAGATTGCAAATGGTTTAATTTTTGCTAAAATCTGAGCACTATGTACAAGTGACTTTGCCAAACCTGCAAAACCAAAAGAGCTGAAGAAAATAATCCTGGAGTTTAACGCACTTCAGATAAATCAACCAGGCAGCTTATAAATCCAGAGCAACAGTCAAAATTCAGCTTGAAAACAAAAGCATATTTCTTATTTGCTGAGCACCCAAATTTCCCTTGTTATAGACAAAATTCAGAAATTCATTAACAATTTACAGGAGTTTTATCATAACTACTCACTGGATCAAATTTTATAGGACTGCATGTACCATTAAATGATAATCTCCTATGCTGACAATAATGTTGGTCAAAAACTGAAATCTAATTCTCCAAGACACTGAAAAAGCAGTTTTATTCTGAAATGGAATCAAACATGATGTTTTCACTGCCCCAAACACTACGAATGTTGAAAAAAATGGATGAAGTCAAGATAAGCCACACCTATGGCAGCCATGCCGTTAATGAGCCTGATTATTGAAGCTGCTGAAGAACCACCTGAGATTTCTTAATGATCCTTATCAGCTGCCACGTTCACCATGCTGACCACGTCCATTTTGAGAATCTGTGCTTTTTCAATAGAAAAGCATTTAATCCACAATAGCCTAAATTAACTAAATAGTCTAAATTATTGTATTGTCAGAAGAATGTTAATATTAGCAGGCATACCTGAGAATGCAGAACTGGCAGAAATATTCTGATGCTATTTTCAGCTACTATAAGCATGCAAGGAGGACAAACAAAATATGTATCAAATGAAACACTATTTATATCATTAAGAAGCGTAAAACACCATATATATTATATACATATATATATATACACACACCCCTCAACATACAGATGCTGGTTCAGTGGCTTATTTTGTGCCTTATCATAACCAGACTCTATTTTTATATGCCTTGGGGGGGCTTGTGTGAGTAGAACAAATATCTTCCACAGTGACAAGAGTTCTGCACATAAATTCTGCACGTGAAAGATGTTTGTTCAAGAAAATATACATCAATCAGAGATCCCTGTGGAGACTGAAACCTAAACTAAGTAAACAGAGCACATACATATGTTTATTTCGTCAAGAAACTTGTGCAGACAGCACACAGGAAAAGAACTGCATTAAAGAGAAATCTAGCTGACGGCTCTTGGTTTTGAGAGCACGCTAGCTGGTTCCTTCATAACACAGCTGCTCTTCTGACTGACACATGTTCGTCTGCATACTCAAAGCCATAAACACCAAGATAAAAGCAGCAAGCATAGTCGTTTACTTGAGATTTAGCTATTACAATATTTTAACTCTCTGTATCAAAATGGAGAATTCAGCTACTTATTTATACTCTGCTCATTCGATTCTTGGCTACACCTTGAAAGCAGCTGCTTTGCTTTTCATTCTACGTGCTGGTACACTACTAAACCGGAGAACTTCCCCAACCATTACGTAAGAGATACAGAATGCTTTTAGTAAGTACTAATAGCTGATTGCGACACAGTAGCTTTTCCCAATGATGAACAAGTAAATCAGCGTCACCCATAAACCACCTCTGACACTGCAGAACTTTTCTGTGGAGTAGTTCAAAACCTTTTCAGTCTGCTTTTCTTGGTTTCTTTCTTGTTTCAGTTAATGCTACCCAAAAATTACTACCAATATCCAGCCAGATGGAAGCTCCTGTGAACTGAATTTGGCCCACAAGATGCCCATTAGGTAACAGTTATACATTACTATCTGATACACAACTAAAACTCTTTAGCATTCTCTTGTCATTTTTTCCCTTATTCTCCTCAAGCACCTGTCAAAAATTTACATATATTGACACTTGTCAAATATTTATGTATATTGTCAAATATTTACACATATAGTCTATATACTCCCTTTCTGGGTGCCTTGTGGCACAAAGGAGAGTAAGATGTACACAGGCAACTTCATTCAAAGGTCCCTAGAACCTCATTCCACAGTTTACCCTATGAATTAAGATGCATTATAGGAAATCTCAGAGGACTGAAATTTTTGCTCTTTAACCATAACGCTGGTGACAGAAAGTGGATGACATGAAGACACATTCCCGTGTACTCAATTATGACTGTCCAACTAACTTGGTGCTAGAGATTCGGTTAATAACACTACTGCATTCCTATTTACAGAAATACACCTTCTCATGGACAGATGCAACTTCAAAGTGAGAAGAGCCACAGTAAGCCCTTCATCACAGTTGTACCTTTTCATGCTGTCTGTATTCGTACCTATTTAAAAAATAATGCCACTTTTCTATATTCTCCAAATTGTCTAGCATTTAAACGTACAAATTTTTACCACCCTGCATGACTGCAGCACTTGCTGACAGGCTACAGAAACTTTGTGACAGAGATAAACCTTCCTATAATTTGCTCTCCACTGCTAAAGGCATACTTGATGGGCTTAGCAAAGACTACGACTCAGCAAAGAAGCGTGATTCAAACAGAAACAGTTTTAAGCACATCGGCATTTACAATTTTCTATTTAGTTGTTGCATTTTCCAGTTCGATGAACAGTGACAACACACCTTCTGCTTAGAGACTCACCTTAACACAGAAGGTGGATCTCTGTAGCTGTAAATTGAATCACTTTTCTTCCTGTTTCTCAATTAACAGAAAAAGAACATGGTCTCTTTTGAGCTTCCGTGTTGGCTGAGTTCCCAGCCAGACCTCCCTCAAATATCAGAGCATCACCTGGGAGCTTTATTTAACTGAAGGGAAAAATTTGAGTATCAGCATGGTCTGGGTGATGAAGCAAGTAGGTGGGTGAATATAGTCACAAGGTGTTTTGAACACAGCCATGTGCCTTTGCCATCATCTCTTTCAAGAAACAGCAGAGCATGTGAAGGTCCAAGAGATCAGACAGGCTTCAGATAAACTGGCAGAATCCCAACGTAGGTGCATATTAATACAACCAGGGTCACTAGATAAACCAGAAGCACAATCTTCTGGTAACTGCATGGGATGCATACTTTCTGTTATGCTGTTATATTCCGAGTTATTGAACAACTGTGCATAACCTTTAAACTGAAATACTTTCCCAGACAGTTTCAAAACTTCCAGGCAAGTGAAAACAGGCATCTCACTCACTAGAATTATGATCTGTACTACACTATAATGCATGTAACTTTTCATTAAATTTTCTACTATGTTCTGAATGTGCTTGCATATTTTGAGATATAGTTGTTGATCTATTTCAATTTGATTTATTTCTTTCACTGTTCTGCTAGGTGATAGACCAGTGTTTGAATACGTGGACCTCTTCACTTTTCTGACACAAACCTGTTATTTTGTTTTTCATGCTTCTCATAATGGGCCAAACCCACAACATTCACTATTTTATTTTCTCTCCCACTACCTTCTCCAATTCCAAAATATTTGCATTTGCATAGGTAATTTTCACTTTCAAATTTGTTGTGTCACATCTGGTTGCATCAGCTGAAAATGTTCATTTCTTGTGTTTCCCACTGATGATTTTGCAACATTGTTATTCAGCCTCACCAAACATTGTCTATGGTGAGTGTGATTGCATTTCAAAGCTCAGTATGATCACAATGGAATTATTATAATTTCCTAGCTCAGTTTTAGAGCAGATAGTCAATATTTATCCTTACAGTTCTGGATACACAGAACATGTAACCAGGTTCAGACTCCGGGATATAAATTGTGCTCTGTCATTTGAGCTTGTCCTATTTACAAGCTAATAATTACTCGGAATGACCAATGTCAGCTAAACAATCCAAAAATAGTTTAATAGTCTCTCTATTCAACTACTACTTTTGTTGCTGGTTTTGTGGAAGAAAGATGTGGGCTATGCAAGGACTCCAGCTTATTAAATGTGTTCTGCAGTCCACAACAAGGTTGCACACAAATTTACTGCGTTATTTCAGATATTCATTCATGAGTTCCAGACTGTCTCAGCCATTCTCTGGCACACCCACAGTATGACTTTCAGGAGCTGGACTGAAAGTCCAAAGGTTTAATATTCTCTGGTACTTCATTGAAAGATATTGTTAGCTGCCACGGTTTCCTGATATGCTAAGTTTAAATATTCCAATAAATGTGCTAGGAAATCTCTTGCATTAAGTAGCCTGCTTGGTTTTCATCTTTGCAATTAGTATTTTTTTCTTAAAAGTGGACAGACAAAATTGCTGCTACACACACAAAAGAAAATGCTTGTATTTAGTACAAATAAAAAGGGAAAAATATAGAGAAAATCAGATACAATAAGTAAGGTGAGGAAGATGGGAAGAAAAGGCAAGTTCTCTAATGCCAGGGAACTCCAAGAAAGTGAAACTGTGAACGCTCCTTACCTGGGATACTGCTGATTCACAGCCTCTGCAGCTCAGAAAAAAAAACTGTCTTACAAAGACCACTTGCCATAGATTCAAGCAACATTTCCAGATGTCATTTGATTTCTCTGAAAAGAAGAACATTTTTAAAGAACTTTTTCACTAGGAATCCACACTAGTAATTTCCTTTCCAACAGGTCACTATTTTCTGCTGAATACTGCCAGGATTGTCTGTTCTAGATCTGTTCTCCATTCATCTCTTGCCTCACAGATATGACACGCTCCTTCATCCATGAAGAATGAAATAATGTCAGTCTTAGTGGTATATTACCAGAACAGACAGACTAGAAATGAACTGGCCATAGTTTGAGTCAGAAAAAAAGCCAAAGATTTTACCATTCTTGGGTCCAGTGGCCTAGGTAGAAAATGTCTTAACTGATGATCAAATGATAAAGAGCTCTGTTGAAAGTCAGGTGTGCGCTTGCAACTAGTGTCTAGTCTAGTCTATACTGCATTACGTGATTGAAATAGTGCTTAAAATGGTAAAAAGATAAAACCATTTGGTTGTTGTTTGAAACTAGATTCATAATTGCATGAATAGTATTTTCACTAATATATAAAATGGAATAGCATCAGTCTGTAAGCATACATTTTAAAGCTAAAGTGATGCAACCCTTTAAGACGTACTCCACTATGGTATCAATTCACCATTACAAATCCATGTTCACGTACTCTGGGAATTCAGAGGATCAAGTATTAGGGAAATACTTCAGCCCCATTTTTGAGGCTGAAATAGCAGCACATGCATCTTTGTATGGACAGTCACATCTGTAAGTATCTCTGTCTTACTGCATATTTAATGAAAGTTACACTACTAATACATGCATCTATATTTATGAACATGTTTATGTGAAAATAATCACATTTTCCTAATACACGAGTATGCTAAATATTAAAGAGTCTGATAAACTGGCTCTTTGCAAGCAGCAATCACTATTTGCATTAAGTACTCGATAAATACTAGGAGAAAATCTACCACTTTTTTTCCCCAGTAGTAAGCTGATCTGTTTCCTAGTATTTGAACATCCTGAGCAATCACTGTGAAAGAATTTTTTCGCTTCTTCAGGAAGCAGTGGATGCAATATGAACTTAAAAGTTGTTTTTACATGACAGGGTACTCAAAAATAGTTTTGAACATAAAATCATTTCCCAGTTCACTAGTTTTTCAAACTTCTCAAAACTGTCAGTATCAAACAAATGTTCCCTTTGAATGTGACAAAATTTTAGTATTTCAATATGTTGCATAACAAAACATTTTCAAATGAAGAGTTGCTTTGAAATGTGAAAGCTAAACAATTCATAATTAAAAACTTGAAGGGTTTAGTGTAGGCTTCTTGAATTTTTATATTTTAAGGACAGTTTGTCAAAATATACAAAGATCTAGATCAGTAAACCTGCCTACTTCATCAGAAATATTTGCCTATTTGTATATATTTCACTGAACGCAATTCATGAGAAACTCAGAGATTCATGAGAATTCATGAGAAACTCCTCTGAGTTTCTCATGAAGGAGGAATAAAAATGGCTAGCAAAGATTTGTAAATCCTTTTTATTCTGCTTTACTACTAGGCATCTCCTTTTGTTTCATCTATTTATGGAAAACTGGCACAAACTGAAATATTTCTTTTTTATAAATGTGCATAAAGATACATTGCAGCTAGCAAGTCCTGGTATAATTCTGCCGGGTTCAAGCCAGTCTTTAAAAGATTATTTTAAGTGCACATAGAAAAATGGTTATAAAACATACTAGTTTGTGTTCTCAAATAAACGTAAGTACAAAGTCAAAGCAGAGTGGCATATTTTTAATGGTTCTTTGGCCTCTCACAACATCCCCCAGAATGACAGGATGATGGACCTGTTACTCCTCTTTTGATTTAACAGCCAGCATGCAGCTGAAAATCTCCCAGGCCATAGGTGACAAGTGCCATAAGAACCATCACTGCTGAACCAGACTATCTGCCTTTGTCAGTCTGCAATAATGAGCCTGTCTGCTCCATCACCAAACAAAAACACTCCGATCTTTCTGGAGTCATCTGTTTGAGGTTCCAGATTTTATGCAGAGGACTCACAAATACAAGCAGCCAGCCTGCTTGTCCTGCTTGTGGCCTTTTTGAGATAATATTACAGCTCAAATGCCAAAAATATAGAACCATACTGTATTACATGACCTACAAACATGAACCAAACTGCAAAGAAAACTCTCATTCAGAAATTAATTGACATCATTTTACTAGACTGAAAATAAACCAAGCAGGGTGACAAGTCAGTGCACAGTATGGCAGCAGATGAAACCCTGGATGCTACAGCCACTAAATTACTAAAATTCATCACAGCTACGGTAACTGAAGTCATGAATACGAAACTCCAATGGTAACTAAATTCCATAGTAGTTTAACAGAAATATTGGAACTTCATGTAATCACCTAAGGTGTTTATTTTTGTTTATTCATTTTTTTTGTACTGAACACTGAGGGATTTTTGCTGATTCATCAGACTTCACCTCAGCAACATCAGTGATGTCGAAAGTTATGGGGCTGAGCTTTATCCAGCCGTTCACTGCCTTCCTCAATGCTTACGTCTACAAACCCATCAAAGTGAACAGAACTATTCACGACAGTCAGCACCAAATCCGCACCACCAACACTGACCCTGACCAGACTCATACTTCACAAAAAATTTTTTTAATACTTCTGAATGAAGGTGCAATAACATATTCAATTATGCAGGACATAGACACCAATAACTACTAATCTTGAAGTGACTATAAAAAGCTCTCTTTATGTGTGAAATTCCAAAAAACCATTAGATTTGGCATTCAAATTTTCTTGTTTTGTGCTGTCACTATGTACTAAAATATTTGACCTGTTCAGGTAGCTACGACTACGAGTGAAATACCATCTGTATTTCATGATCATTCAGTAAATAACTTCTGGCAGTGCAGTAAGAAGATTCATAAACTGTGTGATTTATTTGATAATGGAATAATGTTCTTCTTTGCAGACCCAGACTTTAAATTTGATTTACCTGCACAGAATTTTTATAAGCATATATACATGGGATTGATCATATTTCAAACATATTCTGAAGGAAAACTGGGGTGGTGCACTTCAGAAGAAAAATCAGAAGCTCAAATTTTAAAGAAAAAAACGTAGTCAAACATATGATAAATTAAACAGCAGAAACAGCATTTTAACTCTTCATATTAGGAATGACGTACTGACTGATAGACTCTCTTCCTTCTTTGGAAGTGATTTAAGTTGGTGAAATATTACACATGTTTTAGCTGATCTCACAGGTGTAGGAGAAAGACATGGAGAAAGGCTGGATTAAACTTGGATCTGTTTGGGTGCTTTCCACAGAACACCTCATTCTTATGGTCCTTCTAGTGTTGCTCTCATACATATTCATTGAGTGAAAACACTTTAAATTTGATAGTATTCCATGTCCAGTTTCACCTCAACAGAAAGTAAGAGATTTCAGAAGGTGCACTGCAAAGAAATGGTGTTCTTAAGGGGCTCCAAGGACAGGCAAACATAGTAAAGCACTTGCATTCACTGACATCAATACTGAGGAGAATACAGACACCAAATTTGGCTTTTCTCCACTCCAAAGCATATTAGGGGTCATAAATTCCCACATATACTCTGTCATATCTCTTGCAGGAATATTTAACAGTATTGATGGTTAACCACTGATAAGTCTCCCAGGTAAAAATCCCTCTTTTCAAGTAGTCATTCCAGTCCGTTGAGATTTATGACATTTTCAATCCAATTAAACTGTCTTTTTTGGAAGTACTTAGAAGATTTTTTACTGCATTATCTGATGCAGCAATAGATCTTCGCAAATAACCAGCTCTCTCCCCTTCCCTCAGTCCATATTTCAACACCATAACTTACACTGACTTTAGTAGGATGCCACGTAGATAAAGACATTATTAAGTAAAAGCAGGTACTAATCACTCCATACAAGGCTTGTTGGTGTCTGCCTACCCACTAACTCTGTAGAGGTTTCATCACATTATAGGAACAGTACCCCTAACAGGAAAGCTGGTCTTGTTACTGTTTTTCATCACATACTAACGGATCACATGGACAGAAATTAATTCAATTACAAACACTGGTGAATTTAGTGGTGGAGATACACACAACTATGAGGACAGATATATGATAAACAACTTTACAGTCAAGTCAAACAGTTTAGCAATATAACCGTTAAGTATTCTTACATACCCTAGCTCAGTACAACTCTATTCAGTGTCGGAAGTATTAAAGAAAAACAACAGAGCTATACTCAAGTAATTCCAATGCTATCTCACCTCATCACACAAAAAAATGTAAGCTTATTTGCAAAATACTACACTTCCTCCACCTCCAGTTAAGGAGTCTAACTGATGGCTGACAAGATCCTAAAGTTCCATGACTAGTCCCCCTAGAAATAGTAGGCCATGTATACAAATATATTCACATACAAAACACAGGCATATTATATAACTATTATATTAAACAGAAAATAGAAAATAAAGATTTCAAGTTTTTCCACACATAGATCATGCCTAGAAGGGAGGAAACTACCTGTAGCAGAGCACAAGACAGACCTTCTTTCTATTACTTGAGTTTGCTTGGAAAGTTTGCTAAAGATTGTATCACACTTCCAAAGTGTGTGGAGAGAACAAATAATTGCATTTCCTATCTTATTTGTGACTACTTACACATATTGATTTAGAAAAACCACATTTAGTCCAAAGACTGCTCTCAGAACAATCTGGAATTTTTATCATGTCTAAAACGGGCATTAACTCAACTTAGATCGTTTGCTGAGTAACTACCCTGAATGCAAACCAATGTTTTACTTTATTTTTTTAGTTTATTTTCACACTACATGGCTTTCTGTTGTAAACATATAATTTTATTTTATGTGCTAAACCGAGCAACTGGTTACACTATTGTCTCTCTTACATAAAAAATCCATTAGAAAACTAAAGATTCATTCTTATTCTAATTTTTCTGGACCATTCCATCCAAACAGAAGACCATCACCTCGTGATTGCTGCCATTTTTAACATTATTTACCTAGAATGAGAGATGAAACACTTGGTTTTCAAGTTATTTGAATTCTACTAGGATTTTCCTCTTTGTGTATCTAGTAAAGAACTGCTACACAATTAATCTTGTAGTCATTCTGATAGTGTTAAAAAACTTACTGCATGTGAGGAATTACAGAACGTGAAATTGAAACCACAGAGCTTGGCCTTACAGGCTGATGGTTTTGGACTAGATTCTTGTATTCAACAATGAAGTCCGAAGTTTCTTAACAAGAAAAGGACGTCATAAAAAAAGTTAACATAACAGTTCTGCAAATTCAGATTTGCTCACAAGCCACGTATCCACAGAACAGCTCATATCAGTTACACAGAAATGGATCACCTTTTTTTCAGACAAACATCATTTACTATAAAGAATGAGACCACCTCATCTATAGCTTATTGCAAATTATTGTATTATTACTGTATCTGTGTGAGATCAGAGAGACAGGTCCTACATTTATTAGGCTACTGTTTAGCCATCCTATGAGATCATGTATTTACTTTTACTATGCTCCTTACTTCTCTTCAGTGCAACCCTTGTGCACTGGAAAAAACCAGTCCTCCACAGACCTGATGTTTCAGCTCAAGCGAGCTGACAAATCCTGCTACTTTTCTTGTTTTGAAGTACATTGGGCTTTACAGCTCAAAGAGGCCCCATGACTGAAGTGCACGTTCAAACAGCATTTGAGTTTGAACATGCACAATATCCAATAAAGTGTGGTCACATGCCTTTGTGAGACACTGTTCAGTCTTTGTTTAGTACATCATTATGCACTTTCGCATGATGAGAAGAACGGGATAGAAATGACCAGATTATTGAGCACTGAAATGGGTCTATATGGTGAAAAGCATCTTTCATAATGCACACAATATTAGAGTTAATTAAAAATCTGATAACTCATTTTGTGGCAGAAATATTAGTGAGCTTAGAAAATGGTACAAATTAATCAGTCCCATGGTACAGAACAGAATATGGAATCCAATTTAATAGGTCTCATTACTACATGAAGATAACTGAACCACCCTTCTTTTAAATATATATAAATAAACCACAATATACAAGCATTTTATGAAAAAGAAGTTCCTCACAAATTACTACATGAGCACTAAATATCTAAAACCAAAGATACCTTAATATATAAACTATGTAAATAATTCAAGATATGTGGGATGGAACAGGACATTTAATTGGTATGAAAGTGCAGAAATTTCCCCACCCCTAAAGCCTACCTCTCTATGTTATTTTCACACATAAAAAAAATGTTCTGACAATATAGCATTTTTTGGCAATAAGAAGAATTAGAGTATTTGCTAATTAAAGATAACTGGAGACCAGTAAGTGTAGTGTTTGAAAGAGATTCAGAGGTGTGGTTTACTTCTGATCTCAGTTTATGAGGAAAATTCAATGCAATTAAATTTGCATTACTTGATTGTTTCTCTCTCTCTCGTGTTCCCTCTCCCCCATACCGACTCGTTTCCATTTCAGAACGGTACAGTTCTCTGTGACCTTAACAGACCAGTTAAGGTGATGTGCTGTGGTCTGACTTCATTCCCTGTGATTTCATAGAGTTACATTCTCAAAAGCATGCAACATGCGGACTCCCATTTCTCCTTTAAATAGTCAGCTAGGCACCAGAAAAAAAGGTTGATTCCACCATAACAAAACTCCTCAAAACTTTTCTTAATCTGTTAGCTACATTTTAACAGACTCCCAGAAATGCTTCTTGTATTTGCCTCCTTACTCTCTGCATTAAAATTCACAAACCAAACTGAAACTCTGTGAGGATAAAAACCCCACCGTAGCCTGGGAACAACTGTGGTAACATAGCTCACTAGCAGAACGTGGCTATCCTAATCATGACACTAAGTTTCTGAGTACATGTCCTGCGAGTTCAAATCAAGAAAGAGATTCAAACTAAGCTAATATTTGTGTAGCTATTAAAAAAACACCATATGGGCCACCTTCTTTCCAACTCACGTCTTGCAGGCTTACTTGCCACGATTCAATGGTCTATTAACCTGAAATTCATGCCAGGTTTGTACCTCTCTGGGGTACAGCTAGGCACTCTGTGTGACCATAAAGCTAAATCATGCAGTTAGCATATCACTATCATTCAACATGAAAAAAATTTCAGCTTATCATGCCTCATATTAGATTCAGCTCTAATTTCTGCTTATACTATGAACTTTTATGAAATTCTTCGATCTATTCAGAAAAGATACACATACTGTTTTGTGTCTTCATTGAGGTAGATGGACACTTTCAGTCTCCGTTTTGTCATTGTGCTGGACCTTCTCTGCCTTCATCCCTCTTCCTTCTATCTCCAACTATTTTGGCTACAGGTAACCTGGAGTTCTATTTTTTCAGCATGTTTCTACATTTAATATCATTTAGAGCAATATCACCCTATCAGAACATGAATGGACGCTTCTAAAAACCAAAACTAAAAAGTAAAATTTCCAAAAGTAAATTATAACCACGTATCATGGTTGCACTAGTAGTCTGAGAAGTAGGAACACTTTCTAGAAAAAAAACACCCTGGTGTATTTCACTTTCATTTGAACCTAAGCCATCTATACACATTATTAAAAAATCTGTATGAAAATAACGCTGGTGTGATATATTACCTGAAGTATCCTAGTTGCAAACATCTACAAATTTTGTTGACATACACCCATGGTTTTGTCACAGAAATTAATTCAGTCAGAAAAATTGATTGATTTATGAATAAGTGAAGCAAATATCTTTTAGATGGAGTTGCAGCACTTCTGTATAACCCCAACTGGGAAACCATTGCGCATTTAGGAGCGAGCGACTCCCTGAAGTGTTCCCCTGCGCGGGCGCAGGGCTGTGCCGTGTTGCCTGTCCAGCGGGCCCCGCAGCCTCACACCGGGCGATGAGAACGCCTCGCCTGTAGGATCGCCCGGCCCACGCCCCGTGACAGGAGTACTGCTGGTACCGCCTACCTTTGCCTACAGATGCAGCAAGACAGCCTCATGCAACTGGAAGCACACTGTGGGGAAACCCACCCAGCCTCCATCCAATGCTGCCTGAACGCGGGTTGTCCAACAGCTAAAGGGACATTACTCACTAACCATTTTCCCCTTTATATTCTGTTTTATTAAAGCAGTTGTCTTTTTAAGCCATTTGTTTTTGCGATTTTCTAAGATCCAGAGCCCTGCACCATGTCTCTCTCTCGACCCCAGACCCCTTCCCCCAGCACAGAACCACTGTGTTTGATGTACTTCTCCATCTGCTGCGCATTTGCATTGGACAACCCCACACCACGTGGACGGACATGGATTCTTACCCAGTATCCAGTATTCCACCCTAGGGCCAGAAACAGGCCTGTCAAGTGGATTAAATTAACAAAACCCCACCACAGTCAAGCACCACTGACAGCATCTACAGATCTTGCTCATAGTCCAAGGGATTTTTTTCACAGAAAAATCACCTCACACAGAACCCTGGACTGCCATTAATACAGTCTACTTGGTTTCATTTATCTTCACCTTTAATACAGACCAAGTTTCTGTCAGTCAACTTAAAAATAGCAACAAAGTCTAATAGCAATTTGCCAACAAGGCTTTTATTTCTAAAATATGTTATGTAGATAAGGAATACTTGAAAGCTTAATGACTTCTTACTAGATCAATGATAGCACATAAAGGTGTTTGTCTTTTTAAGGGGAAAAACAAAGGTTTTTTGCCTCCATTTTCATTTCCTTTGAAAATTCTTTCAAAAATATCAAAAAAAGTTAGAAATACTTCATTTAGTTTTAGCAAGGTCAACAGATCAAATAAAAAACGAAAATTAAAGGAAACAGCTGGTACCAGATGGAGAAGGAAGCAAACCAAAAAGCAATATACACTTGAGAATCAAGTGTATGTTGCTTTTTGAGGATTTCACTATCTGAAACCTCAACATTATCAAACACTTTCCCTAAAAATCACTTCTGTTTTGAAGTTCTATGTTTCTTTCTCCCCAGTGCATTCTGAATTCAGCCTGCCCAGAGCTCTTTGACTAAACTTGGACACTACCTACATTCACCACCCTAACACACCCTCCAGTCACTACCAGTATTACTACCTGCAGTTTAAGATATTCCCAACGGCTGGCTGAATAGAACTCTTGCACTTTTACAAGGGCACTTAGTGACATGACAAAGGGTAATGGCTTCAAGTTGAAAGAGATTTAGACGAGCTATAAGGAAGAAATTATTTACTCTGAGGGTGGTGAGGCCCTGGCACAGGTTGCCCAGAGAACCTGTGGCTGCCCCCTCCCTGGAAGTGTTCAAGGCCAGGTTGGAAGGGGTTCTGAGCAACCTGGTGTAGTGGAAGGGGTTCCTGCCCACTGCAGGGGGGTTGGAATGAGGTGATCTATAAGGTGCCTTCCAACCCAAACCATTCTATGATTCTATGACTTCCAATGTTGCCACCACTTCAGCACATGAAGGATTAACAATATGACACTTCTTAAATAAATGACAAATTCTGACACAAATAGATCAGATGATCTCAGAATCACCTAGATATCAAAATAAAAATTTTTTTCCATGCACATTTTTATGATTGCTGTCTTTATTTCTTAATGGAATTGTTCCATCTTGACTGAAATAACACTCTTTGACATACACAGCAAAAAGTGAATGTGATCACTTCTTGTGCTTATGGGTCACCCCTGTCAGACCATGTTGATAAATAGAAAAGTCTGTCAGCAGAGAACAGAGAATTCTTTCAAATTAAGCACACCCTAGAGAATACTTTTTGTCTGGGAGACTGAAGTATAAGCTTTCTCCGTTAACAATACTGAAAAGGTTATTGGGCATTTCAGGAGAACAAAAAATAAGAGCATTACATTTTATGTGGTTATACAGTCTGGTACATGCCTCAGGTTTATACCAAAGTATCATATAAATATGTGGATTGTTCCTCCATTATTTTAACTCCTTGGTTAAGCACAAGAAAATGTTTCTTATAAGGGTTTGTTGCCTTGTCAGAAGAATTTTGTAGCTTACTGCAGATGGGCAATATTCAGTTTTTCAATACTCGCAGGTAATTTCTTTTTTTAAATGACTGAAAATACAGCTTAGAGAAACCTAGATATTAGTCTGTACATTTTTTCCCAAAAGATTACAATACTCGCAATGAAAATTATATTAAATCCAACACATACAACCTTATGGAATTTTAAAAGTCTACATTCAGAATTAGCACTGACCCCCAATTTTAGTGGTTTACCCCACATTTTAGTTCAGAAATGGAGAGAGGAGGTAAGAATACACCCAAAGTGATGATCCATGGAAAGAGGTAAAATTCTGTTGAAGCTTGCTTTTTTTGTACTCATAAACCACAACACACTGTTCTTCTAATTTTTCTCCCCGGGTTTAGATTTTTAAATGCTAGCGTTTTTTCAGTATAGTTACAGGAATGAAAAACAGAATGACAACTGGGAATTTATTCCAAATTTTTGATTCTTAGAGCTCATCGATGGTCAGAAATTCAGACAGAGATGAGATTAGGCCCTACAATGGAAAAAAGGTTCTTTCAGTCTTTACCACTGCTTTGTTTCCTATCTGTGAATAAAGATCACTTTATTCTAACATCCCACAATAACAGATTACCGCAGTAGTATTAACACGGCTTCAGGAGCATACTCTTGCTTTAATACACGTGCACTTGCAAATCAAGAAGAGAAACCAATGAAGACAACTTTTCCCTCCAAGCCTAAATGCCAGACTTCCAATTCAAAACGTCGGTTATAAAACCGTCTCTTCGGTCCAGTGGGAGAATTCTGTATTAGCTAGCTAGGGCTTTTAAAAAGACACAGTCAGTCATGCACCAAGTGCACAGCTTGTCTTTGGGGTGTATTTCACACACTTTTTGGTGCCTTATCAGGAGATAACAGATTTGTGACTCCACAGGTTACTGTCTCCAATTGTCAGGATTTCCCACGGAAAGAGCACTAATAAGACACAATAATCAAAACTACAGACAATGTGGCAGAACGCTTGAAAGCAGATACACTGTTGTGGTAAACGCTCTTCCTTCAGTTGCCACTAGAGTAACTATGCATTTCATAAGACTTGACTTTAATAGTTGGGAAGTGTTCTGTATTAGTGCCAGAATATCACTTGCAGAAATTGTTTTAGTAACAGTCTTTATAAATTTATTCTAGAAGTCATCTAGCAAGGTTTTAATTTTCACTAGATATGTTAGCTCTAAAGCCATGAGCCTATCAGACTTCTTTTTGTTCAGCAAGCCTGCACACAAACAAGATTACAAATATCAAGATAATTGACTTTACTCAGGTTAGTGTAATAATAAAGTTTTCTGCTTTATGTAAGTTCCTATAAAAACCAGACAGACCAAGTAATCACTGATGATATTGCCAAACGCTTACACAGAAGCAGTGTCATATTAATAAAGCATTTCTGAGTTGCTTCATCCTGCAAAGAACATAATTGGAGCGTGGATGAAATATATACCAGCATTCACCAAACTGGAATACCTAATCCCATTTAAAAATAAATCACACTGGTAATTCATCTTTTCATATAAAAAAGCAGAAAAGCTATACATAAGTAAGATTCACTGTATATAAAACATGCATTTTTATACCCCTAATTCATATCAATTTCAGCCAAGCATGAGGGGGTTTGAGAATCTATATGATTTTATCTAAGAGCAGACCTGCTGATTCAGTGGCAATTGTTCTCAGGATTATCTCTGATTATTATGGATCCAACAATAAACATGTGGACCAATGAATTAATCCAAGTGAAACTGAAGGAGCAGTTACAGGATGAAATTCTGACACAGTATCCTCTTCCCAGAGGATGACTTTTATAAAGTATTAATAGAGTGTGCCCACTGTGGCAATACAATATGAATTTATCTCAGAGGAATATGAAAAACCACATCTCCCCATAATAGGGCAGAGACAACCCTTTTGCTGTCTTTTTAGCTACAATGAAATTGCGTCCAGCGGTGAGATACCAGTCATCCGATTGTTACTGTGGGAATACTGGTGGCAGCCATTTTTGCAAGGAGTCTTTAAAAATAATGAAGTAATAATACGAAGGGGGAGGGAGGAGAGAAGTTTCAGAGCAGCTTTGTGTGTGTACTTGTTATTCTTCCCACTTGCTGTGAATGTCACTGTGAAAGGTCACTTGAATCCAGCAGTTCACAGCATCATGAACTGCTGGCTCAGATAAAGGCATTAGACTGTGGAGGAAGATAATACGTTCTTCCTTCTCTAAGATATTAATCTGAGCTACACCTCTTGATCCCTACACAGGAATTTTAATTCGTCCAGCAAGGATCGTGCTGAATATCATCAAAATATTTTCTTTTGATAGTGGTGCAAAATCACAGAAAGTCTGTTAATGAACAATTTAAATCCTACTGTTTACCGCAGATTAGCATGCACATGCGGTGTAGCCAGGGTCTAAAGATATTCATTATGCCGTAATATGCCATAAAAGTGGATGCTACCAAAAATCACCTCCACATAACTACGTCTGACACCGACGCCTGAAAGCTACTTACCAGCATCCCCATACTTTCCATTACTCGCACCACTTGACCAACTGATGTGATAGATAAATTGCTGGGTTTCCGCTTGTTTTCCCTTTCTACTGTACTGTTGTTCTTGAAATAACTGATTTTAACATACTCTGCAAGGAAAAGATGACGAACTCCCCCAACTCACTGGGGGAAGCACACAGTACTGCCCTATCTGCCAGCAAGACTTTGGAAAGGATGTTTCACTTCCACAGCTCCTCTCCACAGACACAGTAACTCATGATTTAACAATACATAGGCTCTCTTGATTTCCATAATAATTTCTGGAAATAAGGCTCAGGTCACTCCTACGTCTTTTAGGAATGTAATTCAATTGAACTATAAATTGAAGATGCTATTTGTTTTCTGTATATTTAGCTGCAAAGTGAAATATTTTAACACAAGATATTTTACATGTGCATCAACATTCAAAATCCCACGAAAGAAATTTCAGGGCTTGACAAGATTAAGCCAAGCTTTACACAGTTTTCCTTTGCATTACCCATCCAGGTTAGCACTTTTTGCATCAGCTGCAATATTGCCCAAGCACTCAAAAAAACACAGATCAGGAAAAACAAAATTACATGGGGTTATGTGGAAGCAGGATCCTTAAACTTAAAAAAAAAACCAAAAAACAGAAAGACAACACATAATAAAAAATAAAATGCAGTATGATTCTTCTAGGCTTACTGTTTTTAGATTTTGATGATTATTCCATCAGTATTTCTCAAGTGGAGATCAAAGAAAGAAGCACACCACCTATAACAGAGCTACTTCCTTCTGTTCTCCACACGTGCAATTTCCAGCATTTTAAGAACTATTGAATTTATATGTTTATTTTTTTTCCCCATAACAAGATTAAACCATGAGAAACATTGATTTTTTCCCTTTAAATGCTGCAAAATCAGTTAATCAGTGTCTGAAGCAATACCAAATGCAATAACCATGTGCTTATAAACATTCACATCATGTAAAGTCATTTCTTTTGTATCTTTACGCTAGAATAGGAAAGAAGAAAAATATTTTTGTGACAAAAAGTACCAGAATAAAAGCAAATCATTACAAAGCTGTATAAATCAGAAACTTTGAAATACGCAAAAGTAATCCCTTTTTCCTTGTCTTTTAGCATATATAGATTAATTTTTCTGAGCAAGGTCTAGCTAACAATAGCTAGCCAAAATTATTCTTTGTTTAGCAACATACTATACGTTAGATATGTATCACTTACATGCAATGCAAATCTATACAGCACTACTTTAAAGAATCACTATCAGGATTTTAAAGTGCTTTTTAGTAACTATTCCCTGCTCTTTTTTACTATCACAGACATGGCTGAAATGGAAGTATTGCATGGCCTTGTTTGAACAGATATTTCCATCAAGAGTCCTAATTACACTTAATACAAAAGCATTTGCTACACTTAAAATCCATTTAATAAGAAAGCAAAAATAAATACTACTAGCTTTCCAGGATTACCAGTCAAGCAATAGCAGCAATATTCAGAGCAATAACTGCCTTGAAACTGCATAAATAAGTCACAGCCTGAAGTGTGTTTACTTGAGATTTACCTGTTTACACTGGGTAAATTTGAGAAATGGATTGTTAAAAGTAAAAATGTTTAGAATTTCCCCAGAGTAAAAAGCCAAATTTGTCAACTGCACCCTTCTCCTATCAATATTTAGGGATTTAAAGACATTTGGAAAATCTCTTTTAGAGTTATTTCTCATTTCATTTCCAGGGTGAGGGCTTACATTCACATCCCAGCCAAACTTTTATCATATATCACCTTAAAGAAAATAAAAGAAGTAACTATATAAATTTGATTACACTATTAAAAAATTTAAGATCATATTTTCAGAAGTACTGCAGTGCCTTTAGTTTGGTTCTTCGGGAGGAAAAAAAAAACACCTCAAAAAGCAGCTGACAGGCCAATAAAAACAAGTATTTAGAGGTGATAAGGATCCAAATCAGAGAACTAAACTTCTTTGTCAGATCTGTCAGTAGGTCTGATCTGTGCATGACTTAAGAATCACTGTCTTCTATGTTTCCCCAGCGGGTAGCCAAAAATCTCAAGTTTCTGCCCACTGGATGGAAACATCAGACAAAGCTCAAAGTAGCAAATGTCATCAGGATGTGGTCACGCAAAGACAGCAAACTTGGTCAGAGAAATCATGTAGGATAGGAAATTGTGCTAGGCAGACCACTGGAAAATAGACTAACCTCCACATGTGTTCTCTCACCCATATTAGGGATTGATATGAATCAGCACCTTGTAAGTGAGTGTTCTGTTAACGTTTTCCCATATCGCCCAGTGCCAAAGCTTTGATGCATAATACCACATCATATTTTTTAGGTACCTGTTACAGAGAACATCACAGAGGCACCAGCCTTAAGTTAACAAGAATTCCGCATTTCATCCGAACGTGTGTCCAGAACAGTATTTAAATTCATTCCATATGACTGCACAGTGGGATACCTCACTCATTTTTCTCTCTTATGGAAGAATGCAAAATGGTCTATTTGTTTTTTAGAGTGCAAAACACCCATGTTATACAGGGCTTTCAAATGACTGAACAATTCAATGATAAAAAGGGGATGTATCTGCTGACAGTTGCAGTGCAAACCATTCCTTTTCTTTGAAGTTATTTGATGGAAACGAGTAATTGAAGCACTACTTTTCTATTTATAATATTTTGTGCTTAGAAATGACCTTTTATTTCTCATTCAGGGTAATGGAATACTAGAAATACCCATACATGCACACACAAAAATTTATAGTATTGTATATCTTTTAAGACTGCTGTTGGATTCAAAGTAAGTTTTCCACTGAATTACAATAAATTACTTGGACTTTTCTAACTCCAGTAGTCTTAAAAGAAAACCTCTTTCTAGCCCTCTGTGCATCTTATTATTTTGCATAAGAACAGGTAAAATGTATTTCAGTCTGCTAAAGATGTACTTCTCAAAAGAGAAAACGAACTACTTCACTCATTTCTGCCTGCATAAACATTCACTGGGATGACTTTTGATTGTTTTAGGGCTCTAACACACATTTATTGCACCCTTAAAAATGTTTGCATCATATATTACAATCAAAACATACATAACGGTTATAGACATTCATGCCAGTACCTCATTTACCCTATATCACAAGGTAATAACAACATTTTATATTATACCACATAATGCTAAAGCATTTAAGAGGATTAACAAGTTAAATTATATGATGACTTCATGAACTATTTAAAGATCACTTCAAGACAACTTTTTACACTAATGAAATGAAATAATTTTTATATTAATAATGTTCTGCTTAGTGAAGAACAAACACTGGAATTAAAAAAAGATACTAAAATTGTCAAGCAGGAACAGTGTTATAATTCAGCTCAAAACCTCACTGTAGAATATTCACGAGACCACTAGTCTCCGAAAATGTTGTAAAATTACTAATGTTACTGATCATTATAAACACCATTTTATATCAGTCTGACAAAAACGAGTCAGAACACAATAAATGGCAAAGGCATCTTGATGCTGGTGTAATGTAATTTCTTCAACTCCTATGCCTAGAACACAAACTAGACAACTGCAAAACTTTCTTAAAAAAAGTTCTTGAGATGGAAGACCCTATATCTCAACTTTTCTTAAGGTGTGATTTTCCTCCAATTAGGATTAGAGAGCAGTTTCACATTAACTTCACTGGAAGCAGGATACTATTTTGTACATTGGTAACTGGTTTTGTTCACAATTTATAAAAATATTCCCATCAACAAGATTTATGTCATTGTTAGAATATACCACACATTAAATACAACAATTTTACCAATGCAAACCAAGACAAGTTTCATTTAGCGCTGTCCTATCATCACTGTCAAAAAACCCATAAACACGCAGGTCCTGCACTGGGCTCTGAAAGCCCCCAAACCCTCAAGCTTTGCAAGTTTTAAAAGCGTATTTCAGAAACATACTTTCATTTTTGAACTCTCAACATCCAGATACAAATACAGGGGGTCGCCAGGGAAATACACCAACTATTCTTACTCTTCCAGCTATCATAAGGGTACACGGGGAAGAAGCTCCTTGTGAGGTAATATGGTCAGGGATCAAATCATTTATATTCTCCTAATACACCTGGAAGCAAACTGGAAACTGCTGCAGAATGGGGAAGGCAAATAGTATCATTTTGTACTTGCTGGATTCTAAACAATGTCCTCTTATTTCAGCCATTACCTGAATATCATGCAGCTGTGAATAGCAGAAGTAGCTTTCAAGAATACTTGTGTAACTCCTTGACTTGGAGAAGGACAGTGTGTGATTTCATAGAACTGATGAGACCTAAAATAAAAACTTCTTGCATCTTCCACAATACGTAATAAAAGTTGTTGAGAGACATTTTTTCAAATCAGTAGTGAATTTGACATTTACAACATGTTCATACACAGCTTTCTTACTGTATGAACAGTATTAAAACTTCCCATAAAGCTCCACTAATTAAATTAAAATAGATAATGACAAACAGGATGAAGAGCCGACATTTTTCGTAAGCGCAAACTAGACTAAATATTCATCTTAAATCCTAATAGCACCATCTGATGGAGGATCATCACAATACTACAGAGAAGATTCAAAGTGTGCAAGAAATGCATTAATGTGAAAATGTTTTAATATATTTCCTTAATTTGTGTAACATACTGTAAACATAAGTATACAGAATAGTGGTGATCTGCTAAATAAACTTAACGTAGCTTTTGACATTTTAAGTCAATAAAAGTTCTGATTTAGTAGGAAGCAATTCCGGCCTGAGGCTAAGCCAAAAAGAAGAAAAACAGTTTTTTGTCAGTAGTCTTTCCAGACACCTCTTTATATAAAGTCTAGATAATAAATGTAAGCACATCTGGTATCTGTCAAGTCGCTATTGTTCATAGACACTCAGGTTCCAGATATGGATTAAAATATAGGTGAAGAATTAAATGTTTGTGCTCCCTTAAAGGCTACCAAGTAGAGTAGTTTTTTAACACGGGGGTCACCGAATATCAGAATGGTGTACGAGAAGAACACAGGCATCGCAAAGGTAACTCTGGAGGAGAAAACTATGGGGATCAGAGAGCTATATGCAAAACATACCAAGTATCTAATCAGAAGGATGGTATGCCAAAACTAAATTACATGGATATAAGGAGTTACACAACATTTAAAACGGTTGGGATTACAGTCGTTCCAAGAAATCTTGATGAAACTTAATTCCTTCAGAAAAAAATTATGGGAAAATCAGTTTAACTCTGCCGATATTTGGTACTGAAAAAAAACATAAATAAATTTCTTTGTTTCAGAATGATTTTTCTTCTTTTTCTCTGTTTTAATATTAGTCAAAAACTTTTATCAACTTCCAGTTCCTTTTTTTTTTCTTTGCGGAGAATTCTGTGATCATTGAAAATTAAATATATCAAAGCCAGCAACGGTTTTCACAAAATTAGGCAGTTAAACTAGTAAATAGTTACACAGAAAACAGACCACACAAAAGCACTAATAAGGCCTTTTCGAGGTTTAGTACCACTTAGCAGCTAAAAAGGCGATTACCGTCTAGATTTTTGTCATACATATCCCAAACACACACAGAGAAAAACTCTTTCTTTTGGAAGAAAGAAAAATTACTTTTCTTTTTTTCTCTTTGCTTTTTGAGAAGAAAAATTTTCATTCATCTGGAAATCACAAGAGTACTTCAAGCCAAACAAGAGCTTAAGTTAAACAGGGCTATTACAAAATTAGCACTGTACCTAGAATATGAGTGCAGCTGCTATTTTACTCTTCAGAGTTACTCACTGAACACTAAAACAGAAAGGAGGAGGAAGATGAATGATACTTTATAAAAACCTAGATAAAGCTAACCTACTTGTCTAAATATTAGGACATTTGTTAACCTTTGAAGGGACAATACCATCAGGGCTATGGATGTGTGAACATTCTATTTAGCTCCTGATACTTCCACTGAAATTCTCAAGCTTTCTTTGCCCTTTATTAATACTAATTCCAACTATCCCCTTGACGTAGGTTTGAAAAACACTTTGTTGATTAACCAGTTCCACAAATTGACTCCTCTCGATGTAAAGTTCAAAACATAGTAAAAACTACGCATTGTTCTGATTCTTGAGAGCCAAGTGGGCGCACATCCTCAAATCTGACCTTACGCAGCTTACAATATAAATCAATCAACAGTAATCACTTTCAATAAATAGTAATGGGCCTACACTGTATGGCTTACATTACAATGTTTAGCAGTTGTTGAAATATTAATTTGCATAAAGACTGGTACAGACAGTAAAAGAAATATGCACTTTGAGGACAGCATCACCTCGATATATCTAGTATGTTATATTATATACCCACTGAGTAGTTTATTCTTCTCCATAGATAGAACAGATGACATATATTAGCATAACTGTTTTAAAATATAACAAAACCTTCTACTGTCCTAGCCTCCCAAGTAAAAGACGCTCAAGGCAGTGGTTTTGCTTGTCTTCATTGTATGAAGAACCTATAAAATCTGGATAGAATCAAAAGCAGTAGCTATCATACTACTATTTTCACTACTGTTACTGCTACTGTATATAGAGTAGATAAAAGATTCCCTCCCACTGCAGTTCAGGATTTCAGACAATGTCAAAGCTGTTTGCATAGTTTCACACTAATAAAATGAAAAATCTGTGACACCAAAGACACAGTCATAGAATATCTTAGCTTCATCCCTCACCTCATGATTCATAAACAGAATTTACTATGCTTTGTTGTATCAGATGGCTCTTAAACTCTAGGGCTCCTCATCCAAACTCATCCAGGAAAAATAAATTCACAGAGAACAGGCCTTCCTTTTGGCAACCTCAAGTTTATGCACTTTAAATTTTTTCTTTCTTGCCACATTAATTATCTAATCCTTAAATACCTTCATACATACTGAGAAGTTAGCCCAGTCCCTCAATTATTCTACTTTCTGCCATGCCTGGGCAGCCTCATTGACCAGAAGCCATTGCTTCTACCAGATCTGAACACATTCCAGATATGACCCTTTGTCTTTATTTTTGCTCAATAGGTTTTTCTTCCCTCTCTCACTCTCTCAAAGGTCAGTAATCTAAAAGGCAAAGGTGAACAATCCAAAAAGTTACTTGAACTTTGAAGATGAGAAACTTCAATACACTTTTCCCCTTTACTGTTCTGCAAGCCCAGGAGTAAAACTGTTAGTCCAAACTATCTGCTCCACTATCAAAAGTGAAAACAAATTATCTAATGCAGGACCTCATTAGCATACATATTGTTAACCCTCACAGGACTATTAAATAACAGCAAAAGGGGGAAAACAGAAAAACAAAGTGACAGGTGTTTTAGACAGAACCAGACAGTGGAAAATGTAGAGGAATCCAGAAGAAAAAAAGTCAATTAATTGGTCCTACAAAGACAGAAAAATCCACATGGACTGGATTGTTTTCTGCCCTTGTAATAAGAAAAATACGAACTAGTGAGCATTTTGATCTGTTGACCTCTGAGAGGAGCACCTTCAGTTCCTGGCAGATACTCTGAAGACAAGAAACCTATATCCTCCAAGGAAATTCTGTTTATTGTTGTTTATCTACTTTAAAAAAAACCAAAAACACCACAAGAAGTTTCCACAGAGATATGGTGGGGCAGCTCACACAACTGGAGCCCTGTGGTGGCTGGATGCAGTGTATTTAGGAAGATTTTTCACAGTTGTACCATTTTGAAACCAAAGATACAAAATAGTAAGAAACAGAGATAGCTAATTACACTCCATTGGCTTCAGAATATTTTGTACAACCTGTCTAAAGCAGGAAAGAAATAACAAAAGTGAGAGTGAATTCTGAAGTAAACAACACTCATAAGTAAAAATACTGGAGAATAAGATAAGGAAAAACAGCACACAAAATGATTGTATTGAAGTCACACTAGTCGTGCCTCTTCTGAAAAGCAGAATCCTCGAGTAGAATGTAAAACCAGTCAGTATCAATTGGCCTGCTCAAACCAGAAGACCTCAGAGCCATTGGCAAGTGTTTGGAACTAAGCATATCTGCTGTTCAGTCAGCTCTTATACAAGTTCTTACAGGACGTTACTTAAATAAATGCTTACTACTCTGCATTCACAGGACAAAGGAAAAATGAGGCATATTTTTGCAATAAAAATTTAAAAGGCTTGTTACATCTTTTTACTGCCTTTTGTCTGCATTAATGTTTATGTGTCATTACTTTAATTTTTGTTTTTTACTACAGGTAGGGCCCTAAAGTTAAGGTGGTAAACTACACGCTTTTAAAACAAGCAGATGTTTCCTTATTATGGAATAAGACTGTAGCTGTGTTTTATGCCAAGAATAAATCTTAACTTTTAATAGTTTTCATAAAAAAGGTTGGGGGTTTTTTTAAGTGGATTGAAGAGGGTAGAAAAAGACATGAATTGTTTAATATCTGCAATCCATTTAGGGGAACTGAAATCCTTTCCAGACTTACTATTACATAGTCACTAATGCATCAGTAAGAGCATGAACAGGGCAAAATCATCCTTGTCATAAGTCTATTGACTACCAAAATTCTGTAAGAAAGAGTATTACCTATCCAAAAGTGCTCAGAGCTTAACATTTTCAGTTTGTTTTCAAACTTTACACAGCATACAATAAATTGCAAAATACATGAAAACATTATTTTCACCCAAATACAATTTCATTTTCTTCACAATTACTTTCTAGTTCTTAAATTTTAAAGCACAGCATTGCACAGCCTCTGATGCCAAACATTTTCCATGCACAAAAACACCCAGGAACCACCTTTCTTCATCTTCAATAAAATACAATTTACTCCTTATAAAGAACAATTGTCTGACCAAACTAAGATAAAGCAAAGGAAAATTAAAAATAAAAACCACATTTAAAAAACTATTTTTATTTTTTAAGAGTGGGAGGAAAATGAAAGTTCTCTTTTCAAATTTTACCTTTGCTAGAAACTTCTTCCAGCCAAAAGACAGAAGAAAAGACAAAAGAAATGAGGGAAAAAATAAGAAAAATGTAAAAAAGAAAAATGTAAAAAAGAAATTAATTCTTTTAAAATGACATATTAAAAGGTGATTTTAAATTAAAAATATGAGTAATTCATCTGAATTTTTCAGTAAGAAAATGTAGTTGAAGGCATTTTGTCAAACACACAAGCAGGGAATATGCAAAAGGCCTGGCTCTATTATGTTACATTGCAAGTAAGCTCTGAGAATTCCCTTGTTCTATTTCGTTTTAAAAGGCTTGGTTATAAACCCAGATTGGATCAGCAGTGTTGGCTGCTTCACAAGTCCCATCTCCATTCCTCTCAGATTTTGTCAAGTTACCACAGCAAAAAGCCCTACCATTGACACTCTCTGTACCTGGCCCACAAAATAGATCGCAAAGTGAGAAATGAGTTTTATGCAGATGATATATTTGACAAACAAGATCCGTAACTGATTTAGCTCAGTGCATTTGCTATTATTTTTTATCTAACTATGCCTTTTATACCACCTTACGATCTGATCACTAACATCATACCTAAATTCATTCTTCTCAACGTAAACAGTTCACATCTATGAGCAACAAATCCCCAGGGGTTCTCTTTATCAAAGAAAAAACTGTACCCGCAGGTAAGTCTACAAAGGACCTTGGGATAAAACTGTACTATTAAGGACTGTCATGTTGGTCTAGGAAATGATTGGTATGGAAGGCCAGTAACTCAGCAAAAGCAGTACCACAATGAATCAATTTTCTTATTTTATATTGACCCTAAAATAACTTCTGTGCTGTTGAACTCTACACCAAGCAAGTGCCAGAAAAGGAAAGGATTTCAGGTATCTAGGGACTTCATTTTTGATCTAGTGTATCACTGAAGTGGAAAAGGAACATCAGACAAAGTGGTATGATCAGCAGAGTGTGTAAGAGACAGGAGACTGAACAATAGTGTAAGGGATATTTTAAGATTCTTTAAAGCAATATACTGTGTAGACAAATTTTAATACAAACAAGTTCCTAGACATTGTAGACATATTTATCACTTCAATAACTGAAAAAAAAATCAGTAATTTTTACCTAACTATCCCTATTAGAATGGCAATATTCACCTCTTGGTTGCTTCACAAATGTGTATACAATGCCATTATTTATAGCTGTTTGCAATTGTCTGCTTCTGAGGTACAAACACTGTGTAGACATTGTGGGACAACCACAAAATATTAGCTACCCCTCCATACAGCTCTACTGTCAATCATCAGAAGAGCTGGAGAAACAGAATCTTTAAAATTAATTTCTTCAATACAATGAAAAAGTCCAAATAATAAACTATGAAAACCATTATCATTTCAGCCAGCATCTTTAGCAGCAATTTCTCATTTTGCTGTTATTACAAAGAAACCCTCTCAAAAGTAGAGAGTTGCAAGACTAGCAAAGGCATAGCTGGCTGTAACTACGTCTGATGGAACAACGGGAGAATCTTGACTGCACGTAGCAAACACCTAAAATGAATTGCAACCCTAGACTTGGCTTGATTTTTATTTCACGTCATGGCAACCATCCCAGTCATGGGAGGGATTTAATTACATCACAAACAGTGGGTATTTCTATTGTCAGATTCTATTACTTTTGGCAATGCTGCAAATGGTAATATTATCTTTTACTAAACTAGCCCTTAGATTTTTTTTTCCACTTAGATATTATGCTCTGGTAAGAAGGTTGTTTTTAAAAAGATCTTATAAAAAATGGACTACTACAGAATATTAAACAATTAGAAAACCATAAAACTGTTCACTCTTATCATAATTTTTAAATTATTATTTATCTACTTCCAAAACCCATTTGACACGGGACAAACAAGATTTACTGAAAATGAACATATAAAATGCAAAATAACTCAGTTTTGGACATCTTTGTAGTTTGTTATTTTTTTAATTTGTAATATGTGTAACATCAAGTCTTGAAGTTAATACTATCAGGGAAAAAAGGCCTCAACTGACCCTTTTTTTTAACTGGAGAAATTCAGATAAATAAACCCAATGATTTTAAGTACATTAGAAACTTTAATAACAAAAATAATCTTATTAGGCAAAATCAAAAAAATCAGCACACAATCACATTAGGAAGCAACAGAGGTGAATTTTACCCAAGAATATCTACTTCAGTTAATGGTTCTGTAACTCAGGGCACAAACACTGCCTTGACTAGTTTTCAAAGAAAACACTTTACTGACTTTTTATTTTCCTGTTATATCATTCAAGTGACTTAGAGTCCACAGTTTTTCTTTTCATACAGCCCAGAATGACTCTGCAAAAGATTTACAATAATGATAAAGAAGTATTTTCCTCAGAACAGAAAGCTGCAGGAATCGAAATGATATATAGAAGTCAGCATCCATCAACTAGTATTCTACCACATAAGACAACACGGAGAACTACCAAAACACATAGGACTGTAATAACAGGGTCTAACTTTAAACATCTGGGACACTGAGCACATATCCTTCAGTGCTCATTTACAAGCTAATTCGAAGAGAAAAAAAATTTTCCTGTACAACACTATTATAATAAACCAAGCTGCTATAGAGTATGTAAATCATACAAAGATACACGTTCTTTATTTCTTTCAAAGATATTCTGTTTGCTGAGGACAGACGAATACAGTGTAGTAAGATCTGAATTTATAGTTAAAAAGCAACAATCACTAAGGCAACTCCTCCTTATGACAGAGTAATCAATTTTGTTCATTTTCTCTGCATTGTACATGGTCCATATAGTCTAGTTTTTAATATGGGACTAAGAAATATGACTGTGAAATGAATATATTTGTATTTAGAACATACATGCAAAGTATGTCCACTTTGCACAAAATTTTCAGGAAAATAATGTGGACATGCAGGATTTTATCACTAAAGACCGAAGTCACTCGTAAAAGCAGCTTGTATCCTTTCAAAATCACCTAAAAAACTTTTTAACTTTCCATTTGTTTTGTACATTAGTGATGTCTGGTTATTAAGTTCAATTTTTAAAAACAATACATTCCAGGATTCAAAACAGTATTTATGTAGTTAAATGCTTCCATTATTTCCATAAATGTCACTTTATTTTGATAAATTTCTTCCCTGTGCTCCCCCCACCCAAACCATAGGCCTTCTATTACCTATTTAATGCACAGTGGCTGATCTTTGATATGCTATTTATCTGCACTGCCATGACACGTGAGATAACTCATCCTTGAGCAGGTATGAGCTTGTACTCAAACAGATTGAGTACACTGGACTTCCAATACATCTTAAAATACTGAGGTCTTTAATGCATTCCATAGTACAGTGACAAACAATAAAAACAGTATCTTAAAAACCAGACTATTTTCAATCTGGTCAAGGTTGTAAATTTAATGTGGTTTTTTAGAACAGATCCATTTTCCATTTGCAGCTCTGAGGAAGATGAGGAAGCCTTAGGAATATACAATATTCTTATAGGAAAGCAATTACTATTTACTCTTAACACCCTTCTGCATTTTGATAAAGACTATTAAAAAAATCTTTATCTTTTTAGAATTCCTCCAAAATTTCACTTGCATTTATCTATAGATGCTCTCCTGCCTTGAACCAGGTTCTCAATTTTGAGCCAAATAATTATAAAAAAAGTTGAAGACAAGACTAATTAAATAAGACCACATCACTCAAAGCAGGATGCATGCCTCTGCCAAAAAGAGAGGACATTGCTCAAATTTTCTGTCATCTGTCATTCTTAGTTGTAAATCCGGATGGGAGTATTTCAAAGGCAAAGATAGAAAGTAGGAAAATAAGGAGATAAGAAGGAAGGAACAGATCATAATTTGAATCTTATTATTCATGCCTTCATAAGTTCACAAGATAAAAATGAAACCTGGATAGTTTGGTAACATGGTTCTATTTTAATGGAAAAAATACTGCTGAGTCTTTGTGACTAACTTACATGTCAGACTACACAAACAGAAAGCTGAGGTTTTAAGAGAAGGAGCAAGACTTTCTTAACAAGCTTATATATCAACATATTTTACATTTATTACGTGAAGGATCCTTTTTATAAGTTTATTTTTACCAATTAGTACTGACAGCAGCAAAGATGAACAAGGAGATTAAAGGCACCTCTTTGCATTACTTTTAAACCATGACAAGGTCAGAAATAATACAGATTTAGGTGACACATATATAATAGGCTCCAATCTCATTCACGCAATTTACCTCAACAAATCTGCCCCGTTTCCAATATGCAACTCATGTTCATTTGTTACAATTTCTGCACAGCATCAAGAAAATACAGAGCATTTCTTATAAATTCAGTCTACTATGGCATTTACTTAAAGACTAAAGGAAATGCAGAGGAACACTGTTCATCTGCTTCAAAAGTCAGAAAACTTTCAGCTGGACTACACAAACTCTCCTGCATTCATTAAATCTGCAACAACAGAGTATGTTTTTTAATTTGGGGTCAATTCAGCCTTAGTTGCCATATGAAAGCTGAAAGTAAAGTCTTCAGCCTAGGTGAATGAACTGTCTTTATTCAAAAGAAGATTACAGTGTTCCAACTGACTTCTACTGAATCAAAATTTCAGTTCAAATTTTAGGATTTTTTTTTCCTTGACGCAGGTAAAAATGTTTCTTTGTCCCTTCTGTGTAAGGTAATAAAGTTGAATTTGCTAGTATTCTATTAGCATACCATTATTAGGAGCCTAACTAGAATGCTGCATATCAAAGTGGAATTTTTGTTGCTAGAGAACTGGATATATTGCACTCCCTTCATGCCATGGTATAATTTACTATCTGCATCAGATGAATTGCCACTTCCATCAATCGCCAGCAATAACAGTAACAGGGATTAGCACTGTGGTTAGCTTCAGATAAAAAGTAATAGCATAACAAACAAAAGCGAAGCCTTATTCTATAAGTATCTTTAGCGTTGATAGTCTGACATTGAGGTCATGGCTTTTTTCCTTAGTAACAGCACTAGGTATATGAATTGTCTACACTGTGAGCAATTATTGCTACTTGCTAAAATCTCTGACTTTGAATTTTTTTTTTTTATGCAAGAAACACAAATAACCAGATAATGAATCAGTGGTAGCAGTGCCACTATTGGTGCTGCTGATTATCTTTTAAAAGGAAACAAACTTTACGCAGGTATTTCAAAAAGCCACATACCGAAATACACTATTTCAATAGCAATATTTTCCTTCTTTCTTGCATGTTCCTTCTTTCCAAAGGACACGAAAGGAAAAAGGAGAAGTACACGCTCCCAAAGTCTGTTCTTGTAATCACAGACAATAATCAAGACTTCCCCATTCTCAGCATTTTAGGTTTTGTCTAATCACTTCTAATATGAAAGAATATGACTACTGTAATCGTTCAAAGAGTTTCCTTTTAGAAATAAACAGATACAATCAAATCTGTTCTGACAGTTTAGGTTTATTCTTCATAATAAATTCTTAAATGGAGTATCTTTCTGTACTAATAAACAGGAAGAGTTATCAACTGAAGGGAATATTACTCTGACATTATGACATTCAGATGTTGTCTTGGCCATGGCAGCAGGTGACACACTGCAGTAGCATTACCTGTATGTTGATTTACCTGGCGACATTTAGAGAAACAGCCTCACAATATGGCTTTTGGACTTCAAATAAATTTCCAGTTACAAAAGTATTTTGGTGGAGTTATAGCTAGACACAGGACAACAGAACAAAACAGAAAAAAAACCCTCATGGTGTTCATTACTGGATTGTTGCACTTGTCTTTTGGCCTGAAAAGTTACCTGATGCTTAGAGCCATGCTGTGTAATTTCCCTGGGGAGCGAGGAGGATTTGTCAATGAGTCTGACATTTCTCTTGTCCAGTTATACCGATTCCACAAGAAAGATAAAAAGATGTCCTATTTCCCTGAGGAAAAAGTAGCAGAATCTATTTCCCTTACTGGCATTTTTCAAATCTTCCTGTCTCCTCCTGTCTCACAGGTGGAATTACCAGTTACAGCTTTTCAAAATAGTGGTTATTAATTTTTTATGATGGCCAAATTGAAGTATAAAAATAGCTAATGATAATAACACATGTCAGTTCTCCCACAAACAAAAAAATCTGAGAATCAAATTTTTGATTACACTGATTAATTTGACCCAAAATAATTATTTTGAAGAGATAATGGTTGGAATTCACCAGCTATAGGCTAAGTACCATCTTCTTCAACATGATATTTTTACCTCCCTGGATTGTCCCATTCTTTAGGACTATTTCCTCTCAATATCTTCCTCTCCAGTTCCTGTCTGGAAGTCAGCAAGCATTTATTCCTACCTTCCTAGTCAAAAGTATTTATTATATTTGACCTTCCTCCAGACATAATTTTTTTGCTCACTACAATTTTATTTTCTTTTTGGCTGACTCAATTACACACCTCATGTGCTCTGTTGACAGCTACATTTCTCCATGGCTTCCAGCTCATCATCTGCCTTTGACCTGTGTTACCGCAGTCAGCAAGTGCTCCAAGCCTTGCATTTGGAGTCTGTTCTCAGGGAAGTCTCTCACTCCGCCTGCCTTACTTTCTGCTCAATCCTTGCTCCCTGTCTGGTGATTCTTCCTGTTTCTCTTATTACAACAAAAATGAACATGAAGAAACAGATGAATATGAAGAAACAGATACAGCTGAGAACACTAATTCACAGCTCACAGTCCCAAAATCTCATGGCTCAGAAGAGGGAATAATTAAAGACTGAGTACTCCCCAGCATGGCTTTAATATCCCCTCATACAGAAACACAGAGAGAAAGCTCTCTTCATATTTTCACCACAAAAAAGCTAGTGTTCAGCACTGAGAAATCTGTCCAGATAGATAACCATCAGAAGGCTGCTGCACAAGAACCTCAACAAAATCCTGCATGTGTGATACCTGAGGATTTATTATTTGAGCGCATCTTCTGATCTGAAAAACGTTCCACCACACTGGACTGATTTTTACAACACAGTAAGAATAATAACTTTTTTCTGTTTCGCTAGCTTGCTTTGATGACCTATTGATTTACTCAACTGGTTTCCTGAAACATCTGGGGCACACAGATATGACACCAAACTATCTCACGGAGACAAGATTAAAGCTGAAAGTTCCAAATTGACCTTTCATTCAGTAAGATCTGAAAAGAATCTGTATGCTTCCTTTGACAGCGGTATCAGTGCAGCCCAGCAAAGAGAGGTTGCAATGATGAATCTCAACAGGACTCAGGAGTCCTTTATGTGATTTTATCAGTCACTATCTGCGCTGAATTAAAGAGTTGGTTATAAAGGCAGTCTGTGTGTGATCTTCAACAACTGTTTATGTCACAGAAGAGAAGAAAATGAGTGGTAAAGAGCGTGAGACCCTTATGCTTAGAATGTCCATAACTAATACAGAAACTAAATATTCAGACTCACCAATGTAATCAAGCAGGTCAATGGATACTATCAGCATCCTTTCAAGAGGAGTGCTCTTCAGGAAGGAGCAGCTACCACACATGCATTCATAATCTGCGCACCTTTAACAGTAAGTTGGGCAAAAGCTCATTAATAAATGTTTCCTAGACATAACTGGGACTTGCTGTAGCAATACAACGGACTATGTTCTAACACAGTAACACACAGTCTTGTCTTATGTATCAGAACTAATCAATGCATTACAACTGCATCAAGTGCTACACTCCCAGTGCATTAAAATAGAATAAGAAAATGTAAATCACAACTTCATTAAAAAATATTGAAAAGGCATAAAAGTACCAAATACATACTGGGAAAATAGGCAATATATGGAAAATGGCCCCTATCTAGTGGATTACAAAATACAACACAACCGCGTAAGTGCTCAAAAACAATGTGTTCAACAGGAAAGGAAATAAAGACACTTCTTCATTTAACTGAAATAAATCAGGCACACAACAAAATAATTTCTTCGAACAGGATAATGATTTGTCTTGCACAGTTATCAAGCTTTTGAATCAGCACAAAGAGGTAGAGATGTCAACAAAATAGAATGGTAGTAAGTCACAACAAGTTTGAAATTGATCTGTATGA
Source organism: Opisthocomus hoazin (assembly GCF_030867145.1). Classification (NCBI taxonomy): domain Eukaryota; kingdom Metazoa; phylum Chordata; class Aves; order Opisthocomiformes; family Opisthocomidae; genus Opisthocomus; species Opisthocomus hoazin. The sequence goes on from NC_134425.1 coordinate 15,014,333, forward strand.
AAAGTCCATTTGGGTTGCCAAGTGAAATCGGGAAAATAATACAATCACTTTGAAATGGAAAAAAAAAATAAAATCTAAGGACAACAGGTTTTTTGTTCAGGCAGAAAAGAAGTTTCAACCAAAACCTAAATGTTTCTTTTAATCATTTTCAACAAAAAGCAGCCAAACTCACTCTGAAAGTATAGTTTCCATTAATTATTTTTTCCTGAAGAACTTCTTTGCTTGAAGAAAAAAAATCAAGTGTAATTCAACCCAAATTCAAAATAATTCTATTTATTTCAGTTTTCCAATGACTTTGTCTCACCCAAAACAAGTTTTGACAGACTGACAAAAAAAAAAATCACCATAACCGTACATTAAATTGATGCAAAAGGTTTCTTGTTAATCTGTTTACAGATTTGTGAAAACAATATTATAGAGAATATACTTACAAAAATTAGTGAACATGAACAAAACAGAGTTTGTGGTTTTTTTAATTAAATATTCCCAAAAAATGCTAAACTCCAAAATCAAGAGAGATTGGTAGGTGCATGATTTTTCAGAAGATAATTCTCGATCTGGAAGTAGCATTGAAGATTTTCAGGATTTTCAAGAATTTCAAGCAGGAATTAGGTGTTTTACTTTTAACTTCTGATTTTGCTTATCTCTTCCACCACTTTTAACTTGTGGAAAAGAAGACTTAGAAGATGTATTTGTTACCCATGCATTACAACACCAGTTAGTTCTACAGAAAGGTACTATGGTAATTCAATCAAGAACCAAGACATAATGAAAAATTAAAACCAGAATGGTTTTGATCAGGGAAAGCAAACAACATTAAAAACCTTTTGTGAGAATTCTCATAGCTATTTAACAGCTTGTCCCCGTTTTGGTTAAAACAGAACCGATTTTCTTCTACTGAATCTTCCTTACAGATAAGTTCATCCAAGTAACTGCATTTTTCTGAAGCTGGCTGCATATTTTACAGATACCGTCCGCTCCAGAGCTGATAACACCTAATGTTTATAGTTACACTGAGCTAACGGTAGGAAAAGAATGCAGAAAAAGGCCCCTGTTTAGCACTATAGCAGCCAAGGTCACCAACAGGTCTCTTAGGTCCCGCAAGTGAGGAGTCAGAAGGGGGCATACTTGCAGGAAGGGGCAGACAGGACAGGTGACCCAATTTTGACCAACACGGTATTCCATGCCATGCACGTCATCCTCAGCTTAAAGCTGGGGGATCACAAGGGTCTCGCTCTCTTCGTTCATGGCCGCCTTCTGAAGAGGACCTTGTTCATTGTTCTGCCTGCGATCCTGATCCAGACTGCGATCCATGCATTCCTGAGTCTAGTTCCCATCTATCGCTGAGTCCAGTCTGAGAATTCCTGGTGCTGCCTGGACACCAGCGCCACGGCACCCAACTCCGGGAAACTCAGTATCGGTTTTGTATATTTTGTGTTATTTCTCTTATTATTAATACTATTAGTATTATTAGTAAAACTTTTTATATTCAATTTGTAAGTCTGTCTCCCTTTTCCCTACTTCTGGTGGAAGGGTGGGGGTTAATAGAGAGCATCTGTCATGCAGTTTATTGACGCCCTGCTTTAAACCGTGACACAGCTAAAAATAAATACTTTAGGAGCACTCTTTTCTAAAAAAATGGCAAACTTTAAGACATGGAATGGAAAAACAATCACCATAAGAGGTGCAAGAAGAAGCAGTTTACACAACAGTTCTATGAACAGAATCAACAAAAAAAAACCAGAACAAGATTAACGTAACATTAAAACACTACAGGTGATAACATCTCTTTAGGGCTGAAATAGGCATGGCCTAAGCCCACCTACCCTTAAAGGAACTGGTATAAAGTCGTGATGAATTCTAACTGCAAGGTACTCCAGACATGCAGTGTTCAACAGCCTTTGCACTCACTGCTGTGTATATATTCAGCTTATTAATCACATTTAAGCTGAATTAATCAACACCTAAACTACTCCCCTGAATCCAAAAAAGACAGCCTTTAAGGACACTGTGTAGAAAAGACACTGCAACTGAGACCTCTATTATCTTTCAGACAATGCTGGACAGGTGTTCTCACTGCCCTATCAGTTTTCTTCTCTCCTCTTGAGTCTGACCGGCACCACCAGACCTGTGCTTCACCACTATTACTAGCAAGGAGTAAAGCATTCACTCATTCCGCACGGAAGACAGCGTGAAAGGTCCCAACTGTGTCCTGTGCCATGTTTGACACTCCCAGGAATCAGACCACACCATCACGCCGAAGGATGGAAGCCGATATACAGCCTTACAGGAAGGAGGGTGAGTTCTGTTTCCACTGCCAGAACTGTATGTTACAAATAGGTGTCTTTCTCTCCACTTCTGTTTGAAAAGAAAATGCGTGCAGAGGCACTTTAATAACATCTCCACTGTGGCAATTTAGCAGCTGTGTACAATGACAAATCTGAAACAAATGTTTTGACTTTTGCTAATTGAAGACATTTTCAGATTCCTGAAAAAAAATCTCAGCATTTCCATTTTACATCCCTACTACTACTGAAAACAAATACCAAAGTTTTCCATAAAACAGACACTCTGATTTTTGCCCAATTCAACAAATTATATAGTATTTGAATCTAAGTGTTAAACTATGAGTAGGCAATACTCCATAATGTGTTATTACAGAAAACAGTTCGCTATAATTGTTCATAAGATTCTGGTAAGAGCAGGACGTCCAGCACTGTATATCAATATGTCAGAGAATCACTCCCCAAAATCACACTTGTAATCAGTTGTGATTGCTAGTCTTCCTGCTAAACAACGCCCTTGTTATTAGTCTTTGACGCGGTATCATTTGCTCAAGGCAAAACAGAATATGAACCGAGTAAGTGATATATTATCCACACCAGCCTAGCAATTCAGTGTCAAGCCTCTAATAGAGACAAATGTCGGGAATATTTGTGGGGGGGCAAATGTTTCTGCCTCCATCCTGATCTTCCCTACAGCCATAATCAGCATAGTTACACATATAAAAAGATCTTGTTACTGAAATAAATAGTGGAACTAGAAGGTTTAAACGTTTTAGAATTAAAAATACGGAAATTCATAAAGTTGCATAAACATATGCAAAGTGTCATATCAATGACGATTTTACCGGGTCAGTTAAAGAGAATTTTCTGAAATAATTTCCCTAGCAAGACAATATGATAAGGACAGTCCTGCCTGAATGTACTCAATCTTCATTTTGAAAGTAGTTTGTTCTGGGGCTGAGGACTTTAGTCTACTTTGATCCTTGTCACTCTTCCCCATGCTTTTGGTCTCCCTGCTCTCCCATGGAAAAGGCTAACCGCAGTTCAAGAATTTTTGTCTAACCATGGAACCTGTAATTCACCTGTAGACATGCTCTTCAATTCAGAGCCTGTTAAGTTATACTAACAGACTTTTTACATGCTTTGTTCTCAAATTTAATTAAATGACTTAAGAACTTGCTTCTACTTTGAATAATAACATTATTAAAAGTTGTTGTCCCAAAGAACATTAAATTTTCCCCTCTTCTTCGTTCCTGTTTTCTTGCTGACAACACCACTATCTGTCAACTACTAAATCACTGTAACTTGTGTGGTGAATGTGAATTCTAATTTTTGTGCAGATGATAAATGAAGTAGATTTACCCGCAAGCACCAGATAATTTGCTGATACTCGCAGTGTGAAAGCAGATCAGTCTTGCAACAGTCTTCAAATTTTATCCATCCTTTATTGAAACCCTTACTGAAATTAGTGTTTGCATTAATATTTGCTGTAGCTTGGTTTGCCAGGTCATGCACTAAAAACAACTCCTGGAAGTCGAATTACATTTCACTAACATTCCAACATTCTTAAAAGACTGTTGCTTAAACAAAAATCTCCTTTCTCTATTTTCTGAGAAGACACACAAACAGAAGAAAGATACTTACATAGGGAAATACATGTTTCGAGTTTTGGGTTTCTTTTACACTAAATTGACTCTTAAGACTTGCAGTGCTGGTATGAGATTATATTTTAAAGAAAAAGAAGAGAATGCATACAGAGTGTGATAGGTTTACCATGAGGTAAACCTATCACACTCTGTAATTTTTGTGTTTCTTTTAATGTCCCATATTTCCCCTGCCCTTGACTGTAAATACCACTACATCTTCAGACCTTCCTAATAATAGAAAAACCTTCCACTGGTGAATTAAGCTGACTTTATAGTTGCTTTGTACTGCCATAGTGAGGTCGGGATTTCAGGAACCTCTCACTGACAAAAGCACTTTGCATATCTGTAAGAAAAATTCAACTTCTTTGAGTGAAGAATATAATCTTGCATCACTTCCTTTGGCATAATGCCAGTTTAAGAATCAATGTGTTCAAAAGTGACAAAATTCAGTTCTTCATAACAGTTAACAGAGAGTGCTTGAGTATTCAGTAAAATGCTAAGGATGGCTGTGACAGACCACACTAGAATACTTATTTCATAATGCAGAAGTCTAATATGTCTTCAGAGAAAAGATGTGAACTGTAGCTAAGGGAATGATGCTCAAATTAAGTTGGTAATATCAAAATCTTACTCCTGTCTGAAATTTTTTATACTTTTGCCCTTCCACAGCAGGCTGACCAGTTATCCAGAACAGCATCACTCACATTTGCAGAGCTGCTAAATGATTACTGAGTAGCTTCTCGCTGGTCATCATGGTTTTTACGTGAACACAGAATAACGAGCTGTATCATGGACTGGTTTTGCATAGCTCAAAACAAGGCCAGCTCCGGTATGAAATCCAATAGCAACAAGGTGAAGCCACTCTTCAGAAATCAGCAAAAGAAATTCATACAGTAACTGAAATAAATTTAATCAGAGATGTGGCAATGAGTTACAAAGAAATGGAGCGACAGTCTGGAAAGGCTTAAGCAATCCCTGCTCATTATGTCTGGACACAGACATCACACACATTACTTCTTAGTCCATTGAGAAGAGGTGGACCTGATGTGGACAACAGGAGGCTTTATTCTGGTTGCCTCTGGCTGGTTGAATGCAAAGGACATGCTGCTGGTGGCAGCAGTTTGAACGTTTTAGTTGATATATTTCATTTCAACCTATGTCCTGTATTTCAAGAAGTGAACCTTGAAGCAAAACCCAATAAAATGAGGGCATGAAATTTGCTTCTTTTCTAGGTCGGTTTAAACAGCTATTAAGCCTGTAGGTTTTAAAGCAGTGTCTCAGTCTATGAACTTGAAACCTTGTAAAATATCTCTGCTGCTGAGAAATGGCCACAGCAATCTCTCTTTTTGTTTACGAGAAACAGTTGGTCACGGTTTTAGAACCTGTGGAAGAAGCTTCAGCCTCTAGCATATTTTAGCCACTGAGTTTTTTGGTCAGTAGCATATTATGAAATGTTGAATTCTTAAATGAAAAAGACAAACGCCTACCATCAGTTGGGATTTTTCTGAGTAAAATTGTAAAGTCTGATCCTCGGTTAAGACTACTAGTAATTTTAATGACTGCATTCTGATCCTGCAAAGAAGTCTATTCACCACATCTCTCATTTTTCTACCACAGATTCACCAAGAGGACAGTTGATCTGCATCTGTCCAGCACAAGGAAAACTGATAAATAATTCCAGTACTAGGACAGGTTACTTGATCACTACTTCCCCTCCATGTACACTTGTCTACATAAGCCACCAATATCCTTCCCTCTAATTCCACTGTGCTACAATATGTACTTCCATTCTTATGGGATGAACGATTGCTTTATAATCTTTTAAATCACTGAGCTCCACAGTGAGTACCTTACAGCAATACTATCACAAACAGGTCAGGCAGTAATTGTTTCCCTGTGACTAATTTAATATAAATTGAGGCATTTGACTTCCATTCAGAAACTGTAATCACAGCAAAAAGTCAATATTTTCTCTACTCCCTCATCATCATTATCACCACCCATCAGAGCCTGACTCTTAAACATGTCTCAAATTAATCCCCAATTCAGATGTATTAATAGATTCAAACATAGGTGCTCAAAACCACATAAAAACAAGAACTGCACTGGAAAAATCACTAGAAAACACGTGACTATTTGGGAACAATCTTGCATTTGCAGACATGTGGAGTATTGCAGGCGATAAAAAGTCCTCTTTAAAGTTATTATCTTTGCTCTTAAAAAATGCATCAGAAGTACCACAGCTTTAATAACAAAGGATGTTACTATAAACTCTGAATCATCAAAACAGAGAATATAAAGTTCTGGAAAGCTCTGTGCAAAGGTAGCTTTGAACTCTATGCTTACTCCCCAAGCCGGTATGCTCAGCATCAGATTGAGACCCAGTGCGCTCTAGCTGTATGTTGTCCCCTCACAGCAACAGGAATTATGGTTTTAATAAGGTGGTTTTACCTAATACCTCCAATTTGAGCAACATTTCTTCTCCTAAATAGTAAAAATCAAATACATCTGCACTTCCACTAAGTTTTAAGATCAGTAAGGCAATGTCTACTGAAATACTAAAAAAAAAACTCTGTTACTATGACCCAGCAACATCCCTGGACCATAATCACAAACATGTCATTTAGCACATACAGATTATTCATTGTAAATATTTGACAGTGAGCTGCATTCTACCTCTAACAGCATGTAACCAGCCCCTGCCTAGAACTGCAGCTAAAAACTGAATCACTGATACGGTACTTGGTCCCGCAGCCATATTCTATGAAAAAAACCCTCCTGAAATTAACAGAGTTTTGCCTGATTAAAAAGACCAAATAAATACATTTGGCAGAATCTGGAAACGCAATGGTATTGAAGAAAAGAAGTGTTACTTCTTTTCCTACAATAGGTATCAGGTTCAGAATGATAAAAAAATCCTTGTTGCTTTCCAAGAGATTATGCGAAGCATATGCAGCTTGCAACATACATGTCTCAACCATTCAATGGAAAAAGATAAGTCGTCAGATTTTGACTATTTACACACAGAGATATGTTATATCGAGCTAGTGAAAAGTACAGGAAATCACCTCTGAAACGCCTGTGATTGAGCTCCATTTCAGAATTCAACAACCCGGTTTAGATTTTCTTTTTACCGCTAGCTGTTCAAAGTCTCTCTTTCATACTTCAACACTTTGCCACTGCTCAGGCAGATCTGGTTTGATTCAGAAGGTATAAAACAACATAGCTTTGCTAAAGCAATATGGGTCTTGATCAAAGAACATGTTATAGGATGCATTATTACTTACTAACAGGTATAGTTTCAAGAGTGAAGTTTCAGAACTAATTCCATTTTACTAAATTTAAAGGCTTGCAACCATGTACAGAGAGCAATGGTGCATTATTACGTCGATTGCTTGTTATGTTTCAAATTGTTACCCTGCTTCAGGACAAGGAAGTCATATATTCAAACAACCCTGACAACAGTAAATTTATGCTTGGCTCTGCCAGAATCAGTAGCAAAGTACAAAAACCAGCATGGGACGGAAATGACTGTGCCTTCTTTAAATGCATTATCAATGCTAAAGAAACGCTCAGTGTGGCACCACTGAGGTTGGGTTGTCTTGTGCATGCCATGCTCTTTCCTAACTTCACTAAGATACTGGAATTAACGTCCTTACATACTAAGATAACACTAATAAAACAATGCAGTAAACTACGTAATCTACCCACCTAATAGGTTAAAGATTAAAACAGAAGTCCACGTCCTTTAACTTTTGACACTATTCAAACTTTATTATTTGAGAATTATACACAAAAATCCAAACTATCATCAGTGTTAAAATTACTCTGTTCAAACTCTGAAACCATTGATATTTTAAGACAGAGTATCTGATTGCTGCTCTCTCTGACACTACAAAGGACCGTGATCAGTGCAGGTGTTGTTATTACTTTTTATGTGAAGATAGAAAATTGAAATAGAGGTCCGTCTTGGCCCAGTGCTAAACCAGAAACTCAGTAACTCATACTATATTAACAAAACAGTCCCTTCTTTCACAAGCCAAGAAAATGAGAAAAAATTAACTATGGCAAATACACACATCATTTAATTTCCTTAGTTTTCTCACTGATTTATATCTCATTGACAGCTTGTCAGAAGGAAACTTTGTAACAAGTGGATATGATGTCAAATCCACATATAACGTTTTCTGTCACTCCAAAAATGTTGTTTACTATTGGATTTGATGCCATATCCAAGAATGTAAACAGTTTGACTAATAGCTCTGGATGTGAAATATCAACAGAAACATTTCAAACAGACCTTAGTCCAACGTTCTAATTCTCATATATTGATGCAAAAAGGAAAAAATCCCAACAATTCAGTAATAATACTACAATGTAAAGTTCTGGTGAAAAACAATTCCAGATTTGCTTTCTTACTTCATAAATCCAGAAGAACCACTGAGATAGCTGCCTTTGTTCCATCAACCGTATCTCCTGAATTTAAACAAAGCAAGAACTACCACTGCAGAAAATACTTTCAATCTCTGTTGGGCACTCAGCATTTTAAGACAGATGTAAAAATACAGCTCTAGATAGTGTTTAAGCTTGAAGCAGCAATCTTATCAGTTGTCACTATTACGGATTTCACATGACTAGTTTTTATTCACATCTGACCCTGTTGTGGGAGACTGTATTTTATTTAAACATGAGTTTCCAATGAGGTATCATGATCATGCAGTAGAAAAATCAATTTTTCCACCCTTAGCTAGCATGAATTGACATGGCTTCACTGAAGCACATCAACATAAGCAAACTGAAACCAGGACAGGATCTGTTTCAAAATAAATGACTCTGCTTTTCTTGCTCAAGCTAAAATTCCTGTCAGGGGAGAGAAAGCAGATCTACGCCCTTAGCAAAAAAGTTAAGCTGAAGGGAACAAGATGATGCACGAATGCAGTGATGCCCCTATATTTACTGCCAGTACACAGCTCTCACATGTACACATTGATCCATATGTACTAAAACTGCATGCCTGTTCACACAGTACGCACTCTGTCTCTTACTCGCAATTAAGTGAATATTCTTTAACCCTGCAACCCAAATTGCTTTCTGATAGTTCATCTCTAAAATAGTGTCAACTTTCTGAGAGTCACTGCACTAGTACATTTAGTGCACACAGTAACTATAGTAGGCATAACTGGATTAGAATGTATCGCTTGTACAATGATTTGCCGTCCCAGGATCAGGAACACAATCTCCATGTTGGTGACTGCCTAACAGTAAGCTGTCCAGTTGGGCTTCGTTCTGTTATACAGAAGTACGTGAGCTTTCGGTTCAGTTATGTATGAATTGGATATATTCTATAATATAGTTCTGGGATTAGAAAATGTCAGGAGTGGTACAGATATATTTCAGATTCCACAGTGAAGATTATACTAACAGTAATTCAATGGTTTTCAAATTTGCTGCTTTACTGCACATTCCTCAAAAATGATTCTCTCCTCTAGTCATGCCATGTGCCCGCCCTGCTCCCCGCTTAAGGTACCACACAATTCCTCTTCCATTGCTCCAGCTATCACTTTTCCCTAACTTCTTGACAGACCAAAACTCCGAAATGCACACTATTTTAATGTTTTTATTATGTCCATTTTAAATATGGCATAACCCAGACTGAAGATAATTTATACATTTTTGTTCCAAATCTTATTTACATTTAGATGCTAAATAAAATATTTTTAGCCTAGAAAATTAACCATTTGACCTTGAGTAGAGACCTAGCTGTCAGCCAACATACTCACTGTCCCCCAACATTCTTCTGCTTGCATACAGCAACAGTGAGAGACAGAAGGAATTATAAGATGCCACAGTAAGTATAAGCTATCAGTGACAAAAAAAAAATCAGACCTGAAAGACTTGATTGTTATGAATACATATTAAATGATACAGCAGTGATATTAATTATTTGGACATTTTCAGAAAAACAACTTGAAATTCGTCTTCTAAGCTGCATATCATACATATTAACAAAGAGAAATTTGGAGCTAATCTCAATATTTTGCATTTTTGCTTTCAGGATAAGTTTCACATGTAAAGTCTGTAATAAGGCAGCCACTAACAAGATCTTTTTTGCCTAATCATGCAGAACAGGAGGAGGCATTTACAGCAGAACATGTTCAGTGACTTTTGTGGTTAAGAACATCCGTTTTAATAATTTTTTCCTCTGAATTTTTAATGCATATATTGTTACAAAACATACATGCTTTTATTAAATTTGTTACGCAAAATCTTCTGGGAGAAAACCAGTAAGATGAAGTGGAATTAAATACACACCCCACTGCATTTCTGTTTCTCTAGGCACAATATAAAGCTGCAATCTAACCCCAAGATAACCCTTGTAAAAGGATGTGTCAGGCATAGCTCCTTTTATATACAGATATATATACACGCACACAGAGAAAGTTGTACCACAAAATCCAAATACTTCAGTTGTTCTTGGAACAGAAACTTTACTTGCACAAATACACTGCTGAGACCCCAGCACCAAATTCCTCTGTCTGAAGTAACATGACACAATATTTATCTTTCTTGTACTCTCAGGCAGAAAGAAATAAAAGATTATAAATACAGATGATGTGGCTTTTGACCTATTTCTGGAAAAGTATGTTCCAAAATATTCCCCCCACCCCATTAAATCCTCAAAATCCACAGTTAGCAACAGATTTTAAAAACATATAGCAATAAAGTAACTTCTGTCCCACTTTCAGAAATAAGATAGAAAAAGGTAAAATACAGACTTGCAACCAGAAATTACTGAAAATTACACAGTAACATCTTCTCAGACACATGCAATACATTAAACACTGAGAAGAGCATGATTACAAAACTGCAACACACCTGAATATACCACAGGCTGGTCAGTCCGTTAGATTATAAATCTGTATAGCTCCATTGCTAAAATGTACAATCGCAAATCAACCCCTAATTAATGGATGGCATAACTTCAACAAGATTAGAAAGATATTTAGCCCTTCACAAGCAAAATTTTAGTACTACAAAATAAGGCAATGAGAATCTGGTCTTAGATTTCTCCAGGTGGCAGTTTCATATTACATATCTGATGCCTCCAGATCTTGCCTCAAGTGCAGCTGTTTTAGAAAGAACCATCTGAGCTGCAATTAGATGAACACATCAGAATTTAAAGTCTGCATATTTTACACTTTATTTGCCAGTCTGTGAAGGTTTACTACCTAAGAATTTTCCCAGCTATATAGCATGTGGATTGCTCGTTCTACTGAATTATAATGTTATCCTGGATGCTAAGGTTCCTCAAAGAGTGTACAAAAAAAAAAAAAAAAAAAAGACCAAAAAAAACCCACAGGTGAGAGAATAATTCAGTGGGCTAATGGCTTCATTCTGTGGACATCTCTTGTTTCATATACAGTTTTATGGACACACACCCATCATACCCTCATCATTACTTCATTTCCTAGTTTAGCTTTTATGTAAAAAAAGGAAAAGCCAAACAAAGCCCTAAGGATCCTAGTCTGGAAACTAACATACCGATAAATGCTCCCACAACTGTCCTGGGTTCCTTCGTCCCTCTGAAGCAGTTCCAGGGAAACAGAAATTCAGTTGTAATCACTACCACATTTCTGTGTTAAAATGTATAATCACAACTTTGTTATATCCAACTTTAGAGTTCAATCTTGATGCATCCCTGTGAGTCTGCCCTAAATAGACATGACTTAGCTACTAAACTAATGCATGCTTTTGATTCATGATCATAGATTCACAAGATTTTGCTGTCCTTTCCTAAAACTCAATCAAAACTGCAGGTATCTCTAACCAGCCCTACTCTGAAAATCTCACTATAAGAAATATCACTTCTACACAAGTGCTGTAACACTACTTATCTGTAACATAACTACTCCAAACAGCAATTATTGGGAATAATGAGGACAAGATCTATCAGACAGAACTGAAATAAAGAAGTTAGTGAGACAAAGACTAGCAATACCTGTTTGCTATATTAATACTTCTTGAAACAGTATCAGATTCAAAAGTTTACCTACCATTTTCTTCTTTTTGATTCTCACAAAAACAACTCCTAGTTATCTTAGTCCAAAATTTCTGCTTATTTACTGTATCTGATGCATCAGTTACCATGACAGCCTAAAGCAACTGTTCAAAACAATTTCAGCCAGATTTTCAGAGAAGCTTTAGTTTTCCATTATGTTTATTTGCTTGTCAAAAGAACTATATTCACAGAAGAATGGTATTATTTTTGTGAAGTGATACAGGCCCTAGCCTAACACCCATAGAGGCTGCAGATAAAAAAAAAAACAACCAAGATGGGGAAGTACAGATTCATATACAGATAGATCAATATATATTTACAGATGCATATCAGTGGACCAAAGAACTGCATATTCTCCAAGCTAACCAATAAGGAAACTCTTCACAAACTACGACAAAGCAGCCTCCTGCTGCAAGACATCTGAGTACCAATTTTGAGGGGCCAGATATCCCTGCAATACTTTCTTGTGAAGAGTTAAAATGTTCCTTCAGAAGGCAGCTTCAGATAAGACTAAAATTTAATTGCAGCTCAAAAAAATAACTCTAAAAGGAATTGTTTGGAGATGAAACAAAGACAAGAGCTACTAAACAGAAGGGAAGTAAAGAGTTTGTGAGAAAGGAAATGACAGTTAAAGACTAACTTGGTTTCATGAAGCATGGGAAAATACAAAACCAAAATTTACATAGGAGACACTAGCAGAAAGGATGAAAGCCAATTCTGCAGCATCCTCGCCTTCAGAAATCATGACCCTCATACCATCCACCACCTACCTTTAAATTCAACCAACTTGCTCTGGCTCACCAAGTCACTGCACCCTCAACTCTGCTGGGTGGGACAAGGAATCTGCATTTCCCACCGTTGTTTCTTCTGTCCAAAGGAACCTTTCAAAGGAAAATTCACTGGTACTAAGTCTGGACAACGTCTTAAAGGAGATGTTTAAAACAATATGCAAAATATCTTAAGTATGTAAATTAGGTAACTACCTAGTTTGCCTTAAATGCCTTGTCTCAGTGGTGCTACATGAAGCCTGGCAGACTTAGATACACCGATGTTTTAAATAGGTGGTGCAATTTCCCTACCCACTATTTCAGCTGCTGAACTATCTTATACCACTTTTTCTGAACAAGAAAATAGTAGAGAAACTTTTAGAATTGAAAAGGATGCCTGAATCATGACATCATTTGATCTAACTCACTTGCCCAACTTACTCAGAACTAGGCCTAATGTTAAAAATGAGTTGTATATGCCACTGAGCCAGACCATAATTCTGCTCAAGTTGAAACATGAATGACAGAATAGTCTGGCAGCCGATACGATTTTCTCAACTTAGACATAATTTGTGGCAGAATCTCTAACAGACTGTAACTTATAAATGGCAACTGACTTAAACTTCAGAAAGTTTTCATTTAGAAAAACTTCCCAAAAGCCATTAAGAACCCTCATCCCTAACCAGAAGAGGGTTAAACTTAAGGCTAACAATTTCTGCAATGTTCATCAAAAAAGGAAAAGATTATTTTCACCATTTGCCTTATTTTCCCCATGTAGATGTTATACAGTTTCACAATATTAGACAGGATCGGCAGTGGTAAATAAAAAAAACCAACAAACAACAACAAATCAAAACAAAAAACACAGTCACTTAATTTAATCAATACTTACTGCAAAATGCTGGCAATAAAATTCAGCAATGGTTTAATGGTAATTCTTCTGAGCTCGTCCTTTCATCTTTTCAACTGCAAGGTATAAAACTGGTGCTTCAGATGTTTCTGGTCACAATAAAACTTACACAGATTCCTTCCTGCTGTGGAAATACACAAATGGCTAAGCAGCTGGAGATATTAATTAAACCCACAAGCCTCAACACTGCATTACAAAGTTGTGCATGTTACAGCAAAAGAAGGAAAAGTTAAATGGAAAATAGCCTGTAAATAGCAACATGAGACTTTCAATTTTAGCAACTAAATTCCACCTTGTATTGTGAGACTGTACTCTAGGATACTGAATACAGAAGAGTAGGGCAGACAATCCCCCCATGTACTCACTAGGAGGCTAAGAAAAAAATAGCGTTGAAGACCTCCACTACCTGTTAAATTACATCCTTGAGTAATTTACTCTACAATATTCCCCAGCTGCAAAAGAGAAAGGTGGATGCTTTGTTTCACTCAAGGAATAGCTGTGCAACCCATTTCTCCTGTGACATCCAGTCACTGTTTGGAATTAGCTGGCTTGGCTTTGTAAAGCACATTAAGAACAACTGCTGACAATTCTCCTTCGAAGACTGCTCAAGGTACTCTACCTTGTGCAAGCTGTCAGAGAAATTAAGGAACCTCAACCAACCTACTGCAAAGAGGAACAAGAAACGCCAGATACATAAATCCAGGGTCTTGCTCTGCCACACAGACCTTTATCTCTGGCAAGTAACTGATCCACTGTTGCATTTGGTATATTGGAGAGAACTGCTCTTCTTAATCACACAGGAAAGATGGGAGATTCTTAGTTTTTACAGTGATGGAGCCAGAGAAAAACTTATTAGACAGTTTTATCCCTTTCACTTGGCATGAAGAAAATTGACAAGAATCAAACTTTGTAATGTTTTAATGCTGTCAATAATGCTCTTCAAGCAGCTACCACTCTTTGCAATGGTAATACTTAAATTTATCTTCACTACATTTGAGGCTTTTGTAAAGATTAAGGGCCCCTTCTGGTTGGTAAAGCAGACATGTTAAGATAGCCTGACCAGAAGAGGTAAACCAGAAACAACCAAGAAAGAAAAGAGGAAAGGCTGAGCAACGCACTGGCTGATGTAATGTAAGCAATGTAAGTGTTCTGGCCACAGATCTAAAAGCCTTCTACTTCTATGGAACTTCTATACTTTCACACACAAATATCTGTTTCCTAAAGCAGTGGTCTCTCTCAGTTGACCGTATAACTTGATCACTAAAGCCCTGTCAAAGATGCAATCACATAATCCACCTGCAGTCGACTATTTTAACATGTCTTTTATGGATTAATTTTTAAAAATACACATTTAAGCTTTTTCCAATGTTTAAAAAATTGCTTCTGATATCACACGGTTTCACAACAATTTCATATTTTTTACCATATCATACAGTTTCACTAAACACATGCATTGCAGGCACACATAAATACACGGCGGCATGTGAAGTGGTTTGTATATGCGCATGAGTGTGAGCTTGGGGTTTTAGTAGCTTTTCCATTTGCAGCTATTATTATTCCCTTAAGTCTAACACTAAATAGAAGGAATCAGACAGACAAGGGTTCACCAAATGAAGACCATGATTTGACATTTCTGTAAGTACTTTACTGAGTTTGCCAGCCTTTAGTGGCTTTGTTACAGAATGTGAAGCTATACATGTATTGAGCGAGGATGCTGAAATTCAAACTGCAGTTTATTTCAATCAATACTTCTTTTTTGAAGCCAGGGACTCTCATGTAGCACTCATCTGACAGCCTTTGATGCGAACAGCCTTAATAAATGTTGACATTTGGGTTGATTACTCTCCCTCTACAAGCACGGACTACTCAGACTCTGACTAATCACTTCATTCTTTGTATTTGAGTTTCTGATGTTTCTGTCCCACTTGCTACTGCTCAGTTTTATCTGTAACTTTCAGTGCACCAAAAATATAGGATTAGAAAACCTGACACTAACAAGATGTGTGATGTTATTAAGCACCGCCAGAATCTGTAAAAACTGTTACCAGAACTAATATCAGTGACACACATGTCTTTCTAATGTCTATACAATAATTCTTCAACTAACACTATCCTGCTCTCATTTCAGTGAAGGTAAGCCACACACTTTTGGGCTAGATTGTTGCTTTCTCAAATGGCTTGCACGTGTATTAACAAACAGTGCACCCTCCTGGAAGCAGTATAAGGAAGGAAATGTACACAAAGAACACACTCGTACTGTTTTGAAGGTCCACATACCATTCAAATTGAACCAGATATGCTATCTGGCACGCTGCAAGGTGTCATTACAAGGAAAGCTTATCTCAATCCCTTCCAGTGATTCTCTCCCCACTGATTCACTAGCTTGGTCTTCCTCTTGCAAAGCCAGTGACAGCTTTTCAGGGAAGACTACATAACTTCTTACACAACATGCCTTTTTTTTTTTCTTTACATTATTAAACACATCAAATGCTCTCAAGCTCCAAACGTTTCTAATTCATTTTCTATTATAATTAAAAACTCTCTTCTACTAACCTAATAATGTATAAACAATTTACTCAGAAGAAAGGCTATATAAAAGCCAGCAAGATCTCGGGAATCCTCCTTTCAGAATAGGAACTCAGCAAAAATTCTCCCCATTAAAATCTGTAGACACTATAATCTTCCTCCTGTTGAGTTGAAAGCCTGTCATTCTATTTAGTATCCTAACCCAAACTCAAAATGTGTTGTTATTCCAAAAATGGATCCTGGCACTTATTATTACTGCTTTTACAGCAATTTTTTTTATATGTACAACGCAACAATCGCACTAAAGTCATTCTTGAAAACAACTAATAAAAGATCTCACTGAAATGATACATATCTTCTCCCTCACACCCCAAGTTAAGTCAGAAACATAGATTGCACTGAAACTGGTAATTCTGAAATCACAGGAAAAAATATCCATGTTTTAAATTATAAGCAAATATTGTCAAGTAACACTCACAGCAAGTGCTTGCTACATTGCCATATTGGCACTTCTTAAAGAAAAACTATATGGAATTATCTAGACATTCCAGCTACTGCAGTACATGCAAAATCCCAAAATATGCACTACTGCATATGGGTGGGATAAACCAAAATGGAAACAAAGTGGAGCTAACCCTTTCCCTGACCTGTTCTGGACTGACCATATACTAAATTGCACATAAAGACACCATCAATTAGACGGTATTTCTTCTCTGTTTTTCAGCATTTCCCATGATTTGGGAAAAGAAATTGTACAGAAGAGAGTCAGCCAGAGATTCTGGTCAGTCAGTGTAGCTTAATATCAAAGAACATCCACAGTTGTGTTTACAGTTCTTCTGCCACATCTTAATATATGATGACCCCATGACCTTCCTTCATCCCTTCTGCTCCATGCCATCTGTCTTAGACACTCTCTCGCCATTCTCCAGCAATTCATAGTTCAAAAGCTTCCAGGCTGAGCAAGAAATCATATTTGTGTTTAACTGTCCTTCATGGAGCCATAACATCCCATTGCAGTTAGTTCTAAAACTTTGTTACACACTGTGTGAAGAAGTACTCCTTTTATTCCTTTTGAACACTGTCCTGACAATTTCATTTTGCTGCCACCAGTTGAGACAGGGAACAATCATTCCCTTTCCACCTTCCTTATGTTACTCATTATGTCACTGACCTTTTTCATATCCCTCTCTGCCATTTCTTTTCCAAAATGAACAGTTCTAGCCTACTTAACCCTTTCTCATGTGGAAGCCATTCTATTCCCTTGCATATTCTTGTTGCTTTCCTCTATATGTTGCTAATTCAATTAAATATTTTTCAAATGAGGAACCACACGTGGAATTAAAAAAGAAAGCTCAACATGGATTTTTAACATCACAGAAACACTATCTGTTTTATTCTCTACACCCTTACTAATAGTTGTTAATGTTATGTTTGATTTAAAGCCACTAGTTAGTAGTGACCAGACATAGTGAAAAAAAAAACCCAACTTGTATTATAAGCTCCAAGGTCACTTTTCTGAATGGTAATAGCTTGTCTAAAGCTTGTTATCGAGTTTGTAAATTTAGAATTGTTTCTCCCCATGAATTAATTCACATTGTTCAACTCTGAATTTCACCTATGTCAATTAGAAAGCTGTCAATTTACTTTCACCAGTGGCGTGGATACGTTAGTGGTGGATTAGGGCACTATTTTAGCCAGTAAAGCTCTTAGAGTTGAGCCATTTGAACAGAACATTAATGAAAACCATCACTGAACCATTCCAGCTGTGAGCTATCAAAGTGAAGAATGTGAATGAAACTCACTTCATAGGTTGCATGAATGTTGTTGTGTAAATCCTGTGATACAGCCTTCAGGCCCAAAATCCTGTGATACAGCCTTCGGGCCCAAATAGCCAACTATTTACCTGTTTCTACTGCCCCCATGGAAATTACTCTGGCACAGCTGAAAGGAAATTACAGAGGTACCTGGCATACAAAGCACACTTCTTGGAGTACAATAATCCTTTTCCAGTGCTTACCTGGTCTGTGTGAACAGATTTTTCCTTCTATCCAATCACAGTTTCCCCTGCTGTATCGTGTGTCTATTGCCTCACATCCTTTCACTGTGCTCCTCTAAGAAGAGTCTGGTTTTATCTTCTAAGATCACTTACCCTTTTTTTCCCATTCCCTCGCCCACACTACTTCAAGTAGCTGCTCATTGCAGAATCTCTCTCATTTGACAGGAACATTCTTGTATTCAAGCCAAGACTCAGGTTTAAGGGAGTTAAGGGTCATTGAAGAATAAGTACAGACTCATGCATGGACAGCACTACACCCAAATCTAGCTCACTTGAGAAGACAGTAAGAGTCCATGCTGGCTACATTTTGTGCTGCCACAGCTACACCTTTTAACAGGTCTTAGGCTAGCTGGACGTCTTTGGTGCATCTAAATGAGATGCAGACAAAGTGCATTAGGTCAGGCAACTCCTTTCTACCACCTCCTCCAGTAAGATCATTGTCACTCTGATCTTTTTAGACGGAAACACCTACATGGAAATCTCTATTATCTTGCAAAAATACTGTAATAATTCATAAAAACTGTATTATGATACAACTTTTTCATCAGTATAAGATATTCAATGCCAGAAACAAAGGCATTATTACCACATGAAATCAGTTTACTGGAATAAAGCAGAAACATCACCTTCCTCAGTCACATACTGAGCTGTAAATTAGGGTTGTCATCTGTCTGGAGGTAATCAAGACAGTCCTGACTTGATGAACGTGTACTGACCACAGAAAGGGAAAAAGCAATTGTCCTGACTCTGTACAGAATAAACAAATCTAAATTCTATCAGCAAATGGCCAACAATCTGAATAAAGACAGCAAACAAATGCAGAAATATCTTGCTTCTATTCTGTTGAGTCACTTGCCATGGTAATAAGGCACAGGAGAACATAAGGAGGAGGGGATCTCTTCTACGAAGAAAAACTCCATATCACTACTGAATTCCCCAATGTGAGATGTTAACAGAGGACCTATAGTGACACTGCTTTCTTAAAGATGGTGTAATTTATGTTGCTCTTAGCTCACAAACTGACTTTTCTATTTTTTATTGCAAAACAAAGAACAACAGAGAATCTTTTCCTACAAGCAAATGTCAGAAGGACTGCCATGACATTTGTATTAAGCCATGATTTATTATGGTTATTGCACAGTTGTAACAGAGATGAGTTCTGTTTTACTTTTCTGCTTATCTTTGCTAAGAACTATGGGATATGTGTTTCAGTAGTAACAGCCTTGAAAGAAATGCTTGCAAGAGCAAAATGTGTCAGAAATATGAAATCACCCTTCCATCATGATGTCATAAAGAAAGCTGCAGATGCGTATTCTCTGCCTATTTCCCAAAATCCCACTGGAATTTTATGCAACTTTTTATTTTATTGCTTTGCACAAAAATTCAATTTATACAAACTTCATAGCATTTTCCATGATCATTTACTTCTAATTTAAATTCAGAGCATATTGTTCAAGTGGTTTAAGAATGCTATAAACCCCAACCTCCCTCATTTTTCTGAGAAAATTTAAACAACTACAGCTAGGACCTGGAGTTATCTAAGGCTCTAAAAAGTTGCCTGTGTAGACACTGTCAATTAGAATCAAATAGCATCAGCAAAGAGCACTGATAAGAATACACTTTCCAGCTTCTCAATGAATAATGTATATCCCATTGCTTCTGTGACAGATGTATTCCCAATTAAGTATGCAAAGCTACAAGAACTTGCTTATTAACAAAATCTAGCTCCCACTGGATTAGTCCTGTGCCTACCAACGTGGAAATAACAAGTCAAAGCTCACAGAGTTATACCCGTATTAACCAGCTTTAATGAAATCAAAGAGGTGTCTAATAATTTGTTTTAATAAGTTTATACGTATATTCCTACTACATTATAATGTTACTACACTATTTTTTCTTCCGTGTTCCTCTTTTGGACTCCCTCCATTGTAGTCTCTTCTCTTAAAAAAAAAAAGAAAGAAGAAGAAGAAAAAAATCTGCCTGTTTTGTTTCAAATCATATGTTGTTGGGTTTTGGTTTGGTTTGGGTTTCCTTATGATTGACATTAAGTATATTAAAATTAAAGCATTATTTTATCTACATTCTTTGCTTCTGGTTTTTGGACAAAAGAGTCTTGAAAAGATCTGCAGGTAAAACATGAATTACAGAATCTGGGACATAAAGTCCCCATCCAACATTCGCAAAAGAAACTGATACACAATACATCCGGAGATGATACACTTCAAAACTATTGGAACATGGCAAAACTGTTAGTTTGCACTGAAGTCCTCACAGAGTTACAGTCAATGTAATCAAGCAGAAATAGCTTGTATTGTTGGCTTGTCGATATCAATTTAGACCACCCTCTGGTCCTTCTTTATTTTTTATCATTGATTCTGCATCTTTCCTGTCCATATCATACAGCTAAATTCCTTCTAATATGACATGGCCTTAAGGATTTATAGACATTTCTCAAACTGTAACAAATTGTTATTCTTGTTAGGGTTCCAGATACAATCCTCATTGGAAAAATGTTATGAGAGAGATACTATCAAAGTGATCCCTGGCTACTGATGCAGAAATGAAGAGAAGTCATTTTTAGTTACAGTCAAAAAGGGTAGAAATAGTAGTAGAGTGAGGGAATTTATTAAGTTACAGTCATTTGTCAAAAAGAAAGAAAGAAAATTAATCTAAAAAGCCATAAGAGTATTTAAAAGTTTTGAAGCTCCGTAAATCCTTAGTTTAACACTGCAGCTAAGGATCCCTATTTATTTATAAAAAATCTACATCTGGGATCATCTTGTAGGCAACATTCAGCTTTTATCTCCAGAAATCATGGAATCATAAGATAAACTTTACAAACAAAAATGATTTAGCATCCCAAGCTCACTCTTTTTTTTTCTTTTTTTCTTTTTTCTTCAAGTACCGCAGCCTATACTGTTCTGTTCAATAAAAGCCAGGAGCATCGATGGACCTCCATATTTCAGGAAGATACACGACTAGGACACAGCCATAGTGTCAACATTTAGATGCTCTAAGGAAGGACAACAGACATTTCTGCAGTTAGGAAATGAGTAACTTATCTCTCTCTGTGAAATAGTAAGAAAAAGAGAGGATTGTTTTCCCTTTGTCAATATTTTCTTTTTACGTTTTCACTGAAAAAAAAATCTTTTTTTCAGTCTTACAAATAATATAAAACTGACACCTGGTTTTAAAAATAGGAGCTGCTGTTTGCTAAAATCAAGAGATCAGTAAAGTGTGAAAAGCTTGAAAATCTACTCTAACATGGACACGCTCAGAATTTGCAGATTTTTGGCATCTGATGAATAATTGCTATGAGTAACGTACAGAGGTTTGGGGTTTTTTTCCACTTATGCAAGATACCATTTTCTCAACATGAGAATGAAAAATTTGTTACCCAGAAAAAATGCTTGAAAAAATATTTGTGTCCTCACCATAAGATGCTCATCAGAGACTCTTTTTGTTGCATATTGGCCCCCACACTGGTTTACAGCACAATTTGTTTCCACAGCAAACAGAACCTGTCCTACTACTTACTCTACTGGAGAATCAGTTAGCGAGAGACTCCACTATGGCACTAACTCCAGCACAAGGATTTGTCTGTAGAATTAATCTCTCATTTTTAAATCATCCTCACATTCTAGGATTCTGTGAGGAAAAACAAACTAGAGGGGAAAGAATCATTAGTAAGTGTATTGTTAGAAAAATGTATGTTATTTGCTGCTACATTTCTTAATGTACATACCCAACCAGCAGTTCAGGCCTCCATCACACACATAATAAGACTGACCACTGCCACAGAAGTGTAATATTTCAATATGAGGACAGAACAGGCATATGAATCAAAAGCTCGCCTAGATAATGGGTGGCAGAAATCATATCATAAATAAGTATATTTTTTAGCCCATCAGTAATAAACAGAGCAGTGACTGAGGAAGCTACTATTACAAGCAGTATTTTATAATAAAGTGAAGACAGAAAAAGGACAGGAAAAAATGGTCTGAGGAGATTACTGTTGTTAAGTGTAGTAAAAAAAAGATTATAGACAAGAATCTGGAAAGCTTAAACACTACACGAGGAGCTTGACACAGAAGGCTGAACTGAGATGAAGAAAGGGTGGTTATAGCTACCTCTAAGCTCATGCAGAGGAGAAATGAGGTGAGAAAAGCCTGCAAGAAAAAAGAAAAGTCCAAACAGAAAATAAGAATGAAGAGACTGATAAACCTTGGACAGGTTTTGCTATATAGATCTGGTCCATTACACACACACATCACTTCACCGACTGCCTTTTTATGGTACTTCCTTTACTACAGCTTTCAAAATTTAAAATCTTTATTCAAGATGGCATTTTAGACTGAACACAACACCACACATCTATCTGTATTTTTATCCTTCATTATACCGCACTTGCAAGGCAGAATTCTGGTAAGATATTTATCTCTGTGACCACTGAATATTTATGCTTCTCATCAAAATTTTCTGAACTGCAATCAACAGAACTGTTTGGTGCTATTTGTATATGTAGCACTGCTGTGCCTTGCCTCTCATAGTGATATTTGAGCTTCCCTGCTTGACATTAGTATCACAGTCAAGCTACTGTATCAATTTGCTCAGGAAACTGCAGAATTTATAGTCATTAACAGGGTGTAGTGAGTGCTTCAGAGCAGCCTAGTAACAAATTACTTTGAACTCATATAACTTTTAGAAGACTGCAAAAAATTTTCCACAAAAAACTCCACTATGAAACTGGACAAAACCATACAAATTCAGTTTCATTATTCCCACCAGCGTTCAAAGTGAGCCAAGCCTTTTGACGTAGGACAACACAAAATCAAATCTAGCCATTTAACAGAAATTAATGGGATAGGGATAAGACAAGCATGAATGATAACAATTAAGGCTGTATAAAAATGTACAACTAAATTGGGCATGAGGGGTGAATAAGGCCCACTGGAATTCTTTAGACAACTGAAAACAAAACCACTTTAATTATTTCTCCTCTCTCCTGACTTTAAAACAAAGACAAGTGAAAGAGTCAAGATATGATCTCTGACCATATTTATAGAATCATAGAAAGTTTGGGGTCGGAAGGGACCCCTAGAGGTCATCTAGTCTGACCCCCCCGCAGCGAGCAGGGACACCGCTAACTAGATCAGGTTGCTCAGAGCCCTGTCCAACCTGGTCTTGAATGTTTCCAGGGTTGGAGCCTCCACTGCCTCTCTGGGCAACCCGTTCCAGTTTCACCACCTTCATTGTAAAGAATTTCTTCCTTATATCCAGCCTAAACCTACCCTGTTTTCGTTTAAAAATATTAAATATTAAAAATCATTTAGAAATATCTTGCAACATAAAAATGTAAAAACTTATGTAGGGATAGCCAGGAGATTTGGCAATGGAATAATTTCTAGTTCAGATCATTTCATTTCATACTTTCTTCCCTAAATGACCTAATAATGTCTCTATCTGAAGCTCTTCTGAGACATTTAAAGAGGTAGCGTGATACCAAATTTCAAGTTTTGAAGCTCTGTTGTATGAAATGGATGTATGAGATGGGTATTTGTAAAAGGTGGAAAACAGTGCAAATGGAAAAAATGAAATGCAATCGAAGATTTAAAGGTCAAGAAAATTAATTCCAGCTGAGATGAACAGAACCATGATTTCAGGCTTATCCAACATTACCACTTTGTTCCATAAAAGGAGTAGTTACTAATGCAAATAATTCCTGCTTCCGTCTTAAATTGAAACCCACTTAGAGAAGGTGTATGGCTGTATATACGTTAGCACATAATACTCTTTAAAATGAGTGGGCTGTACAGTGGAGCTACTGATCTTTCCACACTATAGGTGTAACACACAACCACACGAGCGTAAGGTCTTACTCCAGATCAGCTATAGTCTGAATGCTTCGGATCAAAATTCCGTTAGTGGAGAGAGTGTATTACGTATGCTCTTGGAACAAATACTCTGGCTTAGATTCACCTGAAAATAAAAGGAGTTCAGTTTGTGCTCTTTAAGACCTCTTCATGGTGCAATCTAAAATTCAGTAAATGGGGACTATCAAGAGACAGCTGTTAAAAGTTGAAACATTAAAGTACATGTATCACAAGCGTGTGGCATCATTGCCTAATTCCACTGTAAAAGTTATCTCAAACTTCATGAAAGGTTTGAAAACTAAAATGAAGAAACAACTGTAAAATACTAATTTAAAGGCAAGAGACTAGCAAATACCTTTAAAATAAAAAGCAATCTGTAGACAAACAGAAGGAAAAAAACTAAACAAGTTAAAAACAAGACTTTTCAGTCTTAAGTCTCAGGAGTCCTTCAGGGAGAATAAACAGTACTGGGAAAGTGATGCTCAGTACTGAACTTCTAATACAAGAATTGTAAACCCTGTTGAACCTTGAGGGTTTAAACAACTGAACTGTATTCTGCCTTCTAGCACCTTGCAGCTATCACTCTTTCTCACGCAGAGGACACTCCCTGTTTATTTGTGTCTGCAAAACATCAATGTGAATCACACAATCATTCCAACACACCAGGGTCGTGAAGTCACAAGAGATCACTACCTATGGATCCATTTTCTAATTCTATTTTAGCATGGATAGCATTTCTAATGATTTTGTAAGGTTGGTTAACTTCTAGGTTTGAAGCCCAGGCCTTCATTTTGGCCAAAAATTGCTCAAACCATCAAATGACCATCATTGCTCACTGCTGTATCTCCCAATTATATTTTGTTCAACCTCAATATTCAGACAGTAAGTGAAATGGCATACCTTTAAGATTATATCATCTGGAATGCAAAAAAAAAAAAAAAAAGAAAAAAGAGATGAGGATAAAGAAAATAGATGCTCTGTTTTTTCCTTGAAGTTGCCATGTGAATAAAACATTAGGGCGGGTCAGGAAAACCTAAACTTCTGAACCTTTTTGAATATACCAGTGATATCAGTGGACTTTTTCTTTGTGATTCTTCAGCTTTATTTACCAGAATAGGAATTTGTAAGATCTGTTCTTCACATTCTTAGAGCTTTCACGCAGGAGCTTCAGCATTACCTCTAAAAAAAAAAAAAAAAAAAAAAATTAATGTGTAATTACACTGCCATGCAGAATGAAAGAACTTTGGAGAAAAACTCTGAAATTACTGTTAGTACACAGTGGAAATAAGAGCTGACAAAATATTTCCATTTTTAATGGACACTCTTTCTAATGGAAATTTTTATTAAAATATGATAACTGTGAAAAGGGATGCGTCTTAAGTCATAAATGCTCAGAGTGACACAAAAATAGTGTTAGCCTTTATTTTCATCACAAAACCCTAGGTGGGGGGGAACTAGTAAACCTTCATAAAAGTAATTTCAAAGTGAGTTTTCTCTTTCTGCACAACTCTGAACTAAAGTAAAATCAGAAAACACATTTTGTTTACAAAGGGCCATTTTGTAAACATTTTAACTAATGTGCCCCAATTATGTCACTGTGTTAGAACAAATGAGTAAAAACAGTTTACTGTGCATACAGAATTCCTAGCCCAATGCAAGAAAACTGGAAGTACTGCATTTCTAGTAAATTTATTTGTGAATTATGATTACACTTTGATAAACGAGAAAAAAATGCAGGTCTTATACAGCTTGTCAAAAAGTGTATCTTCCTCACAATACGTTTTGTGAATGCAGAACTGAATAACGAAAGATCAGGAAAAACAGACTAAGACTACAGTAGCAGTAGCAAGCTGAAGTAGACAAATACTTTGTTGGGGGAGTTATTTAGAATGAATTCAATGAAGTTATAAACGTCATCTTCCTTTTTGCAATGAGGAAGCCACTCCACTTTTTCCAGTTTCATAAATTAAAAAAAGAATAAATTTTAAAGAAGATAAAATTTTTGGCTACATCAAAGCGCAAAAAAAATTGACCTCTGGGTAACAAACAGACATACTTTAATAAGATAGTATGTACAGCAATTAGAGCCATTTGAGAACGTTTTAATGATCTTCCAGTTAATAGCTCTTTAAGAGAGTTACCACACAAGTATTTCTTAGGCTGACCTAACACTAAGAAGGAAAAAAGCATCTATGTGCTGTAGCAGAAGTTATCAAAGGCTGAAGTAATTTTTACTTAGTAAAATGACACAGGTGCTACATAAACAGCTTAGAATAGAAGAACAATACAGCAATAATCGCAGTACCCTCCTATGCTGAGAAGGAGTTAATCTAGTTGGGCTGGTCAATACAGTCTCTTTCCTTATCACAATTTTTAAAATTAAAGATGACTGTAATGCAGTGATTTATTCTGATCCTCATAGACACTGTAATTATTTTAATAACAATAACAGGGTATAGTTAGCTGAAAATAATTACTAAAATGTAAGTTATTAATTAGTTAAATAGGACAAGAAATGTTAGTTGCTACTGCTTATATGGTAAATTCTTGTGCTGGTTATTATGTCAGTGGGACCAAATAAAGGTACTTTGCACATGTAATGGCAGGAAATTACAAACTTCACTAAAATAAATCACATTTTTAACATAGCAGTTCTTTTAGCTGAGGCTCTGGTTGATACACTTGACAGCCCTGTACGCCTTCACCCTGACATACTGTTATTTGGAACAGTTTGTAACATTCTTATTTTGTCTGTGAAAAGACATTTTAATTGAAAAATCATTTGCCCATAAAATTATCATCATCAATTTACATTCTACAAAGGGACTGCATTATGACCATAAAACAATTTGTAAGTGGATTCATTCTACTCACTAAATCACTTTACATTATTCTGTGAACAGAATGATTAAAGCAGGTTAGCATCTTGCTGGCAAAGTAATTACGTTGTTATGCATTTCAGCCACACCGATACTTACAATAGCTAGCCCATTTATCTTGGTGACAGAACATCTATACTAAATGGGCAGAATACATTTTATTTACTTGATGCAATTCATCTGATTCACAAAATACTTTTAAACTTAGTTTTTGTCATCTGGATAGCTTTATTTATTTATTTATTTAGCTTTCCTGTAGAACAAATATAATCTTGAGTATAAGTAATGATCAGACTTTTTAATTGAGATTTAAGAAAAAGTGAAAATAAATTAACTAGTAGAAGTAGGTCAGCTACACTGAACTTATATGTTTAGATCAGGAAAACTCTACACAGTATGACCCGGTGCAACAGTCTTGTCTTTGGGACTAAATTGCTCTTATTAATGAGTTAGAAAAGGGAAATGACAACTCAATACTGAGAGTAACAGGCATGGTGTTTCAGTACATCATAAAATATAATCTGAACGAAAGCTTGGTAGTTGGCTTGCTCACTGTGGTGACCAATAGTAACCACGTGTGTTGCTCCCTAACAAGCAGTGAGCCACGCGTAGGTGCATCACAACCCACAAGAGTTTGGCTGCAAGCTACTTCTTCCCAGCGCAGAGAGTACCAAAACAACCAGTGGACACTCACTCACTTAAAATCCTGCTGTAGCTTCACCTATTACTTCAGCAACACTCAACAGCTCGTTCCCACTCCCAAATTCTGGACCGTGATCAGTATCCATCTCTTGATATCTGATCTTCAATATACACATGCCCACTTGACAACATAGAGACAAACATATGGATAATAGCTATAATAATTAATAAACAGCACTGGCAATTTTATGTCTCTATAACATCATCAGGGGACTCTCCATTGTCCTGCAACTAGAAGGATCTCTGACTGTTGGATTCAGTTGAACCTACTGTAGGTAAATGAATTATGTTTTCTGCATTGGAAAATATATGCAAATATGTGAACCTGGACACTTAAATCCAAGTTCCTCGACTAGTGAGGATTTTAAGTGCATTTGCAGGAATCCCACTGGCGTAAATATAACAGGTGCAAGAGACACTATGAAGCCTGAAACCATCCCAAAGGTCCATCCCTTCCATTTTCTGCAGTTTCAAGGTAGGAATACTGAAACGGCTGTTTCAGATTTCTAATTATGCTAAGAATGCCAAACTTCCAAAGAAATAGTCAGAAAAAGCCTTGTTTACTGAAAGCCAATTCTAAAGATTAACAATTCTGTTGAAGTTTTCAGCTCAAAAAGAATACTAGTAAATAAGTATATAGATCTGACAATTACCTTTTCCAAAGGAAATTTACCCCTGTATTTCTATATTTGAAAATCCAAAATCAGCATGGACACATCTTTGAACAAATATAACTACTTACAAGCAGGTGAAAAAAAATCAAATTGCCTCTAAACTACACACAGAGTTTGTATTATGGATGCAAACAAATGCCACACCATATATTTTCTGACAAATACATTTTAAAGTGTTACTGCCAAGAAGAATGAAATCACAAACAGGTAATGGCAAACCATCCCTATTAACAGTTTTTCAAGACAAAGTTATTTATGCTGGCTCCTTACCAGATTTTATTTTATTGCTTGATCAGTCACTAGTGGCTTAAATAAACATACACATAGCTGTCTAGTAATTTTGCATGTCCTTCTTAATAATTAAAAGAAGCATGAAAAACAAAAGATTATGGAAGTACTTAAACCACTGCAACATTCTGTTTGTTTCAATATTACAAGAAAACATGTAATTCTTTACAGATATTACCTATTAGTCTGCCATACATATTAATAGTAGTCTAAGATTTCATTTACAGTGTGCCTAATTCTGTGTATTAGGACTACATTCTGTATAGTTGATCTAGTTCAAAGTTTCACAAGTCATTCATTTGATTTCTAAAATAACAAATTCTGCAACCGCATAATTGTGAGGGCAAACTAAATCAAAAGAATGTAATTTCTTCGGGTATTTTTTCTTGGAAAAATGTAAGAAAAAAATACATTTCTTCAACACAACTTATCACAGTTTAATTTAATTCAGGTATTTTAAGCAGCTTTACTTCCACACACTGAAAGTGTTAAGTGAGTATTTCGTATGCACAAATATTTTACATTTTCATCTTGCATATTATTACCTGGGGCATTTTTCTTATTCAAAATTCGGGCTTTGCCTTTGAAGTTTGGGTGCAAACAGAGCTACAAATGGAAAATTAAATTTAAGGGAAATTAAGAATGCAAGGTTATATGATTCACAGCTCTCACAAAAATAACGACCTTGTCCTGCAGTCATTACACAAGCTCTTCCATGCATAAATTGTCCCGCTGAGTTCAACGTCCCACAAGACTTAAACATACAGATTACAGGGCATTGTGTATTTAACCTCTCTTTCACCTAATGAAGAATTTCTGATGTGGTTAGATTTCAGCAGGCAGTTAAGCTAATTGTACGTTTTCCCATTACTGCAAACGTAACATCCACACATTGATGACTTCAAATATCTAATTATTTAAGTGATAGGATTGGTCAGGTTTGTGAAGAGGCACAGGCCTTCTTAGTTTTTTTTCCTTTTCTTCTTCATAGAGAAGCTGTAAGTTTTAAACACAATACCAATGCTCAGGGACCAGCTAAGGTCACAGCTGACACAAATACCAAAACTGAATAGACACAGGAGCTGAATCATTCCTTCCAATACAGAAATTACCTCCTCAGAGACAAACTAAAGTGCACCAGTAAAAGAGTGCAGAAAAGAAACATGCCTGAACTGCGTCTCGCTCCATTATAAATACATAGTAAACCCATTTTCTTCTCCAATATTTATCCAATAATATTTAAAATGCTTAAGTCCTCTGAAAATAGGAAAGTTCACTGTTTTTTACTTTACATGAAAACTTCATGGTCCTATGGACAATTCTAAAACCACTCCCTTTATTATAAAAATTGCGTCTGTCTGGTAATTGCATTGCAGATAACATATGTAAAACACATACATATTGCTTCCCAATGGACAAATACAGGTGCAGAAGAATCCATCTCTAAATACTTCATTTCAGTGAAGGAGAGCCATACTAGTGACAATGGACATTCCACAAAAAGGGTGGCTCTTAGGTGGGAATCTTTCCATTATTCAACCAAACCGTTCACACCCGTAACAAAGAATGTTGCTAAATTATCTTCACACGTTCTCTGTCTTTCTGACTTCCCTTGACTATGCATGTCAATTGGATATTGACTATGCATGACTTGGCTAATGAAATGCCCTGACTGAGCAGATTCTATGATCGACTGGCAACCACCATTTTATCTGCCCCTTCTGATAGCAGAGTAAAACATTCAGACCAACAGCTGAGCCACATGTCATGAATTTTAGACATATGTCCAAGTAGCTGTCATTATGATCTTAAATCCTCACATATATAATGCCACTAGTTACAGACAGTGGTGTGTAAAACAGTGTAAACCAATTATTTCTCTGGAAAACAAAACGTCAAAACCTGATTATTTAAATATCTACGTGTGCTAATTCAGACAGTCATAGAAATCATACAACTTTCCTTCTACCATTATTAAATATAACTTACATTTAACAAAAAGAAACAAAAAAAGCATGGAAAAGATCTCCACACATACACCCTTTTATGACACTCTTACATCATAAGTGAGCTCTTGACTTGAGGAAAAAAAGAAACAAAAGTACTTCCACTTCACCACAGGTTTGTTACATCAGCCCAGTAACTTCCTCACAAGCACCAGTCAAATTTTTTCTAGTTACCTAGGGGTTCTTTAAGGGTTTCATTGCCTGGCTGGCACTTCTTTTTTTGGAAGCAAGTAACATGTTTATATGAAGAATCATGTACCAATAGCTAGGTGGGCACAATAGCATATTTTTATTTTATGTTCAACCCTTCTTTTTTTAATTTGAAGAAACTGTGCTTGTAGCAACACCATTGCTTTTAAATGAACTCACAAACTGGTATCATTCCACAGCTGCACAGCCTTTATAAACTGACAGCAGCATCACAGCTCTCCAACACATTCAGTTCTCATTAAATGACTAATCTAAAACCAATCAACCAAAACACACAGAATAACTGCACAGAATACAAATGTTTTACTCCCGAAGTGGAACTAAATTAAAGTAAATCACACTTATAGCTCAGATCTGAGTGACCATCCTTCAAAAATAATTTATGACAAAAAATAATAGCTGGACAAATCAAGTATTTTCTTTAGTAGCATCAAATTATTACAATCAGTTACCCAGGTAAATTATTAGTGTATTTACAAATTTCAAGAACAACATCATTATGTAGGCAACAATCTCTGGGCAGCTAACAAATTTCTAATAATACTGGAATAAATAGAATTTTTAAAAAATAAATGTCAATATTGAATGCATAAAATTAGTTCTGCTTAGGGCGATATTGTCTGAAGAAATTTTATGTTTATCTAATTCCTAGTATAGTACACATCTTCAAATAAATGGTACAGTAATCCTTAGAAACTGCTTGAACACAAAACATGTACATTATCTTGCATATGAAAATTGACCAGATAATCATTATTTTAAGTATTATGCCTACTTACTCTGTTCCTTGGTACCTATTTGAACTGTTCCTTCCTTAGAGCCAATATAATGCATCTATGATGTGCACTAAAATGTGCATAAATCACACCCACTCATAAGTTCCAGTGAACATCCAGCTTAAAACAAGTAGCTCAGTACAAAAGAATTTCATTTGTTGGGCTGATATTTGCAGGCTACATGGAAAATTCAGGGACAGCACAAGCAGTGTAAAGAGTGATACTCTACTGCTTTGACCCAAAAGGTCCCAGTCCCTGGAAGAAACAACGACGTCCATCCTTCCCTTACTGTCTCCATAGCATGCAAGCTCCTAGAGAATAAGGGATAAATTAAAGCAATCTTAACTGCCTCTCTTCCTAGTACTCCTCATTGACTGTTTCTTTCCATTACAAAGTGCATCCTTGTGCCCCCTGACACTTTCCCAGCCAGCTAAACTGGTAAACCAGATGAAAGTTAGTATAGTTGCCCATTCCTTTGTACACAAGTACAAAGCCACATAAGTTGAGAAAATTGTCTTGTAGCCTACTGGGGACCTAAACATAAACTGTAATTGGGGGGAGGGGGGGTGGTTTGCTTTTGAATAAGCAGAACACAATAGGCTTGTCTGCAGCATGTACAAAGATTCTTCCAGTTCCATCGTTTTCAGTTCCTAGCCCAAATCCTAGCGGTGCACTACTTAGCCAGCCCTCCAGCTGTCCAAGGAGACTAAAATTACAACAACATTCAGAAACTGAAAGTTAAGACATCAGAAAAATAGAATCAGAGGCTGTCTAAGAACTAGGGAAAGGAAAGAAACACAGGTGCCTAAGGGTCACAAAGGCATGCCAAACACATGACTCTTAAAACCACCTATTTATATCATTCCACATGAAAAACAGTGGAAACTAAAGTGCCTAGATGCTATTGTAGAAGTTTTTATTAGTACCTTCAGTCATCTCTAAATATCTCGGTAAAATTTTCTGTGTTGCACTGACTTTTAATAAGATGCCTACTCCTAGGTGGCCATTTGAAGAGCAAGCAGTTCAGAAATGCACTCCATGAAAGGTTTCTATCTTTATTTCACCTATATGAGAACTATCCAAAATCCTAATAAAACCTCCATATCTAGCCATTGCAAACATAAGCTTCTTATAAAGTTTCTTTAAAGCACTCTAAGCTGTTTAAAACACATCATGCACTGTGATGAGAGCCAATTCAGTATCTAAAGCAGACTGGTTTAGGGTTTTATTTTCAAGGTACAGTACATGGAAGCTCAAAATCCATTAACCAGCCAGAGAAAATGTAACAAAAGGAACTATTTAGTCACAAGCAATTCTAGTGTTTGCAAAAAAAAAAAAAAATCATACTACTATGGCATTGTCTGCCACATTCTGGATAGTCAACCCTGAAGACTAAGTACCATAGTTTACTGGGAATATCAGACCTTGATCTTCTGCTTCACAGCTTTTAATGGTTACTTGTCCAGTCAAAATCAAAGGTAGAAAAATAAACTATGCAATGTATCAAGAACCTCCACTCTGTCACCTGAACCATCATCTTCTCTTAGTAAATCATTCATGAAAGCCTAAGTGAGATTGCTGGGCTGGGAAAACTTCTCTCTGTTGTACATAAGGTTGTTCAGTCAACAGGTACAGTTGTGTTTTCAAAACTATTATATTAAGAGCGTGGAAAAACTGATCCTTCACTAGTCTGGGCACGCAGACAGTTTATCACAAGTCCTGAAAGAACACAGAATCCAGTGATTTGAGAGGTGCAGAATCTAGGCAGAGATATAGAGAGGTACATAATCAAAACTTTCACAAATCCCAACTGCTATTTTCCAAACATGTATATTTAGGCTTTTTTCCCCCCTATGTTGAAGTTCATTTTAAGGTTTTAAGCTTATCAGAATTATACTTGTAATCAGGATTATGTAATACAACCTAGGAGACTAATAGATAAAGCTTTACAATTTTAAGTAAAACTTAAGGAAATGTGCACATGTATTTGGATTTGCGACAGATTTTTGAAGATCCTGTTTTTTCATCTGAGGATTTCTTTCTCTTAACAAAAGGAAATCACATGTCGATTTGGGGACATAAAATTAA
Source organism: Opisthocomus hoazin (assembly GCF_030867145.1). Lineage (NCBI taxonomy): Eukaryota > Metazoa > Chordata > Aves > Opisthocomiformes > Opisthocomidae > Opisthocomus > Opisthocomus hoazin. The sequence continues at coordinate 15,048,078 of NC_134425.1, forward strand.
GTTTGCCTTTGGATAACTTTTAATACCTGATCCCACAACTGGCCTGCTTCTTTGATGTCCTTATTGACGATTCCATTTTTGCAGAATTTTATGTTTGCAGCTGGTTCATTTGAGCAAGTCTACTTAAGATTTTTATAGAGAGTTTGATATTCTGGATTTATTTGGGGGGAAAATAAAAAAAAATAAATTTTAAAAAAGCCAACTTTGAAAACGTCAAGGAAGAATAGTCCCTTTATTTAAAAGTGGAATCTGAAGTTGTCTCCTTCTGCTATTGACTTGCTGTAGCAACTTCCTTGGACAATTCATTTCAGAACTCTATTTCTCCATGTACTTAGTGAGGGCCATAAATTATGTTTGTCTTCACTACTAAATCATTTTGAAATCCACAAAGTATACACTGACTGGCCAGACATGATTTATAAATAATAACTAGCCATAAACTACATAAATAAATGCCTAAGGTTTTCATCATGATCATTTTTTTCTTAGAAACCTACACTTATGCGGAACTAATTTGTGAAAATATTTCAAGGTACTACATAGACACAATTTGTAGTTTTATATTTGTCTTGCAAATGAACAGCTCATCATATATTCCTTTGTTATACTTCTAATTGTTTATCTTAAATTGTCCCGTGACTGCAACAAGCAGTTCCAAACACTTGTGATTATGAAATCTTAATTGCCTCTTTGTAAACGTCACAGAAACATTGCAAAGACAGACAAAATTGACAAGCAGCATTTTTAGATGAATTATTTCTCCCCATCCCATCTGTTACATTTTAACAATTCTACTCAACAGATTCCCCTATGCCTTGCAGTATGTTCTTAAAATAATACTATTAGCACTTCTTTTATGAAAGCTTTAAGTTAATATACAGATACTCAGCTGATATAAAATATCTAATCTCCCATGAAATCAATAAAGCAAGATTATTTCACTTCACTGAAAAAACACAGCCTATATCGTTTCAAAAGAGTCTCCTGTTCCCGGTACTCTGTAATTCAAGTGTCCTCCAATCAAATATATTTGTGGACTATATGTATCTCTGTATGATTTTACAGATCAAGGAGGCCAGTATCAAAAAAGCTAGTAATAATATATAGGTACATATTCTTATATCACTGGTACAATTTTTGCTTTGGAAGAAATGTGTTTTATGTAGATAATGAGGGAAGAAAGCCATGCCCTTCAACCCCAAGTAAAGAAATATAAAGTACAGCATGGAATACTTTCATGTAGATGCTCAAAAACTAGACTAAACCACATTCTTTACAAAATTTATTTGCAGCTTATTCATTTAATCAGTTATTTAATTATGAATAACACAAACAGTGTTAGAGCTATGAAAAGCACAAATACATTTGGAGGCCTTAACGGGTAAGTACAACTATGTACTGTAATAAAACCTAGCACAGATCTTTTCAGCCCACGGTTCAGAGCGCTTAGATATGCTTTTGGAAAAGCATAAACAATGCAAAAACCTATAATTGCAATGTCAGTCATGGTGTCCATACAGAATACCAAGTACAAAATTATATCTTACTTGATTTATTTCCATGGATCTTTGGCAACATAAAAAACTACAAAGCCAGCTGCAGAAGCACAGTGTCCTCTGGTGGGGAAAGTGACTTAGATTTCTTACCCGAACACAAGGGGGCAAAAAACCCGTGATTCTCATAACCAAAACTGAGCTAGTTCAATCAATCATTGTTGCAAAAATCCCATTTTTCACAACACATATAGAAATAGTACGAGACAGAAGACCATCCTAGAGATAGTGCTTCCGTGACTTCTCACAATTCTGACTTGACTAATCGCTCAATAGCCGTTACTTATATAACTCACTGTAAGAGATCCTAAAATGCTTTAATTTTCCATGCATAGTGTCATGATTGAAAATGACCAATTGAACCATTTGTCAAAGCTAACTAAAAAGGCTCTAAGCACAAATGTTCTTAATCTTTTTTCTTTTCCTTTCTTTTAAGATCAGAATTCAGCTACAAAATGCACCACGTGTAATTTAGAATGGAACAAGGACTGCACCGTAAGTCAATAGCTCTCTTCGATTACTGGATGTGATCAATTCAACTATATAACTGAAGAAGCTGCAGCTTTCTCTTCTAGGAAAGTAAATAAGATAGCTCATTCTAAACTGAGCTACGAAGACAAAACCCACACCTACCCTGTGTGAATCCCTTCTCACAACAACAGTCAACAGTGCAAGGGTGTAAACGTGTAAACTTAACTGAACAAAATAGCATGCAACTATCAGAAGCATCTCTCCCATTTGAATGGCATTTACATTTGAATGTTAAATATAGCATTTGAGGAAAAAATAATTAACAAATGCATAGAAAAAGAATAAAGCAAATAACAGAAGCATCAACCCCTAATCGCAACCAATAATAAACAATAGCTTTTGCATATAAATGAATTCACAGGTCACATCCCTTATCACAGAATCACAGAATGTTCAGGTTTGGAAGGGACCTCTGTGGGTCATCTAGTCCAATCCCCCTGCGAAGCAGGGTCACCCAGAGCAGGCTGCACAGGACCGCGTCCAGGCGGGTCTTGAATATCTCCAGAGAAGGAGACTCCACAGCCTCCCTGGGCAGCCTGGGCCAGGGCTCCGTCACCCTCAGAGGGAAGAAGTTCTTCCTCCTGTTCAGCTGGAACTTCCCTCTGCTTCAGTTAGTGCCCATTGCCCCTTGTCCTGTCACTGGGCACCACTGGAAAGAGTCTGGCCCCGTCCTCCTGACACCTACCCTTGAGATATTTATAAGGTCCCCTCGCAGACTTCTCTTCTTCAGGCTGAACATTGCTTCTATATTTTAAGACAAGATCGTTAAGAACAAACTCTTTTTCAGACAGCAAATGTCTTATTCGCTCAGAAATATTCCTTTATATTTAAGCCAGCTAAAACAGTTAAATTCTTTGCATCGTTAACCAACACCGAAGTAACCTCCTAGCAGTGATATAATGAAGTGAAATTAACTGCCTTCATGGACATAATGTAATGCTGTGTACCAAATGCTCACTACCGATGCAGGGCAAACAGTTTTAGTTTGCACTATTAAAAGCCCCAACACGCACGGATAATAAAAACTGAGTATATACCCAGAGTGGAAACGAATCTCTTCGTAAAAGAATATGGACAGCACAGAACATAGCTTGTACTGATCTGAAACACTGCAGCAGATAGCATGGCTACCAACAAGGTAAAACCAGACAAAACAAATTGTCTTATTACGTATTACTTGCACCCCTAAAAATGCCATCTGCTGTTCAGTTAAAGCAGGAAAGAATCACCTCTCCAAGACAGGTTGGCAATGCTTGCAATCTTCAGCTACAGTGAAAAATCTTAAAAACCTTTCACCTTTAACATTGAATGAGCAATGGATGATTGAAAGAGACTCATAATGTGTTAATTTGGCAAATTCATCTCCCTGGCAAAATGTACTCTATTCCAGCTCTTTTATTTTGTAAAATTTTGCAAGTATCTTCTTTTTCTGCAGTTCTGTAATGAGCTTGTGTAAATTATAATGTAGGTTGTCGCATTTAGTTAAATCAGTAAGCCAGCATCATTTTTAAACCATCTTAGTTTGCATGGCTGTATCACAACAGCAACTGAAGTTTTGTCAGTAGTAGTATGATTTGGAATTGCTGACCAATAGACCAGCGTGGTCTTACTATTTGTTTAATTCACAAGGACATAATTTGTAATGCTTCTTCAAAAAGATTCTGATTTAGTCCCAGGTTTATGGCACAAGAAGACCTTACCGATCTGAATATTTTCACATTAGAAATTATTAGCTGTCCTGAATCTTTTCTTCTAATGCATATATGATTTTCATGTACAGGTTCCTTTCATTCACCATTTTAAATTAATTCTGCTGTTCAATCTGCATAGTTCAGCAGCAAATGAAGGGAAAGCTGTGTTGGTATTTCAAGGAGAAGATTCTAATCCAGGTACTCTTACACATATCAGAAGTCCAGCCTCCTCCTAACGAATCAAAATTTCTAATGTCAGCACAGGAAAAAAAATGGGCACATCGTACCTTTCTGCCTCCAACAGTACAGAGATGTACATGTTTTAAATATTCTGTAGTTCTTCAGAACGCTTGATTTCTTGTGTCTTACATCTAACGATGATAAATCTCCTTTATTCCAAGAGTAGATTAACTTTTCTAACCCTCAAAACATGTCCTATGTCTGCCTTCAGTCATGCCCATGTCTACATCATACAAAATTATACAAAAACTTAAAGTGCTTTTGATCAGAATAGGTACTTGATGGTCACAGGAAGAAGAATAGCTAGAAAATTTGAGAAGAAAACATGGACGTTTTCTTAGCTTCTGCCTGCAAGAGGGTGCTGTAGCAATGCAAAAGGGGGGCTCAGGCTATAATACTCAAAACATAATTATAAGAGCGATACCAATTCTTACGTGCTTACAGATCCAAAGCTCCCTGACACCACCATGTACGACTTCAGTATATAGCACCAGGCACTACCAGTGCCAAGGAAAATTCTTTCTTCAAAGAATGCGAATGATGGATGAATCTGGATAATGGCAAAGTCCAGAAAGATTTCAAAATGTCAACAATAAAATTGTGTCATAAAGATCAGAAAGAAAATTTACAGCAAGAGAAGGCTCACGGTATGAGATCCAGTACAGCAAAAAGAGTTTACTTTTTATTTGTGCAACTGTGTAGAAACTAGCACAGTGAATGAATGCACTTATATACCACCCAAGAAAAAGGAGCTACGCAAGACCAAGACATTCTCTTAGCTGCAATATGATTTTGAACAGGAATTTAAGTTTTTGAAGTTTCAGAGTTTCATTTACGTTAAAGCGGGGATTCTACCACTCTTTTTAAAGTATTTCACCATGTCTTTTAATAAGCTTCAAAATCCAAGATAAAAATGACATACCATACCTACATATTGTATTATTATGCGTTCAACTGTCTGATTTACAATTATAATGACTACAGCTCCATGTGCACATTGGCCAGTTGTGCATGTGTTAATTTCATTTATCCACGTAATACCCAATTTGTTTGCACAACTGCAATCTTTATTTCCCTTTAAGTTTCCAAACTCTGTTTCCAGACTAGTTTCATTCATTCAAAATATAACTTTCACGAAAAAGACCCAACAACTCAACTGTGACAGCATTCATGCAACTGCAAGTCAGCTAGGTACACAGCCAAAAATCAAGGACATGTACTTGTATATGTATACAGGGGGAAATACTCTCAGATAAGGATAATGAAGATTTTTCTCCCTAACCTAGAACTAAACATTATTTTTCTGAATTAAATGGTAAATTTAAAAAGGATAGGAGGGAAAGATAATTCTATTTTGCCATTCATAGCCATTCCAAGTAAGATAACCATACAGCATGTAAATTAGCCCAGCAAGATACAGCTGTAAGCCATTATGAAGCATTTATTAGAATTGCACTTAAGCCTAAGACCAACTTTACTATAGCCATTAGATACTATACAGTAGATAAAAGTACAACAGATGCATTTCTTTTCTTTAAATATTCGAATAAACACCTTATCTACAGGTCTGCATGGAAAAACAGAAAGACCAGACAGCAAACACACACAACAGTTACTCATACAGCAATTATGAAAAGAGAATGAATCTTTTTTTAAAACAAAATATCCCATCTAGGTATAAACCATTGTTGTATCTGTTCTCCTGCATGTAGATCTTTTTAAGGCACTCCTCTGTAAAATGTTACTGGAAAATCCACCCGTATCAATTCACAATGATCGTATTTTTAGATACATATAACACACACAGAGAAGCACATATTAACATGCAGTAATAATTGGATCCTAATAGCTTTTCACTTGCCTCCTGATCTCTTAAAAAAGCCAACTGCCTTGCACATTTTTCCTCTCTTCTCTGACACAAAGCCTTTATACCTATCTCCGGTATCAGACACACTCCCAGCAATGTAAAGCAGCAGAACAATTTAATGCTTTTGGTCTATATAGTGTTCCTGTAGCAGTGCTCAGCTCAATAAAAATCTCATTCAAATATATCATTGCATCTCTAATGTCAGATTAGACTTAAGCCATCAAAGTCTAGAACTATCAATTATTTTTCAGTTAGCTCATTAATATATTAATTTTCTGGAATGAAGAGTAGAGAAAGGGGAGAATGAGACTTTGAGTTGCACGGATGATAAAGAGGATTACTGTTTCAGCTTGAATGGATTCCACAGAAGTTTTATGTTTCCAAGTCCACTAATGGAGTAAGACTCTCATCACTCCTGTCTGCTGGTAAAAATAAGGAAAAGCTATCACAATTGTTTCGTTGACTTCAAAGCACTGCCAGTGTGATCCCCTAAGGCTGCTTTCTGAAGCTGGAAATAAATGATTTTTCCTCTTTGTTTGCTATGCCAAGAAAAGATAATGCAGCACTTGTCCCTGAAGCACATTATCCCTCCAGGAGTAATATGTGGGAGTAGCACAGACATAGTTTTTTAAAATAAATCAGTAACCCGATTAATCATGCAAGAAGTAGAAGTTAAAATGCAATATTTAAAAATAAAGTTAGAGCAGTAGCAAAGCATAATTAAAATATTCTTCCTAGCTACCATTTCTGTTGCTATCTTAAGTTTCATTTTATCAGTTACCGTCCTCTGTTTTCTAATTTCTCAGCCATAATGCGTTACAGCACAAACTTGCCATTTATTAAAGCCTAGTTAGAAATGTCTGAGCTTTTTCCCTATTCCTTCATTTTTAGCAAAACACAACAACTTCAAAGAGATTTTGATTTGCGCGTAAGATCTGAATGACTTCAGAGCAGCACATGGGGACAATGGACTATGGAATGCCAGTGAGCAGCACTAAGAGAGGGGAAGAAAAGAACTGAACAGGCAGATCAAGGGAATGTTGTTCCTGGTGAGAACTGACAATGTAAACTAAACCAGAATTTTAGAGCACGCTCAAAATAATGCCATGTGAGGGCCAGCAGTAAGTGCAAGAAATCTGAACATGATACATAGCACAAAAAGATTGGAGTGGAAGGGCAAGTGGCAAGGTTCACCAAGAGCTATGTGTCATCTGAATGTGGAAGAATATTCACACTGCACAATTCATGTCAGTCACTTGGTCAGGATTGCTATAATTAGAAAAATGGACTAGCATGCTTATTGCCGCCTCCTCCTCACATGTGGTATCTTAATTTCAATCAAAACCATTGAATTCACTAAACTAAAGTTTCTCAGTGAGTTATGCTAGGACCTCTCTAACTTGTTCAGCTGCAATTTCTGCTAACTGCAATACAGTAACAAGAAGCATGACATTATTTGAAAAATGTATATGTAATGAACTGCTGGCAGAACATTGGCATTTATTTCATGTGCATATTATGAATCTTCTCATATTTATTTGCCACAATAAGTATAAACAATCATTGCTCAAAAGCTTTTAATTTTTACCTGACTGGAAGCTGTTTTCTTACTGGGATAAGTTTTATTATTTCCTATAACTACAGCAAAAACCTAAGAGTATATATAATAGTGAGTCTATGCCGATTGGCTGTATTATATTAAAATGACTATATTAAATTCAAGGATAGTAATCATCTGTCCTTATTTTTACATCCTCCAAACTTACTCCTATGGAAACAATGCTACTTGTGCATGATCATGCTGAAGCAGTTTTGCAATTGCTTCCCTGTAGTTACATTTCCTCTTTCCACCCACTTATTCTTCAGAACATGCTGTCTTCCTATTTTAGGCACCCAGCATCTTACACCATCTAATGTTCACTTCAAATACAACAAGCCTTTATCCTTTTGGTCTGAGAAGGGACTTCTTTTTTCGTACAATGATGTTGATATTGAATATACCATCTCTACATTATTTTGCTTTCCTACCAAGAGGCCAGATGAAATCTCTTAGGAGTCAAAGTGGTGTTTTATCTAGTTCATATTTTTCATCAGACAGTATACTCCTAGTTCAAAATGTATAATACAAATCAATACAGATCACAGGATTTTAAAATACTAAAAGTGTTGCTGAATTAAATTGCTATCACACTGAAGAAGGAAGAACTGCAGCTTGCATGAATAACGCATTGACAAGCTTCACATTAACATGTAGTGGATTAATCTGTAGCGGTATGAAAATATTTAAGAGCTCAGAGGTTTACAGTCAGCATCTTATTTAAGAGTTCAGTCAAGCACAGGTTTTATAGGAATGGGAAGTGCTCCAGCATTGCAGTCCTTCCTTACTTGGAGCAATTACTTCAAATATAACAGAAACAAAGTAGAAGCTAACTTCACGCTTACATGAGCACAGTCAGCAGGTTGCGACACTGATTACACCCCCCATATTCAGCAACTCTAAGCCCATATCTTGAGCAGTTGGTCTGTTTTGGGGTTCCCCATTGGAGGAAAGGCACTGACAAAGAGGTGAATCTAGCAGAGGGCCACAAAGACTATTAGGGGCCTGGAGCGGTTGAGGTACGTGGAGAGGCTGAAGGACCCAGGTTTGTACAGACTGAAGAAGGGAAGGCTAAGGGTATCTAAATGCAGTCTTCAGTGACCTAAAGGTGTGAGGATTTATAGAGGAGTCACAGTGAGTCTCAGAGGCATGCAGCATGAGGCAGCAGCCACAATCTTCAAACAAAGAAACTATCTGATTAGATAGGTGGAAAAAAAATTCTTCACCATAGGAGCAACCAAACCCTGGAACAGAGGTCCAGAGAGGTCGTGGAATCTCCCTCCCTGAAGACACTCAAAATTCAGTCAAAAAAGACCCTGAGCAACTTAATTGCAACAAAGCTGTGACCGCTCTGAGCAGTAAGTTGGACCAGACGACATCCAGAGGTCCCTTCAAACTGTATTTTCTATTATAACTCCATAAGGACTAAGATCAAGATTCAGACAAGTGAAATATACATCTTGGCTGACGGGATAAGAAAAAAGTTTAAATTTTGAGCAATAACTCACATATTTTTACTGGTTCCGCAAAAAAGTTCTGCTAATTCCTAACAGACGCAGATATCCAGACTATATTGCTGCATCTTGTATTATCGGAGTTTAAGTTGTTCTGAAACACCTTTCACTAGGCCAGTGGTCTCCAAAGTGGAGGCTGTGCAAGAGGAGCCACTGAGGTGTGAGAAGAAAATATTAGAAGTTCTATTTATATTTTATCTCAAAAAATAAGGATGAAATTAACTTTTACTAATACTTAATATACGGCTGAACCCTGGCGCCCTGACTCAGTCCATATGTCAGGCAGTCACATGCCACATACAGTACGCAAGGTGTCCTGAGGGAAGAGTGGGTGTTCTGCAACATGGAGGGCTCGACAGCAGTGTCCAGGCAGTGTACACTTGCAGTGTACTGGGACATACTGTGGTTTATGTATGCCCATTTAAGCGGATTTAGAGTTTATACTATCTAGTTTTAACTAAATGAAGCCTCACAAGACGGACAAGTGGCTTAAAAAGATTCCTGCAAAAAAATCACAGATTGAAGATAACGCTAATAATGCAAGTACAAGGCAACAACAAGAAACTGGCAGAGCTCTTACTCCTACTATGAGCTCTTCATCAGCCATACTGAGGTAAAAACCAATGATGATCTAATCAGATCTGACAAGAAGTTGGCCGAAAAAATTCAAAATTGTCAGGAGGACTTTTTTGAAACATGGATTTACTTCTGCTGTCACTAACAATGAACCTTGCTCTAAATGTATACTGTGCCTTGAGATATTAGCCAATGATGGTATGAAGCCATCATAATTAGCAAGACATTTAGGCATCCAGAACATGAAGACAAGCCTCTACAATTTTTTGTCACACAAAGACATGCAATACTTCACCCTGTAATTTACCATATTTCACTAAACTTAACAATATGCAGAAGCCTCTTTCAAGGTTTATTACCCAATAGCAAAAAAACAGAAAGCTATGTTCCATTGCTGTTAACAATCTGTTTTTTCTGCCACAGTAAAAGACTTAAATACTACACACAAACAAAATAGTGACAAACTCAAATGCATTATTTTGCCAGCAAATACTTTTGTAAAACACAGAAAAACATTACTTAAGATGTAAAGAAAGAAGAATTAAAACAAGTTACACAATGTGGAATGTTTGATACACAACTTGATGAAAGTACAGAGGATTTTAATATGTCTCAGCTTATGGTATGGTAAACAGCTAGATTCTGTTTCAGTAATGACATACATGAAGAACTACTTTTTTTTGAGTCACTAAAGGAAAGATGTACCAGAAAAGATATATTCTCAACAATAAATGACTTTCATAAAAATAATGTTTTAGGGAAAAATTATGTAAGTATAACCACTGATGGAGCAGCTGCTTTGACTGGAATAAAAAATGGATTCTGTGGTAGAGCTACAGAGATAGTATCACACATAAAATTTATTCACTGCATTCTTCATAGGAAAACTCCTGCAGTAAAGAAATTGGGACCAGAAGTGTAGAAAGTGCTACAGGATGTCATGGTTAATTTCATAAAAACAAGACCTTTTAATAGCACAATCTTCACAATACTTTGTAATGAGATGGAGAGTGGCCATGAAAATCTTTTGTACCAGACAGATATTTGATGGTTATCTTGTGGCAAAGTGCTTAGAATAGTTGTCAAACTTAAAGGTTTTACACATTTTTATTTTACAGAAAGATAAGTGTTCCAAATTTGCTGACCTCTTCTGTGATGAGAAGTGGCTGTCAGTGGTATGCTACCTAGAGTATATTTTTGAAAAAACAAATAAAATCTGTCCCTTCAAGGTAAAGGAAACGTTTTCAGAATTAGTAACGCTTAAGAAAGCGTTTTTCAAAAGAAATTCATGGTATCGAGAGAGTACTTCGACAATGGATGTTTGAAGAACATTTTTGACAACAAAATGACATAAAGTGTATCACCTATAAAAAGTCTTACCTGTACACTTAAACTTGGAAGCAGAATTTTCTAGCCTGTTGAAAATCTTCCAAGCCAAAAGTTTCAGTGTTTTTTTAACCCACTGGTTAAAAAACGGTTTGTGAGAACAACTGATTCACATCAGGGAAGACGGAAATTTACTAGCCAAACTTCAACAAAAAGCTTTGCATCATTGGTGGATGGGATTCAAAAAATGAGTATTATGATTTAGTAACTGTGGCCAAAGACGTACGCCTTCTTTTTAGCTCTATGTGTCTTTGTGAGGTATATGTTGCAGCTATCATAGCCATCAAAACTAGCTATCAAACTAAACTGAACTTAGAACCAGACCTTTGAATAACTGTATCAAAAAGTGTTAAATCAAGATTTTCAATAATAATTAAGCATATTCATATTCATATATTGTTTATAATAATTATGAATGGTATTTACGAATTTCTTCACTCCCATTAAAAGTATTAATTAATAAAAATAATTATATTAAAATAAATATAAAATAAATAAATTATTTTAAAATATTGTTTATTTCATCTTTATCTCATCCTTTCTAGATTTCTATTTTTGTGTATGTTTTACAATGTGCATAATAGTACAGTGGTACAAGTATATAATTTATATATAAAAATAGATATATTGGGGGTGCCTGCTCAAAAACTTTTTTGCTGATGGGGTGCACAGTCAAAGGGTTTGGAGACCACTGCACTAGGCAATCACAAAATCAATGCGCTTCACTCAATCTGAGTGCACATTAAAGCAAGTTCAGCATTCATTTAAAGTAAAGCAAAAGAGTAAAATTCAGTTTTACAGAATATTCAGCACTGCATAGTGGACTGCAAACGTATTAAGATTTAAGAGAGAAACTAGAAATTCTAAATAAAGCTTGAGTTATGTGAAGATATCCAAAAGATTTTTGTGGATTTCGTAAATCATTCTTCATGCATATTGCAAAATTTAGGACACCAAAAATCCCACTAAAAATCTGGACAGCTTAGTTATTCAAATAAATCCTCACATCAGCAGGTGGTAAAAGAATCCAAAGCACATTTCATTTTCAAGGAGGCAGAGCTTAATGTCAAGAGTTTTTAAGTACGGGCTAACTGTATTCTTTTGTACAAACATTCCAGTTAGGCCTGTTAAATGAAAGGCACAGCAGATTGCTCCAAGAAGTTTCTAAGGCACTGTCCAATGCCAAACCTGCAAATATTTAGCAAAACAAACTCCAGGAGCAAATTCAGATGAAGCTGTAAAAGAGCGGCTGCAAGCGGCAGCAAAATCCCAGGAGTTACTCTGCTGTATTATTTGAACTGAAATCGTCAGTTAATTATGAAAGCAATTACTCCACAGATCTACTTGCTTGATTCAGTTTACAGTAGGTCACATTAAAGTTATACCCCCACCTTCACAAATAGGTTCCACTAAATACTGAACAAAATCCAAAACTATATTTATTTTCTAATAACGAGAAATAGCTATGCCTATGAAAGTTTTAGATTGGGGAGGAAGAGAGACATTAATCTAAAAATTAGTTGCTTGGTTATTGAAGTCAGTAGGAATTTTTTGACATGCAATTAATATTTTGAGGATTAAAAACATTTTAAAAACCTAAAATCTTTACCTTCTCTATGAAACTTCCATTCTGGTCAACCAAAATGTTTTAATTATGCCAATTTGAATTAATTTCATACTATTACGACTAATGTTATTTTTTAGTTTGGTTTCTTCTCTCCCACATACCAAAAAGACTATGAGGTCCAGAGGATTTAAAAAAAAAAAAAAAAAAAGGTGGTTTTATGTGCCTTTCTTTGCCCATTTTCTCCTCTGATCCTTTTTTTTCTTCTTAAAAAAAAATAAAATGCAAGTTTTGCTTGCAAAAAGCATGTAATACCTACCTCCTGAATTTAATTACTACAGTTCTGAGGAAATACAGTTGTCTTGCAGTGTCCCTACAGCATGTTTTATACTAGACAGAATAAAATAGCATAAGGCTCTAACAATGTACTTTAAGTGAATTGTTGTTCCAGAACTGCATCCTTGACTAAGCAGTACTTCATCTACACACATTTTTCAGAAACTTCTGAATAACTTTTTATGCTCTTTAAAAATGTCAAACAAGCACAGTTAGTTTCTCCATGTAAAATTATATTGGTTATCATCTTATTTTGCATAATTGCCTTTTTTATATATCTTTCTTTTGATTTGTATTTCAGTAATCACTACCTCTCCTGCCCCCCCTCCCCCCTTCTCCATTTCTGGCTCCAGTTATCTGGTAGAAATCTCACATGCATCAGCCTAGAATCATTATTTAGCATAGACAGTCGAATTTCAGTAGCAATTGGAAAGTATTAACAATAGTAAAAGTATAAAAACTCAGCTCTTGAATTCCAGGCTATTCAACAATTTGGAGATTTCCACAGTGAGAAATTTTACTGTGTAGGTTTCTGAGGGCACTTACTGGTGTTTTGTACTCTAAGAGCTATGGTGAGTCTGTGACTTCTGCGTCTCTAATTGTTTATCTATCCTACATAGGAATCAATCTCATCATCCTCCCAAAAGAAAATACACATCTCCCTCCAGATTATGATTTAAGGTCTATCAATACCAACCCCTTCTGGCATCAAACTGCACACACAGATCCCTTAACTATAAACACAGGTCCCTTAACTCAAGAAACTCCTTTAGCTGAGCTTTTGATTGCTTGGTGTTTGAGGAAAATAAAATTATATTTATCCTAGATTTTTTGCTTTTTTTATGATGTTTTTAAAGCCAAATCTAGGAAACCTTAATGCACCTTAATGCAAGCAGAGAAGATACTTTCTTGACTAAAAATGATTCTTGAATGAAATTTGATGAAATAGCACACAGGGATCAGAAGTGTGTTGATGAAAATTCGTGTTTACCAGTATATATATTTACATATACTTTCTTCCAATATTTGCCAAAATCTGTTTCAAAGCATGTGCAAATATTTAGCTTTTGCCAACAGCTGGAAGAAAGTTTGATAGGGACAGGTGGTCTTTTTGAGAAATGCGGTTTTTCTTCAGTTGAAGTTTTAAGGTGAAATCTTAGGACCACTAAAAAAAAATCGTAGCAGAAGTTTTAACAGCAAGTTCTATTAATATATTAAGTATCAAGTGTCTTGCTCCATATGCTAAAGCTAGCATTAGGTTCTAGAGTCATAGATATTTAAGTGACTACATTAAAAACAGAATACGGTGGGGAGTGGGAGGGTTATGATTATATTTAAGACTACCCAGTTTTACATACCCGAGATATGAAGTTTAGCAGAAACGGGTGCAAGAACTGTACAAATCATTTATTTCTCAGCTTAAAGTAAAAAAGTGTAACAAAGACTATGAAAAACTCATTTCAAGCTAACTGACCGTACAAGAAGTCTATTTTCAGCGGTGAAACGCTTTCATTCAGGTCACCTTACTTTTCACACTTGAGCAGCCTATTATCTGTAACTGAATTTAGCTCAATTTTTATCAAAATAGCGTCTTCAAACAAGCAGCCAAACATTTATTTTGAGAAGTCTGAATTAAAAGGTTCAGCCCTAACAAACTTCTATGAGGGGGATAGAAGTGGGGGGAGTGGACTATTTCTGGTTTTGCTTTTCCTAACGGTAAATCTTCACACAGTTCCAAGTGAATTCATAAATACTTCTCATTGATATAACACTCCACCTTTGTGTCACTCAGCCCAATCAAGTGCTTCTCTTGCAGAAATCAGTTCCCTTTATTGCGTTTCAATTTGTGTAACCAAAAGCCTACCACATATCTAAAAAATCACACTCAAAAAAGCTACCTTATAGTTATCTACAAAATAAGACAATAATTAATTGCTATTAGCTGAAAATAAATATGCTCTATTTTAAAAAAGGTTTCAGAATAAGAAAAAGCTATCTGAATTTTGTAACAGCTGTCATCAGCTAAGACTTCAGTACCAATTAGTCACTTCAATGTGCTCTTACTAGCATGTAGCATGTAGAAAGGTAATAATTAGCAAACAATAAAGATACTTGAGAGAAATTCTCCTGAGTGCAGCTGGATCAAGATAATAAGCAGGTAGCAACTTAAAATGAGCTATAAACTTTTTCAATAACAGAAATAAGCACACAGAAAAGAAAAAGAACATAGAATGTTGATCAATTAACACAATACAGACTCCTGTTTGCATTACATCCTAATTAGTATCAGTTACTACAAATTTCATTTAGAGAATTTCTCTTTAAAAGAGATGAAGAATCTTCAAATTTAAGTTCCTTTATTTTTCTCAACACTTGGCCATGGAATTCATATGAGAATCTTCTCAAGAGTCTGTTGGGGAAGAAGAAATCCAGAGTAAACCACATTACAAACAGTAAAACAAAACCCTTCCTTCCCTTACCCCCCATAGAAAGGAATGAATCTGTAAAATGTTTACTATATTTTGTTTCTAGTATCTGCATTTCTAGAACTAATTACCGTTCACAGATGCCTCGTAATTGGCTTGTTCAGACTTATTAATGATGTCATGACTAATTACAATGCTTAATAGGCCATCTCAGGTAGAATTCCAAGAACACATACCCAAAATTATGTTAAATGTGTGAAGAGGGAAATGTTAATGGAGAGATGAAGACAAATCATATATCAAAAATCAAGAATGAAGACAGGTGATTCCAAGAAAGAAATAAGTACCTGAAGAGAGAACAGATGTTGCCAACTGACTGCTGACTCATATGGCAAAGCTGCCGTTTCATTAGTAATGACAGCCCTTTGCTTTATCATATGCTTATTCAGATGAAGAACCATATTTGTGCTTTTTGTATCTTTTTAAAATCACCTAGTCATCATTCAGATGGTCAAAAGTCCCTGCCTAGTCCCAACTGATCCATTTGGATCCACTTTTAAAGACTATAGAGAACATTTTTTTTCCATCACAAACCCAGGTTACCGAAACTGAAGCTTCTGCATGAAGTTCTGTGGAAAGTTTCTCAGATCAGCAGACATACACATTGACCTCAGAACAGCTCTCTTTCAGGAACTTATGGGAGAAGCCTAATTTATAACTCGCGTATTGCCTCATTTAGAATATGAACTTCAGGATTTCATATGGCAGACAACTACTCAGTGAGATTATTGCTTGTTGCCTTGTGTCTGTCTGTGTCTTTAGCCTGAGATTAAGTCAACTAGGCAAATCAGCATATCTGAGGGCATGTGCATTTCTGCATATATGCACATCTGTTCACCTGTGCTCCTGACATCTCTGAATGTATCTGCCAATTTCCATCAAAGAAAACTGAATCAGCATCCCAAAGGTAGTTAGATTTTTAGATATTTTATTAAAGGCTGCAATACGAACCCAACTCATATTATACACCAGAGAAAGGGTTATGAACATCCCAACTACAGGAAGAAATTTAATCAGCATTTGCTGATTTGCCTTTTTAGATAAGAATCCAACCATGAATTGGAAACCAAGTCTTATTACTCCCACTGCTTTCATAATTAATTGCTTGTGAAAAAGTTAATAAGCTTTACATTTTTAATGTAGCACGGAAATGTCAGAACACTAACATAGTCTAAGATATGGAAATTGCCTTTTACAAACAATCCTGCTGATGATTTAGCCACAGTGTTTATTGTTAGCACATTTAAACGTCTTTCCTAGAAATGGCAAATTAGAGACCATTCATGTCCAAGGTGGTTTTGAATCACTAAAAAGCCCAACATAGTTTCAAATTCATAATTAAACCTTTGGATAAGTAATAGAAATAAGCAAAGCTCAAATTTAATTCAAGGGCCTTTAATGAGAGAATTGAGAGCATCAAGGGAAAAATAAAGAGTCAAAACAGCCAAGAAAGATAGTCAACTTTCCCTCTAATTTTCTTTTTCTAAATTTTTAATTGGAACCCACTTCTCAGTATTGAATGCATTGTATTCAAACATTACTTGAAAAATGTGTGTAATTTCAATAAGGAAAGCTACAGTTCCAACCAAACCATTTAAGATATCCAAAGGACAGAAAGTGACTTAAAGAACGCAACAAAAATTTTAAAAATAGAATTTGTGAAATCTCACCCTTCTCCCATTTCCATAGACTGAAAATGACCATCAGTATGTAGTTTGATATAAGCAGCCTCATCAAGTTACCATTAATTTTCTACTTCGGTAATCATGAATTAAAACAATCTTTCCAATTAAGATCATCTCTTTGTACACCATCTACAGTTTTTTGTACTGTACAATTACAGTGGTAAGAGTGCACAGCGCTATTCAGTGATGTAGGACTCAGAACTACTCAACCATTCTTTTGTGATGTCTCTCAACACACCACTCAAATTACTTGTTCTCAATGAATCATTTTTATGCTGCTTGCAGTTTTAGAGTCATACATCTTATCACACGGGGGCTTAAAAAATTTACCTCCTCCTGAAATGCTACTGTGTTTTGTGAGATCTCCCACGTCATCCTATAATTTGGTCAACTTCCCACTAGCTTTAGCAGGAACTGAATAAGGCTTTATATCTATTTATACACATGTTATTCAGAGTATATCATAGAATTTTATGTTTTGTTTTAAAATGCTTAAAACATAATTATTTGACAGCTTCAGTCTTCAAGTTTAGTCAAACCACAATTAAACATAAACAAAACTCTCTGCGGTTTAGATTTTATTGGAACTAGCTCTCTTTCATCCAAAAAGCTAAAACTAAGGGGACGTCGCTGTTCAACTACAATTGCAGTTTACATATAGCCTTGGCAGCTCCTATCAGAGGTGACATCGCCACAAGAACAGTGTCATGCCCTTCACATTGTATCTGCACAATCTTCTTGACATGTGATCACTTCACAGCAACAGTGTGAGAAATCTGAGAGCACATTTATTTAAATCTGCTGTTTCTGCCTTGGCCTCTATATCAGGATGGTACATTTCTCACTGTGCACGCTAACACAGCTGTTATTTTATACGCAATGTAAACAACAATTATGCTGCATATAAGAAAAAAAGCAGCTTTTACCATTATTTATTTGAATTTTGAAAGAAACTAACTCAAATAGAAAGCAATTTTAATTGCAACAGAACCTGCCCTGTTTCATCATTAAGTCTTAATTTTACATTATTTTTATTTTCCATGTTTACAGAGCACATTTATTCATTAAGGTGAAAAGCGTGCAAACTGAAGATAATATTCTTTTCCTACCTCATTTGATTTCTTTTTAGAACAGGAGGCAAGTCCTATCACAAAAACAGTTCTTATCATACCTGATTAGTGTTACAATGAGTTAAAAATGAGTCCATGTGTCTAAAAAGTACAAATAAAAGCAGACTTGATCTTCAACATTTTAACTTGCTTAATTCTGCAAATAGTCACGAATAAATTACTTGATAACCCTATTTACAAAACTATACCAAATCTAGCCCTCCTCACAGTCACAGTTCTATTCAAGGGTATATATATCTTTAGTATTATTTTTTCTATATCCAAAGCATGTTTCAAACATGGATTAACTAATCCGATAGACATCAAGCAGCCGACTGAGAATGAAGCATGTGAAAACAGACCTTAAGTGCAGCACAAAATAGTAGTACAGGCTGTTACAAGTTGTAATAAACCATAGAAGGAACAGGCATTGTATCAATCCCTCAGGACAATATTTTGTTTAAAGTATACCCTAAAATACATCTGGAATATTCTGTCAATAGTACTTTGGTTTTAATTCTGTATATGCCATGATCTAGAAACTCTTTTAAACCTAGCAAGAGCACTTGTAGCTATCTATATGTAATGTTCTCAAAGACAAGCTACACTATATATAATTCTTTACAGCATAGGAGTTCTAGTAAAGATTTTTTTGTTGATTTGTTGATACTGTGGCATTTTGATTAACACAAATTACCCAATACCTGAAGTATATTGATAGAAATGTTTCTTTATGACTTACTGCTCTTGTAACAGTGCATGTTCAATAATATTTAATTCTCAGCTTTCATAAACTCCCAGGGACTATAAAAGGATTAGTGGGAGATTCATTTAGACATCCTGAGTCTCTTTAATGAGAAGGAAAAAACAAAAAATACAAATAAATACAGCAGCCTTTCTTTAAGCACCTAGTATTTAATATCTGTTTAAAGATGGCCAGTTACAAATATCTCATGCCTGCTCTTCTTCACTTTAAGGGATGAATATAATGCAAGGTAACAACTGACAAAATTTTAGATTATGACCTCTGTAGCCAGTGCTGAAAAAAGTGGTATTTTTTGCTTAGGAACCAAAATCACTATTTATAAAGCCTCAAGTGAGAAAGTTCATGTTCTAAGGGCAAATTCACTCTCACAGATATACGGCAAGGATACCAAAGAGGAACATTTAAATATCACAGTCAGTTCAGGACTACAAATATACTTAAGAGCTTCTGGCTCCAAAAGATTCTCTCAGTAATAATGGTGTAAATACAAACAATTTATTATTCATACGCAGTTAATCTGGATTCATGTCCATTTAACAAGCCAAAATATAGGCTAGGTTTGAACAGGAAAATCAAGCAGATTAAATTAAATACATGGAGTTATGCTTACAGGAAAGGACTTCCTTCCTCGTTTAGTTTCTTCAACAAAATTTTTTAATCTAGGGTTTGTTGGGCTAGTTCTCTCCGCTTGGTTCACTTATTTATTTTAGAACAAAATAAAATGAAACACACCATATCAAGGGATTAAACTGTACATGGAGAAGAATAAAACAAACATAAATAACAGAAGGTGGATACCAAAACCCACAGCTGAACAGAGACTAGTAAATTCGCTACTGCCCTTTGTAGCACATGGTAAGTTGCTTAAACTTGCCAACCACAGAAGAATAAAGCAATGACAGTATTATTCAGTGTATATGTGTATTTTCAAAATTAGCATGAAGAATCTCATATGACATAGAATGCCAGCCCTGGCACTCATTTGTTTGCTTAAGTGCAGTCAGTTCACTCATGCAATAGTGCTGCCTTGAAACAGCAGCACAGCAGATCACTGTTTATTCCAGAATGTAGTCTTACAGATAAATCCTTTGGAAGAGGAATGCCCTCTTCCTTTGGGTCTCTTCACTGTACAAGTGATTCTTCTCTACACATGGAGAGTTCCATGAAACTTTTAAAGTCCATTACAGCCTATCTCATACTCAGTAGCCCCTGCTGAGGCCTGAGCTGAGCCTGCACATGTAGTGTGAGCTTCCCAACACCGACCAGCGTTCTACCAGTCTCACAGGACATCTTCCAGCACCCTAATCAATTCTTCTCCAAGCTTCCAATGAGAAGCTATCCTAAAAACTAACTAGCACGCCCTTCCCTCAACAATCCAGATAAACACTCCCATTCAACTTCAAAATTGTCTTAAAGGTATGTTTAGTTTTCCCACCTTCTTAAACACAACACATTCTTTTAGTGGACAACTATCAGAATTCACTTATTCACCCCTATCCACAAGCACTGTCACAATGCCCAGATATCCTCTAAGTTTTCCTTTAAAAAGGAAGAAATCCTTGTAGTAAATCACACCTCAGTTAGCTGAAAACAATTAAAACAGTATTTTTGTATTGATACTGAAGGGTAAGTGTCCACAGGAACAGCTACAACATAAATTAGGGCCTGTGAATAGGTACATTGTACTTTCAGAAGACTTTATAATAGTATCACTTGACACTTTCATTGTTTAAATAAATGACTACAAGACAAGGGCTTTTGAGAGGTTGCTGATTAAAGTGCCCTTTATTGTTAAAAGCATAATTAAGTAATACTTGAATTTATAACTCTCTTCAGGGAGTCCACACTCCTAAAGAAATTAGAAAATGGCTCAGACAAAGTCATCTAGTTAATAACACTTTTTAATTATCACAGCTAGCCTGGATGGCATTCACATTTGCAAGGTTTCATTTTATTTAAAGAAATTAAAGTGCAAATCAAGTCACAAAACTCTCCTCTTATCCATTGTCCAAAGTCTATTAAACAAAATATAATTTGAAAACAGCATGGAGTTACAAATAGCCTGCTGTTTGGAATAGCCTGTCAGTCTGTTCCCAATTATATATGTTTAGCTAACAGCTCTCTAATTAGCACTCACTTCTGACTACACAGCTCCTAAAGTGTTTACACTGGAAGTCACAAATTACTGTCTAATTATATTGGCTACATTATTTTGCATAAAACATAAATATCTGCCCATGCTATAAAAACAAAATGTGCTGTCATCACTGCATTACTATAAGACATATCATTGATATTCCAAGCCTTAGAAAAAAGAGCACTTAATTAAAGCACTTTAAAAGCACAATAGCAACTTTACTGCATCAAGGAAGATCATATTTATTAAGAGAGTCCATTATTTCTGAAATGTATTTTACTTGGAAAAGCAAAGTAGAATTAATAACTCAAATCTGCTGAACTTCTTTCAAATATGCATGTTGTCATATTTCCATCCACAGTCCTTGGGAACTTTGTGTGAAGGACTGCTGATTAGCAGTGTGAGATGGAGACGCAAAATGAGGTGAAGCCTGGCAAAGAAGCAGGACAGAGGTAGAATGGGACACAGCAAGGGTTGTTTGGGAAGTGGTTTAGAACCCAGAAAAATCAACGTTCTTTTAAAAAGCCCTTTCAAGTCACTGAAACTTGAAACAAAACTGAAGACAGCCTAACTTGTATCAGATGCTGAAACTTCTCGATTCCCACAGCTAAACCAGAGCCAGCAACTTACTTTCCCTCAAATTCTAGGTTGTACTGCTAAATCAGAACTGTAGATCAAAAACAAAATTAAATTATCACTGTAAGCTCCCTCTCTCTCAGAGAAGAAGTGGCCAACATCTAATTTTGAGGGATACACGAAAGAAATCAGCAATTTTCTTCTTCACACCTGAGTTAATGTAATCTGTGCATGAAATGTTTTTCTTCCTGAATTCTGATGAAGTGGTCTCCAAAATGTCATGTGAAAAGTACCAGCCTCTCTGTGTAATTGTTATATGTAAACAAGATTTCTTTGTCAAATATGTTGAAATATTTCTTTACTATGTTTCTGAAAGATGCCATGCTCATTTATATGCAATACAGCAAACATCTCAATGACCATGTAACACAATTATGCCTTCGGGCAGGCACTGACAAGACACATCCTTAAACACAGTTAGCAAATACGTTTTTTCTAGTTATGTACTTTGAGGATTTCAGCAAATATAATTTTTTCCACATCACTCACCTTCCCTCACTAGCATTCCAGAACAAGTTCTTTAAAGTGGTATTTGTAATTTAGTTTTGGGCACATCTATTTTAACATGTTCTTACATATTTCTAAGGGCTTCTCTAAGATATACAAAAATGGTTGCTTCCACTTTTCATGCCTGAGGCTTTTCTTTCCTAATAAAAATACTACTCATTTTTGCAGTTAACATACATTACTTTAAAATACTGAATTTGGATTTCCTTGGTCATTTTCTAACTTCTTCCACACTGTAGTACCCAAGTATTGACTGATATAAACATCCAGTGAGTGGCCTCCAGCTGGACTTGTGACACCAATCGCAATCATTTGAGCCCAGACATTCAGCCAGTTTTCAGTACACCGCATTGTCCTCTTAACTAATCCATACATCATAAGTTTGTGTATAAGAATGATATGGGAGACAGCGTCAAAAGCGTCGTAAAGATAAAAACCACAAACGCTCTCCCTTCATCCAGTGGGTTAGACATCTCATCATAGAAGGCAGTCAGGTTGATTAAGCATGATTTCCCCCCCCGAGAAATCCATGCTGACTGCTCCTGATCACCCCTCTTGTCCTCCATGTGTTAGGAAGTGGCTTCTGGAAAATTTGCTCCATCACCTTCTGAGGGACTGAGGTAAGGCTGACTGGCCTGTAGTTCTTGAAGATACGAGGGACATTTGCTTTCCTCCTGTCCTCAGGAACCTCTCCCAACTGACTTGCAATGATGTTGGCCAGTTCCCTCAGCATTCATGGATATAACCCATCAGGTCCCATGTGCAATTCTTTTAAATGTCTCCCAACCTGATCCCCTTACACTAAGGGTATGACTTCCTTGCTCTGGACGTTCCCACTGGTCTAAAGGACCTGGATGTCCTGAAGGCCAGTCTTACCAGTAAAGAACAAGACAAAGAAGGTATTCAGCATCTCTGTCTTCTCCACGTCTTTTGTCACCAGATCCCCTGCCCCTTTCAGCAGCAAACCCACATTTTCTCTAGTCTTCCTCTGCTGCTGCTACGCCTGTAGAAGCCTTTTTTCTTGCCCTTAACATCCCTAGACTCCAAGTGGGCTTTGACTTATCTATGCCACATGGCTCAAAACATGTCTTTCTATTCCTCCTGGATCACCTGGTCCTGCTTCCACCTCTGGTACACATCTTTTTTACATTTCAGTTTTGTCAGGAGCTCCCTACTCATCCAAAATGAACAGTGCATCCTAACACCTTTGCTTGATATCCTGCTCATCAGGGTGGACTATTATTTTGCTTGGAGAAGATGATCCTTAAAAATCAACCAGCTTTCCTGGATGCCTCTTCTCTTAAGGGCCATATCCCACAGAATTCTTCCAGGCAGGCACTCATGTGGCATACAAGAAGCAAACAGGCACACCCAACTATCTGACTCAAGATAAAAAGCCCCAGATTTTATCTTTAGTCACGCTATCCTAAACACATAGGTGAAAAGTTGAACTTCACATTAAGGTAACTGAGACGACCTCACTTGATTTTCTACCAAATATAACTTCTGATGAAGTCATAATCTTGAATATCAGAATGTTAATCCAGTTTACAACTCCTTAAAATTTGGTCCAAATCTCATTACAAACTTTTTTCTTATTTCATCCACATTTTACATATTCAGTAGTATTTTGGTTTACATTGTAATTCCCATTTACTGGAACTGGACTTCATGACACTTCTAGACTTCATATGATCCTTCCTACTGTAGCACCAGATATCTCAACAAGGTATCACATCCACGCAAAGAAGCAGCAACTTAATGTCCAGTGAGCACCTCTTACGACCTCCCAATAGTATGGCAACAACCAAATACTCAATAACTTTATAAAGGATTCCAGAATACATGAGAGAACAAGTAATGTCACTTGCAGAACACAAAAAATAAACATATAGCAATCATGCCTTCCCTTTCAGACACTTGTGGGAGATGAACAAAAAAACCTGAGATCTCTTATCCTCTTATAGGGAGCTAAAACAAATGTGAGAATTAGAAAACATTTTGGTTTTCCCACGAGTATAAAAAACAAGAATATATTGCCAACTTCTGGCACCATCACTGAAGCTATTTAAGAAAAGGCATAGTATGATTACTGCCATGTTGTATTCCATTTGATGGAGGGATTTGGATTACAGTAACTGAAAGGTCAAATCAACAGCTACAATTCATATGCCAAGTAGATATTCTTAAGAAAGCCGTACAACGTGAAAAGAAGTTACTATAAACAGCTGAACAATAATTATTTCAAAATTAATATATGTGGATGAATTATCAGTCTTTGGAAAAGACCTGTGTATTTAGGTTTTCAATTTTGTTACTGGAGAGGCATAAACATTCTTTACAGCCAGATCTGACACCACTGCTTGTTAATGCTTCCTAGAATAAGATGCTTTTTCAGACACTTTCAGTGATAGAACCCAAATAATTTCAGTAAGAGATGAATTAAAGAAACATGAAAATCCCATCTCATGTCCTTAGGGGCTGACACTGAAAAGTTAAAAAGCCAACTACGTTTGTTGTGCACTTTATTAATAGTTATCCTCTGCTTGTGAATTATTCTCTTTTTAGAAAAAC
The DNA here is from genome assembly GCF_030867145.1 of Opisthocomus hoazin. Taxonomy (NCBI): domain Eukaryota; kingdom Metazoa; phylum Chordata; class Aves; order Opisthocomiformes; family Opisthocomidae; genus Opisthocomus; species Opisthocomus hoazin. Next base: position 15,072,833 of record NC_134425.1, read on the forward strand.
AAGACAAACCCAAAATAGCAGTTCCCATTTCCTCCAGGGCCCTAAACCACATTTTTTTACATATCCTCACATCTCAATACCTTAATTATTAATTTGTTCCTTCAGCTGACCTGTTCAGTGAGCTCTCCTCACCAGTACAAACCTATTTACCAGGCTGCAATTTCCAACTTACACATGATCCTTCATGATATTAAAAATCTACTCCCTAAACACTTCGTTATCACTCAGAAAATTAGCTGTCACACATAATTGTGTTAATTTAGCTTAATGTTCAGAAAAAATGTGCACTTTATTAACAATGAAAGCAAACATAAGGAGCAGGTGACTTTGCTTCTGTCAAAGAACGTACTTAGTACATTCAGCATTTGGTACGAATGACCTTTACATACAGTTAATTTTCCAACTCAGCTACAGTGAGAGACAGAACATTTCCACTGACAGTAAATATATTACGGAAAAAAAAGTTCCCACACTTTGTTTTCGTGTCTTCCAAAGGAGACAGAAGTCAGGCAGGGACACAGGAAATTACGCACTCCTGTCATCTCCATCTTTTGCACAAAAAGCCACCACGGTACATTTACGAATGTCATCTTTGGTGTTCAACTCCTCAAACATCCTATGACCAACTTGTCAGACCAAGGTTTCCCCACTACATGGAGTTTTCAGTTCTTCAGAGTTCAACTAGAGTGCGAAGTCCCATGACTTACTTTACACGGGATAACCACAGCAGTCCCCTTTCATTGTTATTATTTATGAATTATTCTGTTTGCTTTATTGACCCCTTTAACCAATTCTTTTCTCACTACTTTGACAGGATAATGCAAGTCCTTGATCAGAAATCCTTTCTGCTCTATTTCGTACCAGAACACGTGCCCGTTCCAACTTCAGAATAAAGGGATTATTAACAAGGCCAAGGTCCTGCACTTCAGTCACGACAACCCCATGCAATGCTACAGGCTTGGGGAGGAGTGGCTGTAAAGCTGCCCAGCGGAAAAGGACCTGGGGGTCCTTGTTGACAGCCAGCTGAACATGAGCCAGTGGTGTGCCCAGGTGGCCAAGAAGGCCAATGGTATCCTGGCTTGTATCAGGAATAGTGTGGCCAGCAGCAGTAGGGAGGGGATCGTGCCACTGTACTTGGCACTGGTGAGGCCGCACCTTGAATACTGTTTTCAGTTTTGGGCCCCTCACTGCAAGAAGGACATTGAGGTGCTGGAGCGTGTCCAGAGAAGGGCAATGAGGCTGGTGAGGGGTCTACAGAACAAGTCTTACAAGGAGTGACTGAGGGAACTGGGGCTGTTTAGTCTGGAGAAGAGGAGGCTGAGGGGAGACCTAATTGCTCTCTACAACTACCTGGAAGGAGGTTGTAGTGAGGCAGATGCTGGTCTCTTCTCCCAGGTAACTAGCAATAGCAGGAGAGGAAATGGCCTCAAGTTGCATCAGGGGAGGTTTAAATTGGATATTAGGAAAAATTTCTTTACTGAAAGAGTGGTCAGGCATTGGAACAGGGTGCCCAGGGAGGTGGTTGAGTCCCCATCTCTGGAGGTGTTCAAAAAACGTGTAGATGTGGTACTTTGGGATATGGTTTAGTAGGCATGGTGGTTGGGTTGACAGTTGGTCTTGATGATCTTAGAGGTCTTTTCCAACCTATGATTCCATGATTTTTACCTGCTTTCCCTCTGCCCCTCATCAGTCCAAGGCGGTGGGGGGGGGTGGGAGGGAGAAAACCATGCAATCAACCACCCCTCAAAAAACACCCACATGTTTACAAAGCCACAGCATTTATATTAGATATTAAAAAAACTAAAAAATAAAGGATTACATTGTAATTAATTCAGCACTAAATTTAAAGGACATTAATCCTCTTTAAAAATAATATTGCTGTAGCTATTTTACAGAACGTCAAATTCCATGAGCAAATCGCAGTGATACAAAAATAGAACACAGAAATTTCACTCAGACCTATTGATCTGAGGCACCATCCAGTCACCAAAGGAAAAAGAAACAGTGCACTTCCACTTCTTGTTCAACCACTTCTTAATTACTTTGTGCACGTCACAGAAATCCCATCAGTTGTATCTCAAAATGCCCAATTCCACAGTTCAAAGACCGCTCAAGATGCTCTGTGAGTTCAGCAGCAAAGGATTTCCTTCAATAATCTATGAGGAGGTTAAAGTAAAAGACTATCTCTCCCTCAGCGACATAACTCAGTTCTCACTACAGACGCTCAGCATTTATTTGCTACACATCCATAAGGACTATTTAGAATCTGTTCAAAAGATATTCAACTACAAAATTCGACTTTCCAGGAACACAACTTTTAGTTTGTCTTTACCGATACGATAAATCCACCTTTTCATAACATAAGCATGTTATTAGCATTGTGTTTCCTAAATTTGTACTGGAGCTGACAACACAGTGGAAGTTTAAACTCATGATCTGGTTCATTAATTTTTTATTTCATTCCTGCTTTGCACTTGTGAGTGTCAATTCTCCCTGCTCTTGTGACAGGTCTCAGTGACATATGTGCCACATCAGGAAGACGGTCTTAGAACAGAACAGTCATAAAAGGAAATGCAAGCAGTTTCTCTGACACTCCTTCACACAGTGTGATTACCTTTTCATTGAGGTGCATGAAAAAAAAAACACAGGAAAAAAGAATGACCCTGCTCACTGGCTTTCACAAAACCTCCAGAGTGTCACAAGCAAAGCTTTCAATGCTGCAGATGTTCCTACAGAAAGTGACTTTCCTAGCGACTCCCTAAAGGACGGTATGGTTAGTGCTGTTGCTGTTAAAAGCCTTTTTACCCACCATTATTGCTTCTATGATGAAAAGTTTTGTTTCAATAACTGTTTTCCATAATCAATAAGTGCAAGTTGAATTTGTAGGCTTATATGCATTTTCATTTTAATGAAGAGTCACTGCAATTTGCATTCAAATTGATTTTTTAAATGGTAAATATTTTATTTTAGATTAACTGTGAATAATTTTTATTCTCATTACTATCAATAGAATTCAATACTTGAGGGAGGAAAATTATGCACTTCATCTGGTTAAAAATAAAACTTGCTTTGGTTTATAGGTTATAAAATTTTTGTTGAATCCAGAGCAATCACAGCTGAGTTCAATGAACTGTTAACTCCCAGCGTTAGAGGCCTGCAAGTTGATGGAAGAAAGGTACATTATTTAGGAAAGCTTTATAGTTTTATTGCCACCTAAAAGGTTCACTTTCTCTAGCTACCTCGTCTGAGTGCTTTTTATCTTCTGATTGAAATCTGTTTCTTTGAATAAGGCAACACACTGCTGTTGCTACTAATGTGTGTAAGGCAAAGACAACTAGGAAGAAAAGCCAGCTCCCTACTATGGAGCAACCTCAGGGCCTATCTCCACTGACTTATTGACTGAGTTAAGAAGGTTTTTGTTTGTTTTTCTTGGTTTGCTTTAACTTTATAATGCGACTCCATTCACATGTGGCTTCTTATGCCACCAAAAGATAATTTGTTGAAGATCAACAGGCTGCAAGGATTCTCAACGCTCTTCTGTCACCTTTACCAGCACATAAAGGGAAATGGCATACTGCTAAATATGAAAATTTTGTCTGCAAGGGTCAGACATGCTGGACTTACAATCATTGAACTGGTTTTCTGCTTAGTCTTCTTAGAATACTATAATGCTATATTTGTTTCAATGGCTCACTTGGACCAAAAAATAAAAGGAAAAGAAAGATGAAGGAAGATCATGGCAATTAGGGAGCTGCATTTGTACTGTCTAATAAGAACATCAGACTGCAGTAGTTTGACATCACTATGTCAGAATATTTTAGCTATCATTTCAGTTACACTTACCTTATTCTTTTCTGCTGTAATTGGAAAGTCTAAGATATTTCCTTGCTTTTCTTTTGCAACTTGAAGGAGTTGAAATCTTGTTTCTAGATTAATCAACATCTCAGTGCAAAACAGTGAAAAGTCAGAGAAGCAAGCATGGATCACTGAGCCGTGAAACCAATGTTTAACTCACGAACTCATAACATGGACCCTAAGCATTTCCTTTTGTTATGGGCAGCACAGAATTTTTCCCTCAGCTCTTACTTTTAAATGAGATTTGCATTTCATTAAGAGCATTTCAGAAAAAATATTTCATAAAACCCATTATTTTTTAAACAAAGAACAAACTGCTAAAGGTTTTCATCAGAGCCTGCTGAGAAATACTCAGACAGGTTACAGTTCAAACCATTCCCCTCCAGCCTCATACACTGACAAAAAAAAATTTTAGATGAAAATTAAGACTGCTATAGTAATTTTGCCACATGAATGGATTCTCTATAGATTCTCTGTAACCCTGACTGCAGCTGCTACTGAAGAAAAACTAAATAGTGACTTTGTGTCCATTAGCACATGGGCTTGCACTCTAACCTCTTAAGAAGCTAAGAATAAACAAGCTTTAACTTCTCTTTGGTGAACAAAAAGAGACACTTAACATGACACAGATTTAAATGTGGATGAAATTTCAGGTGATATATGCAGCCATATTTTGTTATACAAAGTAAATGCAGATACCTGTTTTGAAGTAAATTATCAGTTGGAACATACAAGTGAGGGAAAGACAGCATAGGAGGATTTAAACAGCAAGCCACAAATTTAACTCAATATATCAAGTATTTGAACACACTCAAAGAAGTGCTTGCTTACAGGATTACAACCATAAGTTAAGACAGACTTCCCTCTTAATAAGAATATAGGAAGGGTTACCAGGTCAGACAAAAGGCACATCTACAGTCCAGGATGCCTTCTCAGCTGTAAGAACAGGATTAGCATATAATGATGTTTCCCCCAAATACTCTTCTAACAAATTGCAGCTCAGAGGATTTCTGAGCAAGAGATGATGTCCTTACACTTAATTTTGAGAACAAACTTTCCTATCAGTTTATCCAATCACTTTCTGAAGCCACAGCTTCTAGGTGCTTCTAGTTCTTCAGCTGCTACCAAGTTTTCTGAAAATGTCTCCTTTTCTTTTTAATGTAATTCTGTCTGATGTCCTCCAGCCCTTATGTTGAAAGGGACTGTCAAGGTGGCATTACTATTTTATCTGGCTGCAAAGTCCTTGTCCTAGTAGTTACTCTTTTCAGATCCTTCTACTCAGCTTTATTTCAGACTCCGTCCTATGAAACATAGTGTTGGAAAGATTTACTAAATTCAGAAAAAAACCCACTCCTGTATCAAAGTGCAGCAATGCAGGTACTCAAAATGCATAAGGTAGTGAAGTGAGCAAAAGACTAAGAGTTCTGAATGAAAGTGTAAGTTAATCAGAGTGAAAGTGCAGGGGGCCAGTCTTACCTCTTCTCAAACTGGTTCACTACAGGTCAGATGGCTGTGGGAAAGCAAGGGTTGGTATTAGCCACCCTCCCTCAGTCCCTAGAGGTTGGCCAAGTCTCCTATACAACAAACTTGAGTGGTTGTATCACAGCAAAGACTGCCTTCAGGTTTGGACAGAGCCTAATTACTGACAACCTGATACTCACCAGGGCTACAGCAATGCACACACTAAATACTATCTGCAACTGAGCTACTGTTCCTAGTCTCAAAGTACATAAACTTTGAAAAAATCACTTTAACAAAAAAATTTGCTTAAAGGAGGAAAGAAATTTTGCTTAAAAATAATCATGTATTATTATAGATACTAAATTAACAGCTATACATCATGAGTAATGTGAAAGAATGGTGCACTGTGAAAGTAAGAGTTTAAAGATCTAGAATTAGAACTCCACTCCACTAAAACTTCCTGCATTTCCTGACGCCTCCCTGTGTTTCAGAAACATGGAGTACTTCCCTCAACATGTGGAGGAGGGAAAAAGAAATAAATTTCTGATGAAGTTTTCTGAAACTACAGTAATGGAACCCGGAATTCTCTAATAAAAATAATCACAGAAGCTGTTGAAATACTTTAGACCATGGTAGGTTTCTATTTAACTTTTATTCTGAAATCAAGTATTTTCTAGGATGTTTCAAGTGTCAGCATGGTTACTCTGTTATGGTATAGCTAAAGTTTAGCTAAAGATAGCTTTCATTTTTTCAAAGAAAATAATTTCCTCTTACTCCTAAGAGTTTGCTTCTTCAGTCTTTCAGAAATCACTATGATCATTTGTCATTAGCTACACGGATAAAGGTAGCTACCTGCTTTGTCATGTTACGATTTCTGGACTCCCTTAAATCCTTGCATAGAAGTGTTTCATTTCACTGCTGTCATGTATTGCAAACAGCTCATCATCTTCACTAAACGTCAAGGTTTTAATCTTTCTATGACTCATATTGGATAACGCTTTTTAAGGTGACTGACTTCTGCATACCAAGCTCTGTGAGCTACATGCACTCTGGTACAGAAAGCAGTTAAGCAAAAATCTCTCAGCCTCAGCTAAATGCTTATGACATACTGTGCAGGGAAGGTTGGCACAAAACACTCCCTCCAGGCACTTCATTCTGTTCTATCTTTATGGGATTTTTCCCCACTTACTTGGTGTGAATTATTAGTAAAATTAAGATTTACATCTGAAAATTGAGGTTTATATGGAAAACGTAGCATTGTTCACCCATTGAGGAAAAGTATAAAATCAAAAGGAGCTCTGAGGATGGGACACAGCTGCAGCAGGCATGCGAGGAATCCACTAACACAGCAACTCCCTGCAACGTACCATAGAGGGTGGAGCGGAGTGGAGACTCCGTGGCCACGCTCTGTGATGATAAAGCGGGAAGAAATGGTTCTCTAGAACTGATAAGCAGCTCATCTGGCCCCTGGAGCCAACAGGTTTTCGAAACCTTGTCAAAGTGCTATCCTCTCGTGAACTTTGCTCATTTTAATATCATTTTAATACCAAAACACACCTCCATCCCAAAGGCTACCCGCCTCCAAGGTGCAACCACTCCTCTTTGAGTCTGCATCCTCAATTTTTTGTAAACTATACCTTTAAACGCAAAGCAAGAGAATTTTACACCAGTCATGATAAAAGCGACGTATGACTACAGTCACTCAAACTCCACCTTGAATGTAGAAAGGATATAAAAATAGCCAGGGAAATGGGGGATTTTCGGAGGAGATATCACCATGAGCAAGTCAAGGGAAACTCCATCTCAGACTGTCTCTGACTACTGGGATCGGCTGACGGGCTGAGCCTTGCTTCTCCCCTCCTTGGGACGCCTTGGGTGAGACTTAGACTAAACACTTTTCTCGGGAATCTTAAAAATCTCTCTAGAGAGTTACTCCCTAATGTTTATAGCCAGGCTGTATTATTTACAACCTTTTCACGTGTTTTATACTTAATAACATCATATTTGCACGTGTTTTCTTGCAGACAGTCACTATCACCGGCAATTCAAAAAACCTCTATACCTGTTGCACAAATAAAACTGCACTGTTTAAGTAGCCAGTTGTCACAGTTTCTCACTGAACGCGACCAAATGCGGCCATGCTAGTTCATGAGCACGACTGGACTGAAGGTGCAGACCGCTATTAGTGTATCCAGAATCGTGGTAGTTTAATATACATATAAAACGCGACTGGACTGGTAGTGGCAAGTTGGATATCACCCAGAATTTAAACCTAGCCACACCTAGCCTCTCACTCCAGTGAGGAGAGTTAGAAAGCAAGGGGGTTTACTTTCTGCCAAATTACTCCATCCCTTATAACGCAACACTTGTTTAGTACTAGACTCTTGATGCAACAGTGACTATTGATCCAGTATGTGTTCTGCAGAGTCTTTAATTTGGTAACAAAACAGGTTCCTTTAAGGATGAATACAAATCTAAACAAACAGCATGCTGTCTACTGAAAGGTCTGGCTGCTAGAAATCTTGTAATATGCACCTCAGGTGAAAAACATGCGCAAACCAAGATTTCTAGAGAGAGAAAGTACCTTTTACCAGATCCCCGTGATACAGCTCTTCAGAAATCACAATTTAAATATTTTTCTTTTTCATTACATTAGCCTTTGCTCCCTAGAAGACAACAGGATACCAGACAATTCCAAATCAGACACAGTGATGAACCAGTTCATTTCCTGGAAATTTAACCAGATTCAAATCACATTGCCCTAGTCTATTGTAATCACTAAAATCTAAAGATTCCCAACAGCAAATCAACTCACGTGATGACTACATGTAGACTACTACGCCTATCTGTTGCAGTTTTCTGATCCCAAGCTAGTTATGCTTAAAAGCATATACTTACAAGGTGAAACCATATTTCCAGATTGTCTTTTATGAAGTGTTGTATATACTGTAAACTCACAAAAGTCTACCATATCCATCTCCTTCCCTTATTCTCATTCTTGTGACAGAAGGTATCTACTTGTTTCACGCATGAAAAGAATCCTTTGAATCTGAATGTAACTAAATAGCACATCTCCCAAAACCATTATAGGAACTCATAATACTAGCAGCAGAAGCATTTTTTCCCCACTTCAGAAGTACTGGATAACAATGCCACAGCTGTAAATCCTAAAGCATTAAATTCATATTTATATTCATGTATTTGAAGACTGTGGACATAATGAAGGTTTTGTACCATTAGGCCTCTGATAATATAATTATATGGTCTATATGGAGCTTAATAGTGTTATAAAATTTTCTTTCAACACAAAGGTGCATAAGGATATAACTGTGCAGAAAGTGGGAAGTACATCACACACAAACATGAATCAACATTTTGTTTTTACAGATTCAAACTATTTCCAGTCACTTAATGACTTACAGAAGTTAAAAGAGCGCGTATGTGCCTTGATCAGGCTTCTGTTGTGCTGTAAGACAGATGACCACAAACCCGTATCCTGGAAGCACCCCTTAAGTACAGTCAGGAGATAACTGCTTTATCTAATAGGATTCATTCATACAGCTAGGTGCTTCCAGGAGAGGGGTTTCTAACCCCTCCTCTAACAGTTCGCATTTCAGAAAGGAACCATGGAGCGCATCCTCTCATATGAGAGTAGGAAATGTAACGCCTCCTTGGGCTTCTGAAGAACTGAAGCCCAATACAGCACCACCTATTTCAGACTTCCAAAATGTTTGTTGCATATTTTATTTAAATTCTCCAATAATTATTGTCCTCCACAGTTGAGGGACAACAAAGCTACATGAACAGGTGCAGAAGACAACTGCACTCCTTATATATATGCATCAGATAAAACCCACAGTTTTTCTGAGGAGCACATGGAGCTTCCTTACCTGCTTCTCCAATCAAACAGTACTTCCAAGTGAGAGAGGCTATAAGTCTCATAAGGGACAGAAAGAATAAGAAGTGTAGCCAAGTCATGCTGAAGAAAAAGTAGCATGCACTCCAGTTTCTTTTTGCTGATTTTGAGTCAATAGCCTGTTCCACCACAAAGACAACTACCATCTCTTGCATAATGCAGAGTGGATGGTATTCTTCCTCCTAAATAGAGAAATCAAAAAGTTTTGGCTTACTACTTAGTTATAAAAGGTTAAATACAACCATGCATTGCTTTGTTACAAAGGATGACATGATTTGGGTCCCAAAGCATTAATCTTGAAGCACTATGAACAAGTTAGTTAAACAGATCCCCATCAACACTTCTGTAAGCAAGATGAATAGTGCAAATGCAGTGACAAAGCTAAATTGGGCAAAGATAGGTAGACCAACCTTTGATGAAAAAAAAAAAAATCAGCTAGGTATGGTGTTCGTTATCTATCTTCTCACCTTTCTAGTGCAAGATTCCATAGTCCCTTCCACTGAAAATATTTCTGTTTGTTTCAATAGGCTAAATTATTTTCCATGTGTCCACTCATGGCAGACACATTCAGCATTAAAGCTTCCTTCAAGCCTTTCCCACTCAATCTACACACAATTTTAGCGTATACAGACTTCATCTTGTTAAAGCACAGAAGTGAATTTCACAGAGAGACTAAATTTCACTCACAGACCTAAGGACAATTGTTCAGTCATTTCCAGGTAATCTCACAGAGACTTGCAAAATGGAATACGCCTAGCATGCAGTATTAGCTACAAAGACATTGGTCCTTCTCAGGATCCCCAAGTTTTCAGCTAGAAACTCCAAAAAAGGGGAATCATACTGAAACTATGATTAGTGCAAGGTTTATAAACCCAACTACATGAGTACACATCACATACTTTTGTCAGAAAGTAACACTCTAAAAAAGTACTCCCATTAGAGCTGTCAACCTAAGCTAAATCTACATATAAATTTCAAACGGAGGTACTACCAGTTTCAAGCCCCATATTCATCTATTTCCTCTGAATTCACAGAAAAGCAGACATGCTAATTTTTTGTTTTAACTTACAGGACACAGACTATTTCCACATGTTAGTCAGGACTGCCCAATACCAACCAAAAATGACTGAACCAGGGAGCATCAACTAAGTATCTTTCAAGACAAGCACATTCATAATTTGTGAAACCTCTAGCATAAAGTCTCTTGGGAATGACCCAGGTCCTGCTAATCCTGCCCTGTTCACACAGACTAGATTGTGAATTCTACTGCAATATCTCATTACAAATTAGGGGACAGTGAAATAGTCCACAGGAAGTCTCACAAACCATCAGTGAAAAGAAGTTTTCTCTTGCAAGCCAATACTTTTTAGTTAGGCTGTTACCCAACACAGCCTTTAGCCTCAACACTCTTCTAAGATAGTAAAATTAGAATAAAACTGACAGTCTTTTCTCACTCGACCTACAAGGGGAAGTTAGATCTGATTACAGCACATTCCAGTGTCAGTTTTACCTGGTTATCATGGTGAACAAAGAAGGAGTGGCATGGGCTTCAACATTTGCTAGCAACCAGTCTTCCCCTCTTGAGATCTTAGGCGCATGCTCTGGTTGCTAACTCAAGCCATAGGTACACCATATCTACGGATTCATGCTTTATCCTGGCCCGCCCATGTTTTTATTGTAAGTAGAATGAAGGCATCAATAGTATGTTTCTTTACAAATAATCAGGCAGCAAGAGTTAGGAGGCCATCACTTTTCAGTCAGAGATGTAGTGTGCAAGTTCTACCAACAATACTGACAAAATACACATAAATGAATAAGTAAATAAATATAAATAAAAGGCAGAGTGATGTAAAGATTTGACTCAAGTCAGCATGTCATAAATTCATTGTTCATAGTGTTCTTTAGAGAGTGTAGAATTAAACTATGTTAATTACCAAACAAAGAAGTAAAATGAAAAACAAAGCAGTTGCAAACATACTATTTATGGCTGCTCAAAAGTGTCACAAACAAAAAGATTTTCCATCATGCCTGCCTTTTCAATAATTCTGTACCTCACTTTCACAGTGACCCTCTAGGAGCCCTCATATTTTCAGCTGATGTTTGTTTCTGGTATAGATCAGATCATCCCATCCAATCCCTACACATACACACTTCTCTCAATTTTTCTTACTGTAAACATTCAAACGGTGTTCGAAATTTCTCACTCCGTCAAAAATACACCACTTTTAAATAAAAGGAGTGAACTTTTTCTGGTAGGGTTTTTAACAAATGCATTACAGAAATCGCAACAAAATATTTACAACATTAGTATTTCATCCAAAAAGCAGCCATTAACAGCCTGAAACAAAAAAAAATCAAAATTCTACTTTTTTATAGAAACCACATTTCTGTTTTCTCACTTCACTATTGATCAGCATTTGCCTACTACATACAAAATATGTCCACTGTTAACTGTCCAATAGCAGTAACCTAAGTAACTTGACATCCTGTGAGGCTTAACTTTCATGAATTTAAAGAAGGCCATAAAGGGTTAAAATTTTTGTCACTGATGATCAATGCCATAAATTAAGGATATGTTAGAGGGAGTATTACACACAATGGCATTAGCTTGTAACGAACTTTGTTTGCTAGTACAATCTTGGATCTAGTTGTGAATACAGATTCTTGAAGGTTAATGGAGTAATATTGAGTATTATTACGTTGTTTCGAATTTATGCATTGGTATGTCAAACAAAACTGGTCATTAAAATTTAACCTTGACTTTTTAAAAGCTTATGGGGAGGAAAGAAAAATGACTAATCAATTCAGGAATGATAACAAATAATTTCTTTTCCAAGTGAATCCTACAAACTTATATCTCAGCTGACCTTCATGTTTTGTAATAATGCCTCTAAATACATTGTCTTAAAAATAACATTAATCTTATAATAATTGTTATACAAATACAGCCATAAATAAAACCTGAGAATTCAACCCACATTAATTACATGTTGGTATCAAAACTGTTGCTCATAACAGATTATGGTCATAACAGATCCTTAGTTGTTAACATTTTAAAAGCATCACTTGACCTGTTTCAACATAAACCCACATTCTTCAATGTTGTTTGGATTATCCAAATGATCCTATAAGTGCCCCCTAATTTCTACTGTGTTTGGACAGACTGGAAGAGAGTATATGATATTAACAAATAATCAGAATTTCTAAACTGAAACACTAGGAATGCTTGTCTTCAACATACAATCATTTTCCTATTTTACAAGTATTTCTTTTAAATCAGCCATAATTCTACATGGTGGAAAACACAGACATTTCTCTAAGGATTTTCTTCTGTATTTTTTATTATGGCAATTTTTAAAATTTGAACTTCAGCTGTCAACTATTTATACCAATTTACATAATGCACACAGATGTAATAATGCCACCTTCTTCAAATTTGTGTTTCTGAATATTTTTCCAGATCTCCCTTATATTCCTTTTTCTATGTATTTTTATGTCTAGTATTATTTCATTTCATGTCTCCTCTCCTTTCAGAAAGCACCATTTTCTCCTAAGCAACAGATAAAGATTTTAACCTTTTTTTTCCCAGTTATATCATCTACTCTTTACCAGAAAAGCTTTCTGATTTAACATTGCTTATCAGCTCATCAGAAGATCTTTTCCTTTTGTATCACTCACCACTGTGTAAATTAATCACATGCTATTCAGTGTCAGCAGACAATATTATGTGCAGAGCTTATTTATAACCATTGTGCTATGGTCAGTGCAGGCCCTCCAGCTTTCTGAACCCGGTCATCCTCTACTGTGTGACAATAACCTGGCGTCTGCAAGCATTAGGTAATATAAGCCAGGTCCAGTATGACAGTCAGATTTTAAGCCTATTTGTACAGTTTATGCATTCGCATTCAGCTCACCAGTCTTAATATAATTGTTTATTCTGAAAGACTCCAAGGCAGATAACTCATTTCGTCCAGTCTACTTCTAATGTGTGCCAGAGACCCCGTTATCCTGGCAAAACAATGCTGTTTAATGATATACAACTCCTTGAAAATCCTTTTTTTTTTTTTCTCTCCTTAATTGCTTCTGTTTTATGGTTTTGAAGAGACAATGAAAGACAGGACTATATACTTTTAGCTTATTCTTCTACACAGAAAAAGGGAAATATGCATATCACTGAAGGGTCCACAGAAAAAAAAGGAAAAATAATCACAGAATGCTTTCCAGAAAAGGAGTAGTGAAAGAGGAGTTAAAGAGTCTAGCATTACTGAGAACCTTGGTACAGCATCAAAATGCTTCTCTATTCCCTTCATGAGCTCCACTGATATTTAATCAATCTTAGGTTTGAAAATTCTCCAAAATATAAAGGAAGTAAATAGTAAGTTCAAATAGCAATTTAAAAATAAGTACTATCTCATCCTGCTCAGCGAAAATGGAGGTGCCATACATGAAGAGCATTCAGTTGCTGTGTAAACCTGCAGAAGTACAGCTCTGCATATGGCTTACACAATGTGAAAAGAATTATCTGAAAAGTACGTTTGCTTGTTCCACTGACTGATGCCAGCAAAGCACAAGTCATTTGCAATGTCTTTGTACTGAAAAAGATACATAAATTGCCCAGTTTAGGGTTTTTTTATTCATTTGGTTTGGGTTTTTTTTAAACTATTCAGTGTCATTAAGTTGTTGAAGACAACAGATTTGGCAGAGAGAGAAAAATATTCGTTCCCATATAAACTATTCCTTCTAGGAATGAGCACCTCCCTTAAATACCATGCTGTCTGATTAAGACTCTTTCTTGGCCTTGTCTCATTCTGACTTTCGACCAACAAGCAGACTCAGTACAGAAATCAGAACAGACAGCTAGTGAAAAGATTGGCACCAAGGAGATGGTCTTTTGTAGAAAACATCCCGGTCCCTTTACTTTCAAAGGAGGACAGACAACTTTAGCGCGCTCACCTTCAGGCTTATATGGTAATCTTCTGTGACCTCAGAGATTAATTGCTTCTAAGTTTTCTGCCAGCAAGTGACTCTGAAATTCTGTTGAAACTGTTTGATTTATTTTTGAGGAGTGTAATATACAGTACTTAGTGAGGTGCAAAATCCTAATGATCCTTTTTCAGCACTAGATTATTGTGTAAAAGAAGAGACTTAATATTGTGTAGGGTTCAGTGAATGTTTGTATTTTGCCTATGCAGAGATTTGTTAATGTTTTTATTAAAAAGAAAAATCGAAACCAAGATATCTATGTAAAATTCAAAATATGCTCTCACTGCTCATCTTTAGCCCACTTGCAAAAATATTCCAAATTCCCTGTTAGTAAACCCAGAAGAAAACAGGTTATAGGAGTTAACAACTCTGCACTCCAGTTCAAAACATGCAGAACAGATCTGTTCCCCAATTTGCTCTATGACCACAACTATTTTACTCCACTTCAGTTTTAAAATAAGAAATACAACTACACTGGTGTTTAACTAGCAAACAGTCCAGTACCTCCACAATAATCTTATCAGCATTTCAAGGAAGAAAGATAATTTCCTCTCTTGTAGCAACAGGAATAAAACTATTAGTAATATTTAGTGCATTCATCACTAACTTTAATAAACCTAAATAAACACACTTCCAAACTGAGAAGATAACTCCATTTGCCATTCCTGTTTGAGACTACCCTAGCAAAAAGAACATACTCCTCACTTTATACTTTACTTCAAATCTGTAATCCAGCAGTGAAACACATCATCATATAATCATTCTTCTTTATAAATTATTAAATAATAATTACATATAAGTTGTTGTGAGTGTAATTGGACCATTAGTACGTAGCTTTTGCTCCTGAGGTTATTCAACTTCAGCTTTAGTGGAGGTCTCTGAACAATTCCCTATCACCTTATAATGACTTGCAGTAAATGCTTATCTGCATCCAACAGATTGCTCTGCTTCAACATACTGTGCTGCAAGAGAAGGAAATAACTAAGATATTGTCACCATGAACTAATTATTTATGGTTGAAAATGTCAGACACCCTTATAACGTGCTGAAGCATAATATTTGCCCTGCCTTTAACTCGTTACAGTGTAATGAGATTCCAAGTCATAACAGCACATTCCAATGCTTTCTCTGATACTGTTTTAATCAGATCTCTTTTTTTCTTTGATAGGCTTCTGAGAAGTTATTCTTTATTGCACACATCACTTCAAAAATAGTTTCTAACTGCTAATGAACCACAAAAATGTCTTATGATTATTGTGTACCTTCCACAAGCAGCAACTATTCTATGGATGCCATTTGCTAAGCTCTGCTATGTGCTCAATAGACCCAGAAGGGTCCTTTTCCAGCAAGTCCAATATTTCCTTCTAATACAGTGTTTTGGTTTTGTGTCTTACAAGATCATAATAAAAGCCAATTCTACTCGATTTATAACAATATGTCCAAGACCAAACACACACCACAGGACAACGTCCTGAGCAAAAAAAAAAAAAAAACAACCTACAACCAAAAAGATGGTGGTATGAAAAAAAACCCCACACATGCATATCAGAAAATCATTGTCCTACATAAAATATTAACAAGTGCCATCAAAAGGCATAAAGCTATCTTAACTATCAGCTCCCTACTGGACAATATAGAACCACACATGTTCTACTAGTTAGGCTCCAGCACTTCATAAGAATCAGTTTTCTACTTCTCTCCACTGCTTTTGCAGTAAAAATAGAAGATTAATGCATTCCTATGAACATTCAGAACTATGGGAGACTATTAGCCTTTTTTAGGGTCCATCCCCACCATCAATATGTGACAAGTTAATGGGTCTTAATTATAAAAGCAACACTAAGCAATTAAGCAAACTAAGGGATTATGAAGAGTGCCAGCTGTGGCAGCATGTTTCTTACTTTAAGATAACAAATATTTTCTATTGCAAGTGAGATTAATCTTCTAAAGCATATAAAAAGTCTTGCTCTGGGAAATTTCTCCCCTCTTATTAAAATGAATTCTGGTTTTGGTAATGATCGCAGAAACAAAGTGCCACTTTAGGCTCTACATTTTCCAACTGCAGCCAGTCACTTGAACTATAACCCAATGAGACCCAATAATAGGAAGAACAAGAGGCACAGAACTAAAATTATCTTTGACCTACTCTGCCATGCCAGGTATTGCAACAAGCAATATTTGTTAATCTCCTCAGTTCTTTATGACAGTCACACAAGAAAAATCAGTTGTTATTCCCTAGAATTGTTCTTCTATGTTTAATACACCTTTTTTTTTCATCAGCTCATCGCTTGCATAGAAAGAGCCCGATTTTTGCTTGCATGTATCCAGGACTGCACACACAATTCTGGATACATATAAGTTAGATGTACTCATAACTGCTACGAATCACTGATAAACTGTAACTGTATGTGCAGGTGATGACAGCTTTACTTGAATCATGGAACCATTAAGGTTTGGAAAGACACCTAAAATCATCAAGTCCAACCATCAAGCCAACATCGCCACGCCTACTAAACCATATCCAGAAGTGCCACATCTACACGTTTTTTGAACACCTCCAGGGATGGGGACTCAACCACCTCCCTGGGCAGCCTGTTCCAATGTCTGACCACTCTTTCAGTAAAGAAATTTTTCCTAATGTCCATTCTAAACCTCCCCTGATGCAACTTGAGGCCATGAGAGTAAGGAGTAAGGAGTTTCACCTGTATGTATGCAGATATTAGCATATTACAATGCACACTACAATGTTAGTGCTAAGCATACACCTTTGTAAATGCATCATCATATACATGCAGATTAAAAGCATGCAAAACCATACATGCTACTGAGAACTCACTGAAGAGCCAGCCAAATCTACACATTTGTACCATCTTTAAGATTTGTCTTCTACTTGTAGAAATACAAAACGTTAAGAGAGGGAGTTTGGGAATATGTGATACACAATCTGCCATGCTAGGAGAGAATTTTCACTTCCAGTTATCTAGGCATTTCAAGATAGCCTGAAATAAATCATGTTAAAATTTAAGCAATTAAAAAGTATCTCTGTACTTTATACACAACAATCTTGTAATGTTACTTTTGCTGATTAATAAATTCAGTAAGCCTATGCATAATGTAAGCTTCTCTTAGCTGCAAAGCTGGACTACCTTGAGCATTCCACAGCAGGTATTTGCTATAATTGCTTGTAGTGTTCCTGCTGTGGTTCAGTTGAAAGTAGAGCTAGCAAATGGCCTCTAAGAGCAAAATCTGAGTGTACAGAACAAACCACTGCATCCCTGTCCCATGAAAAGACACTGCTTTGGAACTACTGAAACTGCCAGCCAGGCTTTCAAAAGAAATAAACAAGATACAATTAGCACTAAAATGTCAAGTCTTGCATTCTTTCAGGGAAACTCCACGTAAAATGAAGCTGAATTCACCTCTAAACAAAAAATTCAGACTGCAGCTGTCACCTTTACATTATAGTATACATTTATATTAAAAAGAACTTACACCCATTTTAAGCTTCTTTACTCAGGAAATGGTAAGAACTGAAACAAGCCACCAAATTCTACTCCGTCTTCCTGCCCTGTTAGTTAATTTTCCTTGAATTCATAATTAAAGGATGCATCTGGTTTAAGAATGATGTTTAATTTTCATATTAAAATAGCAGCTATAATACAGTAGAGGGAAAAAAAATGCTTAAAGATACCATTACATTAAATTACCATAGGTATTTTCTTCCACCTGCTCCATTTGTTTCACTATGTTAATACTCCAGTAGTCAGAATTAACACAGGACATGAGATATTTTCATATTTTTTCAATTGTTAGCAGGTACAGCCTGAAAAGGCACATCCCAGTACCATGACAGCCCAAGTCACAAGCACAAACCTGAATGCCCATACACTTTGCTTTCCTTAAAGTCTGTCACTAGCACTTCAGGCTATCTAAACTGCAGTTTCTCAATCTTTCCATTTCCCTTTTTGAGTGCTACCACTAAGGACCCAAGACACTGAACCCAGCAGTAAAGAGCTTTCTATCAAATTGCTGGTAGATCAGCATGCAGAGTGTACTACTTTTAAGTTCAAGCTTGCAAACAAGCTCAATTTATTGGGCTGGAATTGATTTACCATACCTTATATGCAACATTCTAAAAAGCTGTTCTGGGCTAATTACATACTCAGCTGATCCCCAAGTGATTAATAAAGTTCCTGACTAATTTTCTGTCTCTTTTGAGCTGCCAGATGGAATACAGAAAACTCATCCACATCCCATAATGCAGATTTTCACATTAATGAATACAGCTTACAGCTAGAAAAAAAAAAAAACGAGGGAAGATTTTACATTCTTAAAAAATACAAATAAGACTCACAAATCAGGCTTATCCTTTACTCTGGTTTTCAGATTAGGTCAGAAATCTGTTTGTATTTGCCTTTGTTTACACAACAGTACTAGTATCAATATTTTAAGATGAATACAAATATCTTCCATTATACAATTCAGAAGCTATTACAGTGCCTTTAAATATACATATGCCATCTAGAGCTGACGTAAGTCCCAGTTTTTGCAGTCTGTTCTAAAAACTGGTAAGAGGAGGCAGCGTCGCTTTCCTTAGCTTTTCTCACAAACAAAAAAATGTGTTGAAGGTGACCTTGCTATTCTTTTCTTTCTTAAATTTTGTAATGAATCCAAAAAGTAATCAGAAAAAGATGGCCAGTGATTCAATTCTTTAGAGAGTGATTCAAATTCATTTGTCCCTTACAAGAACCAAAGGAAAAAAAAAGCCATTATTAATTTAGGCAATTAAGAGTAGTTTGAAAGCAATATCCAGCACATTAAAGAACCTGTCCCTGGAGTGTTGCTTACAGTCTACGAAAAGTTAATTTTAGAGCATTTCAAGTGAAGCAAGGTCATTTCCTAGATGTGCTCTACAGAATACTGTAATTTTTGAATGGTAACCTAAAAGACAAGTGGTTTTTTGTAAATATGGTTAAGTGAATTAGAAACAAAATTAAAGACACGCACTACATTTATCATGTCATTTAAAATTAAACTATATAACACAATATTTACAGTCTCTTCCTCTCATGTATCAAAGAAGAATCTATGGATTTCTTCCTTAACATTATACAGTGTACAGTCTAAAAAGAAAACTTCTATGGAAGCCAAAACAGTTAACATTAAATCTTTATAGTTTCTAATATCATCTGGTAGGAATGAAAACTGAATAAAGCCCATATAGACTGTAACTTCAGTTCTTTAGGAAAGGCATGGGGGAATTGTGGGGGTGTCTTACAGTGCAGCATTTATTCTGACATACAACTCGTGCCAGTCACACTGTTCCAGAACAGAAAACAGCCCCACAAGGTATATATAATCTGAACCACCTAATCAGATTCTCTTGGCTCATCTACAAATTACCTGTCTCGCTTTTGTAAAGTGCAGAAACAGACTATCTAAATGAAAACTTAGTATTTACTGATGGCATCAATTCTATGATAGTACACATTGCATAAGTGCAAAGGGAAGTACATTAAATCATGTACAACTCTTTAAAATTATATCAAGAAATGGAGTCCAAGACAGACATACTAGAGGTAGTTAAGTAAATTTCCCCCGCAGCAAAGTTAGAGAAAGGATAGTACAGTTACCAAGGCACAGAGCTGCGATTAAAATTTCTAACTCCTTCTGCAGTAGACTTTCTATGTAACTATAAACAGTGCACAACACCACATCCACATTCATCAGCTTCTCCTTTATAAAAAAATATTAAACTTTTCCACACAAAAGTGGAACTGTATGTTACTGTTAGGAAGAGGCTTCAGAAGCACAACAAACTTACCTCAAATTACAAAGCTGGTCCTCACAGTAATTAATAGGTTTATGTGTGATATTATTCTTTGGCAAATGCAATGTTAAATGCACTAGCATAACCCTTGTGGAAGATAAGGTAATGCTGTAAGGTAACATTCTTTGATTCTCTGATAAGGTAATATTCTCTGATTTTTATACAAGTGATGATGAAGTTTCCTGCATGTTCATCACAACACAGAAATTAAGTACTAATGCAGAAGCCCTTCCAAATTCACTCATATGAATAATGCAGCTAGATTCATTAAAAAGCATGGGGTTTGTATTTGTTATTATTCCGTATGTCTTCAAAAACACCTTAGGTCCCCCATTTGGACCTCCCTCTCAAACAATCCTGGTAACAATTATCCCAGAACAGCCTTCAATGCAATAAGAAAATAATAGAAATGCCAACAGCTCAAAACACAAACATATTCTAACCAAAATCATCTTCACACGACTTTAAAAAAGTAGTATAGGTTTGGCATAAAGATTTGTTTCAATCAAAGGATTACAGGTACATGTAGTAAAACAGATTATCTCATTCTGTCAAACTAGAAGACAGCAATAAACTTCAATTTGATAAAGCAGAATGATTTCATAGGCCTAAATCTTCTATTTCATAATACAAAATATATAATCTTTGTACAAATATACTAAGAGGTAATGGTCCCAGTAAACTATATTTCTTATCTATTCTTCCTATACTGGGGTAATAATAGTCAACTGATGTTGTGAAAAAGTTGTATGTACAAGCTAGAAATTTCTTCCCCTCACACTCACAGAAAGATACCAAGCATGGCTTTGTGAATGGCTAGATATTTAATGAAAGCATCATAGACTATTCCCTAAAATTATTCCAACTTCTAGAAATTATAATTTATACTTTTTTTTTTTTTTAATGGAACAGTAACACTACGCTATCAACACAGTCGTCGATTACCACACAAAAATATGTGCACAGCCAATAGTGGGGTTTCACTGGATAATATTTGTAGAAGCGTGCCTTTCTGCATAAGAGAAGTCTGGTAAGGCAGACAAAGTCGCAAAAAAGAAAAAGCAGCATCTTGAACAAGCACTGTTATCACCCAATAAATAGGCCCATTTTTTCCTTGAGGACTTGGTGTTAATCACATTTGATTCCTGTGCTGTTCTCCAAGGAACCTGCTCATGTACAGTCTTTGTAAATAAATTGAACTGTGTTAGAAATACTCAACTTCTCTTTCTTGCTCTAACAGAAATGAAAGTAACAACCCATTGGACAATTCAGTTGAAAGAAAGGGTCAGAATGTTTTTACTGACAATAGCTAAATTTAAGTTATGACAATGAAAAACAAGGTAAATTATGAAATAAAGCATAAAAGCAAATCAGCAAGGGAAGAATGCAATTAAAAATATAGGCTGAGAGGGCAGGACAGACAAAATGTGGATCAAGCCAGCAGAAAAGCACAGATTTGCAAATGAAATATGCTGTAACAGAAGACAGAATAAAACTAAGGATTCTTAAGAATAAAACCTTGCTCAGCCATGGAAATTATCACCTCCCCCAGCGTGCTGACAGCGCTCTTTCAAATGCAGCCCAAGCTGCTGCTGGCCTTTTTTTGCTGCAAGGGTGCATTGCTGCCTCATGTTCAATTTTCTTGTCCACCAGGACTTCCAGGCGTTTTTTGGCAGAGCTGCTTTCCAGCTATACCAAAAAATGCTGTTGCCCCGCCTCAAACACAGGACTTTGCACTTCCCTTTGTTGAACTTCACGAGGTTCCTGTTAGTCTTTTTCTGCAACTTTTCAAGGTCAGTTATAACGCTGTAGTAGTACTGTGAATACGCTTACCTTGAGTGACCACAAAAAAGACTATGGTGAAGCCCAGCATAAACGCACTGCAAAGTAGATTGGATAAATTTGTTTTACTAGCAAGACCTCAGCAGAGTGCCACAGTAAGAAAATGAGCTATTTGTTGACAGTTTAAGAATAGGAGGAAAATACCTTTGCGCTCCTGAAGTAATTTGCTTTGTTCTTGGAATTCACTGATTATTCACATCTTACTATTTCTGCCTCTTGATTGCATCTGAGACTTGATCTCAGGACTTTGTCCAAAGGTGAACGTACGCTTCCATAAACACAGCCTGGGCAACAGCTGAAAGTCATAGTTTATATACTTCAAGTTTTCTCCTCTCTTTTGTGACATAGCTTGCAAGATTATGCACTAAGAGTGCCTCACAACATGTCTTTGTTTTAGAAGTAAACCATTTTGCTAGCCTTTGTCAGGAGTGATTGGAAGTATTCTTTATCTTGAACAACAAATGTTGAGTCAAATAATTCTTCTGTGTCATTTGAGCATTGCTAACTGCTTTAGTTCTTAGGCCACTGACTACAAAGCATGCCGTGTTTGTCTATACTTTATCACTGTTGTAAGTCATTTCATAGACTGTGCTTCAACTAAAACTAAACAAACACCTGTCTTTATCCTGGCTCTACTTCAGCTTGCTAAGTACTACAACATATGTCATCTGTTCCCCTAAACAATCTACATGAGCACAGCACTATGGGATTAGTAATTTAAGAAAATGAAAAACAAGCAGCAATTGGCACACATATGCAGTCATGTTTGATTTGCTTTAAGTAGACATTTCAGTACAATCTTTCCCACCCAATAAACACATCTATAAATAACATTAAAAAATAACCTTACTCCTGTAGGCACCACCTTTTCAAATACTGCAGTACATGAAGCATAAAAAACCCCAAATGTACAAAAGCCTCAAAGCTGTTCTACACAGTCGGTAGAAGTCTACTCTTTGGAGCATCTGCTGGAATTGTTGCTTAATAAAAAGAAACCCATGCTGTTAAAGTGCTTACCAGACACAAAAATTAGTTTGTTAATTTAAAGAAAAGATAATTATTCCAAGTGTTGTTCTAACCTTCCTTCTTTAACCTGGAACAGACAAGGTCACCAACATTACCACTTAAATAACTGGCTCCAAATATGTTTATTTATCAAGAGGAGATGCAGACATTTTCACAAAATAGTCTTGCTTCTTTCCACCTCAGCATAAAAATACTGAAAACATAGGAGGTAGACTACTAAATGCAGGAGCAAAATTCTTTCCATTTTTGCAGTGAAGAAAATGAACTACAGCAAATACGGGAGCTTAAACTTTCACTTGTGTGCCTGTACTTGGAAATACAGAATCCTAAAATGCTTAACATCTTTCAGTTGCAGATGAATTTTGTGTGTATATTCAGGACATATTACTTTTCATTCAGTTCAATTTCACTTAAGTCAATGACATAACCATTGAATTATACCAAATTACAACTGGAATTGCATTCAAACTGGACATAGCTAGTAAAATCCATATTCATCACACATTCTCTAACATCACAGAAAGTATTTGTGAAGCTTGAATACACCAAATGCTTTTGGTTCAGCAACGATTAAATAAACCCAGAAACCTGGTAGAGATTCCCTCTTCTTTAGTGCTCAGTTTCACACAGGGATGTCAGTGGAGGTGTTCCTGAAGATCACACCCCACCTGTTCACCTGCATGAGGGGGCCCTCTGCTGCCTCATTAAGCTGTGCTAACAATTATCCGTGGGGCTCTGCTGTGACCTAGATCAGGGAATGGGCTCAGTTTAAACAAAATCCTGCTTGAACAGTTGGCTTCAGGGGCAGGTTTTCCTGTCGTGGTTCACAGTACAGCTTAAACGGTAAGGCAGCTACAGAGCTTCTTCTATGATGCTGACAGACCGTCATAATCCTGCCCCATATCTTCACTGGACAGAATGGAAAACACGGGGAAAGAAAATGACTGTAACATGTTGCTTCTAGCCTCATTCCTGTTAACTCAAATATGCTAAAATAGAGCAGTAGCACGTAAATTAGAAAGAAGAAATGTAAAAAAATCAACACAGCATACACGAGAAGTAAATGGCTAAAGGAGAACTTGCAGAAGACAGGATGGTCAACATCATCTCTGCTTTGATTTAGAGCAGAAATGGGATCTGAACCAGAATTATCATAGCTAATTAGAGCACCACAAGAACTGGGGTAGAAAGCTGCACCAAACCTCTGAAAGTCTAAGTGAAAATATCCAATGCCCTCCTTAAAGAAAATACTAAAACTAACAAAGCCAAAATATTTTTTGGGGAAAAAAGAATTTCATGGAAGTTGAAGTTATTAAAATTCTGACCATCACTACTTGCAAAAGAAAATGCAAAATGAACAGAAATTAATTTATCCTGAGTTTACATTAAACTAATTTTTTGGGGTGGTTTATTTTTTCACCTCAGTTTCCAAACTGAAAATTAGAGCTGTGCTTGTTTGCCAAACTCTTTTTAGAACCCACTAGCAAAAATGGCCCTACATAAGCACAAGTTAATAATAGGTCATATGGATACTTACTGATTAAACATTTCTAGATACTTTATAACATTCAAAACAATGCTTTGAATAAGCTATATTAATTATGTTGATCCTGTAAATTCTTGTAAACTTCCTAACTGGAAAGGAAAACCACTAGGAGATTTTAATGTTAACCAAATTAAATGGATTCTTGAGAAAGCATCAGTGATGTAGGGCCAGTGTTTTCCCAGGAAAATCCAGCCAGCAGAAGATATAGGGCAAGGTTTTTCCAAAAGCATTTTGGAGCTGAAGAGCTAAATAAAAAGTTAAAAATTTACAGTGTTAAAAAGTTACAGTGGAATTATTTCTAATCAAAAGCTACACCGCTCTTTGAGAGTCTGTATTAATGCAAATATGGGACTCCGTATTTAAGCACCTGCATGTTTATACAAGTTATATTCCATTGGTCTGATAATCAGCTAAACTCTGGTTGCCTAAGGTAACTTATCTGGTGCACACACTTGTCAGGGCTACACTTACAACTATGGTACTCAGTAATAAAACATTGCAATAACCATTGAAAACATTACAAATCACGTCAGGAGTCATTCACTTTTTTCTCTAGTGTGAAGAATTTTGAGACATACAGGCAGTTACAAAAATGCAAAATCTCTTTTGCAAAATGTTACTTGCAAAAGGAATGTGTTTGACAAATCTACTTTCTTACTCTTATCACGTGCTTTGTTTCTTATAATCAAGACACAACACTCCACATTCAACACGTTTGATCACAGTTTTGTAGGCCTGGACAGATATCATACAAGAGGAAAATACTAACTCCCTGAATAGTTTTAAACTAAAATATAAATTTAGATTTATGGACACGCTATGTATTTCTGAACGGTAAGTGATGTATTTTTTATTATCTTACCCCTTGTGGATTAACAAATTTTACACTATGACATCTTATTTTACTCGACAGATACATTAATTATATTTTGACAGTATATCTCCTAACAGCAAAGTAATCGATATTCTCTTTATATATTTTTGGACCCCAATGAATAATTAAATAGCACTATACAACATCTGTATTAACTTTTCAATTCTGACTTACAGTAGAACTTTTCAAGACATACACTTCAAGTACCTCTGCTTCTCCTCTTTACCTCAGCATTAGGTAAATACAAGATTAAAGAGATGAAATGTAACATGACAGTAGCAAATTGGTTCAGTAAGCCAACTTTTGTAAGATTTGGTACCGTGTGTGCATTTATAATGGAAGTCAAATAGCTCCAAAAACATTTCTAGTGAAAATACTTTGAATGTAGGTATTTTAGGCCAGTTACTTTGCTCAGAAAGGGGCCCTATGTAATCATGAAAAGCAGAGCACCTGCTGAATGTTTATATGTTATGCAGACTTTATTGATGACATTTGTTTGAGTGCAGTATATCACCTACTTTATCTGAAGCAGTTTAAACCACTGATAAGTCAGACTCCCAAAAATGGTTTAAAATAGGCTCTGACTTGTGCAAACCACTGCATTGAACCTCTCTCCTCACCCTGACTGCAGCAGTGTGAAAGATAAGAAAACTTAAACTACCTCACCAAAAGTTACAAATCTACACATACATAGAAGGTTTTTATCACAGGAAGTTTTATCAAGGGATTTTAATCACTTACCAAACTTGACTCAAAATTTATTTGGTAAGAAAAATGTAAACGCTGAAAAACTCACCGAAATCTAGAAAAAGTATCTTTAAAATCTCCTAATATAGGAACTAAAATATGAGTTATTGGCATTAGAAAAATCTTTTTGCCCAACAACTAAATAAAACAGCAAAAGGTAGGACTCGGGATAGTTTAAAACCAGTGATTTAATACAAGTGAAAAGGAAAACAGGAACAGTTCTTTAGTGTATCTCTGAAGCCAGTGAAGCACAGGACTTGATTACAACAGGCTGGGACATGTTTTTCTGCAAAATAAACAAGCAACTCTTCCCCTTCCCTGACACATTAAATAAAATGAAAAACAACCTGGACTCGAGCACTTGGATGACTGAAAATCCAGAGCACAATTCTCCCAGGATGACAAAAAACTACTGCCTCCTATTTTTCCTTCACAATTTCTATAAAGCACTGAAGATTTCTGCCTTTGGTTCTTCTCAAAATCTAATTTTATTGCACGACAGAGAGGCACCTAGAATATTTAATTTTCATGAGCTAACAACTTAGCTTTTTAAGTCTTTGCTAATAGGAAGTACCTGAAGTGTACTATCTCCTGGCAACTCACATTTAGACAAAACCAGGCTTTTCTCAAGTCTGTTTACTCCTTTCCTAAGTAAATAAGCACTCCACAGGTTCTTCTACAGCTACTCATTAATCTAAAGACTCAAATGACAGTATTTTAAGATTTTTTTTCCACATACATAAATAACAGCTCACGGATTTTTTGTATTGTCTTTTCTAAATATAGTATTGTAAAGGTACGCATAGGCCTAGGGACAAGCCAAATAGTTTCTTCATCAATCATTTTGATTAGTTGTGAGTTACAAGAAACATTTATAAACGAAACTGCAGGCCTGCTCATAAGGTGTTATGTTCTGAAGTGAAAACTACACATGCAAAGAAGTACAACAAATCACAAAAGATCACAATAGCTAATTAGCCACCTGCAAGCTGTGATATGTTGCCTCAAACCCCACTTAGATTTTACAATATTTTAAACACAGGCTTGAACTTCTGACTTTCAGTACAAGCTTGCTTAAAACAAAACAAAAAAATGAACAGAGTACACTTCCCTGAAGGAAGTAACTTGTAATCTTCATTAACCCCATTATGTGCAATATCATTTCATCACCCTAACACTCCCTGCAGCTGCAGCAGTCTGGCAAGCACAAGTCACAAGAAAAGCTCATTTACATACAGCTTCTGGCCTTGCTTACTAGAAAAATTTGCTAAGACAAATTACAGTGTCAAAAGAAAGCTCATTAAATTTTTATATCAGATTGCTATGTTACCCTTAGCTCCCTGGGTATTCATCCCTCTTTTTGTCGTTAGTTTTCAGTCCTTGAGGCTCAAATATTTCCAAGGGCAGAAGCAGACCAATTATAAAGAAGGCAGTTATTTGCTTACTAGTATAAAATGAAGCATACAACCATCACTAATTCACATTTACCAAAAATATAGCTTAATTACCATGTCACACTAGACTGCTGAATAGCATGATATTTCCACGTGCATTTGATTTAGTACCAGTATTTGTGCTGAGGCAACAACAGCAATTAAACGTACTGAAATGGGGATTAAGCACATTTTCCACTATTTGTCTGTCCATTACAGTGATGTTCTTTTCCCTCAACAAGAAAGGAGTACCTAGCCCATTTATCCACTGGTGAAGTTAATGTTTCCGAAGATTTAAAAATCCTTTGACATCTGGAAAGGTTAAAAGAGTTATAAGTTTCACCTTAAGCTACATTCTTGTTGGGTATTTTCAAGCAACAGTCACTTAAAGAACTGAAAGAAATGGAAGTTCTATTCCCATACAACCATCAACTAAGTGTTTAAAAGTAGATAAACAATTAAGAAAGCTTTGTTTAAAAATAAGCATGGTAAACTGAATAGTGTCCATTTTCCACCAAAAATCCAGTTTGATGCTTTTTTTAAAAAATTATGTTTTCTATTTTTCATTGGTTTTAAAATACTTATTTCATTCTTTAAAAAGATTTGTAAGTACTTCTAAATTGTGCACATAACCAATATTACACATTGCAAACAATACTTCATATCTTTCTTGTTCACAAGGCCAAATACATTAAGATTGTGATTTTATTCACCACCACTTCAACATTTGCTAATTTGCTTTCAGGCCTGACACGTCTAAGTATCATTTGATGGAATACAGCCATTCCTTCCCAGCCCAAGCCTGCACTGCTACAATCAGGCAGGAACCAAACCAAAGCAATTGCTTCTGAAACTTCACAGCAGGTAGAATTTCTCTCTTACAAGTGACACAGGCAACACAGACTAGACCTTGCAATGCCTTTTTTTAAAAAAAAAAAAAGTTTTCCAGGTTTCTTAGAGCTCTGCTGAATCAGGATTATACTTCAAATCTGACATCTATTGCTGATCTGCACTTTGTCAACCACCAATAGTTCAACAGTTAACAGGTTAACAGTTAACCCAAAGGAATATCATGGAAGTCCTCTGTTTTTCAGATGCCTGTTCCATGTTTAAGCTACCAATAATCATCATCCAGTGAGTAAACTTAGTGAGTGCTGGTACAAAAATGATTCATTACAATTTAAAAGGGGGGGGGGGGGTGAGAACCAAGAACTCATCCAATGAATATTTACATGTTTATTCAAGTCAAAAGTGTTGCTATACACCACTTGAGAGATAAGGAGAAGCAGTCTGTATTTAATGGTTCAGATATCCAAAGGACATGAAAGACTGAAAGTCCAAGGTTAACATCTCTGCATTAAAAAGTAAAACATAAAGCAGTTTGGTCTTCTTATACTAGCTGATCACTTTTAACTCAAAAAGAAGTCTGTATTTCATGATTTGTTAGGAACAATTTGGAAATTTCAATTTTAAAATTAAAGCATTTCCTAACATTCCAGTGAGGCAACTTCTCTCACAAATCTTTACAACTTCAAAGGAAAATGTTTATTTCATGAATTTTTTTGTCATAACAGATACCCCTGCTAAAGATTTCAATTTTTATTAAATTGGCACTTTTTATACTACTGTATTTGGTTGGTATTGACCAATCTTTTCCTGTGAACACAATAATGCTGTATCTAGATTGCAGCAAAACTAGAAAGATTATATGAAAATATATTTTCATGTTGCCAATTTTTTTTTTTGAAGTACTTACAAAATTTCAGAAAAGGATGTGGAATTGTATTTTAATATTCAGCTTTCCAGCAAAAGCATTGTTTTCCAAACAGAAAGGTTTTTCCCTTCATAGCGAACACAGAACTGATCAGAACAACTAGCATCTTCCCTGAGATTATCCAGAGCAGAAACCAATTTCTGCAAGAACTGCAGTTTGAAACTTTAAGTTGTAACACACACTGCGAGAAACATTTTTCTTACAGAATTTACAGGTTTGTCATTTAAGAGGTTTAATGGTGCTGTGAGGTTCCTGCTTCTCACTTTTTTCCGCTGCAGCTGCCATCTTTAGACACCATCAGGAGAGCTGTCACTATTTGCTTTAAGTAACAACACTGGAAATGCATAATTTTCATTTTGCAAAATGCTAGCTTGGGACTCATTGTAATTTAGAGGACTGACCGTTAGAGGGAAGGAGAATGGATGCAACCCACTTGATAGAATGCACCTCTACAGGTGAAGGTAGAAATGGAAGGAACTGAATTTTTTTTTTTTTTTTTTTATACAGAAAACACAAACCCCTGGAACTTCAGGACAACTGGCTGTATAAGAAAAGAAGCAATTGCCCTAACTTCCAAAACACTTAAAACTGGAAGATGATGCTGAGTATACTAAGCATCAGAGTTCTGATCACACTTAAAAATCAATGTGATGTTTGCCATTTTGTTGAAACAGGGTGTAGTTATTAAATTTTTTTCTAAATCTTATACATGAGTTTTGGCTCAAGCATAACAGATTTCAATAACTCCTGAGGGAACCTGCAGTCTACTGATGTCAACAAACCAATATTACTTATGCAAATTTCCAGAAACACTCAAAAAGTTCTGACTATCCTTATGGCCAGATGCAGAGTAGCTAGGCATCCCACAGCTGCCCCAGATCCCATGGAAAGACCCACTCCACTGTCTTATTTTCTGCACAGGCACCAATTTATAAAACAGCAAAGTACATTTGGGCTATTCTTTCACTTAACTTTCTATTAAATTAGAAAATATAATTTAATACTGGCCTTCCTGCTTGGAACCAAGTCAAGGGTAGAGTAACCCATTTCACGTCTTCCTAGCTATAATTGCACAGCCTTCAATCCCAGAAATATTTGAAACTGAAAACTATCTGAAATTTGTGCAGATCAAAAGACAAAATAAATGAACAAAAATACCAACAGGTATTGCTTAAATGCCTAAAGCCGTCTTCTAGACTTCCAATTATCAGCTACAGAATTGCATTTTACATTCTGCTGCTGGCTGAGCGAGGCAGCTCTTTTATCCGGAACCTGTCAGTCTCCTAAATTAATTAAAGTCAGTTCAATGATCCATAACCAGGGTACTTTCTACAATCACTGACAACTGATTTCCATCTAATTCACAATGGGCCAAGCTCTGGCCTTATGTGTGACCCAATATCTTTTCATCACCCGTGCGTTACATGAGGGCTGAATTCATGTAAGGATTTCTAAGCGGAAATCTGTGTCCTTGATGTCTGAGCTTT
This sequence comes from Opisthocomus hoazin, assembly GCF_030867145.1. Classification (NCBI taxonomy): domain Eukaryota; kingdom Metazoa; phylum Chordata; class Aves; order Opisthocomiformes; family Opisthocomidae; genus Opisthocomus; species Opisthocomus hoazin. The sequence goes on from NC_134425.1 coordinate 15,103,607, forward strand.
CAACAAGCTAATTACGGTATCTGTGAACAAGTAACACTTAGAGGGGATTTTCTGATGTGTTGTTTTCAGTTATTTGGGGTTTTTTTTGTGAAGGCTCCCTTCCAAATTTATAACCTCAATGAGGCAAAATTATCTGACGCATGGTATGTCACTTAAATAATGAATATTTACTCTATATGCATAAATCCCATTGGCTTTAGTGAGAGCTCTACATATTTTAAACACCATAGAAAACTAAAGATCAGAAGAAATAAAACTTTATTAGAATATTCAAGTTCAACAAGGGCAAGTGCAGAGTCCTGCACCTGGGCAGAAACAACCCCATGCACCAGTACAGGCTTGGGGCGAACCTCCTGCAGAGCAGCTCTATGGAGAGAGACCTGGGTGTCCTAATGGATGACAGGTTGACCATGAGCCAGCAGTGTGCCCTGGCTGCCAAGAAGGCCAATGGGATCCTAGGATGCATTAAGAGGAGTGTGGCCAGCAGGTCGAGGGAGGTTCTCCTTCCCCTCTACTCTGCCCTAGTGAGGCCCCATCTGGAGTACCGTGTCCCGTTCTGGGCTCCCCAGTTCAAGAAAGATGAGGAGCTACTGGAGAGAGTACAGCGGAGGACTACGAGGATGAGGAGGGGACTGGAGCATCTCTCCTACGAGGAAAGGCTGAGGGAGCTGGGCTTGTTTAGCCTGAGGAAGAGAAGGCTGAGGGGAGACCTTATAAATGCCTACAAATATCTGCAGGGTGGGTGTCAGGAGGACGGGGCCAGACTCTTTTCAGTGATGCCCAGTGACAGGACAAGGGGCAATGGGCACAAACTGAAGCAGAGGAAGTTCCAGCTGAACAGGAGGAAGAACTTCTTCCCTCTGAGGGTGACGGAGCCCTGGAACAAGCTGCCCAGGGAGGTTGTGGATTCTCCTTCTCTGGAGATATTCAAAACCCACCTGGATGAGGTCCTGTGCAGCCTGCTGTAGGTGACCCTGCTGCAGCAGGGGGGTTGGACTAGATGACCCACAGAGGTCCCTTCCAACCCTTAACATTCTGTGATTCTGTGAATGATGGCATCTATTTCTAAAATTTGGCACAAAGAAATAATTCTTCATCATCATCCCACTGAACTGAGCTTTTGTTCACTCTTTAGTTTCACAGGCCTTTTTAAACATGCTCTTCTCAAACAATCATGCTGATTTAGTGAATTACATGCTTTATCATCCCAAGATGAACTGAGGTAGGAGGAGAGAAAAAAAGAAAAAAAGAAAGCCATAAAACCCCCAGTAGATATACACAGCATATGTCCCAATACTGACAGAAGCAATACATTTTCAGGATATGAAAATAGTTAAACACACACAGGACAGAACAAGGTTCAATTAAATAATAGGGTGTCTTCCTTGTATTTATGGCAGTTACAACAAGCATCTTCATGGGTACTTCTGAAGTTTGAGTTTAATTTATGAAAGCAGTGTGAACAGAATAAGGTTAAAAGGGCTAAGACTTTGATTTAAGATTGAAATACTAAACTTGATCTAATCCCCCCACAAATATTTGAAGTTCTGAGGCACCATGTTGAAATAAAACATGTCTCAAAGCAGCAGCCATCTTACATTACTGTGCTCAAATCAAAACCTGTTGTCATGCTTTCTGACAAACCATGTATCACATTTATTTCAAACAACTGACATGTTTCCAAAAACATTTTAACCCATACCAGTGATTCTGCATAACCATCTAATCCTCAAAATGTTTAACCTGCTACAGAATCAGATGTATTTATAGAATGTAAGAGAGGCAACTGAGTCACATTTATCACTTGTGGCTTTGAAAGTTTGAGTTTTATAGATCAAGACAATATGAATATTCCTTAGAACTTTAACATACCAGCGTCAACACTGCTCATATAGGAGCTATTCTCCTTAAACTATTGAGCACATTTTAAGAACACTTTAACATTGTATTATTATAAAGGCTGGCAGTCCTATGATTAAGATTAAATTGAGCTATTTTATTAGTGAAACCTCGCAAAGCACTGCATCCGAAAACCTTTGCTGTTTGTAATATAGCAAACCTTTCAATCTGAAAAACAGTATTTTTGTGCATTACCTCTTAAACTTCTTGGATGCTGCAAGCTTGTCTCTATTTTAGGAGTGTACTCACTTTCGAATTTCAACAGTTTTTGTCTGAACTGCATGTTAGGATTCACAGCACATCTACAGTTTGTCATAGGCAGTACCCTTGATACCATTTGATTTCAAAGCTGCTTGCTACAAATCCTCTGCAATCAGGTTGTGCTTGTTATTAATACCTTTAATCTGACCTCAGACAGGAAATCTAGTGCAGTGTGATTTTGCCAAACAGACTGAACAGTAATCAGCAACCATATCTGATTGATTATGTTCTTTGTATGTTATTTACAGTGAGCAAGGAACATGAAACCATGCATATGCTTATGCCTGTGTGTTACTGTGCATGCAAATGCTGGAGTTGAGTCCATTTGTATTCTCACCATTATGTTCTTTCAATCAAGATCAGTTGAAAAGAAACAGCATTTTGGAGAAAAGGGACATACCACCCCTCTAATGAAATGAAATATTCACAGCTTTTATCAGATAAACATAAAACATGCTGCAACTTGCATATACTATGCAGTAAATAGTAATTCTGAGCACTGTCATACATGTTGTTTTCTTTTGCATATTTGACTGAAAGTTCAGGGGCTTCCTGGACCTTAGGAAAAATGAGTAACAATTTCTATTCTCGTTCTGGAATATGTCACTCATTACTTCACTGCTACTCATCCTTTCAGTTTAAGATCCCTTCAATTTCAGCCAGCATTACAGTTATAATTCTGAGACCCGTGTAACTAGAAGCCAGTACGGCACTACTAATTTAAGTGAATTTTCCTTCCACTGTTCCTCCCTCTTTTTTTTAATGTATAGCCAAAGGCAATCTACTATGTCTACACTCTAGTCTAGTCTCTTGGGTCCAGTGTCTACAAAATTCCTTTCCTTCGTGCAAAAAAAGCACATCACTGAGGTTCTGATAGTTCAAACAACTCACCTGCTCTGCTAAATAGCACAAATACAGCGCACACATATGTACCGAGAAAAAAAAAAAAATCAAAACCCACAAACTTTGTCAGTAGAAGTTAAATGAAATTTCATAGCATGGACTTTTCAGACAATGCTAATCTGCTGAAAATTATACAGCACAATGAACTGAAATGTTGACAAACATAACAAAAAAACACTGGAGATTCACTTTGAACTAACACATCTTAGATTACTTCCTCAAAATCCAAGAAATGCTGGTGAAAAATGAGGAGTCAGCTGAACAGCCACAAATGTTTATGAAGCAGTAACTTCATGCGGATAGACCTTATCAGTTTTGGCTTACTCTGAATCACTATCACTTGTTAATTTTGTCAAATTATTTTTCAGCTTTTACTTGGAGAAACTCTTGCTAGAGACTATTAAATTTAGAGCTACATAGTATATGAATAAAGGTTGATGAGTTCAGAGATTAGCTGTGCCCATCCTCTAACCAGAACTCTTCACTGAAGAACCAGACAGGGAAATAAAACTGCAACAATGAAGTAGCACAAAGAAAATGAATCACAGAATCAATCACAGAATTGTAGGGGTTGGAAGGGGCCTCTGGGGATCGTCTGGTCCAATTCCCCTGCCAAACCAGGGTCACCTACAGCAGGCTGCACAGGACCTCATCCAGGTGGGTTTTGAATATCTCCAGAGAAGGAGAATCCACAACCTCCCTGGGCAGCTTGTTCCAGGGCTCCGTCACCCTCAGAGGGAAGAAGTTCTTCCTCCTGTTCAGCTGGAACTTCCTCTGCTTCAGTTTGTGCCCATTGCCCCTTGTCCTGTCGCTGGGCATCACTGAAAAGAGTCTGGCCCCATCCTCCTGACACCCACCCTGCAGATATTTGTAGGCATTTATAAGGTCTCCCCTCAGCCTTCTCTTCCTCAGGCTAAACAAGCCCAGCTCCCTCAGCCTTTCCTCGTAGGAGAGATGCTCCAGTCCCCTCCTCATCCTCGTAGCCCTCCGCTGGACTCTCCCCAGTAGCTCCTCATCTTTCTTGAACTGGGGAGCCCAGAACAGGACACGGTACTCCAGATGGGGCCTCACTAGGGCAGAGTAGAGGGGAAGGAGAACCTCCCTCGACCTGCTGGCCACACTCCTCTTAATGCATCCTAGGATCCCATTGGCCTTCTTGGCAGCCAGGGCACACTGCTGGCTCATGGTCAACCTGTCATCCACCAGGACACCCAGGTCCCTCTCCAAAGAGCTGCTCTGCAGGAGGTTCGCCCCAAGCCTGTACTGGTGCATGGGGTTGTTTCTGCCCAGGTGCAGGACCCTGCACTTGCCCTTGTTGAACCTCATCAGGTTCCTCTCTGCCCAACTTTCCAGCCTGTCCAGGTCTCGCTGAATGGCAGCACAGCCTTTCAGTGTATCAGCCACTCCTTTCAGTTTTGTGTCACTAGCAAACTTTCTGAGGGTACACTCTACCTCTTCATCCAGGTCATTGATGAATACGTTGAACAGGATCGGGCCGAGTACTGACCCCTGGGGAACCCCACTAGTTCCAGGCCTCCAACTAGACTCAGCGCCACTGATGACAACCCTCTGAGTTCTGCCATTCAGCCAGTTCTCAATCCACCACACCATTCACTCACCTAGCCCACACTTCCTGAGCTTAAAAAAATAAACCATTAGTTATAAAACAAAGTGTAAGACTACACACTACAGGACTAGCTTGAGTACCAAAGATCAAAATTAGGCTGAGGAATTTCACTGTGCAGATCTGGCAGTATTTTGTCTTACCCTGACTGCATTTGGTGAATAACTAACCAGACTTCATCATTTGCAGAACAGACTAGAATGGGACAATCACGTCAGTAGAGTGGACGAAATTATCACTGATAATCAACATATCCACACCCTGAGATTAATGCAAGTAAACATGTCCCACTTGGAAAATTTATTTGAAAGCCCCTTTTCTGAAGAAGTTTTACCTGCCACATAATACCTGTCATCACTGACACTCTAAAACATCTATTAGTTATTTTTTTGGAAACAGAGTAATTTTCATCTGCTGCCTACTCATTTTGTTATATCACTTAAACATGGGTCTGTGTGTTTAGCTGCATCTGAAACGTTCACTTATACTGATCTCTAGAGGCCACCAAGTCAGGATGGGAAAAGAATTGCTCTTTTACTCTGTCATTTCCATTTATTTAACAACAGGCTTCTATCTGGTTCTTCTTGCTGTTTTATCTAACTCTAGTGGCTATTTTAGCACTTTGCATGGAAAAAAAGACATTAAAAAGTAGCACTAAAAAGAACAGAACAGCTTGGGAGAGAGGAAGAAAACTACTAATATGCATGTAAATAAGTCTTAAAAATACATGCAGCTGCAAATACTATGTACACCAATGGTACCAATAATTACACACTGCACGGCAGAAGAAGAATAGATTTCCAGGCCTGATTCATGATCATTTAATCCAGCTACATGCATACTTCAGACCATATATCCTGCAGTTAATTCCTGGCATCTACCCTACTACTTTTACTTGATCTTCACAGAATGAAGGTGTCCATTATGGAAATCAGAAACTTCAAGTTTTTTCTTTGTCTTTTTTTTATGTTGCATATAAGACTGAATTTCTTTCATCAGTTTCTGAACTACCAGGCTTATGATCACTTTTACAGTATGATCCCACATGAACCAAGTTTATCATATATTTCAGGACAAACTGTGTTTCATAAAGATGAAAAATAGACAACAATTCATGAAACATGCTAGAAGGATTATTTGACAAAAATTCAGTCAGCAATTCTGTAAATTTCTATTCAAGTGAAAACAAATCAGTGAAAAATGTCCATACAATTAATTTTTACTGCATATTTTTTCAATTAAAGCTTTCCTTGCAAACATATCACATTGGTGTTTAACTTCTTGTCAGCTAACAGCAGGTTTTCACTTATGAAAGAGCACCCTCAACTTTTAGAATTCTTTGAATTATGGAACTCGCATCATTTTCTGGTATATTTTGAAGTTAGTTCAAATGCACAGAATTGTTGAAATGGAAATGTATACACTTGTTTCTGCATGAAAAGTGATTTTTCAAATCACTAAAGCTAATATTTAGCAAAAGACTAGAGAATATCAAAACATATTCTATGTTTATGCCCTCTGAGCTTACTCTTTCTTCCCCAAATTTACTGTGATCTGTAGTATAGAAATACCTTCTGAGAAATACTGAAGGTATGTCAGTAAACTAACTGGACTATAGTGATGACTATTCAAGTTCTTTTTGCTCATAAAAAAAAAAAGTCACTCAATTTAAACTGAAAGAAAAAAAAATAATTTCAAGTGGCAGGCGAGCCAGATACAGGGCCACTCCGACCTCAAAAAAAAAAGTAGTACTTAAGCTACAGTATGCCACATGAAGAGCATAAGTAGTATAGCCTGATAGCAAACAACTGCACCTCACTTTGGAGCCCTGCTTTTTAGATAAAGGGGTCTGGTCATGACTAATATCACTTCCTAAGCATCATTTTTTCAAGTCAGTGAGAGACTCAGACAACAGTCTGGGAAAGATATGGCCTGCCAGCTGACAAAACTCAGGAAAATGCCTCAGGACAGTAGAGGGGCTTTGAATCCCATGATACACTGACTCCTCATCAACAGGCAAACAGTGCAAGGACAAAAGCAAATACATGGAATTACTTCCCTGGGCAAGGAAAAAAGTTCATTCAGAAGCGCTAGAGTGTTTGACAGGGAGGCCAAGAGTTAAGCTGTTTTGGCAAATGTTTTTCAGAGTGAAGCAGCTGTGATATAGAAATTCTAAGTCTGAACAGAACCTGATCCATGTTTCCAGGAACTCAGTCTTAGCATTTATTTCATGGTAGCCTTCTTCAGAGAAAAAAGTCAGGCAAGAAAAGACAAGGTTAGAGTATATAATCAGATTTCATATTTTTAAATTGGTTAGGCCCAATGGATGTCATCCTAAAATACTTCAGTTGCCAAGAAGTCTAGTTGTTGTAAGCTCTGAGAATCCATGGAAGACATAGGAAGTGCCACAAAACTGAAAACAAGGGAAATGAGGAGCTGATCTTCCAAAACAGAACTTGGGGAAGTCATTAAACAGCTTAATTTCAGCTCTATAAAAACTAAAAAAAAAAAACAAAAACAAAACAAAAAAATCACCAATAACAACAACAAAACAAACAAAAACCCACCACAATCGACAAACTCCTGAAGACAAAAAGCAATTATATAGCAGGCAACACTGATTTTTTTCAAAACTAAACCGAGTCAAACAAACTTAATTTTCCTCTGTGACAGGGCACAAGAGCTTCTAGATATTGGGTAAATACCAGGTTTCCTATAACTTGTCTGTTGGAGGTTTTTTGATAGCGTTTCATGTGATATCCTAAGCAAGCTTGGAAATCAGATGAAGATAAAGCTATTGCAGAGTAAGACAGAAAACAGTTGAAAATTTCCACTCAGAAAACAGTTATTAACTATTACCTGTCAAGAACACACCAGGAACGTTTCATCAAGGTCACCAAGTAATTTTGTGAATCATCTGCCTGATGGAATAAGGACTACTCTTACCAAAGATGCACCTGATACAAAGCTAGGAACTACGGTCACACTGTGTAACAGTTTTAGAACTCAGAATGAGAGTATGAAATGTTCAAAGTGGTCTCCGTAGGATATAAATATTGTTAAGCTCAAGGAACAATGTAAAGACAGGAAAAGCCAAAAGCCACTAATACAGAAAGGAGAGAAAGTGGTTAAGCAGCACATCTAAGCAGCAAGACCACAAGCTGAACGTAGGTTAACAGAGTAATGTTGCTCCATGAAAGGCAAGTATCATACTACAGCATGTGAAGAGGAGACAGGAGAGCCTTTCAATTCTATGCAGATTAATGAAGTCTGAGCTGGAGAACTTGAGCATAGCATTTAGGTGCTATGCTTAAAGAAACATGTGGACTACCTGGAAAGATTTAAGAAACTGGTACATGTTCTATGGAAAGGGGTTAAGGCAGTTTATGTCACATTGCAACAGTTAATAAGCAAAAGCATTATTCCAGGCTACATTTCTCTCAGCTTTTGCCAGAGATCAGTTCAAAGCTATTTTTAAAACAAAGAAATAAATGCATACCTCTGCAAAGAGAAAAATCATGAAAAAGCTCACCTCATTGAAGAATTTCCTGCAATCATTTCTTACTTTTATTAAGCATTGCTATTGTTTTTACTAGCTAAAATGTATGTATTTCTTATTGAAGTACAGAAGCCAGGGCACAAAACATTACTGGTCGTGCACTGAGGAGCCAGCTCAACATAGTGCCAGTTTACCAGATCAATTATTACCTTGTACCATCTACCCCTGTGCCCACTATTAATACATTTCTTTAGCTCGCAATGAAACTCCATCACTATGAAAGACAGAAATGCTGACTTCATTACTTTAAATTATTTTTAGACCTGAAAAAGAATGAATTCTTATTTTGAATAAATGCCACAGCAGAATGAAAAAGTGTTGCATATAAGCACCTCACTGCTTGCAAACCCTAATGACACCTTGCTTAACATAGCAATTGATGGCAAGGGAGCCAAGCAGCCTTGACTGGCCATGCACAGCAACACTTAGACTTACGGCTTTGTATTTTTAAATCGGCCTCTCCAGCACGATCTGATATATCAACACACAAGTCATTAAATGGTTCATTATCTCAGTAATACGATTTATTGTCTCTGTCAGGAAACACAAGAGATGATGGGTACCTTCTACTGTCCATCAGTATAACAGATTAACTGTACGGGGGAGTTCAGTTTGGTGTAGAGGTCAATGGGATGCTTCACGTGGCAATTTTTCTTCTACAAGGTTTGACCTCTTAGCAGGAAAAAAAAGTATGGACAAAGAAGAGGAGAATGTGGTGATACTGCTACACAGACAGCTTTTAAAAATAAAAAAATCATTAAGTTAAAAAATAAGAGCCATGACAGAAGAAGAGGAAGAAACAGGGCTCACAGGTACCTAGCTAGCTATTGTCACACATGTAGTCAACAGATTTGAGATAAACAGATTCTTTCTTTCTTAGGAAAGCAGGTCTTCGATGTAGCTTAAAAACGCTAATAATTCTGGTATTATCTGAACATGGTCACTTAGACATGCTTGCCCTTAGTGACCATGATTGTTTAGTCAGCATGAAGTCTGGCATAATCAGTAGTAGAAAAGGCCAAAAACTAAAAACCATGGCAATATGCTGCAGATCAAGAGTGAGCTATACTGGCAGCTTTACATGTGCAAGCTGACATTTCATGTGTCTTTTCTCTGTAGTCTAACGTGTGCTACCAGTTCCTAAGTACTTATTATAGCTACCACTTAATCAAAGAAAAGTCTTTGTGATTACCAATATGCTAATAGTTTAAAATGTCTCCTTAAGGAATTCTAATGTTTACTGTAGTATGAGTACATTAAATATATTTCTAAATAAAAACACGTACATAAAAATTAACTGATTCAAGAGAAAGAGCAATGCAACTCTACATACTAAGCACATAGAGGAAAAATCCATTATTTCAAGCATACAGAGAACAGTGCCCAGGTGGGCATAGACTAACTGCTTTACTGTGACAGAACCAAGTATCACTTTTTTTACTATGCATTCACATTTCAGATTGTCCGAAAGGTCCAGAGAGCTATAGCAATACCACTACACAGTATATTTTAGTGAAGAGGACATTTTACTAGAAGTCATTAGTCTTATCATACTCCTAAGCCTTGAAGCAAAAAGCAATTTCATATATTCACACAGATACTGTGACAGTGTGTGTGTGTGTGTGTATAGGCTTATATTAAAATTTTCATTTACGATATATGCATGCACACACACATGTATATCCTTCCTTTTGAGTGAAAAATTCTAACTCAGACACACTTGTCAAGCGCCAACAGTTATATTTAACTTCGTCAGTAGGTCTGAATAAGAATTACTAGATATATAAAAAAATATATCTGTCATCACTGTGTTATGCTGAAGAACATGCAAAATCCCTGTAAAGATAAAACATTTCGGAAAAAAAATCTCTGGCCTAAAATAATGAAAAGTAGAAAAAAAGTATATGATCATTAGTTCAGAGAAATAATGAATAGAAGCATGCGTGCATTCCTATCTCCAGTGACTCACAATATAGCAACATCTATTACACAATTAAAAAATACCACACTGATTTGGACAAAGATTGTGTCTTTAACCTTAATCACAGCAGCTCAAATTTTGTCTTCAAAATTGAAGGATTCTTATATTCCTTCCTAAGATTATAATTCCAACAAGTTTGATTTTTCAAATTTTTTTCTGGTGTCTGAAAAACAGTTACAAACAACAGCAAAAATAAAACCCCTTGTTGTATGGTACTTACAGGAAATGAGAAAGATGAGGTTTACCTAAAGATATCAGAGCAAAACCATAGTTAAGAGCCAGGATTTAGATTAATTTTGTACCCAGGATAAGCTGAAGTGTTGTACCAGAACCTCTGGCTGGAACTTTCCACACAAAATTAGATAAAGCAAGATGCAAAGGATACTTATGCAAACTATTATGACAATGATATTCCTTATATTAATTACTTCATACAGTTACAGCAGGGAGCAGATCTGTTCCTCAAAGTCAAAACGCTACTAAATTTACAGACTATGAACTTTCCACTTAAATCCAGTCTTCATCATCCCTGTAACTACAGGCCAGAGATGAAGGAATTCAGGCACAATTTTAAAAAATATTCATGTACTTATAAAAGAGGATCCAATTTTCTGAAAGTTGAAAACCCAGGCATTATCACTAATGCCAGCTGCACTTACAGTACAGATTTTAAGAAATTTGTTACATGGATTTCTAGGTACCTGCTATTGTGCACCTCTCAAGAGGTGGAGTATAAACTGTCCAGAGCAGCAGAATGGCATGCTTGAATAACTGGCAAATGCAAGTAGATTCTATGGTTTGGCTTTGAGGCTTAACGGAACTGCAGGTTTTACTGCCCAGAAAGTCTTAACAAATATCTGTTTCTACAACAGTGCTTAAAGAGATCAGAGTCTGGCTGGACCCTCTGAGAGTTTAGAAACACGTGGAGGTTCACAAACACCCACTGATTGAACTATGACATGGTGCAGTTTCAAGCACTTACTTGAAAGCACCTTGACTTAAAATAGGTAGATTTTGGCTGGCATTACCTGCAGCGAATGTGATAAAAGCTCTTTCCCGATACTGACAAATACAAGAGTAACATACTCCCTGTGGCTCCCCAAGGAAGTGAATGGCATGGAACGCTGCACATTTATGAGACAGCAGACAGACACCATTTGTACACTGTTCATTCATCATGTTGATTAATAAGAACATAACCTGACTATCAAGCTACCACTCCATTTTCTAACCAGTTAATGGAGATCTCCATTCAACATTAAAGTTCTCTAGCTAGCAAGTAACATTCTAGATTTATCACAGTTTATATCAAGAGAATTGATTTTTCTTAATTTGCTTTAGGTTTCTTAGTTGGTAGAGCACATAAATACAATACATTTGGGAGGCAGTAGAAAGATTCTTTGCCATTTCAAGTTATTGATCAGAAACAAGTATGGCTCAGAATGATTCAGTCTCAAAATCATGCATTATTTCGAATGGTTGACAAAGCTCTCTATAGAAAGAGGTAGTTCAGGAATTAAAACAGTTAAAAGAAAACAATATTTTGTTTGCTTAAATTTGTGGGGAAAAAAATACTAAACAAAAAAAGAATACCATGTTCCTAAAGTAACAGAATTAGCTGTTTATGTGGCATACACAAAGGAAAGATGGGGGAAAAAAATGAAAAATAGAAAATGCAATGTATGGGCCCAAAACTGTTTCCCTTTAATCTGGGGGATGTCACTGTCATTTGCCACTGGCAGCAGAAGGTAACAATTCCTCTGCCTTTCTGTTTGTTTGGAATAGTGGGGTTATTTGTAAACAAGAAATTCTATTCTAAAGCCACTTTCACACGCAAGTTACATCAAAGAAATCACTACATGCTACTGAAAAGTTTTGATTCTCATCAGCCCACATTTCTTATTAGGTTTGCCGGGTTTATTTTGTCACAGTTCCTGACCAGCTGTTCTGTAAGGGTGTGACACAGGAACCCATTCCATGTTTAGCCCACTGAGAGCAGGCGTCTGTTGCACTCCTACAAGTGCACGTGCACACACACGCACCCTCCCATGTTGTCCAACAGGCCAACTGGCTTGCAAAACAAAATATATCCATTTAGCTTAACAGCAATTAAGACTACAAAAGCCAAATAAAATTGTTCAACTTTTACTTCAGTAAGTACAGTCTTTCAGAGGCTGTACATGAAAGTGAACAATAATTAGTAGTTGCATGACATTCTGCCTTAATTCTGATCTTTTTTTCCCCCATATGACTTCAGCCATGTAGCACTCCAGACTAACAGCACCCCTCCTGATATTTATTCATCACTACAGCAATATGCCAGAGCACTCTGTATCATTTAAAAACCTAATGAAGCTCTACATTATTGCTAGTTAGACTATTCGCCAGACTTTACTATGAGCTTCCCTCCTTCTCTAAGACACACTACGTCTGTCTTGACTTTTTTATTCTCCTGATTTATTACACTTCCAGGGAGACTTTTTTCCCAGAAAACTAAAGCAAATACAGTCTTTCCCATGGACACACCACAGGACTTTTATAAGCTGCTTATGCAAATGACTACTTAACTGGAGATGGTTCTATGCAGGACACTAACATCAATTATAAACTGGGATGCACAGAACTAAGACGCAATAGGAAGCCTTCTGCTTCTGTTTTCATGACATGCAGTTTAAATTACACCAGTACTTCCCACTGGCCTCTAATTCAGTAGACAACTAATCTTACAGCCAAACTGTCTCATCAAAACACACATTATTGGTACCGCTACTGCTTAACCCACATTTTTCCTGGGATATTTATGCTTCAGGATTAGCTCAGTAAAGGAAATTAAATTTATCCCTTCTGCAGTTTCAAGCATATTCTTCTGTATAAAAACTTTCATCTGTGAACAAAAAAAAAAAAAAAAAAAAGGAAGGGGATTCTCACAAACTTTCTAGTTGATGTAAACAGGCACAAGCATTTTTGTTACATGAACAGATTCCTCCCATGTGCCAGCCTTCAGACACTCACTGGTCAGCAGGCAGATTGAACCTTCTTCTCTGCAGTGCTCTGGATGGGGACCAATTGCCTCATTAGCTTCTTTCTTGTGTTCAAGCATAAAGATGTGAGGAACCTTCCTTGTGCATCTATACTGTGGAAAGATCAGTTCTATTCTACAAAGTTAGGTTACCCTTGCTTTGTGAAGGTTGTTGGGTTTTTTTACCCACTTACATTGAGCGTTCCCTTGGAAAAAGGAAGTAAAGTTGTTCAGGTTTGAGGGGGTGTTTGGGGTTTTTTTTACCCCAACCCGGGGAGAATTCCCTTGTTCTTAACATAATCAGGTAACTGCTTTAACAAAGTTCAAACTTGCAAAGACTAGGCCCTCCATTCCAGCAAGCTGACTTGGCAAAGGTAACTTGTGCATGCCTTCACTGTTCTTATGCTTGAGAACAATCAAATGCCCAAGTGCCAGACTGCAACAAGTGTTCAGCATCCTGCAGGATCAAGCCTTGAATCCTTGAACATAAATAAAAGCTAGTGAGGAGCTTTCCAAGCTTTAATCACCTTGGTTCTTCAAGGTGGCATAAAAAGGGGGGGGGGGGGGGGGGGTGTTAGGTCTTGTCATATACTATACTATCTTATTCCTTGGATTTTACATCAGCTATACATTGCACTTCATATTTTTGAAAAAATACCCTGTGAAGTTTTGATTTTAAATGTCAGCACATGCTAAACAGTCCTGCACTTCCACAAAAGTGTTAATTTCAACTTTATCCCATCTCAGTAAGTGTTCCCTAAAAATTAAATGGAAGTGACAGCATCAGAATTGGTTGTAGATAATGTATTTGGAACCAGGTTACATGAATTAGTATTATGTATAATTAATACAGGTCCAAACGGAGAGATCTGCCTTTCTAGCTTCAGTTACAGAGAGAGTGACTTATGGCATATCTTTGCAAATCTGTTTTCCTACAACTGGTAAAAATTTATGTCCAAAAGCAATGAGATATAACATATTCCTCCAAAGCTGAGACATTAACTTGCTCTGGAACTAAACTGCATGAAGTAAAAAAATTAGCATAGGATTAACATTTTTTAGAAGTCCTAATATGCAAATTATTTTATTGAAATTGACAGCAGTTACGTTTGTTTCTTGACATGGTACTAGTGGTGGAGAGCCTCAGAGGGACTGATGTTCCAGCCCCAACAACTAATCAGGATTCAGATGCTTATTAGAAGTAGTAAGAATAAGTAATATGAGAATAAGTAGTCTCTTGGAAGAGATTTTTCCCTCTGTCCTCCCAGACAGAGTTTGAGCCATTTCTTTCAGACTTCTAGTATACAAGATTATCTTGCTTCAGGCAGACTCAGGAAGGAAAAAAAATAATCTTCATAAAACATCAAGTATAAGAAAAAAGAAGAAAGTCACACATAGATCAAGTTCAACATCTCCCGATTTGTTGCTATAACCTAATAAATTTTTTACATTTTCCTAAGTATGTACTTTCTTTGCCAAAATGCAAACTTTTAACTAAAACAAGAAAGGAGAACAAGTACATTCTTATTCAAAATCATGTAATATTTAAACAAGAAAAACATTTCTCAAGTTTCACATTTCGACATTTAACACTTATCTATATTGATAATCAAGTTTAATGCTGACACATATCGACTTTCACTAGTCAGGGGATTTCCTCCAATATGACTGCCTTTTCTGATCAGGATATATGGTCCTGCATATCTTTTCCATAAATACTGGCAAGTACCAAATGCACTATTCACAGAGCACCCTTCAAAAATGTTGAGAGTCCAAGGGATCCAATATTGAATTCTAGAGTGTGAGAGACCAAAAGAGTTCATGTCTGTGAGAGTCTGAAAGAGTTAATGTCTTTTAATTGATCGTTTGGTGACCTTTTCACCTTAATTTAGCCCGAGGGGATTTACAGAACCTTAGTCACACACACACACACCCCCACCCGCTACAGGTGGGACGAAACATAGCTCTGTTTTGATTTTTTTTTTTAACCCAATATACAACACTGCAATGTATAGAAATAGAAAATTAGTCAACTACACATGAAGAAAAAAAGAACAAGTTATTTGAGTTCTTTTTAATCATGTTTTAACTTCAAACCTATTGTTTTCCAGACTACTTACTAAACTGGAAACATCACAAAACAGAAGAAATTTCCAGGTGCAATCACTTGGCATATAAAACAATTTAGTGTTACTATAGCACCATATTCATGTTTCTAGACTTCTATGTTTATTTCAGCTGTGAATCTTAACACTGCATAAGTGTACTTTCACACAAATACACAGTGGTGGAGTAACATCACTGTCACAGAAGCCAACAGAGATTCAGCACTGAAAGCAGAGTTTAGCAGTGAAAAGTTCCACCTGCTAGCATGTGTCAGCCATGTATTTAGTATACATGTGCACAAACCACAGAATGCGAGACAAGTCAACCTCCTCCTGGTTTCCAAGTGCTACATGATGAAACAGCAATAATAATCAACACACTGATTACTATGCACATACACATGCTTGCAGCATATGTGCATTTAAATATACATTCTGGTGGAGCTGGACAAACAGTAATTTGAATGTTATCATCTCACATAAGAGTGATAGCTATGCTATCTTTAGAAGGAAATTGCTTAAAGCCAGTCGTGTTTGTTTACGTTTTGTCCTTCCTCAGACACAGGTTTTGTAAGCTGTTAAAGTTTATACCAGAGTGCCTTCTAGTGGTTAAGGAACTACAAACCTCAGCTTGAAATAGAAATCCTAACATTTACCAAATAATTAATCAGTAAATGAATCAACACACCAACGTATTTACGGATGTCTTACTGGAAATATTTGTTGCATGTCAGAACCCCAGTTTTCCATGTTAATGCTGTTTACAAAAATAGAAACATAATTCAGGAATGAAAAGCTATTATTTACCAAATGAATAAGCAAGAAAACAACAGATAATAAATACACTCTTCAGCTTTGCGAATGTAGTTGACGTAGATTACAGGTTCATGCCAGGTGGCAAAAATTAGCAATATCATGAGTCGATTTCATTGAACAATTCTATTAGCAGTATTTATCAGAATTACTTTTAACCATACCAGCCACACATCAAAAGTTTATGTAATAATAAACCATTTTGAAAAAAAGTCAACACAGAAGTTTATACTTGGATCTGCTTAACGGCTTCCAGCCAGCCACTTGTCACCACAACAGCTCAATATGTAACAGCCCAACACCGCACTGAGCCCAACCACACAATTTCCTTTTTTAGATCAGAAAATAAAATCTCTCCAGTGAGTTACACATATAATAATAGCCCACTCGTGTTATGTAAATAGCCATCTAGACTCCTGTTTGCTTAGGTCTTTCGGAAAAGCAAGCATGAAGTGGTGAACGGATACCATTGGCTCCTGCTCAGAAACCCAGTGCAGGGGAGCTAATCATTGGAAAGTAAATAACCATAGACCACTGTCTGATATGGTCATTTGCAACCAAGTCCAGGCTGTAATATTTTGATCAGACTACAGAACAAGACTGAGAATCAGACCAGTATAGAAAAAAAGGCCCAAAAAGTACTTTTGTAGCAACTTCCTCAGGCATATCAAGCACTATTAACCTCATAATCAGTCCTTAGGAGTTCACAAAAATAAGTATTACGAACAAACAAGTCACAACTGGAAATTCCCGAAGATATAAAACTGTCTGAAAAGGTTGAAAAGAAATGGTCAGACTGTTCAGAGATGGTTGCATTTTTCTCAGCCAATCAACCTTACCTCTAAAGTGTTTTGCAGAGACTTTGCATTAAGTTATACATGAACTGCAGGTGTAGAGCCCTTACTGCTATGTTTAATGGGCTTTCACTAATGGCAGCTGGCTTTGGAACAGCCCTCTAGCTTAAATGTTATAGGAAGAAACAAAACTACTGGTAAGGGAAAGGATGAGGGAGGCGAGGAACTGTCTGTCCAAAGGGATTTGTGGATCTTCACCTAAGCTCTGGGCTTGTGCACCAGCACTATACTGCACTGAAGTCACTTCTTCAAATACCTTCTTCTTTTCCAGAAATGTAACAGGCCAGCGCACAGAAGCTACTCGGAAACTGCCATATCCAAGGACAATCAAAAGAGTTTATGCACCAAACTGACACTAAATTCATTTGAATGTTTCATAAGCATTTCACAAAAGATGCTTAATGGTCACAGAAAATCTGTGGAGAGGGCTCCATTCAAACTCAGGTTACATTAGCAAAAGTTAAGAAAGACTCAAAGACAATTGCAAATTCATTTCTATAGACAACAGATTAACAAACCATACTTTCCAAAATCACGTCTATGACTAGTGAATACACACATCACTGATCTAAGCCCAAAACTAAATGCTGCTGCTCTCATCATCCCCAGTGAAGACTTCTCAATTAGGACAGCTTTATGCCAGAGAATTTCTTTCTCGCATAATTCTGTGATTAACTTACTTACATTTGTGAGAAAACATGACAAAAACCTCTAGCAATTTAGGGATTTGTGCATGTAGCTAAGAACTGATCATTATAAACATCAGCCGAAGCACTAGTCCTACTAGTACGTGTTATAAAGGCTAAGAGCCAGTTGTATTTACTAGAGCCAAATTTATTTAAGCAAGCAAATAAGCAGGCAGAAACAGTGCTGGGCAGCCGGGGAGTCGCCTGCTCTACCAACGGCGCGCACCGCCCAGTCCCCTTCCCCAGTTTATATATGGTCTGCTAATACATATTCATCTGCTAATACATATTCATACAGAAAGTTCTAGACTTTGCCATAGGTTCTCCCGGTCCCTAATACATACTCATAGAGAAAGTTCTAGACTTTGCCATGGGTTCTCCCTGTTCCTAATACATATTCATAGAGAAGGTTCCAGACGGTCTACGTAGCCCAACCTGGTATCTTTCCGCGGCTGTGCGTACTTGTTGCTAGGGGTCGTCCTGCTCCCTCCAGTGGTCACGAGGACGAAGGTCGCAGTCCTCCTCCGCACCGCGGACCAGCCTCCCCCCCCCCAGCCATGCCAGCCCAGCACGAAGCAGGGAAGCTGCGGCACCCCGCCGAGCAAACAAGTCCAAAACTTCCCCGCCCCAAGGTTCTATGATTTAACAACGTTTATGAAGTGGTTTTTGCAATCGTTGCACAACAGTAGTAAAGCTAACACCAAAGGAAAGGGAGGGGGCTCTTCCTCTTTCTCCATCTGCCGGTTTGAGAACAAATTTTATATGTATACATTTATTACAGCGTGCACTCGGGTGACCAGTAAGCAGACAGAAAAACAGGAGTTTTCCCTTTCCGACCGCCCCCAGCGCTCCCCCCGCCAGGCCGCCTGCCCCTCATGGCAGAAAGCCCCTTCGGCCGCCGGAGCTACTGGACGCCTCATGGCACCCCCAGCCACGTACCTGGGGCAGCCCCGGGCTGGCGGACCAGCTCCCGGCCGGGAAGCCCGCTCAGGCCAGAGGCCGGGAACCTTCTGGAAGGCGGGGGCTCCACGTGGCTCCGACAGCCCCGCACGCGCCCCCACCCCACTTTGAACGCCTCGCTGCTCGCGCCTAACTGCCCACCGCGCGACTGCCTCCGCATGGCCCGGTGGCGGGCGGGGGACCGCAGCGCAGCAGGCAGGCGCCTGCTGTTTGTTACCGCTCCGCAATGTCAGGTGAGCCTGCCTTAGCGCAAAGCCGCAGTTTCTGCCGCGCGAGCACCCCCGCGGCTGCGTTCTCTCCAGTCTGCTCCGTTCCTCAGGCCCGCGGGCTCCCCCGCAGCAGCCTGTGCACTGCTGGCTGTCCGTCCCCGCCAGGCAGGGAAGCGATGCCAGCGTGAGCTTTCCATACCAGCGCCTGAGCCAGCGCTCTGGTAACAGAAGAATAATTCTCTAACCCAGTTTCAGTTTCTCCTTTTTCTCTCCATGTATTTGCAATATATATAGTGATATGTATTTCTTGTGTCAGGGAACAGAGCTAATGTTCATCACAGGTGTAAAAGCAGTTCTTCATCAGTGAGCTGTACAGCACACAGTTGCTAAGACAGGTTTCTTACAGCTTCCTGGTGAAAGAGGGAAGGGCGGGAGGTGTCCTTCATAAAACCAGTCATTATGAACTCCGGTACTCCCACCTCTTTGCTGGTGCCATATAATCCAACGAGACACACGAGCTGTTTGTAGCAACTTCCTATCTGTGAGACAGGAGAACATAATTTACGACATTTAGCAGATTAGCGAGGAGAACAGGTAATTGATGTTTCCAAAATATTTTGTAATTAAAACAGGAGTATTAAAATTTTTTTCTCCTTTTCCTGCCTTCAGCTTTACCAGAAATTTCTCCTTCTATGTGCTGGTTATGATTTTTAGCTTTTCCAGGAGGTTCTCTGATAAACTCAGAAATTTGTCTTCTATAACCTTGCTAATCCCCTTGTGAACTCCTACTCTTTAATCTAGAAACTACTGTAGTGGATCCATTCTGCTCTACAAATGAGTTGTGGCGTAAAGCCCTGGACTTGGGGGTACCTCGACGACTCCTGCACGGTGTCCCTACAGAAGATCTCCGTGCACTGGTCCAATCCTTAACCAGAAAAAGAGGAAAGAATGAACATCCAGCAATACCTAGAAGGACTGGGCCAAATCTCCTTCCATGAACTGTCACCATGGTCCTCAGGAGTTTGCTCCCAGGTCCTGCTGAGTAACGGGGGGATGGGCAGAACCGGGCATTTTAGCCAGTCTCAAGGGAGAGGCTCCATTTGGGTGCCAAGCGATTATCCAACAGCTGGATGCTTTAGGAGTATTACACCAGGAGATCTGCCTGGGCTCCCAATTCACCGTAACAGCATTTGCAAAGAGTTCACAGCTCTGCCCTGAGGAGGGCACCAAAAGCCATCTCCGCTTGCAGTGCCATGGAGGAAAGAGAGCGTCCTGCCCTGCCTGGGAAAGGGAACGGCATCATCCCGATCCCAGCAGCTCCTGAGGGCAAAGGTGCTCCTCTGGCAAATCTGGGGAAATCCCCCTGGCCTCTCACTTGTCCCTGCCCCAGACTCTTCTCGGGATCCTACAGGCTTCATACAGAAGAGCAGATTCAGGGCCTACAGAAGTGAAGACGGCACCAGGCTGCAGTGAAGTGATGGAGGTGACACCGAAGACCTCCACTGAGGCCCTTTACCACAACGGACCTAAAATAGGTGAAGAGCTTAGGGTTATTACCTGTCCCATGTCTCTTCTCAACACCTTCCTCCTCCTCTTCGCCACATTCGGATTTAGAGTCCACCTTGTTGGACTGGCTTTCATCAAAAATGGAGGAGGGAACGACTAAGCTATGGGAGGAGATGGTGTGAACGATCCCAGCCGAATGCTTTCCTCCTTGATCTGACAGAGACTGGACATCTTCAGAGTTTGCTGAGGAGGAAGCACACAGGGAGGGAAGAAGAGGGTGAACACAGCCAAACAACCTGCTCTTTGCCATTTGCCACCTTGCACGGCCACACGCAAAAGACGGATAATTTCCCAAGGAGGGAGACTCCAAGGCACCGAGAAGCCTGTTGAGGCTGTCTCTGCCCTCAGGGCAATTTTGAGCTTGCGCTTTTCTTGCTAGGAAGGAGCAAATATAAAATAGCTAGTGACAGTAGACCTGGTCCTACTGGCTGAAGAACCAACACAGCTGGTGCCTCTTGGAGACAAGCGCTGATAGCACAGTCCCAGGGCGCAGCCAGCTTTGCAAACCTGGCAGGGCTGGGGCTGTGAGCAACAAATCCCCCAGCAATGACCTGCAGCTCCATCGCTACTCGCTTGTTTTGACGATGACTCCGCCACCGTTTGGCCCATACCTTAACACCACTTCCCGCAGGCCCTGCTGGAGCCGGTTGAGCTGGGGGTGGGAGATGAAAGGGCAGAGACTCTTCGCAGCTCCGTTAACACAAACCAGTGCTCGACCTGCTGAATCCAGTCCAGCTGCTGGAAACGGAGGGCGGACAGACGGACTTAAACCATGCCTAGGGAGCTGCCAAGATGAGACCCGGGCCAGAACGTGCTCCTGTGCCCAAAGGATGTGGCTGCGCGTGTTGGAGAAACTCAAACGCAACCCAGCCGTACGCTGCAATGCAGGGAGGGAGCCGGGGAGCTGCGGGGCCGCCAGCCTGAGTCTTCCCATCACGCTGACCCAGGAGGAGCTGCCGTTCCCGCATCGCAACCTGCACGAGCCAAAAAACCCCCCCGGCACCTACGTACCTTGCGCAGGGCGATGGAGCAGGCAGCCAGGCCAATGAGCCCACCTTTCCAGCTGTGGGGGTGCTAGGAGAACACGAACTCCTGCAACAGGATCTGGATCACATGCTTGATTTGAGACGTGTTGTTCTGAGCCACAAACTTCTGGGGAGAGAAGAGGAAAGCACACAGGGGGCTTTAGGGTCTGCCCGACACGAATGCTCAGGAGCTCAGCTCCCTACAGCTGCCCGAAACAGGGACTTTCAGTCACAACAAACACCAGAGAAAGTGGTACCAAAACAGGGAATGCTGAAGTGAAACCAGAGCTCTCCCCTCCTCCCCGCTCACGTCCAACAGCGGCTCACTGCCAGCCTGCAGCCTCCTACACCAGTCACGAACTCCCAGCCCTGGATGGGCTCTGAAGGGCCACCTCGCCACGGCTGCATCCTGGCAGAGATGTCACCGTGCCTTCGAGCACCCTCTCCAATGGGCCGGGTTATGAGAGTCGTTCGCCCCCGGCGAGGCACAGAGAACCACTCGGCTGGTGCCTCGATGGGGAACTGCTGCCCACCAGACACCTTGCAGCCACCCAGTTCAGCTGTTACGCTGCTTCATCACGATAGGATGAGAGAAAATGGCCTCAAGCTGTGTCAGGGGAGGTTTAGATTGGATATCAGGAAAAATTTCTTTACTGAAAGAGTGGTCGGGCGTCGGCACAGGCTGCCCAGGGCAGTGGGGGAGTCCCCGACCCTGGAGCAGTTCAAAAGATGTGTGGATGTGGCACTTCGGGATGTGGTGGGGTTGAGGTGATGGTCGGACTTGATGATCTTAGAGGTGTTTTCTAACCTTCATGATTCTATGATTTATTTAAATACACTACTAACCAGTGCAAGGCTTAACCAAAAAGCCAGCAAAGCTTCCGCACACCAGACCTGCTCCTCCCCCACAACCCCTTGTTACCCGGCCACGCTTTAACGAAGAGGCCCGTAACCGCACTCCAGCCCACGCGATCACTCCCAAGGCCCCGGGTCGCCCAACCACCCTCCAGGCCCTGCTCTCCCTGTGGCAGAGCCAGCTCTGCAGGCAGCTGTGCAGGGAGCCCCACACATCTGGCATTGGTGGTTCAGTGGTAGAATTCTCGCCTGCCACGCGGGAGGCCCGGGTTCGATTCCCGGCCAATGCAATGCTGTTTTTCCTTTTTTCTTCGACTTCTATCTGTAACCTGGGACCACGCATGTCAAAATCTCAGCCTATATAAGGATCTTTACTTTAATCTTCAATGAACATGTAGAAGCCTCCACTGCCTAACTCCATTTGGGGGATTTTTTGGCCCTATATCGAATCTCATGCTGCCCTCTCCGAGACAGGCACCACTGGGCAATCACCCACTCTATAATCCAGGAAAATCATTATGGAAGATGTTTATGAACTTTTTCCCCT
This sequence comes from Opisthocomus hoazin, assembly GCF_030867145.1. Lineage (NCBI taxonomy): Eukaryota > Metazoa > Chordata > Aves > Opisthocomiformes > Opisthocomidae > Opisthocomus > Opisthocomus hoazin. The sequence goes on from NC_134425.1 coordinate 15,126,473, forward strand.
CGAAACGATTGACAGCAGCTCTGTTCTCACCCTGCTCTGAGCAGAGCAGCTGCCTCCTTTCTCCCTGGGGATATCACACAGCCCACCCCCCCCCTGAAGCCAAGTTCTCCAGCAGCTACAGCCCGACCTGCTCTCACAAACGGCTGGTTTAGGGGAAGTGGCTCCGGCTCCCAGTCCCACCCCAGCAGCAGGCTCCGGCAGGAGGAACGCACCAAGCTTGAGCAGCGGGGACTACCGGGGCGATCCTTTCATTGCCTAGATTTAATGAACAGAGCTTTGTCTAAACAGGAATAACTTAACAGACTTGCTTCAAGAGTTGAAAGGGCTCCAGATTTAACTAATGAGGCTAAAAGCAACACACAGCATCAGAGAGTCTACAGGCAGCAGGAGCCACTCCCAAGTTAGAGGCCAGAGGACGAGGAGGTACCGGAGCTGAGAGGCTGTTGGTACCATTCTGCAATGGGTTTGAGCCGCTCTAAATCCATGCATCTGCAGAGAGGGCTGGCCCTTGCCTTCCTCCTCAAACCCTCCCCCAAACTGAGTTTCCAGCTCCAGCAGTTGAACTGGCTAAGCCCAAATCAGACTTTGGTTGGCACAAGCCAAGCATGAAACCGTCATCCTGGGTCAGAATCAGCTGGAGCAGAGCATCCCCCTGCACAGCAGCGAAGGGGCAGCTACTGAAGCATCCCCGTGGCCAGAGCTGCGAGGACAGCACAGCGCGCCCACCCCAACCCACCCTTAGGAAACCACTCCCATGAATAAGAGTAAAAACGAGCAAAAGATCAACACATTGGAACCGAAGAAGGGCCTGGATGCATGGCCTTTGTACCCCAGCGAACACCCACCCCACCCCAAGAGCAGTTTTTCTCTGCCACCCAGGTGCACCCTCCACATCCGAGGCGCGTGGTTCCCACCCCGCGCCCCTTGCCAAAGCCTGGGCAGAGCAGCTCCGTCCCTGCGTTACCAGCTGCTCCCCTCAAAGGCTCACCACAGCCGCGTCTCCCACCCGGAACTCGCCCTCCGGCTTGGACCGCCGCTCCCAGCCCCACGCTGGGCTGTCCCGAGGGGATGCTTCGGGTCTGCTCCAGGAGCTGAGCCCTCTGGTAGCACCCAGGGAGGACATAGTCCTTCCCCAGCAAAGCCATGGACTGGAGGAGCAGAGAGCACCCAGCCCAACACAGTGAGAGTGAGAAGAGACACAGGGAACGTGTGTGGGGAATGCTAGAGAGGGCACGGCCATGGTTGTGGGCACCTGGAGCACTCGGCCTGAGATGTCAGAGCAGCAGCGATTCCGGATGGAGCCCGGGCAACACCCCAGGGCAACAGCAGACGCTTTGCACCTCGGCAGCTGGGACGGAGCAGGGCAGAGACCTGGGACGGCACCGCGAGGTGACGAACCATGGCTGACCGGAGATGGGTGCGGACAACAGGCATGGATGACGGGCATGGCCACCCCAGCGCCGGCCTGCTGCCCTGGGGACCCCTCGCATCCCACGGACAAAGTGCCAGCACCTCCGCGAGCAGCGCCGAGGAGCGGGTGCTGCGTTCCCGGTCCGATTCTGAAGCTCTGCTGCTGGTGCAGGGCTCACCGGGGACCCAGCCACCTGCATGGGGTTCACTGGGGACCTGGGTCTCTGAAGGGGGCTCACCGGGGATCCAGCCATCTCCACGGGGTTCATGGGGACCCGGCCACCTGCATGGGATCCTCTGGGGACCTGGGTCTCTGCAGGGGGCTCACCTGGGACCCGGCCATCTCCACGGGGCTCACGGGGGACCCAGCCATCTGCATGGGGTTCACCGGGGACCCGGCTCCCGGGCTCGCAGCCCAACTCCAGCGACCGGCGGCACCGTGGCGGGAGGCAGGGCGCGGAGCTGCCCCCCGCCCCGGGCTCTGTCCCCGGGCAGGGTCACTGTGCCACCGGCGCGGGGTGACCCCTCGCCCCCCCCCCCCCGACCTCTCAGGGCCGGGCCAGCCTGCCCGCCCTCGGCCCCGGGGCAGCCCCCCGCGCCCCCCCCCCGGTTCCCGGCAGCCCCCGCCGCTCACTTCTCGATCTCGAGGGCCGCCACCTTCCTCTTCTCTCAGAGCTTGTCGGTCAGCGCCCGCACCGCGCCCGGCGCCAGCTCCCGCTCCGCCTTCATGACCCTGCCGAGCCCGCTCCCGCCGCCACCGCCGCCCACGTGACGCCCGCCCACGTGACGCCGACCCCGCCCCGCCGCCAGGGGCGCCCTTCCCCACCAGACAGCAGCTCCTCCTTTACCTTTAATTAACGCTCCGTTAATTAACAAACTCCCGCGGGGAGGGGAACGGGTCACTTGTGAGGGGGGAGGCCGCGGAGGTAGTAGACCCAGGAGACGCCCGCCCCCCCGGGGTAGGAGACCACCATCTTGCTGGTGACGGGGGCCGGGCCGCCTGCAAAGGAGACGGCGATGGAGGCCGTCTTCTTGGCACGCAAGGTCTCGGGGGCCCTGACGGTGAAGGCCGGGTGCTCCGCCGTGCACTGGAAAGCCGTGGGCTGGAGGAAGACGTTTTTGAAGGGGATGGAGGCGGTGCCGCCGGCCTTGATGGTGAAGGGGCCCTGGGGCTCGGGCGGGAGGGCTCGGCCGAAGAGGGGGATGCTGTACTCCCCCCCGAGCAGGGAGGAGAGCCGCAGCACGGCCCTGGCTTCGCCCAGCTGGCAGGGCTCGTAGGTCACGTCCAGGCTCACTTCCGAGCCCCCCGGGCTGGCGGGGGCCGTGGCAATGCTCTTCTCTGTCTGGAAGTCAGTGCAGTCGGTCTGCGCAGGGGAGAGAAGGGACCGCGGGGCGGTAGGGAGGGGGTGTCACACCAACAGGCCCCTGCCATCGCGCTGGCTGGGGTCCCCTTCCCTCGCCTGGTGCTGCACCCGTCCCACCCACACCATACCCCCGGTGAACGGCCATGGGGACTGCCCAGATGCGCCCAGCAGGTACAACCACGTACCCAGACCCCACGAGATCCCGCTGCCAGACCCTCCAGAGCTCTAAGGTGGACGTCCAGGCACCGTGGACCCTGCAAAAGCAGCTCCAACGAGGGCAGCAGGGACCATCTGCAAGCGCAGACGTCCCGGCTGGGGACAAGCCCAGCGCTGGTGGGAAGAGCCCCAGGCTCATGCGGCCACACTGGCTGTGCCAGGCCAAGCTCGAGGGGCAGGATCCCTCAACCGAGGGAGCTGAGGCCACCCAGACCAGCTGGCTCCCAGCAAAGAGCCCAGGGCAGGCTGGGCTCACCTGGAGAAGGTACTCGGTCTTCTGCCGGGCATAATTCACGATTTTGGTGGTGATGGTCTGACTAGAGCCCAGCGTGGTGCAGAAGTAGAGGGGCTTCTCCGGCTTGCTAACGGTGGCTTTCAGGTGCAGGTTGTAGTAGCAAGAGCCCAAGTCGCTGCTCTGGAGCACCAGGCGCCCGACGCTCTCACCCACTTTCAGCGGCTGGTACTCAAAGACAAGGTTGGCCTGGGAGGAATGAAGGGAAAAGCTACTAGGTCAGGCAGAGGGGGGGAGGCAGGGTGTGGGACAGGGGAAATCAGTCCCTGGTGTGCTTGTGGCGTGCTGGAAAGGCAGCCCAGCACCCTCCCTCACTCCAGCTCCCTCCCTCTGGGGCAGAGCCCTGCTACACCTGGGGAACCATCCCCCAACAGCCAAGAGCCCTCCAGCACGATCCCACCCTAAAATGCCCCTATACTCCACCACCTCCTATCAATCCAGGCTGCAAACCCCCCGGCCAGTCGGGCGAGGCATGTCCTGCATCCACCCTGAGCCAAAAACACCCATGAGAAACGAGAAGCATGTGGCACAGGGACCTGCCATGGGCATATCCAAGGAGCAGCACGGCAGACTGCCCTGGGCATATTCTCACTGCTTCCCCTCCAGATTATTAGCAGGGGGGAGTGATCACCCTTGGAAAGAAGCCCCAGATGGCTCGCGTCAGGCAGCACCCTTCGAGAGCACCCACGCCCAGAAAGGCTGCGGAGAGGGAGAGGAGAGCGTGCTGGACGACCTTCGCTCCTACCTCCGACTGTGCAGGAACAGTGAAATGCGGGGGAACGCTGACATCGGGCACTTTGCAATCTATGGCAAACGTCACCGGGGCAGGCAGAGGGTTGTCCACCTTGACGGTGGAGGACACTCTCTGCCGAACAGCGGTGGTCATTTCAATGGTGCTGAGGGGTCCCGAAGCAGTGGCCTTGAAAGTCACCATGTAGTACAAGTACTCCTCGGTCACCTCATTAAGGAAAGTCACCTGAATTGAAGGAAAAGGGAAACGCTGGTCATTCTGCACATAAAAATATACCAGCTGTGCTAAGCCAGCCCAAAGAGCCCCCCAGGCTCAGTGTCCGATGTCCCAGAACGGCTGTAAGCTGCCACCTCGGAAGAGCGCAAGGCTGGGGAAAGCACAGGGTATTTCCACTTCGCAGTCTTCTGCTTGCCCATTGCTCGCAGCTCACCAATGTCCTGATCCACCCATGCTTAGCAGCTCCCAGCGGGACCCTCACAGAGAGACTGACACGTCAGGGGGGGGTGCGGAGAGGTGCCCGCTGCTCAGCACCCACTGAGGACACTGATGTTCCCACCAGTGGGCATGCGGAGGTGTAACAACAGGCATGTAGCTTCTCAGCGAGCCAACAGCTCCTCAAAGGGCCCCACAGCCCGGTGTCCACACTTACCATTGTGTTGAAGACTCCTTCCTTGTAGGAGAGGAAGGTGAGCTTGTAGTCCTTCTTGGCAGAGCCTGGCACGTCAATGTATTCCAGCCCCTGTAGCACAGAACTCTTTTCCAGGTTTTCTGGTTTGAGTATGTCCACTATCACCAGGAACCTGTGAGTGAGAAGGATGCAGAGAAGGTCAACGGGCCGGACTCCCACAGGATACTCGTGGTGTGGGGGTACAACACAGCCCCTCTCCTCCTCAGTGCCTCAGGCAGAGGCAGCCAGCTCCCACCCACCTTGGAGGAAAGCCCTCCAGGATGGGTCTGCACGTGCAGAACGTGGGTAGCATGGCCCCAGAAACGACCAAGGAGGGTGAAAAGCTCACAGGAAGGAGCTTCCAGGCAGTGGGAAGCCCTTCCTTGCGCTGCTGCAGGGATTGCTGATGAGACGAGACTTCCAGGGCCAGACTCACCTCTGTGGTCTGTTCAGCCAGTTGGAGACAGGGATGAGCTCAGTGTAGGAAGTCCTACATGGGACCTGCCGGAAAATGGTCCCTGAACACTTTGGGGCCTCAGCAGTCCCTTGCAGGAGGTAGTACAAGCCTGTCCCATCTGGCAATGGGAAGAAGATAGAGCCCTAGAAATAAAAAAGAGGGTAAGTGAGCTCTCCTGCTTACTTATAACACCAACTGCTCGCTTTCAAGCACACCCACACAGTCCCACATCTCAGGCCATCACTGGAGCAGCTCTGAGCAAGTCCATCTGGCAGAGTTGCGGCTGCAGCCCCGCGTCCTGCACAGATGGAGATGGCAATGTCGTACCTGCTCGGTCTGGCACAGCCGCAGCACACAGAGGCAGCACATCTGGGCAAAGCAAGGGAACACCAGCCCTGGGGCAGAGCTGGTCTGCCCACCCGAACACACCTTCGCAGGCACATCAGCTGCCAGCCCCGTGCTCGTGCGGGGACAGCCGTGGTAAGGGGGTGGTAGGCCCCGCTAAGCAAGACCGCCCCGACGTTGCTGCCAAGAGAGCAGCCTGTAAGGTAGCACAGCAAGACCCCACCAGCCAGGGCGAGCCATGAACAGTTCATATCCAGTACTCCTTCCATAGAATCATAGAATCATTGAGGTTGGAAAACACCTCTAAGATCATCAAGTCCAACCATCCACCCAACCCCACCATGCCTGCTAAACCGTGTCCCCAGGTGCCACATCCACACGTTTTCTGAACCCCTCCAGGGATGGGGACTCCACCACTGCCCTGGGCAGCCTGGTCCAGTGCCTGACCATTCCTTCAGTAAAGAAATTCTTCCTCATCTCCAATCTAAAACTCCCCTGACACAACTTGAGGCCATTGCCTCTTGTCCTATCGCTAGCTAGTTGGGAGAAGAGACCAACCCCTGCCTCACTACACCCTCCTTTCAGGTAGTTGTAGAGAGCAATAATGTCCACTTGCGAGTGTCAGTGGGTCACAGCCACCCGCCCCGTGCGTGTCCTCTGCCTCCAGAGCAGCTGAAGCTGCAGGACTCTTCATGCAGGGCCATACATTAAAGACATATTGAGCATTTGCCACCCTGCAGGGCACAGATCTGCTGAGCACCCTGGAGACGGAGCCCAGAAGTCTCTAGCCACCACCCTTGCCCTGGCCTAAATTCCAGCTTAGTCTAAGGTTAGCTGGAGCAGGAGAAGGGGCAGGTGTCTGACACCAACCTCCAGCACCCCAGAGCCTTTCGGAATTGACCCCTCAGCTTAAGAGCTTATCCCTGATGTGTCTCGGAAATAGTGCCTATGAAAACCGAGGGGCCAGTCACGCCCCGTCCGCGACCCGCAGGAAGGGCTCTTTCCAAAGCCCCCACGCTACCAAAGGTGATGTCGAGAGAGAGGTCCCTGTCGTGTCCCACCTGACTGCTCACGGCAAGGCGTGCAGTTTCGACCCTCCTGCTCCCCGCGTGCTGCAAAAGGACCCCAGCGGGGCACTGCTGCCAGAAGCGGTCGTGCCTGGGGCTGGGGGGGTGCCCAGCAGCCCACAGGGCTGAGCAATAGGGTCTCAGAGCCCCCCTGGGCTGCGCAAGTGGGGGCCAGGAGCTGCATGGAACAAAGTGCACTTCCTGGACCTGCCGACAGCCTGGCTTTTTCGGTTAGCTGCTCCAACATGTTTAGCAGTCAGCCCAGACTTCCCACCTGAACTTCCCTTACACCTGGCCTCTAGTCACCAAGAAACACAGCTTCCCACATAGGATCACAGGATAATTTCAGTTCGCAGGGGACCCCTGAGGGTCATCTTGTCCAAGCTCCTACTCAAAGCAGGGTGAGCTATGAGGATCATGCTATCCGGGTCGGCATACTGGTGCAGCTCACATACCTGATGCTTCTTGTTCTCAGAGCTCATGGTAAGGGGTTTGTAAGTGATCTTGTAGGGCTTGTTTTGTTGATTAGCCTCTAGATGGAAAAATTCAGGCCCTTTCCAGTGCTCCCCCTCAATGACAGGCTGCACAGTCCAGGCTTCGTTGCTTGGGTTGGACAGGAGGATGGTCTGGCTGTGCTTCTCGCGCACATCACAGGTAAAAATCAGCGTCTGCAACAGAGGAGCACAGAGGCTGCTTGGTCCTACCCAGGCACCCTTCCCACTCTTGCGGACTGGGACTAGCTCCACGCCAGGCCCTGGAGCACAAGGCGCAGCTTTTCCTTGCCATACGCGAAATTTCCATTTGAACCATGGCTTTTGGAACAAATAGAGTTGTTCTTAGAGGAGGGAGAGGAACAAGTCTTTTGCACACCAGGTGAAGGGGGCTGCCACCTCCCAAGGAGGTAAGAAAGAAAATGGCAAGTCCTGGAAGGAAATCTCTCTTGTGCAAGGACGAGACCTGCAGCCACACAGCCCCTCCGTGGGCAGGCTGAAGAGTAGCTCCGGGCTCTGTCTCAGGAGCACGAGCCAACACCTTCCAGCTGCACCCTCCTGCAAAGCCTGTGAGGGCCCGGGGTCCTGCACGCTGCATCCCTGTGCCCCAGGAGCTAGATGCAGACGCCTTGCCCACTCCCAGTGCCGAACGCCCTGCCCTGCCCCGCCGGGGAGGAGGAGTGTGGCTGCGGGTGCCATACTGGGTGGCTCTGCAGGGAGGCTCTCGGAAGAGCCCTGCGGGAGAGATACGGTGCAAATGGTGGGGTAAGGGGGAAACCCATCCCGTATCCGCTCCGGTTACCTCTTTGGTCACGGGGGTCTCCATGCAGCACCCTGCCAGGGTAAGCCGGAGCGCCTCACTGCCCTGGATGAAGCACTGCAGGCCTTCATACTGGATAGCACGGCTCAGCTTAGAGGGGTGGAAGGTCACAACGAAGGAGATATCCATTCCTGGGGAGATGTAACCTTCCATAGGGCTGATGGAGAAATCTGGCTTGAAGCTCTCAATGTCCCACTTAAACCTTCCCATGGAAAGTACAAGGACAGAAAGGATGGATTAGCAACTGGGAGGCTGCAAACGCAGTGTGCTCTTCCTAATCCTCTTGTGGGCTGTTCCACAGGACCTCAGACACGATGCTGGGCCACCTGGCAATAAGGCTTCTGGCTGGGCAGGACTTGCCCATCCGTAAACAATCCTTTGGGTGTATCCCTTGCTAACGTCCAGGGCCTGACTGCACAGCTCTCTGGTGGGATGAAAAAGCAGAGGGGAACTATGTGGGCAAGCTACAACTCCATCCAACCCTCACCCGCGCTCCCAGCCCTTAGAGAGGACAGGGATTTGCATTACTTGACTCCTATGTCGCCCATGTTCTGCATGACGATGCGCTGGGATGTGTAGCTCTGCCGCATCACCGCTCCAAAGCTGAGGTGTTCTTGGTCCAAGATCACACAGATGCCCTGGCAGGAGCCCCGCACCATGAAGAGGGAGTGCACCAGGCCATTGCACTCCAACATCACTTCTTCAGTGAACGGCTGAATGCGGCGTTTTGGGGAGAAGGTCACCTCCACTTTACAGGTGTCTCCCTTGGGCTTCAGATTTAGTTCGTTGGTTGGGTTCAAGCAGAGAACCTGCCCAAAGAAATGAGTGGAGACTACTTCATCTGGCAACCGAACTGTGAATCCTCCATCGCTAGAGTCAGAGCAGAGTCTTCCAATTCCTGCTCTGCCCCCACCAACATTGCCCCAATCCCACTCACTCCCTCGTATGCATTCCTAGGTACCAAAGGCCTTCTCCTGTGACGTGTCCATCTGGCCACAGCAAGCTGAACTATGTCTTCTAAAGTAATTTCATGCCAGCTCCAAGCCGTAACTCTTAAAGATTAATTTATCTCCCTTGCCTTTCCAGATGTAAAATACACGGCCACATCCTAATGCATGTGTCTAAAACGGGTTAGAGGAATTGTACCTTCTTCTCACTTCTGGCTACGAGGGGAGTCCTGACACCTCGCTCAGACGAGGCATTCGCACTGTCAGTGTCTGCTGGCAGAGGAGTCCCCGCAGGGAGGACAGGACAGCATCCAGGCAGCCAGGACAGCACACAATTGTCATGAGCTACTCGCTCCTGCCCAGAGCAGCTGATAGCTACCTGCAGGCACACCAAACCGCTCTCCAATGAACCAAGGGGCCTTACCCCAGCTTCTTGCAGCTCTGGCACAGTGGACATGAGACTGAGCTTAAAAGTGAGAGGGGCAGCACTGTTGTTTGCTATGATGACAATCTTCTTCACCGTTTGTCCGATGGAGAGGGCTCCCAGCTTCACCACCTTTCCTTGTGGTTCCACAACATCAACCTGAGACAGGAGGGATTAGTAAAAAGTGAAAGAAAAGAACAACACATGGTGCTGGGGAAGAGATGAGGAAAACAAGAGAGAAAGCCACACTGGCTGCCTCCCACCTGGGTTTTAGGATCTGGATTTCATCTCACCTTCACTTCCATGCCCCGTCCTCGGACCTCAACAGTCTGCTGGCAGAGTCCGTTGATTTCAAAAGGGATGAGCTCACGGTAAGATGCAGCCTCTCGGGGATAGAAGGTGATGGGCACCTCCACTGTCCCTCCTGGGGCTAGGACGTGGCCTGGGAAGTCCACCTCCAGGTGCACGGTGCTGGCGAACAAGCAGTTCAAACTGGCAGAAAGCACAGCGAAGAGGTGCAGAGGCGTCACCAGGCTGTGAGTGCTCAGATGACAATGTCGGGGCTACCTGAAGCTCCCCTGGCTCCTCTCCCTGCATCCGCAGGATTTCACCCACCGGGGTCAGGAGGGCACGGAGCAGGCACGTGCTAAGCAAGTGCCGAAGGAGCATGTGGAGAAGGCCTACCTCACATCTTTGTCTGCCTTGTTTGTGATGATGAGGGTCTGCCGGGCAGGTGGCATGCCAGCGCGGTAGATGAAGCAGGCTCCAAAGTTGAGTCTGGTGGTAGAGAAGTGGACCATGGGCACTACCACAGTGGCCAGGAACACGCAGGTAAACGTGGGACCCTTGCTGATCTGGTGGGGTGAAAGACAGCATTAGCCAGCTGAAGAGATGCAAATTACAACCGCAAACTCCCGAGGCAGCTGAGGAAGAGGATGGGGTACAGCTGGCTGCAGCGACAATAAGGAAAAGCAAGCACCAAAGCACCCCAGCATGGAAATAAAAGGTGGAAGCCTTGGTCTGAGAGGGAGAGGGCTTTTGGAAAGTCACAGCCCTGCTCTGCACAGCCGTCTGTAGAGCAGTGCAGCCACACGCTGGCAGGACCCTTCTGAGCTGTGGGACCCAACTCCGCAGAGACCTGGCAAGGAGAGACAGCACGCACAGCTGGGACTCCCCCAAACTAGGGGCAGAGAAGGCCTGGGGGCTATGTCCTGCCACAAAAGTGCTTCCCAAAGCAGTTCTGGATAAGCAATTATTAAAATATTCCATTCAGAAGCTTTCAGGCTCTTTATTTTGTCAGCAGGAGCCTCTTTGCCTCATTCAGGCTCTTCAGTGATGGAGCTCACCCCTAGCCCTGGGCTCCCGCTGCCAAGCTGCTGGGTAGGGAAGGCAAATGCCCCATATTAAACGCTGGTGCCTCACCTGCAGTGTCAGCTCTATGTCCTTTAAAGAGCACATCTTCTGCGGGTGAAAAGCCAGCTGGGTCTCTGCTTTCCCCTCCGCCCGCACGGTGCCCGCCCGAGGGGTGATGGTGAGGACCTGCTTAGAGGCTGCGGGGCCGCTCAGGTCACATGAGAAGGTGACACTGAACTTGCTGTTATTGAGGATGCTGAAGATGCGCTTGACATTGTCGTTTAGCTGTACCTGCAGGGAGAAGGTGACGAGGACTATGGGTTGGAGTACACGCCAAGTGTCAACCGGCCCAGCAAGTGCTCCTTCTTAGTGTGCTCCTGCATCTTTCACATTCAGCTAATGACCTGTGTGAAAGATCAATCTACCTCGCCTTCTAGAGACCCATAAATGAAGAAAAACATTCTCTGTTGTTCAAATGTACCTGCAAAGCTCCCCGTTAAAGCCCAATCTTGCAGGGCTTCATGGGGCAAATTATTTACAGAACCGCTCACCTCCTTGAAATCAATGACGTTGATCTTCTGTGTGCTGAGCTCCATGACACGGCCATCGCTGTCCTCACACCTGACACACACGTTTGTGCTGTAGCCAGTGGCCTTGATATTCAAGGAGAGGGGTTGGGTCTTCCTCTTGACATCGCACTTGAGGTTGAAGACCAGCTCTCCTTCTAGCATTGGTGTGAAGGCCACCGTAACCGGAAACCTGGGAAAAGTGGCCCTTTTTGCTCCATTCGTTGCCTCTTTGCTTTCTTGGCCCCACAATGCTGGCTCTGTGGAGAGCAGCTGTGCAATGGCTGTGGCAAGACCCCAGCCTGGGAGAACCCAGGAGCAGCACTCTGCCCTGACGAGGCCTTCCACCATGGAGCAAGCCCTAGTGAGAGCTGTTTCGGGTACGGCAATCCCATGCCATGAAAGGCAAAGCAGCAAACCCTGAGCCAGCGCTGACCTTACTGCCCTGCCCATGTGCTACAGGACAGTGCTGGGTCTGCCTCAAACGCAGAGGAGGGCGCTCACAGGGACCCCCAATCTCTCCAATCTATACAACGAGGGAAATACTCTCTTTGCAAAGAGGAATCACAGAATCACAGTATGGTAGAGGTTGGAAGGGACCTCTGTGGGTCACCCAGTCCAACCCCCTGCCGAAGCAGGGTCACCCAGAGCAGGCTGCACAGGACCGTGTCCAGACGGATCTTGAATATCTCCAGAGAAGGAGACTCCACAGCCTCCCTGGGCAGCCTGGGCCAGGGCTCCGTCACCCTCAGAGGGAAGAAGTTCTTCCTCCTGTTCAGGCGGAACTTCCTCTGCTTCAGTTTGTGCCCGCTGCCCCTTGTCCTGTCGCTGGGCACCACTGAAAAGAATCTGGCCCCGTCCTCCTGACACCCACCCTGCAGATATTTATAGGCATTTATAAGTTCTCCTCTCAGCCCTCTCTTCTCCAGGCTGAACGAGCCCAGCTCCCTCAGCCTTTCCTCATAGGAGAGATACCCCAGTCCCCTCATCATCCTCGTAGCCCTCCACTGGACTCTCTCCAGTAGCTCCTCATCTTTCTTGAACTGGGGAGCCCAGAATTGGACACAGTACTCCAGATGAGGCCTCACCAGGGCAGTGTAGAGGGGAAGGAGAACCTCCCTCGACCTGCTGCCCACACTCCTCTTAATGCCCCCCAGGATCCCACTGGCCTTCTTGGCAACCAGGGCACACTGCTGGCTCATGGTCTGCTTGTCATCCACCAGCAAACCCAGGTCCCTCTCCGCAGAGCTGCTCTCCAGAATCATCCGGCTCCCACGACAGCAGTACGACACGGGTGCCACCAAACTGCCTCTTTGTAAGTTTTGTGGGCAATTTCTGGGTATGTGAGCAGACACAACCAAAGTATAGAGATTTACGGAATTACCACTTCTCAGGTGAGCCACAGTAACTGATGCAGGATGCTCTCTTCTCTTGCACCCTGTGGCAAGCCAAAATTCAGCATCTTTTAAGCCCCAGCAAAGCTGCCTGGAGGTAACACTTTCTCCTTACGCCCAGGCAGGCTATGAGTGGGCGCAAGGACACCCATGGTGGATGAGCAGAGAAGCTGGGGACCTGTTACACTGCTTGAACTCACGATCGTGTCTGATCGTAAGTCATGGCTGCAGCTCACAAGAAAAGAGCACCCATTTTCTGACGGGTGACCCTGCAAAACACAGCTAGTTGTGGCAGCCTATTGCTGGCCCCCAAGAGGAGCTTAAACGCTGCCCGCAGCGCTGCTTGGGTGCTTATTGCTCTCGGTGGGCTCTGTCACCAAAAGAACACAGCGAGGAGAGCAGACCTTGCACACTGGAACCACGACACAGCCACTTTATGGAGAAACCCGCAGTTTCGTGGTGTCCCCATTGGGAAGGAACAAAACCAGGCAGATGTATGGTGCTGCTGAGAGTCACCTGGTGACTACGGGGGGGGAAGCCTCGGAGGCAATGTGGCAGTGCAACGTTTGGCACACAGGAGAGGGAATCTGGCCTGTGAGCCCTCTCACCTTGAAAGAGGAGTGATGGAGCCTTCCAGGGGCTCTATTTTCATGGAGGCGTTGCATCCCTCTGAGAAGAGAGAGCTTTCTCTGAAAGCAAAGCTGAAGGCTTCCTTCTCACTGTTGATCATATAGATAGTCTGGTGTACCTCATGCCCTGGGGAGAGGACAAAGCAGCCGCTGAGAGCCTTTCGTTACTCTGGCCACTGGACCGCCACTGCCCACCACGCTTCTGCCTGCCAGCTGAGCCCAGCAGGCAATCTGCAGCGAGGAGCACTGCCTGCAGCGTGGCACGCTCAGGATGCCAATGTAGAAAGGTACTTCTGACTCCCTGGGCTCCCCTGCATTGCCCCCAAATGCCCTCTTAGAAACAGCCTCAAACCACGTGCCACGTCCCCGACACATGCCTTCCTCCCTTCTCCTTCCTCCCCCTCATGCCCTATTCCCAGCTTTCTCGTGGGAGCCAGCTGGAATAATGGGACTGCCGGACACCTAGAGCGGTCCACATCTGAGTGCGTGAGGTATGCCCACGGTGCTCACCGATTAACAGCAAGTGGAAGTTCAGGTAGGACCTGTCCAGAGTCACTAGTGGCTCGGTGGTGCTGCCCACCAACAGGAACGGCACTGAAACGCTCTGCTCCGGGATTGTAAAGACCCAGAAGGATTCTGTGATGTCCAAGTGCTGGGGGATGAATTCAAACTTCATCTGCGGGAGAAAGAGGCAAATGAAGGGGAGCTGCTGCCCTTGGCAGGGTAAGGGGAGTGGGAGTGCAGTCTGTACCACCAAGAAGCCCCAGAAACCTCCACCTTACATTGCTGTGAGCTCAGAGGTAAGGCCGCTGGGCCACTTACAGCCCAAAAGCAGGGTAGATGTGGGGTACAGGGTGAGAACGCCTTCCTCTGCCAGTTCCTTTACACTGCAGTCAAAGGTTTCGTCATGGTCTTGGCAAGCTCACAGCGAGGTGGGACACCCAGTAAGTGTAGACATAGCCAGTGTTAAACTGTCATACGTGTGTACTGGATCTGCCTTCTTAATTATCTGCACTCACCTCTGCTTTCTTCCCTGGCTGGATCTGACCTCTCTCTGTGAGGCAGAAGAAAGCCACTTGTTCTGGTGGGGCTTCAGGGTCTTGGCAAGTCCACTGGAAGGAATATGCGGAATCGGTTGGGTTCATAACCATGAATGTCCTGGGCACAAAAAGCAAAAATGACCACTAAGGCAGCGTCAGGGTGTTAACAACACCGTCCTGCAGCAGACATCAGGCACTGCCAGTCCTGGGCTCCATGTGGAAGGAGTTACTTGGAGTTACTTCGTACAGGGGAACAACGCTGGGAGCACAAACATTTCACCTGCTTTCTAGGGGCCCTGTCTCAGGTGGCTAAAGGTTAACAGCTAGCAACAAAGAAATTAGCAAAGAAATTAGCCAAACTCTTGCATGTTAAAATGGTAAGATCAAGTGATAATGGTAAAATCAGGTCCATTACGAGTCCTTTGGTAGATGGTACTCTCTGTTGTGGTTGCAGCCTTCACTGACCCTGTCTGACTAATATCTCAAAGAAGCAAGAATGTCCCAAGGGTGCTCTTCAATGGGACAAAGGTCGTACTGGTCACATTGCACAGGCCGAGGATACGTGGTCCTCCCAGACTGACCCATACCTTATTGAAGACAAGGACAAAGAGAACAAAAAATTGGCCGGTTGGTCTTCAGTGACTCTAGACCCAAACCAGATCGGTGGCCAAGTGTCAGCAGATCCCAGACAAGATACAGATGCACCTTGGGGCTTTCAGGAGTAGCTGGAGAGGTCTCTGGTTAAGAGGGGTGACCAGCAGACCCATGAACAGGAGAAGCCATGCCCACACCTACCTGCTGTTCCTGCCACACACTCCAATGGCTGCAAACTCAATCACTCTTGTGTTGAGATCAAACGTTGTCCCCTTTGGTCCCTGCAACTCTGGGTTGCGCCTTTGTGCAGTGATGTAGTCAGAGTCTTCCAGTTCAAAATGGCAGTTTGGCATCAAGCTTCTCCCTTCCACCACCACCTCCGGGCCCTTCTGATTTGGCTTCAGGTTAGGAATACTAGGAAGTAAAGGACTGGTATTAGCCAGACTAACATTTTCAGCCAGCCAACTGCTTGTCTATCTCCTTGTACAGCACAGTGACGCATCCTCTCTTCATGCAGGCACTGACCAGCAAATCAAACAGAATCGCGCTCCCCACGATGGAGACAGCAGAGGTGAAACGGCAGAAACACCAACATTTGGGTGTCTAGAGGTCAACCACAGCACACAGGTTTCTATGTAGATAAGGAGGCTGTACTTGTCCATTAAGAAAGTATAGCTAGGGACTGGCTGGCTCCTTAACAGCTTTTCTCGATCTCTCATTCTACATTTTGCAGCCCTTCAGGAGCTTCATATTTCATACAATGTTGTTTCCCAGTGTCTCCCTACCTCTTCTGCCAAAGCTGGATGATTATCTTTCTTTGCTCCTGTACGTTCGTTGTTTCTTCTGCTGCCTCTCTGGGGCTGGCTGTCCCCAGGTCCCCACTCCCACCCACCCCAACCAGAGACAATACCACGATTATCCATCAGTAGCATGAGCTGAGAAGTGCCTGGACATTTCCTACCTGCAAAGCATACGGCCCTCAAAGTCCCCCAAGTAGACCGGAGAGAACTTCATCTGGAAGAGCTGCTCCTGCCCAGCAGAGATGGTGCCGCTGCGGGGCTCGACAGAGAATGCTGGGGTGGCACTGACGGTGTTCAGAGATGAGCTTAGGGAGGAAGAGACCTGCTCCAGAGCGCGGCCCACCTGGCTCAAACAACGGCTGGGTTGGAGCTTCGCAGAGGCACCAAAAGCGGAGGAGAGGACATCCCCTGTGGTAAGGAAGAGGTTAGCAGGACTTCTTTAAAGAAGGAAATCCTCTGCTCCCAGCACCTCTGCCTCCTGCGGCAGGTGGACAGAAAGGAGCTGGGATGCGCTTGGAGCACCCCTGGCCAAGTGCTTTCAGCAGCACTCCTCCTGATGAGGAACAGGGAGAGCGGTCAGGTTGCATGTTGCTTCCGAGTTACCGCTTGATAATCGTAATCCCAGAAAGTCCCGGGGACAGGCATGAAAGAGAGGACAGGAGGGAGAACTGAGCATGGGGGATAGCAAATACAGTGAAAAGGCCCAGCGGAGACCCAAGAACTGCTCAAGTCAAACCACACCATGGAACATCACTGTACAAGATGCTCAGATGATGGTCCGGAAGGCTACGTCCGTTAGCAAATTAAGCAGGCCCAGGACTGAAGCCAGACACTTCACTCCGTGCTCTTCAGCCCCCTCATCTCCATGACTGGGTAGCTTAGATGCACACTTCTCCTGCAGAACTGTTTCTGTCCAGCGTTCCTTCCCAAACCACACCCAGGTATTAACAGCAGAGGTGACTGCGACAACATCTGGGACAACTCCTGGGCACTGCTTCACACTCCAGTGCAGCCAGCCTCAGCACTTGGCACTCAGCACAGTGTGAAGTTCGCACTCCTGTGTTGCCTACAGAACTGCATTCTGCTTGTGCACGGTGGAAAGCAGGCTTTGGAGAACAGCGCTGCTCTATCCTTCACACCCTCTCCTCCCTTCCTCTTTGTCAGGCTTTCATAACCGACGACCAGACAGCTAATGGCACAGCAGACCAGCTTCAGCATGAGGGTGCCCTGTGCCGGGGAAGAGCCAACACCAGGACCCGCACAGCAGGGAGCTAAGCTCATTCGGAGCATCAAGGAGTTCAGCTGAGGTCTCTTGTCTTGACCATCAGGCAAGCTGCCCATGCTAGGAAATGCAAGGGTTGACAGCTCTCCTCATGCCTGTTCCTGACAAGACCTCCTGGACACACAGCCCCGCTTCCCCGCAGAACCACGCTGCTCCCAAGGAGACCGCGCACTCTGACACAACCGCACTACTGCAGGTTAACAAGCCACGGCCCCACCGCCGGGCTCCACCGGCTGCCGCCAGCAGGGTCTCTGCCTGCAGCGAACACCCCGCTGCACGAGGCAGGAGGGTTAATTTTAGACAGCGACTTTGGACCTGCCCTGGACTGGGGAATTGCACGGACGGTGACTGCAGCTCAGGTAACTCGTTGTTACAGCACCAATTTTCTGTCTCAGACACTTTCCAAAAAGATGCCCTGATGTGCCCCCCTCCCAGTCCTGACCCACCATGGGGCTCTCCTGAGCCAGGCTCAGCTCCTGCACAGAGCACATGTGTCAGAGCAAGTGTAGGAGGGTCTGAAAGGCAGCGAGGGGACAAGGAGAAAGCCTCCAGCTGCAACTGGGAAGATGCTGATGAAAGTGGAGGACTGGACAGGGATGAAACAGCAATTCCTGTTTTGGGGGAAGTGGCATGGTCTTCTCCCCGAGCCCTCAGCTACTGACTGAAACACCCCAAGCACCCCCAGCTGCCTGCCACCCAGAGCCAGCACCTTACCATCCAGACTGGGCGTGAGCAACTCCCCGCTGCGGCTCGCCGCCCTTTCATCCTTCACAGCCGCCATCCAGGCGAATTCCAGGGCCACGTTCCCTGTATTGGATAGCTGGAAACTGAAAAGCAAGAAAGGGAAATAAAAAGAAAATGTCCAATAAATACAAAGTGAGTAGAGAAGTAACACTGTACAGTGGGCTCCTGGTACCCCTTTCTTTATGCTGAGTAGCATCTTCCTCCACAGGCAACTCCGCCACGTCTAGATTGCTGCCCTGGGCAGCAACGATTTCAACGTTTGGAAGTTAAAGAGGAAAGGGCAGCCATGGTGTCCAGGAGACTTAATTCAAGGGTCTTATTCTGGTCTTGGTTTGCCATTATTTTGCCTGCAAACTCGCCCTCGAGCAGATGAGGACAGGCAACATGAAATGAAAGCAAAACCGTGGCTGTTCTCAGCTAAAAGGCATGACAGAAATGAACCTCTCCTGGCATGACTTGGCAGGACGGCAGCCACCGTCTCCAGCTTGGCTTTGTGTGCAGATATGTGGGCCCCAGCACCCCGCCAGGACTTGGAAAAGAGGAAACAATTAATGATTTGCTTAAAGGGATGACAAGCCAGTGAGACAGAAGGTAAAGCCTTTGAAGGGACTCGTGTCCAGATGTGGGAGATCTCCAGGCCCCCAGGATGTGTGTAAGCTGGAACCTCAGACCCAGCGGGCAGCAGCATCCCCCTCCAAGGCTGATCAGCCTGTTGGAGATTAGAGGAGGTTTATTAAGTGGCTGAGCAATGAGCGTGTCAGTGTAACCTCTGCTGGCACAGCACCACAAGGAGCAGGAAAAGCAGAGGCCACCTCAGAGCTCAGCACAGCTCTGGGGAAGCAGACACTGGGTCAGCCCTGGGCAAGGCAGCTCCCACTCGCAGGTCCCAGCCTGGCCTCCAGCACTCACGTGAACATCCTCGTCTGGAAGAGCAAGGTCTCCTTGAACTGAATCACGTCCGTATCCAGCTTGAAGTCAGCATAGTCAACAACAGCACTAAGGCGAAGCTCTACCTCACGGCTGCTCTTCTCCAGGACAGTGTGAGCTGGTGCTGGGTCGGTCCCAATCACCTCCAAACAGGAGAGGGAAGAATCACTCAGCAGAGCCCATAAAGTCAAACTGAGCAGGGAGCCTTTCGACCTCCAAAATCAGCCACGTACAGGGGCTAGGAAGGACCATTCCCATTTAATTCCCTGGAAAGATGACTAAACTTGGCCCTTCCACTATAGTATTTGTTTCTACCTACTGATCAAAGCAATCACCACCACCACTGTGAATACACCCGTGGGGACTATGACCAAGTACCAGTCCCCATGTTTCAACCCTGTAGGGTGTCTGACCCTTTTCCTGGCCCCTTATAAACCCAGCAGGCCTCCACATTAGGAGATGTTCCCCTGCTGGAGCTCTGTAGATTGAGAACCCCAAGAATGAACAAACCTAGAAAGCACCTTTTCCTTCTTGTCTTACGAGAAAGGGCTTTCCAGATGTCATGTGTGGGGCAACAACCATGCTGGAGAGGGCTGGGGACGGGCATTTTGGGATGGGAATGAACTCGCTAGGAAAGTCTCCAGCTGCTGATGCTCTGATGGGGAAGAAGTTTGGTTTACGGCCCTTACAATCACCCAGAAACTAGGGAAGAACCATCACCCAAGGTAAGTGTGTTTGGCAATTGTAATAGTAAAAGCAAGAGTTTCTGGAGACAATCTTTCTTCTGACTCCTGCCCAACTGCCATACAGATAGACAGATGGTAGAGACACCACAACCAAAATCTCTGTATCAGTGCAGACAGAGCTCAGAGCTCACCCACGATGCGCTGGTGGGCTGGCCAGCATACGCAGAAGAGCGCTAGTGTTGCTCTCCAAAACAAGAGACAGAGTGCAGTGGATTTAACTCCTTGTTCGTGAAAAGGCACTGAATCAGATGAAGAGATTTTAACACCATCAAATGTGCTATCGTAAAATACGACCTCCTGTTCAACCCGGGCTGCAACAGGTCAGCTTTTGGCAGAGATCGATAGTTTGCATCTGGCTAAACTTCTCTTGTCAAAACGATTTCCCCATCTCGTGTGAGCGTACCAGCTCACCGTGCACCTACCTCTCCCCTAAAACGCACTGCTGGTTAACGTCACGGATGGATTAAACAGCAGGAGGAAGCAGGAGCTGCTGAACCAGCAGGTCTGCTGCCATCGGCAATTCTTTTTGTGTAAGCTCGGTTAGCTTTTGCTATTGCGCTTCTTACCTTCTTCTTCACAGGCCACACGGCTGCGGCTGCTGGGCCCCTCGTGGCATCCTCCACCCACTTGACGGTGCACAGGCAGTCGTCCCAGTCGGTAACCTCCTCCGGCGGCAGCTGGAAGGCGATCCCAGCCACCCTGCACTTCACAGGGTGCATTTTGAAGGTGACCGGGACATCCGATTTCAAGGTCACTGTGATGTGCTTAGCACAGCCAGCATGGAGATGTCCCACCTAGGGAGAACCAGAGAGCCAAGACCAAACTGGAATCACTGACAAAGGCAGGACTGACAACATAGGGATTGATGTGGTGAGCAGCTGTGCCAGGAATCTGCATCTTGCTGCGTATTCATCTGAGTTTTAATAGAGGAAAGGACAAACAAAGCAAGCTCCCATACCATGGAGCCTTTTCTGTGGGGTTGACAGTCCTGCCCCAGCAAAGCCAGGGATTGCATCTCCTACATGGCACCCAAACGGGCTCTCACCGGTACGTGGTGACTCCCTGCCAGCTCCTGGGAACACGCCAGGCAGGGCTCAAGCAGTGGGGAAAGGCAGAGCTGTCCCAGCTCACCTGGGGGGAGAAGTGAAACGGGGGGGCTGCCAGCCACTCAAAGCGCATCGCCTCTGCCCTGCTGCGGTTGGTGATGGTGAAGGTCACGGCGTAGGGCATCCCGATGTGACAGTCCCCAAACTGGATGTGGTCCACTCTGGCAGCTGTTAAGAATGAGTGCAAGAGATCTCAGCGTGCGGTAAGGTCCATCTGCCCCCCTCACACGCACAGACAAGCATATGCCCGACTCAACTCTCCCTTGCTCCAAGCCTTCCTTCCCTCTGGGAGATGCAGCTCCCAGTCCCACCGCTTTCAGGGAAATGCCCTGACGTGTCCCTAAACGCGTGGCTGTGTCTGTGCAGAGACAAGCAGTACAGCACGCACTGCCTCCGCGCACTCGGCAGGCACACTCACAGACCACTGGCTCCGGTGGGTGACGGCACAGGCCTGGTCATACAGAGGACAAATTATCACACATGGTCTTCATCTCCCATCATGTACCAGCGGCTGGTAGACCTCCTGCTAGAGATACTCAGCCGAACGCTGGTATCTCTGACCCTTCTCTGCTAGCCTGCAAGCTTCTCCCTTGACAGAGAATCTTCCCTTGTGCTCTCAAGTGTGGCTGCTCTGTAAGCTCCAAAAGGCAGCAGGATCTGTCCGCTAAGGCTGGACCACACCTGCACCAGCACAAGGTGAGTAGAAATGCGTATTTCCCTATTCCTCGCTCCATCTTGACAGCCTGTCTTACCCTCAATCACATCTTCCTCCAGATTTCCCTCAGTGTTTTCTTCCTTGCTGTCTGCTGCTAGTCCGTGGATGTTATCTAGCGTGAAGTCATCCTCGTAGCCTTCACCCACCAGCTGAATGTTGGTCTCTTCATACAGGTTGTCCACCACTGACAGGCGGATCTTCCCTTCCACACGTTTGGCCAGGGTGGGTTTGAAAAGCACGTCGAACTCTGCTAATTCCCCGTGGTGCAGGACCAGGGAAGCAGTGTGTGGCTTCTTCTCTGCACAGCAATGGAAATCAGAGACAACAGAGCCGTACAGAGGAAATATTTCCACGGGGTGTAAGAGGAATAAGAGGTTGAATCCCAGCTGCCTCTAAGTACAGGTTGTCCCACCAGTGGTTTCAGACTCTCCTCCTACCTTCACAAGACTACACCACCACCCTGCATATCACTGCTTAAGTGTCTTAACCTCAACACCTAGTTCTCACTCGAACTGCATCCACCCAGCTCCTGCTGTACGTAAAGCTGAGTCAAAGAGCGGTTTTGGCTTTTGTTGGCTGGCTGTGGGCTCAAGGGCTGCCTCTGTTCAGCCTGCTAACTTCCCACATGCAGCCAAGACCTCAGACGGTCCACTGAAGTGGTGATAGATCCCTGCAACCCAACCCACCACGCCCAAAAGAACGGGAAAACTTTCTGTGACTTGCTAGAAAGAAATCCGTCAGAGTCCACATGAAAAACTAGGGGTACCGAGAGCCCCAGGGAATAAATTGTGTCTAACACCTGGCTGCTGCTTGGCCAAGCCAAGAGCAAGGCACACATTGCCCCTGTGTGCATGACCACACTTCATGGTTAACGAATTTACCTTCTCCAGGAGAGTCCTCCCATGTTCCTGCAGCTTGGTAGATGCAGTGTGTGGTGGGCCGGGCTTTCAAGCAGAAAACTCCCCCTTCATCCAACACGTCTATCGCCAACTGAGAAAAGGAATACAGAGCATGACCGTGCCGGTGTGGGTACAGGAGGGCACTCAGATGGACACCATCCTGCTGCTGGGCCAGCGCGGGGAACCCGGAACACTGCCCCATTTCAAACACGGCTCTTGGCACAAAGTTTAAGTAAAATCAGGCAGAGAAAAAGAAAAAAGTGTTCAGAGGTATTGGGATATAATTAAAACATAACCAAACAGGACAGAAAGTATTAAAGTAACAAGCAGAAGGTAATTAAACTACAACTGAGTTCAATTATCATGTAGTAAAACGAGATCAAACACAATCTAATGTAACTAGGACATCACACACGCCCCTGAGAGCTGAAATATGAGAAGAAGGGCAGGGGGAAGAACAGCCCACCAACTTTGTTGTGTTGTGTTTAACTGAAAAGGATAGACTGGTCAGAAAACCCCATTTCCAAGAGAAACAACCTTTCTGGAAAGCAAAAGTCAGTCATTTGCTTAAAAAGAATTTGAGACCTGTTTCAAGGTCTACCAGGTTTTCTGGGACCTTTCCTCCATGGGATGAGCACTTGTTCCCAGACCAGAACATTCCCCACACAGGTCCTCACCTGGGCAGGTATGGTGCCACTGTTACGAAGGACCAGAGGCAGCTTTTCCGAATCGCCCAGCAACAGCCTCTTGAAGAGCAGCAGAGGGTTCCCTCTCTTATTGCGAAGGACCGGGCGCAGGACCGTCACCCGAGGCAGATTCCCATCTCCGCTGATCTCGAAGGTCAGGCTTTGCGCTTTCATCGCCGCAGGGCTGCAGGAGAGGCAGAGGAGAAATCGTTACGGCTGGCACGAACCCATTTCCCGCTTGGCAAGCAACGAAGCGAGGGCTGCCCGCTGTGTCTTCCCTGGCTGGTGCTCCTGTAACCCCACCACCCAGCTCCTCACCCCTCTCCTCCCAGACAGACCAGGGCCATTCACAAGAGGAATCTGCTCCCAAAAGCCAGAGCCTTCCAGAATAACAGTTAAAAATCATTTCACTTAATTAAAGCATGTAGTACAGCAGGTCAGTAATGAGACATGGCAAATTCACTGGCTGCAGTGATACAAGACATATGCGAAAAGCACAAGCGTGAAAAAGGTATATTAGCAAGAAGGGAAAAGTAAATAAATCACACCATCAGTACAGATTATTTCCAAGGACACTAAACCAGGAATTTCTTATTAGGGCAGAAAGCTGACTTAGTCTTGTCCCAGTTAAGCAGCTCAAGAGTTGGGGAAGAGCAGGTCAGAGCCCTGCTGCAAACAGGTCCCAGGACAGAGGAACTGGGCTCCTCTTCTGTAAGGGGTCCAGTTGTTCCTCAATATAAAATACTTTAACATAAAGTACTTTAACATACCCCAGGTAATCACTTAGGATCATCTAATTTTAACATGAACAAGGAGGAAACGATGCATGCTGACTTGCTGGCACAGAAACTGTCTCATCTAATCCTCTGTCCTTGGAAAGCCCCAGGTGAGCTGTTGCACATCATTTTTTTCTGCCTCAGTAAATTCCAGTTGGCTACCCAATAGTACACCGTCCTCACCATTACTCCTACAGGCTAAACTACCACTATCAATTTTTCTGCTCTGCTATGTCTAGTAGTTACTTCTTCCTTAATTATCTAATGCTACGTACTCTGCTTAAGGCTACTAAAAGAGTTAGGGTGAACAAAGGGTCTATATCCTCTCAGAGGAGAAGCATCTATCAGAAAGTTCCCCCCTACAAGATTTCCCAAGGTGAGTTACCTTGCTTGGACATCAAGGGAAGCCTCAAAAGTGCACTGGTAGTTCTGCATCTTCTGCGGAGTGAAGGTCACTGTAGCAAAGGCGTGACAGCAGCTGGGCACACACATCTGAACAGGATCCACCTCAAAAACGTCACTAACATGGCTGTTAAACTTGGAAGAACCCACAGAGCGGTATTAGGAGAAAACACCCTTCAACGTGATGCAGTCTTACTCCTATGTGCGTCGTGGGGAACAGCTCCAGACAGCACCTTCCTTCCTGCTTCCCTCAACAGGCTCCTTCCATCTCAGAGGGTGACTCCAAACTGGCACTGACGTTGCACAAGGAGCTGCCATAAAGCTTGCTTTGAGCACCGGGCAGCCACCCAACATACGTGGAGGTGGGGACCACATGGAAAACCTTGCAAATAATATAGAATTAGCCTTCAAAGAGAAGGAAAAGACCAGGGAGCTTGAAGAAATGGTCTGCTTTGAGCCCTGGCATGTCAGTCCCATAGAAAAGCCCCTCCACGTGCACTTCCAAGAGATGTTCAGAAGGGTTTAGGTCTCCCACCAAAGACCCAGAGGGGTGAGCCAAAACCTTGCTTGAAACACGCTGAATTCAACCCAACTGTCACCCCAGCATCGCTGCTCTCCCCTGAAGTTTGACCTGCACTGACCTGGACTAGTCTGGGCAAGAGGAAGCAACGAGTCTGGAGAACAAGACAAGCTACCGCAAAGTCTTTGAAGAGCAACGCTCACCGTGGCCTCTTGTTCTTACCTTACCAGGGATGGGTTTGATGGAGAGGACCACATCACAGGGGACTTTGTTCACATTGCGGATCTTGAAGCGAGCTGTGGCCCGGTGCCCAACCAGAACATTGGTGAAGATAAACTTCTTCTCATCTGAGATGAACACGCCCTTGTCTTGCACAGTCTGTAGGATGTGGCAGAGGTTGATGTTGCTGCAGATTCGATGTTCCTCAAAGATTGACTCGATGTCGTCCACCACAAACGCTGCGAACAGACAAGAGGAAGGGCTGAGGATGGAGAAGCCTTCCTACTGAGTTCATCTGGACTCCATTGGCCTCTCAGAAGGCTCAATAAGCTCCATCTGCCCAGGTCACTGCTAAACCCAACCCAGGTGGGGGAGCTGGCTGTGAGGATGGAGCTCAGTCGCCCTCAGCCTTAAAGGGAATCGCATTCCTTTCACTCCTCCATGCCTCCCTCCCAGCCTCTCCCCATTGGTAGCCTTGAAAAGGACTGGAACCTCTGAGGATTTTAAGATGCGACATTAGGGTCCAGATGTCTGTCTCTCCCAGCGGTAAGTCTGGGTGCTGAACAGCAGCAGGTCTGGCCAAGGGAACCTGTGGACGGGGCGTACCTGGGAGGCAGGACTCAGCAAACAGGGTGTAGGGGATGCCAAGGGGATTGTCGCTGGGATCTCTGTTGCTGATATCGATGGACAGGTGCTCCTTGCACGTCCCCAACGGCTCTGCGCAGCAATCCACTGTGATCATCTGCTGGCCCCCAGGAGGGATGGAACCAAAGCCAGGGTACACCGTGAACATGCCTGAAGTGAAGCGAGCCTGCAGAAAGAGTCCCAGGAGAGGCTGATGTCTAACAGCTTTATCTTGAGCATCCCCAGTGAGGGATGACTCTATGGCCCAAAGGCAGCCCCAGCATGAGATGAACAAGCCAGGAGGAGCTGCAGGCCTGCCCTGAGTGGCATAGAGAACGGAGTTTGGGTACAAAAGGTGAAGGTGGTAGCTGGGATCCTTCAGCCTCCAGGGGTAAAATAGGAGAGCAGAGAAAACTGCGAGAAATGATGGGAGAGAAGAGAAGGGACTGAGGAGAAGAAAAAAGCAAGGTCATTTGGTGTCTATGGACTGGGAGTTCTAACAGCGACGTTCTGCATCTGTGGTATTCACAGATCTGTTTGGGCTAGCAGCTACCAAACGTAGGACCTGCTCCCCTCTCTTGACCCCAACCAGAAACATAGAATCATAGGTTGGAAAAAACCTCTAAGATCATCGAGTCCAACCATCCACCCAATACCACCATTCCTACTAAACCATATGCTGAAGTGCCACATCTACTCATTTTTTAAACCCTTCCAGGGATGTGGACTCAGCCACCTCCCTGGGCAGCCTGTGCCCACGCCTGACCACTCTTGCAGTAAAGAAATTTTTCCTAATATCTAATCTAAACCTCCCCTGACGCAACTTGAGGCCATTTCCTCTTGTGCTAAAGCATAAAGCAAGAGCATGGGACTAAGCAACTCCCGCCTCTGCTCGTGGCTGGGAGACGATGGACCTCCATCATGCAGACCATGTCCCATCCCAGGGCAATAAGCCCCCAGCCCGGGCACGGCAGCGTCCTCGCACACCACCCGCAGCAGCACATTTCGGGGAGCAGCAGCCACCCACCTGCATGAAGGGGTTCACGTCCTTTTGCAGCGAGGGCTTGCTTTGCTTGACTGAGGGTGTCCTTCTGCTGAAGCTTTCGCTCTCGTGAGAGTGAGTGGATTTCGTCTGATGTGCACTAAGAGGAGAAAGCAGAAGACATCCATCACACTGAGCTCTCCCTGCCTTTCTCCGCGGCCAGGGCTGGCCTTCCTCCCCGTGGAAGCAAGCCTTCCTGCTCCCGATGGCGCCTGGACAGCTGCCTGCAGCACCTATTGCTGTTGCTTATGGACAGATCAGCTACATCACCAGCTTTGTCCCACACACGGGGACACCGAGGCATTTTTCTGCTCCCCACTCACAAGCCAGTGATGCACACGGACAAGAACCCAGGTGTCCTGGCTGTCCATCACACACCAGCCATGCTGGTGCCTACTCAGGCAGGAAGGGGGGGTGAAGGTCTTCTCTCACCTTTTCCTTGGCAATACGGTTGCATCCTGGTCTGCTCGGTAGATGAGGAATTTAAAGTCAAGGACTCCTTTGTTTTCTAGCGTGAAAGTGCAGGTTTTCCTGGTGCCGTTCACCATGGCACCAAAGTTGATAAGCGAGGCAGGGTAAATGCTGTACTTGCTGAACACAGATTTTGCTGACACCCTCACCGGGATGACGGCAATGGTCTCGCCTCCTTCACAAATGCTGGGCTCAATCACCTGCAACCGGAGGAGGAGCTGGTAAATTCAGCAGAGAGGCCAGCCTCTATCTCTGTCCCCTGGCCCCCATCCCGGGTCCCTGTCAGCTCACCCCTCAAACACCTCCTCCGGCACCAGATTCACAGCTCCACTTAGGGAGCACCACAAATGGTTTCTGAAAAAATTTGTTATATACATGTGAGAGTGGATTCCCCAGCTAAAGACCTCCTTCCAGAAGACACAAGTCCTGCTCACACCAAGACACGGTGTGCTAACACCACCTGGTCCAGGCAGCTCACCTGGCACTGCAAGATGGGTTTGTCCTCAATATCCATTTCCATCTTGGGGTGGAAGAGCAGCTGGACCTGCACAGTGCGCTCGGAGACAGGCAGCACACCCTTCTGCGGCTGCAGAGTGAAGTGGGATGCCAAGTCGCGGATGTTGGTATCTGCGGTTTCCAGCTTGAAACTGGGGAGAAAGTGAAGGGACAAAGACCTCTGCCGTTAGAAGTACAGATGTCATCAGCACAGCCAGGACTTTGCATGGGACCATAAAAAAAAAAACAAGAGTCCAGCTCTGTTTGGGGAATCCCAGATGTTGACACAGAGTGCAGACCAACACAAGTGTCGCAAGCTAACCTCGACACCGAATCTTTTCATTCCCTCCTTTGAAGGAGTCTCATAAAAGGAAATTAGCTGACCCTCAAAGGAAGACAATGAATCTCAGCAGCCAGTGGCTCAGATTTCAGGGTCTCTCCTGGTTCCTGCTGAGCTGTGAAGAACCGCTGGTGTGTGGCTGGATTCTCTACTAAAATACTTGAGACTAGAGAGCCCGGGGTTTGTACTTACCTGAACCACGAGGTAGCCAGGTTCTAGCCATGGACACAAGAAGAATGCAGGCCTGGGCAGATGGTGGCGCCGTGCATTCACAGACCAGGCAGCAGGACCCACCTGTATGCAATCTCGTACTTCCCCTTGTTCTTCAGAGTCAGCACTTGCTTCGCATCATCCAGGACCTTAAGGATTCCGAAATCCACTCTGCCATCTGCACCTGCAGAAAACCCGCAAAGCAAGGTAAGAAATGGTGAATATCTGTGAGCTGCTGCAGACTACATCAAGTGACAAGATACATATTTGGAGTTCTCAGGTGGCACAAAACCCTCCTCAGGAAGCTTCCATCCTTGGAAGTTTTCTCTAGCTACTTTGCTACCCCTTCTCTTCTTACTTGGAGTATATCTACAGGGTTCAGCAGCTAAGGAGCTCAGTTTCCATCTCCTTGCTTCCAAGCACAGATCCAACAACTTTTTGTGCCGTGCCGAACCTTCAGGTGTTGCCAGCTCCTTGTTCACGTCACTGTGGTTTCAAAGCCCCCAAATCGATCGGTACATGAAGTCTCACACTTCGAAGTTCAGAGGTGAGAGACTCAAGGCTAGCTGGGTCCTGACAGCGCTTTACCCCACGCAGCTTGTAAGACGCATGCTTTCCGTGTCCGTGTCACGCTTACATGCTATCTCACCCCATCCCAAGTGCTTTGGTTGCCCATCTGCGAAGGCAAAGCAATGCACCTGGGCAACTCTGTTCTGGGGACATCCACTGACCTTTCAAAATGCTGATGTTGAGAGCAACGTCATAGGCCTCCGCAAGGACTTGGATATTTTCGATCTGAACAATCCCCAGGACATTTTCCGCGTCTGAAACCTGAGGCAGCAAGAAACAAACACTGCTTAGATCATTCTCCTAAATTCCTTTGGTAGACAACATACGAGTCATTGTCTCTGCTGGCTGCTTCCACTGTGGCCTCCCCTGCTTGACAAGCATCTGCGGACGCTGAGGCTTTCTGAACCTGTTCACCTCGCGGGCTGACCCAGCGGGGTTCTGCTGCAGCACAAAACCCTGCCAGCCCAACTCTGCACTCCTATGGCAGGGAACGCTGCTGCTAAAGCACCCTGGGAGGCACAGCCATGTAAAAACAGCCCCAAGAAGCGTGAGGTGTCCCAGAGCAGGTGGCATTGACAACCAACTCTCTCCTCTTCAGTCACCCAACATCCTCACTGGAATGCAGCCTCTAAATCATGCAGAACAAAAATTACAGGGTGAGAGTTTATTGCTCTATGTTAAGAGCCCCAGATGGACTCCAGGATGGGTGCAGGGAGCACACCGATGTCTGGACAACCGAACGAGTGTTCTACCACGCAGAGCAATGAGGTGGACGCTGCCTCGTAACCCAGGCTGCAGAGGGAGCGCCTGGTTACCTGGGGGGACGTGGACGCTCAGGGATGCACCGCGTGTTCTGGGGAACCCAGTCTGAGGCAGCAGAAGTCAGGGTCGCGGCACCCTTGTGTCCTTTGGTTACATCTCTTCCTGACTCCATAGCATACCCACCCCACAAGAGCACCCTAGTAGTCACCTGGTTTCCAACACACCATCCTTCAGCGAGAGTCCCTTGCTGCTCAGGGCCTGGCCCCCCAGCAACGCAGGAAGAAAGGAGTCTCGTGAAGGCTCACCCTTTCACCCCCTTGGCAGGGTGCCCTCCAAGCACGGTGTCCATCCCTAAGAGCGCAGGGCTGATCCCTCTGCCCGGCTCTGCCAGGGAGGGCACAATGTCTCTCACCTCCAGTCGGATTGTCTTCTTAATGCTGAGAGCCTTAGTGGCCTTGAAATACAGATACACGCCAAACTCCGCACGGGGACCAACGATGCCCTCCCGCAACGACACGGAGAAGTCCTCACCGAGGTTTTCCAGCCCACTAAGCCGCCAGGCCACGGGCAGCGGGGTGCGGTTTCGCAGGACCAGGGTCTTGCTGTCTCTCCTGTAGAGAAAGGCAGACACTCAGCGCCAGCTGCTTGATGCTCACGCTAGCCTTGCAACCAAATGCAGCTTGGAGCAGCCCTATCCATGCACCTGCAACCACCCTTCAATGTTTTCTCTGCGTCACAAGTCTCAGAAGTGAGGTCCTGGGGGAGAGCTGGGTGCTAAAAGCATATCCAACAGAAGGCAGATGAGGAGCAGCAACTAGGCTGCTCTCTGAACCAGCAGATAGGCTACAAATGCATCAGGATGCATTTCTGGGGGGCTACAGAGCTCGTGGCTGTCACGGGACATCCAAGCCAGCAAGGAACAGTGGGCAAGAGACTGGGAACTACTGGGAGAAAGAGGGATGGTAGCCCAGTCTCCAGTCCGAGCAGCCACACAGCCAGAGAAGCTGGAGAGGAGCTCGCTGACAGCTCTCGTCCCCAGTCGAGCGGCCGTGGGGTGACTGACCTGTGCAGAAGCAGCTTGTCGAAATGCAGCTGCTTGGGGCTGACCCCCAGCTCCACCTGCACCCCCTGGCAGCACAGGCGGAAGACCACCGGCTCCGGGTTCTCCTTAACGCAGCAGATGAGGTTGTCTTCTACGAGGCCAGCTGAAGTGGGGTACGCCCAGATGCTCAGCTCCTAGCCCGGTCCCCGCAAAGAGAAATGCAGAAGAGCCTTGAGAAAGCAGGAGAAATGGCTCCTGGGAGCTTCTGCTGGTGCCTGCACTACCTGCCCGTCTCCTACCTGCTTCTCGTTGGGCTTCAGCCTCATGCTAGGAGGGTCTAAAAGGAACGTCTCTGCTTTGAGATCGTGCTCAAAGAAGAACTGCACCTCTGCTTCCAGGGGGGTGACGTTGAGGATGGTTATCTTCTCGCAGTTGCTGGGATGGTCCAGCGCCTTATACCTGTCCACAAAAGGGGAAAAGGCTGCAGAGGACAGCCCAGGACGACTGTCTTCATCACACATGGCGGAAAGCACCGTGTCCCAGGCACGGGAGGCTGCACCGAAAGACCACAGTCGAACAAGCAGGCTAAGAAAAAGGATCACTGAGGGGCACCTTGCGTGGTAGGTGTGTTTGTCCTTGCTTTACTTTGATGTCTGCCCCTGCACCTGGTGCCTCCATCCCAGAGGCATGACGAGGCACAGGCCGCTTATATAGTGTTTTACAAAATAGAAATTCAAAGGTGCCTGGCAAAATGAAAGTACGCCAGGCACGTGGCTTCTTCCCCCTTCTTTGTTGGGTTTTCTTCTCTGCAGGGTATAAAGAAATGCTTTTGAAAAGAGGTTTTAAAAATAGTTTAACTTCTCTTTTCCAAAAAAGCCAGGAGACTGCCTTGTATTTCACGGGTTAGCTCAACGTCTCAGGAAGGAAACATAAAGGATGAATTCCCCAAAGGAACACCAAATTTAGCACATGTCCCTTCTTTCAGGTATGGAACAGATTTTGGTGTTAAAGGGTTAAAAAAGCAAACAGCAACCCAAGACCATTCATCAGCCCAGCTAAGGATCCTCTTTCAGTTTTTAAATTGTTTTGATTTAATTTCCTCAAGTTGTCAAAATACCACTAGCTCTCCAGAGCTCCCATGAAGACAAGAACTTCATTTTTAATGTTAAAAAAAAAAAAAAGAGCAACGTTAAAAATAGAAATACATCAGCAGCTACAATGACAACTTTTTTAGGCAGGCTTTATCGAGCAGTCAGGATCAGGGAAATGTAATTCCCATTTTTATTCCTCCGCAGATTCCCCCCTGCCCCACTGGTAGGTCAGATCATAAAGTCTTACTAATATTACAGATTAATGAGTGGTTTAGAAAACCACCAGCAGAATAATTGTTCATTCAGTCTACCTGCAGAGCTCAAAGCACTTGAAAAAAAGCACCATAAAGTTCTCTTCACGGGTGGTGAAGCTGAGATGTGGAGGGGGGACACAAGTTGGCCCAAGTCACCTTCAGCACATGGCTCTGGCCACCAAGGCACCCACAGGGTTCTCCCCAGCTCCTGCAAGACTCTGATTGTTACCTGCCCAAGTTCACACATCCGTGGCCCTTCAGCCCCGTGCATCTCCCAGGTCTCTGCCTGGGCCTCCCCTGAATTGGGCCACTAGGGCAGGATGTCTCCAAGCATGTCCATGAAAACACAAGGCCCTGGAGATCCCACCCCAGCATCTCACTCCGAGCAGGCAGCACATCAGGCTGCTCACTCTGGGCGGGGAGCACGTACCAGTCTCTTGACTTCCCGCACAGCAGCGGTCCAAAGTGGAATACGCCCGTGTCCATGACATACTGCTTGAAGATGATGTCATCATCTGCCTTGCTCTTCCTCCGGTGAGGAAACACCAACCTGGGGAGAGAAAATAAAGAGCGAGGAACTGTGAGCTGCTCAATGTAGAAAACCTGGTCAGAAAGCCCTAACCCTTATCGGTGGCTGAGGTACCAGTATTGGTTCCCAGCTCCAAGAGATGCTGGGCTGCTCAGGCAGCATGCTCTGCCCAAGCCAGAAGGTCACAGGGCACAAGGGGCAGCCTGGGCTCTGAGTTCTGAGGGGAGCAGCGCGGGAGGGCTCCCACGGGCCAGCCTTACCGTGGGTCCTGGCTGATGGTGGGATACAGGCAGGTGCCCTTGCAGTGCAGCTGGTACAGTCGGTTTGTCCCCAGGATCTCAAAATGCAGCGTCTGATCAAACTGTCCCGGCACCATGGAGCTGAAGTGGACCTTCAGTTCCACCTCGCCATGGGCAGGTACTACCCACCGGCAGCTGCTCAGCCTAGCAATTAAAAGAGGAGGCTTCAGACACTGCTAACAAGCAAATGAGACAAGGAGCAGGGTCATGGACTTGCCATCCCATGGAGGCACATGCAAATGGTCCCTGCAGAGCTGGGTACGATGGACCTCGCTTAGCACATTGGCCATGAAGCAGAGGGATCACCTCCTCCCTCGCAGCTCACCTGATGGATCTCCCTGGGGACGGGGTCATGTCCTTGCTTCTTTGGAGCACCTCAGGGGCACGTGTGGGTGCTCCTGTGCTTGGCCCCTGGTGACCTCTCCTGCCCCGAGCAGAGCTCCGCTTCTCCCTTGCAGCCTCCCGGCTGCCCACAGCTTTCTCCTTCCTCGACCGGGCTCTGGTGGGGGTGACCTGCTCCTCCGACAGCTTCATGTCGAAGGGAGAGAGAAAAGGCAGAGAGGTGAGACCTGCCCTGAGACACCCCCGTCCTGGAAAGCAAGCTGCGAGTTTGGTAACAAACAGGAGAGGGAATAAACAACCAACCACGTCTTGCCCATGGACGCGGACTTATCGGACTTTGTTTTGGCTACGACACCTCTCCCTGCCCAGGGCCCTCTCCTGAAGAGAAGTTAAGGTTTTTCAGTGATTTTTTTTTTCCCCTCATCTTACACAACTGCCCCATAGCTCAAGCAGAGCTGTCTCTTCCGGACAGACAGAAGGGATGCCTGCAGACACGGGGCCCCGTCTTCACTGCCCTCCCACAGTGATCCTCCCCCATTCCACCTGCCCCCCACCCAGCCTGGCCCCTGCCCTGGCACCTTCACCGCGGGCGCAGCGGCGGCATCCACAAGACTTTTGGTATCCTTTTCATCTTCTGCAGTGGCACCTTCTGGCACAACGAAGATGAAGTGCTTGAGGGCTTCTCCTGCTGCAGGGGCCACCCGCTTCTCTGGGTAGCGGATCACAGAGTAAAAAGCCATAGGGGGAATGGGAGGCCCCGAGGGACCCACTCCCAGGTCGTCCAGGATCTACAACCGTAAGAGAAAACTCTATAGTCCCGTTACCCTTCACCCTCACGCTTCCTCAAGGGCATTGAGCTTCTGGCAATGGTTTTTTTCTTTATATGGAGTGCGGTGGTTTTTTACACCCAGCGGGGTGGGCAGGCTCCAGAGCAGTGCCAGGACCTACAAGTGGGACCTAGAAAGAAATCTCTCCCTTGCGTGACTCAGCTGAAGGAAACAATGACTATCTGCTGCCCTGGCCTGGAATCATTTTTAATGATTTCCAGACCAGGAAATTCTCTGAACAAACAGGATGCTTGTACAGAGAGCATTCCCTCTCCCCACCCATTCAAAGGATGCTAAGAACCTCCCCAGCCATGTGGTTGCTGCAGAGCCGTTGTGGAACATCATCAGGGGCCTGGACAAGGCTCTGTGCCATTGTCACCTGGTGGGACACAACACAGCAGGGCCCAGACCACGGCAGGCTCAGCATCTGGGCCTCGCAGGGCTTTACCTGCTCTGCTGCTGGCAGCTTGCTGTTCTCCAGGATCTTCCCAGTCACATCTTCTGAGCTCAGCACCTGGATGTCCAAGCAGGGCACCCCGACATCCTGGCCTCTAGCTGACCCTTCTGCACCTTCCCCTTCTGGCTGAGATAACCTGGAGTCCTCAAGAGCCTTCAGTTTCTCCAGTCGCTCTTTCTCCAGCCTCTCCTGACGCTCCTTCTCTCTGTCCTTCCGGCTCCTGTGGCTGGATAAATGCTGGCGCTGGTCTTCTGCTTGGTGCTGCACCTCCTCTTGGTTCAGAGGGGACAGCAGGACACCCTGAACCCTGTCCCAGGACGACAAAACATGCGTGACATCCTTCTGCGATGCCTCGTAGATCTTAAACCTCAGGGCTAAGTTCTTCTCACTGTCACTCAGGGCCTCAGTTCTGGTTTCGCCCTGTTCTGGGTCTGCGGGTTGCACAACCATCACCGAGCAGGCATCCATTGGGGGAACCTTGCTCTGCATTTTCGTATCTTCCTTATCACCTGCAAGGGAGTCTGGGTGCTCATTTAGAGATCTCCTCTTGTCTGCCCCTTCGGTGACATCCGACCGGTTGCTGGTGGACGCGTTGGTGTTGCTGGTGGATGTGTTCGTATTCTAGGCAGGAGGAGTGGGGGGAAAAGCAGTGAGCATTTCAAAACACCTTTCACTGTCCTACAGCACTGGAGGCGAGAGCACCCCAAGCCTCTCCAAGACCTGTGCTAGGTGCTCTACAAATCCCAGTACACAGAGCTGGTACTCAGTGTAGTTCAACTGAAAGCAAAGTCTCCAGGGCCAGGCTGATGAGGAGTCCTGCAAACCACCTGAGAATCAGAACAGCTTCCCAACCCAAACAGGGAACTTAGGACACCTTACTCCTGTGCAGTCCTCCAGGCTCATTTCTGGCGTGCTGAGCATCCCTGTGGCTGCTCAACTCTTTGGGAAGTCCAGTTGCTCATGAATACCTAAGGCCCGGTGGTATCTCCTGCCAGACACGCAGGAAAAGCCACTACATCCCAGATGGATCATGGCTCAGAGGTGTAAGTCCCAAGCAGAGTAGGGAGAAACGCTACTCTACAACCATCTAGGGCTTCACAGTGAATGTACGGAGTTATGTGAAGCCACGACTCAAAGGCAACATGATTCTAGAAGAGCAGCTCTTCTGCAAACCCAGGGCAAAAACAGCCCTGGTAAAGCAGCAGCGTGATCCAACAGCAGCTGTTACTTCCCAGCACAGCCCCACGTGTTCCTCATGGCCAGGTACTCATCCCCAGCACTGCATGTGGCTGCTGGTTTCTCAGGGACTGGTACAGCTCAGTGGGAAGGTCCTCAGGGCTTTTACTCATCTCTATAAACACAACCACCCACCTGCCTGCCTCCAGGCTCGCTTTTCTTCCCCAAAGCATTATTTTTGTCTTTTCCAAGCCCTCTCTTTCCCCGTTTAGACGACTTCTTCAGCTCTTCCTCCTCCTTCAAGCGCTCTAGCTCTTGCCGATGCTTTTCCTCAAGCTCTCGAGCCAGCTGCTCCATCTCCCTTCAGCAAGCCAAACAGAAAACATCCGTGAGAGTCACAGCCAGAAATCTGGGCTTGCTGCAGTCCCAGCTGGTCCTGCACTTTATTCATTGACCTCGAGGCCAGGCAGAACCATTGGACCATCTCCATGGACTTCCCTCAACCTGGGGAGGTTGGGAACATCCAAAGAGAGGAAAGGTGGCAGGGGACATCCACGACCAGCCCAGTCTAAGTCTTGTTGTCATAAGGATCATTTGTGCAGCTTCTCCAATAAGGTCCACCTGGACACCTCCAGCACACTGCCAAAGACTGATCCACCATCTCTCCACACTGACGCCTGAAGTCCTCTCTTAACTTCCCAGTTTAAACCAGCTCACAAATCACTAACAGCTACTCATCCCTGCACCAATACCTGCTTGGCTTATCCAGCCCTTCTTCTCCCAGGGCTAAACCTGCTCCTTAGTGAGAATCACCACATCAATAAGAAAGCAAAGGCCGCAGTAACTTCCCTACTGCAAAACAAGCTCTGAACCAGCAGGTTTCCTGCTGGAACCCAGCTGCGACCATGGAAATCTTGTGCTGCCTGTCCTGGAAATCACCATGTGAAGCAGTCCTAGTGAGCTCCTCGCAGGGAAACAAACTCCAGCTGGGCCTGAAAGCAGTGCCGAAGCACACGCTCGCTTTAAGCAGGTCCCACCTGCTTTCAGGCAGGGATTAACACAGGTTTACGCTCATCATACGTATCATCCTGAACAGGGCTGCTTTGCTGGATCAGAGCTTCTCCCAAGTTCAAATGCTGCTGCAGCTGAAGGCGAGCCTAAGAGAGAACAGCTTTTACGGCTGGTGTCACTCAGCAAGGAAAACCCTGGGAGACGCAAGGACTTCACATATGGCAGGACTTCAACAAGCCAGCACAGCTACGCTGCACACCAACCCATGCCACAGCCCCTCTGGTTTGGTAAAGAAGGGGGATGAAGAAGATGAGAAGCAACGTAATTAACTTAAGAGACACTTCTAAGCACAGTGGCATGGCCAAGCACAGAGCCCAGCTCCCCCCAGCCAGCGTCTAAGCTGAAACGGAGAGATGTTCTCATCTCACTGGACAAAGGTCCTTCCTCTGCTGGGAATCTGGGAGCTGGCACTGCCTATCCTTGTGCCGCTTGTACCGGACACTTTTGGCCTTTGCTCTGTAACCCCTCTGAGCTCACCCAAGGTCTCCAGAGCAGGGAAACCCTTCAGGGACATTGTCCTGGGGATTTACCCATGGAAGGCTTACAGACCTCTTCCTGCTCTCACGCTGGACTTCTCGTACGTTGTTATTAAACTGAGCTTTCTGCTCCTCAGTGAGGGCATCGTACTCATCCTCATCCATCTCCCAGAGACGTGCTTTCTCCCTTCTGGCAGCTTCTTCCCGCTCCCGTCCTTCAGCACAGACCAGAGGAGAAACCATTAGCGACTGCAAGCAGAGGTTGCTGTTCTGAGCGAGCTGCGAGGACTCACAACTCTGCCCCAACCCAGTCTGCCATCCTGCCAGAAGATACTGGGGAGCCCATATTCCTGCTCCAAAATTCAGGTAATCCCCCAAACTCTCGGCAGTCAGCGAGTTCCTGTGCCCTGCCTAGCTCATGTACACCAGCTTTGTGGACAGCTGGCCGGTGGTTAGTTATGGAGCCATGACAACTTCCACTTGTGCCCAAGCTTTAGCATTAGAGACTAAGCCTTACAGACTCAGCTCTGCCGTATTTTAAGCACCTGTGAGCTGTGATTCTGCGAGTGCTGGCTACACTGAGGCAGAGGATGGAAGGGTTAATAAAAACATTTCTTACAAGCTCTGCTGGTAACCCAGATACACACAGTTAAGGCTGGGGGCTTGAGAGAGAAGATTCGAGAGGCATGGAGATGAAGCGTCTCACCTTCCTGCTCTTTTGCGGCTGTCTCTCTGGCTTTCAAAGAAGCATAATCCTGGAACAGGTTCACAAAATAGATATGTGGCCGATTTCTGACAGCTTTGAGCAGGCAGAGGAGAGCAGATGCCGTGTCACGTGCAAAGAGGGTCTCCAGGCCATCAAACACCACTCCCTTGTAGCAGTTGCTCAGCTGTGAATAAAGTTGCAAAGGAAGTCAGCTACCACAGGCACTGGGCTCTCAGCTCATCACTAAACCAGTTGCCAAGTTGCTAAGGCACATGGAGGACAGGGAGGTGATTCAAGACAGCCAGCATGGCTTCCCCAAGGGCAAGTCCTGCCTGACCAACTTAGTGGCTTTCTATGATGGAGTGACGACACCAGTGGACAAAGCAAAAGCATCGGATGTGACCTCTCTGGACTTCTGTAAGCATTTGACATGGTCCCCCACAACACCCTTCTGTCTAAATTAGGGAGATACAGATTTGATGGGTGGACTGTTTGGTGGATAAGGAATTGGTTGGAAGGTCAGACAGACTGCCAGAAGGCAGTCATCAACGGCTCGACTTCCAGATGGAGATCGGTGACAAGTGATGTCCCTCAGAGGTCCATGCTGGGACCAGTACTGTTTAATATCTTCATCAATGATGCAGACAGCAAGATTGAGTGCATCCTCAGCAAGTTTGCAGATCACCAAGTTGAACAGGGCGGTCAACACGCCTGAGGGACAGGATGTCATCCAGAGGGACCTGGACAAGCTCAAGAAGTGGGCCTGCATGAACCTCATGAGGTTCAACAAGGTCAAGCGCAAGGTCCCTGCACCTGGGTCGGGGCAACCCCCACTATCAGTACAGGCTGGGAGATGAAGGGATGGAGAGCAGCCCTGCCGAGGAGGACCAGGGTACTGGGGGATGAAAAACTTGACATCACCCAGCAATGCACACTCGCAGCCCAGAAAGCCAGCCGTGCCCTGGGCTGCATCCCCAGCAGCGAGGGAGGGGATTCTTCCCCTCTGCTCTGCTGAGACCCCCCATGGGAGTCCTGCATCCAGCTCTGGAGCCCTCAGCACAGGACAGAGCTGGAGCTGTTGGAGCGGGGCCAGAGGAGGCCCCCAGCAATGATCCGAGGGGCTGGAACCCCTCTGCTGGGAGGAAAGGCTGGGAGAGCTGGGGCTGGTCAGCCTGGGGAAGAGAATGCTGTGGGGAGACCTTAGAGCAGCCTTTCAGTACTTAAAGGGGGCTTATAAGATGGGGACAGGTTTTTTAGCAAGGCCTGTTGTGATAGGGCAAGGGGGAATGGCTTTAAATTGAAAGAGGGCAGATTCAGACTAGATATAAAGAAGAAATTTTTTACAATAAGGGTGGTGAAATCCTGGCACAGGTTGCCCAGAGAGGTGGGAGATGCCCCATCCCAGGAAACATTCAAGTCCAGGATGGATGGGGCTCTGAGCAACCTGGTCTGGTTGAAGATGTCCCTGCTCTCTGCAGGGGTTTGGACTGGATGGCCTTTAAGGTCCCTTCCAACCCAACCCATTCTACGAGTCTATGATCCTATGAATTGTACCTCACTGCCTGTCTCTGTAGCAGAGCCATATCGCTTGCCCCCAACCCCACATACCTGCAGCCTTTCAGTGAGGATGGACACCAGCAAGTCCTCAGGCAGCACACAGCTCACGAAGCTCAGCTCTCCTGCTGTGCTGCCACCGATGCTCAGCTTTTGCTGCGCAGGAATGCAGGGAACAGGAGAGAGGAGATAAGTACTGGATGAGCCCTGCAATGTTGAACATGACAAGAAAAAGAAACCACTTTAGAAACCTCGGGACATCTCTAGGCTTGAAGCTGGGGGCTCTCACTAGCGGGAGGCTAGAAAAAAACTACTGTTCAGCAGCTCCAGGGGACAACCCCGGAGGGCACATCCCTTGGCCAGCATACCCGAGCTTGTAAGCTCCCGACGCAGCAGCCTGCAGCCACGTTAGCCAGGACTGCACTTTCCTAACAACCTGTAAGACCCAGTAGAGTTTGTTTTCGCTGGGGCACAGAGTTTTCTTCCCACCCCATGCGGCCCAGCTGGCTCTCCGCACTGTATAGCCCTGCGCCAGGCTCTGGGTGAAGCAGTCTCTTCACTTTTAATAAGGCCTGTAGTGATGAGAGGTAATGGTTTTAAACCAAAAAAGGGAGATTCAGACAAGACATAATGAAGGAATTTTTTGCAGTGAGGGTGGTGAAACTCTGGCACAGGTTGCCCAGAGAGGTGGTCGATGTCCCATCCCTGGAAACATTCGAGGTCAGGTTGGATGGAGCTCTGAGCAACCTGGTCTGGTTGAAGATGTCCCTGCTCACTACAGGGGGGCTGGACTGAGTGGCCTCTAAAGGTCCCTTGCCACCCAAACCATTCTATTATTCTATGATTCTTAAAGGCAACGGAAAGGTCCCGTGCGTTAAGCAGTGCAGATCAGGCTTCACCTGGGAGCCTGTCAGATCCGTTAGATGCTGTTTCTGGGACTGGGATGCGTGGCCATCTTCCTTCCTCTTTCCTGCCGCGGCGCTCGCCCAGCCTTGAGAACTGACAGACTGCAGGCTGACTTTGTCCCCAGAGCTGGACCGGCTCACGGCTGGGCTCTGCTTGGCCTCGGTGCTGAGCTGCAGGCCGAGGGAGACATCTGCTTTTTGCCCTGTGGAGGAGAGAGATGGCTCAGCGGGGCCGGGGACAGCCCTGTGCTTCGAGGAGCAAGCAGGCACCTTCCGTCCCGCCGTGCACAGCCCTGCGCCCGGGCAGGGACGCAGCACGTGTCCCCCAGCCTGCCGGGCACTAGAAGCGCTGCCTTCCAGAAGCAGCTCCTTCCTCACTGCTCTTAGTAGCACGATAAAGCATACCATTACATATTGGGTTTTAAAGCCAGAGAGTTTTTAATGCAGAGCCCTGTGTCCTTCCCAGCAAACGTGTACCCAGCTGACACTGCCTGCACAGCGGCTCAAGACCAGGGTTTGTCCTGCACCACCATCGTTTCCGTACCTTCCACCCATCCTGCAGTCTCACATGGTGACTGTAGCACGCAACCGTGCCCGGGCTACATCACCCATCTCCACTGGAGCTAAACACTCCACGTGGGACAACCTCACCCAGCACCCAGACCCTTCTCCCTTCCACCAGCTCCCAACCCAACCAGCTTCCAAGCTGGGTGATGCAAAGCTTTCCCCACCAGCGCCAGGGTCTGGTCTCGCCCCGCAGAGCTCAGGGCACCAACTGCCCGATAAAGTTTCCTAAAAGTCTCCAGTCTCACGTGGAGAACAGTGCAACATGCACGAGCTGCGTGACCTGACAGCGTGTCTAGGAAAATCTCTGGAGAAACGAGCTCATCTGCGGAGTCTCTCTTATCCGAAACTCCCCCGGGAGGTTATTCTTCCCTTCCTCTCATCTTTGTGAAGCCAAACTCAAAGTTGGTCGCCTTGTGCTTAATGAGCCACTTCAGAGGGCTTTCTGCTTGTTAAAACGGGCAGCAGTTCTGCCTGATGGCCATGAGGAGCAAAGCTGGATTCAGCTTTGAGGAAATATAAAAATCCCTCAGAAAAATACAGGTGTGTTTCACCACTCCTAGGAAAAGGAACATGTGCCGAGAAGCCCAGGGGCAGTACCTCTATCTGAGCCCTTAAAATAGAGCTGCTTCTTTTTTTTTAATAACCACAGATGCTTTATGAAATGGCTTTGCATCTCTACACGCTGCACCCATGTTCCCCAAAAGACCCAAGGGCTTCTCTGCAGCAAGCAGAAGCAGATGATCATGGTGGCTTTCCGAAGAGCTGCTCAGGGTCCAGCGTTTCTCCTTACTGGCATCCTCCATCTCCTTGTGGCTCTCCTCAATGGCAGCCCTGATGCACAGCTCCCGGGCGCGGAGCCCTGCCAAGCTGCTCCTGTCCGAGATGGCTTCTGTCACCACGGCATCGATGGACAAGCAGGCAGCGCCGTAGTATTTGGACAGGGCGATGGCTGTTGATGTCTTTCCTTGAGAGAGAGGAAAACCGCTCGGTGACACTTGCTTATGAGGCATTTTTAGGGACAGGGTCTGAAAAGCCCCCAAACGGGATTTCAAAGTTTCAAGGACAGTTAGAAAGTCAAGCGCCCTGTTAGGGAAGACCCAGAGGGAGGCAGCTTGCACCTGGTTGGAAGCATTGTCCTGTAGAGCCAGGTGGATCATCTCCATCTCATGTTCAGCTCGAGGGCTTTGTCCCTTGTGGTGACCTCAACCCTGGGCCAGGGTTTCGAGCCCTGTCCCACCACCACTCGGACTGTCTGCTAGCCTGTGCTGGTTGGCACTCTCTTTGGCAACATCTGGGCATGGTGTGGGGGTCACTACAGGCTAGGGACTGCTGCCACAAGGCAGCATGGACACTAAGCAATGTGGTCCCACGAAGAAACAGGGACATGGCCACCCTGTTTAGAGGGAATGAAACTTAGCCGTACGGACACAAGATGAGCCACACTACTTGTACCAGCTAAGTGAAGGCCTGGGCCCGTTTCACGTACCAGCAAAGCTGTGGCTTCACCTCAACTGGTCAGCCAAGCACCATGGTCCACCAGGATGTGTCTCTCCTGCTTCCTCCCCTTCTTGCCGCCAAGGGCTGCAGCTAACGTACCTGTCAGAGG
This sequence comes from Opisthocomus hoazin, assembly GCF_030867145.1. Classification (NCBI taxonomy): domain Eukaryota; kingdom Metazoa; phylum Chordata; class Aves; order Opisthocomiformes; family Opisthocomidae; genus Opisthocomus; species Opisthocomus hoazin. The sequence goes on from NC_134425.1 coordinate 15,168,538, forward strand.
TGCCCCATGGACGATGACAATGATCCCTCTACAGTTTCGGGCTGCGCGCGCTTCTGCAGAGATACCGATGCCGAGGTGGCGGGCGATGGCTCTATAGACAGGGCTGTCGTCCAGTTCCTCCGCGGCCTCCTTGCTGCCGGCGGTGCTTTGCCGATGCTCTGCTGTGCAGAACCAGGTAGAAAAAGTCAGCCTCTTGCCTACCTGTGATCCCGATCCTCCTCCCTATTCCCCTCAGATCCTGGGAGAGGAGACTGCCGAAACGACGTCACACCCGAGGTCTCTCCATGCCCTTCCTTCAGGCTTGTGCAGATCAGGGTCTGCCGTAGATGCCGGTGAAGGCGCCTGTTCCGAGTATAGTAAACGGGGTGGCAGAAAGAGGAAAGAATGAACATCCAGCAATACCTAGAAGGACTGGGCCAAATCTCCTTCCATGAACTGTCACCATGGTCACAGAATCACAGAATCACAGAATAGTAGGGGTTGGAAGGGACCTCTGTGGGTCATCTAGTCCAACCCCCCTGCCGAAGCAGGGTCACCTACAGCAGGCTGCACAGGACCTTGTCCAGGTGGGTCTTGAATATCTCCAGAGAAGGAGACTCCACAGCCTCCCTGGGCAGCCTGTGCCAGGGCTCCGTCACCCTCAGAGGGAAGAAGTTCTTCCTCCTGTTCAGACGGAATTTCCTGTGCCTCAGTTTGTGCCCATTGCCCCTTGTCCTGTCACTGGGCACCACTGAAAAGAGCTTGGCCCCATCCTCCTGACACCCACCCTTCAGATATTTGTAGGCATTTATAAGGTCCCCTCGCAGCCTTCTCTTCTTCAGGCTGAACAAGCCCAGTTCCCTCAACCTCTCCTCGTAGGGGAGATGCTCCAGTCCCCTCACCATCCTCGTAGCCCTACGCTGGACTCTCTCCAGTAGCTCTTCATCTTTCTTGAACTGGGGAGCCCAGAACTGGACACAGTACTCCAGATGAGGCCTCACCAGGGCAGTGTACAGGGGAAGGAGAACCTCCCTCGTCCTGCTGGCCACACTCTTCTTGATGCACCCCAGGATCCCATTGGCTTTCTTGGCAGCCAGGGCACACTGCTGGCTCATGGTTAACCTGTCGTCCACCAGGACGTCCATGGTCCTCATGAGTTTGCTCCCAGGTCCTGCTGAGTAAGGGGGGGACGGGCAGAACCAGGCATTTTACCCAGTCTCATGGGAGAGGCTCCATTTGGGCGCCAAGCGATTATCCAACAGCTGGACGCTTTAGGAGTATTACACCAGGAGATCTGCCTGGGCTCCCAATTCACCGTAACAGCATTTGCAAAGAGCTCACAGCTCTGCCCTGAGGAGGGCACCAAAAGCCATCTCCGCTTGCAGTGCCATGGAGGAAAGAGAGCGTCCTGCCCTGCCTGGGAAAGGGAACGGCATCATCCCGATCCCAGCAGCTCCTGAGGGCAAAGGTGCTCCTCTGGCAAATCTGGGGAAATCCCCCTGGCCTCTCACTTGTCCCTGCCCCAGACTCTTCTCGGGATCCTACAGGCTTCATACAGAAGAGCAGATTCAGGGCCTACAGAAGTGAAGACGGCACCAGGCTGCAGTGAAGTGATGGAGGTGACACCGAAGACCTCCACTGAGGCCCTTTACCACAACGGACCTAAAATAGGTGAAGAGCTTAGGGTTATTACCTGTCCCATGTCTCTTCTCAACACCTTCCTCCTCCTCTTTGCCACATTCGGATTTAGAGTCCACCTTGTTGGACTGGCTTTCATCAAAAATGGAGGAGGGAACGACTAAGCTATGGGAGGAGATGGTGTGAACGATCCCAGCCGAATGCTTTCCTCCTTGATCTGACAGAGACTGGACATCTTCAGAGTTTGCTGAGGAGGAAGCACACAGGGAGGGAAGAAGAGGGTGAACACGGCTAAACAACCTGCTCTTTGCCATTTGCCACCTTGCACGGCCACACGCAAAAGACGGATAATTTCCCAAGGAGGGAGACTCCAAGGCACCGAGAAGCCTGTTGAGGCTGTCTCTGCCCTCAGGGCAATTTTGAGCTTGCGCTTCTGTTGCTGGGAAGGAGCAAATATAAAATCGCTAGTGATAGTAGACCTGGTCCTACTGGCTGAAGAACTCATCCAGTCCTACTCTTTGTGGTTGAGGTACACAAGGGGACATCCTGACTATTTCCCCAGTCCACGGCAGGCAGATACGAGGTTTCGTTGGCTGCACTCAGGGCTGGTAGAGACCACAAGACACACACTTTCACCCTGGAATTCCTCTACCAAGCTGAGGAACAGGCGGCTGCTAAAAGCATGAGCTTTTCACGGTGTGGAATTATTAGTAACATTAAGGTTTTACATCTGAAAATTAAAGTTTATATGAAAACGTAGCATTGTTCACCCATTGAGGAAAAGTATGAAATCAAAAGGAGCTCTGAGGATGGGACACAGCTGCAGCAGGCATGCGAGGAATCCACTAACACAGCAACTCCCTGCAACGTACCATAGAGGGTGGAGCGGAGTGGAGACTCCGTGGCCACGCTCCGTGATGATAAAGCGGGAAGAAATGGTTCTCTAGAACTGATAAGCAGCTCATCTGGCCCCTGGAGCCAACAGGTTTTCGAAACCTTGTCAAAGTGCTATCCTCTCGTGAACTTTGCTTGTTTTAATATCATTTTAATACCAAAACACACCTCCATCCCAAAGGCTACCTGCCTCCAAGGTGCGACCACCCCTCTTCGAGTCTGCACTCTCGATTTTTCGTAAACCATACCTTTAAACGTGAAGCGAGAGAATTTTACACCAATCGTGATAAAAGGTATGTATGACTACAGTCACTCAAACTCCACCTTAAAGGTAGAAAGGATATAAAAATAGCCAGGGGAATAGGGGATTTTCGGAGAAGAAGATAACACCGTAGATTTTCAGAGGAGAAGAAGATAACACTGTGAGCAAGTCAAGGGAAACTCCACCTCAGACTGCCTCCAACAGCCAGGATTGGCCGATGGGCTGAGCCTTGCTTCTCCCCCCCTTGGGATGCCTTGGGTGAGACTTAAACTAAGCGCTTTCCTTGGGAATAGTTACTCCCCAATGTCTATAGCCAGGCTGCATTATTTATAACCTTTTCACGCGTTTTATATTTGCACGTGTTTTCTTGCAGACAGTCACTGTCACCGGCAATTCAAAAAACCTCTATACCTGTTGCACAAATAAAACTGCACTGTTTAAGTAGCCAGTTGTCACAGTTTCTCACTGAACACGACCAAACACGGCCGTGCCAGTTCACGAGCACGACTGGACTGAAGGTGCAGACCACTATTAGTGTATCCAGAATCGTGGTAATTTAATATCCATATTAAACGCGACTGGACTGGTAGTGGCAAGTTGGATATCACTCAGAATTTAAACCTAGCCACACCTAGCCTCTCACTCCAGTGAGGAGTGTTGGAACGTAAGGAGGTTTATTTTCTGCAAAATTAACGCAACAATGGAGAACAACGTCATGGAGAGCTCAGGGTCTGTGGGCTGGACTCCTGCTGTGTCCACACTTGGGACAGTCAATGCCAAACCCTCACCGTTGTCCTGGCCTGCTGGTTCCCCAGTCTTGGACTTTGCCTGCTCATCCTGCAGCCTCTTCTGGTCCTCACAGTACTCCAGCACCTCTGGGGGTAGCTTCTCACCCGGGGCGCGTGGAGGCAGCAGCAAAGTGTTGTGGCAATCGTAGTCCTTCAGCATCCGCAGCATCTGTGCACACAAGGAGGAAAAACCATACACAAGATGCGTTTCTTGACCTTCACCACATGAACAGACTCCCCAGCCAACTCATCTTCTCTCTCCTTCCTTCCTCCCAACAACATGGACTGTCCAAGCCCCTCCTCGGCCTGCCAGCAGAGCTGGCTGACCCTGGAACACCACCAGCTTCACCCTTGGGACTGCCTCCACGTCCCTGGCCCGAGCCTGGGAACGCTGGAGCGTGGCAAAGCTACAGGAGCACGAGCATGGGGACCAGACTTTCCCTCTCACCTCCTCCTCAGCAAGGTACTGCTGGTCAAACTCCAGCGAGTAGAACTCGATGGGAAACTCGCATGGGTTCTTCACCATCACTGTCCCCTCCACCCCACAGCTGTGCGGCAGCACTGGTCCCAGCTCAAGCACTGGGGGGGTGAATTCCAGCTGTGGCTCCAGCCCATGCCCTGAGACCTGCAGCTGGAGGTGCTGGCTGCTCTGGCCAATGTTAATCTTCAGCTTGCTTCTGTAGGACCTCTGAAAAGAGAGAAGCACAGAAAGCTCCTCCATGAAGCCCCAGGTGACAGGGCCTCAAATTCAAGCCTTGCCCCAAGGTCAGGGGCGTTCGCAACCCACTATTTACTTATAGCTGGGGCGACAGCATCTGCATGCTGGCTCTGAGTAACTGGGATGAATCCTGGTGTGAAGCATAACTGGATATTTGGGTATCAGATGGATCTAGAATGGTCTATGCAACATTTTCACCTAGTCATGAGGGAGCGCAATGCTCATCAGAAAGGTCCTACGGGTTATGTTGCCCAGGCAGAGTCCTGGCATTGCTGCACCAGGCAAACATCAGCTGTGTGAAAGAGGCAGACGACCTCTCGCTAGCTAGAAACAACGATCATCGTCTCTGCTCAGTGTTGGGCACTGCTCAAAGCCAGAGACAAGATAGTTACATCTCCACTAGCAACTAGAAGATCCCTGGGACTGTTCCCAGGCACGGAAGCACTTGTGTCCACACTGTTACACACCGCCAGTTTCCAGCGGCCACGTGCAAACTGCCTTTGGGAATGCTCCATCATTTCAACTGACTCCCAAACTGCATGGGAACGTCCAGGCAGGCTGGGCCAGAGTCACAGGGACCGCTGGCAGCACATCGCTGCAGCTGACAATCCTGCTGTGCCCAGGAGGGTGTCTGGTGGCTGGTTTGTCCCCCACAGGATTTCAAAGCCCTTCTCAGAAGGGTATGCTGCAGGGGAAACTGAGGCACGGGGAGTACGGGGTCTGCAGAGAGCTCTGTGTGGAGGCAGACCTCATCTCCTCCTCCCTGCGCTGGGCTCTTATTACCACACTGTCCCACCAGACCTCTTGAGGGTGACACCCGCCAATCTCACCTCTTCCGTGGGTGAAAACCTGACTCGCACGTTGCATCGCTGCCCTGGACCGAGCGCTCCAGCCGAGGGCAGCGCCTCAAAGACACAGGGCTTGGTCTTCAACTCCTGGAGCAGCTTCTGACGCACGCTCACTGGCAAATGCTTGTCCACCTGAGCACAAAACCCAGCTGTGTGAGGTCTCCTTGGTCTGCGAGGACAGACCCTCGGTTCCTGCGGTGCTCTGAGCTACGGCCACAGTGCTGAGAGCACCCACACCCAGGCCAGTTGGGGCCACCACTGGCCTAGAACTGGAGAGAACACACGTAGGCAGGGCAGGCAGACGGGGAGGCACTGTCCTCAGAAGAGGAGGAACGGGTGAAGGGGACAGAGAAGTGAAGCATCAGCTAGTGAACAGGTCCAGGTGAACCAGCCTTGCTCTATGCCCTCTAAAGCTTCCTCAAACGAGCTGCAGCCCAAGTGCTCAGGCAGCCACAGGAGCAGAAAAGGCAAGAGAGGCAAAGAAAACCCAACCAAGAAGTTACACATCACGTACTGCTTGTGCTTTACCTTCTTGACAGGCTCATTCACGGTGATGAACCATTTACAAGGAATCTGGAGCTGATTGTGGAGCTGGATGGTTTCTTCCCGGCACTGCCCACACTGGACAGTGGAAAACTCCAGACTGTCCCTGGAGAGGCAGAGGGACGGCACAGCCACATTGGCACGGAGGCGGACGCAAAACGTGGGGCCTCTGGCTACCTAGTGAAGGACAGAGCATCCAGCTGAGAGCCTGAGTGACATCTGCTGCTGTCCCCAATCTGCTGCCTGCCCTGGAAGGTGGTGCGGGCACAGGGAGGTGAGGAAGCATGTGGTACCTTGATGGGCAGGAGCACATCCACCTCTCCCAGCGGCAGGTTGGCACTTTGTGGGTCGAAGTGCACTTCAAATGTCTTGGTCTCACAGCAGGGCAGGTGCTTCACGCGGTCCAGCTCCACGCTGAAACCTTGAGGAGACGAACATAAAGCAGCTGAGATAGATACACAGTCAACGTGAATCAGCATTAAGGCCATACGTGTCTCCCGGCTGGCACCTCTGTGAAGGACCCCTTTGGATCTACGGAGAAGCCTGCCGCTCCTTCTCCCTTATCACCACACAAGGAGAAAGCGTTTAGACGGCCAGAATCCAACACCCACATAGTAAAAAGGAAATCTATCTGTCAAGGAGCTCCAGCAATTCCTTCATCAGGCATCCCAGGGAAGGATTCACAGACCTCTCCAAAGGGGAATTTCCAACTAAAGTTCCCCCATGTTCTGGTGCTCCCTGGAAAACAACTTACAGGAGACACCTGACCGCCCTTCAGACACAGAGAGTCACTGTTTGATGGTACTGCACCCTCGCCTCAGGGCCTGTTTCAGAAGCCTATTTTGATATAACAGAGGACCTCACAGACTGCTTTCTCAACAAAGGCTGAACAGAAGTGCTATGACATTATGAGCTTTGAAAAAAGCCCTTGCAAACCACAACGGGTCCGTCCATTTGCAACACAAGCCCAAGGAGAGCACAACGAAACTCAGCTGATGCTCACAGTAGCCAAGAGCAGAAGATGCTGGGAGGTGACCAAGGTCATCAGACCCTCTAGCCCCTGCAATGAGGTGGTAGGCCAGTCACAAGCAAGACAGGTCTCTGGGTACTGCTGACCAGGAGAACTCCGGGTCTAAAGTGCGAGGCAGAGGGTCCCAAGGAGCACAAAGCTATATGAACAAGCACTTAAAAAAACCCCCTTGTCTCATGGCTTAAGCTCGTCTGTCAGAGATGGGTCCTTCAAGACCACGTGAAGTCTCTCCAGCACCCGTTACCTGTGTCACGCAGGACCCGTGTATTGGTGTGGAAGGATACAAGGAACTGCCCAGTGTTGGTGACCTTCACGATGTGCGTGTGGATGCTACCAAGAATGACGTAGCCAAAGTCCAGGACGTACTCAGGCAGCTCCGCTCTGAAAGGAGGAGGGACAGTCCTTTAACCACAGCCTGGGCACATTTCCACGTGGATGGAAGAGGCAAATAAAGTGGGTATTTCTGTAGTCACTGCTGTAGAAACTCAACCCAAGCCCATGAAATCCAAGGCCTGACCACCTGGTAATAAGACTTTGGTAAGTCACTGGGAGCATAGGTCCTAGGTTTTGTCAGCTAACAATGGGACCTTCAAATAAAATTAGTTTAAAATGGATACTGGTCACAGCTCCTCTGCTACGAAAAGCCACGGTAGCTAAGGCCACTGGACCTCCACTGGTCTCAATGAAACTGCTAAGCCTGACGTACAGCCCAAGCCTGAAATTGCTTCGGGACCTTGTCATAAGATACGCCTGTACAGGAAATCTTCACCGCTCTGCAACCAGATCTGTCCCCAAAGCAGCACCAGTAAACGCAGTAATCAGCACCTACAAGATTCATGGGAAGGTCCTTTTCCAGAGCAATCCCACTCGGGAAAGCACATAAATCATCTCTTTTGTAGAGCATCTGCTTCCTGAACTGGAGCCTACCACACCCGTGCCTCATCATGAAGGAGCAACGGGAAGGACCAGGTCACCTAGGTAAGCCCTCCAGTTCCACCAGCACCCAAGCCACCTGGTTTTGGGTTTGTCAAGGGTTTGCCAACCTGCTCTTGTTGCTTAGTGTGCTCTGTTTGTTAGGGCAAAGACTCTAGCTTTGAGTTGCCTCTTTCAGAGCCGGTCAGCAGGGACGGTGCCTGTGCTCTCTGGCAGGGCTTGATGGCCTGCGCTGGACCCCCCTCAGAACAGAACCCAGCATCTGTGGGGAGCTGAGCACCTCCAAAGCTGAGGGTGGCTCTGTGGAAGTGAGGACACACCGCTGCCGACAGTGAGCACGCCAAAACTATCAGGCTCACGCCCTTTCTGCAGCCCCCAGTTACTCCCAGCTCTACAGACAGGAGGAGCTCACAGGAGCACTGCTGGGTGTTACCCTCGGGGCACCTGGAGATAGGGTATGGGAGTCCCCACTAACTTGAGAAGCCTCCGACGAGCATGCTGGTCAAAGGCAGTGTCCTCTGGGTGACCGGAGGCCAGAGCTTTCTGCTGCTCCAGGGCATGTTCCTCTAGCAGCATCTGCTCCATCTGCATCTGCAGCCGAGTGTCCAGCTGAGGGAAGGAAGGGAAAGACAGTGGCTGGTTGGCAAAGGTCCCTCCCAAGGCATACGTTTGTCTCTGAAAGAGGATCCCATCCTGCTCTTGCTGAGAAGGGTGACGGGGTCCCCCTGTGTCACTGCTCAGCGCCTGTGACACCTCCTGCTCTCTTAGGCAGGACCTTATCTCAAGTGAAATGAACTCCTGCATCTTCACCTGCCCAGTCACTATCATAAAAGCTAAGCTGGTCAGACAGATAGACAAGCCAGGAACCTCCCAGAGCTCCAAGTACTGGCCTGCCTCTAGCCAGTGCCAAAGCAGCTTGGACAAAGCTCTCTTGAGAAGGGAACCACAACACAGCTGGCGCCTCTTGGAGACAAGCGCTGATAGCACAGTCCCAGGGCGCAGCCAGCTCTGCAAACCTGGCAGGGCTGGGGCTGTGAGCAGCAAATCCCCCAGCGATGACCTGCAGCTCCATCGCCAGCACCATAAGTTCAAGCCCTTGAGCACAGTCTTCAGGATCTCTCCCCGGTGCAGTCAGGAAGCTCACGCATCTACGAGAGGGACAACTGCCAGAGTTGGGCAGCGCTGAGCTGATGCACGGCCATGGCCAGGCATGGACAGGGAGGACCCAAGTGCCAGCAGGGCACCGGGAAGCCTGCTGCAGGGTGCAAGGGGACCAAAGGACGCAGGGGGAGGGTGGCACGTGCCAAATGGGGCAGCGGCTGTCCTCACCATGGTGCCCAAGTCATCCGTGGGTGGCTCCGCGGCTGCAGCCTCCCCCAGAACAACTGCTTCATCTCTCTGGCTGTTGTCTTCCATCTTTTCTTTCACCTCCTTGAGGACCTTCTCATATTTTTCATTTCCTGAAGGAAGAAAACATCCACAAACAGAAGTGTGGGCACAGTGCCATTCCCATTTAAGCTGGGAAGCCCCGATGCCCCCAGTGATGCCCTCTCCCAGAAACACACTCCTCCAGCAATGTATGGGAAGTGGATGCTGCTCTTCCTCTCTGAATCCTGATGTTCACTCCCACCCACCTTCCTCCACACACAGGAGCATCTCTCACCCTGTGCAATGTGATGCAAATCCAACACTGCCAAAATCCCTGCCAGCCTGTATTACGGCTTTCCCAAGCATTTCTGTCTAGCCATCATCTTTCCAGGGCTCGCACAGATACGCTGGCAAGCTCTGCAGGATGGTTCCTGGTACAAAGCCCACATGGGCTCGTCTGCTAGAGACTCAGGAAGCAACCACAGGGCTGAGTGTTGGTCCAACAGCCCTGAAACCTCTAGGCTTGGTGGAGGTGGGTGTGAGCTGCTCTGTGGGCATATGGCATGGGGCAGAAACCAGAAGACGTTCCTGGGAAGCAGACTGGCAGTGCTCACCTTTGATGTTCCTAGGCAGGTCCAAGCAAATCCTGGGAAAGCTGCCCTCTCCTTTCAGGGAGATTTCTTCTGGCTCTAGATGACCCACTTGGATCCGGAAAGTCCTGCAGAAGACTCCAGGCACTCCTGGCAGGTAACAGACTTTCAGCACTTGCTCCTTGCCAGGTCCAACGTAACCCTGCAGAGCACGGCAGAACAGGGAGGGAACGCATCAGAGAGGGTTGGCTGGAAGGATGGCTCACACGATACACATGCCGAGAAGAACAGACAGGTTCTCCTCTATAAGAAAACGTCAGACCACAGCACTTTCTAGCTTTCTTGTATCCAAAACCTCGAGTCTCCTACGCCAGGATGCGGTATGTCCTCATCACACGTGTGGTCCCACAGCACAGACCATCCTTTGCTCAGCACGAGCAAGCTCTTTCACTAACGGTGCTTACCCTCTGTTAGTAAGAGCCAGCCGGAATAAATAAAAGCTCTGTCACCAGCCACCACAGAAGATGCGTGGAGTGCCCGCGCTCTCCGCACAGCCAGCAGCTCCTGCCCCAGCACAGCAGTGGCTCCCAGGCTGGTGTCAAAGGGCCTGACCCTACCCAAACACCTCCGGTCCGTGCAGTCACACCCAGGGTGGATGAGCCCACCCAGGCTCACGGCGACCTGCAAACGCACATCTCTGCAAACGCCGGCCAAGCTGCCAGCGCCAAGGACGCCGTTGCAGCAACCTCTGCGCGGGTCCAAGCCGAGCTGCGTCTTCAGAAGCTCACAGGGAGAGGGCATCAGCGCCTCATCCTTTGGAGGAGGCGGGCATGAAGAAACCTGAAAGCCATTTGGCTTCCCCTTCTCATTGTGAAAAGCGACAAAGATTGGAAGGCTGCTTCAGCTCGAAGGTGTCCACGCAGGACTGGGAAGCTGGGATGGTGGGATGCTGCCAACCCCTCTCCTTGCTGTGCCAGCCCTGCTCCTCCCCGGCCCCCTCACTGCCCCACAGTGCTGCTGCAAAGCTGGAGGGGCAAATGACCGCTGCGGGGGCTGTTACAACTCCTGGCAAAGGAGCTTCGTGCCCAAGCAAAACAGTACTCAAGTCTCACCTGGTCAGTGCTGGCAAGGGGCAGGCAGGGTTTGCTACGGGCAGGGACAAGTTGCGAATCCCGTCCGATCGTGTAACTGCTTCATGCACTTGCTTTGCCTTCTCTGCCCCCCAGCAGCAATTGCTTACAGCCCTGTCTCCCTCAGCCGCTTTTATGGTTTTTTTCTTCTGTTTTCTTGTGGTTTTCCCCCATAACACTCTTCTGGGCAGCTGGACACATGGTCAGGGTTAAACCCTTGTGCTACCTCTGTACTCACCGTGCTGGGCACGACCAGGGGCATGCCGGGCAGAGGGCCCTCAGCAGCGGCCGCGCTGGGGCCGAGCACCACGTAGGCAAATCCCACCTTGCCGCTGTTCTGCAGGGTGACCTCTGCTTCAGTGACTTCATTAAACAGCTGAAGGGAGGACAGAGGAGTGGGGAGTTGAAGACACAAGTCTGAGGCCAGGAATGTCCTCCCGCTTTCGCTGGGATGAGGGCAAATGAACACAACGCAGGAGAGAAGCAGAGGAGCTCCGGGCCCTTGGTTTGGGAACCCACAGGGTACCTCTCAGCCCCACACAGGGACAGATACTTCTGGCAGCATGCAGAGGGGCAATACCAACCACATAAAGACCAGTTCTAAAGAAACCAAAGAGGATACAAGCCCTCCGCGCTTCAGGATGTCACTTCACAGCTGGCTGAAACAGAGCAGGTAGCAACAAGACATTGCAGAAAAGGCATCTGCATACAAGTATTTGCAGAGCTTGCAGGGACAGCAAAAGAGAGACGGTGCCACACGTCTGTGCCAACAGCTAGAAGCATCTGTGGGGTTTTTAACCAAAAATAAATAAAGTGGGGATTACGCTGGGACATTCTTTCCAGCTACAGTGACTGGAAGCCCAAGCTGACTTCCTCCCTGGTTTATTTTGTGGATTAATCAAAAGCATTACAAGAGAGCATCTCCTCGGACCTCAGGCGTCAGGTGCAGATCAGCAGATGGATGTCCCAGGGCACATCCCTCTGGAGACCACTGCTGGGACCCTGCCTGCCCCAGGAGGCAGCCTTAGGTACCCTGCAGAAGATGAATTCCCCGCTTTAGAGGGAGTGGAGATGGCCATTAAAAACCAGCCTAGATGCAGGATGTTTGACTCGAAGTTTGTAATTCCAAGCCATAGAACTAACAAAGCAGCTGGGAAGAGGAGAGAGCCCCAGACCTAGGTGGGCAGCAACCCATCGGTGCTGGTTTCAAGACAAGGACCTCTGCCAAGAGACACATGTGTTACCTGGAGCCCGCAGTCGATCTCCCTGACGTCTAGGAGGTAGTGGATGAGCGAAGCCTCCCCGCTCAGCGCGATCTCATAGGTTGGGCCTCCCTCTACCCTGCACAGTGCCGTGACGTGGGCGACAATGTTGGTGTGGCCGAAGAAGGTGAAGGCGACCCGCTGGCTCTCACCCGGCTGCAGCACACCGTACAGCGGCAGGATGTCGAAAACCTGCAGAGAGGGGAGGAGAGATCAAGATGTCAAAATGGATGCAGGAGAGCAGCCATGGCTTGGAGCAAGGGGCAGATGTGGCTGGAGGGACCTCTTCCTCAAACACCAGCACAATCATTCTAATCTCATCCTGCATACGTTATGCTTTCCAGTGGAGGAACCATGGGAAAAATCTTCTCCCATACTCACTAATTAATGCATTAATTAATACACTACATTAAAGTAATTTGGGAGTTCTCCTGGCAGCAAGAAATTCTCTCTGCTCAGAACCTGCCTTTAAAAGCACATTTTACTGCCTTTAGAAAAACACAAGATTCGGAGACCAGAGCCCTTGGAGCTGGGGGGGGGACTCCAGCCCAGCTCATCTGACCCCTGGTGCTTTCACTCTCTCTCCGATTCGCACACTGCTCTTTCTCAAGAAGCTACAGCAAAAGCTACCGTAGAAAATTCCTAACAACCACTTGATTAGTTACAAGATGAATAACGCCCTCCGCAGCTGCTGCACAGGTAATGGACCTTGGTCAACCCTACAACACGTCCCACGCAGCTTCTCCAACGACCAGTTGCTCCGGCAGTGCTGCGCGAGGTGCTTGGAAGGATGCGAGGCCACTCCCTGAGAAGCGCTGAGGACACCAGTGGGACTGGGGCTATGTAACTGCTTGCCACACTGGAAACTTGGAAGCAAGACAGATTCCCACTTACCTCCTCCACTCCTAAGGCAAGGGGTTCTGCCTCCACGTAGTGCCTCAGCTCCTTGATCCTCACTGAGCTCTGAGTCTCCACAGCACCTCCCAGCTCTGCAGCAGTGGATGGAAACCGCTGGAAAACAAATACCATGGGCTGCAGTCAGCAGCTGGCTGGGCTGGGTGAGACCGCTCTGCTCAGGCTTCACCACCTCACCAAGCCAGGAGCAGCCGAGGTAGGACCTGGGCGCAAATCAGGCAGGGGTATGTCCATGCCATCAGTTGAGTGGGGGTCCAAGCCCCCCACTCAGGTGAGACACATGCCTCATCTGCACTTCCTACAGGCAAGCTCGCACGAGGAAGATGGGTGCACCCAGCACTCAGTCCTGGCAGAGACCTCAAGGGCATTTTGCACCCTCGTGCCAGCTCAGCTTCGCTCACCCCTGCTCAAGCAACACGCCAAGAACCCCACACCTGGACAAGGTTAGGCTTTTCATGACAAAAAAAAGCAACATAGCTGTGAGATGGACAAAAACAGGAAAATAAGGAGTTAGAAAGTGCTGGGCACCACTATCCCATTTCAGATGGTGCTTAGGTTCCATCTCGTGCACTCATCAGTGCCAAAGAGCTGAGAATCTATGCCGCCGTGTTCTAGTTGAATGACACCTTCCTGAGAAGGCAGCTGAGATGTTTTTCTGTCTTGCAGCAGCTGAGAGCTGTGTTTAACCTCAGAGGTGCCATCTTTCACAAGGAATCTTGTTGCTGGACTTCCGACCCCTGTTTATGAACAAGGGCTCTAGGATTGCTCTTAGCCTTCGAGAATACCTGCTCCTTGCTAATGGGAAGAAGCGCTTTGTGCCATGACCTTGACTTCAGCAGAATCTTCAAGAACATTTACAGGACATCCTTAGACCTAACTAGAGGCTACATCTCCCGAGGAGATAAGGCACCGGCGAGGAAAGAGTTCTCTCACCTTTCCATGGTCCTTCTGTTGTCTCCTCATTTTCAAACCTAGCAAAGCTTTGCCAAGTGCGTATTCCCAACGATGCTAGCCCACATCTTTCCTAGGCCTATGGTCTCCCACCTCCCCAGGGAGGTTATATGGATATTGCCTTGATGCATGGACACACGCAGAAGATGAAACTGCAATGCAGACATATCCTTTGAAGCAATTTCGCATCCTGCTTAGCCATGGCCACTTGTATTTCCCTGGTTTATTTGCACATATATGGCAACAACGCAGGAAATTAAGACGATTTCATGCTTCTAACCAAAAACACTCAGCCACGCTATTCTTTACATCTACAGGGTATCATTTCTCCCGATTCAGACAAAAGGTGTAGAGTTAAAACATTACCAGTGCTGACATTTGGATGTGAGCAGGTGCAACCCCTCTCCTTAAACTTCATGCCAATGCTGGCACTTTCAGAACCTCTCATGCTCTCTCTTACACCTTTTTGTATCGCCCCTGGAGCAGCCTCTGGCCCACACGACACAGAACAAGGGGCCAGCTCCCACTAGCACCAAGGTCAAGCTCCAAAGCACCGTGGTTCACCAGGGAGGCTAGCAGACCAAAGGCCATTTTCACAGAATCACAGGATAGTAGGGGTTGGAAGGGACCTCTGGGGATCATCTAGTCCAACCCCCCTGCTGAAGCAGGGTCACCCAGAGCAGGCTGCACAGGACCTTGTCCAGGCGGGTCTTGAATATCTCCAGAGAAGGAGACTCCACAACCTCCCTGGGCAGCCTGTGCCAGTGCTCCGTCACCCTCAGAGGGAAGAAGTTCTTCCTCGTGTTCAGATGGAACTTCCTCTGCTTCAGTTTGTGTGTGTTGCCCCTTGTCCCATCGCTGGGCACCACAGAAAAGCGAGGAGGAAGAGACCGCAGCTTGGCAAAGTCTTGTTTTATACAAGACAGCTCTGTGGCTGTCACTGCAGTACGGGGTCTCGGTGAAGGCAGAGACGTGGAAATGGGTGGCTCTAGCTGGGGCTGAGAAGGTGGGATGTGAAGCTCAGTGCTTGGCACGGCTCGACACAGGAAACTAAAAGCCTTCGCATCACGATGCAGATAACAGCCTCATTTTACATTGTAAAAGAACAAGTGAAAAAAATCCCCCACTCACCATAAGTCAGGAGGACCTGAGTGGGCTTCTCTAAGCAAAACTCTCCTACTTCTCCCTCCCCAGAAGCCCCGTGTCCAGCCTGCTCTCAGGGCACATGACAGCACAGCAGCAAAACCGGTGCTCGGCACCAGCACGGCTTTTCCGTGGCAAGCTGGGGGAGGCAATGCAAACAGCAGGTGCAGAAGAAAAATCTACCTGTGCCTCCAAGGAGTCATCTGCTGGCTCTCGGGCAGGATCCCCCGCTGCTCCTGGGGCTTCGGCTGGCTCCTCCGTACCCCCGTCACTGGAGCTGCTCTCTGCAGATGCCGAGCGCTCTGACTGGGCTCCCTCCTCCTTCGGCGGTTGGGGTTTGATGAAGAATTTAGGTGCTGGAGGGCTGAACCTGGAAAATAACAGAACTTTGATCACGGACCTGCAGTGGGAGGGGAGAGAAGCCTGCATGAGCAGCTCCTTGGCAGGATGTGGTCCCTGGGAGGGCACTGGTGGTGCGAGCTCAGCGATGGTCTGACCCAGCAGCTCTGAAACCAGAATGGAGCAGGTCAACGCTTGGGGCTGCTCTGGGACAATGCTGGTACAGCGGCGGTGCAGGCAGCTGGCTGCAAGGAGACACGGAAGAGGACAGAGGCGAGCGGGCCTTGCAGGAAGGCAGAAGGTGCTGCGGGAAAGGAAGAGACACACAAACTGGGCAAAACAGTGAGACTGAGGTGCAAAGGGACAGACCCAATGAACCAGTTCAGACCCACCAGGGCCTTCCTGAGAGCACTCTGGATGCTATCCCCATCCAGAGGCACAAAGTGAGAAATCTTGCAGCTCTACTAGATATTTATCCTGAATATTTCCCCTAACGATTCCCTGCAGCTGCAGGTCGGCACGAGCAAGTGGTGACGCTTTCTCTAAGCGCCACGAGGCAGAGCAGGGATGGAGCCCGCAGCCTGCCGTGCCCTGACCCCGGCAGAGCCCAGCACCGCGCAGGGGGACCCGCGGAGCCCATCTAGGGGCATCCTCGCACACACAAGGCAACACGGAAAGATGCACCCAACAGTTCCATGTGGAGACTTACAATTAAACGGTCCATTGATCCCTGACGAGCGCCAAAGCATCAGTGATTAGCGCTCCGGGGAAGGAAGTTTCAGTCATTTTTAATCAATATACTGCAAATGTCAATGAGAAGATTCAGCTCCCTGCTGCGCCACAGGTATTCCCCGGTCGCAAAGCAACGGCTCCAGCAGCCCCTCACGCTAAAAGGGCGGCAGCTCTGCTGAAACCAGGTTCGAGCCAATGCGCACTTGCCAACGGCGTGATCGCCTCCCCAGCAGCCGCTAAATGCAAACCGCTCGAGGACCAATTTGGCAAATGATTCAGCACAGCCGTTCAACAGCTCATTTCATGAAAAGAGCTGAGTTTATGGAGTTTGACCGACATCTGCCACTAAAAAGTATATGGTTTAACATTCGCAAATGTTCCCGGTGACTGATTACGTTCCCTGTTCTAAATCGTAGCCAGTGCTCCCAGTAACGCTGCTCATATTTCTAATGCCACACGGAGGGACGCGCTCGAGCCCTGCCTGCCTGTCACCGTGCCTGTTGGCAAGCGGTCCCCACCGGCAAACCGGGCAGAATCATTTACAGCAACCAGGATGCTTCATTCCCAGCTCGGAATTCAGTGCCTTTAATGACACGCTCCCAAATGAACATTTGTCTTTCGCTTTGTGGCTTATTATCTGGTTTTCATTTCTGGATTCGAGGCTTTGCTCTTCATAGCCCCCAAGAGATCCCACCTGACTTGTCCTTCCTACCACCACATGCAAGAACAAGGCTTGGCCCAGGAGAGCTCCTCTGCAGCCCTCCCTCTGCCTGCTGCTGGGACTCCTCGGGGGACCCCGAGCAAGACCTCGGCACCACCCACATGCAAGAACAAACCAGGACTGGAAAGGACAAAGGCATTCGCTTGCCCCTGCAGAGCATGGCCCGTCTCCAGTCTCATCTGTGCAGCCTTCACTCCTCTCCACCGAGGCACCTCTGTATGTGTTGGGGTGTGCTGATGGGCGACCAAACCACCCAACACCTCTGGCAGCCACTAACATGGGTGCCTGCGTAAGGATGCCATAAATTCATCTCGGCTGCAACAACGGTGCCTCGGGCAGCTGAAGGTGACCTGACCCTGGCGACAGGGGCCATGCCCGCAGTGTAGGGGTGCAAATCTCCAGGGCCAGGAGCACCTCAAAGCCCTCCAGCTCCGCACAGTCCACGCACTGGGGCAGTGCAGAGGGCTGGCTGTCCTGAAACTGCGAGCTGCAATCCATCCCAGCGAGAAAATGAAACTGCGGCTCTTGGAGCCGCTTGTGATAAATACTGAGGATTAATAACAACTCCAGAGGAGAGATAAACTCCAGAGATGGAAAATCCATAAGCATTTATTAAATTACCTTTAGTTTTATAGAATGGTTTGAGGCAACTTCACGGGACTGCGATGTTTAGACAATAACAATATTTTTCACTCTAAAGTAGAAGCCCTCTGGGACCCGGTGCTGGGAGATGATGTGATTAGCAAGTCCTGCCGCGGAGAAGCACAAAGCACAGCAAGGGAATTCTTCCACTGGGGGAAGTCAAAATGAATAACAAGCGTAACGTGAAAAGAAAGGGAGCAAGGAACCCAAGGTGTCAATAGAAAGCTGACCCCTGGGACAAGAAACCTCCCTGGCGTTGAAGGAAAGGGGATTATCTCAGAAAAGGAGAAGGAAGGGGAAGATAACAAGATCACACAGAATCACAGAATGGTGGGGGTTGGCAGGGCCCTCTGTGGGTCACCCAGTCCAAGCCCCCTGCTGAAGCAGGGTCACCTACAGCAGGCTGCACAGGAACTTGTCCAGGCTGGTCTTGAATATCTCCAGAGAAGGAGACTCCACAGCCCCTCTGGGCAGCCTGGGCCAGGGCTCCGTCACCCTCAGAGTGAAGAAGTTCTTCCTCCTGTTCAGGCGGAACTTCCTCTGCTGCAGTTTGTGCCCGTTGCCCCTTGTCCTGTCACTGGGCACCACTGGAAAGAGTCTGGCCCCGTCCTCCTGACACCCACCCTGCAGATATTTATAAGCATTTATAAGGTCCCCTCTCAGTCTTCTCTTCTCCAGGCTGAACAAGCCCAGCTCCCTCAGCCTTTTCTCATAGAAGAGATGCTCCAGTCCCCTCCTCATCCTCGTAGCCCTCCGCTGGACTCTCTCCAGTAGCTCCTCATCTCTCTTGAAGTGGGGAGCCCAGAACTGGACACAGGACTGCAGATGGGGCCTCCCCAGGGCAGAGTAGAGAGGGAGGAGAACCTCCCTTGACCTGCTGCCCACACTCCTCTTGATGCACCCCAGGAGACCATTGGCCTTCTGGGCAACCAGGGCACGTTGCTGGCTCATGGTCAACCTGTCATCCCCCAGCACTCCCAGTCCCTCTCCGCAGAGCTGCTCTCCAGCAGGTCAGCCCCAGCCTGTACTGGTGCATGGGGTTGTTCCTCCCCAGGTGCAGAACCCTGCACTTGCCCTTGTTGAATTTCATCAGGTTCCTCTCTGCCATGAAGATGTTCAGCATCAGCCCAGGCTTCAGGCAGCTGTTTCTCTGATGCCAATCGGGACTTTCTGGGCAGCACCTTCAGGCCAAGGTTATGAATGCAGAGAGGAAAGCAAAGAGCTGAGCGGCCCCATCCCAGATTCCCACCAGGGAGAGAGGAGTCCTTCCTGCTAGGGCCAGGACAACCTTGTGCCACCCATCACCCCCAAACTTCGAGACACCAGAAAAAGACATCTCAGCCCGCCTCCTGGTTTCGGAGCCTGCCAGGGACACGGCTTCACACCGCTTCCCACACCCGCCTCCCAAAATAGAGGAGCTAGAAGTCACACCGCTTCTGCGAACGACATGCGAAGATTCACACGGGATGATGTGACCCCACCAGCTCCAGCTGTGTGAGAGCCGGCAACAGGAGGGCTGTCACCCCCAAACTGCAACGGGAATGCCTGAGGTCCCAGCAGCCCCCGCCAGCACCCAGGACGTGTGCCAGAAACCAGCACCCTTGTGCATTAAGTGCAAGAGTTTTCACAGTGCCAGGACTGCTTCCCTTGTGCACGGTACCCACACGCCGAGCATCCTTGCCTGGGACCCCAAGGATCGCCCGCCGAGCACAGCCATGGCACCGGGTGAAAACAAGCCTCCCAGCAAAGCACAAGCTCTTTGCAGGTTATCACAGGGCAAAACGCTGGAGACCACGCACCCACGAGGCATCGAAACACGCTTACAGATCCCCACGATGCACTTCTGTTTCTCCTTCAGGCCATCAGATGCATATTAAAAAGGCACTTTGGGGCAAGCCACAGACAGCTCAAGGGCGTTTGCAACTGAAAGCAAAATGATGTAATACAGGAGTAAACCGCAGACCTTCCCAGTGCACAGAGTGGGAACACTGGGCTTGAGCTGGGCCACTTGGCCAGCAGCTGAGGAAGGCAGTGGGGATGGCTTGCCCTCATCAATAGTGACTACTAAACTGCGCTTCGTCCAAACGGCCCCGCAGACGACTACTTCGCTAGGATAAATTCCTCCACCGAGATAGGTTTGTGTATTTACTGAACCACCCATTGAAATTCAGACCAGGCAGTGGAGAGAGAGAGAGAAGAGAAGCAACCTTGCTGCCGCGAGATCCGACACCTCCAATTTGCCTTGCACACGCTCGAAATGATTCAGCTGGATCCAGCGTTCATCTGAATGCAGCGAGCAGTCCCGGGGATGTGCCACCGTGACCCACTATTAATTTACTTGCAGTTAATATGCAGCTTTAAGAGCCACTTACTTATTTGAATCAAAAAAAGTCAGTTTGGAGAGATGAGGGAGAATTTTGATTTCTTGTTTGAAAGTAGAAATTGTGTAGGACGGATGCAGGGATGCTGCCAGTGACAGGAAGGGAAGTATCCCACGTCCCTGGACCACCAACCACAGCTATCCAGCACCTTTGAGCAGGAGCCACAGGATTTGATTTTGGGGTGCACTGAGAGTCCCCGGCTCCTGCTGAAGCCCACAGACTTCAACTGTACCATTGCTTTCAACAAGAAGAGTCAGAGGAGGGTCTGAGGCCCCTCAAGCTCCTTCTGACATGGCTCGTGCCTCTCCCAGAACACTTTCACAGGATATAGCTGGTCAAGTTTTGCAGGGCGCAGGCACTGAAGCTCCTTGGCCACCTTGGTCCAACCTAAGCCGGATTAGGGCCAGCCACCACCAGCACTGCAGGCACAGCGGGTCTTTGTGGAGATCATCCTTCGGCAACAGTACCTTCCCCTCTTGACAAGTTATGATCTTGGAAGAAGTCTCCACTGACAGTACTGGAGTTATTCTGACCAACAGACGACTGTATTGACTCCCATAACTGACAGCAAAGGAGGAGAGATGTGCTCCAGCCGTCTTTGTGGCAGGGATCTGGACATTCACCATTTTAAGACGTCTTCATGGGGGGCAAGCCCGAGAGTTTGGCGAACCATGAAAGGTATGGCTGTAAGGGTTAAAAATATCAAGCAGCAGTGGAGAGCCAAAGACCTCATTGAGCATCACCAGCTGAGAGTGGCAGGCTGGTCCTGCCTGCGTCAGGCAGGCAAGCAGAAGGTTCCCAGCCATGGGAAGAGAGATATTCTTAATTTGTCTTCTCCTTAGGGTAAAGGCTGCAGGAGACCAAAGCTGGATCTCAACAAGCTTGTGAAAGGGACGACCAGAACACAGCCCGAGATGGCAGGGAGCAGACTGGGTGGGCTTGATGGGCCAGCTTCACCCTACGAGAAGCCAAAAAGCAGCTCAAGCCTGAGCTGAGGTGTCCTGGGGGTCGAGGATCAACATGTACTTGGGCTCTCCTGCCCACCAGCCAGCATCACTGTCTCTCCACGGTACCAAGAGCAGAGCAAGGAACAGGAGGGAGATGACACAATGGATTGTGTCCTGAAGGCCTCACCTTGAAGGACACATCCCTGCTCATCTCAACTGCTTCTGCTGAACCCCAGATGGTGTTTCCACCGGACCGCGCTGATGCGGGATGCCCAGCACGTCCTGGGCAGGCAGCGATGCCACAGCCCAGCGTGCTCTCCCAAGGGACTCTGCAGCGAGCCACCGCGGGGAAAGGTGGGAGAAGGCAAAGCAGCAACAAGAACAAACACAGCAGAAAAAGCAAACCAAAAAAAGCTCCAGTGTAATATACTTCCTAAGGGTCACACCCCAAAATAAATCAGCTCCGCCCCACTGAGCACGCCAGCGTCACCATCCATCCCCTGTCCAGAAGGAGCAGGGCTTGTCACACCAGCAGAAATCACAGATCTGAGGCTGTGTGTGGCTTTCACCCTGATTTATACGGACAGTGTAAACGGCTGGTTAACATCGCTGCTGAGTTACTACTAAAGGTCACTCACACAGCACAACATAATTAGCCCCTGCTCCACCAAAAGCAAGGCAGGCATGCTCCTGGGAACTGCGCTCACAGCCTGATGGCCCCACGGAGCTCCTGGGACTAGGCGAGTGACCACCAGACAGGACTGGCGATGCCCGGGACAGCTGGGGACAAGCGTGGGGTGACAGAGGCAAGAGGGAGAGGGGACAGTTTCCACCGGAGAGGAAGCAAGCAAAGCAAGCTCATAGTTGGAAAGGTTTCTCGCGGAGGAGAAAGATGACTCACCCGCGGGCAGAGCGACCAAAAAGGTGGCATTGAGTTAGGTGCTCTCAAAACCGCACGGCTCTCCAGCTGGCTCAGGAAGCCTTGGGGTGCCCGACCGCCCCGGGGACTCCTGCCTCCCTTTACCATGCGAAGTAGATGGTGGGGAATGGATCAACCCTCCTCGCACCATCCCACACCACTAACTCTGGGGTGGGCTTCTCTTCGGGCTGCCTTGCTCTTCGCAGAGCCCTGTTAGATCTCGCTGCGAGCTGAAGCCCTCTCCAAGCTGCTGTGCCATAGAGCGCCAGGTTTTTCTCCTCTCTTTGCCCCTGGCTGCCTCCCTCTCCCGAGTCAGTGGACACAGATTTACGGTGATACACCCTCGGTATCCCAAAGCCCTCACCCAGGCTGTCAGAACCCAGGGTCTGCACTCTCTCAACCCAACTGCTACTTGTTTTCTGAGCTGGCAAAGACAATCCACCCGCTCCTGTGAGCAGCACGGCAATCTGCCAGAGTTCAAGGGTTGTCTGGACGATGATCTTTGTCATATGATTTAGTGTTAGGTAGTCCTGCGAGGAGCAGGGAGTTGGACTCGATGACCCTTATGGGTCCCTCCCAACTTGAGATATTCTCTGATTCTAGGAATCAATGCTCCCGCGCAGCTACAAGGGCAGTGGTACCAGCAGCTCTTCACACCGTGGCTATTTTCAGGGATGAACAGTTGGGCCAGCTGGATGAAAGAGGATAATTTTTTTAACAGGGTCATTTAACAGCATCTATCACAGCACAGAGCGGCTCCTCCCCAGAGCACCTGGAGCTGGTGGCTGCGGCAGTGCTCCCCTCCCAGCACACCGGGGATCTCAGCGCAGGCAGAGCTCTTGCACAAGGCGCCCTGTAAGCATCACTGGCAAAGAAACCATCAGGGAACCAAAATACCAGCTTTGGCCGCTGAGCTTTAAGAGGAACAGCAAGCATTGCTTCTGCCCCACTCTGGGACCATCTCCTGCCTCCTCTGCGATACAACAGGAAAATAGAGCGCTGGCACGTGCCTGGCAGATCCCACCCTTCCTGCCAAAGAATCATGTTATGATGTCTTAAGAAATTATCTCCCTGACTGGGGCTCTCTTTGTCTGCCTGAAGGCAGCCAGCAAGCAGCAAGGGATCTGAAAGCCACCCAAAGCTCACGCTGTCCATCCACCATCCCGGTATCAGCCTCGCACGGGGAAAGAGTGGCTGTACAGAAGGACAAGCATCAGTTGCACTGTCTTGTGAGAGTCCAGCCTCATACAGGACAAACTCCCCTTCTCCAGAAGGGTTTCTGCTGTGAATCTCTGTCTTGGCAGTGGCTGGCTCAGGGCTGCAGATGGGACCAGCAGGAATGCTGGGCTCTCCATCACCGCTGCACTAAGAAGCACCTTCAACTAGAAGGAATCAGCACAAAAATCCCCAGTGCAGATTTATACTCAAAACCACACAAATATTTGACAGAGGAACTCAAATTTGGCTTAAGCCCCTTCTCCTCGGAGTTAGAGATTTCTCAGCTATGCTGTGAAAACAGGGATGCACCAGGAAAGAGCACAGCAACGCTAGAAACCGCACTCCTGGGCAGAGCCAGGCCACTGGGTTCAGTCAGATTTCCCCTTAAGGAAAGCTGTTCGACATACAGCTTGCAGGAAGAAGGAAAAGTGTGATGGATAAGAAACAGCTAAGGAAGTTAAGAGAAATGAGATATGGAAAATTATGCCACCTTACTCATCATTGGCACCCAGATTTCATCTGACAGCTCCCCTACCCCGTCTGCCAGAGAGACCATAGAATCATAGGTTGGAAAAGACCTCTAAGATCATCAAGTCCAACCATCCACCCAATCCCACCATTCCTACTAAACCATGTCCTGAAGTGCCACATCCACACGTCTTTTGAATCCCTCCAGGGATGGGGACTCCACCACCTCCCTGGGCAGCCTGGGCCAACGCCCGACCACTCTTTCACTAACAAAATTATTCCTAATAACCAATCTAAAGCTCCCCTGATGCAACTTGAGGCCACTGCCTCTTGTCCTATCAATAGTTACCTGGGAGAAGAGACCAACCCCCCCTCACTACACCCTCCTTTCACGTAGTTGTAGAGAATGATAAGGTCCCCCCCTCAGCCTCCTATTCTCCAGACTGAACAGCCCCAGCTCCCTCAGCCGCTCTGGGACAGCAGAAGTGGTCTCAAACCTGCATTTCCCAATGAGTGAGCTGGGCCAAAGCAGTGTCATTCTGGAAGAGGCACAGAGATGAAGCGCACTCGGTGAGGGTCACCGTGCTGAAGGTGAAGGTAGAGAAGCTTACAGGCATTCTGCACGGGAAATCATCACCCCTCAACCTTCGTCCAAATAAAGCATCACCGACCCACACACAATATCCAGGTTTATGTCTCCAATATAGGCTTGGTAACAACATTCACTCCTGGCTCCAAGCCCCTCCTTAGCACTCATTGTATTTACTTATCATCCGTTCTTGGGGGGAACTGGGTGCAAGTTTCCCCAAGCCCCCCTTGCTTCAGCTCCCCGGTGTCTCTGCCCATGAGTATGGAGCTCCTCCAGAAGCCATCGAGGACGGCCAGACCGCCAGCCCAGCAGCGCAGCCTGCCCGGCACCCAGCCCTTGCTCCCAGAGACTCCAGCTCTGAGAAACCAGAGGCCACTTCTCTGTCACACCGAGCGGACCGCTTCTGTGCTGCTGTCAAACCACGGGCAGCTGCAGGACGCGGTCAGGGCACGCTTACATCACCACCCGGCCCTCCTTTTCAAACCTACCCATGGGATTTAAGCAGGAAAAACAGCACCAATGGGGCTACCAAAGCCCAAAACACACGGTCCCAAGGAGCCGACAGCACTGGGGGGTGCCCAAACCACAGGCACCTGCAGGACATGGTCACAGCACACTTCCACCACCACCCAGCCCTCCTTTTCAAAGCTACCCATGGGATTTAAGCAGGAAAACCAACACACACAGGGCTACCAAAGCCCAAAACACACGGCCCCAAGGAGCCGACAGCACTCGTGGGTGAGGAGGGGGTATGCTCTACCATCATTCATCCCAGACGCCCCAGCGTTGGGGGCACAGGGGATGTTCTGCATTCCTGATGTACATTCTCGCTGCTGCCGTTGCTGCCTCTCCCCTCCGCTGGCTGACAGAGCACTGCTGTCAAATTTTTGCCTCGCGCTGTTTTTCACTGCCTGCATTTCCTATTCCTTCCTTGTTATCAAAACAACAAAACAAAAAACCCGTCAAACATAACACAGAATTGGGGTTTTTTTGGTCTGTAACAAGGCTGGGATCTGGCTTGTGGGGTCCCAGCAGTGCAGCCTGCCAGGGGACAGGGAAGGAGAGGGCAGAGGCGTGAGAAATTACCAATGCTACAGGAAGACCCACTTGGGAGGAGAAAGGCTCCTGGTTTGTTCAAAACAAATTGGCCGAGAAAACCCTGGATGGAAAAGAAAGAGTCACTTGCTGCCTGTTTATCTCAACAAACCCTTTCCCCAAAGAATCTCCCAGCAATTCATTATGCTGGATTTGTAGGCAAAGTTCCCACTCTTCAGAGACATCAGCTCAACACATGGAGGGGGTTTGACACGTGCCACGGAGGTGCAGAGCTCCCTGCTCATCCATCCTGGCACGCGACTGCTCAGCGTGTGTCAGCACGGTCCCAGGGAGGGAACACGTCTCGTGTGAAGGGGATAACGAGGTGATGCAGGAACAGTGATGCTCAACATAAATGACAAGGCATGGATGAAAACTCATGACATGAAGGATGAAAACTCTAGAGAAGAGCTAAGTCTGGGGGGAAGCCTTTGGCACAAGTCTCAGAAAATCCCTGTATATCCTTTGGATTTAACTTTTTCCTTTTGGTGGGAATCCTAAACAAAGCTGAGGAACTGGATACTGCCCTTCGAAAGGGGGACAAACCAATCCTTGCAGAAGAAACTCTTAACCTAAGAAACATGAGGAAGTGTCTGAATTTGGCTCCATATCTGCTACCTCCCTCCATGCGATTCTGGAGATACATTCCAACGCCGCAGAAAACACCTTGGTGCAAAGGCTCAACTCAGCTTCGAGCTACCAAAGGCCCCAGGGGTGAGGAGAGCCTATTCTCCGCCTGTCTCTAACCACACAGGTCTAGAAGAGGAGTAACCACGAGACGTTTATGGCTTCGCAGCGTCAGAGACAACGCATGGGTTGGCGTGAGTTGGGCAGGTCCAACCACACAGCAACAGTTGGACTGTGGTGGTTGTACGATTGCTCTGGTCAAAGTAGCAGCAGTGACTAAAGAGTAAGGAGTCAAAAAATCAGAATCACAGGATGGTAGGGTTTCGAAGGGACCTCTGTGGGTCACCCAGTCCAAACCCCCTGCCGAAGCAGGGTCACCCAGAGCAGGCTGCACAGGACTGCATCCAGACAGGTCTTGAATCTCTCCAGAGAACGAGACTCCACAGCCTCCCTGGGCAGCCTGGGCCAGTGGTCTGTCGCCCTCAGAGTGAAGAAGTTCTTCCTCATCTTCAGCTGGAACTTTCTCTGCTGCAGTTTGTGCCCACTGCCCCTTGTCCTGTCGCTGGGCACCACTGAAAAGAGTCTGGCCCCATCCTCCTGACACCCACCCTGCAGATATTTGTAAGCATTTATAAGGTCCCCCTCTCAGCCTTCTCTTGTCCAGGCTGAACAAGCCCAGCTCCCTCAGCCTTTCCTCATAGGAGAGATGCTCCAGTCCCCTCCTCATCCTCGTAGCCCTCCACTGGACTCTCTCCAGTAGCTCCTCATCTTTCTTGAACTGGGGAGCCCAGAACTGGACGCAGTACTCCAGATAAGGCCTCCAAAAATGGGTCAAATAACTATAAGAAAAAAGACCTAAGCACACAGAGTCTTGTCCAGGCAAAGAAACAACATTTTTCTCTCCTGGCCAGAATAAATGTGTGTGCCTGACTGGTGCTAGGAGTCTCTGCTGATGGGCTCCAGCAAGGTTAGATGTACGGATGGTGAAATTCTATCGATCTCACCTTCATCAGACCTGATGTTCGGTTCCCTCGATGTCAGAATGAGTTAGTTTGATCTGACAATTTAGAATACCAACAGTGCTTAATGTGGACCAGAAATAATATCTGACAGGCTGCCCTTCTGCTGGGCTCTTAATGAGCAATTTGAGGTGTTAATAGCTTAGAGACTGTCTTCATTTCCAGCTCTGCCACCGAGGACCACATGATGTCTGCCGAGGGACCCAGAGAGAGTACAGTACTGCTTAATTAACATGCAGAGCAGAAAAGGGAGCTGTCGTAACGTCCACAAGCGCTAACGAGCCAGCAAAGGGGCTACGCCAAACCCTTTGGAGCAGAGGCTGCTATCGTGCCAAGTGCTTGGGACCCTAGACTGAAATGGACTCAGCAGAGCTGGGTGGCTCAGCACCCGCCGGAGGAACCAGCACCTGAAGGCTCAGGTCCAAGCAAAGCCAGTTCAGGTGGATAGCATAATTAAAAGCTGAAAACTGATTCAGTGTTCAACATTTCCAAAACCCTAAATCGGTTCTCAAAAAATAAGAGTAAAGAGAAACAGGCAACCAGCCAACAAGTGGCCCCAGAGGAAATTAATTCCACACAGGCTTCGCTGTAATGCGCTTGTTTCTCTGTTATTATAAAATATATGCATTGTTCTATCATCAAAATTAGATTTTCCCTTTAGCTTGTAATTAAACCCTAATCTAATTTACCAGGAGTGGACAGGGGCCTCCAAGCAGAGCTTACAGCCCTGCTCCCCTTTCCCTGCCCACCTCCCTCCACCTGCTTTTGCAGGCTTTCTTCTGCATTTTAGGGTCTGTTCCCGAAGGCATCGTGCATCGAGAAGGGCCACGCTAAAGACTTCTTGTTACCTGGTAAGACCCAGCTGCGAGAGGGCTTCTCCTCCAAGCTCTCCCCATAGCCTTAGCTAATTTCCAGTTCCCAATAGGTCATCTCCTCTGAGCCAGATCCCAACTCCCTAAACAAAACTGTTTATTGATGATCTCTATTATTGGTAATAGCTGCACTTTGATGCACAATGGTTAACTTTGCTTGGTTTCCTAGGGCATTATGGAAAAACCATTTGCTACTGTAATTAAAACTGCCCAGACTGGACTTCTGTACTATGCAGAGAGGCCACAGCAGGATGAACTGCTAGAAATGTGTTCACAGACGTGCTCCAGCACAACTGCGAGATTGCTCTTGGGCTTGGAAACCACAGACCAGCGCAGGACGGCCCTGCTACCTGGGGATGCTCAGACAAGTGCTCCCACCAACATCTACAGCCACACCTAAAGCCGCAGCAGAACCTGCTGTTTCACTGCAAAACACCAAATAGCTGGCTCGTGAACGTGATGTGCTGTGATGAAGACTCACTTCACCAAGGTGGTGCTTGCCTCAGGCCATGAAGGCCTGGGAAAGCAGCTAGGCACACCAGCTTCCCTTGCCAGGGGAACCAGTACAGGGGCCACAGCAAAGCAGCAGCAAGAGACTGGGACAGCAGCTCATTGCTCTGGTGGCAGTGCCTGTGTAGGTTCTCAGTACAAAATGACAACAAACAGGGTTGGCAGGGAAGGAAAAGAGGTCATGTTATCTATCTGCTTCTCCCAGTACCTACGCACAGGTTTGTAGCTCCAGAAATAAAGCAGGACTCCAGGTTATGGGCTATGTAAAATGCGTTCGTAGTATCTTATAGCCCCAGCTTGGCTGGAGATCTTTGTTTCCTCCCCAGCATCAAACCGGTGCAGATCACCTATTCCCTGAGCGTCCAAGCCCGACCACGGCTGGCAGGCGTTATTTCCGCAAGGGAAAGCCGAAAGCAATTTGTCAGACCCTAGACAAACAGCCTTGGTCTTTGTAAAGCACAAACGGGACACAAGGAAGGAGAAGAGCTCCAAGGAGAGGACAATGGTGCACATACCTCATCTGGCTGCCTGTCAGGAACGACCACTGGTACCGGACTGGAAGCGGGCTGCAGTTGGTCATCTCGACGTAGCGCACATCTTCAGTGTCATTCAAGACGCAGCCAAAGTCCAGGGCCATGGTCTGGAAACGGAGATTCGGGAAGTAGACTTCTCCCCGAATGGTGACCTGCTCCTCATGGGGATGCTCAAGAAACTGTATCTTCAGAGCCTTCTCTGCTACCCGGCTACTCAAATCCTCTTCAGAAGCAGGATTAAATCTGATGGAGAGATGAAGTTCCGCCCCTACCTCCAGCTTCATGGGCTGCAAGCAGATGAAGAGTATTAATCACCAGTGTGATGAAGTCCCAAGGTCCAACAGTATGAAACATGTAAATGTTCCAAGTGTGACCCCAGCGTAGGCCTCTTCGTTCATCCTTCATTTTCTTTACAGCATGCAAGCACCACAACACTCTTGTCAGACTATCTCAGGCTCATGTATCTGTGCTCCACATCAATACAGCGGGAAATAAACATTGTTCTACAGAATTCTGGACCCACAAAAGCTTTTTGCTAAATACTCCACCAAAACAGCACTCTGGCACGCCGGGACCTTTTGCCCTGACTCTAGAGGAACTCCTTGACCCTCACAGCACAAGCGACACAGCATTGCAGCCTTACCTTCCAGGAGGTAGTCACCAGCATGGAGCTGGCAGCCGTGCCTACAACACCACAAATTTAGCAGTGTCCATGTCCAACACCTTCCACCAAGAACAGGGCAGGTGCCAGGCAGAGGTTGGAAGAGCATCCTCCGCCTTCCTGAAAGCGGGGCTTGAAGAGGACAAGCTGCTCTTTATGTTGTCCAAGGATGGCTGCTGAAGAGCTGTGATGGCTTCCAGCAGACATCTTTGCTACATGGCTTGCCCAGACCTAGTTGCCTGCTCGCCTCTCCTCACATCCTCGAGCCAGGATGCATATCCCCAATTCAGATAATATTGCCTTTCCTTCAGCAGCTCATTCCGAATCTGATTTAGTTCAGGCCAGTCTACTGCCAACTCTAAAGAATCAACTTCTCTGCTAGAGGATCTCCCCACAGAATTGTACCACCACACTCCTCCTCCTTCAAACCCCACCAGGAGGAAGGTCCCCAGCTGCTCACCTGAACATCTGCAGAGAGGGGCTGCTGGTCTGCATCACAAATTAAGAAGGGTTGCTCCAAAGCCAGGACAACGCTGACTGGCAGGGAGGAGATGTTTTTTAAAGAAAGAGGCTTGTACTGAAGAGTTAGGACATCGCTAGGTTGCTACAGAAACAGGAGACAAGAAAAAAAAGCCACCTGAAGTAGCCATGGACTTCCTTCCCCTTCTGATGCATTTTGAGCTATTCAACCCCAAAAGCTCATACATCTCTATTTACCATTTTTATTAGTTTCTACCCTTCTAGAAGGTTTTTCTCTAAATACATCAGATGCTTTTTGTGTTTAGAAACTACAGCATTGCCTGGGGGACAAGGAAACTGTCTGGTGTATAGATGAAGGAACAGGACCCCAAGAGCAGGCAGCTGCCTGAACAAGATCAGAACCAGAAAGCGAACCCAGACCATTTGTCTCCAGCTTCGTATCCACTCTTGGGCAGCACGGCACAAGACGTTTTTAACTCCCGTGCAGTAATTTCTTACAACCTTATCAGCTCTAGCAGCCTCACAAAAGCAGGGAGGCCAGTCCGAGGAGAAAAGCAAGCAGGATTTAGCCTGCAGTGGAGAGCTCGCAGCATCCTAAGGTTCACTTTGAATGCTTACGTGCACGTACAGCCAGCTAGAAACCTCGACAGCCTGGTTGCAACGTGTCTCCTGCTGCCTTCGCCACAGTGACAAGGTGCCTGGAGCCTCAAAGTTAAGCTCAGCCTCAGCTATTTCTTCCTGTTTATGCATTGCTCTGGGCCTCCTGCGTGGTTTATATAAACTAGACAGTGTTTGGGAAACTGGTGCTGGGTGTATTGATGTCAAACAGCTGCAGTGTTGTAGCACTCAATAAATTGGAGCGCGCAGCATCAAGCAGACCACAGGCAGACATCAGGGACAGCTGAAAAGCTTCTCATTAAATCTGAACCGCCTGCTCACAGGATTTTGGGCTTCTCTGTATGCCTGGGAACTGGAGCAGAGACCTGAAACCACAGAAACTAAATAATGAAATCTCTTCTCTTTTTCAGACACCTCACGGGAGAGGGAAAGATGATGCAGAAGTCGGGATCCAGAGATTAAGGGGCACCAGCTTTGCGCTGGTGTTATCATCACTGCAGCTGAAGGACGCCGGCGGGTCCTTTGAAGGAGGTGAGGCTAGGGGAAATGCAGAGAGCTAGCATCCACACCAACAGCAGAGAACGCAAAGAGAGACAAGAGACACCAGTTTTCCCTCATCAGCCTGAGGAGTTGACAGCAACCTCCGTTTTGCTCGGTTTCCCTCCAGGATCCATGTTCAGATTTCACTGTGCCTTGGAGGATCCTCAAAAGTCTCCCTTTATACCAAGTACAGAAACCAGTGTCTCTATAGAAGTGGCCATGATCCCCCTTGGTGGAGCAGCTGTAATCCCAATTCTACTTCGGTGAAGTTAAAACACAGCTCCATCTCTAAAAACATCCTCACTTATATTACAAAGCACCTCTGGACAGGCGAGGAGGGGGTTTTGCATCACTCGGCCGCAACGACCTGCTCTCCCACCTGCAGCCCTGGCACACAAGGTGGCTGTGCAAAGCCCACGCTGGTCTCGTAGGTCCCACAGGTCTCACCCCGAGCCCACGGCTCGGCTCAGCAGCTCAATTCTGCCTCCGTATCAAGAAAGGCAGAATAGACTTGGTGAGACTGTCCCCAACCCCAGAAGAGTGAAATAATGATCTTGGTGTTAATGGCAAAATCTTGGTCCCACCTATACCGACAGCCAAAGCCCCGAGGACTTGGAGAAGATATTTAACTTCCTTCTTTCAACACAAGCACACACACTCCATGGGCTTTCAATCCTCAGCCACACTATTAAATCATAGAATCATTAAGATTGGAAAAGACCTCCAAGATCATCAAGCCCAACCATCACCCCAACCCCACCACGCCTGCTAAACCAGGTCCCAGAGTGCCACATCTGCACATTTTTTGAACCCCTCCAGGGATGGGGACTCCCCCACTGCCCGGGGCAGCCTGTTCCAAGGCTTCACAACTCTTTCAGTAAAGAAATTTTTCCTGATCTCCAATCTAAAACTCCCCTGATGCAGCTTGAGGCCATTTCCATGCCAGGATGCACTCCAGAGACTTACCTTCTCCACCCGGAAGGTGATTTCTCTGGAGGACATTTGCAGCAGGGGAGTGACGAACTCACAGGTGACATCCACTTGCATTATCTGTGTCTTCCTCGCCTTGCTCCCCACGACGGCGTGGCACAGCAGCCGCTCTGTCACCACCTGCGTGCAAGAACCTCTCATCACTCAGTGTGTGCTAGCAGGGCGTACAGAAAACACGCTGCGTTTGCCAGCCGCCTGACTGTGGACACAAAGGATTTTGATAACCTGGGTCAAAATTGTGCCGTGGTATCTTGGCCATCAACCACCAGCAGGTATTACTGCCATGAACTTATGGTCACTGGTCTCCCCAACAGCCCCCTTTCCTTATCACTCTGCACCCTGTTTATCATGCACTCAAATGTCCGTACTGCTACACCCCATCACCCACAAAAAGGCACTCGTGAGTCATCTGCTGTCTACAATTATAATAATTACTGCCCCAAATGATTCATGTTTTGATGTGCCCCATTGATAAGCCTCATACTTACAGAAAGCTGTAGGAACTGATTAAAAAAACCCAACTATACCAGGGGAAACGGGTGATCAATGCCAGCAAAACCATCCTTGGAAGCTTAGTGGAAAGGATCCCTGGGCAAAAGCCTGCCCTCAGGTAAAGAGGGGGTCACTCATCCTAGGAGGTACTGTGCCCTCCTAGAGCCGGTTTTAAAAGAAACTTCCCCAGGAAAGAGGTGTCTTGCACTTCACACGAAAACCCTCTGCTTAAGCTGGATGCTCTTACGATCAAGAGTTTTTCCTGACTTCTTGTGGTTTCTCTTCCCCAAATTACTCTCTTCATTGCTCACACTTCCCTCCGACACAACACCCCGACCCAGCTCCCCCTCCCAGCCTACAGCCTTCGAAGCCATCTGTGCCACACGCGCAACGCAGGGAGCTGGGCTTCTGACCGACCCAAAGAGTATGAAGCTCTCAAGACCCACGGAAGGTGGGCAGCCCATCCTAGGCTCTCAGCTTTGACTCCACGAGCTGGGTAGCCACAGCTGTGCTCACAGATGCCCTTTCATCTCTCCAGGCAAGACAACCTCACCAGTGCCCTGAGCATTTTCTCCCCTCTTCAGCAAAACCTTTGGGCTCCAAAGTGCACAGGGACA
Source organism: Opisthocomus hoazin (assembly GCF_030867145.1). Lineage (NCBI taxonomy): Eukaryota > Metazoa > Chordata > Aves > Opisthocomiformes > Opisthocomidae > Opisthocomus > Opisthocomus hoazin. The sequence goes on from NC_134425.1 coordinate 15,201,540, forward strand.
GTCTCATCACAGTCAGCTAGGTGAGTAATCAAGTCTTCCTCAAGCTACCACTGAGGCAACCCTTTAAAACACCTTTCAAAGCACTAATATCAGCAGGGGCTTAATACAGATTTATTGCACGTTTGCTTAAATATCTGTGCCCAGTGGTCCTGGATCCAGGGGATGCACACTAGGGTTAGCTGGCAGCTTCTCCGCAGAGTTGGATTTCCCCTGGAAAGAAGGGGCCAGGGAGGAGAACACTCAGTGATCCTACTGAAATCCCCCCCTCCGAGCTGCCACCAAGGGTGCTGTAAGACCTGGCTGCCCTCAGGCCATTGAGGCTGGCTGAGAGACCGGGGAGCGCTGTTATGGAAATATCGACAAAAGTCAAGCTGTCAATTGTAATGATCCCTGGGAACCGTTTCCCACGTGAAGAACGTCACTCCGATTGTTAAAGCTGGCACACTGTGTTTGTTATTCTCCTCCTGGACTCTGTGCTTGACGAGCCCCCTGCTCATGTTTGTCTATAGAGCAAAGACGATTCTGCTCCTGGACACCCCCTCCCTTCACAGTGTTTTGTCTTACTCACTGCTCCCCCAGATACATTACTTGGCATTTTTTTATTTACTTTCTGCCTGTGCTCCTAGTCTGAGTACAACTTATCACAGAATCACAGAATGTTAGGGGTTGGAAGGGACCTCTGTGGGTCACCCAGTTCAACCCCCTGCCGAAGCAGGGTCACCCAGAGCAGGCTGCACAGGACCACGTCCAGGCGGGTCTTGAATATCTCCAGAGAAGGAGAATCCACAACCTCCCTGGGCAGCCTAGTCCAGGGCTCCGTCACCCTCAGAGGGAAGAAGTTCTTCCTCATGTTCAGACGGAACTTCCTCTGCCCGTTGCCCCTTGTCCTGTCGCTGGGCACCACTGGAAAGAGTCTGGCCCCGTTCTCCTGACACCCACCCTGCAGATACTCAAGGTCCCCTCGCAGCCTTCTCTTCTCCAGGCTGAACAAGCCCAGCTCCTTCAGCCTCTCCTCGTAGGAGAGATGCTCCAGTCCCCTCCTCATCCTCGTAGCCCTCCACTGGAGTCTCTCCAGTAGCTCCTCCTCTTTTTTGAACTGGGGAGCCCAGAACTGGACGCAGTACTCCAGATGGGGCCTCACTAGGGAAGAGTAGAGGGGAACTTATGTTCTCTGCCATTCCTTTCTGCCTCAGCACGACACCTCGTAAACTGCTGTTTGCCCCTGAAGTAGCAATATTTCCTTCAGCCCATATTTTGGTAGCAGCAAGTTGGGTTTACGGTAGCTATGGCAACATGAAAAAGCCTTAGCAACTGATGGTGGCTAGCAAGGAGAGCAACTGGTGCTGCCATGGTAACTTGTGGCATTCAAACAGTGTCTTGAAAGCACTTGCTCATTTTGTCAGGCAAATGTCAAGGGGCTGCAGAAGAAGTCCCGGTGCAAGTGATCGGATGGGAAAGGCTCAGCCCTCGTGGGGAACCTCACCTGGGGAGTGCTGGAGGAGCCTTCCAGCACCATCTCCATTGTCTTGCCCGGCATCAGCTCCATCCTCGTCGGCTGAAGCTTAAACACGGGGCAGGCAGGTTTGGGGCTCTGGGAGGAATCTTTGCCCTTGGTGTTACTGATGGCAGGGAGATGATCACGCTGGCGAAACGGGGCAAAACCTTCCGTTGTCCAACAGAGCTGATGGGTGCGTCGTCCTTTGTTCATTATCTTGAAGCGGTAACAGCAGGGATCCAGGCTAGAAGAGAAGCAGAGATGGAAAATGTCATGGGAGCTGTTACTTCCCAGCGGTCACCCAGCTTCAGCACCCCGAAGGCGTCATCTGACTGCACACTCAGCAACAAAGCCACCTCTGAAAAGGCTTGACCTAGCTCAAAGCTTCAGCAGAAGCCAGACCTTGGTTGCCACTAAGTTTATCACCATCCAGCAGCTGGTCTGTTTTACATACAGCAAAGAGAAGCTTCATGAGGAACATCATCTCTGTCGCCATGGACAGAGCATCGCCAGCCTTTGGTGCTTAATGCTCGGAGAGTTTTCCCGAGGCGCTTCCTGCAGGCCTTGCTGCATCGGATGTCGAGCTAGCCTGTCCTGGCTGCCAGTGGACGGAGGAACAGGTTCACTATCATTTCACTCCCTCCTAGGGAGCTGCTGCCTCAGCTGGCTCCTTCTGAAGATGCCATTCGGGAGCTGCGGGGTACACAGACTCAGCCGGCCATCCGGGCACCACTTGCCTCACCAGTTCGGCCCCTGCCCTGGCACCCACATTACTCCCCTTGGCACCCAGCCCTCGGGGAGCTGCCAACTCTCATCGCCCCAACGCATCGCCCTTTGCCTGAACAGTGACACTGGTTTGTGCATTAGCGCGACAGATGCACTGCGAGAACGTAGGCTCAACAGAAGCTTCCCTGATATGAACATGGCAGCAAGACCAGGTCTAGCCACTGATGGAAGGGAATGATGGAAATGAATAACCAGAGCCAGACAGAAAACCAAACGAATATTCAATGGAAATTGATTCCTTCATGTAAAGAAACACTCACTGCAGGCTACTCTGGAGTAATTATTTTACCCTCTATAAATCTGTGTGTGGTCAGGAAATTAATTGTTCCTGGAACAGTTCTTGTCTTTCTGCAGAGTACAGAATATGTGGCTTACAAAACACGTCTGCCATAAGCAGCTAAACACAAACACAGAAGTGACAGCGTAGAACAAACTAGCCTTTGAAACCGACTGCTAAAGAATGATGTGTACAGAGTTCAGTCTGAAATGGTTGATGTTGTGGACAGCAACAGAGAAAAGCATGGAGAAGCTTTGGGCAGAGGCAGAATTTATGTCCCTGAGAAAGCCCAACTCCTCTGAGACGTTATCTGAGCCCTCGCCGGCTAGCACGCCAAGGCGGGCCGAGGACCATGATACGAACCATGCTGACGTTGGCCCCTGCGTTGGGCAGCCAGTTTGTGGCTGCACAGAGGGACAAGCATCAACCTTGCTTCAGCATCCCTGCCTAGGTGGATGGCTTGTGGGTGCAGATTTAAACCCCCCAAACCTATCCTAAAGGCTTAAGGTAGGATTAATCTGCTCTTTCTACCCCAAAATTTAGGTATTGGAGCGCTGTGGACCCTCTTTGCAGCCAGCAAAAGGAACAGGTACCTTGAGAAGACTATTCTTGCCTCAAGAGGTCTCCAACACAAGGCAAACAGCCCTTGAAAAGGCTTCTTGTTCTCCCAGTTGTAAGGACGTGGCTGGTTTGAGACACACACGTTAGGATCAGTGAACCCCCTCCTTCAAGATAAGCTCTTTCCATTAACACCCTCCGTTTCTCCCGCCCAACCTCAGCAGACTTCTCCTCCTCTCCCTTTCAGAGCCGGTCCTGCAGCCACCCTCACTCATCCGTGCCTCGGGAAGCTGCTGCGGCCTTGAGAGAGGAGACAGCAACAAAAGCAGGCAGGAGAAACAAGGAAAGAGCGACGACATCTCATAAAGAGCAGCTCGGCAGGGGAGCCAGGGAAGACGAGCGAACTGAGGGATGGATGACACAGGGCAAAGACAAATTCTGCTGCTCCTCCAGGACTCCCAGGCAGAGGGGAAATAAAACAGCACCATTAAATTAGTTGAGTTGCTGCTAACAAGTTACCGCTGAGGTTTTCCACTGTTGGGAGACGATGCTCCTTAGTGAATGGAAAAGGAAGCAGCATTATTGCAAAGGGAAATTGGTTTATACTTGTAATGTAGCACTTTCCAGCCGGACGCTTCTGGGACCTGCTGTTTTCCTCCAAATCTTGATTTGATAAAGTGAGGAAATAAATGTATTATAGCAAAAGACAATTCAGTGACAATGTAGCAACCGATTTCCATTTTGGTGGCTTTTGAGGGTATCTAACAACTTTCAGACAGCCATAAAATGTTTCTACAGCTATCCCTGTGGCTTCAGTGAAACAGAGCCAGGACCCTGAGCACTGAAGCAGAACTAGCCTGAAGGACTGCGGCAAAACTCCTCCCGCAGGTTCAGCGAGGAGAAGGGGCAGCTGAGAAATACCCTACCTGAAGTGGGCTCCCAGGTTGAGCTCCGGAGCAAAGGGTCTGTCGGTAACAATCGTGGTGCCGATGCCAACAGCCTGGACAGGGACCATGTAGGAATGGCTGTTCTCTATGAACACAGTCAGCTCGTCCTTGAGTTTCTCGGTGTCATCCAAGTTGGCTATGACAGTCACAGACACCTCGGTCTCGGGGGGGATCACACCTCTGCTGGGTTCAATCCTCCAGCGCGAGCGTTTGCCAGCCTGTAAGAGAAGCCAAACACTAACTTGCACGGGAGCCAGGGGCCCTGGTCTCCTGTGGGGTGCAGGAAAAGGCAGGACTAAAGATGTGACGGTATAAAGCATAAAGGCTTAGTTCCCCGAAATCTAAGGTATGGCATCGGGAAGCAGCAACTATGCCGGAGCTCATACAACCTGTATTTTACCCTCCTTTAACAAACTCACTTCATTAACCCAGTTTTGCCCAACCCAAGGGCTGCTCTTCCTCAGCAGAAGGCCATTCCCCCTCCAGTCTCTCCTTTGGAGCGCTTGCCACGGGAAGCTACTCTATCTCCCCAGGCTTCCCGACAACGGCAGCCGGGTTTGCATGAAGGCTCAAGGCCAGAGGAAGCCAGGACTGCTCAAACCCCACCACAGCAGCCACACGGCTGAGGAACACTGCTGAGAGCCTGAAGAATAATACTGCAAACCCGGTTAATCAAAACCCCAACACCAAAGTCTTCTTTGCCAAGAGTTAGGCAGCACTGCTCAACAGCCCCTGAAAGACCGAAACACGCAGTTCTCACTGCTCATCAGCTGCAGCGAGGTGCCCCAGTGCCCTCCGCTTTGGAAAATTTAGCTATAAAGGTTTATTGCAGGGCAGTAAAGCAATAAGCAGGAAGAAAACTGCAAGACGCATGCCCTGTGGGAATGGCCTGGGCTTCCCAAGCACTCACTTCCTCCGGTTTCTCACTGACCTCCCCCTACGGATGAGGCAATAAAGGTGCTGGACCCCCCACCTGCCTAAAACCACACCCACAGGGAGCAAGCTTAGAGAGGAGAAGTGAATGCAATGCTCCCTAGCTAGCGTGAAATGCGCCGGGATGTAGATGTGTGGCTTCGAAGTGTCCATCGCGGTGTTGGTGGCACCCGCACCCCACAGTTCACTGCTGCATTTGGGACGATGGGCACTACTCACCCAGAATTCGACAGTATTCTAAGAGAAGAGGTTTTGTCCTTTTTTTAATAGAAAGAAACCGTGTGCTTGGAGGCCTGACCCAAGCCCGTGCTTGATCCAGGTGAAGTTAGCTCAAGCTTCTGTCTGCCAGGCAGGCAGCACTAACAGGACACCAGCCAGTCCAAGGGAGAAGACCATCAGAACACCAAAGCAGCACTTTGAAGCCACAGGAAGCATTTTAAATAACCCCCCAAGTGACCTCTTCTAACAAGGGCAAGACTAGCTGGAGGCCAGGGAAGCAATAGCTTGCTGAGCATTCAGGGTCCCAGCAGTAAGCGTAGGTGCCCCAGCTACAACAGCTCCTCAGGCTGGCTGTGCCCTGCGTGGAGAGCAGGTCAGGTCTGCAGCCCCGCAGCCCAGGATGGAGCACGCCAGAGACAGCAAAAACTATTCTAGGTGCTCACAAAATTCAGAAACTCAGCTCCAGTTAATTCATCCTCTAAAGCTGCAAGAGAAAGTCTTAAAAAAAGCAGCAAGATGCGAATGGGATGGAGGAAGGTAGTTGGCACAGAGCAAACGCTGGGGCTCTGCTTCTCCATGAGGACCAGGCTAGGCTTTTTTCACTCCTACATATTCCACACTCATTATTACCTGCAACCTACACTCCACCCTCCTGGTTTGGGACGTGGTACTCCATTGGGGAATATTCTTATATTCCCTTTGAGGTCTGTCTTGGTATCTTTTTGTCTTCTGTGCCCCCAGTATTCCTCAGCTATAGAGGAGCAGCAGTGCTGGAAAACCAGGCTGAACTCAGGGCCTCCAGCTAGACTGGAAGATGGCAAACAGAGCAAAGCCTGTCAGCAGAGCTCCACCTGCTCAGAGAGACTACAGCCATAGAAACTCCATCCAAAAAAAAAAATCAGCCCCAAACTCACTGTCCCCTCAAAGGCCAGTGACGCCCACAACCCCAGGCAGGTAGACACGAGGAGACTGAGCTCACTGAGCACACAGGATCCCACCACCCCTCTTCTGCTGTCCCTCCACCCCGTGCAGCCTCAGAGGCATCCACTGTGCTGCCATCAGCCAAGGGCTACCCAGCCAATGCATTCACGCCAAGCCAGTGGGTGTTGGGTGTTCGTTGACATTAATGTACAGCTTTTCCTCTGATTCACGTTGGCACGGGGTAGCTCGCTTGAAAAGGAGACCTGATAGCTCTGCTCCAGAGGTGAATCTGCAGTCTGCTATCTGACAAAGCTCATTTATCAAAGCTTGGCAACAAGCCGGGCAGTAAATTGTACCCAAGAAACTATTACCAGGGAATAACGATAGGCTGTCTCGATGGAGCCAGACTCTGAACTTCCCAGGGCGAACCAGCACAGACCCACCATGCCCTGCCAGGCCAACAGCCCACCAGGGAGGAGCGTGACTTGCATCGCGCCCTCCTTCCCTCAGACAGCATTCAGTGGGGGTCCAAGGGGCCGCACAGCGCATCGCTGAGCAAGAGACCTGCCAGGAATGAAAGGCTCTGCCGGGCCAGATCCACTCTGGTTTCTGTGTCAGCTTCTGCCTGCACCCATGCAGGCTGTGTTCCAGAGACGAGAAATCTCTTGGAGCCATGCTAAAAAACCTCCATCGCTTTAGAGACCAAGATCTAAATTCTGACAACAGCCCTGCTACTTGCTTATCCCTGACTGCTCTGAAAAATGATGCAATCGCTGCACGCACGAGATAGACAAAGACGGCCGCTATTTTTGTCCCTGCAGGAGCTCGCACTATTGGACATCCGAGTCCTTGAGTGCTAGGCAAGGTTGGGATCAATCACTTCAATCAAGAAGTTCAATGCTGAGATCATTAGCTTCTCCCAGGACAGGCTTCCACTGTGAGTAAGAGCTGCCAAAATTTGGTTATAGTAGACACCAGCGTGCATCTGAGAGATGGATGGATGGATGGATGGATGGCTGCCCTGAGGGATGACTGAGGAGCCACCACACTTGGGTCACTTGAAGCTCCTTATAGCTAGTTAATTCAAGGGATCTGCTCGCTCTGGCTTGCATAAGCAAACAGAGCTTGTTATTAAAAATGCAGCTGGACTTCTTACCAAGCCATAGCTCTAGTGACAGAGCACTCACACCGTGTCAGGCGGGCCCTTCGCTCCCTGTGGAGGTTGTGCACGAAGAGGAAATAAAACCCCTGAAGAGGGAAATAAGGAAGAATTTCCTTCAAGAGGAAATAAAACCGTCCCACACCAGTTGTGCGCAGAGCCTTGTCCCAGGTGTTTTAGCAGTCCCAACATTCTGCATCTCAAAGCTACTTTTTAACCTCCGGCAAATCGCCAGTGGCAGAAAACAGCCCTGAAGCACCCCGAGCCCAGCGGACAGTGGAGATGGGAGCGTGAGGCTGGCTAGATGCTCCCACCAACCTCCTCCTGGCACCTCAGCACGACTATCTCCTCTGCAAAAGCATGGGGAACGCTTCGGTTCAGCCTCTGCCCCAGAGCACAACCAAGGAGACATTTTACGGAATGAAAAGGCAGAGCCTCTAAAAAAAATGAAGTGTGGTGTTCACTGCCACCGACAATGGAGCCAACTTCGTCACACTTGGCTCAGGTAACAGCAGGCTGCTGAGCTAATGAAGCTTGTCTCCATTTGTGTCCCCTGTCAACAGCTTGCCCCTCCAGATGCCATCTGCCCTCCCCATGGGCTGGGGAGCCCAGTGCCACCAGTCCGCACATCAGGGTTCTCCAGCCAGGACATGGGCTGGCTGGCTGCTGCCAAGCACAACATTCAATAACCAAATTCCTCCTGCTTTTCCCCTGGGAAAAGCACTCTGCTGAGTCACTCTTGCTAGCAGGAGAACAACTGCCTTGCAGACTTCCCCCCTTCTTTAATTCAGTTGGCCAATGGGTGCAGCACAAGACAACCAGTTTCGTTTCCCCTAGACAAGCAGAACAACAATTTCTTCGATGACTGAAATACAGCAATTTCAAATAGGCATGAACTCATACAAGATACCTGATGTGGTAAAAACAATCCCTCTCCCCTGTGGCCAGGTTTCAGGCACCTTTCCAAAGGTCTCCTCCAAAGCTCTGCTCTCATTTTTAAGAGCTACACGCCCTGGACTAAGCCTGTGCAACACCAGGATGGGCACAGCCTTCCACCTTCCTCAGGTTTTCATACAACTGGTCACCGGCACAAGACTGGATGCTCCTGGTCCTGATCCCTGTTGATGACCATGAGTTTCCAGGCATGGTCCAGCCTGGATGGAAATCAGCAAACTGGTACTGCTGTATCAGCAAAACACAAGCCTTTAAAAACCAAACCTATGCTTTAAGTCTAAAGGGGAGCTTTCAGAGCACCGTGAGGCTCTGGTGAGACAGCTCTGGAAAGAGTTAAGCCTACACATCTTACCTTCAAAAGCCATGCTCACCTTGGAAGAGACCACATATTCAGGGCCTGTGCTGCCCATAAGTGAAAGTGAATTTAATACTCATTTCTAACTAGCATTGCAGGTACCATCTGAAGGGCACGGCACTGTCTGCCTGTGCCTCGCTATGAGCAAACACCAATGGGCTGGCTAATTATTCTGTTGCTTGGGGGAGAAAAAAAATGAAGTAATTTACAGCAGATTTAAAAACCACTCTCTTGCCAATTCAAGTCTGCTCCAACTTCAGTGAGAGCCATCAGATAGAGCTCCAAACAATGTGGACACGCTCTTCAAAGCCTTCCCTCCCTGCAGCCTGCGCAGTTCGCTCGGATAACCACAAAATCACCTGTCAGCCAGAACAAGAAACAGAATCACTAAAGCGGCATCCCTTTATCAGCGCTGGTTTTAAGTTTATCTCCCTGTTTTGCTGTCTCTCCATATGGCTGTTTCTTTACTAAAGGGAACGTCGTCAAAAGCTTGAGATAATAAGCAATGAAATTAGTAAATGAAACAAATCCTGCACTAATGAGGAGAGAGGCAAGCATGGGAATGGGAAATGCGTGTTCTCTTCTTGCTGACACCGAGTTTGACCAATAGTCTTTATTACGCTGCCTGGATATCAGCTGACTTTTCTCCAGTGGATCTCAGTGAGAAGATAAACAGCTACAGGTTTGGGTTTGTGGTTTTTTTTTTTTGTAAAGTAAACAAAAGTTGGTCTCTTCTGTGATGTCAACTCCAGCTGAATGACAGCAGCTCATCCCTGGGAGCGTGGAAGGGGATCCGTGAGCCCCATCAGAAGCAGACGACGCTGGATTAGGGAGACGAAGGATCACGCCAAAGGAGACAGGACCCCAAGAAAGGTTTTCTCTCTCCCCCCTCATTACAAGGCACCGGGAAACCACCGCTTGCCTCCCCGCGGCAGCGCATAGCAGACCCAGCACGGTGGTTATGCAGGCAGAAGAAAGCTGTCGCTGATTAACAAAAACTATCCCCTATGCCTGCTTTTTTCTTTCCTGGTCACACTGGTGTGATGTGCAGCTGCCTTGCACGACACCAAGAGATGTCACCCGCAGCAGCCAAACGAAAAGATCCCCGAGAAGACAGCGCAACAAAGAACTAGTAGGAAATGATCAGAGAAAGATGCTTTCTCCTCTCTGCCTTTCTGCGGGGAGAGCAAACACTTCCATTAATCAATACAACTCTTTTGCACTTGTCAATACAGCAAAAATCAGATGCTTAGGGAAACAGGAGAAGACAATGACAGCAGCGAGGAGGAGAAACAACCACCTTCCTCAGCAGGTCACATCAGCCCCCAGCTGAGCTGCAACAGCTCCTGCATATCGACCTACTCCTCCAGTCTTTTCCACCCACAATAAAGGCCAGCCCTCCCCTGGCTGGTCCAGAGGATGCTCTGGCAGGCCAGGCTGTCTGGCAGCTGGGAAAGCACTCTGACAAGCAAACGCACATTGGACAGACACAGGGATCAGTGGATGAGCCCGGTACGACACACTGGTCCCACGGGTCACAGACCTGCACATACCCTGGCAAGCAGCGATAAGCCAACAGAGAACTAGGGCATGAAGACCCACGCTCCTTTTCAAACCCCAAAAGCCCCATCTCAACGCACAGCTTTGGAGATTTTTTATTTATTCCCTTCCGGCAGCGGAGATGCTCAGTGCTGCTCCTGCAACTCATCTGACAGAGAGAGGGGTACGGGAAAGCCTCTGCTCACGGGCTATGACAGGTAATTCCTTAAATTGCTATCCCAAAGTGAAGATATCCACAGAAACCATCTCTGCTTGCTCAGATAATGCTCTTTTCTCCCATCAAACAAGAAGAAAGCTTGACTTGACAGGAGCAGCGATTTGCACATGCTGGTTAAGGATATCGCCCAGGCAGCGGCATGGCAATCTGCATTAAGGCATTTTCCTTTTCTGTTTTGAAGATGACACCAGCCTTTTACTTGCCCTGTTGCTGCCCCTTAATTTAATCTCCCTCAGTTTGTCCAGCTGCCAGTCAGTGTGCTGTAACATTGCTGATCCAACGCTGCTGTGAAAACTTCAATCAATAGCTCTTTCTTCCACATGGGGACCATGATCTATCAGCCTAACTGCAAACAGCCACGGTTTCGAGATTAGCCATCAGATGGGAGACAGGAAAATGACAGCTCCCCGTCCAGCAGCCATCTCCGAGCAGGAAATCAAAGCAGCAGCTTTGGCATCCTAGAGAACAGAAGACTTGGGTTCCAGACCGAGCAGGTTTCCAGGACCTGCCTCCTTGAGCATCTCAAGATGCTCATCCTGAGAAGCCGAGATGCTCCCTGTGGGGTAGCTCCACCCCGTAAAGTCAGCAGGGGGGACTAAGGAGCACCTGAGTCCACCTTTACTGCAGGGAAAGAAACCAGCCCTGAACCACCTCCTATTATTGTTCTACTTATTGATTAGCACAATATTTGCAGAGAGAGCAGTGCAGCAGAATAGGATTTATTGCCCAACCCCAGAAATGAGGGCACTGAGGCAATGGAGAGGCAGATCTACTCCTGCAAGCCACCCAGGGGAGGGAGGGAAGGCATTACAACAGGACCTAAGCAGCTCCAAGGGTCAGTCTTGGGTACAAGCATGCAAAAAGCATCACTTCTACACCAGCACCACCCATTTGAGGCAGCTTGCTCTCTGCAGAGATGGAAAGGAGATTTGCATCGTGGAGTCAAAGCAAGCTGCAGTGGGAATCACCCATTTTGAGGTTACATTTATCCTCCTGGGCACAGGAACTGGAGTCAAACAGCTGGAAAAGCAGCAAGAGGGCAATTCAGCCTGGGTTAACCAGCCCCAGGAGCCCAACCCACCCAGCAGAGAAGCACAAACCTCCTCTAAACCCCATTTTCCTGCCCCAATCTCCCCTTCCACGGGGAGAACATCCCACCCAGCCTCGGAACACAAGCCCTTCCCGGCTGCATCAGCCCCGCTCCCCCTGCCAGGGAAGCAGCCAAGCTCTGCTCCTGCTATGGCAGCTTGTCACCCCACGCAGCCTCCATGAATTACACAGCCTTTCCTGCAGCTGTTCTCCAGAGATGCTCCGCAACGCTGCACAGTCCACAGACTCAAGGAGGTACATGACCCTCACATGTATATTTTTGTGCAATGACCCAGACAGTCTGGCCCCCAGTAGGTGTGAAACTCGGAGCTAAATACCTTCCACAAAATGAAGGGAGAACTTGTAAAACTGATCCAGACTCACTTCTGCTCAAACATCTAAGCAAATTACCTGTTTTACTGAGAGGTCCCCCAGCTAAAACTGCCCCCAGGGCCAGGCTCCTTTTGCTGAGCTGTGATGGAATATTCTGCTTTCTCTCTCAGACAGAAAAATGGAAATGCTGCATATACAAATCAAGCCACAGGCTGCTACAGACCAGTCATTTTTGTTGGAAAATAGCCCCACAGACACTTACCATCTCTGCCCAGAAGGATGCAGGGATGACACTCTGATTGGAGAGGTGGAGAGTTCGGGAAGCATCTCGTAGAACTTGGATACTGCCAAAATTTATCTTACTCGGACGCACGTAGACAACTGGTCCTTCTCCAATGCTCACTAAGTGGATTTTCTGCTCCAGGAAGCAGGCAGGAAAGATCAAAAAAGAAAAAACAGGGAAAGTTTAAAAAGATTAGACAGCTCTAAGGGTACTCCTAGACTGGGGGATAATTAGAGCTGTTCGAAGTTTTTAGTATTGTAAGACCAAAACGGAAGGCCTGGAGCAAGCGTGGGATCTAGAGTGATCCCATCTGCAAGCCACAAGCTCCTGTTATCAGGGGATAAACAAATCCAGTTTCCCACCCTTGCCTTTTCACCCCTCCTCCCCACCGTGAGCTCTCCTTCCTCCCCCCCGTGCCTGCTCCCGCTCCTGTTCCTGCTCCGTCTTGCCCCAGACCACCCGCCCCGACTTCTGCTGCTGCACAGCCATGCCTGGAGAGGAACTCTCTGCGCATCCCCGGAGCTGCGCCTGAGAAAAGCAGCACCAGTTGGCGGCAAAGCCGGCTCTTCAGAGCTGAGATCACATACATTAGTTGACTCTGATTTGTGCTTATGTGTGTTCCTGGTACTACATGAATAACAGACTTTAATTATCAGTTACACCATCCAAGCGGGATTTTTTTCTTTTGACAGTGTGAGACCCAAAAGTCCCGTTCTTGCAGTACTGCACGGACTATTGGAGGGGGAACGCAGATCCCTTTGCTCAACCACCTTCTTGCATCATTGCAAACAACGAGAATTTATCCAGCCTGGCTGGATTTCACCACTTCTAAACACCCCAACCCTTTTACAGGATCTGAATGCACAGAACTCCCAACGCTGACAGGCTGCTGTATGATTCACTGCGGGGCATGGAGTATGATTTAACCACAAAAGAAAGCAGCCCCCATGATGTCAAACCTTTCCTGATGCCCGGCTGAAGGAAGCGGCATTGACAGCTGTCAGAATCACCAGTCCAACCCAGGCAGAAGGAGCGGCAGCCACAAATACTCGTTTTTGACAGGATGCTGTGCAAGAGCGAGCCGAAAATCACGTACCAAGGCTGGTAGCTCAGAAATAAGGAGCTGAAGCCATGCACGCTGATGGACCTTTTACCCTGCCAGGAGAAGGGAGGCACGGAAAGCTGCAGGCTGGTGATGCTGCCCCAGACTCCAGGGAAGGAGGAGCTGGAGGGAAGAGTTGTGCCTCACCAGCTGGCTTTGCCTCCAGGCAACAGTGGGGCAGAAGCAGCAAAGGCAGGGCAGAACCCTTTGGAGATGAGCAGAACAACATCTGGAGGACGCCCAAGCTGGCTGGCTTCAATCAGAGTGTGTGCTAGCACGACAGATCCTCACCAAGGAAAGGACTTGTAAAAACCCTTTCATCTACAGTCTTCTCAAAAGGGACAAGAAAAACTCCATTCAACAGCTTTACAGACAACGTGACACGTGGGGAAAGGGAGCAAAAGGAGATGGCAACTTTGCCATTGGTAATCCTGCCACACATCCACACACACCCCCAACAGTGCTGCGGGCTTTGCCGATGGGTATTTAATGTCACAGCTCATCATTCAGGAGTGAAGAGCATCTGTCCCCGGCAGACAGACATGGTTTGAGTGACCACCTCATTCTCATAGCGGTCAGCTGCTGATCCCCTGCCCGGGGCACACGAGCCTGCCTTGCTCCCAGTAACCCCAGGGCTGTGTTTTGTTAGCTCCCAATGCAGGAGATGACTCACACCAAACTGAAGCCGGCATGTAGCCACCTGCAAACGAAATACTGGGCAACAGACCCACAGAGGGACCCTACACAACCTGGATCCGTATGATTTTTCACCTAACTGTGTAAAGACTTGGTATCAATACCAGACGGCATAACCTGAGACGAGCAAATCTATATTTTGCTTTATTGGAACACATTGCAGCGATTCCCCTGAGGTCAGGTTTGCACTGTATGATACAGGTAGGATCTGCCACCAGTGCATGACGTTTAGCAAGGTGGTTAGCTGTTTTGTGCTCGCCCAGACAGCTCTGGACCATGGAAGGACTGAAACACCACCCAAGCTATGGGGCAGGGCTATACGAAATGCAACGGATCTCGCCTTGCAGCCAGAAACTCACGTCTGTGCTGGCAACACACCCAGCCAGGTTTCTAACCGCACTGGCTGGGCGCTAGCAGTGACCGAGCAGACACTGCATATGCTGATGGTCAACTTCACAGGCGCACAGGCTTGCTCAGTCTCGTGCTGGTCGTTTCTTTAGGGACAGCTTAGGATTCTCCAGCCCTTCGGGCCACAGCTCGTTTATTCTAGTGGGGAGAAACCCTCTGCTTTAAGGGAATGCTGCCTTCTGTTTCTGAGCAACTGTTCTGTCAAACTCCAGACTTCCCTGCCCGGCCCTCCTGACGACCGATTTCCAGGCACTTCCACAATGGCCTGGGCTGAGATGTTCCCGGGCATCCGGGGGATTTAGCAGCACCATTTCCTTTTGTTCTATTGAAAGTTTAAACCCCTTTCGACCACTTTCAAAATGCCGGCCTTCCTTTCCATAACAGAAAGCTTCAGGTTCCCAGCAACCCTCTGACATTCTCTGTCATGCTCAGAGAGAGGATAAGACACTTCAAAACAGCTGCTTCAAAAGTCGTTATCATTTTAAATTCAAGTTTACCTAACTAAATTTGTTCTAGATTTCAGCTAGATGAAGCCAGGACACTACATACAATGTTCTCCTGCCCACATTCTGCTGTCATTGCTGCTGTTGTGTATGCCTGAACGCAAACAACCCCGTTTAGGAGGTTTTAGCCCAGGAAAGCTTTGCCTCATCCATTTCCAAGCTTGGCAGAAATAAAGTCCCTGTGCTCCAGATGGAAGCAGTGCGGAGACTCACGTCTCTCTCGCTGGGGCTTTTGGCAAAGAGATGCGATGGGTATTTCTCAGACGCCATGGGTCTGGCTTTCAGCACGGTTTCTCACACAGCGCTTGATTTAGCAGCATCGAGGGATGTTCCTGTGTACTCCAGAACAAAAGTCCAAACGAAGCAGCAGCTGCTGCTCAGCAAATAACACAGCAGAGTACGAGACCCAGGGATCGTGCTGGGTTCCAGACTGGGCTCGTTATCCCATCTCACACATCCATAATTAAGCACTGTGTCAGACTCTTAGATTATCACCTGCCTAAGCAGATCACAGAATCACAGAATGGTGGGGGTTGGGAGGGACCTCTGTGGGTCATCCAGTCCAACCCTCCTGCCAAAGCAGGGTCACCCAGAGCAGGCTGCACAGCACCGCGTCCAGGCGGGTCTTGAATATCTCCAGAGAAGGAGACTCCACAACCTCCCTGGGCAGCCTGGGCCAGTACTCCATCACCCTCAGAGTGAAGAAGTTCTTCCTCGTGTTCAGCTGGAACTTCCTCTGCTTCAGTTTGTGCCCATTGCCCCTTGTCCTGTCACTGGGCACCACTGAAAAGAGTTTGGCCCCATGAACTCTTCCGTACCACCCTTCCATACCAAACTCTTCCACACCACCCTTCCTCTTCTAGATGTCAGCTGTTGCTCATGCCATGAATCCCTCCCCTCCTTGTCTACATGGCTCATCTATTACAAGCTCGTTTTCTCAGGAAGGATCCCTGGAGTTCCCAACCCTGTCTGTCCGCAGCCCACCAAGGAGAGTGGCACAAAGGCCCACACCCACGAGGACTCACCAGTTGGGACCCTTCGCTCCCCAACGCCGTGACATGAGCGACGGTGTCCTGCTCTCCCGTCACCTGGGCTTCCAGTGTAACCGGGACCTGCACTGAGCTGCGAGGCTGGATGATCCCACACGGCACGGGGCTGGAGTACCACACGGCAGCACCCTCTGTGTGCTCCTACGAGGGACAGAATCAAACCCAGCTTCAGAGGCACCTCTGAGAAAACTTTAAACTCCTTGAGATCTACCACAACAGCAATTCATACATTTTTAAAAATCCCTAGGAGAAAGCAGAAAGGGACAAAACAAGATGCAAGACTTGTATGGGCTTAGCATCCTCACAGGGTCCAAAAGCCGCTGCATCCACAGACACCCACTCCTGTGCTGGCAGTCTCCTTCCAGCAGCTTTCCACGACCCCATAAATTCTGCTGCGTGAAAGCACCCCAAAGACCACAGTATAAACTGCTCCCTAAACTTCATCTTCAGGTAGGTTCCTCTTCTCAGCAAACCTCCAGGTGAGAAGAGGAACCTACTTGAATACAAACTAGCACGGTCTTATCCAAAACCCTCGATAACATCTGAGGGCAGGAGAGGATGCGATGCCAAACCTGTGGAAGAACCCCGTAGCAGCCTGGAAGATCGCTGTCGTTCACAAGGGTCAGCATCTGCTGATACGGGAACTTTAGAAAGCACCGTCCAAACGTCACGACGGGGTTGAGGACTTGCAGCGGAGGAACTACGCATCTAGATGGAGAGATGACCGAAAGGGAATTAGAGATACCACACATTTGTCACTGTCCAACAGACATTTAATACCCCCACAGTAGTAAATCGCCTTTAACTTCTTTTTGTTCCTTTGTTACCTGAACCAGACACCAGCTCTCAGCAGGCTGCTTGCTGTGTCCCAAACCAATTTTCCATTTTGGCTGCAACACAGCACAAATCATAGAATCACAGAATGGTTTGGGTTGGAAGTGACCTTAAAGGTCACCTGCTTCCAACCCCCCTCCCATGAGCAGGGACATCTTCCCTTAGACCAAGTCCACCACTTGCAGGAAAAGAAGGAGAGATGGCCCTTTGAAAATTTGTTAGACCTCAAGCACCAAAAAATAGGCCAGTAATGGATATAATTACTGTCCCCTTTAGAAAAAGGCTCAGGGCTATGCCTGTCCCTTGAGCACAGGTGCTTCTCAACATGGACTGCTCTCAAAGCACTGCTTTTCTCATCTCTAGCTGGGCAGAACCAGCTCATTAACGCTTCCCATTTGGAGCCAGAGCCAGCGAAGCGTGTTGCAAGGCAGCGTGCTAGTGCTGGATGCACGAGGAGAGAGGGCAAGCTGCATGGAAAGCACTGATACCTGGCTGTGAGGGGCAGGGCCAACACCTCCTTGCCAACACCCTCCACGTCCACCACCAGCGCCAGCTCATAACTCTTCACAGTGTTGGAACACAGGGTGACCTGGTGGAAGAGAAGAGCATCAAACACCTCATCGCTCCCAAAAGCCATCGTCCACACGTGGTGTCCTCCGGTTCTCCTTCCACAGGAAGGAAAGAGAGCATTTTGCTCCAGTTCTTCCACTGCTCCGTGTGAAGAGCACAGTCTCTGGGAGTAACAAAAGTCTTCTGACAATATCTGCTTCGTTAAATACGCCTGGCGGTTATCAGGGCCTATGTAAGCTAAATGAAGGCTCAGACTAACGCTGTACTCACTACTATATTAAAATCAAGGGGGTAATTTTTATTCTTGACTACAATAGCATAAACCCAGAGGGAATCTGTTGACTTCTACAGAATAAGTTCAGCTTTACAACAGGAAGCTGAGGCAAAACGTGGCTGAGCAGCTGCTGCACAGTTCATGGCTGCCAGAGCTTCTTCATCCCCACTGGAGATTCCCGCAGTGAACACAGCTCCTCCTGCTCAACAGGAGAGGAGAAATAAGGCTGGGAAGAAAAGCGAACTGCTTTATACAATGACACCTTTCTTTTTAACAGTCACCTTCTGTCCTTATCCTTCCTCTGCCCACTTCAAATCAAAGAAACCACTCTAAGCAGCTCTCAAAAACACATGAATGGCTTCTGGACTTGACTACACAGTACAAGACCTTCAGCTCACGATTTTGGAAACAAAACAGCGCTCCTTCAGAAAAGCCCCAGAGTAACCCAGCCGACAAAAGCCTAACACCAGTGCACGTATCTTACTGGCGTTACGCCCAAAGCTAGCAATGCTAAAGCCCTCTCGTACCTCGGCGAAGCTTCAGCTCCACCTGCTGAAGTAACTAGGGTCGGAGTCTTCCCCTACCTGGATATCCAGGCGTCCCTGGGAACGGATGGTCCCTTTGCAGGGCATTATGGTGAATTCGGTTGGCTTGACGTGACTTTGAAGTCCCTTTCTCCAGGACGGGCGAGTGTTGTCCGACACCTGATCAAAACTGGTAACGCTGGGCTCACCCTGGCCGTCCCCGGGAATGCGCAGGTTGAAAGTCATGGGCACCAGGGAGGTGTTCGTGAGGCAACAGGACAAAGTGCGAGGAAAGCCTAGGACAACAACACAAATGTGGATTTATGCACCGATTATCCTGTGATTCCCTGTGTGAATATCCCGTTCTGATAAAACCGTGCTTGGAGTTTAGCTCTTTTCAATCTGAATTATAGCTGAGAAGCTAAGCAAGGAATTAATCGTCAATTCAGTTCCCTTTTCTGCTGATCACAGGGATTGCTTCCTTGGCAACACCCACTCTCAGCGATGCTGAACACCAGAAGTTTCTCTCTCTCTAACTGAGAAGCCCTCTCCTCTGCCCCAAAACCAGCACCAATTACTTCTGACTTACAAGTGCACACCCCAACAGACCATTTATTCTGAAAATTCAACCCATAAAATTCCCTGTTAACCCTGTGAGCACTCTCACTGTTTTCAATATTGAAAGCAGCATATTGTCAGCAAGGAGCAGCTACAGTAACTGAAAGGATGGGGGGAATCAGGAATTCCAGCACGATGCAGAGCACTGTGATGCAGATCCTCTAGGCAGGATTCTTACGGCACCTCCTGTTTCGGTGCCACCAGACTGAGCACGTGACAATCTGCAGCCTGCTTCACCTGAGGCAAGCCTGATGCTTGCTGAGAACTCAGCAGGAGCCGTGCCTCACCTCACCTAACACAAACAGGGCCATCACATCCGTGCTGCACGCTGGCTTTCATTACTGCCCGCAAAGGCTTGCATCGCTTGAGCTTTAACACTCGCTTTCCGTGACGCCCCAGTGACACAACCGGGTGGGGACGTTCTCCAGAGACAGGACACCAGCCCACAGCCTGTGCTGTAGCGGACATCTGGCTTGGCTGGCCAGCTCTGCGGGAAGGAGACATCTCCCATGGGCTGCTTACTGAGTGGTATCCGCATACAGACCGGGAGGAAAACCAGCTGTGGGCACAGCAGAGAGTTCATCCGTGCCCATCGACAGCGAGCACTGCCCACCTCCAGCAAGGGCCCCGGCAGAGAGGCAGGAGGGGCACAAAAAAGCACAAACACGGACTTCCTGATCCCAAAGGAGACTGCAGTCTCCAGACACAGACAGCAGTCAGCAGCACAGCTCCAAGAAGCAAAAATACAAACAGCTGCCTTCAGCTGAAAGGGCCTTATTGATGAAATCGGATTAAGCAGGATGAATCTCCCATTACATAAACCTATTTCTGCCCAGCGCGTTCCACGTTGTTTTATTTATTCCGAAGGAAATGAAGCAGCAGCAGAGCAGTGACGGAGGGAGGGGAGGAAGCAGCTCAGGGAAGGCAAGGAGTTCTCTTACAAAGTCCACGAACAGCATGAAGACACAGAGGCATCCCGGGCATAGAATGATGATGACCCTTCAATAAATCCACTACTGATTCCACATCGAAACTTTAGATCATCTCTGCAAAAAGCCTTTTGTGAGACAGACGGAGAGCCAGATTCTGCATCTCAAGGGAGACGCTCTGGATGCTCACCACCGGCTCTGTCAGCAGGGCTGGGCTTTCGGCGGGGAAGGAGCAGGAGCCCATGTCTCTGAGGACCTCAGTGCCCGATGCAGAGCTATTGCTCGGACATATTGCCTGGTAGATGATAGCGAGGTGCCCTCACAGCACTAATTAACACCTCACACTAAAGGTCAAGCGGTTAAATGGTGTCCTTGCCTATCAAGAGGAACATTCCCCCAGAGAAGCTACAGGCTAGTAGGTGGCTTAAACCCCCGGGCCCTGCTGGGACAAGGACGTTCAGTCATTCTACTGCCAAGAATTGGGAGGCTGGGGTAGAAGAGAACGAGGGACACCAGAAAATACCGACTTTCCATTCCTTTGGTCCTATTTGATCTTCTGATGGCCCAATAGTGGCTAAGCAGCCGGCAGCCCTGGTTTTAACACCTCAAAGGCTGCTACGGAGGAACGCAATTGCTCTGTTTCGGGCGAGACACAGACCTCTCGCCTCGCGGTCCAAGCCTGGGGCACACTCACCGAAGGAGACGTCACCGAAGCGGAGGGCAGGCACATTGAAGTGGAAGGTGGGTCCGACGACGCAGCCCCTGTGAGGACAGAGACAGGCAGAGGAGGCATTGGCTCGGGTAAAGAGAAGCGCAAAGCGTTCAGCTTTTCCTCACCGCTCCGATGGACAAAAGCTGGTCTCAGAACCATGGCGGGTTTCAAACCAACCCATCACCTTTGTGCTCAGCATGGTGTCCATGCAGACAGCCAAAGCAAAGCAGTCTGCAGCTGGTAGGTGCTGATGTGTCTTAGGGCACCATGTCGGGCAGTGGGCCAAGGGTATGCCCCCCACGTTGCTGCCGACCCGATGAAGGACCCTGAACAAGTGCTGGCTCCATGCCTCAGTTTCCCCATCTGTAACGTGATGATGTTGAGGTCTCCACACAAAAGCGGACCCATTGTACTCACTTTCCCAGCTGCAGATTCCCTGCTTTGGTATTTCTTGCCGGAACTGGTGTTTCTGTGGAGTACATGAACATCTTTCTCAGAGGATCTTGATCCATGTGATTGTTATGCATGCAGGATTTTGTGGCCTGAAGCCAGGGGAGCCCCAAACATCCACTGAGAAGAGCAGCCAGAGTTTTACACAGGGGACAGGTGAATCTTGGAGGAAAGTATCAGCTTGTCACCAGTGCACCAGCTGACACATCCAAGAGCAATACATCTTAAGCTACTGAACACGGGTGTCCTGAACCCACCACACCTCCTTGCTCATCCTTCAGTATAGGAGCTGTGCTCCAGACTCCAAAACCCACTAACATCCACCAAAACCAGCACTTGAAGCCACACAACATTCTTTAATTTATTTCATGGCTGATGCCAATCAGCGCCAGCTCTGCCCCTTGGTTAAATCAGAGACCACACTGAATGGTGCCTTCTAGTATTCTTCACAGGACTGCCACCGGCTCTGTCCTGCACGGGAACAGACCCCAGCATCCTGCAGGAGGGACCTCTGGTCATCCGTGATGTCCCATTTCCAGCAGCCCTTTCTAAACACCAAAGCAACACGCATTCAGGACCTTGTCAGGTTGGATTCCAAGGAAAGAATAATCACCTCTGGTTTGGACATCTTCTGACTGCACAGTCAAAAAGCACGCAGAAAAACTGTCTTCCGGGAGTTTCAATTCAATGCTCGTTCTCGATTCTTGGAGCCAAATCAGTTCCTGAGAATAAGTCAGGGAGCAAATCCCTGCTGCTGCTGAAGGTCCCTCTCCAAGGACCTCACATCATCAGACCCACCTCCCAAGCCCCACCAGCTTGCTTCGCACAGAGCAAAGCGAGATGATGGAAAACTATCTGCAAACCAACTCCGACTGGGGATCGCACTGGGAAACTGCCACAGGTGAGCTTTGCTGGGCAAGTGGGGCAGTGACTGTCATTTCTGCGGGGTGCACTGGAGCTGGGCTCAAGCCAGTTAAACCTGAACAGCTGCCCAGAAGGCTCAGGCAAGGAGCCAGCCACGAGCTCTGCACACCACAGCTGATAACACCGCAGCCTGCAAGCAAATCGGGGGAAAAGCAGTGGGTTTGGCAACAACTGTGTTTTCCAGAAGCATTAAATAATGCACTTGTGCAGGGAGATCAGGGTCCTTGCAGAGCAGGAAGGATAACACAAGGCAGAAGAGGAACCACTTGAACTCTCATCCCCGTTCCTTCCTTCGCAGCCCAGTGTCCCACCAGCCAGCTCACCTCCATTCAAAAGAACTGGGAGTTTTTCTCCATGGGGGACTAAATCTGGTGCTCAAAGCCTCCCCAAGAAGGAGGCTCAGCTTGACCTGGTCGGTGGACGTCACAAAGGAGTTTGAAAACAAACAGCTTGAGTTGCGGGGCTGGAGAATGAGAGATAAGGCATCCTTGAAGCAACAGCAAGGCAAAACTCAAGGCGGCAGATGCCATCTCAGAGGAGCGGGCTGCAATGGGAAGCACCACTGAGGGACAGCTGTACGGGACCAGATGGGGATTCTGGGATACCATCAGACGGGCTACAAAGGAGCCACCAAACAAAAATGAGGAGCACAAGGATGGGGAAGAAATAAATAAAAAACGACCAGCAATCCTCTTTCACCGAGATGCAAGATCTGCACTGAGCCCAGGGCGGTACTGGGAGAACAGGGCAGAGAAGCGAAGGATGTGCTGGGCACTGGGAGCCAGGGCATCAGTGGAGAAACCAGGACCGCTCTGTTCAGTTGCGGGGAAACCAAGAGACAGCTACACCGCTGACAGCTCTTTCCTTCCTCGGGAGGAAGGCCATTGCGGGGCAGAGGCAGTGGGCACCGTCCAACCCAAACTGTATTTGACCTGTGAAAAGTGCATCTTTACAAGCGCAACCTGCCCTTGCTCAAGGAGAAAGCTGCTTATGCAATAACATCCTGTGACCACTTTGGGGGAGGAACAGAGGAGAATAAATTATTTGATTGTGAAATATTCCCTCTTGATTTCCAAAAAAAGCAGCGCTTTCCCTCCAAACACAAAGCCAGCCTAATTGTTTCTCTACTGAGGTCAACGGACCTACTCGCCATGCTTCTCTCACAAAGTAATAACCTTGTTGTTCTTTTTTATCCATTTCCCTTACCACACTGGTAAAATCGACTGCATATTCATTTCATTTCTTGACTACCTTGTCCTAGTGCCTCCCAACAGCAGCAGCCCGGGAGGCCCAGCCAGCCCGAGCTCCAGAGCATCAGCCTTCCTGCCTGCATCACCTTATCCCACCACCCCATGGTTAAGACCAGCTGGGACAAGCTCACACGGTGCTGTGGTCCCCAGAAGTGAACTTTGCCTCTCCTGTCATCAGTTGGTTTTTTTTTTTCCCCTCTTCCCCCTCTCCCCTTTGCTTGGTGAGGATTATCTTTTGCAATGGCACCAGCCCATGGGATGACACCCAGGTCCTTGTGACAGTACTTGCTGCAGAGCTCCCCATCTCCCGCATCAGCACTTTTCTGGCTGCAGAAAGGAGGTACCGCAGCACTCGCTGCACAAGAGCCGGGAGGACAGCTTGTCCCAGCGCATTAGCGTGAGAGATGACGGTGAGGCTGCTGCTACCCATTTTGTCTGGCTTATTAACAGAGGATTTTAAAAAACACTGCTTCTGGCTGTAGAATCCCCCAGGACTGGCCCATCGCTCAACCATCCCCAAAGCTCTGTTGGCCTCGTTGTGTGCTCAGGGGGAACACCTCAGACCATCTGCTGCCCAGAGCTGATACCATCACACTGTCTGCCACGGCCCAAGGGGCAACGAGCTACCTGTAAGCAGGAGTTACTCCAGCTCCCAAGTAACCCAGACTGTGGGCATCTCCACACCCTTCCTACACAGCAATCCAGCATGGGCAGTGTCATTGAAAGCCCCAGGATCCTTATGCAGAGATGGCAAAGGGTCACAAAAGGAACGTGCTGCTGCTGAACTCTGTGCAGACAGTGTCCTGGAAAGGCACAGAGCCACCCTGGCTCAACCGTGAAGGCAAAGACATTTCTCAGAGGAACCCAAGACTTTCAGAGTTAAACTGGGTATGGAGAACGTATGGTATGGTCATCCCCCCCTCACAGACGATTCTTCAAACTTCTTCATTTGCTGCTGCAATCACAGTTTTCAAACTGGAGTCAAGGTTAAAAAGCCCTGGCTCTTAGTCTCAGGTCTGATCCTAGCATCCTCACGCTAAGGCCTCAGACAACGCTTTTTTGCTCCACTCCACCACCAGACGAGGCTGGTGGGAGATGATCACAGATGTGTCCACCGAGCTCCTATAACCCTCCTCACCTGATGGTCAAGGTCACCGGCTCAGGGGATCCATTCACACTGAACCTGAATTCTTCTGTGAACTGCCCCAGAATGGTGGAACTGAAGGAGATCTGGATGACATGGAGCCCGTCTGGCAAAATGCTGCCCTCCTGGGGGAGAAACGTGAAGCAGGAGCCCAGAGCCGTAGCTGGAGGGACCAAGTTGAAGCAAGCATCGATGGCTCCTTTGTTAAACAGAATTGCCTGCAGCAGCAAGAAAGGAAAATGGAAACGTGTCAGGAATCTCCCTTTCTTACAGAAGACTGATTTGTTTTCTAATTAAACAATGAACATCTGTAAAAGGCAGAAGATGCTGTGTGCTGCTGCTTGGCAGAAGCCAAAGAAAATACAACAGGGCAAGTTCTGCCTTTGGGTTTTTTTCATGCAAAGCAGTGATAACTTCGCGTAAACAGAGTCACTCTGGGTTTATTCCACTGACACTGAGCAGTCCCCTTGGACTTGCAGTGCAGAGGACCTGCTCAGCATCACTGAGTTGATTCAGACCCATCCCCAAGCGCAAAGCTGGGAGTCTGCAGCATTACCAGTGAATCCTCAACTACTGCTTCTGCTCCGCATGAGCCGGATCCTGTCGAGGGCAGAACACCGTCAGCTTCCATTGCAGCCAACAAGTTCACTGCACACAGTAGAGGACACCTCAGGCCAGCACTACAACCAACTTCAGAAGCACTCCCCAACTCTGCTATGGTATATACTTAAGGTTTATTCTATTTTTCTCTTTAATCTGCTAGTTTCTTCATCTTTGCTCAACCAGAAATGTCAGGAATGGGTGAGTATGGTGCACAGGGGCTCCATCTATTCTAAAGAAATTATCTTTCATAAATACTCACAGCCACCACCTCAGATTTTACTGTTATTACTCTAAAAATGTAAACTTAGAACAAAGCTACATTTTGTCAAACACTCGAGCGATCTACTGCCTTCAACAGGCGACGCAATCCCACAGCATCTGTCGAGACTCAGCTCTTACATTGGTCGAGCAACGCCAGTGCCTGTCTGTGAGCCCCAGCACACTGTCAGCTGCCAGCAGACCTACTCGAAGCAAAGCTGTGAAGTTTCTCGTTGCTGCAGGGTGAAATCCTGCCATTTCCACAGAATTGCCTATCTGCTTTGGATTCCTTTGCCTTAATTTTTGGCCCTGCAAAACCTGACAGGAAACCTGCGATGGAAGCACAGAGACGTCCCTCCTTTAATTTTGTAGCCGCTGCTGAGAATACTCACCTATTCAAACTGCGCGATAGTAACTTGAAAACTACTCTCCCCTCTCCTGCGTTTTGCACTTTGGTTACAAACTACACTTCGGGATCCTACGCTGCGCTGAGGTTTACCTCCCGTCTAGCTGCTTAGGACAGCATTACCAGCATCATCTGCTTATCTGCATTTTCTGAAGTAATCAAAGTAAGAAATTGATATAAATGGAATCAATAAAGTATCAGCATTAAAAATGCAAAGAGAACACAATATTTCAGTAAGAAAACACCTTAACGTGTCCTTCCCTGCCACAGTCGAGATTTTGAAAGTGTCTGGCATGACGTATCGCCTCATTTTCTACCTCTTCCAGCTGCTCTATCCTATTTTTTTTGCAGAAAACTCGACACCATTGTGGAGAGGCAAATACATAGAGAATTCCTTTGCTTCATTTCCAGAAATGCTTTGCTCTTATAGAGCCAGGGATGCACCAGATCTGAAGTGTGGCGAGAGACTGGTCAGCAAGCGGAAGCGCTCCCAGCTTCTTTGCTAGGGACTGCTCCAGGCCGGGGGGCTGGATGGCGTTCCTCTGGCTCCCAGGAATCGGTAGGATGCGCTTAACTGAGAACTGTTTGCAATGGACCGGAGTTCAAAGATGGTAAATGTATTCCAGCTGCTTCTTAACAGTCAGACTACAAAGGCGCATTGCATCTAGGACCAAAAGAAAAGCCTCCGAATACTTCTCTTTTCGAGCCAGTGTTACTCTGCCCTGGTGAGAGTCCCATCTGCAGTGCTGTGTCCAGTTCTGGGCTCCCCAGTTCAAGAAAGATGAGGAGCTACTGGAGAGAGTCCAGTGGAGGGCTACGACGATGAGGAGGGGCCTGGAGCATCTCCCCTACGAGGAGAGGCTGAGGGTGCTGAGCTTGTTCAGCCTGGAGAAGAGAAGGCTGAGAGGGTGTGGCAGCACACCACAATAAGTTACAGCAGTCACAAAGCAAGCAAAAGCCAGCAGAAGCAGCAGCAGAAGCACTTTAATGGTTAATCATAACATTTTTATATCCCCTTGTCCCCCACCCACAGAGTCTCATTGGTGAGGGTCTTTTGGCATGTAGCTCCTTTGTTCTTCTGACTGGTCATCACGTGTCTGTACACACGACCTTCACGCTTATCGAAGAGTTGGATTTTCCCATCCTTTTTCTTCGTTCCTTTCCTCCCGTTTTTCAAGCACACGTGCACAAAATAATTAGCTCATAGATATGGCTCTGCTCCATCAAGACCATCAAGGCTGCCCGTGGTCCAGCCGATTCCCCCAAGAGGGGACCTTAGAAATGCCTACAAATATCTGCAGGGTGGGTGTCAGGAGGACAGGGCCAGACTCTTTTCAGTGGTGTCCAGAGACAGGACAAGGGGCAACAGACACAAACTGAAGCAGAGGAAGTTCCGCCTGAACACGAGGAAGAACTTCTTCCCTCTGAGGGTGACGGAGCACTGGACCAGGCTGCCCAGGGAGGCTGTGGAGTCTACTCCTCTGGAGATATTCAAGACCCACCTGGACACGGTCCTGTGCAGCCTGCTCTGGGTGACCCTGCTTCGGCAGGGGGGTTGGACTAGATGACCCACAGAAGTCCCTTCCAACCCCTACCATGCTGGGATTCTGTGATTCTGTCAAGCAGGGTTTTTTGTTATTATTTTGTAATTATTTTTTATGTAACCTCCCAGCTATTCTCAAAAGGAGGTTGCCAAAAGGCAGGGTTTAGGGCTTCAGGAGCAACATCCACAGCTTTCAGACCCCAAAAGCATCCAGATTCTGTCACACACCCTCCCCCAGATTTGACTATTACGTCAAATATTCCCTTGCTCCCAGCTGCTCGCGTTGCCGCATGTCCCGCAGGTCCCCGGGGCTGCCTGCTGTCCCCGGAGCCATCGGGATCCCCCCCCAGCCCCTGCTACTCACCTCGTAGCTGTGGGCCAATCCCGCAAACACCGTCCCAATGTCCAGCTGGTGAAAGCCGAAGTGGAGCTGAGGCCCAATGCCTTCCGCTTTGATGCACAGGGGCAGCCTGGTATCACGGCCTGGGGAGAGATTTCCATTTCAGTACAGTAATTCCCACTGTTATCCTGGATTTTCCAGGCTGCCTCAGTACTAATCCCCGACTCCAGGCTGGCAGGGACCAGCTCGAGATGCTCCAGAAGACACAGGACCCTTCTCTTCCCTCAGGAGATACATCCTTCGGCCAGCTTCTAATTTTTAACCAACCCTCCGGGCTGCTTTCCATTTTACCGATCAGTTTGCACCCTGAAAAAGTGATGCCGAGTTTAAAACCCCATCTCTGAGTTTCTTCCCGTGCACTTCAATGAGCTTTGAAATCAGTTCAGTGAAGGCGCAAAGCTCACAAAACAGAACTGGAGATGACAATACGCTGTCTATACCGACACGACTGAGACGACAGCACAAGAGTGGAGTAGTACAAACTCAAGAAAGGGGAAGCAAGGCTTACAGCCAAACTCTAAGGTGCTAAATTTCTTCCATGAGGCTGCTAACGATGGAGCGCAGGATCTGCCAGCCTGAAGGCTGTTCTGAACTACCGGAGCAGCCCAAAGCACCCCAATCCTTGATCCAATTTCGGCTCGGGTCTTGCTGCCATCTCATTCTACTCTGCCCAGAAAGCAAGCAGCACAAGCTGGAGAGCCCCAAAAGTTGTATATAACCTTCACTGGAGCTTTTGTGCAACAATATTCCTCTTTCCTCCCAGCTCCTCTTGTGCAACGCTCACTGGCTCTTACAGATTAGGGATTGAAGGTTGCTTTTTAAAGTCATCTACAGTTATTCAAGAGCGTCCAAATGGACTTTGTATTGGAAAGAGCAGCCCAGGTGTGACACCACCACGACTAGATCACAACTCGAAACCAACCTCTCCTGGAACAGCCTTTTCAATGAGTACTGACTTGTTGATGTTGCACCCACAGGATGAGGAGGTTTGATCCAGAAAGGAAGAGCTAGGGAGCTTTTGTTGAATTCCACGTGTTCTAAGTGTTTTTAGGTGTTAAGATCCAGCCAAAGCCCAGCTGATGCAGTGATGAGGGTTATGCTTCATGGCTCCAGCATTAATTGCAGGGCTGTGTATTTCCATTTCACAGATATTATAACAGAGGGAATATTGGGCACTCACCGTCAGAAGGTATCTCCATCTTGCATCACGTGTAGCCTAATTATCATTAAAAACTTTAGCTCTACACCATCAAAACTCTTAGAAATGGCAAAGATTTAAGCTACAAGCTTTTGCTCATGATCATGCTGAGACATGTCCCATGGCCACCGGGATTGAAAAATCAGCGGCAGTTCTTCCTCTTCTGCAGTAAGTCCTCAACCTCTCCTCAAGGTCCATGGAAAACATCCTTTCTTCTACTCTGCTTTGATCCTGGAACTTTAGGAAATCCCAGAAATTTTGTTCTTCCTCCTTCCAGGTGAACCTCAGAACTGGCTTTGCCCAAAGGACAAGCAGCAGACTGAACTAAAGGTGACATGCAGGAGAGGCGAGAGGAAATAGGAGAGAACATGTCCTCCTCTTAGCTAGGAGCTGGGGCTTTCAGGGGCATCCAGCCTTTGCCCAAGGCCTGGGTTCAGGTGGGCTGCAGCCCTGTGATGCTCCCACCAGAAACATGCTCCTGCACCACACAGACCAAGGGCATGGAGAGGCTACTATCCACACCTTGTACCGTGGAGTGAGAATTCAGATCTCAGGAGGAATAACACCTCGTTACGTCACGCAGGGCATACAATTTGGCATTGCTGCCCTGCTTTCAAATAAACAGGGGTGTAGGTGGCCCAACAGCACAGTCCTTTGTTGATGTGTGATCCTCATTTGGGATTTTGCATCTCCCTGAAAAAGTGGCTTAGAAATGGGTTTTGGAAGAGATCAGATGTAACCCAATACACTTCCATATTCAGAAAAAACAACAACAACAACAAAAGAATTTTAGGTGTCTGAGCACCCCACCGCGTGCTTCCTTCTGCCATTCAAGAGCCACGACTTACTTTGCACGAATAACTAAGTTCATTTTGAGCTTAAATATTTGCCAAGAGCACATTTCAAACCACTTCTTCACTGCCAGCTCTGGAAGTTGCCCAGTGCTGATCAGCTGTGTGGATCGCCAGATCCAGAAGCATCCGCTAAGCCATTTCTGGAGGCGCCTGCAACAGAAGCGGAGGCCAGCGAAGCCCCCCTCCAGTGGGGTGGGAGGTCCAGCTGCACAACCCACAGCGCTGCACTGGGGCAAAGCTTCTGAGCACTCCCAGCAAGGGGCACGCACCGTCCCCAAATCATCCACCGAAGGGATCTGTGACTGGCATACACACACATGAGGAAGGCAACCACGCTTCTCAGAGGAACCAAGAAGCAAAGTCAATTGACTCCCTAGTTCAAGATGGCTGCTGTCGTCTTCAACCTCTTTTGCACCCAGGGACCTTGACACTGGGACAGTTTCCACCCTGATGATGCCGTGGATCAGCTCTGTTTCATAAGGGATGAGTGCGTCATTTAAATGACCACCTTGAGGTCCTCTTCCAAGGAGCCAGTGGAAAAGTTCAGTTCTCCCGAGGGCCCATCGTAGTCTTTCAAGAGCAGGGTCCTCTTTCTAAACACCGATCATTTGCCCAGCACTGTTTCCTACAGCTCCCAGACCAGCTCAAGGGTTGCATGCAAGTAGTTTTTCTATTTCTCTGCAATGCAAAAGCTCTCCTGGTACAAATCCTGGACATCTCTGCAGCAAAGTGACCAACACCCTCATCGCCAGAGCAAAAAGCCCAGAGCCAGGAGTGCAGCACTGAGTGAGGAATCCCTTGGGAGCAACTCGTTAAATCAATCCTTCCCTTCCACCGCCCTAACAACTGCAGCTGGTGGGCAGGAAGACAGTTTGTTAACACAAGCCCTGTGTAATTACTGTAGGTGGCATTTGCCGAGTAAACCCTGTGCTATTACTGTATAAATATAAATCTGTTTCATGACATCTGCATCCGTCAGCTTGGAGCAGTAAGGAAAGCAAGAAAGCAGCTGGGTTGGTGATTGCAGCACCCTCCAGAATGGGAGCCCGGCTGCTGGAGGACCACAGGCCTCATGCCTTTTCCTCTTAGATGGAGGAAAACCATCATGTTCCCTGGATGGACACCTGACAGCCATCTCCCACTCTCGAAAAACACCTCCAGCAGCACCAGGCAGAGACGCAGAGCAAGGAGAAGGTAACCCAAACCACGCAGCTCGCTGCAAGCATCCCCTGCCCCGTGCTAGCACAGCAAAGCGATCACCTCAGTAAGGGTAAAGACGGTGTAACTCAGGTGGGTCAAGGATAACTGCTCCCAGAAAGAGACCTGACAGCACTTCCGTAGGACAGGATGAGCAGACAGCTTGTCTAGCAGACTGCTCGGCCTCTGATTCCCAGGGCGGCTGTTCACCCTGCTGAGTGCAGTAAGCCCTGTACAATGCTACCCAGAGGCACCACGGACTCGGAGCCACAAGGTGACAACTCCCACCGTGCAGGGAGAGCTGTGGGTGCTGGCCAAGATGGTCCTTTCGCAGAGCCCAGCCACCCAAGGTCTGGCAGCATCTGGGCAGCAAGAGGTGGCCCAGGGTCCGCGAGCACATCTGGAGCTGAGCTCCTACTGCCTCAGGACTCTGATGACACACCCACATAATAAAGACTCATCTTGGAGGTAAATGGTCTATAGCGGCTCAGCGCTCATTCACTAAAGCTCTTCTGCTGTGTAGCTGTTTGGCCTTTAAAGACACCTCACAGCACAGTAAACGCTGGCAAACCCACAGCTCAAAAAAATTATCCTTTCACTGCTTTGGTTGTTCTGGGATCAGCAATCTAGAGCCCCACATGCCGAGCCCTGGCCTGGAGACCCACTGGAAACCGCAGGGACAGTGGGCACGTGCCAGCACTGCCCTGCTGACCACCGACCCTCCTGAGGAATTACCCAAGAACCGAGCGGGCTGGGTCAGTTTGTGCCTCGCCTGCGCTGCGGGGAGCAGGATAAAGGAGCTGTACCTGAGATGTCGCAGTAGACTGTTTGTTGATAGACTCTGGCCTCTCGGGGTTTGAAGATCACATTAATTTCAACCGAAGAATTTGGCCAGACATCTCCCTCCTAAAACAGAGACAGCAAACCATTTATCTTCAGACACAAAGATTTCTTCTTTTCAACCACAGCCATGTAGCCTTTATTAGAGCATCAGTGAAAAGCAAGGAGCAAGCAACACTTTTCAACAAAATTTATTAGAGTTTGGAAGCAGCTGCAAAGAAGCTTTCCAAGTCCCTTACCTTCACCAGCATCTGGTAGAGACATTTTGTTAAATTAGGGCTATAATGAAGCAACCCAACTGGCTCACACTCCAGTGAACCAAGGGGGATTTCTTCAGAGGTACCAACCAGCCTAAGGGGAGGTAGCTCTCTCCTGCAGACCCTCCCTTACATCCCTGTATCGCTATGGCTACGGGAGTGCTTTTACTCAGGATCAAAAGAAAGTCAGTAAATCAAATGGATTTTTCCATTCTTAGTTACGATGGTGCTGCCTCTCCTACCCTTCACCTATATCCCTACGTACATTGATAACGTACTCAGTGAGCTGGGTCACCCAGCGCCTGGCAGAATGAGCCCTTCACCCCAGGGATCAGCGCAGAACAGGCTCCTTCCCTCCAACGGCTGCTCCTGCCCCGCGTTGTGCGCAGCCAGCCAGCACACAGGCTCTTCCAGCTGACGGACGATCCCAGAACAGCATTGAGAGTCGGATGCATCCGTTTCCCTGAACACAGGCTCAAACAAGGAAAGATGGGATTTGCTTACAGTTCCACACCCCTCTCAGCCAACAAGCTCTTTTCCTCATCACGCTCTTGCTCAGGGATTTCAGTCTGGGCCACGCTACCAGTGTGTTTGCAACCGTATGCTGCTTCTACAGGGTCTTCTCTCCCAGCGAGTCCTGACGCTGGTGCTCAGTCCCCAGGAGCCTCGTTGCACACTTTCAGAGGCTTCCCTGGCTTGTAAAGGCTCTCGCTATGACATGGCAAGTTATTAGGCTTCAGCTACAAATAATTCCCCAATGCACAGTCTGATCAGAGTCACCAGAACGGAGGGAAGGACAGGCGAGGAAAACCGTTTCAAACACCAACAAACCATCATCACCAGAATGCTAAGAAAAGGCAAGTCAGAAAGAATAAATCCACTTGGATTCCTCTCAAAACACAGAGCGAACATTTCCCAGATCAGACGTACTTCGTGTTCCTATGCAGCAAGCAACTGAATGAAGCTGAAGCCTTATTATAGGGCAACAAGCTTGCTTGAGGAAGGAAAGTGGGGACATCAGCCAGCGACCCACAGTCAACGTACCAGATACCAGAGCCTTTGGGTCCCACAGCAATGCTGCATGGACTGAGCACCCACAGAGTTAGCTTGGATTCGCAGGAATAAAAGCACTCAGGGTGCTCGAACAATGTCAGCTCTGCCACAACGCCTGGAGCTTGCCTAAGCCGAGCCACCAAGAAAAAAACCACTCAGATGATTGATTTCCCTGGCTCAGCTAATTAGAGTCTAATAACTCACCAGTGCTCATCACCCAGCTGCTCGCTGTGTGTTTCACAGCCTGAATTCTGTGGTCCACCCCCCAGGCGGGCTGTCCCTGGGGAGGGGGGGATGCACTAGGCAGCTGCGTGAGCGTGCTGCGAGCCCACCGGCCATAGCTGCGCACACACCTCAGATCAGCATCGCTCCGTGCTCCTCCTCACAGAGGGCTGCATAACCCGAGCTGCCCAGCAGGCCACTGGTTGTCCAGCTGCTGCGGTCCTCTGCCCTCACTCGGTTCCTGCACAGTGGACAGTGCCCTGCCACGCTTACCAGCACCATCAGCGACACTGACACTCACGGAATCCCAGCATGGTAGGGGTTGGCAGGGACCTCTGGGGGCCACCCAGTCCAAACCCCCTGCCGAAGCAGGGTCACCCAGAGCAGGCTGCACAGGACCGTGTCCAGGCGGGTCTTGAATATCTCCAGAGAAGGAGACTCCACAACCTCTCTGGGCAGCCTGGGCCAGGGCTCCGTCACCCTCAGAGGGAAGAAGTTCTTCCTCCTGTTCAGCTGGAACTTCCTCTGCTTCAGTTTGTGCCCGTTGCCCCTTGTCCTGTCGCTGGGCACCACTGAAAAGAGTCTGGCCCCGTCCTCCTGACACCCACCCTGCAGATATTTATAGGCATTTCTAAGGTCCCCTCTCAGCCTTCTCCTCTTCAGGCTGAAGAAGCCCAGCTCCCTCAGCCTCTCCTCATAGGAGAGATGCTCCAGTCCTCTCCTCAGTAGCTCCTCATCTTTCTTGAACTGGGGAGCCCAGAACTGGACACAGTACTGCAGATGGGGCCTCACTGGGGCAGAGTGGAAGGGAAGGAGAACCTCCCTCGACCTGCTGGCCACACTCAATGCACCCCAGGATCCCATTGGCCTTCTTGGCAACCAGTGCACGCTGCTGGTTCAACACTCCCTACCAAAGCGTCGAGGAAGGGCATTAACGAAATGCTGAGAGCAGAGATGATGGTTGAGGTCTGCATCTTATAGAGGGGCATAAAGCAGGGGAGGAGAGTGCATCCTGAGCCTTCAAACCAAAACGCAGGGGTGTAGTAAAAGAAGGAAATTCAGCAACGTGTGGGAATGAAACGAGCCCGATTTCAGCACAGCCACCGAGATCTCCCTAAGGGGAAGCCTCCAGTTGCTCCGCAGAGCTTCACACGCCAGACAGCAAACCGGGGAGAAAAAAATTTAAATGAGCCAGGCCAGGACCAGCGAGGCTGAGGGTGAAAACCGATGCCAGGATTTGACTGTAGCTCTGCCATCAGGCATACGAGGGCTGGGCACAGCTGGGTTACCGGGGCCACACAGCTTAGAGCTTGCGCTGGCTGCCAGACAGACCATGCCTACCATAAACCAACCATCTGACTTGCTGGGACTGTGTTACTGCTTGCCAGACTCTGGGATCTACCTGAAAAAGCAGAGCGAGATTTTATACTGTGGTACCATTTTTAGTGCAACACTGGCTGCTCCCAAGCAGAGTTCACACCAACAAGCAGGAGGTCTCAGAGCCAAATCGCTCCTGGGAAACTCAGAGAGCATCCCTCCTTCCACCAAGGCCAGAGAACAAGCTTCTCCAAGCACAACGCAGCACTATCGGCCTTTCAAGTCAACTATTTAACAAAGTACTGTTTTGGTCCTCGCTTCTGCCGGATCGCAGGCTGATGGGACTCACCGGGCTATTTTATGTGCCACAATCAGATATATCGGCCCTGCGGACACTGCGGGTAGTTTGGTTATTACTCAGAGGCTGACAGAGGCAATACATCTCCCATTAATGGAAGCAAGCGTAAGACAATTCATAAGCAAAAATGAAGCTAAGCAGGGAAGGAAGAAAATTAAAAAGAACCATTGGCCTGATGAATATGTATCTGCCAACAACAGCACAGCTTTCTAGCTGAGCGAGTTTAGCTGACTTTGGGATTCGATGAACTCCAAGGCCAGCACGTCTGCGACAGAAATATAACCGACACGGTGATCTTACCCCACTGTTTCGGAGCACGGTAACAGCAATATATCACGGAGACAGAGATAGGGACAGACTTGACAGGGCAGGGGACCTCAGAAGGCAGTGCACAGCCAGAAGGCAGGGACAACAGCGGGAGATGGTTGAGAAACAGAACAAGCTTGATGCTCCTGACAGCTCTGTCTTGCTACAACCTGCACCCACATCGCCTGTCCCACTCCAGTCGCTGCCAGCTGAGCTTTGGGCAAACAGGACTAGGATGGCAAACTTTCCCCGTTCCCCCACCAAGCTCCAGCAGCCAGCCAACCCGACACTCTCCGTGCCTGAGCCCCTAACGCCATTTGCACAGCAACGATCCCAACCGCAGCGACGAATACGCACAGGGAGACATTGTGACTACAGCAAGGAGAAGGTCACAGAAAAGAACCTCATAAAAAAAAAAGAACAGTTCAGTAATTCTGCTTCCCCATTTCACAGCCTACAGAAATGGAGGCATAGCGAGGGTTTCACGCACCACAGAGTCCATCCAGGCGGTGCTTCCAATGCTCCCCTCAGGGCAGCACCACTAGCCCCAGTTTCTCCAAGGAGGTCCCAGCCTACAGAAGGGATAAGGGCTGAATCTTCAAGGCCTGAATGCCCTCAGGTGTTCAGGAGAGATGTGGGAGTATTCACACTGTGCAAACTTTATATCTCTAACTTGAATCATCTACAGCGAGCCTCGGGCTACAAAGCCTACCTTCCCCTTGAATGCAGAAGCTGAATGAACATCCCAGGTTCTCCACCAACCCAGGACACCCGATTTTTGTGTCCAAGGCAGGCAGTGAGGATACCCCTCCTCCCCAGAGTAGTGTGAAAACCTTTGACAGTCCTCAAACCACACCAGCAGTGTACTAGCCCAAGAAGCGCACGGCTACATGCTGTCTCATCATCCAGAGAGCAGCCTCTGTACGTGCCCTGGGGTCTCTGCAGGCACTCAGCCCGAAACCAAGAGCTGCCCCATGGAACAGTCCCTTCCAGGCTTTGCAGCTTTGGATTAACCTGGTTTGGGGTTCGGGACAACAGCAGCTACACTTCTCCTGTTCTCAGGGGACAATTCCTCTTGCACAAAACTGCCTTGTGCAATCAAGCCTGCTTCACCATCCTCTCTCCCTCCACCCTGGGACCTATCTCCATGAAACCCCTGTCCCCAGCAGTCCCTACACATCTGAAAGGCACCAGGCAGCTGGACCCTGGCAGAGCCAGCAGCGATCCCCTGCCTCCCACCGGGAGCCAGGGTTTGCACCCAGCAGGACATCTCACATCACCTCCTGGGCACAAAACCGTGCCTGCCTTCATCTTTGCAGAAGATATCTGGAAACCAGCTCGTACATGGAGGCAAGGCCCTGTCAGAGGGCTGGCTACCACAGCTGGGACTCACTGTCCAAAGCTCCGTCTCCTTCGGGACAAGCGGACATAGAAGGCAAGAGAGCAATGTCTGAGCTTTGCAGTCTGCTCAGGCTGCCTGCTGGTCTCTACATGGGATAGGAGACATTCCTCGTGACACAGAAAGCCGTAGTTGTCCTGGCCTCATCCCATTCCTGCATCAGCATTGCTGTCAGAAGGGGAACCGGAGCTGGGTCAGTACCAGCAGGGCATTTATCTGATTCTAGAACTCGATCCTGGCCCAAGGTAACCTAAACTGAGCATCAAAATGGTGAACTTCCACCGCACCAAAAAAAAATATACAGCTTCAGCAAGAAGCTGGGAGAACTCCACAAGTGTAAATCTCCGAGCAGCGAGGGAGAGGAAACGAGTCCCTGCAGGCGTTACTCAGAGCAGCCGAGTTCTGGGGGGATGATTGGCTCAACACCGCTGAGACCACAGCGACTGCCGCAATGTTGCTGGGATCTCTCTGTACATCGTACATTCACCAGTGCGGGAGGGAGCCTTCAGCTCTGGGCCGATGCCATTGCTTCTTTTATAACCTAAAAAGATGAGCGTGCAGCACACAAGCCCCCTTGCCACAAGGATGCCTTGCCGTGCCCTGGGAAGCCGTTCAGTGATACAAGAGCCTGACAAGGGACAGATCTGCACACATCCAAGGTGCTGCTGGCTCCCAAGGCACAGTCAGATGAGACTCCTCCAAGGCACCGGAGGAAACAAGCCTACGGACTAGCAACAAAACTCCTCCTTTCCTATGCATCAGTACAGCTCTCGAACAATCCTAATGCAGCATCATTACCAGAGCCTTGCATTCACATCCTCGCTCCCACAAAAACCCGCATTGGCAGTTAATAGACTCAAGTCTCTTGGGCTCCTGATATGAAATCACCATTCTGCAGAAGTCTATGTATTTGAACAGAAACTTTTGGCAGTACTTCCACAGATAGCTTCCCTTTATTGTCAGCGAAGCCATAAGCCAGACCGCTTGACTCCAAAGGTGGAGGGCAAGAAGAAATAATCAGTCACACTTTATTCTACTGTTCCACGGCTAAACCAAGTTCTTTAAAGACATAACCACTCTGGGAAACTTTTGTCATTTCTCCCTTCATTACTGTTGTATGTTGGACCATAAAACTAGAAAATACTGTGAATTATTTCTCCTGGGAAATTAAAATAGGCTGTTGAAGAGGTTCCTCACATTCCTGCTAGCCCACAGGGAGGAAAGAACTGCTGGTTAAAAGGATATGCTTCGCTGCCCACCCCGTAAGGCCACTGCTACATGCGTATGAGCCTCAGGACATCGCAGGGGCCAGCGGTCTGCCTGGGCTAGCACGTTCTCTACAGGGTGGTAGTTCAGTCAGAGCATGGAAAACTACGGTGGATGCTCACCAGGACAGAAATAAACTTCTGCAGTGCTGCGAACATGATATCGCAACGCTTCTAGCTTAACGTCAGCCTCAGACAGGTTGCATTAAACACAGATGGTGGATGCATGACGATACAGCACAAACTCCAGCGGTTGTACGCTGGCTTTGCTACAGCATCAAGCCAACATGACACCGGAGGGGATGGCACACTCTGACACACAGCTACAGAAGTGACCTCTACGCAAGAGCCCAACCATAAATACATGCAGATCCTATTTCTCCTCCCTCAGCCCCTAGATAATGAGAGTCTGCTTGATCTCCACCAGCCTGCATAAGAAAAAGCCAGTCTTGAAAAGCTGGGCACCACCAGCTGTTGGCCAAACCGCCTGTTTTGTTTTGCAAAGGTGATCCCCAGAAAGGAAATCACTGCTCAAAGCAAACAAAACAACAAATACAGAGCTGGCAACAGACGACAGCTAAGTGCATCCTGCTAGTTCAGGGCGCTTAGGAGAAAGGCAGCGCCAAACCTCACATCTGTCTCTTTCCATAAATAGCTGAACCCCCAGCAAGCTGTGGGACAGACCACAGCTCCCACTGGAGATGGTGCCTTCTGCCAAAAACTGAAGCGCTCTGCGGTAACCTCTCATTTGGATGGGGACCAGCTCGGTTCCCCAGCTGAGGTGAAGGTCTGCAGCAACAAACAACACTGTTACCTCCTGGTCCAGCCTCGGGATCAACAAGGGCAGCAGTTTCATAACCTGAACACCTTGAGGACCACCTCCATCGGCTCAGAGTTAACACCTGACACTGAGGCATCGCTACCAGGCAACGACAGGACAGGGATGACTTGTCAAGGTCAGTGCAACAGTAGCAAATCTCCGTCCTCCCTTTCCTCTAGTTTCCATTTCCAAGGAGTCAGCTCCCACGTGTCTGCAATGTGACTTACAGCTAAGCTGTGGTGGGGAGGATGCAGCAAAAAGCAAGGACTTTGTCCTTCGGTAGCCACCTGGGCTTCTATCACAGCTGCTTCTGCTGACGTATCGTGTGTATTTGCAAAACTGAATTAAACCACATTTGAGATGCGCTCGGAAAGTCAGAGTTGCATAACAGCTTGTTTCCCACAGGCTTGGACGGCTGCTCAAAGCGTTCATGGTCACGTGGTAATTCCAAAATCACTGCCTCCTCTTTTTTGTTATTATTTTTATCAACCAGTTAACTCTGCGCCGACTGAAGCGACCTGCTGCAGCTTCTACACACAGCATCACCTGGAAATACCGGCAGCTAACGGTCCGCTTCCACAGCAAAGGTTCTGCACAAAGCCTGCAAAGCCACCCTGCCCAGAAAGTGGTCCCAAGGCTGCTGTCCCCCCATCAGCTTCCTAACTTCCAGAAGCAATTACCTCCTCTAGTCACTCCTTACAAGGGTTCTATAGGGTGCTCCCAGACATCACGGGTGACAGACGGCAAGGGAGCAGCCACATCTGCCCAGAAGGTCGGTGAGGCAGCACGGTCCCAGCTTTGGGGGGGCCCTTCCAGCAGGAAGTCAGTGGCAGTGGATTTTTAGATTCTACATTTGATAAAGAGGAGTAAATACTTACTATCCTTTGATGTGAAGCCACCCATATGTCAAGAGGAGGACAGACATGAGCAAAACTGAACATGAAACTGATTACTCCATAAATAATGGAACTGGTGATTGGTTGGTAATGCTGGACAGGACAGCAAGGGAGACACTCGTGCAGTAGCCTGCTTATATTCAGTCCCAGAGCAAACTCTGCAGCATTAACACAGCCATTTAGGAGAGGTTACCACTCAAGCCTTGAGGCCAGGCGACACCTTATGTCCATACATCACGATGAGAAGTGGCAGAACTCCATACCATGGGCAGCCAGACTACTGGACCTCACCTCAATGCACTTCGGGAGCTCAGAGTGGGTTAAGCTAGTTGTGGAGACATAGTCCGACCCTAATGAAGCAGCAGCCCTGGGCGACACTCCAAAATCAGCTCCGACGCTCTGCAAGATGCTCAGCTCCCACTCTCTACAATATTCTCACTGCTCTGACACAGTCTCTTGGTCACATCATGCTGCTGTTAGCTACACTGGTGTGAAACTGCAGTTATGCTGACGTTAGTGGCGCTCAGCCTTATATGGGCAATAGAAGTAATCAAGAGAATACGATCCCACTCCTTGAAAAAAAAATAGGTTCATCTATTTTAACAAGAAAAAAAGAGGTTGGGCTTATTCTAGGGTTCGCTGCAAAGATGAGAAGGGATTTTGCACTGCTCAGACAGCAGGCATTCTTCATCTCAGACCATACAAGTACTCACAATCAGGGCTTTGGCTGATTGAAGGACGTGGGGTTTTGCTTGTGTAGAGAAAAAAAATAAAACGTTTTCAGTACCTATGGGCAACAGAATTCAAAAAGCCCACGTAAACCTGCCAACCTTGTGTCCAGGCTCACGGATGACACTGGAAAGGATATTCAGACATGGTGTAAGTTCAGGTTATCTGAAGGAATTGGTGTTTCTGTGATTAAACTTGGGCTGAACTTAGCCTCCTTTCCACAGAGGACCATTTCATTCTTCAGGTCAATATGTGAACTGACACTGCTCTAATATCCTTTGTTAATCCCCAAACAGTCTACGTAAGGTGTGCCCTTACACATAATAATCGATACTTCTGAACACCGTCAGTACACTTCAGTGCCCTTAATTTATAGCCCTTAATTCATAGCCCTTAATTCATAGCCCGTGCAGCAGAGCTCAGCTTCAGGCAGGCTCTCGCTGCCTGTCAGGAGCCCGCAGTTCAGAAATGCTTTTTGCAACAAGCTCTGCCAGCCTCACTAGAAACCTGTTTTCTCTCTTTATGCATCAAGCCAGCTGATGTGGGGATCTGCCAAGCGACCTCATTTGAGGAGGAGGAGGAAGAGGGGTTGTCAGCTATGGCTTACCACTGGCTCAATGGTGAAGATATCGTCAGAGAAAAGCATGGAGTCTCCTTGCACCTTCGCTCTCTGGTTCTGGAAGGCGCGGGACAGAAGGGAAAGGCGTTCTCGGACAGTGGGGTCCACCGTGCACTCCTTGAGAAAATAAGCTGTCTCGTCCTCCTCCTGCCTCTGCAGCCTGCAACACTGCCTGCAGCCAGGGGAGAGGCAAACCACACGGAGAATTTAATAAGCGACATCTTTGCAGAGACTGTCGTATAAGTGCAGGGGCAGCGAGGCGCACGGGGAGGAACAGCAGCAGCCCAGCAAGGGATTGACCCCGACCCATGGGGTCCCAGACGGATCAGGTTATCCCTTGTTGCTCGCTGGCATGGCAGGTAGATTTACTCCATGCTTTATAAGCTAAGAAGAGGGTTTTTGAAAGCTGGCAGTCCTCAAGAGAGCAACGTGGCTCTAAGCCACTGCCAGGACTGATGGAGAAGCCACCAACCAACCTCAGCCAGCCTTTCCTACCACGGAGCTGCTGTGGGCAGGCAGATCACAAAGATCAAGGAGCACCCACTGCAGTGCTTCCCAAGGACGGGGAGCAGCTGGGTTTCAGCTGCAGATTCCCAGCGTCGCTCTCGCTTCTTCCTGTTTGGACCTGCAGGGATAAGCAAATGATACCTGCCCTCCGTTCCCTGTGCTGCCTTTCACTAGAGGATCCCCGAGCCCTTGAACAGCAAACTAACGAATCCAGGCATCACACCACCTCGGTGCAATTAATGTGTTTCTACACATGGAAAGAGGCCCTGAGAAAGGAACAGACTTCACCTAGCATCAGCCAATAAAGACATCAGGACCAGCAGTTCCGAATCCAAACCCTTAAATCTAGCCTTGCACCACCGTTCTCCTTTTTGGGGTCCTCTGCAGAGCTTTGACATAGTTCATCTCTCCCTTACATAGTAGCTGTCGCAGAAATCATTCTAGTCCTCAAAAATCACAACCAAGAGATGAGAAGGGAGCACTGGCTTCCTAACTGGCACATTGCTGTCTCCCCTTCATGCTCCAGGCCCCTGGCCAGGAAGAACCACAGCAGGTGACAGCTCACGGGGGCAAGTGGAAGGCTCCGTACGCAGCAAAGCAAGGCGATGTAGTATAAACAGCAGAGCTATCATCACCCAGCTAAATCCAAATACAATTAGAGAGGAAATAGTCATGGATGTTAGTAACTGTGCACAGACAGAGCCTCGGGCAAATGCTGTCACCAGCGCCAAAAATACTCGCTTTGGCGAGCTCCCCATAGAGCGCGGCAGGAAATGTTTCTCCATGGCTGACCTACAATGCCATGTATGAGGAGAGCCTCCAGCCACCAAGACCAGCAACCCTCAGCAGACAATTCCACCACTCTATCCCAGAAAGTCCTGCAGGAGGGAGAGCGAGCAAACCCCTGGGTAGACCTTCTCACCATCCAAGTCTTTCTGGGTCCCACTCCAGTGCAGGGTCCTCCATAAGTAAGGAAGAAGGAGAATTAGTGAAGTGACAGCCCATAGCAGGAAGAGACAGAGAAGAGAACTTAACTGTGCTGCAGCAGCAGTGCCCTCGCTTGCTGTGGGTTTGTGAAGATACGTCGAAATAAGACCGGTGAGGCACGTCCCACACCAACCTGCCCATTACAGTCCTGCAAGCCCATTTCTTCTGCTCTGAAATCTCAAAAGCTTCTCTGACAGCAGGACAGTGGCCTTGGAGCTATGACTCCATCCCTAAGATTGCAAGCAAGGAAGAATAAAACGTCCTGGTCAGAGTCCAGGACACAAACTGGTACAAGATCAAATGTAATTGGAAAAAAATGGGGTTGAAGTTAACTGTGGGGAAACCTGGTTGCTTCTGAGGGGAAAGAGGATTGCTCAGGGTCCAGTCTGAGACACGCAGATGGGAAGAGATGGTAAAGGAATGGTCCAGGGAAGTACGAAGAGAAGGTAATGAGATTTTTCTTTGAACACACTGAGCCTGCACAGAAGTCACA
This sequence comes from Opisthocomus hoazin, assembly GCF_030867145.1. Lineage (NCBI taxonomy): Eukaryota > Metazoa > Chordata > Aves > Opisthocomiformes > Opisthocomidae > Opisthocomus > Opisthocomus hoazin. The sequence goes on from NC_134425.1 coordinate 15,244,140, forward strand.
CACTGTGTAATTAAAAATAGAGAACAGTGGAAAACTAGTTTTGGCCTTCGAGGCATTTCTGACCTAATTATGTTGAACTTTATTTGCTCAGAAGCCCTTAAAAAGTGCTCCAGTTTGAGGCAGTTTCCTGATCAGCTATAGGTTCGGACTAACTCCTATACCTATCCAAGGCTGAAGAGTCGCACAAGGATTCCCTAAATCACCCCAGCTTTTAAGCGCCATTTCCAGTTCACTCTCCCTGGGGCTGTCAGCGCTTCTCTGCTGCCTGAAATGGGAATTTCAAAGCTTCACCAAAGCCACCCTTCAAAGGACCTGCCCCATCTCTCACCACCTCTGGTGGGCTGAAGCCCAAAGGCAATTCCAGGTCCTGCACTGCCCTACCTTCCCTGCAGAACCCTCCGCCTCCAACCTCTCCCCAGCCTCCAAGGCAGGGCAGGGATACCTCGCTGTGCTGGAAACCAGGACGGTGCAAGGCAATCCACCACCCTACAGCAGGCTGGCCTCAAACTCGCTGGGCCAACAAAGCACCCTCCCCTGCACATCGCTGGAAAAGAGCCTGCCATCTTATCAAAACTGGAGTGGAAGAAACTGCTCTGACTATCATCATAGTTGTGTTACCTGCAGCTACATGAAGTCCCATGTAATGCGTCCTGACACTTTCCTCAGCCTCATGAACCCTTCTGTAGCCTGGAGATCTCTGGACCTCAGTGGTTTGTGCTCCCACAAAACACCAATTTACTATCCAGTCATTGCAATCAAGCCTTCCTTCCCAGAACATCAACCTCAGCTGGAGTCTGGGTGGAACTGGAATGGGAAATGCTAAGCTACATCACCCTGAAAGCCCAGGGACAGATACCCAGACACTGTGGCTGGTTCACTTGTCCTAAACCACTCCAAAGCACCAACACCCCTCTGAGGCCATGCGTTAGTTTTACCCTTGGGCAGCGTATCTTACTGAAACAAATCTTTCAAACCAACCTCAGCTTCTGCTGATCCTCCTCTTCCTGAGTAACAAAAGCCTTCCACTGGAAGTGGGCGATGATTTCACTCCGGTTGCGGATGACGATGGATCTGTGGTTTGACAGCATGAGGTAAGTCTTCTCAACTGTTAAGGAGTTCCCCTCTAGTCTGATGTTGACATCTACAGCTGCTCCATAAAGGCTTGTGTGAATATCTTCACCTGGAAGAAAGCAAAGGGGAGTCCTTTGCTCATCTCAGTTGCTAATGGCAGTACAAGGAACAGAGCAAGCTGTAACAAGGTACAGCTTTTAGCTGTTTTAGCAGTTCCGAGGACCAGTACATTCATCACATCCCAACAGCTGCACGCATACAGCATGAGGATGTCCTGGACACCACCTTCAGCACCTTCTTTCTGAGTGTGTTTGTAGAGATTTATCCTCAAGGTGACAGTCTTCACAGTAAGGTATTTCAGACATGCCCAGGTGGCCTTTGGGTTGCCATCCCACTCCGGTCACAGGGAATTCCACATCATTCGGGTCACCCTGGGGAGTCCCACCTCAGTCGTGGGTTGTCCAGGGGCTCCTGCAGGCACACCACCAGTGTTGGGTCCCTCCCCATCCCTTGCTGCTGACAAGTAAAGATGCCTGGGGGCAAACTGGCAGAAAAGGGGGGTTCAGAGGAATTAGTGAAGTGACAGCCCATAGCAGGAAGAGACAGAGAAGAGAACATAACTGTGCTGCAGCAGCAGTGCCCTCGCTTGCTGTGGGTTTGTGAAGGTACGTCGAAATAAGACCGGTGAGGCACATCCCACACCAACCTGCCCATTACAGTCCTGCAAGCCCATTTCTTCAGCCTGGATCCTGCTGCCTAAGCCCGAGTGAGCAAGTCTACACCGAGTATTCCCAAACTATTCAATGACCAAAGCAAGGGCATCTTTGCTTTCCACCTCAGACTGAGCTGAAGAGGAGAGAGCCCCTGGCTGAGCACTTCAACTGATGATGATCAGAGTCACACTGGAGTACCTGCCAGCATCTCACCCTCCAGAGCAGACTCCCACCAAAGGCTTCTTCACTTCCAGAGCTTTCAAACCGCCATTCTTCCCAACCAAGTTTGCTAGATGGACTCCTTCAATCCTAAGCCAAACACAACACAGCAAAATCACTTTCATTCTGGGGAGGGGAGAGAGCCCCCTCTTTTGGAGGGGGGTTGGGGAATGAAGCAAGACTCACCCTTCAAATAGTGGATTTCTACAGTCATTCATTCATCTCCACACACGGAGAATTCAGCCTTCATGCCTGTATAACCTCGATTTCTCTGCTCTTAAGGGAGTCTGGAGTGGCAGGGATTTATGGCCAGAGATGAGTTACATTGCAAGAAAACCAGCAATGTTTCCAGTGACTGGACAATCTGCTTTCCGTAACGGACAGCTCAGCATACAAAAATAGCTGAAGTTCAGAAGAGTTACAGAGGCAGGTGTGCTTCATCAGCATTGCCTTTCCCCTCCGCTGAATCCTCAGTGTACACCGGCAAGAGGAGGAACCAGGACCCAAGAAACAGGAGACGTGCACAGTGCTTTGAGCAAGTACAACTCGGGTTCATGGAAACGCGAGCTAACGCTCCACAACCAGCAAGACGACAAACTACTATGAAACAAACACCACGAAAATGATCATCATTTCACTGTCTAAACCCACAGCCACATGGGTCTTGAAAAACTTGGTATAGTTCTGATCTCAGAAAACAAGCTGAAATATTTGAAATTAAACAGAGAAGGGTAGAAAGAGCAATTAAAAGTATGGAGCAGCTTCTACATGAAGACTGAAAAGGATTCCTCAACGTAGAAATCACGAGGGAGAGGTCTGTGAAAGCATGAACAGCCTGGGAAAGGTAAATGAAGAAAAATTCGTCATGATTTGTCACAAAGCAGGAACCCGAAAGCTTGAAACCATGCTATTAGTTAGAAGTAACACACAAGTAGTTGTCTTTTTCCAGCGAATATTCCTTCCTTCGGAACATACTGCCCTAGGAGGCTGTAGAGGCTAACAGCTGGAAATCCAGAGAGCAAACGGACAAATTCTTGGAAGATAAAACCATCAGAAGCTATTAAACAAAGATGAGAATAAAGCCTCCAGCACAAGAAAATGCTAACTCCAGAGCCCACGGGGGACAAAAAGCGTATGCCCTGCCTGTTTCTGCACGCTTTGCTAAGCATCGCCTATTGCTGTTCTCCCGGAGAAGAGCTGGGGACACAGCCACCCTTACGCTCTTGGCCGCAAGTACCAAGGACTCTTTCGCAGGCTGAAGGGTTTTCTAGAGCACCTTCTACCACCAAGAGAAGTATTTGGCATCGTTCTGAAGGTACAAACCCCCAGTCCGGGGTAGAGTGTGCACAGATGCCAGCGAGCCAGGAGGAAGCCGCAGAGCTGTCTGCCAGGCAGATGAACCCACACGGAAAGCAGAGCTGCCATGGTTGGCCAAGGGCAGCTGCAGGCTTCATGCCTCGGATGCCAAATTAGATGTGACATTTCATTTAAGACTCTTGGTTGTTTAATATATAAGTTTGAAAAAAAAGACCTCTGTACTGTAACAGTGATGTAGTACTAGGTATTTCACTTGACAGGGTAATGTCCATGGTGTGTAGTTCAGGATGCTTTGCTGCCATGAAAGCACATTTACTGAATCTAAATGCATCTGCCCTATCATTATTTACACAACATGATCCTATTACAGGCTGTCAATTCTCTTTCCTACATGCTTTGATACATTTCCTACCGATGGCAGGACACAGCGCTCTGCAACCCAAGCGAAGCAATGCCTGAACCCGAAATTAAAAGCTAGACTTTTTATGCAGCCGTAGAGCAGATGCTTTGGGTTTGGCACTCCTGAACGATGCTCTTCCATGCAGCAGAAACACCACTGCTTTATTCCAGCATCCATCTGCATGACTACGTAACACCTGGGGAGGAACATCCCCATGCACCAGTACAGGCTTGGGGCGGACCTGCTGGAGAGCAGCTCTGTGGAGAGGGACCTGGGTGTCCTGGTGGATGACAGGTTGAACATGAGCCAGCAGTGTGCCCTGGCTGCCAAGAAAGCCAATGGGATCCTGGGTTGCATTAGGAGTGTGGGCAGCAGGTTGAGGGAGGTTCTCCTTCCCCTCTACTCTGCCCTAGTGAGGCCCTATCTGCAATACGATGTCCAGTTCTGGGCTCCCCACTTCAAGAAAGATGAGGAGCTACTGGAGAGAGTCCAGCGGAGGGCTGCGAGGATGAGGAGGGGACTGGAGCATCTCTCCTATGAGTAGAGGCTGAGGGAGCTGGGCTTCTTCAGCCTGGACAAGAGAAGGCTGAGACGGGACCTAATATACACTTACAAATATCTGCAGGGTGGGTGTCAGGAGGACGGGGCCAGACTCTTTTCAGTGGTGCCCAGTGACAGGACAAGGGGCAATGGGCACAAACTGCAGCAGAGGAAGTTCCAGCTGAAGATGAGGAAGAACTTTTTCACTCTGAGGGTGACGGAGCCCTGGCCCAGGCTGCCCAGGGAGGTTGTGGATTCTCCTTCTCTGGAGATATTCAAGACCTGCCCGGACGCTGTCCTGTGCAGCCTGCTCTGGGTGACCCTGCTTTGGCAGGGGGTTGGACTGGGTGACCCACAGAGGGCCCTTCCAACCCCAAACATTCTGTGATTCTGTGACTATGGACACAGGCATGCTGGCAGATTCTAACTTTTCACTACCTTGAAGCACCAAATCTAACATTGGGTCATCCTCTGTGGTGCCTGTTGTGCAGGAAAAAGAAAAAGAGGGAATTTGCAGAAGAGTTAAAGCATCTTTTTGAATTCTTCTAATGCTACATGATCAGCCTGGTGCAAGAGGGAATAGTTTTCAGACAGTACAAATTGCTCTTAAACAGAAAGACAAATTTTGTTTAGCCGGAAAGTCTAGCTCAATGAATAGATGAACAAACCCTTGAACAAGATTTCAAAACAAATTTTGGGTTATATGAAGAATGTTTTCCTAGTATTCACCAGCTAATGCTTTCCTTCATTGATTGCTCCTCTAAATAGTAGGAAGCTGGTAGCCAGATTGATTAGGCCGAATAGAAACAAAACAGCACCCTGCTGCTCTACATCTTCACTGAGACATATTCTGCCTTTACCCATCACTCCCTCTTGGCTGAATTTGGATTTTAAATCTTGTTAGGAACGCACAACAGTCAAATTTGGACTATTCAGGTCGCACGGAAAGTAAGTTTCATTTCCTTTGCCCAGTTTGCCAGAAGCCAGTGCCTTGCTCTCATCCCTGCTTCGAACACAGCTGAAGAGAGACAGGTCCTGCTGCTTTTTCACTGATAACACAAGCACGCCGTGAAAGCAGAGCTCCTCACTCAAAAGGGTGTTATTGCACCTCTGCATCGATGTGCCATAAGGAATTCTTTTGCTCCTGCTACTACCATACCCCACTGCCCATCTACTCTTCTTTTTCAAACAGCATGCAAAGACCTGCTATCACCACTTTGCCGCCGGAGAAGGGAGTCACTTCACTAGGCTACCCCATCTCAGGAACACCAGAGAAGTCACCACCAGCCGGATCCAGCCCTCCCCACCACATGCTTTTGGCTGTGTCTCCTGCAGAGCGACCACTAGCTCAGAGTCAGGAGCGTTGCTCAGAGGTGTTTGCTGTCAGGAAGCTAACGGCATCTCCTACGAGGTGCGCTGCTCTCCGCCAGCTGGGGAAAGGCCATCTGTCAGCCCCCACGCTGGTATGTCCAGTGCTAGAGCAAAATGCAGAGCAGCAACAGTCATTTTGAAGTGTTTCTCCAAGGCAGTGTTCACAAGCTACCTTCAGACACTAGTAAATCATCACATTATTCACTCCAACATGAAGAGCAGCTTGTTTTAAACCTCACCACCAAATAACCGCTGCTGCTGCCAACACGGGTGTTTCTAAAGAATCATTCCCCGGCTACAGCAAAGCTCAGAGCAGCCTAACCAGTACTGTTGCCACAGTTATTGCTGTTAACGGCCAGAAGTCCCCTCAGCAAGGCACCTACTGGGTCCACACAGCAAGAAGAGGGTCTCTACACCAAAGGCACCCCAAGGAACCGTAAGCACAACAGATGGGGAGGAAAAGCGAGATGGAAAGCAGCGACCAGCCAGCAGCAGTCTCTGGGACAGGTTGCAGGCTCTCTTGCATGTTAAAAGTCATGAAATCATGGAATGGTTTAGGTTGGAAGGGACCTTGAAGATCATCGGGTTCCAACCCCCCTGCCATGAGCAGGGACATCTTCCACCAGACCAGGGTGCTCAGAGCTCCGTCCAACCTGGCCTTGAACACTGCCAGGGAGGGGGCAGCCACAGCTTCTCCAGGCAATGTGGGCCAGTGTTTCACCACTCTCATTGTGAAGAATTTCTTCCTAACATCTAATCTAAATCTGCCCTCTTTTAGTTTGCGGCCATTCCCCCTTGTCCTATCACTACACACCCTTGTGAAAAGCCCCTCTCCATCCTTCCTGTGGGCCCCTTCAGGTACTGGAAGGCTGCTCTAAGGTCACCCCAGAGCCTTCTCCTCTCCAGGCTGAACAGCCCCAACTCCCTCAGCCTGTCCTCGTAGGAGAGGTGTTCCAGCCCTCTGATCATTTTTGTGGCCCTCCTCTGCACCCGCTCCAACACATCCATGTACTGCTTATGTTGGGGGCTCCAGAGCTGGACACGAGACTCCGGGGGGGTCTCACGAGAGCAGAGTAAAGGAGTAGAATCCCCTCCCTCGCCCTGCTGGCCACGCTTCTCCTGATGCAGCCCAGGATACGGTTGGCTTTCTGGGCTGCAAGCGCACATTGCCGGCTCATGTTGAGCTTCTCATCCACCAGTACCCCCAAGCCCTTCTCCTCAGGGCTGCTCTCAAGCCACTCTCCGCCCAGCCTGTACTTGTGTTTGGGATTGCCCCGACCCACGTGCAGGACCTCGCACTTGGCCTTGTTGAACTTCATGCAGGCCCACTTCTCCAGCCTGTCAAGGTCCCTCTGAATTGCACCCCTTCCCTCCAGCATGTCAACCACACCACACAGCTTGGTGTCGTTGGCAAAGCCATCTCATTGTCAATCAAATAAGCTTTTTGCTGAGCATCCATCTGCAACAGAGCACCCAAGGTATCCCCCATCACCTCCTCTGCACCGCGCTTAGGAAGATCTGTTTGCCTCATTACAGGAGGAAACACTCCGGCATGGGAGTCTCTGGGAGCCAGCATGGAGGCTTTGTTCTGCCCAGCATGAAGGAGCCTCGCAGAACGTACTGAAAAGGACAATGAAACCATCAAATGATGCAAGACAGCGCTGCCGCAAAGCCAGGATGCTGCAGGCTATTTTTAGTCATTATTGCTACTACAGCAACGATACGCTGGGGTACCCGACCGGCTGATCCACTACTTTGGGCCCAAGGGGAAAACAGCACAGGAGCTTTCCTTTCGACTGCCTGGCAGAGACATGCCAAATATACCACTTAATAAATCAATCATCCTTCAAGCTGTTCTTCTCTTTCTCAGCAGACGCTGATTGATCCGCAAGGAGAAGCAGTTAATGAATAGTTAGTTCTGCCCTGAAATGCATCCAGAGTTAACAACACTTCAGAACGCATTAGTGATTTCCACTGATGACAGGGCAGACAAGCTGCAGCTCAGGATGACCTGCAATCAGAGATGAAAAACCCATTCCTCCGGAAACCTTTTATGTGATAAAACGAGACGGGCGGAGTCACGTGGAAGTCTGTTTCTGGGCATACCTGGGGATGACCAAAACAGCCCGAAGGAGATTTTTCACTTCCACATGACCCTCCTAGCACACACCCCCAGCCTGCGCTCACGCAGTCAGCTCCACGGGTTGCTTCAGCAGGGTTCGTCAGGAGGGGCGTTACGTAGTTGTGGACCTATGAAGCTGCACAAAAAACCTCAAGCACAAACGAAGCACGAACTTCATTCCCCTTCATCTGCCCTCAGAGTGACGGACCATCTGTCTTGAAACACAAGGCCCTGGGGAGGGGGCAAAGGCCATACTCTGTTTGCAAGGAGTAATAAAAAATAAATCATTATTACAAGCAGTTCTAGAAAAGGTGAACAAAGACAGGAAACAGTTGCTACCTATCAGCTGTTTTGACATAAATGAACACTTTGGAGACCAACTAGACTCACCTATCAATCTAATTGATTTGAACTATAAAAGCCTATAATCAATCCGTTGTGTAAAGTGTTAGTTACCAACCCACAGTCTGTTGCAGCACTGCTATTAAGATGCAAAGTCAACACAATTGCATGAACTCCTCTTTAGACCTTTTTTTACCCACAATATATGCCTCCCTCCACTCACTCTGAAGCAGACAGACAAGACCATAGAAGTCCAACAGAAACCAGTCACACCGCTGGGAATTTCCACAAGCGAAGGAGGAAAAGAACAACCTGCACTCACCACCTGCAACAAGCAGGAAGGAAAATCCCTTTACAAAGTTTGTCAATGCTCAGCAGTCCCAGGAAAAGCTAGAGAAGCCTCTTGTAACAGCTACACCATCGGAGTCTGCCTTGCACCTTACAGTAACACGGGAAACAAGATCAAGTCACAGAATACGCTTCTAACCATCTGCCAGCACTAAACACAGACTAAAAACACCACGTCCGTGAAATACAGCAAAGCTTAGGAGTCAAAAGAGGCTGCTGCTTGCGAAGCAGACAATTTCCCCAACGCTTAGCACTTGTAAGAAGCTACTGTAGGCCTGTCTGGTGTGGAAGGAACAGAGAATCACGTGAAGACACACAGCTACAGAGGTGCATAGCAATGGCACGCAGAGGTGGCAACCGGAAGCTCAGGGTCTGCTGCCATGAATTGAGCTCAATAGTAACTTCGATCTACTCACAGTCATATCCGAGCCCCTGTAGCACTCGAACGAGACTAAGATGAAAACCAGCAAATGGTTGTGGTACTCCCGCACTGGCATCCTGCACAACCCAGGGACGACACGGGTAAACACCCAACGAGGCAGGGAGCTTGCTCGGGCAAGTCTTGAGCCTCCTCCATTCTGGCTCAAGCCAAACTGAGAGCACCCAGCAGCTTGCTCGAGTGATCTCAGGAACGTAAAGTGCAACACAAGAAGGGCTAAACCTCAGTTAAACCCTGCCACCTATCCACGTCCATCACTGGATTTACAAAGAAGAGCGAGCAAGGAAAAGGCTTGGTCTAGAGACGAAATCAATAGGATTTTCATTTCATTTTCAAACAAGTTCCTGGAAGCCATTGATTGCAACACCAGCCTTGCAAGACAGATGATGAGACCCTTGGCAGATAAAGGGCTCTTAAAGGAAAGAGAACAGAGCTATGCAAAGCTGGTGGTGTTCTCCAAAGTCTCCACAAAACCACAGACGAATACCACAGCAAGGCAGCGCTTTTCTCAGATGCTTCTCCTTGTGGGTAGCCGAGATGTTCAGAGGCGCTGGCGCACCCATGCTGCAGTTGCTTGTTCAGCCTCAAAGAGCCATAAACAACCAGGGCTGGGATCGAATGAGTTTCCTGCACCTGTACAGCGATCGCCAGCACCGCCCCAAGCCCTCACCTGGGTGGCCTCGTTCACCGAAGCCTATCCAGCTAAACCAGGCACCAATTTCACCCAAAGCAAGGGATTCAGCATCTCAATATGTTGACTTTCCCACCTGGCAGCCCCACGCTGGTCCATGCAGGAGTTGAACAGTCACTAATGCGGCTGACATTTCCCCTTGGCCCATCTGCAGCGCGAAGCAGCCCCTACTACGGTTTATACCCATGGCCAAGACAGAGGGGCTTTGCTTCGCCTCCCACCAGTCAAGCACACCCAGCCCTGTGGTTCCCCATCATCTTCACCCAAACCAAATGACTCTCATACATCACGTCAAACCCGCTGTCATCCCACGGGTGACTAAAGAGCTTCATGTCAGCTAATTAGTCGTTTTTTAAATATGCCTTAATTTTTCCTGTGATCTCATGCCTCATTTTCCCCATTTGAGAGGAAATGGCAGTGTTTCCTCAAGCTGGCTGTTACCACGCACAGCTCCAGAGGCTGCTGCAGCACAGAAGAGCTGTCTACGGTCAGATGAAGAAGGGCAGAGCCATGGCAGGGCCGTGGGTCAGCGCACCCTATGTGGAGCAGAAGACCTAGATTCACCTCTGCTATCCCCCATAACCCTGAGCATTGCTGCCACACTAAGTACAGTGATTCCCATTCAGTTCTTTGAGATCTACCCAGGACTTCATTATTTTTTCCTTCTTACATTGCCCCAGCGAAATCGTAGCTATCCTACAAGCACTCGTGCTGGCTTGGGGGAAGACCACAGGTCACCCCAGACAGCGATAGAGCTGGCAGCGGGAGAGGCGAGCCCATTGTGGCAGCTGCTGGTCAACCCAACCTGCCCATCGTGGCAGCTCTCTGGAGCTCAGCATCAAAACCCCCTGCAGCGACTCCCCTCAGCGCAGCCAGCTGAAGGGCCCGGCTGTCAGCCAGCTTGCAGAACTGGACAGGACCAGGACCATGGGAGAGCTTCGCCAGGGAGACATCTCGGGCCAGGGCTCGCTCCTCCCCACTGCAGCCTAATACTACGTCATGTGAGGCTGATGGTTTGCCTTACAGCAAAAGCAGCAGCAGGGAGGAACCGATGCTGCGGACCCCATACTTTCAGGGCCAGCCAGCAAAGCTCAGAGGCAGGCGAACGAGGCAGCCAGACCCTTCCCTGACCCAGGGCAGGGCAAACTCAGCTCCACATCGTGCCCAGCACTGGAGAAACATTTAGCTGTTCTTTCTTCTTCTGTACAGGAATAACCTGAATTTGGCAGAGAGCAAGTTTTGCACCCTAGCTCTCAGGAGGGGAAACATTACTTCACCTACTTCCTTTGGGGATAGTAACTAACCCCGTGCAGGAAAACTCAGACTGATGGACAACTACGGAGCAGGAGGAAGATGTTACCCACATCTTCTACCTGTCCTTAAAGTCACTAATCAAGGAGCTGAGGCTGAGCTCTCCCTTCCTTGGCCTGGGTATGCAAAGCTACAAAGGATGCTCATGGAAGTGTTCAAGGCCAGATTGGATGGAGCTCTGAGCAACCTGGTCTAGTGGAAGATGTCCCTGCTCATGGCAGGGGGGTTGGAACCACATGATCTCTAAGGTCCCTTCCAACCTAAATCATTCTATGATTCTATGCTTTGAGTCTGGGTCCACAAGTAACACCAAACAAGCCAAGATTTGCTTTAGGAGAGCTCCCACTCAGGAACTGTCAGCCCTCCCGTAAGTTGCATAGGAAGTCGACAGAAAACAAAATATTAATCTGCCAAATGTCTGGATGGATCCTTAGTGGGCTATTAGCACAAGCCTGGAGGCTTCCAGAGAACTCTTCCCGAGCCACATTACCTCTTCTTCTGGGGAAGCTGCTTTCTGGGGCTCTGCACCAAGGGGAGGCAGGACAGTAATGGAGCAGACATTCTGCTTGAGGGCTGGCTCGTCTTGGATATGCTGTCTCCTAAAATTCACATACAAGTACTGGCTCTGATCTGTCCCCTCAAAGAGGGCGAGATCCTGCCCCCAGGCTTTTGCTTCTGCGTTAGTCTCACACAGCCACCGAAAGAAAATGATCTGCATAATCACTCTTCTTACTGACAACAATAAAAGCATCTCAATATATAGCGTCTGTCAGCCAAGCAAAAGCTCAGCGAGGCTTTGCTAATTACTGACGTTTCCTGTGCTGACACAGAGATCCCAAGGGATGTGGCGCCCGATGGGGAAAAACCGTACAGAGGAATTTCAGCATCGCCCAACAGCTCTCCTGGACTAGAAGGATGTGGTAGCACCTCGCCACAGGGTCCCATGGGCACTACAGGCATCCACATAGAAGCAGAGCACATCTTCAAGGTGATACACCTTGAAGACCATCTATCATACCATAACAGGTACTTCTTGGAGACAGGACTCTAAGGTGAGTCAGGATTTAGGGAGCTCTGCGCAAAGAGGTGATACACCTTGAAGACCATCTATCATACCATAATAGGTACTTCTTGGAGACAGGACTCTAAGGTGAGTCAGGATTTAGGGAGCTCTGCGCAGAGAAGTGATTCTCCTTCCACAATTCCCAGCATCTCTCCAGCATCTCCTGTCTCTGGTAGACTCCCTTACTCGTACAGAGGATCTGCCATACATGTTATCGTTTCTGAGTGCTGTGGGACGAGTTTGCTCCTCTGGCACAGCTCTGGAAGCTGTCACACATCTCAGCCCTGTGTCCCTGAGCAAAGCACACCCTCCCACATCAAGCTTCTGCTATACCGTCAGGTTGCAATGAACATTGGGACTGCAGCAAATGGGGTTTGATGTACAAACGGCAGCACTCAGGGCAACCAGCTTGGGCATCTCACTTGAGAACTGCTTGAGAGCTAAAAGAATATCTAAGCTTTATGAATACTGACTTGGTTGAAATTAGACTTAACTCCATAAACTTACTTTTCCATATCCACACAGGGTGGGCTAAAAGACACCTGGGAAGGGCCAAGCCACAACCCAGACCTTCATGTGGTCCTGAGCGCAAAACCCTTTCCACACCAGCAGACATGTTTGTCTTGCAGGCTTCAGAAAACCTTTCTGATACTATCATCCAATGTCAAGGTGATGAACACAGATGATGAGTGGCCCAGAACATCCCGAGTCACCTTCATTTCAGGATGGGCTGGGATTTTTCACACCCAGACACATAGGCATGGGGCAAAATGGAGGAGTTTGGACATTTTTCCATTGCAGACCACCACGTTTTTATCAGCAAAGACATGTTCTTCACACTCATATGTAAAGTTTGTAGCAACTGGTTTACCGACATATGTACTGCCTAGGCAGGGGACAGTACCTACATTCCCAGCCAGGACAGCCTGAAGGATGCACAACTTCAACCAGCCAAATCACAGGCAAAGGGAACATTTGGACTTCTTCACACTGAAGAGCTCTGTGTTTGCTTAAGCAATGCTAGGGACAGATTTGACCCAACTTCTGCAAAAATTAGACCACCGCAACACGCACCTGATCGCAAGTCACACTAAGAGCAGCGTGATTTCTACGGCCAGTTGTGAGCCAAGCGAGTCAATACAGACACAGCACAGCAACGAAAACGTCTCCCACCATCCTAAAACGCTGGCTTGCTCTCAGCGCTTCTGTTTCATAACAAACAGCCTGTTGGTGGCTCTGAAAGCGCAGCAGCTTTTAGTATGCGAGTCACAGGGAGCCTGACTTGGCGCAGGGCAAATTAAGCCCGGGCTTGCCACTCGACACTGGGCAATATTGTCTGGTGCTCTGCGTTACACCTGCAACACACAGCTTTTAAGACTGATTAAATGTTTCGGTTTCACTTTAGCAATTAATCTCAGCAGCCTTCTACTCATTTGTACGCTTCAAAGCTAGAGAGATAATCCCTTAATTATTCCCTTTGCTCTCCTCCTCAATCTGCTGTTTATTTGAAAATAACCGCAGCGTTGTACTGATGGGCAGGAAGGAATCCAGGGTTCGTCGGCCAGGTAGCTGCATGCATGCCGGGGAGGTCACCCATCTTGGAGCTAGCAGATAGTTTGATCTCCATGGTCTATCCACTCAAGTTGCTTTTGCAAAGACTAACGAGGGAGGAACCAGTTGTTTCGGTAAGAACAAGACTCAGGTTTTCAAAGCAAGCCACGAAGATCCTGGCCCTAATTATTCACTCCATCTTTTCAGTCACAAAGTACAAACCCTACAAGCCCTACTCTCTGGCATTACTGTTCATCTACCCCAAAGATGTAGCCCTCTGAGTTTTATCCCGTAGATTCTCTATATGCATAGAAGTGAGGCACTTTGTGTGCTTCTCTGCCTGAAATTTCAGTAGTTCTTTCAAGAAGTGTGATCTAAACCCCCAAGCTTCTCGGAGTGAGCACAAACCACTCTCTGTGACTATGTCATTAACGGACAAATATTCAATGGAGCTGTGATAAGTCCAAGCTACAGAGAGCATTTAGAAGATATAAGAGCATTTTTAGAACTTCTACAAACTCAAGACAACTGAAGTGTTCATTGCTGGGCTAAAGCATCACGGTAGCACTCAGATTAGGACACTGCTTCGCAGGACCAACATTCTGGAACAGGGACAAAACAAACCTCTCCAGCAAGAAAAACACACACCAGATGCATTCATGCAACAGAGAAGGTGTCTCACCCAACATCACAAGACACCTCTGCTGAACCAAGGCGGACAGAAGCATTTTACCACATCACATGTTTTTCTTTTTTCCTCCCTCACTGAAAAAACATAAAAAAGGGTCTGTGGCAAGACAGTGGAGAAGCACACAGGGGACAGAGGTGCATAAGAGACAGTGGGCACTGGGGAGAGACCAACAGAGACATGCATTTCCCATCTTACACTTCAAACATAACACTCTGCAGGAATCAAACTTCACACACGCATATAGACACTGAAACAGAGAATCGATATTTCTCCTTCTTCCGCTCAGCAGCTCCCAGCAAAACAGGATTCCAAAATCACAATCCCCTCTGAAGGGATCTACTTTAACAATCCCCCAGTCACCAACTATTATTCATTTTCACTTGAGGTAAGGCTGGGACATGGAAGGTACACCTGGAGAGGGAACCAAGGTGGCTGGGACAACGGGGAACAACGACAGATGATGATCATGGGTGGGGTGCTGAGCAGACAACACCTTGCTGACACCAGGGTCCCCCAGGGATGGGCAAGACACAGAAACACAGGACAAGGACAGGCTCAGCCTTTGCCCCTGAGTGCTCACTTATAAGCGCTGAAACATGCGGAGGTTTTGAAAGAAAAGGGTTTAGAAGTATTTTGCAAAGCAAGTTTAGTTTTATTTCAGCTTAGAAAGGGCTCTGTTTTGAAGGACACAGAGCGTGCACTACACAGTGCCCAGCACTTACCTGTGTCATAGTGAACTATCAGGGATCTGGAATGATCCCCAGTCTTCAGTGGGTGAAACTGCACCGTTACTTGCATGGCATCACCAATCCCAAGCGTCCCAGCGGAGGGATCGACAGCAAAAGGGCTGCAACACAGAGAAAGAGGCACATCAGGATTACTGAGGGAGGTGTGGGGATTATACCCCTTCTGCAGTTCCGTTCACCGCAGCTCACTTGTGCATGCAAGGAGCAAACAAACCACAGCTAGCAGAAGGAAAACACAACACAGGACCAGAAACAGAGTTACTGACTCTCACTTCTGTAGAGACCCAGCCCTCAGAAGATCCTATGCTATAAAATGACCTCGTCTCCCCCATACGCTGCACCCCTTTCTCTGCAGGGAGGCTTGAGAGTCTGTCTGCTAGCAACACAACCAGAGAACGGTTTCTGAAGAGCACAGAGATGGTCAGAGCTATTGGCATGCACAGCTTGACACTGACTTTTTCCTGCCACCTATAAACCTCACCTCCAGAGACGCAAATGTCAAGGCAATACCTGTTCCAGGGAGATTACAGCCTAGAAATCAGACAGGGAGAATAAAAGTCTGTCTTGAAGACCAGAGAATTGTTACGGTTTAATTTGCAGAGTTCATTTTTTACCTTGAAAATACAGAATCATAGAATGCTTTGGGTTGGGAGGGACCTTCAGAGGTCATCTAGCCCAAAGCCTCGGCAGCAAGTAGGGATATCTTTAAACAGTTCAGGTTACTCAGGATCCCCATCCAACCTGGCCTTGAATGTATTCAGGGTATATACAGAGCGTATAAATAGAATATCCTGGTTTAGTCTAAGGATGGGCACATTTTATCAGCATATCAATGAAAGATACTCCAAGAAAAGGAGTAATCAGAAAAAACTGAATAAGTGCCAGTACAGATTAGAGTGATACCATGACATGGGAACAAGACACAAAAGGACTATCCCATTTAGAGCCTGCACGATTAAATCCTTAGATAAATGAAGCGCCATTAACTGGAGCGTGTCGCCTTCGTCGGCGTGGCGACCTGGTTCAGGGACGGCTCGGCGACCCACCCCTCGGCCGCTCGGGTCATCAGCACGCAGACACCAATGTGGTGGACGGCAAATGGCGTTTATTGATAAATAACACAGCGTTATATAGCCTAGGTTTACAGCATCATTTCCGTCTGCTTACTTCACGGGTTAAATGCTATTGGCTATTTTAGGAGAGGGGGGGGACACTACCTTTCCGTACAGCGCGACATCTTCAGACCGCCAAGCCTTAACTACCCACATTTCCCCCCTCCTTATGCTTAACTAAATAGGCTAATATGAAATATAAAGTTGTAATACTTAACTTAACTTAGTATTTAACTTAAGACTTAAAATTAAATATTATGTTAGACTTAACCTTAATTAATCTTAACTATAACTTAAAAATATAAATATTAAGATCTTACGATAACAAATATAAGGCGCCTTGAACAAATGCATTTGTAAATTAGCTAAAATATAATCTGAAATATATATAATATAGTCTTAAAATATAATCTTAAAGTCTTAAAAATTCTATCGATATTCTTATTTTATATTTATTCTATATCTTACATTATATTTATAGTTTTAAAAAGTATATGCTATAAACCTGAAAAAGTATAAGGCACAGTAAACAGGTAAAAGTTGAGGTAACTTTTAGGATAACACTGGGTAGGTACGTTTCTAAAGCAGCTGACGGTGTTCTATGAACATAATGTTAACTTTCTGTAGCTGACTCTTGACGAACGACACGATTCCATTCAGTATACAGGGTCCAAAAATTAGTGCTATTACAATCATCGCGATTGGTCCTATCAAGGTGGATAGCAGGGTGGTTAACCATGGGATTAAACACTGCCAGAGATATGCATGGAGTAAGGCCTGTTTTGGAACAGATCCATTGAGCTCCTTTAGAGGGAATAACCCATTTTTCTTTGGTTTTTCCCACTGTGGACGAGACAGAACTACAGAGCTTCCGTTTTTGTCCCCACACATTGCCTATACAGGTCCCAGATCCAGAAACATATTGCATGGTTATCCTCTTTTTCTTCTCTCCCCAAGAACATTGAAGTGGTACGGATCGGGTGTCTAGGCTATATGTTGTGTTTACCCCTATAGCCTCATAAAAAGGGGGTTTCACATCATAGCACAACCAACAGTGTGCAGTTAGTTTTGGGTTGGTTTGATTCAAGGTGTCATAGGTAGCTCGCATTAGTTTCCATAAGGGAGGTTCCCTCGTCGCATCGAGGGAGGATATTACATCACTTTGGGTGGTCTCCAGGGGACTAGCAGTTATCTGTGGTCCACTAACAATTGGATTGGGGCCAACTCCATGAGGAGGGTTTTTTATTATTTCCTCCTTCCTTATATGTATCAATCCACCTCGATCTTGTCCTGGTTCCCAATACCTAATTCCCCAAGTTCTTCCTGTTACCCATCTTGAGTCTTCTGGATGAATTACTTGGAGGATTATAGCGTCACAATTACTGTACCCTACAGATCCTCCAGATCAATCAAGTCGTGGATGTTTGCAACCTAGTGGTCCCCATGTTGTCGTTAAATATTTGTCTGGGATTGGGGGTGTCCAAGCGGAAGCGATAGTGACACAGTCCCAATATGCGCAATAATATTGATTAGGAGAATTACAATATCCCTTTCCTGGGTTAGATTGTGGACATAAGTAATAGGGCTGCTGGTTTAGGCAGGGCTGTATGGGTGCTAATTCACACAGGTGAGCAGCAAATCTAGGAGGTCCTGCTGTTATGACTTCCCTTACTACTCGACCATTTACAAGGTTCCGTAGGACCCACCTATATGGCTGATGGTGATGGTAACTTGATTCTGCCTGTCCTATAGTGACAAGCTCCAAGATTAGGATCACACAAAGGCATCGTAGCCCCCTTTTGCGGACGCTATTCTGCCGTTGTCTGGATTCTGTCCGTGAGGAGGTTTCAGGCTCGGACAGGACATTTGCCGACTTGTCGTCTTCTTTTGTCGTCAGGGTGTGCGGGTTATGGGGGTGTCCGATGATCCGGTCCTTCACAAGGGATTCCATCCTCCTTGCTAGTCCCGGAGCGTCCTCCCCGCCGGGCTGGTCCTGCCGCTCCGGCCGCCGTTCACCCGATTCCAGGCGAGTCTTCCCCGGGTTTCGGCACCACTTGTCGCCTTCATCGGCGTGGCGACCTGGTTCAGGGACAGCTCGGCGACCCACCCCTCGGCCGCTCGGGTCATCAGCACGCAGACACCAATGTGGTGGACGGCAAATGGCGTTTATTGATAAATAACACAGCGTTATATAGCCTAGGTTTACAGCATCATTTCCGTCTGCTTACTTCACGGGTTAAATGCTATTGGCTACTAGGAGAGGGGGGGGACACTACCTTTCCGTACAGCGCGACATCTTCAGACCGCCAAGCCTTAACTACCCACAGGAGCGTATCAAGGAGAGTTAGCCAGAAGGTCTTCTCTGTGTTCACAAGCAACGCAATCTGGGACTCTGAGTCGTAATCCAAGCTCAGTAACTGGTTGCTTGGCCCACCAGACAAAGTCTGCGCAATGTGTTGGAAATAATTACAAAAATGCATTGGTGTACTTTGGCTTTGATATGAGCAATTACGATTTGTCACCAGGTAAACAGCGTTTGGCTGACAGCTCAGTGCTTTCACGCTTAGGGGTCAGTCAGATGAAACGTGCTTCTGCATGCGATGGCAGATGGGATTCGTGGCTCCTGTACAGCCCCACGTAGAAAAAGTTACTGGTTTTAGAGCTTTCCTGGTGGTCAGTTTGTCGTCTTAAGCGCATGTTCTGGAGAGTTTAACATTAGAGAATGCAACGCACACACAAAAATAATGAGAACAACTGGAGCCGTGCACAAGCTGAGCTTTGTTCACATAAGTAGCGACAGCTGATGAAATCGCTGGAGTCCTGCTCATTAAGGAGATATTGCTGCAATTAAGGGCCTGACCTGTTCCCATTACAAGTAGGGACAATATTGCTGCTGAATGGAGAGGCATTGCGCAAACAATATTTATGTGCTGGACTGGAGAGCTCTGGGAGAGAGGAGGAAAGATAAGGCACTGCCAGCCTCAGAACTGGACGGTTCCATGCGCTCCTGCATCCGCACTGCTGTTACGCCAGGATGGCTGGAGGTCTCTGCTGGTGTTTGGGTGTGATCATGGCCAGCTATGGGAAAGGCACAGATTTTTTTAAAAATTTTTTTTCTTATTATTATTATTTTCCTTTTGGTTTTGCCAGAAATGTTGCCAGAACAGAAAAGCTGGTAGTTAAGGAAGGGGACTCCTGGCAACACTTCAACACTACCTCCCATACCACCATCTTCCTACTCCTTCCCCATGTCTACGTACTCCTGCCCTCAGATGGCTGGGACTGGAATAACACTCCGGGGGGTGACTTCAGGGTATGCCCAAGAAAGAAGATATCTTGTATTTTCCAATTACCAGAAGAGGAGGATCCAACCAGGTTCAGGACCCAGTCCTCTGGACTTAGAAACCGAGCACAAATCAGACACTGCACCTCCTACATCCCACCCCACACCATACCCGCAAGACACCTCTGTTACTGCTGTAGCAAGAGCTCATTATCCCTCATGTAGACCTGGCTCTCCAAGGCCCAAAGGTGCAAGCTTCACAGTTAAACTTAACTCCTCCGAACCTCAGTCAGCATCACTAAGCTGTTCCCTGCAGCCTACAGATAAGGAAAGATGTTACGGAGACATCCCTAACATGCTAACAGCCAAATGAAAAGCACTGCCAAGAGATGAAGCTGGCAGGTTAAACTTCGGTCTTTTATCCATTAATTGCGAGCTGTTCTTTAAGATAATTCTAGTCCTGTTAGATCTGCCCTTCTAAAGAATCACTACTGCTCCTGAAAGACAGAAAAGATAAGGTTTGGAGGGGTTTTTTAACAGCTTGTTTTCTTCCAATATGCTTTTTAGCTATGTGTATCTGGATGTTCACTGTTACATGACATCTAAATGTTCACGGGTCCAGACCTCCCAATGGTACCTTGCAATCCCCAGCTTGTATAAACTCATCTAGCCACACCAGTTTCAGAGAGGCCTTCACACCAGTACCCGCTGGTATCTTGCCTGTTATTGCTCTTTACGAAGAGATCAACACCCAATTCATAAGCAACTTCATAATGACATATTTTGTCATTTACCTTTTGCTTACTGGCACCAGGGATCAGCTCCCCTTCTTTATAAAGCTGGGCAAAGGTCACATCCAATGAGGATACCACGGGCCAAATACTCCTGCCCTAATTTAACAACACAACTGACAAGCGAACAAAGCTGGCAATTCTGTGACTCAGGCTCTCAAACCACCACGTCCCCTTCTCTCCTGCAACCATATCTTCAGTAATAGCAGTGTGCAAGGAATATCCTTCCTCAAGTCCCCTGGCACACTGACCTTCTACACCCAAATTTTCTTTCTGCTGGTCCCTTAATTCGTATGACAAAAATCACTGGCGTTTGGGAAAGCCCGCTTCATTAAAAGCTACCTCCAACCCCAAGGCAGGCAGTAAAATCCACAGGCGATTGAATTGCCTCATCTGTCCACTAAGACCTACTGCAGGAAAAACCCAAAGATCATTTAATCTCACTATATATTACTTGTAGTAGGGGTATAGCAGCTAAAGTCAAGCAGTATAACTATTCCAGTAAACCTAGTCTGTTAGGTCAAAGCATCCAAGACTCCATCCCCGTGCTGAAAACTCCTGCGTGCACTCAGCATCCCCCAGCTCTGCCTTTCCCTGTACCTAGGCTCTGTTTTCATATCCCTGGCTGCTCTTTGTGTGTCCTACTGTAGCTCTTGAATCCCAGGCCTCCACGTAGTCTACAGGCACTACAGGGAGGGATGCAAGGGGGCTCCAAGCACTCTGTCTTGCAGGAGAATCTCCTGAGCTTTCAGAGCTTATTGCGGACATTCCTAAACAGATCTGATCTCGAACTGCTCCTCCCTAGCCCCGCAGCATGGCACAGCACGATGTCTAATGTCAGAAAAAGGTAGCGTCGCACCGATATCCTCTTCCAGACACCATTTGCAACTCAAATGTACTGGAATGACATTTATCTCCCTGAATGTCACCAAGAAGAAACTCATTATCCCATCTTAACAATGAGAACAACAGGAAGCGACTTTCTATATTTATACTATTATTATTTTTTATTACCAAGCTACACAGTTAAGAGCTGGGTATGGACACGCAGAGGGAAGACAGGTACAGTGCCAGGTTGCACAATGGGGAGGGCTCTGGGGTTTTTTTTTCTTTTTGAAAAAAGCAGTCAAAATGTGGCTGTGTTTTCTGGTAGATACCACAGCAAGGGAGATCTTTGAACAGGGAAGGATGCTCAGTTGGCCCTGTGGATTTACTTACGAGCTCTTCCCTGGAGTGAAATGTGCAACAGCAAACATCAAAAGTCCTCAGATAACTGAGTAACAGGCAGGCAATGTCACCACCAAGTCACCAGATGTAAAAGCTGAGCTCTTGTACTGCCTGAGAAAAAAGGTTAGCGCTGGAGATGGGCTGAAGAATGCACCAAAGGTGGAAGCAGGGAAGGGAATCCAGACCAAGGAGGCAAAGAAAAGCGATACGAGCAGCACACTGGACTAGAAAGTGGCAGCACCCGCGGCTGGCTTGCAAATGGGCACCAGTCTGAATTTGCTCAGGCCAGAAAACAAAAGTTGCAGCAACTAAGAGAGAAGACTCAATTGTGCAGGTAGAGAATAACAGACACAGAGGAGGGCAAATAGGTCTATAAACTCAGACTGATCTCTCATTCCCTTCTACTCCACTAATCCTCCGCCCTCTCTCACACACGTATGTGTGCTTGTACGTAACACAAAGCTATTCTGTGATACCAAGGCTGGCTTCAACACAACACCGCATCCTCACCCAGCAAAAGTTCAGCACACATTCAACTTAAGCTGCTTAAATTCTCAACTAAATAACAGACTGAAACCGTCCTGCATTTCAGCTGGCAAGGCTGGCACTCCTTTCCCGTAGCACCTACGCAATCACTCCTGATTACCGCACTTCATATTTACATTTTAAGCTCTCCAGGACAGGGACCATAAGTCATTCATTTCCAAAGCATACTTGTAAGTGTTCTGTTATAATAATTAATCATCGAATTATCACAGAAGTCATTCAAAAGAATTAGTGACATTAAATCTTCACTACCTCTGTTGTTAATAGCGATGCAGCCTTTGTTATAGCCTTCACAACAGGGAAATTAATCCCCTAACATGAGCAGGAAAACAGCCTCTCTTGTGAAAGCCTCTGTAAGTATATTTGTTCAAGACAATTGCCAGCTAATGATCTATTAGCCTGTGGAGCAGTGTATTGGTCAGATTCTCAAGACAACTTGGAGGCCAGTTCTTTTCTGCTGGGGTTGCTAGAGCTGCAGTGCTCACCAAGGACCTCAGCAGAAGGTATCTGAGCAGGTTTTCAGAACACAAGCAGCAAGGAACCAACCATGGATCGCTGCCAGCAAGAGACTCGGTCGTTAACATGAAGGTTCCAGATATGGTAGAGGGTCCAGAGACACTTGGCAGGAAGAGTTGATACAGTGATGCCATGTCTGACAGTATGGTCCCCAGCCCTGGCTGCAATAACCCCTCCCAGCACACCGGGGCCTCGGCGCATAGGGAGAATGTGGTTGTTCATGTCTTGGGATGGAAAGGGTCATCCTCACCTGGTCAACAGAAGGAAACACTCAGATTTTGAGTGGAGAATACAATCAGAGGGGAGCAGTTGACACACTGGAGGGCTGGGCTGCTCTTCAGAGGGACCACCACAGGCTGGAGAAACAGGCTGCTGTGAACATCATGCAGTTCAGGGACAGAAAATGCAAACCTGATTAAATTTTGACACTTGTCTTCCTTTGAGCAGGGTGTTTGCTCAGATGATCTCCAGAAGTCCCTTCCGAACAAAGCTATTCGATGATTTTATCTTCTAGACCAGCCCAATTCCATTTCACATTCCCCAAATTTCTCATTGTTTCTGTACATCCTTGCATAGATGTACAGGCAGGTGGTAGCTAGACAGGCATTAGTGGAACCCAACCTTTAGGAAAGTTTCCAGTGAAGAATTCATTAGGACATTTCGTTGAACACATAAAGCAAAAAAGAGAGCACAGAAACACAGAAGCTTCAGACTATTTAAAAAGAAACCTGAATGACAGTGGGGGCAACTTTATTAGAATAAAATGCTGCTTATATTCAAAGATTTAAATCACCTGTTTGAAATTTCAAACTGGCTTTCAAAAGTTCATCATTAAATGGAAGAGATGACAGATGCCCTCCGCTGACAAAGGGAATCATCTCAGCTTTTGATCTCCGTACACACGCAATACATTTATTCAGAACTCTAATTTTTTTCTGTAGTTTGAAATAAAGCTTTTGTAATGCTTCCCATTTCTTTATTGAAAATCAGAACAAATATTTGATTGATGAAGTTCAGAAACTTCAAATCTCTATCAAATGAGATTCAATGTAGCTGCTAAGCGAGTTGCAAAAAGACGCTAGACATTTACTAGGTATTTATTTCAGCGGTGACAGCTCGATCTGGAAATCCCAGAGGTAAACTGTGCAGTGATTTACAAATTCCCACCTACATGTTTTCCGCAGTGAAAAGCAGCAGCCTGCTTAAATAGCCTTGCCAGGCTTTGGTGGGAGCTCCTCTTGGACCCTCACATTTCACAGGAGAACAGTAAAAAGTCATCTTTTGAGCCCTGTTTTTCCGGGGAAGAAATCGAGGCAACTCAGGTGCACTGAGTCAGACAGCAGGTCTCTGCTGCACTCCTGACCTCAGCTCCTACCCTGAGACCAAGCAGCTCGCAACCAACCACTTGCCAACTGAACCGGTTTCCTTGCCGATGCGGTGTCGAAAAGGCATTACCCTCTCCAGTTCAGCAAACTGGAAAATGAGTGAGCATCTTCTGAGACCAAAAGGAGAAGCACAGGCTGTCCACAACACAAGTCACATCAGGCAATTGCTTCGGGGAGCACCAGAATCCCATGCGCTTGTGGCCCCCCGGGGAACGGCGGTATTCAGCCGGTAGCAGTCCATAACCATTTCAGACAGCACTTACAATCGGGATGTTGCAAGCTAACTACTAACACATTCTAGCACTCTCCGGGAAATTCGGAAGAGATAAAGCTCTAGAAGAAAAAAATCCCCCCACTCATGCACCACATATTTGCTGCACCTTTTGCCTGTGCCCTCACTAGCATTCCGGTTTGGGGCCACAGTACAGCGTCGAAGCCAGTGCCTGCTCATCTCCACTTCAGAGCTCATTCTGCTAAAGAATGGTTCTAGGGACCAGACCAAACCTCCTGGAAAACAAAGTTCCTGGACCACACAGCATTACTGTCAGGGCCTCAATACCAATTGCTTTGATCTACAATCTCCAATTGCAGCTGTAATAGAGCCACAGCTGCTGATAAATCCTTAAACATCTCTTTCACCAGATCATAGCTGGCCATTTCCCAACACCGTATTCGGTTTACACGAACTGAGCTGCTGGAGCTGTCATCCACCCTGCAGTACTCTACGCAGCCCAAGGGCAGTCAAGTTGCCTTCTGAGATTTTTTTTGCTTTCAGTCTGACAGAATCAGTCTTGCTAGATGCTGTGCTGGAGACGCATCAATGCAGCATAAAGCTCTGCCGCAGCTTGTGGAGTTTTATCAAAGGTTCCACCATGCTTAAAACACTGTAAGCAACTGCAAATCCCCCATGTCCTGCCCGCCTCCAGCTATGGCTGCAACACAGCAGCTCAGATGCTCCGGCTCCTTTTTGGTACTGTTTACCACCTACATGATCACACAACAGCGTTTCGCACAAGCGAGATGTTGGGCTGCTTTACCTCTGAGTGCTGATGCAGAAGCGGGCCTCCCGATTACCAATGTTGCGGACCAGCAGAGTTTTCTGGGTGCTGTACTTGACCGGACAGACGGAGAAGTTCAGCTGGTCGGGGAAGTCCAGGATAGCTCGGGCACCTATAGCTCGGATCGGCACTATAAACTTTTCCCTTTCGGTGATGCAGGTGAGCTGGTGGAAATAATCCTGCAGGGAAAGAAACAGGCTCAGTACAGTGCATTTAGCACCATCCCCACGGCAGAAGAAAAACTGCTGTTTTCTATGACTGACAGAAGCATTCAGTAACGTAGTAGTACTTGATATGTTAATGACCTTTCATTCCAGCAGCATGAGTTGGACAGGGCTGTTAGCTTGCAAAGAAAAAACAATTCCATTGATTCTTCTGCTTTTCACAGCAGAACCAGGCAAAATTATCCCATACATTGATTCTGAGGCACCAAAACAGAATAATTTCACATAAGCAATTACAGCAGTAACAAGAATCTGCTTCCATCACCCCTGCTTACTATTAAATCATAGAATCATAGGTTGGAAAAGCTCTCTAAGATCATCAAGCCCAACCATCCACCCAACACCTCCATGCCTACTAAAGGCACTGTTAAGACCCCGGTTGTGCCACAGTACTAACTCCCATCCCAGCAAGGCAGCCACATCGTTGAAGCTTGGCAGGGGATGTGCAGGGACATTTTCCAAAGCACTTTGCCACATGCGTGATCAACAGTCAGTCCCCGGTGAGATGCTTCAGAAGCTGGACATGACAATTGTTTTAATGCCAGGTGAATGTAGGGTATGTGTGTGTTTCCCACCCCTTCCCACAGGATTACAAGGACAAGGCTGGGGACACACACCCTTAACACCACTTTGCCACCCTGGAACTGGCTCAAGTCTATACCCAAACTATTCTCCGGAGATGTTTGACAAGCATTTAAAACAACTAACCACTCCACCCCTCCCCTCAGCAGCCCATTCCAGCTCTACCCTAGACTTCAAGAGAGTTATTCCTGCGTCTAATCTCACTTTCCCTTTACATCTCATCCTAGCCTCAGGGGATGCAGGCAATAGCTTTGCTTTCTCTCTGCTGCATATTCTGACACAGTTGATGCTTTAATCACAGAACCCCAGAACGGTCAGGGCTGGAAGGGACCTCTGGGGATCACCCAGTCCAACCTCCTGCTGAAGCAGGGTCACCTACAGCAGGCTGCACAGGACCGCTTCCAGGCGGGTCTTGAATATATCCAGAGAAGGAGACTCCACAACCTCCCTGGGCAGCCTGGGCCAGGGCTCCATCACCCTCAGAGGGAAGAAGTTCTTCCTCCTGTTCAGACGGAACTTCCTCTGCTTCAGTTTGTGCCCATTGCCCCTTGTCCTGTCGCTGGGCACCACCGGAGTGAGTCTGGCCCCGTCCTCCTGACACCCACCCTGCAGGTATTTATAAGCATTTATAATCACATGTCTCTTGTATGGTCTCTAGCATAAGTGACTTGATGCCTTGTTAGTGTGCCTGCCTGAGGCAGGTGGGATGAGGAGCTGCAGACAGGAGACCCTCAGACATCCCTACCAGAGCAAACCCAAGCTGTGCTGTTCCAAATCACCAGCTTGTTCAGAAAAACGGCCAGACAGTCCGCCCCGGCTGTCTGGCATTTAGCAGAAGAAAGGTGAATCAAATCACGAGAATCATGTGTCTGTAGGGATGCGCAGATCTATCTCCAGATGCACGGGGTGGCATCGCTCTGCTGGAAGCATCGCTTTGTCCCCGCTGAAAGCAGCGGTGGAACTGCTGCAGCAGGGCCAGGAGCCTCTACCTCCAGCAGCTCTCCTATTGCCGAGCTGATCAAAGCTCTGCCTCTTACCATTCACTTGCCTTCATGATCTTTTTTCCTCAGTGCTTTCAACTCGTTTGGTATTTTTATGATTATTGAAGCAGCAAGCAGACAATTTGACTTAGGAATCGCACACAGCAGCAAGTTCCCTTAACCAGAAGCAACGTGGATTCCTCCACGCTAGGGATCATCTCTCCCACACCCGTCCTCCCCACGCCCGAAAGGGACTGACGGCACCCAGACGAGGCACAGACACATGGGCATTGCTTCAGCACAGCCGAAACACCCAGTGCCCATCACCCACCTGCTCGGCTGGGGTTTGAAGTTCCACTAACAGATGCTGTCACCTCCCAGATGTAAAAAGAATCAAGAAGGATCTTTTCTCCAAGACCCCTCAAGTGTTCACGCTGGAAATTGCAGAAGGGCTTTAGCTTCTCATATTTGGAAGGCAAAATAACAGCAACTGAACTGCAGCAAACGACTGACAGAATTGAATATCACATTTCAGGAGCGCGGTTCATCTTCAGCAAGTCTTTCTGAATTAGCAATTCTGTACTCAATCGCACAGCCTCAGCCCTCTAAAATAAAAGCTATGGGCAGCCCGTCTGAACTGCAGGCACCTATTATCTGGGTACTTCACATCCTGGACTCCTCAGATCCTCAGAAGCTGCATTCGCAAATGAAGAATGCTATTTACTTTTTTTTTTTTGTTATTTTGGCCGCGCTACCATAACAAAGGCATTGTAAATCCAATGGAGAGCTGCGTGCCTGATTAAGTCTTCGCACGCCATATTTACTTATCTCTCCCTTCCAGATGCCAGGCAGACAGGAGGACGCGAGGAGTTCAGATCAGCAGGGGGATAAAGAAAAGAGAAACCTCAACAACTGGAGGTATTTGAGGGAAGAAAAAGGAAATAATTTTCAAGCCATCATCACTGCTGAGGAGTGGATTAATAGCAGTGTGAATAAGAGTCCAGGGAATAAATCACACCACCTCCCCCCCCAAACAAGCACCAGCAGCCTGCCCCGCTTGGTCACCAGCGAGGGGCATGGGGACTGCCCGCCCAGCAACGCACATGGAAAGGGACTTCTCCCGGTATGGGAAGGCAAGGCTAAAGCAACAGGATTTGACCTCACGGAAACAACTATGGCTGCCTGAGGGAGAACACTGCCTCTCTGCCATTTCAGTCTACGCACGAGCAGAGATGCATGTCGGGCACTAAGCCCCTGCTGCAGGGACACCCCGGGATGTCACCTCCCATACAAGCCTTGGCTGAACCCTTCAACCATGCTCTGGGACCCCAAAGTGAGACCTCGCACCACACTGAAGGCAGCATCGGGCCAAATGGGGGGAAACCCAAGGGAAGAAGGGTGCTAGGTAGCAGCTGCCTGCTCAGGCTGCTGTGAGCCCATGGTCCCTTCAGCTTTTGAAAGCTGAATCCTGCTCCCCTGGAAGAAGATAAGGCTTGAATTCTCCACTGTAGTACTGCCCTGTGTCACCAGCTCTGCTATGCCCTTACTCACAGTCTACAGGTACAGTTGAAACCAGATTAAAACCCTGTTTTACTTTCCAACTGCAAGCCCTTTGCAGCCTGTTTCAAACCGGGTTTCTAAACGAACGCGCCTGGGTGAGAGACGGGTTGCACTACGTCTATGCTTTAAAGACTGCTGTGTTTAGACACAGCTTCAGGCTACAGATTTTCATGAAAATACGACTTCATCCTTCATACAACTCCTCTCTCGATTGCAAGGAAAGCACAGATGATTGTACGGCAGTTCCACCTCTCTCATTCCCCTTTGGTAAGCAGCGAGTTACAACCTCCAGGCTCCCAGCTATCACCACCGGCCTCTGAATCAGCACCCACCGCAACTCAAGCAACGGCTTCTATCAGAGACATCACTCCAGGCTCTTGGCAAACGCCAGCTAACGCTCATTACTGGCACAGCAACACCAGCCCTAACTGCCCAGTACACCAGCACACTCAGGTGCCAGTTTTGCTGCACAACTGATCCCAAACACCTCGCTGAATTCCCCACACCAGACAACTGCAAAGAAGAGATCCTTGCAGCATGAGGTGGCAGAGTAAGTCAAGCAGGGAAAGATGCCTGCTGAAACCACGGCACCATAAAGGCTGGAAAACAAGGGCCATTAGAAGAGAGAAGGGAGGCTGGAGGACAAAGATAGCTTCACACAAGAAGGGGTACTCCTGTCTCCCGCCTCCCTCAGCTACCAACTCACAGGCTGCTTTGAAATTGGCCATTTGAAATTTGCCATTTGCCTTGATCTTCCACCTCTTTCCTCCTGCCAAGAGTCATCTTAAACGTATACTTGGGACAGCTTCTGTGTGCTACAAAACATCTAGCAGGGCTGGACTGAATTTTAGAGGAGTTCATTTCAGTAATGCAATAACTCCTCGTCCTGTCATATCTCATATTAGTCAATGAGCATTAATTCAGTCTCCACTGAGCATCATTAATGAATTTTGCAAGCCTTACAGACAGAACTTGTATTACCTGAAAATATTGTACTGCTACAGAGCAAGAGGACAAAACAGAATAAGCTGTGCCATGTTTTTATATGCTTCTTGATTTCTTCTTCCTTTAAGATAATCTATTAATAAGCCTGAAGGACACACAAATATAAGTATTTCTGTCTGTTGTTTATTTGCCAGTCAGTTCCACAATGGTTTCCAATTAGGCAGAGATTGTCAGACCATAATGCAAGAACACCCAGGAACACGGGGTGGCACGAGAACACCCACACTGTACAACCGGAGCCATGAAACAGACATGTAAATCAGGAGCAGCAAGAGTAACTAACTGGAAATGTTGCCCAGCAGAAAAATTAGCATTTCATACTTATAACGCAAGTGCCAATAAACAAAGGGACACATCAGCTATTTATTTACTCCCTGACAGTCCAATCATGTGGCACAGTCCCAAACGACTGCGAGACAATAGGAAACCGTTCATTTTTCAAGCGAGGGCGGCACGTCACATGGCATTTCAGCCACTAACAACTCACATGGTCCTTTTATTTAGGGCTTAGCCGCAATTTTACTCCCATGAATCAGGAACGACTTCACTGAAGTCAGACTTACTCCAGGGAAGAGCAGATTCAAAGCCAGAGAATTACAGAAACCGAGTCCCCATCAGGAGGGCTCTCCAACCCTGACAGCGGGGTTTGGACCCGCAGGTCAGCTCACGGGGTCACCCACCATCCCTGTGGACCACGGAGCAGCAGAGATGCAGAGGTTGTTCAAAGGTAGCGCTCGCAAGCCTTCCACAACCAAAAGGCACATCTTGTGCACGGCAAGCAGCCGCACGCCCGAGGCAGAGGGCTTCACAGCACCATTTCGCAGAGCCTGCCCCTTCGCTGGGGGGGCTTCAAGGCGCTGTGCAGCAGCTGACCACCCGACCAATGCATTTCCAGCTGAGCTGCAGCGCTCCGGTACTTCGCTGACTCACGCTCCACCAGGTACAAGACAAACAGTTCAACTTGTACAGAAGTCTGACTCTGCTGTCTAACCCCTCTCCCCGTGCTCCTCCCACAGCGGCACGCACCCCTCTCCCAATGCCCTGCACGATCCCTGCAAGGAGCACAATCACCAGCTCAGCAGAAACTGCCCAGCCATCACCGCATCTGCACAGAGGACTTCTCGCTGGCAGAGGTCCCTCCTCCATAAGCTCGCCAGTTCAAAGGCAAGATAAGGGACAACGTATCGGACACTAGTGCTCGCTGGGGTTCCCATCCTACTTCTGTTTGTGATGGTCGTGTGTTGGTCTGCTGCCTCTAAACTTGAAGAGCAGCACTTTGCCCTTCATGGGCACCAATTTAACTCTTCCACCCCAAAAACGAACACCAATTAATACTAATAAATCACATTTTAAAGGCACCAGTGCACTTTGCAAAGCCTTCCTCAGTGAGATCAAGCTCTTGTGTCACTTGGGTAGTTTGGAGAACTGCCCTAGGCCAACATAATTTTTACCCTAAATATTAATGATGTTCAATAATTTCTCAGTCCCTCCAAAGGAACAGATTATTTCACAAGCATGGGGAGCTAGGGACCACAGGGCATTTCCTCTTTAGATTTCCATATCCATGCTGTTTAAGGATAGGACAAAGTGTTCAACTAAACCTATGCAGCAAATGGAAGATGAGAAAACAGCTGTGCCCAAAGAGACCTCACACCTCTGGCCCGGTGCAGAAACATCAGCTGGCTCAGAGCTACTCCCGAACCTTGCCTCTCCAGCAAAGCCATGCCAAGAACAGTGCCAGGAGGCAGCAGGATGCTGACAGCAGCAGTCAGCCTGCCTGCCTCTGCTTCCCTGCAACACTTCCTCCCTTCCATGCCACCTACCAAATCTTTCTGCATTAAAAAGCCTCCAGATCACAGCACTGAGGATCAGACTTGCCACGGCACTGATGTTCAAACTTCTAAGCAAGAGCATTGCATGGCTGGCATGGAATAGGTGCTGGCTGACAGAGCAGCCACAGTAACACACACAAAAACACAGCCACCCCAGTCCAACCAGCCCCAGGCTCCAGGGTAACATGTCTGCCTGCAGACTGTACCTGTCCTTTCATCCCACACATGTTCTTCCAGGCCCGTGTCCCAAAGTCACCTGCAGCACACCAACCTCCTGCTGAGTTAAGGACATCGGAGCTCAGCGCATCTGTGCCAGGCTGGCTCCCAGCTACAGGCACAGCCCTCCCTCTCCCCAAGGCTCACAGCTGGATCGCAGGCAGGCAGGTGCCCTCAGGGACAGTACAGCTGCAAGGCTTGAAAACACAGGGTATGAAAAGCACCATCTTTGTTCCCAGCCAGGGTGAGGCAGGGAAGTGGCTGCCAGATGGGAAAGAGAAAAGCTCTCCGGATCTATTAATTCCTCTAGTACTTCCCATGATAATTAAACCCCCACCACTGAGGAGAGAGATGGCTAAACTTCTTCATACATCTCCCTGCCTTTTTCCTACTGTTCCACATGCATCTTCCCTCTTGAATGCTCAGGTTCCTCAGGGAAAGCAAGCACAGCCCGTCAGTCCCTGCTGCACCACGCAATGCCAAGACATGACCAGCTGCAGACTGCCTGACCACAGCCTGGAACAGAGCTCACAGCAGGGCCAGTGTGCAAAGAAAAACGACGACTTTAGACATGATGTTCAGCCATCTCAATGCTGCGTCCAACATGATCTACATTAAGGTGACTCCAGCTGTCAAAGGTGGTGGTCCTCACTCTGATAAGGTTCACTTCAGGTCCTCCAAATAACAGGTCTCTTCTGAACAGACCTTTCAGTTTATAATTAGCAGAGCAAACCCATAATTATGCAGCAACGGACAGATACCAGAAACCAACACCTTGAGAGGCCACCCCACAGTAGACTGTCATCCTTGAAGCCATTAAATGTTCCTGCACCGAAGGATAAAAACAGTCTGAAACATGTAACGGCTTCTAGCCTGGGAGAGCATCATCTCGACTATGGGGAAAGTTTCCCCCAGTTCTAGACCCAGTGCAACCTCACTGAAACCAGAACCATTGTGCACAACCTACACCAGCTGCCTTGTTCTGAATCCAGCCCTGCAGGTTCAACTTCCCCTGAAGGCACCAACCTCTTGGGACCTCCAGTCTCACCTTGTTCTCCTCCGGGGTGAAAAGAATGCGGAAAGTTGAAGACATGCCAGGTGCTACCTTATGGCACACATCATGGCGGCTGATCAACTTGAAATAAGGTGAGCTCTCCAAGACGACTTTCACCAGCCGAGGAACCTGCAGGCAAGACATGAAACTATGATTTTCCCAGTCATACGGAAACATGACAAGACAAGACCCAGCCATGCCCTGGTGACATCCTTCCTTAAACACCTTTCCAAAGCACTTCTAGCTCTTGAGGTACATGCATGTAATACACAAGGATAGACTTGAATCTCTTCTGCCCAGGCAAAAGAGCTCAAGACAAGAAGCATGCTGTGAAGGAATCACCAAGCATGTAAGACACCAGCAGGACGCAGATACAATACCTGAATCAAGTCATCCCCATATTCCACAAGCCCAAAGAACCTGCCTGCACACCTCCATGCAGTCATGCCTCTAGGAGAAGAATGTATTGCCTGCAGGCAAAACAGTATTTGTTATACCGGGGCAAGGAAGAAATTCCCTTCTGACATACTGGGTTGCAGTGTGGCAGTCAAGCTGTGGTGCTACAGAGTCATGCAAGCAGCCCACTACGAGAAGGAGACCGCAGACACTGTGGCCTTACTGGGAATAAAAGCAAACCTGAAGAGCAAAAGGAAGAGCATAGGAAGACAAAGAGACAACCCCAGAAGCAAGGGGATGGCTGAGAGAATTTAAAGGGGGCTGTAAAGAAGCAAGTGAGAAGACCGACACCCCACAAGGAAAGGCTGAGGCAGAAGATGAGAGCAGCCAACTTGCCAAAACAACAGAAAGCCAGATGACCCCCCAGGCTGTGCCTACCAATTATGGGCTTCAAAGGCATTTCCTGCCTTGAGATACATGACCAGCGCTGACTCACAGCGTGGTTTCGTTCTTAAAAACCAATCTCGGCTCTCCGGAGGCTCTTGCTGCCTGGTGACTGTAGCCAGGCAGCTGCCCATGCAGGCAAGGCAGGTTTCTGGGGATCCCTCCCCACAGCCCAGAGTCCTGCAGGCACCTCACTGCAAGTTCTTGCCCTTTGGGATACCACAAGCATGGAGACAGCAAACAGGCATTCTCTAGCACACAGATATCGACCCCTGAGCACCAAATCTCATCTCAGAGTCTAAAACAGGTGATCTGGACTGCCAGGCAGCTTCACTGAT
Organism: Opisthocomus hoazin; assembly: GCF_030867145.1. Classification (NCBI taxonomy): domain Eukaryota; kingdom Metazoa; phylum Chordata; class Aves; order Opisthocomiformes; family Opisthocomidae; genus Opisthocomus; species Opisthocomus hoazin. The sequence goes on from NC_134425.1 coordinate 15,277,624, forward strand.
CAACAACCAACACACACAAACTTGGGAAAAATGGAGGTTCATTCTGTACCACCCACCCGAGCCTGATGACCCATGGCCAAGGCAGTCCGGAGCTCTCCAAACGCCCTTCCTCCCGGCAATGCCCTGAAGCAGCAAGTTCCAGAAGCCACTGTCACACTGCAGACAAACGTTTTGGTCACCAGGTCCCTTGGTGCACAAGCACACGTGGCTGAGACCTTCAGCAAAAGCCACCCAGAACATCTCTGAAGGTGGTGAGAAGCAGCATGAAGACAGAAAAGCAATATGACACCACACAGCTAAGAGCAGTGAGGACCTAGCGAAGCACTGCTGTATCTGAATGATTCCAGAGCCTCCATTTGGAATATACTTTGCTGTCAGCTGGATTTTTACTGAGCAGACAACCTCAGGCTACCGTGCAGTTGTAAGTGCGTATGATTCTGAGGAACCTGGGAAACTGGTGAGAAAACTTTGAGATGGACCACAATGTTGCTTTTCTCCAGGATGTCAACAAAAGCCAACAAAATTAGAATGCAACAACCTCCCCTGGGATTATCATCTCTGTCTCTGTGTACTTAAATATGCCAAGGATTTTCCTTCGAGCAGATCTTTTACACCAGCGCTGTCCAACAGTTAAGGTCTTACTAACTGCCAAGCCAATTCATTTTGGGGGAAAAACAAAAAATCAACAGTTCACACACAGCCTCTCCCTTGTAGGGCATGCCAATCCCAAAGTGCAGCTGTACAAGTTCATTATTTTTTACTGGGATTAGCAGAAATCTTGATGCAGATGTTCTTTTCCACTTGAGGAAGCATGAATAGAGCTAATGAACTGTTTGCCTGTTGGCTGGTACTTGGCAGAGACAAACATTTTGAAGTGCCACATGGATAACGGAGTAGCTGAAGCCAAAAGACATAGTGGGAACAAAGCACAGTCATAGGAGAAGAGAAACTGAGGCAGATTTTAATCAGGAAAGAGGATACCTAAAGAAAAGAAGGCCCAGAATCAGCGTGGACCACATGAATGACATGGCATCCACGCAGCATCTTTCCAATATTCCCAAGCCAAATGCGAGACCAGGAATGGTGCAGTACCCTCCCGGAGTAACCGAGGGACCACGCCTGCACCAAAGTTCTTCCATTTCCAGCCGTGTCCCTGTCAAAACGTGTTATCTCGGGATGTACTTTGACTTCTCTTTCTGTTCCTCCATCTGCAATGAGCTTTTTCGTTTTGTCCACCTGTTTGGTTCCCCCAACAGGCAGATATGGAGAGGGGGTTAATTCACCTGTTCTCATGCACACCTCCACCTTCCCACCCTGCCCTCCTCTCATGCATACGTCTTACTCTTCATTACAGAAGAGTATCTTTAATTACACCTTTCTTTTCCTGACCTTCCTCTACTTCCAGTACACGTACTGTTACGTATCAAGGGAAACCCTTGCATGCAAGAAAGGGCTCTGGGAGAGAACATCAAACCCGGCTCCTTTCCTCCCTCCCACCTTTTCCCACCAGCTTGCTCTTGGCACATGCCTCATTCGAGCAAACGTTTCCCCTGCTGAAATTTGAAAGGTCTCCCTTTTCCTCCTTACAGTGGAACAAGACTGCTGACATTTTTCTACTTTTCCCTTCTCAGCTTTCTTCGGAAGTCTCAAAATAATCACAAAATTTTTTAAGTAAAGGTGGAGACCTTCAAGCACACATTACTCTGGATGTGCTGGGGCTCTCCAAAGGGAAAGCAGAGAGCCACTATGTTTTAGAGAAACCTGAGCAGAACTGAATTCATCTGAGCCTAAACCGGCACCTAAAAGCCTCCCTTTGCTTCTGCTAAATCAGTCTGTTTCCACTGCTGGTTCAAAAGACCTTTCCTGGAGGGCTTACACTGCTAATTATAACTTCATTCCAGCACGAAGTGGAGAAGACCCAAGCCCTGTGCTTTGACCGCGAGCTGCACAGACAAAAAAAGCAGGCAACAAGAGGCAGAGGTGTCCTGCCAGAAACCAAGAATAAGCAAGCAGCCACCGGAACGGGCTGCACGCTCTTGAGATGAAGCATGAGAGTAGCTAACAGCACAGCCCTCAACATTCCCATCAATCCAGGGCTTTCAAGGGGAAGGATACTCACTGCAAAAGATTCTTTGGGTTAGATACTGCCAACGCACGGCCACAATCAGGGGAGAATCCCCAGCATGGGAAGAGTCCACACCATTGCAGCCCTGAGGAGAAGTACTTGGGGGTACTGGTGGATGAGAAGCTCACAACATGAGCTGGCAATGTGTGCTTGCAGCCCAGAAAGCCAACCATATCCTGGGCTGCATCAAGAGAAGCATGGCGAGGGAGGGGATTCTGCCCCTTTACTCCACTCTCATGAGACCCCCCTGGAGTCCTGAGTCCAGCTCTGGAGCCCCCAACATAAGCAGGACATGGATGTGTTGGAGCAGGTGCAGAGGAGGGCCACGAAGATGGTCAGAGGGCTGGAGTACCTCTCCTACGAGGACAGGCTGAAGGAGTTGGGGCTGTTCAGCCTGGAGAAGAAAAGGCTCTGGGGTGACCTTAGAGCAGCTGCCAGTACCTGGAAGGGGCCTACAGGAAGGATCAGGAAGGATGGAGAGGGGCTTTTCACAAGGGTGTGTAGTGATAGGACAAGGGGGAACGGCTTTAAGCTAAAAGAGGGCAGATTTAGATTAGATATTAGGAAGAAATTCTTCCCCATGAGGGTGGTGAGGCCCTGGCCCACATTGCCCAGAGAAGCTGTGGCTGCACCTTCCCTGGCAGTGTTCAAGGCCAGGTTGGATAGAGCTCTGAGCAACCTGGGCTGGTGGAAGGGGTCCCTGCTCATGGCAGGAGGATGGAAGCAGATGATCTTTAAGGTCCCTTCCAACCCTTACCATTCTATCATTCTATGATTCTATGATTTTGCAAAATAAAGGTGACGAGACATTCCATTCCGGGTGCGCTGTGCTGCAGCAGGTAACGTGCTATGCTGTACACCACGTGAATTACACTGTTCTCCTCTTCCAGTACAGTGGTAAACCTCCGCATCACAGCGCTTACCTTGTCCTTGTTCCTCAGAATCAGTGGCACCTCATAGACCTCGTAGGGGACGTAGCTCTGAAACACCACCTCTGATGGGCAAGGCTGAAACAAGCTCTTATCCAGGTCAATCGCTGAGAACTGGAGATACAAGACAGACAGCAGTGAGAGACTCAGCTGCTGGGGAGAGATTCATGAACAAGGATCCTACACTGATGCCCACTGAAGTAAAGTCTCTCGGTCAGTACATCTGCCCAGCTCACTCTAGGGAAAGAGTAGCTCAGTCACCCACGTTCAGGGCCGATCAGAAGGCTCTGGACCACCTTAAGCAGGCTCAAGCTAAGCAGCTCTTCTGGTAGGTGTTTCTCCAGATTTCCTTCTCCAAAACACAAGGCAGCACTTGCCTCCAGCAGAGCCTTGTGCTAGTGTGGTCACACAGCTCCAGAGCACTTACCGAGACAGCCACGAGCACTCACAGAGCAAGAAAACCCCAAGTGTTTACATGAGACTCCATGAGAAACAATTTTGGGATGATTTTACTTTGAGACACAGACCAAGTCCCACACAGCCCCAAATATCTTTTTTTGATATAAAGCCTAGAAACCAGTAAGAAGAGAAGGGTACCAGAGGAGGTAAGGCCAAAAAAAAAGTAACACAGAAGTTAAGAAAAAGACAAATGAGATAAACGCTGGATGGTGATAAGGTTCAGCGTTTTTCTCAGCATTACTGGGCAACTTGGGTAAGACTGGACTTGGTATCTCCTTCTTCCACTAGCTTTAAGTTGATGCTTTACCGTTATTCTATAATTGCTGTTTTATTTAATGCTACTGCAGAAGCACATCTGAAAATGTATTCAAACTGAAAATATTTACAGAGGCATTACTTTGAGAAAATTCCTCCCCGCTCTGCCTCCCGTCTTCCAACATCGGCGTGCGTGCTCGGAAGATGTCAGCAGGTCTCCTGCTCCTCCAGATCTCCCATCCACGCCGAAGCCAGCAGCCGCAGCGTACAGCCAGCGATTTGCATGCTCCTCTGCTGCGTTCCCAACCTCCCATGCTGTCTGGGGCAACCCTTAACCAATCTGTTACAGGTCTTTCCCCGGCAATTTTCCGCTCAACAGCCTAAGTCAGTAATCTACCCGCTTGGGCTGTGTGTTGTACTGAGCAGTTCTGTTTGAAAAGCAGCTTTAAACACACATTTAAGTAAACATTGATCCAGATAAAGCACACCCACTACACTGCACAGGGCGATTCCCCTGTCCATCTGGCAGGATCCTGCAGCCTCCAAACCTCACACCCTGTAAGGGTCCCACATCTTGTTCCACTCAACAGCATTAACGCAGCTGGTTTTGTTAAATTGTGAGTAATTAGCACAGGCCCTCAGCCTGCAAAGGCCAATGCTGCTGCCATGGAAGGAGTCCTACAACCCCCAAGCATGTGACAGCACCAAAGCAGTGGCTATTGCCAGCAGGAGGGTGGAAAACAGCAAGCTCATGCCCTTGTGTCCTACCACAGCCTTCGTCCAGCACCATGCTTTAGAGACAGCAGCTCAACTCCAGCAAAGCCCACCAACTTCAGCAGAGGTTATTTATCTTGGCTTAGCACAGATCAGGTCTCCAGCATCTCTTTTCCCCCAGCAGAAGGAACTCTGCCACCAGCAGCAGTTTGAAAGGACAACAGGACCCCGTCAGCAAGGTATTTCGACACGCTGGAGGCAAGCCTGCCACAAGCACGCACTCTCTCCAAATGTCACAAACAGCAAGGAAAAGGGCAGGGAAAGGCTACCTTTTGATGTGAGGTTTCACTCATGTCTAACAGCTGGATAATCTGGGGCCGCCTCATCTCCCGAGTGCTGGCCAGCCTCTGCTTGGTGGTCAGAGACATCTCCTTCAGGAAGGCGACGGGAGTCAGCTGAAACACAAAACACCAGCAAGAGCTACAGAACTGCCTATGCTCAGCAAGGCTTTCCTTGTTCAAGTGCCACTGATGAATAATTTGTGATTCCCGCCACTAGGGTAGTCCTGGAAGTCCCATAAGCTACCTGCTGAAATATTTAACACCAGTAAATTAATAATACAGAGCAGAATACACATGCTCTAACCGAGTGGCTCTGTCCCATTAGCTTCTCCTTCATGATCTGATGTGACACATTTGGGGATTTCTGCTCTTCAGGCATTTGTTTCCTCTTTAGTTTTGCTGGATTAAGCCAGTGACCTTTGAAGGGAGCGGGGAGGAGTTACCAGAACTCCCCCAGCTCCATCCTTGCACAATGCTCACAGCCAACACACATGTGGAGACATCACTGCTGGGTGAGTCGAAGGAAAGCAGAAAAGCAGCCTTGTGCCCAGACCGAGGTGGAGAGGAATGCGTCCAAGTTGGGAGTTCTCTCTTTTTAACTAGCACTTGTTTTCTCTCTGTTCTGGCCTCACAGACCCCTCCACAGAAGTACACAGAGATATTTCCTTGACAGAGCCTCAGTGTTGGGTCACCTCTGGTCAGCAAAGGGGATGTGTGTAGATGGGAAGGAGGAATTGCCCTGACTCCATAGCTGTTTGCGGGGCTGGATCTGCTCTCCACGCAGGATACGAGACACAATAAAAGAGCTGCTTGGAACCTAGTCTATGTGGGACCAGCCACGTCTCTTGAGTCTTCAAGCAGACTTGGAGCAACCCACCACATGCCCAGCTGCCCAGAGGTATGGTCGGAGCAGCACTTGCAACTAGGCCTACATTACAGAAGATGTTACTGCCCACGATAGCAACAAGGATAGAAAGCAGCACACGCTCATGCTCCATCTATTCCAGAGCAATGCCCAGCACATTCATTTAACTTGGCTCCATTGGCCCATCCAGGTGAGACTCTGGACTTTCCCCGAAGCAGAACAGTCCATCCCCCACCGCAGCATGATGGCCACCTCCAACAGCAGCATGGCAGTGAAGAGATGGGGAGGTGGTGCCCAGCTTCACCATGCTGCTAGACAACTGGAGGGACGGGCACAGCAGGGACACGGGGGCAGTTTCCAGCCTTACCACAGCTCCTACCTAGCCACAGCAGATACTTACAGTTACAGGCTCCTCTGCCTCTCTGACTAGCTTTGGATTACGAGGTGCTACCACGTTGCTCTGGAACCCATTGGACATTTTGGGGCGACGGAGCTTGCCAGTGGCCATGCCTCAGCTCACCTAGAAGGAGCGACAATGGGACTGGAGGGTTGGACTAGATGACCCACAGAGGTCCCTTCCAACCCCTACCATTCTGTGACTCTGAAATTCTATAATCCCATTCACGGCAGACTCCAAGGATACAGCTGTGTCTCCAGGCTCTGGCATCCTTCAGAAGTGGAGAACATAAGGCCTTCCCACCCCGTTTCATGAAGACGACCATATTTAAGTGACAGAGTTAAGATTCATAGAAGTCAAACCCTAGAACAAACAATCCCTGAGCCAAAACAGCGTTTTGCTGTGGGTGCAGTCCCACAAGCCAGACACACACCGGGGGTCTGCTGGCATTTCTCACCTTCCCCCCTTCCAGCACTTTTGGAACCCCATTTACTGGAATTATTAAACAAATCTCTACTAATATCCAAACTGCCCTTTATTATTCTCTAGCAGTCTTTTGGTGGGAACAGAAGGAAGCCAAACATCACTTAGTCACTTCATTTTGCAAGAGCAGCCGAACTGACACGACAGTGCGCCCGACCCCAGGAAGCACTCAGAGTGTTACGAACAGCCTGAAACCCAGGGATCGCTGCTGCCCCGAGCAGTGACAAAGGCAGACCACTGTCCTCCTCTGCAAACCAAACATCCACCCTGGGCGCCAGGAGCCTGGTGAGGTTTCTAACTAATGGAGCACAGAGTTCAATACCCTGATTAAGAACTATAGATTCTCAAGGCTAATTTGGTTGTTTTAAGTTACAAAAAAACATCCAGCAAACATGACTCCTTCCAGGCATGAAATTACCACAGCGCCCAAGAGCATTCCTCCACAGAGAATAAGGACCCTAATTTTTACTTATTAACACCCAGACTCCAGGCTCCCTACAGGCAGAGGCTGTAACCGCAGAAATAAAAGCATTAAACCATTAAAGGAACATGAGCAACTAGCTCAAATATAAAGGTAATAGATGTGAAAACAGGGCAACTGAAGACTTTATCCTAACAACAGTTCTTTTCCCACATCCTTATCCCGCAAGCAGCACAGGTTAACGGGTCGGTGGGCCATTCTTCTTCTAGCCCCCAGCCTGCCGACCGCCCCTCCATCTGCGCTGCACAAAGTGGGTGTGCAAGCGAGGGCAAGGAGAGAAGACAACTCCACAGAGCGGGTCTCAACCACCGACAAAAATCCAAGATAAACAGCTAAGCACTAAAATCCAAGCACAGCTAAGGACTACTTTGGACTAGAAATAATTCTCCCCTCCCTTTCTGGTTAAGTGGACCAGAAACAGCTTGTTTTCTGGGACCTGACAGACCAGTGCTCTCGAACAGAGCTCTGCCCTAAGCTTTTTACATCCTGACATGAAAGGAAATCACAGATCCTGTTCCCTCCTGCTTCCTTCTGTTCCACTTCACCAGTTTTATGCAGACTCGTTGCATACAGCAAGACATCATCTATACAAAGATGACCATGCCCTTCACCCAGTCACTTCCAGGCGATAAGGTCATTCCTTTACTCCCCAAACAGCGACAGTATTGGGCAGGTTTGTTGTGCTGGGCCCTTTACAGTGTTCGGAAACGACAAGGCTGCCATTTCCCCTTTGTTCTTGCCAGAAACACGGGAGCACAGCACTGTCCAACGGACATGCTGCAGCAAGAGCTAGGATTTAACGCTCGAAATAACTATTTTTCAAGAGAGAAATCTGATGGGGATGATAGAACATTAATCTGGAATTCAGCATTTTATTATTGGGTCTGGAGAATAACTGGATTATTCATTCCAATTTTCTAACTGTAATTTCATTTCACTTGAAATTAACCCTGTTCATCATGCCCACAATGCCTGTTTTCAGAGAGCTTCCCACCTCGACACCCCCCATCCCAGTCTCACAGCTCCCCCCATCCTCCAGCCCCCAAGCCCACAGGCATCCACCTCCCAGCCGAGGGGGAAAGGAGCAGAACCAAGAAACAGGCCACGTCTCCCTGCACAGGCAGGACAGACCCACAGCCACAAGGAAGCACACCCCAGCCCACCTCCTCTGGCTGGCGGGGGGAGATCCACACCTTCCCCCCCCTCTGCCCACCCCAGAAACGTGAAGGAGGATTGCAATGACGGAATGTTCGGGGTTGGAAGGGACCTCTGTGGGTCATCTAGCCCAACCCCCTGCCGAAGCAGGGTCACCCAGAGCAGGCTGCACAGGACCGCGTCCAGGCGGGGTTTGAATATCTCCAGAGAAGGAGACTCCACAGCCTCCCTGGGCAGCCTGGGCCAGGGCTCTGTCACCCTCAGAGGGAAGAAGTTCTTCCTCCTGTTCAGACGGAACTTCCTCTGCTTCAGTTTGTGCCTGTTGCCCCTTGTCCTGTCACTGGGCACCACTGAAAAGAGTCTGGCCCCATCCTCCTGACACCCACCCTGCAGATATTTATAAGCATTTCTAAGGTCCCCTCGCAGCCTTCTCTTCCTCAGGCTGAACAAGCCCAGCTCCCTCAGCCTTTCCTCGTAGAAGAGATGCTCCAGTCCCCTCCTCATCCTCGCAGCCCTCCGCTGGACTCTCTCCAGTAGCTCCTCATCTTTCTTGAACTGGGGAGCCCAGAACGTGGCTTGAAAGCACCTCCACACCCCAATGCCAAACCTGACACCGGCACCTCGACCTGCCCTCAGCCTCAACACCCCTGCTCCCACGCCCAGCTCTGTTCCTGCTGTGGAACTCACCATCTGTTCTTCCAGCCCAAGCCTTCCCGTCCTCCCAGGCGGACGGAGGGGGCCAAAGCCATTCCTTAGCCCTGCTCACCAGCCCAGACAATCTCACTTCCACATCTCCTCACAGAGCTGCATGGAGAAATCAAGTGAAGAAAAGCCTGATGTGCAGGCTAGCAGCTAAGATGCTTGAGAGTGGAAGAAAAGCCTTGGCTGGGGAGCCCTGCTCCCCGGATTACAAAGCCTTTTAGCTAATGACTGTTCAACATGCAACACAAGCAGCCTCTGGAGGAAGAAACAGAGATCAGGATCATCTTCAAAGTGAAGGAAGAAGATTTGTTTCACCATGTGGGCTCACAGCTACTACAGACTCTGCTTCAGGCTAGGCAGAAAAGCAGGGTCTGCACAGGATCACCCTGCTCCCCTGTGAGTGGTTTTGGCCATGAGCTACATTGGCAGTGAAGAGAAGCACCTTCACCTCTTTAGGGCAGCAATGTTAACCTCTGAATGCTACCTGGCTCGGGATACGGGCTAGGGTCATACAGACAAAGTATCTGTAAGCATGAGGCAGGGCTTGATGCGAGCTCACTAATGCCAGGACCTGGAAAGTCCAGCAGGCTCACAGCACAGAATCAGGCACAGAGGGGCCCTTCAGTGCCCACGAGCCTGGCAAAACCCACGCTGAGGAAAAAGTTGATGTGAGCACTCTGATACGGCCTAAAGCACCCAAATCCCTTTGTGCATACATCCAACAGCTTCCCTCTGTAAAATAAAACTGAACAGCTCCCTGATGACACCGTGCTGAAAGGGACAGGAAATTAAGAATAAACAGCACATTTCTTAATGCATGTTATGAAAAAAACCAAGTTTCATACGAAGGCACAGCTTCCTGTCTGTACAGATCCCGTGGCTGTCACCACACCTTGTGCCAACGCTCTTATTGCGAAGGACCCCACATCACTTGTACTGAAGCAGCGGCACCAACCTCCGAGCCGGTCTGATACCAACCAATTTCGCTCCAGACTTCAAGGCTGGAAATACCTCAGTACGCTCTGTACTATAATACACTGCACCCAGCTTTTCTTGCAGGAGCACAGACTGGTGGCTACATCTTGTTTTGGTACACACAAGTCCTCTTTCTTCTTCCTTCCACAAAGATAAACCATCTCTCTCTGGAGTAATTGGTTAATTTGCCTTTCTATTACTCTTTGCTGGAAGAGTGAAGACAGGAGATCTGTTAAGTGAGAATCAGGATGCTATTGAACCATTTTTTCCAGCTAAATCATCTTGCCCTGTTCAGGCTTCAGTAACAAGATCACATTTCTTGCCTAGAAATCACCTGCTTAGTTATAATTACCGTATCAACAGCATCTCAAGGAAGCCAGGAAAGGAGAAGCCAAATTTCCAGGACTAAGCTCTCGCCATCCAGCCCACTGCTAAGTGGCCGAGTGCTTTCTAAATCAAGCCTTGCTACCCAGGCAGCCTCACCTGTCACCTTTAGATTCCAGTCCCTCTGTATTTTATCACTTTGGTACTGTCATCCTGCAATTTATTACAAAAGCTCTACCATAGCTGATATAATTCATAGGAGCCTAGTGTTACACCTTCCTGTTCTTTCTTTTAATAAGCTTCAGCTGGCAGCAAGACAGACCAAGCTCCCTTCCAAGGGTCTGCTGGAGATTCCCCAGCACCACATACTAAAATTCACAACTGTGGCTCCTGCCTTAGGTATTTACAGTACTATTATCCCTTTCCCAGCTGCCTCTCCCAGCATCTGATCTCTGCTATCCTAACTTTGCAACTCCCTGTTCACTCTTTTCCTGGCATCTGGACCACATCTCACTTTGGTCCGCAACGCATCAGAGCCTCCCTGCAGCTAGGGGGAAAAGCAGCAGGCAAAGGACGACGTGGGGATCCCCAGGCCAGGAGCAAGCAGCCACGGGTGAGGTCGGAGCTGACTCTGCCATGGTGAGTCCAGAGGAGCAGGTCAGTGAAGCAGGACCACTCTTTAGGAGCTATGTCAAGACCTCATCCCAAGTTCATGGGAATCCTAGGACGACTCCTACTGATATCGGATTGTTTCCACACACGGTATCTTACTCCGCAGCAAATGCTTGGACGTGCCACTTAGCTTTCCTTTACAGGCTAGGGTAAGACAGAATGAACAGTTCTGTACTCCCCAGGGGCTCAAAGCACATGAACCTGACACGCAGCGATTTGTTCATCTCCCAGTTAACCTCACACCCAAGCTGGACCGAGGGGCCCTGCCAGCATCCCTGAAAAACACCCTCTCTCCCTTTCTGAGCCATCCCTAGCTTCTGCAGCATCAGCTCGCGGCGCGGAGCACCGGCTGTGCGACATTCACATCCCAACCAGCTGCCGTCACCAGCCAGGACGCCGAGAGCTTGGGCACCAGCCGAGGCATCGGAAATGCTCCTACGAACCTTGATCCAAAACAAGCCCATTTAATCTCCAAGCCTTCTCAGTGAAACACTTACGTGTGCTCATGCCCAGTTCTCATGAAGGAGTTTCAACCTCTGGAAGGACATAAACATTAATCGAATTCCAAGATGCCAGACTGGAGACAGAGAACCAACCAAACACAGCAGCAGGAATCCCACCACCCCTCCACCTCACCTGGGCTGGCTCCAGCCTCACACCCAACCATCCACACATGACCGGCTGCCAGAGTAGTAAATATTCCTTAATTAGTGGATTACCACTGTAATCCTGCAGCACTGGCTGTGACCCTGAGGCCGTACGGAGCAGGCTTGGGCTTCATCAAGCTATTTCCCATCCCTCAGTCAAGGGGCAAGGCTGGACAGCACGTTACAAGCAATCTGCACCCTCCTGCGGCAGTCCAGCCTTGGTATTTTCCCTAGATGTCCACAGGAATCGCTTCTCAGAAAACAACCTCCGGATTTAATATGCAAGGAAAGCATAGTGAGTGCGAGTTCGCTTTGCAGCCACTTCATGCTAGGCCATCTGTGGCATTTCTCATCATCAGCCTTCGCAGCGGTTTATAGACAGAGCAAGAATAATCTCACCCCTCACTGACACACCGTGCAACGCACAGATTTAAGGCCAAAACACCCATAGGCCCACGTGCCAGAGGAGGGGGGCAAGACCAGCAGTAGCCAGGCAGGCAGCCTCCGTCCTCCCCACATGTAACGCACAGCCTGATGCAGGCACATCTTCGTCCCATGGGAGGGAGGGAGGAAGGAAGGAATTCAGGAAGTTTCCTCTCTCAGGACGCAAAGCTTGCTCCCTGTCCAGCCCCGGGGGAGGAGGAAGAAGGGGCTCCAGCTCCCCGTCCCCAACATACAGAGACCGCTGCAGCCTCCGGGTGTGCCTCAGCCAGCACAAGAGCCCCCGCTTTGCTCCACGGGCACCCCCACCCCTAAAAGCCTCTCCAAAAAAGCAGTTTCCTTGCAGGCGAACGGATCCCACAGGAGGGCGAGCACAACCTACTGCCAGATGCTGGGCAGAACGGAGGTCGCCTCTCCCCCCTCCATCAATGGATGCCCCCAGAACCGCTGTGTGGGGCAGGGGCCGTCCCCCCTCCCCCCCCAAGCTCCCGGGACCCTGAGGCTGAGCAGCCTCGGTGCACCCGCACCAAAAGCCACCCTCCATATTTCACCCGGGGAGGGGACGCAGTCACCATCACCCCAGCACAGGGGTGGTCACCAGCATCCCCCACCATCCCCAGACCGCAGGGGCTACTCACATGCTGGATCCCCGCTGCCAGCCGGGCTGTTGCCCTCGTTCCCCAAGCAACAGGGCCTCTGGGCCAGCCCAAACACCACCATGGCAACAGCAGGGACGCGGAGCGGGGAGGAGGCAGCCTGGGGACACAATGGCGGCCGTGGAGGCAGAGAAGACACAGGGATGCTCCGCACCCAGCCACAGAGGGGACATGGGGATGCTCCGCACCCAGTCGGACCCCACAGAGGAGCAGTGGCTGCCTGCCATCCCCCTGCTCCGGCACAGCCGAGGAGAGACCCAGAAAGCGTCACAGGAGCCCAGGCCTACCAAACCGCTTCTGAAGCTCTCACAGCTTCAGCAGGGCGCTCCCACCCAGCTACTCCTGCCCCAGGACAACAGAGACCAGCTGCGCTTCCCTCATTTCTCGGGGCGCAGACACCAGAGATACCAAGCTAGCAGGGCCTTATCTCAAAGCAGTAACAGAAGCTCAGAGAAAGAATACAATGACCATAGCAAGCACGCAGTAAAACTGCCTCCAACACACACCCCCAGCTTCAGCGCAGCCACATCCCTAGGTGCCTTATCCTGAAACAGAAGCAGTCAAAGAAACACACAGCAGAAGCCAAAGGATTTTTCCCGGGTCTATGACAGCAAGCTGGCGTGCAGGACTGGTCACAGGGAGAGCCATGCACCGCCTGGAAACATCCTGCATGTCCATAGACCCTAAAAATCAAGTCTCACACAACAGAGGTGCCAGCACTGCCTTCAAAAGGGACTATCTGCTTTTCTCTCCTGCACGCTTTGTCATGACCTGGATCCCAGTTCAACCAGCTCACCTGTTTTGCTGGCACCTCGCACCAACCAGCCTGCCCATGGCAGAGCTCTTGGCACAGGCTGACACCGATGCACAAAGCAGCACAACCCACCTTGTCATTCGCAGGGAAGCACGGTAATAAATCAACCCTGAGAAGCACAGCCCAACAGACACAGCTCTACACTCTCTACCGAACCCAGGCTCCCCCTCACCCCCTCACTGAGGGGCTCTGAGCTCCATCCACCTGCGGTCTGCTCAGAGAGACACATTTCACCCCAGCACCTCTCCCCAGTGCTCCTGTGCAGGGTCTGACACACAGCTAAAGGGAGGTCAGTGCTTGCTGAGTTTTGCTCCAATCCCTCATGTTCATTTCCAGGCCAAAGATGCTTCCGCAACTACGAAAACAGAACAGGTTGTTTCCACCACAGCAGATAACTGAAGCTGCATAAGATGACAAAAAGCAGCATTTCCAGGTCAGGTATCTGGAGATTAATTCCTGCTTCATAGCGAGCATCACTGGTATTTCACCAAGAATCACTCCAGGACACCTCGAACTCCGAGCCTTGGGCAAACGCCACAGGACTGCAAAGTGTGAAATAATTATCTAGAAGAACATGGTGCCTAGTCACCCTCCCCACACTGCCTCAGACAGAAAGGCTCCTGTCTAAATAACCAGACCTGGGAAGACCCACAGTCATTACCATGCTTCACCCAGCAGCCCTGTGCTCCCAGGGAGCAGCAAGCCTTCAGGCAAGGCTCGCCCTGGGCCACAGGAAAGGTACGGAGTGCAACACCTGGTTCTCGGCCATTTCCAAGGACCGAGCAAGAAAATACAAATGCATGCAACAGAAAGTCACCCCTTGTACACAGCCCATCACCCTCTGGTGCCATCAGCATGAGCAATGACTTCAGCTCTCCCTCCTCCCACCGTGCTTTGACCTTGGAGTTACACGCTACCTATGGGCCAATTCATTTTTCCCTTATGTTCCCCAAGCTGCTATGGAGATGAGCATGTCACTGATGGAGGGAAACACAGGGCTCCGAGGTCAGGCAGCCAGGGCCAGACGTGGCCAGCAGTTCTTCCTAGTCACTGACTTTCCTCCTCAGCCTCGGATCAGCCAAGGGCGGCTCATTCACCCCCATTCCACCAGGCAGACATTGTGATATGGATACCACAGCCTGGTTATTTCACTCATATTTTCTCACCTAGATGAAGACCCAGCAAGATCTCATACATGTTGCACAAGGTTTAGGCAGGCTTCTTTTCCTAGACAGGTTCGATCCAAGGTAAAGCAGAGTCCACAGCAGAAGAGAAGCCTGGGACAGGGGAGCTCAAACACACCAGACACGGAGAAACATCTCCTGACATTTTTTGATGTACATGCCTTGACTCCAAAGCCTTTTTCTCCTTGGCTCCTCTTCCCACATCCCAACTGCCATACGCAACTCCCTCATCTCATATCTCCACCTGCTACGGCCAGGCCCTGGGCTGGACATACCCAAGCCCATCAACTGGAGGGCAACCACAGCAGCACACACAGCAACACGGTTTCTCACTCCGGAAATTCCAAATTGGAGCACCAAAGAGGCCACCGCTTGGTAAGGGGACACCAAGGCAGTCTGCAGGAGCTCATTTCGGCCACCCAGGCTAGCGAAGCACAGCACCCAGCGGGCCCCAGCTCCATCCCTGGCTCAGCCAGGCTCTTCAGTCTCCCCGCAGTGCCCGTCACTCCAGGGAGAGCCTGGGCAACCCTCGCACAACCTGCTCCCAGCCCTGAGGGAGGTACCCTCCCTTTGCCAGGGCCTTGAACACCTAGACAAAACCCTGGCAGGTGGCAGGGAATAGCTGATGCAGCCCTGTGATAGGGGAGCTGCAGATGCTGGGGTGATCGAGCAGGCGAGGACCATTGCTCTCTGCACAGCGCGGCTTTATTTGATTCTCTCTGCTTTTGCTCACAAAGCCCTTGGGGAGGCTCTGGCGTTTTGCAAAACACACACCTTCTGCCAAAGCTGCTTCATTTCTGATGGCAGGGAAGGCGAACCCTGCAGGTCATTACTTTTTCCAGCTAACGGGAACTCTGAGGGACAGGAATACACTACATTCCCAGCAAGCGCAGAGGGGAGACGTCACTGCAGCCAGACCCCCCTCAGCTGCTGAGCACAGGGAGGCCACAGCCAGCTTGGCCCATAGTTTCTTCACCATAACCATGGCTCTTGATTGCTACAGACTGCAGGCAGCCCTGCCAAGCTGCCATTTCTGAACAGCAACGGTCCCAAAATCAAAATCATTATGGGTGTACGTACTTTGCAATCCCACATCCACGCTTCAGACACCCTGCCTGATGCAGAAGACTGCAGCCACCGCTTTCTGACCCAGCTCTGGGCTTTACCATGCTTGGAGATGGAGAAGTTGGAAGACAGACGACGTCTCTCTCAGAGCTTGCTGCCCAGGTACACGTGCGTAGCTGAGACAGGGAAGCGGAGGGAAGACCAAGTCTCCTTCAGGCTTTTTCCTCAGGACAGGGCCTATCAGTTCAAAGGAGGCTTGCAAGCTAGCCACAAAACGAAGCATCAGCCACCTCCCTCAGAGGAGACCCACACTTTCAAAAGGAGAGCCCAGAAGCTGAAAGGCACACCACCACAGATGCTCAGGACCATGGGCTCAGAGGAGGTACAGGGTTCGCATCGCTGCCCCGTCTCCTTAATTCCTGGGGTTGTCCAAACCCATCTCGGCTCCTACAGGGACCAGCTAGCCCCTCTTCCCTCGCCAACACTCTCTGCCCCACCAGCTCACCTCTGTTTTCTTTCAACTGTCACCATTAAGTCCAGCTCGGAGCCACCATTCCCAACTCACACTTGGCTCTCAGTTGGCTGCCTGCATTCCTGACTCAAAGAAGGACCCGTCTCAAGCAGCACAGATGGCAGCTGGTCCCGAGAAAGCAGAGGGGGCATCGCACTTACACACAGCCCAACACAGAAGCAAGCCAGGCACCTCGGTGCTTCAGGCAAGCCACCCTTCTCCATCCCAGCAGGGTCTGACCAAACCAGCCTGTCGGCCCTTCTCTCCTTAGAGGCACAGATAACTCTTCGTCCACACAGGGAGCTGCTCTGCAGGGCTGAAAATCCTTCCCCCCGCCCCCTGGGAAATGCTGTTCACACAGCTCTTACCCTCCTGCAGAAACAAACCAGTGTACAGCCAAGGGCAAAGGGCAGGCATCTCGCATTAACAACCTCTCCTTTGCTGCCCAGCCAGCATCCCCCACAAGCCCTGCTGCAGGCTCCGAGACGAGACCTGATGGCACAGGCACTGTCTGCCTTCCAAACACCAAAACCAGAGCCCCTGGGGACGTGTCAAACAGGCTCAGCAGAAACATCTCTCATCATCGCTGCGCTCGCCAGATCAAACCCACAGAATAACCGGACACGTTTGGTGCCTGGCAGGGGACACAAAAGCCACAGCAAAGGCAAAGACCAGGGCTGCATGGAGAATCCAAGGAGGGGAGGGATGGGCTGGCACAATCAGGTGGGAGCATTCGCTACCCCCATTTTCACCCGTGAAGGAAGAACTCCAGCACTCGAAGAAAGGACTGACTGCACACAGTCTTTTTAGATGCCATCAAAACATTTCCTACCGAATAACTGGAGTGAGATCGCTTCCCTAACTGCAGCCTCATAAAGCCCCAAACAGGCAGCCCACAATCCTCCTTAGTCCAAGCAGAGTTCACATTTGTCTTCTTCTGAGAAGAAAAATAAAGTTGGCTCCTTTTAGCCATGCTTCCCCAGCCGCCCTCCAAGCAATGCAATCCCAGACTGCAGGGGAGAACATGGATTTTGTTGGTAGCGCAGACCTCAACGCACAGCCCTGCGTTTGCTTTCTCCCTTTTTATTCCCATGTTGGGAATCAATTTTGTTTCCTCACTTTTTGCTTAGTTTACATCTCACTTTCAAACCCCGAACCGCTGCTTTACTCCTTTTCTAAATCAAGGCAATATTTCAAATGCCTACATTTTGGAGACCCTGACTTAAGCCGTGCAGCCATGAGATCTCAAAAGAGTAAATTGGTTTTTCCTCACCGCTTTTTAAAACAAAGTCCTCAACCCCAACAACTGCAATGCCTCCTAAGTTTTCTTTTTCCTTAATACTATGAAACCATTCAATCCAGCCAGCTATCTTTGGGTAAACGCAGAAGAAAATCCACAATCCTCAAGAAGTTAACCACAGCTCGAGGGAAATCTCTGGCGTGGAGGTTAGCAAGGCAGTAACCGAGGCTGTGACCACCAGGAGACCACGCCACAGGACGATGGGTAGATTTTTGGATGGAGGTTCGGGCCTGACTTGGCAAGGTACCGCCATGGCATCCCAGCCTAAACAAGAAAGGGGAGAGATGTCAAGGGTGCTGATCACCTGCACACTTACAGGATGCTTCCATAGTTGTTCCTGGGGCTGACACCACCTTAATCCTTAGTCTTGGCCTCAAGTTTCCTCCAGCAGCTAAAAAAATTCTCAGTCCCTATGATATTGAGGACAGAAACATGCTGCAGTACCGCCACACTGCAGGACCAGGGCTTAGTGGTCTTTCACAGTCACAGAGGTAGAGCAGGGGTCAGTCTCTCCTCCCTCACACCCAGCTGCTCTTCTCAGCTGCCAGGATCCTGCCAGGGCCTCCTCCATCCCACCCAGTGCCATAGGGGACTACAGACTGGGCACTACCAGGCCCCAACTCTCCTCTCCCCAGTATACAGGACCTCCTTCAGAGCCTGACCACACAGCAGCCCTCTGCTACTTGGCATCACATACATTTAAAACCATCACAATACTTGAGCGCCCATGGCAAGATCCTCCCACAGTCAGCTCCAGGGACCACACTAAAGGCCACAGCCAGCCTTCCCCTCCAGCTTCTCCAGACCAAGAAAAAACATCCTCATGTGGTTAACCTGGTCCATAAACAGCTCACTCAGCATTTGCAGTTTCTGGCATCCCTTGGCAGCTCCACTTGCAGTCATAGAATCATAGAATAGAATCAGTCAGGTTGGAGGAGACCATCAAGGTCATCGGGTCCAACCACTAAGCTAACACTGTCAATTCCACCACTAACCCACAGTCCTAAGTTCCACATCCACACATCTTTTAAATACATCCAGGGATGGTGCCTCAGCCACTTCCCTGGGAAGCCTGTTCCAACGCTTTACAACCATTTTAGTGAAGAAATGTTTCATAATATCCAATCTAAAGCTCTCCAGGCACAACTTGAGTTGGACTGGTCTCCTTGGCTCCTAGCTTTGCAGCAAGTCGCTCATCCACAGCCCCACAGCAGGCCTGGCAGCTCACCTGCAGGGCACTTTCAAACACCAGCATCTGGTTCTGTGATTTGAAGCGAGGGAGAGAAAGGTTAGAAAACATGCAGCCATAAGCAGGACACAGGGAAGGACAAACCCAGCCCATGACATGCGTTTCAGCCTGAGCCCGCAGAGCACCTGGCACAATCACAGCAGCCACGAAGCACCACAGCATGTTCAGAAGCAGCGCTGTGAAAGGAGTAGCTCGTGTTCTTTATCGCTGGCGAGGCGCTGAAGGGATGAGCCGGTCTCCTCGCTGCTGCCAGTCCAGCTCCCTGCAGCACACCGGGCTGTAGGCAGAGGTGCTGGGGCAGTCTGCGGGTACCAGGATGTTACAAACTGAAGCAGACACCAAGCGAAAAAAAAAAAATAAAGCGCAAAGTCACCTTCACAAGTCCAATACAACCCTGCAACAGCCACAACTGCAGAGTTTGAACCCAAGCAAAATCCTGAAGCAACTGCTGGCTTGCTCAGAGGGACTACTGGGTTGCCTTTTGCTTAGTCAAATATTTGACTGTATTTGTATCCGAAAGTCTTTTACCAAAAAGAGCAAGAGTTTTTGTTAAAGAACAGCCATGGAGAGACCGACCTGAGCTAGAATCCGAGCCAGGGCTTTCTGATTCTTCAACAGGGCACCTAGTGCATCCCTAAAGGAGCCTGTGCTCTCTCTGCTGTGGAGGTACTGTCAGGCTCTACAGCTTTTATGCAATCAAGGTCTCCATGCTCACTCCTAGCACATCACATGTTGGGATGCAGAGGGGCATATTCTCATTTTCCACAGACATTGTCCAAGCTCAACTGTTAAACAAGCACCTCCAGTTGCTCCCTTGAACCTCTCCCCATCCTTCACACATTCTAAGAGCCACCATGAAACCAAAGAACCAACAACAGAAACAGCTCCAAACACCTCCTGCAGATTCTCCTTGAGAGGAACCTTCCCACCCATGAAAGACCAGCTTTACGACAAACATATGGCCTCAAAAGCAGCGGTAAAAACCTTTCAAAACACAAAGCAGGAGTGAAGCCACTCATGAAGTTAGAGTGGTTGGTCAGAAAAGATGACAGATCTGTGTCAGGAGCACCAGAGGCCTGAAAGAATGAGGCAAGACAAGCAAGCAGCCCCAGTCTCTGTGCCTCTGTGCGAGCAGTGCCATGGGCAGATGAGGCTGAGCAACAGCTTTCCAGGCTAGCTCTTTCTGGCTGTGAGCTATCTGCAGACGTTCACATTTTTGAGCAGGGCTGCCGGAGGCGCCTGGTATGGATCCCCTATGCTACGTTTGAAGTTTGAGGTGGCAAGACAAGCAAGCAGCCCCAGTGTCTGTGCCTCTGTGCGAGCAGTGCCATGGGCAGATGAGGCTGAGCAACAGCTTTCCAGGCTAGCTCCTTCTGCCTGCGAGCTATCTGCAGACGTTCGCATTTTGGGAGCAGGGCTGCCGGAGGCGCCTGGCACGGACCCCCAAAGCTACATTTGAAGTTTGAGGTGGCAAGACAAGCAAGTGTCAAGCCACTGATATCATTTAAAACAGCTGGGATTTTAAAAGACAAGACAGTGGCCACCTAAAAAAAAAAAATGAGGATAAAAGATTAAAAGACAGGCACCTCAGTGGGTCCAGGAACAGCCAGGTTTGCATCTCTGCAACCATCAGCACAAGCATCTCCGAGCTGCAGGGCCCAGAGCTGCAGGGCAGAGCTGTCAGCCTCACTGCAGAGTTTTGGTTTCCCATTCCCCGGTCCATCACAGGAACAGCTCAGGAGGATGCAGGGTTGATCTGAGCAGCCTCTCTCTGCTAAAGATGAAAGCAAGGACCCGGGTACCCCACTTGTGACTTCCCCTCACATCGAGAAGTCTTCCCAGCACACTCTGGCACCTGATCTCATTGAAAGGGAAGAGAGGGGACAGATGGAAATACAAAAAGCTGTCAGCTGCCAGCCACTGACCCCATCCGGACTCCATCCCTCTCCCCACCCTGGCAGGAGCACAACTGGCTGCTCTTGGAAGGACAAGGCCAGCGGGAAATGAGGAAGATTTCAGGTGGGCAATAAACAGCAGGTAAATAAGAGTTTCTTTTGTCAGGAAGAAATTCATCTGCAATCAGTAAAGACAACACATGCGGATTGTGCATGTCCAGGAATCCTCCCGTCCCTGCCAACAGCATGGAGCTGTGTGCTGGCTGAAACAGCCATGACATCCGAGCCTTTCCAGCACGCCTCTGCCTCCAGGCACCAGCAAACCTGGGAGCAAAGTTCCAGTATTCGAGCTGGGATCCCCAGCAAGCCCTGCAGGAATCTCACAGCCTGTAGTATTCGAGCATTCTAGGAAGCCTCAGCAGATACAGGTGATGTCCTATAACCAAGAGCTCAAGAAGAGGTACATCTGTATCCACCACCCCTCCTTTCAAGGCGCTTGCTTCATTCCTGTCCCCGGAGCATGCCCCTTGGGCTCCTCCACAGAGACAGCCCTGCAACCTTCCCTTACAAACCAGCACGGGGACTCCCAGAGCAATCGAGCCACAGAGCAGAAGCCATCCCCATTTCCTTAATCAACCCAAACCCTTTTCCTATTTCCTGTAAATAGCAAAAAAAAAAATTCCTCCCCCACTGCCAGAGGCAGCACATAAGACGGACCAAGGATGACAGTGACGGTCACAAATTTGCACTAACCTAATTACAGCTCTGCTAGGGACCAGGCAAGGTGTTTGATCCCCCAGGGACTCGGCTCTCCCACCTGCGAGGCAAGTTCAGCAACACTTCTGCAGGAAAAGGACAAGTCACAAGGGCTAGCAAACAACTGGCATCCAGCACAGGGCTGTGAATACTACAGAGAGGCTCACCTAGCCTCTCCCTCTGTAATTAGCCTCTCGCTCTGCAACATCTGAGCAGCCCAGTGGTCTTAACAACATACAGAATAAGCTTTCTTAGTAGGAAATGGTATCTTTTACCAGACTAACTTGGCAGGAACAAAAAGTATTACTGACAAATCTTATCTTCTCCATATCCTTACAGCATACTGGCCAGGTCAACTTATCTTTAAAACCTGCACTTGCAGAAGTCCTGAAAGGCAGGGGGGGAAAAAAAAAAGCATCTCAGGTTTGTGGACAGAACTGCAATGCAGATGACACAGCACAGGAAAATTAAGGTATATGTTTATCACGCATCTGCCTTTCTCCAGCAGCTGCCTACAAGCTGAGCCTTGTGCCATAGACAACACAAGGTGTCACACTCCCCTTGTGCTGTGGGGTCAGATGCTGAGCATGCAGCTGCTGTCTTCAGCCCTCAGCATCCTCCGTCTCTAGGGAAAAACAGAACGGGGCAAGTAAAATTATGCCCAAGCACCAAAAACCTTCTAGAGGCATCCGTCAGCTGAACTTCTGAGAAACAAATATCTACAGTTCCTCCTTAGCACAGCCTCAAGGCAGATACCCTCTTTTAACCTCCCTGGCTGCTGCTCCCACCTTTTTAATTAGAAACTGGATGCAAATTTCTCCTAGTCAGGATCATCACATTTCGCTGGGTTGAGCAGAGAAAGATGGCTTCGGTTTAATTTTCCTACAACTACAAGGCAGAGGTTTCCAACCCTGCTTGGAAACTAGATTTTTTTTTTTTTTCTACTCTCTGGTCTCACCAGCTTCGAGAACTCCTTTTACAAATGATAGCTCATTAAAGATACATCTGGGACTAACCAAGCTAGCTACATCAAACCTTCACAAGGAATAGCTGGGCTGCAAGGGGACCTGATGGAGCTCTTTAAGGAGCAGATCTGGGCAATTAGCCCAGCAATGAGACTGGTCAGAGGAAGCCAGCTCGTGAATAACACTTCTCCCTGAGCAAAAGCAGTGACAGCTTCGCAGGCTGACTCTGGAAGGCTCCAGCTGCCAACCGCACAGCTCCCCCCTCTGCTGGTTCACAAACCCTCCCTCCCCAGGCAGAGGCAGCAGATAAAACAACAAACCTCCCTTCATTTCGGTCTGTAACAGTAGCATGGGTCCCTGGGCTTCCTTCACTCCTCTCCACTGCTCAGAAAGCTTTTCTGCCTCGTTGGACACACTGGTCCCTCCCTGCCCACGACTCCAGAAGGGACCCTAGCGAGGTCAGACCAGCCCCTCCATGCTTTCATGCTTGCTGGCCTGCACTTCTGTGCAACTCACAGTCACCGCACAGAAGGGCTGCCCTTTTTTCTGTCTCGCTGGCAAAGCGAGCAGCAAAGCAGTCAGGGAGGAGCGTTCATTTGGGAGGGCAGGATTTCTCCTTCCCAGCAAGCAGAGTTTGCAGGGCAGCAAACTGGCTGACATTTACAGAGAGCTCTGAAGGCACATAACCCCTCTAGATACGCCCATCATTAGTCCTGCTATTCTCGGCCCACAAAGCCTGTTTGTCTCCCACAAAAGCTACGAGAGCGCGCAACTCTTGCACACATCCTGTCTCCCAGGGAACTAATCCTATGCTCATCCTCCTTAACTGTCCATTTGAGCCCACAGCAAAATTTCAAGGCCTAGAAACACCTGGCATGAAACAAAAACAAAGGTCAGATATCAAGTGTAACCTCTCCTGGGAATATGTGCCCACAAGAAACCCTCTCTCATTAAGGTCATAATCCAGGTAAGCCTGAAACAGCTGAGAGAAGCAACACAGGGAACTCCCCAGAACATCCCCCCAGAGCCCTGTGTGGTCCCCTGGCAGTGCAGGAGCTGCTGCCTACATGGGCTCCCTGCCTTCTCAAATTCCCCCCACGACATTCCCACTTGCCCCAAGTCTACATACAGGTCCATCTGGCAACCTCACAACAGCAGCAGTTGTCTTTCCAGCAAAATAAATTCATCTGAGAGAAAAGGCAGCTAGCATCTGCTCCCCGGCAGAGCTCACAGCAGACAGGAACAGTGCTCCGTTTCAATGTGGTTTATAAAACTTTTTTCTCTTCCTTCCACTCCTCAAAGCAGACTGCACAGGTCATCAGTGGGATCAGGCACAGAGCTGTGCAAAAATCTAGGTAGAAGGGACTTTAGGAGGTCTCTCGTCCAACCCACTGCACAAAACAATTTCAAGGGACAATTTCAAGGTTAAATCAGATTACGCAGGGATGCACCCAGCAGTGTCAAATGTCTCTCAGCATGGAGACTGCCCACCTCTCGGGGTCACAGCAGCCTTTACCTGTCTTAAAGTTACCAGACACACACATTTGTCCTCAACTACAGCACAGCCTCCCAGAGATACTGTGTGTCATGAACCTGCAGCCCTTGCTCTGGAAGTTAACCTCAGCACACACCTTCAAAGTCACTGGCTGCTTGAAAAGAATAAAAAGTCTCCTGTTTTCAGTGGTATTTGTTTTTAAGCAGCCATCTGTTGAACTACTGCCCGAGACCAAAATGCCAGCTGCTTCATAGCAAAGCGGGAAGCCAGGGTAGAGCAGAAAGGCATTGAGGTTATCTGTCTAGCACATAAAAGTGCCTGAAGATGTGCAATGGACCAATAATCCCACGGAAATAAAAGCAACCTTTTTTAGCAGCCTTTATCTTTTGTCCTGCAAATTTAGTAAGAAACCTACCTCCTCTTCATGCTCTCTTGCAATCCAACAGCACCAAGGCGGCCAGTCATTGAGGCCACGGCATAAACACCAGCACATTCCTCTGTCCATGGGGTGCTGCCAGGGAACAGCAAGCAGAGAGGCCCCTGGTTACAGACCTGCCACAGAAGCCGAGCGTTACGATGGAAGAACCACAAAGACTCTCAAAACTAAGAGCTTCTCAGTATGAAGCACATGAAGACACAGGCTTCCAGACTCATGCCAGGAGAAGAGGGTCAGCACGCCAGCAATTCATGCTGAACTGGCTCTTGTGACAAAGTGGGGAAGAAGGGAAGAAGAGTTGGATTCTTTTTGATACGTTGTGCTACATCTCTCTGTGCTTCTTCTCTTTCCTGAAAAAAACTAAAGGTGATGCTTTGAGCAGTAAAGCAGAAAGGGCACATCCCAGTGTCTGTCACGGTTACCTATGTTCTAGGAACAGTAAGTTCTGGTCTCCCAAAACCACCCAGAGATGGACATCCAGACAGACAGTGGCTTATGGAAACCAAAGGGTTTCAGCCAGAAAACAGCAGAGAGGCCAGAGTCCCAAACAACCTGGCAGAGCATGTGGCAAACAGGCTGATGAAAAAGGAAGGAAAGAAAAGAGTACCTGAAGCACCCAAGTCCCATGAGGGGGGAAAGTCAGAAAGCACATCACATTCCTCAGTCTCAGCCATAAGCAAACCCAGTTCACAGACTCAGAAAAGCAGAGCTGTAACACACACTGAGCACCAAGATTTCACAGAATCACAGAATAGTAGGGGTTGGAAGGGACCTCTGTGGGTCATCTAGTCCAACCCCCCTGCCGAAGCAGGGTCACCTACAGCAAGGTGCACAGGACCTTGTCCAGGCGGGTCTTGAATATCTCCAGAGAAGGAGACTCCACAACCTCCCTGGGCAGCCTGTTCCAGTGCTCCGTCACCCTCAGAGGGAAGAAGTTCTTCCTCGTGTTCAGCTGGAACTTCCTCTGCTTCAGTTTGTGCCCATTGCCCCTTGTCCTGTCACTGGGCACCACTGAAAAGAGCTTGGCCCCATCCTCCTGACACCCACCCTTCAGATACTTATAAGCATTTATTAGGTCCCCCCGCAGCCTTCTCTTCTTCAGGCTGAACAAGCCCAGCTCCCTCAGCCTCTCCTCTTAGGCGAGAGAAACCTGAGCTAAAGGATTGTTCCTTCAAGTACAAGAAGTGATACAGTAAACCTTCTATTTTTCTCCTGGATTTGGCCATTAGAGAGCTGTCCATCAGCCCCTAGCCAGAAAAGCACACATCCTAATTAACGGCAACATGTAAAAGCCGACAGCAACAAACGTAGAGATTCATCAGCGGCACTTGGCAAGCGCCAAAACTATAGCAGCTTTAGGTAATAATTCTTTAAAGGGAAAACTAAAGTTTATAGGCACCGCCACTGGAAGGCTCTGAGAGAGAACGTTAAACAGTATCAATTGGCAGATTTAAGCATTGTCTGGGAAATGTCAAACGCTGTCAAGATACGACTAAGCTCTCTGCAGCGAAGCCCCTATCGAGGCACTTCCGGTGGGCTCATCTCTGAGAACGTAGGCTGACGGGCCATCAGCCCTGCCAACAGCTTATCAGCAGCTGGTATGCAGAGTACAGCATCCTCGAAAAAAAAAGGTCAGCCCACCGAGACATCAGCACCTCCCTCCAGTACCTGCAGCCGCCTCTGCAGTCCAGCCCTGCCGTCAGCAGTCCTCTCAGACCTGTCAGGTCAGTGCTCCCAGGCTTCCGAACCCCGGCTTCCTGGGAGCTGCACTCAGCTCATTTCAGGGAAAAGAGATGAAGACATTCCTTAACTCAGGAAGCAGAAGACTTCCAGAAATTCTCTCACCTCAGGGAAAAGGAAGCAAAAGGAACATTTTTATTGAGTTTTTCCAAAGCAAAATGAAACCACTGCAGCAGCGAGACAGCTATCACTGGAGACCTTCAAAGCTCTGAAATAACTAGCCCTGCCTCTAGCTTCCAGCTGCATGGAATTGCTTTATACCACCTTACACAAAACCCAAAATAAAATACCTCCTACAAGTTAAAGACACAGCATTGAGGTTGTCCATCAGATTCGGTATCAGCTTCTAAACTCCCCATTCTTTGGTACCTTCAGCAAGCCTCTAGGTCTGAGTCAGCCCTAGGTTGTTTTTCTGAAACGGTAACAAAAGCAGCTTCAGTAAGATGAGAGTCACACCACAAAACCTTCCTTCCTTCACAGATCAACCCCTGCTTGGCTCCACTCGGCCCAAGCCCCCCAGCAGCCATGGGGCCTGCAGTACCCGAGTCTGCCCGGGGGACAAGGCTTGGCAGCACTCATATCTGAAAGGCACACCATCCCTTCGGAAGAGGTGCCCCTCTCAGGCACTACAACTACGCTCTCTTGGAGCTAATTCTCCAAGAAAAAGCAAGGCCCCTGTTATTTTTTCTGCTCTTGCTTGGCACTTCAACATTGAAGTGGTAGATGCCTTCACATCACCTCTGAGACAGCCAGGTCAGCTGACAGCTATCCTTGGAGGAGAAAGACGACAAAGAAAACCCAAAAGAGATTAAAAGAACCAAGGCTTTGTGAAACCAATCCATGAGCTAGATATTTTTGTACCTGTACAGAAGTTAATGTACTTGGAAAGGCATAACAGTAAAATCCATTGCACAGGGAAAACAGCAGAGCTTTGGAGATGTGCTGCACACCCTCTCAAAGCTAGCAGAGCACACCTCCTCCCGGGGGTGGCCAGCTCTAATTGCCACACTGCTTCCCAGTAAGGATAGGGGGAAGAGAGTCAGGACAGCTGCAAAAAGCAAATGAGACTTCTCAAAGGGGGGAAAAAAAAGGAAAGAGAAAATAACCAAGACCTTGTTACCATACTATTTGTGACAAGAGCCATCAAAACACGAGTCAGTGATGGACAGTTGGGGAGGACACTCAGGATTCGACAAAACACAGTTCAGATGGCGTGAAATCAGAATGAAAATTAACACTCATCAAAAAAATTACTTAGTATTTTGCTTCGCTCTAGAGCTGCCTCTGTGTCACCCAGTAAGCATCCCATTCTGCTGCCCAGACGCAGACCAAGATGACTCCTTTCCTGAAGGCGACTTCCACAGCTCCCAGGCAGGGCGAGGAAGGGACACCAAGCTCTTTTCCAGCCAGTGAACCTGGGGAAGAGGGGCTCCCTCCCGATCCGACATGCTCACTTTGACAGGTGTTAGAGCAGGCTGTGCCGCTCACAGTCGTGTATGGCAGGACAGACAACAGCTCATAGGCTTGTCAGAGCCCCAGCAGAAGCTAAAACCAAAGCTCAGTCACCCTAACCTTTTCCTTCTGCTCTGGTTTTATACAGGTAATCTGAGTTTTGAAACTAACTCCCCATGACTCACCTTTTGTACCAGCGATCCCATCTTCTTCGGGGTTTGCCCACTTCCCTGAAGAAAAAAGGACAGGGAGGAGACTGAGCAAATGGCTTCCCTTCCGCAGGGAGCAAATCACCTCTTGGTGCAAGGGCACAGAGCTCAGCACAGCTCTGCTAGCAAAGAGCTTGCCCCAGGTCTCCCTTCTGGATTCCTGCTTTCTAACAAGCACTCCATTGCTTAGCCAGGATTAAAAACAAAAAGGGGGGGGGGGGGCACCCGCACAGCTGAGGAGACCCAGGCTCCTGCTCCCTCCTCCTGCCTTCCACAGCAGACCTAACACCCAGGAAAAATAAGACCCAAGAGTCATCAGACATAACATCTCATTTATTCCTTACAGCTGCCCCTGTTCTTTCCCCCATATCATTATGGTCAAAATACATGGCAATTACAGTCCCCCCTGCGGGTACATTCTCCAGGAGGTTTAGCAGTGCAGCTCTGAAGCAGAGCTCCAGCTAAACAGAGTCAGTTTTGAGATCTGCATCGCAAAGCTCAGTGGGAAGCAGGCAAGTCAAGTCCTTGACAAACATCAGCTTCCCCGACAAGCCACCTAGGCCACAGATATCTGTGCCCTCTGCCCTGTGCTCTAGTGATTCCCTTTGTCACATCAGAAGTCTGATGTCTGATGGCATAATTCAACATATTGCTCCCTCTTGCTGCTTTACAGCACTCCTGTTGCCACAGCACCGCCTCCAAAGCTTCCTGCTTCTCCTACAGAGCAAGGCTTTACTGTCATGGTGCTCCTGGAAGCTGGTGGCTACAGGTCAGGTAGCTGTGCATTTAGACAAGTCCCTTCCCCAGGCACAGCCTTGTCCCACCTGCCATAGCCCCCTGCGCTCAGCCTACTGAGCCCAAAGGCACCTTTACCATCGCCCTCCAAGTCCCAGACTCCAGCAGTTCCCATTCTCTGCTTTCTCCAGACCTCCATGCGTCCAGACACTCTGCAGCTCCAAGCATTTGAAGCTATCATCATCCACTCAAACCCCTGCTTTACTGCCCGGGCTGTGCTCCCTCCCCTGATTCAGGCAGACACAGCCCTCCCCTCCTACTGCCTGAGCATCCCTAAGTAACCAACACAGATCGCACCTGTTTTAGAGAGCCCTCTCCCTCAGCTTGCTATAGCCACTTAACTAGTTCTCCTAGAGCACCGAGTTCAGCCAAAAGCATGCAGTTTTGCTCATTTTCATTTGGAAAGAAGTTGCAGCCCAGATCCAGGGCTGATCCTACACCTTCCCCGAGACTGGCTGTGCTGCGACAGCCCAGAGTCAGGGGTCTGTACCACCCTAACACAGGGGGTATCTAGTCCCCCAGCTAGTACCCGCAGCACATAGTAGTAAGAAATAATTCTTAACTAAGCAGCTATTTCCCATTTCTTCTTAGCAAGGAGGGGGGTGTCTCCACAGAACCACTTTCCAGACAGCTCACCACAACAGATCAGTGGCTACACTTAACTCTCTGCCAGATCATGCTGGGAACAGATTTCCCAGGTCAGAAACATCAGAGCCACCCGAGATTCATTTGCTTTTAATGTCCTGCCTCAATAACTCCTTGAACAAGGACTGTGTGGTTAAAACCGATCCCAGGTTTATGGTATGGGATGTCCCACTTGGGCTCGCAGACAGGTAAGCAGCAGAGTATCACCCATCTCCAGAGCTGGGGTCACCCTGACCAGACACCAGACTCTGCAACAAGCACTGTAACAGCATAAAAGAGACAATCCCTGCCCCAGAATAATCATGAATTATGTTATCAGCGTGAACTCAGATGAAGACATGTAGTTTTTGCCGTGAACTACCTTACCGTTAAGGAGCACAAAAACTGAGCAGACCAACTTCAGATCAAAGGCCAAGACTAGAAAGGAACACCCTCAGGACATAGTCAGAGTGACCCTGGCTGTAGCGAGGGAATAAGTAAGTCCGACAGAAGCATAACACCTCTTCCATCTTGTTTCCAGAAATCCTCAACAACAGAGAATTATTCCACTAACCAAGGGCTTTCCTACACACTAACTTCTGCAGGCTGGGACAAGGCAGCCATGCCTTTGAGTATATGCACACCCAGTTCATACAGGCTCGCAGCTGAAAGCTTGGCATCCTTCTCTCCACTGCTGTCAAAACATTTTGACTTTCCAACCCTGAACTCTGGTTCTGCAGTAATTCCGCATACCTTCAAAACTACCGTTTCAGGCATATCCCATTACCTGTTGACGATCCCATCCCGAAAGCATGACCATCCACAATTCATTTTTTCCCTTCAGAAACAATGGGATAGAGAGGAACGGGTGCAGACACTTCAGCAACACACACAGCTTAAATGCACAAGGGTAGCATGTGTGACATGGAAGACAGGGAGACAGAAGCCAGGCCACTGGGCCTGTCAGTTGCCCCTTTAACACCTGGTAACAACAAAAGTAGTAAAGGAGATTCTAACTGCTTTTGAAATACCAAGAAATAACTGCTTACTTGCCTGGAGTTTAGAGTGGAAAGTCCCTTTATAAATCAAAATTGAGCTCCATGATGTCCTGGTGACCCTGTCTGACCCAGCTTCAAACAAATCGCCATTCTGAAGGGTGGCGGGTGCTTCACCTCAGACTGAACCCCGAACAAATCTCTCACTGCCTGGGGTCCTGCTGCCTCTTCCCAGCCATCACATGTTCATCATCACCTTCAGACACCTGCTGCTCCCCTGGGCTAATTAAGGATGAAGGAAAAGACAATGACAACAGTAACCTGGAATAGGGTATTCAATAACTGACAGCAGAGCTCTGGAACAGAAGCAACAGATAGTGAGGTGTTATTGCACGCAAGCTTTCACAACACAAACCAGTACAGACAGGGCAAGAATCTGCTCCCCAGGGTCTGGAAAACCCAAGGCCCTCAGCAGCAGCACCACTCACACCTGCAAGCTTCCTTCCATAAGCTCTAAGGCCAGAGCAGCTTCACCTCCACCCCGATCCAGCCCAGCTCCGTGCTGTGCTGCCAGGTTGAGGTGTTCCCTCAGCTATGGAGCACTCTCAGTATCGAGGTGCAAAACCCAAGAGCATCACATACACACACAAGGTCGGGTGCCAGGCATCCAGACACACTATTCCAAACAAAACTGCTGAGCAAGATGATCTGCCTTCTCCTCAGCTGCAATCAGCATTAATATCCCCCACGCGACCACTTTTCCTACCTAGAGGAATCCTTCCCATCCCCACTGTCAGGTTCACCAAGAAGAAAATGGATCAACTCCTCCTTCTTGTCTTCCTTCTCCAGCACTGCCAGGTCCAGGTTGGACAGCATTGCTCTCCAGTCATGGATTGTTTTAAAAGTGTGGGGTTTTTTGTTTTGCTTTGTTTTTTACAGGTTTTTTTACTGTTGTATTTGGTGGGTTTAGGTTTGTGTTTTCCAATTCTTCTTAGCAGTCACAGGCACTAACAAAAAAAAAAAACAAACAAAACAGAACAAAAAGCTCTCCTAATCATAACACGAATTGCCAGGGCTGTCATGAAAAAGTCCAATACGGAAAGCAAGCAAGGAGGATTTGATTGTTCTTCCACAGTTCAAGCAGAGTCCTCAAAAACAGCAGCAGAACTGCGGGGGGCCCCACCAAAACACGCAAATCCTCAGTTCATGCCTTGCTTTTTTCCAACCCTCAGCTTCACACGAAGATCAGTGTCCCCATCCACATCCGCCACACCACCTCAGCAGCCACTTTCAGATCTACGCACCTCTTCCGCTAGACTTGCCGGCGAGGCTCATCACCGCACCCGGCCCTTCGTTGAGGAGCCAAAAAATAAGCGTAGGGGTTTGTCCGTGCTTATCCTGCTGCAGAGGCTGGGAAAAGCTTCCTGGTGCACAGACAGCTCCTCTCCAATTAATGCATCCCACACCGTGAGAGGCTAGGCCTTCATGTTTCAGTCAGAACCAAGATTTCATGGGTTGGCCCCGTTCCAGCAACTTCTGCTTCTTACATCACACACACTAGAGCAAACAAAGCGTTACGGTTTCACTAATTTTTTCTGCTCCATGTATCTTCACAGGCAAAAGAAACAGGCTTCTGAATTTGAAATGGAATCTCTGAAGTTTCTGCAGAGCTTCACTTCCCAAAAAGCAAATATTTACATCTACCAGCACCAGCTGTCTCCCTTCTCTTCTCCCCCAGTTCATTTCCGGACGCATTGTCGGTGCATCTGCTCTATTAATTAAACCTGATTTACACAAGACAAAACTGAATCCTTAATACAACCCTTCAGTGGCAACGACTGACGTTTACAATTGCACTTGCGTCTTCCAAAATTCCCATGTCTCTTTTTCTCACCTTTGCTGCTTGAAAAGTGTTTTGCTCTGTTCAAGTCCATAGGGCATTCCCACAGCTGTAAATAAACAAACAATTCAGCCTAACACGACTCTCCTGACTCCCTCTTCACTCTTGCCATCACCAAATAACATGGTGGGGGCTGAGGGAAGCCAGGTGCTCCCTGGCTATTTGCTTTCATTATCTGACCATTTTTGAGGCTCTCCTTTAGGAGAGCAAGGAGCAGTGATCTGGTTTGGCTTCTGACCTGAGCTGACTTTCGTGTGCAGCAAGGCACAAACCAGCACATGAAGCCAAGTGACACAAGAGATCTCAGGAGCAAGCGGCTTCCCCACTGTGCCTCACCACCGCTACAGGTGTCCTTCCTCCTCAGAAGAGAGCTACTGGCCTCTGACCCTGGGGTCTGCCAGTCGTGAGTGATCCAGAGAAGAGTTGCTCAGAAATCCTTGCCTCTCACTGTCACAGCTCCTAAAAACACCTGACATCTTCCAGACGCGGCTCAGAGGGGCTTGAGGCAGGAAGGGGAAGAGAAGAGCATACAGACAGCAGTCTCCAGTTGTTCTCCCTCTGGAAACAAGACTAAACCCTCTGCAAATTACAGAGGAGGTTCTGCCCACATTTTTCCCCAATTCCTCCTATATCCGAGCACCTTTCTGAGACCCTGCTGGCTATTTTAACAGAACTCTGCCCTCCACACAATACATCGGCCACGAAGGCCATCTCAGTCCCCATAATCAAATCCTGGCTTCAACTGAATCTCTGCTGCAAAAAGCCATAGGAGTGGAGTCCTTACAACCTCATCTACCTTCGGGGGAAAAAAATAAATATACAAGCTGGCTCTGAGAGCAGATGGTGTCTAAAGGAAATTATGTTAATTAAGCGTGAGAGTTGTAGATTTCCAAGGGACTTTCACTTCAGCCCCAGACCTCTAGGCCAGCACAGCAGTTACTAAAATTATAAGTTTCACCACATTCTATTAATTGCTAATTACTGCTTCATTACTTCCACTCACGCTCCTGAGACTGCTGCTCTCACCATTTCCTTCAGGAAGCAGTTCAGGTCACTTCAAGACTGCGGAGCGCAATGTGACGAGTGAAGCCAGTTACTGGTACTCCAGCAGGTACGTCCCCAGCCACCACACGTGCTTAGACCCAAACCTGTTCCGAGGTCTGGTACACACGCTAAACACACTTTTTATCAGGATCACATCAGGACTCGGAACAAGCCTGTAACTTCTGCACCAGCTCCTCTGTCCCAGCATCCAGCCTAACGGGCAATGGCTGTCCTGTCCCCTCTGCAACCCACTGAGAAACCAGCCAGGCTGAATTTCCCACTCAAGCCTAACCCTCTCACTACTCAGCCGCCCTCTCCCCAGAACTTTGATCAAGTACCATTCAAATCTGGTCTCCGTTTTCTCACACAGAGCAGTGATACTTACTGCATGTGGAAGATGCTGGAACTGAAAGCTGGACAAGTACCCAGACCTTTGAACAGGTTTCTAAGTCTGAAATACCTACCCAAGTATAGAATTTTCACAAAACTAGTCACACAATTAAGAGCCAAGCCACTTACATAAATACAATTTATGGGCTTATACTGCCCTGTTTCATAATGGAAACAAAGCCAAATTAGGTTTTATTCGGTGCCAGTGCTATTAACCCTGCATCTTAAGCATAATTGTACTTCTCTATAAATCTAAATTTCATTAACACCTTGAAATCAATTACTTTGTGATTTATAGTTAAGGCCATAGCACTGACAGTTATTAAACACCCAGCCTACTTCCACGCGAAGTACAAGCTCGCCCTAACCGAGGACTAGCCTCCCCAGTGCAGAAGGTCTCCCACAGAGCAGAATTAAGTTTTGGAACTAGTTCTCCTCTCCCAGTATGTCAGCTGGTCTCGGGTCCCTTCCAGTTCTTGCCAACACTCAACACCAGTTCCAAGAGACACACGGCTGCTGTGTGTTTTTCAGGTATGACAACAAGCCTCTGCTGCTGAACATCCCCATTTCTCCCAGCCAGGAATCCTAGGGCCATCCCAGGCACGCTAATCCCAAACACGTCCTGTGCTGCTGATCCGTTCCCTGCATGGCTCTACAGGCTGCTACATGGCTGGCAGCGTGGTTTACTCCAGCTACACAGCTGAGTAACTTGCATCAGCATGACTGCAGCAATGAAGGAGGGAGCTCAGACAGCTCCCGGGTTTCAGCCATCACCAGCAGCAGCCCTGCGCAGACCCACGCTCCGCCACCAAATGCTCGCCTGTCAGAGAGCATCATTATTTGAGGGAACACGCAGCTATCCAGTAGCCACCTTGGAGCGGAGTTTAATTGCAACCCCAAGATAGATTTCATTACATCTCAACTTGATGGCGTCAAGCTGTGCTCCGTCATCAACTTGGGGCAGTCAACTGATTATAAAGCAAGTATTTAATCACCTTAACTCTCTAAAGACTTAAATTAAGGCACCTCACCACCACAGTCCCTTCATTCCTTAGTCTAACCGAGGTTTCATTACCTATTGGCTACTGGGTGATCATGTTGAGGCACAGGTACCTGACAGCTTCGGACCTACGGGCACCTCCGCATGAGCTTTCGTTTGTATCAGGCAGCATTCATCCACCCATCTCTCAGCTATGCAGATAATGATCTCTGGCTTCAGCAACAAATAAGATTTGAATATTGATTTCCTTCTCTTGCTATCCCCCAATTTAGACAAATCAATTCACCAAGTGACAGCAACATTTCCCTGCTATCCCCCAATTTAGACAAATCAATTCTTTAACAAGCAACAGTCACCCTCATTTGGTAAAGTACTGTGGACTTTAATAGACATCTTCACATTTCCTATGTAGGAAAAATATTGTTTTAATAGAAGGGGCCACTAACTGCAGTGCACGAGTTCAAACCTCAGTTGTATTACAGGTAAAACTTCACCTCCCCAGTCTCGCTGGAGGACACTGAGGACCCAACATAACACAATAAAAGAATTTGCTAAATATCTGTTCAGCCAGGGAGAGAGCCAATTTGCTTTGTGCTCAGTGATTTGGCTTAGATTTCAAGGCCACCTATTTAAGCTGAAAAACTGGCAGGCATGCCAGCACATTAAAATCTATCAAAATTCAAATAAGATTTATAATCAACATAATGTAGTGTAAAAATCAACTTTAAGGACTGAAGAAGTCCCATGTGCAGTTTTTAAGGTCTGTAGCAGCAAAATGATGACACCCACATTATCTCTTTACTTTCTGAGCTGCCATTTCCTATGGTTTTAGGCACTTTTTTATACTGTCATATTGGGAATGCAAATATTTCACAGAACTGTTTATGACTTAGAATACAGTTCTGAGCATTTACATTTCCCTATATCTCAGTAAAACCACATTAAACAATATTTCCACCAATATCAACCTGACAATCCTCTTCTAAAGGGCTCTTCCAACCCAGCCCCCCATTTCAAAGACCATTCACTTCCAAACTCCTTGTGTCCCCTGAAGTACATTTTGACATCAACAGACAACGCTTACAGCCCAGAGCTCCACCAAAATCAAGCGAGACAACGCTGTCCTGCATTTCAGCATACATACAACTTCTAGTTTAAAGACTTCCCCAGCAAATACCTACTTGCTCTAAGGAAATAAAGCTATCGGAACAGTATACATTTCCTGCGCCATCTCGTACCTCTAGGACACAGAATGGTCTTCCCCATCTCCTTGATCTTGAGTTTTCCTTCGCTTCCAAAGCAGAAAGGCAATGAAAAAAACATTAGCATTAATAACTGAAACCAAAATTACTTCGCCAAAAGCCTCATGACAAATCGGACAGCCAAGCTGAAGACAATCAGCTGGAACCCTTGTCAGTACAGCAGAGCCAACCCCACGGAATAAGGCACACAGCTTTTCCTTAATAATACCATGCAGTGCAGGCAAGTGCTTCGGAAGAAGAAAATTGGATAAGGATTAATAACAGACTTTGCAGACAAAAGTACGGAGTACAACAGCCTTGTCCTACCAGAGCACCTGTCAGAGCCAGTAGAAAATGAAGATGCATAAGAAACCCCTCACTGTTAAAGCAAGTTACAGCAACCACACCAAGGGACAGAGACTGCA
This sequence comes from Opisthocomus hoazin, assembly GCF_030867145.1. Lineage (NCBI taxonomy): Eukaryota > Metazoa > Chordata > Aves > Opisthocomiformes > Opisthocomidae > Opisthocomus > Opisthocomus hoazin. Next base: position 15,313,730 of record NC_134425.1, read on the forward strand.
AAACTCAGTGTCAAGGGCAAGGGAACTGTTTGCAAGCATCCTACACACTGCTTTGACCACGTCCGCAACCGAAGTCTCTCTTTGAACTTGTAAATTGCAAAGGTAAAGTTAAAAAAAGAGAACCAACCACCACCCCCACTGAGCTGGCTCCTCCAACGCCCCTCTATCCTTCGCTCATTAAGGATGGATCCAAACAGTGAGACAAGGGAACCATGGCTCAAAAAGAATCAATCATTAAACCTCCCCGTGCTTCTTCCTACTCCGCTTCATTGTGTTGTTCCATGCTTGGTAAAGAAACACGTAAACATTTAAAATCTAAAATAAAGTACTTTATTTTCTCCAAATAACATTTATTCTCCTTTCCTTTTTTTTTTTAAAAAAAAGGTTTTTAATACTCATTTGCAGACCAAATGAAAACATGCAATAGCCATGTAAACCAACACCTCCTTCATCTGCTTAGAAAAATAGATACATCCCTCAAAACAAAAGCACAAACAGATTAGTGACAAAGCAAAAGCTTCACACCTGGACAACCCGGGGGTTCCCACACACGCAGACATGAACAGACCCTTGCGTACAAGAAAGGCAGCACACAACTGGTGAACTGCTTGTACAGGTGGTTATGCCTCAATGCCTTTTTTCGGTAATTTTTAGCAAGGAAAGGCTAGCAAACCCCATCAGCTGCATGTTATAGTAGCCTCTCCTGCCTGGTGGAAAAGCTTCCTGCATCCAAATGTCTCCTAAAAGTTCTGCTTGTTCTACGTGTCTACCGCCACGGGCCAATTCTTTTAGGCTATTGCATTCTTAAGACTTCAAATCAGCTCCGGACCCATAAGGAGTCACAAGAGAGGGCTCAACAGCAATCCAAATTATTGCCTAAAGAGTGAGCAATGAACAGCCAGAGGCCGAGCGCATTTCTGGCGCAAACAGCTCCATTTGATCGTGCTGTCAAGCGGCTGAAGCGCACAAAGAGCTGGAACCACAGATATCAGCACAGCATTCCTGAAAATAGTTGCACGAATGAGACAGAAAAACCACTACCAGACTTTGGCAAGGAAATTGTAATATCAGTCTTCACTCGCTAAAGCGCTGAAAATAAAAGACTGATATTCAAAGGCTAGAAGCTGAAATTCAGAGGCTCTGGTTTCAAAGTGGGAAATGGGGACAAGTACTGAGCAACAAACGCATTTCACACCACCCAAAACCGTAACACAAGTTACACAGAATCTCCCCCGCTTCCCCCCTAAAAATTAACACACTGAATATCAACCATAAATTAAAGGTGTCAAAAGGCAGTTTTTAGGGATGGTAACAGGAGGCTCTGAGGCTTCAGCTTACTGGGGAAGTCGTGATTCCAGGGAATCAAGGACTTGACACGATTCTGCCCCGTGGCCAGAAATCAAAGTGTGTTTTTCTTTTCTCCTACTTTCCATACAGGCAATATTAATCCCTTCCCGTCAAGTCCTAAATTGTTTTTCTGATAGAATACAATTCCGCTACATCTACTTTCACAACCAGTAATTTGATAGATTCAGCATAAATTAAGATGAATAGACATCAATTAGTATTATTTTAATAGGCTACTGGATTTCATACTATAAATCTCATTACGTTTTGTAAAAATGAAATCAGAAAGCCAGTGCCAAGAACACATACAATCTGTGCACATCCAAAGGAATCTAAATACAATACAACATTAGTAAAAGAAGAAGCAAGTCTCTTAACTTTAACGGAGCACAACCTAAGAAAAAACCCACCAGCATTTTCTCCTAGTGGAGTACCCATTTCATTCTACCCTCACGCAACTGACTTCAAAGCATTACTGCTGGTTTAAAACAAAAGATTTGAAAGTTTCAGAAACATGATGTAGCTCATAGCTAATCACTGGGCCTAGATATTGGTCCTTCACTGGAAACTTGCAACAGCAGGGCCGCAAAATTAAATTTACCTCAAGTCTGCAGGAATCTCGATCACATCACAACCAACTTACTCTCTCCATCCCCTCCACCTTCCCCTGTGTGAAACCTGAAGCTCCTAATTATGAAAATCAATACCCAGTTCATCTTCAAAACACATAAAAAAACCAACTTATAAGCAGTCAGGATACAGTGACACTTCACCCGGTGTCACCCAAAATCAAATCAAATCAGCCAAAACCTGACAGCCTCGATGAAGGTGGGAGTTGTCAGACCCTCTCCACAAAGGTTAATACATGCTGCCCATGCATTCTTACATATTCCAAAAGTCTCCACAGAAATTAAGTGTCACTTCTCTGCAAGAAATCGTTGGTCTCAAGGCAGCTGGGACAACGCAGGATTCTCACAATTAAAGGAGGTGTCATTCCTCACTTTGAAACTCCTGCCATTAAGACAACAATAATAATAAAAAAAGACTCTCCAAAACACATCCTTTCTTTTTAACAGGAGTAGCTTCCATCAAAGCATTTCTCCTGTCCTCTCCCCATGTCTGCCAACAACAAACTTCCAGAGCAAATCAGGCATCGGAATCCACAGCACATTGGATTTCCTTCGGTTTAGAGACCTGACCTTCCGCGGGAAGACTTGCAGACATTTTTTGGGGGTTCTTCCAAACAGATGGATCATGCTTCCCCACTAGCTCAGCTTAGTGTATCTCCAAGTACACAGTCCCAACTCCCCCCGAAGATTTGTGGTCATCTGAAATGTTTTCTCCTAAAAAGTTAGGAAAAAAGGAATACTGTCTGACAAGACAGGGACCAACGGGCTGGGAGGGCTGTCCAGGAAGCCTGCGCAGTTTGTCAGACATACAGAACAGACCAAGGAAAGTCTGAAAAAATAAATGCATTTTCTCTCACAGCCTGTCGGTCACCTCAGGATTTCACTTTACCTATAAAATAGTAATTTAAAAATATTGGACTAACATTAGTTAAAAAAAACAAGTTATTTAAGTAAGGACTAGATGAGATGTTTCTGGCTACTTGTGCCTCCATGGCAGATATCACCCTGTAAGCACACCCGTGCACACAAAATACTGCATTTACCCCACTTTAAGAGAAGCCTTTTCAAATACTTCAGCTCCATGGGAGTTTCCAAAGCATTAATCACCCTGAAACAGTGGCAGAGACAGAGGGGTGTCTCCGGTGGACAGTATCTTTCTCCTGCTTTCTGTTTCTGGTAAAGAAGGCTTTTACAGATGATCTTTGATACCGTCTCATCATCTGTTCTTCTACAATATTGCTTCCCCCCGTCCTTTATTCTGCTTTTCAGTATTTCTTTTTTACTCCTCAATGAAATTCATCTGCGGCCCTGCTTGCACGCTTGAGTTTACAGATTCAACAATGATTTACAGGAGAAGCTCTTAGTGCATAAAGCTCCCGGTCTGCAGCCTCTGTTCCTTTCCTTCCCAGTCTGAGGAAGCATGACTCAGCTCACAGCAAAAAGAGCAAGTTCGTTTAAATAGATCAAAATGAACAATGACCAATCCCAGCAGCTTTTGTTAGGCAGCTTCTACTTGTGTGCAACTGTAAAAAGCAGGATTTTTAGAAAATGTTATGAATTAGTCAGACCTGAACCATCAACTCTTCCACCTATGAAATTCTTCAATAAAAAATGAACTGTTCAATGCATTCAACTCTGCCCCGATCAACGTGGCAAGAAAGCCTATTAAATGTGCAGCACCTCCAGACAAAACACTTTTTCAGCAGTGCTTTTAATCCTTACCAGTAATCAATTATCCTTCAAGCTCCCACATTATCTAATTAGAAGTGCTTCCAGAAGGTGACCAGCAATTCATCAGGAGACTATTTTCCTTCTTACTAACTCTATTCTTTCGACCTTTTTTTTTACAAGATCTTGCACATATCAACAGCAAAGCCATTTTTCCTTTAAACATCATTTCTCCCTTTGAGCGGATTTTTCCATGTAAACTACTAGCTTAAAACTGTTAATGCACACAAGTTAGGCCCCAAAATTCAGCTCTCAAAGGAGTGATGTGGAAAATAAAATTTGACTCCCTTAAAGGAACAGTCAGTGACCAATTCCACCATTTTTCTCCTTACAGGGAATCAATTGCAATCTCAATCATACTCTCCCAAAGAAAGTCACTATATACTTCCTTCAAGCTCTTCCAGTGGTACCCAAAACATTTCTCAGTACGCAACGCTGCACTTGATCATGTTTTAGCCTGAAAAACATTTGCAGTTCCTCATTAATAGTTGCTGTTATAGACAGACACAAGTCTTCATTTTCACTCAGGACTCTCAAATTATTTTAAAGAGGACCCATAAGCCACTTCATAATAACTCTGCAACAGCCCATTCATTGATGAGGAGACAAAGCCACACAATAACCTGTGAAAAACCATACAGCCTGCTGCTCTTGGCAGAAACAGAACTAAAACCAAAGAGCAGCTTTCCCTGGACACTTCTGCTGCTGCTGCTTACCAGAAGTCATTTTTAACCCAGCTTTTCTGAGACAGCTGCCTGCTCACAAGAGTCTTAACCCTTAAGCCTTACATCAGGCTTGCATGCTGCTGAACATTCCGGCCCAAACCTCTCATCACAGCTTCTACAAACCCTGGCCAAGTAGGCAGGTGCGTCGAAACTCCCACATTTTGCTCTGCAAAAGAGGGCTAATGCCACACAACGAGGTCCCCCATGACCTGGCCTGATGCAACGGGTATAAAGCACCACACTACCTCTCATCACAAAGGCCACAGCTCTGACCCAGGTGATACGCAACAAAATTTGCTCAGGGAGAGCTGTGACAGAGGAGAAACAGCTCCTCCACTTCAGTCGCTGTCCCTCCCAAGTCCCCCATGCCTGAGATTAAGACCCTGCATGACAGGCCAATACAGTGCAAGTGGGATCACTAGCTCAAAACATCCTCCCAATGCTAACAATGTCACACCAAGGTTTTACAGTAACATTACCTTCACATTAACAATGTTTTTAACACCTTCTGCCTGCCTGTGAAACAAGGTCTAGCAGCAGCGACTTGCTCAACTCGAATTATTTTAAAGCGAAATACTGCTAGTCATTTGCTGCTGCTTAGCTTGCACAATCAAGTGGAGTTGTCTCTTTGCAATGGCTGTGTTTAAATCCCATAAGAACTCCAACAGCTTGCCCTGGAGGAGCACCTCCATAGGCACAAACTGCAAAACTTGCTGTGGAGAGTCCGTGTCTAGCAAAGAGCTCATCAGCTTGTTGAGATGCTGCAGATACTCAATGACTGGATTTGGGAGGCCTCGGTAACCAACGCACAGCAAAGCAGCACAACTCCTCAGTGGTTCGCAGGAGGTCGGACAAGCAAACATGATGTGTCTGAAACAGCAGTGCAGTATGAAGACCAGGCCAGCCGTGAAGCGTGTAAAACAAGAAAGAAGAGGCAAAATCAACGCATCTCCTATTGTAAGCTGATTCAACGAATGCAGAACACACTCCAAGAGCTGCTGCTGGTACTTTGGTTCTCCATCATACAGCAAAGAGAAGCTGAAAGTCAGCAGCGTGGCTGAATTCAGGAGCTTCATTTCCATACCAGGCTGGCTTTGGGTATCACGGAGGGATGGAAAGTCCACCACAAGGCACTTGAATTGGTCACTACATCTTTCATTTAGGACTTCCTGATGACACCTGGAAAGATCAGACACTTCTGCCAGCATCAGTTCCCCAGGCAGAACTTCACACGAGGGACAAGTCTGCAGCAGTGGTCTGCTTTTCAGTCTCCCCCCAGTCAATTCGTTCATAGCTTCATTAAGATTTTCCAAGACTTGACCATCACAAAATGGAGAACATTTTACCACTGGTAGTCTTTTTCCTTCCAAAATGTACCACAAGCTGCACTCAAGGTTAGAAGAAATTCCTTCCAAGGCACACATTTTACCAGCATTACTTAAACTGTGTTCTTCAGCCCAGTGATTAAAATAGCCCTTTGCCACTTTATCATTCCATGTCAGGGTTTCCAGCATCTTCCTTTCATTGTACGTACTAAAATACTTGTTTCTTTGCCCAAACCATTTTGCATTCATGCTGCAACCAGTCTGAGATTTCTTGACAAGCCAGTTATTTCTGGCAATGGGTTTCATATGAAGCCTTTGCATGAAGAACTCTACTGCACAGTCTCTTAACTTGTTCAGTTTTGTCTGCTCTGCTTCTTCCATGTACTCAAAAAGATGGATGTTCTCCGAGATAGTCTCTACCTGGCACTTGTGGAAGAACACGCAACACTCTTCATGTATTTTCAGAAAAGATTCCGGTAGTGCATGTTGGGGGAAAAGCGCTTTGTTGACCATTTCTGTTCCAAAGTTCTGTATCATCTTAGAAAGCAGCAGATGAATGCTTTCCCTGCCCATATAACGAAGACATATCACATAGGCTTCCGAGTTCCCAGCTTTGCTAGTGGCTGGCTTAAAGACATGGACCTCCTCAAAAGAGCAGTTAAGCAGAAAGAGCAGATTGGTGGAACAGTGTTCAAACAGCGTGAACATCTTCAGAACAAAGGATCCCCCAGCACCCAGGATCATTAACGCAGTGATTGTTTCACAGTAGTGCAGGGGTGAGACGAGAGCCTCCTGTTCACCCGGGTTGCCCTGGCAATCAAAGCTGCCATCAGCAGTTACCAGGTGAACTGTGGTCATGTTACTCACAAAGTTCTGAAGCCCTGTTAGATGTTTCAACGTCATCACATCACCGGTGTTGTCTGGGCCAAAGTACCACCAAGGCAACGTATTTGCTATAAGACGGTCATCCATGATCATCATAAGGGTGTCGTTTGCTTCGTGATACGGGTTCAGAGTATTAGCTACCCAGTTCCAGTCGCAAGGGACATGGTGGGATTTCAAATAGTGATTGAGGCTGGCAATAAAAGCTCCTGGGGCTTCACAGAGGTGGACAGAATTCAGTTCTCCATACTGAAGAGCTTCTTCAGGGAGAAGAGGAAAGCTGCACAGGATCTCATGAAACTTGCACCAGGCCTGGGTGCACAGCTCAGCATTCACAGATTTCTTCACATGAGAAATTATTTTCCCCGCTTTATTGGTAAACGAGGTGTGCTGATGCCATTCATACAGATTCTTATCACTCAGTTGATTCTTCACTTCATTCATTGAGTCCTTCAGAGCCAGGAGAGAGTCGAATTCCTTGTGATCGCATGTAAAAGCATCACTGGGATCTGGCAGCTGCCATTCATCATTCACTGGCTTACTGTAAGTAAACTTTTTTGCAAAAAGCTTCTCAATTTCAGAAAGAATTTCAGGACTGAACTTTTCAAGGTTTGTAGTCTGGTCAACATAAGGCTTCTTGCATTTGTTCATTCTTGGATTGACCCTCAACCTGGTGGACAGCAGAGAAGAAACAACGTCACTCCAATCATACATATATATATAAATAGTCAAATTTTTTTTTAAAAAATAAACGTTTCTCCTGCCTAACCTCTGTATTCCAGAATGCGAGAGAAATGCTTCATGGAATCATCCACCCATGAGGAAAATAAGTGGGGGCTATCCTGAAATCGGGAGGTTCGCAGGTTCCACCACCCTTCATGCTATTTACACGGAAAGTGAAGAAGAGCTGGCTGCTGCTTTGGCTCTTCACTCACCTCCAAATGCTCTGCTCACTAGACAGGTCTAAACACTTAAAAATTAGTATCTCTCAGTCACAAAAGAGAACATACCACAAGCTATACACATCAACTAAGCGGCCCAGAAATATTTCCATCTGATTACAGTAGTATTTATCCCTCTCTCTCACAATACGGGGAGGGAGGAGCCACAAGCAAAGGCAGCTTTCAGTGGAAGCACAGCCATTCCTCCCATCTCCTCCCAACCCACTACACCTAACCTCCACCCCTCTTTTGCCAAACCCAGCACAGTGCTGGGAGCCCGCTCGCTGGCACCCCCCAATAACAGCCCTTTGCCCGCAGAGACCCTGGTGTGAGGTTTAACACCAGCCCGCAAGCAAAACCCTTTTCTTGGCTCAACGTTACAGCTCTCTGCCAGGCCACTGCAAATCCTTATGCCTGGCTTTCCCTACTGAAAAAAACAACAATAAGTTTTTTCATAAAAAAGAATAAGATAAGAAGAGGAGACTTCTTGCATCTGTGGTCAATGCTAACTTGTGCTTGATGTTAAAGAAGAAAGCAGCGCGATGTGTTGTGCTCCGAGTGGATAAAGCAGACTGCCACAAGCACACTCTGCACAGAGCCAGCGAGCCTGCTGCCAATCTGCTCCAATGCACAGTATAGAGCACACAAGGCAGAAGTGCAGTTTGCCAACCAGAAATCAGCCAGACAGCGATCTATTCAAAACTAAGATGTTCATTTAAGCAAAATAATTTAATCAAAAGTGTCACAAGAGAGAGGGAAGCCCTCAGCATATCATCTTAAGCATCCCTCAAACCATGCCATTCCCTCAGACACAAACTACAATGATCTTAAGTGTTATAAAACAGCTTAGCATGAAAAAAAAAACGGATTAAAATTGAAGGGGTTGAAAAACTTTGGAAGCAAACAGGACAAAGAACGGCCAACCTAAACACTTGATGCTTCCCCCTGACTCCACGCAGCACCTCGGGCCACAGCCACCTCCTCTCATGCCCAGCAGCCCGCTGAGGAAAAGCATGTGGTCAAGTTCATGGAGGTCACATTTCATCTCTCCTCTCCCCAGTTCCACCGCCTTTCAACAGCATATTCAGTTTCACTTTCCTTTACTCAGATGTATTGGGGCTTTAGTCGTTTCTCACTACGGGTGCTGAGGAGGAGGGGAACACGGAGGGAAATGCAGAAGAGCACTGTGCCCTAAACTAGCTTTACTTCATTTTTACATACCAACTATGAGCTTGGCCGTTTAATTACAGCTCACAGCTGCAAATCCCCAAACAAGCTATCATTCAAAACACGAGAAGGAAACAAGAAGCCACCTGCCTTTTCACAATTATTTCCAGTCCCCATCGGCCTGGACTCGACTCCAGCCTGCTGAAAAGCTCTGGGCTCCTCCCAGACCCCAGCGCCGGGGGAAGGCCCGAACCGCCCCCCCCCGCCGCCGCACACCCGCTGCCTCTCGGACCGGCCCTACCCAGCCGCCAGCCCCGGCACATGCTGCGGGCTCGCAGGGCCGCGGGGAAACCCCTCTCCCCTCCCCGCCCGCCGGGGTCCAGCCCGCACCCCGCCCCGCCGCCTCCCTCCGCCCCGGCCTGGCGTAGAGCCGCGCCCGGCCGAGGCGCCTCCCCGCGCCGCCCGCTGACTACGCGAGGCCGCGGCTTCCGCGCGGCCTGGAGGAGTTCCGGCTCTTACCCTGCGGGCTGCGGCAGCGTGGCGGCAATCGAAGTAGGCCCGGCCCCCTCGCTCCGCGGCCCGGCCCCGCAGCCTCGCCCCGGCCGCTCCCCGCCGTCCTGCCCTCTGCTCAGCAGGCACCCCGCCCCCCCCGCCTTGCCATGAGAGCTTTTATTTCATTTTAATAACCACGAAGGGGTTTTTCAGCAGGGGAAGGCCCGGAGTGCCACTCATCACTGTCACTACTGAGAGAAGGCAAGGAGCAGCGATGCCCCACGTTGCCCAAGCAAAGGCTGCGCAGGCAGGGCAGGAGGCAGATTGCCCATTGGAGGCCATTTTGCTCACCAGAGCCAAAACGCAGGCTGCTTTTCTCCAGAAAACCCTGCTCATTTGGGCTGGCTGCAGGAGCAGGGGAGCCGCCTCCCAGCAGTACTGCAACCCCAAAGAAATAAGAAACATTAGAAGTTGTTCAACTAGCACTTACCACATGGTAATACTTACAGGTCGTCAAATAGGGGAGCTTTGTTGCTATCTGCTGGGGAACCATTGGAAAGGAAGAGCTGGGGCTCAGTGCCCTGCGTCTCTCCACACGCAGAGCTGGGATATCTGCCTGACGCTCCCCCAGACTTCACCTTGGCCTCTGTAACCCACAAGCAGACGCTTAGGAAGGCTCTTGCACCTGATAACCCACTTCATTGCCCTTTCTAAACCCCCCGAGAGACTTGTTCCCCCCAGCTTGGGTTCGCAGGGGGAAGACCTTAGGAACATTGACAGAGCAACAGCGAGCATCCACCTGCTGCAGCAATCCTGGAAACACGCGTACGCTTTCTAGACAGCAAAACAGCATCTCATCTGCAGGTGGAGGCAGGAAGATCAAAGCCGATTAATTACTAGGGCAGACAGAGGGGGCAAAAGTTGCTCCTGAGATTTTAAACACTGCAGGGATTTTCCTACACACAGGTTAGGGAATTAGATGCTTGCCAGCCCACCTGGGAACAGCCAACAACAGAGCACAAGTTAGCAGAAATCCTTTTACTTTAATGCCAGATTTGCTGCTCTTGACTTTTGCACTCTCATGTATTTCTCCTTGGTGAAGCAAAATCCAGCCCTAAGCCAGAATTAGTTTTAGCACAGAAATTCAGTGCTATGAGTACAAGAGATTCCAGAACTACTATAGCTAGGGAAAAGTTTGCTACAGGCTAGATAACTGGTAAGAAAACTTGGTGTGCCCATCTTAAAGATGCAATAACGATGCACAGGTACATTACCTTTTCTCCTGCTCCAGGTACATTAGATAACTTACATAAAGTTAGGACTAAAGATATGAAACTATAAACAAACAGCCTCCCCACCCCCCCTTAAGCTATTTAGGGTTTTTATAAGTTGAAGCAATATTACTACAAAATAGAAGGAATCTTGTATAGAGAAAACAGCATGCTGCCTCCAAACATGAATACAGCACTAAAGCTCCTTCTTTAAATCCCTTAAAAAAATAGCATGCATTTTAAAAGCTAAAACTATTATACTCATCTCTGATAAACAGCACAAAAAGTACTTACTACCTGCTTCCCCAGAAAGAACTGCTAGCTGATAAGAAAGAGCTTGAGGAGGGATGGAAGATTTATATGTGTGCCTGCAATGCCTCTTCACCCTGTGGTTGGCCTGTTTGAAAATGGCTTTCCAATCAATCACCATCTTTGGCTACATAAAGGTGGGGGGGGAAAGCTGGGGCTAGTTAATTAAAGTAGATGAGCAACAAGTGGGGTAGGTAGCTGAGGGTGTTGTGGGTTCTCCAGTGCTTGTTGTGGTCTCTCTCTGATTGTTTAGGGCATGCAGTAATTTTATTGCTAAAATCTTATCTCGTCTTTGACTTAAGAGAATTTGAAGTTAATGGGAACGTCAAAGGTATGTTTTAGTCTGAAACATTTTCTTTTTGTGTTCGTAGTGAGGAGCTGAATATAACTTTCCCGTAGTTTTGGCTTCCTCTCTGGTATTTCTAATAATGCTGCAATATTTTGATTGCCTTCCTTTTGTTACTCCTGCATGCTCACGCACCAGCCAAGAGACTTGCACTGAGTTCTGTGGACAATAGGTTATTTAAATTGAATGGGAGAGCTGACTCTTCCTAATCTTCTCTTAAATACTTAAGCCACCTTTTCATGGTCTCTTGGGTTCTTAAGTGTTTGGATAATATTAGCAAGAGGACAACTATGTGGGGGAAAGTGATAGGTAAGACTCTTACCTTTCCACTCATATCCTGCTAGGCTTTTACTATAGCTTGTAGCCTCTTGGTGTCACAATCTGCTGCACTACTGAAGATAAGGCTCTCCCAAAAGATGGGCGAGAACAATTTGTCACTGAGCATGCAATGCTACACAATGGCCAGCTAGGAGAAATACACATGAATAACATGCTTAAGAAAAATATTATACTTTTTCTGAAATTAAACTTTTAATTCAAGGTGTGAGCTTTGGTTTCCTCCTATGTTTTCCTAAATATTTTCTAGTTAAAGTAGGAATTCAACTAGATGCTTCTATCTTATGCTAAATAATTTTTTTTGCTGTTTGTGTGAGGACTGAAAATGAGAACACAGCCCTCTTTTCCTGGATTGGCCCTGCTTTTGTGGAACTAATCTTCTAATTGATAGCTGATCTTCTCCCCTGCTCCCTGTCAGCTCAAGATGTGTGCACAGCTGTGGCAGTGAAAGCCCTGAACTGAGGTGTCTGTCTGGAATGGAGCACTGTGCTTAAAGGTGGGAAGTTAGACATCTAACTAAGAACAAAGTAGTCTTGTTTATGCCTCTGATTTTTTCCACAGATAAAAACAACAAAACACATGTGTAGTAGAAACATGTGATGGAGTTGAGAGGTATTGCAGGAGGATTTGGGGGCTTTTTTGGTGAGATCAGGCACACAGGAAGGCACCTGGGGGGAATGTGCTGAGCCCTGGCAGAAACCTCATAGATCCTACAGGACACCCAGAACTTCTCACCCTGCTTATAAAGCCCAGCCCGCAGAATGTGTAGATTTGGGTCAAGACTCACCATGTTTTTAGCTCTCACTGTGCAGGATGTGAAGTGTTCCTAAGTTAGGGAGGTAGCATTGGTGTCTTAAAGATAGGCAAGTAACAGCCTTTTCTTCTTTTTTTTTTTTTTTTTTTTTGGTAATAGTGCAAAGCAAATAAAAAGGTGAAGGAAAGATATAGAGGGACCTTTCCAGCTCATAGTTTCCCCACAGGGCTTCGCAAAGGCCTGTCAGTTGCACAAATCCCACCTAGCTTCAGCCCTCTTGAGATCTCCAGAGGGTCTTGCTGCATGCCCACCTGTACGTCTGGCTGTGCCAGTGTGTTGTAGGCAGTTCTAGAGGAATGCTTTGGATTAAAATTGAAAGGCCACCTTAGGGCTTCTGAAGGGCTCAGCTGCAGCTTCTGTGCTGGGGTAATGTTATGACCTGGGTAACCTGAGTCCATACCAGGAGGTGGCAGCCATCCAAATGGGACTGTGAACTTAATGCTGCTGATTTGCCTAAATCTATAGCCACGCTGTGTCCTGCAGTGGAGAGGGGGACTGTTAGGAACCGTTGCTGTCTTGCACCTGTTGAGCTCTGTCGGAGGCTTTCTCATATTTTATATGTCTTGTGGCTCTCAGCTGTACTAAGAGGTGGGTGTTTGGTGTATGAGGCTGAAGAAGGTTGGTTGCACTTAGAACCATAGAGTGGGTTGGAAGGGACCTTATAGATCATCCAGTTCCCACCCCCCTGCCACGGGCAGGGACCCCTTCCACTAGACCAGGGTGCTCAAAGCCCCTGTCCAACCTGGCCCTGAACACTGCCAGGCAGGGGGCAGCCGCAGCTTCTCTGGGCAGCCTGTGCCAGGGTCTCACCACCCTCAGAGTGAAGAATTTCTTTTGTATATCTAATCTAAATCTACCATCTTTCAGTCTAAAGCAATTATCCCTTGTCCTATCACTCCATGCCCTTGTCAGAAGTCTCTCTCCAGCTCTCTTGCAGGCCCTCTTTAAGTACTGGCAGCTGCTCTAAGGTCTCCCCACAGCCTTCTCTTCTCCAGGCTGACCAGCCCCAGCTCTCCCAGCCTTTCCTCACAGCAGAGGAGTTCCAGCCCTCGCATCATTGTTGGGGCTTCCTCTGGACCCACTCCAACAGCTCCATGTCCTTCTTTTGCTGAGGGCTCCAGAGTCAGACGCAGGACTCCCAGGGAGGTCTGGGCAGAATCCCCTCCCTCGCCCTGTGCCCACACCGCTGGGGATGCAGCCCAGGATATGGTTGGCCTGGGCTGTGAGTGCACACTGCCAGGTCATGTTGAGCTTCTCATCAACCAGCACCCGCAAGTCCTTCTCGACAGGGCTGCCCTCAATCCGTTCTCCACCCAGCCTATAGATGTGCTTGGGATTGCCCCAGCCCACGTGCAGGACCTTGCACTTGGCCTTGTTGAACTTCATGAAGTTCGCATGGGGCCACCTCTGAAGCCTGTCCATGTCCCTCTGGACGGCATCCGTCTGTCCCTCCAGCATGTAAACCACACCTCTCAGCTTGGTGTCGCTGACCTTGCTGCAGTGGCTTGCCATGACCCTGGGGACTAGTCCGCAAAGGGCTCTTGTTTTGCTTCTGGCTTGCAGTCCAAAGTCAGGCAGGTTTGCCTTTCGCTTTCCGTGCTGGAGGAATTGCAGCTGCAGTCTGCTATAGTGAAAGTGAATTGTGAGAGTGCAGTAAACGATGTCTAATGTCGACAATTAGTAAAACAATCTACAGTTGTCTAACCTTAGCTTTTTTTTAAACACAAATCACTGAAATGGAGAGTAAAAAGGGAAAACCTATAGACTGTTCAATATTGTCATTATTGCACCACAAATAAGATCCTGAGGAAGCGTTGCTTCTGTTGGTACAGCATAAATGCATCTTGATGGACCATGGCTACAAGTGGTAGCATGTTCACCTACCGACCTCCAGAAACAAACCCCCTGTCCTGGGTTCGGCCAGGACAGGGTTAATTTTCACCGGACTCCAGGAAGGGGCACAGCTGGGGGGTGGGGGCTGACCCCACCTGGCCAAACAGAGCCCGGTATTCCATACCCTGTGATGTCACGCTGGGTTCCGGTGGGGGGGGGGCGGCGCGGCGGGAACTGTCTCGCGGCTTGGGAGCGTGCGGCGCCGGTGCGGTCCGAGAGAGCAGGTCTGTTTTTGTCGTGTTTTCTCCTTATCTGTATCGTTGTTACTGTTCCCTCTGTTTGCTGTTCTGTTAAACTGCCCTTATCCCGACACACCAGTTTTCTGCCTGTTTTCTTTCCATTCTCCTCCGCACCGCGGCGGGGGGAGGGGCGGCCGCGTGGCGCTTTTGTTGCTGGCGGCAGCCAAAACCAAAACATTTAATTTGGCGCCCAAGCGTGGGGCAGGGATAACGGCAGGGCTGAGCAGCGGGTGTTAAAACTGCTTTCTTAGATTTTGTTAAATTTGTTATACACATTTTTCTGTGTTAGTTAAATCGTCGCCGGTAAAAATGTTTCTGTCTGTGATCAGATGGCTGTGGTTTTTGAATCCGTACTTGCACTATGTTTTCCCTGTGGTGCTGTTCATTACCTCGGGGAAAAGGATCAGGGTGATGATTTTGCTATACTGTATGATGTCGACTTATGACATGATAACGTCAATGTGCATGAAATTAGGCTTGTATTTGCATGCGGCACTGCGGTCATTTCCGTACCTCGGATCCTATGTCTTAGGATTTGTGAATAATCAAACCCAATCTGTGGGGAAAAACAGAGGGGATACCTTCCCCCACTCTTTCGCCCCCCCCCCCCCTCCCCCCCCCTTCAGGCTAGTCCTAACGGCTTTTGAGAATTTCGAGTACCCGTGGGATGCTCAGGGCAGCACTCTCCTTTTGTTCTGCCTCCTGAATGGGTTTCAACTTTTGTTTAGGGTTAAACAACTCGTTAAGAACATCCTGCAGAGATCTGCCCCGGGGCCGGATAGCTGTGAGTGGCTGGGTGTGTGGGACAGCATGGGCAGGTGTCTAGAGCAGTGGGCACCTGCGGTGTGTTTTAAACTCACCGCTGAACAAATACAGAATCTGGACAATCTGGTAAAATATCTGAAAAAAGTGTGCTGCCACCCTGGGAACTCGAGAGAGACACAGATCACTGCAATGTGCTGGGGTCTGGCCCATGCCTACCGAGCCCTGTTCAACCTGATTCAGTGCCCTAAAGGGGAAAGGGGGGGAAACGAAGCGGCAGGCACTGTGGCTGGCGCTGCCCCCCCAGCCGGCCCTGCAGCCCCTCCAGCCCAGCAGGCAGTCACAGCCCCCCTGACTGGCACCACGGCTGCTGCAGCCACTGGCGTGGTCCCGACTCCCCCAGTGGGCACAGCAGCTGCTCCAGCTCCAGTTCCAGCCACAGGCACAGTGACTGAGCCCAATGACCCTCCTGTGCCAGTAGCAGTCGCCCCCGTAAAACTAAAGAAAGATGCAAAGAGAGCAGATCGCTCCGGGAGGGATGACGATGAGCCAGGGTCATCGCAGGAGACAGAGATCATCACCCGGTCCCTGTCCCTGGGCGAGCTGCGAGACATGCGGAAAGATTTCAGCCGCCACCCTGGCGAGCACATTGCTACCTGGCTGCTGCGGTGCTGGGATAACGGGGCCAGCAGCTTGGAGTTAGAGGGCAAGGAAGCCAAGCAGCTGGGATCCCTGGCCAGGGATGGGGGCATTGACAAGGCCATTGGGAAAAAGGAACAAGTCCTCAGCCTCTGGAGGAGACTTCTGTCAGGCGTGAGGGAGAGATACCCCTTCAGTGACGATTTTGTATGTTATCCTGGCAAGTGGACCAATATGGAAAGGGGTATTCAGTACTTGAGGGAATTAGCTGTGCAGGAGCTGGTTTACTGTGACACAGACGATGAGCAGGTACCCACAGACCCAGATGAACTCCAGTGCTCACAATCCATGTGGAGGAAGTTTGTGCGGAGCGCACCCTCCTCATATGTCAACTCACTGGCAGTAGTAGACTGGAAGGGTAAAGAGGCACCAACAGTGGATGAGGTGGCTGTCAGACTCCGCCAATATGAGGAAAGTCTCTCTTCCTCCCTTGTCTCAGCTGTGGAGAAACTGGTCAAGCGACTAGACAGGAATATGTCCTACTCCCCACCTGTGCGGGCCAGTGTCTCAGCTATTAGGGGCAAGCGTTTCTCTGCTCAGGAGAGGGAATACAGAGGCTATACACCCCGGGGCACCCTGTGGTTCTACCTGCGTGACCACGGAGAGGACATGAGGAAGTGGGATGGAAAACCTACCTCAAGTCTAGAGGCGTGAGTGCGTGAGTTGCAAGGTAAAACAATCACAAAAGGGGATTCTGTTAGGAAAAATGCCACTCCAGTTTCCAGCAGCCAGCTCTCCAGACCAGGTAGACAGTTTGATCTTGATTCCGATCCTCTGGAGGGGACCTCCAAGTCATTTTTACAGCAGGTGAGCAGCAGATTCTCTGACCAGGATTAGAGGGGCCCTGCCTCCAGCCAGGTGGAGGAAAGGGACAACCGTGTTTATTGGACGGTGTGGGTTCGGTGGCCTGGCACGTCAGATCCACAAGAGTATCAAGCTCTAGTGGACACTGGTGCACAGTGTACTTTAATGCCATCAGAGTTCAAAGGATCAGAGTCCATTTGCATTTCTGGAGTGACAGGGGGGTCCCAAGAGCTGAGTGTATTGGAGGCTGAAGTGAGCCTCACTGGGCAGGAGTGGCAGAAGCACCCCATTGTAACTGGCCCCGAGGCTCCGTGCATCCTTGGCATAGACTATCTTAGGAGAGGCTATTTCAAGGACCCAAAGGGGTATCGGTGGGCTTTTGGCATAGCTGCTTTGGAGACGGAAGAAATTAAACAGCTGTCCATTTTGCCTGGTCTCTCGGAGGATCCGTCCGTTGTGGGGTTGCTGAGGGTTGAAGAACAACAGGTGCCAATCGCGACCACAACGGTGCACCGGCGACAGTATCGTACCAACCGAGACTCCCTTCTCCCCATTCATCAGCTGATCCGTCAGCTGGAGAGTCAAGGAGTGATCAGCAAAACTCGCTCACCCTTTAATAGTCCCATATGGCCAGTGAGAAAATCTACTGGAGAGTGGAGACTGACAATAGACTACCGTGGCCTGAATGAAGTCACACCACCGCTGAGTGCTGCCGTGCCAGACATGCTAGAACTTCAATATCAGCTGGAGTCAAAGGCAGCCAAGTGGTACGCTACAATTGACATCGCTAATGCATTCTTCTCCATCCCTTTGGCAGCAGAGTGCAGGCCACAGTTTGCTTTCACCTGGAGGGGCATCCAGTACACCTGGAATCGACTGCCCCAGGGGTGGAAACACAGTCCCACCATTTGCCATAGACTAATCCAGACTGCACTGGAAAAGGGTGAAGCTCCAGAACATCTGCAGTACATCGATGACATCATTGTATGGGGTGACACAGCGGAGGAAGTTTTTGAGAAAGGGGAGAGAAAATAGTTCAGATCCTTCTGAAAGCTGGTTTCGCCATTAAGCGAAGTAAAGTCCAGGGACCTGCGCAAGAGATCCAGTTTCTAGGAATAAAATGGCAGGATGGGCGCCGTCAAATCCCAATGGATGTCATCAACAAAATAGCAGCTATGTCCCCACCAACCAGCAAAAAGAAAGCACAGGCCTTCCTGGGTGTTGTGGGTTTTTGGAGGATGCACATCCCAAATTACAGCCAGATTGTGAGTCCTCTGTACCACGTGACCCGGAAGAAGAATGATTTTGAATGGGGCCCTGAGCAACGACAGGCATTTGAACAAATTAAACAGGAGATAGTTCATGCCACAGCCCTTGGTCCAGTCCGGTCAGGGCAAGATGTTAAAAACGTGCTCTACACCGCAGCCGGGGAGAATGGCCCAACCTGGAGTCTCTGGCAGAAAGCACCAGGGGAGACTCGAGGTCGACCCCTGGGGTTCTGGAGCCAGGGATACAAAGGATCCGAGGCCCGCTATACTCCCACTGAAAACGAGATTCTGGCAGCATATGAAGGCGTTCAAGCTGCTTCAGAAGTGGTTGGCACTGAAGCACAGCTCCTCCTAGCTCCACGATTGCCGGTCCTGGGCTGGATGTTCAAAGAGAGGGTCCCCTCTACGCGTCATGCCACCGATGCTACGTGGAGTAAGTGGGTCGCTCTGATCACCCAGCGCGCCCAAATGGGAAACCCCAGTCGCCCAGGAATTCTGGAGGTAATCATGGACTGGCCAGAAGGCAAAGATTTTGGAGCATCGCCAGAGGAGGAGGTGACACGTGCTGAAGAGGCCCCACTGTATAACCAGCTGCCACAAGATGAGAAACAGTATGCCCTGTTCACGGATGGGTCCTGTCGCATTGTGGGGAAGCAGCGGAGGTGGAAGGCTGCTGTATGGAGCCCTACACGACAAGTCGCGGAAACTGCCGAGGGAGAAGGTGAGTCCAGCCAGTTTGCAGAGGTGAAAGCCATCCAGCTGGCTTTAGACATTGCCAGTCGAGAGAAGTGGCCAGTGCTCAATCTTTACACGGACTCTTGGATGGTGGCCAATGCCTTGTGGGGGTGGCTGCAGCAATGGAAGAAGAACACCTGGCAGCGCAGAGGCAAACCTATCTGGGCTGCCCCATTGTGGCAAGATATTGCTGCCCGGCTGGAGCAGTTGGCTGTAAAAGTCCGTCACGTGGACGCCCATGTCCCTAAGAGTCGGGCCACTGAACAACATCAGAACAACCACCAGGTAGATCAGGCTGCTAAGATTGAAGAGACTAAGGTGGATCTGGACTGGCAACATAAGGGTGAACTGTTTATAGCTCGGTGGGCCCCATGACACCTCGGGCCACCAACGAAGAGACGTGACATACCGATGGGCTCGTGACCGAGGGGTGGACTTGACCATGGACACTATTGCACAGGTTATCCATGAATGTGAGACATGCGCTGCAATCAAGCAAGCCAAGCGGGTAAAGCCTCAGTGGTATGGAGGACGATGGCTAAAATATAAATATGGGGAGGCTTGGCAGATTGACTACATCACACTGCCACAAACCCGCCAAGGCAAGCGCTATGTACTCACAATGGTGGAGGCCACCACCGGATGGCTGGAAACCTACCCTGTGCCCCATGCCACCGCCCGGAATACCATCCTGGGCCTGGAAAAACAAGTCCTGTGGCGACATGGCACTCCCGAAAGAATCGAGTCAGACAACAGGACTCACTTTCGCAACAGCCTCATAGACACCTGGGCCAAAGAACACGGTATCGAGTGGGTGTATCACATCCCCTACCATGCACCAGCCTCTGGAAAGATCGAACGTTACAATGGGCTGCTAAAAACCACTTTGAGGGCAATGGGGGGTGGGACTTTCAAAAACTGGGATACCCATTTAGCAAAGGCCACCTGGTTGGTTAACACCAGAGGGTCCACCAACCGGGCTGGTCCTGCCCAGTCAAAACCTCAGCGCCCCGTGGAAGGAGATAAAGTCCCTGTAGTGCACATGCGGAACATGTTAGGGAAGACAGTTTGGGTTAGTCCTGCCTTGGGCAAAGGCAAGCCCGTCCGCAGGATTGCCTTTGCTCAAGGACCTGGGTGTACCTGGTGGGTAATGCGGAAGGATGGGGAAGTCCGATGTGTACCTCATGGGGATTTGATTTTAGGGGAGAATAGTCCATAAATAAATTGTATAAAGTTAATTGTTAAATAACCCTGTCACTGTCTGTTATCACTGTTACAATTGTTATATTTAGTACCAGTAGTAGCATAGTAACAATCATCCAGATTAAAGAAGGATGGACTTTTTTGGTGAACCCTAGCAGAGCACAGCGATGATGGAACTGGACCTGGTTTTCAACAACTGGCATCCAGCAACTTCATCAGGATCAACATCTCCTGCAGACTGTGGGCACGGGCCGCACCAGATACATCAGCCGTGAGCTCCGGATGCAGCAAGTGACCGTCCATCACCACACATCACCTCTCTTGCCACAGAAGACCATAACGACAGATGGAGCCTGGAGTCATGGATTAAATGAACTCAATGGACACTTTAGAGTGACAATCCATAGACTAAGGGAATGATATCTGGAGACAGGAGAAGTGGTGGTGATCAACTGGACAATGGGGGGACCTGGGCATGACGTAGATGGTATGGAATAAGGGGTGGATAATGTCCGGGGTTCGGCCAGGACAGGGTTAATTTTCACCGGACTCCAGGAAGGGGCACAGCCCGGGGGTGGGGGCTGACCCCACCTGGCCAAACAGAGCCCGGTATTCCATACCCTGTGACATCACACTGGGTTCCGGTGGGGGGGGGGGGGGGGGGGGGGCGGTGCGGCGGGAACTCTCTCGCGGCTTGGGAGCGTGCGGCGCCGGTGCGGTCCGAGAGAGCGGGTCTGTTCTGCGGTCTGTTTTTGTCGTGTTTTCTCCTTATCTGTATCGTTGTTACTGTTCCCTCTGTTTGCTGTTTTGTTAAACTGCCTTTATCCCGACCCACCAGTTTTCTGCCTGTTTTCTTTCCATTCTCCTCCGCACCACAGCAGGGGGAGGGGCGGCCGCGTGGTGCTTTTGTTGCCGGCGGCAGCCGAAACCAAAACACCCCCAAAGAGGGGTTTTGGGGAAACAGGAACGTGGTCCTGGAGACCGGTGAAAAGTACAGAGAAGCATCCACAGAGCTCCAGGCCAGCGGCTGTCTGTGATGCCAGGGTAAGAACTGCATTTACCTGTGTTGAATAAGGGAATATATATCTTTCCAAGAATCTTGAGTGATACCTGTAGCTGTGTAGTACCATTTAACTATTGGAGAATTGTTTTTTTTCTGCGGCAGACTTGAAAGCATTTCTTCCTTCTTCCTTATAATTTTTTTCCAAGTTCTTTGTATTTATTGTCAGCCAGAGGGGCCTATCTGGCCTTTTGTAGTCTTGAGTCCACCAGAAACCGTAGTTTCTTTTCCACTTAATCCTCACTAAAGCGTTGTTGCAAACCTCCACTACGCTTCCCCCTGAGCTCTCTGATGTTTCTGCCTGCCTCAGAGCACTTTCACAGCCCACAGCCCATCCATCCACCCAGCCGGACGCACCCCTCATCCCTGGCTGTGCTGTTCCTATTCCTTCAGAAAGTACAGCTCCCTCCCCGCAAATCCCCGAATGATGCTTTTCTGTATACCCTGTCTCTACTGAGTTCCTTGACACAAGCCCTTTCATTTCTACAAACGCCAGCCTGTCCTAGAGCTGGGAGATGGAGATGTTGGCTGGTCTTAAGACATCTCTACTCTTTTCCTAATTTCTGTGGTATCGTTTGTTCACGGATTTGATCAAGTCGCTTTCTCTGTCCGAGTCTTATAAAGGTCATGAGCTTTTACAGAGCTGGCATACAGTTTCTGAGCGCTGTGTCTGCTGCCCTGCCAGTGACAGTCATACAATGCTTTACGTGAACTGATCTCCATCCTAAAAGCCTAATTTCCCACTGCTCTTGCTAGAGGGCTGTGCATTTTGGGTAGCTAGAACATTTTTTCTGATGTCTAGCCTAACCGAATATGCATCTCCCCAGCTCCCTGGTGCCTGTCTTAAGTTTCTGTATCTCTCCTGCCTCCATGGCAACATTTGCAGGCTGTCGTGGGAGCATTGCTTCGTTTTCATTTTGCTCAGCTAACCACGACGAGCTGTTTGAGCATCTGGTTTGCTGTTCCCCTGGTCATCCCTTTTCCACGTTCGCTATGGTCGGAGGTCTCTTTCCTGGAGATGTACAACAAGCAGCGCATGGATCGCTTCAGGCAGATCTTCCTAGAGATTTCTATTAAAATTATCTGTAGGGGAATAACCTCCCTGGTATATGATTTGATTTTATTTACTTCGCTGCTAACACTTCTGTGGCTGTCTAGGATAGCCAGCGTACAAACAAATGGCCCAGACAATGAGTTTCCAAATTACTACAAAAATTCTGATTAGTTCTTAAGATATGTTTAGTAATTTTTGAATCAAACTTGGAACCTGCAATTTAGAGAAGCAGCAGCAAAGCAAAATCTTTCTATGGTTCATCCGTTTCACCTTCCTCCAAAACAGTGAGGCAGAATCGTGTTTTTTCTAAGTACAAGAGAAATGGGGGAAGACGTGCCTGGCAGGCAGAGATGAAGGTGAGCACCGTGCCCATGAGGGCATGGCGATGCCTGTAGGCCTTTGCTGGGGGATGCTTTCTCCTGGGCAAGGCTGACTTGAGTTGTCTCTGCTGTGTAGACGCCCTCTGAATCCTTCTGCAGCTCAGTCCCCTTCCCCAAAAGGGTGATGTACACATGAGAAGACTACAAGATAATTTGATGCTGTGATAATGTGAGCACACAGGGGGGTGGGAGACTTAGCCTAAAGCATTGATTAAGTGTTTTGACGAAATGCTTGCAAAATACTTCACAACACTTCTTTAGATAGAAATTGCTGTAGGAATGTAAAGCGCTGTTATAAAATTATTTCAGGTGATTGTGTCTGCATCCTGTGGTGCCTGAAGTTCTAGCTGCAGAAACATGACTTGAATGACACCCAAGTCAGTAAGATCAGGATTATAGATACAATCTGCTTCAGGCACATAGGTACAGAAGGAGTGAGAGATGACCGAGATCCTTTCAGGACAGAAGACTGTCAATACTCTTTCTTAAGGATTCCGCAGTCTATTCAGTAACTTATTTTTTCAGATAGATCTGCTTTGGAGTACTTGTACAGGAGCTGAAGCTTAATTAGTTTTTTCTATTCCTCTTTGCGGTGTTGTTGGCATGAATGCACTCAATGCTCAAATTAATTTTTTCTGGACACAGGGTTTGATGCAATTGAATCTACCTAAAACCAGCGCTGATGTCAGCCTGCTGTGCTTTGTACAGGAAACCGAAGCTGAGGAAAAAGAGGAGACTATGCACAGAACAGGCAGAGACAGAGAGAGATGACTGAGGTTCGGAAAGACAAGAATGAGAGAGAGTGGTAAAAAGGGGGTATATCTGAAAAAGGAGGGGCAACATGATGAAAACAGAATGAGAAAGAGGGAATAGAAGGGAAAATGATTGATAGAGCAATATTAGACCCTTAATGTTGAATTTCCACTGCCCCCAGTGAAGGGCAAGCAAGATGTGCCACGCCAGCACAGCGATGGGTGGCACTCCGACCTGCTGATCTTTGTAGTAGAGGCTTGTTAACTTTTCTAAGCGAAAGTAAATAACCGGGAGTCGGAACACAAGGAAGAGAGGGAGAAGGTCAAGAACACGAGGGGAAAGGGCACTTATGGTTTCTGTTCAGATCCATTTTCTGTTTCTTCAGTGCCAGTTGTATCTTTCAGCAAATACCTGTTGCCAACAGAATTTGATGTTTTAGATCCTGCTGGTTATTGTGGACGCCCAGCCTGTGCTGGCATTGAGGGGGACACTGTGGGTTTCTGTTTTCCAACACAAAGTATATTTCTCTCTAAAAATGCCCAGGCTTTTCTTGCTGCATTTATTACCTTGTTTGACTTTGACATTGTCTGAGAGAGTTTTCTGGGGATGTTTGATGTGAGGTCTTTAAGACCAGCAAGCAAACGTGAACAGAAGCAATATCATGAGATGTGAAACTGGTGCCACCCAATTTTCTAATTTTTTTTTAATCTCTGGCTGATTGCCTAGGAATTGACAAGTTCTAACTGAAGCTTTCTCCCTGCTTGGTATATTTATGAATTCTAATGCCGTGTGTCCCTTCTGGATCTAGTAAGCTGTGAATGCGTATTGTAGCTGTAGCCTTTTACCTGGGGTGTGTAAGGTCTCTGCTCTACTCAGCACTGATTTTCTTCAAATTTTTTTGGCACTTGATTGTCTTGGAAACTTCTATGGCTCTGTAAAACGTGGCTCACATCAGTTGTTGGAATCAGATGCTGTTGCACAGACACGCATATGACAAGGTTGGTTTAAGCTTTGTTTCGATAGAGAACAAAGCTAAAATTACAGGGGCAGACAGTCGCGCCCCTGATTTTTTTTTTTTCCTGTGTCTTCCATAACGTAATCAGCTGAACAGAAGTTTAGCATATCCAAGGACAGGATTTCCTATTGAGCTGAGTGAGGTAATTAAATGTGAACAAAAACCTGGGGGGAGCTCATGGGATGCTGCCTCTGGTTGCCATGAAAGAACAGGAAGAGAACGATGTGAGAGATGGAAAAGTCTGGTTGCTTATTGCAGCAGTAGGTCGTGCGGGTCATGTTGCAGAGGCTGCACACACCCGGTGAGCTCACGCCATGCTCCCAGGGGTATGAATTGCAAAGGAGCAGGTGACTCCAGCTGCTAGCTGGTTCCCAGTTGATGCAAGAGTGTGCAAATTGATGCAAATCCATTGTCGGCCGCTCCTTTCTGGGCGGCTGCTGAAAAGCGGTGTTGCGCGCATGTGAACTTTCTGGGCTTTATCTGCATTAGAACGTGTGCGTGCGTGTAAGCTTTCTGCAGAGCTCTAGAGCATGTGTGTCATGGGGGTGAGACCGGGAAAGCAGATGTCCTGAACATGCCCCTCCTACCCGGGGATTAGAGATGCTCAGGGGAAAGCAGGGAGAAGCTGGGACACACCTCCCTGACTCACCGCCAGAGACGGGAGCAGCTTCGGCAGGTTCAGTGGGCCTCTGCTCTTTGGTCAAATAAAACCCTTCTTTTGATTAAGCCGAGAGGGGGAGGATGGCCTATGCTGAGGAAGACAGGTAAGGTGCTGTGAAATAGGGGATGCGCAAACATCCAAGGTGGAAGGGGCTGGTGAAATTGTATCGCTTTGCCTTGCCTTGTTTTCTTCTTCTGCCTTCTGGCTACTCAAATGTCAGGCAGGTGCCGCTCGGAAGTAAACGTATTATTGAAGAGGAATCTGGCCATATGCCTGTGTCAGATGCTGGTATTACGAAATATGGCAACGAGCGGGTGACCTTGGGAGAGGTTATGGGCCAGAAGAGGCAAATAGCATGGTGTGGAGAGGCGTAGACTGCGAATACATGTGGCGGTGTGCCCCTCTCTGAAATGTAGCGCTTTATCTGTTTATTGGAATATGTCTGCTTCTTACATGGGATTACTTTCAACCAACTTAGACACATAGTGAGGGTGGGGGTTTTTTCCTGCCATAAAAGATCCGTCATTGATGACAGTCCCGTGTTTTGCAACAGACGCATTTCTCCCCTGGATGACAGCAATCACAATGAAAGGGGATTGTGTTTTCAGCTGATCCTGTGATTTAATCCAAAGCAATGCTTCTGAGCACTGTTATTAGGTGTGCATTGTTGGAGATGGAGGAGCTATAGAGGGCTTTGTGCTACGTGTATTAATTCAGGCTGTCAAAAATCTTGCACAGACCTTGGGCTCATGCGCTTCCAGGCTAAATGGTGCATCTGGTGACCCGTAGGTCAAACACCCACTCCGCCCCCGCTGAGCAGGTATCTCCTTTGTATTTGGAAATGATCGCTGCCTGCTGGTCCCCTTTGATGCTATGCATCCAGAAGACTTCTGAAAACTAAATACTGCAAGCAGGGCACCGCAAATTATTTTTGCCATTGCTGTGCTATCGGCACTAGGGACAGGTCTGGTGTGTCCAAAGCCTTTGGGATGGAGAGGGCTCTGCAAGGCCCCTGTGAGCCCTCTGAAGCTTCTTTTGGAAAAGGAGAGTTACACAGCAGTGGAGTTTTACTGCTTTGAATAAGAAATATTTTAACGTCTTCTGTTTAGAAGGAAAAAAATTCCCTCAGACTCAGCACAGCTCAGTCAATCCCTATATCTTCAGCAGACATGGAATCAGATTCATTCCATGCTCCTAAATTTTCTGGGAATATAGGAATAATATCCATTTCTTAATCTGTTTTTCAAGGGTGTATGCACCTTTCTTAAAAAATACCCAAAAAAGGGGGATTAGTGGTTAAGTGGAAGAGCAGATCCTGGTGACCTCGATCTTTTCTCATGCCTGCCGCAGATATGTCAAAAGCTCGGGTATTACATTTAAATTCTCCTGATTCCCTCTAATTTCTAAACAAGGATTACAGTTATTCAACAGAGAAATTGGGGGGGAAACATTCACTGAGATATGCAAAGCACTTTTAAAGCTTTCTCTGGGAGCAGGGGATAATATAGTCAGTCAGGTGTGGGCTTCATTGATGTCACTACCATAGCTTTTGCTTATTTCAGGAGCTCAGGGTACACTTTTTGATGTCATAGTTTGTATCTAGGAACATAAGTTTGATGTATCAGACAGGACTTAAGCAAGAGCTGGACAGCTGGGAGATGAAAGAGCTCACAGAAGATCCCTGTGCAATAACTACCTACCTTGTCAGTATAAAGCAAGAAGAAACAGAGCTGAGATCCTGTATTTGGATAATTGATACTCCAGTTAGAGGAACCAGTTGCACACTGACAGTCAAATGCTCTTCATCCATGGTCTGAGGTCTCCTGGAGTGCAGAGCACCGCTTTGAAAGCTTTTCTGTGTGTCCTCTAAGGCTGCAGGGAGCAGAATCACAACATGGCTAAGGTTTGCTGTTCTGGAAACAAAAGACTTGATTAAAAAAAAAATCCTGAAGCAGTGTGACTGCTTATCAGCATCTCCAGTCAGTTTTACATCACCTTCAACCTCACAGTATCCGAGACTCACCCCATAGTAAGCAGATCAAGTTTTCATACAGAGAACCTGCTGCCACTACCTGTGTTGGTTCACTGTGCGACCCAGTCTTCTACCATACAGTCATTAATTCTACTCATCGATAGTAACGCTTGAGTTGCCACCAAGAAATGCTATCAGTACCCTTGCTGTTGAAGAGAGATTCCAATCAACCTTGATATTGACTTTCAGAAGATATCTGCATTGTCCTTTTGGAAACAGGATTATGGGATTATTCTGCTATTGATTGTGTTTCAAAACTGTGATTAATGCATATGATGAATACTGGACTGACAGGCCTAAAAAAATGAAGTTCCCTCTCTTCTCACGAGACAGATACGCAATAGGCAATATAATGCCAACTTCTATCCCACCTTCTAGCAGTGTGCCTCAGCGCTGGAGAAGATGTGTTTTTTGCCAAGCTGTCTGAGCAGCTCTTCTCTTGAATCAGACAGCAGAAGCCCAGGAGCCCAAATTCCTGGCTTTAATTTTCGATGTAGACTGATGTCCATGGGCCTCTTGCCTAGGACTAGACTGCAGGTGGGGAGAGGAGAGGATGGACAAAATCTCCGTTTAGCCTTCTGTACTGAAACCGTAAGGTGTTGAGAATAAAATCTCCATGGTTAGCCTTCTGTACTGAAGCCTTGAGGTATCGAGAAGGTGGATGCTGGAGATGTGTTACTGGCCTCAGGAGGAAGCACTGGGAGCAGATGGCACTCCACATTTCTGAAGACTGGGTTCTCCATCTCTGTAGATGACGCTTGCCCCGTGTCCCAGTAGTTTGCCTGTTGCAGAGGATAGTGTCTACTCCTTCGTCAGCACAACTGATGTGCTGTACAGGAGCCCTTGGACTTCTGTCATCTTGTATTTCCCCATCACAGGTTGGACCTCCCCACGCGCACACAGAGAAGTTGCGATTTCTCAGTCTAACTGTACTTTTGCATGCCTGCGGTAACTCGGGGGAGACCAGAGCCCATCAGATGCAGGAGTGGTTATGCCTTTTGATGCTTCTGTGGTCTAGGCGTCATTAGCCATTCTTCCACTATCGAATGAAACCGGCAGAGAGGATTCAAATGATATACCTCTGGCCAGGGGTAAAAATACAGGAGGTTAGAAGTGAAACTTCTTCAACAGTAACAGTGAAGCTACTATTACTTTAGTTTTAATGAAGTTTATTCTTCTGTG
This sequence comes from Opisthocomus hoazin, assembly GCF_030867145.1. Classification (NCBI taxonomy): domain Eukaryota; kingdom Metazoa; phylum Chordata; class Aves; order Opisthocomiformes; family Opisthocomidae; genus Opisthocomus; species Opisthocomus hoazin. The sequence continues at coordinate 15,341,782 of NC_134425.1, forward strand.
CTCGTTTTCAGGACTTTTATCCTGTGAAGTTTGTTCTTTGAATGGGTTGATAGCCTTGCTGACCTCTTCTCCTTTTGCAGAAATAGTTACGAGGTGTATCAGGAAACAGCAGACTGGTTACGTGCCCGTACCGTCCAGCGCCCAAAGACTGCCATCATCTGCGGAACTGGACTGGGAGGTCTGGCCGATCTGTTGGATAACAAGATAGTCTTTCCGTATGAGGACATCCCTCACTTCCCACGGAGCACAGGTTAGCACAACCCGGGGCATCGGCCACCCATCCGTCAGCAGCCTGCAACAGCCTGACAGTGAGATAGAATCATAGAATGGTTTGGGTTGGAAGGGACCTCAAAGATCATCTGGTTCCAACACCCCTGCCATGAGCAGGGACATCTTCCACCAGACCAGGTTGCTCAGAGCTCCATCCAACCTGGCCTTGAACACTTCAAGTCAACATGCACCACTGGGCACTGGTCTGCAAACCAGTCCCTTGGTGGTGAAATATGTGTTCACAGTGAAAATAACCTACGTATTTCTGCGCTGTGGTATTTATTTAACTTTGAGCTCCCGGTTTCACAACGCTCAGCCCTGTTGTAATGAAAAATAGTCAGCTCACTAATCCCTCAAGTCAAAGACCTCGAGACCTGCGACTGAAGTGACACCGTATTAATTTCCAGTTGTAGGGCATGCTGGCAGGCTGGTGTTTGGAGACCTGAATGGCCAGCCCTGTGTCTGTATGCAGGGACGCTTCCACTATTACGAGGGACACTCTGTCAGCACGGTGAGTTCTCCTGAAGAAAATCATTCACATGGGGGGAGCCGTGTTGTAAAAGATGCAAAAGGGACTGCTTGCTTTGATATCTAGCTACAGGAGGTCAGCTCTTGCGATGGACTTAATGTGCCCTTGCGATGGACTTAATGTGCCCTTGCGATGAAGCTTGCTTAGATTTTAGATTTCTCCCCAAAAAATAAAACTAGGAGTTCAAACCGAGAGGTGGTCGGCTTCTGCTAGGTGAAGCTGCACAGAGTGGCAAGCCACGCTATACTTGCAGGGCAAAATAGTAAATTGTACAAGGCAGATGAATTTACACAGTTTAACTCGGTGATTTTCATCATGATTTAAATCAGTAACCAAAAACTTTGTGTGGTGAGAATAATCTATTTTTATCTTCTTTTGCATTTTTATAGTTTATAGGTTTTTTTTTTTTCCCTAGAAAAAACTCTCTGGCTAGCGTAACTTCAAATACTCTCTCAGTTCACATACAAAAGTATGTGAATATGTAATTGTTAGTATCACCCAACATGCACGTGTGTACATTTCTGTTAGAAAACACCAGTAATGTTTATTTACTGGCTGATAGTTTCGTGTGTGCTTTTTTATTTGGATAGCTTTAATATTATACTGGTAGCTGAGGTCAGTTTGCTTTTGGATGGAAGCTGCAATACTTGGCACCCTCAACTTTTTATAGAACAACACTATTTTAAATGCACTTGATGCAAAACTAGGTCTATCGTAATATGTCGGTCCATGAAAATTAACTCATTTCTTAAAGATGTGATGTCCATAGCTAGGAAATTATTTCTGCTCACAGCTTCTTTAGCATTTTAGAGGTGTCAGATATCATCCCAATTCCTTCCTGATAGCTCAAAATTCTTTTTTTTTAACTTTTTTTTTGCAGTTCTCAGTTGTTGCTTAACTTTGGACAAGCAGGTCACAAATTGAACTAATGTGAATAAAATTAAATTAATAAAATAATCTCTATGCTTCTGTAAAATTAATCATTGCTGTAAAAAGCTGGTTTATCAATTACCCTCCAAGTCCGTGTGTCTAAGTAGTTACTTCGGTCAGGACAGTGGTTTGATCTCTGCAAGACCCTGGCAGCAAGGAAAAATTATCTGCAGATTCTTTGTACCACGTTTCTTTGACCTTGGTGCAGCTGTAGGACATGCGGGCTTGAATTTTAATGGTCTTCATTTCAAGATTAGTTTCTAAGGGGTTTAAAAATCTTTAGAATTCTATTTAAATTGGAGGAAGACTTAAAATTGGAGAAAAACTTGTTTTGTCTCGCTGTAGCCTCATATAGACCCTTCTCTGCATCGTGTCAGCTGTCCAGAAATTGCAGTAGTAGTAGTAGATAGTCTACTAGTTGCAACACTCATTGCACATCTGCCTTTGGTTCTTGCAGGTCACCTTTCCCATCAGAGTCTTCTTCATTCTGGGTGTAGAGATCTTGATTGTCACAAATGCTGCTGGGGGACTGAACCCCCACTTCCAAGTGGGGGACATCATGCTCATAAGAGATCACATCAGCACGTTTGGCTTGGGAGGGCAGAATCCACTGCGAGGACCAAACGATGAGAGGTAAGCAGGCATCCCCCCTCCCAGAACTGGGCACCATAAGCGTGCAAGAGCAGAACAGCGTTTCTGATGGTTTAATGAAGGATTAGCGTTGCTGCCTTAAAGCAGCTGCATGGCAGGTTGTTTGGTCTTCCGGTACAGGTCTGTTACTGGCCTTTGCTCCTGTCCTGACTTTCTGCTATCCCGCACTGGAGTTCAAGTGGTGCTATAGCTAAATACATCTTTCCTGGTCCCTGGCTGGCCCCTCACCCCTTGTGTTACCAATTAATCCTTTCCTCCTCTGGCCGTAGGCAGGACTGCCAGTTGCCCCTGCTGGTATATATTTACGGAGAGGCAGAGTTTGACTCCAGATACCCACGAGGGAGAAGTTAAAGCAGTAGCTGTGTGTGCTGTACCACCGGCCCTGCCTTCCCCAAGCACCCTTCCTTGGCTGTTGCTTACTCTTACAAGCCTATAAGGAGTTTATACACAAACCTCCAGAAGGTTTTGTTTTTTAAAAGTAGGCTTCTGATCCTTCTCCTGACATGGCTAGCTGTATCATCTGCTAAAGAGACCCACTGCTAGTTCCTCTTAACTGAGTGATCTGGTGAACTGCAGTGTCTCCAGCCTGTGTTTATCAACAGCCACTTCTGGTGTGATGGAACTGATACAACAGAGGCCAGGCAGTAGGTTGATAGCAGGGCAGACATAAAACATCGAAATCTCCTGATAACCACCCTTGTATCCAGGTCCTTAAGCTGGGGTGTCTTTGTTAACATCATGTATTCACTGAAGGCAGCAGTCCGTTGAGCGACGATTGTCTTGGCAGCCTCTTGGGAGAACTCTAGATCTACAAGAGTAACCTGCTGCTGGTTGAGCTGGGAAATCAGGTTTCCTGTCCTACCTGTGTAGCAGGATTTTTGCCCTATGGATGGTGCTCAGAGGAGCTTGTAACACATCTGCATGCCAGGACTGCAGTTCCCACCAGACATAGAGTTGCTTTGAGCAGGAGGATGGACTAGATGACTCTGGAGGTCCCTTCCAACCCAGATTAATCTATGATCCTAAAACACTTCCAAGGCACTGTCAGACTGGTAGGGGGGAAGGCAACCAGCACCAGCAAGGTCATAGCACTGAGAGGGGACATGCTAGATGGGCCCGTGTTTACTAAAAGAAGCCCCTTGGCTCTCCAACGGGGCCAAAAAGAGCGTGAAGATACATCCACTGGGCATTCAGGCTGAGCAAAGGAGAGCACATCAGGTGTCAGGAAAGTCAACATGGAAGCAGTCAAGATCCAGGGCTGCCAGAGCCTCGTGGTGGGAAGGAAAGGGTGGACTGTGATAAGGAGATAACGGCAGCAATAATTATTTCCGAACCAAGCTGGCAAGAGAGAATCCTGATGAAAGCCAGGTGTGTGAAGCCAGAGGACAGGCAATGGAGGTGGTACAGGAGCTGGTAGTTTATGAGCAAAGAGTGTGAGTTTAGATAACAAGATGGTTGAATTCTTTGTTGGGTTGGTACCTTCGTCTTGAAAAAAGGACATGTTTGCAGGGCAGGCACCTGGACTGTCCTGGGATCTTTCCAGACAGAAAGTTCTGGCTGAGAATAAGGTGGTCTGCCTGGCTTCCAGTTAAAGTGATTTCCTTCCTAATGTTACATCAGACCTGACTTTTGCTTCTGAAGAAATCTGAAAGGTGCTAGCAACTACCTCAGGAGAAATAAACACCGTGTTGTGATTCTAATGGCAAGCGGAACATCTTTACACCTTCATAGGTATTTGTGTGGGTTGGAGGAAAGAGTGATCAAAAGCACAGAAGCCACGTGGAGAGGTGTTTAAAGCTCTCTGGACTTGCATAATCGCTCAGGAACAGGCGGAGAAACACCAACCGAACAAGAACTGCATCTGGACAACATTCAAAGGCCGCATAGCTGCCTCGTAGCCTCCAGAGAGCAGCTTCCCGGTGAAGACTGCAGTGCTCTGGGATGTGACTTTTGTACTGCTGACTAAGGCATCAAAACGGGCAAAAGGTCTTTGCGAATCAGCTTTCAAAGCTTTGCGGAGCTTTAGCTGAGCAAACCCCTCCTAAAGTCCAGTCCAGCTCAGCAGCAGGAAGGATTTATCTAAGCACAGCAGAGTAAAACTAGAGGCAATGAAGTTGTGTGGAAAGGGCATGTACTGCAAGAGTCTGAGGGCTGAACTGACTAAGTTAGAGATTGGCTTCCACGTTGCTGGCCATCCTTCAGGAAAGAGAAGCAGTTTTCATGGGGATGAATACTTTTTACCTTAGACCAGATGGAAAAGTTTGGGGTCTATTTGTATAACGTTTTAGTGCTTATAAATGTAAAATAAGGCACCTACTGCCCTAAGAATTCATCTGGAAGAACATGAAAATGAGCAGGAGCTTTAATAGCCTGGGTGAGGGACCTGGTCCACTTCTACTGAACTGAGTTGGTAAACATGGCTGGGAGCTTATTTTCAAGATTTCCTCAGCAGCAGCACATTGCTCTTGGCCATCTGCTCCTGCTCACCTTGAGTCAATAGCAGGGTCTGCTCAGTGAGGAACAGGACTGAGCTGTCGTCTTGAGATCCAAAGCAAGCGAAAAACCCAGCCTTGAAGCACAGAATGAAGGCTACCTAAAATATGGCCCTGGAGCTCCTACATGTGCTACTCTTCCCATTTCCCTGCGAAGGAGGACACCTAGGATGGGATGCCCTTGCCTAATGGCATCTGACACTCTGCTGAGTATCCAGTGCCCATTCTCTGGGTCTAGCGGGTGCGATGGAAGACCTACGAGGATCCCTGCATGCTGTGGAGAGGCAGCTGAGGGACAGGCAGAACTTACTGCGGCATCTCAAATGGGCGTTTGGATTGCACTTCTGTCCCAGAAGAGTCTCCAAGCTTGTGCTGTGCCAGGAACCAAATGCGGAACTGGATGCTCCTTCCTGGGATGTGCCTTCTGATCAGCAAGCTTTGTGCATCTGCCTTCCCAGGAAAGTCATTCCTTAGGCCCTTCAGACCGGTCTGATGTAGACAGTTATGGGGAAAGACTCGAATCTCTTGTGATCTGTCTGCTGCATCCAGCTCTGTGTTTGTTTCGAGCATGTGGGTGTCAACGCGGGGATCGAACAGCCCTCGCTGTTGTAGCGCAGGGCATCCCTGGTCATGAGGCTGATTTAGTAGCTGCCCGATTCTTAAGCGTAGCAACCGATGGTCCATCAGGCCCTGCTCAAACCCCCTCAGTGGAGACAGCCTGTGGGACTTGGTGCCCCGGGGAGCCTGTCTACAAGCTGTTGTGCAGGAGAAGTAAAGGGCAGCAGCTGTCTGGTGGACAATGTTTAACTGCCCATGGTGACATTTAATGGGGCAAGAAAACTGGCTGTCGGTGCTCCCTGGAGACAGGAGGCCCTGGGAAGACCATTCCAGAAGGGTTTGTGTGGTAGGAACACAGCTCCTGACCTTCCAACAGCTGTGACCTCTGCTTGCTGAGGGCCTTGGGTGAGCAGATCGAGCAGGAATGCCATGATGTCAGAAGCATCTGATGATAAGGCCAGGATGAGAGAGATTACATCGGTGGCAGGTCTGCCCTTAATGTTTCCCTTTTCTCCAAAGGCTGAGCATCACTCAGCTGGTGGGGGAAGGTAGCGGTAGCAGCATCAGCGTGGCTCTGCCCTTTCCTGTCTTGCAGGTTTGGAGTGAGGTTTCCCTCCATGTCAGACGCTTACGAACAAGACCTACTCGGCCTGGCAATGGAGAGTGCCCAGGAGCTGGGCTTTCTGAACTTCATCCGAGAAGGAGTGTACTGTCTGGTGGCCGGTCCCTGCTACGAAACCATTGCTGAGAGCCGCATGCTGCAGGCGCTGGGAGCGGATGCTGTAGGTAAGCTGCCTGGGCTGCTGGGGTTGGCTGAGCGCAGGGATTAAACAGTGAATTCTGCTCAAGGCTGACTTCCTGCAGTCTTTGACTCTCAGTCTCCTGGGCCTGGAGAAATGAGCCCTGTGTATTTCTGCTCAGTTCTGCGGTGGCTTAGTGAGGCTCCGAGGACAGATCTGCAGAAAGTCTCTGTGCTTATGGCTGCCCAGGACAGGGATCCCAGCGCAATGCTGTGTTTGTTTTCCAAACACACATCTCCCACGCTCAGACGGCTCGGCTTCAGTAGGACAGAGTGAGGCCCAATCAGAAATAAAGTCCTTTTCTATTATTTTTTAAACTCTGACACTGTAAGGATTTTCACTGTGCCTCTTCAGTACAAAGCAGCCCTCTGTAAGCATCCTGGTTGTTCAGGGGCAGGAATTATGGATACCTTCCCAACTGCATACAAGGAGAGCAAGTGCCACAATCTGTGTGATTCCTCCAACTTGACCCCTGTGTTGCTGAAGCAGCTCATGGTACATTAATATCTGCAGATTCGTTGTGTGTGAGGAAAGGAGCTCGGCTTCCCACAAAGCCGTTTGCCTTTGCGATGGCTTTTTTAGCCGAGGAGGAGAAGAGCCAAATGACACGGCGCATCAGTAGCTGCAACAGGGCTGCAAGCAGTCTGACACGTCTCGGGGAGAGAGATGTAGCGCGCAGGAATCGGATGTGGGTGGTTTATGGTGCTGAGCAGGGTTGTGACTGTAGTGCTACAACCATTACAGCCTGACAAGTATCACAGCATTTAACTATTTCATAGCTCAGAAGTAGAGCGCTGTGGGGGAAGGAGGCGAGGGCACGCGCTGAAGGTAGGATGGTGATTTGCAGCCTTGGGGAGATCTTGTTTTGGTGTAAATCCTGACTTATCCTGGTCCTTTCCTCTCCCACCGCAGGCATGAGCACTGTCCCAGAAGTAATCGTAGCCAGGCATTGTGGCCTCCGAGTCCTTGGGATCTCCCTCATCACCAACAAAGTGGTGATGAGCTACAACAGTCAAGAGAAAGCCAGCCACGAGGAAGTGCTGCGTGCCTCGGTGGTCCGGGCTGAAGACCTGCAGAAGCTGGTCACGCACCTTCTTGGCAAGCTGGGGGAGAGCACAAAGGCTCTGTGACCTCCAGCCATTTATCACTCATATCGTAACATGTGAACGCTAGCAAGTACTGGGGGAGAGCTGTTGGTGGGCCTGTCCTTCTACTGTCCTGATTTCAAATATACCTTTTGATCTTTGTCCCCGTGCTTTCCCTGACCAGGTGCAAAGGTTTGCTTTGAATTTTTCCAGAACGATCCCCGATAGCCAGTGACCAAAACAGCTTTCTGGCCCTGAAACAGGGTCTGACCTCTCGCGGATCCCCACACCCGTATGTCAGCAGTGAGCCCCTGAGTACCGTCAACTCCAGCTCGCCCTCATTCTGCTGCAGAGCATTTGATGTTTCTCGCCCGTGGTGCTGCCTCCTGCCCCGAGCCCCTGCACCATCAGCCAGGCCGAGAGCTGCTCGCAGGGTGTGCTCTAGTAGGACCTGATCTTGGAGCCAGGGGAAGTCCACAAAGAAGGCTCTGCACTTTGGGTGAGGACCTGGATATGCAAAATGGGCTAAGCTAAAGATGAGATCGGCCTCGAACAACGCAGAGCAGGCAGATTGCAATCGATTTTACAGCTTTGAAAACCATGCATATCCGTGCATGGGGTTGTGCTCAGCAGCTTGAGCCACTTGCACTGGAGAGCGGTTGCCTTTTGGTGTCCCAAGACGGAGAGATTAGTCTGACCCAGTGTTTCACCTCAGCTTGGCTCTGCTGCAGCCCCTGCGGCAGACATTGGAGCACCAATGGTTTGTGGAATTTAGTGATGTGAAATTACAGTGGGAATTATTTTGGAACAGGAATGATATTTTTCTGACTTTCCTGGTCCTCTTACATGAAGAAATTGAGCTTAGCAGCAAGTAAAGGACAAACAGGAGAGGCCACCCTGCTCTTTTCTAACAGTGGTCTATCAAGGAAGGGTGATTTCACCAGCATGGTGCATTATTCATTGGTCCCCAAAGGTCAAGCTGAGCCGTGGATGCAGCTGGATCTGTAGCAGTGACTGTAATTATTAGGTAACCTTTTCCCTTCATTTATCTTGGGGTTCTTTATAACGCCCATCACTGTTGTAGCTAAGTGTTTTCAGCTGGCACAGTGGTCTGAGCTGAAGACACCCAACTGGTGGTGAAGAGCTCCAGATCTGCCTTCCTAGATTTAGCTCATCAATAGTTTAGCATCGATGCTCACCCTCCTTTGCAGCCTTCAGCTTTCTGTGACATTTCTTCAGCTCCGGGCCCAGAAGGACATGATGGCCTGGTGAGTTTTTTCTGGGTGGGCGTTTGCTCAAAGCCCTTCATGCTGCTGTTACTGGTGTCAGGTGCCGTGTTCATGGTGCAGATGTTGCCACCAGGAGCAACGAAGTTGTGCTGTGCATGCTCTCTATGAAATGGTAGCGCTTCAGGCGTAGGAGAGAGCTTGGGGATGCCCCATCCCCTACTCTTCTCCTGGGCAGCGTTATCTGTGGTCAGTCCTGACAAACATCTGCCCAGCCTGGTCTTGAGGACTTCTGGAGGGGGAGGATCCATTGCCTGTGCTCTTCTGGCCCGGTCCCTTGTTCAGCAGCTCCTGGCACTGGGAGGAGCCCTCTGAGACAGCAGCTCTTTCCGTTCAGTGTATCTGAGGGTCAGGACAGTCTCAGGGACCAGCTCTGGCGGTAGCAGGCAATGACAGAAAGACTCCAGCTCTTCCTTCCAGAAGGCTGCTGCCTTTTCAGCTCTGGCAGCAGCAAAGTGCTCATGAACGATGGCAGAAAAAGCGGCGGAATAGGAAAAGTGGCAGATGTGCAGAGCAAGAAGGAACCACTTCTACCTGCTCCCTTTGCAGCCTCGTCCCAACATGGGCTTGTTACAGGGCAGAGAGAGAGCAGATAATTTCCCCTGCCTGGAAAATGGTGCTTCACTTTCAGCTAATTAATACTCATTACATACAAAGTTTCTCAAGTGCGAGTGGAAGACAGCTGTGCAGCTAGCGAGCAGCCCGAGTAGCTAAGGCTGGGATTTCAGCAGGCTCTGTTAATTAATCGGAGTCAGGCTGGACTTGGAGGCGGAGGGAAGCCTCCCAAACACCCGGCTGCGTGTGGTACTGGCTGGGCTGGAGGTGCTGGGGAGCTTGGCAGTGGCACCTGCTCTCCCTAGGTGGGTCGGCTCCGCTGTCCAGCCGTACCGGAGGCAGAGCACAAGACCCAGGCCAGGCGCTTAAATACAACTTAAATACAACTTAAAATTTAATCTGAAAATCACCATGCGGCTCGATCTGGGGCAAACGATGCCTGTTTTTAATGAAATGTTTTCGAAATAGCATTTGAGGCTTCTGGCAGTGGGGTGCTCTGCTTTCTGCTGTCCAGGGTTGGCTTGGGGAGCTCAGACTCTGCGTGGACATCCTGGTCTTTGTCCCTGGAATGACCAGAGGGGAAAATGCCTTGGGCGCTTTGGAATGGATCTTGCTCATGCTTTGGGAGCGAGGGGGAATACAATTAATGAGTGGCTTCGACTGATTTTTGGAGGTACTTTTTAATCCTTTTTTTTACTGCTGTGTTTCAAAAGGCTGAAATAGTGTGATGCGAGTGCGGGAAGATGGGAGGAAATAAAGCCTGCTCTGGTCTTTAGAACGGGGTGTGTTTGCTGCGCTGGTGCCACTCGTTAGAAAGGAAGGAGTCGCTTAGCTGTACCCCTGCCCCCAACCCACGGGCTTGGGGCAGCCCTGGGGTCCGGAGCACCAGGCCTCGACGCTCAGGCCAGCAGGGACCAAGGCTTGGCCAGCGCTTTGCACAGCTGTTCCTTGCTGATCCCACTGGGCTGGGGAGCTCTCGGGTGAGAAAACACCAGGAACCAAAGGACCTCAGCTAATGTTTGAGCAGCTGACAGCAGTGCTGGGTTGCAAGTCGTCTGCCCCAGGACATGGTTTCTGTGGTGCTGCTCCCAGGCGTCCCGTGGGACGGGGCACTCCAGCACGCTTCTGTTGCCAAATCCCGCACCTTGAATTTCGTGTTCTTCGTGCTTTCTGGCAATGTCTGCAGCTGGAAGGAGTAGATGGTAATGCAACCTCGAGTTCCTTCTGCTCCGGTGCTCCCTGGTAGACTGGAAGAGTAGTGTCAGCGCGGGGCAGAGCTGGCGCGGCCCCTGCTTTCTCTTACAGCCGTGGGTCCGTCAGCCAGCCTGACCCAGCCTTTGTGCCAGTGCCGCCTTCCTTTTCCTCGCTCATCAGTCAGGAGACAACTTCTCAGGGGATGGGATCCTGCTGCTTCTAGTCCTCTGGAGAAGGTGGAGATGTTCTATTGATGCCCACGTGTGTGATTCACCGAAGAGTGTGATGCCAAGAGGAGAAGTCTCTGATACAGCCCTTGGCTGGACCGCATCAGGAGTTTTGCAGTAGAGATCTCCACTGTTTTCTGAGAAACAACCCTGCAACCTCCCCCCAAAAATCTGCTTGTGCCATCCATCCCCTATTGCATTGCAAGGCTCGGTTTCCCACCAAAGGAGGCTTACTTTTACGTGAGATTTGCTGTTTGCACTCTTTTCTACATAAAAGTAAACCAAAAAGCTTTTGAATAAAGAAATGTACTTTCTGTCTTGGCTCAGCAGCAGAACACGTGCTCTGCCTTCAAGTTATCAAAATTCCCATAGACGTGTCCCTGCTGAAAACCCGCGATTGAATTAGGGGGTTTCTGCTCTGGTGGGGTTATTTTTCCTGAAAGCTTTAGGTCCTCACCACAAGGATTTCATACCCTGCAAAGTTTGAAACCCTTCCCTGCGAGGCTGAAGACGCGGAGCAAGAGGGAGCGGCGCGGTGTGGGCCGTGGCAGTTGGCCGATCTCGGTTTGTTGTCGAATTAAAGCCTGACTCTGTAAGCAGCATGGTGGGTGATTTCCAAACTCTGACGGTGCTTTCGGAGAGGAGTTGGTTGAAGAGACGGAACACTGGGGAAGGCTGGAGGGGAGCAGAGGGGACATCCTCTCCTGCCGTGCCCGGAGCTTGGACACCCGTGCTGGGAGATGGCTTTAAACAGAAAAGCAATCACCACTCGCTTTCCTCCCCCGACACGTCACAGCCTGCTCTCTGAAACCCTTTTCCTGAATTTTAGCAAACCCCTTCCTGGCATAACAAGTCCTTCGTGCCCCGCTGGGTGCTCCACAGGGGCACCTTGAGGAAGCGTTTCCCAAGGAATGGCGGGGAGCAGGCTCAGGGCAAGGCCAGAGCCCAGACTTTGCTCCCAGGTGCCAACTTGGAGCAACCTTGGGTCTTCACCAGCAGAGAGGTGGGTGTCCTGGAGCAGCATGACAGTGCTGGGCTGTGACCCAGAGCCGTCCCCACTGAGGGCTGGGGCTCTGCTCCCTGCGGGGCGGGTGATGGACTGGTGCTGGGGACTGATGTTCTGCTGCGCCCCTTCTCCCCCCAGCCCGGGGATGCATCGGGGCACATCCTGGAACCCAGCCCTGCGGAGGCAGCGGGTGTCTGCCCCCAGCCCCCGGGAAAGCTTTGCTGTGGAGGGAGGGGGACAGAGAATCTGTGGGCTCTGCAGGGGAAAATTGTGCTCCACTAAGCAGGAAAGGAAGCTTAGGGGGGGCTCATCTCTATGCCAGACGCCGGGAGATGTGAACTGAGTACCTCGGACACCATTCAGTGTCTCGGTGCATGTTTGAAGGCTGCATCGTGGAGGAGGAGGAGGAGGAGGAGAGGCCGTGCTGCGGCTCTGTGTCCCAGCCTGTCTCCCCATGGGATGCTGGTGCAGCATCTCCTCTCCTGTGCCCGGCGTCGGGCATCCTGCCCTGCCCTGGCTCCCCGCGGCGTTAAAGCCACGCTTGGGGCCACCTTCCAGCCCCCAACCCTGCTCCTGCAAGGGCTGTGGGCTCTGTGCTTTGGGGTACGTGCCTCGCACCCCCTTTTCTCCCAGCCGAGAGACAAAACCAAGAGGCACCAGCACCCGGCAGGATGGGCAGTCCCCCCGACAGCTCCCCGCAGCTCCCTGCTGCCGATTGCGTCCCTGCCCTGCGCGCGTCTGAACTTTCCTGCCGCCTTCTCATCTTTAATTAAGCACTTCTATCGGCCGAGCCTTCTCGCTGGATCTGAATCATATTCCCCCCCTTGTAGCCATGGCAACGCTTCCCCTGGGCAGGCTGCGCTGGAGCCGGTGACAAGCCCCACGTGTGGCTGTTTGTTTGGGCCTGGAAATTTCCCTGCCGTCTGGGAAAACTTGGGAAAAGAAAATCCCCCCCGCCGAGCCGGCAGGCGGCGAGGGGAGCCGGGGTGAGAAGCGTCGCTTTCTGGGCTGAGCATCGCTTCCATCCCTCGGAGGAGACCCCCCCAGCGGCGATGGCAAGGCCTCGGTCCAACGGTTCCTTGGGTTTTCCCCCAAAAGATGGGTGCAGCGTCTGGGTTTCCTGTCCTGGCCCCAGCCGTGGGTCGCGGGTGACGGCCCCACTGCGGCCATCACGGTCCCTCGGTGGCACCGGGGCTGCCGCTGTCCTGCTCCTCCATCCCGTCACCAAACCCTGAGCCGAACAGCTCAAACCGGGAGCCCAGGGAGGCCGGGGGGCAGGGACGAATGGCACAGACGGGGTGATGGGGCGAGGGCTGGGTGGCACGGGGAGGGCCGGGTGGCACCGAGGGCGTGCGGGGACTCGAGGGAGGCATGGAGCGGCAGGCCGCAGGAGGTGGCAGGCCAGGGCAGGGTGACGAGGTGGGGCTGGGTGTCAGGCCAGGGGTAGGTGACCTTCGGCAGGGCAGGTGACACAGGGCAGGGGTAGGTGACAAGGCAGGGACAAGCGGCGCGGGCTGTCCCCCATGGTGCCAAGTGCCACCACTGTCCCAGTGTCTCGGTCTCCCGGTGCCCACCCCGGGGCAGTGCCGGTGTCCCAAACCCCATCCCCTACTGTGCCAGTGTCCCTGTGTGTCCCTCACCGCGGTCCCGGTCCCCAAGTCCACCCCGCTGTGCCAGTGTCCCAGTCCCCCCGCTGCAGTCCTGATCTCCTGGTGTCCTGGTCTCTCGATGTGTCTACCCCTGGTGCCAGTGTCCCTGTGTCCCAGTGTCCCTGCCCAGTGTCCCGGTCTCTCGGTGTCCCCCCCACCCCACGGTGTCCCAGTGTCCCGGTGTCCCAGTGTCCGTGTGTCCCTGTGTCCTGGTGTCCCGGTGTCCATGTGTCCCGGTGTCCCTCTGTCCCGGTGTCCCAGTCCCCCCCCACCGCGGTGTCCCGGTGTCCCTCTGTCCCGGTGTCCATGGCCCCCCCCAGCTGCCCCCCCCCCCCGGTGCCCGGCGGTGTCCCGGGCGGCGGCGCCCCCTGGCGGCGGCGGGCGGCCCCGGCGGCGGCGGGTATAAAAGGCGGCGGCGTTGCCGGGTGCGGCAGCAGCGGCGAGCGCGGGAGAAGGCGATGGCCGGCCCGCAGCAGGCCCCGCACCTCCACCTGGCCGAACTCACCGCCTCCCAGTTCCTCGACGTCTGGCGACACTTCGACGCCGACGGTCAGTCCTGGGGCGCGGGGGACACCCCTGACCCCCCCAAACCGGGAAGGGGGCCGGGCTGAGCATCCCCGGGAGCGCGGGGCCGGGGGGTGCGGTGGAGACTCCCCCCCCAACCCCTCCCCGGGTGTCCCGTCGGGGGGAGCTCGGAGGAGGAGGAGGCAGCCCGGGGAGATGGAGAGCCCCGTCGGGGGGGGAGCTCCGGGTTCGGGGGGGAGATCGCCTCCGCCCCCCAGGACCTCCCTGTCGGGAAAGGGTGGGGGGGCCCCGGCACAAGGCCCTGCCAGGACCCCCCCAGCCCACGGCACGTCGAGCCGCGGGGGTCCCCCCGGGAGCTCGTGTCACCTCGGGGTGCTGCCCGGGGGGGTCCTGCCCTTCCTTCCCGGGGTAGGGGGGGGTCAGCGGGGCCGCCAGCCTGGCCCCAGGGCCACCCCCTTGTCCTGGAAGTGGGGGGTGACGGGGGGGGGGGGGTCCCCTCGCCTCGCCTCGCCTCGCCTGGAGCGGGGGTGAGGGGCCAGGGGGGCTCAGTCCCTCCCCGCCTGCTCCCCAGCCCCACAAAACCTCTCTGCGGGGGTGCGGTGGTAGTGGGGATGTCCCACTCCCCCGTCCCCATCGCTGCCAGCCCCAAAAAGGGGGGACGGGGACTGGGGGGGACGGGGGGGGAAGCAAAAAACACGATCGTTTTGGTGGCAAAAGAGTTTCTTTCAGCTCCGTGGGGCGGTGAGGGGGGCTCAGCCCCCTGGGGAGAGCAGCGCAGGGAGTGGGTCCCCCGTCCCCGAGGGGAGGTTTGGGGACTGAACTCCCCCCATCCCCGGGAACTGCGTCATGCAGCGTCCCCGCGCTGGGTGCCCTCCCGGCCACCCCTCCTGCACCCCGCAGCACCGGGGGCTGCCGGCATGGCTGTCCCTGGCACCGCTGGCACCGGAGCGGGACGGTGGGACAGCCGTGTCCCGGTGGGAGCGGGCAGCTCCGGTGTGGGTGCCCAGTGGCCTTCCCCGCATCTCCGAAATGCGGGGGTAGGCACCGAGCCGGCTCGGCCCGTGGCCCCCGTGGACTTGGGTGGCGGGGGAGATGGTGGCCATGACGAGGACGATGCTCAGCCACACCGGGCAGAAGCTCCGACAGCCCCGTCTCATCCTGCTGCCGATGGGGACGGGGTTTGGAGGGACCCAGGGTTCATCCCCTGCGGACGGGGCCCCTGCCCGCCTCCCCTCGAGGCTCCTCGCGCCCCGGAGATGCCCCAGTGGATGTCTGCGATGTCCTCGCTCAGCTGTCCCCCGGCCCCACGGCGCAGGGAGGCCCCCGGGGTGCAGCCGCGAGGTCCAGCCTGGCTCACCGGCGGGGATTTTCCGTGCCGCTCCGCGCCCCACCGCTCTGCGGACACGGATTCGACCTGCCCAAGCTGCTGCTCGGGGGAAATCAAGCTACCGGCCGTGGCTTTTCTTGGCGTCGTCGCTTTTCCCGGCTCAAAACTCTCGCTGATGGGGGTTTTTTTCCCAACTGAATTGGAAGGAGGCGGGGGCTCTCCCGCACCCACCGAAGCAAAGCCCCCGGGGAGGGTGGAGGAAAGCCAAACCTGTCAGCAGCTCCCACCGGCACCCCGATGCCGCCCAAGCCCCTCGTCCCCTCCTGTGAGGGACGCGGCCGTCGGCAAGGAAGGCTCCCCCAGGACGGCCCCAGGGACGCAGATGGGTTATTCCCGGCTGCCAGGAGATGCCCTCCAGCGGCGATGCCCAAGGGCAGGGCGCTGCGGTCTGAGCCTACGGAGGCTGAAACGGGGAGGGGACGCCCCCGGAGAAGAGGCAACGTCCCCCCAGCTGTGCCCAGATGTTGGTGGGAGGGAGGGTTGCTTGCCAGGGAGATGACGCCTTGCCTGGCAGCACGGCGGTGCCAGTGTCCTCGTGGCCGACCCCCAGCCGTGGCACGACTGTGCTGCTTCGAGGCACGCCGGTCACCCCTCGAAGCCACCGCGGGCTGAGCGATGTGTGGCCGGGTCCCGGCCAAGCCATGCTGCCACCGAACGTCCCACGGGCAGGGGAGACCCCGTGTTCCGTAGGGCCTGTGTCTCAGCACGGGTATTGGCAGCGAGGGGTGGGGGGTACGGGGGAGAGGGATCTTTCCGAGCCCCCGGTGCTGGGCTGAGCCCGTCCCGGGGCTGATCCTGCGCCCGGGGGGTGATGCTGTGCCCGGTGCCTTGGTTCTGCTCCCCGCTTGCCCTCGCCGGCCCTGCGGTGCGTCGAGAGGAGACAGCACTGGCCGGGGAGGTTTAATTAACCCACTCGGTGACATCGTCAGATGCCGAAAATGCGGCAAGCGCAGGGGCTGGGACACGGCCCCCTGCACCCCACGAGCAGGCGCAGGGGATGAGCCCAGGGCGACGGCCCACCCCTCGCAGGCTCTCTGCAAACTCGGGCATCGCCGGGTTTGCGTAACGCTCGGCGTCGGCCGGCATTCCCTCTCGGAGCTGCGTCCCCGTGCGGAGGGGGACAAGAGCTGCATCCCCTGGGATCATCCCCTCCTCGCCTCCCACCTTTCCCCCCAGCGGGGGCTCATGGCGGGTTTTTTTCTGCTTTTCCAGGGAATGGCTACATCGAAGGCAAAGAGCTGGAGAACTTCTTGCAGGAGCTGGAAAGCGCGAGGAAGGGGGCGGGTGTGGTAAGGGCCGCTCCTGGTCCCGCTCCTTCCTCGCCCCGTTCCCTCCTGCCCCGGGGCTCGGGCTCACGTCAGCCCGGTTCGGGAGCCCCCAGGTGCAGGATGGGGGGGACATCGGCACGGGGAGGGGGGGGTTGAGCGCTCCCGTCCGCTCTCCTTGCCGGCAGGACTCCAAGAAAGACAACCTGTGCGAGAAGGTGAAGGAGTTCATGCGCAAGTACGACAAAAACGCGGACGGCAAGATCGAGATGGCGGAAGTGAGCGGTGCTGGCCCTGCAGACCCCCGGGATGGGGTGCTGGCGTGTCCCCCCCAGCCCCTCACGCTTGTCTTCCCCGCAGCTGGCCCAGATCCTGCCCACGGAGGAGAATTTCTTGCTGTGCTTCCGCCAGCACGTGGGCTCCAGCTCAGAGTTCATGGAGGTAAGCGGGGCGGGGGGCTCCCCACGGGGTTCGGTCCCCGGCGCTCAGCTCTGCTGAGGAGAAACAACCCGGAGCTGCATTGCCCAAAACCCCCAAAACTCCCCCAAATTGTTGGGGTCGGGAGGTGGGGCGAGGCGTCCCGCTGCGGGTGGTGCTGGTTGGGGGGGGGGAGAGCAGGAGCGCAGTAATTTTTCCCAGTGCTCAGCGCTCCTTGGGCAGCTCTCGGGGCGGCCGGGCGCCTCGTCCCGCTCTCCGCGCGAGGGGAGCCGTGGGGATTTGGAGCTGTTTCTGCAAATTCCCCCTCCGGGGCGGCCGGTCCGCGATGTGCCACAGCAGACGACGCTGCTCTGGGGCAGCCCGAAACCTCGGCGTGCCCCGGGCGAGGGGTGAAACCCATCTGCGGGGCGGCAGGGAAACTCTCGATGGGGGTGGAGGGGGCCGTGCAGCATCCCGGGGAGGGGAGAGCTTGGAAAACGGAGCCGAGGTGGTGGCGAGGGCCGAGAGAGGGGCGTCCCGTGGCATGGCGGGGCCGGGGCGTGAGCGGGCGCTGGTGTTTAATTGGAGGGTGCGATCAAATATGAAAGCCCAGCCCTGCGGCGCTGGAACTCTCAGCGCGGGGCTGAAGAAACGAGCCACCGTGAGATGGGAGCCGTGAGAGGACCCCAGGGCAGTGGGGGCTGCTGCAGGTGGGGGGCACGGGGGGTATGCAGGCGTTGGCGGCGGAGGAAACGCCGATGACGGGCAGTTCGTGGCGGCTGCTTCGCAGGCTTGGCGCAGGTACGACACGGACCGCAGCGGCTACATCGAAGCCAACGAGCTCAAGGTGGGCTGCGGGCACGGGGCGGGCTGGGACGGGTGCCCCCCACCCTGGGGACAGACGGGAACGGGGACAGCCAGCGAAGCCCTCTCCTTCCAGGGCTTCTTGTCGGACCTGCTGAAGAAGGCGAACCGGTCCTACGACGAGCCCAAGCTGCAGGAGTACACGCAGACCATCGTGAGTGGGACCTCTGGGCTGGTCCCCGGGGCAGGGCAGGTCCCCCCGGGGGGGGTCTCACCACCCCACGGCAGGTGGGAGGGAGGGGAGGAGGTGGCCGTGGGTGACCGGGTGCTGCTCGTGTCCCGGCAGCTGCGGATGTTCGACACCAATGGCGACGGGAAGCTGGGTCTCTCGGAGATGTCCCGGTAAGGTCCCAGGCAGCGGGGAGGACGTGGTGGGGAGGGGGAGAGACCCCGGAACACTCGCGTGTAGGAAGACTCTGCTCCAGCTTCCGAGGAAACGAGTCTTCCTCTGAGGGAAAAAGTCATTTTGGATTTAAAAAGCATCTTTTCCCGGCTGCTTCCCACTTGCCTCTGCCCTCCTTCCTTTTCAGACTTCTGCCCGTGCAAGAAAACTTCTTGCTGAAGTTCCAGGTAAAACAAAAACGCTAAATAAACCCGTTCCTGTCCCCCGCGCGCGGCTCCGTCCCCTCGCTCACGCCTCGCTGTCCCCCTTGTCGCCACGCAGGGGATGAAGCTGTCCTCGGAGGAGTTCAACGCCATCTTCGCCTTCTACGACAAGGTAGGGGAACTGCCCCAAAAATAAATACAACCCAGCAAAAAAACAACACCAAAAATGTGCGTTTTCAGTCGGGTCAGTTCCCCGCTCCGATTTGGGGTGCGAGTGCCGCGTTTAGGGGCTGGGGGTGCCCCCTGCCCCCATGCCCAGGTTGGGCTTGCGGTGTCTCTTGTCCTTCTGCCCTGCTGAGGTCCCTCCCTCGTTATCCAGGACGGGAGTGGCTTCATTGACGAGAACGAGCTGGACGCACTTTTGAAAGACCTGTACGAGAAGAATAAGAAAGTAAGCGGGGGAGAAGAAGCGGGGGATGGAGCCGGGTGCCCCCCCCGGACCCCTCACCCCGAGCCTCCTCCCCTCTCCCGGCAGCCTCTTCCACCTGGAGACGCTGCTCCAGGCCAGCGTCCCCATGGGAGCGTGGTTGGAGTAGGGGGGGGAATCCCACCCTGGGGGTGCCCCCCACCCCCAGGGAGAATTGGGGTGCCTGGGGGGGGGGGTAGATGAGGGAGTAGCCAACCCCCCCCTCATTTTTGGTGCAGGAGATGAGTATCCAGCAGCTCACCAACTACAGGAAAAGCATCATGAACCTTTCCGACGGGGGCAAGCTCTACCGCAAGGAATTGGAGATCGTGCTCTGCAAAGAGCCCCCTGTGTAGGACCCCCCCACCCCAAAATCACGCTTCTCCCCAAAAATGATGCACTTGGTGCTAGCGGGGGGGGACGGTGGGTGCTGAGGCCTCAAGGGGCTCAGCACCCACTGTCCCCCCCTGCCAGCGCTCCCCCAGCAGCTCTGGTTCGTTAAAATCCCACTTTGGGGGGTGGAAAAACCTTTTTTTTCCTCTTTTTTCTCTTTTTTACCCCATCTGCCTGGTTGGTTGACTTCTATTATTTTTTTTTCTCGGGGGTGGGGGGTTCTTTTCAGTTCTTTCAGTCTCTTCTCGAGTTTTGTTCCTTGACCAAAGAAGGGTTTACAAATAAATTCAAGTACTGCTCCAGCCAACGCCCTCTTTGCCCGGCTCGCGGTGGGGGGGGGCAGGGAGAGGTGGGGACTCCCCGTCCCAGTGCACCCCACAGCCCGGCCCTACTGGTGGGGGGAAACCCCCAGGGAGGCTGCTGTACCCAGTTTAGTGGCCTCTGGGACAGCACAGTTCCCAGCAACTCCCAGTTAACCCTCCCAGATCCTGCCAAAGCCTCAGGCGTTTCCCAAGGGTTGTTGTGTCCCACCCCAGTCCAGTTTAGGAAACCAGTCCCAGCGTGGCGATGCTGGTTTAGTCCCAGTGCGGCTTCTCCCGACAGTAGATGGGAGGACTGGGGTGCCCCCCACTGTCCAGTGGCCTGGGGCTGGACTGGGTGCTGGGGGGGCTGGCTTCACCCCCCACCCCCCCCGGGTGTCAGTGGGAGCAGGGTGTGTGGTGGGGGCCGTGGCAGGGGGGCAGCCCCTGTACAGACCAGTACGGCCCAGTTCAGCCCTGTACAGCCCGGTATGGTGCAGTGCAGACTTGCATGGACATGTACAGCCCAGTACAACCCTGTACAGCCCAGTATGGTGCACTGCAGTCCTGTATAGCCCAGTACAGCCCAGTGTGGCCCAATACCGCCCTGTACAGACCTGTGTGGCCTCACATGGGGCTGTACAGTCCTATAGAGCTAAGCACAGCCCAGTGCAGCCCACCACATCCCAGTCAAGCCCTCCGAATCCCAGTTACAGCCCACCATGTCACAGTTGAGCCCTCCATATCCCAGCACAGCCCAGTGCAGCCCAGCACAGACCACCACGTCCCAGTCAAGCCCTCCATATCCCAGTATAGCTTAGTGCACCCCAGTTCAGCCAGGTACAAGCTGGCTCAGTACAGCCCAGTGCAGCCCACCGTGTCCCAGTCGAGCCCTCCACATTCCAGTACAGCTTAGTGCAGCTTAGTGCAGCCCAGCACTGCCCAGTACAGCCCAACCCAGCGTAGCACCGGGCGGGCGGCGCGGCTGCAGCGAGTCCTCCCGTCCCCCAGGGGGCGGTCGCGGGGCGGCGCATGCGCGGGGCGGGGCGCTGGGCCGGCGGCCGCCGCGCACACTGCCCACTCGGCAGCCCGCCCCCTGCCGCGGCCGCCATGGCCCTGCTGCACAGCCGCCGGCTCCTGGCCGCCCCGCGCCTCGCCGCCGCCCGTGCCAGGTGAGCGCCGACGGGGGCTCAGCCCCCGGGGTCGTCCTCCGCTGCGGGCCGAGGGGTCCCCCCGCCGCCGGGCCCGGGGCCCAGCGCCCTTGAGGAAGCGCCGCGGAGGGCGGGCGGGCCGCAGCCCCGGGTTCCGCTATTCGGGAGGCAGCGGGGGTGTGCGGGGCGGGGGCCGGAACCCGGCGGGGAGCCCCGGGGCCCGGGGTGGGAGCCGAGCGCGGAAGGCCCCGGCGAGCGGCGGGGAGCCGTGAGGAGCAGCCCCCGGGCCGCGGGCGAAGGAGGGCGGCGAGGTCTCCCGTCTCCCCGTCCCGGCCGCGGGTCAGCCGCGTTCTGCCCCTGGCTCCCGGCTGCTCGCGGGTTGACCTCTTGCCCTGCGCGGCGGGGCGGGGCAGCCGCTCGCTGGGGCTCGGGGTTCCCGCCTCGGGCTGCGAGCCCGCTGGAGGTGGCTTTGCGTTCCTCAAGCTTGCCCTACACCGAACCCTAAATTACCAACCTGAGTCTAGGCCACGTAAAAGGGACACAGACCGGCACTGCTGTGAGTAAGGAGCCATTGTGCGCAGCCCCCAGTCCGGAGCGGCTCGTTATCCCGCCGTGTGGATGCCAAGCAGCGGTGAGCAGCTTGCTGTTCCCCTGTATCCAGCAGCGTGGAGCCGTGCTGAGAATGGCCGCTGAAATGGGGACGTGGGTGAGGAGATACGGAACGGTTACAGCGGCTCCCTTGACACATGGGTGCTAATTAAGGCGATAACTCAGTCTGCCGCTCTGATGTATCACAAGACAGCGATATTAAACGCTTCTCCTGGTGAGAAGCTGACCGCAGCTGACTGGGGCAGTGAATTTTAAGGCTTCCAAGGACCAAGGTAGCCAGCAGCCCGCTGGCATTGCTCTTGTGTAAATATTTGCTTCAGCTGTGGTATCCAGACAGCGTCGCCTTCAGCCCTTCCGCTCTGCCCCGGCTTGCAGAGCTGCAGTAGGGGCTTTGGCAGAGGTTTTGAAATTGGGTGTGTTACGTGGGCGTACCTCAGGGAACATGGATTGGCCTCTTCACAATGGCAGCTTTCACCGGACATGTGAATGCTTGCTCTCCCGCGGGAAAACTTGCTTTCTGGGCTGGGCGTGAGTCCGCAGGCACGCTGGTAGGTCTCTGCCACTTGGGCCGGGAGTTCCACGTCCATTTTTAAAGGGTGTTGCTGGTTTACACAGTTCTTGGTGCGTTTTTCTCCCCTCTCTTTCTCTGTCCCATCTGTTGCCCTGCGCTCGCATTAACCTGGGTTGGGAGACCAGCGGGGCTGGGGAGTGCGGGGACTGCTTGAGCACCAGCGCTCCTCAGCATCTGGACTCTAACTCAGGCCGCCCGCATTCAAGTCCCGTAGCTGCGAAATGTGCGGGCTTTGGCTTACATCGGGCGTCCCTCAGGTAGCTCAACCCCAGCTTCCACTCATCCGTGTTTAGTTTTCCACACTGAAACACCTCCAGCCTGGCAGAGAGCATGGCCAGATGGTAACTTTGACCTTAATTCGAGACCAGCGTTCTTTTAATTGCTCCAGATAACACCTAACGCTGTGCAGAGGCAACGACGTCCCAGTGCCGCAGGGGCAGCGGTGCGTTAGGACCTGTGTCCTCGGATCCCTAGCAGACCTTGTGTCCCAAACCCCTGTCCAGAGGGCTTTGCCTCTGTGCGCCCGTGGGTATCCTGATGTCTCGGGACAGCTCAGACAGGACTTTTTTCTCCTGTTGCCCTGCAAGCTCACCTTCCTGGAAACACCAGAGGAGTCTTTCTTTGGGCTTCACCTCAAAACCTTCAGGCTGAGAAGGGGAAAATCAGTCCTAAACCTACCCTTCGCTGCCTTAAGCCAATAGAAAGTCCGGCTCAGAATAACAGTACTTAACTCTCCGGAGTGCTGCGGCTTAGGGAAGCGCCTGCAGGATCAGCGTTAATTGCAGCAGCAGCAGATTAGAGCCCAGTGACCTGCCTGAGTGTTTGCAGGATCGGCACCAAAACGCTCCAAACACCGTAAGCCGCTTGGTGAAAAGCCCAGCGGAAAGAAGGTGCCGTCGCCGTCTGCAGAGCAGCAGCTCTTGAAAATAGATGGCCGGGCTCCTCCGGCCCTCAACACCGAAATAATCCCAGACCAGGTAAACTGCGGAGGGGCACACTGTGACGCGGCGGGTGCTGCTCTCTTCCCCCACCCCTCCGTTGCCAGGAGGGTGTTGGGAGAGGTTTTCCCGAGCGGCGTTGCGTGCTGCCTGAACCTGCGGCAGGATTTTGCCCCAGTGGCCCCCCTCAGCCTGTCCCGCTCAGGTTGGCTCCTCACATCCCTCTCTGCAGGGTCTGTGTTGCTGGCGTGAGTGACTCAGCCTCCTCTCCAAGTTGATCCTGTGCTTAACCGAAGAGGTAATTAAAACTTGTTAGTGGTCTAGAAAACGCTGAGCACATCTTCCATTTTTAAACTGCCAGAGGTGGCTCTGCCTCGTACATCTTGGCCCTTTTTTCCATAGAGCCCATCAAGAGGAGAAACTGAGCCTTTTTCTTTGGAAATACTGTGCTGGTGGGAAGAGCAGTTAAGTCTGAACAGGGCGAATGATCTTTGGGGCTCCGATGAGATGCACTCTGCGTTCACGTGCTAGTCGTAGAATCATTAAGGTTGGAAAAGATCTCTAAGATCATCGAGTCCAACCATCACCCCAACCCCACCATGCCTGCTAAACCATGTCCCGAAGTGCCACATCCACACGTTTTCTGAACCCCTCCAGGGATGGGGACTCCCCCACTGCCCTGGGCAGCCTGGGCCAACGCCCGACCACTCTTTCAGTAAAGAAATTTTTCCTAATATCCAATCTGAACCTCCCCTGATGCAACTTGAGGCCATTAGTGCAACGTATGTTTATGTGGTGACTAAACTGGGTCTAAATGGACCCAAAACAGTGACAGAGCAGAGGGGGAGGATGATTTTGTGAGTTCTGATCAAGTTAGTGTTCGAGCTTCCTGAATCCCCCTGGCCCTGCTGCATTCAGACGTGCCATGTCTGTCACCACCCCAGGCAGGCAGCAGGAGCTCTGGCTGGCCCCAGGCTGCCCGCTCTGCCTGGGGCAGGATCCAGCCCCAGGGACAGCATTCCCGTGTTGGGAAAGCTCATTATCTTCACGTGAGGCGGCCTTCCCTGGGCTGCAGAGCTTTGTAAAGCTGTGGGAGCTTCTCCTGTAGCAATCAAGACTGAATCCTGCCCCAGAGGAGATAAACCCAATCTAAATTACGCTGCGTGCTTTGCCCCCACTGAGCTCAGGGGTCTGGGTGATTGCCAATGTGGTGCTGTGAGTCAGGATGCTCAGAGCTGTGTGGAGTCGTCGTCTTTAGTAATCCCGTCTTCGGGAGGGGGCTGATAAAGCTGTAGCCTGCTGCCAGGCGGGTTAAAAACCACCACACCGCTTCTCTTGCACCATCTACAAGCTTGCAAAGGCTGGACCTGGGGCTGGGCAGAGGCTGTGGCCAAAGGGAAAATAACAGGTTTCTTTTTATAGCATGGCCTGGTCTGCCCTTGACATTAGGAGAGCCGCTCTGTCTTCAGGATGTCCTGCCAGCAGGGTGGAGGCAGGTGGCTGGCAGAGCGGCTGCTGGGGAGCGTGGGGAGGCTTCGTGCTTGACAGTGAAGGAAGGGGCCTTCACGTCGGAGCTTGTCACCGGTCGCACTGGGGAGAAACCGTCCTGCGCGATTTCCAGGAAAATGCAATTTGGCTACGACGTCCCTCTGCAAGTGAGGCAGCGCTTGTAGGGCAGGGAAGGGAAATACCTGCCTTAGGTCAGCCAGCGTTGTGGGAAAAGGAGATTAGTTTTCATGCGGCGGAGCCTTTCCAGGAGTTTGGAAGAGGCTCCGTATTCGTGCATCGTGCAGTCGCCAGGGTCTGGCCAGGGTTTCCTTGAAGGCACTGACCTACGCGGTCCCGTCTTCAGGCACCTGGTCAGAGCGAAAGAGTTTAGGGCTTGTTTCCTGGGGCCTTTCTGGCATCGGCATACAGGGAAAGCAGGGCCATTTCTACGCAGTAATGACTTGGAGGGGGTCAGTTATCTTCAGCCACAGTGAACTGAGGCTCTTTGCCCATTCTGCAACGTAAAATGCAGTGCAAGGTTATGGAGCATAGAGGAGTTCTTGGTTTTTTCTCCCCCTGGATAATTTTCTTACCGCTGGTTGTACCTTTTCCAGTGGTTCAAAGACCTGATTGCCCTTGAGGCTTTCTCTCTAGCCATGCTGGTGCATGTCCCTGCCCAGTTCTCAAGCCTAATTCCTTGCTTTGTTTTTTCCCTTCAGCTCATGGTGGTCCCATGTGGAGATGGGTCCCCCCGACCCCATCCTGGGGGTGACAGAAGCTTTCAAGCGCGACACCAGCTCCAAGAAGATGAACCTGGGTGTGGGGGCGTACCGGGATGACAACGGGAAGCCGTACGTCCTGAACTGTGTGCGCAAGGTGAGCCTGGTGCTGGCTGCTGGCCAGGGCCGGACCCAGGTGTTGGACGCCGGGGGAGGGGGGGGGGGGGGGGGGGGGGGTGTCAGGGAAGGGGAAGGCCTCCAGGCAAGGTTTGCCTCTTGGTCCTTAGAATAACCTTTATCTCTGACAGAGCAGGACGGTGTTCCTGGATGTCTCTCTTAGCAGTACTAACACTTTTGAGACACAACAGAGCTGGCTGTTAGGTATTAGGGGACAAAACAGGGAATACGTGTGCTATTCCCATCTGGGTAATCCTTGCTGACTTCCACAAGCCCTCCAACACAGCTGTCCTCTGAACTTCAAGGTGTTTCTTGAATGGGCTCGTGTTCCCTGGGCCAGCCCACACAGGAGGAAAGAGCTGGCATTGTCCCCTTAATGGATTAGTCTTAGAAATTCTGCTGAGCCTTCATTACCAGTTTCTCCATAAGCCATTCTAAAACTCCAGCCCAGGGAGCTGGATGTGGACACTGCCCTTGAGGGGATTACAGAGTCTTTCAGGGCTGTAAGCATAGAAATAGGCCGTTAAATAGCCGGCAGCTGACACACACATTGACTGGCTGGTCTCCTTGGCGTAGGGAGGATGCATTGTCCGTGTTCCTCATCAGTGTGGGGTTTAAAGCCATCCCTTGCCCTCGCTCTGCCCTGCGCGTGTCAGCACGTATTGCAGCTGGGGCACGACCAGGAGCCTGGGTGATGTCGCAGGAGCAGTTTCGCGGTGGTATGTGAAGGCTGCCAGGGTCTGTCCTGCTACTCTGGGAGCATGGATAGGCTTCCCAGAGCACTCCAGATGTCTCCGTCGCTGTATTTTTCCTGAGCGTGGCTCCTTGTGTGCTGTTTTTGCTGCCGCTCTCTGATCCTGCGTTAGACTTGGATGGGTTTCTGATGCTGGCTCTGCTTGAAAGAAGCAGAGATTAGCAGAACTGGGTGGTGCCATGTTTAAGGGTCTGGTGAGCTGGTTTTCAGACAGGCTGCTTTCAAAACTGGCTGTGGTTTCTGGATTTTTTTTTTTTTTTTTAACTTGTTCCACCTGGCTCAATAACAGTCCCAGCATGACGAGGCCCTGCAAAGGGCTTTTCTGCCCTGCCTGGGTTTGGGATGTCTCCCTGTGTAGCGACCATCTCTGCCTTTCAGTAACAGTCAAGTCTTGCCTTCCTGCAGGACAATTCCTGCTTGGGCAAAGCAGCGCGTGTCCTCGTGCAGCAGGGCTGATGTGTAACAGGCTGGAAGCGGTGCTCTCCTCTGGTGCCGGATTTTCTGGCTCTGCTGTACTGACCCTGGTACCCACTGAGGGCTCTGGTCGTAAAAGCAGAGTGTCACCTGAAATGTTTGCTGCTGCCCTGACTTTAAACGAGCCCCAAAAAACTGCACGGTGACGCCTGCCTTGCTGATTGTGTGTCCTCCTTCCCAGGCGGAGGCCATGATAGCAGACAAGAAGATGGACAAGGAGTACTTGCCCATTGCGGGGCTAGCGGATTTCACCCGAGCATCCGCAGAACTGGCTCTGGGTGAAAACAGTGAGGCTTTCAAGAGCGGCCGGGTAAGGAGCGGGCTGGGAAGCAGGGGGTGGGCAGCGCTGCCTGATGCACGGCTGGTACCTGAGTGCCCAGCAAAAGTGGAAGGACTGGTGTGGGTGCTCATGCCTCTGAGTTGCAAGCTGGCCAGGCCCAAGGATAACCACTTCCTCTGAAGGCTGGGGTGAAATAGCCCTTCCCGAGGAGCGGATCTGACCTTGCCAGGGGTCCCAACTCCCTGTCCTGCAGCTGGAGCTGCTGACCCGTGCGGTTCCCTCCAGCCCCGTGTCCCTGTGTGAGTGAGCCGTCTCAGAGGTGCGCTGCTGCCAATGCTGATGTAGTGACTGAGCTTTCCCTGTATCGCGCCGTGGCTGCTCAGACTCATGTGTGTGTTTCTTCCCTTGCAGTATGTCACGGTGCAGGGCATTTCTGGGACTGGGTCTCTGCGAGTTGGAGCCAACTTTTTGGTGAGTCCCTGTCCAGTGGGGGAAGGAAGGGACATCTTTTCACCAGAGCTGAATCTTCGGGGTTTTCTAACTGCTTGAATCTGTTCAGTCTGTTTGAACACTCTGTCTTTCTCTTGATCAGCAACGGTTCTTCAAGTCTAGCCGTGATGTGTATCTACCCAAACCATCCTGGGGCAATCACACACCCATTTTCCGTGATGCTGGCCTGCAACTTCAGGCTTACCGCTACTACGACCCCAAGACGTGCAGCCTTGACTTCTCAGGAGCCATGGATGACGTTTCCGTGAGTTGCCTTTCATGCCTGGAAGCAGGGAGGCGATGTGGAGAGATGGGTGATAGTCTTGCTGTAGCCCAGATGTGATGCCTGCAGGCACCAAATCAAGGCTAGAAGGCTAGAAGCCTTGCAGAGCTCGTCTAAGCTATCTAGGGCAAGAGTCTCATCTTGGCTGCCGAGCATAGTGCTCACTTGTCATTAATAATTCATTCTCTGTAATATCTTCCTCAGAAAATTCCAGAGAAGAGCATCATCCTCTTGCACGCTTGTGCTCACAACCCCACTGGGGTGGATCCCCGGCAGGAGCAGTGGAAGGAGTTGGCGTCTGTGGTGAAGGTGAGCAGTGGAGTGTCCCAGGGACGCTGTGCTGTTCCTGGGAAAACCACAGCTCTGGGCTTGGATGGGTGGCATCTGGTCTTCACTGTGTGAAAGGTTACTCCCTTCCCTGAGGCCAGGATGGGTGTCATGTTCCTGCACTGAAGACAGGAGGCACAGAAGCGCACCCACAAAGCTTCTAGCTGACCATCAGGCTTTCTGCTGGCCCCTTCCCAGGAAGCTGGGGAAGGGAGACCTGAAAGGAGAGCAGCAGGGATTGAGAGAGTGAGCTGTGATCACTGGAGGGGGGCTACTGGAGCTGGAGTATTAAAAATGCTGGAAGCTCTTCCACGTCCCTGGTGTCTCCTCGCCAGCTTCAGCTGGAAGCAGAGAGGGGCCGGTTCTTCATTCATCCTTCTCCTTCTCCCTGCCACTCCCCCAAGCTGGAGCCAGTGAAATTTGGCTTGGGATGCCTGGCCTTAGCAGTGTCTTGAGAATTGGTAGCTGTTAAATTGGCCTCTGTGGCCTACAGATGGCTGCAGGTCTCCTGACCGAGGGGCACTGCGGCTGTGTTGCCTGCCGGGGGGCATCGGAAGGGCTGGCACCTGCCCAGAGGGCTCCCAGGTGGTTTTCCTGAAATTGATAATACAGGAGACACTGAAATGGAATAATTTATTACTGCTGAATCCACTGCTGCTTTCTGGGCCAGACTGCACATCCCATAAATGCACTGGGAGGGTCTCTACCCGCTGTTTTGATGCGTGGTGGGTAGCTGTGGGTTTTTGGCTGCCTTCCCTGTGGTAAACGAAAGGGAACGACTCTACTTCTGGAGGAGAACAGTTCGAGCGGAGCAGCCCGCTGCCTGCGTGGCTCGTTTCAGCCTGCTGCCCTGCTTTCTGGAGGGGTGTTCAGGTCCTGTGACATGGTCTCCCCTCTTTGCTGGCAGAAACGGAACCTCCTCGTGTACTTCGACATGGCCTACCAGGGCTTTGCCAGCGGGGACATCAACCGGGATGCCTGGGCTGTGCGGTATTTCATCGAGCAGGGCATCAATGTCCTCTTGTCACAGTCCTACGCCAAGAACATGGGGCTGTACGGTGAGTAGGGCAGGCGGTGCAGAGACAGTTTCATCCGGGCTGCTGCAGGGACCCCACTGCCCCTGGGGTTTAGCAACCAGTGTCTCTCCAGAGATGCCTGGCAGCCTCCCAGTGCCGGCTGCTGCCTGCGTTCATCCCACAGCATGGATCGGGATGTGGGAGATGACCTGCTGGGAGCTGCTGGAGACCCTTCTAGAGAACAGGGCTCCGTTCGGGCTGTGCAGCTTTCGGATAAGTGCTGCCCCAGCTCCGGGTGCCCAAGGGCAGAGGCTGGGACCTGATTGCCCCCCTTTCAGGAGAGCGTGCGGGTGCCTTCACGGTGATCTGCAGTGACGCAGAGGAAGCCAAGAGGGTCGAGTCCCAGCTGAAGATCCTCATCCGCCCCATGTACTCCAACCCACCCCTGAACGGAGCGCGCATCGCCTCTCTCATCCTGAACACCCCTGACCTACGGAAGGAGTGGTAAGAGGGAACCCCGAACGCTCACGAGAGTGAAATGCGAGGTCTCTTTTCAGCAGCCCTGTGCTTAATGCCTGCTGCTGTCCTGGGCAGCTCTTAGCTTCAGGGGTGCAGTCAGAACCACGTGCCACCCCTTTCCTCTGGAGAAATCCCGGCTTGTGTCCTGGTATCGGCCCAGCCTGGCTGGCACAAACAGGTTTCCTTGGTGTTACTAAGGCAGAACACACTGTAAAGGAAGAGAGAAAGCTCCCCTGGGATTGGGGGTTGCAGGACCTGCCGACCCAAAGAGTGTAGAAGACTGGCTGAGGTGGTGTAGCCATGTAGCATGTCGCACAGGGCAAGTGGAAGTGTAAGCCCCCTGGGAATAAGACCCAAGAATGTAACCCTCATGCCCTAAGCCTGCTTCCTGGCATCAGCCTACGCTGCTCTCCCAGCCCCTCGGTGTCGAGCCCCTGCTGGCAGCTGGCCTGGCAGAACAAAGGCTGGCAGTGTGGTGTGGCCTCGCTGGGAGCTGTGTTCCTTTAGCACGCTGAGGCTTGTGCCCGAGCCAGGCCCCAGCAGAGATGTCTCCAAGCTGTGCTGCCTTGGAGCAGGGGGTGGCTGCCTGCGCTGTAAGGTACCCCCTGTGCTCTTCGTTTATCAAGGGAGGTTCTCCTCCTCCTCTACTCTGCCCTGGTGAGGCCCCATCTGGAGTACTCTGTCCAGTTCTGGGCTCCCCAGTTCAAGAAAGATGAGGAGCTACTGGAGAGAGTCCAGCAGAGGGCTACGAGGATGAGGAGGGGACTGGAGCATCTCTCCTACGAGGAGAGGCTGAGGAAGCTGGGCTTGTTCAGCCTGGAGAAGAGAAGGCTGAGAGGGGACCTTAATAAATGCTTACAAATATCTGCAGGGTGGGTGTCAGCAGGATGGGGCCAGACTCTTTTTCAGTGGTGCCCAGCGACAGGACAAGGGGCAACAGGCACAAACTGAAGCAGAGGAAGTTCCGTCTGAACATGAGGAAGAACTTCTTCCCTCTGAGGGTGACAGAGCCCTGGCCCAGGCTGCCCAGGGAGGTTGTGGAGTCTCCTTCTCTGGAGATATTCAAGACCAGCCTGGACGTGGTCCTGTGCAGCCTGCTCTGGGTGACCCTGCTTCGGCAGGGGGTTGGACTGTATGACCCCCAGAGGTCCCTTCCAATCCCGAACATTCTGTGATTATTTTATCTGGGTTTGGGGAGTGCTTCTGTGGGGCCTCCTGCTCACCCATGGCTTTCTGAAGCAAGAGATGCCAATACTCTGGTTGTAGTGTCCAACAGCTGTGGAGTAAATAAAATGGCAGTCACCTTCAGGTACCAGGAGAAAGAAGCAGCTCTGCAGCTGGAGCTACAGGTTCACACTCTCTGATCTTTGTTCATGTGCATCCCTTGTGGTTTTGGGGTATGAGTAGTTGTGGAGGGGAGCAGCCTTGCTGCGTCCCAGCCCTGCTCTGAGTGGTTCCTGGGTTGGCTTCTCAGGCTCACGGAGGTGAAGGGCATGGCTGACCGGATCATCAGCATGCGGACTCAGCTGGTGTCCAACCTCAAGAAAGAAGGGTCCTCCCACAACTGGCAGCACATCACTGACCAGATCGGCATGTTCTGCTTCACAGGGCTGAAGCCTGAGCAGGTAAATGCAGTTCCTGTGGTCTCAGGGTGTTGTTTGCAGTCCTTGTCGGTACGATCCTGACTGCAGGTGCTAAAATGAGCCCTCGCGAGCAGTTCTTCTGCGGGAGGAACATCCTCCAAGCCTGTGGCGCTGGAGCATCGCGGGGACCCAGGTCTTGCTGTGCTCGTGGCAGTTGAAAGCAAACATAGCCTGCTTACCTGTCAAAGGAAGCGGTCACTTGGTGCCGCTCTGAGGTGGCCTTAAAGGTCAGCTCAAGCGAAGTGACTCTCCTGGCAGAACATCTGCAGTGTTTGCGTGTTGCCCGAGAGCTGGGCAGCATCTCTCATGGTTTACAGGGGGTACCACTGGCTCTGCAGGTAGTGGGATGCCGTGTCTGCTGGCTCCCAGTTTGCTTTCAATTCTGGCAAGCTGGGTAAATCTGCACTCAGAGGTTAGCCTGCGGTTTGAACTCTGCTTTTTCGCCCCAGGTGGAGCGGCTGACCAAGGAGTTCTCCATCTATATGACAAAGGACGGACGAATCTCTGTGGCGGGAGTTACGTCCGGCAATGTAGGTTACCTGGCTCATGCCATCCATCAAGTCACAAAGTAAAGAAGACAAAGGTATGCCCTGGAGCTAGTGGCCTTCCCTTCCCCACCGGTTGAAGATGAGGAGGGAAAGGAAACAAGCAGAATACTTCCAACCACGGCACTTGACGCCGCTGCTGAATGTATCTTGTAGATGAGTTGTTGTAGAAGCCTAGTCAAAACCGCCCTGCGTTGCGGAGCAGGGACATCGCTGCTGGCTCCTACCCATCACAGCCATTCTCCCCCACTGCCCATCCCGTGTCTGTCAGCCCCAGCACCCACCTGCGCTGGAAGAACCAAGCACTTGGCGCTGCCATCCTGCCAGCGTCGGCACTGGAGGCTTCCCCACGCTCATTTCTCGATGAGAAGGCGTTGGGAGGCTGTTGGCCGCGGGAAAAGGAACTGGGTGGGCTGAGCTGCTCGGGGGTGCCCCTGCCACCTCCAGGCAGGCTCCGTCCTCCGACGACCAGCTCTGAGGACTTCTCGCTGCTAGAATCTGCTCCATCACTGGCTTCACTCTTTCCATCTGGGATTCTCCTTTCGGGTGTAATTTGCAGTGGCACTGGTGTGTGGGGTTGGACCCGTGTCCCTCCTGTAAAGCTGCCTGGTTCTTCTGCCTTCACTCCCGTGTCCTGAGGTCAAATAATTTCTCATCCCCCCGCATAAGAACCTCTGAAAACCACTCTGTGTTGGTCTCTGCCTCTCCCTGTTCCTGTACCAAGCCCAGCACCCTCCCTGCAAAGCAGAGTCTGTGCATGTGTCCCGGGACCGTGAGCCGAGGTGGCCCCAGCCGTGTCCACCCTCACGTGGGCGTGTGGGGTGCCCCTCATCAGCTCTGTTCAGCCAAATTGCTGGTGACGCCAGAAAACGGGAGGGAGAGATCCGACGGGAAGCTGATGCCTTGGAAAACATTCTGTCCTTTTGGAGTGAGCGTCCCGGAGGCCCTGGTGCCTCACTGGGTCTGATTTTTAATCCAAATAACCTGGCGTGCGGCTGTGTCGAGCTGGAGCCTTCCTCCTGCCATCGCACAGCTGGATCCTGTCCCTTCTGCGCATGAAATATTCCCGGGGGGGGGGGATGCGCCAGGGGATGTGTCGTGGCCAGGGGGACCCCGATCT
The DNA here is from genome assembly GCF_030867145.1 of Opisthocomus hoazin. Classification (NCBI taxonomy): domain Eukaryota; kingdom Metazoa; phylum Chordata; class Aves; order Opisthocomiformes; family Opisthocomidae; genus Opisthocomus; species Opisthocomus hoazin. The sequence continues at coordinate 15,374,279 of NC_134425.1, forward strand.
CCCCAGAGCCCCCCACGCAGAGCGAGGGCTCCCGACAGCGACCGAGGCGCTTACGCAGCCCCGGTGCCCGCTTGCCGCTCTGTGCAGTGAATCCGCTTCCCGTGGGCTCTGGCCCCGCGGTCCTGCGTGACTGCGGAGCCGGCTCCCCCGGTCGCAGCGAAGCCCCTCACCCCCGCGGCTCCCCACCGGTTACAATAAAAGCGGAGCGGCCTCCCCTCCCCGTTCTTCCTCGCGGGGGGGCTCCCGGGGCGGACTACAAGCCCCGGCGTGCAGCGGGCAGGGCGGGGCCGCCGCCGGGGCCGGGGCCGGGGCCTGAGCGGAGCGGCTGGCAGCGCCCGGTGAGCGGGGCAGGGGGGGGGGGGGCGGGTGACCCTCAGCGGCTGCGGGGCCCACGCGGGTCCGTGGGTCTGTCGAGTCACCCTCGGGGAAGCGCCTGGGCTGCGGTTGGCTTTGCCCTGGGGTGGGGGACAGCGGGGACCCCCCCCCCCCCCTTTCCCCGCAGCATCCTCCTCCTCCGGGTGTGGGAGAAGCCCACGCGTGCCCGCAGACCCACCGGCCTGGGGAAGCGGGGTCCTGCCCGGGGGGAGAGGGCCGCCTTCGGCCCTCCCCTCCGCTTCTCCCCTTCCCCAGAGCCCTGCGAAGAGGATTCATAGCCCGGGGTGCAAACAGCCGAGGAGGGAGGGGCGGGCTGCTCGGGAAGAGCCCCTGGAGATGGCGTCCAGGGGAAAAATCCAGAGATTTCCCTTGAAAAGCGATCTCCCTCGGCTGCGTGGGTCCCCGCGGAGCCCGGCCGGGTTGCGAGGGTTGATCTCCTCCAGCCGAGCGAGGCACTGCGAGGAGATCCGGGCTGTCCAAGCCCGGAGGGCTGCGGTGCTGGAAACACCAGGTCTTCAGGTCCAAAAAGCTTCTGAGACGTCTGGTGCTGGTGGTCACCCTGGGGGTGCACTGGAGGGGCCCTGTCCTGCTTTTCCCGGTGACACGGTGCACCTGCGGCGTGCACGGCTTGTTCCTGTGGAACACAGCCTTGACCTCTGCCCACAAGCACGTGCACAGCGGCGCTTGCAGAGCTTGCAGGAATTGGGGCTGGAAATCAGGAAGCGAGCTGTGACGCTGGGTCTCGTGCCCGCAGAAAGGCGAGTCCCGCCGTGAGGCTGCAGCTCTCCAGCCCTGCGGCTGCGGCTCGGTCCCCCATCCGACAGCGACGTTGTCCTCGCCCTGGACTCAGGGGACGAGAGGCGAGTTCTCCTGCCCGATCTCCGCTGGCGTGAGAACACCCGTGTGGCTGCTGTGATCCCCAGCCTCAGACCCAGGGACCTCATTTCCTCTGCTGCCCAGGTTGTTCTTTATCAGCATACCTTAATTAACACCTGCCTCCTTCTTCATCCCCTTCTAGGAGCGGTGAAGTGCCCAGCCTGCCGGTTCGCCGCCCTCCCTGCCTGATGGAACCAGCGCTGGCAGAGGACCCTCCTCGACGTAGCTGGCTGAGCCCGCTGCAGCAGCGCTAGCGGGACGTGGATGGCGGCGTGTGCGGCCCCGGGAAGGACGATGGCTCAGGGCATCGGGAGCATCAACACCGACTACAAGGACTGGGAGTGGAGCACCGATGCCGGGGAACGGGCCAGGCTTCTGCAGAGCCCCAGCGTGGAGACGGTGCCGAAGAGCGGAGAGAGCCAAGGAAACGGCCTGGGGGCCACGTCGGCTTTGGGAGCCGTATTCATCGTGGTCAACGCCGCCCTCGGGGCTGGGCTGCTCAACTTCCCCGCTGCCTTCAGCATGGCCGGCGGCGTGGCCGCGGGCATCGCGCTGCAGATGGTGAGAGGTGGGGAAGGGACAATCCCCCATCCTGCCCTAGGAAGGGCATGGGGGGGCTGTCGTGTGGAGCCCCAGAAGGGGCTTGGGGAGGACCTGGCTCCTGGGACGAAGCCCTCTTGGGTGCTGGACCCCAGAGATGCTCTGTGTGTTCAGGGGTGGCTGCCCAGGGTGGCTTTGGGGACCTCGTCACTCTGTTGCCTCAGCGTCCCCTCCCTGTCTCTTCCCCACCCAAGTGCATGTTGATCTTCATCATCGGAGGCTTGGTCATCCTGGCATACTGCTCACAGGCCAGCAACGAGCGGACCTACCAGGAGGTCGTGTGGGCCGTCTGCGGGAAGGTCCCTGGCGTGCTGTGCGAAGTGGCCATCGCTGTCTACACCTTTGGCACCTGCATCGCTTTCCTCATCATCATCGGAGACCAGGAGGACAAGAGTAAGTGTGTCCCACGGCAGAAAAAATAACCAGTTGCTGTCCCTTCGGCTGTAAGGGGACAACCCAACCACCCCGGTTGTCCCCACAGTCATTGCTGCTCTGGTGATGGAGCCCGAGGAAGCCGGGAGCAGCTGCTGGTACACAGACCGCAAGTTCACCATCAGCATCACCGCTTTCCTCCTCATCCTGCCCCTCTCCATCCCCAAGGAGATCGGCTTCCAAAAATATGCCAGGTGGGTGGTGAGAGCCCTCTGGGGTTGGGAGCTGGGGTGGGCCAGCCGGCATCCACCTCAGCACCATCCTGGGGGACAGGGAATGAAAACACCATTGGTTCTAGCGCCGCATCTGCCCGCTCACCCCTGAGGGGTTGGATATCTCCTCCTCCGCCTTCCTGTGCCTCAGTTTCCCCATCTGGGAAGCAGAGGAGCTGCTGAGCACTGTGAGGCCGCAGCATCGTACTCCGGGGCTTGCGTCCCTCCCTTCCACTCGCTGGAGGAGGCGGGGAGAGCTGCTTTCAGCTGCGTTGTCCCCTGCCTTTGGAGCTGGCCATCCAGCAGACAGCAGAGCCAGGAAGGGTCCCCGGGCCACATGGTCTGCAGGCCAGCCCTGCTCCGCCAAGCATCTGGCTGCTTGTGTAACCTGGCTGCTGGAGCTGGACCAGGGCCACCGAGGAGCATCACTCCTCTACCGCTTGCCTCTCTGCTGCCCAGAATCCAGCCTTACTGGCAGGTCCGCCATGGGACAGCACAGTGAGATGGCATCCACATCTCTTCTGGGGACAGTGGGTGACAGGGCCTGGCATATCCCCGTGAGAGCGGAGAGCAGGGGTGGTCCTGGTGGGAAGAACTGGGGTGGCCTGGGCTGTGCAGGGGGGAAGATGGGGCTGGAGAGGCTGGGAGGAGACCCTCCACGGAGCAGGCTGACGGTCTCCTGTCTCCTCTTGCTAGCTCCCTGAGCGTGATTGGCACCTGGTACGTCACGGCAGTCATTATCATCAAGTACATCTGGCCCGACAAGGAGCTGGTGCCTGTAGAGATCCCCACCAGGTGAGCGCAGGAGACCCGATGCTGGTGGTGGCCATCACAGCACTCCAGAGCCAGGCAAGGGGTGCGGGAGCAAGGGCTGCAGAGGCTGGGGACAAATCCTTCATGAGTCCCGTCCCTGGGCCTGGGGACGCTGCACGTTGCTGCCGGAAGCTCGCGAGTGGCTGCGTCTCTGCGTGTTTCAGAGGAGCAGGTAGTGAAGGAAAGGAGAAGGACCTCTTGGAGGTCCCCACGGCTCCATCGCAGGTTTGGAGGAGCGCTGATTGACTGTTAGCTCTGATATAGCTGGGCCCAGAGTTCCCTGTGCAGTGCTTGGGCTCACCCAGCAGTAAGGACCGGGTCTGTTTTAGGATTATTTTGGTTATTTCCCTGGCCAGCACAGCCCCTGTGGCTTGTCCCCTCCCTCGCGGTGCAGGGATGTTTCTGGACCCAGTGCAGGCAGTGGGATTTTTAGGGCAGAGCAAAGCTTAGACCAGTTTTTGGCACTGCCTAAGCGGATCCTTATTTTTTTACTGATACTTTTGTTCTTGCGAGTCCTCAATTTTGACTGGTTCTGTCTTGGTGAAAGACCCTGGTCCCAGGAAAACCTCGCTTCATGCAAAAGCATTGTCCTGAGTGGGGGGACACGGTCACTGCCGGGGGCAGGTCACAGAGGAGTGAGCCTGTTGCTGAGCACCCCTGGCTCTGACCGGTGGGTGCTTCTCTCCCGCCAGCCCCTCCACCTGGATGGCTGTCTTCAACGCCATGCCCACCATCTGCTTCGGGTTCCAGGTAAGGCCATGAGCCCGGCGCTCCCCTTCTCACCCTGCAGCCTGGGTGGGGGACCAGCGTTGTCCAGGGGTGCTCAGCCAAAACCCTCCCCACGTGCTCACTTTGCAAGGGGGCTGAAGCCAGTTTAACATCTCACGGATCAATTTTACCCCAGCTGGGAAGTCCAGGGCAGCCTGTCCCCCCCCCTTTTCTTCTCCAGCGACAAAGCCGGGGGATCACGGTATCATGACAAACCCGGGGATACCACGCGTGAGATCCCGCGTGGCTCCCCGTGACTCCGGCTCAGCCCATCGCGTGTCCCCGCTCTCTCTCCGTGTCCCCGGCAGTGCCACGTGAGCAGCGTGCCCGTCTTTAACAGCATGAAGCAGCCAGAGGTGAAGACTTGGGGGGCAGTGGTGACGGCAGCCATGGTGATTGCTCTCTTCGTCTACACGGGCACTGGTGAGCGAGGGGATGCCGCGTGAGTGTGGCATGGTCCTCGCGGAGGCTGTGAGCTTCTGGAGGGCAAGGACCTTCTGGTCAGCAGAGGGACAGAGCGGGAAGGAAGGGGAGTCTGTCTCACCCTGCCTGTGATGTGTCCTGTGCCATATCCATCCAAGTTCAGTCCCTAAAACACACGTGGAGGAGGCTCGTCCCTGACTGCTGACTGCTCCCTTTCTGGCAGGCGTCTGCGGCTTCCTGACCTTTGGAGCCGGTGTGGAGCAGGACGTCTTGCTGTCCTACCCCTCCAACGACATCCCTGTTGCCCTTGCCCGGGCCTTCATCATCCTCTGCGTGCTGACATCCTACCCCATCCTGCACTTCTGCGGCCGGTGAGCAGCGGGAGGAGGCAGGGGCTGGGGTGGGCAGGAGGGGCAGCACGGGGAAACCCCTCTGCCCCGGGTCTGTGCCTGCAGGGCTGTCTTGGAGGGTCTCTGGCTCCGCTACACCGGGGTGACGGTGGAGGAGGACGTGGTTCGAGAGCGGAGGAGGCGCCTGCTTCAGACCATCAGCTGGTTCCTCCTGACCCTCCTCCTGGCTCTCTTCATCCCCGACATCGGCAAAGTCATCTCTGTCATCGGGGGCTTGGCCGCCTGCTTCATCTTCGTCTTCCCAGGTAGGGCATCCTGGGATGCTCAGGGGCTGGCAGAGGTCTCTTGGCCTTGTGCGTTGACGAGGGAGAGGGTGGGATGGGGATGCAGGAACCAGGAAGTCTTTAGAGAAGGACAAAAGCATGGCATGAGGTTGGTTGGCAACCTAACTATTTTGACTGGACTTTGTAATGGGGAGCACAGCTCCATGCCTCTGGGGTGTCTGCTCAGTCCTCGTCTGGGTCCAATTTGCCTCCTCTCCCTTTCAGGGCTCTGCCTGATTCAAGCCAAGCTCTCTGAGATCCAAGAAACCAGGGCAATCAGGTAACCAAAATGCCCTTCCCCCTTCCCCTGGCGATATTGGGGTGAAGGTCCCCTCTCAACGCACCCTGTTTGCCTGCATCCGCAGCTGGTGGGCCCAGGTCAGCTACGGGGTGTTCATGGTCACCCTTGGAGCCTTCATCTTCGGGCAGACCACTGCCAACGCCATCTTCGTGGATCTCACAGCCTGACTCCTCCAGGCTGGACCGCACTGCTGCTGCTGTGGGGATGCAGATTTCCCCAAGGACCAAAGGGAAGCAAGGAGAAAACACGTTGGCGTGTTGGGAAGATCCAAGAGGGGTGTTGTAATCTGGGGCCTGGCTGAAAGAGCCCTGCAGTGGTTTGTATCTCGTTGTCTTAACGCACCAGGCAGTCAGGCTTCTCCTCTCAGCCCTGACTCCCTGGTGAAGCCAGAGCATCACTACAAGGGGACCTGGGAGCCCTTTCTGCCCCCATCACTACCCTAAACATCACTGAGAGGTCACGGCAGAGGTTTGCAAAGGCACGCTGCTCTCGTCCGTGTAACCCTGTGTTGGTGGAGCTTCCCTCCACAGCTTAAACTCCTTCTTCCCCCAGCGCTGGAGGGAGACAGTATGTCTTGCATAAAGGGAACTAGTAATTGTGTTTATCAGTCAGGGCGACATCCCCGTAGTCCTCTTATGTGTCGGTGTTTGGTTTAGTTGGAACTCTGCTTTCCCGTGGCTCCTGTTGCCGGTCTCCCACCCTTACTCCTACATCTGCCTGCGCCTGGGCTGCGCTTTCTGTTACCAAGTGGGACCGTGGCCTTCAGGCCGATTGGTTTTTTTTGAGGATTGGGATGAGCCCGGGCTAAGGACACACCGGCGCAATGTTTCCCCTGCCAGGGGTTGCTCACTCGCTAGAGAAGGTGCTGTGGCTGCACTGGCCTACTGGAGACACTATGCTAGAGCAGCTCTTCTCCAAATTTCCAATCTAATTCTTCCAGGAGGTGTCCAGGGAATGGGACTGTGCCAAATGTAGGGTTTAAGGGATGCTTTGGGGATAAAGCAGTCAGTATTAATCCGTTTTATATTATTCCCTTGGTCGTTTATACTCTCTGTGGCTGGTGCTGCTCTGGGCTGTCCCTCTGTTGCCTGTCTGGATGATGGTTTCACTTCTGCTTTTGCTGGGTTGAGCAGTTCCCCCAGCTGCAAGATTTGGTTGGGGGAGTCAAACTTCAACAGCTCTTGTTCAGTCTTTGAGTTTTCTTGTTTGGCTTCTAAAACCCTGTGGGAGGGAGGAATTCATGTGTATCTATTGCTGCATCTGTGATGAGGGTCCAGCCCAGCTTTGTGCAAAACCTGGCTTTGCCCCTCCTGCGTCTTTTGGAAGCAGCCCAGGCTGCCGTAGGGAGAAGGTGACCCATGGCATGCTTCTGTACTTCTCCCCGTGGCCCTCTCCCTTTGCGACCAGCGGCGGTGGGTGGGAGGACAGCATGTGGAAACGTGTGGTCTTTCCCTACCTACCCTTGCTGCCTGTAAATGGGGACCTCCCCGCCCCTCCTCCAGACAAGACGGGGAGACCCAGATGGAGAAGGAGGAAGAAAAGCCCCAAGCACAGCATGAATGTTTGAGGGACCCTGCGAAGGCACGCGTCCCTCCTGCCTCCCCCGAGGTCCCTCTAGCCTCCGTGCCCTCAGCTGAAGACAAAACCAGGCTCCAGCAAACCCCCCGTTCGCATGGCACCGGCTGCCTCCCGAGCCCCTTCGCCTGCCTCCTGCCCGAGAGCCACCACTGGGGCTTGGGGGACCCCTTGGCGTAAAGAAGAGGGTGCCCACCCTGACATCGCCCAGCCCTGCAGACCGGTGCTCCTGGACGTGGGCAGCCCAAAGCCACCTCCTGTGGAGCCCAGCATGGGCTGCGATGCTCAAGGCTCAGCAGGTGCCAACACCAAGATGCCTTTCGGCGCCCGTCCCCCATCACGATGGAGAGGGGTTTGGTACCTGGTGGCTTTTGTGGCTCTGGCTTTTCCAAAGGTGAGGCCCCACGGCTGACACGGTGTCACCGGGGGAGCCTCCATCCCCCCCCGGGGTGGAGAGCAGGAGGGGTACGGAGGTGCCGTGGCCGTTCCTCCGTTTGCCTTACCGCTCCCGACTGTTTACAGACACCGGCCTTTTTAAATGTATTTTCTACCTGCGGAAAGCGGAGGGCCCTCGACTCAATAAAAGTGACGTTGTGGTTCGTGCACCAGGTGGGTCGTGGTGGTTTCTGTGGGGCCAGAGGAGGGAGGTGATGCTCCCGGGCGGGATGCGGGGACGAAGCCGTGTCCCCGAACACCAGCCCGGCTCTCCCAGCTCTGCTGCGGACGGCGCGGGGCCTGGGGTGGGCCTCGGGGCTGAGCCCACGGCGGCGGGCCGGGGGTCCCCAACCACCGGCGAGGCCTTCGGGCCTTCCTCGGGCCATCGTCCCCCGGAGCGCCCTCTCGGGGGGGTGGGGGTGTGTCCTGATCCCGGCGTTGGCCCCCCAGGGCGGGGGGCGGCTGAGGCGAGCGGGAAGGACCCATCCTGAACCGGCGGGGCGCTGCCGCCATGTTGTCGGGATGAGGCACCACAGCCTCGGCCCGTACCACCGCGCTGGGCGGGGGGGGCGCCCCGCCTGGGGCCGTACCACCGCGCTGCGCGGGGAGGGAAGCCCGGCAAGGGTGGGCGGGGCGGATGGCACCACTCGGGGAGGGGCGCCCCTGTTCCCCGCCCCCCCCGCCATAACACCACGCGCCCTTTGGCGCTCCCCGCCACTTCCCCTTCCCGCCCCGCCCCACCGCAGCACCCCGCGCTCATTGGTCGGCCTTGCCAGCCCGGGTTTGCCGCTGGTGCGCATGCGTGGGTGTAGAGGTCTGGCAGCGCTGATTGGCCAAAACGGTAGGAAGGACTCCGGAGGCTCTCGGCCAATGGGCGCGCGTCGCTGGCTCCGCGCGGAGGGCCGGGGAAGAGAACGGCTGAAGTCGCTCCGCGCTGATTGGGCAGGTCGCGCGCGGCCCTGCGCTCTGATTGGGCAAGCGCCACGCTGGGGGGGGCGGGAGGCTCGGCGGGCGCCCCGCCCACCCGCGCCCCGCTGCTCCCCCCGCTGGCGTGCCGCGAGGGGACGGGGGAGGGGAAAGGGCGCGACGTGAGCGCGCGACCCCGTCCGCCATTTTGTAGCGAAACGGCGGAGGCGAGAGGGTAAAACCGCGAGCGGCTGCAGCCCAGCGCCCCGCTCTGCCCCCCCTGCTGCGGCCCCTGAGGTGAGCGACGCTCCGCCGCGCCGGGCACGGCCCCGGCTGGGAGTACCGGGGCCTTCGGGGTGGCGGGCGGCGGTTTAGGCCGGGCCGGGAGGCGGCGGGGCCGGCGGAGGGAGCCCGGGGTGCGTGTGGGGCAGCGCGCCGGGCCCCCGCGGCCTGGCCTGACCTGGCCTGCGCCGCTCCGCGCCCCCTCCCTCGCCGCCGCCGGGATGGAGCGGCCGAGCCAATTTCGAGGGGCTTCGGGGCGGGAGGCCCAGGCGGGTTCGGCTCGGGGGCCGAGGGGAAGGCTCCGGCGGCAGCAGGTGCCCGGTGGCCGTTTCGAGGCGGGACGGGGGCTGCCGGGTCCGGAGCTGTTTGCGTTTCTCTTCCCCCTCTGCTGTTGTAGTATTGATGGTGACAGGCGGAGCTCTGCGGGACTCCGAACCCGGCCGGTGCCGGGCCTGCCCCGGGGGCCGCTGCGGGAGACGGGCCCTGCTGTGACTTACCCGGAGGAAAGCGGTGACCTGTAAGCAGGGAGCCCCGAGTCACTGAGCCGGCCGCATCGCCTTCACCTCCCCGCAGACCCCGCGGGAGACGCGCTCCTCGGCGCTGGCCTCTGGTCAGCAGCGCGCCGGCCTGTGCAATGGGCTGGCTCGTTTCGAAACTGGGAGCAGCAACAGTTGGCTGCTTGGGCAGATGCTGTGTTGGGAGAAATAGCTGCTTTGCAGTAGTTCTCTGACTCGAGGTAGTACCGTGTTCTTAAGGTTAGTGAGCAGTCGTAGATTAGTTTCAACAAGCCACAAACGATCTGGACTGTATTTACAACAGAGGCAAGATAATACTGAAAAATGCCGAACCAGATGCTTTGTTGATAAGTGGTGAGCTTGGGTGGTTTCTGAGTCCCACTTGTTAGAAGGAAGTGTGACGTCTGCTCTCGGTGGAACATTTTGTCAAGGTGGGTGACAAAACAGGTGAGACACCTGACAAGTCATGCTGAATGCACACAGCTCAAGTGTTTCCTATTTCTAAGGTAACTGCATGGGCATTGACTGAGATTATGGGCAGGACAAGTCGGAGTGAGGTGACTGACAAACAGGAAGCAAAACTTACTTGGCAATAGTTTGTCCTTTCTAGACTAGTTACTGTCTTGTTTTTTTCTGCACTTATGCTTTTAAGCTTGCTGTTAACTGTTGATCCTGTTGGCCTGCTGTCTCCAAACCAAACTCGTAGCAAGCCTGGTATCTACTTGTCTCTATTCTGTGGAGAAATACCTAATCCTGTTTGTTCTTCTAGCACAGTGTTCATGGATATTTAATTCATTTTAATTGATGCTGAAATGGCTACTGTTGGTATTCAGTAAGTGGAAGAGAAACTGTGCAAACATAACTTGGGAAAAGTGGACAGTGATGTTTTGTGACCCCGCAATGGGCTATCGCTAAACGGTGGTGGGAACTCTTATCTGCGAATCCCGTCGGAGGCGATCATGGTTTTAGCCAGATTTGTCTTTTGTTCTTTAACCATCCCCGCTAGGTGAATATTGCAGTTCTCCTTTGCCTTTTGAAATAGCATTTAACTGCTCTAAAAAACTTTTTGGATGAGGAAACAGCACAAAACCTTTGAGAACGGGTCCATGCATTTCCTTAACTTCCCTCCAATGGAAACTTTATCCTGCAGTGTTTGACTGAAGAGAAAGTAGGAAGTGAGAGTTTCTTGGGATTTTTTTTTTGTAAACAATCGTAGTTGAGATGTGAAAGTGCCTGAAGTGGCCATGTCATGATTGATGTGTGCCTGATATATTTGAGGTAGGTTCAAAGCGTGAAAGTTAACTGGTCTTAATATATGGGAGTGAACGAATGTGCTTAGTTCAGCTGCTCTGTCAACTAAAGTTACAGTGTCTAGTCAACATCGTGTCTTCCCGTTGACTGGAACTGTGTGCGGTTTTCCGGTACGTAGAATGTTCAGGTGGCCTTTCCACATGTAAGCACCTAAATTTGAACTGGTTGAATTGATCAGTAGCTTATTTTACTGTTAATGTGACTTAGATTGTAAAGTTTTGCTGTCTGTAGATTTCAGAATGATAGACATCCTGAGATTTAACTGTGGCGTGATTCTAACCCTCTTCCTCCCTTGGAGTGCTTCTCGTGTGGGGCGTCCTGCTCTTCGTTGGGTCTCTTTGTGTCTGGCGTGAGGAGCAGGTAAGGGACCATGTGCTAAAGAACCAGTTTAGCAGTGGTGCTTTCAGCATGTTTTATGTGGTGCTTTTTGACAGGAGTTTAGAACCTTATCAGCAAACACGTTGCTGTTTCTGTCACTGGAGCAGTTTTATCCTCTATGTGCGGTACATGTGGCCTGAAATCTTTACAGCTCTTGAAACCCAGTGGGAGTAGTTACTTAGTTTTGAAAGATACTGAAAAAAAAAACTACAAAGTGCAGCTTGAAGTAATTTTGAAATTACTTTTTTTGTAAGGCTCTTTGCAAATTTGTGGAAGGCTTGAGGTTTGTCATCTTCAGCAGCCGGGCTTAGTGACTCCTAGTGATCTGCTTCAGGTTAGGAGAGAGTCTTTTTGTCAGACCCAACTGCTGGTTACATATTATCCCTCTGTATTTTGTGATTTCTGGGTTCTTGCCTAAAATTTTATTGTATTTGTGTTTTAATGACCCGACAGAACTCTGCTGTTGAAAAGAATGTACTGAAATAGGTGCCAAATGTTTTGCTGATAGCCTGTTAATTTCCTTAGGAAGTGTTGAGGCTCTAATACTTCAGATTTCAGTAAACGTTTTCTACCTTTGAAAGATCAGCTTCCTTGCACAATGTGAAATGGTAATCTTTTAAGAGCTCCTGTGTCTGATAGCTTAATCGGCTACTGTATCATAGGAACTGTAACTGAAAGTAGCTAATTTTGTCTGCAAAATTAGCGAGTCTTTTGGTAAACTCTTTGTCTGAGGCGTGAATTTTCTGAACCTGTGAAGCTGGCAGGTTTGCCCCATGGACTGAAAGCTGCTTGAATTGTTGAGGCCAGTGTAGGGACATTCAGTCCCACTAAGAATATATGCATCTAAAAATAAAAGTCTACTTTGCATAGCATTCATAGCTTTCTTAATCAGTGCCATAGAAATTGAATTTTAGCCTTGCATTGAATGACCAGAGAGATACCTGTGCACTTCTGCTTTCCGGGCAGGGCACCTTTAATTACTCTGATTTTTCTATACTATTGTAAGTTAGGTTGCACCGTTTGAAATTCTGAAATGCCGTTAGCCTGGTGCTGGTGAGAGCTGTCAGGTTTTTTCAGTGTATCAGGATACATGCTGTGCAAACCGTATATTTAGAACATAAATAGGAGGCTGCTTCCTTCAGCTATTGTGCTCTGTCCTTGAGTCGCGGTGTCTGCTCGGGCCCTTGTTCTGCTTCCTTGAAAGGGAAAATCCCATTTTGACCCTGACTTGGGTTCTTCGGTGGCACTGCCAGATTTTACAGTTAGAAAGTGGCAAAGCTGGTTGTGCTTCCGTGCCATTAAAGCACATTGAGATGGTAGTACCTGCTTTTCTTGGGAGAAGGCAGTGATGCTGATAGGCATGGGGTCCGTGCTCTGCCAGGGTGTTGTATGGCAGCAGGCAGGATTGCATTTATGACTGAGCCCAGCTCAAGGAGCTCCAGTACCTGACAGCTCGATTTTTGGGTGGAGTAGGTGTGATTGCTGTGCTGTTTGTATTGGTCGGAGGAACAATGCCCAGAGAAATGTGGTTTTTCTTCCTAGGGGCCTGAAAGGCAAACTCTGAAACTTTTTATTACTGCCTTGAAAATGACTGAGTTGGAGTCTTGGTTTGTGCCTGGTTCTCGAGGCCTGAGTTCAACCAGCCCTTGAGTTCTTCAGGCTGGTTGCTGAAATCTGGTGCTTGGACAGGGACTGAATTCCCCTGGCGAGATTCTGGCAGTGGTTTTTGTGGGTGTTGGTACTGTGGCATGGTGGTCTGCTTGATTTTTTTAACAGATATTTTTTCCAGAAGTGCTACGTTGGTCCTGTATGTTACGCCCTGCCAGTACGAACTGCTTGGGACGTGTGTACTTGCCATGCCCAGTGACTCTTTCTGGATTATTCTAAAAGAGGCATAGAGTTATTTAAAAAAAAAAAAAAAATCAGGTACTGTGCTACTGAGAAATCTTAACTTTTGTGCCTATCCCCCTTCTTAAAAAGCTGTTTCACAGTCAGTGGGCTTTTAAACCTGTATATAAAGGCAATTAATTATAGCTTGTCAGATGTACAAAAAAAGGAAAATTTAAAGTCTTCTGTAATTCTTCTTGCTGCAGTTCTAAACATGCTCTGAAATTTTTTCATAGCACAACTGCCTTGTCATTGAAGAATGCTTTCAATATTACTGCTTGAAAGTTTATTTTCCGTGAAGTTTTTTGTGTAAGTAGGCGCTTAAGTAGCTGCTGGGAGTAGGCAGGGTCTGCTGTGGCATAATGAAAGTATGGAAGTCAGTCGATGATTTGACTTCCCTTAGAAATAGTTTGCCCAAGTTCACATTTCATAAACTTTTTCCAAAGAGCAGAGTGGTGTTCAATGCCCGTGACAGGACTTGTTGCTCCTGCTGATTGGGGTGTCTGTGGAGGATGAAGAGGAGCGGAGGTTCCCCCGAGATGTTGCGTGTGAACTTGCTGGTCCTGCCGGGAGGTGTCTTGCTGCCTCTGCTACGGAGATTATCACTGTGTAGATTCTTTCTTGTATGGGGGCAGAATACGTTCTAAAGCGCAGGCAGAGGTTAAAGAAGCTGTAGTTCTAAGTGTGAGCTAGTGAAAACCTTTGTATAATGGGAGAGGGGGAAAGATTTTTCTAGTGCTACCCAGCACAGCCTTTTCAGCTTGCCTCCGTACCATTCCTGTTTAGTTCCTGCGGAAGGACCACTGCTGTGTCGAGCCGTGCTGCTTGCTGAACTGATTTGCCCTAAGCGTTACATGTGCCAAGTTAACACGTCGCCTATGCGATCCATCTCAACGATGAGGCCGAAATCGTGTACTGGTGGTTTTGGCCATAGAGCCAAGACAGCAAAGCAATAGTTCTTATTCTGAAAAAGGCATTGTCAGACTCTTGGCACGGAGCCTGGTGACCTTTGTGTTTTGATCAAGAGGAGCTTCGAAACAGTGACTCTTCATCTTGGTTCCACCTCTGATAAATTGCTCCTCTGAGCAGCTTACGGCTTCCTTTGAGACTCCTCAGGCTGCTGGTTATGCAGGACTTGCTTTGGGATGCAGTTTTATCACATTGGCAATCTGTAATTTAACAGATGAGATGTCAAGTGCCAAGTTTTGTGTTGTCACAGAAATTTATTAAGCTGGCAAGCTCTGCTGTTGTAGCTCACTGGAAAGCTGTTTCAGTATAAGCCAAATGTTAGGGTTAGTTTATTGCAGTTCTTTGTGTGTGTTGCTCATTCACAATTGCTTGTTTTGGTGTGGAGTGTGGAGTGCAATGCTACTTTGATGGTAGTGAGGCAAAATATTGCGGAGATGGTTAAAAAGCACTTTGGTGGTTGGGTTTTTTTTGTAAACTTGTGATTGATGCTTCGAATGATTCTGACCTCTGATTGTTGCTGTGTGGTATCTAATTCATTATGCATCTTGTTTTCTTCTTTCTCACAGTGCTGAAAGGGTACTCATTCTTCTGACAGAGCTGTTTGCTAGCTCTTTCAGACTGGCAAAATGTAGAAATGAATAAATGTGGTCGGGTAGTGTGAAAACAACAAAGTTTGTGTTGTGAAAAGTTAATAGCACTTCTTTTTCCTTGTGGACATGGTTATGTCAAATGGTTTATGTAAGCTAAGCTATCAAACATCTGTGTTATCAATTTCTTTGCTAAACTTTATTTTTCTTGTTTGACAAGCTAGTTCTTAAGCAAAAATAGAAAAGAAAAAGCTCTGACACATAGTGCTGAATTCTTCTAGGATTTAACTTTCTACCCTGTAGTGTTCTGCTGGAAGCAGAAAATATAGAGGCACCACTAACTGCTTTTAACACCATACCAACAGCTTGAAGATTTTTTTTTTTTAATTAAAAAAAGAAGAAACCAACCTAAAAAACTTACTTTTAAATCCACTGGTTCCATGACAAGATAGCAGCAGTGCCTTAGAACATAGCTGTGAGGTTGCTACAGAACTTACATGTAATGCAGCATTGTCTTTTCAGGTGCCATGTTTCAGAACAGAGGAAGACAACTAAGAAAGAAGAGCTGAAGGAAGTAACACAGAACCATATACAGGCTAATTGGGGGAAAAAAAATTAACCTGTCTCTGAGGTGACTAAAGGGGAATAATGGTGATTTTGCGCCGGGCTCGGCCGCCTGCTTCCGCCCCAACCAGCAATGAATCTTGACTCGCTCTCGCTGGCCTTGTCTCAAATCAGCTACCTGGTGGACAATTTAACCAAGAAAAACTACCGAGCCAGCCAGCAGGAAATACAGCATGTAAGTAAACTCATGATACAACACAAGACATTTTGGAAAGAGGCAGTGGGAGTGTCAAATGGAGCTTCTCTTCTGGTTTGAGTTGCGCTCTGCGGTGCTGAGAATTGCAGCTCGTGTCTCTGATGTTCCTTCGGTTTCATCTGTCTGGTTGTGGAATACGGCAGCTCAGAGCTGAGACCAGTGTTAACTTTGTGGTTGAATATTAGGATTAACTGCTGCTCTTGGAGAGTGGTGTGCAAAGCTTGCCTAACTCCTGTGAGGGTAAATCTTAAAACTTTTGGAAATTGTATAGAACACAGATCGGGAGAGGGAGGAGAACATACACATTTGCTGTTCAGGGTTTTTGTACAGAAAGCGTGAGTACATGGTTACTTGCATCTGAATGCTTCCACTTACCTCCGGTGAAAGCTTTTTGCTCGTCATCTCATTCGATGAAGCATGGCTTGGTGGCAAAGCCAAGCTGACTTTCTTGACACTGGGTTTTCAGAAGGCAGGCAGAGCAACTGCAGATTGAACCCGAAATATCTGAGATCTGGGCAGGAATTCTGGTTTAACTGACTGTTTTAAAAATAGCTCTGACTAGCAGGATGGACTGAAAAGCATTATCCACAGAGGAGTGCTTAGGAGGAAGTGAATGCTACTGAGCCAGTTTTAGAAACTGGCTTAGTGCCGTTCCCAGCAGACAGCTGGGCCAGTTAAAATTTTTTTTTTTCTTGCACTAGTGCAGTCCTGCGGTGATTTGCATGAGATTAGGAGGCCGGAGGGCTTAAGCACAGTGAGTTTCTGGTAACAGCTGACTTCTTTGAAAGTGCATTCATGGCTTATCTTGAGGTGAGAGGGGGTGATTTCAGCAGTATTCACTGCTTGGAATGATCTCAAAGGCCATGGAGATGGAATACATCTCTTGTAACTTTTTACAAGTTTCTGTGTTTTTGCAAGTTCGATACTTGTGGGGGGCTCAGCTGAGATCATGCTGTCCTTTGGGTCCCTGGTAGTTTCAACAGACGATTTTGGCAGCAAGGTGTGACTGGCTTGCAGATCTGTCACATGCAGGATGATAAACATTTCTTTGATTTGGGAGGAGATAGGGTTGATCTGCCATTCAGTTGGAATACAGCCATCTAAAGTGGGACAGATTATTCCTTACCTTTCATGGCAGGCCCCTTACCAGACTCACTGTGGTGGGAGACTGAAAACGGGTCTGTGGGACATGGCTGGTTTGTGTATGTTTTGATTCTAAGACGGATCTAGGGTTTCAAGACTGAATTCCTAAAATCTCCATGACCTTTTTTTTTTTTAACTTTCTGATACTATTTTCCTTTTGTGGTTGTTAGTACAACTTCTCCTTAGATAGTTGAAGAGGTTGTATGTGCATGCTTTAACTCTCTTTGTCTACAAGTACACTGCTTGGTGTAAATTTTTGGCATATTTCACTCAATTTTACAAGGCTATATAAGCATACAGGGTATGTGGAAAACCATACCTGGAGTTGTTCTTGTCACAACTGACCAAAATGACACTTGCATTTAAATACATCACTTACAAGCATAGCTGTGGCAAAGATTGAGCAACTAATTTCTGCTTAAATATGCTTTCAGTAGTCATTTAACATAGGTGATGCTTTAGGACTGTTTTAAAAAAATAGGACGTGCATTAAAAAAATCCACCTTTTATGCGTTTGTCAGAGACAAATTCTAAAGAATGGCTTCCTCTAAAATTACTTTTTGTGGTCTCCTTTTCCAAAATTAGTGGTAAAGAGAACCTGGTTGAAGAGGAGGGAAGGACTTTGTGGCCAGGTAGATCCAGAAAGTTTTGTTTTCCAAGATCAGTAAAAGTAGAGTTATTTTTGGTCGGTTTTTTTTTTGTTGTTGTGTTTGCCTAAACTCAGTCCAGCTTGTCTCTGGATAAATCCAAATGAGTGTGGCTCAGACTTTATCCTGAATCCCGGGTTGGTTGAGGTTGGAAGGGACCTGTGGAGGTCATCTGGTCCAACCTCCTGCTCAGACAGGGTCACCCAGAGCCGGTTGCCCAGGAATATGTCTAAACAGCTTTTGAGTACCTCCGTGGACAGAGACTCTACAACCGCTCTGGGCAGCCTGTCCCAGTGCTTGGTCACCCTCATGGTTAAAAAAAAGTCTTTACAGATTATTTTATGATTGGGTACACTGTCCTGTAAATCTGCAAGAAGGCTGCCAATACAAAGGTTTCTTTCAGCTCTTTTGACAGGAAAACTAGTAATTCTCATTCTCGTTTCCTGAAAAATATTTTGCATGAATGTAGTTAGAGTTGAAAGATGCTGCAATGCACTTCTAGTGTTCCTTCTTCCCTCCCTCCCTGTGTGTTAAATTTTCAAATTACTAACCTTCTGAAGTTGCTTCTAAGCAAGGAAGCAATGTCATTCTGATGCAGAAAAGTTGTGTCAATGGCTTTAGTACTGACAGTTCTCTTCTGCATCTCTCTGCTTCGTTGAGTTCATCTCGGTCATAGCACCAAATAACTCACTAGGAGATTGATCCAGCTTCATGCCAGTCTTGTTACCACATCTAAATCTACATACTTAATTGGGATTGCCGAAATGAATTGCTTGTGTTCTGAAGCCTGAGCTAACTAGCAAAATTTGCTGTCCATTCAGTTTTTCTGCCTTGTGCACCAGTCTGAGCGTTGTCCTACCTAATCGTGAGGGATGAGCTGCCTTCCAAGGCAGAGCTGTCAACATAACTGGAGTGGGCAATCTACTCTGGACTGGTGTGCCAGGAGCATGTATATTCTAGCCTCTGGTCAAGAAGCAGAGCTATATCCAGCTCCAGTGTTTCTTTCCAGCAGAACAAAACTTGGCAGCCACTGAAATAAGCAGGCTATGAGGCAAAGGGAAGCGCAGTGTCAGATAGTGGTAGAAGAATTGAGCTGAGAACAATCAGAAACAGCAGAGCTGGAGCAAACACAGCCTCAAGCAACGCCGTTTGTCTTTTTGCACAAAGAAGCTACTGGCAAACAAGGATGTTTATGACGGGGTGAAACAGTGGGCTTGGTGGAGGTCGTCAGAGCATAGAACCGTAGAATCATAGAATGGTTTGGGTTGGAAGGGACCTTAAAGATCATCTGGTTCCAACCCCCCTGCCCTGAGCAGGGACATCTTCCACCAGCCCAGGCTGCTCAGAGCTCCATCCAACCTGGCCTTGGGCACTGCCGGGGAGGGGGCAGCCACAGCTTCTCTGGGCAACCTGGGCCAGTGTTTCACCACCCTCATGGTGAAGAGTTTCTTCCTAACATCTAATCTAAATCTGCCCTCTTTTAATTTAGAGCCATTCCCCCTTGTCCTATCACTGCACCCCCTTTCGAAAAGTCCCTCTCCATCCTTCCTGTAGGCCCCTTCAGGTACTGGAAGGCTGCTGTAAGGGCGTGGGCAGAGCTGCTGGTTTGTACTGGTGCATGTTGTGTCTGTCCTGCAGCCCCCAAGGGGGAAACAATGGCAAAAATTTTGCCAATAGATGAAGGTGGGATTTGATGTTAGCTGCTACTATTTAGACAGAAGAGGCAAGATACTAGTGATTAAGTGATTTCGAATTTCTGCCAGTATGGATTTTGTTAAAAACAAATAATGCTGTCCAGTTAGATGAGGTTTAAAGAAATGAATAAGCACTGAAACAACCTAAAGGTACTTCAAACAACAAGCTGATGAGCTGGTCGGTAGCCAAGAGTTAACTTAGGGCAAATGACAGGGGATGCTAACAAAAATGCAATAGCATTGTTAAGATTTGGTAATGAGTAATAGGTGTTGCAAATTAACAAATGCAGATCACCTGCATTGACACAGGAATTCAGCTGAATATGCTCTAATGATGGGGGAAGGAGGTGGTAGAAGGTCTCAGCTGCAGGTGTTCAACTTGTGGTATTTGATTTTAAAGCTTGCTAATGAGCAAGTTGGAGATGAACTTTTTTCCCTGAGATGGCAGGAAACACTTCCTGTGTAGTATTCCCTTTATGTCTTAAAAGACTGTGGAGTAATGGCAGCCAGGTTGGTCATAACCGAGAGACAACGTAGAAGCTGCCTGCAAGATCAGTGAGGATGCTGTGAGGTGGCTTGTCTGTGGAATAAATCCCTGCTACACAGGCATAGCACAGAGGTGCATGTTGTCCCAAGGCTGTAGCCTTGTGGAGTTAGGCCACCGTAACTGGGAGGAAATGGGGAAGAGTGAGGCCATGGCACTGTGTGGATTGTGGGCTGCTCTGGGGGCAGGGAAGCTGGGAATCATCCTCTAGGTGACTTTAAAAAGCTTCGTAAAAAGGGGTGTTAAGAATACCACCCATGAAATGCATGGCTTCTGTGTCAATGACTTGTGCCTAGATTCTTTGCTTATCTCTTAGTTTCTACTTTTCATTTGCAAATAGGGTTAACGACTTTCTAGGTTTCTAGGTTACTGATTAAGAAGGAACATTCTTAGCAGTTTTGTTAAAACTGTGGGCGACTTAACCACTAGAAGTACTGCTGTAGCACTAGACCCAGATCTTGTTCTGTAATGACTGTTTGCTACTAAGCTGTGTTTTGGATTTTTTTTTTATTCCAGATTGTGAATAGGCACGGTCCCGAGGCAGACAGGCATTTACTACGCTGTCTATTCTCGCACGTGGATTTCAGTGGCGATGGTAAAAGTAGTGGCAAAGATTTCCATCAGGTAAAGTTTGCACCGAGGCATCTGCTTATTTGTTTTGGTTGTTACAAATCTGCAGTAGGATCTGATCCATTTTAAGCACAAAGGCAGGTTAGAGGTAGTAGCTTCAAGCAAACTTCTTTTCTGGTATATGGCCAAGCGCCTTGCGCCAGTCCTCAAGTCAAAAGACAACAAATTGTTGGTATCTGACTCTTACAATACCTTGATCTGGAAAAATGGATAGATTCAGTACAGTTGTTCTTTCGGCCACATGCAGTGCTCTGTTTCAAAAGCCTTTGTGTTTCAAGATTATGTCCAAATCCACTAACTGGCACTTGTGGTGCTGGCTCCCTGTGTTCTCAGAAACGTTTTCATCCTTAAGCAAGGCATCCTTTGCCACAGACTTTTAAGCTCATAAACAGGAATCACATATTCTTAGATTGTCTGTTGCAGTGTGTGGAGGATGCTTAGAGAAAATGAAACATTGCGCACATGATGGGCAAGGTTTGATCACTTTCTCAGTCTTAAAGAAAAAACAAACTTTGAAGAAAACTTGAATGAAAAGAAACTGGTTAATGTTAAAGAGAATTTGGGCACTTACAAGACTTAAGCACCTTATCTTTGTTTAGGTTTACTGCACATAGTGAACAGTGGAAGTTTTGTTTTCTTGTCCTGTTGCAAAATATGAGCATTGAAGTGTTCTTCTTCTTTCCAGACTCAATTTCTGATCCAGGAGTGTGCGTCGCTGATTACGAAACCAAACTTTATCTCGACGCTGTCCTACGCCATTGACAATCCGTTGCACTATCAGAAGGTTTGTGTGCCTCTTGATGGGGATCCCCATGCCAGAAACTGCAGTGAAGGGGTCTGTAGGAAACCAGCTTGTTTTCCCGTGTTTTTCCTGGGGGGTTTTAATGGCTAAGATTGGTTGTACTAAAGTCTTCAAAAATTGAGCTTGGCTGGAAGTGGGAATTTTTTCTTTTTGTTAAACTGAGCAAGTTATTCAATGACTCTGACTGCAAATTAATTTTAAAGCTTAATCTAATGTTAGTACTTCATGGCTTGCGTGGGGCAGCCAGAACCAAAATAAATCATCAGTGCTCCTGTTTGTTTCAATATGAAAGCCATGGTGGGGGTTCAGTAGTGACAGGGTGGGATACGCAAAAGAAACTTTAGTCTAGATGTATCAAAAAATAGTTCCAAAGATGCTTTCTTCAACTGTATAAGCTTTGTGTTAGCCTACAACAGAACAGTTAGTAATATTCCAGACCTGCAAATGGACTCTAGGTAACCTGCCACAGTACGAATGAGACTAATCGCATAACGGCTTCTGTTTAACTCTTCTTACCTGTTTCAGAGTCTAAAGCCTTCACCCCATTTATTTGCCCAATTGAGTAAAGTCATCAAATTAAGTAAAGTTCAAGAGGTAGGTGAACATTTATTTCAAAAATATTGTAATGTTTTTTGGCTAAGCTTGTTAGAAAGGAGGATGTCCCCTTACTATGCTGTTCTTGTTTGTAGGTGATTTTTGGCCTTGCCTTACTGAACTCTTTCAGCTCGGATCTACGAGGTTTTGGTAAGTGAAGCTTCCAAAGTACTGCAACAGGGACACCTTTTTTTCTTTTTAAGCAGTGGGCTTTCTAGGTGGCTAGATGTGTGCCTGTGTGACCTGAGTAATGAAAGATCTTGCAGTCTGTAGCCTTACTGAAGTCTAACACCATTTTGAGAGGGGCCATAGATAGTGCAGTCGTTTTGTCTTAGATGAAATTGGAGGTCCCTTCCATGAATTACTTCCCAGATAGTGAATGAAATTGAGATACTGTGATATCTTACCTTTTAGTTGTTCATTAATACTTGAGTTGAGCTGTGGATTATGAGACTTTGATTTAAGTATCTGAACTGTTATGGTTTGTGTAAAAACAAAAACAAAAACAAAAAACAAAAAAAAATTAAGGGTATGGTACCTAAAGAGTCCTATGTAAAAAGAGTGTTCATATTAAAAAGAAATTTCAGGTTTTGACTCTAGCCTCTTTTGTTTTCAAAAGCTGCCCAGTTTATCAAACAGAAACTCCCGGATCTTTTGCGCTCTTACATTGACGCGGACGTCGGTGGAAATCAAGAAGGTGGCTTCCAAGATATTGCAATAGAGGTCCTGCACCTTCTCCTCTCCCATCTCCTTTTTGGGCAGAAGGGAGCCTTTGGGGTAGGACAGGAACAGATTGACGCTTTTCTCAAAACATTACGTAGAGGTAAGTGTGGTGGTGTTCAGGAAGCCTGACTAAATACAACTTTGAGATGAGTGTTTGTAACTTACTGTCGGTGTGTTCTGCTGCTGAAATGGTGAGGAGCTTGGTGAGGTAGAACTCAGTACATTTTCATAACTCTAAACTGACAAAAATATCACTGTTCTAGCATTTAGCTATAACATACTGTTTTTCTTTCAATGAGCAGTAAAGTGTTCTCATGTTGGGTTTTTTTAAAAGTTGTCATAAATAAGCGTAAAGAAGGGGATATTGAAGTTTCTTTGCTTGCTTGTGTGGTATGGTATTTGTGGGTTTAATTAAAGCAACTCAGTGCACTGTAGTTGAAAATCTTGAACTCCTTACAGTGTAAGGAACATTACCATTTCAGATGGATGGATTTTAGGCACTGGGTTGTTTATATTGGGTGCAGATCTATGAGGAAACACCAGCACAGTGAGGGAGGTGCCCTTGAATAAACCCTGTTGCATTTCCTGGAAGCTACCGTGGTCGTTGTGTGACGCAGGGGACGTTACCGATGTGGTAGTCTCTTCCTTTCCAAAATAAGTACTTGCTGTAAACCCATCAAAATAAGGAGGATTTGGACTCGAGAAGCTAACTGAATTTAATTCAGCCCCCTCCTTGGTTCTGCACAGACCTAGAGGAACCTTTATACAAGAGCAAAATATTTGTTCTGTTTAAGTGAAACTTCATAATTCATACTTTCATGAAGATTAGTGTATTAGCTTCTGTAACTCCTCTCTCTTTGCTTGGGGAAATTGGGAGCTCTTGTGTGAATGGCCGTGAAGGGTGTGGAGGTGTGATGCATCATCGTAAAGATAATGCCATCTCAGGACGACCAACCCATAAGGTGGTGTTGCTGCTTTCCACCGTGAGCGAAACTCCCATCCGTGCATCAGAACCTCTCATTACCTTGTCTCTCTTAGAAAGGAAGAAGGGAATATTCTCTTTTTCCATGCCCAAATGCCTGGTTTATGTTTGCCAGACTTCCTAGACTCAACAGCAGCTCCTTTGTTTCCTAATACTTCCTGATCTGGAGTAGAGGCTTTTGCTGTACTGTGGTATTGTTTCCTGCTCTCTGCTTGTTTTGGATGACTGCTGTTAGTGACAGTCTAGTTGGTAACTTACCACCAGCACAGCTACTAGCCCTTCTGGGCAGCAGCAGTAAAACTGGCTGAACCCTGGTCTATTCTACATTCATGTTCTCTAGGAATATCCAAGTGGCAGTAGAGAACTGGGAGGTGGGATGGAAGAATGCTGTGCTGGTGCTGTCCCGATTTCTGCAGCAGCAGGGAAACTCTAGCACAGCAGCCAAGTTACTTTGAATGGTCACTTGCATGCGGCTGGTGGTGTGGGGGTTTTGACGCTTTTTTCCTTTGTTACTCTTGCCTTTAGATTTTCCCCAGGAACGTTGCCCTGTGGTGCTTGCACCACTTCTATACCCTGAAAAACGGGACATTCTAATGGACAGGATCCTGCCTGATTCTGGAGGGATAGCCAAAACCATGATGGAGAGTTCTCTGGCAGATTTCATGCAAGAAGTTGGCTATGGCTTTTGTACAAGGTTTGTAGGAAAATGTAATTTTCAAGCATCTTGGGTGGTGGTGGTGGTTTTCTGTTTCTTGAGGCAAAAGGTAAAGAACTCTTCAAGTACTAAAATACCTAGAACTTCATTAAGTATTACGAGGTCATTTGTTTTGACTCCTGGTTTATATTTTGCTTTCTTCTAATGAGTGTAGAATATCTGTTGAAATTGTGTAGGATTTTCTTGTAGTAAGTGCTAGCTAAAGTTATTTGGATTCTGTGTGAAGGTTTTATAAGAGTTTGACCTTGATCATCCTTTTGCAAAAATAAAAACAAAAGGTGGCGAGGTAAGCATGAAACCGTCCACATAGAATACAGAACTGGAGATAATAATCTCACTTCAAGAAAGTTGACCAGCAGTAGCTTTCTGTTGGTATTGGGTTTTGATCAGTGTGGTACACAGTATGATTGAGATTATATGTAGCTGTAGAATCTAATTATGATAGTGAATTGCTGGCAATAAAACAGAGTATCTTGACAGCTGCTTTGAAGTCTTTGTGCCTGGTTAGGCTTATTTTGGTAAACATACAGCTGTCTTTGCACAAACCCAGAGCGAGTTTATATTCACAGACATACATTACCCACATCTTCAATAACGGTCCCTATTCTTGCCTCTGCCTTTTGTCTGAAGTGTTAGATGGGCAGCTCTGTTAACTTGGCATGCCGGAGCTGTGTGAGACAGGCTGTTGTCTGTAGAGCTGTGTGCGTTTGCAGGAGCGGTGTGAGCAGGGCTTTGCTTTGCTTATGGCACCGAGAGCAAGTATTGCATTACATGGGCTGTTTGTGTATATACATGTGTGGATTGGAGTATTCACCAACAAAGTGGAAGGAGAAGCTAGATTTTAGTCAGAAGCTGTGTATTGAAGATTTAATTTGAATATATTAAGGGTTTATTTCCTGCTGTATATCTGCTGTTTCCACAAATCCAGCTCAATTTTTGAATGCGGTTTCTAAGGATTAAGGGTAGTGCTCTAGTACTGGTAGCGGTAATGGGAGCCTGCAAGTGTGTGGCAGGTTTTGCAGGGGGACTTAGTCTGGTTCATACAACCTAATGCTTCTTTAAGGGAAGATTCACTTAAGCACAAGCTGAGAAAAGTAAATGAGTCTGTATCTTAAAGGAAAGACTGACTGTTTTGAGGAGGTGATCAAATCTCCAAGATATTAACCTAAGTTTCTGTTTAAATGGTGAAGTATGGAAACACACAATATAAATCTGATGGAAGACAGTGAAAGTTATTTCCTGTGTTGACACATGCCTGTTAATAGAACAGTTTTGTTATCTGTACTGATGCTGTATAAATCTTAACTTGTTGGCCTAATCATGAAGTGTTCAAAAAGCGAAATCAAAATTGCAAAAAAGGCTTTTGGTTCTAAAACTAGAACTTAAGCCCCTGCTCATTGTTTGCTCTTTTGGCTTCTTGAAGGTCTCTGCTAGTGACCTCTGAGAGATGCCATGGCTTGCATCAGGCTAAAAGGCATCCTTTCTCAGCTTGCCTTCCGAACAGCGCACATCAGTTTGAAATACTCATTCTCAGAGCCTTTGTTTCGCTTTTAGCTGGCAGGCGACTTCAGTCTTTGAAGCTCTGTATCACAGGTCAATACATGGAAGAGCTTTTAATAGCAAACGGTTCCAAACCTACCCTCTGCTTTTGCTTTGCCAGAGCATAGCCTGTGAAACATCGTGTACTTAAGTAGACCTAGCTTTGAATTGAATACATGGCACAATATGTTTCATGGAAATAGTTGCATGGACTGAATCTACAGAATTTCTCTTCTTCCTTGTCCTAGAATTTTGGATCCTTTGACTAACACAACTGAAGTTGAGTAAATGGTCATATTTTACAGTCTGCAGTTAGTTTCTCCCAGCAGTCTGTGCCAGCTGTACTCGCATGTCTTGTTTTGATCGATCGGCATTACGTTGTGCCACAGTGAAACCTGCTTTGGTATTAAGATCTCTCTGTTTTGTTGCATCTTAGTGTTGAAGAATGTCGCAACATAATCATGCAGTTTGGTGTTCGGGAAGTCACGGCTGCCCAGGTTGCCAGGGTTTTGGGGATGATGGCTCGAACTCATTCTGGATTGACAGATGGCATTCCATTACAAGTGAGTAGCCTGCTGGGGTGGGGGTTATATATATATATTAATCAACAGAAAATGAGGAGTTAAAATACTAGCCTCGAGTAATTTAAGAGTTGCTTTTACTATTCCACACTTCTAACTGTTCTGCTGTAAATGTGTATAGTATATTCTTGAATAAAACATTCTTGAAAGTGTGCAACTGGTGTCATAACTGGTCTGAACTTCTGCTTATCTTCCTATTGCAGGGATTTCTGTAGCTAGTGGCTTCTGAGACTGCTTTGTTTTTGACTAGTGCTTGACTGAGTGTGTTTAACTTGCAGTCTATTTCGGCTCCTGGCAGTGGGATTTGGAGTGATGGGAAGGATAAAAGTGATGGAGCACAAGCGCACACCTGGAATGTGGAGGTCTTAATTGATGTTCTGAAAGAGCTGGTAAGTTTTGCATATCTGAAAGAAGGGCAGGTGTGAATACAAAGCTCCTAGGGGCCTGAATGGCTTTGAATCTTACTGATGTAATTGTACTGCTTGAATGATTGGTGTTTTTCTCCTCATGAAAAAGAGCATTTTCAGGAATTGTGGGAAATAGTATGAAATTATGCCTGAACTTGGCGAACTTGGGTCCACCTTGAGATTTACTCCACACTGTTCCCACATAGCGCAGCGTGTGTTCTCCGAGGGCTTTTGTGTTTTAACTTATTTCTGACAGTGGAAAGTTTTGTTTTGAATAGCTTCTCACTGTAGGAATTAATGATGAAAATGAAACAAAATATTTTTGTAGCTACTCATTCCAAAACTCTTAAATGCTTCTTGTATATGATGACGCTTCAGAAATAGGAAAGTTTTTCCACCACTTCATAGCAGCAATTTTTGTAATTGAGTGAAACATGAGTACCATTTCCTTTGGCTACCTTATACTGGGTGGTTTTTTTTTTAATTTTTTTTTTTTCCTGTATGTTCCCTGTAACCTATGCAGGAGTCACTGTTTTGTTTCACTAAACCTTGGGACATACAACTAGCTTTGTCTTTGGTGCTCACCTATCTGAAATGGGTGGTCTGCGTTACACAATGGCTATATCTCCCTCCACGCTCCCACTTCTCTGCGGTTTCACACTATTGCTAAAAATCTGCTAGGTGCTTTGGAAGTACTTGCAGTGTCCATTCTTTGAAAGGAAAAGCACCCTTCTGCTTGCCAGTGGGTCAGACCACTCTGCCTTTTATTGGAGGGCATATGGAAGCCTACAAAAGGGAAGAGTTAGCATGCTAAGAAAGGCACTGTGTGATTTGGGGGCGGGAGAGGAATGTTTTGATGAGTTGTTAATGAAAAGTTTGGAAGGATAGACAGATAATGCCTGTAGTGCTGGGGGAAGTGCCATCTTGTAGTCTAGTTCTCACAACTGTCTAAATCCTGTTGTTTTTTAAAACAAAACCCTTGCTTTCAACTGAAAGTCAGGTGGATGTTAAGCTGAATACAATACTGATAAGAGAGGTTCTTACAGGGTAGGACTGAAGACTGTAATGTTCAAGGCTGGCTACTCTCTTATTTTTTGGTTGCAGAATCCTAGCCTGGACTTCAAAGTGGTAACCTATGAATTGGACCATCCGGGATTTCAGATTCGTGACAGCAAGGGCCTGCATATTGTAGTGTTTGGCATCCAGAGAGGGCTAGGCATGGAGGTTTTCCCAGTTAATGCCATATACAGACCTTGGAAGCACGCAGAGGGCCAGGTAGGTTTACTGCCGTTTCTGCAGTATCTGTACAACACTTATGAAGTTCCTGGATTTCTTAAATGGCACGTGAGGACTGGTAATGTGAATTTTTAGACAGGCCACATTTGAGAACTTGGCCTGTAAGGCATAGGCCTCCAGTATGTTACTGAATTACAGCCTGTTAATTGAACAATGTCTGCACTGTTTGGGAAGAGATGGCCACTTGCTGTGCATGTGTGACAACACCTTTGGTTTTAGCATAGTTCTGATGTGTAATGCAGCTGAGTGTAGAACTGTTGCTGCATGACTGTGCTCTGAGGTTTTTCCCTGGCTACACAAAAAGGCTACAGCTTTGTGCAAACAAGTACCCTCTGCACACCTGGGAGGAGAAGTGTGAGGTTCAGCCTTATGTGAAACACATTGGTAGTAAATCTTGGCTCGTCTCTACTGCTGTGTTGATTTGCATTGTTCTCATGTATGTGGCACTTGATAGAGTGAAAGGAAACTGAAACTCTAAATATCTAAACTTATTTTTAATGTCTTTTATTCCAGCTCTCCTTCATTCAACATTCCCTCATAAACCCTGACATCTTCTGTTTTGCTGACTACCCTTGTCATACTGTTGCCACAGATATCCTGAAAGCACCACCAGAGGATGACAATCGAGAAATTGCTACTTGGTAAACCTCCTGTCACTGCTTTTCATAGCTAGAGTTAGAGCAAGATTACTTGTCTGGTCAAATACGGCTTTGTCTTCATGCAACCAGATTTACTTGTAGCTGTGCGTACATGCCAATAGATCGGCCATTAGTATTTGTTCCATGTTTGATTGGTGGAAGTTCTCATATTATCAGAACTTCCTATGTAGTTCTGTAATATCTGAAAATATACTGCCAGTTCCTTTATTGGAGTCTTCTGGCTGTCTGGAGAATTTCTGCTGCTGTATTTTTGCTGATACTGTGAGCTGAGAGGAGGGGATAGAGGAGGTATGAATTTAAATCTGTCCTTCCCAGGTTGACACTGGAGAAACTTGCTCTACTTGTATGAAAAGTCCGGAGATTTAAATACTAAAGTCATGCAGTGCTCAGTTATTACATGAAGCTGACTAGTGTGACTTTCTGAGCTGACCTTTACACCTCTTCTCTTGTCAGCTGTGTAGCTGATGTCAGCGAAGATATTTACTTCTATTTCCACTGTATGGCCCAAAATTGGGAATTGGAGGATGGGGAATTGGGTAAGGTGGCAATTATTACTTGTCTGTAAAGCAGACAAAACAAGTGGAATATCTTCACAAAGTTTCACAGGTGGAGGACTCCGAAGCATAGAAAAATAGCGCTGTTTCTGCAAGTGTGTTTGAAGTTAAATTATCCAAGTGATCCACCTCAGGCTGAATTTTTTTCAGCATCAGCTTTTGATTCTTCCTCTTCCTTAACAGAATAAGAAGCTCTTATGCTCTCACTTTGTGTAAAGAAAAAAAAAAAGCTAAAGGAGTTATTTCACATGGTTAAGAATGCTCTCGTAGGCTTGGTTGTATGTGAATAGAGCTGCAATATCAGGTTGTTTGCAGTGGACATTATATTGTGTTACAGCTGTTGGTACAAAATGCTTGAATCCAGGATCTTGTAAACTAACTACTTTGTAACCTTTGTGGGGGGCTTGTCTATTTGTTTTTTTTTTTCATTTATTAGGAAGAGCCTGGATTTGATTGAATCTCTGTTACGATTGGCAGAAGTGGGACAGTATGAGCAGGTTAAGCAGCTCTTCAGTTTTCCCATCAAGCATTGCCCAGATATGTTGGTATTGGCCTTACTGCAGATCAACACATCCTGGCATACCTTGCGCCATGAACTCATCTCCACACTCATGCCAATTTTCCTGGGCAACCATCCCAACTCTGCCATCATCTTGCACTATGCATGGCATGGACAGGTAAGTATTTTCACTGGAGCGTGCCTGTAGTTTGTTCGTGTAACTGAAAGCTTGTGGAACGGGTTGAACAGTTAGAATAACAGTGCTTGTTCTGGTTTATGAACTGGGTAATGTAAAACTCAGGAGGTAAATTATCAATGGTTTATGCGAAGTAAGACTAGTTGTCTCTTTCCTGTCGTGAAGCAGACTGTGGCAGTTTGATTTTCTTTGGGGAAATACATTCCGAACAAAGAAGTAATATTCACTGAGAAAATATTCATGGAAAAGTAGAGACACCAAAGTGGAGTTTGACTTTTTTTAACCTTTCAGTTTTAACCAACTTTCAAAATAAAAGAAAACCAAAAACCTCACAACAGCACACACACACACACCCCCGCCCAAATCTCCACCCCACACATTTAAACTGTAGAAACGTGAAGCAGTAAGAGGTGAGGCGGTTTAAACCAAACTAATCTACATTGTATTGGCTAAAAGATGGAGACTATTCTAGGTATAAAGAAACTACTTATTGATTTTAAGAGTCTGGGGTGTTTTCTGAAAATTTACAACTGGCTGCTGACCTTTTTCAAGGAGAACTTCCATGTAAAGACAGGGTATCTATGTATGCAAATCCCATGCTTCTACTGGGAAGACAAGAAAGCCTTTTGGTATGGCCTTCATTGTTGCATGTGCTGGTAGTTAAGCAAATAGGAGTCATAGGAAGAAACTTTAAGGCAGAGGAAGCCTCTGGGGTGGGAGGGAATCTGCATTAGGAAACATCTTGCTCTGCTCATGTAAAGTAGAGTTAATGTTAAGAAGCTTGAACTCTGAGGTCTTGGTCCACACTCACTGCAAAATTATGACTATTTGCTAGCTGAAGTGCTATGAAAGTTTTATATTTTTCCTGATAAAAGTCTTTAAATTGAACAATTGGGGGGGTAGGATAGAAGTGGTGTGCTTTTTGCATGAGACCTTGAAATGGTAGAATATGCAACATCTCTGCAAAGTAGGCTTCAGAATAAAGTACAACATGATGGCTGCCATGTGGCGTGGTGCCATTCCACAACTTGAGGACATTTCGCTTCCCCAGGTGAGGCAACCTTTAAGCAAAACCCTTGCTGCCATCAAAGTCTTAGTTGTGTTGTAGTTTAAAATTGCACCTGTGTGAGCAAAGAGCTAAATACTGTGTTTTCCATGTTAAGGTGCGACGTGGCGTTCTCACTTCAGGACATTAGGTCAGGCATAACATTTTGTAAATGATTTGCATATTCCAAAAGCAATTTCTCTACAATTGAGAGGTGTTAGACCTGTACAGTGGTGGGAAAGAGATGGGTATATATGTACTTAGCATTCGTAGTCATTCAGCATCCTTGAGTTGTAGCTCCTGGGTAGTGTATTATTGCACAAAAAGAGCCCAGCTCAGAAGCTAAGGAGTAAATGAGTTTGCGTGTTAAGCTTTAGGGGTAAAATATCCTACATAATGTTCACATAATTGATCGTTTTTTTTAGCGGTGTGAAGTACAATCCTAATCTAATTCTCCTTAGGGTCAGTCTCCTTCGATTCGTCAGCTTATCATGCATGCAATGGCAGAATGGTACATGAGAGGGGAACAGTATGACCAGGCAAAATTGTCACGTATTCTTGATGTGGCGCAAGACTTAAAGGTGAGTTTTACAAAACACTGTCATTATTTTCCATGTGGTGTCTTATGCAGACTTGCTCATCTTTTAACAAAAGCTAAGGTTGACTTAAATGTGACTAATTTAGTAAGGATTACTTTCTTTAAGCGTGTCTGAATTCAGTTGTTGCGGCTCTACCTCATTTAAAAAAACAAAACAAAAAACGCAACCAAAACCGAGCCTATGTTTGTGTGACTTTAAGTGCTCTTCAGCTGAGTTGTGGTATCTCACTACAGATGCTTTCTAGCCTATCCAGTTGTGTACCCAAGACATTTTACTTGGTGTTTGCAGCAGAGTTGGTTGTCGTTGCTTAGCTGACAAGTAACTTGGGAAGCAGTGTAATAGAGCTGCTTGCTGTGTGACTGTACTGTAAATCCAGGAAGAGCTTTGACTGTTTTAACCTTGAATACCACTACAATGGCAATGTAGAAAATATCCTTCAGTTGTTTGTGTGAAGGCGATACTGCCGAGTGTCACGGAGTGGGAATTGCTTAAGCATACTACTACTTTTCAGTTGTTTACACATGCACAAAACAGACTGGAAGTTGTGACTGACTTCCTTGAGCCTTTATTGCTTCCTAAAGTTAAATGCAAAATAATTGGGTGTCTCAAAATGCAAGAGCACCAGCTGCTGCTTGAAGTCGGCTTTGTGGCAGCAGTTACTGTGTTCAAAGATGAGCACTTTGAGCAGCTGTATTTAGAGTGGCTCTGAAGGGGTTGAGGTCTGTTTGCAAGGAGATGCTAGGCTCTGCTGATTGATTTTGTTGCAGTAGGAACTTGATAGATCTCGGTCACTTGGTGGTGGGTTTTCATATAGAGGAATTCAAAACTGTCAGCACAAGGTCACTTCAGAGAAGGTAGGGTCGTGATTTCAAATGAGAGGTCTTGCTTATTTGTCTCACAAGCGAGCTATAAGTGAGTGAAGCGGATAGTACCAATCTTTTTGTTGACGAAGAAAGCATAGCAGCATGTGATAGCAAGACTTCTTTACTAAAAAGTGTATGAGGATTAGAAAGAAAAGAAAGGAGAAAGGGTATCCTTGTGTCTTCACTAGCAGTCTTCTGATTTTTTTTTTTTTTCTTTAGGCCTTGTCAATGCTGCTAAATGGTACTCCATTTGCCTTTGTTATTGACCTTGCTGCACTTGCCTCTCGACGGGAATACCTCAAACTTGACAAATGGCTCACAGATAAAATTCGGGAGCATGGGGTAAAGCAGGATTTTTCTTTTTATTTCTGCACTCTGTCAGTGACTAACTTAAGTCACTTTAACAATTTGAAGAGTAGCTTTAAAGCTGTGGAAAGTGTCCATGGTCTGATAGTTCAACGCTTTCACTGAACTATAATAGCTTAGTGCAATTCTTTCCACAGTGCAATTGCCAAGTTTGAAATAGTGGCTTGGATGGAGTTTGGGAGATTAAGATAATCTTTTTTTTTCCTCAGGAGCCCTTCATCCAGGCCTGTATGACTTTCTTGAAGAGAAGATGTCCATCTATCCTGGGTGGCCTTGCTCCAGAAAAAGATCAGCCCAAAAGTGCTCAACTGCCTCCAGAAACCTTGGCGACTATGCTGGCATGTCTGCAAGCTTGTGCTGGGTAAGGATTATATTGCTTACATGGAGTGTGTAGTCTGTTTGCAGCTTGTTTGTTGGTGTATGACACAGCTAGTTTGGAATTTCACATGGAAAATGGGGTTAATGCGAGTATATAGGCTTGCAGGGATAGATTCAGTAGTATATTTAATTTTGCACTGAAACCTGTTGTAGACTAGGTTGTTCATGATTAGATACAGGACTGTGTTTTGGACAAAACGGAATACAGGCCATACTGCAGAATGGGACAGCATCTTGAAAAACAGTGACTGTGTGAAGGATTTTGTGATTGCATTAAGCAAATTACTACCCTAGCAGAAAGGACTAATGCAGTCCTTACAAGAGGAGGAAAGTGGTAACTGGGGATTGTAATGGAGACTGAGACTAGACATCTGTATCTTCTGTTGTCTTCATTTGAGACAGTCTCAAAGTAGTCAAAGGATGGAAAATACCTGATCTTTTGCAGATCAGATTGT
The DNA here is from genome assembly GCF_030867145.1 of Opisthocomus hoazin. Taxonomy (NCBI): domain Eukaryota; kingdom Metazoa; phylum Chordata; class Aves; order Opisthocomiformes; family Opisthocomidae; genus Opisthocomus; species Opisthocomus hoazin. The sequence continues at coordinate 15,407,328 of NC_134425.1, forward strand.
TTAGTTAAAGTCCAGAAGAAAAAAGTGTAGGTCTTAGAGAGCTGTTTTATCTGCTAAAGGGAGGGGTAGACTAAAGAAAGGCTAGAGGAAACAGAAACTGGGCAAATCGGTTTTTAAACATTATGTTCACATTTAGTAAAAGTGACTGAATGATGTGAAATATTTGTGGTGTCACTTCATGCTGTCGGATCAGGATGCTATTTAAGTGCAGCAATATTTCAAAGATAACTAGGCATAGCATAGTGCGACACATGAGCCAGAGAGGCTGAAAGCTGGAGGTGGTACTAATTTTGGCGTTAAGTTTGGACACCAAAAGAGGCTGGCATGTCAGAGTGCATGCTGCCTGATTTAAGGCTTGGATTGTTAGCCAGTGTTGTCTTGAAAGATACAAGAAACATCTTTAAAGGTACTCAGGATGATTCATGGCTCTCATGTAGGTGCTAGGAAGTGAATATCAACATAGAATTGTCACGATGAATATATGAACTGAAAGGGAATTCGAGGTACCTGTAAAATTTTAGGAGAGGGGATTCTACTGGGACTGCAATTTAACTTCGAAGTGCTGTTGAAATATTGTTTCTGAAATATGATGGTCTAGCACACCTCTTGGACTGAGAATTTGGCTGTTATTTTTCAACTGAGAGTGCATCCTCTGAGACTATAGTTCACACATTAACTTACATTATTTCGCGTGCTACCATGTTCAGATTTTAGAGGTTTAATAGTTAACTGTAGACTTGACCTAGTGTCACTGTGTTCTGAATCTTAATGAGTTACTAAGTTTTATTTATTCAATTATTTCCAAAAGCCAGTAGTTCTCTACTGGCACAATTCTCTCAGTTCTTGGTGTCTTTTTATAGCTACTTGTATTCCCTTTCATGCAAGAATGTGACCTACTTGCAGTCATTTTCCATTAGTTATTCTCTTTGAGCTTGGATTTCTTTCATGAAGCGGTTGCTTTGATTAGCCTAGGTTCCAGTCACAAATGGAAGCAGACGTTGTAAAGACTAGAAGATTAAAATCGCAGTAAACATTAAATACGTCTGGGAGGGTAGTTCCACTTCACTAGCTGAAGTCCGCCATCTCGTAAATATGTTGATTTAGGAGCCTGCTCTTTATTTAGGCTGTGGTTATTTCTTGTCCTGTTTTGTGTCCCGGTAGGCCTTTTTCTTAGCCACTGGGACCCTACGTGTTCCAAAGCTCTTTATTTTTGGTGCAGCTTGTTTGTCACTGGTGAGCACTGCAGTTGTGGCATCATGTAGCAGCGAAGCTTCAAAGAGAAATAAGTGTTCCTTTTGTTACCAAGTGCTTTTAAAATGAAGTCAGGGTGGTTGCAGGCACCGCAGGCTGACCAAGCCTGTGGTTTGGTAACAAACTGGTTATGAGGAGTGGTCCCCGCAAGGAGCCGTGGAGAGGGGCAGCAGTGCCTCCTCCATACAGTCGTGTCTGGCACAGCCCAAGTGTGTCCGCTTGGGGAATTGATCACTCCTTCTCAGTCCCTGCCTCAAGAAGGGAAGAGGCTGCTGGCTACCTGGGCCTAGGGGAATGAAAAGGCCTTTCCTTTGTAACAATCGGTTAAGGTATGCAAGAAATGTGAACCTGTTATTCCAGCAAGCTGGAGAGCTTCCCTTCAGCTGACAGTTTTGTTACTCTACAGCTGGCTTATTGTGGTCCCTGGCTTTCTTCCTTACTCGTGTTTCAAAGTTCTCCTTCCTGCAGTTTTCCCCTAGTTCTCTTCCGTAGTGGCTCTGATTAGGTTAGATGCCTGAATATATTTTTACATAGGATGTGAAAGAGTGAACATTATCATTAAGATCTACTTATCAAAGCACGCCCACATACTTAGTTCTTCATATCATTTGCCTCAAATGCAGGGGTTTTTTTGCGTAAATCTGCAGTTTTGTATTATCTAAAAGTATTGTGATGTTTGCATCTTGATACTGCAGTATGTCTTTTGACATGAGAAGTTAACCCTCAGTCTGTCTAGATGGCAGGACACAACATTAGTGGCTCGCTCTAAAGCACAAATGTCCTAACCGGTTGCCAGAAGCATCAAACTCTAGGACTGTAAGCCTGTCTTAGGTAACACAGCAGCCCACACTGAAGACTATCTACAGCAGTTTGAAGTTTGTTTTACTGAAGCAGGCTAGAGTGTTGAAGAATAAAGACTTCAAATCTAACTGCTACAAAAAAAAAGGGGATGGCAAAAGATTGAGGCTGGAAATCTTGTGTAAACTCAGCTCTTTGGTCCCTGTGACCGTTCCCTGGTTAGCTGGAGTGCAGTGTGGTCTTGGAGCGCCTCCTGCATCAGCAAAACTTGTTAATTGGTCATACACTCATTTCAATGTTGAGACTTCTGAGACTCTGGCATTGGGGTGTAGGCAAATACATATTGTAGGTACTGAGCCTATCATGTGCCTTGCTCAGAGCTCTGTCTTCAGGTCTGGTTGTACTTTCTCAAAACAGAAATGCCTTTGGGGGTTTTTTGAGGGTAGGTTTCTGATTGCTTTTCGGTACACACTCTCCAAGCGCCTTGGCTTTTTGCAGTCTTTGATACTAGGCCCTGGTGAGAGGATGTTAAACCGTGTGAAGGACTCAGCTTGTGAAACAGTTGATAAAATGTTTATTGCCTTGTATGGAAACCTGCTCACCCATGGTATCTCCCCAGCTTCCCATGTCTGTCTTGTGCGAGCTTTTACCTGAACTAGGTAGTGGATCACTGGCTTTGGAGAACAACTGGAGGCACTTAACTCTGTGTAGCCTGTAATGGGATACTTGCCAAAGCTCAAGGCTGATTTGCACCTTGTTTTCCTGCCTTAATCATCGGCATGGTTGCTCTTGCTTTTTCCCCTCATCTAAAGAGCTGTACAGTAAAAGCTTGTGAATATTGAGTTAAAACAATGAGTCTGCAGACAAGCTTAACAAAGCTGTGTTGGTATAGATGCGCCATTACAGGAAGGAATCTACTGCTTTAGCTGTCCTCACCAAAAAGGTAGAACTGGAGTTCAGGAAAGCTGTAAATAATTGGCTGTATTCTCCAAAAGGAAAATGTTAGTGTTGTGTTAGTATGTTTGTGGTTAGGTATGTCGTCAGCAGAGCTGCCTTTCCTTCTGGTGTGGGAGCCTGGCAGTCAGACATGGAATACTTTGGAAAGAGGTACTGACTGCTCTCGGTTTTTGCAATGACTTCATGACGAAGTTTGAGTTTTCTTTTGGCTTTTGATTATAGTGTCCTTGAATAGTTAGGTTTCCTGTCTCTATTTTGGTTTAATGTTAGTGCATGAAGCATGTCTTTCAGTTTAGACAGATGAATTTTAGTGAAGCAGGTGGTGGTATTTACCTCTCATCCTTTTTTGTCTTGGAGTGTGTAGCCCAAGCTTTAGTCACATTGTATCTCCTCTTTCGGAGAGACCTTGTGTGTAACGAGATCAATCGCAAATGGTGAAGTCGGGGGCCAGGAAGGAGCCTTAAGGAGTATGTTTGAACACGGGATCATAGCATCAGTTATTTTGCTCTTCCAAGCACTGTTGGAGCCATGTAGGTACATTTCCTAGCTTTCTGTAAGTCATTACTTGCTGGGGTAACTGTAAAGTGGTATTCGAATTATTGAAAATGAGGGAATATTCTATTGGAGATTAATTTTCAGAACTGCAGTTTAAAATTTTCTATTTAAATATAACTGTTTCTCTTGAGACATGTTCTAATGCAAATTTTGCAAATCACAAAATGTAGCTTTTGCTGGGGTGGTTTTGCCACTTCTGTTTGTGAAATGTGGCCCAAATTTCTTTAGGAAAACCAAAGAAGCTGGGGGCTTTAGTTTCATGAATGTTACAAGGCTCACTATCCTCCTTTGTTATTCTAGGAGTGTTTCTCAGGAGCTGTCGGAGACCATCCTCACCATGGTAGCTAACTGCAGTAATGTCATGAACAAGGCGAGACAGCCACCCCCTGGAGTCATGCCGAAAGGCCGCCCGCCCAGCGCCAGCAGCTTGGATGCCATCTCTCCTGTACAGGTAGACAAATGACGTGCTGTATTTTTAGGTGGTGGTGTTGATTTAGCATTAGTTCTGCGCTATTTGAGGTCTTGGAGCAAGACTAAGTAAAACATCATCAGGCTCCCTTAGTTTTATGCTTGCATGTCTAGATAACTTGCTTGTACTTACAGAATAGTGCCTGAGGGTTGTAGTTGAGAACTGTCTTTTACTTGACAAATATCTATGAGAGGTAACTGAAGTACAGCAGGATGGGAGCACTGAAGAGGGATAGAGATTTGGTTTATTTAAAATAACTGAGGGTTTCTTTGAAGTGGTAAGATTTACTAAGACTTTCGAGGATTAAGCACTGCCTTTGAACCTGGTGTGTCTTGTTTGTAGCTTCACGGGCCAAGCAACAGTGCTAGAGCGTAAGGACTTGTTATAACTGGGGCTCTTCAGCTCTCAACTGAACTGCTCTTTTAAAAACAAGGTACATTTACTCCCTGCCACTCATCATCCCTTCCTCCTCTGGGAGCAACACTTTACAGACAGGTTTTGCTTCTAGCAATTACATTCAATGGCAGATTTTAATGTGGCGACAAGTTTTGCACATGAAATAGTGGCAATTCAGCTTTTAAGAATGTCTGAAGCATCAGTAGATTACGTAAACTAAATAGAGAGCAGTTTCCTGTAAATTGTTGCTGTATTGAAGTTGCTCATCAAATGTACCAAATATCTTGGCAACCTGCTGCAAATAACTGATGTGAACAAATAGGGCAGCAGATGTTAGTCTGTATCCGTGCTGTCTTTTGGGTGGATAACAGTTTTCTGCTGTTCCTAGTCAGGAACTCTTAACTAACTGCTTTGTCAGCTGGTATCAGCTGGTATTGTGCTTTGCTCCTACTCATCATCCAGGTCTTAATGTTTTGTTGGTTTTTTTTTGAGGACTGCATTCAGGTATTTAGCTGTGAAGAGTGAGCATAATGGGATTCTTCAGACAGGCAAAAATATTCCGTAAACTTGGTACGAAATACCCTTTGCAAGTATAGGAGTGATATCTGAGGCCGCAAACTGCAGAGCATAAACTGCTCTAATATGAGAATCTGCGTGCTGGTGCTTATAAGCTTTTAGTGTTGTGTTACGCTGAACTAGAGACTGTGGAACAGTCAGCTTTTCTGTAAAACCTCTGATAGAACAGGATTTTGTGGGACTTTAGAAGAAAAAGTGAAATCATATTCTGTAGACAATCTGATCTTTTGGGGTGATGTGGATGACTTCAGAATTTAAAGTAACCATGCAGAAAAGCTCTTCACAGAAATGTTTTGATATGTAGCTGTCTTTATACCGAAGCTGCCAAAGATGAGCTTGATGGCAGTTTATGGATGTCTGTATAATCTTCCTTCCTTCATTCAGATCGACTCGCTTGCAGGAATGGCATCGCTTAGTCTAGGTGGCTCAGCTGCTCCTCATACCCAGAGCATGCAAGGCTTCCCTCCAAACCTGGGCTCTGCGTTCAGTACTCCTCAGTCACCAGCAAAAGCGTTTCCCCCTCTTTCCACCCAAAACCAGACAACAGGTTTCAGTGGCATCGGGGGACTCTCTTCCCAGCTTCCAGGTACTGCTATCCGGGTGGAGCAGTTTGTGGTTTTGATCCATCAGCGCTAAGGCACCATCATTGCCGTGGTTGGAAATACCATGGAACCGGACACACAGCTGTGTGTCGTGTGGGAGGGAGTCAGACAGTCCACGCTCCTAGGAGGACTTCAGAATGTTGCAGCTGCAACGGGTAACAAGTTTGAGCATCGAGGGGGTGACTTGTTTAGAGAGATTTGTAGCAGCATTATTTTAGGTTGGGACAGAGGTGGGGAGTTGCTTGAGATAAAACTGCTTGGAGTTGGATAGTTATGAGGGTATATAGCTCTGAGTTCTTGGAAATGGCAAGTGCTGGGAGGGAGAAGTGTGTGCTGTGAAGGGTGCAACTGAGATGCCTAGTTGTTTGCTTTTTGGAAGGTGGTCTTACTACGGGTTTGCTTTTCGGTAGGTGGTCTTACTACGGGTAGCCTGACTGGCATAGGAACTGGAGCCCTGGGCCTTCCTGCAGTGAACAATGACCCATTCGTGCAAAGGAAGCTGAGCACATCTGGACTGAACCAGCCTACATTCCAGCAGAGTAAGATGAAACCTTGTAAGTGGTAGTGTTGTCTGTGGCTGTGAAGTGTGACTGTGGTCTGCAGTTCATCTGCATTTCCTTCAGGGGAGGCTTGGACCTGTAGGTGGTCAATGGTATAAATGTGGCGCTTGTGTTATGCCAGTAGTCTGAAAAAGGTGCTTCTAAACTTCTATACTAAAAGCTTGCCAAGTGGCCCAGGGCAGATTAAAAAAAGGCTGTTAGTGTAAAAATATAACGTGTTATGGATTTGCATGAACAGTGTGTTTCTGTGTCCTTTGTTGTGCTGTGTTTTGAACAAAAGTGTTGTCCTGCTCTTTATGGAGAGTTGTATGCATCTGGTAAGAGGGTGGGTTGGGTTTTGTTGTAGCAAGGTTAAAGCTACCTGGGTAAGGTCCTGTTGTGGCGGAGAGCTTGACAGGTGAAGCAGTGACTTAGACTGCAACATGGGAAGAAATAAGACTAATATAAGTTGTTGGGAATGTGGTTTTTGGAAGGAGTCATTTGGTCCTTGACACTGAGCCGTTACCCATAACTCATTTATGCCTCTCAAGTACGCTCACAATGAAATGTTTAAACAATCAAATGTTGCCTTTAGGAAGCATAGACCTGTGCTAAACCCTTAGCACTGCTGTTACTGCGTATCTCAGTCTCCTCTGATAGCTCCTCCATAAAAGCAAAGTCACCAGCCTCTGCAGATGTGCAGTGGAGGTGGCTGTAGTCACCATTGGTTTATATCTTGGGCTTGAACATTCATTCAGTATTAGCTTAGTTGAAGCTCGCTGGCTGGCCTGAAAGTTTGTGTGAAAGTTTGTCTGCATGTTTGTGTTGTGTAGCATGCTTTTTTCTGGTCTGTACTGCATTCATTTACTTTAGGTGTCAGTTGAGGTTAGCTTGGGATGCAGTGGGGTCTAGGGATTCAACAGTATGAGGTTAATTCTGAGGATTTGGTTCTTTTGCATAAATATAACATATTGAAAACAGATTTTTAAATAACAGTGCCTGTCTACTAGAAGGGTTAAATATCCTGCTTTTCAGGAGAACTAGCAGGCTTTGTATGGGTCGGTGGAAGAGTTGAGAAGGACGAGATGAAATCTTGACTGCCTGCAGTTCTGAGCATGATACCTCTTCCCTTTCTGAACAGCTGACTTATCTCAGGTGTGGCCGGAGGCTAATCAGCACTTTAGCAAAGAAATAGATGATGAGGCAAACAGCTACTTCCAGCGTATTTACAACCATCCACCACATCCAACCATGTCCGTTGATGAGGTGAGTTCCCTTCTGGAGCAGTTGCATCGCCTGTCCAGAGACTTGCTATAAAGTTGATAGTAATTATTCTTTCATGTATTTGTTTTATTAGACGATAATAAAGGGCTAGTAGTAGATGCTTGCAGCACTGCATTTTTGCTTGGTTGAAATTGTATATTTCCCAGGCAGCATGCTTTCAGAGTAAACTTGCAGCTGATCATTACATTCAGCTTGGACTTCCGTGAACTGAAGACTGTAGATGTTGTCTAATTAACACTCCTAAAATGATGCTAAGTGGGAAGAGTTCAATGCAGAGTGGAAGCTTATGTGTTCAAAATAAGTGCTAAAGTGTGCCTTTAAACAGTTGGTATACATTATATTGAATGTATTAGGTTTTGAAGTGTCTAAAAGTGACTACAACTTCTAAATATATAAAGATGTCCTAAGTTCTGCCTCTGAGCTTCAATAATTATTTTGGTTAGTCTCTATGAGAGTAATTAGCAATCTGATGTACTTGCTCTTTGAAGTACTTCAAATGTAGTTTAATATATTTGTGTGGTTATAAATTATGGAAGACACTGAACATAAATTTTGATTTTTCTAATCTGGAAGTAATGGAGTAGGCAGTGACAAAAAGTTTTATGTGAAAACAGCTACTTAAAAGAAAGGGGAGAAAACTGAAGTCGGAAGAGGAAGCTTGTTGTAGTGATGTAGTATCTACCAACTACAATGAGATTTTCTTGAAGCAGTTATTCTGCAGTCTAGCCAGTGCTAGTACAGTTTACCTTAGGTGCAAGCGCTCTTGAAACCTGAAGGTGCAGAAGGGCTGAAATAGAGCAGATTTGTTGGTAACAATTTCCAATTTCTTTGCAGGTCTTGGAAATGCTGCAGAGGTTTAAGGACTCAAATATTAAACGGGAGCGAGAAGTGTTCAACTGTATGCTGAGGAACTTGTTTGAGGAATACCGTTTCTTTCCCCAGTACCCAGATAAAGAGCTGCACATAACAGCCTGCCTCTTTGGTGGGATAATAGAGAAAGGACTGGTTACTTATATGGCATTGGGCCTGGCCCTGCGCTATGTTCTTGAAGCCTTACGAAAGCCTTTTGCATCCAAAATGTACTATTTTGGTATTGCTGCACTAGATAGATTTAAAAATAGGTAAGTGTGAGTTTTTTGTAATACTGGTAACAGTACTTGTAATGTCGTTAACCTCGAAGCTGCTCTAATTATGCAGTACAAGATTGCTTGTATGTGTTAGAAATTTACTATTACTATTTGTACTGTTCATTACTGAAAGGCTGGCTAGGAAATAAGCTCTAGGACTTTGGTTTTACACAGAAAAATATAGCAAAAAGTATCATTAAAAAAAAAAACCTTTGAGAAACCTTTTAATGGATTGCAGATAGAGGAGACTCTCAAGGCAGGCTGCAGTAGCTGGCAGGATTGTACACCCGTGGGAAAAGTCTCCATTTTGGAAGAAGATACTTGAATTTGAAAACTAGTATAAAGCTTCCTGTAATTATTTAATGACTAGAAATGTGTGGGCTTTGAAGTGTGGACTCATAAGCAAGGAGCACATTATCTTTGGTCCTTCTCCTTTCATAGTTCATCTGCCCTGCAGTATTTTCTGTAATAAAAGCTGTTGCTTGTGGCAGTCGTAGTTGGTTATCGTGTTGTGGAGTTTGCTGACCACAATGAATAAAGACACTTAAAGCTGACATATTTGAGACTTAGCTACCTTCTTACTTCTCTTAAGGACCATTTTAAGTGGGAGCTAAAGATTTCACTCGCAATGAGTAGTAACAATGTCTACCATTCATAAGTAGAACTATAATAATTGGTGAGCATAGGTGAAGCTTCTGTCTTGGGTGTTAGGGCCACTCTGATTTGCTGTTTAAAATACACTGAGCCAGACTATAAATTACTTACCCAGTAATCTTATTGCAAACACTGAATATAAATGCAATTTTGTGCTTGGTCCGAAGTACCAAGATGCAGGATAAGAGTTGTTGCTGTGAATAAACCTTGTATTTTGCTGTTAAATGAATTGGTTTCAAACAAGTTTTGCAACAAAAAGTACTTCGTAGAAAATACTTCGTGTCATAGCTGGTGTAAGGAGTCCAGAAGTAATTCTGTGATGCAGTATGGGAATGACATACCGGTGTTATATTTGTATTTCTCTGTAATACTGTTTCTGATCTGGGCTTATGTTAGTGTTTTGTCTGACAGACTGAAGGACTATCCCCAGTATTGTCAGCACTTGGCTTCTATTAGTCACTTTATACAGTTCCCGCATCATTTACAGGAGGTGAGTGTGTACGTATTAGCATGCTAGCTTTCTATGATTTTACATTTTTTTGAGCAAATTCCTGTTTGCCTTTGGAAAAATAGTCTGAGCTGTCACAATTTTAGATACTGTGCATCCACAGAATGAAATGCCTTTTCTTCAAGGTTTTGCCAGGGATGGGGTGGACAGGTGATGGTGGTTGTCTGGTACCTCTTCTGTTTCCGTAAATCTGTTTGGGTTGCTTATGTTGAAATAGCTACCTGAATATAACTGCATGATCAACCAGTGCACATGGCCACGCACAAAGGTTTTAAAGTGCATCGGTGGATTCATTATTCCAGTCCCTTAAGAATTTGGAGTTTTCCGCTGAAACAGAGGGCATTCAGCTCACTTTAATACAGTTTCATACTCAGACCTGCAAAAGCAATCCAGATAAAGGTGCGAAAAATTTCATTGCTGAAGATCTGATCAGAGTATGGGAAATGTCCTGTAGTCCAAGAAGTAAAAGCAGTGTTGATCATACAGTGTCTGCCTCCATGGTGCTGTCATTGGTAGAAATGCAGAAAAGCTAATCCCAGTGGCAGAGCTTGAGAGCATGATCTAAATAAGGAAAAATGTGCAGCTCAGACGTTAAGGTAAAGAGGCTGTCTACCCAAAGCTGTGAAGTCGAATAGCAGCCTCAAGTTCACTAACAGCTTTCAGACGATATCTCTTAAATAAGTGTGGTGTCTGATGTTATAGATTTCTGGGTAAATGTATTTCGGTGGGGAAGAAACTTATTTTCTGCTGTGGAGCTACTTTAGAGGATGTAAGAACTTAGTTGGACATTTCAAAACTGTGGTTTTGCTTATAAATTGTGAACATCAGACTTTACCATTTCTACGTAGCTGTAGGAGTCCTTGGAGAAGACAACTTATCTGCTTTGTAACCAGTTTCTTGATATTGATGCATTTCTTATGCTGTTTCCCCTCTTTTTGCTCTGCTGTCCCAGGCCTGCAGGAATGGGGGTTTCTGGGTGGTGCTCTAACATTTTAAGGATGCCGAATCTCTTGATGCTTGGCATCAACCTGTTGATGTTGGAGATGGAGCTTGAGGCTCCTCTCCAGTAAGAAAGACAGTATATAGTGACGAGGTGTGCTGCTTAAGGTATTCAGTTGTAGTTTGCAGACTTCCTTCATGGCATTAGTGTGAAGTATTTTAAAGATTGCTGTCAAACTTCTATACTGCTCGCACTAAAACTCAGCCCATTGTTCTGTTGTGGTTTGTGAACTTCTGTATGTGCTTCTTCACCCTGTTTTAGTACATAGAATACGGACAGCAGTCCAGAGATCCTCCTGTGAAGATGCAGGGTTCAATCACCACCCCTGGAAGTATTGCACTTGCCCAGGCTCAGGCCCAGGCCCAAGTTCCAGCAAAAGCTCCTCTTGCTGGCCAAGTCAGCACTATAGTAACCACCTCAACCACCACCACTGTTGCAAAAACCATTACAATCACCCGACCAACTGGAGTCAGCTTCAAGAAGGATGTGCCGGTAAGCATTCTGTCATGCCAGTCCCCTTACCGGAGAAGCAAAGGACTTAAGTTGCTGGTCTGGATTGAGTATGTACAGTCAAAATCCAATTTAGTTTCTGTACTACAGGTTTTGAGACTGTGAGCCATGTTTTATATCTGAAGCATATAACCTCTTAAAATATGACTGACATTTTTGTAGAGAGAAGGCATTTTTGATCATGAAACTATAGAATTACTATGGTGTCAAGTAGAAGTGCGTTTATTGAGGTTTTAGTTATCAAGACAATTACAGAACTATCATTTTTGTTAATGACTTGCAATAGAATTCATGAAATAGTTGGCAGCTGCTGTTGTCCTGGGGGCTTGAACACTTACTGCGCAGTAAATTGCATTTGACCTAGCAGTTCTAACTGCATTAGGTTTTCCAGATCTTCACTTATATAAACAAATCTCTGAGCTGCCAGTCAGAGTTACTACAGGTTTGGCAAGTTGATAGTATTGGCTATTCCACAGAAGGTGGTGGGGTGCACTTACTCACGTTTACGCCGAGGATGCGTAGAACTGTTTCTGTGTGATAAGTGATGCGCTGTAGTGTCAAGCCTGTCTAGCTTCCTGGCAGTGTCTGTGTATCATGCTCTTACAAGAAACTAAAGGAGGCAAAAGCTAAAGGTAGCTGGAAGTTGTGAACAACTTTTGGGGGATGGTTCATAGTGTTGCTGTCAATGTCTTTCACACCTGATCATGTCATGTGGATAATTCTTATTTTGTGGCATTTATATTGCACAATTTCAAACTCCAGTCATGTTTGATACTTAAAACTGTATCTCCTTTCCCCTGAATAGCAGTGTACCGGGTGCTAAAGCCCTTGGGTTTAGACCTGCAGCTGCAGGGACGTGGGTCACATTCTGTTGGCTTACAGTTGGCTTGCTTTCTCAGAAATGCAGCTCTGGGGTTTCCCCATCCCAGTTCAGCACTGAAGTGCTCCTGGAGACTCACTGCTGTACTAAGTACTGTGCTCTGTTGCACTGTGATTTTTCTCCAGGCTAACAGTGTACACAGGCTGTTAGCTGAACGGGTGCCATTGCAGTGGCACCTATTATATATGCATGTGAATGCTAGAAGTATTTCATACAGCAGCATTCTGCTGAGTATTAGTCGTCATTTGTAGAGTGAAAAAATCGCTGAGCTTCATTAGAGTGCTGCTAAAAATGACTCCGAGATGCTAAATGTCACGTGACAAGGCTCAATTCTTTTTTTCGCTTGACAGAACAGAGCAAAAATTTCTTTTGGTGTCGCCTCTAGGTATTGTCTGTTCTTAACTTCTTGTTCTCCCTCCAGCCTTCCATTAATACTACCAACATTGATACGCTGTTAGTAGCAACAGATCAAACAGAGAGAATTGTGGAACCTCCAGAGAATGTCCAGGAAAAAATTGCTTTCATCTTCAATAATTTGTCTCAGTCAAATATGACACAGAAGGCAAGTATGGAAGGATGCTAGTAAATTCAATTTTTTACATGTTTCTGGAAATCCATTCTGAAGTGGTGGGTGATGATGTTTTTATAAAAATGCCAGCTTGCAAAAGATTTGGATGGAACACACTATAAAGAATTAGTAGTTCCTGACACTTTCTGCTTGAAGCTCTTTGGAGATACAGTTTTTCAGGGAAAGAAGAGATGGATATGAGAGCTGTTCTTAATCTTGCTATCTCCTACAAGTTTCCTTGTTTTGGTATAGCCAGATCCTTTGTACTAAAGCAATGCTTTGTTTTCAGGAAAGCACTTCTAGTAGATGCCAAGAATAACTGATGGATAGTCCTCTCTAATGTTTTTGTTCTCTGAAAGTGCTGAAAAATACTAATGCAAGTTTCTGAAAGCCATTAATACAAATTTGAACAAACATTGACATCCCAGATTATGCCTTGCTGATTTTATGATTAAGTCCTTGCTGCTTGACCAGATCTTTGGATATTGAGACACTGATTTCAAAGCATTTAAAAAAAATAAACAAACAAACAAAAAAAAAAAAACCACAAAAAACCCTTAGTGTTAAAAGCAGCTGACCATGACTATGTGTTGGGCAAAGCTGACCCCAGAAGTTTTTGGTCATCTTCTCATATCTTCTGTGGCATGTATGTTTATGTTTGGTTTTGGGTTTTTTATTTTTTTCTCTTTTTTTTTTTTTTTGCTGTGGAGACAGGTTGAGGAATTGAAGGAAACAGTGAAAGAAGAGTTCATGCCTTGGGTATCACAGTATCTTGTGATGAAGAGGGTCAGTATTGAGCCTAATTTTCACAGCTTATATTCAAACTTCCTTGACACGCTGAAGAATCCAGAATTTAATAAAATGGTTCTGAATGAAACCTACAGAAACATCAAGGTGAGTAGTGCAAGTTTGCTAATGCTTAGGTAGATTTAAAGATTGAAGTGCGCTGTTCTCAGACTGTTTGCTTCCTATGTTGCTGGTTGTTCAAATGCAGAGTATCATTCAAAAATTTACTCGCTAGCTTACAATTGAACTAGTAGGTTACTTGTATGAATACTAGGATTCTTCTGTTTTCAGTCATGAATGTACCAAAGACTTAATTCTAATTGAATGAGAGGGCAAATCTGCATTTGAATTCATTTATGTGGGTGGACTCCAAATTTATGTGAGGCTTGCAAGTTATAACCTAGGGGAAGATTGCTTATGGTCTAGTTTGTTTGTACAGGGTGAGTATAAAGATAAGAAAACCACGCTCTGCCTTTGTGGTCAAAAAAGAATGAAGGCGAGTGTTTAGAAAGTGGGGGTGTGACAACCCAAATTTACTACAGGGCTAAGATAATTGTGAAGGTAGGGAGGAGAGAGAAGCAGTAGCCCTGTAAAGATGAGTGGATGAAACATGTTTGTCAAGCAAGCACTATATTTAAACCTGTTGGTGGAATTTCCTGACTGCCATGGGTTACGCTGTAGTGCAAAAGAATCTCCTCGCTCTATAGAGCATAGCTGACTTTGCTCTGTTCAGCTGATGCTCCTCTGAAGCTAAGGAACAGAGCTAACAGCAGAATAGTTGTGACATGATTCAAGTCTTGAAGTGAGAAGTAAATGGTTTCCCAAGAAGTACCAACTGTAGCCTTCAGATCTGTGGTAAAACATTGAGAGGAAGAATTACCTTCACAAGTTTTACTTTAAGCAAGTAGTCGTAACAGTCTTGACAGAGTAAATGGTAAGGTCTGGAAACGTATAATCCTCTTTTGATCCTCTTGAAAGAAAGGGATTTTGAAATCATTACAGGGCAGATTTACAGGGTACTGCCTGGAAGTGAAGGCTGCTCTTGAGTGTTTCAGTAATGTGATGCAAGCTCAGAACTTAATGTTCTAAAACTTCACATCTGAAGTCAGATCAGCTGCTGGATTTGGGTTTGGGTCTGATTATCTTCCAGTTGTTGCTCAAGTTGCTTTTTTTTCATTAGGTGCTACTGACATCGGATAAAGCTGCAGCCAACTTCTCAGACCGTTCCTTGTTAAAGAACCTTGGTCACTGGCTGGGAATGATTACGCTGGCTAAAAATAAGCCCATCTTGCACACGGTGAGCTTCTGTCTTTACAGATTTTTTTGGCATGAATCAGTATGCTCTTACGCCATAGCACAGGCTGTTTGGGAAATTTTACCAGCTTATTAGTGCCTCTTTTTGATGTGCTAAGTACAAAGTATGATTCCAGAGCTGGTCATTTAAGACCTCTGTATATCAGACAAGTTAGTAGTTAAGTTCTTGCTGAAACAAACTATTTAATCCCATGTAAAAATGTATATTTGTAAATCTTTGTTCAAAATATAGCTGCTGCTTAGCAGTCTGTAACATTCAAGGACTGTCTTAACTCAACCTTGCCAATGTGTCCTGTAAAGAAGTAGCATGTAAGTGGAGTTTTTGCAGTGTGCTGCTTGTTTTCTCCACCCTCTTCCCCTTTTCAATTGTTGATGAAATTTTTCAGGATTTGGATGTGAAATCGCTACTACTGGAAGCGTACGTTAAGGGGCAGCAGGAATTGCTTTATGTAGTGCCGTTTGTTGCCAAAGTCTTAGAATCCAGCGTCAGGAGTGTGGTAAGTGACTTTGTGCTGACAGAGTTATTGCTCAAGTGACAAAATAAGTACTACAGAAAGTAATTAGCTTTTTTTCCACAAAGGGAAAACTGGTTGAATTTCATGCAGAGAAAGAAAAGGAAGGTGAGAGCTTAATGTGAAGGAGTTCTGTTTTGAGGGACAGTACATGGCCCAGGTGTTTTTGCAGTCTAAATAGGTGGTGTTAGCTGAACTGTACTGTGGTATCCCTGCACAGAACTCTATTGAGAAATGGAAGGATGCTATTGAAGGGTTTCTAAGATCTATTCATTCTTTGATTTGATTTTTTTTAATTCACCCCACCGCACTTTGACCCTGATCAACTCTTGTAGGTTCTGCTTGACACAAAACTGATCCCTCAGAAGGACCAAGTCATTGTGTTTCTAGTTTAATGTTCAGCTAGCTTCCTAATGGAGTTGTAGTCAAAAAGAATACTGAATTCAACCCTAATTGCAACTGTACAAACTTTTCCATGTCTGTATGCACACATGTTCACGTTTCAAAAGTTTCCAGTCGGAAGTTATCCAGATGATTCAAGAAGTTTGTATAATACTGCTCCCCTCTTTCTCTTGTAGGTCTTCAGGCCTCCAAACCCATGGACAATGGCCATTATGAATGTTTTAGCTGAGCTACATCAAGAGCATGATCTAAAAGTAAACTTCTGTTTTTCTTTTCTCTACCTACTGAGTGTGAGGTTTACTTGACGTGCCAGTCAAGAAGGATGTTGTGAAGGACCAAATTTCACTTCTCGCTGCCTTAGCGTGGGGAGAATTGGGCATTGCTTAATTTGGTAGAACTTGCATGCTGACCTCGAAGGAGAAGAGTTTCATCCAAGATACTTGTCTAATCCTCAGTCACTATTAAAGTTTCTAGAAGGCGTGGGGTTAGAATGGGAAGCTTGGGAGTCGAGCGGCCCAGTAAATGTTTCGGGTATTTTCCTTGTGACATAACCTAAACTAGAATTGTTGTGCAGTTGAATCTGAAGTTTGAGATTGAGGTGCTCTGCAAGAATCTTGCACTAGACATCAATGAGCTGAAACCTGGAAGTCTCCTGAAAGATAAGGATCGTCTGAAAAATCTGGATGAGCAGCTGTCTGCTCCGAAGAAGGATGTGAAACAGCCAGAAGAGCTACCACCCATCACAACGACTAGTAAGTACATTTCATGTAGAATTCAGAACCTCACTGTAGAAGTTTAAATAGGACAGGTTATGCCATTGCAAAGCAAAATATGCTGTGGTAACAGTGCTGAATGCTTGGAGCACTTGGATAGTTTTGTAACAGAAGTATATGTACAGAGTTTGGAGAGGGAATGGAAGCATCCTGAGGACCAATTGTACCTGTGCTGTGTGTAGCTACCCCTTAGGGAGTGAAGCAGTATAATCGATTAACAAGATGTCAGAGGCTAAGCTGTATCGTAACAAACAGCTCTGCTGAAATGTGCTGAAGCTGGTTCGGTACTAATCATTGGGAAAATGGGGAATAAAAATTGCTTGATAAGTTTAGGAGGCTTCATAATCAAACTTTGTTTCTTGGTCACTTGCCATACTTCCATTATAAGCACTTGCTTTTCGATAATGGTCCAATACAGATATTCTTGTATTCCATAGCTGCTTCTACAACTCCAGCTACCAGCACCACTTGTACAGCCACGGTTCCTCCACAGCCCCAGTACAGTTATCACGACATCAACGTCTATTCTTTAGGAGGGTTGGCTCCGCATATTACCTTAAATCCAACGGTAAGTTTTGGAGCTGATTTGGTTTGCTGAAAGAATTGTTGCCACCATTGTTGTCACAGATCTCAGCTGGTGGGAGCAGCATTTTGTAAGGTGAAGTTATTGGAGATTCACTTCTCAAAAGTTTTGGGGAGGGTGAGTGCTAACAAGTAATCAAATGGAGAACTTTAGGGATGGTTAGTAGTTAATGTTAGCTAACAGTTTCAAATGGTTGAGTGATCTTTCACGGGGACATTTACATTAGTATCCAATTTTATTTCTGACAACGAGTGTCAGCTGGGATAGTTGCTGCCAGGATTTAAGCTTCAAAGTAGCTTCCTCCTTTTGACTAGTTGGTGACTTAGCTATTTAGTCTTTCCGTTGTGTTTGTCTGCAACTTTGGAAGAAAGTCAGATAGCCCTGTTTCAGAATTACCAAACTGATGTTGTAATAGCTGCATGTGGAATACAGGAGTGCTGCACTATGGGCAAGCTGTGACAGAACACTTAAAAGTTGGTTGGAAAATGGGAATGCGTAGAGTGGATGGGTTTCTGGTTTACTTTGTTCTCATTTAACTATCTAATCCTCCTCCAGATTCCGCTGTTTCAAGCCCACCCGCAGCTGAAGCAGTGTGTGCGGCAGGCAATAGAGCGAGCAGTGCAAGAGCTTGTCCATCCGGTGGTCGATCGGTCCATTAAGATTGCCATGACTACTTGTGAGCAGATAGTCAGGAAGGACTTTGCGCTGGATTCAGAGGAGTCGCGAATGCGTGTGGCCGCACACCATATGATGCGGAACCTCACCGCTGGGATGGCCATGATTACCTGCAGGGAACCTTTGCTGATGAGCATAGCTACCAACCTGAAAAACAGTTTTGCCACTGCGCTGAGGGTAAGAATCGCATCATCTGAAGCTTATTTCCAGCTTATTAGTCTGTAGACATCCAGTATTAGCAAATCACTTCTCCACATTGTAGACCTGTTGATTTAGTTGCTTAACTAGTGCAGGGATGAATTTAGTGGTCAAAAGTCTCATGACTCTTGTGGAATTACAGTGAGGAAAGCTGTGCTGAAATAACAGCTCATGTCAAACAGTCTGAAGGCTGCAAGGTGGATCTTGCCATGTTGCACACAAACTTCATGGCTACCTTTTTATACTGCCCCAGTGTTCTGTCCGATGTGGAGGTTCTATCTTTCTGTGGGTTTTGAGGTAGAAAAGCTAGAGGGGGGGGGACTGAATTGTTTCTGGGACTTTCTGGTGATCCCTTGGATTGTCTCAGCAATCATGCATGTTTCACGCAGATTTTATTTACTTGTGTTGTTAGCAGATAGGTAGTTAAGATTTTTCTGCACAGCTTGTTAGTTCATTGGGTTTTCCAGAGACTATTTTCAGCTCTCTTCACAAACAAAATTTGAGCTGCTGCTCTAACTTCCTCTTCTTGGCTAAATGGAGCACAGTTCACGAGCTGCTGGCCAAAACAGCGGCTGCTACTCAGAAAACTTGCTGTGCTTACTGTCAGTGTGGGCAACAGACAGACAAACATAAGGATCTTGGAAAGATCAAGATGTTGCTGTCCTTTCAGGGATTTAAAAGGAGAAGTGAAAGACCTGCCTACATCTATGCTTAAGGGCGTGCTAGTGTTGGACCTCTGTGAGAGTGAGAGCGCAAAGGCCCTTTTGCAAAGAGGTTGCTCTCTTGCCTTCTTCAGCCAGTTACAGTGCAGGATTTGATGGTCGGAAGGGAGCACAAAATGTTAGCAAGAATTGCATTGGCAGGTGTAGGATGGGTAGTCAATGGTGTAACTCCCAGGTCTCAAACACTGTTGATCCTTCATATACAGAACTTCAAGTAACTTTATTGCTGAGGTGAAGAGCAGGAAAAACACAGAAATTAATTATTCATCAATTTTAAACTGCCTGCTCCCATCCTTCTGGTTTAGTATTGGCTTTGTTAACATGTGAGCTGAGCCAGTGACCACTGTTAGTGGCTGTGCTAACAGAGTTTGGGTGTCAAGCTAGTAACCATAAGAGAAAGCACGGTTCTCCTCTGGGTAAGAGAGGCACAAATATTTCTCTGGTAGGCAGTGTTGCTGTGTTTCATCAGATGTGACTACAGTTCAGATAGGGATGTAGTTGGAGAAATGCTAATCATCTCTTGGGTGGCAGGAGAAGGTAGAGATGTGACAGGTGAGTTGTGGAGGCAGGGTGAATGCAGGCCGGTGCTACATCATGTCTACCAGGTATGATGTGCCACTGAAGAACACGCCTAAGCAGAAGTATTCGAAGTTTTGTGGAAGACTTAGTGCTGTGTATTGTGGTGTTTGCAAAATGTCATAAATGCTGTGAAAATATAACACAGTGGTCAAGTTTTTCTGTCCCTGAAGGCGTATGGCATTGATACAGGGCCAGCTGTAATCCAGGCAATTTTCTTAAGGGGTAATTATAGAAAAAGTTGTGTTGCAGGTAAGTGCTGTGTGAAACATCTAAAAATTCACACAGGCTTGTTGTATGAAGTGGATTAACAAGTAAGAATTTCTTTTATTTGACAGAAGCAGTGTAGTTTTCAGGAATTAGTCAGATAGGGGTACATCTTAATGGACAAGGAAATCCAAGTAGATTGGACTGTTTGCATTTATTTGCGTGTTCCGTTTCCAGTGGGAATTGCTGCTTTGCACCCTGGAAAGTAACTCCACCTGTTCGGGGTTCTCTTAAAACAGACTTCCAGAAGGAAAGACGAAAACCTGTCTCAAGAAGGGAACCAACTGAAAAAGGCTCAGGACTGCTGTTTTGCATGGTTTGAGATGCACCTTTATATCTTCTG
This sequence comes from Opisthocomus hoazin, assembly GCF_030867145.1. Taxonomy (NCBI): domain Eukaryota; kingdom Metazoa; phylum Chordata; class Aves; order Opisthocomiformes; family Opisthocomidae; genus Opisthocomus; species Opisthocomus hoazin. Next base: position 15,427,153 of record NC_134425.1, read on the forward strand.
ATGACAGCCTAGGAAGTGGAAAAACTTTTAGGCTGTGATTGCGAGGCTTACTTTTCCTGCATTAGCATCTGTTGTATGTGTATCAGTCTAAAGCAGGGCTTTATTTCGATGCCCCGGAGGTAGGCTGGTGGAGAAAATGGAGAACCTCCTGCTGTTTTGTTCTTTGTTGAAAGTCTTTACTGTTGTCTTGCCTACATGTTTTATTCAAAGGTATGCAAAATTAAATTTATTACTGTATATTCCATGCAAAGAGAGTGCATTCCTAGGAGCATTTCTTTTTATTGCTGGTATTCTTTATAGGCAGTAGTGCAGATTTTAAGGCTAGTAAGATACAGGGAAAATTCACAGCCTTTGCTGATTATTGTGGTTTTCAATAGGCAGCCTCCCCACAACAGAGGGACATGATGGAGCAAGCAGCTGCCCAGTTAGCGCAGGACAACTGTGAGCTAGCATGCTGCTTTATCCAGAAGACAGCTGTGGAAAAGGCAGGCCCTGAGATGGACAAGAGGCTTGCAACTGTAAGTATGGGACTGCTGTCTTTTAAAGGTATTGTATGTGTTCAGATACATCCAGACTCAGTATCTAAAATTCAGTGTGGTGTTTGGGTTTTTTCCCCAGGAATTTGAGCTCAGAAAACATGCTAGACAAGAGGGTCGTCGGTACTGTGATCCCGTGGTGTTAACTTACCAGGCTGAGCGAATGCCAGAACAGATCAGGTTAAAGGTGAGGATATTAACTGAGCTACATTCTGATGCTGCTCTTTTCCCCCTCTTGATAATGAAAAGTGGGTGTTACAGCTTCAGCTGAGCAATCCTGTGTATTGTTAGTCTTGTCTAACAGTGCAACTATTATTAGCTTGATTAGTAATGGAAACACATGAGTATGTTGTCCTTGAGGACATTAAAAGTCTTCCCTTGTTCTGTGCTGTTGCTTTCACTGAAAGATGCCAAGTCTGTTTTGTTGTCTCCTTTACGTTTTCTTCCCTTAAAGGACATACCAAGTGCTCTCAGCAGAGCATTTCTCTTGTGCATCAGATGCGCGTGAAGCCAGTATTCAGTTATTCCTGTTTCTGGGAATGTGATTTGCAGTTGTAGAGCAAAATCCTCCTGTTAGGAAGTGTGACAGGAGACATAGGACCTCAGTGCAGAGCAGCTGAGTCCTACTTCTTGATGTCTAGGCCATTCTGGTGAAGAATGAGACTGAGCAGCTACCTGTTACGCAAACTGCCTCACTTCTTACTGCCACCGTGCTTAACAATGAAGTTAATGCCTGTTCTTTTCATTGCAAAGGTTGGAGGTGTGGACCCAAAGCAGCTGGCTGTTTATGAGGAGTTTGCACGCAATGTCCCTGGCTTCTTGCCTACCAATGACTTAACTCAGCCTACAGGATTCTTGGCTCAGCCCATGAAGGTAGAGGTTTCCAAACGAGTCGGTTTAGTTGAGAGTGCTGTCACCCTTTTGGTGAATGCTGCAGAACTTGTGTCCTTTGCTGGAAGACTAGTAAGAATCAGGGATTTGTCTTGCTTGGGAATAGTGGTTGAAAGACGTGTTTGTTGTGATGTTGGACTAATCTCAACGTAAAACTTCTGTTTAGTGTTAGGGGTTTGTAACCCACATTGGGGCAAGATCTGCAAGTTATGATTCCTACATGTAGTTTTAGTAGCAGTGAAAAATTTTACTCAGATGTCACATTATTTTTGGAGAAGGTCGTGGATGGCAAGCATGGATTTTGAGAGAATGAACAGGTCTTTATATGCATAGTTGGTCTTAAGGACTGCTAGAATTGTTTGCTAGTTATTTCTGCAACTTAATTTGCTTGTAGTTACTTAAGATGCTGGCATAACTGACCGCAATACTGTAGAGGTCTAGATTTTGGATGCCAGAATGAAGCAGTAGAGCCAATCAGTATTTGAGTTTTGCAAACCTGGTCCTTGAAAAAAAAATCACTCGCTCTCACTTTCTCTTAAGCAGCAAGCTTGGGCTACGGATGATGTAGCACAAATCTATGACAAATGTATGACAGAACTGGAGCAGCACCTGCAGTCCATCCCACACACCCTAGCCATGAATCCTCAAGCTCAAGCGTTGCGCAGCCTGTTGGAGGCTGTGGTAGTGGCTCGTAACTCCCGTGATGCTATTGCTGCACTTGGACTACTGCAGAAGGTGAGTGTTAACTCTTCTCCTGTAACACCTCATCTAGACTTTATTACTCATCCGGCTTGTGGATTGTCTTGCTGGTGACTGTGTCTTCATGCATCCTGTGGAACTTGCTTGGTGAGGAATACTGAACAACTGCCGTCCTTGGAAATTCAGTAAATAAAACTGGATGAGGGCCGTGGTGTTCACTTGGTGTATGGTACACGCAATGGCCGGGCTGCTGTGGGAAGAAGCAGATACAGAATCTTGGGACTTAAGGGAGCTTTGCTCAAATGTGGCAAATAGAGAGCTGTTGCATGATTTGGAGACTAGGATGATGTCTGAACTGCTCTTGTAGGTGGGTAGTATGGAGTGTAATATGGGGTTTACAGCGGCACACTTGCGGATTGTATTTTGTAGTAACTGAAACTGATAAATGAGTATGCTTGGTGGGTTGACTCTGGCCAGCGGCCAAGCATCCATCCAGCTGCTTGTTCATTCTGCTTTCCTGTAGGACAGGGAGAATACAGAGGGCAAGCAAGATGCCTTGTTCATTCAGATTATGACAGTTCAGTAGGGAAAGCAAAAGCTGTGTGCGCAATAAAAAAAGAAATCACAGCTTCCTATCAGCAAGCAGATGTCTAGCTACTCCTTGGAAAGCCAGGCTTCAGTGGATGTAACGTTTGCTTGGGAAGGCATGCTTCGGCAGGATGAATGCTCCCCTATCCTCCTTTCCCTGAGCTTTTATTGCTGAGCATGATATCATATGGTATGGAATATCCCTTTACTGAGTTTGGGTCAGCTGTCCTGGCTGTGTTGCTTCCCAACCTCTTGCCTATTCCCAGCCTACCCACCGGTGGGGGAGGCAGAGTGGGAAAGAGAAATCCTTGACGCTGTGCAAGTGCTGTTCAGCAACTGGCGTAACACTGGTGTGTCATCAACACTGTTTCAGCACAAATCCAAAACACAGCACTGTATGGGCTACTATGAAGAAAATGAACTCCATCCCAGCCAGAGCTAGCAGACCGTACCAGGTGGGGGGTGTTGCAGTGAGCTCTGTGAGCTGAGGTGGCATCAGGGCCTGTGTAGCAGTGCAGAGTGTAGTGACAGATAAGGAGAAAAATCCCTTTGAGAATAGTGGAAGGATACTGAGCTGTCTGCATGAGGATCCAAGAAGAGTGGTGAAACAGAAGTAGCTGAAAGCTCGAAGGAGATGCTTTGTTCTTGACTGATGCTTGTACCTATTAAAGGATCTAGTCCTGACTAGGACTTGACCGGGTAAATTGTGCTGCCTCTCTAAGACTCCTCTTCCATTTGCTGTAGACTAGCACAGATGCTTCTCGAGTGCTGCAGCGTTTTGTCTAAAGAAACTGGTAGGTGACCTCTGGCAGGTTCTGTAAGCTTACTTTCATGTAGTTTTTCATGAGCCGTATGCGAAATTGGTCGTGAGAAGACACTGACTTTCAGAAGCTGCAGCACAGACTAATGTGGTCTTTCATGCTACTTGGTGCTACATGAAGCTCGTGGGGCATAGTGAGACCCTAGGCTTGTTTGAGGTAGTCCAGCTGTGTACAGGGCATGTGTAGATGCCACAGTAGCTGCTAAAATCTCACGTAGTCTTACGTCAGCACAAGGGGTCAGCACAATGACTAAATTGATTTTTGCATATCTGCCATATCTGCTCGTGATAACTCTTGCTGACATGATTTGCAGAAGATTTGGAAGAGGACTTGTGTTTCCCTCTGCTAACAGGTTGCATCTATTCTAGGCTGTGGAGGGCTTACTGGATGCCACCAGTGGGGCAGATGCTGACCTCCTGCTTCGCTATCGCGAGTGTCATCTGCTGGTGCTGAAGGCTCTGCAGGATGGCCGTGCATATGGATCTCCGTGGTGTAATAAACAAATTACTAGGTCAGTTATGAGACAAGAGGAACATTGATGTAGCTTTCATCATTTTTAGGGAGTTACTGTGCTATTCTGAATGTCTTGCCTGTTAATATTTTGCATTGCTGCAATTTGGACAGACAAAAAATAACCAGTGTATTAATCAAATTAACTAGATCTTCTGATAATGCTGCTTCATCCTAGAACATGATATGAATCTTTAATAGAATTAAGCATTAGAGATGCTCTAGGGGTGTTTTTTCCTTATTTTATAGAGAATGTCTCTGCATGCTGTCACAAACTAGGTGACACGGCATATGCCTGTAGCAGAAGCACTAGAGCTTCAGCTAGACAGATATGCTACTCTGTCCTCGTAAGAGAGGCTGCTTATGCTGAGTAAACTGAAGCTCGTGAAGGACTGTTGTGACCAGTGGTGCAGGGCAACAAATGCTTGAGGCTGATGACTGTTCTTGAACTCAAATATTAGCTTAGAGAAGGCTCTAGAAGGGGCTTCTTTTGGAGCCAAGTCACGAGTCACAGTGAATGGCACAGTTTTTACAGTGTTAGATTTAAGTTACTTCGCTCAAACTGTGGTGTTGCAGTACACTTGTGAAAAGAAGTCCAATTCCTCAGGTGCCTGATCGAATGCCGAGATGAGTACAAGTATAACGTGGAAGCTGTGGAGCTGCTAATCCGCAATCACCTGGTTAACATGCAGCAGTACGACCTTCACTTGGCTCAGGTAAAGGGAACCTGCTCTTTTGGAGGGCAAGAGTTACGGTCGGTCCACTGTGAGATATGAACTTGAATTGCCTTTTTCATGTTGACAGTCAATGGAGAATGGCTTGAACTATATGGCTGTGGCGTTTGCCATGCAGCTGGTAAAAATCCTGCTGGTGGATGAGAGAAGTGTTGCCCACGTGACAGAGGCAGATCTGTTCCACACGATTGAGACACTCATGAGGATTAATGCTCATTCCAGAGGAAACGCCCCAGAAGGGTGAGGTTGAAACACTTGCAATATGTTACTTCTCTCGTGCTTGTTTATCATTTGAAATGTTTATAGGCACTGTCTCATATCGTTCAGTCATACAGCTTTAAACTTTCTCTAGGGCTGGAGTCCTGTGTTAGTTTAAACTGTCACTCTAATGTAATTGTGCTGATTTTATGTCAAAAGAGAGGCAGCTGCAGCACCATGTCAAAGTGAATGCTTGAGCGGGAAAAACTTTCTGTGCACTGTGCTCCAAAATACTGTGGTACTGCAGGAAGCTTGAATTCCTGCTTTATCTCAAATTTAGGCAGTATTCTTAACTATTTAGTCTTTAAATATCTAGGTGTTAATATGGCTATTTGTTAATCACAAGCAATTCATCATATTAGACAATCCTTTCTGTTTCTTCAGACATTTTTCTGTTTAGAATCTATAAAGCAATCGTCCACCAATATCACACGGCTTGCCTATCCACCAGCAGATAATTGGGCAGCAAGCGTTGCCACGCTGTCTGGAAATACCAGTGGGACTTGCAGGCCTCCTGCTACCGAGGTGGAAGCAATTGCTGCTGGGCTTGACGAAGACACAGATCGGAGCTTGTGGAACACCAGGTTGCTGTGAGAGCAGCCAGCAGCTGGCTGGTGGCGGTGGCTGCCGTTGCCAACACAACTGCTGCTGGGAGATCCCAAAGCCTAAACTCCTTTCATCTGCAGTTGGTGTGGGTAGACTCTTTGCTGTATGACTGCCTTCCACTGCAGCCAAACTTAGTGCCCCGGTCAGGCTGTTTAGCACTGGCATCTCACTGTCTCAGAGCATTTTAGGGCTTCCAAAGTCTGCGGGAGTCAAGCTATTTCTCGTACTTGTGGTGGTTTGATGCAGCATGCTGCTGTATGAATTGGAATGGAAAGTCAAAGCTTGTGTGACTTCAGTGTTCATTCTTTTACCATACGTGTGTCTGCTTTCATGACTTGTTTCTTCTGTCTTCCAGTGAGGACTGGAAGATACGAAGATTACGAAGATGTAGCGTGAGAAGTAATTTGCTTTCTCTCAACTGTATTTGACTGAGCTTCCAGTGCCTGCATCTTCTGGGGGAGGAGAAATTCTAACCCGGGTCTTGCTCTGGTCTTTTGCCTTAGATTACCCCAGCTGATGGAAGTGGTCCGATCAAACTATGAAGCGATGATTGACCGTGCTCACGGAGGTCCCAATTTCATGATGCATTCGGGAATTTCCCAAGCCTCTGAGTATGATGATCCGCCAGGTCTGAGGGAGAAGGCAGAATACCTGCTGCGGGAGTGGGTCAACCTCTACCATTCAGCTGCAGCGGGCCGTGATAGTACCAAAGCATTCTCTGCGTTTGTTGGACAGGTAGAGCTTTTGGAAAGAAAGGTGCTTTTTATTCAACATAAGTAGGGTGTGATGCCCTCGATTTTAAAGCAGTGTTATAACCCATGTTAGGCATCCTTTTGAAATTTTCAGGTGTATGGCAGTTGACTATCAACATGTTGTCTGTTTTTCATGGTAAAGTTCTGTAGAAACACCTGCCCTTCACCAAATCATGTTCTTCACATACTGTAGCAACAAGCTGTCTGTTCCAACCATGTGTTTTGGGGTAAGACTGGTGGGAAAAGAACTTCAGCTGAGATAGCTGTTGGGAATAGTTCTGACATGCTCTGTGTAATGAAGCCTGACTAGTGTTGCTCCTAGTGGGTAACAGTAAAAGCTCTGACAGCCTACAGAAGGAAATTGCTGATAGAGATGCAGGTGAATTGTTTCAGACCATGTGAACGAGGGAATCCTTTTTTTCTAACTGGAATTGTTAGAGTGAGGAAAGACTTGAGACTTCATTAGCTGAAGAGGTGCCTACATTTAAACAGCCCCCAACATTTTGCTCCAGGGCACCTTACCAGGTGTGAAGAACAGCACCCATCTGCCTTCTGGGTGTGACTGAGAAGGGAGATGCCCTCAGCAGCCCAACAGGTGTGGTGATAAACTCCCTATACATCTGCAGTCATCTTCCCAAAGGTGTGTTCCTGGCAGCTCCTTGACTGTAGCTGCAAGGAAGCCCCTGACTGACTTTATTTACATGGTGTTCTCTTTAGATTTCCACACTAACACCACAGAAATGCTGCAGATTTTGCAGCTGCCAACCAAAACAAGTTCAAGCTGCAAAGTATGCGTAAAGATCTTGACTGGTGCAGTGATTTTCATGTGACTTTGAGTGTCCTCATTTACTGGCTCGTAGCCAGCTTTATGTTGCTCTGACTTGTACTGCATAGCATCTTTGTACATTTTTAGTGGGTCTTGTGTTAAACCCATTTTTTAAGAAAAAATTTTACCTATTCATGTGATCTCGCTCTTTTTATATCTTAAAGTATGCTTAGTTATAAAGCATACTTCCGTATAGTATACTCAAAATACTCAATGCACTTAAGTCCTGCTTCACTTTCATGACACTTGTGTGCTTACCTGTTGTACGTTCTTCATCAGATTTGAAAAGGCAGTTGAAGTATATGGAAGTGCAGTGTTTATGTCATTTTTTCCTTACAGACTTCAGCTGTGGGTTTTTAAAGGAGCATTTTGTAATAACTGCATTAAACAAGGTTTCACTACTGAATTTAAATGACCATAATTTTGGCTGCTTAAAATGTGTTGCTTCCTTTCCACTAGTCTTTAGGACAAAAAGGAGCATAGACCTTTGAGGGCAGATACATGAATTCCTTCTCTTTTAAAAAATTGAAAGTTGCTCCAGAAGTACAAGAAGTTCTCCAAGAGTTAGCAATTGTGCTGTTTAATGTGTCTGTGCAGTAGGAGTTTAGAAGTAAGATGCTTTGCTCAAAACCCAGAGGTTCCCTGCAGTGTAATTTGTTTCATTTTGATGGCTTTAATACTGTGGGTGACAAATAAAAGGAGGTCTCTTTTTTTTTATGTGTATGTTATTAAAAACAACCCCCCAGTGCAGAATAAAAAAACCCACCCAGTCTTGCTCTGCATGTGATGTTCCTGTAAGGAAAATGCACTCTCCACATGCAGATTGCTTCTACAGAACGTTGCTGCTGAGTAGCGATGGTTCCTGAGCTGGTAGCTGAAGTCTGCCCTTCCCAGAGCTTGCTGACCCTGCGTGGGCTCCTGAAGGCCTGGCAGACTGAGCTGCTGCCACCTCTTGCTGTCCTTCATGCAAGGCTGAGTGCTGGTGGCAGAACTGAGACCGAAACAGGCTCCTCAGCTGTGCTGGTGGTTGAAAAGGATTGGGATCAAAATGGCTCTATTTGGGAGTAAATGTTGTTGCTAAAATTGTGTTGCCACCCTCAAGTTGCCTTTGAAAATACTCATTTTGGGGGAGAAGTAGCTGAGAGAGTTTGCTGCCCATCTCTCTTGAGCATGTGGTAAACATTAATTGTGCCAGGCAAGATGGGTACTTTGTGAAGTGTGTGTTGCTTGATGTGAGTTGTAAAACGAACTTTCTGCGGTTACAGTTCTGAGGGCTTTTTCCCTTTCTTGGATAGATGCACCAGCAAGGAATCCTGAAAACGGATGACCTGATCACCCGCTTTTTCCGTCTTTGCACCGAAATGTGTGTTGAAATCAGCTATCGTGCTCAGGCTGAGCAACAGCATAATCCTGCTGCCAACCCCACTATGATTCGAGCCAAGTGCTACCACAATCTGGATGCCTTTGTGCGACTTATTGCACTGCTAGTGAAGCACTCTGGGGAGGCAACCAACACAGTTACAAAGATCAACCTCCTGAATAAGGTTGGGAACCCTTTTTGTACTCGCTGCATTTAAAGTGCGTAATCGTGTGTACCTTTGATAAATGTGAAATGTAGACCTTGATGCCAGCCAGTGCTGAGTATCAGATGAGGACTTTAGCGGGTTGCTGACTGAAATGATGGATGGTTGAGTGGAGTGTCAGGATTCCAAGTGGCGTTCTTGTTCACGAAGACTACATACCAAACCAACCTGAAACTCACCCTTGGGCCTTGAAATGAATAAGTCACCTGCTGTTGTTTTGGGGCATTAGAAAGTGTGGTTTAGGTTGGTGATTCCTGGGTGTCTGCCTTGGTTTTGAGGGCCTTGCCTCTACTCTTACACTACTTGGTTTATGGCTAGATGGTCTCAGATAATTAAGACCTTCCAATGCTGCCGAGTCAGTCATTGTGACTGTGATCCATGGGACAGGGAGAGCTGAGTATAGTGGTTGGGAGCTGCTCGTACAGATTATGATACTAATGTATGTAATGCCTCCAATAACTAGAATTTTTGGTTCTTGTTAGAATCTACTGGTTTTTACTGATGTTTGAAGTATTATCTATAGGCTGACTTGCAAAGTAATTCTTGCTGTCACGACAGAGATGTCTTGATCTCTTTTAGGTTCTCGGTATTGTGGTGGGAGTTCTTCTGCAAGACCATGATGTTCGGCAGAGTGAGTTTCAGCAGCTTCCTTACCATCGCATTTTCATCATGTTGCTGTTGGAATTAAATGCTCCTGAGCATGTGCTGGAGACCATCAACTTCCAGACACTCACAGCCTTCTGGTAGGTATTTGAGATTGCCCACAGTGCTCCTTCTTTCCTGGTAGGATCAGGATTTTTCATCTAAGGGCTGTCTGGCTGTTCCTTTGTGGTGGCTTAGTCACATTCGGAATAGCTGGTTCTATAGACTGTTCACTTGCTTGTTTTGCGGAAGATGACTGGTAGAACCCAAGATGCTAAAATGCCTTGCTTTTAGGGCTGTGTATGTTTTCCCTCAGTGTCAGGAGAAGCAATCTTATTGCTGTGCACCTCTAACCTGCTCTAACTTTTCTTTCAGTAACACATTTCACATCCTGAGGCCTACAAAAGCTCCAGGTTTTGTTTATGCCTGGCTGGAACTCATCTCCCATCGGATATTTATTGCAAGAATGCTGGCACATACACCACAGCAGAAGGTGTGGCTGCAGTTTATCTCTTCTGAATTAAAAGGCTCACACGGATGATGATCTGGTGTGGTGCTGTTTCACGTCTCTCCAAGTGCACTAGTAGCATGGCTGTTCCGTTTTTGTTGTCGTCCGTATTCACAGTAACCTAACTGCATGGAGGATAGTCTTTGTGTCGATAAACTGTGGAATATAGGGTGAATGGAATTTAATAAACATGCCTTTGTCGGAGTCTGGAACAGCTGTAGTCCAGACCAGATACTGTCAACTCAGTATGGCATGTTGGGTGTTCTGGAAACACCCGAAGCATCTGATCTGCAGCTAAAGCACTTGAAATGAGCTGTGCTGCGCTCGCTGCTCAGGCTAGCAGCAGGACCTAACTTTAGTCCAGGCTTATATGAAGACCAATCTAATGATAGTTTTGAAATTAAGATAACTGCTCTTCCTTGCATGGTTTCCACCTGCTGTTTTTTTTTTCTTGCCAGGGTTGGCCTATGTATGCCCAGTTACTGATCGATCTTTTCAAGTACTTGGCTCCTTTCCTTAGAAATGTGGAACTCACCAAACCTATGCAAATCCTTTACAAGGTAAAAAAATACCAGCTAATGGGTGCTACTTCCAACAAAAGTTGTCTGAAAGTAGAAGTGTTCAGGTAGCAAAATAAGATTCACTGTTCTTTTATATCTTAGCATTAAATGCAAATCTGGTGCGGGACAGAAGCAGGCTACCCTCCCAGAGAAATTTCTTCCTGTTAATTTTACCCAGGCTCTGCAAGCTCTTGTGCAGTTTCAACAGTTACACACCTCTTCTATTTTATTTCACAGGGCACTCTGCGTGTGTTGCTGGTCTTGTTGCATGATTTCCCAGAATTTCTTTGTGACTACCACTACGGGTTCTGTGATGTGATCCCACCTAACTGTATTCAGCTAAGGAATCTGATCCTGAGTGCCTTCCCACGGAACATGCGGCTTCCAGACCCTTTTACCCCCAATCTGAAGGTAGGACTTATTTTAATGGGTTTGATAATGGGAAGCTTTAATGCTTCAAATACTCTTTATCCCATTTTTTGGCGGAGACTGTGGAATTCTAGGAACAGTTTAACTGATGCTTGAATTAATGCAACCATTCAAAAGTTAACAAGTAATTTGAAATGCAGAACAGCATTTTTTTAAAGCAGGTAGGTTTCAGTTGTGTTCGCAATGCTCCATGTTTGACAGCTTCCACACAGAGTGGGATACAAAGGCTGTTGAGGCTCGTGTTACATGAGAACTCTACCCACGAGAACCCAGCTTTTGCATGGAGAACCAGAGGGCTGCTCTTTTTCCAAGAGGAGGCTGACTTGATGGCATCCCTAGATCTGACTGGCAGACAGTGTTGGAGCAAGGGCATCGTCATCATTTTACTGGCTCATTTGTCACTGAAAAAACAGAGTGCTTAATTCGTGCTGGATTGTATAGTCTGTGCTCCGCAGGGTGCATGGCCACTGGAGTTCAGTTAACTGGTAGTTGAAGAGCTGGTGTCCCAGCGCTAGGTAGCTGTAAAAACTTTTGGTGAGAAACCTGGATGCCATCTTATCTTGAAAATAATGAGATAAAACAGCATGCTGAAGCAAGCCTCTTGCGTAATGGGCGAGAGACTTTGAGAGGTGTTAATGTCATTTGATTAAATCTTTGTGCCTATGCCAGTCTCCTAATGGTGGAATGGGTAGAAGCAAACCTTCTCACAGGGCTAAAGCATTGTCCTGTTATTCTTCCTTGCCCGCACTGTGCAGGGAGATGGAGCAAAGCTGCAATACTCACTCCGTTAGCACTTCTTGAGACTGAAGAAGCCTGTTCTTGACTTGTGTGGATGTTTGTCATTTTTTAAACTACCGAACTTTCTGGAGCATAGACAGGGAGACTTCAGAGGTGGTGACTGAATTCCCCTGCGGCCTTTGCCCTTGGGTTCTTTCATCCTTGACTCTCAATTCTTTTGAGACAGCAGTAACCTAATAAGCTTGCACATTAGAGACCGAGGTTCTTCTGAAATCTGCAGAAGTCTAGTATTTCCTTTTCATTGCTGGAAGGAAAAAGCGGTCAACAGCAGTAGTCAATGTAGTATTGCTTACAGATCTGCTTTTGCCATTTGTGCCTTTAGAGATCGCTCATGGTTTAGCTGACTGGGCTTTGTCTCAACAGGTGGACATGTTAAGTGAGATTAATATTGCTCCACGAATACTGACGAATTTCACTGGAGTGATGCCCCCTCAGTTCAAAAAAGACTTGGATTCCTATCTCAAAACCCGTTCTCCAGTCACTTTTTTGTCTGATTTGCGCAGCAACCTACAGGTGAGTGGCTGGTTTCCGAGGATGCTGAAGCTAAGGAGCGTGGGACAGATGATTTCGCTGGCTGAGGCAGCCTCCTGTCTTGAGGGAATTGTGGTGGTGTGTAGCAAGGACCTTTTCCAAGCAGTAGAAAAGCCTCTGAAAATGCACATTTCTCTGAATGTTTCTTCCGCCACACCCTCACAGGATGTTTAAGGCTGTGTGTTAAGTAGCTTCAGGCAGAATTTAAGGGAAAAGGAATGTTGACTTTAATGACCCGAAAATTATTAAATTTAAAAGCAGTTGGTTTTATCTACATGAGCTGCCAAATGGAACATACACCACAGCAGGTATGGCTGCAGTTTATCTCTTCTGAATTAAAAGGCTCACACGGATGATGATGATTTTCCACTGCTTATAGTGGAAAATGTGAGGTTATCTCACAACTTCTACTCTCCTGCTTGCATGACTGTAGTGCACAACACTTCTAGTGAAGAATGTAGTCAGAGCTGATTGTGTCAAGCTTGCTCTTTTGTCTTGGACCCTTGGGTGATGAAGAAGAGTCTTGGGGCTTCCATCACGCAACTGCAGCCCTGTTTATCCAGGCATTGTCTGAGATTCAGCTGGTTGTGTTCAACTTGATTGCCTTTTTTTTTTTTTGGATCTGATTAAATTTTTTACTCCCAGTGGATTCATTGTTGCTAGTTGCTGAAATCTGTGGATCTGCATGCTAATGGTTTAGGGGTAAATTATCTAAAGCCCAGTTCAGAATTGTTAGCCAGCAACACTTCATGCATCAGGTGAGTTGGCTGGCAGCAGATCTCTGGACTGAAGTTGGACTTTCTCAGAAAATAGCTCAGCCCGAAGCATTCACATGAGTGGTGTGCGTTTCAGCCAGCCTCTGGCACTGCTGGTGAATTCAGGTGGCCTTTTACTTGATTTTTTTTTTTTTTACTTTTAGGTGGGGGGTACAAAAATGATCTGTTGGGTCTGTCAGCACTTTGCTGATGCCTTTGGATAGATGTCTAGAACTGCTGTGTAACAAAAGGGCGAATGCCAAATAGAATCTGTGGATGTCGAAGTGTGGTGTCCTGGGTAGAATCGAAAAGATACTTAGATGCTGTTGTTGTACATGCTGTACCTTTGGTTGCTGAAGAAACACGGGATGCTAATATTTTCCATATCTTTGCTATTAGGTATCAAATGAACCTGGCAACCGCTACAACATCCAGCTGATTAACGCACTGGTGCTCTACGTCGGTACACAAGCTATTGCGCACATTCACAACAAAGGCAGCACGCCCTCTATGAGCACCATTACCCACTCGGCTCACATGGACATCTTCCAGAATTTGGCAGTGGACCTGGACACTGAAGGTGAGCTGCAAGCACTTCTCATTTGTGCGAGGTCAGATTTAACAGCAGAGTGTTTGAGCCAGGAGAAATCCAGGCGATCGTTCATGTAGCTGCTAGTGAACTCGCAGTAAGTAATGCTGTGTTAGAATATTAAACTCTGAATAAGGAGCGGTATTAAAACTAAATGTTAAAGCTATTCAAAAGAATGAGAAGTTTTATGAAGAGGAGTTGAACTCTTGCTGCTCCATCAGCTTGGGTTGATAAGGCTTTTTCGTATCTTCAGTTGTCTTTGTTTCTTCGTAAGGCAGGCTCACAAACCATAGGCAACACGAGCTGCCAGTTTATTCCTGTTTGTGTGTGCGTAAGGGAAACCGTATGTCCCCCCTGTTCCTCTGCTGCAGGCCGGTACCTTTTCCTGAACGCAATCGCCAATCAGCTGCGATACCCCAACAGTCACACGCACTACTTCAGCTGCACCATGCTGTACCTGTTTGCAGAGGCCAACACGGAGGCTATCCAGGAGCAGATCACTAGGTGAGCGGGAGGTCCTTCAGCTTTTCCCTTTGCTTCTGCGTGTGTGTTGGCTCTTTGAGCTCAAACGATTTTTGCTTTCGGATTTCAGGGTTCTCTTGGAACGACTGATTGTAAATAGGCCTCATCCTTGGGGTCTCCTTATTACGTTCATTGAGCTGATAAAAAACCCAGCGTTCAAGTTCTGGAACCATGAGTTTGTTCACTGCGCTCCAGAAATTGAGAAGTGAGTATAACTCATCGGGAACATGACCAAAAGAAGGTATCTGAAGCGGGGGCTGGGTTGCACCGTGAGGTTTTGGCGCTTCACAGCGGAAGCGCCGGCTGCTGCCATACACACACCTAATGCCGCTTTGCTTCTGCGTGCAGGCTGTTCCAGTCGGTTGCACAGTGCTGCATGGGGCAGAAGCAGGCCCAGCAAGTGATGGAAGGGACTGGTGCCAGTTAGATGAGCTGTGTTGCGTGCTGGAAGCGTGCCAGCCCGGAGGTCCCCGTCCCATTGACCGGCAGAAGACTCTGTAAGGCTCCTCCTGACCTCCCTAGCCCCCCTGATTGGGTAGACGCAACAGACCCTGGGTGAAAGTCTGTGTGGGCACGTTCCAAAGTTTGAAACAAATCTCTGACTCTTGGCCAAAATTCAGAAGATGCTGTGAATATCACTTTGAACTAGTGTAAATACAAGGAACAGAAACGTTTGTCTGGACTTTTGGGTTTGTGCAAATTGTGTAAAAGGCAGGTGGGTAACCGGTGCCTGTCCAGCTTGTAATAAAGGGGCAGCTGCTGATGCCAAGCACTTGTCTGGGGCAGACCTCCTTGTCCTGACATTCCCAGACTCCCAAAGAATATTGAAAATATTATGTAACTTATTTTTCTTTATGTGGATGAGGGACCTTTAAATCACTTCAGTTGTTTTACAAAAAAAAAATGGTGGCTGTCTTTGGAATACGGGAATACTACGGAGTAGAGGAGGGGTGAGGGAGAGGTTAGGGCTGAGGGTTGCTTTCCCCCCACCCTCACCAGATGCTGACAGGCAGCGAGTGGAGTGGCAGTCCGAGAATGCCTCCTTTACCTGGAGGGGACACACCTCAGGCCCTGTGGGAGAGGGTCGGCTGTTTTTAGTAAAGAAACCAGAGACCAGGGCTATAGCTTTTTTTTTTTTTTTTTGACACTTGTAAATTTTGGAAGGGGGGGTTAAATCTAGACCTTTTCCCAACTCCTGCCCTGTGACCACACTGTATAAGTTTGTAAAAAAAAAAACAAACAAAAAAAAACAAACAAAAAAAAAAAACACAAAACAAAAAAACCCAGAGGACCAATACAGCCCATTTTGTAAGGATTTTGAATGTTTTGTAAAGTATTGGTCCATGTGTTGTATTTTGTAGCCTTTCTAGTTCTTGGGCTTTAGTTCTCCCACTTCTTGTATGTATGCATACTGTAGTTACACATTAAAACTCATGACATGCAGCACGTGCCCCTGTGCTTCTTATCTCCAGTTCCACCCTACCTGGCCAGCTGATGTCTCTCCAAGTCTGTTCCACCCACCCAACACCTGTAGTTCTCCAGGGTTCTGGCCACTGAGAGCGACAGGGCTTGTAGTGTAAGGTCAGAGGGGAGATTTGTTATGGGCCTTGCTCTGAAGTGCAAAAGGAAGGGATGCAGTTGTGTGGAGACAGAAGCAACTTAGTTGCATGTTCATGAGCTGAATGTGTCTCTGACAAAGTTGTGCTGGAAAGGAGGGGCACACAGAGGCCATGTGTCTTGTGCCCTGCTGTGGCAGTTCCCTGCTGCAGGGATCCCTGCAAGGCTGCTCGCTAGCTGTAGCAAGGATAGGTGGCTTCAGCCTTGCTGGTACTGCACACGCCTCGGGCCTCTGCCTTGCAGCCTGGCAGGCACTAGGAAACAGAGCCGTGCTGCTTTCTGTTCTTGGTAACTTTACTAGCTTGTTACAACAGCAGGCAGCTAGCTCTATGGGTGGAGAGCTTAGGGTTTCCTGCTCGGGTTTAAAGGATTGCATACCTGGCTGCACTCGTGCTGCACGGAGCAAAGACCAGATCGGGGGGACGGCTGAGCCAGCTGTGACACAGACTGCAGCTCAGCGGGAGTTCTCCCTCTGACCTGTTCCTAGGCAGTGTTTTTTCGGTTGCTGGTGCCAGAAGGGAGTAGTTTCTTGCCAGGTCCCACAGTTCCCTGGTGTTCGTTTGGCAGGCCAGCCGTTGTGCTGAAACCGAGCCTGCTGAAGTTGGGATTCTGGTGTTGCAACTCCAGCTTGTTGTCCCTCCTGTACTGGGTTAGGATATGGACAAGTGCCAGCAACCCATTTTTCTTTATCTAGTCGAGATGCTACGGGGTTTTTCTGCCATTGAACTCCAGCTCTGCATATGGTTTGCTAATTGGCTTGACCGAATGACTCAAAGGTCTCTCTGGTTCTGTACTGATGCTGCTCTGCGTGGCTGGCTCCCTCGAGGCTGTAAGAACTGTTGTGAAGATGATGAAAAGAGAGGGTGGGAGGTGGACAGGACTCAGGGTGTGTTACCGGGATCTTGGCTGAGCTGGCAGGGCTGAGGCCACTGCATTTCATGTCCTCTCTCAGCAGCTGAGGAACCCGCAGCTGGTACTGTCACAGTAACTGGTGCTCCGGGGTAGGCTCCCCGGGGACCACCAGTGCCCATGCCAGCAGCGGCTGGGGCATAACGCACCTCATCTTCAAGAACTGAAGACCAACCTTTCCGCTGCGTGCCTAGTGTGAAATCCAGTCTGCTAAAGGGAGAGCAGAGCCACAATGGCACGCTGAACTCACTACAGCATGACACCACTGTGAAGGGGGAGAGAAGTGTCCTGTGGGACATGTCGAACCACCCTAGCCCCCAGTGGTGAAGTTAGGCTCGCAGCTGAGCTTTATCTGCGTGAGCATGTGGGGTTTGCTTGTTCACAGTACTCCGACTGCAGCAGAGCATGGATCCCCCCTCCCTTTTGGCTGGGCCTTTGCACCCCGCTGAAGCAGACAGCAGTGGCTGGGTAAGAAACACAGTGTTTATTAAATCCAGCCCGTCCTGCAAACCATCAGTGCTCTGTCATGCAAAAGCTGCTGAGCTTAGGCAGGGACCAGCAGGCAGGGACCAGCTGTATGGACTGGAGGGTGCGTGGCCACGGCTCAGCCTGCAGCGGCTGTGACAGGGCTCCTGGACAGAGCAGTCTTGAGCCCCTGCAGAAGTGCCTTTTACAGAGGTAAAAGCAAACACCGTGCTGTACCGAGCCTGCGTGAGAACCAGACGGATGGGCTTGTACTCTGTGAAGTGCTCAGCATTAACAAAACACGGGTGAAGCTTAGTTTGTCAGCCTCCCCACCTGCCCGGTGCTTCCTTTCAACCTCTGTGAGCTGCCAGCTGGGTTTCGGCCCTCTCCCTCTGGACAAGGAGCAGTTCTTGCCTCATATTTCTGCTGCTGAATGAGGGAACCCACTTGCTGTTCTGGCAGAGTAGGGCTGGCGCCCCCAAGCAGCCCTCAGCAGGGTGTTCTTAAGCCCCTGAAGGAGGTGGCAGTTGTGCTCCAGAGCTCTCGGTGTAAGACCAGGCCACCCAAAAGCACTGCTGTGCTCTGGCAGATGTTTGTTGTTGTTTACACAGAGGTAGCTAAAAAGCTGCGTGCCACTTGAGGGAGAAGTGGACCCACGTTAAATCTCGCTGCTGTAGAAGAGACGGTCAAAGGCTGACCCCCCCTTCCCCAGCGCAGCTCCAGGCAGCTCGCGTCCAGCAGCAGCGCGGTGTCTACTGTACCAGCTCTAGCAGCTGATGCAAGATCCTCTTCTGTCCGTAGCGCACGTGCAAAGCTTGCTGCTCCCTTCGGCTCAGCTTCTCGTATGCCTCCTTGTTATTTAGCAGGTCCTGCTCCGCTGCCAGGTCTGACCCGTAGGACTCCAGGGTCAGCAGCACGCTGTCATAAAGGAGGTTCTTGCAGGGGGGTTTAAGCCTGGAGAGAGCCTCGTTAGAAAGGGTAGAGTTCTCCTCTTCCTCGCTGTCTTCTTCCCAGCCGTTGTGTTCCTTGTACTCCTTGAATTCTTCTTCTGACATGCACAGCACCTGTAGCGACCCAGGCAGAGACAAGTCAGCGGCAGCGTGAGCACCTCGGGCTTTCTTCTCCACAGAGCCTGGGCTCAGAGCCCCACGGAGCAGGGGAATCATTCCTCAGCTGCACGAAAGCTGAGGGAATCAATCCAGCTTAGACACCTAATCGCAAGTAACCCCTAGGTTGGAAGAACATTCAACCACGGAATGCGGGTGTTGGGAACAGTCTCCAAGCACAGAGCTGCTGCCTACGACGGTGCAAAGCTCTCTAGAGCCGCAGTAGCCCCCGAGCCATTCCAGACCAGTTCCTGAGTACGCGTGCGCAGTTAGTTCAGGAGAGGACAAAGACACTAACAGTACCCGAAGCCTAGGGAGATGGGCAACGGCATCCCCTACCGCTTTTCACAGAGGAGTGGTAGGGCCAGAATGCCTTCCCAGGCTTGCCCCCCTCACAGAACCATTTTGCTGGCTGGCTTGTTCAGCTGCGCTACGCTTCGTCTGTGCTCTTCCCCGGGTAGCTCCTCCAGCACGCAGCAGTGCCTACCTTCAGGGTTGTAGACAGCTCTTCCTCTGTCAGCACCTCATCCCAGCCCAGCACAAAGGCACCTTCGTCCCCCACCATCTCCAGCTGGCACAAGAAGTCCCACTGCTCTGCCACCAGCTGCTGCTGCGCTTTGCTCTTGGCACCTGTGTTGGAGATGGCAGAGAATCATAGGGTGGAGAAGACCTGTGAGATCACCAAGTCCAGCTGTCACCCCAACCCCACCATGCCTGCTAAACCATGTCCCAAAGTGCCACACCCACACATTTTCTGAACCCCTCCAGGGATGGGGACTCCCCCACTGCCCTGGGCAGCCTGTGCCGACGCCTGACCACTCCTTCGGTAAAGACATTTTTCCTCATCTCCAATCTAAACCTCCCCTGCTCCTGCTGGCCCCACTATTCCTGATCCAAGCCAGGATGCCATTGGCTTTCTTGGCCACCTGGGCACACCGCTGGCTCATGTTCAGCTGGCTGTTGACCAGCACCCCCATGTCCTTTCCTGCTGGGCAGCTCTCCAGCCACTCCTCCCCAAGCCTGTAGCGCTGCAAGGGGTTGTTGTGACCCAAGGGCAGGACCCCTTGGCCTTGTTGAACCTCATACAGCTGGCCTCGGCCCAGCAATCCAATCTGTCCAGACCCCTCTGCAGAGCCTTCCCCCCCTCCAGCAGAGCGACACTCCCACCCAGCTTGGTGTCATCTGCAGACTCACTGAGGGAGCACTCGATCCCCTCGGCCAGATCATGGATAACGATGTTAAACAAGACCTCGGCTGCAGCCACGGGGGCAGTGGTCAGCAGGGAGGGGGAATCAGGAGGCAGAAAAACCCCGGCACAGCCCCAGCACCCGACTTGCAGGGGAGGAGGCTCCTTTTTTGTGTCACCCTTGACCCCCAGTTCATGACATCACCCTTTAACAGAGCTCCCCCCACCCCATCCTTTCCCGGCCTGGCCACGGGTGCCACTCACGCTGCAGCGCTGCATTCCGCACTGTCACCATCTGGATGTCGGCCGTGTCGTTGGTGTTGCCGGGGTACGGCTCTGCAAAGCCGTACATGTGGAGGAGCTGCCAGTTGGCCATCTGCCCGTACGTGTTGAAGATCTCCTGTCCTTTGCTGACGGGCCGTGTCGTCACCATGCGTAAGCATTGCTGCGAGCAGGGAGGGGAGAGAAGAGGCGCTCAGAGCTGCAGCGGTCCCACCGCTCGGAAACGGGGGGTTGCAGAGAGGCTCGGCTGCCCCTAAGCTCTTCCCAGCTAAAGCCAGGCACGCAGCGGGGGAGGATGGCGAGGGAAATTGCTTCATATTAACGAGATCCAGAGTCGCTGGCAGGCGAGGGGTGCTGCCCCCGGCTCAGAGGGCCGCCTCGCTGTGCCACCACTCCCCAAGGCCCCGCGGCAACGCCGGGCAGAGCAGCTCTGCACTCACGGGAGAGTATTCCAGGTTGGCGTTGTGGTTGGCCACGTGATTCAAAATATCTGCTACAGGCACCATCATCGGAGGGTTGGGGCCCTTCTCGTCTTCATCTTCCTCCTCCAGGGGCTCCTGAAAGCTAAGACGAGGAAGGAGAAGACGAGCCAGTTGTGCAGCTTCAGCGCCGGGCATGCTTCGCCTTCTGCCTGCGTTCTCGTACAAGCGCGACCTTTCACATCACGTGGCCTCCCCATGCTCCCGCTCCCACTCGGCACTGCGTCCTCCCTCCTCACCTGTAGGCCATGACGAAGGCCACCAGCTGCTTGTACAGCTCCAGTGTGTGCAGCTTGGGGTCGAAGATGGCAGGGTGGGACTCCATGAAGGGCAGGACGATGGAGCTGTACTCCAGGTGGATGTTAGCTAGGTCCTTCTCCACCGCTTCGGGGATGCCCGTGCCCCGCAGCAGCCTCACCCGCTCCTCTTCAGGCCTGGCGAGAGAAACGGCAGCTCCACAGAATCACAGAATCCCAGCATCGTGGGGGGTGGAAGGGACCTCCAACCAGTCAAACGCCCCTGCTGAAGCAGGGTCACCCAGAGCAGGCTGCACAGGACCTTGTCCAGGTGGGGTTTGAATATCTCCAGAGAAGGAGACTCCACAGCCTCCCTGGGCAGCCTGGGCCAGGGCTCTGTCACCCTCAGAGGGAAGAAGTTCTTCCTCCTGTTCAGGCGGAACTTCCTCTGCTTCAGTTTGTGCCCACTGCCCCTTGTCCTGTCACTGGGCACCACTGAAAAGAGTCTGGGCCCGTCCTCCTGACACCCACCCTGCAGATATTTGTAGGCATTTCTAAGGTCCCCTCTCAGCCTTCTCTTCTCCAGGCTGAACAAGCCCAGCTCCGCCCTCACCCTTCGGCACGGCCGCAGGAGCTGCTCTCTGTTCCTGTTCCCTGGTGATGGCTGGAGGACCGAGAGGGCCCCCAGGGCTGGCACCAGGGGAGGGGGTCGCGCAGGAGGACCGCTGCCCGCCCCCCCCCCCCAGCCCCTCACCAGAACATGGGGTGATCCAGGCTCCTGAAGTCCTGCCAGAGGGAGAAGTAGGGCCGCCACGGCGAGCCGCTGGCCGTGTACTCGTGGAGCAGGGCCAGGAGCAGCGGGACCCACCCGGACGGGCTCTGCAGGGCCTCCTGCCCTGGGGGGGGACACACGACGGGGGGGCGGGGGCTGAGGCTCGGCCCCTTCTCCCCCCCGGCCCGGAGCCGTGTCCCCCCCCCGCTCACCGTCCCGCAGCAGGGCGCGGATAGCGCAGGTGTGCTGGGAGAGAAGCGCGGAGCGGGGCACGCTGACCACCACCTCCCCCGCCGCCAGCTCCGCCGCCGCCAGCAGCCCGTACCCCGCCGCCGCTCCCGCCCGGCTCAGCCGCACCTTGGGGCTCAGCTCCACGCCGGCCCGCCCGCACCACGCCAGGAAGGCGGGCAGGGGGTCGGCGCCGCCCGCCCGCGGGGGGGAAGGCGGGGAGCGGGGGGGGCCGCGCCCGGCCCCCCGCCCCGGCGCCGGGCCCTGGCCCCGGCCCTTCGGCCTCTTGGGCGCCGACGCCATGGAGCTGCGGTCACGTGGGGGGGTGGGGGCGGGGCTACGGCGGCCGCGCAGGGGCGGAAAGGAGCGGGGCGGGGAGCGCAGCCGGGTCCTAGTGCCGGAGGAGGCTCCGCTGTCTCCGCCGTCCCCGGGGCTCGGCCCCATGCAGACCACTGCACCCCCCCCCGGTAACTCAGCCGGGAGCGCATCAGACTTTAGACCCGAGGCTCGCTGGTTCGAGCCCCCGCTCCACCGGAGGCGTTGCTCTTCAGGAGCCCGCGGGTACCCCACGACCCCTCTCTTTTCCACACCGTCACCCCCCCGGGGACCGTTCCAGGGCCGGCCGCAGCCCACCGGACACCCGCCCGGCACCACTTCCCTCTTCCAGCCCCGCAGCGAGGGACCCCGCAGGGCTGGAGACGGGAACTGGGGGCTCAGAGAGGGACCCAGCAGGGTTGGAAATGGGAACTGGGGGCTCAGAGAGGGACCCTGCAGGGTTGGAGAAGGGAACTGCGGGCTCGGGGACGGCCTGTGGCCCCCACCCCCGAGTTAGGGGCTGCAGGGCTACTGAGGGGCAGCCCCGGGGCCGAGGGCAGCTGCAGCTGAAGGTGCGCCCTGCTCTTGGCGTGCCCCGGGCCCTCCTTGCTTGCACCTTTGGGTGTCCCCCATCCCCGTCCTCACGTCCCCCCAGAAACCCCCTTCGGGGCCTTGAGGCTGAGCCGCAGCCAGACCCCGCGCTCCCCAACCTGCCCCCTGTGACGGGGCTGTGGCCAGTGCCCCCTCCGCAGGGATGGGGACACGGCTGGGGGCTGGAAGCGGCCCAACCAACGCCGGGCAGGCAAAGCCCACCGCCCCCAGCCCAGGCAGTGGCTCCCGGGCAGCCAGCCCTGCTGCCCCGGCCAGGGCTGGGGGCCAGAGGACGATGGGGGGAGGTTTGGCAACAAGACGTGCGCAGCACTCGCATCGACCCACCAGCTTATTTTATTGGCCCAACGAACTTTGCTTCCCAGAGGCTCTCCGATCCCTCCGGCACGCGCCGCGCAGCTCGGGGCCGAGCTCCGGCCCACGCCGCGGTCGTCATTCATTTCTTGCCAGCAAGAAAACAAAGAGATAATAAATAGGGAGCTGAATCTGCGGGGGGAGGCTGGGGGCCGGCGGCAGGTCACGGGCAGCTGTGGGCAGGGCTGCGCCTGGCCCCGGCTGGGGGGATGGCGGCGGCGGGGGGGCTGCAGGCAGGCGAGCGGTTGCTCCCCGGGCAGGACAGCCTGGCCCTGGGGAGGGATATAGCAATCTCTATTTAATTACATTAAAATAGACTATTTAAAAAAATTATTTCTAGTCGTTAAAAAAAACGTGTCATGGTCCATCCAAGCTCGGGGGGAGATTGGGACGCGGCGGCCGGTGCAGGGCAGCCCCCCATCCCGCCTTCCCCGTCACGGGGGTCTGTGGCAGCCCGGCCGGGGTGGGCACGGGACCCTCGCCTGGGTCTCAGACAACATGGCAGCAGTTGAACTGCCCCAGGGACAGCAGGCTCTCCTTGGAGCCCGGCCGCAGCCTGAAGGCCAGGGCCTTCTCGCAGAGCGGGAACTGCAGAAGCCTGGCCCGCAGGCTGCCCCCCTTGCCCTTCCCCGGGTCCAGCTTGAGCATGCTCTCTGCACCCCCCTCAGTGCCCCCCACGCCCAAGCTGTCCCCCGGCTGCCGGGCTGGGCTGGCGGGTGACCCGGGCCCCGGAGAGGTGTCCATGGGGCCCGGGAGGGCGGCAGGGACCGTTGCTGCCCCGCACGCCTCGGGGACTCCAGCAGAGCCACTCTGGGGGGACAGGGTGGCTGCCCTCTCCCCGGGGGGCTCCGCTGGGGAGCCCCCGAGCTCCCCAGCCTCCTCCCTCCTGGGGGGCTTGGCTCCGTGCCCCCGCATCGCTGTGGGACCCTGGCCCCCGCTTGCTCCCTTCCCAGCCCAGGCCGCCCCCGGGTGCCTGCCCCGGCCCCCCAGCTCAGCCCCCGGCCCCCACACCTCCCCGCGGCCGGGCAGGCGGCAGGCTCGCAGGAAGGCTCGCATCTGCTCCTGGTTCAGCGAGCTGCTCTTCCTCTCCACGGCGCTGGGCCTCCCCTCCTCTTCCTCCTCCTCCTCCTCCTCCTCCTCGCAGATCTGCTGCAGGGCCGGGGTGCTCTTGGTGATGGTGGTGTCAAAGGCGGGGACCTTCAGCAGGGTCCTGGGGGGCTGCCGGCCACCAATGTCCCCTCCAGGGGGCAGGGGGGGCAGCCGGGAGCCAGCAGCGAGGCCGCCTGGCACCTCCGTGAAGGGCAAGAGGCCACCGGCGCTGCCCACAGGGCTGAACGTGTCCGATAAGTCGGTCCTGAGAAAGGAGAGGGACGGAGGCGTCAGCACCCAGCTGGGCATCGCGAGGGCTGCAGGAGGAAGGCGACGGGGAAGTGGGGTGGCAGGGGGGGATGGGGGGCAGCAAGGGGGGGGGGGGGTTCACCTGCTCTGCACCTCCTTGGCCAGGTTGTAGACGAGGCTGAGGCGGTGGCCCTGCTTCTCCTGCTTCTCCCGCAGCATCCTCTCCGCCAGCAAGAAATACGTGGCCGTGATGTGGTTGTAGCGGTCGGCCTCCAGTGCCCTGCGCAGGACCCAGGGGGACAGAGGGGCCCACGTCAGCGCGCTCGGAGGGACCCCCGGAGCCCGCCTCGGCGCCCCGCCCCATCACCCACTCCTGGATGGCGTCCCGGTCGGCGATGTTGCCGCAAGTCATGGCCTGGAGGATGATCTCGTGCTCCTCCTCAGACACGCGCTTGTGGGAGGTGAGGGGCAGCAGGCAACGGCTGGCGGGGGACGGGTCCACGCCCCGCAGCCACGCGTGGCCCTCGATCTGCTCCAGGGAGGCTCGCTGCTTCGGCTCGCGCTGCAGCATCCTGGAGATGAGACTGACAGGGAGAGGGGGCGTGAGGCTGCAACCCTGCCGCGGCCACGCCGACCCCAAACGCCGCAGCTTGACGCCGCTTTCCCACCTCAGCTCCCAGGGACGGGGCACCCACACCCTGGGGGCAGCGAGTCGGGGTGCGGGGGGAGAGGTGCTTACTCGGCGCACTCTGCCGAGACGTGCGGGGGGACGGTGTAGCGGCAGTCCATGATCATGGTGAGGGTCTCGCTGTCATTGGCCTCCTGGAACGGGGGCTGGCCGCACACCAGCATGTAGAGGATGACCCCCAGGCTCCAGATGTCTGGCAAGAAGCAGCAGCAGGTCAGGTCGCGCCCACTGCGGCCCAGGAGAGAGCCCGGACCCCAGGGATCCTGGGGGGGGGGGGTGGCACTCCTCCAGCCCCCAGCGCTGATCCAGCAGAGACCAGTGCTCACTGGGATGCTCCTTGGAGGTAACGGCTCCCAGATCCTGCCCCACGGACTGGGGGACCGCAGCCCCACTGAGGCAGGGAAGGACCTTCCCCATCCCCACAGCCACGCGGGTCTCAAGGGGCTTCACCAAAGCAGCTGGGGTGCTACCCCCATTCCCAGGTGGGGATGCAGAGGCCAGCCCCAAGCTCTGTCCCCCCTCCAGGTCACCATTTCATGTCGTTACTCAGCTTTCCAGTTCCCAAACAGACCCCGCCACAACCATCCTGGCACTGGGCTGTGCCGGAGGGGACACCACAGCGATGGGATGGGGACACAGCGCCGACCAGAGTGGGATCGCTGCCCTTCCCTAGGGATGGAGCCAGCAGCATCTTCACCTGCTTCTCCCGACCAGTACCTAAACTCTCTGTAGGATGCCAAGCACGCCCCGGGGCTCTCCGTTAACACCTTCAGCTTCTTCAGTCAAGTGCCTGCATCTGAAAATTTCTGGTCTGCGCCACTCTTCTCCCTTCCTTTCCCTCTGCAGAGCCACCAGCTGATTTTTCTGCCACCTCCACAAACCATCCCTGTTTGCAACTCCAGAGCCGCCTTTCCCCGAGCCGACGCTGGGCGTTTTTCCTTTAAGGGCTTGTGTTTTGTTTTGCTAAATCCTGCTGCCCCAAATTCCAGCGGAGCTGGCTCCGGTCCCGCTTCCCTCCCACATCCCCTCTGTCCCCACAGAGCCTCTCTCGGTGCCCCCAGCCCGGCTCCCTGCACCCCGGGACGGGCTCCCTGCACCCCAGCCAGGAGAGGAAGGGCGCTGGGAGCCGCGGAGAGGAAGCGGTTTGCAGGGTGGGGACGGAGCAAAGGAAACTTTCGGAGCTCCTCCGCCCAAACACCAGCATCCCGAGCAGGTTTCCTTCCGGCATCGCACCCCCCCCCAAAAAAACCACCGCTACGGCAGCTGCACCCTCGTGCTGCCTCCGGCAGACGCCGTGCCAGGCTTGCAGCCTGCTTGGGCTTTTCCCCTGGCACGACCCACGGCTCCGCAGGACCTCGACGGGCGCAGGGACGGTCACCACAGGGACGAGAGCCCTCTGCCAGGGCAGGGCTGAGCAGCCGAGCACCCAAGGGAGGGGACTCCTCCCCGCGCGCTGCGCAGGGGACACGCGGGGGGCCCGTCCAGCCCTTACCGACAGCCGGGGCGTCGTACTCATCCCCGAGCAGGATCTCGGGCGCCGAGTAGGCCAGCGAGCCGCAGCTGGTGGTGAGCATCTTGCCGGGCTGGAAGCGGTTGCTGAAGCCGAAGTCGGTGAGCTTGACCACCCCCTGCTCCTGGAAGAAGACCACGTTCTCAGGCTTGAGGTCACGGTGCACCACGTGGAGCTTGTGGCAGTAGGAGATGGCATGGACGATCTGGGCGAAGTAGTGCTTGGCCCGCGCCTCGGCCAGCCCACCCTCGTGCCGCATGATGTGGTCGAACATGTCCCCGCCGTCGCCCAGCTCCAGGATGAGGTAGAGCTTGGCGTGGGTGTCGATGACCTCATAGAGGCGCACCACGTTGGGGTGCTGGACCAGCTTCATGCAGCGCACCTCTTGCAGGAGCTGCCCCGCTGCGTCCCCTGCCAGTTTGCTCTTGTCGATCACCTTGACGGCCACCCGCTGCCCAGTGAAGACGTGCCGCGCCAGCTTCACCACCGCGAAGTGGCCCTTGCCCAGCGTGCGCTCCAGGTCGTACAGCCCCGCAATCTTCCCCTCGCAGCAGCCCTGCGCCCCGGCCATGGCGGCGGCGTCAGGCGGGGATGGGCATCGGGTGCTTCTGGGGGGATGGGAGCTGCTGAGCAAGGCGGGGTGGGGGACAGGGCACCCCTGAACACCACGGCCCCCTCCCTACCCCCCCCCCCCATGTTGGGTACCAGGAACCCCAGGACATTGAAGTTCCCAGCACCCTGAGCACCCTCACCTGCAGTTCCCAGCACCCTGAACATCCCGATACCCCCACCTCCAGGTCCCCAGCACCCCAGAACCCTGGGCACCCCAATATCCTCACCTCCAGGTCCCCAGCACTCCAGGCACCCCAATACCCCCACCTCCAGGTCTCCAGCACCCTGGGCACCCCAATACCCCCACTTCCAGGTCCCCAGCACTCCAGACACCCCAATATCCCCACCTCCAGGTCCCCAGCACCCTGGGCACCCCAATACCCCCACTTCCAGGTCCCCAGCACTCGAGCACACCAGCACCCTGGGCACCCCAATACCCTCACCTCCAGGTCACCAGCACCATGGGCACCCCAATACCCTCACCTCCAGGTCAGCAGCACCCTGGGCACCGTGATACCCCCACCTCCAGCACCTTGGACACCCCAACACCCCCACCTCCATCACCCCAGGCACCCCCACCTCCAGGTCCCCAGCACCCCAGGCACCCCAACCCCCTCCCCTCCACCCCCCAGCACCCTGGGCACCCCAATCCCCCCCCCCGGTCCCCAAGACCCCGGCCCCCCCGCGCTCACCGGGCTCCGGAGCTGGGGCCGCCGGGGCTGCGGCTGCCCGGGCGCGCCCGCCCCGCTGACGTCAGGGCTGCTCCGGGCTCGCGCCTTAAAGGGCCCGGCGCGGCGGCCGGCGGGGCTGAGGCCGGGGCGATGCTCATCGCACCTCCCGCGGGCAGCCTCCGGCCGGGCCCAGGGACCGGGCTGGCGTTAGCGCTGACGAGGGCCGGTAACGAGCTAAATTTATAATATCAATAAATTATAATAATAAAGAAAAGAGCCACCCGCTCTTCCAGGAAAAAGGAGCCAGACTCCCCCCGGGCCGGGGGTCCTCCTTGGGCCTCCCGCCTGCAGCACCGAGCCGGGGGGGGGGGGGGGCACAGCCCCCGTCTCCCCGGTTTTCCTGGAAGCGGCCCGGCGAGCGGCCGGCCGCCTCATTTAGCTCGTTACCGGCCGCAGGGACGCGCGCTAAGCAGACGTTGCTCCCACGGATTAAAAAAGCTCTCAGCGCGGCCGCTCTCGTTAGCGCTAATGCCTTCCCAGAAGGCCTCGGCCCACCGCCTCGCCGCCTGCAAACCGGCCCTAATGAGCCGGGCCGAGGGGACCAGCGTCAGCCGGGGGCAGCGGGGATGGGGACCCCGTCACCCTGGGCTGGGGACGGAGGAGCCGGGAGGAACAGGGCTGGATGGGGCACTCGGCACCCACTCGGGCTTCGGGAATGGGACTGGGAAGACGGGGGCTGCCAAACCTGCCAGGATGAGTCCTTACCCGGGGACGCGGGGTGCAGGAGGCTGCGCAGGGGGGTCCCGGGCGGGCGCTGTGCGTTGGGGGAGCCGGCCGGGTGCAGCCGGAGAAAGGGCACAGAAGATGAGCCCTTCGCCGGCCCCCCCGGCCCCTCCGAGCCAGCCCAGCCCTCGGGTGCAGCAGGCACTGGGCTGGGGTGCGTGGGGGGCAGAGCTGCCCGGAGCAGTGGCTCACGCTCTGCTGGGGACATGCTGGGGGGCCTTGGGGGGTCCTCACTGGTCACGCAGGGCTGTCAGCCTCCCTTGCGGGGTCCATCACAGCCCAGTGAACCCCTCCCATGTCTCATCCCCCCGTTTCCTCGCAGGGCTGAAGCCACCCAAGGGCCCGGGTGTTGCCGAAAGGAGCCTTGGCAAGCCGGCGACCCGCGAGCGAGCAGTCTGCAGAGGGAGATGCTGGCGGGGAAGCGGAGAAGCTGGCAGCCCCGGGGACACCGGGTGCTCGGGCAGTTTGCCACCCTGGGTGTGTCTCAGGGGGTTCGAATGGAATCCTTTCCCGAGGTTTCAGATCTCCTGAACGGTTCGGGAGGTGACTGCAGAGACCCCATGAGCGGCATCTCCCACCACGGCCTCGTCGGGCTGACCCGGCCCTGGCTCCTCTGCGTGCCAGGCCTGTGCATGTCGGGGTCGGGTCCTGCTGCTGACGGGGTGCTGGGCACTGCACCCAAGCTGCCTGCTGGGAGCTGGGGGGTGGGGGGCAATATTCCCTTGGAAAGCCGGTGGAGAGCTCAGCGTGCGTTGGGAGAAGAGCCCTGGTATTTCTCTAGCCGTGAACTGGGAGACGTCCTCCGGCTCAGCCTCGGCGCCATTTGGGCACGGCTGGAAAGGGAAGCGGCCTGGAAGGGCGGTGGGCATCGCTCCCAAGAAACTTTGTGTGTGGGGCCAGTGGGGATCTGTTCCTCCCCGCAGCCATGCGGGGCGCAGGGAAGGAGCCCCCCTCCCGCATGTCGCCCTGGGGGCTGCCTCTCCGTCCAGACAAAGCCCGGTTTCCAGAGAAGCCCACCTACCCGGTAGTTAGCGGAGTCATGTGGCTGCAGCACTTAATTAAGAGAAAGCCGATATAAATTCCCGTAAGCATGTGGAGAGGAAGGCATCGAGGCAGCGAGCGGCAGCGGTGCTCCCAGCGAGCTCGGCGCAGCAGCGAGCAGCAAACCCCCTCTCCGCCCGGAGAGGTCAGTGCTTACAACGGGAAGGGTCTGGGGGCATTTGGGGTGCGATACCCACGGCCGTAGGGCTCCCCACGGCGTGGAGGGGCCTCTCCTGGCACAGAGCTGGGTGGTTTTGTGGGGATGGGGAGGTGAAGAGGGGCCGGCACCGCTCTGGGCTGCCAGAGCCAGGGCTGCCAAAGCAGGGTTTCATGGGACTCACCTGCCAGCAGCGACTCGGGGGTCCCCCTCCCGGCCCCTTTTCTTTGGTTCCCTAAGACCGTCCCTGGTTTTCAGGGCTTTCAGCCCCCCAAAGCCCGCAGCCCGACCCTGCAGCCTCCGCTGTCCCCCAGCCCAGCTCACCCAGTCCACCCCCGAGCTGTGCCCAGCATTGTTCCCGTCCCCCCTGAGCCCCCTCCAGCCCAGCCTCGCCCTCTTCTCAGCCTTATGGCTTCACCTTCACCTTCCTCCCTCCGCGGGATCCCCCCACGAGCAGGGAGCGGGCAGCAAGCCGGTCCAACCCGGGGGACATCTCCTGATGATGGTGCCCGTGTCCCAGGCAGAGGGGCCTTTGCGTCCCAACGCTTCCCGCACAGAAGCCGTGCAGCCGAGTGCCAGCAGGGTTTTTCAGGTAACCGGGCGGCACGGAGGGGCTGGAGCCCCCTGCGAGGGCCTCGGCCATGGCATCCAGCCCAGTGCTGTGGTCTTCAGCAAAACCACGTCTGTGCCTGCTCTCTGCCAGCCTCCGTATCATACTTCATCTTCTCAAAGCCCCGTGTTTGTTTACTGTGCCCAAACCCTGCGGTCTGGTTGCAAAAGGAGCTGTAGCAAAGCAGTTCGGGACTTCCCAGGAACTTCTGGGGAGATTTCTCTGGCGGCTGCTCCGGCTGCAATCTGCAGGAGGTCTCTCGTGTTTCAGCCATGCAGCGTCGCTCCTGCCCCTTCCCTGGGCTCCCACGTGCGATGTTGCAAAGCTGCCTGTAAGGCCGGGCATGGAAACGTGGCTCGGGGGCTGGCGGCTCGAAGCAGGGCAGAAAGCGGGACTGGGAGAGGGAGGCGTTGCGGAGGAGCTGGGCGAGAACCAGGGAGGCACTGGGCCATGAGCTGTGGAAAAGGGCACGGGCTGGAGCTGCTGGCGGGGACACGGCTGCCTCTGTGGTGGCACTTGGGGACCTCGTGAGATCCTAGTGCAGGCTGTTGTCCGCAAGCTGGTCGTATGCCCAAGCCCAGATGCAGCTTCTGGTCTTTGAAGCTAGCGAGCGCAGAGCCCGGCAGGAGCTGAGCTGGGTGTTTCGGCCACATCCTGTGTGCACGCAGGCAGTGAACACACAGCACCGCGGTGGTCTGGCAGGGTCTGAAGGCTGTGCGTGGGGCAGGGAGACCCTGAACCGCTGCCGAAAAGCTCAAGTCTCAGTCCACCTTCTGCCACTCACCCTGCTCCGTGGTGAGATCATGAACGTGCCCGTACGTGGGGTGCCCCACGGCACCAGCGCTAGCTCTGGAGGGTCCACGTGAAGCTCCCAGGCGTGCGGTGGCCCAAGAAAGGCTCTAAAGTCCAAAGGAACAACCAGCCCGGTGCGGTGGCTGTGCTGGCAGGGGCTGCCCCTCGCCGACGCAGTGCAGTGGAGGTAGGGTGGGCTGCCAGTCGGGGGGGGCTGACGCTGGCTGGGACCCCTCCGCGCAGGTTGTCCCCCAGGACCATGCTGAACGTGTTGCTGCTGTGCTGCGGGCTGCTGCAGGGGATCCAGGCCATCCTCACCGCTGACCTCGGCCACCTGCCCAAGGCGAGCGGCAGGCTGGAGGGGATGGACAGAGCCCGCTACTCCAGCCTGCTACGGAAAGTCAAGGAGGCATCTGCGGAGCCGGCAGGTGAGTCCTGCAGCCCCCCCTCCCCCGTCCTCCCGCTGCCCCCCACCAGCTGCTTGCTGGCGTGTCCGGGGCCCCCAAAATAGAGATGGGGACACCATGCCTGGGTTCAGAACCCCCTAAAGCAGCACAGCTTCTCCTGTTCCCGGCTACTGAGAGCAGCCTGGCAGCCCGTGGCGAGTGCAGGTCTTTTTTTTGGGGGGGGTACACACACAAGCACGGGGAGCAGAATCAGAGC
This sequence comes from Opisthocomus hoazin, assembly GCF_030867145.1. Taxonomy (NCBI): domain Eukaryota; kingdom Metazoa; phylum Chordata; class Aves; order Opisthocomiformes; family Opisthocomidae; genus Opisthocomus; species Opisthocomus hoazin. The sequence goes on from NC_134425.1 coordinate 15,458,714, forward strand.
GTACCCCCCAGCAGCCTCCCTGCCCAACCTCTCTGTATCTCGCAGGAGTTCTCCCCAGGCTGGGGTTTGAGCAGATGGCCCTCGAGGTCCAAGAAGCCAACGGTGACCTCGTGCAGAGAGACGGTGTGATGGAACCGCAGGTAACGCTCCCCGAGCCTTCTTGCAGACACCCCAAAGCATGGGGCGGCCTGGGGCCACAGCAGCCTTCTCCATGCCCCTGAGGCCAGGGGCGATTTGGAGCCCAACGTGGCGCTGCCAGCGAAGGGAGCATCCGCTTGTCAGAGCAGCCAGAGCTGCTCAGAGCTGCAAGGGGCTCCAGCACTCAAAGGAGGGTGGTCCAAGCCTGCGCTCTTGTGTCCAGGTAATTAACGAACCTCAAGTGCAGCCCAGGAAGCTTCCACAGAGCAGGAGCTCGCCAGGCAGTGCCGTGTCTTGCCTGGCTCAGATGTGGTACCTCTGTTCGGGCGGAAGGCACGGCACCCTCCGCTAAAGTTGAGGCTGTGCTTCAAAATAAACGTGCATGTAAAGGCCTTGAGACCCGGTGGAAGAGGCAGCAATGCCCACCCACAGCCCACGGGGCTCAGCAGTGCTTTCCAACAGACTGAGCCCAGAGCTGAGCATGACAGAGCTCCACGCTGCTGGCAGCGGCAGGTTTCAGCAGCCACTCTTGTCTCTCTCCCACGCAGTTCTTTTATTGCTTGCGTGGTGGTCCAGCAACGACTCTTTCCCTCCTCTTCCTCCGCCTCTCTCCGGCAGGCATCGTCCACAGAACTGCAAGCTGCGGGCCGAGAAGAGCGCTCCCCCCGCCGCTGCGTCCGGCTCCTGGAGTCCTGCCTCGGGCAGCAGGTCCCCTGCTGTGACCCCTGCGCCACCTGCTACTGCCGCTTCTTCAACGCTTTTTGCTACTGCAGGAAAATCAGCACCAGTTTCCCCTGCGGCAAGAACTAGCGCCCATGCCGCGGGGCTGCTGGCTCCTCACCCATGCGTGCCATCTCCTCCTCCTCCAGGTCTAATAAACCAGCCGTTAGCAAAAGCCATTGCTGAGCGGGAACGGTTCACCGTGTTCGCTTGCGATCTCAGGGGGGATGGGTAGCAGCAAGGTGAGGGCACTGGGGTGGGCGCCGTGTCCACAAAGCCAAGAGTCCAGGGCACCTCCACCTCAAACAAAATGACATTTTGGGGTTTTTTTTCTTTTTTCTCCCCCCAAAGCAGCTCCTGCAGGGCCCTTCCTGGGTAGATGAGGTGTCTCTCAGGAGGAGGGGTGTCCAGGGAGGTGAGATGTCATCTGTGCTGGGGGCTTTACTCCTCAATGAATCAGTCACCAAGGAGGTAGCAGCAAGGGAAGGGTGCCGTGTCCACAAAGCTAAGAGTCCAGGGCACCTCCACATCAAACAAAATGACATTTTGGGGTTTTTTTTCTTTTTTCTCCCCCCAAAGCAGCTCCTGCAGGGCCCTTCCTGGGTAGATGAGGTGTCTCTCAGGAGGAGGGGTGTCCAGGGAGGTGAGATGTCATCTGTGCTGGGGGCTTTAGTCCTCAATGAATCAGTCACCAAGGAGGTAGCAGCAAGGGAAGGGTGCCGTGTCCACAAAGCTAAGAGTCCAGGGCACCTCCACATCAAACAAAATGACATTTTGGGTTTTTTTTTCTTTTTTTTTCCTCCCAAAGCAGCTCCTGCAGGGCCCTTCCTGTGCAGATGAGGGGTCTCTCAGGCGAGACATCAGCTGCGCTGGGGGCTTGACTCCTCAAGGAATCGGTCACCAAGGGGGTACCTGCAGTAGGGACGCAGACAGCGTCATCTCCTCCACCACTAACCCGTATCCACCAGACGCAACCGGGGAGTGGGGTAAAACGTGTCCATGGAGGCGGTGAAAAGCCCTAAGAAACCCACAGACGGGTGCCTGACGCGAACGCCAGGCCTAGCGCTGGGTGAGGAACTGGGGGAGGCCTCAACCCGCTCCACGGGGATGCAGGAGGCCTCACAGAGCAGCGCGGCCCAGGACCGCCGTCCCCGCATCTACCGACCGCCGCCATCCGCTTCCCCTCCGCCATCTCCTCAGGTGCTTCCCACCCTCGCACTGCCTGCTGGGAAAGGGGCGGGGCCACACACGCACGCACGCACGCACGGTCACGTGAGGCGGCGGAGGCCGTTCGCCCGTCTGGACGCCGGCCGCCATGTCGTGTTTTCCCGAGCTGTATTTTAACGTGGATAACGGTTACCTGGAAGGGCTGGTGCGCGGTTTTAAGGCCGGGGTGCTCCGGCAAGGCGACTACGTGAACCTGGTGCAGTGTGAGAGCTTGGAGGGTGAGTGGCGGCGGGGCTCCGAGGTGGGCGGGTCTTCACCCTCCCATCCCCGGTACCGAGGGGAAGGCCCGGCCGCCGCGCTGAGGAGAAAATGGGGCTGGTGTGAGGTCGGAGGGCCGGTGGGGAGGCGAGGGGTTCCGTGGCGGTGGGGGAAAGGTCTGACAGCGGCGTTTTTGAGGCGCTGTCCCATCCGCACCCCTTGGCTGAGCAGGCGCTTGGTCCTTCCCTTCCCCCCCTCTCCGAGCTCAGCTGACTCAGTTTCCCGGTCAGCCCGGTCTTGTGATTGCGGCAGCTGATACGGCGGTTTAAGGAAGCTTCGGCTCCCAGTGGCTTTCTTGAGGGGGCCGTATAGCCGTGGTGCAGGTGTTGGGAGCCTGGCGGGTTTGTCAGGCTCTGCTGGCGAGTCTGGTTTTGTCCTTTTGCTTCCTAAGCAGCAGGCAGCACAGGAAACCTTTTTAAGGCTAGAAGTAACGTTATTGGGGTGATCTAACTTAATCCCTGATACCCATGATCAATTTTTGAGGAGATCGGGTCATCTAGGAAAATACGTGCTGTTATTGAAGGATTGCTGGCGAAAAAAGTCTGTTGCGGATCTTAGTAAATTCACCGGTGAGTTACCCTTTGCCTGTAATCCTGATTTCTCTTTCGTGGCTAATGCTGACTTCCAGCCATCGTCTTTATTTCTAGATCGGCGTGTACAAACCTGGAGAGCTGAGAAAGTTTTGCTCTGCGATACTCGTCACCTCTGGTCAGCTCATCATCTTAATGAGTCAGTGCTAAACTGTTCCTCTGTATCAGTGACCTGTTAACAGTTTTCACTTGTCGGTGTCTAGAACCTGGATCACAAATCACGAGGTTAAAAACAAGGTATCTATTGAAATAGGCTAGAAAGAGATGCATCCGGAGATGTCAGCTGTTTTGGGCGATGGAACTACAATTATTGGATCTTTCTTTCTGCTAAAAAAGCTAGTTAAGCATCAGCTTTATCATGATGATCATTGCTGAGCGATTGAAATTAATATTGACTATCTGGAGGGATCCTTCGCCAGCCAAACCCTGGGTGCGAGATACCTAGAGCTTCTCGCTCAAATGTTAAACAACAGAACGGGAACAGAGTGCTGTGATGTGCCTCAGTCTCTACCTTAAAAATACCCAGGGTATTTTTACTTAGGACAGAAGCCCCTTTTCAGCTAGACTTTTTGTAGGCCTCTGCTCGCAGCGGTCTCTGTTGTTTTTGCTGTGGAGCCCAGGGCCTGAAAGAGGATGGTAGGAGGTATTCCCTTGCTAGTCAGAACTCTGTGTGCTCTAAACTATTGCTTTATCACCTTCCCTGCAGATAACTTCCTCTTTGGGGTCTTTCTGTACTTACAGTGTCTCTTTTTTCTCCCTTCCTCGCCTGCTGAACAGAGTTGCATAAACTCAGCTCTCCCTTGGAGCAGTGTTTCCTGCATTTGGAATGAGTTAGTGTGGAGTTCCCATATGTTTGTCTTGGTATCGTTACTGCCCCGTCCCTGACAGCTCTCTGGTGGCTGCTGCTGCTGTGCTTCTTGTCAAGCTTCATTCAGAGCCTGAAGGCTGTTGCAAGTTCACTGCCAATCTTGTTTCTTCTCCACTGGGCTTTCGTGTGCCCCTGTCTAGTGTGCTCTTGTAGAGGGTTTTTCCTTCAAAGGGTCATTGCTCTTGGTCGCTTATATAGGTCGGTGGTCAGACCATTTCTTTCCTCTGTCCCTTTAGTTCTGATTTTCCCATTGCAGTACCTGTTTTCTGTGATCCACAGACTTCTAACGTGCATTCTTTCTCTCCCAGATGCTTCTCTGCACTAAATCCAGGCAGTGGCTAGCTTATTACAGCCAAAATAAGTACTTGGATGTAAAATACTTGTATGTTCTTCTCCACCGTTTTTGTTTTGTCTTCGCTGCTGCCTCTTGCGTGCAAGTCTGGCTCTGCAGTCCGTCCCAGTCCTGGAGCACATGATCGCCTTGGCCACGGAGAAATCCTGAAGGACCTGGGAATCTGGTATCTGGCTGGTCACTGGTACTTACGTTGCTTGGAGGATGCTGGGCTTCCAGCTCTGAAATGCTGCTCCCTCTTGTGTGCTTGGATTGGGGTCTAGAAGCACAAAGAAGGTGACTTCTTTGCTTCAGGACTAGCTTGGTGCTGCCAAAAGGAGGAGATCATGCTTTTCTGGGTGATCCTCTGTTGTCTCTGCTTGTCTGGTCACAAAGTAAGTGAATTTAAGCTCTTGCTTCTTGATGAGTCAGAAGTAGAGAACCAAATAGGCCCTCTGTGGTCAAACAGGCTCAGCTGACTTGAAGAAGCGCAGCAAGAAACCAAGACCAGGATTGAGGGGAGGGTGTGCGAGCTGTTTTGACTTAAGCTTTCTCTTGAAACCCTCGGCAATAATATGTTTAATCCCTTCTTTCAGCTCCAGAAGTCCTGGTGCTGTGGTTGTTTCTCAGCCAGAGGTCCTCGTGTGCTGTACACCTGTGCTGGATATCACTTGGCACCTGCTTGGTCCGCTCTGTTGTAGCCAATTCCTGCTTCTGACACAAGGTGTCAGTGAAGGAGTTGTAGCTGCTTTCCTCTGCTCCAGTGGTGTGAGCATGGGTCTGTTCTTGAGTGGAATCTGTCTTGGATAACCAAACTTGTGAGTTGCATGGATTTCTTCTGTCAAAAGGATGGCGAGCCATCTCCGGCTCCTGAAAGCTGGAGTAGGCTGTTCGATGTCTGGTACCGTCTCTGGGGAATAAAAAGCTGTTGATGCAGTTGGATAGCGGTGCCGCTTTTAGGAAGCAGAGTTCAGCCTGGGACTGGAATGTAGGTTATTGGCAGGCTTTACTGTTGATCTGCAGTGCTCCATGCTGGAAAAAGCGTATGGAGCCTGGGAAGTCCATAAAAGCATCTTCTTTAGAAACAGGAGTTTCTTTACCTTGAAGTCAGTGTTTGTGAGCCTCCTGTTGCTGATTTTCCTTTTGCTTCCACAGCAACAGTGTAGGAAGCAGATTTCCTTCTGACCTGCCAGTGTTATAAAGGTGATTGGTATGGTGAAATCCAGCAGCAGGAGGTGTCGCCTTCTAGTTGGGTAACGAGGCTGTGAAACGTCCAGCTGAGAAGTGACAGGTAGTTGGTTCAAGCTTGTTCGTGTGGGCCTCTGTTAGGAGAGGCTTTCCAGAGGCTGCGTGTTTCCACCACCACCTCTCTGTGGGTGCTAGTGCTTCTGTCCATGCAGTCAGCTCAGCTGGGGACTTGCGTGCCTCATGGAAACAGCGGTGTGTGCGTGGAGGGATGGGATCTGTCCTGTCTTCAGCTTAAGCTGTGTGTGGAACTACTCTCATGCCCCTGCAGAGATCTGTCATGTTTTATTTGTGCATCTTGGCCCGCAGTTCATCAGTCTGCTGTGGACTTGTCCTGTGAAAACTCCTGGCTTTTCACTCCTTGTAACCCCAAGGTGGTGGTGTCTTGTCACATCAGCATGGGGAAGAGCAGAGTAACCCTCTGAGTCCCAAAGATGTGTCTGGGAGGCGAAAGGTGGCTAGGAGAAGAAAATATATGTGATTCTTTTAGAAATTAAGCATTTCCAAATCTGCGGTGTTCTCTCATCTCCTCAATTTGGTCCACGGGCTTCCATTTCTAGGGTGCATGCAAATCAACAGTAAAATCGGAGAGCTTGGAGCAAGTAGGTCACGCTTGTCCTACACTGCTTGGCCTCACGCTGGCTGGAGGGCACAGTGTCTGCCTGAATGGTATCATCACACGTACCAGAGCCCCTTTTCCTGTCGAATGCATCTGTAGCAATTCACAGTGAGCACTAAACTCTTGATACAGGCCTGGATGGTGTGGAATAAACCAAGACTGGGCAGGTTGGTTGGTTGTTTTTGAGTTTTGAAGAGTGTTTCCAGGGTTGCTCTGCCTAGCCGTCGCTGCCCAGGAGGGGAGTGCTGCTTTCAGTCAGCTCGGGAGTGAATTGCTAAGGGCTTGCTGTCCTAAATGCTTCTGCAGTGTAGAGACATCCGCTTCTCTCCCACTTTCCTCTTTCTCCATGGAGAGGAGAGGTGATGAAGTATCTGGAAGTGTACTGAGCATGCAGTCGAGCCACTGTGGAGTGATGTGTGTCTGTCTTCCGCTTGTCTAACTACAGGACATGAGAAGGCACCAAAGAAAGGCTTGCCTGAGCAGAGGTGTGGGTCCTTCCCTCCAGTAAATGGATGTTGAGGAGTGTGTCCTCTGTGCACGATGTTTCTGCTGAGCACAGTGTGTGCTTTTGTTTTCATAGTCCCAAGGATGGTTTTTTCTTTTCCTCCCTTGAAGGTCTTTTGTGCTTTATGGTGTCACATACTTAGTGCTCTCCATATCTCCTCTGAGAAAGAAGAGCGGGAGAGGCTGTGCTACCCTTCTCCATTCTGTTTTATCGCTGTGGTCCTGGAATTTGGGCCCCAAAAGGCTGGAGCTGGACTTTGTTTTCACCTTAACCACATGGGCAGTGTGTCCTCTCTTGTGTAGAGAAGTCGCATTGCTACCAGAGCTGCAGGCTACTGCCAAGAGTGCTTTTGGCCCCTTGGTCTGTGGTGGAGCTCACGGTGTTCTCCTGGGTGCGGGGGTATGGGACAGATCCTTTCCTATGCAGTTCCTTTGCAGTGCAGCCAAGCAAGGAGAGGCCACTTGGTGGTCATGAAGTGTGGTCATGCTTAGATCCACCTTGAACTCTGAGAGCAGTTTTGTCCAACCCTCAAACTCAGTGGGTGTAGAAGCCAAGCCATAATGTGAGGTCTGTGCTCTCTGTCTCCTGACATCTAGGAGCCCTTTGTGAAAAGCTGACCTTTGCATGCTGGGACTGCGCAGGAGGGCTGGCCCTGTCCCTGAGAGCCATCGTCTGCCAGATGAGGCAGAGCCTGTGCGAGTGGTGAGATCTGAGGACTATGTAGACCATTCCTGTCCTGTGAATGCTGGCTGCTCGTGCAGCAACAGAGCAGTAGCCAAAAGGCTGTCCTGCGAATCTTGGTGCTTTGTCCTCTGTCCTCCAGTGTATCCACTCACTGTGGCTGGTTGGTCAGCTGTCCTGTTAAAATAAGCTCAAGGAAAATGTTATTTATTGAAAGAAAGGTGGCACTTCCATGGCCTCCTAACTCATGGTGGCAAAAAAACACTGTGGTCTCTGGCTTCCCACAGGGTTCAGCAGAGGCTCTTTGCTGTTTGTTCTGGCCTCTTTTACCAGGCAGAGACCTGCTTCGTAGTGTCTCCTAGCTAAACTTCAAGCAGCATCTGAGGTCAGCTTCTCCGCACTGGTGCAGCTTCAGCCCTTGTTTGCATCCTGCCCCTCGTTAGAAGATGGTGGTGTCTGGGTTTCCTGGCAAGTATTCCCACTCGGCAGCCTGTCGGTGCTTTCATCTTGTTTTTCCTCTGCTGTCGGCTCCTGCAGTGCGAGACTGCTTTCTGCTCTGTTTGTTTTAGCTTCTAAATGATTTGTTGCCTCTGCTGCACCAGGTGCTGGGCTGATGTCCTGTTGGTGTACTGGACCTCTGAGATTACAGCTGTGATTTAGTGCAGCCTGCTTTCGGAGAGGAAAAAAGGGTACCTAGGGGTGAAGCTTACTGGAGGTGCAGGCAGACTAGGAGAGGTTACCTCGCCTTTTGTAAAGATCAGGAGAGAGCTACCTGACTGAGAGGCTCCAAAGGAAACAAGACCTGGCTGTGCTGGGTTCAAAGCTCTGAGGGAGCTGAGTTCAACCGCAGGAAGGGCTGGGCTAGAAGCACAGACTGCCTTTTGGTGCTGAGGACATGTAAAAGACAGAGGTGAAGAGCTAGAGATGAGAAATGGATAGGGGGAAAGGGCCAAGGAAGGAACTGCTCTGTGTCCAGCTGTGGCCTGGAGGAATTTGCTGTCTGACAGCAGAGGAGAGGTGGCATGTCACTGCTGGTGGTGCGCAACTGCAGAAAAGGTCTTAAATTCTGTGGGGGATGAAGGGTCTCTGGGTGCTTCTTGGGTGAGATTTCAGCGAAGCAGCTGCAGGAGTGTCTGAGGTGGCTGTAAACAGACAGCAACGAGCCAAATAGTAATGGCTGCAGACTGCTGAAGGGAGACATGGGCGATGTAGCTGATCTGCAGACTGCTGTGTAATCCCTCAGCTACTTTACTGCCTCAAGCCTGGGACATGGCAAATGCTATTTCAGTTTTTATATATGCGGTGATGGCCCCAGGCGCTTTGGAGCGAGATGTCGGGTTTACAGCAGATAATTGTGTGAAAACGTCAGTTCAGCTCGGAAGTTGCGAACGCTAATTCCGTGCCTGTGTGCAAGAAGACAGATCAGTCCTTGCCTGGAAGTGCTTGAGCCCTTAACTTGATTCAGAGCTCTGCAATGCGGTTACAGGAGGATGCTGAAGAAGGCAAGGGTGGAAGAATGAGCTGGTGGGGCTCATGGGTCACTCTGAGTAGGGCTTACAGGACAGTCTTTGACTGACAGAGGTCTGGAACACAGAGTAATGGCTTGATTCCTTCTAATGACAAAGCAAATATGCAGGAGTAGTATTACTGTGAATCTGAAGTCTCTCAAAATGCTGTCTGAAGCGTTGCGGTGTGGTGTTGGAACAGCGGTGTGTTGAACTAAGCTTCAGTTGCGTTCATGCCTCGTGTGCGTTCAGCCAGCTGCATTGAAACCAGAGGGCCTGATCCAAGAGCTGAAAGGAGGTGGCTGTAAGTACATGTCATGGTAATCTCCAGCGCTCCCCTGCTTGAATACTCGGCAGAAAAAGGCTGTCATTCTGACAGGCTGTTGTGCTCTTGCACGAGGCAGCTTGCAGGGAACTGTGACCTGGCCATAATTTACCAGCTTTTGCGGGGGAGGAGGGCGAGAACAAAAGTGTTGTGGTAATTCAAGTGCTCCCTTGCCAAGTGCTGGCTCAGTCGGTTTCTTAAAGTGCGTGAACCACTTGTACGTTTGCCTGTTTCGGCATTTTTCCCCTCTCGGAACCAATCGCTGGGTTGAGGCCATGTGCTGCTGTTAGTCAACATCTGGAGGAGCTCGTCGGGAGCGGCTGGGCTCTAGGTGCAGGTCTCCCTTTCAGCAGGCAGCTGGGATAGAGGCACGGCAGAAGACTCGCAGCCGGCATCTCGTCGACAGGCAGTGTGTGGGATCTCTGGCAGCCACCCCTGCTGAGGTGCTGCCGTTGCTGCCAGAGGCCGACTCCAGCTCAGTTGGAACTTGCGTTAGGAAGTAGGAACTTGAGCTTTTGGAGAGCTTGGGGCTTGCTCAGCAGTGGGCCCGCTTATTAGTCACCATGCTACTGGGACAGCTCTTCTGGCAGGGGATTTGTGAAACCATGGGATGAGTCCGTTCTTCACTGAGAAGCCTGACATGTGGGTAGTCCCACTAAAAACTCCCAAACCCCCTTGGCTGAGGCTCGGTGACCGGCCCAGTGGCTGCTGGAGGACAGGCTCGCGTAAGGCACTGGTACACCGTGCGGTGCATTGAGTCAGGCTTTATAAATCCAGTCCAATTTTTGGAAAATATGTTCTGTTCCATCTACTTAGATGCTAAGGGATTCAGAAGAGTTTAGTGCCTGCAGTTTGTGGCTGGCCTTCCCCGTAAAAATTAATTCCAAGTGTTATATAAACACAGCCCTTATTCCAGTTGCAACATAATGTTGTGCTGGCTCTCGTGCTGTGGAGTGGGGGAGCAACCCCCTTGTCGAGCAGGACAGAATGCTCTGGCCAAGCGGCTCGTGGGAGCTCACTCAGAGTTGTGGAGGGAGAGGCCGCAAGGCACAACGTGCAGCTTGTGTGGCTCTGGTCTAAATGCAATGCAGCTCTGACCTCCTGGAAGTGGATGGTTCAGCAAACTCTGCTTTTTGTGCCACTGGGTCTCTAGCATCAAGTGACCCGACAGCAAGGCGGCTGCTTGGAGCCTCAGAAGTAAGAGCAGAGTTGCAGGTCACGATGACACCAAAGGGAACCGATGATTTTGCTGTAGAAGAGTTGGAGTTCAGGAAACAAGCTGAAAGGTTTGGAAGCTTCCCTACTGAAGTGAGATGTGGTAGGATATGCAATAGCTGCTGCTTCTCCAAGGTCCTGTGTAGCTGCAAAATATCACATGCCTTTTTGGGGAAGCTTAGTGTTCATTAGAGCTCTGCACAATTACAGAGAACTGAAAGTAGGAGGCATATGAATGTAGCTGCTGCAGTCCCTGCTGCTTTCTCTTCCCCTGCAGCCTGATTTTTATGGGTGCAGCACTCTTACCAGGACCCTTTCTCTCGTATTCATTGAGCAGCTGTTGAATTTTGCTCCGTGCTTTCTCCAGCCTCCGCTAAAAGCAAACCAGTAAAGCCCTGGTCTGACAGTGGAACTTAATTTCCACTCAGACTCCAAAGCTCATCATCCAAAAGCTTTCAGAAGAGGGACTGAAACTTATTAAGACGTAATTCCGGTAGATTTCCCCTCTGTAACTATATCTTAGCTTTCAAAAATCAAGCAATTGCAGAACAGATGGGTGAGAACTCTTTGCATGCAGTGCTGCCTGCAAGCTGGGCTTTTTGCAGGGTTGGGGAAGTATTTGCTGTCTGTGACAATCCTGTGCAGGCCAGATGGAGGTGAGGGGCATTCTGAGTATTGTCATGATCCGCTGCTTGACTTTGTAGCAAAGTTCATGTTGAAACTCCATTGTCTGAGTTATCCAGACCAGGTTTTCCCACCTCAAAAGTGTGAGCATAAGTTGATAACGTTTTGGTAGAATAAAACACAGCTGTTTAGCTGCAGCATAGTCTGGGGAGCAGAGATCTAGGTTAAGTTTCTGCTTTGCGTCAGCCACGATGCATGTTGTTGGGCAAGTAGGTCTCTGCTGCATCCAGGATTCCTTACGAAGAGTAAGAGTACCACCAAACTTTCCTGTAAACCACAGAGAAACATGACAAACTGAGCGCTATTTAGATCTCTGGCCTTTTTTTCTCCCCTGTATAACCACCGTCTGTTTCCTGTAAGACTTAGCAGTGGTAACGTCTTCGTAACTAAGAAGTGCTGGGTCAAAAACATCTTTGCTAGACCTGCTTGGAAATACCCAGAAAAGTTGAAGTCAGCTTGAAAGCTGTTTGACCCTTCTACCGCTCGGGCTGAGGACAGCATCACACTGTACAGTACAAGCTCAGTGTGGAGCCTGGTGAGGAGGATGCTCTGCAGCTCCTGCCTGTAGCTAGGTGTGATGTCAAAGATCAAACTCCTCAAGCTAGGCTGAGTCCTTGCTCCGACCTTGGTGCTGTGGATGCTCGTGCCACAATGCTGAGGACTGGTATGGTTCAGTGGAGGGGAAAGGCAGCCTCGGTGCTCCTACTTCAAAGAAACCAGGGAGAAATGTCTTTTATTTTTGTTTTGTTTTGTCTGGACAGCGTGTTCACATCTGGTTTGACTAAACTCTTCCAGCTACTCTCCTTTCCCCATAAAGATCTTGAATCCCTGGGAGGGTGCTTGCCTAGCTGGCCCTCTGAGGTGAAGCCGAAGGGAGATGAACATTATGTACCAGTGCAACTAGTAGAGCTTTGAGGAATAGGATTATATGACGTTCCTCTGTTCTGGATTCAGTTTTTCCACAGAGATACTTAAATGCTTTTGGCTCAAAGACAGCTTTTATCTTGACAGAGCTCAGCACGTTGTGGTTGTTTCTTGGCCAGGACTGCAGCTTGGTTGGCACCTGACCTGCAGCAAGGGTAACGGAGGAAATAAAGGTTTCCTCTGCTTGAAACTGGAGGAGGGAAAGCTTCTGAGCATGTTCCTCCATCCTGGGCAGGGGTTGCCTATCATATGAGATAGATTTAAATGGCCTTCCTCTTCACCGGTGACTTCTCTTTACCGGTGCAATTAGGTAGACTGACTTGATAATGTAATACCTAGCTGCTCTATAATTTCGAAGTTGTTCTTTGTGGTTTTTTGGCTTTGAAAGCTTTTCAGATGCCTCCACATCACTACTATCTGAGGAAACTAGCTTGTGGATGCAGATAGGTTCTTCATCCTGATGGCTTCAGAGAAGCCTACAACCAGAGCCCTTTTGGCTAGAGGAACTGCTTAACTGGATTTTTTTTTTTTTTTTTTTTCCTTTCCAAGATTTCTAGCAAACAATTCCTAGAAAAGCGGTAACCTTGCACCTTGATCAAGCACAGTGGACAGCTGGTACGGGTGTGTGCTCAGTGATACAGGTAGCCTCACAGTTTTGTCTTCAAGACAGAGCAAGGCTGGTATGGTGAAGCACTGATCTTTTCCTTGGATTGTCTATGATGAAACTGAGCACAAATATAAGCGTGTGACTTATCACTTAGACAAAATCCACGTGTTCTTTTTAGAGGAGAGAGAATGACTAGAGAAGTGCTGAGCAGCACTATTCTTAGGTATGCTCAAAAAAAAACCCAAACCCAACACAAACCCTGTAGGGTGGAATTATTCTTTCTTTTTCAGACTTGAAACTGCACCTCCAGAGCACAGACTATGGGAACTTCCTGGCCAATGAAGCCTCCCCGCTCACCGTCTCTGTCATAGACGACAAGCTGAAGGAGAAGATGGTGGTGGAGTTTCGTCACATGAGGAACCATGCCTATGAGCCCCTAGCAAGTTTTCTGGACTTCATCACGTGAGTACCAGCTGTTCATGACCAGCATTTGAAGCACTGGTGTTCTTCTAGACTTGAGGGCTCTCAGACCAGCTCTCCACGCTCAGCGCTGTAGCTGCTATGTTTTCTGCAGTTTCTTGAATGACACTGCTCTGGTTGTATCTGGAGGGCTCACACAGGCAGCACAGCATCACTGTGTTTTTAAAGGGTTCTGCTCCCAGGGTGTGCGTGTTCCATCGGCACAGCTCCTTAGCTGCCTTCCATTGCAGAATTGGTTCAGTCTCTATTAGAGCTGTCATTTACCCGTGTCCTGTGTGTTAAATGCTCCTGAATGTTTTTTGTTTTTTTTTTTTTTTAAAATGTGATCTGACTGCAAAACATATGCACACCGTGCGTGTGAATGACAGCAGTTGCCTGCTAGTTCTGACCGACTGAGGTTTATCAGCCTTTGTCAGGGCTGCTGTGATCCTGCCATCCCACCCCAGAGGCTTTAGGCCTTCCTCTGGCCCCCTCACAAACTGGTTTAGGGAATTGAGCTGACCAAAAACTGAACAACTTTTCCATTTTGAGGTTAGCTTTTGACTGATTTGTTTTTCTCAGCCAGCTCTGTGGGATCCGACAAACACCAGCATTAGAGGAAGGGCAGGCCTGGAGTATGCAGCAGGGAAAGACCGGGCTGCAGCAGCAGCCTCAGCATCTCTGTCAGTGCGTGAAAAGGCGTGGGGTGTGTGTGCTTCCACAGCAGGTTCAGCTGCTGTGAAAAGCTGGAAATAGCACAGCGTTCTCACAGGTATCTTGTCCTAGTGGTTTTGCACAACCCTCTGCTTCCCTGTGTGCAGCTGTTGTTGTAATTGGTAATAAAATTCAATTGTTAGCCTCGGTGAGATACCAGTTGTGCTAGTTTGCGTTGGAAATGTGGGAGTAAAATTGGTTTTTTTCCTTTCCTTAGTTTCTGTTCCTGTAAGCTCTAGTTTGGCTTGAACACTGCATAGCCAGTGGCCTTCTCTAACCAGTAAGGAGATATGTCATGGACAAAAGTGAATTTCTGGTTCAGTAGAACATGGCTTTAACATGCATCTCTGAGAAGAAGATTGTGCCTTGTTCTTGAGTCAGATGGCTGATACACTAGCATTCATTTATTTAGCACAATGATCTTGGGCTCATTGCAGGCACTCTGACAAAAGGTGTTTAATCTTGCGTTTTTGGCAGTTGTGTGTGCCGCTGTCTTGACACCTAGAGATTTTTGAATGGTGCAGGTTGATGTGGAAAGGCCTTGGTGGTCGATTCAAAGATTTTAAATCTGTGGCAGCTCTTGCATGTTCAAATACCGATTAAAGACCTATGTCTCTGCCATATTCCTTCCTCTTCTGTCCTTGCTATGTCTGGACAGTACCACTATCTCATTTTTCTAACCCAATGGCTCATATCTCTTTTTTTTTTTTTTTCTCTGGGTCACTGTGCTAAAGCTGCTTGTCTTTTAAGCCCTTCCTGTTTTCTAAGAAATAGTTTTCTCTTTTATGCCTATCACTGAAACTCATGGAATTGTCATATTTGGCTCCAAATATGGAGCAAGACATGGCAAGTCATCGGTAAGACGTTATGAGGCCCTCATTTAGCAGCAGCGTTTGCAGTGGCTGAAGCAGTTTCTAGCCATCATCTTAGTTGTATGGAGCAATCTCTTCCGTTCTCTCAAACTTGTTAACCTTCAAAACACCTCTTTGCCCATCTTGAATTTGCTGTAAAGGTGTCAGTACTGTTTGAGCCTGGAAATAGTAGGTAGTTTGTCCTCCACTAATGCTTTTCCTTTGCTGCCCTACAGGTTTATGGTAATGTTTAGTCTCTATGAAAGTATCATGGTAATTGCTAATGATCTCTTCTTCTAGCTTCTGTCGTATATGTTTGAAGGCAATAGTTTGGGCAGGACACAGGAGTATCTTGCAGACTTTAAAACTTTGCTGTTCCCTAAGTGTCTCACTTTGAAAACTGGCATGTGGGAAAGATGAACTGGAAGGTCTCAGACCATGCCTGCCTCGATTACACACTGCATGGCTTGGTAGGAAGGCTGTGAATAGCTGTGGAAATCCAGTTTCCTGTTAATGCCAGTCCTGTCGACCTTTATCCAGTGTCTACATCCAGGTTGAGTTGTGCAGAAGACCTTAAACATCTCGCCTAGTCTGTGAGGCTGGTTCTTGCCAGCTGTTGGAATGACTGAATTTTAAAACTGCTGTTTAGCCCTCAACTTGATTTAACTTTGATCTTGTTCTGCTTCTGTCTGTCCAGTTTTGATGAATTCTCTGTAGCAAAACACGATTCTGTGCAGACTATCTGTATCTCTTGCCTACTGCGGAATCTCTTCTTGCATATATTGGTCCCATTTGGCACAGGGTGTTTCCTCCTTGAGTTGCCTTCACTCTTACCTCTTCTTTTCCTTTTTACCCACAAGATTTTCTTTAATGCTGTTGTCTGCAGTGCTGCATAGAGGAAGGCAAAAGGTGAAGCAGGAGAAAGCGGTTTTCCTACGTGAAATGTCTCCACTCCCTTGCAGAGCCTTTTGTGCAAGGAGTCCAAGTGTTCAGTTGCTTTTTGTTATGGTCTGCTGCACCACTGATGGAAGGGTCTCCTTGGGGTCTGCACTTATCACACCAATGGAGTAGTGATGAAGTAGAGAAGGTGTTACCAGCTTCAGCTGATCCAAGGTGGGAGCCACTATCAGCATATTGGAAGCTCTAATGATACTACAGACAAGTTAAAACAGAAGAATGAGGACAGTGAAACACAAGGAGTTTGGAGAGGGTGCTGGTTTTGTCCAGTGGGTCTTAATATCTTCTGTTGGCTGTCCTATTATATTTAGAAAAGAGGATAGACAAGATATGGCTTCTTGGGCTGCCTTCCAGGCTGTATTTTGTTCACTGAGACTGTCCCGTGGGTAGTAGTAGGTCTTGGTTTGGGGCAGAAGTTTCAGAGATTCTGTCTGCTGACAGTGAAGCTTCCCATGCTCAGAGGCTGGCAGCGCATGCTTGTGCCAGTAGCTTTCATCTAACCCAGGCTTGTGTGTGGGCAGCGTCACAGAGATGTTCAGCCGAAGGATGTTGGCAGTGCTGGGGGTGTTGTGCCTCTGCACACAGAGGTGCTGTGTCATCCTGCCTACCTGGGTGACACTGGGACAAGCCTGTGCTACTTGATCTTCTGCTCTGGCTGGGCACATAGATCGGCGTAATGGGGTGATTTATCTTTGCCTTTTGAACATGCCTATTTCCCACTCCTTTCTTTTAGGGTAGTTAATGACAGTTGAGCAGGAAATGGTAAAGACTGCTGCTGGTAGACAGCTTGGGGCAAGCAAGGCATCAGGTGGTCAGAAGAAATTGTACTCAACTAAATGTGTCAGTGTGCTGAAACTGTGCAGGGTGAATTGAAATAGAAGATGGTAGAAAGATATGGAAAGTTTGAGCAAGGCTGGCTTCTGCAGGAGGAAAGCTTGAGTTCACTGGCACTCTCTTGAGAGAAAGGCATTGGGTTGAAAACAGAGGTTTTTATTTTTTTAAATCAAGTGGGATGGTAGGAGGTATGTCTGACTTAAAATGGAAGGAAATGTTTTGTAGCATGTCCAGTTCAGCTCTGAAACTCACTGCTGCCGGATGCCTTTGTATGTGCTTACATTTTTTGCCTTCTTAGAAGCGTTGGATAACCTCGCACCAGACAGGCCAATCGAGGCCCGTTGAACACTGGGGTACCATCTCGCTAGATGGCTGGTGCCAGGTCAAGCATTTAAAAAACAGTCAGGCCCTCTCCTTCATGAATGTCCTGCTGGACCTCTGGGGTGGTTTGGAGCTGATCAACAGGTGACTGTTGTACTTGTGTTTGGAGGGTGCCTAGCTCTTGACGCGGGGCACGTGTCTGAGAAGATCTGGGGAGCTGTGTGATCTTAGGAGCGGCTGTCGTCCTTGTCCTCTCTGATTGCTCCCAACCCAACCAACGTTCGTCCCTGCGTGGGATTATGCTGTGTCATTTCTCTTGCCTCTTCGAAGTGGCCCGTGAACTAGGTGAGGACCCGGGACGGAGAAGCGACGGTGGGGATGGCATGGGGGCTCCGGAGCAGCAGGAGGTTGCGTGTCCCTGCTGTGCTCTCCTTGCCCAGCGCCGGGGATCAGAGGCAGTGCTGCCGACGGCTTGCCGGGAGGTGGCACTCCCGTCCCTTCGCTGCCTGTCGCCGGGGATGCTGTGGGGAACACGGTCACCGGTGGAGGTGGGCAGGAGTTAACTTGTCTCCTGAGCTTAGGGGAGAGGACGGTGTTTAAAAGCACGTGAACAAAACTGACCCAAGGCAGCAGCTAGGCAGCAACCCCAAAACAAGTTCTTCGTTCCCCAAGTCACTCGCTGCCACTGATTTTTGTCCTGTTGTGCTCCTCGCCTGGCACCACGCTGACTCTTTCCTGGCTCTCATCCCCTCTAGGAGCTCTTCTGTGGCAAGTGTTGCGTTGTTAGTACCAAAATATTGAAGAAGCTGGCTGATTTCCCTTTTGTTTTTTTCAAGTGGTGGCTGTAGCTGGCGGCCTTTGCCACTGCGTGTTGTGGCAAGGAGAAGCTCGACTTGTTGAGCCTGCCACGGTCTCTGTGGGACACCTGCTAGCTCTGCGTCTTGCCATGCAGCTCCTTGCTGGAAGACTGCTAGTACTTCCCTGTGTCTTTCAGCTGACCGTTGTAGGTTCTGACTGATAGGCACAAGTTGGCTGTTAACATCTCTGCTCCAACACAAACAATTGACTGTTTGGCTGAGGGAATGCAGTGATGTTCTGTAGGGCAGCAACAAACAGGTATTAAGTGTACTTGAAACAGCAAAACCCACTTCCTGCATTCAACAAGCACATATTGACTTGTGGGATGGAAGTGGGTTTTAGGTTCTTCTTGGTGATGTGCTGCCCTGCCTTTCTGTAAAGGCTTTGTTCTTTGTGTTAGTCTGACACGGTGCCATGTCCTGTCTCTCCTTCCTCCCAGTGTTCCTGTATACGGCTTAGATAGGATTCTTTATTGTGGTGTCGCTCCCAACTCTTGCCTGCTGTAGCCTGATCAGATTGTCAGCTTTAGTACTTTTCCAGGAGGGGAAAAGGAAAAAAAGGGTCTTTTTGTCCTTGCTTCAGCACAGTCTCTTGCCTGCTCTGGAAAGTCTGGTTTCACAGCAGCCTGACGTGAGGGCTCTGGCAGCTGTTGGGCCCCCTGAGCCCTTGCAGCAAGCTGATGGGCAGAGAAGGGTTTGATCCTGTGCTTAGGTCGGGGAGCTGCAGGTAACTGTGTGGGAACCCAGTCAGCTGTAGGAGTGAGGTCTGGGGGGGAGCTGGGTCTAAACACATTTCCCAAACCTGTGATCAAGCCTCTTGTTGGAACAGACTAGGTTGTCTTTTGTCTTCACCTTACCAGTCTACTAGGGCTGGGAACCTGGTTCTTTGTTGCCCTGGGGATGCAGCTGGGAACTTGGCTTTCAGTATGTTTTTGTGGTCACAAGACGTGTTTTTGATGAGGCTGCATGTACCTTTTCCCTTTGCGCATGCCTTTTCTTAGCTGACACTTCCCTCTATTACCTCCTCCCTGACCCAGTCCTGCTCTTCCTCTCCCCTGTACTGGACAGATCTAGTTTCTGCTGCATGGCTTTGAGTTCAAACTTAGTCTTGCAGCAGTGTTTTTTCTGGAGCCAAATTGTTTCAATTGCTACTTGAGCTGAAGAGCAGTAATCCTCTTCTCTGGAGTGGGAAGTTGCCTGTCTTTATTCTAAATATACTGGAGTGTGCATCCTGGCATAACTGCAGAGGTTACAGAATATGACTACATACTTTTGACTTGCTTTCTTGCAGAAGAAATAACTACAAATGCTGTACATTACAGACACTTGCAGTTTATTTGGGCGAATGCAACAATCTGAAGGATGTTTCCTAATGCTGCTGTGGTTAAAACTGTGCTATACTATTTTCAATTAGTTGTTGACCTCTTGATGGCAGTAGGATCGGGAAGCAAAAATTACCGTAGTGGCTGAGGATCATGCAGTAAAAGGTTTATGAGCCTGTTTTGGCAGAGAAGCACAGGTTTCTGACAAACAGCTTCCCTGTTTGCAGGGAGTGCAAAGTTGAACTGATAGGCCAAGTTCTTGGAGGGATTACGCAATATTCAAAATAAGAGGGCATGTAACTAATGGTCTGAAAACGGTCGCAGACTTGCGTCCTCTGGATGGTAGCATCAGAACTTGCATCTGTTCTCCTGCGTACCCAAGAGATACAGATTTCATACAGTTTTTCAGAACCAATGTCTATGAAAATGGACTGGGTTGCGTGCCTCACTGGTGGCTGTGGAAGTAGCCTTTCAAAAGGGTGTGACTGTGGGTGTCCTCACTGGAAAGGGACTCTGAGAGGTGGGTTTCACTGTGTATTACGTTGAGGGGATGATTTTTTCCCCAAACCTCTAGTGCCTGGAGAATGCTTCATTGGGCCAGTGGATTTGCACTGGAACAGCATGACCCTCCTTCTACTGACGTTCTTCTCTTGGAAGGTGGTGAGGCATGGTGCATAGCAAGCACGGCAAGCCATGGTAATGATTGGAAGCGCTAGCGAAATGTTACTGATGGCAGTAAAGATGCAGGAAAATGCTACTGATAAACTCCAGATGCAGGCCTGTGTTTCACTAAGACAAATCTTTAGTGGAACTCTGCAGCCCTGAGAAAGGGCTCTAGCATGTAAGCTGTGGGTGATTAGGTGGATGACATCCCCGTCCAAGCTGATGCTGTTTCACCCAGAGGCAGTGTGTGGATTTAGCTATCTTCTTGGGCGCTGTTTACAGCTGAAATCCTCTGGTGATTCTGCAGCTCACAGGAACAGCCCTTCTACTTCCCCTCACGTTCTTTCTCGCAATCTTTCCCTCTGCGGGCTGAAGAGCATGTCTCTTAGAGGTATAAAATAGGGAAGGAAGGAGTATCTTAGGAGGTTATCAGTGCTTCTCTGATCAGTTGTGTGTGGTCGCAGCTTTTCCAGAGGACAGGCTCTGTGCAGTGCCTTCAGTTGGGTGAACATTCACTGAACACTTCTGTCCCTATGTAGTATGCTTCACTCCTTGATTGAAACCCTTCTCAAGGCCTTCTGGTGCTGGATCTTAGCAGCCTTTGTTTTCCTTTTACCTTGCCATCAATTTGCCTCACCCAGTGCTCTAGGCTGGCAAGTTCAGCCCGAAGAAGTCCTGGATGCCATGGGGCACTACTTCTGAAGGCTTCTTGAGGGCATCTTGGGTACTAGCCCACTTTTCTGGATTCGTTCTATATGCTAGTTTGAAGTCTAGAAAGTACTTGGAGCATTGCGTAAATACTGCAAAGTACTGCAATATTTAGAGGCCAAGTGAAATCTTGAGTCTACTCCACGCGGTTTACTGCATGTCAAGCAGGATGATGATTTTTCTGGTCTCCTGCTGACTGTGGATCTGTATGCACAGCAGTGTTCTGCGTGTTATCTAAGCCCAGACCACACCTTCACTGAGAATTGGGTAGGAGCGTTTAGGCCATGAAACTCACTCAGCTGTATTAGCTACTTCAGGCACTTTTGGGGACAATGTGAGTTTGCACAGTGCAGCCTTTAATCTTATTTTATATTCTTGGAATTTTTTTTAGTGCTTTACATGTAAGGAAGGTAAGAAGACAGTATATGCAAGTTTGGCTTTTGCAGCTGGTCTATGTGAAAGCAGCCTAATCAGATGTTTCTGGTCAATATTTAAAATGTAATTAGCACTGAAGTCTGCTCAGGACAGTGTGGAGTACCCAGGACTCAGCTTTTCATACCAGCCTAGTGTTTCTCAAGCTTTGAAGCATCAAGTTTAAGCAACCAGAGACTCTTTTCGTGAGGCTGTGAGGTGTTCAGAACATTCTCTGGTGTTTCAAGGGGGTTGTACTCATCTAGAACACATCACTGTATTCATAAAGCCCCAAAATTAAGGTACTTCATCTAGCGTTTTTTGTCTTTAGCCTTTAACACAGCAAATGCTGTATGACTGCTTGTAAGTTACCGGATGATACCACTGGAAAGCTGATGTCAGTATCCCAAGAAACCTGGACTCAGCAGAAGATGGTAAAAATCATGTGGAGAGGCATCTAAATATAGATTAATGCTGAGAACATTCCTGGATACTTGGATTTGAAAGGTTGCCACAGCCTCTGTAGTGCTGTGAAGTTAGAACTCTGCTGTGAAATAGTCTCGTTGATCTAAGTTTAGCAGGGCACCCACTCATTGGCTGAGTGCCCTTGGTTTGTGGTGGCGACCATGAAATTCTCAGCTTTCTCTTTTGCAGGTTCACGAACCTACCACTTAGGTGTGGTTTTTGTTGGTGTGACTCTAGGAAAGACAATGTGTAAAGATAGGAAGGGATCAGTGCGCTCGAAGTGGAGACCATCACCTGCTGCATCAAATCTTGCTGTTCCCTGGGCTGTCTGAACTTCAGCTGCAGACGAGGGGTCAAACTGCTCCTGGCCAGAAGCTGCTCGTCTGGCTTTTTCCAGTCTGAGCTGAGAAACCAATTTAAGGGTTTCACTCGGTTCATCTACTGTCTGTTACTTGAATGAGCTTTGCTGGGGCACTGAGGTCTTTCTGGTGTGCAACATCCCTCTCCTTTCCAGTTCAGAACCGCTGTACAGTTATTTATTAATGATCTTAAAACGACATTCCGGATAGAAGCATCTCAGCTGTTGGCACTGTTCTTAGTGTCAGCTATGGCTCTTTTGTGCTTTGAAGTCTGTGTGTTGCTTTCCCCCATGATTGCTTACATTAGGAGCTTGAGAGGTGTGACAAGTGGCTCTGCATACCAGCGCCTTTGCTCGGGTGTCAAACCCGGTGGGACAGAGATAGGTCTGTGTACTTACGCACAAACCCAAGGAAGCAGCGGTACAACCAATGCAAAACTTTTTCCTGAGGTTACTTCTCCCCAGGCCGCAGCCCCTGAGTACATGGACTGGATGAGCTGCAAGAGGGAAGCACTAGATGCTAAAGTGACTATAATCAAAACAACTTCATCGTCATTTAAAGCTGTCACTGGAATTCATGCCAAGTTCAGAGCAGTGCTCTGATCCTGCTGGAGATTTCCCTTTTTCATCCCAAAATAAACACGTGCTGCTACAGCAATCTGAGTAACTGCCCAATGCAGTCACAGAGTGACTTTTGCCTTGCTAGCATCAGTCTGCATTAAAATCTGATGCTGGTTTTGGAAACCATTACAGTTGCCTGAGCAATGCAATACCTTAACCCGTCCCAGCAGAACCCCCAAGCCGCTGCGCACTGCTGCATCAGCCCACTGCTCCCTGCGCTTGCTGTTGACACAGAGGGCGGTCCTCATGACCCCTTGCAGAGCAGCTGTTAAGCTACAGTGTGGCAAGGCTTTCAGAGGATGAGAAACGCAGGTCATGCAATGTTCCGTTATTAGTCATGCTTTGTGACCACTTGCAGTATTGTTTATGGTTTCTTTAATATACTGGAGTAGAAAGCAATAAAAAGCCAACCTATCTGCCTCGGGACAATACTCTTTATGATTAGATTAGATTAGTAAGTGGAGGAGGAAGAAGCCCTAACTGTTTTGGGGTCGCTGCCTTGCAGGGCTATGCCCAAGTGCCTTTAGGCCAAGTTATAAACACTCCATGTAATGAGCTTTCATGCATTTCACGTGCTCACCTGCTAAGAAGCCTTTCCCAGTGTTCCGCAGGCCATTGCAATCTTGCTTGCATGTCTCATTTGTTAGTGGCTGTACTTAAGTAACCACAAAAGGAGGAAAACCTACATTGTCAGAGTACTTGTATGTGGCTTTTGGGTGTGTGCTCTACTCCTGCTTGATTCTGCTTGATAGCTATCCACAGATGGTTCTCCCAGGGCTTATCTTCTGCCGCCTGGCTCACCTCTGTTTTCTCAGAGAGGACTCTGCTGTGCCTGTCTGAGACCATACCTCCCAAAACCAGCAGTAAGAATGACCTCTCTGACCTGCTGCTGCTGGAAGGAACATTCCCCCCCATATTTTGGCTTCTCTAGGCCTGGCTTTGTTCTCTTTATGCATGTGTTACCCAGTGCATATTGTGCTGAACTGGGTGTTGCTAGAGGGCTGAAGTTTCTGGCCCCGGTTGTCATGGGCTTCAGGAAGCCATAAACTATCATCTCTCTTCTGCTGTGGATGATGCTTCTGTGCTGAAGATGCTGACTCTTCCTGTCCTTTAATAAGAAATTCTGCTCTTGTGTGAGATGTTACTGCCGCTTCTCAGTATCAACTAAAATTGTGTTTCTGTGAATGTGAATTTCTGGAATATACCACACCTCAGTTCAGTGGGTGACAGGAAGAGCAAGGCAGGGCGTAACTGTGCACATGAAACTCCAGCTGAACATACGCTTTTTTTGTGTCCATCTCCCTGTGTGGGCATAGAGCAGCTCTAAGCAGGAGTGCAAAACACATTCTTGCCTGAGGGAATCTTGCTATGGTCTTTGTGGAGGCAAGGTTCGGGGCTTGAGATGAGGTGCCATTTTAGCACTTAACTGGAGCCCTGCCACCCCGTGTCACTGGCTGTAGCTTATGTGGAGTGTCCATGTAGTGCTCTCTCCTCTGAACTCCTACCGAGTGTTCCCAGCGAGCTAGTGCAGAGGCTCGTCCTCTCCAAGGAGCTTGTTGGTCCTGCTACCTGTCCTGAGTCTCCCACCAGGCCATCCCATGTCCTAATCTCTATTCCATGCCAAGTGGGCTGCAGTAAGAATTCATGGTGTTGCAAGTGACCAACTACTCATATTTTCCAATGTGTCCCAGTCTGGTGCTCTTATTAGCTGCACTGAGAGCTAGTGAACGTTAAAGTGGTCTCGGAGGAGTCTGAGCATGCATTAACCGTGAAAGCTGAAACACGTGAAGCTGGTCAGAACCTAATAGGAGACAGGGAAGATGACGACAAAAGCCACTGTATTAAACAAGTAGTTGGAGGTTCCTAGGAAAACTTCTGCCACCGTGATAAATCTAATCCTTTGGGCTTGGGAGGAAATGCTGGTGTAGCCAGGACCTCTGCTATGGTCTTAGTACAGCTGTGCTAATGGAGGCAGATGCGTTCTTGCTGGGACCTGGCACAGGGATGGCAAGTGTTGCCCCTTCCAGAGATGAGAAGAGGCTTTTCCAGCTGCCCTGCACTGGGAGACTTGCCTTGTAGTCATGACTGGCTGAGCAATGACTGTTTTTACTGGGATGAAGCAGGAACTGAATGTGAATAAGCATGGTCTGGGCTTGCTTGAAGGAAACTGGAACTATCAGCAAGGGTTAGGAGTGGTGCTGTTGCCTGCCTGGCCTTGGCAGGCACGAGAAGACCTTTGTCCTGCTGCAGCTCTCTTGTTATCGTGAAAGCTTGAAATGCTGTCACAGTGGAAACTTGATTGAGAAGTTTCCCCTCTGTCTTGCCCATGGTAACTCCTCCTCTTGCAGTGATGAAGCCTTCTCTGACAGCAAGATTTATGTAGTCTTGACAGGTAAAGTATTCTTTCAAAAAGTTGGCACTGGGCCTCATTAGAGGTTTTGGCGTTTGGTCTATAGACTGTGCATTTCCCCAGATTGCACCAAAGGATGAGGAAAAAAGCAAGTTAAGGGCTATAAATGACATGGGGAGAGCCATGCTTTGCACTCTTGGCAGCGGAAGCCAGCTGGGTTGTCTTTTCTGGGACCATCAGTCAAGAAAGCAGGAGCTTCTCATGCATGAAGAGGATCAGGCTTGGGCTGCTCTCCTCAAACCTGGCTGTGGCCTTTGTGCTGAGCTGGACTGGAAGGGCGTGGATGAGCTCGGTGTGACTCCAGTAAGCCGGGAGCTAAGCTGCTCTGAAGACATGCAAACAGGAGGGGCTCCAGGTGTTTTCCCTCAGTTGCTCCTGTATGGTTGACTTTGGCCAGGCTGCTTGCAAGTTGCAAATATCTTGCAGAGAGCAAGAACTGTGGTAAGCTGGGAAGAAGAAAGAGGTTTGCTAGCATACTGTGCAATGACCATGTTTCCTTGCCTGTTCCTTTAGCGTAGGCTGAGTTGAAGAAACAAATTTGGTCTAGTCCTATGTTGTTGCCTTGCTTTCGTGAGAGTAGTTCTGTGCATAGTCTTTCCTGAAAGCTACTGTGTGGCACTAAGCAAACCTGTGTGTCTGAGGGCAGATGGTGGAGCTGGGAAATGGTTCACTGTATCCTTGGTCTGGCACACCTCATGGAGATGCATCAGAGTTAGGGTGCAGATGCTTGTATTTACCAGCAACCAGCTGCTTACTGCAGGGCACTTACCCTCAGCTCTCAGAAACAAGCCCTTCTTGCTGTCCTGGAGATTGTAGTCATCTCCACGGTGAGAGCTGCACAAACAGAAGGCTGGATAATGACCTTGCAGATTAAAGGGCAAAAGGAGGTTTGGTAGTACATGAAGCTTGTGCTGATTACCATGGTTCTAGATTGAACGTCCCTGGAAGGGTAGGCTGCAAACACAGTAAGGCTCTCTGCAAAAATGGTGGGGCCAGGAGGTGCGTTGCCTAGCCCTGCAGTGTGGAGAGAAAAAGGCAGCACCTGTTTGAGGAACTAAGGTGTGGGTTTGCTTGTGGATGTGCCCTTTGAGCATATTTGAGAGGCACTAAGCTCATCTAATAAAAACTGCCGAAAACTGCCTTTAATTGGTCTGCTCACCTGCCTTTGATGTGGTTCAATGGGAAGTGGGGTTGCACTATGTCCTCCTTGTCAGCTCGGAAATATAAAGACCAACAGCATCCCAATGCCTGACAAATGTGTGCAGAGCCTTACCGTCCCTGCCTTTGCCCCAGTCCTGATGTGCTGGCCTGAAGTTCCCTTTCCTCACTACTCAGGTACATGTGGGAAGCGTGAACCTCAACAGAGCTCCAACTCCAGACG
The DNA here is from genome assembly GCF_030867145.1 of Opisthocomus hoazin. Classification (NCBI taxonomy): domain Eukaryota; kingdom Metazoa; phylum Chordata; class Aves; order Opisthocomiformes; family Opisthocomidae; genus Opisthocomus; species Opisthocomus hoazin. Next base: position 15,484,488 of record NC_134425.1, read on the forward strand.
TGCACAGCTCCTTCTGCAGCTCTAGTTCAGGCCTGAGCCTGTTTGTTTTGGAGCAGCTCCTGCTAAGGAGCATCTTCACGTCTTTTCCATCATCTAACTTTTTAGAGTTAGAGCTCTAGCAGCGAGAACAAGGGAGTGTAAAATCCCAAATATCCTGTTCTTCCACCATCTGTGCCTCTTCCCTGGGCATTTTCAAAGGTACCTTCTGGTGACTGAAAAAAAACCACCTCGTCTCACTTGATGTTTTTCAGGTTCTCAGCTTGGTGAGCTTATGGCTCAGCTGGTGGTGAAAGTGCCTAGAGGGACACTGTTCCTCTCAGCTCCTTGTATTTCCATGATGCCTTGATTCCTTGCTTGGACCTTCTGCTTGGAGAAGGCCACCAGCCTGACTTGTATTCCCAGTGTTCAGGCCAGCTGTATCTCCCTTCTCTGGATGGACTGGGAAAATTGGGAGGTGATCTTTCCCTTCTGCTCGGCACTGGTGGAGGCATCATCTGGAGTGCTGTGCCCAGTTCTGGGCTCCTCAGTGCCAGAGGAACAGGGACATACTGGAGAGAAGGGCCACAAAGGGCTCGTGTTGGTGGACCTTGTGCTGAGTGCTGTGGTTCCAGATTGAATGTGTCATTACTGCTGTGCCAAAGACTGAATCTGCTAATCCTGTATAGTGTAAGCAGAGAACTTGGTTAGGGACATCATAATGTGGGTTAATGTGAAAAAGCATGTACCTGTTGATGGCAGAGGTGTGAAAAAGCTTGTGTGTATTTTTGTGAGGGTGTGAATGAAGGTTGTGCCAAAGCTGCCAGCCCTGTTGTTTTTGGAAGGGAGTGGGGCTGCAGAAGCATGACCCTTTCTCCATAGTCTTGGCAAGGTGGAGCGGTGCTGCTGGCAATGAGGCGGAGTTTGAGTCAGGCTCTGCAGATGCCTCTTTGCTGGTGTCCTACCCCTCGCGCTTTTGCATGTGCTCTTTACAGAGCATGGCAATGCAAGGAGAGCAGTGGGAATGCTGGAAGGACAAATGTTTCCAGCTATCTAGTGGGAGGGTGTGGGGAAGCTGGAGCCAGGTTCCTCTCGGAGCTGTGTGAGGTTTGGATGAAAGACTGATTAGCTTTTAGGAAAAGACTTTTCATTGTGAGTGTGGTCAGACACTGAAGCAGAGCCCCAGGGAGACTGGGACATACACATCCTTGCAAGTAACTCAGAGTTCAGCTGGACAGAGCCCTGAGCAGCTGGAGCTGGCCATGTTTAGAGCAGGACTTTGGGCCAGAGACCTCCAGAAGTCTCTTGCAATCTAACACTCTTCAGTGGTAGGTAGGAGATGCCCAGATGTTGTGGTTCAGCTGTAGCATAAATCACAGCCTGGGACTATGCTTGACTCCCTTTTCTTAGGCTGTCACGATAAGGAGACATTAAGAAGGCCCCTTACTACTTCCTTGTGGAAAGGGTACATCTTTGTGGAGACGCTCACAGGGACTGAAGAGGTGTGCCAGGCGCTGGGTTTTGTATTACTTGTGTGGTGACATGCTTCCTTTTGCATTCCTCCAGGTACAGCTACATGATTGACAATGTCATTCTGCTCATCACTGGGACTCTGCACCAGCGTTCAATCTCTGAACTGGTGCCCAAGTGCCATCCTCTGGGAAGTTTCGAGCAGATGGAAGCTGTGAACATTGCTCAGACGCCTGCGGAGCTCTACAATGCAATCTTGGTGGACACTCCCCTGGGTGAGCGAAGCCTTTCAAAATACCTCTCAGCTGTGTGTGGAGCAGATGCCCCTTGCTCCCCCAAGTCTATCTAGGTCTAACTAAGTCTAAAGTTGTGCTCCAGGCGGACAAAGTGGTGGGTAATGCACAGACATGGCAGTACTGTCTGTGGTGGCTGGGCTTGAGTTCAGGTTTGTGCTTGTTCTGTGCCAGGCAATTTTTGTAGATAGTCAGAGATCTGCACATGCCCAGTCTTGTTCTGAGACTGATAAAATTAGCTCTAGATCAAGGAAAGCTCTTTATATACAATAACTCCCTAAACAACGGGAGAGAAAAAAAAAAAGAAATCTCCAAAAGCCTTTTTAAGGTCATTGTATGGCAGGATCTTGCACTGAGGTGCACCGTCTCAGGGCTACAGGCCTTGGCCAGGAGGTACATAGTGCTAAAACCAAGTGTCTGGTGAACAGCTAGTTCAACAGATATGTTCTTTAAAGATAAAAGGTGTAGAAAGTGTTTCTGGAGAAAATATGGAAGTCTTTTTGCGGTAGTAGGAGAGATAGTCACAGGAGACTTACTAGTTTAGCCTCCATGGGCAAAAACGTAATGAGGTACGCCTGAGTCAGTGATTAATCATTCTTTTGGGGTTGCTAGAAAGAACAAAAGACTCTAAGTCATCATATTGTCTTTGATAGAAATAGTTGTTTTTGGAACTGTAAGTGCTTTTGCAAATGCTCTGTGTAATAATGGGGCAAGTGAAGTAGCTGTCACGGAAAAAATGACTTGCCAGATAGAGCCCAGCAAAGGAGGGGAAACGTGTCTCGAGAGAGTTGGGTTGCAAGGTAGGGCAACGCAGCGGGAGGGCTAAGGGTCTGCGTGCGGCTGAGTTGAGCCTGCTGTAAGGGTGATGGGCGGGAAGAAAATCCGCTTCGCAAGTAAGCAGGAACCTTGCGATTTTGGGAATAAGGTAGAGCTGAGTATTTAAAAGATATTAGCTCATGGAGACCTTAAAACTTCCAGCTGTGTATGGAGTGAAAATGCCCAGTTACACGGGTGAGGTCGTTCTGGAGAATGAGGCTGCCAGTTGAGGGTCTCTGCCTCTTGTGATCGTGCACTTGTGTATGAGTGAGCTTTGCCTGCGTCTGCCCTGGCTAGGCTGAGTTCTTTAGACCTTTGCCCTGGCCATGCCCTTGAGGCTGTATACCATCTAGTGTGGCATTTCTTCAGCAGGAGAACGTAGCTGTGTTGCCTAAACAAGCGGGCATGCAGGCTCCAGTTGTTTAACTTGCACTTCTTCCAGTGACCACACGCAAAGAAACAGCAGCTCTATCTCCTAAAAGTAATTGAGTAGCTACGTGGCTTGGTAGGAATGCCTAACCCCAAATGGCTTTCATAGGTTAGCAGGGCAAAATAAGACTTGCTGTTAGCCTAATTTGGGATATTGGAGGGCCAAGAACTGAAATAGCTGTGTTCTCATTCCTCTGCTACTCTGAAGTAGCCACTGCTTAGCTATCCAGGCTAGCCAGTGAGTCCTGCAGTGAAAACCAGTCCTGGCACACTCTGTTTTCATTTTTGCCAACCGAAGGGAGCAGTGCTCCTCCAGCTACGTGGCATTGGTCTCTGATGCTGTTGCAAAGAAACCTCTGCAACGGTTAACCTCTGTTCAGGACTCTCTAGACCCATGGTGTGGCTGCTGTCCATGCCAGGCAGCTCACAGTGTGACAGTAGTGCACACCAAGAGGTGTGAGCCTGTATTGTACCTGGTTTGTTGCACACAACAGAGCACCAGTCATTTCTCAGCGTGAGTGCAGTGTGCCTTACCCACAGCTGGACTGTGTAAGCTGAGAAAGATCATATTTCTCTTTGTAGCAAATTCAGCAAAATCAGTTGCTGAGTGAGAGTTGAAGAAGTCATAAAAGTCCTGTCAATGGGTTTTGCTGTGCTCTTGTTAACAAGCGAGAGGTACAACAGCCGTGTGTTGCACTAGATGTAGAAGACTCGTCTTTACCTGCAGCACGCAGTACTGTGTGTTAGGTGTGAAACCCATCTGTGTTCTTTAGGTGGCAACAACTTCTCAGCCTCCTTCCCAAAGACACTCTAGTATGTAAGGCTGAGCTTCCTACCAAAATGGACTAGTTCATCCTGTCTCCTCCAGCTGGAGAAGTAAAAAGCCTTGGAAGAAGTGGAAAATGGAACTGATAGATCTGGCCAGGGGAAATGGCTGCTGACTCCAACCATAGAGTGTCACAGGCTGTAGGAGCTGTGGCATCCCCAGCCCTCCTTAATCTAGTTAAGATATTGGAGGATGAGGGAGCAGCACAGCACCTGTTTCCTCAGTGCCCGCTAGCTGCTGTCTCGTGGATCCATAAGCACTGCTGCAGTGCTGTAGCAGGCATTTCAGAAGCTGTCTTGTCACCCCTGAGTGCCTGCATCTGGGAACAGTTTGGGTTTTGCTTGTTTTTAAATACAGGGTGCTCTGGCACTGATGCTGGGGGCTAGAGCTGAGAATTTCTGCTGAGAATAGGCTGGTGTGAGAGCCCCAAAAATGACTGTGGCCTGGGGAACCATGGTGGAGCCTGAGGTTTGAGCCATGGCAATTTGGTGGCTGCTGAAGAGAAGGGCCAGGCCTAGGAGGGACAAGCTCAGCATAGGGTGTGCTTCTGCCTGGTATTGTTGTGGACTTGGGAAAGTGCTGGGCATGGGTCTGGTTAGGGCAATGCTAACTCTGTCTGTGGCTCTGTTTCAGCTGCTTTCTTCCAAGACTGCATATCTGAGCAGGACCTGGATGAAATGAACATCGAAATCATTCGAAACACGCTGTATAAGGTAAATGAGTCTCTGGGAAGAGAAAGAGATGTTAACCTCATTGTTTATTCCCAGTGTGACTACTGCTCTGTTGTGAGTCAGGAGCTCCAACCTAGGCAGGCTTTCTTCAACAAAAGAGGAGAGGGTATTTTTCTCTTAGGTACAAAAATAAATTTGCTTTCTTGCTATTTTCTTCCCTGGAATGGTGATAGAGTGAACGTGACCAAGAATTAGTTGCATCCGCTGGAAAAATAAAGATAGTGCTCTTAGAGGAGCTTGACATCCGATCACCCAGCTCTGCAGAGTCAGGGCACCAGAGCTAGGTAATGTGGTGTGGTGGTGGTTTGCTTTTTTTTTTTTTTTTTTTTTTGGTGCTGTCGAGTCTGTACAAGAGATTTTGCAGAGGTCCTGCCTTTGAATACATTTCCTCAGGCCCCAGGCAGGCAGGAGAAGGCTGCTCCTTAACCCCATGAGTTTAGACATGTAGTTTACTGCATTCAAAGGGCTAAAGTGCCTAGATTGGCACACTTGGTTGAAGAACTTCCATGGGCTTGTCTCTGTCTTGAGCTCTTCCAGAAGAGCCTCCAGCAGTCTGCTCGAGCCTTCAGTGGCTGTGATTGGAGTTAGATCCTCTGGGTAGAGCAGTGTAAAAGGTGCAGCCGGGGTGGAGGAGTCCTGCAGGCATAGGGATGTGGGGGGGCTAAGGCTTTCCTTGTCCTGAGCCTGCACAGGGAGCTGTTGTCTCCTCAGCAGGCCTGTTCTGGTTTTAGCTGGCAGTATCAAAGCATGTGTTTATATGCAGGCTGTGGCTATCGCTCCATCTCGACTCTCTGGATGAAGGGTGGGATGCAGATTGTATCTGCCAACCTTGTTTTGGCTGGTTGCAGCCAGCCTGCAGTCAGCGTGACCTCTGCTTCCCAAGGAAGCCGTGGCCTGTTTGGAGAGGCGGAGAACAGGTCAGGCGTGAAGGGAAGGAGGCAAAGGGAGGGGAGAAGGAGCTGTGTGTCGACAGTCATGCCCAGCTGCGTGTGGCCTCTAGCGTGTACTCGTCTTTTGCTGTAATGGGGGGAGGTATGCCTGTACACATAAATACCTGCACCTTTGCAGGGTGCAGACCTCTGTGTTGAGACAAGGCAGCTGGGGGAAGGCAGTGAGCACAGGGCAAACAGGCTGGGGGGACGCATCTCCTCGGGTCCCAGCTGCCATCTCCTTTTTGAAGCCTGATACTGCTTTGCATTCTGCTCTTCCTGCCCCCAAACTGAAGCGCAGATACCTGCTATCCCTTGGCATGTGCTGGGACTGGGTCTTGCTAAAAAGCAGCCCCTGCGGAGCGCAGGGGCTCCATCAGTAACGAATCACTGGGATGCAAGGGTGGAAAAGGTAACTGCTGCTTACAGACTCTCACATGAAGCTGCCTCTCTCCCCAGGGACTGGAAAATCTATAATACGCTGCAGATGGTCTGCGCAGCCAAATGAGGGAAATAAAATCACGTCTGAAATCTGCACAGGGCTGCGCTGAGGGTGCCTGGGGTGGATGCCTGTGTCCAGGAGAAGCTGGCTTAGGAAGGGCACGTGCTACCTCCAAGACCTACTGGAGGTTTTTTGAAGGAATCTGTGAGCATGTAGACAGAATGTTTGGGCAGAATTCATAGGAGGAAAGCGATTACAAAGGGTCTTGTTAGCAATGACAAGTGAGCAGGTTCTTGAATGGAAGTATGATTAAGACGGGTGGCAGAGGTTAAAAGTAAGCGGTCAGCAGTGGAGTCCTTCAACAGAGGTGTGCTGGCATTGTTATCTTCAACGCTTACTCCCTTTGTTCCACATCTTTAATGGATATGTTGAAGTGAAGCTGGCTGACTGTTGGCTTTTGCTGGTGACCACCTTGTAGGAACCAGCTGAAAGAGCTTTGTAACTGGACAATAACATATAGCAGGCAAATCAGTGTGGATAAATGTGGAGTGATGTATGGGAGAGGCAAGGAGGTAATCCTGGCTCTGCTTGCACAGACCCTCGGGTCTCCTTGTTTTTTTCTACTACTGAATGAAATCTTGGGTTATGACTGACCTAAGCAAGCATCTCTACAAGGCAAGCTGTTCCTAGAGTAGGAGAGAGCTGCACAAATACCACTGTGCTGCTGCGTACATCTGTCGTGGTTTGTCCTGAACCCTGTCTTGTTCCTCTTTCCTCTTATCTCCAAATAGGAACAGCAGAACAGAAGAAGTTGCTAAGAAGGACACGTTTAAAGGTTTGGGTACAATGACTTCTGTATGGGAAACTACAAGACCAGTTGGGATTCCTCACCTGGAAGAGGAGTGAATCCAAGCTGCGGTTGTAACAGCAGATAGTGCTAGAAAAGTCAACAGGGATGGGCAGGGCACAGATCTGCCTTCAGGGTGGAGGTGACAGATAAACGAGGCTAGCTGGAGGCAGAGATCAAATGAGTGGGTTTGTGGAATCAGAAGTCCGTTAAGGATTATTAAATGCGAAGACGGCACCAGTTCTGGGATAAGAGTTTCAGGACACTGGAGAGTTTCTGTAAATTGCTGTCATCTGCAGAGAGGTCTGTAGGGGAGAGTACCCAGTGTGGCTGTTCTAGTCGGGATTTCTGTGGTGTCTGTGGTACCAGATCCTTATTCAGTGCTGGATACTGGAGTTTACCTATTACCTTAAGTTTGTGCATAAATCCTGAGAAGGGTGGAGGTAGTGACCGAACCTCTTATCCAGGACCCCTCTTGTGTGGGCTTCAAGCAAAGTCCATTACCTGTGTCCTTGTTCCTGTGGTAACTCTGCAGACTGATGCTCTGTGCTCTCTTCCACTTGAGCAGTGGCAAGGGCTGGAGAGGATGTTTCTTTGATGTGTGGTGCTCACCCAGCAATGTCCTCTTGCACTGTGTGGTAACAAATATTTACACAGCACAGTAATATAGGTGATTTCCTAGTGCAGAAGCTGGGGGTGTCCAACACGTGCATTCTTGGTCCATCTTCACTCCTGGAGTTGTTGTGGCAAAGCAGAGATTTGTGATGTCTCAGCATCATTTTATTTCGTCCCTTTGAACTGATTCTGGTTGCAGCTTTCTGTCCAGGGAGGTATTTTATCACATGATGGCTTCTTCTGAGAAAGTTTTTGCTGAACAGCATTTTTAGCCATGCACTGCCTTCACGGGCTCCCCCTGGGAGATACAGTCATCTTCCAGCTGGATTACAGTACATCTCCACAAAGGATTACGTTTCCTGGAGGCAGCGTAGCTGTGCCTAGCCTTATGTGTTTTCTGCAGTGCTCCAGTTGGGGTGGAGACCAAGCGGCTGCAGTGTGAAAAGAGAATTACAGAGAATGGCTAGTTTCCTTCACAGATGTCCTGTCTCATCTCTTGACTCTGCTTACACAGCGGTACTTTCTGAGCGTAGGTCTTGCAGCTATAGTTGTGTGGCTTGGCATGTTTGCAGAGGCCAGAGCGGGGTCAGGAAACCATGTGAGACTTCACTGAATGCTTTGGAGTTAGACGACTCAGAAGAGCAAAACAGACTTTAACCTTGCTGCCTGGCGATCTTGCCTGCAGTAAGCTCATGCAGTTGCTTGAACAACCGCAACCCTGCATGTCTCCAGCTCCTGGGAAAGCGCTGTGTCCCCTGTGTGGGCTTGGCGTCCAAGTTCATGTGGGGTGAGAGCGCCTGCGCTGTCTTACAAAGCGGCTGGGAACATCCCTGCTTGCCGTCTGTCCTCTGCTGCATGGCCCTGTGGGGCGGTGGATGAGTCTGTGTGGAAGAGTGCTCATCTGCCCTATCTCTTCCAGGCTTACCTGGAGTCCTTCTACAAGTTCTGCAAGGTGCTGGGAGGTACCACAGCAGATGCCATGTGCCCGATCCTGGAGGTAGGTCTGGAAACCCCCATAGCTGGACGCTATTGCAGTGGTAGTCGTTGCTCTGTGCTCAGGCCCAGCTTGCCTGCCAGCCTTAAGGATGCTCAAGAACATCTTCAGCATCTCCGTGCACATGCTGCCTGCTCACTGGGAGACCTAGGAAAACGCTGCCTGCACATGGCTTTGGACAGGTTTGGTTCCCCAGTCTGATCTTGCCAAGTGCTAACACATCTGTTGCCTTCGTGGCAACATCTTCATCCTCTTGCATGGATAACAAGCAGGAGAACAGAGCTGTTCGGTGCACGGCCTGTCTCCATGCCAAGGCTAGCTGTGCGATGTGCAGGGCTCAGGGGCAATAGGTGAGTGAGAGAGGCTCCTTGACCTTGGCAGGCTTCTGCTTGGTGATTTGGCTTGTGCCTGGGATGGGGATTTTCCTCACCTGACTGCTCCCCAGGCATCAGCTACTGGGCGTTCTGGGGGCTTGCCGTGGCTGAGCACCAGTTAGCTGTGTGTGTCCCAGGCAGCGAGCCAGGCTTGCTCCTACTGCCTTCTGATGTGGCTCTGTTCAGAGCAGCGTCGGTGTCTGCTGGCCACTGGCGAAGATGCTGCATCCCAAGGTGAACCGCTCTTTTTCCCGCAGTTCGAAGCTGACCGGAGGGCCTTCATTATTACCATTAACTCATTTGGAACTGAGCTGTCCAAGGAAGACCGAGCAAAGCTCTTCCCGCACTGTGGCAAGCTCTACCCTGAGGGCCTGGCTCTGCTGGCCAGAGCAGATGACTATGAACAAGTCAAGAACGTTGCGGACTACTACCCTGTGAGTGCTTTGCGATGAGGGCTGTTGGGGACTGGTGCAAGGACCTGCTCTGGATCAGAGCTGCACAGGGATCTGGGGGAACTTGAGGACTGACAGGCTGGGGAGAGGAGTGCCTGTCTGCTGCTCTTGGTTCTGGGTCCTACTTTGCCAGGATGGAGTTGGCTTGCCTGGGGTGCTGTTGGCTTGTTAGTCGTGGCTGTGGTGATAGGATGACCAGGTGTACCCTGTGTACCCCCTCCCAGGGTGTGGAGACAGCCCTCACCACCAAATCCTTGAGGTATCGGTGTGACAGCAGTGACAGTCTCTCTTTGGCTGGTCGGGGCTGGAAACGTGTCTTCAGCAAGAAGCGGGGTGCCACATCTCCAGCCGTAGTGGGTTGCTTGAGCTCCGTTTCAGTTGCAGGGGAGACACTGACCTGGGAGGACACTTCTGGATGTGTCTGGGTTCCTTGAGATGCTCTTGTGCCTGGCTGGGGACCTGTTTGGAGTCGGAGAGCTCAGTGTCCCCCTCAGTGTCCCCCTCAGTGTCCCCGCTGAAGCAGCTGAGCGTGTGCCAGTGTCTGTAGGCACAGTGGCCTGGCCCAGACACTCCAGTCTGTACGTGGAGGGGTCTGTACCTGATGCTGACTCGAAGCAGCGATATGGCTTTGAGAGCTGCGCATTTCAGAGAAGGGACAGGGTCTCTGGCTGGACGAGCTCACAGATGGAACAAAGGCTTCCTCTGCCTTGCTGGGGATTGCCCTCAGCTGGTGTGTGTGCAGTGCAGCCTCAGCAGCATCCCCTTGCCGATGCTTCTGTGGGCACTCTTGGCTTCTCTGTGTCCTCTGCTGATCTGTCATGGTGGCTGGGGTATCTGTTTGATGCATGGGGCCCCCAAACGCTGCTGAGCTTGGAGAGCTTTGGGGTTTGGGTATATCCTCTCGTGATGTCTTCCTGCAGGAGTACAAGCTGCTGTTTGAAGGTGCTGGCAGCAACCCTGGAGACAAGACCCTTGAAGACAGATTCTTTGAGCATGAGGTGAGTGAGTCCCAAGACACTGCTTGGCATGTGGCTACCCATGCCGTCTGCAAAGCTCAGGGTGGCAGAAGGCTTGCCTGCCACCCTGTCAGCACTGCTGTGGATGAATGGAGTTTGGGGGACGGAAAAGGATGCTAGCCCTCTGCTCCAGCAAGGGAATAGGGGCCCAGCACAGTGCGTGCTCCCTGTTCTCACCCAGACAGATGAGAGCAGTGTGGGAGGCGAGCCTGGGGCTAGTGGTGGACATCTGGTCCGTCGATAGCAAAGCCAGAGTGTAATTATATGGGAGAGGAGGATTTTCGCAGTACCTGAGGGTTGAAATATTTCCACCTTCAAATGCTGGAGCCTGTCCTGAGCCAGGGTTAGAGCTGCCCCGAAGAGCTGGGGAGGTGCAGAGCAGGATACCGTGCTGAGCCCCCCAGCCTGCTGGGGAAGCCGTGGTGCCTCCCAGGCTGCTCCGTGCTTGCCCTGAGCATCTCCTCCTGTCTGAGGTGGACAAGTGACATGTCCTCCTCTGGCTTTCCCCAGGTGAAGCTGAACAAGCTGGCCTTCCTCAACCAGTTCCACTTTGGAGTCTTCTATGCCTTCGTGAAGCTGAAGGAGCAGGAGTGCCGTAACATTGTGTGGATCGCAGAGTGCATTGCCCAGCGGCACAGGACCAAGATCGACAACTACATTCCCATCTTCTAACCCTGCCCTGCTCCTGCCCGACCCTCGCGCCCCTGGAGCTTGGTGGGACCCCAGTCTAGCTCCCCGAGTTACCCCTCACCCAGACTCCAGGGACATCCCATCTGTGGAACTGGCTCAGATGAGGAAACTGTACAGTTGCTAGTTAAATTATTCACGAGCTGAAGTTTGAGTTGTGTGTGCTGTGAGGGGTCCAGAGGGACCAGTGGCACAGGCTTGGCCCTCTGCAGCAGGAGGGACACCTCCTCTTGCCTACCTAGTAGTCCCCATGTCGCTGTACTAATCTTCTGTATCTGCTTATGCTCTTAGAGCAAGCACCGGCTGGGGGGTTTCTGCCTCCGAAGGGTTCCCACCACCAGAGGAATGCATCGGGTCTGCCATGGCTGGGGGTCCTCTCTGCCCGTGCTCTGCACGCCTCCTCCTCAGTGTTCTTCCTGTGAGATTTAGTTTGAGTGTGGTTTGTAGCGTAGCCCGTGCTGCTGTGCAATCCCTGCATGCCCCTGTAGCTAACCCTGACCTGGGAGAGATGGAGCAGCCAGGGCCAGGACTGGGATGGAGCCTGTGGGAACGTGGGGGCAGAGCCAGAGCGCTTGTGGAGCTCCAGCAGCAGCTGCACTAGTGTGGCCTCGCTGTGTCCGTGGAAGCGGCTCTCAGTCTCACTCCTGCCCTGCAGCGTGGAAGGGCTCTGTGAGCTGGCTGAGCTCCTTCCCGCCACGGAGAGCACCCTCAGCTCGGACCAGATCCTCACAGCCATGCAGGAGTTGGGGCTCTTTCTGCCTCGGGAGATGGTGCAGGAACCCTGCACAGCCTCCTGCCTTGTGCCATGGAGCTGTGCGGGCACAACTGGTTCCACGGGGCCACCCCGATGAGCGCAGAGGGCGGCAGAAATGCCCCAGGCCCTGCCCCGGCCCTGCCTGTCTGTGGGTAGGGGTGGGAGCCAAGCCCTGGGCATGGCGTGGCGCACCTGCTCCTTGCTGCGCTCGCTGGCTGGGAGATGCTCCGTGGTGGTGTGGCAGCGGAGAAGCCTCGCTGGTGAGCAAACACATGCTCGGTGCTGCGAGGGATGGGTGGAGAGCAGCTCTGTCCCAGCTTGTGCTGTGGTCACCTCTGCAGTGTTTGTGACCCCGTGATCCCCTCCTCTCTGCACCAATAAATATCTGCCTCCTGCACCGTGCTCTCCCTGCTTACTTGGGTGCCTGCTCCTCCAGCCCCACAAGGAGCCTGCAGCAGCTGGGGGGAGGTGATAGTTGCAGTAGTGGAGCCTCGTGTGGCTCCTGCATGACTTGGGTACTTGCTTCTGCCCCAGGGGCCCCAGGCGATGCCTGGTCTGTGGGTGCTGAGCTGCTGGGGGCCCGCGAGATGCAGCCCCCGCTGCTCACGCAGCCAGATGGCAGTGAGCCGTGCAGTTAGGGAGCTGCGTGACAGATCCCCTGCCTCTGCTGGGCTTGGCCCCCCGCGCCTGGGCTTTCTGCATGGGGCTGTCCGTCTGTGACCGTCACCCCTGCCAGGGCCACAGAGTCAGAGCAAAGCAAAAGGTCAGAGCAGTGCCAGCCGTGACCCAGCTCAGGCATCCCTGACTGCGCAGCACAGCACTGCACCGCGGAAGGAGACAGCCAGAGCCCGGTGGCGTATCAAGAACAGATTTATTTAAAAAGTGACAATCACGTAGTTCATCTCGTGAAGAGCTCCGCAGCCCGGCCTCAACCCCCGTGCTCGCCGGGAGCACGTGGAGTGTGTACGGAACAGCGGGGAGGCAGGGGTTGGCGCAGCAGCAGCTGCAGAGTCCCCAGCCTGACCCAGCTAAGAGGTGACGCAGACAAACGCTTGCAGCTCCGGCAGCAGCGAGGAAGATGTCGGGTAGCTGAGAAACACCCAAGGTACATCCCGGCCCGTGGTGCAGAGCCGCGGGATGCGCGGTTAGAAAAAATACAAAAACAAGGTCTCTAGAAAACGTTGATTCTCGCACAATAGAAAATAGATCTGCCTGATTTTGGAAAGCAATTTGGTTTTTGACGTCTAGTGCTGATCGTTCCCCCGTGGTGCAGGAGGGCGATGCCGGCGGCTGCGCACGCGCTCGGGGGCTGGTGTGCCTGGAAATCCCGGGAGAGGGCTGGCTCCTGCCCCCCGACCGCATGCGGGCCGCGGTCAGGCCGCCTTCGCGTCGTCGTGGTGCTCTCGCCGCAGCGCTCGGGGCAGCTTGGGGTTGATGAAGAATCCTTTCAGGAACAAGTCTCGGACAAAATAGGGCAGGTAGCGGTGTATGAAATACATCAGCCCAAGGCCCTGCCCTGGGTAGTAGCGCACGGCTGGGTTGGCAGCCAAGAGCCCGTCTGTGATGCTGTTCACCACCGCGCTGAGGTCCTCCACTGCCACCTTCATGAACTGGATGAACTGGCGGTTGATCTCCTCCACGTAGTCCTCGCCGTAGGCCTGCAGCAGCTCCCGGGGCAGGCTGGCCACCAGCTGCTGCTTCTGCAGGTTCCAGAAGGCAGGGTCGCACGTCGTCCCTGCAAGGACGCGGCCACCCCCCGTGAGCTGCGTGGCCCTCCCTCCTCCAGCACCCCCAGCACGGGTGCCAGCAGCCCCTAGGAAGGTCCTGCTGAAACCCCGACAGAGATCTGCCACGGGGTGGAAGCATGGTGGGGAGCACCGTGGTGGCTCCTCAGAGCCCGGCACGGAACCAGAGGTCTTGGACCTTGCCTGCAGTGGGGCTGGTGCTACCGTAAACGTGACCAAGCTGGTCTGGCCAGCCCCAGCGGCAGAGGATCCGCTGGCAGGGCTTGACCCTGACCCTGCCTCTCACCAACTGGAGCCCAAAGGCCACAGGATGGCCACCGTCCCCAGGGAGGTGGCCAGGGATGCTCAGAAGCTGCATCCTGCACCACCGACTGCCCCCCGGGGTACATCCCCTTTGCCTGTGGGTGCTGCCAGCCAGCAGGTGCTGACCCTCTTACCTGTTTTGTAGTAGCCAGGCAGGATGAGGCTGACTTTGACACCCCAGGGCTGGAGCTCGCTGCGGAAGGTGTCCATGAGCAGGCTGAGGGCTGCCTTCGAGGCCCCGTAGGCTGCCAGGCAGGGGAAGGGCAGGTCACCTTGCAGGAGCAAAAAGGACGAGTGAGCGGGCTCTGGGGCAGCTGCCTGCGTGGCTGGGGGCAGGCAGGGGGTCGGGAGGGCTTGCGCAGGGCTGCGCTCCTGGCCTCGGCGCAAGGCTGATGCGGGGGAAGCAGAGGTGCCCGGGGGCTGCGGGAGCGACGCCGCGCCATGGGGATGCTCGCCCCACAGCCACGCCGGGGGTGAAGGCAGGCTGCTCACCCGCAGGGCTGCTGACGGTGACGATGCGCCCGCCGGCAGAGCGGAGCAGGGGCAGCAGCCCCTTGGTGAGCTCCAGCGAACCGAAGAAGTTCACCTCCATGCAGGCGCGGAATTTGCCCAGCGGAGAGAGCTCGGCGTCGGCGATGATGTCGTTGAAGCCGGCGTTGTTCACCAGGCCCCAGAGCCCTGTGGGGATGGGATGCTCTAAAGAGGTGACCCCCAACGGGGGGACCCCCCTCACCCTTGGCATCCCAGCTGCTCCCTGGCTCGTGGAGGTCCTGCAGGGAATTGCGGGGTGCCCCGGGACAAGCCCCGGTAGCAGAGGCTGTCGGCATGGGTGTCCGCAGGGATGCAGCCCGCAGTGGGGGGCACTGCCGCAAGCTGAGGTCCTGGGGGCGGGGGGGGTGCCGAGGGCTCCTACCTGTGCTGTTGGTGTGGGCCTGCATGTGCTGCAGGACGCGCTGGATGTCCTCCGGCTTGGTCAGGTCCATCTGCAGCAGCGTCAGCCTCGGTGAGCAGCTCCTGCGCAGCTCCTGGGCGCCGGGCCCCTGCGGGTCCAGCACGCTGGCGAACACCCGGAAGCCCATGGCGTCCAAGTGCCGCGCCGTCGCCTGCCCGAAGCCCGAGTCACAGCCTGTGAGAGCCGAGGGGAGCCCTTCAGCGGCCGGCGACAGCCACCAGCCAGCTGCCCCCAGCCCCCAGGGGCCACGAGCTCTGCCTCTCCATCCCCAGGGACCAAACCCCAACCCTCAGCCAGCATCAGTCCCCACCTTGGGACCACCCTCCTCGGGGACATGACCTTGCCCTGGGGCATTCGCAGGTTGTGGAGCTGCTCTTTTCTCTCTTCCGCACACAACAGAGGAAGAAATCCCTCCCTTATCTGCAACCCCCATCGCCCCGAGCGCCCCTCCGATGCAGGTAAAACCGGGGGCACAGGGAGGCACCCGGACAGCCCAGCGCCAAGCAGCCATGCGGGGCAGGAGGTGTCACCTGGCAAATGCCCTCCGGCAGCTCCGTCGGGCGCCAGGGCCCCGGGACCGAGGGGATTAAAGACGGGAAGGAAAAAAAGAGGCATCCTGGTCTGCCCCTGCCACCCTGCATCCTTCGAGGGAGCATCGGACAAGGATGTCCCGTGCCGGGGAGCACTGGGTGCTGCCGCGCCTGGTCCTGGCCTCGTCTCCTCCATCTCAGCTGGAGCAGGGGCACCCCAGGTGACACTGTCACCCACAGAGCCACCGTCAGGGTGGCTGGGGGACAGCCCGGGCAGGAGCTGGGTGTCGTGGGGCAGTGGCAGGGCCGGTGGCCAGTGCAGGAGCAGCTGGGGTGCAAACAGCGGCAGCAAGGTACAGCCTGTTCCCGGGGCCGATGGCAGCGCTGATAGCTCGGAGGGAGCCCGCGCCGCTGCCCGGCCGCATTAACCATTAACAGGGGATCGCTGGAGGGGCAGCCCCGCGGCTCCTGCACCCTCCTGCCTGGCCCCCTGGGGTGCTCCTCAGGACATCCCTGAGAAAGGGCCCTATTCAGCGGGATGGACGCACCGGTGGCCCCAGGCACTGCCACGGACTCCATGGGCCCCACGAGACCCCAGAGCCTGCCCAGCACTCCTCCTGCCAGCCCCAGGGTGGGCATGGGGACCCGCTGCCCCCTTGGCTCCCCCAGGCTGGGACTGGGGGGGCCAGCTAAGCCCTCCTCAGCTCAGCGTCCACGGGCCGGTCCCCAGCTCGGCTTTACTTTATTGCTGCGTCAGAAACCTGTAATAAAGCCCCTGGCCAAAGGCCAGAGCAGAACACACCCCAGAGGTGCTCAGCTGGGAGGAGAGGGATGCAGGGACCTCCCCCTTCCCCGAGCAGCCCACGTAACACCCAGCACCCATCGTGGGCGCATGCCGAACCGGCTCAGCATCACCCCAGCATCGTCCCTGGCCCCATCCCTGGGGCTGCAGGGGATGCCGAAGGTGCTGCCGGCACGGCGCATCCGCCTCTCCCCTCCCAGGAACGGGTCGTGCTGCCAGCAGCCCGCCAGATAAAGGTGCGTTTCGCCTTTCCCAACAGGGCAGGAGAAAACTGCAATAAAGATAAGGTTTAAAAATAAAAGTGCTCGCGGCCGCGGCCTCGCCGTGCCGCAGCCAGCACCCTGCCCACCGCCGCTGTCGGGACACGGTTACCTGTGCTGCTCCCGCCCCAGCCGGCAAGAAAAGCTTCCAGTCCAAACACAAATCTGCCCATCACCTCCCGAGCCTCAAAACACCAGGAAGCATCCCAAAAAAACTCGAGAGCGCCAGGTTTGCCGGCTTGTTTTGGGCAAGCCTGGCAAGGAGGGAGCAAACACGGCCGCGTGCCGTCTGAGCCAGGCAGGGTTTGTTTTGCCTGAGAGGAGCGGGGCGGTCGGAGGGTTTGTTTCGGAAGTTTTAATTTATTCACACACACACGAAAAAAAAAAACCCCTCCAACCCTTCTGGGAGGCTGGCGGGAGGCCCGGGGCCAGGAGGGCGAGAATGCTCTGGTGTTATTTAAGGTCTCTGGTGCTGCTCGTCTTCCCAGGCACCACACTCAGGCATGGCCAAGAGCGCAGGGAGGGAGAATGAAACCCCCTGGGATCACAACCCGCAGCCCCAAGGCACGGCAGCTCGCCCGGCGCCATGCTTGCTCCCCATGGCTACCAGCGCGCTGCCGGCCACACCGGGGCTGGCACGGGAACCACCGCCAGTGGCTCGGCCCTGCCGGGAGCGCTGGAGCCGGCCAGTCTGTGCAGCCCCGGCGAGGCTGGTGCTGCCAAGGATGCCGCATCACGAGGAGATGCCGGTGCCAGCTCCCCCCGCCGCGGCTCCCAGCTTGCCGACCGGTTTTGCATCCGTGCCAGCGTGAGGGATCGCGGTTGGATGGAGCACGGGAGAAGCCCGGCATAGGGAGCGCGGCGGAGGAAGGCAGGCGGCTCAAAGCCCCCGGTCGCAATCCCCACGGCCCCAGCCCAGCAGCCAGAGGCTTTCGCTGCAGTGGGAGACAAACCTGGCAGAGCTCTGCAGGCTCAGCAAGCCGGGGCAAACGCCCACTCCGGGGGCCGGCTGGCCTTTTGCCGGAGCAGCGCGTCGGCAGCAATTCCTGGGGACTTCGCAGGAGCTCAGCCAGTCCACTGGCTCCCCCAGGAGTGAGACATGCCTGCCTCTGCTGGGATTTTGGCACGACGAGCCCTGGCTTTACCCATCTCGGGCAAGCAAAAAAGGTTTGGCTGCTGGCATCGCCGTTGGTGTGCCCTCCCACCCACTCGGCGAGGGCAAAGAGGATGGATCATGCGGCACGGCGTGCCCACCGCCCGGAGATGCCCCTCGCCGGCGAAAGCAGAGCCGCTGGCAGCTCCCAGCCAGTCTGCCCAGCCATGGCAGGGGTGGGCACTGCTCGTGGTTCCTCGCTGCCAGGACCTGGGCTGGGCTCACGTGCCACCAGCTGAAGCCGCGGTCCCAGTTTGGTGCGGGCACATGTCTGTCGGGTGAGTCAGGCGCGGCGCTGGCTTTTTGCCGTCTCAGGTATCGGCGCTGCTCCTGCAGCCAGCACCGAGGCCGCCGCGCACGGACGCATGCTCGAAATCAACGCTGCAGTTTGCTGAGCAGAGCTGAGACGGTGATAACGCCGCTGCCGCCCGGGAGCTGCCAAACCACAACCACCACCCCCCACCCCCCAACGCTGGTCCTGCGCCCACCGCCGGCACGGTACGTGATGGAGGGCCGGTGGCACAGGTCAGACTGGCTGTGCATCCTCATCCCGAACCACAAGCCACGCATCCTCATCCCTGAGCCATGCACGATGGGAGAGGACCAGCACGGACCTGGGAAACCTCAGCAGTCAGAAGCACAGCTCAGCTGAAGAAGCCCCGTGCGGCTGAAATCCCCGGAGCTGCTCCTTCCATGGCCACCCCTGCCCGGGACCCCAGCATGGAAGCTGGAGAGGGGTTGCCCCGGGACTGAGCATCCCTCCGAGGGACCAGCCCCCCCCCTCCCAGGGTCAGCCCTGGGCCACCCGGGTACCTGGGGCGGATGGGCAGCAGGGTGGCTGTGGGGTGTCCTTTGGGGATGCTCCATCTCTCGCCAAGCCCTGAGGCAGCCGGGTGCTTCTCAGACAGGTCGGACACCCAGAGCAGCATTGTGCCCCGTGTGCCCCCTTGCAGCCCTGCCACTGCTCCGCAAATCCCAGGCCGTCAATCCCACCTCCCGCGCAGAGCTTTTGGGCTGCGTGTCCCACCACCCTGCCCGAGATGCCTCACCAAGACGGGACTGTCACTGCTGTCACCAGCCTCCCAGCGCTGGGCTGAAGGACACCAGGAGCCGGAGTGCCAAGGCTGAGCAGATTAACATGCTGAGCTCCTTGTTTCCGTACGCTCAAGCTCAAATCCTGCCCGGGATGCCAAGCTAAACATGGCTGACATTTTGCTCGGAGGTGTTGCCTTCTGGAACTGGCAGGATTCACCGCTGCCGCCTCAGATCCGGCTCCTCCAGGCGTGGGATGGGGTCAAGCAGGGAGGCTCAGCCGGGCACCGCAGCGGGCCCTGATCCTAGCTCGGCTTCTTGGGGGCGGCCATCCCGGCTCTGTCCCAGATCCACCCCATGGAGGAGGAAGCCCAGGGCGAGGTGGCACCAAGTGGCGCAGCTGGAGCGGGGATGGTGCCACCGGAGGGGATGGGGCACCCCAAAAGGGACTCGGTGAGGGTGGTCCCTGCATGGGGCAGGAGGAAGTGCCCAGCAAAGCCGGCACGGGCAGGGCAGGGCCCCGTGGCCAACACCTCCCGGATGCCACACACGTTTGGAGCGAGGAGCGATAAAGGGGTGATGTCAGCCCCGGGCGAGTGGGAACAAATTCTTGGCAGGGTGCTGGGGAGGGAGGGGACGGCAGGAGCTCCTGTGCCCATGGCAGCCGAGCCACCCCAGCTGCCCACCGTCTCCCCAGCCTGCCATCACCTGCCCGCACCCGGGGTCCTGCCGGGGCAGCGAGACCGGCCAGGGGCACTGGCAGCCCCCACCCCACCGCAGCCGGTGGCATCGCCGTCAACAGGAAACTGCACCCCAGCCAGTGGCTCGTGCGGCAGCGTGCTGTGCCGAAAGTGGGGTGTCCCCGCTGCCAGCGGGACCCCCCCCTCCCCGGGAGCAGCCCCCGTGCCGGGGCGCTGGCAGACGGGGCCAGGGTGGCAGGAGGTGGTGATGCTGCTGCTGGTTCTCAGCACCCGCTTTCAGGCAGCCACGAGCCTACTTCAACTAAATTAAACCAGGGAGATGCCATCGGGGACGACCCAAATCCCATCCCCAAATCCCTGGCGAGGGGACAACGCACGAGCCCCCTGCCCAAGCAGCCTGGGTGGGCGTCCCTGCAGAGCCTCAGCCTCCCTCCCCGGGCAGGACCCGAGGCAAGGGGGCACAGCCGGCACGAGCAGCGGCAGCGAGATTCCCGGCCGGGGTGCTGACAGCTCCCGCCGCCTGGGATGAAATGCCCCGGCCGTGTCCCTCCAGCCGGTTCTACAGGGTGGGGTGGGGGCCAGGCAGCCCCCCAGGGAGGCCCACGGACCACAGCAGAAGGCAGAGCCGGGGATGCTCATCACCGCGGGGGGTATGGGGTGGCCCAACCCCCTCCCCGCGCTGGGGACGATGGCCAGATGGTGTGAATTACAACAGATTAGCCAAGTGTTTCTGAAGCCTCGCACCCCGCCACCTCCACCCGGGGAGATATGTTTCACTTAATGAACCAAAGAGAAGGGGGAAAAAATCTGATTTTCCACCTAGACAACCTGAAGCAGCTGGGCAGAGCTGACGAGGAACCCCGAGGCCGGCACGGATGCACCCATGGCTCCTGAATTAAAGCCCATTTCTCAGGAGCAGCCACTGGTTCCGGTGACCCAATGGCACAAGAGCAGCCATGAGATAAACCAGCGTGAGGAGCCGCAGCCCTCCCTGTCACCGCCACTAAAAGCCACCCAGATGCCTTATACCCCCTCCAAGGCTGGGCAGCAGATGCTGCTTGCAACCGACGGGGCTAACAAAGCCAGGAGCTCGTTACATCGCATGTGGCCGTGGTGCAGCCAGGAGCCCGGCTGGGACAGAAACAAGCCCAGCCACCCTCCCCTGCACACGGCCAGTGCCTGGTGAGACGCTCGAGGGGGTCGGGATCTACCCGCAAGCTCGCAGCCCGCAGCGCAGGCTTTCAGGTCTCAGGAGGGCAGCTGGGCACCCAGCCCTGCTAAGCTCAGCCTAAGGGCTTGCACCAGCGGGGCAGCCGATGTGAAAGCGCCAGAGTCTTCCTCAGATGCAGGACAGCCCGGGAGATAACCCAGCTCCCGGCACAGCAGCGGGGCTGGCGACGCTGCTGCTGGTGAGGACCAACCCAGGCTCACAAACAAGCTGGGTGGAGGAAGTGCCTCACCTCCCAGCAACGCTGCCACGCTTCGGGGTTTCGCAGAAAAAGGGTGCAGGGAATTTCCTAGAAGCAGCCTCTTGCTGCATCCCGGGGCCAGGCAGGACCTTCCAGCAGCTGCTGTCCACGATGGGAGATCCTCTCCCACAAAGGAGCGGCCAGACTCTCGCGTTCAAGGATTTGAGGTTCCTGCGGGCAGGGATGAGCGGGAGAAGCAGGCAGCACAGCTATCGCTTGGGGAAGGGCACAGCCTGTCCCTCAGAGCTAATCTGGGATGGATGGATGTCCCCCCCGAGAAGAGGAAGCTGTGAAGAGCTGCAGCGATAACCGGGTTAATAAACACCTTCGGAGAGAACACAGCGAACTGGGAACACGGCACCGGCGAGCCACGAAAGCCATCCATCAGCAAGAGCTGTCGCTGGGAAGGACACCCACAGCCCAGGGACGGCGCGACTGGATCGGCGCCGATGCCAAGCCAGTGCCGGTGACACGTCTGCCTGGGCTCTTGGAGAGGGAGAGGCCGGGTGGGAGCCAGGCTGGGAAGGCAGAAAGCTCCCCCAGCCACGGCCAGGATGCAGCACTGAAGATGCTCCCAGGGAATGAAGTGGTGGCAGCAAAGCCACGGCTGGGGCACCTGCTGCGAGCATCCCCGGGCTGAAAAAGGCTCCCCAGGGACTCCCAGCAGGCTGGAGAAACACCACCCAAGCTCACGTCCATCTCTCATATGTGATGAGAACACATCAGGCCCCAGGAGCCAGCAAGGAGAGGCAGAAGGTCATGCCCAGGATCTGCTACAGGCAGGGCTAAGCCATCCACATGCAGCAGAAGGGAAGACCAACTCTTGTGCTTGGACCACTGTGAGCCATCACCACCCAGGGACATCTCAGGGAAGGTCTTGCAAGCCAGGATAGCAAAGCACCACAGCCACTGCAGCACCAGGAGAACCTCCAGGCGGGTCACGCCAGCCGTGGAAGAGCCCTGAACAGCCACCCAGGATGGGGTGCCATGCCACCCACTGCTCCAAGGAGGGGGACAAGTCACCGGGGGCTGCAACACGTGGTGCCAGCAGGAACCGAGCCAGGCTGGGGCAGCACCAGCCAAAGTGGCCACTCCATGCCCAGGGAATCACAACGTTAAGCAGCTCAGAGCGTGCAGCACCCCAGTAAAGCTGCAGAGCTGTAGCAGGTCAGGGGTATTTTGGTGATGAAATTCGACCTTGTAAGGTGCCATCTCATCACCACAACAAACTCCCACCACGTGCCACAAGTCCAGGGAAGCAGAACAATGGGCACAAGCCCTGCCCATCCCCACCTCACCATGGGCTCTGTGGTTGCACCAACTGTATTTTCTCTTGCAGCTTCCAGATCCACCTGGAGCTCAGGGGTTTTTGTTTGGGGTTTTTTTTTGAGAAACTAAGTAAAACACTTGAGTGAGCATCAGTTTACCTTCAGCCAAGACAGCTTTTGAAATATATCGAGCTGTTCAGACCTCCAGGCTATGAGCTGCACCCCCATGGCCATCTCAAACCGCACCAGCCCCTTCTACACCAGATTTAGGTTGTACGGGGCTGGCCTTTCCCCTCCTCACTCTCCACCTGCAGCACCCACCAGCTCTTCAGAGCCAGCATTTGAGTATCACGAGACTATTTTGGTGCATATTCCCCAGAACACATGAAGGTGGCTCTCCAGGCTGAGGTGCCTGGACACAGTCACGCTGACCCAGGCTGAAGGGCGATGCACAGGGCAGCGCCCTGGACATGCCCTTTGGCTTGGGACGGCACAGGCAGAGCCCAGCACACCAGCTGAAGGGGGGACAGAAGTGATTATGGGATGGCTGTGCAGCCCAGATTATAGAGCTTGTCCCCACCTGGTAACTGGGACCCTGGAGAGGAGCAAGCACTGCTCACTGCTCTTCGGACAGGGTCATGAGAAGCAGGTGTGCACAGTGTGATGGTTATTGCCAAACTGGAGTATGACCACCACAGTGGAGAAACAGGGTAGGGAGGGATCACAAATCTGCTCAAGGGTATGTCTGGTGGAAGCTAAGAGACCCAGCACGAGAAGATCACCATCATCAGAAGAAACAGAGAAAGGCTTGAAAGGAGAGGCCAGACATTCAAAGCATTGGCAGGACACCCAAGGGCAGGTATCTCCTCCGGGACCTCAGCTCACCAGCCCATCCCTCCTCTCCGTCCCCAGCCTGCCTGGGGAGCACTCACCACCTGGCTCCCCAAGGTCCACCACCCAGCAAGAGGGAGCACCACCACAAAGCTGAAAACTGCTTTTCAGGATTACAGCCTTAGAGCCAGCAAATCCCAGGACAGCACACCACATGTGATGGGGAAGCCAGCTCCCAACAGGAAAGTTGATAAAGCTCCGGGGCTGGCAGCTCTCCAGGGGAGGAGGAAGCAGAAGCGATATGTTGCATGTGGAAGCACGCACTGGGACAGAAGAACAGGGATGGGAGATGGTGGATGATGGGAGATGATGGATGTACCATAGCAGGCAGGGAGAACCCGAGGAGGCAACAGGCTTATGCTGGGCAAGATTAAAAAACCTGAACTATACCTCTAGCAACACACTGACAGCACGAGGGCAACCGTCTTGGGCATTTCCCACCTAGCAGGCTCCACAGCAGTATCTCAGATCCGAGACTGCAGGAGAGGTGCAGAGGTACGAAAACCCTGCAGCCTTTCCTCCTGCACAGGTCTGCTGGGCAAGCAGAGGTCCCCCAGATGGGGTTTTGGGCCAGCACTGAAAGGGGACTATGGTGAGAAGGCAAATGCTTGCCCAGGCTTGCTGGAGGCACCTTGAAGACTCCCCCACTCCATCCCTTGCTCAAGCAAATCCCCAGCTGGGCAAGTCCACCAGCCCTGTGCTACCAGTAGTAAAAGCAGCGCAGCTCTTCTGTAACCAGATCCTGGCTCGAGGAGAGCCAGACTCAACCATGGGTAACCCAATCCCAGACCTCATTAAAGATGGGCTGCTCACTGGACTGGAGGGCGCAACTGCCTCCGCCGCTCTCCTCGCGCAGCAGCATCCGTTCCCATCTGACAAGCTCATTTCTGCGGGAAGTCTCTGCTTTGCTGCTCTCATGTCCCCGCCTAACCCCGAGCGTTCAGCAAGCCGGCTTGGGTTTCTCTACCAACTCTGCTCTCCCACGGCGTGCAACTTCGATGCGCTTTTCCTCCTAATTAGCTGCGCTCATCATTTTTTGGTTAACAGTGCTAGAAAAAAAAAACCCACCCCAACAGGTCTGTGTTGTTCACAGACTTCAGAAGTGCTTATTTAATAGAGAAGTGAGAAAAAGCTGAGTGCACACGTCTGCCTGTCCGCGGTGAGGAGGGGCAGGTAGCTACTTCTGAGGAAGCCTAGCGAGAGGAAGAAGAATCCTAAAATCACAGAGCACTGCTGACAAAGTGGGGGGATACCTCCAGGCCTGCAAAGACAGGCTGAGAAAGCAGGTTTCCTGCTCCGCTCCCCAAAACCGCCAGCAAAACCCATAACTACACAGTTAAACCTTGCTTTTGTTTTTTCTTTAAACACTCAAGAGATTGCTTGTACACCAGAGTTGGAGTTTGGGTGTTTGGCTTTGATCCTGTCCCCCCCCCATCAGCTTGGAGGAGCAGTTGTCTCGGCTGTTAATTTTTAACAGCTCCTGGAAAAACCAGAGCTATTCCAGGGAACGAGCTGATTTGCAGCCTGCCCTTAGCCTGGGGAAGACTGCAGGGAGCTCTGACCTGGCTCACCGGCTCCAGAACCGGGGTGGAAATTGCTGCTGGAGCATCTTCGCAGGAAGGCTGCTGGCAGGCTCAGCACCAGAGCTGGGCTGCAAGCGTGCCGTGCCGTGGAGCTGCGGTGCCCATCCCGGAGCCAGCAGGCATCACTCAACACCCCCAAAGCCAGGAGCCAGGACATCTCTCAATCACCCAGTTTAGCTGGAAAATGGGTCTAAGACAGCACCAAAGTCCAGACGGGAGCGACGCTGCTCTTCCACCAAGGAAAACCATCTACCTTTGCAGCAGAACAGCGAGAATCCCCACATCTGGATCAGACCTTTCCATCCTGCCACAGACACCATATGCTTCAACATCTGTCGAGTCCACGGGAAACGCTGAAGCTCCACTTGACTGCGATCACGTTGCAAACACCTCCGTTAACCTTGAACAGGATCTGAAGCTCTGACCCATTTCAGATTGTTAATGGGGCATGCAACTGTAACCAGAGAGCCTCACCAGGAAAACAGCTTACCCTGCAGCGAGGAAGGAGGAGGAGGAGAGAGCAAAACACGGCAGCTTTGGGGCTGAAGCAGCCTGACCTGCCAGCCGGTCTCGCTCACCAAGATGATTTGTTGGGGGACAGCCTGGTCTGCAGGTGCCTCCTGGCACTGTAGGCTGCAGACAGGAGGAGCAAGGATGCGAAGGACCCAAATCACCTCCCCCAGGCAGCGGTCCTGCGGCTCCACGTTATTTCAGAGCTGTGCAATGCAGATGCAAACTTTACAGAGCAACGATTCACCATTTTCAACTTCTCCTCCGAGCTGAAGTGTAAGAAGCGATACCTTGCAACGCGACCCATGCCTTCCCTCTGCTGCAGCAACGCCCTGCGAGCACACCAGGTCTATGGGCTGATTTGCATTCAGTGCTCTCCAAGGATCTGCGCAAATCAGGCACTGGCTGAAAACTCACCCCAAGCAGCCGCACGCGGCAGAGCGAGAGGGTCACAACATCTCCAGTCGCTCAGCAGAGCCCCGGGCTGTGCACAGCCGTCCCTCCACCACCACTGAACACTAAAACCTGCTCGTGGTTGGCAGTTTCCACGGAATCGCCGGATTTCACAGGCATCCACGAAGACCACAGGGACCAAAGGTGATCTCAGCTCGTGTCTAAACCCACCCAGGTCAAAAACCAAACCTCACGTGAAGCGCTGTCAGCCTGGATCTGGAGAGGGCAAGCAACGGCAGCTCATCACCTTCCCCCGAGGCTGCTCTCACAGACCACCCCCAGCACAGTCTACAGGGGCCGGAGCATTTATTATATCGATTCCTGACCGGAGGGAGATGGGGGATACAAGCAACACCCCTCCTCTGTGCTCACACAGCTCAGGGGGACCCCGACGCACCCAAGAACACCCAGCAGTGCCATCACCAGATCTGGAGATGGATGGCGTGGGGATGGCTGCCGCCTCCCTCCCAGCCCTGGCCCGGAGCAGCCGATCTCTGCTCCTCTCCTCATCCCACTGGGGCTGACCTCTCCCAGCCTGGGACGAACAGGAGGGCATTCTCCTCCTCTCCTCTCCGCAGACAGCTGTGACCTCCCCCAGGAAGGGGGATTAACGCTTTCCTCCCGCCGGAGCTGCACTCCCAGAGAAGCCGCACAGTTGGGATGCAGAGCAAGAGTCCAGAGGTCACAGCCATGGGTCACGGCAGGGCGGCAGGGACAATCGGCCACCCACTTTGTTAGCCCAGGAGATGGATGCACCGTGGGAGATGGCAGCACTCCTCGCTCCCCTCCAGCGGCAGGCAGGAGCAGGCAGCAGCAGGCAGCTGCCCATCCCTGCTCTGGCCAAGCCCCAGCTCCACGTGCAACATCCGGAACGCAAGACGGCAGCAGATGGGGAACGTCACAGCTTTCTTGTCCCTGCTGCTACCGCAGGGGCAGCGGCTCGGCCACAGCTGCTCCACTGTTTCCCACTGAGCCGCACGGTTCGTTTCCCTTCCACCCCTCTCATAAACCAAGTCTGGATCAGCCAGTGATGCCCAGACCAGCACACGGGGCTGGAGCATCACACGCAGAGCTCGATGTTGCTCCCGGGGGATCAGACATCTGGAAGAGCTGGGACACCTTGACTGGGAGATAAACAGCATCGCAGCCACATTCCCTCGCTCCGGGTAAGCATCGCTGAACCTGTGCAACTCCAGGATTAAGCCAGTGGCCAAGAAGTGCAAAAGGAAACGATGCCCAAAGCTTTTTGGGCTGGGACCTGTGCTGCTCCGTGGCAGGCATCAGGAGAGGACGTTGCTGCATTTCTTGGTTGACTTGCAGGGCCGATCGTAGCAGAAGCCCCGTCCCCAGCCTCGCACACCATCACGGATGCCCAGCCTCCCCAGGCACCTGACTCCGCACTGCTCCCTCTGCTGCAGTTTGCTTCCCAAGGCCAAGGGGAGGAAGGCCAGGCTGCCTTTCTCCAAGATCGCACATCTGTGCCAATCCTCCCTGGCTGCTCCCGCAGGAGACACCACCAGCGACACAACACCTCGTTGCCAGGAGGTGTCCGGAATTAATCCGCAGAAGAATCAGGCTAATTACCATGCAAATGGTCAAGCGAGGGATGCCGTCTCAGGCACCTGCCGGGCCAGCAGCAAGGAAACGCCGATCCCGCACCGCAGGTTGCACCTCGAACCTGTAAAACCACCAAGTATTTACAGCCAAGAGCAAACACACCAGAGCGGCAGAGGTGTCACCTCAACGCACCACAGCAAGAACACCTTGTTCCAGCCGTTGACTCACTAATTACACAGGCAATGCCAGAGAGCCGGGGCTGGCTTGACCCAGCGTGCCACGGGGTACCCGCGAGCACCCGGCTGTCGGAGATGTCCTCCCCAGGCAAGCCCTGCCCTGCCGTGGCTTCGACCTTCACTCGGTTGAATCATTCATTCATCCGCTGCCTTGCTCCTCCGAGCTTCCTCCTCCCTCCGCTTCCCACCGGCACTGCAGAGCCCTCCGAGCTGGACGGGGGACCCAGCTCTCACCTCCCCTTCTCAAAGCACGTCCCCAGCATGAGACCCAACTTTCTAGGAAACACACAAACCCTCTGCTCCACGGTGGGTGTCTCCAAGCCCAGCCCAGCCATTCCCACCAGGAGGGGAGTTCTCATGCTTGGGAGCACCACCAAGTTCATGCCCATGGGTTTCCCTCCCTTCTGCATCCACGTGGAGCCGGCAGCACCCTCCCAGAACACAACTGCCCCGGCTCGAGCACTTCCTCCTCACCCCACATCTGCTGCCACCATCTCACAGCAAAGCACCCGCTGGCCCCAGCTACCTTCATCATCCTCTAGTCCCACTGGCAGGAGGAAGAAGATGGGAATCACTTGCGTGCCAAGAAATCCTAAAGATGGGCTGGGAGCGCAGCACATCCCCCGCAGAGCTGCCTTGCCCATGGAGGACCTCTGTGCCAGGCGGTCCGAAGAGGAGCAGGACAACGGCCTCGCTTGCCCCCAGCAGGTCCTAGGACAGAGCTCTGGATGAAGCAGTGGTGCTCAGCCCCAGATAGCCGGCTCCGCTGCAGCCTCTAGAGATGCCACAAGAAGCTTTCTAAGAACAAGCGTGGCTCTGGAGGGGAGGAGAGGACAGCCGAGGTGCTCCCAAACCAGCAGCCCGGCTCTGCACCAGCCCCACCACGTGTCCCATTCGATCTCCCACCTTCCAGGGGAAGCGGCTCCTGGCATCGCGCTGCAACCAGCGGTCAGCACTCGAGCCCTTGCACAGAGGAATTGCTTGCAGGGGCCAATGCAGCTCCCTAAAGCCACCTCGCTCCGGGACAGGGGCAACAGCAGGTAGAGCCCAGCCAGTTCTGCTTGGACACAGGCGAGGAGGGACGAGCAGGCAAGCCAGTGCCCGGGTGGGACCCCGCTTGCAGCACCGCACCGGTGGGCGAGGAGGGGTGAATGGTCAAGCTGATGGCCGGGCCACCGCTCTGCCCGTGACACGGCACCCAGGCAGGACCCTACTCACAGCACCACACCAGTGGATGAAGAGTGGCGAGTGGTCAAGCTGGTGGCTGTGCCACTGCTCTGCCCATGGCACAGCACCCTGGTAGGACCCCACTCACAGCAGCACATCAGTAGGCAAGAAAGGGGGAGCGGTCAAGCTGGTGGCCATACCACCACTCTGCCCATGGCATGGCACCCAGGCAGGACGCTGCTCACAGCACCGCACCGGTGGGCGAGGAGCAGTGAGTGGTCAAGCCGATGGCCCTGCCACCGCTCTGCCCATGGCACGGCACCCTGGCACGACCCTGCTCGCAGCACCGCACCGGTGGCCGCCTCGCTCCCTGCCAACCCCGACCCCACGCCAGGGCCATGGGGCATCGAGGCCGCATCCCCGCACTCACCTGTGACCAGGACGGCTCTGCCCGCCACCGGCAGCAGCCCGCGGGGCGATGCCCGCCACAGCAGCAGCCCGGCGGCGGCGGCCAGGCCCAGCCCCAGGGGCAGCGGCAGCCAGGCGCGGCACAGGCTCTGCAGCCCGGCCAGCAGCCCCAGGGGCAGCAGCAGCCCCCGGCCCAGCGCCGGCAGCCCCCGGCCCGGCCCCAGCGCCCGCCGGGCCGCCCGCAGCGCCAGGCTGCCGGCCAGGGCCGCCCACAGCGCGCCGTACGCCCAGCGCTCCAGTCCCGGCTCCATCGCGGCCCCGGGCCCCGGCCCCGGCCCCGGCGCCGCCGCCCGTTTATAACCGCCCCGGCGGGGGGAGAGGGGCGGGGCCGCCGCCGCCGCCGCCAATGGGAGGCGGGCGGGACCGCGCCGGGGCACCGGGCACCGGCGGCACCGGCACCGCGACCCGGCAGCTCCGCACCGCACCGCACCGCACCGCACCGCACCGCACCGCACCGCACCGCAACGCAACGCAACGCAACGCAACGCAACACAGCAAGGGAGCGGGAGCGGGAGCGGGACCGGGGCCGGGAGCGGGGCCGGCGGCGCGGACACCGGCCGGGCAGCGGGACGCCCGCGGCTCGGCTCGGGGCATCGTGCCACCTAGGTAGGCACAGCTCAGCTCAGCTCAGCCCAGCTCAGGACATCGTGCTATGTAGGCAGGCGTAGCTCGGCTCAGCACGGCTCGACTCGGCTCAGCTCAGCTCGGTTCTGCATGGCTCAGCTCGGCACAGCTCAGCTCAGCTCAGCGTGGCTCGGGACATTGTGCCACTTAGGCACGGCTCAGCACGGCTCATCTTGGCACGGCTCAGCTCAGTTTGGCTCAGCCAGGCTTGGGACATCGTGCCACCTAGGTAGGCACGGCTCAGTTCAGCATGGCTCGGCTCTGCTCAGCTCAGCTTGGTTTGGCACAGCTCAGCTCGGTTCTGCATGGCTCAGCTCAGCTCGGTTCAGCACGGTTCGGCTCAGCCCGGCTCGGGACAGCATGCTGCCTACGCAGGCACAGCTCAGCTCAGCACGGCTGGGGACCTCATGCCACTTAGGTAGGCATGGCTCGGCTCAGCTCTGCTTGGTTCAGCTCGGCTCAGCTCGGTTCTGCATGGCTTGGCTCAGCTCAGCTTGGCTCAGCACGGCTCGGGACATCGTGCCACCTAGGTAGGCACGGCTCAGCTCGGGTCGGTTCAACTCAGGTCGGCTCAGTTCAGCCACGGGTTGATGCAGCATGGCTCAGCTCGGCTTGGTTCAGTGCGGCGTGGCTTGGCTCGGTGCTGGGCAGAGCTTCCCAGCAGGCAGCAGCAGCCCTGCTCAGCGGGAGAGCGGCTCCCCTGCCCGCTACCAGGGCCAGAACCAGTGCCACCAGCATCCACGTCCTGCTGGGACCGGGGGGCCCAGGGCACGGCCTCCCCCAGGGCAGCAGGGTGCTGCTCCTGGGACCTGCACCGTGTGCCACCGGGGTCCCGGCACCGGGGCCAGCTGCCCTCGGGCTTCCCCCAGCACCTGGACTGGGCAGGTAAGGTGCGAATGAATCCCCAGCTCCTCTCTGGGAACCCCGCGAAGTGGGGCTAACAACCCCCGGGTGATCCCAACCCCTTCCTCAGCACCCCGCTCTTCGTTCACCACCCGGAGCGGGCAGCATCCCGCTGCCCGGCTACCCAGCATTATTCCCAGGCTGCGGCACGGCAAGCCGGTGCCGCACAGCTCGGGGGAAGCTTTGCCGCACGGCGCCGGGCACCAGGTCTGTGCCACCTCCGTCAAGCGCTCCCTGCACCGCCCCAGCCAGGGGGGGCAAAGTCCTCTCCTTTCCAGGTTTATTACACAGGGTAATTGCTGCCGCCGGGCGCGCTTTATTAAGTGCCTGCTTTAATATTTCACCGAGTCTCCGTACTCGGTGATCCTTCGTGCGTCCCTGCCGTGGGCCTGACCCCCGGTGCCCTCCACGCCGAGGGCGAGAGGCTTTCGCGTGCCGGCATCGACGCCGGCCTCTGATCCTGGAGGAGCCGGGCTGTGCCAGACCCTGCAAGCCCCGGCGCGGGGGTGGCAATGGCAGCGGGTGCCCGTGCCATCCTTCTTGCCAGCAACCCCCCTGGTACCGGCGGAAAAACACATTTCGTCAGCGACGGCGGCGGCGTGGCGTCAAACAGGCTGGGGTGGTTTTGCCGGGGTGTGGTGGTGGGACCCGGCTGGGTTAGCAGCGCTGCTTTTCCAGGCAAGGGAATGCCGGGAATGCCGGCGAGGTAGAGGAGGAGAAGGCATGTTCCCAACAGCATGCCCATGGGCTCTCCCGCAGGAATCCACTTGCTTGTGGAACTGAACTCCGGGAAGACAATGGAGGTGGCCACCAGGCAGAGCCTCGGGGAACCTGGGCTCTGAAGAGGACCCTGTTAAACGTCCCCACCCATCGCCACCCCAGGGCTTGCAAAATCCTGCTGGAGAAAGGTCATTTTACAAAGATGTGGTCACCGGAGAGAGCATCCCAGCCGGAGCTGCCGGGGCATGCGAGGGAGCGGGGTCGGGGACACGGCGTTTTACGGGGGCAGCCAGAACGTCGAGTCTGTGCCGATGACAGTGCTTCAGCAAGGGCAGATGTGGCCTTCCCCAGACCACGAAGCGGCCCTTCCCAAATTGCAGTGTGAACTCACGCGTCTCCTTCAGAGCTGGGTTGGGTGTCCACTCATCCATCCCTTCAAGAGTTCCTTGTGTGTGGTCTTGGGATGCCCTTCTTGGGGGACACCTCAAGATGGGTTCTAGATAGCCATGGTGTGCTCTGTTGGCCACAGTCAGGACTTTCCATGGATGTTGTCACCAAGAGGTCTGGTGGGGTGGGGCTGGACCACCAGCACCCTTTGCCAGCCTTGGCCGTTCCCCAGCTCGCTCCGAAAAGGCCGTTGTGCGGTTGGGGTGACCTTGGTGGCTATTCCCTTGAAGACAGGGCCTGGCCTCATCCATCTTCCCATTGCTCAACACAGGAGGGTGCCTCCCAGCCACGCTGCGCTGTTAGGAAATGCTGGTGATAGCCCCATTACCTTTTGACCTACTTGAGCTCTTCTGTACCCGTTCTGTTAATTACAGCTCACCTTTTTCAGGGGAAGCGGGGCTGGTTTGACCGCAGCCACCTCCCACACCCTTCCTGGGGCTGCTCACGCAGGTTCCCAGCGAGGGGGACACACACCACCTCTTCCTAGGGCTCTGCTTGCCCTAGGCTGTTCCTCCAGCTCCCTGGAGCCTCCCATGACTAACAGGTTTTGAGGTAATTGTTCCACTCCCTAATCTCATCTGCCGAAGATTCATGACATTGTTTTCGAAGTGCCACGAGCCATTTCCAGGGGCTCTAAGCCACTTGAGGGACGTGATTCATCCACACTGATCCCACAGGTACTTAATCTGCTCCAAAACAGCAGGTCCTGCTTCCAGGGCTATGATCTCCTTAGGAAACGCCACGCAGGCGAGCACCTAACAGGGCACTTTTGTCACAGAATCACAGAATCACAGAATAGTAGGGGTTGGAAGGGACCTCTGTGGGTCATCTAGTCCACCCCTCCTGACGAAGCAGGGTCACCTACAGCAGGCTACACAGGACCTTGTCCAGGCGGGTCTTGAACATCTTCAGAGAAGGAGACTCCACAACCTCCCTGGGCAGCCTGTTCCAGTGCTCCGTCACCCTCAGAGGGAAGAAGTTCTTCCTCGTGTTCAGACGGAACTTCCTGTGCCTCAGTTTGTGCCCATTGCCCCTTGTCCTGTCACTGGGGACCACTGAAAAGAGCTGATGGAGACTTGTGCCAGCGCTTGCTTCCTTGCACAGGCCGTGGGGTATAGTCCTTCCTGGGAGCAGTTGTCTCAGGAGAGGGGACCATGGGGCTGGGACCCCCTTGGATGTCACTTGCGGGCTGGGTACCTACCGTGGACCGTCAAGGCCACAGGAGAGGTGATGCTGGACGTGTCCCTCACTAGCTAAAGCAGATGGGGCTCCTCTCCCACACCATGTTCTCAAAGACCCCCTGGAATGGATGTGGGTCCATCCTTCTTCATGGTGAAGGTGTGGGACGCTGGAGCCCGTTGGCATCTGGGGCTGGAGACAGTTCAGGGGTGACAAAGGCCATTGCACTGCCTGGAATTAACTCTCATTTTGACCCAGAGCATCTTGCGGAGGACAGTGATTAATTACTCCCGGCGTCAAATATTTGTGTTCTACCACTGAACTTGCGCTGTTCCACTGGTTCTGGCTGGACTTTGCTGCCAGAGCAGGAGCTCTCTGTTATTGTGGCTTTCTTCTCCAGAGAGGGCAGGTCCTCGGGTGGCTGTGATTGAGCTAAGCCAGGCTCAGCTCCAGGAAGCCTTTCCTGCACCCAACACTTTAATGTCACCACGATCCTTCCCCAAGGCCAGGGCATGGAAACTGGGTCTACCAAAGCCCAGCCCAGGCACTTCCCACAGCACGGCCAACCTGAGCCACAGCCGCCCAAGCAGCTGCCTCAGCTCCTTGTGCTGAGACCTTCTCTCCCTTCTCCTCCCAGGACTTCCCATCCCATGTTTCCAACTTACTTCAGACCATGACTGAGGACTTTTTGGGGGGCTTTCCTTATGTTTTGCTGCTGTGAAACACAGGCAACCTTCGCGCCCATCAACCCGTGCATCTGCTGCCACGTTGGTGGGATCAGCCTGAGTACCAGGCTTTGATCCTCCATCTGCGGGGGATTTCCACACACCTCGTCTGGGTGGTGGGCGCAGCCCAAACCTCTCCCCGGCTCCTGGCAGGACCTCTCTGCTCCTGGGGTGCCGTGGCTGGAGCAGCTCCTTCAGGGAGTCCCAGGGCTGCTCCCCAGGACAGTGTTGCTGGTAGCATGGAGCATCCAGCCGAGCGCTGACCCCGGATCTGGCTCTTCGCAAATCCCCTCGTCTGCAGAAAATTCCTGCCTCTGACTTGGTTTTTTTTCAGGTTGCGCAGGATCCCCAGGTATTTACAAAACGCAGCTCCGCTTCCAGCCGCATTCATGGCTTTGGGAATGGTTTCACCTTCTGGGAAGCCACTCCCCAGCCTGACCTCGGGCTTTTCCGCCCCGGTGTAGACCCCGTGCCCACTTGCCCACGCAGCCTTGGCAGCCTCTTTGCCAGCCGGGCTCTTGGCACCACAGTTCTCCAAGCAAGAGCTGCTTTTCGGCTGCAGGGACCTTGCTCCTCTGGTGTGGCTGGGAAGTGTTGGTGACACTCCAAGGTGCTCCCAGCTCCACTACTGAGGGCAGGGGTTCCTGGACTCTGCATGCCCATCTCCTCGGGCATGCGTGATACCTGTGCTGGGCTTGGTTTGCCAGCCCACCATCACCCTCCCATCTCTCCCATGCTCAGCACAGAGCATCTGCCTCGCTATTAGGGTAGTGGGGACAGAGGAAATGTGGCTCCCTCTTGGCCATGAGACAGATCCCAGGGGAAACCGGCTGGGCCACGCTGCAGGGGCCGTCCTGCCGCCTCTGCCCCCAGGGGAGAGGGCAGTAGGTCACTGCCGCTGTGACCTGGTTCCTGTCCCACGCCTCCGTCCTGCTGGGGAAGGTGGTTGCAGAACAGAGCGTGCCACCAGCCTGGGGTTGCTTAAGAGGGTTGGGGCTGGGAGGTGGAGGAGTTGTCCCCCAGCTGAGACAGCAGGAGGAATTTGGAGGGGGGGGATGTTGGCTGGCACGTTGATGATCGTGGTGCTCCTGGAAGGTGGCCAGGGCACACCGGTGCTTGCAAGAAGCACTCTGGGTGGCTCCAACCCACAAACAAAAGTGAGGTTTTGCTGTCCCTGGTGGGAACGGTGCTGCTCGTGCGAGGTGGTGGGGCTTTGTGGCAGCCACGAGCCCAGAACCGCCGGTGGTGTCCCCCCTCCGAGCTCGAGAAAGGCAGTGGGGATGTTCTTGCACGGCACGAGGATGGAGCTGACCTTGGACCGCAGCAGCAAAGAGGACCCCACGGTGGGACAGTCCCGTGGCAGGGTGGGATGGAGGAGGCAGGGGACATCTTCCAGCACTGGCTCTGTAAGGGGTGGGCACGGGTCTCCGCTACAAACTGCTCCAGAAGAGGATAAATGAGACAGCAAGTGGAGCTGGGCTCGTCCCCGCTGTCCCCTGCGTGGCCCCCCTGCCTGGAAGGGGGCCAGGGCAAGAAGGGGGCCAGGGCTGAGTGCTGGGGAGACGGCCGAGCGCGGGGGGACGGGAGCCTGTCCCCGCCAGCCAGACGAACGGCCGGGACCAAGGACATGGCCGTCATCCTGGCGGGGACACGGAAGCCGGGGTGGGGAGCGGGGGTGCAGCCCCCCTTGGGTGCCAGGGATGGGACAACAGCAAAACGGGCTCCCGAAGAGCGGCTGGGACGCGAAGCATGTTTTCGGGTGGCCTCGCCATATGCGTGGCCGCCGTGCCCCCTCGTGGCAGCGGGACACGGCTGGTGGCCGTGGGATGGCGTGGGCAGGAGCTGCGCCGGGATGCGGGCAGGGATGCGGGCAGGGATGCGGGCAGGAATGGAGGTGCCGTGGGATGTGTCGGTGGGGTCACCTCATCCCACCCCGAGCATCCTCCCGCGGGTGCGACACCCCAACCCCGGCTCCGTTGATGCTGGCTGAGGCCACGCGTGCCCCAGGTCCCCACCGACCCTCGCGTGGCAGCCCACCAACCTGCCTCTGCTGGCGGAGGAGGCCCCGGCATCCCACCACCCCCGTCTCCTTCCCGGGGAGGGGGGGCCGCGCCTGCCCCGTGTATTTTTGGCATCAGCCACTTGTGCCGCAGCCAAGCCAAGCACTTCAGGCGCCGCTCAAGGGCAGTGTGTGCCCGGAGCCCGGCCGGGGATCCTGGAAATATCACCAAGGCTGCAAAAATACCCGGCTGGAAAGAAATAAACAGGGGTTGGTGGAGACCTTCGCTGAGGACACAGCCACCCCAAGCGCCGCCAGACCACTTGGGGGGGGGAGGGAAGGGGGCATTCCCTGGCACTGTGCCTCAGTTTCCCCCAGCAAGCCCTCAGGAGCAAAAGTCCAGGGGCTGTCACGTGAATAATGTCACTTTGGGTACCTGGGGCAGGTGCAGGGGGTCAGGAAGATGGTTTCCTACTCCTTTCTCCTTCCCACTGTGCATCCCAGTGGCTCAGTGTGACCTCTTAATCCTCTCTTTGGGGACCCAAGTCAAGCACCCAGAGTGGCGGAGAGCCAGACCACGTCTTGGGGCACCTCTGGGACACCCGCAGCTCTTGGCATGGCATCCCACTGTCCCCAAACCCACCTAGGACCATCGCAGGCTCTTCACAAGCTCAGGTGGGACAGCACTGCCCAGCTCCTCCAAGGCCACGGCACATCCAGCGTGGTGGGAGAGGGACAACCCTGGGCAGAGGTTAGCTGGGATGAAGGAGTTTTACTTCATTCCTTGAAAGCCGCAGAGACCTGCTGCGCGGGATTCGGGGCTGGAGGTAGCACTGGGGCAGCACCGAGGTGGAGCTGCCCTGATGGATGACGTGACGTCACTCCTGAATGCCTCTGCCATGGGTGATGGTGCCCAAAGCGTTGCAGCTGGCAGAGGGAGATGCTCAGCAATGGTGCCCACCCTCGGGCACCTGCCGGGAGCATCGCAGCCAGTACCCAGTGTGGGTTTCGGTCTGTGCCTGGGCATGGCATGAGCCAGGAGGTGGCATGTTCCTGCCTGGACATCTTCTAGACACCATGGGGACAGGCAGACGCTGCCCTGGCAGCACTGACATCACGAGGCAGTCACTCTCTGCCAAACACAGGGAGATGTTTCCGAGGCTCGCAGCTTGGTTTGCAGGAGCAACGTGGCTGCTGTGCCCTGGACCTGCTCCAGGAGGAGAAGAACGCTGCCTCGGACCCAGGTCCTAGTCCGGCTAATGTCCCCCAGGAGAGGTTCGTAAGGGAGAGGGGAGGTTTGAGATGGGACACACACACACACACACGCGCTCTCTTGATTTTACTGCGCCGTGGCCTTGCGCTTGAGCCGCCGCGCCTGCCCTTGAGCGTGCAGCCTTGAGCCTGGCAACAGTCCTCGCTTCTTCGGGCAGGGTCCCCCCGGGTGTCCCCGTACAGGGGGGCTCGTGCTGTCCCTGGGAGGACGACGGTGCCTGCATGCCCCAGGGCTGGCTGCCCCCAGCAGCAGGGCTGGGGGGGCAGCAGGAGGGATGCTGGCTTGGCCCAGGGGGGGAAGTACCACATCCCAACCCTGGGACATCACCCATGTCCTGCTCAGGACCACGGCAACAGCTTCCCCAGGGATGCCGGAGGGAGCATCACCCCCTCCCTCCTGCCACTGCCCTGGGCTCTGCCTGCTCCAGCCCATGGCACCAAGAGCCCCCACCATCCCAGCCCAGCAGCGGGGTCACCCAGGCGCAGGGACAAGGGACACCGGCAGCGTCACATTACTTTATTCCACAGGGGTCACGGGCCAGACCAAGTTCCCAGAGGTGGTCTGGGTCCAGCCCCTTGACCCCTTTAATACTGTTGAGAAGACAAACGCCGAGCCTCTACGCCCGCACACGGGCACGGAGCATCCTCCAACCCGGCCACCACGGAGCAGCTCCGGGGCATCGCTCCCATCCTGGCGCCTGCCCCTCCAGGAGCTGGGGGCCAGCGGGAAAAGCAAGGAGAGACCAAGGGTGCAGAGCGTGCCAGTCCTGGAGCAGCAAGGGCTGCCACCATGTCCTGCCCCGGGGGCTGCTGGTGGTGGGGAGCAGCATGAACCCCCCTCAAACCTCCATGCCGGGTGACTGCCCCAGCCCCAGCGCCTGCACCAGGTCATCACTGAGCCCGCTCTTCAGCGTCCGTCTCACTGCGGGGAGAGGAAGAGCATGGCCCTGGCAGTGCTGGCAGCTGGCTGCCAGCGTCCCCACGTACTGGGTGCCTGCCCGGACATGGTGGCCCTGGCATACTGGGGAGGGGAGCAGCGGTTGTGGGATTCACGGGCATGGTGTGGTCTCAGGGTACCTCCTGCTGTGGCCTGGTGGGCTCCGGATGAGAGGTCAGGGGTGGCCAGTGGGGAAGGAGCCAGGGCATGGGGACAAGGACACAGCAACGGGACAAGGCATGGGGACGGACAGAGATGGGACAGGGACACAAAGATGGGAAAGAGCATCTGGGCAGGGACACAGGACAGAGCACAGGGACACGGCCACAGAGGTAGGACAGGGTATGGGGACAGGGACGCCGAGGTGGGACAGGGTACAGGGACGGAGGCAGAGCATGGGGACACAGACGGGACAGGGATGGGACTTACAGGACTTCCTATTGCCACGAGACCTCCTGCGCTCCTTGTTGGCGCAGGGCCGGGGGTTGGCGTTGTGAGTCACCGATTTTACCAGCCGGTCCATGATTTCATCCGAAGCATCGTCTGGGGAGCTGGGAACGTCCTCCTGGGCTGGGGAACCCTGGGCCGGGCTGGCGTGCCCTGTCCCTGCACGGGGACAATGGGGATGCTGGCATCAGCCGTGCTGAGCCAGCCGGGCATGCCTTGAGTGCTTCCACCACCCGGCTCCTACCCCGGCTGGCCCGGCTGCGGCGGGCAGGGACGTCCGTGGGGGAGGTCAGCAGGCTCTTCATGCTCTCATGGCCCGCTTCCGTCTGCTCCTTGGGGCCGCTGGACACCACGGCGGGGGGCGAAGCGGCCTCGGCAATGCCGGAGAACTTCTCGGTCTGCAGCGGGAGGAGAGGTGGGCGTCAGGGACCCGGGGGGCATCACCTGGTGGCGGCCACTGGCCGAGCATCCCTGCACCTCAGTGATGAGCCGTCCCCGGGTCTTGTTGCGCTCGCGGTGCGCGGCCCGTTTCTTCTGCTGCTGCAGGACACGCTCCCGGCAGGTGCGGTACTCCAGGGCGAACTCCTGCAGCAGCTTGCAGATGGGCGTCACCTTCACGTCCCGCGCTGCACTCGCCGGGTACCCCAGGTAGAGCAGAAAGGAGTGAAACCTGCAGAGACATCGGTCACTGCAGGCCACCAAGGAGACCGCGGGGTTGCCGCTGTGTCCCCAGGACCTTGAGCCACTGACCTGTTGAGGACGCGCCTGTGCACCACCTTCAAGACGACAATGCGCTGGGTGCTGTCCTTGAGGAAGTCCGTCAGCTTGCTCTTCAGCACTGGCTTGGTCTCGTGCTTGGCAATCACCTTCAGGTTGTCCCAGGAGGCCCTGCACCTCCGCTCCAGATGCACCAGGCTGTTGGCCAGCTCGTCAAAGTCAACCTGGAAGAGCGAGACCCGAGGCCAAGCCAGTGGAGCTGGGCAGCCATGGGACCCCCACCCTTGCCTTGCTCAGGTGCCATCTGCCTTGCCTTACCTTGGCGGAGCGGGTGATGGAGGCAATCTCTGAGTAGAGGTCAGTGGTTTCTGGGAACTTCTCTACCACCATCTGGCAGAGATGGTGGAGCAGGGACTGCCGGTGCACTGTGTCCTTCACTTCTGAGACCTTCTCCAGGTAGCCCAGCTCAAAGCCTCTGCTCTGAAACCCCAATGCACTCAGCAGGGCCTCTCCTCCAGCAGACCTCCAGCCTGCATGCCCAGTGGGCCCCCACCAGTACCTCCCAGCCTCAGCTGCCAGCCTAGGCTTCCCATGGTCCCTCTCAGGTACCCGTGCACCGCAGCTGGTCCTGTCCTTGCAGCACGCAAGACAGGCCACATCCCTCCACACTCTGCTCCTCACCTGGGAGCCATTCAAGAAGTTGCCCATGGCCAACAGCGTAGCCAGGATGCACTTGAAGGTGTGATTTCTGGCCAGCTGCTCCATGCCCACCTTCAGATCAAACAGCGGCTCTGCAATCTCCTGGGTGAGAAGAGAGGCAGGTGAGACCCCTTGGCCACCCTCTCCCTTGGGAGCTTCAGCATTCACCCTTGCCCATGAGGACAACCACCTCACGGTCAACTCAAGCCCATGCTTGTCTTTGGGACCTGCAGCCCATCCCCAGCCAGGACGGCACCTGCCGTACTTGGACATGGCTGGTCCCCACCAGGAACACGCTTGGCTCAGCGCTCAGCACTGCTGGGGCTGGCAGTGGTGGGAGGGCAGAGGGCAGATGGGGTACATGGCTCCGTACCTGCTCCAGGCTCTCATAGTCCAGCTTGAA
The DNA here is from genome assembly GCF_030867145.1 of Opisthocomus hoazin. Classification (NCBI taxonomy): domain Eukaryota; kingdom Metazoa; phylum Chordata; class Aves; order Opisthocomiformes; family Opisthocomidae; genus Opisthocomus; species Opisthocomus hoazin. The sequence goes on from NC_134425.1 coordinate 15,524,291, forward strand.
GGCCCAGAGCTGGAGCCTGGCCGTGAGGTCACTGATGGAAGACAGGGCGAGCAGGAACTGCTCCGCAGAGCCCAAGGGCACATCAGGGTTGGCCAGCTGGGCTTCCTGGATCTTCTGCTTCTCCTCCTCAGTTGGGACCATGGTCAGGATTTTCTAGAACAGGCAAAGACAGATGTGTCACACTCCAGACACGCCACCATGGGACATGTCACCCCAGGGCTGGCAGTGCAGGCATCATGGCATGGAGGCCTCCTGGCCAGGGGAAAAAACTCGCATGATGAGCTCAGAGGGACTGAGCTTCTCTCTTGCTCACCTCAATCCCTTCCTTATTGACTGCAAACTCATCGAAGTTGAGCACGGCCGTCTTGATGATGTGTACGGGTGGCAGCACGGTGAGGCCAATGTTGATGGCATTGCTCCTCTTGGGGTCCAGCACCACCACCACCTTCTTCCCATCTGTGGCCTTCTGCAAAGAGGACGGGATGGATGGGGACAGCCAGGCAAAGGGCTCACCTTCATGAAAACACCACGGACATGGGGAGCCCATCAGGGACCTGGTGGTGAGCCAAACCTGTGTGCTGCCCATCACTGAGGCTCCGGGCTGCAGGCACCCATTCTCAGCATAGGGTAGGGGTGACAGTGCATGCCTAGGGTCCCCACAGGAACTAACAGGCTTCCTCCCACCCCCTCAAGTCCCCTTGGCTGACATGTGCCAGCCCTCTGGTACCTTTGAAGTTGGCACTTCCTTTGACCGTGACTCAAAGAGATGCTCCAGTTTGGCAGCATTGACCTCAACGTTCTGCAGGGACGCCCACAGTGTTGCCTGCCCAAACCTGCCCGGCCCTGCAGTGCCATCTAGCTGCTTCAGCTCCTTCCAGAAGAGCTTCACTGTCCTCTTCTTCTTGGCCTGGGAGGGGCCATCCGTTGCTGAGGGGCCTGGCAGCCCTGGGGGAGGTGGGCAGCCAGGGACCGCAGGAGGAGGAGGTGGAGGTGGTGGGCAGCCGGGGACCGTAGGAGGAAGAGGTGGAGCTGGTGGGCAGCCAGGGACCGCAGGAGGAGGAGGTGGAGGTGGTGGGCAGCCGGGGACCGCAGGAGGAGGAGGGGGAACCATGAGAGCTCCAGCACTTGTTGCTTCGATGCTGGGGGGCAAGAAGGAGCCATTGGCCATGGGCCCCGTGTCCAGGACATCAAAGTCTTCTTCTTCCCCCAAATCAGTGAAGTCCAGGTCCTTGATCTTCAGCTGCACGGGGCTGGCCTCCAGGCGCTCCCACGTCAGCTCCACGTCCTTCTTGATGGGCATCATCCCTGTGTTCTCCAGCTTCTGCGTGTGGGTCTCAGCATCTATGCTGGACATAGCACGTGCCAGCTTGGCGTGGGCACTGGCCACTGGCCCGTCTGGAGCCCTGCCAGAGAGCCAGGCGCCCTCCTGCTCCCGGCTTCCACCTCCCTCGGCATCCATCTCCACCCCACCCTCGACCAGGGGGGATGGCGGGACCTCAGGGAAGACTTTCTGCCTCCCCGGCTCCGAGGAGCCCTTGGCATAGAGCATGTCCAGCATAAACTTGGTGTCGGAGGAGATGGTGCTGCAGGAGTCGGTGGTGTCCAGCCGAGCTGAGCGGGACCCTGCAGAGAGAGGGGGAGAGGCTGGGACAACCTGCTTGGAGGGAGCAGGTGCCGCTGGGCTGCACGTAGAGTTGGGGTCCTGCTCCCCAGCAGGGTGTGCTCAGATGCTGGCGTTTGGAGCGGGACGAGGAGGTACGACGCAGCTTCTCCATGGGTCTGGGTATCACAGGCATGGGCTGGGGGCAGAGGGGTCACTAACGCCCACCCCAGGGACCCGATGAGACCATAGCCGGGAACACACACCCTGGCAGCACCTACTTATGCTGGGTGGCTCCATCCCGGGCTCAGGGGTGCTGCTGTCCCTGTCCCACGCGAGAGCGGTGGGATGCTCCAGGACAGCATCGCCGAGGACATCGAGCAGTCCCTTGGCCATGGAGGAGATCTTCTCCTTCTGGGCTGCGGCCAGGTTCTCCAAGAAGCGAGCTCTGCAAGACAGAGGTGGATGTTGGCCGGGAGCAAGGCAGGGATGGGGACGATGGGCAAACCACGCCATGCCGCACTGCACAGCCAGCCCCGCAGCACTGAAACCCCCTGCAATGGCCACACCGCGTCAGGGACCCAGAGGATTCAACCTCCTCCGAGCCCTGCAGAGAGACGAGCGATGCCACCAGGGCTCAGGGACCACAGCCTCGTGGGAGCCAAAGGCTCGTGCCACCACGGTGCCACCGTCACCCGTTGGTCCCAGCGGACCTAGTGCTGACTGCAACCCTCACCCATAAGCTGCAAAACCCAGGAGGGTGCCCAGGCAGAGATTCGTGGGGACCCTCTTGCTCCTTGACCCCTATGTGGCTAGAGCCCAGACGCCTGCGGCCGGGCGCCGGCCCGAGGAAGCGCATGCCTGGAGACACACGCATGCCTCTACTTACTCAAACTTCCTCAAAATAGGCTTGTCCCCATGCAAGGAGGGGGCATCCTCCCGCCTGAGGGAAAACAGGGGTTAGCCCCCGCTGCCGCGGCCCCCCGGGGCTCGTGCCTCCTGCTTGCACCCGCCTGGCAGCCCTCCAGCGTGGGACCCTCGCCCCGCTGTCCCCCCATGGCCCTGGGGTTCACAGGGAGCTGGGAGAGCCCCAGCAAGTACCCTCCTGCCCGGGCACTGGGTGCTGGTGAAAGGGGGAACACTGTCCCCCAGCCCCGAGCCACCCCGTTTGGCACCGGGATGGCGATGCCAGCCCCTCCAAGCGCCAGGGTGGGCTGAGCAGGGACACCTCACCCCAGACCGGGGGGGATCGGAGGGTGCCACCACCCCATGGGGGATCCTGGTGACAGGGGGAGCGGGCTGGGGTCCCGCAGGCAGGGCTAGGCGGGGAGAGGCGAGAGACGAGCGCAGCAAGGTGGGTGCAAGGGGCAACGAGCGGCACGGGGCAGTGCCCGCTCACAGAATCACAGAATCACAGAATAGTAGGGGTTGGAAGGGACCTCTGTGGGTCATCCAGTCCAACCCTCCTGCTGAAGCAGGGTCACCTACAGCAGGCTGCACAGGACCTTGTCCAGGCGGGTCTTGAGTATCTCCAGAGAAGGAGACTCCACAACCTCCCTGGGCAGCCTGTTCCAGTGCTCCGTCACCCTCAGAGGGAAGAAGTTCTTCCTCGTGTTCAGACGGAACTTCCTGTGCCTCAGTTTGTGCCCGTTGCCCCTTGTCCTGTCACTGGGCACCACTGAAAAGAGCTTGGCCCCATCCTCCTGACACCCACCCTTCAGATATTTATAAGCATCACGCTGGGAGGGAGCAGACGCACGCAGAGCCCGGGCACTTACCAGACAGGGGCAGGTTGGCGCAGCCTGCAAAAGGAAAGATAGAAAGAGTGGGCAGAGGAGAGGGCAAGCGTGGGCAGAGAGGAGCAGCGAGGAGGAGCTGGAGCAGAGCCGCGCGTGCCTGAAGGATGCCCTGGAGCCCCTGGCCGGACCCTTTCAGATGCCCACTCCCCCGTCACGCTTGTCTCTAGCCCCGGTACCTGCCCAGACCCTGTTTCCCCCCTGGGAGCTCCCCCGCAGCCGCAGGTCCCCTGCCCCGTGCACCCAGTCCCTCCCAGTTGCTTACTTGTAGACGCTGCGCTCGCCCAGGCCCGGGGGCTGCTCCTTCTCGGCTGGGGGGGAGGCCAGGGCCAGCCGCACGCTGGATGCGCTGCTGTAGATACTAGTGGGACTGGGTCTGGAAAAAGGTGACAGGGACTTGAGAGGAGGTCCCACGGGGCCGCCCTCCACCCCGGCACCGGGAACGGGCCTGAGCGCTGCTCACGCTGCATCCCAGCATCCCCGCCATCCCGGGAGCACCCTCGCCATCCCAGGAGCATCCCTGCCACAGGCCACCTCCAGCCACACTTACTGTGCTGGGCTGCTCAGCGTGGGGACAGCTGGGGTGTCCTCTGCGGGAGGCTCCTTCGGGGTGCCAGGGGACCCCAGCAGCGGCTGGGCATCAGGGCTGGGCTCCGGGCAGCTGCCCTGGGACCGCCACCCGCGCCGGCCGTCCTCCGTCCTCCTCCGCTCCTTGCGTCCCCCCGAGGGCAGCTCTTCCACGCCGTCCTCCAGCTTGAGAGCGCTCTGTAGGGGGGCCGGGGGGGGATCATGGCACCGGGCACAGCACCCCTGCCACTCCACGTGCCCACCCTCCCCACGTCCCCATGTCCCCTCAGCCACGGGACGTGGTGCGTGGCCGGATCCCCTGCGTGGGCATCACCCCGAGGGACACCCCACACACACACTTACTTCATAGAGCGTGAACTGCTGCTTCAAGTCGAGATCGGTGCCCTTGCTGCCCAGGTACTGCTGCACCACCGGCTCCATGCCCTGCTGCTCCAGGCAGTCTGTCACGTCGTAGAAGGTGTCCTGGTCCGGGAGGGCTGCCAGCGTCTGAGCAGGAGCAGAGGGACGCTGCTGGCTGGGACCGGTGTGACCCGCGCCGAGCCCCACCAGCGTGGCATGGCGGGGACTCCCCGCCAACCCCCCAGGACCTTGTTGATCAGCGTCATGGCAAACACCAGCAGCTCCGTGTCAGCCCCGTTGCGTTGCTCCAGGATGGCCATCAGGTTGGACCATGGGCATGCACCTGAGAAGAACGACATGTGAAGGTGGCAGGTGGGCTGTGGCGGGGGACACCGTGTCCCAGCGGGGACCTCACGGGCAGCTGGCTCTGCACCCACCTCTCGCCTGGTCCACGGCGTTGACGGCATGGATGAGGAGCAGGGCATTGGGCTCCGTGTACTCCACGAACACCAGCAGCAGCTTCAGTGCCATCTTCACCACCAGCCGAAACTGGGACAAGGGACGGTGGCTGGGACGGCGGCAGGGGGCTGCCAGTGCAATGCCAGGGCACTGTGGGGCGGCTGTGCCCACGACCCAGGGCCAGGGGTTTTGCTGGCAGCCTGGGGGGCAGGTCATGGTGCTGTGGGGCCAGGGACCAGCCTGCAGCTGTGACGGTAATGGCCAAGGGGCACTAGGAAGGGTCCCAGAGCGGGATCCTCTTACAGAATCACAGAATCACAGCACGTTAGGGGTTGGAAGGGACCTCTGTGGGTCACCCAGTCCAACCCCCTGCCGAAGCAGGGTCACCCAGAGCAGGCTGCACAGGACCGTGTCCAGGCAGGTCTTGAATATCTCCAGAGAAGGAGACACCACAACCTCCCTGGGCAGCTCTGTGCCCAGGAGCACGGTCACATCAGGACAGGGAGCTCTGGGGACCCTGGGTGACTTCCAGATGGGTGGGAGCAGGATCCAACACACCCAAAGGTACCAGAGCACCAAGGCAGAGAGTGGGGTAAGACCCCCGAGAAGACAGCACACGCAGTCCCCCAAGGGCAGCAGGGTCTTACCGGGCTTCCTGACAGCGTGTACAGCCACTGGACGGTCTCGTTGTGGTTGATGACACCCTGCATCCCGTCCACGAAGAGCATGATCTGGCTCAAGGCTGCAAGGCAGAGAGCAGGCAGGGGTAGAGCTTTCCCAGCCCTGCGCAGCATCGCCACACCAAGGGCTGCCTGTGAGGCAGCCTGGGCAAACTTGCTTGCTTGCTCAGCACCCGCCAGCCTTCCTCGCTGAGGATGAGATGGGGATGAGAGGTGACCTGCACCCAAATACCAACCCCGGAGGATGTAGTTCTGGTAGTTCTGGTCGGCCTCTGCCCCTACTTTGATCAGGCACGTCAACCCATCCAGGTTGACAAACTCCGGCACCAGGTCCTTGTCCTCCTGCGGGGCAAAGGCCAGGTGTCACGGCTGCGTGGGGAGGCCGGGGCGGACAGCCAGCCCCGGGGGAGTCCCCCGAGCCCCCCACCGCGTCGGCACCACCGTACCTGAAAGAGCTGCTTGAGGGAGAAGAGGGACCGCCGCAGCTCGGGCCCCTGCGAGTTGTACAGCTTCTCTGGAAGGAAAGGGGAGATGAGGCGCGATGGCAAGGGGCTTGCTGTGAACTTGGCCTCCAAAATGGCCCCGGCTGCCCGGGAAAGCCCCGCATCCTGGCTCAACCCCTGTGCCGTCACCGTCACCGCAGGATGCCGGCACTGCTGGGCCATCGGACACACAGGGTGGAAGCAGCTGCAGCTCCAAAACTACTTCTTTCAGCCCTGCCACCTTCCTATTTCCTATTTTCTTTTGCCTTTTTTTTGTTCTCTGCCCAGCAATGACAGAAATATCCCCTCTGGTTTCCCGTGCAGAACCGAAACAGGAACACGGGCAGGAGGCTGCGCTACTTTTAGCTGCGGCTCCCCGGGCACAGCCCTGGCACGGTCCCGGAGCCCCCAGCAGCCCCGCGGCTTGGGAAGAGCAGCAGGATGGGGACGGGAAGGACGGCACCGCGACGCTGGCTGCCGGCGGACAACAGGACGGTCGCCAGGCTGGATGGAGACTACGTGCTCATGCGGACGGAGCCTGCGGGAGCCAGCACGGAGCAGCCGGGGCAATGGGAAGCTGGAAAGCCCCGCTCCAACGAGCGGAGACCAAAGCCATCGGGAGCCAGCACTTCCTGCATCCATAAAGCGAGTTTATCCAAGCATCCCGAGTTATTTGGGTCAGACGTAGAGCTGTAAAAAGCCAAAACCAAGCTGTCCAGGGAGCCCTCCAGATGTGCTGATGAGGGCTCTGCGAAACGTGAGGTCCCGGCAGCCGCCTCTGCTCGCTTATCGGCTTGTCAGAGCAGCCGGGAGGGAAAGCAGAGCAGCCTGGGGCTCAGCCGGAGCCTGGGAACCGCCAGCAAAGAGCACGACCCCGACCCCGGCCTTCCTGCCCCTTCCCGCATCGCTCGGCTGCGGTCCTGCACGGCCAGCTGATGCCCAGCCGGCATTGCTCTGCTCAGCGCCTGCTTCCCCCCGGCTAAGGAGATTAAAAAAACAGCTTGAGGCTCCCGAATATTTCGCAGTGCCTCCGAGTGGGCTGCCCGAAGCCACGGCAGCGCTTTCCGCTGCGCAAGAGCCATTCGTTTGTATCCTCCAAAGCCACATTGAGAGCTCACCTGACCGACCCAGAATATCCGTAGCGGGCGGCGGGCTCCCAGCCGAGGAGGCAAAAAGTCCTGATCTCACAGCATGGAGGGGATTAACCCTGTGGGCCCGTCATGGGGACCCCGTCCCCTGCATCTCTGCCAGGGCTTATGGGGTGGGAGAAGCCCCGGGCTGTGTCACTCCCTCTCTCCACCACCAAAAGCCCGGCCAAAACCCATCGTGTCAATCAAACCAGTGTGGGGGGGTGAGGTGCCAGCCCGAGGAAGAAGCAGCCCCGACTCACCGATGATGGCATGGACTCGGACGGAGAGCTGCGTGCGCAGGATCAGGGTCGGCCGTCTCCCCTTCCTAGGGTGGGGGGAAAACTCCGCGTGAGCACCAGCAGCAGGACCACTGTGACCCCCTCGACGCTCAAACGCACGTGGGGTCCCCGTGCCCCATCCCCCAGAGGGCTCGGGCACCCTGCATGCCTCACCTAACCTCCTCGTAGAAACCCTCCAGCTCATCCTTCTGCTCCAGCAGGGACAAGTCGAGGTCCAGGTAGTGTCCGGAGGGTGAGACCTGCAGCGTGCAGTCCTCCAGCTGGGGATGCAGACAGCCCGGCTGAGCCCCTGTGCCCACCACAGCCCCCTCGGGCTCCCGGAGGACGCAGCACCCCGGGGTGGCCCTCCCGCCCGCTCCGAACCCCCAGGCAGCCGCACCAGGCAGGTCCCACCCCGTCCCCGAGCGGAGTTGCCCTGGCACCCTCCGCCCCAGCCCGGTGGCAGATTGAGGGAGAAACACGGAGCCCCAGGCTGGGAAAAGGCAGAGGGAGGGCGGCTCCGCTGCCGCTGGGCTCCTGGGCAATCCCTTGGGCGGGAGCCATGGCCAGAGGCTGATCCACTCCCTGGGGCTCCCCTTAGTCATCCGGGGTGCGATCGGGCAGGATCCCTCCCAGGGCTGGTGCCCCGCCCGCGGGGACTGGGTCTGCGGGAAGTGCCAAGGCACCCAGCCTGGGCAGGGACACCCCAAACCAGGGCAATTCCCACGGGGACGTGCCCTGGCTGCAGGCTCTGGCTCAGCCCGCAGCCACGTGGCATCTTCCAGCGGGAGGGGAAAAGCACAACCCAAGGCAAGGCTCGGTGAGGGCATCTCCCCCAAAAGTCCACGTGCAGCACCCGCAGTGCACCCCAGCAACGGGGCACGGCGCCCACAAAGCCACCTGGGACCCAGCAGCACCTGGGCAGCGCTCCCGGGGGGGCGAGCTCCCCATGGGACAGAGCACTTTGCCCTCCAGGCATGCGGCACCTTGCCAGCACCCCTGCCACCCCAGCGCACCTGATCCTGTTCCCAAAGCATCTGCAGCCCCCCTCTCTCCTAGCTCACCCCAGTTCCTCGGAACTGATGCTCCTTCCCAAATCCGCAGAGCAGTGCTGCGTAACCAGCTGGGGAGCTGAGGACCGGGGAAAAAAACCCATTATTTGGTTTGGGATAAAACATCATTATTGGGTTTTACATAAAATCCTGCTCCAGCCACCCTCAGGCAGGCTGGTGACCCACAGCAGCACTGGGCACAGCTCCTGCCTCTCACTGTGGCCGTTTCCCGGGAAAGCCCCATCTCCTCGAGGCAGAAGATGACGCAAGAGCTTGCAACGTGTGACTTCACTGCGAGTGTGACGTTAAAGCCAGAGGGCAAAGAAAAAATGCCACGTGCATTGAAATAATTAATGACCCTGACTAAGCCTCGGGATAACAGGCAACTTGGCAGGGCACTGCTGCTGGGTTGGACACAGTTGTTATGTTGTTGGTGTCCTGCCCCACATCCCACAGTTGCTGGCCATGCCAGCCAGCCATGGCAACGTGCACAAACACAGGCTGCCGACACCGGCTCTGCCTCCGTGGCAGATATTGCTAACGCCAACCCCACACGGGGCTCGCTTGCCAGGGAAAGCTTCAATTTCTGCACAGGAAAAGGGCTATCTTGGGCATCCCTCCGTCCCCTCAGGCACCCCTGCATCCTCCTGGGCATCCTCCTGGGTACCCCCACATCCTTCCGGGCGTGGAAGGACTCTTCTGCATCCTCCAGGGCATCTTCCTGGGCATCCCTGCATCCTCCCGGGCATCCTCCTGGGTATTCCTGCATCCTCCTGGATATCCCGGCATCCTCCTGGACATCCTCCTGGGTACCCCCACATCATTCTGGGTGTGGGAGACCCCTCCTGCATCCTCCCAGGCATCTTCCTGGGCACCCGCACATCCTCCTGGGCATCCTCCTGGGTATCCTCCTGGGCATTCCGGCATCCTCCTGGGTATCCCTGCATCCTCCTGAGTAGCCCCACATCCCCCTGGGTATTCTCCTGGGCATCTTTCTGGGTATTCCTGCATCCTCCTGGATATCCCGGCATCCTCCTGGACATCCTCCTGGGTACCCCCACATCATTCCGGGTGCGGGAGACCCCTCCTGCATCCTCCCAGGCACTCAAACACAGTGAAGCACAACTCACCACTCCAGCATAAAGGCTTTGCCTTCTCTGGGCTGCCAGAGCCCCCGGCAAGACAGAGTCAACATCCCCAGCTCCTGCCGGGGCCAGTGACATGTCCCAGCTGGCGGGGGAGGCGAAGCCCCTGGGACGCAACCCTGCGTGTTTCCCATGCGAGCTTGGCAGCGCTTCCCAGGACGGATGCTCCAAGCGCTGGGCCTGGGTTTGGCTGCGACCCCCCTGGCAAGCACCAGCCCCCCGGGGTGGAGACGGGCTGTCCCAGGCTCACGCTGCCCTGCCAAAAACCCCGGGGTGGCACTTCCGCGCCAGGGAGCACCGACTGCCCCAGGGCTGGGGTTACTCCCGCGCCCTCGGATGAGGTTTTGAACCATGCAGGATCCGAGCCGGGACCTCGTGGGGACGGGCACGCTGGGGCCACGGGGTACCGACAGCTCCCGGCGCGGGGCGGCTGCGATCCAGCCATCCCCTGCCTGTAAAACCGTTTTAAAACGAGCTGGGCTTCGAGGGTTGTGGGGACACGCAGGCAAAGCGGAGCTGGGAGAGGAGGCAAGTGCCACGCTCACCCCTCTGGCTCCCAGGAGCCCCAGCCACCCCGCAGCAGCACCGATGTCCTCCATCCACCCTGCTGCCTCAACCTGGGATGCGGGGAAGGCGGAAACCCATGGATCTCCCTGATCCCACCAACACCCAGCAGCTGTGGCCGGCTTCGAAGCTCAGCACGGACACACGTGCCAGGCAAGCGAGCACCCAGGGCGAGCCGGCTCCCCCCAGAGCAGGACCCCGAACCAAGGGGATGCGACGGAGATATCTCCACCCCCGAGATAGAGACATCCCGCACCCACAGCTGCACTCACGCCACCCACCATGGCATCACGCCTTCCTGCTCACCCCTATCACGGCATCCACACGCGGGAGGATGCTCCAAGGCCGGGCAGTGAATATCCTCTTTATCTGGTAGCAGAAGAAACACTTCCCCCCCCCCCAACACTTTCTTTTTGCAGCAACCACAATTTCCCCACATCGCTGTGGCTCTTCTAGGAAGGCTACAGGGAAACTACAGAAAAAATTATATTATTTGCTCCAGTTGAGGCAGCGCTTGAGCTCAAGGCAGCGCATGAACACGAGGCACTGGTGGGTCAGAAACACCCGGGGCCACAAGCCTCTGCCCACCCTCCAAAATAAATGGGGATTTAAGGTTTGTAGGGCTATGCCGCAGGAGAAACCCCGGCTGGCAACCGAGTGCGTTCACCTCGATTCGGGTTCAGGGCTGAGAGCAGTGTCCATTGCCAGGGCACCTGGCCGCCGTCTCCTGCCCGCTCCTGCCTGACAGATGGCAGCACGTGGATGGGAGTGCTGCCATCGCCTCGTCACGGCAGGGAGAAAAAACCCAACCCCAGGCCAGGAGGGATCGCTGGAGGTCACCCGGAGCCGGCCCAGAACCACACACTCGCTCGCGCACGTCCCTCTGGAAGCTGCTCCGGCCGGGCTTGTTTCTCATTAACAGATCCCTCATTTCTCATCAACAGCGCGAGGACCCGGCAAAGCCACGGCACGAACGCCTGGCCGCAGCTCGCGCCCCGGGATCCGCACGAGGACCGCGCCGGAGCCGGGCAGCGCCGGAGGCTGCTGAGCGTCGACGCTCGGCTCCGAGCACTCAGCAAGGAGCCGACGGCAGAGCTTTGGGGCGGTTCAGTCGAGGGGATGGCAGTGCTGCCAGCAACCCCATCTCACTGCTTTCATGCCCATCAGCGGTTCAGCGGGGCAAAGACCCTCGGCGAATCCCCCTCTCCCCGAGCCAGTTAGGAAAGAGAAGGCAAGCAGGGCTGGTGGGACGGGGCTCGCGCACTCCGTGGGTGCTCCGAGGCAGCCTCAGCAGCTCTCCTCTGCCAAGCCCGAGAGCTTGCGGCGAGCTCACGGCACCGAGGCCGGCGAGCTGCTTGCTCTGCCCCAGGTTTCCAGGGGAGGAAGGGGAAAGCAAAGCTCCGGCCCGTCGGGTTTTGTAACGGTTTGGAAAAATCCCTAGATTGAGAGGCGAGATAGTCCCAAGGGCAAGGGAGTGTAGTGGCCTTTGGGGACCGAGGGGACAGCCGAAAAAATCCGCACTGCCAAAACTTGCCTGCAGAGGTTCAGCAAACCCCCACACCCAGCACGAGCATCACCCAAGGGTACTAGAAAAATGCTGGAAAGCTGGAGGAGATAATATCAGCCCGGAGCTGAACAATGCTGCGGCAGCAGCAAACAAAGCGGGAAGGTATTTTCAAGCACAAACACGCTTTCCGGAGACCATGAAAAAGTCATCAGCAGCTGGTCGTGCTCGGGGAGAGGAAGCACCGAGGGTGTCACGGGGCAGGACAGGCCGTTCGAGGCAGCGATGCCGGCATGAGAAACCTCCCGTTCATCATCTCTAGGCTGTTCCCAGCTCGGGGAGCTGCTTTGCTGTGCCCAGGGAGGGCAGGACCCAGCCGGTCCCCTCCCGTGGCAGCTCATCCCCGGGGTGCCTGCGGTTCGTTCCCCCCCCGACGATGCGGGGATCTCCAGCCCAGCTCCCTCCCGGCTGCTGCATCCTCCTCCCGGTGCTTTGCAGCTCTGGGCACACTGCCCAGCAGGACAAGCCTGGCGCTGGGCATCCCCAGCTGAATTTTGTTTACAGCTGGTTCCTTGGGAAAAATCCGACTGTTCATTTACTAAATTTAGGGTGGCGAGTAACGGAGCTGAGCACTACCTGGCACGAAGGGCACCAAGGGACCTTTCGGCTGGTCGTGCCAGGGTAACGACGTCTGCCTGGGCTCCAGGGTGCCAGCTCTGAACTGGGGCTGAACCGGGTGGTTTGGGAGACCGACCTCACTCCACAGGGTGTAAATCCTGCTGCGGGAGGGTCCCGATGGAGACACCACCTCGTGCAAACCCCAGCCAGCAGCCAGCATGCCAGCTTGCCAGAAAGGACAGAGGTCTGCGTAACCAAGGCAGCATGGTTTATAAACTATATAAACCAGAAATCTGGCTTATAAACCCAGAGCAGGGTCCCAGCCACTCGCCTGTGATTTCGCCATGGGGCAGTGCAGGGAAACTACAGAAAAAAGCACCCGGAGCTTGGCTTCAGTGGAGAACAGAGCCTGAGATCCCAGGATCGACACGGCTCTGCTGGGCATGGGACCTCCTCACCAACGGTCCCGCCCTCGGGAACACTGCATCCAGCCCCCCCGTGCCACCAGGGCAGCACACCCCGGGCTGGTGACCCCGTTACAGCCGGCTCCCGCCCGGGGAGGAGAGCACATGCTTGAAATTTGAGTTTGCTCCATTCGTCATGTCTCGGGGCTGCCTGTTCCCAAACAAACTCCGTTTAGTCAGCGCTGAAAAATCCCGTGACGGCGACGACATGAGACACTGCTGCTTTGCTCCAAGAAAAACGAAAAGGGGGATAAAAAGGGAGTTTTTCAGGCACGGGGAAAAGTCTCGCAGCGATCCCCTCTCCCCTGGCAGGCCGGGAAGCTCAGCACTGGGCACACCGAGCTGGTTTCCCTCTCCTGTCGCCCGTCCGGCTCCGGGCAGGGCACACTCCCCTGGTCCTTGCCTCCCTTGCTTCTGCAAGACAAGAGCTGCTCAGCTACTGCCAAAGCTCTGCTGGGTCCCATGTTTGTCAGGGGGCAAACAAGCCCATCCCTGTCCTGTAAAGGATTCTCGGAAAGCACCGCGCCAACAGAAGACACCCAGGAGGGAGGGCCCCCCCATCTTCTCTGCTCCCCAGCCCCTCTTTCTCAGGGTGGATCAGACCTGAGGGTACACGACCATGACACGGTGCCTTGCTTTGGCCTCCTGCCTTCCTCCCGGCTCCATCGTCGCCTCGCTGAGGCCCATGTGCCACAGCAAGTGGGGATGACGGCCGGGTCCCTGGCGTCAGGGAGCCGGTGTTCTCCCGTCGAGGCTCAGCAGTGGAAGGGGGGGGATGCTGGGGGTGGGCTGGTTGGCTCAGCCCCACCGACACGGGGATGGGGGCCTGCCTTCCTCCCGCTTCCCCCTGCCGCGCTTCCCGCCCGAGCTGAGCGAGCAACATCCTCTTCCTCCCCGCCGAGTCATCCGGGGCCGGCCGAGAACCGGGGGCTCACCGATTCCGGCGTGACTCACACCGGGGAGCCCTGCCCGGCTCCCGGTGGGGACCCCACCACCCCCCACCCGACGGCATCCCCCTCCCCACCACCCGCTGCCTCCCCCGCCACCCCCTCACCGGCAGCGGGGCCCCGAGCAGGCGGTGCAGGGCGGGCAGCTGCGCTCCCAGGGCCAGAGCCTCCGCCACGGCGTAAACCGGGGCTCTCCGCGGTTCCGGGAAGCCGCCGCAACCGAAGGGATCCGCGTCCTCCAGGTACTGCACCCGGCATGGAACCGCCGCCTCCGCCATGGCACCGCCGCCGATCCCGGGGAGGGGCGTGTCGGGGGCGTGGCCGGGTGGGGCTTGGCTTGACTGGTGTGAGGCTTGGCCCCTCCCGGTCACGCCCCCGACACGCCCCTCCCCGGGATAGGCGGCTCGGAGCGCGGCGCGCCCCCCAGCGGCCCCGCGGGGATACTCGGGTGGGCGGCTGGGCTGAACCTCCCGGTGCCGGAGCCGGCGGTGACATCGACGACTGCGATGCTGAGCGTTAAGCAGAGTGTGGGCAGCAGGGCGAGGGAGGGTCTCCTCCCCCTCTGCTCTGCCCTAGTGAGGCCCCATCTACAGTGCTGCGTCCAGTTCTGGGCTCCCCAGTTCAAGAAAGATGAGGAGCTACTGGAGAGAGTCCAGCGGAGGGCTACGAGGATGATGAGGGGACTGGAGCATCTCTCCTACGAGGAAAAGCTGAGGGAGCTGGGCTTGTTTAGCCTGAGGAAGAGAAGGCTGAGAGGGGACCTTAGAAATGCCCGTAAATATCTGCAGGGTGGGTGTCAGGAGGACGGGGCCAGACTCTTTTCAGTGGTGCCCAGCGACAGGACAAGGGGCAATGGGCACAAACTGAAGCAGAGGAAGTTCCAGCTGAACAGGAGGAAGAACTTCTTCCCTCTGAGGGTGACAGAGCCCTGGGACAGGCCAGGGAGGCTGTGGAGTCTCCTTCTCTGGAGATATTCAAGACCCGCCTGGACGCGATCCTGTGCAGCCTGCTCTGGGTGACCCTGCTTCGGCAGGGGGTTGGACTGGGTGACCCACAGAGGTCCCTCCCAACCCCCATCATTCTGGGATTCTGTGGTGCGGCCCTGGCCCAGGTTGCCCAGAGAAGCTGTGGCTCCCCCCTCCCTGGCAGTGTTCAAGGCCAGGTTGGATGGAGCTCTGCGCACTCTGGGCTGGTGGAAGATGTCCCTGCTCATGGCAGGGGGCTTGGAACCAGATGATCTTCAAGGTCCCTTCCAACCCAAACCATTCTGTGACTCCGTGAGCAGACTGGGGGGAGCTCGGCAGAGCCCAAGCAGCGGCACGGGCTGGGGGCACAGGGCACGACCAGCCCCGGGGGGAGGCAAAGCAACGAGGGGAGATTTAATTAATTACAATTTTAAATTACCAATAATTACCATAATTAATTGCCAATTACAATGACGAGGCTGTGCCTGGCTGCCTTCCCTGGCCATTCTCTTCCACTGGCGAAGGTCTGCCGCGCGTTTCTGCCGGGTCAGAGAGGTGGGAAGAGGTGACGCTGCGAAGGCACCTGAGGATGAGTCCCAGAGCTTCTTCCGTGTCCCAGGACCATCCAGAGGCCTCAACCCGGCCCACGTGTCCTTCTGCCCTGGCTCCAGGGACAGCAGGTACAGACGGACGCAAGCAGCCTCCCGGAGCAGGGGGGGGGTGGCCCAGGGTCAAGCGGGAGCTTTTAGGGGTGGCTGAGAGGGACTGAGGAGGTGAGGGGGACCAGGGAACGATGGGGACCCTCTCCGGTGCTCAGGCAGCAGCTGGGGCAGGGTCTTGGCTGGGAGGGGGATTGGGTGGGGTGGGGGCACTGGGAATCTGGTGGGGGCAGGAGGACTGAGGTGGGGTGAGGGGACTTGGGCAGAGCAGGGGCACCAAGGGAGGGCAGGGGGGACCGGGGTGATGCAGGGGGCATGGGGCAGGTGCTGGGCGACTGGCGTGGGGCAGGGGGCACTGGGGCAGTTGCAGGGGGGCACTGGGACAGGGGCAGGGGGACTGGTGTGGGGCAGGGGGCACCGGGAATGTGCGGGTGGGCTGGCTGGGAGAGGATGCTCGGGGTGAGCGGGGCGATGCCGGGCCCGGGGGCAGTACCGGGGGGGGCGGGGCGGTACCGGAGGGGGGCGGGGAGCGGCGGGCGGAGCTCGTGGCGTGGGGAGGGGGAAGGGGGGGGGCTCGGGGCGGCCCCACGTGCGCGTGACGCGGGCGGGGGCCGGGAGCGCGGCGGGGAGCGGCAGGGAGCAGCGGGGCCATGCAGCCCCCGGAGGCCTCCCCCGGCTCCATGCAGCCCCCGGAGGCCCCCCCCGGCCCCGCCGCCCCGGCGGGCGCCGAGCTGCTGCGGTGGCAGTGGCGGGAGGTGCAGGTGCCCTGCTTGGTGGCCGCCTGGATCCTGGTGGCCAGCTTGGCCAAGATCGGTGAGTGTCCCCCCTCCTCCCTCCATCCCCGGTCCCCCGGGGCTCTAGGACCCCCAGTGCCCACCCCCGGGGCGAGCGGGGTGGGATGCGGCATCCCCGGTGGGCGCGGGGGGCGAGGGGTGGCACCGCCCGCCGGGGTGCAGGTGGTGGGGACAGATGGCTTGGTCACCATCCACCACCCCCGTCCCCTTCCCTGGGACGGTGAGGGGTGAGGAGGGGGACAGCACAGCCCCCGGGACCCCGGGCCCGTTTTCCCCGCGAGGGATGGACGGGTGGGCAACGGAGGAGGAGATGAGCAGAGATGTCCAGCGAGGATGTCCCACGCCACGCTGGCTGGGCTGGAAGCTGTTTGATCCCCCCAACCCCGGGGAAGGGCTCAGTGGTGCCGATGTTGGGTGAGATGCGTCCCTGGCAGCCTGGGGGGATGGGTCTGTGCCTGGGGTCCCCTCCAATGGGTCACTCTGGATCTGCGCGGCCTTGGGCTCTCGTGGAGATCCTGCTTCGGCAGGGGGGTTGAACTGGATGCCCCACAGAGGTCCCTGCCAACCCCCACCATGCTGTGATTCTGTGATTCTGTGGTCCCCAGCACAGGACCAGGCGGCTGGGGGGAGGCTCCGCCGCAGGGGACTGCGTGGGAAGGTGCAAGGAGGATAAGCGTGAGCTGCTGCAGCTCCCCCACCCCTCCTGCAGCACCCTGGGGTGCTGAACAGGGTCCCCAGAGTGCTGGTCCCCCGCTGTGCCCCTGCCTGCTGTGCTGGGCCCAGGGGACAAGACCGTGACCTTGAGGCAGGTATCCTCCTCGGGGGGCCCCGATGCGGGCACCGCTGCTGCGATGGGGGCGGGAGCACCCTCTTAGTTGGGAGCCAGCTCGGGAACCGCGGGTTTGGAGTTAGGCGGGCGGGAGTCTCGGAGTCCTGGTACACCGGGGACAGCTACAGCTGTGACCGCCAGCTGGCCTCCGCCTGCCCTGCGCGTCACCGAAACCGCTGCCACCGACCTCACGCTCCTCTCCTTCCTCGCCTTGTCGCAAGAGAGACCTGAAGCATCGCGAGGAATGCCTCGAAGGGCGTCGTGAGCTTAAAACCGCAGCCCCTCTGCCTGCCGCTGTGCCACCTCCGGCTGCCGAGCGCGTCTCCCCTACCTGCAGAAGATCAGAGAGACGATTCCTTTCCCCGCCTCTGATTTCGCCCTCTCAAACGTTTCCCCTGAGCTCTCCCTTGACATGCTCCCCTTCGCCCTGGCAGCGCATCCCCGAGCCCCCAGCCCCACCGCCCTCCTCCAGGCCTGAGGCGAGGTGATGGCCGCCCTCCCTCTCCATCTGGGAGACGCTGGTGGGTATCTCCGGGCTGCCTGGCTCAAGCTCATCCGATGGGCACTCGCAGCCCGGAGCAAGAAGCGACAGCCCAGCACCCTGGCAAGGGGGACTGGGGGGTCCCCGGAGGTGGCACGCACCCCCGCACACCCAGGGGAGCCCACCGAGGAGATGGAGCTGGGGGCGGAGGACGTTGGGGAGCGGAGGGGGCCGCGGGCGCCAGGCGTAGGCTGGCGCGGAGGAGCGGTTGCGGTCGCAACGCCGGGCTGCCAGCTCAAAGCCCTGTGACTGCGGGGGAAGGAAGCGGCCCCACGCCTGGGTGATGGGGAAATGACACTGCGGGCTCTGTTCTTGCAGGCGGTCACGATGCTGGGGTGCCCTGAGCCAGCAAGCACCCGGGGCGGGGGGAAAAAGCTGGCTTGGGTGTTGCCTTCCTGCATGGCGAGGCATCATCCGGGCTTTGCTGCCTGTTCTGAGCACTGAGCTGCTTGAACGGGACGCAGGGCAGAGGGAAGTGGGGAGCGTTGCCCCCAACCCGCCCCTCACCCGTGGCTGCCCTGTGGGCAGGGGTTTGCCTGCAGACGGGTGTTTTCCCACCCTGCAGCAGCGTCGCTGTGGGTCGCAACCCTCTCTCCTCGCGCCGTCACCTCTGTCCCCGGCTGCTTGCTTCTTGGTTTGGGTGTTTCGCCATGTCCCGAGCACTGGAGGTGCTGGGTTTGGCCCTGGGTCGTCCTCCTGGTGGCAAATCCTGTATTACGGATGCCTGAGCGTGGATTATGGCTCTGAACTTGATTCACGTGTGCCTAAGTTACCGTTGCTGTGGGAACCCTTAATGCTGAAATCCTCGACTGGCGCGTGTAAAATTAGAGCTCGTTCCGCCCAGCCCCGCTGGCTGCTCCCCACGGAGCTCGTGTGCTCGGGAGGCTGGCAGCATCCCCCCTCAGCCAGGGGATTTTTGGACAAGGAGGGTCTTCCCCATCAACACTGCTCCTTCTTTGCCCAAGTTTTTGGCTCTGGGGAAGGAACGACCGACGACAGCCGTGTCCCCATGTCCCTGTGTCCTCATAGCATCTCTGTGGGCTCTCCTGGGTCTCTCCAGCCAGGGCATAGGTGGATTTTTGGAGAAGCAGGGTCTTTCCCATCAACGCTGCTCCCTTCTTTGCCCAAGTTTTTGGCTCTGGGAAAGGAACGACCGATGACAGCCGTGTCCCCGTGTCCCCACTGCATCTCTGCGGGCTCTCCTGGGTCTCTCCAGCCAGCCAGGGCATAGGTGTACAAGACGGGGAGTGCAGATGGGTTGCTGGAGCGGGGATCCTGGCAGTGCTCCCAAGCGTGCAGAAAGGGCATGGACGCCTCGTTCCCTTCTTGAAAACTTCGGCACTTTGTTCCCGTGGGCGGGAAGCAGTTTCGCAGCCTGCCGCAGGCACTGAGCGAGCGCCGTTCGCCCACCGGCGCTGCCTTCACCGGGCTCACGTGGGGTGAACGGGGCTCTGCCGTGGCTTGTGCGGTCGCTGAGCAGGAATTTGGCCGGGCTGGAGCTCAGCTCCGGGCTGTGGGTTTGCCTGGAGAGCCGCAGCGACCGTGTTGCCACCGGCTCCGCGGCTGAAATCGCGGCGAGCGGAGGCGGCTGGGGGCGAGGGTGGGTGCCCCGGGCTCTGCGGCCGGGGCGCTTGGCTGCAGAGCTATGGCGGAGGCTTGGCCCCGGGTGGTCTGCGGCTCTTTCCCTGTGGAGGCAGTCAGTGATGGAGCTGCGGATCGTGACACCCTGGTGCTGGCCGCTCTGCCGTTGCCGGCTGCGACAGGGTTCCTGGGCTGTTACGGCAGGGGAGCGGGGCTGGGGCTCGTCGGGACGGCACGGACAGGGCTTACCGTGCCAAGGAGCAGCGCAGGTCGCTGTGAAGGTCTCAACGACAGGAAGAGCAGCCCTTAGCCTGCGTGTTCGGTGGTGGGCTCAGAGGTGTTGTCTTAGTTTAGGAACAAGATCTTTGACATTGAGTTACGCCCTCTAATTCAGTGCTCGGCTGCAGCGAAGGAAAACAAATCAGCTAAGAGGCGTTAGGAAAGGAGAAAGGAAGAACATCGGGAGCCCAGGAGCTGAGCGTCCAGGCTGTCCGCGTTTCAGGGACACTGGGACCCATCTCAGAAAGGACAGAGCAGGACTGGGACAGGTTCTGAGAAGAATGGCAAGGGCATAGAGACATGGAAACTTGCTTATGAAGCACTGCCTGTTCCTGGGCTCCTCTCCAGGTCTACGCCACTGGAGACAGGACCTGATGGTCTGTCCATGGGGGTTCCTAGGGAGAGAAGAAGCCAAGTGACCTAGGGCTGATGTGTGACCACAGCACAGCTTGCTTTCTGGTGGGATGACCCGGCACAAGCGATGGGCACCTTTAATTCAGCTAAAGGGCTTTAGGGACTGGGGTTTGGGTTGGCAGCAGGGCTGGGCTTGCAGCAGAGTGATGGCTCAGAAGCTGCTCTGATGTCTCTTGTACCTGCTGGGTGCTCAAGAACAGAGGTGGCTCTGGAAGCGCCTGGAGGAACCCACTCCCCAGGAGATTTCTTCATCTGATGGCCAAGTTGTGCTGCAGAGCTGGGCTGGATGCACAAGCGATGGCAGAACTCAACGACGCAGGGGCAAAACCGCTGGGACCCTCGACAGCCTTTCCCCGAGCACTGGCCTTTGCAGGTAGCAAAAATACAGCACCCTGCACTAGGGAGGAGAAATACACGGGGATGGGGGGTTGTCCTTTGTCGTGAATGAGTGGTTGAGGTCGCTTAAAGGATCACTCAAAGGTTTTGCAAGAAAAGATTTTACTGAAAATGTGATTTTACAGAGTTCGTTGGCGAGGTTCACTCTATTACTTCTTAAACGAATGGAATACAAAATCAAAGGGGGGTTGGAGTAGAAAATGATTTATACAGAGTGGAAGAAAAGTGTAAGGGGGTAGGGAGACCCTCCCGCCGCGTCCCCAGGTTCGGACTGGAGCCCCTCGCTTTCTGAACTCCTTCTCGGAGGGGAGCCTGGGTGCGGCTGGATCCAGAGCCGGCTTCAGACCACACCGGTTCATGTCTAAGGAATACGCTCAGCAGCAGCTCGGGCTGTGCTCACCGTTTAAAGAGAGAAAGAGAATCAGAGGAATTTTGCAGCTATCAGTCATGGTTTAACTTAGCATTGGCTGCCAAGAAAGCCAATGGGATCCTGGGGTGCATCAAGAAGAGTGTGGCCAGCAGGACGAGGGAGGTTCTCCTTCCCCTCTACACTGCCCTGGTGAGGCCTCATCTGGAGTACTGTGTCCAGTTCTGGGCTCCCCAGTTCAAGAAAGATGAAGAGCTACTGGAGAGAGTCCAGCGGAGGGCTACAAGGATGGTGAGGGGACTGGAGCATCTCCCCTACGAGGAGAGGTTGAGGGAACTGGGCTTGTTCAGCCTGAAGAAGAGAAGGCTGCGAGGGGACCTTATAAATGCCTACAAATATCTGAAGGGTGGGTGTCAGGAGGATGGGGCCAAGCTCTTTTCAGTGGTGCCCAGTGACAGGACAAGGGGCAATGGGCACAAACTGAGGTACAGGAAGTTCCGTCTGAACAGGAGGAAGAACTTCTTCCCTCTGAGGGTGACGGAGCCCTGGAACAGGCTGCCCAGGGAGGTTGTGGAGTCTCCTTCTCTGGAGATATTCAAGACCCGCCTGGACAAGATCCTGTGCAGCCTACTGTAGGTGACCCTGCTTCGGCAGGGGGGTTGGACTAGATGACCCACAGAGGTCCCTTCCAACCCCTACTATTCTGTGATTCTGTGATTCTGTGATTTACTGAGTGAGTAAAAAGAATTTGCTCTTACAATCACAGTAATAGAATATTATGTTTTGAATCGATTCGCACGCACACGCAGAGGCCATCGTAAAAATTCCCCTCGAGTTCAGCAAAATACTCACTTCAAAGCCAACGGTTTCTCAACGGGTGAAGGCTGAGTCTCGAGGCGATCAGCCCAAATCATCCGCGAGATGCTCGGCGGCGCATCCCGCTCCGAGGGAGTCACTGGGCGCAGCCCGCTGTGGACCAGGAGATCTCAGAGGGTCTCCCTTGGCACCGCTGCTTGTAGGGTCTCGAGATGGTTGACCTTAGGCATCGATGATTTTCTGTCATGGTCACAACGTGATGCAATCCCGATATTTAGACAGAAACTACACAATTCCAGTACTACCCAGACTGTGTACCAGGCGGGTGCGACTCCAGGCAGCGGGAGATTCAGGGGTGGTCAGGGAGCGCCCGATCGCCCCAACTCACTGCTCTCGTATAAAGAGCGGGGAAAGGGCCAAGTCGTCCTGATTCACTGCTCTTGGAGCACACCAGCTGGCTCTTCTTGCAGCCTACGGAAGAACACAACGCTGGCTGGTTCTGGGATTGCCAGGGATGGGGGCGGGGCTGCACCACCACGACCTCCTGGAAGCTGTGAGTGGGATGGCACAGGATGCCCTGGCCTCGGGGACAGGGCTGCCTGGAGGAGCGGGTCTCCTGCGCTGGCTGGCGTGACGTCCTGCTGGCTCGCGCCTGAGCTGCAGGCTCGCTGCCACGTTGCTGGTGGATGGACACCAGGGCATGCTCTGCTTGCTTTAAAAAATGTATCCTGTTCCACGGGCGGTTTAAGATTTGGTCCAGACCTTGGTGGTGGAAGAAGCTGATTGATTAAAGCTTCTCTAAATCTGTAGCTCCTGGGCGCCTGTGTTTTGCATGCAGGTGGGTTCGCCGGTGCTGGAGAAGGTCATGTTCTGGCACGGAGACCAGCCCACTTGCCTGTGCTGCAGCGGTCTGCGTGCTGCTCCATCTGCTTGCTCAGACGGCTGCAAACAAGGTCAGCCCGGCGCTGGGGCTGAGCATCCTCGTCTCTGAGTTGGGTAGCGTGTCCCGGTGAACCGGGATGCTTTTGCTCGAGCCGCAGCCAGCGTTGCTTGTGACACTGTGAACGTGCTCACGGGCTGCTTTTATCCTTTACGTGCAGATACCAGAGGCCAAGAAAAGCAAAATGCCCAGCTGCTTGGCTTATTAGATGGTGGCTGAGGAGGAGAGAGAGATCCCAAAGAGCCGGGGACCTGAAATCATGACCTGGGAGCTAGCGGGAAGGTCTTCTGCATGCACATGGCCACCCCTTGTCCACCCCGGGGTCCATCATGTACCGGCCAACCCTTCCGTGGGGCTTGTGAATCTGGGATGCTCTGTCCGCGTGTCCACATGGCTGACGCTCACGTTCTTCCTTTCCTTCCAGTTTTCCACCTGTCAAGGAAGGTGACGTCCATCGTCCCGGAGAGCTGCCTCCTCATCCTCCTGGGGCTGGGCCTGGGGGGCATCGTGTTGGCCGTGGCGAAGAAAGCTGAGTACCAGCTGGAGCCCAACATGTTCTTCCTCTTCCTCCTGCCGCCCATCGTCCTAGACTCGGGCTACTTCATGCCCAGCCGGCTGTTCTTTGACAACATCGGTGCCATCCTGACCTACGCGGTGGTGGGCACGCTCTGGAACTCCTTCGCCACGGGCACTGCGCTCTGGGGGCTGCACCGGGCCGGGCTGATGGGTGGGTGCGCAGGGCTGCCCAGCTTGGACCACATCCCCCAAAAGCAGGTCGGAGGGTGCAAAGCACCCGAACGTTCAGAGCCCACTGCCCGGCTCTGCCGTGCATTCCCAGGAATTATTGCAGGAGTGGGGTCCTGGCGTCCTGGGAACGGTGCTCTGGCAGGACCGTCAAGCGTGCAGGACAAACGGGCCCTGCTCGGCACTGGGCTGACTCATGTCTTTGCTATTTTTGTCCCCGACCTTGGCTAGCTTTGCTGGCTCGCTGCCGTGTTCGCTGTCCTCAGTCGGAGCCGCTGGCCCTGGGCTGTGTTCTGAGCTCTCCTGAGCCCCGAGGAACGGCTCGACGCCCGGACCTGAGGTGGGGCTGCTGAGCCTCCTCCGGTACCTGTCTGCCAGAGGGGCTGGGTGCCAGGGGGGAAATCTGAGCCCTGCTTCTCTCATGTGACAGCAAGGGTGTGCTGAGCCCCGCTTCACCTGGGGCACCGCAAGGTCTGGGAGCACGCCCGGGCTCGGGCCACTGCACTCCAAGTTGGGATGCTGCGGCCAAGTCACCGGGAGAGGATGAGGGACAGGCTTGTTTCAGCCTGGTGAGGGGGGCTCCGGGGCAGACGGTCTGCGTGAGCCCTGTCCTTCTGTCCCAGCAGATCCAGGTGTTGAAGCTGGGCTGATGGATTTCCTGCTCTTCGGCAGCCTCATCTCAGCCGTGGACCCCGTGGCAGTGCTGGCCGTCTTCGAAGAGGTCCATGTAAATGAGACCCTCTTCATCATCGTGTTTGGCGAGTCTCTCCTGAACGATGCTGTCACCGTGGTGAGTTGGAGCTTGGGGGACCCTGACGAAGAGCCCGACAGGGGCCAGGGTGCTGGAGTCCTCTGGGGACGGGCAGAGGATGCAGGTGACATCCCCAAGCTGGGGGCAGACCCGTGCCATGCTCTTTGGGTCTCTCCTCTCTCCTGGCCCTGGGGGACTTTGCCTGCCGAGGTGATCTGTGTTGCCTGGCAGGTTTGGGGCAGGCGATGCCACTTCCGTAGGGTCCATCCTGCCCACGGGTGCTGCCTCTTTCAAGGCAGGGCAATACCCTGCCTTCCCCAAGGGATTTGCCTTGCCTACAGGTGCTCTACAAGGTCTTCAACTCTTTTGTGGAGCTGGGCCCGGCGCACATCCATGCCACGGACTACGTGAAGGGGGTAGGTGAGTATGTGCCCCACCAGCCCCTCCAACTCTTGCTCCGGGGTGGAAGTGTGGGGGGCAAGCATGGGTGCTGTTGTACTGTGGAGTGGGCACTGAGCACCACGGCTCTCTCATCTCCATCCCAGTGGCCAGATGTTGGCCATCATCATGGGATGCTTTTGGTGGGGAACCAGGTGGGAATGTGGGGCTTGGCCAGCCCGGCGTGGCATGGCCGTGGGGCACAGGAGCTGGGGGTTGCCTGCTTATGGTGCAAATGAGTCTTCTCCTCGCCCCACACCAGCCTCCTTCTTCCTGGTGAGCCTGGGGGGCACGGCCGTGGGGCTGCTCTTCGCCTTTCTCCTGGCCCTGATCACGCGGTTCACCAAGCGCGTGCGCATCATTGAGCCACTCTTCGTTTTCCTCCTGGCCTACGTCGCGTACCTTGCTGCAGAGATGGTCTCGCTCTCCTCCATCCTGGCGTGAGTACCCGCGTGTTCCCGGGGATGGGGGGCAGGATATTGGGGGTGCAGCACTGAGCAGCAAGAGGCGGTGAGCAGACCCACTCCTTGTCCCGCCGTAGGGTCATGCCGGCTCCTTCTGCCCCTCTGCAGAGTCACCTTCTGCGGGATCTGCTGCAAGAAGTACGTGGAAGCCAACATCTCCCAGAAATCCCGCACCACGGTCAAGTACACCATGAAGACACTGGCCAGCAGCTCAGAGACCATCATCTTCATGTTTTTGGGCATCTCGGCTGTGGACACCTCCAAGTGGGCATGGGACACTGCGCTGGTGCTGGGCACCCTGTTCTTTATCCTGCTCTTCAGAGCTGTGGGTCAGTCTGCCCCACTGTGCTTCTGTCCCAGCCCTTTTCATCCCCAAAAAGTGGTATCCCCCAAGAAAGGCTGGGGGCATGGGACCGGCCATGGCTCCTGGCCTGGACTTTGCCCCGTCTCCAGGAGCAGGCAAGGCTCCGCCGGCATCCTAGGCTTTCCTTCTCCTTCTTCCCTAGGCGTTGTCCTCCAGACCTGTGTGCTCAACCGCTTCCGCCTTATCCCCCTGGACAGGATCGACCAGGTGGTCATGTCATACGGCGGCCTCCGCGGAGCCGTGGCCTTCGCCCTGGTCATTCTGCTGGACAGGGCGAAGGTGAAAGCTAAGGACTACTTTGTGGCGACGACCATCGTGGTGGTGTTCTTCACTGTCATTGTGCAGGTGAGGATGGGCACCATGTCCTCTTGCCCAGAGCTCACCGGGGGACCAGGACATGTGCCTGGGGCAAGTCCCTCTCTTCAGGCCACCTCCTGGCACCCCATCCATCACCAAGCTGGTGCGCAGGACTGCTGCGGCAGCTGTCGCAATGGCAGGGCCGTGCCCTGTTTTGTTTCCCCGTTGGCCTCTTGTTCTGGGACTCGCTCCAAGAGCAGCAATGGTGTGTGCCTGGCCGGGCTGTTCTCCTTCAAAGCTGCTGGTGGCCCATGGCCCTGGAGTTCCTGCATGCTGGGAAGGGATGCTGAGCCTCAGAGAAGGGGGACTGGGGGGGTTCGAGGTGGTCGCTGCCTGCTGGGACACCGGACTGTCGCCCAGGTCCTGTGCGCAGGGGGTTGGGTTGGTAGCGACGCGTGCGGCTGGCATGGCTGCTGTCCCCAGTCACTTCATGCTACTTCTGCTCCCCGTGCCCCAGCCATGCACCCTCTCACCCTCCCAGTCTTTCCCTTGCCTTCTCCTGCCATTCCAGGGCCTCACCATCAAACCCCTGGTGACGTGGCTGAAGGTGAAGCGCAGCGACCACCACAAGCCCACGCTGAACGAGGAGCTGCATGAGCATGTAGGTGCCGGCGCTGGAGGCTGCATGGCCTCGGCACCCGCGGGGCACCCGCAGCCTCGCCACCGCTCTCACCCTCTTCTCCTCGCTCAAGGCCTTTGACCACATCCTGGCAGCAGTGGAGGACATCGTGGGGCACCATGGCTACCATTACTGGCGGGACAAGTGAGTGTCTTCGCCAGGATCCTCCTATCCTCTGCTGGCCATCAGGTGGCTGGGGGGCTCGTGCCAGCCCTGGGGACATTGCCAGGTCCCCACTAGAGGACACCCCCACTGTGGGCAGGGCAGCAGGACCAGGAAGGCTGTATGTCTGTCCATCAGTCCGTCTGGACGTGGATTGTCCGGCTGCCCTTCTGCAGCAGACCAAGCTCCCGAAAGCATCATGGAGAGAGGTCGGGCAGGCGAGGCTGGGGATGCGCCGGGAGCTGGCATTGCTTGCCCGTGCCAGAGCTGCTGGGGGGCTGTGGGGCGGCCGTGGTGATGACAGCGGCCCCGTGGCTCCCCACGGATGGAGCTGTACTGGGCACTGAGGAGGGAACAACCTCGCTAAAGCCTGGGCAGTGTTTATCTGCAGCACGGCGACAGGAAAAGGCTGCGAAAAGCTGGTTTCCTGGCGGGGAAGCTCTCCAGCAGCACAGCTGCTCCGGCTCTGCTCCCGCTCCCATCGCCTCCCGCAGACCTGCAGGTCCCCGACTTGCCCTCGGGCAGGGACGAAGGGTCAGCGTGTCCTGTCCCCTCCTGCCCGCCCGGCGCACAGCCAGGTCCTGCGTGCCCAGCCTGCTCTCGCCACGCTTGGGGTGCTCTCAACCTCGCAGGGGTTCCCTGGCCGCGGTACCCCTGGGAGCTAAACCGCCCGTCTCTTCATCTCGTGGCAGGTGGGAACAGTTTGACAAGAAGTACCTGAGCCAGCTCCTGATGCGCAAGTCTGCCTACAGGCTGCGGGACGAGATCTGGGACGTTTACTACAAGCTGAACATCCGCGATGCGATCAGCTTCGTTGACCAGGTAGGGACGAGCGGGCGCACGGTGGGGACCGGGCGGTGGGATGGCCCCGGCCGGAGCCGTGTCCCCTCTGGCCAGGCAGCGGGGGACCCCCCCTACACCCGGCTGGGTCCCCGCTGCCAGCCCTGCCCTTCCACCTCCCAGGGTGGCCACGTGCTCTCGGCCGCCAAGCTGGCGCTGCCCTCCATGCCCAGCCGCACGTCCATGTCGGAGTCGTCAGTCACAAACCTCCTGTGAGTACGAGCATCCCTCCGAACCCCTGGGCAAGACCTCGCTGGACCCCCGCAGCCACCCACTTCCTCGTGGGTGGGTTGTGCCAGGGCTGGCGGGGGGGCTGGCAGAATGCAGGCGCAGAGCCCAGCGTCTCCATCTCCACCTCCATGGTCCCTCCGTCTCCATCTCCCGCCCAGGAGGGAGAGCGGGAGCGGCGCGTGCCTGGACCTGCAGGTGATCGACACGGTGCGGAGCCGTCGGGACAAGGAGGACGCTGCCATGCACCACGTGCTGCGAGGGAGCCTCTACAAGCCGCGCCGGCGGGTGAGCGCTCCCCGGCCGTGGTGTGTGGCTGACCCCGAGGGTAGCAGCACCCGCAAGAGAAGCAGGGATGGAGGATGCTCCGCGGGGCCAGCTGCTCACCCTGTGTCTCTTTGCCTCTCCCTCGGCCAGTACAAGGCCAGCTACAGCCGTCACTTCATCTCTCCAGATAAACAAGAGCGCCAAGATAAAGAAATCTTCCGGCAGAACATGAAGAGGCGGCTGGAGACCTTCAAGTCCACAAAGCACAACGTCTGCTCCTCCAAGAGCAAGGCCAGGCTGAAGGAAAAGGGCAGGAAAAAGGCAAGCGCTCCCCAGATGCCTGCTCCTTTCCTAGCTCTGGGATTTGCCCTGCCCCGGGATGCAGACAGTGAGGTCCTTCGGGGCGTAGGCAAGGTGCTGCAGGGCAGCAGCAGCTCCAGAGCCGCTGTGGAGAGCAGCTCATCTCCTCTCAGTCCTGCGTATGCTGCCTGTGAGCGCATGGGTGTCACATGTCCGTGTGTCCCCACCATGCTGGCGCTGCTCTGGGATGGCTGTTCCCTGGGCAAAGCAGTCCCAAGCCCAGGAGGAGCCCCACGTTTGCTTTCTAAGAGCTCTGGTCATAAGGTAGCCTGAACATCGGTGCAGATCCAGGCTCAGAAGTGTGGCACTGAGACTTAAGCTGGGCCTTAGGTGTCTTGTCTCATTTGGAGGCTCTTGAAGGCATTGCAGCAGAGCTGTTTATTGTAGGGCCGTGAAGATGCAACGTCTAAGGACGAGGAGCCGCTGACTGCTGGCCGCTGTCTAGCCGGGGTGGGAATCTGTGTCCCTGGGGTTACCCTGGCTTGCAGGGCCACCAGGGTTTGGGTCAGGGGTTTGTGTGGGGCAGATCCCAGCTGGTCCCTCTTCTTTTGCAGAAGAACATCTCTCTGAGCAGTGATGCACCCAACGGGAAGATGCCCAGAAATGTCCCCTGGCAGGAGGCAGGTAAGGCCGGTGGCAGGCGAGGTTTGCAGGTGCTGGCAAGGGGGACCTGGTGGGGTGGGATGGAGCAGCCTGTCATGCTTGCCCACCACCAGCTCGGTGGGCATGACAGCACCCAGGGTTCCGGGTCCTTCTCCCATGGGTGCTGTCCTTCCCCCACCGGCTGCCGTATCCCCCCAGCCAACTCCTTCCATCTGGCTGCAGCTCCCGTCCTGGTGATGGTCAGCTCAGAGGAGGAGGAGAGTGATAGCTCGGAG
This sequence comes from Opisthocomus hoazin, assembly GCF_030867145.1. Classification (NCBI taxonomy): domain Eukaryota; kingdom Metazoa; phylum Chordata; class Aves; order Opisthocomiformes; family Opisthocomidae; genus Opisthocomus; species Opisthocomus hoazin. The sequence continues at coordinate 15,552,990 of NC_134425.1, forward strand.
ACAGAGAGAGAGGACGATGAAGGGATTGTATTCGTCGCTCGAGCCACCGATGAGGTCCTGCAAGGAAAGACGACTCCTGGTAGGCACCGGTGCTCCCATGCCAGGGCAGCTGCTGTTGGGTAGCTTCTCCTTCCTCCGCCTGAGGAGTAAAGCTGCCTTGGCCTGGGCAAAACCAGAGTCAGCAGAGCACAGATGGGAGAATCGCTCTTCTCTGTGGCTCTGGGGGGACGGCAGAGCCTCCCCGGTGGCTCCCGCATCCCTGGGCCAGCTGGCCATTTGGTAGTGGTTGGTTCCGCAGTGTTCAGAGAGCAAGAGCGGTGCCAGATCCCTCTTACTGTCCCTCCTTCTGCACCCCCAGGCAGCCTGGATGTCTGCCCCAGTCCCTGCATCATCCCACCATCGCCTACCTTGGCAGAGAAGGAGCTGCCGTGGAAAGGAGACCAGGCTGATCTGGCTGTTTACGTCTCCTCGGAGACCACCAAAATCGTGCCAGTGGATATGCAGAAGGCGTGGAACCAAAGCATCTCCTCCCTGGAAAGCATTGCTTCCCCACCAGGCATCGAGAGCGGACCTCAGCACAGGAGATTCGCCTGCCCTGTGCTGGAGGAGCAACCCCAGTCTGCGAGCTCGGCAGTGCCGGAGCGGAGCTCCTGCTTCCAGTTCCCCAGCCACATCTCTAAGAGCGGCCGGTCGCAGAGCGACAGCAGCCCGGACGGCGCTGAGCAGCAGGAGCTGCAGCCTTTGATGGCCACGGAGGAGCAGGGCAGGGTGCTGCCCGCTGCGGAGCCCAGGTGGATGATGTTCAACAGAGCCAGCCACCTCTGAGGCTGACCACGGATGGGGAAGGGGCTGCAGGCGGGCTGTGACCTGCTGACCGCTCTGCTGTCTTGCCTTGTGTCTCCATAAACTCCGGGAGCGGCAGGAGAACCCAGTGCTCCTCCTGGAGCTGCACTCCGCGGTGGGCTTTGCCCATGCTCCGACTGATGCAAAACTGGTCGATAATTGGGTTTCATGCTGCGACAGCAGGTACCAGCCCCCGTCCACCCAGGGAGGCGCAGACCCCAAACCTCTTTCTTCCTCTCTGGTCCCTACACATCTTTACAGCGCTGGGAGGGTGGAGATGTTCCTCCCAGGGCTGGGATCCCAGTCAGGCTTGGTCCCACCGTGGCCGTGCCGCCCTGCGGCGTGGGGGTGCCGGCTCACGGGCCGGGGCTGCCCACAGGTGTGGGAGCAGGAGCTGATCTCCAGCCTGGCTGTGAGTAGGAGACCTGCGGGGAGAGGGCTGTCAGCGGCGGCTGGTCCACGAGAGCCCGTCCACACCCGGAGACCGAGCCGTTGGCTTCGAGGTTGCTGCCGTGCTGGTTCCTCACAGCATGCATGGAGCTCAGCCGGAGATCGGCTCCTTGCCATGGCAGCAATGCGTTCCCCGGGTTATGGAGGTACCGCGGAAGCAAGGCCATGACCTTCTCAGGACTGGGAGCAGCGCTCCCGGGGCTCGGCTCCACCAGGAGCCGGACTAGTGAACCTGTACGCACAGGGACTCCTCTCGCAGCTGACCTGCTGTGCCAGCCTCGCGCCCTGTTGTCTGGATGTGCTCCCAATAGCGGCGGTGTTCAGCTTTCTGGCTTTGCTGGGAGGCAGCTGCCCTGCACAGCCTCCCTGGCATTCATCCTGTGCACATCCCAGTCCTTCCAGTTGCCTGGGGCCTGTCAGCTGGGAGGGCTGGTCATGGCGCGAGGAGTGGAGCGAGCAGCAGGTATGAATGTACATCGGGAACAGGGGTGATGGGCCAGAGCTGAGCGCATCTTAAAAGGTCTGTCCCCACCACTCGCCTCCCAGGTGCCCCCGGTCACTCCTGAGAGGGTGGTGGGACCCAGTGGCGATGGCCCACACAGTGAATTATCCCTGGCGTGACCCCCAAGGACCAAGAGCGGCCCCCCAAGAACTGCTCAGCGTGCAGAAGCTCAGCACGGCAGCTGGGCGCCGGCAATGCGGGAGGGTTGGGGGTGCTCCTCTTAAGGAAGAATGGGCCTTAATGCCCCAAAGCAGGTCGTTAATTATCTGTTCCAGCTACGTGGGCGTGCTGAGACAGCTGGGGGCAAGGGGACACTTGGATGCACTGGGTGGGTGAGCCCAACATCGGGCAAGTGAGCTGGCGGTACCCCCTGGTACTGTTAGCAAGGCTCAGGAAAGGCCGTTCTGCTCTGTACCTGTCCCACCGGATGAGCATGAGGTTTTTAAAAGGTTTTTATATAGTTTTGCATTTCTGGTATGCCTTATTCTGGTTTTGATTTCTGATATCAGGCCATACTAGATCTCTAGCTGGGTCAGTGTTTTCTCTAGCCATTGGGCACCACAAATGACTCAAGACTTAATATCTTATTTGCAAGAATATTGTTTTAATGTGAAAATATATGCAGAGTATTTTGTAATGTTCAATAAATCGGAGTTGGAGCAGGCGTCGCGGTCTGGTCTCTGTGCTGCCTGGGAACCTCTGCCCATGCAGGTTCCTGCAGCTCCCAGTTCAGTTCTCCCTGGCAGGCACCGCGTCCCTGTGCCTCTCTGCTCTTAGAATCATAGAATCACAGAATCATTAAGGTTGGGAAAGACCTCTAAGATCATCAAGTCCAACTGTCTTCACCCGAGGCCACAGCCCCGCTCTCGGACTCGACGTGGCTAACTGGATTTCCTACTTTCGATAACATTTGTGGAAAACATGAAATTCTTTCCGAACAGAAGCTTGCCTGCAGCAGTCGTTAGATCCTGCCGTGGGGAGCAGCCGGCAAGAGGCCAGCAGCAGCCAGGCCCTTGCTGCCCGCTGTTGTGGCTGCTGTGCAGCCGCAGTGCTGGGAGCCCAGACCTTCCTGTGTCCATGCTTCCTATCTCTTTGCCAAAAATGTGGCTCAAATGGGTCTGTTTCAGGGTATTCTGGATTAGAGGAACCTCTCTGCACTGATGTGTGCTGGCTCTGCTCTCCCCTCGATCTGCTGGCTCCCCTTCTCCTAAAGGAGAGTAAATGCGGTTTCCTTGATTCACAAGACCGATGTTTGGTTTGTATTCAACCCGGTGTCTACCATCCCCCCCAGGTCCTTTCTGACGGATTCCCTACACAGCTCCTAGCCTCGAGACCTCTGGAAGCTCTTGCTCCTCCTGACGTTTCCCATCCACCTCGCGTCCCACCGACCGGAGGTGCTGTGCGCACCGGACCTCAGCGCCAGCATTCCCTGCAGACACGATCGCCTTGGCTGCGCACCAGGTTGTGCGGGCCAGGTTGTTTTCCCAGGAGTGGTGTGTCTGCAGCATCCAGGTCCTTGCAGGAGGAAGAGCAGACATCTCGCCTTTGGGAAATGCTGGGGCTGGCTGCTGCTGTCTCACAGGGTTATCTGAGCCTAGCAGCTCACGCGTGTGTGGGCTCTCCAGGCCACCAGCCAGCAGCTTGGAGCCCCCTCTTCCTGCCCTTGACCTCAGCCGTGCTATGGCCAGGGACGGTGGCTCCTACTATTTATTCTCATACTCCACTCTCCATATTTCACTTTACAGGGAGAGATAGCAGGCAGTGTCCTTCCTCCGCAGGATGGCTCCGAGCCTTCCAGCATAGCACCGAGCCGCCTCTTTCAGCCTAAAAATACTGAAGTGCTTCAGTGGAAAAACGCAAGAACCGGGCCAAACCACAAACACATGTGCCCAAACCTCTGCTTCTCCAGGACAGAGCAAGGCATAACCAAAGGAGCTGCTTCTCCGACTAACCCAGAACATACAACCCTCTGATTGCTATTACAACCACCCTGTCCCAGCACCGCCTGACTATTGCAGACTAGTCATTTTGCACACAGGCTTCTCCTTAGAGCCTGCCATCAAACCACACATTTTTTCCACAGTGATTTACTTTCTCCATTGCTCATCTCCTCCAGTTCCTCCGTGGCACCCGAACTTGTGAAGTCAGCAGGGGATGGAAGGCAGCTCTGGTGACGGGGGCATCAGCTGGATGGAAGAGCCAAGCTGTGGGCGGTGGATTGGTGTTGGCCATCTCCTGAGTCAAATCACCAGCTCGCCATTGCACAATGCACGTTGGAGCATCAGGTAGATTTTAGGCTGGAAGGGGCTCGGGAGGTCTGTGGTCCAGCCCTGGCTCCATGCAGGGCTGGTGGCAAAGCTACAGCAAGCAACTCGGAGCCTCATCTAGCTGGGCTCGGCAAGTCCCTGAGGATGGAGATGTCACCCTGTCCCAGAGCCACACCATGGCTGCGCCACTCTTGCGCAGAATAATTTTCTCCTTATGCCCAGCAAGAATGTCCCATGTCGCCATTGCCTCTTGTCCTCCCAGGTGCGTCTCTGAGAAGAACTGGGCTCTGGTTTCCCTGTGCCCCCTTGTAGGTAGCTCCCCTCTTTGCCTTGCCTTCCTAAAGCTGGTTTTCTCTGCTATATATCTATGATCTGTCTTGTTCCGGGGAGCCCCAGGCTGGAGCTAGTACCCAGCTGTGCCTCAGAGGTACCAACTCAAGAGGAATGATCATCTCCTTAAACCTGCCAGCTTCACGTTCTCCACTGCAGCAGGGGTGCTGCTGACTCATGGGCGGCCTTGTGCGATTTTTCGTGCTGCTCTATTTCTGGAGCACTGCTGACGCCCTCGTGGGATGCTTTCACGACGGCCTACACAGGCACAAGAGGTGGGCAGGCAGTGAACGGGAGCCCAGCTTCTCACCTCCCCCTGGACTCTAGCAAGCACAGAGCGTGGCAGAGGCTTTGGCCACGCTCACCTTTTCACAGAGAACAGGGGGAAGGAGAATCCAGGAGTTCAGTCTGATCGTATGTGGGTACGCGCATCTTGGAGACACGTCAGTCTGTTCCTTGCTCCTTCCTGCTCCTGTCCGTCCCTCCAGACACCCGTCTCACCTGGATACGATCAGACCGATCACCTCTCCTGACTCCTCCTGCGTTTCCCTCCCTGCTCTTTGCATGTGGAGCAGCCATTCCTGCTCCCTGCTTTCACTGGAAGCTTATTCTGCCTTTTGGTGGAGGGAACAATCTATTTTCCCTCCGGAATTCCCTCCGAAGGGGTGGATGCCAGCCCTGGTCCCACTCTGGCGAAGTCGTGCCGCAGTTGCTCGGCTGACGGGACGCGAGCCGGCCGGGGCCGGGCAGCGAGCGGCTGGTGATGGAGCCGGGATCAGCCTGCAGCCGGGGCGGATAATGAGGAACAGATTCGCGCTGGGCAGCAGTTCCCATGCTGCGTTCCAGGGCAGAGCGGCCAGGATGGGAGAGCCTTTGTGCTTCACGTTGCACCCCTCCGGCGCACGTTGAGCCAGCCCCTGGGCTCGCCCGTGCCTCCTCGCTGTCTGCCAGCAGTGAGCGTCCCCGCGCTCCCCGCAGAGCTGGGGACCCTCTTCATGGCTGTGCCACTCGCCAGGCTGCAGGGCTGGTCGGGAGGCTTTCCCTGTGCCCTGGGCTGAGGACAGACGAGATCAGTGGTATCTTTAGGTCAGCAGGAGCTGGGTGGGGTGATGCACACCCCCCTTCGTGGTTCAGATTTCTCTGCCTTTGCCTGGAGGAGCCAACGCGGCTGAGGGACTCCCTGCGCCGGAGGACTGCGTGGCCAGGCTGCTGCTCCCGGGGTCTCCCGCAGAACGGCCGGGATGGATGCCAGCACGGCGGGGGCTTTGATTTTACGAGTACCCCAGATCCTGGCGTCGTGATCTTCCCCGCAGCCAGACAGAGCCGTTCCCCACAGCCGTGTGGAAAGCCCAGATCCCTGAAGAAGCCACCCAGGCTCCTCTCGCCTCACCTTACCTGGGCATCCAGTGCCACGCAGCCAGACGGCCCCGAAGGTAAATGAAACCTGTGGTGGGTTAGTTGGAGAGGGAGGGTGCTGAGGACACTCTGGGGAGGTGGCCACCAGCCCCGTTGGTCTGGCCTGCGTCAGACCACAGGTTAACCCACGGGCAGCCGATGACGAAGGGCTCAGAGAGCCCAGGGTGCCCCGTCTTCTTGCCGCGTGGGGTCCTGGCAGAGATCAGGCTCTGTGGAAGGTCTGCTGTCTTGGTGCTTCCCCTCTCTCCCAGCGGTGTGGGGAGATCTTTGCCCGTGCACAGGCTTCGCCTCCCCGAGCCCAGCTGAGCCGCTGGTGTTGAAGTTGGAGGGCTGGTTCACGTTTTGCTCTGGCTCCTGGCTGTCACACACCCAGCCCCGCACGTCGCTCCCCGGCGGTTCTGGGGCTCGGAGCCGCCCCGGGAGCCCTCCCAGGGGATATTCCCTTGCCTAGCACATAGAGACACGTATTTTCTGTAGGCATCTCTAGCCTTGCCTGTCGATGGGGAAAGCTGGCAAAAGCTTTGCAAAGGTAGCCCAGAAAGATGAAAAACAGAAAAACAAAAAAGAAAAAAAGAAAAAAAAAAAAAAAAAGAAAAAAAAAAGAAAAAAGAAAAAAAAAGAAAAAAAGAAAAAAAAGAAAACAACCGTGAAGGCCAGGAACTATGCTGTTCCCCCATGGTGTGGTGCGGGGCTGGCTGATGGGAGGTGGAGGAGCCCCAGCTCACGTTTGGCGGGACCGAAGGGCAGCGACCGCCGGACAGTGAGCTGTGACCCCCATCTGGGGTTCCCCCTGCCCAGAATCGCGATAAATGTTTGATTTCCCCCTCTCCACCCACCGCCCCCTTAGCAAAAACAGCTTTTGAAGCAAACAGGAAATTACAGAGGCTAAAGAGAGCCCCGCAGCCACCTCGCCGCGCTCGGGTTTGTCCGCACACGGTGCACACGGCGCTCCAGATGGCCAAAGGCAACCGATCTGCCCCCGGACTGCCAGAAACGGGGGGACCCCCCCCCCGACCCGGGGAGCCGACGGTGCGAGGGCGGCACCCCTGCTCCCCTGAGGGGGAGAGCCGAGGCTCTCCGGGCCGAAGGAGGGTCCGGAGCCCTTCGTTGCGGGGACCCCCCATCACCGCGGGCGGGGCCGGGGGCAGCGGGGAGGCCGCCGCCGCCGTACCCGGCGCGGCCGGCAGGTGTCGCCCCGCGCCCAGGCCGCCCCCTGGCCCAGCCCACCGCCAAGATGGCGGCCGCGCTCCTCACAAGGCCTGGGCGGGCCCCGAGGGGGGTGCTGAGCCCGGCGAGGAGCGCCCGAGGCCCCGCGTTGCCGCGAAGGGGGAAAAATGATGGCCGTGTGGTAGTTCCAGGTCTCTTTCGGCGTGCCTGGGGATCAGCCGTGAGCGGGGCGAGCTGCTCCCGTCGGCATCCCCACTGCCTTCCTGAGGGTCGCTCGGGGGGTGCGGGCAGCCGCCTGCTCCCGCCCGTTGGGAGACCCCGCTCTGCACAGCTACGGGTGGCTGCCGGTGGCCGGCGCGTCCAGGCCAGGCTGCCCTGGCCCCTCCAGGGACACGTGCCCTGGGCTGACAGCGGGGCCTGCACAGGCCCAGGACCAATGCTGGTGGGGTCTGAGCCTCCTGGTCCCTTCCCATGGCTGCTCCATCGCTGGCCCTACTCTGTCTGGGAGCAGAGATCTCCTTACCATGGTGGCTCCGTCACTGGCCCTACCCCATCTGGGAGCAGAGATCTCCCTTCCCATGGCTGTTCTGTTGCTGGCATTAACCCATCTGGGAGCAGAGACCCCTCTGCAATGAGGATGAGGGCGGCAGCGGTGGTGGAAGAAGGGCGAGTGAGCGGAAAGCGGGGGAGATGGATGGCAGGAGGCACGAGCCCCCTGCCTTCGCCTGTCGGAGAGGCAGCTTCTCATCTCCTTTCGGAGACACATCCTTATTACTGCTGATGCTGGGATTAAATCCCACTGTTTCCTGCTTGGTGCTCTCCAGCCCCAGTGCCATGGAGGGGAGGTGCCCACCCTGGCTGGCACCACACTCACCACATGCTTGTTGCATACTCGTGCCCAGCACACGTCCTCTCCCTCAGAGCCACGCTGCGAACAAAGGGTCCCCGGTGCAGGACCCACGATCCTACTGTCCCAGACCCACGCTGCAAATGAAGGGTCCCTGGTGCAGGACCCACGATCCCCATCACCATACGTCCTCCAGGAACCCGCTGTGCCCTGTGTCCCACCTGCTCTGTCTTCCTGCCTGGAATCCTTGCTGTAGGCATGCCCTGAGGTTCACTCCTCTAATTGCCAGCTGCATGTGCCCCATGGCACACTGCTCTTATCCCTGTCAAACCAGCCCTTCCCAGTGGCATCTGAGGAGCTTTCCCATCACCTCTCGTGCTCTGGATCTGCAGTCAGCAGAGTTGGCTCCAGACTCCCCTTGGGAGAAGACCCTGACCCCAAACTACCATTTGCCCACTGCAGAGTGACTCAAATCTCAGCCTGGAGCCTTGTGGAGCCGCTCTGTTGAGATGGAGGAGCCAGATCTTTCCCCTTCACTACCAGCTGGGCAAGGCTGGATGGGAGCAAAGCCCATGCCTGTGCCAGGTGAGACCATCACTCAACTCTGAGCAGGTTGCTGTTCCCCTGCTAGAAATACCAACAGGATTAAAAGTACTCTGGGAAGCACCTGGAGGACCCACACAGCGGGACTGCCTCAGCTGACTGGGCAACGCAACCCAGCTGCTCCAGGCAACATGAGAGCTGGTCCCTGGGACCGCCCACGCAGCTGTGTAAAGCACTGATTGCATGCCCGTGGCTGGAGCTGCACCTCGAGGCCATGGCTCTGTCCCAGTGAGTGCTGAGCTCACCGAGCTGCCTCTCTGCCCGCCTGATCAGGAGGCACAAGCTGCAGGCAGGCGAGAGCTTTCCTCCTCTCGGAGAGACTCTGCCATGGGAGAATGGTTTGCAGGATCTGCTGGGATCTGGGTGCAGGCTCTGGAAGTGCTGGCTGTAAGTGTGGGGTTTGTGAGGGGCTGGGTGGGGGCTTGGCAGAGTGTGAACACAGGGGGAATAGCAATCCTGGGGGTCAGAGCTCCTGGCACAGAGTGAAGGAGGTGCTGCTGGCCCTGGCTGCTACCCCAGCCCAGGTAGGACCTGGGTGCTGGCCGGGGTTCTGCAACTGTGGGGCAGAGACTGCAGTGGTTGTGGGGGTTCTACGCTCACCAGGAGCGGGGTTGTTAGAGCCAGCAGCCCTTCCTCCTAGCAGGGCATTGTTGGATTTTGGTTGCTTTTGGGAAGAGAAGGGATGGCTCTCCAGCTCAGAAGCGTGTCTCTGCCCTTGTCTGGTAGCGGCTGGTGCTCAGTACCTGCTTGGGGGGTCTGCTGCGAGCTGTGTCTGCTTCTCTTGGTGCTGGCTGGGCAGGTATCTTGTGGGTGCTGGTTCCTCAGGTGTGAGCTGGGCACGGAGCAGGGACACAAGAGGGGGGCCCCTGGTGATGCAGAGGCATTGGGGGTGGGGTGGTGTCTGTCTGCCCTCACAGCACTTGCTCTGTCAAGCAGACCTGGAAAGAGGAGCAGGCCCTGGCATCGGTGACTGAGGACAGCATTGGCAGTAGCTGTGAGACCCTGTGCTCTGTGTCTGTGGGAGAAGGGCTGGGGCAGGAAGGGCGTAGGTGCCCACTGGCATGTCTGCTAGCTCGGAGGTGAGCGTGCTGTCTCGGAGAGTACAGTAAACATGTGCTACGGGGACTAAACATCACTGCCAGCAGGGAAGGTAAACAGATGACTGTCTTATGCCATTAAATATGTGGGATCTGGAGAGAGATGGGTCAGTTTTAGGCTGCTCTTCAGAGAAAGCCAATGTGTTCTTCTGTTCAGAGGCGGTGGTGAGTTTTGAAGCAGCAGGCCTGAAACCACAGCTGGATTTGTAAGCCAAGAGCACTTTGTCCTCAGGAAAGGCAAGGCAGTGCCTGAACTCCAGGGAGACAAACAAGCAGCTCCTTTTAAAGGATTTATGCTCTCTTAACTGGGTCTGCGCCCACAGAGGTGTGCCCCTGCAGGGCTCTGCGTCCTACAGGTCTCGGTTCCAGGCTCTTGGGAGGGTTTGGGGTCTTCACTCTGGGATGGTCACATCCTGCCAAGCAGTGCACCTGCCTGGTGGTCAGAGCACTGGAATGCTGAGACTCAGCTCCCAAACAGGGGAGTCCACCGCAGCGGGGAAACTTCTCGGGCTGCGTGCACTGTCGGGAAAATGTGTCTATTGGGAAGCTACCCGACCAGGGCAGGAGGCCTGGTTTCCATCCAAGCCTTGCTCCTGCCTGCACCGGGGTGCGTTCATGACTTTCACAGAAGGAGAGGTCTCTGGAGCGTGCTGTTGTAGAGGTGTTAACCTAAGAGCGGTGTGCAGTACGGCTACTTCACAAGGCCTGGGGGGAATGCCTGTGTCCCCCCACAAGAATAGCCCAAAGCTGCTCAGCCTGAGGCAGGCGTCCTGGGCATATGCAGCAGCAGGACTTTGTCCTGCGGGCTCTGGCAGTGATCAGTGCTAGCACTGGGCTGTTGCTGAGCCAGGACCCTGGGCACTTGGGATGCCTGGAGCAAGCAAGAGACTAGCAAGTGCTCTGTGTGTGTTGAGTCCAACTGGCTGATCTGGGACGACACTGTGTCATCAAGGTGTGCCTTCATTTCTGTGCAGAGAGGCTTTAAGGCTGGCATTCCCCTGCTTGGGTTGCTTTCCTGTGCTATGAGCTTGCACACGGGCTGCAGCAGGCCTGACATGCGACTTTAAAAATTTTTTTGTTTATTTATTTTATTTCCCCCCACCCTGAGGCACACATGGGTATTTGAGAGCCCTAAGTGCGACCTTCCTGACTTGTGCACCTAGAAAACATCTCCTGTAAAGCCTCCTGATGGGTAACTGCACGCTGGGTTTGCATGTGGCACTGAATGACATCTTGAAGTGTTGCTGGAGACATGGTAATTGAGTGGCAATTGTTCCCTCAAATGGTGAGCGTGACCAGCTGTTGTTATGTAGTCTCTCCTCCAGCCCTGCTGGGAAATCACACCACGATTATATTTCTGGCTTAAGACGTTTTTTCCCTAATCAGACTGGGCCTCGCAAAGAGGTTGCCACTTAGTAGTAATTACTTGCTTTAGAAGCTGAATGTCTCCTGAGGATTGCAAATAGGCGATTATCAAATTAATTAGTTAAACCAAGATGTGCTTTTGTGAAGCCAAGGCCTGCTTTCCTTGTGATCTGAAATAAAGGTTTAAATATTATTAAAACCGCGTACAGCTCCCTCTTGTCTCCCTAACGGGGAGAGAACTAGTTCTTTCCTGCAATGTTTTTGTTGGTACAAAGGGCTGCTTGCAGCTCTGCTTGTTGCGGCACTTGTTGCTTTCCTTTGATGAAACCTGTTTCAAGCAAACCCCTGTCACTCTTCTTAAGGCACCTGTTTGTGCTGAGTGGGGTCTAAGGCTGCTTCTTGGTGGCTTCTCATGTTTTTATAGGCCAGAAGGGGAATGGGTTTCACTGTGGGTAGCTTGGTGCGACCGTAATGTACCTTTCTTGAACCTGTGCCTTCAGGGCACAGCTTAACCCATGGGACATCTGCGTAGCCATGTGTGTGGGCATAGGAGCTGGTGTGGAGCCTCAGTCCAGTGATGAGGAGATGCCTGTAAGCAGACTGAGGCATCCACTGATCAGTGGGTTAGCAGGGGCTGGAGGTCCTGGAGCTCTGCCACAGCCTGCTCCCGGGCTTTCCTTTCCCCTGGAAGTCCCTATGGACATTGGAAGTTCCCTATGCTGTGCTGAGGACCACACCAGCAATCCTGCTAAGCTAGGGTGGACTGTGTGGGGGTGTTTTCCTAAGAGCTGTTGGCTGCTGTAGTGCAGTCATCTAGCTAGCAGGCCTATTGCACAACTTCCCCCTAGGTCAGAAGATGTCCTCATCTGGCATCTAAAACATCTGTGTTTCTTCCAGCACAGCTGAGTCCTACTGGTACAAGTATTGAGCTTTCCCTGATTTGCACGACTGAAAATCAGCAGCACTCTGCTAATGGTGGCTCAAAGGCAGAGGTCCCTTGCCCGCCTCCTACCTCTGCCTGGGCTCTTTCCCAGTGCTTCTGGGGCTCTGCGTTGTGCTACTGCTTCTGCAGGCACCTGAGAAACACTGCAGCTCCAGAAACCAGATCCAACAAAGGGGAAGGGGGCGAGGGGTGAAAGAGATGTGGGTCTGAAGTTACAACCCCTGAAGTTTTCAGAACAGTTGGTGTACTGACCCCTCTCCCACGCCCTCCTCTTTCAACTCTGGGGAGGCCCCGCAACCTTCAAAGTTTGGCTCCCCGTCCTCCCTGCTGTCAGCATTTGCTGCCTCTTGCTGCATTTCCCCTCTGGGACAGGCTGTGCTTAGCAGTACTCAGCTGCCACTGGGTACCAAAGCGGTTCCCTCGGGGTAAAACTGCCCATCGGTCCATGCCAAGGACCTGGGTCTGCTGGGTGGGAAGCTGGAGCCCTCTGGTCAGAGTCAGCAGAGCTGGATGGCAGCAGACTTTTGCACTGGCTTCAGCAGTTAAACCAACCCAGAGGAAAGCGCAGGCCTCGCGCAAGAGCGAGGAGACAGTGCGGGACTGTGTCGGGGAACAAGCGCGGCATTGTTGCCAGCCTCAGTCAAGAAGGGCTTTTTAACACCCACTGAAGTGCTGGCTACAGCTGTCTCCCATGTGCTTGTGTGGGAAATGAATCTACAATGCAAGAGAGGAGGGAAAGACCACTTTGCAATTTAAAAAAGAGGAAAAAAAAAAAATGCACAAAGCTACACTGGGATCCAGCCACGAGTAAACAGCAATGCGATGTTCCCCCTTAGTGCGGTGCCATGGCTCAGGAAATCACGTCACTGCCTCCGGCTGGGATGGGGGTGAGCTGAACTCGGGTTCTTCAGCCTGGAAATCCTTGATGGGGGAAGGTGCTGCTCTTGTGTTAGACAACCCATTCCCCTTCTGCTTCAATAAATAAATACCTGCAGCCATTGACTCCCTGTGTCATCCTGTGTGGTGTTGGCTTGGGAACTTGTGGAGACCTTTCAGTTGTCATGTCCACAACTGAGCTGGCTGCTGCACTGCAAAGAGTGTGTGCTAACAGTTATGTAGTTTGAGTAGGACCTGGAGTGTTTGCTGTGTGGTCTGGGGAGCACCTGGCTCTATCCCTGGTCACAGAGGTGGGAAATGGGGTAGGAACCAGGTCTGGGCTGTGTGTGCTTCCATGGTGCCCTCATCTGCTTATAGGGATGCGGCAAACTCCTACATCAGCCCCTGGCAGTGCCACTTTTCTCTTTCTGGCCCTCAAAGAGCTGGACTTTGGTGGCTTGACAGTGTTTTACCTGCTAAGTCAGAGCTAAAGGAGAAGGCAACCTTGTGCTCCCAGGCCTGCACAAGCCACCTGAAGGGGTGAGGAAAGCCAAAAGCTGCTTCTCACCCTGGAGCTTCTGCAAGAGGTCTGGGTGCAGGAGACCTGACTGGTTCAGTAATAGCGTGGGAGCAGGTTCTGTGCTCCATCCCCTTCATCCTCCTGGGCTCTTGGGGTGCCCCAGCCCCTCCTGGTTTTGCTATGGAACATCTGGGCAGGAGAGTCATGGTGGATCTCTTCTACCTCCTTTGAGTCTGTGGCGGGGGCTGTGCTTCCAACAGAAATAGCTCGGCACCTCTGATAGCACGAGGCTTGTCACAGCCGGCTGCCTGCTGTGTGTGCTGGAGGGACATCGTGCTCTCTGCTCCCTTTCTCGGAGGGGGTGCAATCCGCAGGGAGACTCCCAGCACCTCCGGGAGGATGTTGCGAAGGTGTGGCCGAGTTTGTGGGCCGGGAGATGTTTGGCAAATAGGTGAAGGGCAAAGCTACTTTGCAAACGTAGCCTTGCGCGGACGGTGAAACCTGTGGTCAGAGGCTTTGCTGGGGTGCAGGTTCCTCGTCCTCCTGCTAAGAACGTGACAGAGAAAGAAAGGCTTTCCTGCATCCGCAGACAAGATCACAAATTCCTTTCATTGTTGTGGAAGACAACAACTAGATAGTGCCTGTGCGGGGTTGTTAATACCCTTTGCATTGGCAGGGATGCTCTCCTTCGCCCAGCTTGGGCTTACCAACATGACATGGGCTGGAGGTCCTCGCTGCCGTGGCGCACTGCGGGCAGTGCCCTGCTGCTGTAGGGAGAAGGCAACTAGCTGTTAGAGGCTGTGGGGAAGGCTCGGCAAGCAAGGACCCTTTGAAAGACAAACACTGAGCAGTGAGGCAGCTGCTCGGCTCTGGTCCACTGTCAGTGTCCCATCCCCTTTTAGGAGGACATGTCTTTCCACTTAAAGAAAGCAAACTGCATCTCTGCAAGGACTGTTGTCCATCCCTGCTGCCCACAGGAAGCTCAACAGCACATCAGGTAGCTGGTGTATTGAAGGGCTGGCTTTGGGACTGCTCAGTTGTTTGCTGGTTATGTCTGAAAAAGTGCTGTGAGGCCATGGTGTGCAGTGGGTTTTAGGGCCAGCTGCTGGCAGTCCTCCCTGGGAGAGGAGTATCTGAAGGTGTTCTTGAGCTGGGCCAGCCCGCGTGGGCTCTGCTGCTTGCCCTGTGGAGCAGGGCTTGGGAAGGCTGGGGGGGCTGCCCCTTGAGCCAAGGCAGCAGAGCTGTTTGGTAGCAGTCACTCCAGCTTCAGCAGACAAGTACCCTGTGCTCCTCTGCTGAGCTTGTCCACACAGGGGATGTCTTTCCTCTTGCTGCAGGTCCTCAGGTCCTGCCTGAGTCGCCCTTCCTCTTGGGATGGATTGGTTTGTGTGACCTCTCCCAGAAGTGGGGACAGCCAGGCACCAGCACCGTGGCCTCCTTGATGGAGGGTCAGTCCCTGCCGAGACCACGTGCTGCTCGGCTAAGGCTGGGGAGGCAGCTCCCAGTCCAAAGTCCTTCTGCCAAGCCCTGCGCCTCATGTCCAGGGCTCTGGGGCTTCGCCTGCGTGTCACTTCCCACCCCGCTTCCCGTTACACAAAGCCCTTGTGTGTCTGGGATGCCCCACGGCACCTGCCTCTCCCCTCCCTCTCCGCCTCCGTGGCTCTGCCCTTTCCCGTTGTCACTGCTGTGGGCTGCTGCTGCCGCCTGTTTGGTGACCTTCCCCGCTGCTCCCACTGCTCGGGCAGTATTTTGGCCCCTGGCCATTTTAAACAATTAATGGAGGGGTGGAGAAACTTGCCATGTTAAATTACTTCCTCCTTTGGGAGGGGGTGAGGTCTCCACATCTCTCGCCTGATACCAATGCAGTTTGTTGCTGTTGCCTGAAGTGGTCACTGCCTCTGTTTTCCTCCTAGAAGTTAAAAAACAATATTGCAGAGCACTTTTTGTGTTTCTTGGTGTTTTGCTTAGCCTGCAGCACTGCCTCAGGATCTCGTGGAGCAGAGAAACTTCTCTGGACTTAGAGAAAAGCACGTCAAGAGGAGGCAGGGGGAAGGATTTTGCTGGAAACCTCTTTGGGAAGCTGGAGACCTTCTCGGGATGCCTGCCGTGGGTTCGTTCTCCTCTAGCAGCTATTCGGATCTTCCCGGGCGAAGGCAGCTCTCTGCCACGGAGCATCTGCATTAAGCGGGTCTGCGCGGTGGGACGCAGATAGCGACGATGCCGTAACACGCAGCCCGCGAGCATTGCTGGCTCTGCCTTGCGTCCGGTCCGCAAGGTCCCCGCGGGGCTGGGGAACGCAGCACCCTGTGCTCGCTATGCCCCTCCGCCGTCTAGCGCTGGAGTTGGCTGTCAGAGAAACCTTCGAGGTCCCCTGCTCAGCCCCGGTAGTGTCATGAGTTAGATTAGTTGGAGCTGTGCTGGGGGCGGTGAGGGCTTGGATTACAGTCCAGAACTCAAAGTGCTGCGGTGGTTCACGTCGGAGGAGAGAGGAGACGCCCTGTCGCACACATGGAGGAAAAAGAGAAACAACGCTGCCTTTGGAAGTGAGGGGGAATAAAGGAGGCTGGGAACATGGTAAGGAAATCTCTGCGAAGGGCTCTCGCCCTGGGCACGGGCAGGGGTGCGCGGGATGGAGCTGCTATCAGGGCAGCCTGCCTGGAGCCAGTGCACGGCGCTGACGCCGGGAGCGGGAAATGGCTCTCCTGGCACTTCCCGTTACTCGGAAGGCACGCTGTGCCCTCGGTGCCAGCCCTGGACCATGACTGCAGGGACACTGGTCCCCCCTGGGATGCCTGTCGGGGGCACAGCCCTGGAGCAAGGGGCTGGAACGAGGCAGCTCGGCCAGGGCCCTGTCTCTCAGGCTGCCCAGATGCTGGGCTTTCCTCCTGCCCTTGCTTTTTGCCAGCCCTGCTCTGGGGCTGTGGGCACTGTCCCCTCGCAGAGCCTGGGGAAGGGGAGAGCATCAGCTTCTTTTCTCCTGCCCGGGGTGGGCATCCAGAGGTTCAGAGAAACCCCTGGAGCTGGGCAAGGATCCTTCCCTTTCAGTGTCAAGTTCTGCACGTGGGGATTGTTGTTTAGGGAGGGGAGAGCCCAGTGAGCCCACGCCGGCAGCAGAGCACCCCGTCTCCCTGGGAATGGCTGCAGGACCGTCCCCTGCCCGGCCATGCTGGCCCAGCACTGGGGCAGCAGAGGCTGGAGGGCTCATTAGCCCTGTGGCAAGCTCCCATTGAGCACGGGTCTGGCTTCTGATGGTTTGTTCCTGGGCTCGGGCTAGGATCTTAGTGCCCAGCAGCCCTCAGTCTCCTGGATGTGTCCCTCTATCACAGGCTGCTGCCCCACACCAGAGGGAACAAAGTCTGGGAAGGGGACAAGCAGCTTGCATTGCTGCTGTGCCTGGCAGTGAGTTGCTTTTTCGTAAAAGTTCAGCTTCTGGGCTTGGAGAAATTTGGCTTTCATTGAAGGAAGAGTTGCCCAACTTTTGGCTTCTGCAAACCAGAGCTAAGCTCATGGACCCACGTCTCTCCTCTTTGCCACCCTCCAGCCCCTCTGCCAAGGACCCTGTGGCTCTCTACGCTCATGTGCCTGTGTCAGAAACACGGTGTGTGCAGAATCCCCAGTTCAGGCCCTTCACCTTGTTCTAATGTGTGATGCGAAAGCTGTCTGATGCAGGGGTGTCTGCGCAGAGCAGTGCCATGGCCAGTCCAGGTGCCACAGAGGGTTGTGGGCATGCAGGGGCTGCATCACTGCTGAGGAGGGATTGTGTGCCTCTTGGGTGCTGAGTTCAGGCTTGGCAGCTGCAAGGAGAGGGAACCAGAGGCCAAGCTGCCACAGACCTTGCTACGGGTGCTGGCTGCACCGTGGTCATCTGTGCTCCGTGGTAGGTGTCTGTTTTCAACGCTGTGGTAGACCAGTCTACAGTTTGGGAGGTGTGATCTGTGAGCGGCTGAGTGGTGACTGTAGCTCCAAGCTGTTCTGTTTGACATGAGTTTTTGGTGTCCTGGTGACTCAACCAAGCCCTGCAGGCAAGAGATTTGGATCTAAATGAATGTGGGTCAGTCTGTTGGGCTGCATAAGACTTCCCCATGGCCTCAGGCAGTGCACAGGACTCTGGGAGGCTTGGCTCCTGATGATAGTCTGGTGCAGGGCAATTGTTGGCTGCCGTGTTCTGTGTGAGGCAGGTGATTCCTCTTCACAGGGTGTCTGTCATGCTTCAGTGTTAGGGGTGAGGTGGTGTGTCTGTGGGTACGTAGGGTTGTTGCAGCTGCGGGATGCCTAAAGCACCAAATGTGTAAGATACCTTAGGACAAAGTAGCCCACTTCCACTAGAACTGACTTTTGCTGCTGTAAAAATCCCATGGTGCAAGCAAGGCAGGAGCTTGGCTGGGCTTTCTCTACCCTGCTCGTCCCATTATGGCTTTCGTGGCTGGGCATCTGCCCTCAGTCACTGGTAGGGATTTCCCTCTGTGGGAGAGGGCTTCACCTTGCCTGGTGCTGGATGGGCCTCAGGAGATGGTTAGGGCGTACGGCTGGGCCACAGCGTGCCCCTCGAGGAATAGTTTTCACCCAAGCAGGTGCATGACCCTGTGTTCTTGGGTAGGTTGGCTGGAGGCAGTGTGAGCAATATTCTTGCTCCTCTGTGGCATGGTGTGGGGGTTCCAAGCCTCTGTCCCTGCAGTGGGGGACAGCTTTCTCTCCGGGAAGTTGCTCAAGCTGCAGGGGCTGGCCAAGGAGCCCTGGGCTGCTCTTCCACCCTTGCTAGGGTGATTGCTGCTGCTCTTCATTGGTAGCTGGGGCACTGTGGACCCAACATGCAAGTTCAGTGAGGCTCCTACAACTGCACCTTGGACTTGCCTAGGCTATTCTTCTCATACGGGGGCATGCTCCAAGTCTCTAGCCATCACAAATGTGTAGAGCAGGGCCTGTGTGTATCACAAGATTTGTGAACGCTGGTGTCTTCCTGCAGAGAAGTTCAGGTGGCACCTCTATACTGGCAGGAGGGAGGATGGGTTTCAGCAGAAAATATAGTCTTTCTTTTATCCTCCAGTTATGTCTTCTCCTGGGGTGGGAAGGAAATGAGTTTGGGAATCACAAAGAGCTTTAAGCATTGGGGATCTTCTTTCTTTATTTCTGTGCCAAAGCCACGAGCAAGATGTTGGAACACAGACAAAGCCCCGAGATGTAATCCAGAGCCCATGGAAGTGGTTTGAAAGCATCTTTTCTGGGGTAACAAGGATGACAATTTGTGCCTAATGCCCCACTGCTTTCCGAAAACACTGGGCAGGTGAACATGTTGTTCACTGTAGCAATGAAGATAGTGGCTAAATGCAGGTGACAGGCCAGCTGCATCCATGTGTCTCTGCCCAGCAATTACTTAATGTGTTCTTAGTACCAGATGGGAATGCAAGAGAGCAAGTGCTCATGGTGAGACACGGCCGGTGTTCAAGGAGGAACGTATTGGTGAGTGTCGGTGCTCATTTTCCGGAAACTGGCATCCTGCAGCATAACCACCTCTGGCCGTGCAGCCAGCCCCGAGGGCACACCTTGCTCGGTACACCCTGCTCCTCAGTGGGAAGCTGGAGGAAGAAATCCCAACGCGAGAGCCTTGAAAGAGACTTGCTGCTGGTCACTTCAGAAAAGCCAGTCAGCATGTCTGCTCCTAAATGCTAGAGCACAAGCGCGGCCTCTCGGCTCCCAGAGCTTCACCTCAAACATCACCCTGTCTGTGACCGAGCTGCGCAAAGCTGAACCGTCCTACAGACTGTGGGCGCCGCCTGAAGCTGAGCATTGGAGCTGAGTGAGCGTGGAAGTCACAGGCACAGGGGCTACAGGCCCCTTTAGTAACAAAGACCTGAAAAACCTCTGTTAAAACAGTCAAGGTGTCTTATGCAGAAGCTATAGACTCAACCCACCCATGGGCACTCGATATATCAGAACACCTTCTGTTCCTGGCGCTTTATCCATGAAGGAACCTGCTGCTCCTCTGCTGCAGAGCTCGATGTAGCCAAGGTCTGAAAAAGCGAGTAGTAGCACCAGGATGGGATATGTTGCTGACTGAGGAGCAACAAAAAGAAGGAAAGGCTGCTAGGGTAAGCTGCCTGCTTCTGGGGGAGATCCTCTGTGCCGTGCTTTCTGTTCCACTCATGATACCTAGCTTGGAACTCGGAGAAGTGAATGGGCATGCCCTTGTTGACTCTGAAGGTTTGACCATCCTCATACCTCTCTGCAGTGTGGAGTGCCTCATGCATGTTCGCTGGCCTAGTCTTTCATTAAAAAATGAACAAAAAAATGGGGCCTTTCTTGTGGTAAGTGCTTGTGGCTGGTTTCATACGTATCCCATTTTTTGCATCGCTGGGCACCAAGCTGAAACTTCCAAGATCAAAAGAGCACAGAATAAATCCAAAAGTCTTTCTGTCTAGTTAAATTTACCATCAGGCTGGGATGCTCGGGATGAACCCTGGCTCCAGCTGGTGCAACCAGCCATTCCTTTGAATAGAATCATTGCTCCTCAGCTGAGCCATGTGGTGATCAGCCATAGACTTGCATGTGCTCCTCCTGGACGTTGGTAGATGCAGCGGAGGGGAGCCTCCATGGGCCTTTATGGTCACTCCCAACGGGCTGCGATGCTGTGGCTGGATGGCAGTTTGCATGGCGCGGGGAAGAAATGCTGCAGGAGTTCTAGTGATCTGAGCTAGGTGTCCACCTTGAGCTTCGCAGCCTGCATAAGGTGTGGCAGGGTTTGCAGGAGACTGAGTTGTCAGGCTTCCTGAGCGGGTTCCTTCAGGATGATACCTTCCCTGAGGCTGCCTGTCAAATCTCAGTGGCTCTCGGGGAAAAACCTGGAGCTGCTGAGCCTCCAATATGGTTAAAGGATGTGGATTATTGCCTGTCTGTTGTCATCTTTCTGAATACATTTACCTTTTGAACAAGGTCCTTCTCATATGCTCAGGAGGCTGGTATGCAGACCCGTTAATGGATCAAGGGGAAAAATGCCTGTGGATGTATTCTCCTTTGTGTTTGGGCTTATAACCACCCACGTTTTGGCATACATCCCTTCTGTGCACAAAGATGTCTTTTAGTAATCGTTAGTTAAATCTCCACCCTCCTTTGATATGTATGGAAATAATGGGACATGTGAGACTGTTTTCTGTTTTTGGAAAAAAAAAAAGCTATAAAGGGAGTAGCTTTAAAAGCCTGTGTTTACCCATTCTAACTCAGGAGTTCAGTAAAAGCAATGCACTGAATTTGACTGGTTTACTTAGCTTTCCGGGAGGCGTGCGTTTAGCGCTGTTTCTGAATATAGGGGAAATGTTTTCATCCGAGTGTAAGTCCCAGGCTTGGCTGCTCAGGGGTGGGAGAGTTTGAACACGCTTGTGTCTGTTTCCCAGTGAACTCTGGGAGTCTTGGAGCAAATCTGGGTCCCTCTGACCAGGAATGCTTCGTCCTGCGAGGCACAGGCTGATGCCTCTTGCAGTGGCCCGCGGTTGAGCTGGCATAGCCGTGGCCATCTCTGGGCTGCCTGCTCCGTCCTTCTGGCTCATCCTTCCTCACAGCCTCTTCCTTGGAGGTGGCATCTGATCACTGCTGCCAGCAGCTTTATCTCAAAGGTGTGCTGGGGATGTGCCCCTTCAAGGAAGGGTGCTTGTGTGCTTACTGTTGTCTCACACAATCGGCCAGCCCCTCCTGGAATTGCAGCTCAGCTTCAGAACGGTTTCTGTTCCCTGTTGATGCAGCAGGACTTGTATTTCATGAGCACATGGTAACACAGTGTGTCTAAGGCCAAAAGCAACTACGGCTCATCTGTTACGGGATACTGGGACCGTAGGGTGTTAGCTAGCTCCCACATTGAGTCTGGGAGCTCTTTTTTAGCTAAAGCATGACCTTTTCTTAGCAGTGTCTGCCCTCAATTACGGAGGTTGCAAGAGATGGCGAACCCACCAGTCCCCTCGGGAGTCTGTCCGTCGGCTCGGGCACGTGCAGAGGGAGGGGTGGGATCTGAACGTGCTCTGGCCACAGCCTCCAACTCAGAGCGTGTGCAAAGCTGGCCCATAAGTAATAATCTAAATGCTGATCTTGTGAAGATCTCTTCTGGCACTTGTCAGCTGTCCTGCTGAAGGGTTATCATTTTCTCCTTGAGCACAGAAGGCTGCCCATCTGTTGTAAGATGCACCCAGATGGGTGTCTGAATGCAAGGTGTTGGCTATGGCCTTGTGCCTCTGACTAAAAGGTGTTAAAATGAGCTGACCTCTTTGGCTAGGAGCTTACTCAGGGTATTGTATAGCTGGCTGGTATAGACAAATCTTTCATCTGCCTAGGGCACCCTGTTATTTGGTAGGTGTTAGCCACAAATGGTAAGGGGTACAAGATGCTACTGCTTGGGCTGGTTTGCCAGATGGATGCCAACACCTGAAGTTGAGAGTGGAGCAAATACTGCAACTGATGGGATGAGTGAGCTCACACAATTCTTTTGAGTAGCAGAGAGAGATTTTTAGTGCATTTCCTAGATGAGCCCTGCAAAGAAAGGGAGTCTGCTGCAATGTCTCAGGACTTTTCTTGTGTAGAAGTGGCCTGGGAAATTCTTGGCTCTGTCTGGGATATCTGACGGGATTTAGCAAGCCTTGTCCAAGCCTGTTGTAGCAACGTGACACCTGGAACGCAGAGATCCCTGGCTGGAACGTGGCAACTGGTGCTGTGGCCAGACTGTTGGTGCCCAAGCCAGGGCAGCCACACAGTCTGGTGGTGGGAGTGAAGAGGGGCATGGCTCTGCCCGGGGGGGTCTTGGGGAGGCCTATGCAGCTAATGCTGGGCGGTGAAACCACGGCTGCCGCATGCTCATGCTCCTCCAGTGTGAGTCTGTTGCTGAGAAGGGTGTTTTAAATTACCCAAAGCTTTGCATCACACCAAGTACAGCTTCGTTAATTAATTGCATGGTTAGATCTATGCCAATGATATTTTAAAAAATCTGTGCTTAGACAGCTATTTCAGATTAAGGACTTAATCCCTTGATTAAACTAAACCAAAATAAGATGTTCTCCAGCTGTAGGATGGGGTGTTATACACAGCTCTTCTCATATGCTTGCAGGCCCTTGTTTAAGCTGGAAGATGTCTGTTTAAGGACAGAGCTTTGGTCTCTTCTCTCAGATGCTCTTTACACACCTGTATCATCCCCCTGATCTGTCGCTAATAGAAAGTAACAGAGCAAGTGCTCATTCGTTGCTCTGGATAAGGCCTACCTTCTGCTCTGTTCATTGAGAGCTCAGTTATGAGTGGGACATGTCCCTACGAGGAAAGGCTTATCTCCGTTTCCCAGTTCTGCTCCTCTCTGGCTATGAGAGGACTTTCTTGGGTTGTGGGTTAGCGTTTCATCCCCAGTTTGGCCTCTCTAATCTGTTCAGCAGTTGTCAGCAGCTTTTCTGATGTTTTGGGTGTTGTGTGGACAAAGAAGAAAGCCACAGGCTTTGCACCAGAGAACCTGGACTATGAAAACCTAAAAGAAGGGGTTGAGAGGAGTAATGTGAATGTAGAGCTCTGGTGGGAGGAGGTGCTGGGTGCTGCACTGCTGTTTCTGAATGCACGCGATGCTGTTTTCCTTGGGGAGCAGTGTTTGGCCAGGCTGGCTCCCCAGCCAGGTCTGGAGGTGGTCGAACAGCAGAGAGCTTGCTGTGCAAGCCCCTGCATGCCTCCAGCCTCCCGTGGGGGCACGGAGGTGTGAGGGGCTGGGGAAGGCCCCGCTTTGCCAGGTGCACAGGCTTTCTTCCCCAAAGGACTGCATCGGGATCTGTCTCTGGTGAGGATGAATATTTGGGTTTGGGTACTGTAAGAGCAGGTTTGCTTCTTGTGTTGCTGTATCAGACCCATGTAAACGTCCTGCTGGGCTGCAGGGCTCTTGGGCAGGGGAGCAGACCCAGGTGCTGGCCATGTTGCCGTATGCTGCCACCTGAAGCATGGTACAGAGCCAGGGATGTACCTGTACCATGTTGCCTCTGCTATTCTCTGCCTTTCGCTGCAGCATTAGGACAGCATTGGTATTGCTGTGCACTCGCTCCAGAGCTCGAGGCTCACAGGAGGTCGTGCTTCGCTTCCAAAGCAATCTGGGATGTCCCCCTTGAGTGAAAACAAACCAGCCCTGGGCTGGCGGGGTGATCGCCCAGCTGTGGGTCTGCCGTTCCCTGGCTGAGCATGCCCAGACCTACAGCATGCGCAGAAGCGGGACCTCAGAGCTGAAAAGCAAATACATCATTTTTCCCTTTGTTTAATTAAATGAGAGATCATGAGTTAATAGCTTCCAAGCGCTTGTTTTCCTGCAGCGCCTGGAATGATAATCCCGCGTGCTGCGCAGTAGGAGCTGCTTTGGCTGCCGCAGCCGCGTCAACCCAGAGAAGGGCCGGGGGAACAGCAAGGCATCTGGAAACCATTCTCCAAGCTCCGTCTGCGGAGCACCACTCCCTGCAAGGCTGTGGGAGCTGGCTTATCCACGGGCTGCCGAGCCGTCCTGCCTGTCCCGGTGTCAGGGGAGCCGAGCCGGGCTGCAGCCGTGCCTGGTGCAAGGGATCCCATGGTGGCACGCAGAAGGCAGCTCGCTTGTGGAGGTGGAGCCCGTGAGCAAAGCTGGCCTGGGTGAGGCTGCAAACACTTTTCTTCCAAAGTGGAACTGGGTGCTGTGCTTTTCTCCCCGAGAAGCCTGAAACAATAGCCCAAAGAGCAGGTAGAGCCGTTCCTGGTTATCTCACAGGAAGGTGGTGTAATTACAGCGGTGTGAATGCCTACCTCTGTAGCTGCACCGCTTAATCACGCATTATTTTAGCGAAAACACCCAGAGGCAGGCAGGGTGCCGAAGGCAGGCGCCCTCCTCCCAGCCTCCCCCGAGCCTCGGAGCGAGCAGCAGCGGGGGGAGCTGGCACTTGCTCTGGGAAGATTTTTCTCCCTTGAACTCATTGCCGCTGTGATTAGAGCGGCTCAGGAAATGGGGCTGGGAGGGTTCTCCTCCCTGCAGTAACGGGGTGGGAAATCTCAAATTTTGTCAGAAAAACAAGCCTTGCTTTTAGCCAAAAAAACTTTTTGAACGGAGAAATGTCTCATTTTTAAAGGCAAAGCGGCCTGGCTTTCAGCTTTGTGTTGGAAAGTGGAAAGGCTTTGTGGAAAGCCCAGAGGTCTGTTTTTACTGGAAATGAGGTTTCTCACGTCAGCTGAGAGCCGAGCGGCCCCAGCCAAGCGCCGCAGCACGGCAGCCTTTGCTGGCAGAGGCACCAGCTATAACCCGGCCCGGCTCAGCGCCTGCTGCATGCGCCTCTTCCCTGAGCCCCAAAGCTGGCTGGGGGCCACGGGCAGGCACGGCGCTGCTCGGAGCTCTGCCTTTTTCCAGTTTCACTGTTATTTCTGCTTTCCAGTTCTGGGGTGTGGGAGGGTCGGGTTGTCTCTCCTCCCCTCACCTTTGCATACTCTGGTCTCCCCTGTCCTGCCTTCGCACTGTCTGTCGGTGCCTGGGCAAGATGGGAGAAAACGGGTGCATGCAGGACGTGGTCAGGCTCCAGGCAGCCAGCAGAAGGAGGGCGAAGCTGTGGGAGCCGCTGGCGAGGCCTCGCTGCCCTGCGGGAGCAGAGACGCTCGGTGACTCAGAGCGGGGCGTACCATGGGCACTGCTCGCTGTGCTCGCAGCCTCTTGGGCTCTGCTCCACCGCCCGGCTATGCTCATCGATCTGCCAAGCCACAGCAAGCGCTGGGTTTAAATGGGGTAGGTTGGGATATTGCAAAGATTTCATTCTTTGGCTGCTCGGAAAGGGGATCTAGGTTTCTCAGGGCAGAGCTGCAGATCCTTTAGCTAAACTCCTGCTGCAAGATGAATCCTCAGCATGTTACATGGGCCAGTCTCTAGCCCGCTAGAAAGGAGCGTTGTCTGCCATAAGTCATGGGTTTGTCCAACAGTCTGGTCTTGCCATACTGATGGCTTTTAGGAGTCTTCAGACAGCATCTGGGCTGTCAGCAGGGGGGATCTGTGCCTCTTTGTCTTCTCCTTGACCAAGACTCGGTGTTTTGTAGGCAAAATGCTTGAATAAGACACTGACTTCTTAGCAAGGTGCTTGGGTGAGTTGCAGGGAAAATGTTGCCAAGATTTTGTGGGCCCCAGTGGGTCATTGCAGCCTTTCCCTGCACTGACTTCTGTTGTGCCAAGCCACTTGGGTTGCTGTCGCAGGTGCTTGCTGGGAGAGCGCAGGTATTCTGATGCTGCATAGGGTGTGTAGCCCTGGGGATCTTCTCTATGCTCTCTGGGCAGGCTGACTTCTTGCTTTCCAAATTTGTAGGAGGCTCTCCAGGGTTCAGACCTAGTTGGTGAGCAGCAGGTCCCACAGAGGAAGAAGTTGAGTCAGAAAGAAATGTAGCATGTCAGGAGTTCCCAGTGGCTGGAGCTGCTATGCAGATCTCTCCATGCACACAAAGGTAGGCAGAAAATTCAGCTGGGGTACCTAGAAAAGCCCAAGAAGCTCCTGGTTACTCCAGATGCGTCTTGGCAGGCTCCTTTCCCATCCTGCAGTGGCTGCTTGCACCAGGAGAGGTAGATGTGTTCCCTGAGCAGGGTCATAACTGATCCTGGGCTTCTCTTCCTGCTGCCTGCATGTTAGTCCTGGCTTGAGGCTTCTGCCGTGGTACTCGTAACCTCAGCCCTCCCTGGCTCCTGGTTCTGGTGGCAGTTTGCGATGGGGAGAGGGGCTCTTAGGGCTAAGCAGCAGAGCTTTGCCACAGCAGTCTTTATCTCTCTGTTTCACAGCATCCGTGGCCCCTATATCGCAGGACACCCCCTACCTCCTCTTCATTTCTGCCCCCATTCAGACCCAAGCCCTCTGCCAGCTGTGAAGCCTTCCTGGGCTCTCCCGGCTCCCCTGCCCTCCTGGGTGGGACCACACTGCATTGTCCCCATCACAGGGCTCTGCCCAGAGCCCAGCCTGACCCCACGTGCCGCTTTCCTCTTCCCTTGCTGGGCTCCAGCCCCTGTGCCAGCAGCCAGCTCCCAGCCGAGGAGCAGTGAAAGCTGGTATGGCCGGACATGACCTTAACCTGGGCTTTATTTAGCACCTTGATTTATGGAGGAGTTATTTTAAAAGTGTGTTTCTTTTTTGGGAGGTGTGGTGAGTGTGTGGTGGAGTGGTGGCAGTGAGCTGGAGTTCATAGTCCTCCGGTGCTATTGACAAAGAAGCGTTTGAGTCCCAGGACACATGTTGCTTGGGGAGATGCTCTCTGACTTGGTTGGAAAGCGTTCCTGTTTGCCTTTGTGCTGGGTGGCTGGAAAGGAGCAAGTGTCCCGGACCCTTCCAGTGAGGGGGATGTGGCAATACTGGTGGAGGCAGGGAAGCCCGAGAGAGGCATTCTTTGGGGGAGGCTGCTTTCTCCAGGAGGCTTCTGTTCTGGGCTCTGCCAGCTCTTGGGGCCGCTGTAGGCTGGCTGCGTGGGCAGTCATGGTCTGGAGTGGAAGTGTGCTGGGGCAGGAGTGCCCTCTCCTTGGATCCTTGCTGATTCTCCTCCTCTGTGGGCACTGTCCCGTCATCCGGAGTGGCAGAGGTTTCTCCTCATGCCTGCTGGGTGTTGCATGGCCAGCTTGAGAGAAGGGATGTGGTTTGTAAGTAGGATGGGCTCTAGGCTTCAGGTTTATCAGCCTCTGGAGCACAGGATGCTGTCCCCTTCTCTTGCTCTCTCAAGCTGGTTCATATGAGTTCCCCAAAGCATGGTTCCTCCGCACGTGTGGCACAGGCATGGGCCGCAGACTGGATGTGTGCAGCTGGCTGTCTGCGCTCTGGCATTAAACGGCAGGACCACGCAGGCTCTTGCAGCCCTTGCTGAGGCCCTTTCCTTGGGCCTCTCTGCAATTTGAGAAGTTAATTAGTACAAATAAGCAGCCCTATCCCTAGGATTGTGAGTCCACCATTGGAGGCGAATCTGCTGCTGTTGCAGGCTCCAAGCTCTGCCGTGTTTCACCCTCCGTGTTTCAAGGCGGCTTCTGAGCCCTTGAGGCTCTGCCATGCTTTGCCCAGACAGAACCCATCCTTGGGAGACCACCATGGGGAGGTGGGAGCACTGAGAAGCGCTGTTGCCTCCATGTTCATCTACAGCACATGGAGGCTGCGCCCATCCTTGTTCTGTAGCTGCCCAAAGATGCTGGTGCTACAATTGCGTGCAGCGTGATGGGATGTATGAATTTGGTTCCATGTTGAGGGCTTTTCATGTGGAATTAGCAGAGATTGGCGAAAACATCTTTCTGCCAGATGGTAGGGATTGAAACCTTCTCTCTGTCCCTCCAAAGCCTTGCACAGCTATCATGGCTTCATGGTGTAGTCTAGCCAGAGAGACATAAAGCCTGTGCTAAGGAGTACGTTGTTAGCACTGAACTCTGCAATGGCTACAGGCTATGGTTATTCTGTATTTTACTAAAGGAAGGATAATACACGGCTTGGTTTATTTTTACCATATAAAGGATTTTTGATTCAGTGCCAATGTTAATAATTGTCTTGTGAAGGCTTTGCTAAGGCAGCAGGAATGGTGTGAGAACCTTAGAGCGATGCACTGACTCATGTGCAAATATTTTGACTT
Source organism: Opisthocomus hoazin (assembly GCF_030867145.1). Taxonomy (NCBI): domain Eukaryota; kingdom Metazoa; phylum Chordata; class Aves; order Opisthocomiformes; family Opisthocomidae; genus Opisthocomus; species Opisthocomus hoazin. Next base: position 15,580,790 of record NC_134425.1, read on the forward strand.
CTTTTTGTTTGCAATAGTAAACTTCACCAATTTCACTTGGGGGGAGATTGATATCTGAAAGAACTTTGCTCAAGCAGGGGAAGAGGTATGAGGCAGAAGGCAGCACAGAACTACACACCCCCCCACACCCCAGCTGGTTTTGACTGAGATTTTGAACCTGTGGGAGGTCAGATGGAAATTGTTTGCAAACGCTCCCATCATTAATGCTCCTATGAGGGTGCCCAAGCCCTTGGCTGGGGTCCCTGCGGTGGCTGGTGCCAGGCGGGAGAGCGTCTGTGTCCAGGCCGGCTTTGTCTGACGAGGGCACGGACGCTTGCTGGGAGAGGTTGGTGTGGAGAGAGGTTACCGGAGCTGCGCTCGCCTTCAGCTGCCTGAGCTTGGCCTCTCTCTGTCATGTCACAAGAGCATGGGAGAGGAATCGCGTAATGTTTACTGTGTTATGTCAATGTTTAACAATGTTATTAATATGCCTAACTGTGAGAGGCTTCAGGCTGGGCTTGGTACGCATTTCCCTATCCTACATCTCCCTCCATGCCTTTTTTAGCAGGCCCAGGATACCCTGTAAAGGGAATGTTTCTTATTTAGGCTGTCTTCTTGGGTCTGTACAACTCATCCTCTGGTTCCTGTCAGTCTGCTTTCTCTTCTTCCATTTCCTGAATGCTGCTGAGTTCTGCCCTCGCACCCTGCGTGGTGGTGGTCTTGACCGGAACTGAGCAGAGGGTGGAGGCTGTCAGCTCTCGGTGGTTTTCTCTTGACGTCTGCCATCTCTAGTGGAAGACTTTCTCTGGTGACCCGTTCCTGCAGAAAGAAGTGCCTGGGAACTTCCAGGCTTTCCAGTTCAATTAATGGAATAAAAGTCAGGGTTTTAAGTTGTTCTTTTGCCCGTGGAAAGAAGCTTCTTGAAAACAGCCTTTTCCTCCCATTTAGGATTAGGGCTAAATGCTAGGTCCTGGCATTCCACACTTGGAAGTGTGCACATAAGTCTCCTGCTTTTTGAGTCCTTGGGTTAAGAATATGAAAAAATAGCTCCTTAACCTCTGTTTATCTGGTTGCATTGACCTTGAGGGGTATTGCAGGAGGCAGCTGGTCTCTGAGTTGCAAACACTTGAGGAGCCTGATGCCATTTAGCCTTGCTTGTTGCTGACACCAGGAGAAACAACAGGAAGAGTGATGAAGCAGTGCTGTGCCACGTCCAGTGTGTGGTTTGCCTGTCACCTGCATTCTGCCAGCTCGGTGGAGGTACTGCCAGGGTGTCCTCATCTCTCCTGCTCAATCCGACAGGCTGTTCTACAGGAAGGCTTTACAACAGAGCACGGAGTTTATACTGTGCTTAAAACACCCAACCCTCTAAAGGAGGGATTTGAAGATCGCTGAGCAGGATAGCTGTGAGTGATGGGATGGCTTGTGTGAGGAGCATCCTCTCTTCTCTGGCTGCAGGTTGATTTAGGCTTCCTCTGAGACTGTTGCATTTTCTCAAGCCAGTGGAGATATGCGGAGCGGTGAACGTGTGCTCCCTTGGAGTGGAAGAAGCGAAATGGTTTGCCTCTTCCTGATCCCTTCATGCTCCTGTTCCCCGGTGGCAGCGTAAGCTGTCGTGGCACTGCTTTGTTTAACTTCCTCTCCCAGTCTTGCTGTGGGACTGAGGTGTGTTTTCAGGCATGTCCATGCAGCTGTTCCTGTTCTGCAGGAGGCTGTAGGGCTTCTGGGCCAGCCGCTGAATTGTCTCTAGTGAAGGGAGGTGAATTTAGATCAGATGAGGATCTGGCCAGACACCTGAGTAAACCTTCTGTTGGTTTTGTAGCAAAACTCACTCCCACTGGCTCTAAGTTAGCCAGAGGGGTCCCTCCCTTCTAAAATAGAAGGGAAAGGAGGGATCCTGATCCTCTCTGCAGATGTGCACAGATTTTTTTTTTAATTACTTTTTGGCAAGCTCTCTTGATTTACACCCATGCAATAGATCAGAATTTGGCCTCCAGCACTGGAACTGGCGCTGACACCACGGGCAGGCTCTGGCTGGCACGCTCTACTGAATGAAGGTGGAAGGAGGGAAGCCATTGCCTCCGATCCCTGGGCAGGAGACAGCTATCCTACATATCGAAGCATGTGCTCCAGCACCAATGGCCACCCTGCTCGCACACAGTCTGCAGAGCCTGCTGTGAGGCATCTCTCACTACGGAAAATTCCTGGCTCCCAGAGTGAGCCTTTCATAAGAGGCAAACAACTCTGAATAATGAGGAATTGCGCTGGTGAGCGGCTTTCCCTGGTACCGAACAGCCCCGGCAGCTTATCCTGCATGGGGACTTCTGAGCACGGCGGGCTGAGGAGCTTCAGCACAACTTTTGCCACCGAAACTCCCCTTAGCCTCCTGAGGAGCGTAACGCTGGGCTTTAATGTACCCAAGGGCTGGCCGGCACCTCCAGCCCCGGGTGTCCGAAACGTGGGGCCCGCGGATCCATGCACCCCATGACACGCTCACACGCACTCACGTGCTGCGGTAATGCTTTAATAGCAGCCCCACCCAGCGCAGTCAGGAGAGGGACTTGCTGTGTAAGCAAAAGCTGGGCAATCGCGCCGCTGTGCACAGCGCTCTGTGAGCACTCCGCTCGCGTTTTGGGAGAGGTATTTTTTTTGTTGTGTTTTGTTTACCTAGAATTGCAGTTGCCAAAAGAAACTGGAAAGGACAGCCCTTTGCTCATTTGATCCTTTCTCCTCCTGCGTTTGGAGGTGGCTGCGCTCCTGGGTGTAGGGCTCGTCGGGGCACCGGGGTGTATCGTGCCGTGGTACCGCTAACGCTTTCTCTCTTGGCAGGACTCGGAGTCGCTGGACGGTTGCATTCAGAGTACGTTATCAGCACTCTACCCTCCATTTGAGGCTACCGCAGCCACAGTTCTGTGCCAAGTTTTTGATGTGGTGGAGAAGACGTACCGTGGGGATGGACTGCGCTACCTCATAGACTTCCTGATTCCAGCCAAGCACATCCTGCAGTGCATTCAGCAGGATGCCTGTGTGAGTACATCATGCTCTCTAAGGGCTGCGAAGGCTTTCTTGGAGAGCTTTCTTTCTGCTCCCGTATGTAAAACGGCCGGCGAAAAGTGCTTGCGTGCATACGGCAGCCTAGGTGGGAGGGCAGGCAGACAATTAGGAAACAGTTGAGAAATTGTTACTGAAGCTTAACCGTGCGGAGATCAGATGTGGAGCGGTGCCCTCGCCTTCCGTAACCAGGAACCCTGAACAGAAGGCTTAAGGGGTTCAGAGGAAGGGGTTTTGTCGAAGCATTTGCTGGATATGGCTGCCTCGGGTGGCTGCTAACCCCAGCCATTCCCTCGCCCTGTGGATGAAGCTGTCGGGCTCCCACCGCTGTCAGGAGGACATGCAGGGTGAAATGCTGCCAGTCAGTGTTTTTTCCCAGAACTCCAGCTCCCCTTTGATGGTTGCTGGAGCAGTCGCAAGGCTCAGTAGCCCCGAGGAGTCACGTTACGTTTGCTGCCAGAACGAGTCCACGATTAACGCGCTTTACTGTTGGGAGTCTGAAATGTTAGAAACGGTGAGTCAAGTGCCTCCATCACAAGCTTGACTCAAAGTTTGCAAGATGGAAAAAAAAAAAAAACCTCCAACTAACCCCAACAACCTAAAACTAGGGTTTGTTCTAGGCTTCTTGTTTCTAAACCTAGAGGGTGTGTGCGGCAAGGCTTTCAACAGAAGCACTTGTGGTGGAGGGCCAGGGACTTCTGGGAGGAGGAAAAATGTTAAATAGAAGCTGGAATACTCAGTTACTTGTTCTTCTCGAGGGACTGAAACGCTGGGGGGAAACACCTGTTGCATGCGATGGCTCCACATAACGACTCCTGGGAGCCGGTCACCTCGATGGTGTTTCCGGGGCAGTGCTTGTCCTGCAGCGCTGTCGCCAGCCTCCAGCTTGGTGCCAGCCGTGTGAGTGAGCCCAGGAAGATCCGAGGTTGTGCATAAGGGTTTGGGGGAGCTGCTTTCTCTCACCCTGAACGCTCCATTAGGAATTATCCCATCTGTTTATCTAGCTGCAGTTTCGAACGCGATGGTGCATAGCGTGATTTTTTTTCCCCTTTTAAAGAAACAAAAGGCTTTTAGTTTGTGCGAACCGGTAATTGCTGCAAGACGCTTCACGGCTTTCTCCAAACCGCCTCCCTCACCGGAGGAGGCAAGGCAGCAATTTCCTCGCTCCCTGAGATGGCGGCAGCTGCCAAGCGCCCGGCGATGCCCGGGGCAGGTGAGGTGGTGGAGGGGAGGGAAGGAAAGCTGCCAGGCTTGTGAGTGGAGCCCGGCTTGCAAGCGGAGCTTGGCGCGACCCTCTGCCCCCTGCGGCTCCTGGGGAGCTGGGCCCAAAGTGCTGCTCTCGCAGCGGGGGAGGTGTTTGGGGTGACCTGCAGGAAGGGTGCCAGAGAGGGGGTCTGCTGGGCAGTGAGGGGGGCTGCGCCCTCCCGGGCGGCCGGGCTGGGCTGGTGGGGCCACGCACCCACCAGGGCCCATGGCTGCCCTCAGGCCTGGGCCCCTCTGGGACAGGGGTGTGGTGAGAGGGAGGGCCTTGCGCTGCCTGGCAGCCAATGGGAGGGCAGTTGAAACTGTGGCAGCCAATAGGAGCATGGGGCTGCCTTGATGGGCACAGCGGCCTTGGTTGAGCTGAGGGCTGTTGGAGCAGGAGGTGCTGAGGCGGTGGGCCCTGAGGCGGGAGAGGTGTGAGGGTGGTGGGCCTGGGGGGGCCCTGAGGCGGGAGAGGTGTGAGGGTGGTGGGCCCGGGGTGGGGGGGCCCTGAGGCGGGAGAGGTGTGAGGGCGGTGGGCCCGGGGTGGGGGGGCCCTGAGGCGGGAGAGGTGTGAGGGCGGTGGGCCTGGGGTGGCCTGGAGCACAGGCCCAGGTGAGATGGAGGCAGGAGGTCTGGTGGTGGCTGAGGTGTCCTGCTGGAGGGGGATAGCAGTGCAGTAGGGCTGTCCTACACATGCAACACTGTGTGGGGAGGTGGTGCAGGGCCTGGAGCCACCGTCCTGTCACAGGCCTGGGAATGATGGAGGGCTCGGGGCCTGCCTGGCGCTCCCTGGCCTGCCCAGGAGCCACAAGCTGCAGGGCGGCCAGGCAGTCATCTCCAGTGAGGGGCTCCATAGGGTTCAGCATTAGGTATCAGGGGCTTTTGCTGAAGTGTAAAATGTCTGGGAGAGTCGGTAGCAGAAGCAGAGCGCAGGCACAGGCCTCTGAAAGAGCGCAGCTGGACGCCCTGAGTCTTTCCTCCTTGCTTTTGACACTTTCTGGCCTTGACTCATGATTTTGTGCTTTCAGAGTGGCAGTACAGGGAGATCAAGGGATGCTCTGAGTACCTTGTACTGTGTTTAGAGGTGGGCCCAGGCTATTGCATATCTCTTTTTGAAGTCTGTCTGAGTTTTTATTGCTGAAGGTTATTTCTTTTCAGTAGTTGTGCTCTCCTCTTCCCCAAACCTCCACTGTGTGCCCCTTCTTTTGTCTTCACTGGCTGAAATCACAGGACTGTTTCTTGTTACTTTGTTCTTTAAAAGTTTGGTCTGCTTTTTGGAGAGTCTAAACAAAAGCAATGTTTCGTCCTTAGTTTCTAGTTCAGCTCGTCCATGTGAACTTTTCCGAAGGGGGGGGGGGGGGGGGGAGTAATTCCTGTCTCAATGGTTGCTGTAGGAAATCTTGAGAGAACTAAACCTTTTTCTCAGGCTCTGCAGTGACAAAAATGTAAGTGGGTTCATGAAGTGTTGGACAAGGTCATAGGCATCATGTACACATTAAAATCAATAGCCTGTATGTGATCCCCCAGGGCTGGAGAGGGGTGTGTGGAGAGTTGTGCCGAAGGGTCTGTCTTTGCTCAGCACAGAGAAAGAAACCAGATTTTGCCCCTGGCCTTAGGATGGATGTCCTCAGCTAAATGGACTGTTGGTCTGTTCTAGCCCTGCCATCCCTGTAGCTCTAGGAGCTACCAGCTTTGTCGTTGGTGCCCAGCTCTTTCCTCAGAGGCAGCTTTATTCTTGGCTGCAACCACTGCGTGTAGAGTCTGTTCCTGGCACTCCTCTGACGAGCCTGAGTTGGCTCGGTAGTGATTGGAGACGAAAAAAGCAAATACTTGAGCCTCAAAGTGAACTATTTAAACAACTGAAATAAGCCTCTTCATGTAATCTTCCCTTTGAAGGTGCTTTTTGGAGCAGGAGCAACATGAGGATGCTCCACTTCTAAAGTTCTAAAACTGAGATGTTTAGGCTATTGGAGGACTTACATTCCTCCTTGGAGTCTAGCTCTTGCTGCAGTTTAAACTGTGACTTTAGGTTTTCTTCAGGAACTTCAATGCATTCTGCATTTTGGTTTCGGTCACTTTATTGCTGAGTTTTCTTCTGCCTGTCAGTTAGTAGGCAGACAGGTCTTCTAAGCGGTGAGGTTGGGTTTTGGATTTCTTATTGTATGAATGGCCCCCACGTAGGTTACTCTACACCCAGGTTTTAACAGAAACTCTGTGTCAGGTAGGTGCAGATGGAATTTAGCTTTATGTTTATGCTACTGCTGATCATGCCTCTCACTTTTAGTCATGAAAATCATTTGTAGTCATTTGGGAACTGATCTTTTTTGGTGTTTTGTGTTTGTTTGTTTTTTTTTTTTTGTCTGCCTCTTCTTTCCTCCCAAAGGCCCTTGGTACAGATGGCCTTAATGTACCTACCAGGACATATTCTGCTGGCGGAAGAAGGGTTGATGTGGCCTGGTGTAGGGTGCAGTTGTATAGTCTGTCCTGGAAAATAGCACGTTATTTTGTACACAAAGTTTTAAACAAAAAAACTTGGCCTGGGCACTTACTGTAAGAGATGCAAGCTGTATTGACTGAGGTGCAAGTCTTAAGCTTGATAGAAAAGTGAGTGAAGTATGTATGCCTGAGACATACTGAAGCCAGTAGCAACTTCTGCAAACTATGCTGGAAGAGGAGGTCTTGGTTTGCTGAATTCAGCCATGCTGTGCAAGAAAGGGAATAGTTGGTGTAGAGGCATCTGTGCCTTAAAGATCAGAAAGCATGAGAATGTAAGACTGCAAAGCTTAGCTCCCCGTGCCACTAAGGGAAGTACAGGCAACTATATATTAGTTTTTAGGCCTGTTTAATTCAGAATTATTAAAGAAAGAAAGTGAGGGGGCAGTAGCTCTGCATTCAAGATTAGAATATAAAGGTAATATTAATATCCTTCAAACAAATGACGATTAAAGTGAGATTCAGCTTAGTAGCGATACAGCAGTAAGGCAGTTGCACTGAGTGAACAGAAATAAAACTGCTGTGACTGAAATCGGTATGGAATCAATTGTGTCGAAGGGACTGGCTGGTCTCCATCCTGGAATGTGGAAGAAGTTACCATGTAATGCTGAATGTCTGATAACAGGGATTTTTATTCAATCTGTTAAATCAGGGCTAGTAATGAAAAACAGAGAACCAGCTGAGCATACAATAACATGCACTGAGCAAGAACTGAATTAACTGACCCATTAAACACTGGATAATGTTTTTTCGTGTGGTTTGCTCCATGGCAGGTAGTGTAAGACTAGCCTTTTTCATAAACCAGCTCTCTAGAGAGAAAAGTTTCATTGTCTAATCTCTTCTGTAAAGGATTTACTATGGAGTCATATGGGAAATTAATTACTGTGTCAAAGGGATGGAGGCTTATGCAAGTATTGCAAGATGTTTGGTGATGAGGGTGTTTGTACTGCAGTGAAAGTGGAGACAGGAGTCGTGAGACATTAATGCTCATCCAGGACCTTGGTGTAAAAAGTAAGAGTATGCAGCTCACAGATATTTGTGATGAAACCAGTCTGGGAGACATGAGCAGTAACCTAAAGGAGGAGGAGGGTGATAAAGGTATTACACAAGATGAGCTCTAAAACTTTGTACTGAAGTTTTTATAACAGTGGACTCGGAGGGCAAGCATGTGCCTCCACAAAGGAAAGGGCAGAATTTCTGTTGTGAACAGGGGTTCATCAGTATGGAAAGAAAAACTGGCAGGTGACTGGGTTACTGTAGGGGCATGACTGGAAGACAAGTCTGATCTTAGCTTTAAGAGATGCTTCTAGCACAGTTGGGAATTGTTGATGCTATTATATGCAGTGTTTTGCAATGCTTTGCACAATGAAAAAGTGGAACAAAGAAATGTGGGGTTTTTCTTTTTTTTTAAAAAAAAAGGCATCACCAAGGAGGTGCTTCAGGCAGGCCTAAGAGATGATCAAGGGAGACGTGCTAAGGTGATGTGACATGGCTTAATAATTTTAAGCAATGGGAAGGCATCCAGAGAATAAGCTCTGGGGTTGAGGAGGAGTAATTATTGAATCTGAAAGATGATTTGGGCTTTCAAACCTCTGAGCAACTCTGCATCAGGTGCAGTGAGGATAAACTTGGCTGGGCTGAAGGTAGAGGTTGATGAACAGAGGAAAGAAACTACTTGATGCCGTTACCTATTGTTTCAAGGTGTGTGAGGATCTAGGAGGTTCCTTCCAGTCTTGTGGTTTCTCTGCTATATGGCACAATATTTGAATTAAAGTATTTTTTTTCTTTCATCTGTCTGGCCTGCAGAAGACAGCATTTTTAGAAATTGCTGTCTCTGTCAAGGCTTCCATGTGACCATGTAAAAGAAACAAGATAAAATGCCTGAAGTCTAATGCTGCCAATACTAAAGCCTTTGGGCTTCCAGATGATGGCTTTCTAATTTAAGTATTGCATCTGGTACAGGTGAATCCTATCTAAACATTTGTCATGACAGTGAAAGATGAAATTTATCATATAACTGATGGCTTATGTCATGGCTCAATTGACATCTTACTTTACCCAAACAGAATCAAGTTCAAAGCAGTGATTTTATTTTTTGAAGTTGTGATAAAGCTGTAAATAATTGCGTCAAGTCAGTTCAGCCAAACTTCCATTCTTTTACTTGGTTGGGATTTGTCTGAGACTTGTGCTGAGTGTTGCTACGTTTTGGGAATGAGGAGATCCCTGGTATGCTAAGTGTAGTTCTCCCACCAGCAAGCTGCGAGGGCCTGCTGCCTTTGTGGTTCTGCTATTCTGTTCTCATTTGCTGCCTCCTTTCTCCTGCTTTGTCTTTGCAGTATCTCCTTCTGTTCACCGGTAGGTTGCAGCTATCCCTTGCTGCTGCATCCCATGTAACTTGTCTCCATCTGTCTTGCATAGGCTCTTGATAGCACCAGATGACCTGGCTCCATGCTCTTCAGTTTAGCTTAACCAAAATTAGGTGGAACATGCTGCATACTCCAGCATAGCACATTAGGGAATAAAAAACAAGTGCTCAGACAGACCTTGGTATTTTATTCTGCCTTCCCTCATCAGCAAAGTTTTTCATTACCTCCCTTCCAGCAGACCTCAATCTAAAGACCCAGCACTGCTTCACCAGAGAAAAGACATTTTGCAGTGCCAGGCTGACTAGCAGCATCCTGGGCAATGAGGTTTCTGCATCTACAGCCGCCTTCTGGCAGGTTGGTATTGAGTGTACCTGGTACAACCTAGAGCTCACAGCAGATGCTCTGGAAATGATGCGTATTGTTTGCCACCTTCTCTGTTAAGGCTGTGGAAGGTCTTTAGTTGAGGACAGTGGGTTTTGTCTGTGCATTGGAAGCAGACTGCTGTCTGCCTGCGTTTCTCTAATCGCACTTGGTTAGGGATGCTGTAAGGTCTAAATTTTCACTTTCTTAGTTAGTCCAGTTGGTCCTAACGAGTCAGAAATGAGGTACAGACAGAGTCTCCTGGCTTGAGCACTGGGAGGTGAGAAGTCCCGATTTCTCTACGCTGCTGTTCTGCAGCTTAGACCTCGGCCTGTCTGTGTGGACCCAGCTTTAAGACAGGGCTGAGACTTCTGGCAGGTGGTTGGGTTGTATTCAGATTCTGAGAGGCTGATGATATGTGTTGGTAGCTTTTTCTTGTTTCTGCTTGTTAAAGAGGACCTCAGTATGGAAAACTCCCCTGTGCTAATAACCAAAGACCCTAAATGCAATTGTTCTATTGCTACAGCTGTGAAAGAGAAGCATTGATCTCTCTTGTCCAAAGCTTGAGCCGAGATCTGTTCCCAACGCTAAAAAACACTTTCTCTTTTCTCCATAGGTTCAGTACTGTGGCCTGCTGTTTCGCCATGAGGGCTGGCCCCTGTGTATTCACGAGAAGATTGTAGTCCAGCTGGCTTCCATTGACTGGCGAATCTTGAAGCCTGGTGACTTCTACCTGCAGGTGGTCCCATATCTGAAGAAGTCTCCACGAATTGTACTGAAATGTTTGGCAAAAGACAAGCATAATGTAGAGGAAGTCGTGATTCCAGAAGTTTCCTATACCTCTATTTTTACTCTGGAATGGTTGAGTACTTTCAATGGAGAGCGGATGGGTATAGCACTGGAAAATTGTTTACTAACCACTGATGATAAGATATTTCGTGTCCCCTGGGATAAAGTGGTTAATCCTGAATTTATAAATAAGCCAAAAATAATTGAACACAATATCATCTCTCCAGAAATAACAGAGGAACGTTCAGTTTTGTGCCTCCCCATGGACCATGCTGAATGCAGTTCACCAAACCTAGGATCTCAGTATCTACAGGAACAAAGTCCAAATGGAGACAACCTGGTCATTAGCAGCGAAGCTCTTGTCAATGGTGTCTGTACAAGTCCTGTACCTCAAGAAAACTTGAAAAGTGACCTTGAAGGGGAGTACATTGAGCTGACAGAAGTTTCACTGCCCAGGTTTGGGCCGCAAACAGGCTCTTTAACCCAATCACTAGCTTTAAATTATCTAACTCAGCCCAGAACACGAGTGAATGCGTCTAAAGGCAAGCACAGGTTTATTGTCATTCAGGACAGTACCTACTCCAAGAACTTAATTCAGTCAGCACTTATGCAGAAGGAGCACTGTCAAATGGACACTCTGAGGACTTCTACAGAAGTTCTCAATAATGTAATCCCATTGGAAAGCAACAAAATGATGGCACATGGAGAACTGTCTCCAGAAGGCCAGCTGTTATCAAGTGGTCCTGGAAACATGGGGAATAGCTTTCCTGTAGCTCAGTCTCCTGCCTGCAGTGCAGAAGATTCATCTGCAGAGCTGGAGACCCGCAGCGAACACTCAATCGATTGGCGATATGCACTGTGCAGCTACAGCGATGCGTGTGCTGGAGATGGTGTCAGCTGCAAAGCACAAATGCCTGGTGCTCCTGGAAACCTGGAAGGAGAAAGTGATGGTCCTAGCAGAAATCCTGGTGCTGAACCATCAAAGCAGAGCCCAGAAACAATTGTAGATGCTGCTGCTGCTTCTGTGAAAGAGAAGGTGATAATGAGAGGACATGGAGAACCACTGACCGAGGATCAAAATGAGGTGACACAGATGGATCCTTCTCCTGTGTCTGTCCTGGGACCTTTGGGACCTCATAGCACACTGAAGGAAGGTTCTGATGTTTCTTGCCAGAGTGTAGGTGAAAGTGTTGTGCCAGTCCAGGCTGCTACATTGCTTATCGTGCCTGAGAGTTCGGATGTTGGTGTGGGGAGAGGCTCTCGTTCAGAGAACATAGCAGATGTAGGAGCAGTCAGCGCTTGCTGTAGCGATCAGGAAACAAGTCTTAGTTCTCCATCAAATCCCCCAGAACAGAACCAAGGAGAAGTAGATGAATTCAAGCTAGGAAGAAGGGACAGCCCAGAGGAAGTCAAACAGATTGAACAGATATCGACTATAAATGAGAATCAGACTAATCATAGTCACTGTTCTGTCAAAGCTCCTGCAGATGGACTCTTGTCAGATGGTGAAGAGCAAGAGGTCTCTGCCTGTCAGCATAAGAAAGCTGAAGAAGCCATACTACTCCAAACTGCTCAGTCAGCAGAGGGTGATCAGCTGGCAGAGCAATTAAAGAACAGTGACTCTTTGATGGGCCCTGATGTCCAAGCAGAAGGCTCAAGTCAATTCAGAACCCAGAGGTCTGGAGAGAGGTGTGAGGAACCACAAAGACGGGCAGAAAACCAGGGCTGTGAAAGTGAAGAGAGCTCTGTGCTGAACCCAGTGTGTGTTGCAGTACAGGACTTGCAGGGAGGGGAGGAGAACCAAGGAAGTTTTTCATATGGGGAAAGGTCAAAGACTATAGCCTTAAAACTGGAATCCATTGAAGAGGAACTGGAGGTTGGCCCACTGTCCTCAGGACCCACTGAGGGGCATACAGAGCCCACCACTCTGCACTCCCATCAAGAGGCAGCTGCTGGGGTGTCATCTCCTGAAGGTACAGCAATTGGATGTTTGTGTGTTTAGCAGCTGTTTGATAACATGGATCGAAAGCAAAGTCCTTAAGAGGTACTACTGACAAGTACGTTCACGGGGAGGCTTTGGGATAATAGGACAAACTACAGGAAAGTGATTAAGTTGTCCTTTTTGTGGCTTGAAATTAGCTTTCTCTTCACAGATGGGTTTATTGTAGGTATTTTGCTTAGTAGTTCTTTTCAAATTCACATCAGAACAGAGTTCCAGTGTAAGAGACTTTTAATTTCAGGTAATCTGATTGCCAGTGACCTCCTCTCGTTACATTCATCATGTGCAAATTATGGATGTGTGCAATAGGAATGCGTGAGAAGAGAATGTATAACTGTAGAAGTCTTTCATAGTTGAAAATTTGCTTTAGGAAGATAGTTGTGGTAAGAGGAAGCAGCGGTGGATGCCACAGTAAAATACTAGCTGTGTAACATGACCTGAAGATCGACAAATGTTTGTGGTGATAACTGATTTAAGAAGCAAACTGCAGAGTTAAGGGATTCCCCCCTCTTCCCTCACTTACCCTCCGGCACGCTTTCTTCAGCTTGGTATTTTTCAAGTAGAGGCCGTTTAACTGGAGTGAGAGAGCATAGAAATTAAGCATCTAATTTCAACTCGGACAATACGTTCAAGCAGGTATTGCGCAGACTTCTTGATGCCTGGGTTCCTGTGCTGGAGCTGTGCTCCTTTGGGAGGAATTGAGCAGGCAGTCCAGGTGTCTCTGCCTTTTGCACCAGACTGTAGGCAGGCAGTGTGTAACCGCGTGGACACAATGCTGGCTTTGCCTAGCTCTGCTGAGTCTGGAAAGCTGTAGCTAGATATAGAGATTGCATCGAGGAGCGTGTGTGTGGCGGGGGCGGGTGAAACGTGCCGTTCCAGTTCAACAGCTCTCATTCCCTGAGACCCCTGGCTAGGAAAATTACCCAGATTGAAACATTAGAATGAGGACTCTTGAGAGGGTCAGAGGTGCAGACCCGCACTGCTAGAGCATGTCTGAGCATGTGGAGGAACAATTCAAGAGCTGGTGGTCTTGGGATGGGCTGCCAGTGTGATGCTTGTACTGGTCCTGAATTGCGTGGATAAGAGCCTACATCCCCACTGCAGCACTACTCCATCTGACTGCAAACAAACCTACTTTCTCAAGTGTCTGAAAGTCACATTTTACCTGATGCCTTAGCGTGACCTCCTAATGGACCTAAGGTGTCCGCTGATTAAAATGAAATGTCATTAGCACCTGCACCAAAATATTTTAATTCTATAATTAGGCAGGCCCATGGTTGCCAGGCATTTCTGATACTTTTGGAGTGACAAGCATTTCTTTTCTGTGAAATGGAGGGGTCAGCTCACAAGTTTCTGTTTCTGAAGTGTATATGTGTCTAAGCATCTACCACCATGAGCAAAAAAAATTAGAGGTCACCTTCTGGGTATCTGTAGCTCTTGGGGGATGTATGCCAGTAAATAACCACGCCATGGGTATCCATTCCCCTGACCAAGCTGAACCTGTCTTGACTTCGTGTCCTAGACTTTCTTCATGTCTAGACTTTCTAGACCTCAGAAAGCCTAGGCTGTGTCGAGTGCTGGGTGTATGCTTTCCTCATGGCTCCAGTGGCTGCTTAGTCGGTGTTCTCATCTCTTCTGTCTGAAATTAGCCAGATCTAGGTCGTGAATGAGAAGTGTGATGTTTGCGCTGCTCCACAGGATGAGTTTTGTCCACTGTGGGTTTCAGCAATGATGGACCCATCTGGGGTACGTGTGGAGTTTGGTTTCCATGAAGGAAAAGTTAAATGTTTCTGGGGATTTGGCTGAAATAAGTGACATATTCATGGCCCAATTCTGATGATGTTAAACTTTAGCATTGCGGTTAAACAAACAAAACCCCCCAAAAGCCTGCCATCTCAGAGTTTGTAAAGCAAAAGAAACAACCTAAATCACCAGAACCCCCACCCCAACCCAATGAACTGTACTTTAAGGCATAGGGCAGCTCAGATATCTGCTAATGCCCAGAGTATTTCTTAAACACTACAGCTGGAACTGTAATAAACTTAATCCATTTGATTACATTTGATTGCTTTGAGATACAAACAAGCCATCCCCTTATCTAGCCCCATTAAACCCTCAGAGGTACAATAATAACATAATTCAGAGATAAAATTACAAAGTGAAGCAAATGTCCTACTCACAGCCCTACTAATGGACTTTTCCAGCCGGTCAGTCTGTAGGTGAGTTAAATTCTCTGTAACTGTCTTTTGGTGGGGTATTTTTTGCTACTATGATTGGAAACTGCAGGTATCTTGCTAAACTATAAATAACAGCAGAGCTTAAGCTTTACTGGGCCAACGCAGATCTGCAGTTCACACCTCAATAGCAGTGGGCAGATGCACGATTTGCTGTCTGTGAGGTGAAGGAGCTTGCTTGTTCCGGCAGAACAATATACACATTTAGAACTGGGGCATCTGAGTTTGCTGTATCTGCAGATGTTTTCCTTGTCCCTTAACTCTCTCCCCTTCCTCCCACTCCCAGTTACAAACTGAGCTTATTTTCTGCTCAAATATGATCTAACTTAGAAAGATTTTGAGTCAAATGTGAGCTGTTTTGAGTTGGTGGCTTAAAATTTACACTGGTTCCATTCACAGAAAATGACAGCTGTTTTTTCCTAATGACTAACTTTGAGTGAAAGTGAATTTTGAAATTTTGCAGCTCTGGAAAGAATTCCTCTATTTTGGGGGTGGAAAATATCTTGATATTCAAGAAACTAGCTGAAAAACCACATAGGGCATATTCAGCAGCACCTGTTAGGGCGTTCCATTCCTGGTCCCTGTTACTACATGATGTTAGCATAGATGATACTGGTGCTGGGGCAGTTTGCAGGAAAAATGCTAATGTCTCTTTGAAATGCACACAAGCAAATCCTTCTCTACCACTTCCTTAACCTCGGGGAAAGGTGGAACCTGCAAACATGGCAAATTCAGATGTCCCAATTCTCAATTTGCTTTTTGATGTAACCCTCCGCATTCTACAATTTCCGCTTTAGTAAGTGCCTCCACCCCAGACTGCAAATAACAAACAGTGTTCTTGGGCCTGTTCGGAGAGAGGTGGGGTCTGCAGATCTGAACTGAGCCCGAGAAGCTTAGGTAAGAGGTTTGTTTGGGCAAGATGTACGTAGTTTGGAGGCTGCACAAGTCCAGTGAGGTTTCCCTGGGGACTGATAAGCCCCAGCACCAGGACCATGTCTGGTGGGCTGAGCAAAATGCTTCTTTCTTCTAGCTTGCAGGAGATGCTACCTCATTCCTAAAAGATATCCAAGGGATGGCGGCCACGTACATTTATGTCTTTCTCTTACCCTGGTATGGTACCTTCTATATAGCTATGTGTCCTTTCTTGTCTTCTGTATGTGCCACCTTTTGGTCCTCTTCACAGGCTTTCTTCATTCTCCTTCAGAAGATGATTCTATGTTCTGCTAGAAAGTCTGTCAGCCCTTAATGTGAAACATTTGGGGCACAACTTAATGACTCTCTGCTCGTTAAGATACCCCATCTATGGGAGATCAGTGCCCCTCCAAAACGCTGCTTCAGGGAGATCTAGCAGCTTTGCCTAGAGCGAATGACCTCTTGCGTCACTGGAAAGTTGAGGCTGAGGTAGTACTAGGAACAGAACTGAACTCTGATGCATCCCAGAACTGTGCAGAGCCCTGAAGCCATTGCACCAGCTTACGTGGTCAAATGCAGCAGCTGCTAAGCTGGGTGCCAGGGATGCTCCCTCAAGAGGGGTGTTACCAAAGAGTAATGAGCAGCTACTCCATCACGGCCTTGATGATGCGGAGCCCTGGAGCCCCTCCTAGTTTTCCCCCTAATGTCAGATAATTTTGCGCAGTGAGCCATGCTGCTCAGGGCACTTCTTTTGCCCACTTTAGCAATTTTGAAAGCAGTTTGGGCTGAGCCTCAACCTGTAAATCTCCTTCACTGCTATAACTTGTATTGAAAGCCACTTCAAGGACTGCTTTGTTCCTGGTCCTGCTCTTTAATGAAGTATTGGAGTCTGTTAGTAAATAAACTGAGTCAATTGTCAGCATTGTTGATGCAGCAGGAAGGTAGGATGGTTGAAGTCAATTTTAAATAGCAATTAAAACGTTTGACTTCATAGCAAGCAAATAAATACTCCACACTCTTTATTTTCTGAAAGAGATGTTGATTTTTTTTTTCTTGGTAGATTTTGAAGTATCAGGATTTGCAGCAAAGTATAGCATTTTCTCTAGTAGATCTTTCTGCCAAACAGTGGAATATCCTAGCTGTGTACTTAGGATGCTAAAGATGTATCATTGAAGACATTGCTGGCTTCCAGTTCTTACAACGTTGGGAAATGGGGAGTAATACTTCTTACACAGTAGGTAGATTTCAGTTTTTTTTCTTCTCTCCAGCTACTTTTACATGAAAATTGAAACTTGATAAAACTAGTATTAGTTTCCATGTAGTAGTTAAGATACTTAATTTTAGAATTAAAAATTCTGATACTTTGTACTTGAGAGCTGGGCTGTCAGGCAAAGGAAGCATTTTCTCCAGTTATCAAACAGAGCTGATTGGTGTAATCATCCTGTTCTTTCGGGTTTTAAAGTAGGTTTCTGACTTTCACATTAACTGTTAATTAAAAAAAATCTGGATGAGCAGAACAAGGTCTCTTTGGCTAATTTCCAGCTGATTTGTCAGTGTCAAGTTGGCTTCATATTTTCAGGAACTAATCTGAAAGTGGTGTTGGGGGAGTAATTCTGCTCTGGCGGAGCAGCTCTCCCTGTCAAAATCTGGTTTATCACTTCAGCATGCTCAAGCTGCTGGAGCTTAGCCAGCGCCTCACATGGTGCCAGACTTTCAGGCTGTGAGCAGACGTGTCCTGCTTGATACGTTACCTTTAAAAAGGACTTTGACTACAGCAGTCTTGGTCTGAATTGAGGTTTTGTAACTTGGAAACTTCACAATAAATTGGTTTGGTTTTTTATAATTGCAGTAGTATTAACATTATAACCAGTTTTGGAACATGTATGCTACTGGCACGAGGACTGGAGGAGCTTGCAGAGTGCTGGGCCTGGGGGTGCATCACTCCCCAGTCTGAGACTTACCTGGGACCTTTTGGGTGGAGCTCTGCTCGAGCTTCTGACTGCTGCTTGTCTTACAGGGATGGTGTCAGAAGGGGCAGAGATGAGAAAAGAAGCAACTGGCACAGATGTGTTGAAACTTGTGAGTAAAGTCAGTGCCCTGGAGGAAACCTCAACAGCTATTACTCCCCCGACATCCTCAGCTTCTGCGAGTGCCTGGGGTGGTCGGTCTGCACGCACCATAGTCAAGGATGTGAACGCAGAAGTGCTCAGGAGCGGAGTTGCCTGCCTGCCTGGTGAGTAGCTGACCCAGAACGTGTCTGGGAAGTGGGGTTTGTAGGAGGGCAAGGGAGATGAGCCTCTGTTAGCAGTGCTGCAGACTGCTGCCACTTCCATTTCTTCCACTCCAAACCTCTCCAGAAGCAACACTTCTTGAATCCTCTAAAGTTTCTGGATGGGAAGGACAGGAAGTAGAACTTCCCTCTCATGCAGCTAATGTTAACTTGCTCTAGGAGTCTCAAAATGTTAACTAAGTGCGTGTGAGTCAGAAATGCCAAATCTGTGGGCTCATCCCAGTAGTTCAGAAAGAAGAGAGTGAGGGTGCAGCTAATGATGGGCCGGTGGGCCTGACATCAGACCTGGTCGAAACAACGGGGACTTGATTCACTTCGTAGATAATTAAAGGATAGGAGTTTCGAAGATGCTATTTGATGGTGCTCTTGTAAAACCAGTTTTATTCTTGGTAATTAGAAGTTTGGTTGATTAAATGTAGCTGGCTAGATATAATAAATTTTTGGAAAACATTTGATTTCATGACACATAGTGTTGAAAGGAGTATCCCAGTGAAGTGTGGATGAACAACATGTGGGATGAACGATAGCATAGCTAAACAGCAGATGACAAAACTAGCTATCAAGGGAGGACTTCCCAGAATTGCGAGATCAGTTGTAGGTCAAACATTCAGTGTTTGCATCTGATGTGGCAGCAAGTATCAAATTGCTGCAGATAAAACTTCTGCAGGGGAGGAATATTGACAGAGTGGTAAACAAAGCTGAGGCTGTTGGACAGAGCAGCCAGGATCGCTTGGTGTGCAGGGCCCCCACTAGAGGTCTTTGCGTTTAACCAAATATGAAGTAAAACAGAGGCAGCAAGATCTACCTCTCCAGTGCGAAACAGCTGTTTGGCAGCATCTGTGTAGGCCGCCCCTGTGGGCTTGCTTCCTTCCACAACCAGTGAGAGGGTTGTCCAGTGAGGGGCAGGAAGATACCTGCATTCGATCAGCTCAGGAGCAGCATACGAGTTGAAAATTGGCCAGAGTGGTCAGGTGGACCTGTGCAGTGTGGAGAAACTGGAAAGGAGAGCAGAAAGGCAGCTCAGTGCTGGGGCTGCAAGACCAATTTTGACCTCAGATTTGTAAAGGAAAGGAGATGACTAGCCAGATTAAGAAAGTGATTTTTACCTCTGTATACTCGTTGGTGATGCCTCTCAAATAGTTTGGACTATTCTGATGCCTTCATTCTAAAAGGAAATGGTGAATGTTGGAGGTGGTGCAGAAAAGGGTGACAGCCCTTTCTTGTAACTGAATTGGATGTCTTCTGCAAGAGACTGGAAAGTTGTTTGTCTCATAAGATGCTTGAGAATGGGGTGAAAACACTTTTGTGGAGGAAAGGGAAATAAGACTTTTCCAGTCTTCTGGAAAAAGGTGAAATGAGAAATGGAAGGCAGGGCTGAGTTGTGGTACATTCAAACATGTAACTTTGCATTGATAGGTTAACTGCTCAGAACAAATTCAGAGGAGAATTTCTAATCTTCTGATCGGCTGATCAGGTTGGATGTTTTAGGGTGTGTACAACACACAAAAAATCACAGGGTTCAGGAGAGGGGTCTCTAAGAGAAGCTCATAGTCCATGCTGTTGTAGAAGCCTGACTATGCAATGTAGTGCTCTAGTTGTTTCCTTTGTCACAGATTCCTGTCATAATGTACAACAGTTGAACGAGGCAAATGCATTTAAATACGGGATGAAGAGATGTGCCCTTGAAATGCACTGAAGAGACGAGGTTTGGGTTTGATACCACTTCCAAGGGCCTTTTTGTTTAAGGGAGGAATTATGTTTTCTGGAGAAGCAGTATCGGATTTGACTGACATCTCTTCTCTCACGTGTCTCCTTTTGGATACAAGTGGGCAATCCCCACATCTGAGGGAATGTGCTCACCACTCTGTTAAATGCTTTGTTAGACATTGGTAGTGATATAATAATGCTATTAGAAAGGATAACTTTTATGATGAATAGTGAATACGAGCTAATTAATAAACTAGTAGCTGATGGAGTTAGGAAGAGATTTCCCCTTTCAGAAGGGTTTCATTCCTGCATTCTGCTCTTGAATCATCTGGTTATGCTACTGCTGGAGACCTAGCCCTGGTGGCTGTGGTTGCTTTTTTGACCTGGTCAGGCAATTCCCAGGCTCCTATATGGAAGTTCAAGGTTTAATAAAGTTCTGGTGGTGTCCAGCCTCCCTGAGGGACAAAAGATGTTGCTTCAGATTAGGAAAGTTTTTACTGACTTTAGTTATTGAGCCATTTTTTCCTGTAATTGAGTGGTTTGGGTTTTTTTCCTGATGATCCCCTTAGCTTATGAAAAAAGTATATTAATATACTTATTTCTTATTTTTTTCTTATTTCTCTCCAAGTTCTTTGATTATACTGTGTCTAGACCATTGTATTTCAGGAGTAATAAAACTCCTCCTGAATCACATGGACGATGAAAGATTTTGTCGCTGCTGCTAGCAGGAGAATTACTGTGTCACAGTTCTGGTCCCTGGGAGGGAGAAAGCCCTGCTTCTGAACGATGCCCATCTGTGTCTGTGGCCTGTACTCAAGTCACGTCCTAGTGACAGATTGAGATCACACCAGAGCAGTTTTCTGTGCTTGGGGTTGTCCATCTGTATCTGTTTTACCTGTTGGCTCATCCTTGTCCCTGGGATGGGGAGAGAGGTGGCCCAGGACCGCATGTCCAGTGGTAGCAATAAAGCTCAGAAGAGACAGAAAGACATGGCTTTCTCTAAGCCTCTCATTTTGTCTTGTGCTTGGTATTTCCCCCCTTACAATTTGTGTGACAGGAAATGGCTCCTGTTCTTGTGGATGACTGTTCACACGATAGAGGTGTAGTCCCTACTGTTCTCCAAATCCGTACCTTCCTGGTGACGCAGAGCACTTGTCACTTGAGTTGGCCCACTCCACAGGCATTGCTTGCTTTTGAATGGCGGAGGCAGCTCTGGGTCTCTGAAGTGGCGTGTCCGCTTGCTGTTTACCTCTCCTTTGCATGTGGAGAGGAGGCTGGATGCAATTCCAGAAATGTCACTTTTATGTCCTTCTCTTCAGAGTTCTCATTGTACATTGTGGCTAAAGCCCAAAGCCTGACTGTCATTTAGTTTGGGACCTCGTAGAGCAGGCTTGGTTCCTGTGATGAGCTGTCATTGGGCTTTTGGAAAGCAGGGGCAGAGAACTGCTCTCATGGCTAAGTAAAGCAGAGGGGCTTCTCCTTCCTCAGCATATCACAACTCAGCTGTGTTGCCCGTAGTGTGCCTTATCTATTCCCTAGGCACTGAGCAAGCTCTGAAACTAATGAAATCCTGGCACTGACTCTGCCTTTATCAGAGCTGCTAGCAGGCAACAGTGTGCTCTGGGGCTGTCCTCCCTGCAGCCTCTGAGGAGGAGCTCTGGGCGCCTGCTCCAGGGCTTTGCTCCCAGGAGATGTCTGGCTACGTGCTAGGCTCAGCCTGCAGTGTGCTTGCCCAGTCTCATTAGGTAGCACACTCAGTTCTGCAAACCCATCTGCATTCTCTTATCTGACAGCAATGTGAATATTGTAACACAAGTGGAGGTGAGATTATTTATCTTGAGTTTGAGATTCTTGCTTTTCTCAAATGGTTGGGTTATCGTTAGCCAGCTTCAGCCGTGTTTTATGAAGAATGTGTATTTGGGTGGAAGAGAGCAGTCCAAATTTAATGCTACCATGAGATAAAGACAAGCAGTGCTCAGCTACTTCACTCTGGGGCAGCATTTGGGTGTTTGGAAGTGAGTTTATAGCCTACTGTAATCTGCAACATACACTATATCTAGTTCTGCAGAGCATTTCCAGGAAGGTCATGGGGTGGTAGTAAGGGAGTAGGAGGCATACGCACCTGGAACCAGGCTCTGACTTCCTTGTGTGACATTCCCTCTCCCTCTCTTTACAGGTACCAGAGATAAATCAGGACGTGCAGTGGCCATAATAACAACAAGGAACACAGCCTGGTTAAACCCCCACTGCAACACCACTGAGCTTGTACGCCTGCTTCTGTACTTGCATAGCATCCCAAGGTTTGTGACCCCCTTGGACTGACAGGGTGGACACGGCTGCTGTGTCCGCTTTACCTTTCAGGGCTGTGGAAGCCAAGGCAGCAAGTGGAACGGGCTGTCTTGGTTGGCCTAGGAGCCTGGTCCAGACAGTTCCGAAATTGTACAGGTGGGGATCTTCTGCTAGGGTGAACTGGCTCATGTTCAGTAAGCACTTTAGCTGTTCTGTGTGTGCCTTGTGCACATGGTGTGATTGAATTCAGTATGTAATGAGTGTTTTCATGCATTGCTGTGAATCCAAGACATTCTTGCTATCCTTCATTAGCTCAGAAAATGGAATTTGAGACCTATAATGGGCAGTCATGGAGCAGCTCCGTGATACAGTGTTGTGACGTGGTAGGCTTAACCCATGAGAAAGAAACAAGGCATGAGTACCAGAAGCTTACGCTTCTCCCTTCAAATCTGATTCTGGGCTAGACGGATGTTGGGTCTGATCCAGAATGGCTGTTCTTGTGAAGCAGCTAAGACCAAGCTTGTCCCTGCAAACAATTAGGAAGGACTGGTTTTCCTGTGTGGAGTACCCAGAGCAGGTACCTTTGGCATCAATGAGATGTGTCCTAGGAACTGGAGAAATAGGAAGTTCAGGTGGAAACAGCAAAGGTAAAAACTGAGCAATCCAGGTGGTGGTTTCCATGTATTTTGGTTAGGAAAAGGTGACCAGTTAGTTCCCTGTCCTTACAGAGCCTTAGTGTACTGTTTTCTTTCACCCTGTCGTGGCTATGGGTTCTGTTTCCATAGTCTTGTTGATTTTCATTGGTGACAAACGTGACCTCTCTTTCTCTGTCCTTGCAGACCAGAATGTCAGGCTTTGGGTCTAACTGTGCTCGTGGATGCTCGTCGCTGTTCACCGGTTCCTGCTCTCTTCAAGGCGTTCAGCATATTGCAGGTGAGCCGTGAGCTTGGGCAAAGGAGCACTAGTTGGCTTGCTGTCTTGGTTGGACGTTACATCTCCTTCTGCTGCTTGTGTCTCCATCTGCCGCCTGGCTTTCAGCTGGCTTTGGGAGGTGGAGTTATGCATCCAGCCCTGTTTTAGGAGGATGACCAGAACTTGCCAGACTGCAGACACAGCAAAAAACCCTGAGCAAGTTTGAGTTGGGGGAGAACGCTCCACCCCACCCCTCCAAATTTGCTTCTGTGTCTGCTGAGAACAGCCTGTACCCAAGTCTAAACACTGTCATGAATTATGGTGCTTGGAGAGGTGTCCCTTGCACAGAGGGGCTGTGTGAAATATACAGGGATCTCTGCCCACCCTGGGAAAGGAAAGAATCGAGGCCTGCGCCTGGTGCGCAGCGAAGGACACTGTCGTGCTGGATGGAAGAGCGCACACAGCTGTCGATGTGGCTGTCGGTGAATTGGACATGCTGTAATGCTCTACTGCTTCAGGTCAAAGGCTTTCATATCAGTCACTTGGAAAGCAAGTGGGTTGTGTTGCCCCTGCTCCCAGATAGAAGCTATCTGCTGCTGTTAGAAAGCCAAGGAGATGCTGGGTTGTAGCTATGACTCATGTTTGTTTAAGCAGGTGTTCCTTTTAAACCAGAGCTTAGGTGTCTCAGGACTCAGACTCTGCAGACTGGAACAGGGCAATGTTTTAATGAGGCTGGTGTCTCTGTGGTTTACATGCTGCAGTGCCACATCTGAGAGTTGGGGCTTAGTCAGAGGGCTGTCCTCCAGCTTCCTGGGCTGGGTGTAGCTGTCAGCCCTATCAGTGTGCTCCTTCTCTGTGGTGAAGGAGTAATCTGGTGCCCTGCTCAGCTCTGCAGAGGCAACAAGCAAGTGATCTTCTCTTTTATGCTGTGCCCACATGGCAGTGGGCTTGCTAAAGCTTTTGAGCGCTTTGTTGCCCATGGTTGTGTGGTCGTGTCTTAATGTGCTGTGGAAATCAGCAACACATTGAGACACAGCGTCATTTTTTGGGTCCCCAATCTCATACAAGCATGGCAGGAATAAAGCCATTCTAACCTGAAGTTTCCTAGCCTCTGAAGCAGCGGGGGGGAAGCTTTTTGCATTGCCTCTGAAATATCCTGCTGTGATGGCTGTTTGACTCTGAGCAGCTCATTATCAGGGTGGTGCAACAGTTAGTTAACAGGAATTAATGTGTTTCAAGACAGATTGCTGGAGCTGAGTGTGTGCTCCAGGTAGCTGACTGACAGGCTGATTACCCTGACTCTTCTGCAGACTCTGTGAACAAGACCTGTTCAGCTAGCTCATCATTTGGTTATGGCACAGGAATAATCCGCTGGCTCCTCCAAGCCATTTGGAGATCCTTAGCCTTTACCTCTGGTCCCACGGCAGTACTCTCATCTGCTCTGAAACAAGGATCGAGAAATACGGAAAAGTGACTGTAACCGCAGTGAGGCAAGCTAGGCTTTCTAGAGCAGAGCAAGGTTTGCTGGCTAGTGGATACAGAAGCACAGACTGTATATTGTGCCTGTAAGGTCACAACACATCATCTCCTTGGGGTCCTTTCTGAAATCCCTGATGCATCTCCCAGTGTCTGTTACCTCTGGCAGACTGTCTCTGGGCCTCACTTCTCTGCTGTTCTGCTCTCCAACAAGATTATAAAATCCTGGCTTTTGTGAAGCCTGTTATGATAATGTAGGTGGAATCTGTTAAATGTTGAGATCCAGTGTTGCTTGTTGAATTTTGAAGGGACATTTTCCTCTTGAGCAGTGAGGAGCGCTGCTTTGCAGTGGGTGAGCACAGACTGGATGACCTAATGCAGAGTCCCTTCCTGCTGTGGTGTTGGCATCTGTTAACCCTAGAGAACCTCCCGGGGGAGGGAAGACTGTGATCCCACAGGTTTCTGGGACAAGATCTGTCAGTCTGAGAAAGTACTTACGCCACTCTTCCGTCCTTCTGGAATAAATGCGTGAGTGGACTTTTTTAAGTGCTAATAGACAACTTCTAGTGCTTGCAGGTAGCTTTCCCTACAGCGCTGGGAGACTCAGTTGCTCTGTCTAGAGCCACCTAGTAAACTGGTGAAAGCTTCTCATCCTCGCTGCCTTCAGGCTGGGGGGAGTTGTGTTCTGCAAGACTTTCTTCTCCCTTCCTCTTTAGAATATGGGTGGCCGGGCACTGCTGGAAATCCTTCTGTCCCAGACAGCACTGGGAGCAGAGGCAGAAAAAAGCGCTGCAGCAGAGCTAACTCAGGAAGGAGCAAGGAAGAACTCTGGCAGCTCCATACAGAGGTGAAGGGAAATGTGCAGTGCGTACGTGCTGCAGGAATAGAATATGCTTGTTCCTGTGGGAAGCTGCACAATGATGCTTTGGAGCAAGGATTTTTGTGGAGTTAAATGCTACTGTGATGTTTGGTCACAGGTGGTCACTGGTAAGCTCGGTGCTGCAGAGCCCGTTCAGAGGAGCGTTGCTGCTTGCTAGCGCTGGGCCAATCCCTTAGTCAGCGAGTAGGCAGCGGAGTTCCTCTGCACAGTGTAATGCATGCACAGGCCTTCAGTGAACAGGTATCTGTGGGGTTTTCCTCTGACTCCTTACTGAGTGAGGCTCTTCTGAATTTTGCGGATCGGCACAAATGCTTAATGCTGTAATCTGCTGTGTCTGTGCGTTGGATTTAGAAGGAAGAGTCTCTTTATGAAGACAGAGATACAGTAGCAGTTCGAAGCAGAAAACTTTGGTGCAAGCTTTGCCATTCAAGGAATATATGACATGCCCTCTCCCTGCAGAAGTGCAGAGGACCTTGGTCTGACCAGGGACCTCCTACTGTTTCGTGAGAAGTGGTCACTTTCAAATTGAACGTGGTATGTGGGGACTGTCCCATCGCACAGGTATTCCTGGCAGCCTGTGCTTCAAATTGTGCCAGTGATGTGAAGTCTGGCCATGGGCTTCCATTTGGGTCAGGAGACCAGAAGGCTGTTGGAAACATCAGTCTGAGAAAGATGGAAGAAAGTACCCAATTCTCTTGTTAAAGAATATTAATAAAGGGGTGGGTATTTATCCTAGTGCTTTCTAAGCTCATGCTGATGCCCCTCTATTCTGCGCTGTCCACCCTGTGCCTGTTTTGGGAGGAGCCCTGTTTTGGGCGCTTTCTTTGCTTTCTATTTGGATTGCTCCATAGTGCTGGATGAGACTGACTTCAGCCGTTTAAAGATAAAAATAAGGTGAAAAATACTTGATTTCTTTGGAAATAGGACTGCTTCTTGGTCTGGAAACCCCTTCTTTCCTGACAGCTTTATTTGGGAATGGTTTTTCAGTCTCTATTTTCAGCAGTAACAAACAAGTGAGTGTGAGTGTTTTGGTTGTTGCTGTGACCTAGTGTTAGACCATCACTACCTTTATCCCTCACACAGATTGAACATCTCATGACTACTGGAGTAGGAGAGGGGATTGTGAAAGAATGAATTTAGTACCATGATCAATCCTGAAACTATGGCTAGTCTTCATCCTTCAGTACTTTATAGCAGATGAATTCAGAGCTGCTGATGCAGCTGTAATACCTCCCCATCCTCTCCTCAGAGGAGCTTTGGTATTTACCTAATACAGCCTAATTATGCAGTAAATCCTTTTTGGCCTTTTGATCAGTGTTCAAATAACTGTGGGAGTGTGAATAATTTTCTTTGGAGAAAGGGATTTTAGAAGACTGAGAAACCTTCTTGCTGTTTCAAGAGGTGTTTCAGTTGGTATTTTTTTCCTGCCAGTTCAAAAGGATCCTGTTCTAGGACTAGGTGAGAGAAAGGTCTTTTCTGCTCTGAGAATCTCTGCTGCTGCTCTCACTTGCAGAATTTGATCTCCTTGTGTTGGCATTGTTTCTTAAGCGCTGCACTGGTCCCTGTGTCAGGTTCGGTGGCTCAGTCTCTGCTGGTGCACTTGCCTCTGTGCTCTGGCTCTGCTGCTCATGTTGGATATTTAACCTTAAACAGTGCTGGAGCCATTTATTTAAACAGGGCTCCCTTGTTGTGGCCTGCTGTGTGGCAGGCTCCTTGCAACTTGAGCAGTACCGGAAAGGATTTGCTACTTGGCAATTCCCAAGATCTTTGCGGAGGCAAAGACCATCTAGGAGACAGCTAGATGGGATGGCTCTATTTAACCGTGTGGAATGACAGCGCAGATGGCTGTGCTGCTTGCTAGCCTGGTCCAGGCATCGTGTATATAGTGGGCCCTCTCTCTGTGGTCTGGATGTTTCTGGTATGTTTCACTGTGCCTGTTTCTCGCTTCCCTGGAGAGTACCTCTAGAATTGGAGAGCTGCTCCTGGATCGCAGTTTGAACTGCAGCTGCCACATGTCCCTTGCATTTGGAATTTGTTTTGATTTAACAGTAGCAACAGGATGCAAGTCCTTGATTATGAGCTGGCAGTAAGTAAAGATGAGATGACGTTTTTGGCACTGGGGTGGGGGGGAACACCACTTCCTTTCAGTTAGGAGAAGTGACCAGGAAAGTTATCAAGAAAAAACTTTAAAACTTTGACATTGAACATGGTTCCTTCCTCCCTGCCCCCACTCCGTGCCTCCCCCCCCCTTATTTCCCTGTGGAAGGGTTGTTTTTTAGTACAGCTGAGACCTGACCTCTTCCATTGCTTCCTTAAATACTGCTGGAGTAGTCGGTCTGAAGCAAACTACCTTAAGGACATAGCCTTGGTGCTTTGTAGAATGGCCTTCCTTATAGCTGATGACTGGCTTCCTAAATACCTTTGAAGGATAAATTGCAGTCTCTTGTGCAAACCTGGTACGATACATTCTCCTTAGCATCCTAGGGAGATAGGTAATGGATTTGTGCTCTGTTCTGTTGTAGGACATGGATCCTCACTGTATTCATGGAGTACTGCTTCTGGTTGAAAGAGATCTGAGTTTTCGGATGGAGAAGCCGCCAGCAGGGCAGGTAATGGGACCATTCACCCAGGGTTGCTAGGGAGCTCTTAATATCCTCTATTTAACTCTCCAAACAGCGAGTTCTCTGTCTTTTGGTGTGTGTTTATTCTCACACGAAATCTCTGTAGTTGTTCTCTGTCATTTATGGTTGTGGTTTCTATATGTGGTGTTTAGAGGGTTGTAAAGTGTCTGTGGGCTGAACATATCTGTCATGCTGTGTTTATTGCTGAGTCCATCAGTGATGTTTGCACCATAGTTATGTCAATCTGCTGGGGCCCTCAAGACACTGGGGGTTTGTTGGGAACATGGATAGCTGCATGGAGGAGCCCTGCACAATTAGCAGTAATAGAAGTGCTTTTCACATTCTCCCCTTAACAAGGGGGGGAATCTTTGGTCAGGAAGAGAACTCCATTCTGTGAAGGTACTTGTTGCTTTCCTGGATTTTGCATATCTCGTATTTCCTCTCCTCATAGCTGCTGCTTTCAGTGGCTGAGAGCCTTGTGCAGGAGGAGATGTGTATGTGTGTGAGGTTCCCTTTGCAGTTGAAGTGTCTGGAAAGACTAACAGGAGGTGCTAATGGAGGAGGGAGAATCATCACAACATCACTCAACACCCCCACTAGAAGTAAATCTGCCTTGGTATTCCATAGCTGCAGAAGAAATGTAGGCTCAGTCATTCTTTGTGGTGAGTGAAGAGAACATCAGACTGCACCTTAGTCATCTGCCTCTGCTCTGAGACTGTTAGAAGCTACAAAAGTGGGCTGAAATTCTGTGCCTGCTGAAACCCTGCAGACTTTAGAGTAGGCCAGGACCTCTCTTTAGGCTCCTGCGGATGAAGGTATTGTGAATAACATCAGGTTATTCACACATCAGTGTGGTGTGCTGCCCCAAAAGGCTAACGCATAACAAATGCTATTAGTGCATTTCCTCGTTGCCTGCATGTGGAAGAATTTGAAGTGAGAAAGGGGACTGCAGGCATGTGCATGCAGGGAGAGCTACAGAAGACATTAAGCACACTGAAAAAATACAAAATGTGTAGGAGGGAACAGGACAAAGGCTAATAAAGATGCGGGCATGCGAGAGGAATTGGAAGCATCATCACTATTTTGTAAGGAGTTGGAAACTTCACAGTATGTGTGTGGGGTTAAATGTCTGCGCCTGAGTTCCTGGTGTCTGGGCTGGCTTCCGTGTACCTGCAGGAGCACTTGTCTGTTTCTCTGCTGAGTGTAAAAATGTTCTGAGGTCCTATAGACTCACAGAAGACAAGTTATCTGTGTCAGGATCCAGGAAATATTTGGAGCAAATAGCTGCTGTGAGGAGTGGAGAGTTGAGGGTAGGGCAGAGGCTGCTCTGTTAGACTGTTTTTCCAGGAAGTGAGATGGGGAAGCTGGGGCTGGATTTAACTTCTCGGACTCTCTAAACAACTGCGGATCGCAGCACAACGTGGGAACATGTGAGGGAGTTGCTGTGCTTACACTGGGAGGTACTGGCTCTGCAGAAGGCTGGCTGCTGCCAGAATTCTGTCACAGATGTTGTGCTTGGGGAAACAGCGTGTTGTGGCCTGCACTCCCTCAGGGTTCACCCACTAAACTATATAGCAAGCTGCTCTAAGATTGAATTGATTTTTTTTTTCTTTGTATTGTAGAGATATTGCAGATATACACTGTATGCATTGTTTCTATACAAGATAGATAAATAAAGGATGCTGGGTTTTGTTAACCTTCCCCTCTTCCTCCAATACTCACACCCACTGCTTTTTTTTTCTTCTATTCCCATGCAGTTTGAACTTCTCACCTCCATGAAATCCCTCCATAAGCACATAGACAGCTCACAGCTGCCTCTGGAACTGGACGGGACCTTCCCTTACTGCCACCGGGACTGGTTAAGCTTCCGCATGGTGAGTAGGGTGTCTCGTGTTCTCTGGTATCTGAGAGAAGAAATGGCATGGTAACAGAGTTGAAGCAGGAGGAGCTTGTCAGCAGCTGAACCTACAAGCATTAAAAGACAATGGTTCCTGTAATAGCTATATATTCAGATGAATCTCTCTTATCAAAAGAATACTAATACTGTCTTCATAAAATGGGTGCAAGCTGTAGCCTATTGATGTGACTGCAGGAATGAAAACTTTAGTTTTTAACTCATCTGCTTGAACTGCATTAATTCAGATTTAACTATAGTTTGAATGGAAAGAAGAAACAGAATCCTGTTTTGTTGTGATATACAGTGGCACTTCAGTTATACTCTGAGTCTTAAGGGCTGAGCCTGCTTAAGCTAGCCTCAGGAGAAGGTGTGAAGTATTATGTTGCCACTGCACTAACTATCAAGAATTTGAGCATAATAAAAGTAGATGCTGTTGGTTTTGGAGCAGGTTCCCCAGACCAGGCTAAGAGCTCCTTAGTAAAAGCTGCAATCCTGGCAGGAGTGAAACTTGGACGTTCTTGTCAATTGGTTCAGATACTTCTAGGCACCTCTTCTTCCTCCTTTGGGTATAATTCACTTATTTACCAAAGGTGTCATCAAATATGAACTCTTTAGAAAACATCTAAACTAAAAATACAGTGAAGTTTCAGCCCAGGAAAACATTGTATTCCTCTGAAGCTGGCCACGTGAGGCGAGGAAACGAAAGAAACATGGAGATACCGCTTAGTGAGTTTCAGGACCAAGATAACAGGAGGAGGCAGTACCAGCAATCCGTTTATTCTCCCTGTTATTTGGCCACTTTGAGTATGCCTCAGTACCATGATCCTGTTTGACCTTTGCGCTCTTCTCCAGAGGAGCTGTGGATCAAGAGATCTACAGTGAACCGTACCCAGGTGCAGGTCAGAGCCAGTCCAAGATGCAGGGAGATTGACCACCCTGTGGAAATGTTTGAGCTAACCTAGGTTAAGCCTCAGAGAAGGGCTGAAACTGCAGCACCCAGACCCAGTTTATAAAGAAGGTAGCCCTGGCAAAGGGTGCTGCAGGCATCGATAAGGGGTGCTGCGGCCACCAATGCAGCCCACACTGATCCATGATGGACTGCAGGTGTTGCTGGCTGTGCAGCAGGGTGTGTGCAGGCTGCCATAAATCTGCGAAAGTAGCATCTGTGACACCAATACCCAGCTCTGTGCACACTTGTGCTGTGGAGAGAGTGTAAGTCCTGTGGATCATGTGCTTATTGAATCTTCAGAAGCTGTGTTGAGATGTTATTTGGCATGCCGAGACTAGACAGGATTAAATATATGTAAATCTGCACACAAATGGGTTGTCTGCCTGTTTTGATTGACTTGCTTAGGCTGGTGGATGACAGAACCATCGCCTCTGCTGCCGAAAGATTCGGTGGTCTGTTGGCTGTGATCTCATTGCCCAGTGCTGTGCAGCACACTGCAGTGTTTGAAGTGGGTTAACGTATCGTTGATAATACCGCTGCGTTGCTGGTGGCAGTTAGGTTTAGCGTGTGCCAGATGTTAACTTATCTTTTCCAACTTGTTTTAGAACCCATTGTTTTGAACTCGCATCTAGAAGTACTGCTATGAACCTGTGCAGATGCAGTAGTGGTACAGAAGCCTACTCTTGGTGCCTAGGATTGAATTTGAGAATTTGAGGTTTATCTGGCAGCGGGGAAGCAGAGAAGCTTTGCAAGAGGCTATGGATTACTTTTCTGGACAGAGTTGAGAAAAGCTTGAGAGCTGAGGTGCTCTGTCTGTGCAGAAGGATAACACTTGAAGGAAGGAGCATGATACCAGGCTACTTCTTGTTTGAGTCTTGCACCTTAACTTGCAAAATGTTACCAAAGGGATTTAGTGTAGGAATCAATCTGTAGGGGTTGCCTCTTTCTATGATGTACTGTGTGTGATAATGACCCGTATGCTCAGCCCCTTCATATCTGCAGCTATGTGGCAAACAGCATTTATTTCCCATCTCGGTGATCTCACCTGCATCCTGCCTGCTAATCTGTTGCTGCTGGCGCTGCTCCAGTGCTCCAGGGAGGGAAAGCAGTTCAGTAAAGATTCAAACAGCTGCTTTTTTTTTTGGTTTGTTTTGAGCACACTTCTTTTGGATTAGCTGTTTCCCTTCTCTGATTTCAGTGGCTAGAGGTTGGTGTCTGAGAGTATTTAGGCTTTATATCACTGACTTTTCTGGAGAGTACTGTCTCATGAACCGCTGTGAAATATTTGGAGGTTTAGTTTGTTTTGTTTTTCCCACCCTTCCCCTGACGAGAGGCAGGATTTCAGATTTGTCAGTAGTTTGAGGTGCTTAGTTGTGGAAGCTTTCCAGTTTCTGAATCTTTAATTTACACTACTTTTAATATGAAGAGAAGTTATTTAAAGTACAGAAATTCCAAGTACTTGTTCTATGTTTTGTTCCTCCAAAATTCATGCAGAGTGATTCATCTTAGTGGGAAGTTGCAAGAAATGCTAGTAGTAGAATGTGGGACATAAGTAAACCGATTGTCTTTTCTATAAAGCATGGCCCATACAAGCCGTGAGTATGCAGGTTTTATAAGGCCTGCAGAGAGGCTTTGGTGTAGTCATGCGTCTGAAGCCTCTGATGGTCCTCTCCTGGATGCAGCTTCACCAAATGGTGCAATTGAATCCTTGGGTTAATGCCTTTGATCCTCTCTTGATTTCTGTACTTCTAACCTTCTGCAAGTTGAAAAGACGGCTTTCTTGTAAGCTGTGAGACAATAATCTCTGCCTTGGTTATTTCATCTTGTAGAAGCTGGAACATTTGCTACAAGGATGCCAAGGTGCTTGTGCCTTTCTCCAGGGAGCCATTCATAAAGTGGAATCTGGAAAGTTACCGGAAAGAGCTGAGGTAAGTGTGGCTCTTGCCTCGTGTCAGAGGTGGGCCTGGGACAGGAGGGAGCAGGAGACTTGGATAGCTGCAGAGAAGCTGTAGCTTTGAATTTGTGGGGTATTCTGTGTGTCACTGTGAAGCTGTCAGGACAGCAGGACTGGCAGAAGCTAATCCAAATGAAGTGATAAAGGCTCTGCTGGGTGTAGAAGCTGGTTCTCTGATCCCTCAGTGTCCCCCAGGAGATCTCTTCAGCTGTGCTTGTGGCTGCTGGGTGCTTGCTCCAGCACTGGAGTGCATTCTTAGCAGCTCCACAGCTCAGTGGCTGGTGCTAGCTTCAGTGTCTCTAGAACTGAGCAGCTGCCCCACGCTGTGCCGCACCAGGTTGGCTTGGATGGCCATCATCTTTGAGAGGTCCTGGAGGACAGGAGAGGTGCCTGAGGACTGGAAAAAGGCAAATGTCACTCCAATCTTCAAAAAGGGCAAGAAGGAGGACCCAGGGAACTACAGGCCGGTCAGCCTCACCTCCATCCCGGGAAAGTTGATCGAGCAGCTTATCCTGGAGGTCATCAACAAGCAAGTGGAGGAAAAGAAGGTTATCAGGAGTAGTCAGCATGGATTCACTAAGGGGAAATCGTGCCTGACCAATCTGATAGCTTTCTACGATGGCATGACTGGCTGGGTAGATGAGGGGAGAGCCGTGGATGTTGTCTACCTAGACTTCAGCAAGGCTTTTGACACAGTCTCCCATAATATCCTCCTAGGGAAGTTCAGGAAGTATGGGCTGGATGAGTGGTCGGTGAGGTGGATTGAGAACTGGCTGAATGGCAGAACTCAGAGGGTTGTCATCAGCGGCGCTGAGTCTAGTTGGAGGCTGGTAACTCGTGGTGTCCCTCAGGGGTCAGTCCTAGGCCCAGCCTTGTTTAACTTCTTCAGCAATGACCTGGATGAAGAGTTAGAATGTACCCTCAGCAAGTTTGCTGATGACACCAAACTGGGAGGTGTGGTAGATATACCAGAAGGCTGTGCTGCCATTCAGCGTGACCTGGACAGGCTGGAAAGTTGGGCAGAGAGGAACCTGATGAGGTTCAACAAAGGCAAATGCAGGGTCCTGCACCTGGGGAGGAGCAACCCCGTGCACCAGTACAGGCTTGGGGTGGACCAGCTGGAGAGCAGCTCTGTGGAGAGGGACCTGGGTGTCCTGGTGGATGACAGCTTGACCATGAGCCAGCAGTGTGCCCTGGCTGCCAAGAAGGCCAGTGGGATCCTGGGGTGCATTAGGAGGAGTGTGGCCAGCAGGTCGAGGGAGGTTCTCCTTCCCCTCTACACTGCCCTGGTGAGACCTCATCTGGAGTACTGTGTCCAGTTCTGGGCTCCCCAGCTCAAGAAAGATGAGGAGCTACTGGAGAGAGTCCAGTGGAGGGCTACGAGGATGAGGAGGGGACTGGAACATCTCTCCTATGAGGAGAGGCTGAGGGAACTGGGCTTGTTCAGCCTGAGGAAGAGAATGCTGCGAGGGGACCTAATATATACTTAAATATCTGCAGGATGGGTGTCAGGAGGATGGGGCCAAGCTCTTTTCAGTGGTGCCCAGCGACAGGACAAGGGGCAATGGGCACAAACTGAGGCGCAGGAAGTTCCGTCTGAACAGGAGGAAGAACTTCTTCCCCCTGAGGGTGACGGAGCACTGGCCCAGGCTGCCCAGGGAGGTTGTGGAGTCTCCTTCTCTGGAGATATTCCAAACCCGCCTGGACAAGGTCCTGTGCAGCCTGCTGTAGGTGACCCTGCTTCGGCAGGAGGGTTGGACTGGGTGACCCACAGAGGTCCCTTCCAACCCCTACCATTCTATGATTCTGTGATTCTGTGAATAAAGTTAGGTGACAGCATAGGTGGTGTTCTTGAGGCCAAGGCTGTGGTGCGGTTCCAGCTTTGCTGCCTCCAGAACAGAATTGTGGAAGCGGGCAAGAGGAGAAAGGTATATAGGCTGAGACAGTGTTGCTGCAGACGTGTTGTATCCTCTGCTCTTGAGAAGCTGCTGTGCCCCTGACAGAGTAGGAGATTGCTGCCAGCTCTGCATGGAGTATCCTAGTAGTAAAGCAATGGAAGATACAATGGTGGCTTCTCTGGGCCCTCGTGCATATGTGTGTATACCCACAAACCCTTCCTGTGCATTGTGTCCCACAGCTTGGAGACATGCGGGTCCAGGCTCTAAGAACAGTAGGAGCTAGCTGTGAGTGGAAAGCTAATTCTTTCTACGCCCAGCAAATGGAGTATGGGCAATGATAGGAATTGGGTTTCAATTTTGGCCTGGTTGGGGAAGCATCAAGAAAGTAAGGAGCACTGCTTATCTCTTTGGACTTGGCAGGTTTGAGAGAAACAGCTGTGGGAACCAGCCTCCTGCTTTCCTAGGGTGGGCCAAGGTGAGGGTGTGGTTTGTGTGTGTTTGGGTTGGGTGCTGGCTTTTGCCTGATCCGTCATTGCCTGTAGGCTGCAGTAACTGCTCATCTCCCCCTTGTGATCCCTCCAGGAGGCAGCTGTGCGGCTGAGGAGTTACAGGCAGTTGATGAAGAATGTTCTTGAAGACGCTCGGCTGGTCAGGCTGCAGCTGGAGGGTGGAGCGCTCCTGGCCAGACTGAGGAAGGAGGAGTCTTGTGTCACTCTCACCCAGGACTACAGGTGAGCCCCAAGAGTGGGAGAAGCGGAGATGGAGATGAGCAAAGAGCAGGCACTGGGAGGCTCTGTGAGATGACCCATCCACTGATGCAGGCTAGAGAGCAGCTTCATGTAGCGAGGACTTGCTGAAAACAGCAAAGGCGAAAAGCGTAATGAATTTTACCCTTACCCTGACTGCTGCTTCCCTAGCCCAAAAACTTGTCTGGGTGGATTCACTTAGATGGTTAAAATTTCTTTTCCAAGCCAAATCAGACTTATCTTCTGTAGCAAAGAGAGGGCTGGATATTTGTGCATCTCAAACACAGGCCTTAAATGGGGATGCCAGTGATGAATATTTAGGTCCAAGGCATTATCGCTGTGTGATTTACCAAGGTGCTCCTTATGCAAGGGGATTTCCAAGGACCTTAACTGCGAGGAATGCTTCTTGACTGAAGCAAGCTCCGATCTCCTCGCACACTGGTACGGTTTGCGCAACCAAATATTCCCTGCCCATTTGCAGAATCGGTATGAGGAGTGGGGACTGAGAGGGCAGCTCTTTGAAATCGCCAGGGCATTGCACAACTCCTGTTTGTACTGCTAAAATACCTGAAGCCTATCAGCATGTGAAGGCCTCTGTGCTATGTGCTGTGCAAACAGCAAGGTAGAAAGACAGCCCTTGCACCCAGGAGTTTCCAGCCCGAGTGTGAGGTCAGTGCTGGTGTGTGGGTGCAGACGAGGGCGTAGCGGATGGCAGGGCAGCATGGAATGGCTCCGTGCATCTGCAGCCTTGCTCTGGTTGAACTCTGTGGCCGTCGCAAGCTGGGAGGTTTTGAGGGAGGGAATGGAGAGAAGATAACAAAATAGCTTATCGAGTATCTCACCAGGAAAAGAACAACATTTCTCTTTGAAAATTTAGCAAGTGGATGACAGTGCAAGTTGCTGCCTGTCACTGGGAGGCAGGGGCCAGCATTTTGGTGCTGAGTGAAAGGGGAGCATGGGACAGGCTGTGTAATTGTTTCTTTTCCCTGCTTGCTGGGACTCCTGTCAGCAGCTCTGGCAGGCAGTGCAGACATAGCTCTCTTGCTGAACTGGTGAAATACTCTTGTTGTGATTTTGGGTAGAATTAGTGCGGTAGAACTTCTCTGCTCTGACATGATTGATGTGAGAAGCACAGATAATGTGGGTTGTTTGTTTTGGTTTTTTATTTCACAGAATCACAGAATGGTAGAGGTTGGAAGGGTTCTCTGTGGGTCATCTAGTCCAACTCCCCTGCTGAAGCAGGGTCACCCAGAGCAGGCTGCACAGGACCTTGTCCAGGCGGGGTTTGAATATCTCCAGAGAAGGAGACTCCACAGCCTCCCTGGGCAGCCTGTGCCAGGGCTCTGTCACCCTCAGGGGGAAGAAGTTCTTCCTCCTGTTCAGACGGAACTTCCTCTGCTGCAGTTTGTGCCCGTTGCCCCTTGTCCTGTTGCTAAATTTATTTCACTTTAAGTAACATACAGTGACTTTAGAGCCCTAGGAGAATGGGGAGAACATGCATGCTTTTTATGTTTTGTTTTTGTTTTAAGATAAGTCTGTGTTTGTGATCGTTTCCCTGCATAACTTTGAAACCTGATCTGACAGAGCCCGTAAGGAGAACTTACTGCTTTGATTGCCTTAGCAAGGGCAGGAGTGGGGGATGCACACACAATTCTTTGATTGCACAGTGTGTGAGCGCATGCCGAGGCTGGGTAGCATGTTCTCTCTGTAATTCAGGTTATATTTGTTGCCTGCCAGTATGAAGAGAGAGTGTGTGCTACAGGGCAAATATATGTGGCTCTCCAGGAGCATAAATGAATATAGCAGGAGAAAGTTCATCCTCTCGCCTGTGGAGTGTTTGCAGAAACTAAAATCCATGCAGTGTTCTGATTGAGGAAATGCCTGCTTGTTGTGGAACTCGGGGCAGAGAACTGAAGAAGTCAGCTCTTCCCTGTTCCAGGATCCTTTTACATGGGGAAAAAGCTCTGTCCTTTGGCCAAAGAACTCTGTATAAGGCACTACTGGTTTTAGATCCTCCATGGCACTTGCTCCTTCTCTCCAAGCTGGTGTACAGATATTAAATGTTCTGAGTTCTGCTAACCCTGTAAAGGCTCCTGTGGTTATGATTTTTCAAAGGCTTCTTTAACTAATAGGATCCGAGTAGGGTAGGGACAAAATATGGTAGTTGGCCTCCTAAGCTAGCATGGAGTGACTCTTGGTGTGTGTGGGTCCAATATTAGATTTTTGGCTGGTGACATATGAAAATGGAACAGGACTGGTTGTGTCCATGCACTCAGCAGGGCCCGTCGTATTGCTTTTCCGAACCTTGAATTGTAAAATATTGATCAATGTGTAACAGTCTTTAATTCTACACCCCCTCCCCCAATACTGGAAATCAAATTATTTACAAAAGCAAGTCAAGAGACTTCACCCTTCTGAGCCAGCTTTTGGTCCTTGTGTTAATCACATCCTGTTGTTTTTTCTTCTCTCTTGTGGTGCAAAAGCCTGATCAAGTAGAGTTGTGACTGCCAAGACTTCTTAGAAGTTGAGGCCAGCTGTGAACAGGTAACTGTCAAAATATGTGAGAACTGCATATAAATAGAGGGGAAAAAAATTAAGAGCGGTTTTCTGGAATCTTAGCTCCCCTTAATTAAAATATGCTAACCGAAATTGCAGAACTAAAGGTAAAAAACCTGATCTTCAAAAGGCATAAAGCAGACAAGCCCAGCTGCACTGTCATTAAACAAGCAAGAGATTGACTTGCTTTTTTTGAAGGGGATGTGTTTTGCCAGCTCTCGCAGCTGACTTTCTTGCTAGCTCGTGGCTGCACGTGGCAAAAAGAATACCAGGAGGTGGTAAGAATAGAGATGGACAAACCCATCTGAAAACACTTGACTGCAGGTTAGAGATAGTATGCTAAAACAGGCAAGGAAGCAGGCTTATGCTCAGTGCAGTCAGATGTTATCTGCCAAATGCCTTTTGGGAGCACATAGCAAACAAGACTTGCTTTAGTCTTTCTTTAGTAATGAAACTCTTCCCCCCATCCCCCCCTCCCCGCGGTTGGTTTTGGCATGCTTCCCTGCTCTGCCCTCATGGAGAGCTGAGATGCCCTTTGGAGTGTTTCATGACACAGAGCTGTGGGATCTCACTGCTGCTCAGGTCTGGCCCAGGCTTTGTGAGAATTTGCTAAGCCAGTCACACAGCTCCTTTCCTGCAGAAATTGAACTCATCCCATCAGATGTGGTCATGGAGGAGAGATACATTGTGGCACACCCATTTGTTTTTCTGGCAGATGCTTGAAGAGCCTCTGGGAGTCCCTCCTGGATGGTCCCATCCTGAGGGATGCTGTAGCACCACAGCGGTAGCTTTGAGCAGTAACTCTACACATTCTCTGTTCCCAATGTGAGCTGACCAAGAGTCTCCATACTCCTTTTTTCCACCAATTGCTACTGTATAATATAGTCTTGCCCATCCAGCCACTTGTCCACAAAGGAAAAGAAAGACTTCTCCAAGCAGTCTTTGTGGATTTCAGCCTTTTCCTGACCTAGAAAGTGGGAGTTCTGTTGGCAGAATACGAGTCCTGCAGGCAGACTGTCACAGGGAGCTGGCTAAGGGGATATGGTGTGCTCAGCTTGTCCCACACCGCTCTCCCACCTCCAGAAAGAGCTGGCATGGGTGTGGTACGATAAGCCAGTATCTTTGTGGTACCTCTTTGAGCGCTGCAATGATAGCGTCAGCACGGGCTGGCCACCCGAAGGTGCAGGTGGACCGCTGAAGGATGCGTTGCCACGTACGCATTGTTGGTGGAGCTGGCTGGGTTTAAAGCCAGCACATTTACCCTCACACCATCTGCTGCGATGATGGCTCGGTGCTTCTCCAGGTCTGTTAGCTGAAAGCTTCCAGGTTTTACTGTGCCAGTCTTTCTGGGGATTAAAATGCAGAGCTGTTAGCCTAGCTGAAGTTCCTGTCGGTAAGTGTGAACAAATGTCATGGACACATCCAATGCTTTAAGGCTAGTAATACTTATTTTTGTACTTTTGGATAGGTAATCTTTAATAAACTGATTCTTTATCATAAGTTACATAGGGATGGCTAGCAGGTGTATCTTTGGCTTCTGAATATCTTGTGTATTGATCAACCAACCTGTGGCTTGAAGGCAACTCTCTAAGCCTGTTGTGGAAGGTGGACTAATGTGTTGTTTGTTTTGCGGTGGATTTCGAAGACTTCTCTGACACCTCCGTCATAAGTCTGGCGAAACTGACAGGAGTTAGGCAGCAGCAGTGGGAGCTCTTACTAAATGAGGCAGTTGCGTAGGGCTGGGCAGCAAGACAGGGAGACTTTTAATCTGGTCTTTAGCCAGACTTTTTCCACTGTTCTCATTATTGCTGCTCTTCCAGCATAGCCGAGAGCTGGGAGCACTTGCCTAGACAAGGTGTCCAGTGATGCCTTTCGTCCTCTAGATATGCTATGAGTCAGAAGTGGACTAAAGAACTTATAAACATTTTATATTAATATAAAAATGTCTTATATTAGTCGAAGCAGAACACACCTGGCACATGCCTGGCTCTTACCAGCGAACCTGCATGCTCAGTGTGGCACGGGAGTGGGATTGCGTTATGCTCTGCATGTTGGCAGGCAAGATAGCCAGAAGACTAGATGTGAGAGCTGAAAGAGAAACCTCAGATGGTGAAGGCATGACCAGGTTGGGTGCTGTGCTCTGTGCAACATGGAACCAGAAAAATCATAATCTCCTCCCCCAAGCTCCTCATCTGAAAAGAATTTGCACTTGCAAGCTATGAATAAGCAGCTTATAAATAGATGGAGGAGTGAATTCTCCTTTTGTTTGCAGAAAGCAGTGTAGTTAGTCTCTGTACTTGGAGGGTGGAGTGGCTAGAGCCAAGAGCTGGTTTTGTCAGCTGGCTATTTTTAGTGTGGCTTGGTGATCTGGTTGGAAGCCCTGGGTGGGGACCTGAGCTGAGCAGAGGTAATGGGCAGTGCGGAACAGACTTCCTGAGCAGCAGCTGCCAGGTTCCTGATGCTGGACCTGACTCAATTACAGCAACAAAGAAGGTGATCTCACGGCTAACAGCCTCCACAGTTCCTGCGCCTGGCTTCCACACACAGTCTTAAGGCACTAGGTCTGCTTGAAGCTGGTGGCCAGTTAATGATGCAGTGGGTTATAGCTGTGTGGTGCCGTAGGAGCTCAAGTTTGCAGGTCTTTAGCAAGACTCCTGTTAGTAGCAACTCCTGGGATGCTCCAAGGCAGGCACGTGCCACTCTGCAGAGCGGTGTACAAGCTCCTTTTCAGAGAAGTAAACTGGTATAATGTACAGGCTCTCAGGGGCTCCAGGAGGGCCTGCCAAGGGACTGCACAGGCACTATCTGAAGTTCTGTCTGTCAGGGGTAGAGTCAGAGATATTAAGCTGATTATCCAAAATGTGGGATGAGTTGGGGACGAGGGTAGAGGGGAGGCAGGTGTCTGATGTGCAAGTCCCAGTCTGGGGAGACTGAGATGTCTGGCATTCTTGGTTTGGAAGGTAAAAGGTGTGCACCTGCAAGCTGACAGCTGCTGCCACATGCTGGTGGTCATAGCCAGGCAACTTACACTGGGAAATCCTTCCTGGAGGTGTTACTGTCTTCTGCCTTCCCCTTTCTGCTTTAAAGATGTGTTTGTTTCTGTCTGTGCTGTGGCCAGTTTGATGGTCGCTACTCTGTGTGCTTGTACGTACTTCAAAAGAAGGCAGTGCTTGTCCCCCTCTCATTGATGCTGTTTTCCTGATTTGCTGAGCTAGTGCTTGCTCATCTTCCTGCCTCTCTGGGAGCTTTGGGGACCTCTCATGCTACCACTTGCCATAGTGCACATGCCTGACATGGTCTGCGAGAGGCACCTTGCATTGGCAGGTGTCCTTTGCATGTCTCTCCTGTGGAGAGAACCTGCATCTCTTAGTTAGGACAAGCTCTCAGTATACCTTGAAGTGAGATGAAAAAACGTGCTTAAATCCTGGCCTTAACGATTGGCAGCTTTCTGCTACAGGACACCTCTGCACTGTTGCTGGTGACACAGAAGATGCTGATGAACATTAAGCCTTCGGCCCTTAGCAGTGCATGGGTGGCAGTGCTCTTCCATGGTCTCGTTTGTTTGTTGGGTGGAGGGAGGAGCGCACGGCGACATTTCTGTCCAAACACATACCGTGCTGCTTGGTATTCATTTTCATTACTGTCTAACCTGTTCCCTCTGTTTGTGTGGTGGCTTTAGCCTGGTAAAAAGCACTTGCACTCGCATTAAACAAACCTTGTTGCTCTGCACATAGAGGAGTGTGGAGCCCTTACCGTTCTGTGCATAGGAAGCGCTGTGCGGAGCCAGTTGTGGCATTTGCAGAGAGGTAAAAGATTGCAGAGTTCTGTCTAGGTAAGTTTTCATTGTTCTTTTAGGCTTTTCATGAGACTATCCCCCTCGGCTCCCTTTCTGCTGTTTACTTTCTGCTGTTTTATGTCCTAAATTTTCCTGGCTTCAGTGGGAATTTACCCAGAAGTTTCTGGTTTTGCTTGTTCTTGTTTGCAATGTTTGTCATGCCAACAGGGTATTAGGTAATTAACGACAC
The DNA here is from genome assembly GCF_030867145.1 of Opisthocomus hoazin. NCBI lineage: Eukaryota > Metazoa > Chordata > Aves > Opisthocomiformes > Opisthocomidae > Opisthocomus > Opisthocomus hoazin. The sequence goes on from NC_134425.1 coordinate 15,622,418, forward strand.
ATTGTGTGTTTTATCTGTTTAAAAATATTATGGAAAAAATTGCAAAAAGTTTCCAGTATAGGATGTTAGCTGAACCGCCTGAAGTTCCTGGCTCAGCCCAGACCATCCCACAAGCACCATTTTTTATATGGCAAAGTTGGGGTAGATGTTTCCATTTCTGGGGTATGCAATAGCACAGTCACTGCTATTCTTTGTATCCTAAACACTGGAGTGGGCAAAAGGAGGATGTATCGGGGAAATAAGTGTGTGGATTTAAATGGCAGTGGGTATGTATTTGAGCAGGGTATCTTGAAAACCTGGTGGTCCTAACTTGAAGAACGCAGCTGTTATCTATGTTGACTGCACTAGTCTAACAGGTAGAAATAGGTTAACGTACCTGGGATGAGGTTGGAGGTAGGAGTGTTTTACAGTTGGGAGAAAACCACAGCTTGATGCTTGGCGTTCCCAGAAAGGTGTTTCCACAGCCTATCTCAGGCTCCAGTGCGGGGTGAGCTTTCCCCATAAGTAGGCTAATTGTTGGTTTGGAGTTTCTTATATTATTTTTTTCCCAGTCAGTTTTATGGATCTTACTGGGATGTAAAATCAGCCAGTATCTGCATGCAGTTTTATTGTAACTGAATTCAAGGCAGGCTGGGGAAAGAATCAAAGGTCGTGGCTTGGGACCACACTTGGACACTTGTTTAACTGTATGCATCAATCCGTTTGCTTTTAAAGGGACTTCAGAGTGTATTTCTTTGAAAAAACATGTTTAGATGAACTGCACTCCAGAAGCGAATTCTCTTGGCAATTATGGTCTGTGGTGTGTCCTACTAATTGGATGGGTTGTTTCTAGTGCATGTGCTTGTCAGGTAACCTAGTGAGGAGGGATTTGGTCAAGTGTGTGATCTCAGCTAGAGCCACTGTTCCCATCGTCAATGGCAAGAATCCCACAGGCAGCCCCAGACTGGGTGTGTGACCTCTGTGCCTTGCTAAGGACACTTCAGGGTTCTAAAAACTGTACCCAGTTTCTCAAGGAGTTTTATTAGGTAATTAAAACCACTGCAGCTGTTGGTGTGTTGCAGAAAATAATTATAGTTTATTTAGCAATATCTGTATTAGCTTCATCATGGCCAGTTTGAATTTTAACCTCAGCTGCGTGTAAAGTTTTCAGCTTGAAGAGCAGGAGCATGCATTTGAGGTTGACCTCCTTTTATGGGATCATTACAAATATGACAATCATGTAGGTTGCTACCAAAATGCATTAATGACCAGGAAAGGCTCTAATGCATTTCTCTTCCAGCGAAACACCCCTTGGGCGCACAGGACTTTCCATGCAAAGCTGGAAGGATATCTTTCTGATGCATTACTCAAGATGTGTAAATGATTTGTAGCCAAGGCATTAGCACAAATGATCTGGGTGACATCCTTGGACCAAACCATCCTTTAAATCTCTGAGTTGCCAGATCCTATTCCTTTTCTGCCAAAACCTGTAAGACAACCATGAGGGAAGTACAGCACCAGGAGTGGAAGACTAGATGAGGCAAATGTTCTAACATCTGGCTATGTTTCTTCTAGATTACAGAATGATCAGGGATATCTGGTTTTCCAGGGCGAGTTAGTTGGAATATACTTGCCTAAAAACCATCAAATACACTAGCAAAAGGCAGTGTGTCTTGTGTTCCTTCTGTCCATGAATTTTTGCTTTTTTAACATGGACCCAGGTTAGAGGATAAGCTCTGATTTGTAGCCTTCGCTTTAGCTGTTGCTCTTGCTGTAGGCTAGAGCAGTTTTTCAAGAGGCAAGCAATAAGTTGCAGAATAGTAATGGTTCTGCTGCTTCCCTCCCTTCGCTCTTCTGTGTGTCTCACTGGCGTTGGCAGACATGGCTCATGCAGCACCTGCTTTTCCAAGCCTGCTAGATGACTTCTGTGGCCATCTAATTTTGAAAACAAATCGGGTATTTTGTGTTGAAAACTAAAGTGTGACTCTCCAAGGCTAACTTTTTTGAAGGATGGCTTCAGACAGAATGGTCTTTCTAAATTATAGGTTTAAAATTACCCTACCATTATACAACAGCTTGGCACTTCTCCAGAGCGCTGAAGACTTTGGAACCTTTTGCACTGAAATGATAATTGCCCAATGAAAACAGGATTTGGGGAAACATAAACTGACATCAGGCTACTCCTTTTTTGCTATAAATTATATTGACTCTGCACTATTGCAAAATTACTTTGGGTGATTTGACCATGGAAGAATGTAGTGAAAGACTCTTATTACCACACTCGTGTGGGGAAATTGCAATACATCCAAACAAATCTAAGCTTAGATGAGACTTTCCACTGACTTCAAACAACTCTCTGCTTTTTCTTCCTCAGGGTTGCTCAGGCTGCTATTAAAAATATCTTCAAGGTGCTTAACAGCCAGGTGTTTCCTTTTGTATGGCAGGATAGAAGTTGCTTTTTTCTTCCTCAACCAAATTTTCAATATTTGGTTTGTTTACCCAAGCTGCCTTGAAAGCAATGAAGGACAGGAATGAAAAACTCTCAAGCCTGACTCTGAAAAAGCAGTTGTTGTTTATCCAGGGTATCATTTTCTCGTGAAACTCCCTGTTGCAGGATGTCCTTGAGTTTACTGGTATACTAGAAATAATTTAGGAAGAAGTTTTTAAGATGTGGATCAGCAAATGGATGGGCGTGTGTAGATAGGTAAACAGATATACAGAGGTTTGGGAGAATGCACTTAATGCTCAATGGGTTCTTTCTGTGCGCACTGGAAGTGCCCAAATGAACTGAAAAACCAAACTTTCCCATGGACTGTGAGTGATTTCTTTGTTTGACTCAGTTTGTCTCCTTACTTTATACTACAGGGTGGAAGGGGTTATATATTTTTCTGTGTGAGGGAGTAAAAGATGGATGTTAGTCAGAGAGCCTGTCGGGCTGGTAAAAGTGACCTGTCAAGAGCTGACAACATATGAATGGAGTTACCTTGGAGATGCAACAGAAGAGCAACAGCTAGATGTTGAGATATTAAAGAATGCCTGCCAAGCGAGCCAGAACATGTGAAAACAGCGTGGCTGGACCTTGAAACAAAGGGCTGAGGGGCTGGGGTGTGGGAGTGGCTCAGGAGAGGAGGAGGGATGGTGTAAGGCCACACCTGAAGTCCTGCTGGGGCTCTGAGCCTAAAGGAGCCATTTGGAAACATTTCTTTTCTGGATGGCTTGCGTGCGGTCATTCTGCAAACTATTGGCAGGACCAAGAGAAGGGGCAGCCTTGGGTATTGGGTTGTGCCCTGATAAGTGTGTTACTAGCCTGTGGTAAGCATGCACAGAAAACAGAATGGCCTAAGTGGGAAGAGTCAGCAATTAAGATAATTTCGCATACCCTAAACAGCCCCACTATAAAGAACAGCTAATTTCTAGCCCTCTTAACCTGGAAAGAATTCTCTGTCCAGTCCCTGCTTGTAGTATAAACTCCCAAATGCGTCCTGGACTGACTCGAGGTAAGTTTGAGATGCCTGTGGACCAGTAAGGCAAAGGTTTTCCATGTGTTCAGTAGCAGGATGTCATGTTTAGTACCATTGGATCAGCTGAGACAGAGGGAAGATGACAGAGTATCTGTAAATCTATGGATGTGAGTAGCTGTCACGTTATTTGCTGGGACATGGATTGCAACCAGTGGCACAGAGGACTTGAGCGTTCATTCCTAAACTGGAGTCTCTAGCTTACTTCTTCCCTGTGACTTTCTGCAAATGTAGGGAAGGATTGGCCTTAAAGGGCTCTTCAGGGTCTGGTTCTTTATGTTCTAGCATTGCCAGTAATTTGGGACAACTTCTTCCATGGAGGGAACATGCATGGAGCCAGAAGAGTGCTGTTTGGCACGGATATTTTTGTCTTTCAGCTCATCAGCAAGCAGCTCACCTGAACCCCTTCTCTTGTCCTGAATTTGGCTCCTTGGGTCTCAGTGGGTGGGTTACCAGGAGTATTTTACTACTGCATTTTTGAACCTTACTTTCCCTGGAGTGGTTTGCTGCTCATAAGGCAAATACCGGTATCAAGTGTGCTCTAAGAGACAGGTCTTGTCCACACTGGCACAGTGAATTCACTTCTTTGCACAGTGAGCTTGTGATAAGCCTACTTCTGTCTACAAAAAAAAAAAAAACAACAACAACAAAAAAAACAAAACCAAAAACAAAAAAACAGACAAAACCCCCCCCCCCCAAAAAATTTAAAACATTGCTTCCTATCCCTCCTCCTTGGGGTGATTTTTCACATAGTTGCAGCATTGTCAGCAGGAGAGCCTGTGTTTTGTGACTTTGGGAAGCATGCTGTCTTCTACATGGGAGTCTGTAGTATTTAGAGCTTTGCAGCTCAGGTTATGACTGACTCCCATCAAGGAAAATTGTTCAAATTTGAGACAACTGGAGTCCAGTTTCTTCCACCAGGTATGGAGAGGAGTGGAGTGGGACTCCCTGGCTCCCTTCCCCTGTGTCAGATCACACTGTGCTAGGTCAGCCAAGGCAAGAGCTGGAACTCTTGTTTCAAGTTGCTATGCCATGAGGTTACCATCTTGCAATATCACGTTAAGCGTTGAAACCACGCATGCTTTCTTTATCGTGGGCTTGGGTGAACATGAGAACTCCCATTACAGAAAGGCCTAGCAGGTCAGTCTAGCTTGTTGAGTGCCATGGTGGAAGTAGCATCAACACTTAAGTGATTTCCATGGAAGCTCAGAAAAAGGTTGGAAAAATATTTTGCCTCTCGAGTAGATAATTGCAAATGTTTGCATATAACGCCCTGTAATGTCTAAAGTTGTAGGTGCTTGCTTCTCTGCTGGTGGCAGGCAGTGCATTTGCTGTGTCGGTGTGCTATCCTGCGTGGACGAGAGTATTCGTGCCATCAGGGACTGCAGACCCATGGGAGGAAGACCAAAGGGTGTCTGCCTGTCTGGCCATCAGTATGCCAGAGCCTTATTCAGAAACGAAGCCTGACAGATACGCTCTGCTGCGCAAAACCCAACAGTGTTAATGTTGTTGCCAAATATAACTTCCAGCGATCTTCTGAGCTGTTTCTCATTAGCTGTCCTAGCTGTGTCACTGCTGCTGACGGGAACTGGCCTTCACAACCTGCTCTGTAAAAACACTTTCCAGAGCTCAGCTTGGACAGTGGTTATGGCTCTGCTGCTGCAAGTCTGCTGGGTTGGTTCCCCAGGAAAGGATTACAAAACAGAAGGCGCATATCATCACTGTTTGTTTATAGTGGTTTCGGGAAACGTGGGAGCAGTGTTACAGCTCGGATCTTTCCATTGAAGCTTGTCGATTCTCTGCAGAGAACCTGTCTTCTCTGCACTGCAGTAGCACTGATCTTAGTCCAGAAACAAGTCGGGTATTTTTGGCTGCACTTTGGAGAAATTAATTCAGACTAATGGCATTTTGAAGAGGAAAAACAAAAGTATCTAAGAGCCTGAGGTTTGAGAAGTTGGCTGTTGCACACTGGGTGGAATTCTGAATGGAAAAATCCTGTGGATTTCTACTATGCAGAGCTAGTTGTCCAGACCTATTGCACTACCTCACGTCAATTAAGTACTATCTAAAAACTACAGGATGGTTGCCACTAAATGCTCGTATTCAGTTGCATTTTGTAGATTCAAGATTGCCTGTCACCTAAGACAGAAATAAATGTGTATGCTGAATTGCTTGCATTAGCAATTATTTACATTAGCAAAGCTGTCAGTTTTGTTAGCTACCTATTTCACAAGTGCTTTGGATAATTTCAGTAATGCGATAAAAAAGCCGTGCTCTTATAAGCCGGAAGGTTGTAAGACAATTGCAAAATGAAAGCTGGTTTAGGGTGAGTGCAGGAGGTGCTCAGGCAGCTGAACATGCTGGTATAGAGCACAGCTGAAGAAGGCCATAGTATTTTTGTTGAAGGTGTCTGAGTCCATACTGAGGGGAAATCTAGAAGCAGAAGAAATGAGAAGCTCAGGGACACAAAGAAAGAATAAGCATGAATGCTGTTCTGGATTCTGGCTCAAATTTGGTCAAACCTGTGCCCATTCCCTGGCTTCACCATCCAGGGGCACTGGGCTCCAGCTTGAACCTTTCCATCCATAATTTCTGCTGTGGCCAGGCTGGCCGGGAGAGTGCTGCCTGTTGTTGCTGGGCTTTGGTCAGCACGGCTGCTTGTGGAAGGTGGGGAGCTCAGCCTTTGAATCTTTCCAGCACAGCATTGTAAAATTAAATTTCTCTTGGCCTTGGGGTGCTGTACGCTTTGCGTATTTGTTTGGCTGGTGGAAATTCCTGAGAGTGAGTGGGGCATCAAGTGCTTTATACCGTTGTTGTCATTTAGGAGATATTTTCTTGCTAGTGATTGCTTATTTGTTTATCTGCAGTAAATTCAAATGGTGGTTTTAGACACTGAGACTGCCTAAGCCTGTATTTTGTGAAAGCCTGTTGATGCAATAATCTGTGTTTATGAAAAGCAAAGTATCCTATCTGAAAGTGTGACAAGCACACCAAGTTTTGTGCTGCTGTTAGCCAGGTCATGTTTGCGTGAAGTGCTGGGGGAAGGACCTAATGCAAAAGCCCTGACCAGACTTGTGTCCCCTTGCAGAGACGCACTTGATGCTGCCAGTGTGCTCTATAATCGAGTTGATGAGGGCGTTCACCGACTGGTGATGCTGTCGAACAAACGCATCCAGGAACTGGAGCTGGTGATGGAGTTCGAGAAAGTGGAAGAATGTTTTAAGGAGGTAAGGCCTGTTCATCAGTTCCAGTGACTGCCTGCTGCCACCTTCTGACTGTACATCGCACAGCAGGTACTGGGCCTGTTGAGCTCTCCTGTGAGGGTGTAGAATGATGCCTGTAGACCCTTTAAAAGAACATCAACAGCTGAACATTAGAATTTGGGATACGTTTTCAGATGTGCTGAGAACCAAGTCACTGTTTGCCTGTTATCTCAAGTAGAAGTCTCCTGGCTGCTGTGTAGGTGTGGATCAGTCAAACCACACAAACATCTGTGATCTTTATCCACACTTAAAGACTGCAGTGTAGTGGCTCGTTGGTTTGCAGTACATTTGGAGGTGGGGTGTCTTTTTCACGCTGGTTAGCAGAAGTACCCTCCCAGCAAGACTGAGGGAGCCATTCTTCATGCTCTGCCTTGAGAAGCAGCGGAGTGATGGCAACAAGGTGATGATGAGTCCACGTGTCCCTTCTGGGCTGTGGATCCTTCAGGGTGTGCTTATTTCTGCTCAACCCCCCCACCCCTCTGCACTTCTGTGGAAGCTTAAAATTCCCCTTCATGTGGCATTCATTGAAACTCTCTACAGCCATGGGATAACTGAAGCAAACAGGCACTGGTTTTCAGAAAGACCTTTGAAACCTGTAGCCACGTAGATAGAGCACCTTAAAAAGTCAAAAATAGCTCAGGCTGTCTTGAGTGTCCTACAAGATTTGATCGGTTCTTTCAGTCCTTAAGCCTGAACTTTACCTTGAGATTCCGGAGGTGCATAATATGTGCATAGTCATAATGCTGTAACTCATCAACAATGAAAAGTTTTTTGTATTACTTATTACCCTGTGTGTGTGAAGGGTTGTGTGCTGTTCAGAGCTCACCTTAGGAACCTGCAGCCTGAAAGATCAGTACTAGGACCAGTTTCACCATTGCTCTGCTAGGATTCTGGGTTCTTCACCTCTGGAGAGAACTAATTTCCAGGGGAGGCTGTAGCTCACCGGTTGTTTTCACAGGCCGAGGTGGATCCAAGAGTTTTAATGACTTCTGGAGGCAGACACTCAGGCGACATGCACTATGTGTTCAGGGCAAGTGTGATGCAAGAACCTAGTGCAGGCTCTCTTAAATGCACAGGTTCTTAATACTATACAGAAATGAAAAAAGGCACACAGGCAGGCTCTGCAACCTGTCCCTGCTTTAAGCTGAACTTTTTGATTGAATTGAGCAAAACTGACTCCTCACAGCTTACTTTGCTTGCAGATCACCAGTCATGGCAGCATTGCTGGCAGCAGCTGCTCCTGCTTTTAAGCCTGCCTAGGTGTTGTAGGTAGCAGTGGTGTGCTCCTTTGCAGTACGGGTCACAGCCCGGGAACCCACCCCCATCTCCTCCTCTTGCTAGTGGACTTTTTCCACGGGCACGGACTCTCTCTGTCCAGAAGACTAGGAGTTTGTCTTTGACTGTGGGTTTGAGCTGGGACATGGATTTAGATGATAGAGGAAAATGGGATGCGTGGGCATCAGGAAATATTTAATCTTTCCCTTCCCCCAGGTGCAGCTAAGCCTGAAGCATTGCAAACAAGTTTAGTAGCCTGTTTTTAAAACCCACTGTCAATGGAGATGCTGTGTTATCCTCCCTGGCCTCCTGTGTCTGCTTTGCTTTTAGGACACTCTTGTTAGTCAGTCCTCTACCCATGTTTGAGGATACAGGCTTATAACTGCAACAGCCGCTGGGCTCTGTTAAGGAACCTGCAGTTACTGCACGACTTCGTGGTGAGCTGCTTTCAGCAAACCAGTAGCTGAGAGGCCCAGGGAACAGTGAAACATTGCAGATGGGGAGAATCTGTCAGTATGTTCACACGGACGCTGTTCGTGTCCTGCCTGTCAGAAAAGGGAAGTGGTGTAGGAAATCTGGCAGCAGGGAGATTTTTATCCCACTTGGGGGTAACAATAATAGGAATATCAGGCCAGCCTGCAGGTTGCAGGGCTTGTGTTAGACCATGGCTCACCCGAAACAGAGCCCAGGCAGCTACTTGCCCTGTTTATGCCTAAGGCTAGTGAGCAATAGCAGAGCTTTGCAATTACTCAGTAACCTGAAGTGGAAAAACTCCCAGCAGGAGGCTCAGGCTGAAATGCCAGGACTAGGGGGAGAAGTGTGCGTACGCATTCTTTCCGGTGATGAAATGACCAGTGTTATAAGAGCAGTTCCTTGCTCTTTCCACACAAAGGCCTACCTTGGTGAGTAGCACAGACTGACTAATGGCGGAGTTTTTCCATTTTCTCCTAGGTCAGCAGTTGGATTGAGAATGTTGGCAGAAAACGGCTGAAGGAAACAATCAACCTGGACGATTCTTTGGAGATGCTGCTTCAAGCGCAAAAGCAGTTCAGGGAGTTTGATCTTATTGCCAGTGTAAGTGTTGTCTGGTTGGAAAAACATGTTCTCCAGAGAATGAGCTGGCAGCATATGTGCCTTGTATGTGCTCAGCCAAAGCCACGATGCCGAGACATCACTGGTAGAGGGTTCATCACCAACGTGTGTCATTCCTTTGCACTACTTGGCTTCCCTGCTCTCCTTGTAGACAAAGCCATGGCTCAACCCCTCAGTAGGTGGTAGTTGCCAGTCTTAAGGAAAACAACTACTGTGATGGAAGATGGATTTTTTTTTTTTATTAATCCCTTGATGTGCCTGTAACACTGTCTTTTTTGATCCTAACTGACCTGTGGCCTTACTGTGTAGGCCTTTACAAGCTGCTGTGTGCCTCATGTAAATCATAACAGAGGTCAGGACTCTCCAGAATTCTGCTGTAAACAAGTACACCCCTGCTCATGTGATTTGAACCTTGAAAAATAGTCTAATTAGTCCTAGCTCTTAATGACCTTGAAGACTATCTACTGTCCACGTCCAGTCTCTATCCTCATACGCAATCGCATTTTGCTTTCAGGAATATTGCAGGAGGGGGCAGGAAGCACTAAAGAAGATGGATCGGTGGGAAGACTTTTCCTCTGTGGATGTGGATTCTTACAGGGTGAAGCTGCAGACCTACAGAGACCAACTGGAAGAGTTCTGCACTCAGCTGGATGAAAACAGGCATCGGATCTGTGAGACAGTCAGGCTGTATGAGTTCTTTGACAAGGTAAGACAAGGCGTCTGCTGCACGGAGGAGGGTGTAAAAGGCCTGCTTGTACTCAGTCCAGAGCTTGGTTGTTTATGAAAGATGTGAAATGTAGTGTGTGCACCAACAAGGAGCTGGATCTATGACCTGCAAAAGCCTCTTCACACTTACATGTGCGGTGATTTTTTCAAGTGGGTATGTGGAAGAAGGGGTGGGTGTGTATTCAAGAAAATACACGTGGGTCTGTTAAGAGTAGAGGTCTTCTGCTGTCTGAGCTGCAGCTTGTACGTCCCTCTCCTGGCCACAGTGGTAGTGCTGGCTCAGACACCAAGGGCTGAAAGATTGGCTGCTTGTGTCCAGCCTTGGCCATCAGGCCAGGGTAAGCTGTCTGCTTGTTGTTCGTACGGTCTGCCTGATGGCCCCTCAGGAGTGGTACTTTGCTATTCAGTGCTAAACATAGCCCATCCCCTCTCTTGTGGAGGCCTGTGCGAGGAGATGGAGGACCAGAATGGGGTGCTGGGCAGTGTGGCTGAGGGACCCAGGGGCACTGGGTTGGCCGAGGCATCTGGGAAACAGGAGGAGAGGATGCGTGTGGTGACTGTTGTGAGTGCCTGGCCTTCTCACCTGTTGGGTTTAATGCAAATGCACCCGTTCAGCAGAACTGCAGTTGGTTTTGGTGTCCTTTAGTTGCTAAAGCTGCAGATGAATAAACAGTAGGATCTTCTAAGTGCATTTTAAAATACAGTGTTGGCAAGCACAGAAGGCCAGGGAGTCTGTGCTCCATTTATTCCACACTTGTACAAACATTGGGTATTGAAGTTCTCAAATTCTAGAAAGAACAGACACTAGAAGTTAAGCTGTACCAGATGTAGGTGCCACTTAGTTGCTGTCTCTGAGCTGCCTTGGCAACCAGAAGTGCTCAGGGAGGGGGGAGGAAATTCGGCTAAACACGAAAACATCAAGAAGCATCTTGTGCGAGGGAGGAAAGTGGAGAAGGCAGCTCAGAACACCACTGTCAGGACGTGTGAGGATGGAGTGAGTTTGGTGATGCTCTGCAGGTCTGCTCTAGCTCATCTGTGCAGTTTGCTGTGCAGGTGGGGGACCCTATTGCTGTGGGAATGTGTAATTTTTAAAAATTTCTTTCCCCCCCAGTGAAGTGCCTTCTGTGCATAGGAGGATGGCAAGAACATGTGCTCTGCTTGCTCATTGAGCACAAGTTCAGGGGCTGCCCTGGTCCCTGAACACCCACTGCCATCATGGGGGATCCTGGCAGGGATAATGGTAAGGATGGTGGTTGTCATATTTCATCTGATAAACTGAGGCACGCGAAGGTCTGTGGCCAAGGCAAATGTCGGTCCTGTATGAACCAACCCAGCCAGCTGGAGGTCTCTGGAGCACAGATGTGAACTGCGGCACATGATGGCTGCTCTGTTCTCCGTTCTGACTTAGAAACTACATCGCGGTAGTAGCTCTTGGGCCGCCGGGTAGTCAGACATGACTCAACATCAATGGTGTTCTTCCACAGCTTCAAAGCCTGGGCTGTTCCTGGGAGCACGAACGTTACGCAGACCCCAATGATGGCCCACTTAGGACATCGTAGCACCAATCAAACAGCTTCTTTTTGGTGGATGGCAGCTGGTGGATGCAGTCCTTGGCAGCAGCAGCATCCCTCTTGGTTGTGCCTTTCATGCTGCACAGCCCCAGTGCAAACTGAATGATAGTGGCACAATGTGTTTGCACACTGCTTTGATGTGGAGGAGAGGTATCTTGCTTGGTGAGGGAGGAAGACTTTGATCTCCCTGGTTTCAGTAGAACTATAAACAATGCTAGTGCTGGAAATGTAAAACGTGTATTGTGAACTGGTGGCCAACCGAAACCAGGGGTGTGGAGGGGATATGTCTTGAAGCTGTAGGATGAGTGCAGAAATTGCTGTGTGGCATGAAAGTTCTTTCAGTGCTGACTATTTTGATCTTGATCTCCAGAGTGCTTTCTGCCTTCCCAAAGCAAAGTCAGTGGTGTGGTCTGGGAGGTGGGGGGGAAAGCAGAAGGTTTTATGTAAACTCATTTCACTCTTCTGATGCTGAGCTGCTTTGACCTTCCTGCAGCGATCTTGTCAGTGCCTGCCTGACCCTCTTCCCTCTTCCCTAATATCTGAGGAGATCAAGAGCAGGAGTCTAAACTAAGCAAAGTCCTTGATTTTCCTTCTTGTAAAGAGCCTGCAGTGTGCCAGACCCCAGGATTTGGGGAAGGAGCCTGAGGGTGTGTAAGCAATGTACGCTATGGTAATGAGCTGGCAAGCTCAGATCTCTCCAAACATCTCAGCACACGCCAAGGGAGTGGAGCGCCCACCGCGGGGCTCATGGTATTCATCCCTCACACACCTCACTGCCTACTAGGAATGGGACGCTCCGTTCTGCTGGCCCTTCTGCATGTGGTGGATGAGTGTTTCAAGGGATGCTGCCTGTGGCTGCCAGACAGACCGTGGGACAGGACAGCACGACCCCACACGGTCCGTCAAGACGCTGTGCTGTGTGTTTCACTACTTGGCAGCTCCTGATGGCCTGCAGGAGCTCCCTGCGATGAGGCAGGCTGAGCTGGGCCAGGCCGTGTGCAGCTTGTACATGGGCTGGCAAGGTTCCCTCCCCAAAGCCATGACTGGTGCCAAGCTGGATGTTTCCATTTGTCCCCGCTTCCTTTGCGGCAGGAGCTCTTGGTGCCTGACGAGGGCTGGATGACGGCTGGGCTGAGGCGGGAGGAGCGGTGAAGGAAGCTGCCTTCCCCGTCTCTGACTGCGGGCGGAGGATTGTGTTTCAGTACCACAGACCCAGTCTGGGCATACTCGGGGACCTGCCATCTCCTGTGGCTTCAAGCCTGGTCTGGCCGCTGTCCCTTGTGTACTCAGTTCCAAGACTGTGCTGGGATCTGGCACCACACAGTGCTTTGGGGTCGAACTGGGAAGCTGAGCAAGCAAGGGTGCACGTTGTACCAAAGCACTGATGTCAGCTTTGTTCTGGGGTGCCTGCAAGGGTGGCTGCCAGTACCCTCCTCTCACTGCCTGTCCTGGCTTCACAGTAATGCTGCCATAGGCACGCCATCGTTACCCAATGGAGCTAGAGCAAGTCACCCTCTCCTTGCTTACCTTGGTAGCCTTCACATTTTTTCCTCTTTTGAGCTTTCTCTGAGTGAAATTAATTCCCAGGTCACTCTTGCATCCCCTGGTCTCTACACGCTCTTGACTTTACCATGAGCAAAGTGACCAGCTGCCTGTGTCCACAGGCTTGAAATGGCCCGAGAGCCGTGTGCCCTGTGAGGACTGCAGCTACCCAACTTGTAGTGGCATGTCTGATGAGCTGGAGCGCACAGCATGGTCTCTGCCAGCCTGGGGATCACGAGTCCTGCAGAAGGTCAGTAGCCAAGGTGCATGATGTTTGCTGGCAAAAGTCACTCTGTTGGAAGAAAGCACTGACCCAGCAGGAAAGGGCAGAGTCCCATCACACCGGCTCAGCAACTGCATACCCTGTGGGAGTGTGGTGCCCGGAGCCTCACGGCCGAGCTGCCTCCATCATTACAGGAGGACCTGAGGTGGCCCCGGGGGGCTGCCTGCATCATTACAGGAGGGCCTGAGGTGGCCCTGGGGGCTTTTTCCTGCTTGTCACGATGTTGTGCAAGATGCTGCCTCGTTTGGTGCTCAGGGAAGGTGTGAGCATTGCTCAGCCATGGCCTGAGAGCCTCGTGCAGCTTGGGCCCTTGCCTTGCATTTGCTTTTGGAGAGAAGCTGTTCACAGTCCCACTGCTGAGGATTGGTGGGGCAAGGCTGGCTGAGAAATGGTAGTGTTTCCCTTGTTGGGATTTCTCTGGGCTCTGCTCCATGAGCCATTCCTTCAGTGGCATTCTATCTGCCACCCTCGGATCCCTTCCCTCAGAGGACCCCTGGCCATCAGACTCTGCTGATTCTGGTTCCTCAGTGGTGATCTCCAGCTGTCCCCAGCTTCATTCTGCTGCACTCAAGGAGCTGCCACTTCCTAGCTCTGCTTGGAGTGGGCAGAGTGGTGCCCAACCCCTCTCCATCTTTGACATCTCTCTGAGTGGGTTACCTGCACTTACATGTGGATCTGTCTCCACAGCCGGTTGTCCTTCGCTCTCCTCCTCCTCTCCCTCTCCTCCTCAGCCACTTTGTTCTTTGTGGCTTAAAAAACAAAGCCTTTGGCAAGTGAAGGAGGTGCCTGCCCTTCCTGGGGGAGGGCCAGCTGGCCTGCATTTGATTATGGCAGCGCCTCCTCATCCCTCCCCATTGTCCTTGCTGCTGTAGGAATGCCAGCCTTTTTGCGCTCCATCCCCTGAACAAGTGTTGCTGCCTCTGGGGCCCAGAGAGGGGCTGGGGCCCTTCTTCCCATCCGTCAAGGCCCCGTTGGCAGGAGAGCCTCCCTGCACGACTTCATGCACCTTCCCTCCGAGTCGGATACACCCGTCCTGATTCCGGCAGCAGACAGACACAGCCAACCCTCTGGTAAGTACCAAGTGTCCAGCGCCCCGGCTGACGTGTGACTTGTATTGAGATTGTTTGGAAACAATGTAGAGAAGGCTTTTCACTCACTTGCTTGTGTGCGTCTGTACGCATGCAGCGTGAATCAGAGTGCTTTGTGTGTCTTTTGTGTGCTCAGACGGAGCCCCGTGGGCTGTGTGCGTCTTTGCAGGGTCCCTCCGAATCCCAGGGCTGCGCTGTCTGTAACACCGCAGCGCCTGTCCCTTTTTCTCTTCATTAGAGGTTGTTGCATGGTCATTTCAGTGGGCGGAATTTAACTGTGGCTAGAAGCTGCTGCTGGGATTGCATGGCTCCAGACTAGCTGGGTGTACGCACAGGGCAGGCGGTACCTCTCCACCTGTCTGGACTCCTGTTAAAGGCTGTGGACAGCACAAGAGGGGGCTGTCTCCTCGACTGCTCCAAGGTTTGCTGGGCTCCTGTCCCGGGAGTGACTGAGACCTGCTGGCACAGTGCTCCCCCCTCTGAGAGACAGGCCTGAGCTTAGGTGTGGCAGCAGCAATCCAGAGCGTGATACATTAGCTGCCTTCGCAGATGTCACTAACTCCCACTTCTCCCCACAAGATTCAGAGCAGTGGCCTGCTGATACCTCGTGTTCTGCTGTGCTTGGTGTCTGAGGATTTACCAGATGCAATGTCACAGATGACGGTTTGGAGGAAAAAAAGATCAAGTCCCGTTCAGGCAATAAATTATTGATGTTTGTTTTTGCATAGCTTTTGATGAGGAAAGAAGGGTTGTGAATGCTGATCTGCGGGAAGCTGGGAAGGATGCTGGGGGCTGTGACCTAGAAGTGTGATTTTTCTATCGTGGGCTGTTTGGCCCAGGTTGAGAGTTAATGTTGCTGAAAGGGCATTAGGATTCCCTGGTCTGGGAGTGTGCTTGAAGGAAATTTGCAGAGAAGTTAGCTCCAAAGTGGAAAAAGAAGCATTTGATGTGTCCCTACTGCGGTGTACTTATGAACAGAGACGCAGGTTGCTGTGCCATGATGCTTGTCTCTTGCTAGCAGTCCTGCACAGGTCAGAACTTGGCTTTGCCCCCCAGCACCTCTGAGCAAATGAGGTTTTTGCTGTGGCTTGTAATAACGTCTCTGGGAGAAGCTTAACACGCACTGTTCTCTCTCTACCTCCGCATGGAGACTGGCTTTACTTTTCTGGGGAGAGGCTGTGTGAAATTCCCAAATAACAGCTTTCGTCTGGTTGCTGGTGCAAGTACCAAAGATGACGTCAGATCTGAGTAGCACAACAGGGAGGAATATAGGTGCCTTCCTGGTGCTATAGAACAGTTTTAAGGGAAGCCATTGTTGTCTGACAGCAGCTGTCTTCTCTCTCTCTTCTCTCCTTCCTCAGTTACGCTTGTAAAGTCGTGCTCCTAGACAGACATCTAGTCTGATTTGCTCTCCTGTTTCAGGGGTGTCCTTTTTCATACACAGCCTGGAGCAGTTGGGGGAAAGAGCCTTGAGGTTCGAAAATCGATCCTCTGGCAGAGTTCGTGCAAGGTTAATGCGTGAAATCTGTCGCTCTCCCTTCCCACCACCAAGAAGTCTTGCAAGGTTAATAAGCTTCTAATGTTTACTTTCCCTTCAAAGGGTATTCATGTATCAGAAAGTTTCTGCTTTGCCTTGGAGTCTGAGATAGCCCTCTTGCACAAACAAGAGGTCTCAACCATTTGAATCCAATCTGCTCCAGCTCCCCCATATTTTTCTGTCTTGCAAAATTAGTTGTTTGGAAATTGTGCTGCTTTATGACTGCTGCATCTGCTGGTGCCCTGGCTAGTTTCTCTTGTGTTTCATCAATGACTTTAATGCTGAATTGGCATCACAGCAGTGCCCCTAGCTCCTGCAAGCTCTATGACAGGTAAGTGAATGCTAAATCATACCTTTCTGGTTGAACAACGCAGGTGTGAGACTGGTGCATAAGCTGGTCTCTCAGCATTACAGGGCAGCAGTGAAATAATTGGGGGTTTTCACTTGCTAAATTCAAGCACAATTTGCAGTTGAAGGTGAGGGATTCTTGGGTTGAGATGCTTTTGAGCACCTGACCCGGCACCTCAGGCTCTGCTTTGGTGCAGTACGAGGTCTGTGTGATGTATTTGTGGCACGTGCAAGGGGGCAAAGCCTTGATCTGTCTGTCTGGGGTCCTTCTCCCTCCTCCTGCGCTGGCCGAATCATCCCCCTCGCTGGATGGCATGGCAGGAAGGAGAGGTGGGGGGATCCTGTACCAGGCCAGCGCACAGCATCTTTTTGGGATGTAGGCTGCTCATCCCTCAACTGCCTGCCCTGGTCACAGGAGTGCCAACATGTTCTGCCACTGCTCTCCTTACAGGGGGGCAATACCTGACATGCTGAAAACATCTACTTCCTTCATGCTTGATCACCAGAGCACCTTGGAGTAAATAAGCCTCAATTTCCATGGCTGCCCTTGAGTATGAACTGACAGTTGTCTGAAAGTCAGGGCCTCCCCTTCTCTGAGTTGGGTAGGATCTGGTCTCCTGCAGGATCACGACACTGGTGGCTGGTCGCTAACAGCGGGGAAGCGGCATTACTCCCAGCAGGTCTAGGGATTTCCCAGCTTGCACAGCTGAGCTGTGAGGGGAGCACGTTGCACTCGAGGTGTAAGATCTGATGCTAGCAGAGATCACTCCTCAGCTGACCCCAGCCTTGTGCATGTCTGCAAAATGTTGGGTTTGGGTGCTTTTTTTCACTCGTATCTTGAGATGGGAGCTGCACAGGGTGACAGATTTTTCTGAATGTTTGTGTGCTGGCATCCATCTGGATGCTCGAATCCTCATGGAGGCTGGAATTCCCTTTAGTCATGGGAGTTAAATAGATCTGTTCAAGCAATCTGGACATGAAGCTCCCCTCGGCGTACAGATGGGGCTGAAGCTCACAATGGCTTCCATCTGCATATCAAAGCCCTGGACATATGGACAGGGTTCTCCCAAGCACCCATTGCCTCTGAGCAGGCTCCTGTGGCTGCTTCGCAGGGCCTTGCGTCCTATGAGTGCATCTTAGTGTGCTCTTAAAGCAGGAAGCTATTTCTGGCCTTGTCTGCTACCCTGAAGAAGGGAGGCCCAGCAGATGCACTGGGTGTCTGGGTTCAGTTTCAGCTCCACATCCCCCAAGGCGCAGGTGCCCACAGCGCAGTGCAGAGAGATCGCAGCACATCACTGAATAATTAAGTGGAGTTTGGCTCGGCTTGTCACAGGAGAAAGGATGTGAACTGAAGACTACAGAGGAAGCAGCCATGCTCCCCCATCCAGGCCCAAGGGCCTACTGGAGGTTTTGCAATCCCCAGCTGGGCATGGAGGACCTCATTAGAAGGGAGTCAGCGCAGAGCAGACCAGGAGACACTTACCACAGTCCTGTCTGTCCTCACTGGTCTGCGTGTTCTGGTACAGCAGGGTATTTGTACAGCGTAATGATGTGGCTGTCGGGACAGATGTAAAAGCGCGGTATGCAAAAAGCCTCTGGAGGTGCCATCAGTCTCTGTTCAGAGTGATTTGTTGCTGTTGTGCAAGCTGCCGGCTTCGGTGACTCACGTATCTCGCTGTGGCTTGCTCCTGAATCTGACTGGTAACGTGAGGCTCTTGTCTCCCTCCAAAGAGGGGAGTTCTCCCCTTCACTGAAAGAAGCCTGAAAATGTGGTGCCCTTTTCTTCCTCCTACTCTAGGCAGTGGTTGTACATCCACCCCTTTGTGCCATCAGTGAGTTATACTCAACTCAAACTTCTTTCAAGTCAATCTTTAGGTGGTGTCATGACTCTGCAGTGAGTGGTGTAGGCCGTAGCCAAGTGAAGGGCCAGCCACCAGATCACAGTTGTTAATGACAGCTGGAGAGAAGGACAGTGGCCAAATCAGACCTCAGCATGCAGTTTGGGTTTGTAACTGCTGAAGCATCAGAAAGGAGGGAGGATAATATTCACCGAGGCAGTGAAAACAGCATCTGCTCTTACTCTGGTAAGAAGGGTTTGTGAACAGAGTTTCATTGACAAAAAAAACCTTTGCAGTGAGTACACGAAGCTGATGAAAAGATGGGCAGTGCCTCAGACATGAGAGGCTGGTTTGCAGCAAAGGTGCTGATTTTACTGGGAGCAAACTCAGTGCCTGGTCCTCTGGGCTCAGGAGCTTTTAAAAGTTGAGAACATCTCCTTGGTGGGACACGAAAAGAGGGGGAGAAAAATCAGTGCAGCATGTACCCAAGGGTGCAAAGTCATGAGAGACTGTAGAGTGAAAAGGAAAAACTGAGGGGAAAACGGCACATTGTTGGCTGTTAGGAGATCTGTAGCTGCAGAGCAGTGGAAGCTGTGGGGAGGGCAAATATCAGAGGCTTGCTGCCCAGCTTCCTAGGGAATCCTTTTACACATACCTACACATGTACATGTGGGTGTTGGATATACATACGTGTGTGTCTGTTTATAGATACACAGTGAAACTAGCACAGGCTGCTCTGTGGAAGCTCTGAATTGTACCGAAGCAGGGAGTATTGTGGCTTGTCGTGATTCATCAGTTGAGTCAGCCTGTTCCTAATGGAGCTACCCTAGGTGTTGCTTGGCAGCTGAAGTAGTTAAAGAAGGGCAAGCACGCGTCCTGCACGCCAGCGCCAGCACAACGAGCCACATTTGCCCTTTGGGTCCTCGTGCTGTCGTCAAGAGAGCAGAAATCATGTGCAATCCTATTTTACCCAATTATGTTCTCCTGTAATTAGACTCTCCTGGACTTGTTAAGCCTAGCTGCCCAGAGGGGAAATGAAGGGATTTTTGAGCTCTCTTCATGTTCACCCCAAGTGCTGCTGCGAAAGGATTGCCAAGCACGTTGCGCTAATGAGCACCCTTTGATGGTGCTTGGGCTGCCGCGTGCCGAGACCAACCCTGACCTGTGTTGTGTCCCTGACCTCTTGTTCTTCTTTCCTGTCCAGCTTGTGGGTATCTACCTGTTCTTCTGTCTTACGCTGAACTCTAAGGAGTTTGTAGTTTGTGCTTGTCTCTCGTGCTTTGCCCTCCCACAGTGTCTGTACAGCATCTGGCGCTTGGTAGCAGGCAGAAATGCAAATACAGGATTTAAAGTTTGTTTTCCTTGACAGCTGATTTTAGGCAAACTGGTGATTTTGGTGGTCTCCCCTCCCTCGAAGAGAAGAGGGGAGGCAGTGTGAGCTACACAGCAACTCAGAAATGGTTTAGCATTTTACTTCAAGAGAGTGAGTCCTTTGCCTTTGTGTTTAAAGCTGAGCTTTTACCAGCTACATCCCGTGTAGGAGACGGTTTTGATTAGTTTGGTTTCTGCTGCTAATGAATCCCAGGGAGGGCCTCAAATGCAGTTTGGAAAAGTCGAATGCTGCAGGGTGGGGAACAGAGGAACAGTGAACCTCTGCGTGGAAAGGAGATTACTTCCAACTTGGTGGCTTTGCCGAAATGTTTGTGCTCTGAAATTGTATGGTTTCTTGTACCTCCAAGGGCAGCTGCCTCCTTGCAAAGCCTCAAATCTTGCTAGAAGTGAGCAGGGGCTTTGGCTTTTAGAGATGTGGAAAAAGTATTGCCATGTCTAGGAGGGATCACTGTTTTCTCCCAAGCTCTTATGTGTCGGGTGGCAGCTTGCTTTGAATTTTGCTTGAATTTGGGGTCAGCTGGGATGTTTTCTCTCCCTGCTTTTGCACTGAAAGAAAGAGGATCTGGCCTGCTCCCAGTCAGGGCGTTCTCTGCACACTTCGGTAGTTCTCGTGTGAAGCGCAGCCCCTTCCCCCTCTGTCATGTCTCTGGTTACCAGGGCTCCTCAATCTGGTATTTAGGCTAGCAGCATTTGGCTGTGAATAGCCGGAGCTGAGATGATGCACTGGAGCGATGGCCCTGCCTCAGTCTGGCCGTAGGGGATGGTGATGCACAGCACTGAGCTGGGCGCAGCCAGGATATGGACCCCCGCTGTACAGATGGGAAGGTAGGCTGAGGTCTGTCTGTAACCGGTTAATCAACTTGCCAGGGGTACACCTGCAGAGACTTGCTCTCCCCCTGCCCCTTCCTTTGTGGGTGCTGTTGGTATCGGTGGGTGGGAGCTCAGGAAAGCACGAAGCAGATCCGAGTGAGTGCTGAGCCGACCGCTTGCTACTACAATTACCTGGTCCCTGTGAGTTAGCAGAGAAACAGGCTTGTCGCTGTTTGCCACCTGACAGCCCTTGTGACGATAAGGTTTTAGCCTGGGTAATTTTGCTTTCAATATATTTTGACGTAAAATGGCTTTTTCATTGTGGTCCTTCTGAAATGTCAGCATGCAAGGCAGTCTCCAGCAACAGGTTCCTGCTAATACAATGTGTGAAGCAGCCTGTGACAAGGGACACATGGGTGGTGTGAGCAGGAGTCACTTCTCAAAGCAGCTCGAAGCCATGTTGGATTTTAGAGCAAATAAGCCCAAATGAGCACCTGTAATGAGGAGCACACCTGGGAACAGGTGTTTTCATGCAAGAGAGCAGCATTTACTTTGAGCTTGTGTTCTGGTAAGTGCCTTGTCACTCTTTGCTGTTGTGCTGAGAGTGCTGCGACTGGTGTCTCAGCTCTGCAGGGTTCAGTGCTGAGCCCCTGGGAAGCCGCGGGAACCTGTGCCTACGTGACACCATGTATAACTGTTGGGAAGCGCTTGGCTCAGTTCACAGCAGTACCCGAGATGCTTTGACCTTTTCTGACTGCACCAGTTCTGTCTCCTTTGCTGCAAGCCAACCTCAGCTTGCTCTCCAAACTCACAGCTGAAGGTAAGGGCACTTACAGTGAAGTTAGTGGTGGTGAGAGGAGGTCTTGTTAAATGGGGAGCTGTGCAGTTGTTTCTTGCCACAAAGACCTGCGTTTAGTTGTGACTCACTAATGAACAGCAGAGTGGATCACAGCTTGTGTACAGGAGCTGCATGCAATCTGGATCTGGGCTTGAGTACGTTGGTTTCTTTTTTGCTGTCCTTGGCAATGTTCCAGGCTGTTGTGCTGCTTCCCTCTCTCTGCCTTGTAGAAAGCAAGGGAGCTGGGGGGCTTGCAGTCCTGGGACGTCGCCACAGAAGGATGGGGCACTTGGTCTGTCTTGTTGCTGTGCTTCAGTCATCATACCCACAGCTGTATTGCATCCCTGCCTGTGTTGTTGCTCCCATCAGGATCAGTCCTGGCTGTTCATCACCCCCTTCTCGGCTGCTCTGTGCAGTCACTTCAGATACCCAAGGAAACCTTCTCACAGGAGTTAGTCACCCACCTAGATGCCTTTTTCTTCTACAGAAAGTTGGAGGGCTTGTGATCTTCCTACTCTACCTACCTCTGCCTACTCAGACACCTAGTTTCCTATGTTACAAGAAAAATACTGTTATAGTCATCATGTCCCCGCAGGAAGAGATGAGGAAGGTTTGGCCGAAGGCAGCCCTTCTTGAAATTGCCCGTTCTGGCATATGCCTGCAGATGCACAGTGATTGTCTCCTTGGCTACCCAGAAGGTGTCTCAGAGATAACTGGATCTTGAATTTGAGAGGAATCTGGTGCCTTTGTACTAGGTTTGTGCTGGGGAGATGTGATGTGGTGGCTCAGGTGCGGATCCAGGACCCTGGAAAGCTTTCTATGCAGTATTCTGAGCCAGGGAAGAGCAGCTTCTCTTGGCCTGTGTTTGCAGATGGCACTTCAGTGGTGCCAAAGAGAACAGACTCCAGGAGCTTCTGTTGTCGATACACTGCAAGCCTCACCCGTGGTGAAGTCAGCAGGGACCAACACAGGGTGATGGGCTTGAGGGTTGCACCGTGCTCCAGTGGAGTTCCTGGCTCTTCCTTATGGCACAGCAGGTCCCCCAGAGCCCCTGCCTCCCCCGGGCACCCTGGCAGGACCAACCTGTTGCTGACTCCTCATGTAGCTGCTGGATAGGTCAATCCTGCGTATGCAGGAAGCATGTTTGTCTTGTAATCCTGTAATTGAGTTTCAGTAACGACTTGTCTGTAAAGATTAAAAGGTACAGGCTCCTTCCTGCCTGGTTGCAGACATGGCTGGGAAGATTCAGCTTCCCTGCACACAGGTGCCTCTTCTTATATATGAGCAGCCCTTGCAGCTTTGCAGAGAAGCTGTGGGGCTGCCTGCTCCCCAAAAGCCCCACTGCTGGAGGGCAGTATCCTGGCTTAGCTGAGTGTGACTTGTAACCTTACTGGGATGCAGATGATGGTGATACCCCTGCCTGCGTGAGGGTGTTGCCTCCTGGGTGCTGGACCACACAGCCCTGGAGAAGGCTGCCATTTGTTGTGCTAAAAGGGGCAGTTGAAGCGGATGATGTGACTGGAGAAAGCCTTGGTGGCCACTTAACATGTTACCAAGCAAGCTGCAGGGTGTAGAGGGCTGTTCCCATTGTGCAGGGAACAAAGCTGAGCTGTTCGCTGGCCTGCGACAGGCACCGGGCATGGAAGAAATGCCATCCAGATTTAGAGTCATTTCTGCGCAGCCCTCGGGGTCCTTGCCAGGAACAGACAGATACCATATGAAGATGAGAGGTGGCGGGACTGCCTCCCTGTGCGGTTTGCAGCCCTGATTCCCCCTCACTGTGTCCCATGCAGATCTGTGGCGTTTCCTAGAAAAAAAAGAAGCCTCTTTTCTTTCTCTTCCATCTGTGCACGGAAGTGCGGTCCCTGGCCTCGGAGAAGGCTTTCATAGAGCAGCTGCCTTCCCGACTGGCTGCTGTGAAGGCCAGGCTGGCCCGCTTGTCCTGCTGGCTGTGTCTCTCCTGCACATTGTTCTCAGCACCCGCTTTCAGAGCCCCGTGTGCCTTTTGAGCTCAGCTTTTCCCATCAGTGAGCGAAAGGCTGCCCGCATGCCACCGTCGTTCAGGATCACCCATTGACCTCCACAGCCAGCACGGTGAGACGTGCCCTTAGCCTGCACTGGCGGCCAGCCCCTGCTCAGGGCAGAGCTGGAAGGGGCTGATGTTTCTTTGCGTACAGCTGGAGGGAGCAGCTCAAAAAAAACCCCGGCAAAACAGGCCATCTGTCGCTGCCGGATGGATCTGCCGGGCTCTGCTGTAGTCAGCGTTCACCTCGCCTTGATGGGCTTCTGCCTCCAGGAAAAAAAAAGACCCTCCGCATCACAGATAAATGCAGATCCTCACTGGGGTCTGGCATGTCCTCTGCCTCTGCATGCCCCTCCCAGCCCCTGGCAGTGGGCAAGTCTAAAGCATAAAGCTTGGATCAAGAGAGGGGCAGGTCAGGGGCCTGTTGCTGCGCTGGGCAGGGTAATGGGAGGAGAGGGGGCTGCTGCTCTTTTGATTGTGCTGTGCTGTGGCTGCGTGGGGCTGTTTGTGAAGCGTTTTCCCTGAGCAGCTGCTGGTGTTTCTGAAGCAGCTCCTTGCTCCACATGAGTAATGGGGCTGGCTGCACGCACGCTGTGCAGCTGCAGCTCTGAAGAGCGACGTGGATGGCCGTGGGAGCTCCTGTGGCATCCACCCCTGCAGTGGCTCAGCGCAGTCTGCAAGCTAACCCTCGTGTGCTGGCCTTCAGCTCTCATACAAACAGCGACACTTGGCTCTCGTCGCCTTCCCCAGGTGGGGACAGGCACCACATGAATGAAGCACCTCCTGCCCTGCCTACCTCTCAGCAGCAGAGCCTGGCACCTGATCTGTTTGACTACCGCATCCCTGATCAGGATGCAATGTCAGCTCTGTGTCTGCATAAAGCGTGGGTGGATCTTCTTGGTGTCTAAGGCTTTATTCTGCATAAAAATAAGTGCTTTAAGTTCTCTGAGTGAAGACTGTCACGGTAAGGCTGTTCAGCAGGTGGATGGTGGTCTAAGGCTGGTCACTTTGTTCCTGGCGCTAAGTGTGAGTGGTGCTTCTCTGCAGAAACATTGCAGGCCAAGTGCTAGAGATGGTCTGGCTCACTTCAAGGGCGGCCTGTGGTGTTTCTGCACACACACTGGTCTTGGGCAGAAGGTGGAAGGTGCCTGGCAGGCCTGCCCTGGGTGTTTTCCCTGCCTTGTGCATCTCATTTTCACAAATAACACTGTTTTCACTGGTGAGCAGTGAACTTCCCTGGCCAGGCCTATGGCAGCTGGTCACATGTTACTCACTCTGCAGTTAAACCTTGTCATCATCCCTGCTTTATAGAGAAAGCAGTGGCTTATGAGCCTGAGTGATTCAGATGTTTGCCTTTCCTCTCATTTTTATTGATGACAGGCAGGTCTTAGTACATAGTGCTTCGTTAGCCGCTTCCCAGCCGTGGCAGTACAGTATTCTTTACCTTGTGTCTGTAACATTGGACCACATTTTGTCCTGCTTCTCTTGTTTGGCCAATATGGCAGAGCTGTTTTAGCAAGGCCGGCGTAAGCACCACTGTTAGAGCCAAGCCCCGTGAAACTGCTTCCAGCATTCCTAGAGTATTAGAAATAAACTGCTGAACTCGACATTCAACTAACCAGCGCAAGCGTGTAATGCGGTAGCAAGCCAGGCCAGGCAGGTGGGCAGGGACAGCACACCACAGGCATGGAAAATGTGCAAGCTGCAACGGGGCTTGCATGGTCTCAGATTTCTGCTTGCTGCAAGGATGGGTCAGATCACTCAGGGTGATCCACAGAGCCCAGCTCTGACTGAGCTCCAGGCCTCTGCATGCTGTCAGCTCCGTGGGAGCGGCATGGGGAGCAGCAGTCCCATTCCCTGCAGTTTATTGTGCTCCCTCAGCCTCATCCTGTGCGGTAGCGGTGTGAATGGCTGGGCAAAGGAGGAGGGTGAGTTCCAGGTTGTATACCAAGCAGGGCCACACCAAGGTGTGGATTCCTGCAGTCTTGGCAGCAGCTTCCCCTGGGGCCCCCTGCCCAGAGAGGACAGACGTGCCTAGCGTCGTGGGTGCCCAGCAGCGTGGGTGCCCAGCATCACAGAGACCTGGTGGGGAGGTGGAGCTGTGGCAGAGCAGCCAGCACAGCTGAAGCCCTTTACATAAGGAGCTGTTTGTTTTGCTGAATTGTTAAGCCACATTGACAATAGCAGCCCCCCCTCCTCTCACACTCGAGGAACTGTAGTGGCCACACACTGAGCCTTTCTCTTGTCTTGCGCTTTAGGCACCGAATTAGGGTTATTCTTCCCTGAATCCCTCTGAGTGGCTGTTGCCTTTTGTTCTCGCTCTCTGCAGGCGTACGAGTGGGCCTTGGAAGGGATGCGACATCTTGCCTGCATCAGCATGGAGGACTGCAGCTCTGCTGAACACTGTGCAGGTGTGATCAAGTGCCTGGAGAGTTATAAGGGGCAGCACCCGGACATCAGCGATGCCCGATTCCAGGAGATGAAGGAACTGGCCTGTGAGCTGAAGAGCGACAAGGGACTCAAGCAGTGGAAATTTGCATGGTCCAAATGCCAGGAGACCAAGCTGGTTTTTGAAAAGAAACTTGAAGCAGCCTTGAGAACAAGGAGGTCTCTGCTGTCAGACCACAAACCAGCTGCAGGGGAGCAGCCCCGTGCTGGCAGTGAGGCTGGCAGTGTGTCCCACCGGAGGCACTCCGAGGGGGGCACCTCCGGGTCCCACTGGGACAGGACTTACAGTGTGTCCCACTGCTACAACAGGCCCAGCTACTCTCCAGGGTGGACTAAGGAGAAGGCTCCCTCGCCCTCCCCAAGCTGCCCTGGCAGTGTCAGTGCTGGGGAAGAATTTGCCTGCCAAGCTGCTCTTAGCCCTGGTCCTCACTCAAGCAGAGTTTCCTTTGCCAGCGGTGCCTCCAAGTCTCCAAAGCTGCCGGAAGAAAAGCCAAACCTGGAGAGCATATTGGAAACCCTGGAGGTGAAGCCATCCTGCACCTCCACTCCAGCCTCTGGGAAGCCACCTCCTAGAAGGATACTCCGGAAGGCCCAAAGCTTTGACCTCCCCTGCGGTGAGAGCCTGTGGTCAGGCTGCCAGAGGACGCTGAGCGAGCCAGCCAGATACGGCAACACCGGCGTCTTTATTAAGGGGCTGGAGGTGAGCAGTACTGAGCTGGTGGACAGGACTTTTGCGCTGCGGCAGCAAGCAGCTCACAGCTGGGCAGCAGACTGCCTGCTGGAGGGACAGAGGGGCTGCCTCTCCACGTTGGATGCAAAGAGCTGGGGCAGGTAAGTGGCCGTGGCACTCGGTGCTCTGCTACTCAGGGTAGCGAGAAGGCAGCCAGCGAAGATGTGAAGAGCTGTGCGGTGACAGCTGCCAGTGGGGACGAAGCAGATGGATGGAGAGGCAGAGCTCCAGCTCCCCTACATACATGTGCGTGGTGCTAAACGGGCCCGCAGACATGTCCCTGCACAGCGTGGCACTGGCCTTTGCGGGGAGGTAGGGAAATAGGATCTCTCCTCTTCCCCCACGGCATGGGTCCTTCATAAGAGGGGGAAAGAGCCATTCCCAGGCAGGAGAGGGAGTCTCTGAACATTGCTGGCGTTAGGGGTCGAGGGTTTGCAGAAATGTAGCGCTGGTGACCTAGCAGGCCAGTGGTACAAGTGCAGTGGGAGAGCACAAGCATAGCACATCATCCCCCTGCTTCTGGGGAGGCTATGCCCAGGTTGGTGGGGGGCACTGCCAGTACCCTGTGACAGCTGCTTCACAGGGAAGAGGGTGTTTGTATTCGCCCTTTGGGTCCAAGATCGCTTATATATGTGGCCAACAGCTGGCTTTTGTTCCGTTTCCTCTCTGTCCTCAGAGGGGATCTCAGCTTGACGTTGTTGTCGTAGTGCAGTGTGCCTAAGACGTGGAGAGTCCAGGAATGTGAGCTGTTCTTGAAAGGGAGTCACCAGGCAGGTCTTTCAGCTGCTGGATGCAGGGGGATCACAGAGCTCCTCCACTGCTTGTGCTCTGGGCGGAATGGCTGGGGACAGCACAGCCCTCTGGAAGGGGCCTTTGGTAGCCCAGATATCTGTAGGTATCGGCCGGCTATCTGCATACCTTTGCCACGGTAAAGGTCATGACAGTGACAAACACCAGCAGACTGAAGGCTACCCGGTTTGCTTCTCGCGGGAGCCACGCAGCAGCCCTCCCTTCTGTGGGTGCTGAGGCAGTGCTGCCGGTCGCTCCTCTGAGCAGCCAGGCTTTGGCCTGGGCAAAGCTGAGAGGCAGGGAAGGCAGGCACAGGCTGGAGTAGCTATGTTTGGTGCTGCACTGCCGCGCAGTGGAAACCTTGAGTACCTCCTAGGAGCAATCGTTTGAGACGTGTGGAGCAACTGGTGCTTAGGAACTGCTGTTTGAAGTGATCTGAGGTTTGTTTCCCACTCTCGCTTCTACTGGGACAAGCCCAACAGCATCTGGGCCCAGAGCTCGTGTTCTCCCTGGGTTGACATTGCCCTGCGCCCAGTTGTCAGGCTGGCGACTCCTCACAGAAGCTGTTGTAACATCTGCTGTCCCTGTTTCAGGAGCGTGGCTGTTCGTGGGGCAGCCTGTTGTGTCGAGAGCAGGGTCTGGGTGTGCCTGGGGGTGTGTGTGTGTCCTGCTGAGCTTGGGTCAGGACCACAGCCAACCTGGGGCTCACCCTTCTGGACAGAAAAGCTGGCAGAGTTTCTTGGCTCAGCCACGAGCTTTGTCAGTGCTCAGGGTCAGAGCTGTCACAGACAGTTCTGAATCTGAGCTTGGGTGGTGCTAAGGGATCATCTCACCTCTATGTTGGGTCTTCGGGAGAGCTTCCCTAGGGATAGCCCAGTGCTTTGCAGGCACTCAGACTGCTGCACCCCACTGCAGTCTGGGTCCCATCAAGGCTGGGTGTTTCCTGTTGCAGCAAGCTGCGGCACATCATCGACGAGATGGTAACCACGGAGCGGGAATACGTGAGGTCGCTTTGCTACATCATCGATAGCTACTTCCCTGAGATGGAGCGCCTTGACCTCCCCCAGGACCTGCGCGGGAAGCGCAGCGTCATTTTTGGGAACCTGGAGAAACTCTACGACTTCCACAGCCAGTACTTCCTACGAGAGCTCGAGAGCTGCTGCAACCACCCGCTGCGGGTCAGCCACTGCTTCCTCCGACACGTAAGGCACCAGCACCCTCCCCCTGCGGCCAGGGTCCTCCGGGCACGTGCTTGGCTCCTGTGCCCAGCAGTGCCTGTGGATTTGGCTGCTCACCTGCGCATGAGTGGACTGGGGCTCTTTGGGAGCGGGAGGACTACCCTGTTCTGGGTCAGTTTGTCCCCTGCCAGCTCAAATGCTAGGTTGGACTGGGATGGCTCTGCGAGGC
The DNA here is from genome assembly GCF_030867145.1 of Opisthocomus hoazin. Classification (NCBI taxonomy): domain Eukaryota; kingdom Metazoa; phylum Chordata; class Aves; order Opisthocomiformes; family Opisthocomidae; genus Opisthocomus; species Opisthocomus hoazin. The sequence goes on from NC_134425.1 coordinate 15,650,915, forward strand.
TGAGCCCAGGCAGCAGCAGATGCTCTTTGCATTTTCTGTTGGTTTTTTGCTACCAAGAGACACTGCCAGGGAAGCAAAATGTCTGCTTCTGAAAACCCACCTACTTCTGCAGGGACATCCCTTACCCTGTCTTCTGGCTGTGGTGTCAGTGTGGAATGACTTCAGTGAGCGGAGAGGTACAGGCCTGCTGCTGTTGTTGGAAAGGGCTGCTAGGGAGAAGTGTGGGGCACTGATCTTAAGCTCAGCTGCCCCATGCATGTTTGCTGCTACCAGGTGAATGGTATCTGCTGGGGTATGTAAGGGGCAAGGGGTAATGGGACAATGAATTAAAAAGTCCTAGCTACTGTAGGAGCAGGAAGATAAGAATGCTCCCTGGCTCATAATGAACTTGAAGCAAAGTCATTCCTGATATCATAGGAGGCTCTGCTGCAGCCTGGGAGAGGCAGAAGGACTAGAGTAACCAACCCAGGGCATGGCTGTTGCTGCGTCCTGGGTGTGTGTCAGTCTCACGCGGGGATCTCCTTTGCAGAAAGACCAGTTTGGGATGTACGCGTTGTATAGCAAGAACAAGCCCAAGTCGGACTCGCTGCTGGCCAGCCATGGGAATACCTTCTTCAAGGTAAATTCCACCGCCTGCATCATGATCGCTCTTGGTGTTTGGGTCACCAATCTGTGTAAAGAAGCCCACCTTTCCTGCCTGAGGCATGCTCCGCACTACCTCTGCTTTCCTGGCACAGCTCTCTGCACAAGTGTATGTCGGGGGACAGGGGCAGAGAAGTGGTGAGTGCTTTGGGAAGGAGCCCAGCACACAGCAGCATTGGTCCCGTGGCCTTGCATTTCCCTGTGTAGCAAACGGAGTGCCGCAGTCAGGAAAGCTGTGGGTGTTGGTGCCTGCCTGGGGACGTGGGGCTCTCCACAGGAAGCTGCTGCCTTCATTCTCTGCTGCCTTTCTCAGTTCAAGCAGGTGCAGCTTGGGGATAAGATGGACCTGGCCTCCTACCTGCTGAAACCCATCCAGCGGATGAGCAAATATGCCTTGCTCCTGAAGGACCTGATCAAGGAGTGCAGCGAGGCACAAGAGCAGGAGCTGGGCTACCTCCGTGCAGCCGAGGAGATGGTGAAGTTTCAGCTCCGACACGGAAATGATCTGCTGGCCATGGATGCCATCCGCGACTGTGATGTACGTTCCAGTGTTCTCCCCTGCCCAGGGGAGCAGAGCCACACTTCTTCCCCTTCTCTAGACTTGGGGTCTTTGGATTGTACAGTGAGCCTCCCTTCAAATGCCCGCAGCGGTGAGGGTGCCGTCTGCCAGTACAGCGTAGCAGGACTGCTGAGGCACAGAGCAAGGTCTCCTTGAGCTGCTAGGACAGGCAGCCTGGATGCTGTTACTTGAGCTGGGTGAGCTGCTTGTCATAAACACGCTCCCAGGTGCTTACTGGTGACATGAGGCGGCCAGCGGCCCTTGCAGATGGTGTCCTGTGGGCTGCCTTGGACCCTTCCATCTCTTCTGAGCTGGTGTTAAGAGGGTCAGGCAGTTTGCAAGAAGGAATTCAAACTGATGCTGATGCCAGGGGCAGGCTAAAGTCAGCTAGGTAGGACTGGAAGGAGAGGCCACTGGAGGAGGAGAAACCCCAGGGCTCAGGGTGGAGGAAGATGGGTCTGGGACAGGATGAACTGAAGGACTGGCTTCCTGACACAGATGCGCTCCTGGCAGTTAGGCGGGACTCCTTTCCTCTTAAGCTCTTCTTCTCTCCAAGAGAAAGCTCTGGCTGCTGCCTCCAGTTCCCACCCCAGAGGTTTGTCACATATCTGCACAGGGTGACAGCAGAGGGTTGTCTGTGGGCTGTGGCTAGGAGAGAGGCGCAGTTTTCCCCTGAGCTCCGGGCCAGGTGTTTAAGCCCGATGTGGCCTCTGGCAGTGCCATGCAGCCCTACCTCTTCAAGACCCCTCCTAACCTGACAGCTAGCTGCCACTTTCACCACCCAGGCCGCAGCTATACAGGAGCCTGCTCTCTGTGTCCAGGCCTGGGGCAGCCTGGAGCTGATCCTGCTGGGGTCTGACCAGGATGTTCCCTGTGTCCAGGTGAACCTGAAGGAGCAGGGGCAGCTGGTGCGGCAGGATGAGTTCACCATCTGGCTGGGTCGGAGGAAGTGCCAGCGACACGTCTTCCTCTTTGAGGACCTGATCCTGTTCAGCAAGCCCAAGAGGATCGAGGGTGGCTTTGACGTGTATATCTACAAGCGCTCTTTCAAGGTAAGGGCAGCCCTGCAGCTCCCTCTTGTGCAGGATGTATCCTTGGCTGGTTTCCCCATGGATGCATGGCTCTAAAATGGGGAGCAGGAGCACCTTCAGGAGAAGAGCTGCTCCCACCACTGCTACGCCTTCTCCAGGCCACCCAGTGAAGCCAGGAGGGAATACTTCACCCATTAATGCCTGGGCCCCCTCCATGCTGTGATATGTGGAACCAAGGTCTTCTGAGGGACAGGGAGTGTGAGAGAAGGGCAATGTGTGTGTAAGGTCCCTACCTTACACACACATTGTGTGTGAGCCTGTAGCAGGTGGTGCTGACTCTGGATGAAGCACCAGGGAATTGCCCGGGCTGTCTCTGCTCAGCTTTGTCCAGACTGTACCTGCTCCTGTCTGGACTCTCAGGCTCCTTCCTGGTGGGTCTGCTGAGCTGGGGGTGCACAGGGTGCAGGCAGAGTTTAAGCTTTCTGCTCCTGGTCGAGCCCCAGTTGATGCTTTGCTCTTCCTTCCTCCGGCAGACTGCAGACATCGGTCTGACAGAGAACTCTGGAGACAGTGGCCTGCGCTTTGAGATCTGGTTCCGAAGGAGGAAGTCCAGCGACACCTACATCCTCCAGGCCAGCTCAGCCGAGACTAAGCAGGCCTGGACCAGTGACATCGCCAAGATCCTGTGGCAGCAGGCAGCCCGCAATAAAGGTGTGATTCCTTCCTGGGGCGTCTGTGCCGCAAAAGGTGCGGGAGCCCTGTTCAGCTCATGCTGTCCTGAGTAGGTTTGGAGCCTGTTAGCAGGCAGCTCTGTGTGGCGAGCAGCTGTGTGCTGGCATGTGGCCTCAGGAGCATGTGCTGGGCTTGGCTAGGCATGCCCCTTCCCTGCCCCTCAACCCCAGGGAGCTCTGTGTGACTGTAGGCACCCACCTGGACTCCACGAGAGAAACGGGGGATACTAGCCCAGGGTTCCCTGCCCCTGTGAGTGTGGGCTGTGCTCGCGAAAGGCTTGTGGCTCTCCCCACTGTCCAGGCCACTGCTGGAGTGGCGGCTGTCTGGCTGTGTCCCTCCGCTCTGCCCCAGGCTTCCCGCTTGGCACGACCCTTGTAGGTGGCATGGCACTGAGCTGCTTGGCCAGAGCAGGGTGTGACTGCTTGTCTGTGGGGACTCCTCAGGCCTGGGGAGCGAAGGGAGAGCAGATCTAACCACGGTAGTCCAGGAGTGCTCTGGCCTGGCGCTGCGTAGAGCCTGTGGGGCTCACGATGTGGCTGCGGGTCTCTTCCCCTCCAGAAATCCGTATGCAGGAGATGGTCTCCATGGGTGTGGGCAACAAGCCGTTCCTGGACATCAAACCCAGCGAGGCAGCTATCAATGACCGTGCTATTGACTACATCATGAAAGGCAGAGGTGAGTGCCAGCCATACCTGCCCCTTGCTTCGTGTCAGCTGGGCAGGACTGGTGCTCAGGGCTTTTTCACTGTGTTTTCTGGCAGGCGCCAGGACCAGAGCATCAATTGCGGTGTCTCTGTTTGACCATTCCAACCCATACAAGAGGACGCAGGCACAGCTCTCTGCTGGCAGCACCCCCGCTGCGTACAGCCCTTCCTCCTCCTCGCTGCTGGGGCCCCTCAACCTCCACATGTACCTGGACCAGGCTCTGCTGCCGGGCGTCCTGGCCCCTAGCCGCCCCTTTGACATTGGCACCTGCATCGAGGAAGATGAGCTGGAGCATGAGACGAGCAGCCAGCCGTCGCTGAGTACGTACGAGCCCGCTGCTCTGCGGTGCGCCCCGGGACGCGTGGGCTTGTCCCCCCACACCTTGCTCTGTGCCGTGCGGTCAGACCAGGCTCGCTGGGCTCGTGGCAGTTCCTGCCCCACAGCCACCCTGGGGCAAGGAGGGCCCTGCCGTGCCACGCCAGCTGTGTCTAGCATTTGTGGGGGAGTTGGCTCAGACAGATCAGTAAAGTGCCCACCGATCTGCCGCCGTCCCGTGGTGGGCTGGGTGCTGCGTACTGGGGCTGCTGTGGCCTCGGAGACCAGTGCTTGTGTCTGCCTGCCTCTCTGGTGCAAGGCCCTCTGACCCTTGCTGTCCCCAGCCTGGTCTGGTGTCCCCTTGGCTTCCCTCTGTGAGCTTCCCTGGCCAGGGCTGTACCCGTCTCCAGCACCGTTTGCTGCCCTTCCTTGGGTCATTTTGTTGCCTGTGGCTTTGAAGAGGCCTGGACAGGAGCGGGGCTTATCTGTGGGCTTGTGTGGCCAGTGCCTCTGCAAACACGTTATCAGGTGTGTGGCATGGGTCACGTAGGCCAAATTTGTGGACATCAGAGTGACCTTCCTCTCTTCCCCCAGCAACAGAGAGCTCGGAGTCATCACACTGCATGTCAGGTAGCGGCTCCAGCGGCTCCGACAGTGGCTGTGTCTCCAGCATCCCCCAAGAAAGCTTCTGTGAAGACATGGTCTCACCCCCCTACATGCCCCTGGGCTCACAGCACAGCTCTGCCGTGGAGGAGAAGCCCAGATTCGCAAACAGCCAGTACATTTCCGCAGTAAGTGCGAGCAGCCAAAGCACGCTCTTCACTTTGCCGGTTCCTGCAGCTGCCTCCCTGGTCCAAGCCGCTGCCTCTTGCGGGGGCACTGAAGATGCTGCTTTCGGGCTTGAAGTGGCTGCAGGGAAGTGACCTGTCCTCTGGCAGAGACTCCCCTCCTCTGGGGTGGGCGAGGGCCCCACTGTTGTGAGAGCCGCTCCCACGGTGGCTGAGATCCCCAGGGAGATGCCCTGCAGAGGACCTGCGGTGCTGGAGGCTGGGCGCAGGAGCTGTAACGCTGTTGTGGGCTGGGGTACAGATGTAACCTCCTGGGGTGGATGGAGCTCTGCTGCAGTTGCTGCTAAGCTCCGTTCCCGGGAGGTCTGGGCCTGCTGGGGAGCGATGAGATGGCAGAGCGGGAGCCTGTCGCTCTGAGATGTCAGTGTGTCTCCTCTTACGTTCCTGAGAGTTCTCAGCTGCTTCCCTTCCCACTGGATGGTGTCCTGATGCTGTTGTCCTCTAACCCTGTACTAATGCTGGCTTCTCTCCTCTGCAGAAAGCAGGAGGCCAGGTCACCATAAGTCCCTCGACAGTAGTGTGAACCCCTCTGCACACGTATACCGCCTAAGGAAGTGGAGTTGGTGTAAGTAGCCCCAAAGGGGATTTTCCAGCAGCTCTGAGTGCTGGTCAGGTTTGTCAGTAGCTCTGAGTCAGGAGAACCTCCCCCTCTGCTTCTCAATGAGAAGTTTTCTCCATCTGTTCCTGACTGGTCTCTGAGGCTCGGAGTCATCTGGTTGGAGAAGACCAGCTCCCACAGATGTGGCTCCCTCAGAGCCGTTGCCTTAAGGAGCTGGTCTGAGCCCTCCCGGGTTTGGAGGAGCAGAAACAAAAACCACACAAAATCACTTGCGGGTAGCAGAGGCGTGCGCACCACCTAGTCCTCAGCGTTCAGACGAGCTCCTTTCCTCTGAATGCTGCCATGCTGTCTAACCACTAATCTGTTCCTTGAGGCTGTTTGCTGAAACCCTGCTCTTCCTTAGTCCCTCTGAGCTGCCCTGGGGCACCCACGGTGTTCTCCCCAAGCTGGATTTATCCCACAGTTTCCTTTGAACCTCTGAAGGGAACTGCGCATCACCGGGCAGAGGAACCTGCTAGGTTGTGGTCAGAGTGTCCCAGGGGAGCTGCCAGATGTTGCTCCTGCACTCGCTGAGCTCTGGACGATGCCTCGTCTGCAAGGAAATGGCCGTTGATCTGAGGGGGGGTGAGCCAAGCAGGGCTTCCCGATCCTGGATGGCAGCCCTTGGAAAGCTGCGTCACGCCCTGCTCAGCCTAGCCTGCTGCTGGCTCAGCTTTTTCCTCCCCATCCTGAGGGCTGAGCTGCCTCTTCCGCAGGGAGCAGAGGGGTGTGAACGCGGGGCTGCAGGACGGGGGCTGGCGTGGTGGAGGCACAGGGCGCTGGGTGGCGGCGAGGTTTGGCACCATGGCCGTGTCGCAAGCACGCAGGCCCGCGGTTTTCAGTCTGCAGATGCAGGGGATCATAACCAGCTAAACAGAGCCAGCCAGGGCTAAAATTTAACATCCAGAGCCCCTTCTGGGGGGGTCACAAACAAAAACCTTTGAAGTGGCCCCAGACGCATCGGGGTTTGCACGTAGCCTTTGGACAGAGGCAGCTCTCGGCTGGGGGATGAGCCGCGCCTCTCCTGCAAGGCCCTGCTGGTGAAACGTTCTTTCCCCACCCAAACGCAGCTCTGACAAATGGTGGGTGCTGGCCGGGAGAGAGGGAGCTGTGGGGTCAGGTGTGCAGCCGGGCTAACCCTTGCACGGTGCTGTGTTCCAGGTTTGATTGCCATTTCAAACTCCCTGAAGACCCCAGGCCTCTGACCACCAAGAGGAGACAGTCTTCACCCAGGAAGATAAAAATATAGACAAATTTTTTTTTTTTTATTTTACATATAGTCAGGCTCTTGCAAACATCCCAGAACCTGACTCTGGCTGGGAGGGAAGTGCCAGGAAGGTTTCTGTCAACTCCACGTAACAGCTTTGGTGTTGGATGGGACCTTGGGCATTGGAAATGCGTTAGCCCTGTATTTATGAGTAACATAGCTTTTTGGGGAGGGGAAAAAAAAAAGTATTATTTTTAAAGCTATGAGCTGTACAGATTTTTGTTACAAGTGACTCTGTTACTATTTGTTCTGTAAGCTGCACATTTTATAAAGTTTTTTGGAAGGGCATGAAGAGAAACCGAGGTATTTAAGAGAAGTAGCGTAACTTTCTGTTTCAGGGTTATATTGACCTGGAGCTCCAGATTTAATGTCCTTCCTTATGTTCTAAATATGTCTATCATAGCAATAATTTATTTTCTTGGCTTAACACTTCTGTTTTAATAAAAGCAATTTCATTGTCACGGTGAATTCTTTCTTCCGATGATCCTTCCAGTGCCTCAGTGCTGAGCTTCTCTCTGCCTTAACCATCTCTCAGCTCTTCTCTTGCCCCGTGTTGTCCCTGTGCTAACTGGCTGCCAGCTACTCCGTGTAAACCCTGAGCAGGGGCAGATCCCTGGTGCTGCCGGGGGGCCGAGGCTGGGCAGGGAGTGCAGAGCAGCCAGCAGTGACACAGAGGGAGCCGTCTGGCCCAGGCAGTGGCATGGGTCACCATACACCCTCGTGCCAGCCCCTGGCCCCATGTAGCTGCTGTCCCCATCTCTCTCCCTGTCAGGTTGGGTTCCAGTTGTGCAGGACAGGGCTTTCAGGGTCAGGGGGGCTGGTGCCTTGCTTTGCCTCTGACTCAGCGTTGGTCCCACCATAGGGGCCCGTTTGAGGAGCTGTGGATGGTGGTGGCATCTGAGACGGACAGCTTTTGAGCATCACGGGCCGAGTACAGCGCTCCCCCCTCCAGTGCCTGCTGTCCGAGCAGTGCAGTGCACCTGGAGGCCAACCATGCCCTGTTCCAAGGCTGCCCCTCTGCGAGCAGCGGCAAAGGTCCCCGTGGGGCTGGGACATCCTCGCCCTGCTCCTAGGGGAAATGAAAATGAGCGTTTTTGGCAATGGTGGTTACTTGCTGCCAAGCTCCTGCTCACTCCTGGTTTACGGAGTGCCAGAGGGGAGAGCGGGGCTGTACTCTTAGCCTGAGGAAGAGGATGGAGCTGTGACTTACTGCTCTTCCCCAGGGCTGCTGGGGCGGGGGAGCTGTCTGGCCCGTGGCAGCGCAGCGCTGTAGTCTCAGATGTCAAACCTCAGCTGCCCGAGTTACCCTCCTGCCCAGACTGCCTGCCTTGGCCTCTGGAAATCCCTGTGCTGTACGTAAAACACATGTTGATTTTTCAGAAGCTGGATGTTTTTAAAACCTTGTTCTTTTTTTAGACAGCAAAGAGAACAGTTTGCCACCTTTGTACAGAACTGTGTCAAAGCAGTTGTGCACGGAAGATTTTACAAGTTACTGTTTTCAAATAAATGCAAGATCTTTGGGCTGGCTCACGGCACAAGAGGGAGAGAATTTGCTAATACAACAAGGGGAACATGAAATTTCCTGAATTTCTCAGTTTCAAAGGTTTCTGCATTGCTGGAAAAACCTTTAGTAATGTTTACCTGACACTGTTTTTTCAGGGTTTGATTGATTTGTCTAATAAAGGTTATTTTCTTTATATGAATCTGGTTTGCATGGTATCTTGATTTTGGCTTCAGAGCAGGGGAGACGAGCAGCTTTCCCGGGGGCATCCAGATACTCTCAGAACGCTGAAGTGATGTTTTTCTAATCGGGTGGTTAGGCAGGGTGAGGGCGACTCGCTGGAGTTTGCAGGGTGAGAAGCGTCGGCTCTGCTCCCCCGAGCTGCTGAGGTTCTGGAACAGGGACAACGTGCTTAAAATAGACCATGAAGTAACCGCTCCAGACCTCTGAGTAGGGTTCTGGTTTTATTGGGTGAATAATAATGTTAATAAATACGTTAGCAGAAAGGGGGGATTCTTCTGTTCATTTTAGGTAACAGGCCACGGGGAGGGGACAAGCTTTTGCCCAGCTGCTGGCCCAGCGCTTCCTAAGGTCAGGGAGCCATCCCTGTGCGACAGCTTGGCCGCAGCCCCGGTCAGCAGCGGGATGAGCGCTGGCTCCTGGCTGGAACGGGGCAGGAGCAGCGGGGCAGAGAGCCTGGGGTGCCTGGGGGCCAGAGCTGTGGGCTCGGCCTGCAAGAACAAACCCCGCAGGTCACTAATGCGGGTGTAAGAAATCTCCTCAGTTACCTGAAGCAGAAGGCTGCTACAATGATTCCTGACTAAACAAAGTCACTGTTCACAGGTAACAGAATGCTGAGCAAAAAGGCTGCTTCTTGCCCTGGCAAGGCATGTGCCCTCCTCACCTGCTGCAAGATAATAAAAACATTCCAGAGTGTAGCTGGGTCAGATTTTTATTATCATTCTGTGAACTTAATGTTTCCAAGATGATGTATGAGCCAGACCTGGAAAACCCTCTGTGGGTCAGCAAGTGGAGGCAGCGGCTGCACTTCCGTGCACATGGCAGGGCGAAGGAGCACATTCTCCTTCCTTCCCCTCGCTGGAGCAGCTCCTCGCATGTCACAGAATCACAGAATGTTGGGGGTTGGAAGGGACCTCTGTGGGTCATTCAGTCCAACCCCCCTGCTGAAGCAGGGTCACCTACAGCAAGCTGCACAGGACCGCGTCCAGGCGGGGTTTGAATATCTCCAGAGAAGGAGACTCCACAACCTCTCTGGGCAGCCTGGGCCAGGGCTCCGTCACCCTCAGAGGGAAGAAGTTCCTCCTCCTGTTCAGCTGGAACTTCCTCTGCTTCAGTTTGTGCCCATTGCCCCTTGTCCTGTCGCTGGGCACCACTGAAAAGAGTCTGGCCCCGTCCTCCTGACACCCAGCCTGCAGATATTTATGGGCATTTCTAAGGTCCCCTCGCAGCCTTCTCTTCCTCAGGCTGAACAAGCCCAGCTCCCTCAGCCTCTCCTCGTAGGAGAGATGCTCCAGTCCCCTCATCATCCTTGTAGTCCTCTGCTGGACTCTCTCCAGTAGCTCCTCATCTTTCTTGAACTGGGCAGCCCAGAACTGGACACAGCACTGCAGATGGGGCCTCACCAGGGCAGAGCAGAGGGGAAGGAGAACCTCCCTTGACCTGCTGGCCACACTCCTCCTAATGCACCCCAGGATCCCATTGGCCTTCTTGGCAGCCAGGGGACACTGCTGGCCCATGGTCAACCTGTCATCCCCCAGCACTCCCACTCCCTTTCCACAGAGCTGCGCTCCAGCAGGTCAGCTCCAGCCTGTACTGGTGCGTGGGGTTGTTCCTCCCCAGATGCAGGTCCCTGCACTTGTCCTTGCTGAACTTCATTAGGTTCCTCTCTGACCAACTTTCCAGGTCACGCTGAATGGCAGCACAATGTCTGTCCCCTGCAGAACACACCCTGTTCAGTAAAGAAGCAACAGACTCCCTGGCTGCGATCCGCTGGGTCTGAAACACGGGATGGGACGGGGGCGTCTCAACACGCAACGAACGCTCCCCAGGGTGACATCACCCGTTGGATGGAGACGCTCCCAGCCCAGCCCCGGCCAGGCTGAATGATGAGATGAAACAGGATCGGTGGGAGGTGGCAGAGCTGGCAGCATCACGTGCAGTTCAAAAACGCAAGGCCAAGCTTGCCCAGGTCCCGTTCCTGACACCTTTCCCCCCTCTCTCTTCCAGTGGAGAGGTAAAATGCTGCTGGCTGGAGCTTCTCCAAGCAGGGGAGTGGCTGTGGGCTGGCATCGGCTCCTTCCAGTGCAAATTAAAAACAAAGCCAAGAAACCCCTGGCCCTTTGAGAACAGGCCTTTATTCTGCCACCACCCCGCAGCACACAGTGAGTGGGATGCTGCCGTGACGCTGGCTCTCCCATCCCTGGATTTAAGAAAGGGTCCTGGAAAGGCTCCCAGTCCCCCCATGACTGCGCCCGCCGGACGCCATCCCCCTGCTCGGGGGGATGCCACCTCCTCTGCGAAGATGTGCCTCGGTCTGTATTTGCCGTGGTGGTTCGCTCGGACAGATGATGCGTCCCCAGACAGCAAATGCCAACCTTCACATCAAAAAAATTTGCAACTTTAGGTATAGCATTACAGCTCTGCTCTGCTTCCCTCTTTCCCATGGAAAGTTCAGAGTAACCGTTACACACTGTGTAATGGGACCGGAGCAGAGCACAGCCTGGGATTCTTTCACGGGATGTCAAAGAGGGGTTTTTTTCCTATGAAAATAATAACCTGGCTTGCACTGCTCTAGTCACAAAACCATCCACAGCCATTATTCATACATTTTTGCTTCTGCAAAAGCCTGCCGGGCTACCCACAGTGGAAGCGGCACAGGCAAATCACATCCTCCTCAGGCGTCGGAACAGGTCTCGGGCTGAGACTCTCCGCGGAGGCTGCCTGAGTTTGCGTTTGGTATCTTGGTTAATCAGGCAAACCTCTTTAACCCCTACACATCCCTGTGGAAGCTTCTGGGTTTAGCACAGAACTCTTTCAGTCTTTCTGCCAGCTCACTGATTTCTGTAATGGATGGACTGGGTAACTCCAGCACATCTCATCAGCTCCATTGCTCCTTGCGCAGCTCTAAAGGCAGAGGAGCAAGCAGCCAATTAAAGAACAATTCATTAATGCCAGGGACTCTAAAAGCGGCTCCTCCTTTCGGGCAGCACACACTTTTAGCCTGAAACTCTGCATAGCCGAGCAGTAAAACCCAGCCCTTGCTGTCAGTTCCCTCCCTTTCATAGGGATGAGCTGCACTTGCAAGGTCTCGTCCCTTCCTTCCCTGGAAAAGCTTCCTGCAGGCAGGAGAACAAGAAAAAGGGTGAGGCTGTCACTGAAGTTTGTCAGCGTGATCATAATATCTTATCTACACAAACCATTCAGTTAATTACTCCCAGCACTTTCAAAACCAGCGACCACAGCACAGTGGTTACCTCCTGGCTGCTCCCTGTTCCCAGGCTCCGCGTCGTTCCCTGCTGCGGGAGCAGCTTTGAGGGTGCTGAACCAACACCTTCCAGTGGCTGGAGCGGCCGGCAGGCTCTGCGGGAACATGCGTTGCTCCGGCTGCTTTCCCCCAGCCCCGACTCCGCACTGAGCACCACGACTGCTGCAGACACACACGAGGCACAAACAAGTTCTCTTCTCTTCCAGCACCCACAAAACCTTGACCAGCGGGTTTGCGTCAGCCACTTCCACCTGGCATCAGACTCAGAGTTTCTCCTCTCTTTTTTTGTGAGGAGGCTCTAGATGCTTCGGGGAGCAAGCGGTTGGGACTCAGGTCAACCACCCACACCCATGACTTCCAAAACGCCTTGTGAGGCCGTGAAGGACCTCAGCTCCTGGCAGCGACCGCCCGAGCTGCACAGCGCAGTGCAAAGGTGAAGGAGCTCCGGCAGCACAGAGCCGCTGCTGCTCCCTGGCTCCCCAGGACAGAGGTTTGCTGGGATTGCCTGCAGAGCTGGCTGGTGAGCCAGCAATGAGCTCTCAGGACAGTCCTCAGCTGTAGCTCGGTTGCTGGAGAGCTGACTGAGGACGCTTCTGGTAACTCCTCCAGTACCCAAATAACGGGTAGGAAAACACAGAGCCCGAAAGACAGTAGAACAGGAGAAAACTGTAATCCTTTCAAAGGACAAACTAGGTCTGACAGGAGGACATTATACAACAAAAAAGAAAAAGAAAGACGACAAATTTTATTTACTTGCATGCATCAGGGTGAGAAGGTGCCTCCAAAGGAGAAGGGATCTGATCCTCCTCTGCTGCTTGACAAACAGAGGCCGTTCTCTGTAAGCAGTAAATAAACTGAACTGTAAAATCGCTACGAAACAATCTTAACACAGTCTCTTTTTCAAACATATATGAATTTTGGAGGCTCAGGCAGTCACTACACAAAACCAATCACCCAGGTGATTTTGCTTTTAACAGTCAGACACATAGCCTATCATTTTCAACACGGAAAATTACCCAAACTGATTTTTTTTTTCCTGTTTCACCTTTGGCATCCAAACAACAAGAAAAAAATCTGGTGTTATTGAAACCCATAGAAATCTTTCCATTTACTTCCCCAGAGTATAAATTTTACGTCAGGAATCCCAAAATAGATGGCATGCTTTTGAAAATGTGCAGCCGGAATAAATGAACTCCTCAGCCAGAGATGTTCCGCAGCACCCCTCTGTATTTTTCTGAAAATTGGTATTTTCAACCCTTTTTCCAGCTCTTGCTCTGCTGCTAAAGTGAAACCCTCTGTCCCGTCCCCTCCCCTCCCCTCAATTAGGTACTGATGATAAAACAGACCCTGAGGAGCAGGACTCCCGCTCTGCTCTGTGACACTTCTCTCACGTGGCAAACTCGCCGCGGTGTTCTCCATCCCGCAGCGATGGTTCCTGCGTCCGACGAGCCACGAGGAGACCCACTGTTCCCAGCAACGCCCTCAGCCCCAGAGCACGATTCTCTCTGCCGGGACGCTGTCACTGCTGCGCGGGGTCCTGCCCCGTTCACGCTCCCTCCAACGACCCCCAGGCGCGGTTTGGCAGTCCCGGTGCTCCCGGCGCTGTTTGCCATGGGCAGGAGGAGCGAAGCCACCGCCTCAGGGAGGTTAAAGCAGCGAGGCGGCTGGCCTCGGTGCCCAGAAGCGTTCCCAGACATACTGAGTTTGCTGGTATACAGAAATAGCGTTGAGCATCTGGCTTGCTATGCCTTTGATGACAGAGATGAAAGCACCCAGTGGTTATTACAGAATCACAGAATGTTAGGGGTTGGAAGGGACCTCTGTGGGTCTATCAAAGCAGCCGCTGGTGTAACGTTTCTATTAACACTGGGGAAAAGAGTGAAAACCCACACTCTCTGGGAAACAGCTGCATCTGCTGAAGATGATCATGTCGGCTGGTGATATGCCGTGAAGATATTCTGCCTGCTGGAAATGATCCGGCAAACCAGGGTTTGGAGACTGTGGAGACCAAAAGATCTTCTGATGCCGGGCAGACCTTCGCTGCTGAACCCCCCAAAATTATCATGTGTAGCACTGGCAGAAGCCTCGGTCCCAGGGAAATGGCCGCAAGAAGCCATAGCACGAACAGGTCGGTCCTGGGCAGACCCAGGGGCGAGTGAATAGCAGTGCGGGAATATTCTGAGGAGCCCGGTGTTTTAAGCCGTCCCAATTTCTGATGTCTGGCAAACTTTGGAGACCTGATGGGTTGCTATGTACATGGAGGGAGAACACCTGCTCCCCTTTGGGCACCCCGTGTTCCTCCGTTCCTGCACCGCTGCGGTTTTGGAAGATGTATTTTTCAGCGTTAGAACAGAGATACCAGTAGAGGGGGCAGATGGAGTATTTTTCAGCTGGACTAGCCAGACTTTGCTGTCCCTGCTGTCTAAAGAGACAAAAATCTGAAGAGGGATGCAATGATCTTGGCAGCAAAAACCTTTTCCTTTTCGCTGAAGATATGCACACAACGCGCCGATCCGCAGCGTGCCCTGTGGTGTAAGCATCCGGCAGATTGGTCGTTAAAATAAAGGCATACACACGGAAACAGAAAAACACATCCCACAATCCCTAAATCGCATTAATTTATGTTTAGGTAGTTTACCTCAGGATAAAAAGAAAAGTCTTCATTCTTTTGGATGATATTTCTATGCAAATCAGAAGATGAATCCCCATGTCTGCTTCCCCAACAGCCATCTCGCAATAAAAAAGCAGCACGGGCTCTCACCCTGCTTAATTCAGTTTAGCTGGCAAGTCTTAGAAAGCTGAGAACATGCCAAAACACCTTCCCGTCTCCACAGATCAGAAGACTTTGACCATCTGTGATCCAGTAGACCTTCTTGTTGTTTGACAGCAGTTCTGGGCACTCCAGAAATAAAAATACATGAAGACCAGACCTCTGGTGCTAGTTATAGAGAGAAAGAGATCCAGGCAGGATTCTTCCTTTCTCAGTAAAAGAATTAAACCACTTCCATCAAGTCTATTCATACTATTATTTAAAAATATTTATGCTATTGGCCCAGAAAGTACTTCCTTAGGAAGCCCAAGGTTTATTTTTATTCGAATGTACTTCCTGTAGTACAAGATGCCCGTCCTACGTGCGAAGCTCTGACAATTCCAAGTTTTCAGGTCAAAACCTTTGTAATAATTCTTCTTACTAGAAATATCAATTGCAGTCTGCAGAATCGTAAATTCTGTCTGGGAAGGTTCACGTGAAGGCAATGCAAAGGTACTTAAGTACCCATACCAGCAGTACAGTCCGTAGGTACGTGTCATACCAGCTACGTCCTACAGAAACATCCTCGTAGCAGAGAAGGAATGGACACCGGGAGATGCCGTGTCTTTGGAAACGCAATCGAAAAACAAGGTTCGTGCTCAAGGAGATGCAGCACAAAGGACAGGGGAAGCACAGAATTGGGTTAGTTTTGGTTATCGCAGCATCCCAAGAATTCCACGTCAAAGTTTTCCTGTTTGTTTGGCTGCTTTTTTCCCCCCCTTTAGGCACTGTCCTCCCCACTGCGTTTGCCCCACATGGTAACAGCAGAGGACTGGCAGAGCAAAACTGTAGCAATTCCACATCTGTCATCTTCACTGAGTTAGTGAAACACGATGGCGATGGAGGAGGTACGGGATCCTCGTGTACTTCTGAGAAGTACTTGCCTTTTTTTGGAGCTGGAAGATTATTTAATGAATGAAACATGATTTTTTTTTACTAGTGAAAGGTGTAAGATTGTGTAGACACTGAGAATCACCATGTAAGCTTTATCTGCCTTAATTACAGATTGTTAACAGGAGTTCTGGTTTGGGACATCATTAATGCATTTTAGTTCAGAAAACCACTAGATTAATGAAGCCCAAATAAGTAGGGCCACAAGGGAGTAAACTTAGGTACGGGTACTCTGGAAGCCACCAGGCAGTGGGCTGCATCAAGAGAAGGGTGGCCAGCAGGGCGAGGGAGGGGATCCTGCCCCTTTACTCCGCTCTCCTGAGACCCACCTGGAGTCTTGCGTCCAGCTCTGGAGTCCCCAACATAAGCAGGACATGGATGTGTTGGGGCGGGTCCCAAGGAGGGCCACGAAGATGATCAGAGGGCTGGAGTACCTCTCCTATGAGGACAGGCTGAGGGAGTTGGGGCTGTTCAGCCTGGAGAAGAGAGGTTTGGTGGTCTTCCTCTCCCAGCCTAGTCGGAGATGCTACATGTTTAAACACTTCCCTAAAAGAAAACCCAAAAATATTCGTGTTAAACCCAAAGTGTTCATATTTTGGGCTGAAAATAGCAAGCAGAATAGCATCTTTGAGACAATTCCACAAAAAGTGTCAGAAACCAAAAGAAACCGCGAGTTTAGATTAAACTTAGAGGAAATGCAGATATTAATGTACAAAAATACACATTTCATCCAGCCGGGGAGTATGACTCAACCTTCACTGGCACAATACAAAGCCAGACTGTAATTATAGCAACAAAAAATACTTGTAGCTAAATAGCAGATTAAATATTCATAGCAGATATCCATTTAACACATTTCTGTTTACACAGCTACAGAACAGGAGGCGAGGCAGAACCCTCGTTTCCCCGTTTGACAGGAATTCAGCGGTGTCCCACGGGAATAAATTTGCTTCCAGGCAGACCGACACTTCTTGGGGAACATCAGCAAGGGCAGTCTCACCTTCCTCTGGTAGGAAGGTCCGTAGTCAACAACATCCATCAGGATAATCATCATCAAACACACAGTCGGAAGATAAAAGCCTACTAAAAAGCTTACTCTAACTTCAACTAAAGAAAGCAAGTAACGACTGTTGAACAAGCTCTCACAGGAAGGTCAGGCATGAAATCTATAACATTTTCTATACTTACCAACCAAGGCAGAGAAGTTGAACACGGCCATTATTTATTTGTATACCTGTCACAAGCATCGATAAAGTTATATACACATATACACAAACTCCTTGACATCCTTCTACAGGCAATATTTTCTAAGAATGAAAAAAAAAAATCTAGAAAAGCTACCTAGAATATCCCACTTTACCTGTAGTAAAGGTGTCAACTGCAAAATTAATGCTTGCTCATACAAGAAGTTCAATTCAGCACAGCTGAAAAAAGATAATTGTGAAGTCTGCATGTAATCATGAAGGTGCCTTGACCTGGGTTCAGCTGGGATAGAGTTAATTCTCACAAGAAGCTGGTTGGGCTGACCCAAACAGCCGTTCACGAGGTCGAGACACCCACCCTGGTTTTTGAGAAGGCAAATTGTTCCCAGTTCTAGTACTTACACTTTAAGCTTCGTAGACTTACCGTCATTAGGACCTAGATTAATTGAGCCAGCAAGTTCACCAACAAAATGGTGGTAATCCTGTAGTTACCACTGCTGAACAACTCACCATAAAATACAGGTGTGCACCATTGCTACGAATATTTACTCAAAGATCTTTAAAGTGCCACTCGTACTACACTATAAAACGCACAAAAAACCCAAAAGACACCAAAGAGATTCTCATTTCACTGTCGCAGCAGTTTCTCGTTAAACAGAAGTTACAGCTCTGAAGATGACTCCAAAGACGTGCCATAGCCGGTGGCTGTCGGGTCTCCCTGAGCTGCCCCGGTTTTTCTAGAGGTTTCTAATTAAAGTCTTACTCCAGAGCTTATTGCTTTGCAACCTGTGGGCATGACAGAAGGTAAAAAGGAGGGTTACGACTTCTCATCGTGCTTGACTGTGAAGCAGGTGGTATGGTAAGCACGGCCAGTTTGGGCTCACCTTCCCACCCTGGGTGACAGGATGAACAAGTGCCTATGGGCAGGAGGACAAGTGAACACCGCAGCAAACAAGGGGAGTGCATAAGCTTTAAGGCTCAATTTAAATAAAAAATGAAGTGAATTCCAATTTCAGAAGTGATTCAGGAACAAAGATGCTGTTTTATAGCAGTCAGTGGAAGCACAGCTCCCCGCACACCCCGAGCTGTTTGCACACCCAGCGATCAGACCCTATTTAAATTCACTCTTTTCATTGTAATGAGCAGACTGCTGCTCTTAGAACACAAAGCCAGCGGTGCTGTAGGGAGGCTCAGTTTCAAAATCCCATCACCCTGAGTTATTTCATGATCTATTTTACCTGCATATGAGGGTTTTACAGCCTTCGAGGCAGTCCCAAAACCAAGGACCTCCCATGAGAAGATCCCTACAAGGGCAGGATCCATCCTGCTACAGGGGCTGAGCCTCTCCAACCACCAAGGAGGGGGCGGCACCGCAATTTATCTTAAAAGCCAACTAACACAATGGTAATGTGACAGAGTTTGTTAATTAGATGCTGGTTGTGCTGTTCCTCTTGCATAAAACAGGAAACAGGTGAGAAGCAAGACCCAAGGAACGAAAAAAGCCAAGGAGATCTGGAATATGACAGCTCATTACTTGAGTAATCATCGCTGGCACGCAGGATGCTTAGTGCTTTTTAAAAAATCATTTAAGGAGGGCTTTATATAAAGATATAGGAGTGCTCATGAATATTTTTAAGCTTTCTCTGGGGACAAGGTCAGCATTAAAAAAGAAAAAGAGCATCACTATGAATGCAGTCTAACTCCACATGTTAATACATAAAATATACATATTAACAATTTATATATATAATGGTAATACATAAATTGTAAAATAATAACTGCATCCTGGGACTGTGTCACCCCTCGCTGATGGGATTATATGTCTTTAGCACGTATTTGGGCTAACCTGTTATCAGCTCTGCCTGTTCTTACTGGACGTCTCAGCTGGCGTGAAGACAACTTAATTTAATCGCTTTATTAATTATCTCTCCAGAGAGCAGCTTGGAGGCTGCTACTGAGGCAGGGTTTTGCGTCAGGTTTTTGGCTGTGGCATTGCCGGTTTCTCTGCTGTCGTCTCCTCGTAGGCTTGCCTGCAAAACAAATTCACAGTGCTGCTGCGCTGTTGGCTGGGTGTAGATGACGGACCTGTTGGAGACCGTGACAGAAGGGCTGCCAAGGGCAGAAAGGGGAGAAGGGGAGAGTTTGTTTTCTGAAAAAATAAAACATAAAATAAGGATACATTTATTATGCCATCGAGAAATAAATAGTGTACAAAGAAATGGATGAGCACCATTGTCCTCTCTCGCCTGTGCAGCGTGAACACAGCAGCGGCTCAAAAGCTTTGCTGTCAGGTGGGTCCCATTTCTAAACAGTGCCAATGGAGTTTTATCCGTATTCAGTGAAGCATTTTACATCAAAATCCTCACCGCCCCAGCCTTTTTCACACAGAGGAGCCATTATGCTGTCAGCTGGCGTCATTGGATCCCTGGGAAAACAGCAAATGGCAAGTGCTCCTCCACCTGTGCCCGCCGTCCTGCTCCTACTGAGTTGGTCTCCTGTCCAACCCCGGGAAGAGCTGGGTCCGTCCACTCCGTAGCATGGCTCCCGGCACCGCTTGACATCCTCAGGATGGTCCTCAGGGCCATCCTCAGGGCCAGGTGCCATGGTTGTTCAGATTTCTGCCTTTCCCAGACGTCGCGCATGCATTTCCACTGCTGTCAGACGTGTCGCTCGCGATGCTCACGCTGCAGCCTGCCGCAGGTCCCGGTCCCCGAGCCTGCCTCCGGCTGCGCTCCCGCTCCTGCCCTCGGGCTGGGTTTAACAAATACCCAGCTGCGGGGTGCTGCACCCCAAACTGGGCTCTTGATCCATCAGAAGACTGGCCTTGTGTTTCTCGGTGGATCTCACACACGGATTCATGAGATGAGATGCCTGGGCTCGGTGAGAGACCCTCCCTGACATGGTCCACCAGAGCAGAGCCCGAGCTCGTCCCGTTGTGGCGTTAACCCACCCTGAACTCCCCACGATTCTCAAAGCTCTGTCGCAGTGCAGCAAGACACGCTGGATTTATGAGGGCAGGAAGATGGAACTCCATGGATAGGCGTCTCTTTTCATTTTGTAATTAGCCTTGAAGTCTACTGGGTAAAAAAAAAAACAGGAGAATGAGGTGGCATGCCTTTCCCAAGACCACCGGCTGAACCCGCGGCAATAACATGAGCAGGAGCGTGCTGCTCCATGGACTCGTACTCTCGCTCCTTGAGATTAAAATGCATAATGTAGGGCTAGCATTGCAGATGCTGCAGGGAAATGTTTAAATCCAAAGCTAAAATCTGTTTCCAACCAGGTCTCAAAAAAAAAGAAAAAAAAAATATCCATAGAAATATTTCTGTTTAGATTTGTTTTCTGACGTCACCTAAGCTCCTGCCAAAATGCTTGGATATCTCTTTGTGTTTCAGATTTTACTGTTTGTTTAGGTTATTTTTTTGCCCATCTATGCAGGAACGCTTTGAAAATGTCTTGTTTTCTTTAGAAGTGTGTTTCAAACAAATGCTTCAAAGCAATGACAAGCTTTTGCTTAAACTCACACCATGTTACACTCACAGAATCACAGAATGTTGGGGGTTGGGAGGGACCTCTGTGGGTCACCCAGTCCAACCCCCTGCCGAAGCAGGGTCACCCAGAGCAGGCTGCACAGGACCGTGTCCAGGCGGGTTTGGAATATCTCCAGAGAAGGAGACTCCACAACCTCCCTGGGCAGCCTGTGCCAGGGCTCTGTCACCCTCAGAGGGAAGAAGTTCTTCCTCATGTTCAGACGGAACTTCCTCTGCTTCAGTTTGTGCCCGTTGCCCCTTGTCCTGTCACTGGGCACCGCTGAAAAGAGTCTGGCCCCGTCCTCCTGACACCCACCCTTCAGATATTTGTAGGCATTTCTAAGATCCCCTCTCAGCCTTCTCTTCTCCAGGCTGAACAAACCCAGATCCCTCAGCCTTTCCTTGTAGGAGAGATACCCCAGTCCCCTCATCATCCTCGTAGCCCTCCACTGGACTCTCTCCAGTAGCTCCTCATCTTTCTTGAACTGGGCAGCCCAGACCTGGACACAGCACTGCAGATGGGGCCTCACCAGGGAAGGAGAACCTCCCTCATCCTGCTGGCCACACTCTGCTTAATGCACCCCAGGATCCCATTGGCCTTCTTGGCAAGGCCAAGAACTCATTGCCGTTTATCAGCAGGCTCACCAGCATCGTTGGAAAGGCTCCTGGGGACTTACCAGGCACTGCAAAACTGTAGAGAAATGATCCATTTCTTTTATCATTTGTGACCCTTGGTGATTTGGGGGATTTTGTTTGTTTTCTTTTGTCTTGTCTCATCACAAACGGATTATCTGATGCGGCGGCTGGGTGAAGGGCTGCAGGAGAGCCGTCCAGCAGCTCCCACATCACAGGAGATGGATCAGGATGCTGCTTCTAGTTATGGCATCTCCAGAAACCAAACACCCACATACAGTAGGGCCAAACGGAAGGATTCATTTATAGCCTCCGGGGCATCAAGTAAATGGTGACTGGTGTGGCTTTATAAGGCTCACAAGAACTGATGCAATGCAACCATACACGGGTTTGCCAGCTAGGCCATATACGCCTTTTCTAGGAGTGCTGATTCACCGTGCAGCAAGAACAAGATTACTATAGTGAAATAAGGAACCAGTAACATCAGAAGATGGATACCTGCACTGCCGAAGGACCATAGCAAGCCTTCCAATGAACTGAATGTGATCATCAGGTGTTTTCAGCCTGTCCTGGCCCTCAGACAGACAAACTGACAGTGGTCCAAACCTTCACCCCAGTTTGTCCGGCACACTTCAATAGCTGGTATAAATGGTCACAGGCATTGTGTAGTCTGAGATAGCCTCACATGTCTGGTGGCCAAGGAGGTTTGACCATCCCCTCTGCTGTGCCCCAATGCAGAAGCCCCAGGGTTCCGTGTCCTGGATGCTGCGGGGTCGGGAGGTGGCACCAAACTGCAGGGTGGGCTTCAGCTACTCCTACAGCCCTGAGTTTTAAAGACTTTGGGTAACAAAGAACATTCCACAACCCCTCAGAGGCGGCTCTGGAGATTTTTTGCTGAGTGTGACCTCCAGCTGCAGGATCCCACAGCCCCCTTGTGTCTCTCAGAACAGCCTACCTGCCACAAAGATGCTCAGCACAGTAATACTTGTGAGCTCAACCTTCTTCCTGTGTTTCCTCCAGGTGAGTTGGTTTGGAAAAACGACCAGCTGGGTTCCCAGGTGGAATTTCTGAGACTGGAAGTGAAACAACTCACCAGCCTTCAGGAAACCGGGGCTCTTCTGCAGGACAGCCAGAGGCACAGGTCGGTCCCAGGTCACGGCAGGAGGTGGTACCCGCATCCCAGCAGGACTCCTCCGGCCCAAAGCCATGCACGCTGTTTCTAATACCCCTGCACCGGTGGCAAACGGATGAATTCGGGGCTTTGACACATGAGCCAGCTATTTCGGTGATCATTAGCGCACACCGGACACTTCGGAAGGCTGGAACTTGTTACAGACTTTCAAGCCAAGATATGAAAATGCCAATTTTGTGAGCGGAAAGTCAGGAATATGCTGGGTCTGATGAAACTGCTTTTTTTAGAAAAACAATCTCAGGTCAAAACAAGAGAGAGGAGACTGCCTTTTGCAATCACAGCCCTCCACCTATGTGCTTCCAGCTGCCTTAGCACACGCTGCCAATCTCTTTGAACGGTTGCTATCAGTTATTAACCACTGTAAGCCTGCCATGGATGAAATCTTAAAATTAATCATAGCTGCAGTTGTAGTCATCTTGAAATACAGAGCTCTAAGCTATAAACTCGCAGCTCTGGATATGTACTTTTCAAAATGTCATTTTGAATAAATGAAAATCGTTGTATCGGGTTTGGAAAAATCTTTATAATTATGGCAGGTTCACTCTCCTGAATGCATGCTCACCACAATTTTTTTCTGTGACAGTCTTGCCTGGGGTTTTAGCGTCCACAAACAGCCTCCTGCTGCAGCAGTCGAGCGAAGAGAGCAGCCACACCGTTCACAAAACACCTCGTCCGGCTGGAAAAGGCACCAGGCGTGAGACATCATCCCCACTAGAAAGAACTGGACCAGTACCACCAGTGCACGGCTCTAGCCAGTCCTGCAGTTCCTCCTGCGAGGACAGGCTGAGGGAGTCGGGGCTGTTCAGCCTGGAGAAGAGAAGGCTCTGGAGTGACCCTAGAGCAGCTGCCAGTGCCTGAAGGGGCCTATAGAAAGGATGGAGAGGGGCTTCTCACAAGGGTGTGTAGTGATAGGACAAGGGGGAACGGCTCTAAGCTAAAAGAGGGCAGATTTAGATTAGATATTAGGAAGAAATTCTTCCCCATGAGGGTGGTGAAACACTGGTACAGGCTGCCCAGAGAAGCTGTGGCTGCCCCCTCCCTGGCAGTGCTCAAGGCCAGGTTGGATGGAGCTCTGAGCAGCCTGGGTTGGTGGAAGATGTCCCTGCTGATGGCAGGGGGGTTGGAACCAGATGATCTTCAAGGTCCCTTCCAACCCAAACCATTCTATCATTCTATGATTTTATGATTCAGAGCAATCGTGCCATTGTCGTCTGTGCAGGGAACAGAACAGCCCTCAAATACAGATTGTGTTCAGTTTTGTCTTCTATAACATCTCATGCTGCTTTTAAAGCTGGTGAATCTAATCCTCGGGGTTTTTCTGATTTCTCTGCATCTTGCTGCTCCCATCTTTCCCTATGTTCTTACCCTTCTGCTGCAGTTATTATATTGACAGAAAGTGGGGATGACTCCCGCATAATAACATTTTATCTGAAACCATGCCACGCTGGGAAGATGGCCATTTAGTTAATCGAGTTCCCTCTAACATGGTACTGAATCAATATTCCAGCAGAGCTCTGGCAACACGTAGCTGGCAATGGAGCATCACATGTAACACTGGTGGTCAAACCACTGTCTCGGGGCACTGACTGCAAAGGATTGGAAATTCTGCTCCTGGGCTTACGTGCGCGCCTCTGAGTGAGCGCCTGACCCACCAGGATACCACCCACTCTCCGAATCCTCCCCGAGCACCACTTACAGTCCAGCCTGCGCGTGTCAGAAAACGTTGTCCGTCAGACTAGCAGTGAAATGGAAAAGCGCCGAGGGAGGCAGCGCAGGTACGGCGTGGTGGGGAAGCTGTTTCGCCTGGCCTGAGCCCAAGGACTGCACTGCACCAGCGCGACACGCTCCGTGGAGGGACGCTCGCTGAGGGAGCCGACTTTCGGAGCAGCACCAGCTATGAGCTCTGCCTGGTGCTCCTACACAGGGACGGAGAGGGTCAGACCTTGCTGGGCTGATTGGCATCCACTGTCTCACTCTTCTAGGAAGGAATCGATGTCCGTGAGGAACAGAATGGTCAGTCCTCACCAGCACCTCTGGTCAAACCACTCGTCCCAGAGAAACCTCTCAGGGGAGCCAGATCCCTCGTCCCAGGCACACAGCTTGCTGGCGAAATGTGAAGCACATCCAGCCATGCCCCCAGATGATTTTAGAAACTCTCTAGGGAAGCAGTTTTACAGTTGAGTTCACCATAACCACTCAGCTGAGCCTTCAGAGCTGCACGTCTCACGGGCGAGCTGGGACATCAGCCTGCAAGGGGGTCTGGGTTGGTCCAAACCGGTGGAGCGGGTGAGGATTCATGGTGGCAGGGCTGGGGCAGGACTGGCTGGAGAGCGGCCAAGGGGAAGAAACAAATGGGAAGGAGAAAAAAGCTCCATGTCTGGGGCTTGGATCAATGCAAACAACATAAATACTGGCTGAGACACCTTCCGCCCGCTGGCTCCTCCGCTGCGAGGGAATTACGCGCTGGCTGCAAAATGTCTCTCTCAAGCTGGTGTGGAGCCAACCTCAGAGCAGACGCGTGGCCAGAGCAAATTCACTAGCGCAGGGGAAATGGCTGCAAGCCCTTTTGTGTGGGCCGTGTTGCTTTTCATCACAGAAAGTAGTCCTGTAACTCATATCTCAAGGTCTCTGCTGTCTCAGCAGCCTGCGACACCGCTTCAAGCTTCACTGGCGGAACGGACGGAGCTGCTGGTCCCATGGAAGGTCCGTCACCTTATGGTCTTCTCGAAGGCAGAGACCCCAATTTGGCCTCTCCTTGTCTGTGCCCACTGTCCTGAGGACCTCTGCTTTCCTGCCCACATTAGTAACCAAGACTGATGTTTGAAGGCCATATTCCTTGTACTTATCTCCCTGCGAGGCCGTGTCACCACCTGGCTTCAGTGATGGGTCCATAATGCAGATCACGGCTGCGGTACCTCACCTGCTTTTTCTAAAGGGCCTCCACACCCTTTTGCAGGGAAGAACAGGGCGAGCCTTGTACACACTTATGCAGCCCACAGCTCCCCAGAGATCACTACTCCGGTCTTTAGAAAGTTTTCCATTTTTTGGTGAAGACCCACATCAACATCTCATCGTTCCCAGGAAGCTGTTCCCATCACTTCAGGACAACTGACTTCTTTTTGGGTTGGTCTTAGGCACTTTGCAGCCACTAGACCCTGTTGGGTCTTTGTTGGTGCTAAGTCTCCTGGGGCTGGTTTGGCAGGACCGAGATACCAGACTAGACAGTGCCAACCAGCCTGGGCAGAGTGGTCTGGCCACTGCCACCCTCACCACTCAGCCCTGTCACCACATAGGGATCCGCACGTGCTGGAGCTGCCTCCTTGGGAACAAAGAGAAGGTTGGAGGAGGAAAGTCCCTTGGAAGCTGTGAAGCAAGTGGTGGAGAGCTTGAAGAGGAGGCCGGGGTGGGTAAGGAGCACACTCAGGCTGGGCGGTTTGGCAGTGTGTGGGAACAGCCAGCCACAGCGTGACCTCTGCCATGGGGGCTTCGCAGGCTGCCGAGGAGCTAATTCTGCTGAGGATTCCAAGCAGGATGCAGCCGCCTGATGGCAAGGCTGGCCATCCAGGGGAGGTCCTGCAGTCCCTGCCCTGGCTGCTGCGTCACCTGAGCCACAGCAGCTCAGCTCCCTTTGCTTCTAGATCAACTTACGGAGGTAACTCCACATGAGGACCCACGTGCTCTCCTTGCTGGCTCGCAAACTGTGGGCATTCAGCGGTGCTCGGTGGACAGCCGAGCTACAGAGGCCCCCAGCCTCAGCAGTGGGGTGAGCGGCTGGGGGAGGAAAGACTGCTGCTCCCGAATGCCACGCTCTGCTGCTGCACCTGGGGATGCCAGAGCTGCTGTGCTTGCCACACACAAGCTTAAAGCCAGGCAGAAATTCCCTTCCCGGTCTTGATTTCCCCATATCAAAAGCGTGTCAGCACCCACAACTCCCCTCCAGAGCCGCCCTGACACAGGTACCCCCCCCTGCTCCACCGCCGGGTCCTGACCAGAGCCATGCACGGGCAGGGGATGAGTCATAGAATCACAGAATGGTTTGGGTTGGAAGGGACCTTAAAGATCATCTGGTTCCAAACCCCCCTGCCATGAGCAGGGACCCCTTCCACCAGACCAGGGTGCTCAGAGCTCCATCCAACCTGGCCTTGGACACTGCCAGGGAGGGGGCAGCCACAGCTTCTCTGGGCAACTTGGGCCAGTGTTTCACCACCCTCATGGTGAAGAATTTCCCAGGAGGCCTGGCCTGCTCTCCTTGTCACAACATGCTCCTCCTGCGCACAGCCTCCAAGCCCGCACAAGGACAGGCAGCAGCTCCGCAGCCCACGAGGCCGTGCAGAACAGCCTTGCCCTGGGCATTGGGCACCTCGTTTTTGTGGCTGGGCAATGGAGTCAGGAAAGGGTTAAAGCCCTCCCCAACAACAAGTCTTCGTGGGAGGAACACTGGATCTCAGGAAGCGCATTCAGAGGCACAGCCAGCAACCACTTCCCTCCGACCCGCCCAAAGGAGGGATAAGAACCCCCCAGCCCTCACCCCCAGCCTGCCGCTGGTAGACACTTACTGCTAGACCGTCACTGGCAGACCCTCACTGGGCGTGAGGCTGAAGCCAGCCCAGAAGAAGACAACCTCTTCCTTCTCCCGTGTTCTATAAAGCAGGTGGCTAGGATGCAGAAGGCTTTGAGCTGGCAGGAAGCGAGCCCTCCCAAGCCACACGCGTGCCCCCAGCACATCCCT
The DNA here is from genome assembly GCF_030867145.1 of Opisthocomus hoazin. Lineage (NCBI taxonomy): Eukaryota > Metazoa > Chordata > Aves > Opisthocomiformes > Opisthocomidae > Opisthocomus > Opisthocomus hoazin. The sequence goes on from NC_134425.1 coordinate 15,677,603, forward strand.
CGTGGCGTGGGCAGTGCCAGCGCCATGGCCGAGCTGCCTGCCGAATAACCCCTGTGGTTTCCGTGCGGAGCCCAGCTCCAGGCAGCCGACCATGGAGGTGGGTATCAAGCTGGAAAGCCTGGCACTGCCACTCAAGCCGGCTCTGCCCGTGCCTGGGATCAGCGTGGCAGCTCAGATGCACTCAAGCATCCCATTCCGGAGCCGCCATCCCATCCCAGAGCCCAGCCTGTTCCCAGGGATCGTTACCAGGAGCTCGTGTGTTTGGTTGCAAACAGAGCAGGAGCGGGAGCCAGGCGCTCGTGTTTGTGTGCCTGCAGTTGCTCAGGCAACTCGGGGCCAGCCAGGAGCTGCCAAAACCGCCGCGGCCAGGGCTGAGCCCACGGCACGGCTACCCCAGGGCAGCAAGGCCAGTCGAGCCTCCCACCGCCCGGCCGGGCGAGCGGGCAGAGGGTGTCTTGCTGCTCGGTCCCGCTGAACACAACCAGACCGGGGGCGTCAGTGCGGACGGGGTTTTATTGCAGAGCCAGGTTACAGCGCGGGTCTGCAGCATCCTTTGGCTTGGGCTTCACGAAGGCAGCGGGCGGCCATGGGGGTTCGAGTCAGAGACCCTTGCTGGCGGCCGGGCAACACCAAGCTCTCCCGGGGAGCATCCCGGGGCTGGGCAGTGCTGGCACGAACGGCAAGCGGCAAAGCCGGGCAGCCCCGTGGTGAGGGCACCGGTGGGGAAGGAGGGAGGCGGCTGTGGTGGAACTGATGCGGCGTGAAGGCAGGTCCCCAGGAGGTCTGCGGGAAAGGCAGGCTGCGGTCCCCGGTGGGGCTGGCAGGGAGGGTGCCCCGAAAGCCAGGGCTGAGGTAGGGGAGGTCTGGGTGCCGGCGGGGCAGGGAGACCTGAGGAGCAGTGCTGTTAGTACGGCGGGAGCTGCTGGGGGTGACAGCACAGGGGGGGACAGGATGGGGTCGCAGCACAGGGACGGACAGAACGCTGGGGCAGAGCACGCGGCCCGACAACTTCCCAACCACATCAGCGCCGGGCGGCCGGCATCCCGCCAGCCTGGGGCTGGCCCCAGCGCAGCCTCCCGGGCCCCACGCCACGTGGGCACATCCCAAGGCCGACGTGAGCACCGGCCCCATGGCCGACCCGCAGGGACCGGGGCGGTGGGCGCCATGGGCACCCATCCCTACTTTTTCACTTTGGCGTCGTAGGTGCCCGCGTTCTTGTAGGCACTGACGTAGCCGCTGGTGTCCACGATGTTCTCCCGCCCGCTCTTGCCCTTGCCCTTGCCGCTCTCGTCGAAGCGCTCCTTGTGAGAGCCCGTGTACTTGGAGGTGTCCGTCAGCCTCTCCACGGCCCCCACCGTCTTGGCTTTCTGCCGTGGGGAGATGGGACACAGGGGTCAAGAACGTGCCCCATATCCTCTTCATCCCCTGCCCCACGCAGGCTCCTGTCACCCACTGAGGACCCTGCCATGCCCCCCGTGTGCAATCCCCAGCCCACCCAGATCCATGAGGTCCCCCAGAAAGTGTCTCTGCTCTGCTGCAGGCAGAGCTCCTTCCCCCCCTCCTGCTCCCAGGCACTCTCCACTCACCGTGACGCCCACATTCATCGGCTCCTTTCCCGCCACCAGCTGGCAGATGGCTTCGTACGCCTCCTCCTTGCTCTTGTCCTTAAATCTCTTGGTGGCCAGCTCCTCCAGCGCCTTCTTGAACTCCTCGTAGTTGATGACGCGGGCTGTCTTCCCTCTGCAAGCACAAACCCCAGGCTGCCATCATCACGTCCTCGGGCTGCGCCTCCAGACAGAGCTGCAGCGGGACAAGCTGCATCAGGGAGAGCCCGGCTTTGTCCTCCAGCAGCCTCAGGCCCCTCGCCCACCTCTGAAGCGCAGCTACGGCCAGGGCAATCCTGGCTACAGGGGCCAGGCTGGGCACAGCCTGTGCTGAGCTCCACGAGCTCTTCAGCCAGGTGCTGTTACAGTCCCTGGTGCCAAAAACCTCACCCCTGCATGGAAATGCCCTGGGACTCGGGGGCCGGTGGCCGGAGGGGTCACGCATCCATCCCCACTGCTCCCAGCCTGCCTGGGATGCCAAGCACCCTCTCTCCTCTGGCAGGCAACAGTCCCTTCTCCGGCCAAATTCGGAAGGATAAGCACAGCGCATCTCTCGGCCAAGCACTCAGTGTCCGTCTCCAGGGCAGCACAGTCACCCACTCTCTGATGCCCTGAAAACCTCCCGGCGCTGAGACCCTCCTGGCCCCATCAAGGAACAAAGGGATGCCCAGACAGAGGGTGCAGCGGGAGCAGGCTCCCCACCCATCCTTGCTCCCGCAGCCTGGTGCAGAGCATTGGGTGCCGCCATGCGCTCGGGGACCCCAAAAGCAGCCCCAGGTGTCTTCAGCCCTGCAGCTGCCCCTGTGACCTCTGAGGAGCAAAGACCAGAGCCCACACCAAGCTCAGGTGTGGGCTGGCCAGGCCCAGAGATGAGCCACGCCACGTCACACTGGACAGCCCTGAGCACCCACCCTCCTCCGCTCCCTTCTCGCTAGATGGGAACCTGGCACAACTGGCCAGGCCCACCCCGACACCTGGGAGCAGGAGCAGGGGAACAGCCTCTGCACCAAAACCTGAGCCTCCCACCCCCCCCCCAGATTCGGATTAATCCATAGTTCGGTGTTGCAAACGCAGCCACACAAACTCCCTGTCGGCAGGACGCCGCGGAGCAGGACACGCTGCCCCGTGACAGAGGGGCCGTCAACAGCTGGGGTACCGCGCCTCGCCGGGGACCATCGCACCCAGGCACCGCTGCCCTGCCCGCACCCCACGAGCACCCACAGCCTCCGAGCAGCCAGAGGCCCCGAGAAGCCGAGTCACTTACTTCACCTTGGAGAAGACGATGTCCACGTCAGTGCCGGTGACGCTTTTGCCGTCGGTGACTTTGCAGTCCTTGCACAGCTTGGCCCAGTTCTTCCCGTTCATTTCTTGCCCCGTAGCCTTGGTGTCGCCGTAGATGGCGAATTTGCGGAAGCTCTCTTCCAGGGACGCCATCTCGGTGCTGCCGGCCATGGGGCTGCGGGACGCAGGGCAGAGGGGCCCGTTACTGCTCAGGTTCCGGCTGGCAGCGGCGGCAGAGCTCAGCAGGTCTGCGAGGGCAGGAGGAGGACGGCTGGCGAGGGCGGAAGGACCGCGGCAGGAGCGGGGCGTTGGCAGAGCCTGCACACGTGGGGTGGGAGCCGGCGGCGGTCTCGGACGAGCGCCGAGGCCGACGGCCGAGAGGTGTCTTGGAGGATGGGGGGTCCCAACCGAGAGCCGTCAGCGGTGAGGCTGTGGCTCCCGGGGCCGGCGAGGAGTGAGCGCATCAACCCAGCCCCTCGGGACCACTCTCGGGGAATGACGCAATGCGGCCGCCTTCCTCCCGCTCGCCGACCATGAGAAACGGCACCGCCGCCTGCCTCCAGCCCCACCTCTCCCCTGCCCGCCGGCTCTGCCAACGGCCGCGTCCCCCGGCGTGGGGCTGCCGGCCCCCCAGCTCTGCGACCTGACCCCCCAAGGGCCGGGCCGAACGCGGTGCCTCGCAGCCACCGGGCCTCTGCGCCCCGGCACAGCGCTGGGGTCACCGTCCCACCCCGGCTCCCCCCCGGCCGTCGCCTCGCCGGCCTCGCCCTGCCGGCTCAGCATCCCTCGCCATGCACCGGACCCCCACGGCACCTCCTTAGGGCCGGGGTGAGCGGGGTCCCCAAGTGCGGCCCCGGTACCCCGAGGGGCAGAGCGGGGCCCGGGACTGGGGGTTGGGGGTCCGGGGGGGCCTTGGGGAGGGCCGGAGAGCGGGCACGAAGGAGCAGCGGGCTCGGCTGCTGCGCCTCCGGCCTCCGCGTTGCCTGGCGACCGTTGCTAGGGAGGAGCGGCGTTGCCTAGCGACGGTCGCTAGGGAGGAGCGGCGGGGAAGCCGCCGGGCCCCGCCTGCCCCCGGGCCCCGCACCGCATAGCCAGGACCCCCCCGACCCCCCAACGCCCGGTCCGCTGCCCGTGCGGGGGGTGCGGGGGGTGCAGGGGGTCCCGCTGCCGCCGCGCCCCGGGGAGGGGGTGCGGGGGGGTGTGGGGGGTCCCGGGTCCCCGCGCCCGCCCGCCCGGCCGCTCGCTCACCTCCCGGCGCCGCGCTCTGAGGCGGGGGGGCCGCCGCCGCCTGTTTAAGGAGCCGCCATGGCGACGGGAGGGGCCCCGGGCCGCGCCCGCATCGGGCTCCGGGCCGCCCCCGCCGCCTCCCCCGGGCCGGGCAGCGCCCGCGGGGCGGGGAGACGGAGCCCGGGCGGGCGGCGGGGACCACCCCCAGGCGCCCTCCGCCACCCCACAAGGTCCCACCGCCGCCCCACAAGGACCCTCCGCCACCCCACAAGGACCCTCCACCATCCCATGAAGTCCCACCGTCATACTATGAGGCCCCACCTTCACCCCATGAGGTCCCACCATCACGCCGCAAAGCCCCACCACCCCCCCACAAAGTCCCTCCACCACCCCATGAAGCCCCACCATCACCCCACGAGGTCCCTCCACGACCCCACAGGGCCCCACCATCACCCCACGTGGTCACTCTGCCACCCCATGAAGCCCCACCACCACCTCACCAGGTCCCTCCACCACCCTATGAGGTCCCTCCGCCACCACATGAAGACCCACCACCACCCTACAAGCTCCCTCCACCACCCCACAAAGCCCCACCATCACCTCACAAGGTCGCTCCACCATCCCATGAATCCCCACTACCACCCTACAAGCTCCCTCTGCCACCCCACGAAGCCCCACCACCACCCGATGAAGCACCACCATCACCCCATGAGGTCCCTGCACCACCCCACAAGATCCCACCACCACGAGGTCCCCCCGGAGTCACCCCCAGCAGCCCCCCTGTGCTCTGCCCTGCAGCCCCATCCCCCTCCACAGAGGAACCGGTCCCTCTCCTAGACCAAAGGCCACAGCCTGGGCTGTGGGGACGAATGCCAACCATCCTGGCGCGCCGGGCACTGTGGCAAGCGCCTGCCCCCTCCGCACGGCCCGGTGGGACACCCTCAGAGCATCCCCGGGGGCAGCTGGCCGCGTGCCAGCGCTGCCCACCGCTGCCCTCACCCAGAGGCCGGCCGCACGCGTGGCTCCCGGCGGGTGCTGCCGGCCTGAAGCGGCACCCAAATATTGTGGTTGTCATGGAGTCCGGACGCAACCCACATCGCTTACTCACCACCCCACCTCGGCTGTTTGCCCGCAGCCGGCTCCGGCCTCGGCGCTCCCCGGCTTCTCTCCGGCGGGCGCAGGGCGTCGGGCACGGCCAGCCGCGGCATCGCCGGAGCCCACGCCGAGGGGACGCAGCGTGCAGTCGGCTGCTGCCGTGCAGGGTCCTGCGGGTAACCGGCAGCTCGGGGAGCGACCGAAACCAGCGGCCTGGGCACCCCTGGTCTCTGCCTGCCCCGGGCCCAGCACAGAGGAGCTGCAGGGCAGGGATGAACGTGGTTGTCCCCACAGCTGAGCTGCCCCGGGGGTATCAGCTCTGCTCTCGCACCCGGAGCCCTCCGCTTTGGGGTACGGCCCAAGGGGCGAGCTCCCGCTCGCGGCCGAGGGGCACGTGTCCTCTGCGGGGACCTGCTGCCAGCTCTTGACTGGACAAAGCCCTGAGCAACCCCGTTGTGCTGATCCTGGCTTGGAGCAGGGTCTGGGGACCTCCAGAGGTGCCCACCAGCCGACCCTGTGGTTTGGGATTGCTGCCTTCACCTCCTGCCTCGGTGGCGAGCGCAGGGGTGACAGGACGCAGGCATGCCACAGCTCCTGGCTGCTTTGGGTACCCCCAGGTGCTCACAGCCACAAGAAGGACCCCGCTTTGTCATGTCCCCCAACCCGTCTTCTGACCCCTCTGTCAGCCGGAGCAGCCAACAGCAGGGTGGCAACCCACGGCTGCCAGGTGGCAAGGACATCCCGGAGGGGACAGCCAAGGGTGGGGGCTCATCCAGCAGAGCTGGACCAGCCTGATGCCAGAGTCCGGGCAGACCTCACCAACAACATGTTTCTCCACTGTCGGGCTTGTCCTGGCAGAGCTCAGACATGGCCGGAGAGCCTGGGCGCTGCACGGGGGAGGTGGCACCAGGAGGACTCTGTCCCGAGCGCGAGCACTTCCCGCTCTTCATAAAACACGAAAGCAGGTCCCAAAGTGCAGAGGCTCCGAGGTTACGGCGGGTGACTGTGAAGAAGTGGGAGATGAAACCAGCCAGCAAGGACCTAGGGCTGTCATCCTGCCCCACAGAACGTGTGAAAGAGCTCGCCTGCTCTCTGCTTTAAGGAGAGGGCAATAATTGGGGCTGCCGTATCGAGATGTGTGGTCAAGTCTTGCTGAAGGCACGGCCTTGTCCTTAGCTCGGCCTGCACCTCCCCACCGAAGCGGGTCTCATAGAATCATGGAAAGGTTTGGCTTGGAAGAGGCCTTCAAAGGTCATCTGGGTCCAACCCCCCTGCCATGGGCAGGAACATCTTCCACTAGATCAGGTGTCTTTGGATTTGTTTCTAGATGACAGCTCCGGAGAGGAGTCCCAGTAATGGTGGCTGAAGCATCCAGCCTGGAAGGGCTCGGCAGCAGGCAGGAGCTGAGCCGGAGCTGGGCACGTCGGCAGCTCTTCCGCCGGAGCTCCAGCCGGCCCGGGGGCTGCCGAGCCCGGAGGTGGCCCATGGGGAGAGCTGGGCGAGCGGGGGGCCACAGCTGGCGAGTTGCCCCCTGGGCTCGGGTCGAGCAGGTCAGGTTTCGGTTCCTACGTGTTCCAGGGTTTGTTGTGCATTTTTTGTCACCATGACAGCCCTGTTTGGACGGAGCACGGTCCTTGGCCGGCTCCTGCAGTTCCTCATGCAGCCCGGAAAAGGAAGCCCGGGAGGAGGCTGTGACTTGGTCCGGAGCCCATGGTGCGGACAGGAGCCGAGGAGGAGGTTGCACAGGTCCTGTGACGTGGTGGAGGAGCACGGACACGGCTCAGCGTGCAGCTCCCCAGGGATCTTTCCCTGCCTGGGATTTGCAACAAAGGTCAGCATGTTCCCAGGCTGTCTCCTGTCCCAGGAAGCTTAATGAGCTGCATAATACCAGCGCTTACCCGAGACACACCGAGGCTCACAGCTCCGGGTCACTGAGACACGGCTTTGGATGCCGGGCTTGACCCTGCTAGGACCATGCCTATCTTCAGACCTTCACTCAGAGTCCTGGGGTGCTGCAATAGCTCCAGGGTGCAGCTCAGAGCACGCATGAGAGCACTAGTGCAACCTCGGAGCACCCTCTGCGCTCACAGAATCACAGAATCACAGAATGTTCGGGGCTGGAAGGGACCTCTGTGGGTCATCCAGTCCAACCCCCTGCCGAAGCAGGGTCACCTAGAGCAGGCTGCACAGGACCACATCCAGGACGGTCTGGAATATCTCCAGAGAAGGAGACTCCACAACCTCCCTGGGCAGCCTGGGCCAGGGCTCCGTCACCCTCAGAGGGAAGAAGTTCTTCCTCATGTTCAGCTGGAACTTCCTCTGCTTCAGTTTGTGCCCGCTGCCCCTTGTCCTGTCACTGGGCACCGCTGAAAAGAGCTTGGCCCCATCCTCCTGACACCCACCCTGCAGATATTTGTAGGCATTTCTAAGGTCCCCTCTCAGCCTTCTCTTCTCCAGGCTAAACAAGCCCAGCTCCCTCAGCCTCTCCTCGCAGGAGAGATGCTCCAGTCCCCTCATCATCCTCGTAGCCCTCTGCTGGACTCTCTCCAGTAGCTCCTCATCTTTCTTGAACTGGGGAGCCCAGAACTGGACACAGCACTCCAGATGGGGCCTCACTGGGGCAGAGCAGAGGGGGAGGAGAATCCCCCTTGACCTGCTGACCACACTCCTCCTAATGCACCCCAGGATCCCACTGGCCTTCTGGGCAACCAGGGCATGCTGCTGGCTCATGGTCACATTGTCACCCACCGCCTTGCTCACCCTCCGTGCTCTTCGCCTCTCGCCTGCCCCAGGGCTGGGCACTGTAGGCTCCCCGGACCCGTCTTGTTTCAGGAACGAGTCGCTGGCTCGGCCACAGCTGGGGTGGGATGAGGTTATGCAGGAACGGCTGCCGCTCTAGCGCAAGTTGCTACAAAACAGAGGGAAGTGTTTCGGAGGTTGTGCAATATGTACACGGTAACCCCAGCAACGGCGTGTCCACAAGGCATTAGTGGGGCTTAGCCGCGGCTGATGAGCGGCGCGGTCGCGGCGTGCCGGGTGTGCGTGCCGGGTGTGCCAGTAGAGCTGGGGGGGGCCTGGGGCCGAGCTGGGGTCCTGGCTGCGATGCACGGCGCAGGGCAGAGAGGAGGGGAAAAACGCACCCTCTTCCCCCCACCGCAATTCAAGGCAGCCCCTCGGGACGCTCTCGGGACGTGCTGAAAGCAGAGCCCAGGAACAGACTCACCAAAAATCCTTTCCCAAAGCAAGGTCCCCTTGACTTCAAAGGGAAAACAGAGAAACATGAGTCACGGCCGAAGATGAAAGCAAGCAGGGCGACGTCCCACGCCAAGGCTGAGGCTTACAGCAGGCACTGCAAGGCCTGGCACAGCGGCTGGCGAGTGGCCATGGGCTGTGATTCATGATTTTAGAGGGCTCTGGAAAGCTGTCGCCGTCCTGCAAACGCGTTGCTTGCTCCTGCTGAAAAGCCGCAGCGGCTCATGGTGGGAACGGCCAGTCCAGGGCGCTGCCTTCTGCTGATGGGAGAGTTCACGCCCTGGCAAAAAAAACTTGTATGTAGTGATGGAGAAGGTGTTCAGGGACACCAGAGGTCAATATTTCTGCAGCGATGGGGAGCTGAAGGCATCAGGAGTTCTGCTGTCGCCTTAACCCAGCTCTCCGGCGGCCTCGGGCTGTAGCAAGGGCTGAACTCGCGGTCCCTGCAACCATCCGGCGTGGTGACCAGGACCGCTCTGCCCACACGCTGGGCACTGCAGTGGTACCCCAACACGACTCCCCCCTCTTGGTTGCTGCCACGGGTCTGCTGTGGGCCTTCCTCACCCAGAGCAGCAGAAACGCCCTCGGCACCTCAACCTGGAGGGGATCGGCAGCAGGGTCCCAAAAGGGTGGAAACAGGGTGGGGAAGGAGCGAGCCCGGGCTGCGCCCGCCCCTGCTGAGACCATCCTGGAAGGCTACCAGGCACCTGCGTGGAAGGGTGCCACGACTTTGTGGGGTCCCACACGCAGCACCCCAAGCCGGGGTCCTCAGGGAAGGTGTGTGTTGCAAAGCAGCACCTGCAGAAGGCCCTCCTGGCATGAAGCAGCTCGGCTGAGCTGCCGAACCACTCTCGCAAAGGTTCATCCTTGCTGGGAGCTGATCCACGGCAGAGAGCAGCTCTCCCAGGAGCTAAAACCATCTCAGCCTCACCATTTCCACTCTTGGGTGCCCAACACACACCGCCAACAGTCCTCCTTTAACTCGGCTGTGGACAAAACCAAGCACCACGCGGCACACGCGACCCTGCCTGCCGCCAGCGAGGCTCCCGAGAGGCTCCCGTCCTGCTGGCGCCTGGCTCTTCGCTCAGCACCTGGCTGCCCCACTGCACCGACAAGGCACCGCACATTTCGCAGCCTTGATTTATTCTGCCTCCTCCAGCACTCGGTGCAGTGGAGAACATGCTCCATGTCTCAGCTGGAGGCGGCAGAAGGAAGTCTTCCCTACCTCCCAGGTCAGGGTCCCAAGGCATCCTGCCGGCCTCCAACAAAAAGTGTGGGCTCCCATTCCTTGTGGAGAAGCCTGCGGGGCACAACCAGTACAGCCCAGCAGCGTATGGGGCTCTGCACTGGTTGTCAGGGCCTCTGGGGGCAGAGACCCTTCTCAGGTGGGTCCCCGAAGGGCGCAGCAGCCTTTCTGCAGCCTGGGGCGCAGCTGGGCCGGCCTCCTCGCTGCGGTGCTCGCCCTGACGCAGCACAGGACCCAGGCTGGAGTTAGGTGCCTCCTGGAGAGAGTGGTCTACCCCCTGCCCCAGGGAAGGCAGTCCCACCTGACACCCACTGGGTGCTACGGAGAGGGGACCGCTGTCAGCCCCACACAGGTTAAGGGGCTAAGCCCAGCTGGGACATCAAGGGCACGGGGAAAAGTTGGGGGACCATCAGCTGGGCAGATAATTAACGACTGCAAAAAAGGAGGAAACTATTTAGCAAAGGGCATAGAAAATTTTATTGTGGACAGAGCTGCGAAAGAGCTCCATACAGGACTCTGGGACAGGTTCTGTGTGGACAAAGGAGAAGAAAACAACATGGGAGCTGCGCAGGGGAACCTGCCGGAGAGAAATTACCAGTGCCTTCCAGGTGGAAGGAAACCCCCGAGCCCAGCATCACTGCAGGGTGTCGTTCTCTTGGAGGACAGCAGACACGAGGAGAAAGAACTGGACTGGGATCCGTCAGTGATCAGGCCCCCTGGCCTCTGCAGACAAGCAGTGCCAGGTCTGCTGGTCCACAAGGGTTGGTCCCACAGGGGCCTGCTTTTCCACAGGGCCACGCTGCCAGCGGGTACCAAGGCAAGCTGCAAGGAGCGTGACCACAGGCCAAGCCTTCCTGTGAACTGAAGCACAATGACTTCAATGGCTACATGAGACTTCACTTCTGCTGATCAGCGGCTCACATAATTTGATGAAGAGTCAAGGCTCCTCATTCCTGGAGTCAGAAATCAGACAACAGAGAAGGATGGTGAGACAGCCCTTTAAAGCAGCCTGAAGTCAGTGATCATCTCTCTGCTGCCTTGCTAGAATTTCCTGAGGACCGTCTCAGGCAGTGCTCAGCCTGCACAGTCCTGTCCCCGAGCCACACTCACCCCATCAACCCGTCAGCAAAGGGAGGACTCTCCTACCCCAGCTTCAGCTCTGCAAGGACCATGGGTTTCCAGGAGCAGCTGCGGCACTTTGCCTTCTCCCTGAAGGCAAGCCCTACTCGAAATGCTGGCTGCAGGAGCACCATGCAGCGTGGTGTCGGCCAGGTGATAGTGCTGGGGTGCTTCCTGAGGGAGCTGGGCCAGCTACCGGTGTTCGGGCATGCTCCTGGAGCGGGCTGAGGCTTTTGACAGACAGCAGGCACCTTCCGCCTCTCTCTGCTGAAGGGAGCTCTCCAGAAGGAAAACTGCCTGGTCCCAAAGCTCCAGGAGAAGTGGCTTTGAGTGGACCTCAGAGCAGCACAGGAGCCAGCGTGAACACTGAGATGATGGGCAATAAGAGGGCTGCGAAGTGCGTACATCAAAGCTGGGAGCCCAGCCTGCCTGCCCCACGTTGGCCGTGCCCAAAGAGTGTTTGTCCCCAGATTACCCTGTCCTGTTCTGAAGCGCTTCTGATGAACGCTCGCAGACGGAGCTAGGCGAGGGGAGCAACAGCTTAGCTTGACCCACACAGCACCCTGCTTTCTCTTGTCCTTCCCTAACCTGCACCCACCATAGTCTGGAGAAAGGGCTGGCTGTGGTTTCCACGCGTCAAAACATTTGGTGATGAAGACTTCCCAGGCTTTCTCCTCTCTGCTGGGGCACCTCCATGTTCACAGACGCCAGCAGCGTGCAGCTCTGGGGGCCTGGCCAGAAACGGAGCAAGCGGCCATGCCAGCCACTGCCGCACCGGGGACGCAGGGGCTGCGCAGGCACTGCGGCCGCCGAGTGACAGATCGTGTCAGGCACATCCCTGCCGGTGGCAAGGCAATCGGGATGCGTGCGGAGCTGCTACCCCAGGCTCTGAGGTTAGTCGGCTGCTGGGCAGATCCCCGCTTGCTGGCAGCTCCAGTCAGGAACTGGGAATGGGGCATGATGCCGGAGGAAGGCAGGAGGGCAGGGAAAGCCGAGGTGCTGCAGCGCAGCGTACAGACAGCTCTCTGCTTCTCACCACCAGCACAGGGTGCTGTGACTCGAGGCACTGGCTACGTACTGCGGGATTTCTCCGCGCTACAGAGACTCCAGGCCTGGCTGTGGACTAACGTGTATCTGGCAGCCCAGGGAACGGAAGGGTTTCAGGTCCTGCTGCGTCCCAGAGTTTCTGATGTGAAAGCTGCCCTGCAGGGCACCCCAGGCTGCTGGGAAGGTGGAGCAGGTCGAACTACACTGCCTTACAGAGCACATACTGGTGAACCCGGCTTGAGGGCACAGAGTGGAAAGTGGCATAGGCACAGGGCAATCCTAAGGGCAATCCCTGACCACCTGCCGAAGTCCCTGCGCATGAGCCAACGACTGACAGGGTGTAGGCAGATGGGGAATTCAGTTTTCCGGGTGCGGGGAACAGCAGAGATGTAGCCTTGTTCTTCCCCGCACACTCTCCCAGAGAGCCACTGCAGCAGCAGCGTGCGGAGGGCCAGGAGGGTACGGCCCTCGCCTACCGAACGCACTCGAGTTCTCTCTAGCAACGCGCCTGCCTCAGGGTTGCCACCTATCCAAGACCAGAAACGTCTTGCTGCGGTCTGATGGCAAGCACACAGCGTGTGGACAAGCCCCTCAGCACTCTACGGAGTACTAACGCTGCAGTCCCTCACCAGCAGCAGCCCTGGGCACATCCCTATCAGGGGAGACCATTTCCCCTTGCCAAGGAGAGCGGAACGGGGCTCAGGGGCACTCCTGGCTTAGGAAGAGGCAGCAGCCAGCAACAGCGATGCAGCGGGGTTTTTACTGCCGCTCAGCTAGTTCTGCTGGGAGATGGACAGCATCAGGCAAAGGGACGCCGCTACCTCCAGGCAAAAGATGAGCCACTGGAGTCATGATCTTTGAACAGCAACACTCAGATAGAACCTCTCACCTTGTCCCCAAAGGCTATGGCTTTGGAAAGCTGACACTAGGCCGCTGTGGTGTCTGTCCTTACGTCCTTAAAGCACGGATCATGTCTGCCCTCGTGCTGCTTGCTGGTGCATTTTCTGTGGTGTGGCTCAGATGTGCTCGCACTGGGCTGGGGCTGAGAGACATGAGGTTCTCCACTGGTCTTACTGACAAACACAGCAGGAACCTTAGAAAAAAGTTCCAGGTTTCGTTCCACGGCTCTGTCTTGCTGGCAGCTTTTCCTTTTTACCTTGTGCCCACAATACAGACTCTTCTGCCTGTCGCCTCTGGGATTGTCTCTGGACAAGGGATAGTGTTGATTGTTGTTTGAGTTATTCTTAGGAGGCCTATGAAGGGCTGTGCTCCCAAGGCGAGTCTGAGCCACAGGAATTTCGTCCGTGGACTCGGCGGACTCAGAGCGACAGTCAGCTGGGGGTCCCGCCGCCTGGACGAGGCCGATGCTGCTGAGGGGCACAGCAGCTCTCAGAGGAAACGCTGGCACCAAGAAACGAAGGCTGTGGGGAGACGAGGTGGCAGCAGCCATGGCTGGCAACTCTGCAGATGGAGAGAAAGGGAGAAGAAAGCTTAAGGAGAGAGAGAGAGCGAGAGAGAGGGATCCCTCACGCCCATAAAGACATCAACAAGCCCAGGAATGATACGGCTGATCCACTAGTGTTAAAGAAAACCATACCTACATTTATGCAAAATTAGATATGAAAATGTACAACATCCTACACTCAGCAGCGCACCCAAGTCTGATAATTCTAGAGTATCTCCAAGCACTCAGAAACACTCACTTTCCCTTCTTAAGCAAGTTAACCTTCTGCCAGCACTGGGTTTTCACAGCACACTTCATTTCTGCATGCCAGCAACCAGAAATCCAGTCCAGAAGCAGAGAAGCTGACTGGTGTGCTCTCACCTGACTGGAGATCTGGGAAAGAGGGCCAAGGTCTAGCATGTGTTTTAGATCTGCTGTCCATTGCTGAGGAAGAGGTTTTATGCATCTTCTTTCTTCTTTTTTTCTGTCGCTGTGAAAGCAAGTGGCGCAAGAGAAGGGAAGTCACTTCATCAGCCCAAAGTAATGAGACAGACAGGTTTTTAAATTGCTACCTCTTTTTAATTCCTCCTGTTTTTAATATTGAGCATTAGATATGACCAAAGTCCAAGAATATTTTATAGTTGGAGTTACTAAAAAGCAATGCTAGAGAGTAGGTATTCAACGAACACAGACATTATCTGCATACGGTAATTCTCTGTGTGTAGGTGCCTTTAAGCTGTTATCTCATACAGCTGGAGGATGTATGAGACACCAGTGGGCAAATGCATCCGTAGGACCAAACTAGACGAGGGGACCAAAAGTCACACAGCACAGGACATGGCAAGAAGGAGATAGCTCTCCTCCGAAATACAAGTGCGGTTGAAAAGGAATTTTTCTTATCATCTAGACGACCAGACTTCGATTAATAAGCTTGGAGAAAAGGGGGAGAGCACCACCACCTGTCATTTCAGCAAGCAGGGAGGGCATCTGGATGTAGATATGCGAATATGAAGAATGCAGAAAACTTGACTTTGGACAGCTGTTTCATACACCCCACCTTCATATCCACACACACCACCTTTCCCTGGGCACATCCTTTAACATCCATATCTGAATGTACAAGCTGTCAGATTTTGCTCCACAGAAACATGCAGAGCATCAACAAAGTAGTACAGATAGTCACCGAACTGCACCGGAGCAGCAAGACACGGCATTACAGCTGTGTTACAGCTGAGCTGCAAGTCTGCGAGGGAACTGCAGAATATATCCGATCACCTGTGTGAGCTGAGACAGGGGAGTATCGCTTGGACGCAGAGACCGCAGGGCACAGCCAACCTGCAGACACAGGCTGAGGACGGGGAGAGCATGTGCACGAAGGAAGTAACTCCGGCCCGCGCCAGAGCAAGCCTGTACCCACGCAAGTGGGTGAATCGCCAGCCCTGCGGGTTACGGCATGCAGCAAGCCTCCTGCTTACCTGAGGAGGGACCGCAAAGTGAAGAGATGGGAGGTCAGGGGAGGAGCTCTGCTCAGGGTCAGCTTCGCCACTGCGGACATAGAGCTTCGAAAAGCTGAAACACACGGCAGATACAGCTTTGAAAAGCTAAACCACATGGCAGATACACAAGATGATTCCCTCAGACACGACTCAACTCTGATGCCTGCTTTGCTTGCACACACACATCAGCCTGAGCGCAGCATCCCTCGCCTTGCACAGCATTCCCAGCAAAATGGCAGGGTAACTTCTCCCGCGCAACTGTGCAGAACGCAAAGGGCTTCCTCTCCCTCCCCCCAGAGACATGAGTTAACAGGCAAGGATTAATTAAGAGACAAGGGTGGTGTTTTCCCATGAGTGCTTGCCTGTGTTATAAACTTTGTTGTTGTGATTCATCCTTCCACAACATGAAATCATATAACTATATTGAGCTCAATACAGGAATTACAGGAGAAGTCAGGCAGCTTTAAAATAAAACAGCCTAAACAGAGTATTCTAGGAAAGATATTTTCTGAGGGGAGGGGAGTCAAGTACTCCTGCAGGTATTTACTCTCCTGAAACTCAAAGGTTTCACCATGCCTTGGTCAAAACGTTGGTGCTCCCTACGCTCCTAAATACTTTTGTCTTAAGGTTCATCAGTGACTCTGGTGACAATTTCCCATTCACCACACACGCTGCTGAGAGACTCCTATCTGTGACTTTACTCACCCCTTTCCTGAAGTTACAGTTGAGAATTCCTCTACTTGAATAGCAGGGTCTGTATAGCCAGGGTTACTTGGAAAAAAGTCTGCTTCCTGAAAAACAATAATAATTAAAAAAAAGAATTAACTTTTTCAGACCAATATGAACATAGAGTGGAGAAGAGGCATTTTCACTACCAGAGACATCTTTTTCCTCCTTCCTCAGCCACATGCCAGACATTTTCTGTCTTTACAGCTAGCACAGCTGAAACTCAGCAGGATTCTGCTGCTTAAGAAGATGGAAAACCAAGAGAGAGACAATTAGTAGCCCCTGATTCATTTAGTCCAGCCATATTTCATGCGAGTCAAAATTAAATCAGAGCATACTTACAAAGACTGGCTTAATGATTTCTTGGGACCACATTCAAAAGCAGTGAATGTAAAAAACTTCTTTTAAATTCAAAACGAAGGTAAGGAAAATGAAAGCATTCAACATACAGCAAAAACATCAAAATATTTTCTGTTTCTTGTGTGAATCCTCTCTGGCTAATAACAGTGCTCTTTTTTAAACAGAACGCGATAGACTGCTCATTTGCCTCAGGTGTAGAGGAACCCAAAATAATGCCATCCTGAACTTTAAAATTGCGTGCTTTCATAAACATACAAGAAGATTCAACGAATAAACCTCCTAAATCCAAGTGTCTGCATTACAGCAAAGGGCTCCCAGTTCTCCCTCCAAAGGACACAGGTAAGATGGTCAGAGTACCAAGTGATGCAGGGTATGAAGCTCGTTGTCAAAAAGGACACACTGTGCTCAGTAGAACCTTGACACTACTTTTCAGGTGCTCTTAAACTCGTAGAATTAGCAAGACAACTTCCTCTTAAACATTTCAGTGTGCAGTGGTTACAAAGACATGCACACATTTTGAGGCAACTTCTAGGCGGCAAACACGGGGGGATTTCAAATGCGATAGGCATCAGCTTTCACAAAAGCTTGAACAAGCTCATGAAGACCTCTTTGTCTGAACAGCCTGATCAGCAAATTTGAGAAAATGAAGTCAAAGTTGGATGTCCCACAAACGGGTTCCTGAGAGACCCAGGGCCTCTGCGCTTCCGCAGGCTGATAAACAATCGACAGAAGAGCAGAACAGCGAGGTGAAGTCTGGGGATGATACTCCCTTATGTAAGGCAATCAAAATGAAAGCCAACCGCAAAGCGCTGCAGAAGATTCTTCCCATATTGAATTATGGGGTGATAAAATGGCACACAAAAATCAATATTGCTAGATGTAAAGATGCCAAGTGATGCATGTGGGAAAAGCAATGTGAACTTCACACATGAAGCAACGGTCTCTGAACTAGACAAGAATTCATGGGGCTGCACATTCAGTGGCAGCCAAGAAATCATTTCAGCTGATAGGAATGCAAAGCAAAGGCATAAAAAAAGAAAGCTGAAAATAGTTTCATCTTATGGAATGAATTCATCGGCACCCTGGACACTGGATCCTCTGTAGTGTTCCAGCATCTTCCCTCCACAGAAGAACTGGAAGAAGGTACAGAGCAGAGCGACAGGTCCAAGGAAAGGTACGGAGCAGTTTCTGTGCAAGAAACAGCTAACGGGCCATGGCTCTTCAGCCAGCAGAGGCAACACTCAGGGCAGATACAAATGGAGAAAGCAGATGGGGAATAATTGTGTACCATCTCTCCAACACAACATTTAGGGAGCATCAAACGAAAAAAATCAGCTGGTCGTTTTAAAGAAAACAGAAGAAAGGCTAAATTTTTGACACAGCATGGAACTGAGCTGTAGCACTCACTGCCAGAGGATGCTGCAGGGGCTAAATGTTACACGGATTCAAGAAGAAATGAGCAAAGCTTGTGTGAGGAACCAGTAAATACAAAGTCGTTTGAAGGTCTGTGCTCCAGCAGCCCCGAACACATATTGCCAAGTGCTGGGAGAGGGTACTGGGGACTACAGCTCCTGCCCTCTTTCTCGGCATCCACAACCAGCCAGTGCCAGAGCCAGCGCGCTCACTGGTCTGATCAGCTTTGGCCAGCCTTCTTTACACACCAAAAGAGATACTTCCA
Source organism: Opisthocomus hoazin (assembly GCF_030867145.1). Lineage (NCBI taxonomy): Eukaryota > Metazoa > Chordata > Aves > Opisthocomiformes > Opisthocomidae > Opisthocomus > Opisthocomus hoazin. The sequence goes on from NC_134425.1 coordinate 15,695,178, forward strand.
AAACTACTAGCTGCTTTTCAACATCTTGGCATCAACATCTAGAGTCTCAGTACTCATGTAACTGCTAGATAAGAGAGCTGCCAAACTGGAAAGACTTCAGCCTTTTGTAACATGCTCTGAGTTTAATTGGTCTTGTAAATTAAAAAAATAGGTGGGAAGGAATTTGCAGCTGTTTTATAGGTGGTAACATGAAATTTGAAGGGATTTGGTTTAGCAATCCCAAACATTAGAACTTTCTGACTCGAGAATTATGCTGTTTGGGGCCATTATAGGCAGGGCTTATCCCAGTGCAGGATTAATAATCTGCAGAGATTGACCACATGTGTTTCAGAGCTTGTAACTCAAGTCAGATCATTGCTCAGTATCGACTGAACACCAAGCGTACATTAAAGTTTCCTCAGATCTCCTTGGGAACCAAATTCTGAACGTTTACGTTCAAGACGCATGCGCCTGAGTCACAAACGAAGGAGCTCAGACACCATCTCGTGTCACGGTAAGCATACGGGCAGGGAGAAGTAGGTCTTTCCAGAGGAAAACACACCATGGCTGAAACGAGCTGCAGAAGGAGACAGCCTTGTAGGACTATGCACAGTAACTGAAAACCATCAGGACTCACTGTCCACAGCGTACAAGCAGGGCTGCAGGACTGGTATTTCAAAGGAGATTAATAAATGATACATCTTGAGAGTATCACAAACAACTCTTTCCAAGCAGGGAATGAAAGAGCTTCTTAAAATCCATTTTGTTCGTGTCAGCCTTCTATAAATTATGTATAACCAAAGCAGCCACATAAAAGAAAGCAAACCATTAGAGCTGACTAAATGGAAGAAGACTTGATCAGTAGTAGATACAATGTTCTCCCAGAGTGACAAAAAGCTATAATCACAGCGCAGAGTCCCAGCCTCCCTCTGCTCCCACAGCTGCTGGCAGGACAGCCAGTGTCCTTCAGCTGTGACAGCGAGACAAATCGACCCTTTCCAGTGGGGTTGTCAGGATTCAGCTCTAACTCTTGCTGAACACAGACTGCTAAACCGACAGACCGCCCAAGTTCACTGCAAACCCTGGTCATGCTCAGACCTTCTCTAGAGGCTGAATGCCAACTGTGTCCGCCCCAAGATTCACGGTTACAACTCCAGGATGAAACCAGCTCCCTTGCCTAATGGGGCTGCTCTTCATACACCTCAGTGACAGCCAGCGCACGAAATGTTGTCTGGCTGGAGGGGAGGCAGAACTGGACAGGAAAAAGTAGTCCTTGTCCTAGGGAAAGTGGGTCTGTTGCAGGTGTTGAGGTTGAGAGTGAAGACTAGGTGCATCTTAACCAGACATTGGAAGGGAGAAGCAATGCTGAAAATGTGAGGGAAGCTGAGTAAAATCCATGTTGATTATTTAAAATCAACCTCATGAACCTGAATCAGTGTCCAAAGCAAGTTCAAAGCTTTAGGAACGTGAAAAAAATCACATCCCAGCTGGCCTGACAATGAAAGCCTGCTCCCTGCTATGGACGCAGTTACGCATTAAAGCATCGGGTTTGGTTTAGTTTATATTTCTTTGGACTGCTATGCAACTGCCTACAGAAAAACCTGTTACTTGCACACTCTGCTCTGGGTGCAGTAACGGAGGCAAAGGCTGTACACATCCAACTGTTCTGCATTTTTTGTGACATCTGAACCACTCAAGTGTGCAAAACTAGGGCCTTTACTTTGTGCATGTGCTGAGAAGGATTTTACAAGCACAGAAGAATCCTTTAACCTGAACAAGAATCCTTTAACCTGGGCATAGCCGAAGACTCAGCCACAGACAAACACGGGAAACTGAAGCCAAAACCAACACGCAAGCCTGAATAAGGCTCAAAAACAAGGATTAAAGGGGACATGCATATTGCTTCTTACTTCCTCAAGTGAATGAACAGTTAAGACAAAAGTGGGAAGAGGATGATTTCCATTTTATGCTTGCAACATCCTGGATCAATTACAAAGGGTTTCTGTGTTCAAGCTAAAGAAGGCTGTAGTCAACAGAGCTTACAAAAGGCAAGTTACTCCTACTCCAGTCTATTTGTTTGTGTTTATCTCTGGTTGCTATGTAAGAAACAAGGAAAATCTGGTGGGTTAACATTTTTCTTAACAATGTTACTGGGCATCATCCAGTCTTTCTTGTTCCCCAAGGTACTAACTGTAGTCCTGAAACACAGAACTCCTTTTCACCCTGCTTCTTCCAGGCTGCTTCAAATTAACCATATTCATATGTATCTAGATAAGCACCACCACAGACAGAACTTCACTGAATGGCTGCATCCCAAATGCACACACACACAGAGGCCACCCTCGTTCAGATATATTTTCAGTATCAACCAGAATTCAGTAACTAGGAAATGATCAGAAATAATGCTTTATTATTGTTTTAATTTTCATGGTAAGCAAACCTCTAACGAGACAAAGTGCCAAATATTTTTGTTGTTATGGAAACCTCTGCTTAAACTGAAAGTTCAGCTTTTCCAAGGCAGTAAAAAAAGGTATATGAAAAGCTGGAGCTTCCATATCCTACAGAAAGGGAATTGGCTCGCTTACCCCTTTGCTTTGACAGGGAAAAACGACAAATGAGTCCAGAAAGACCCCAGTATCTCTACACAGAATACCTGGATGAAGTTTGGATTTAATTAATTTCTTATGAAATATAACACTGGTTGTACAGTAGGTAACTTACTTGCATAAGGCTAAACTGAGTTACATGGCCTTGCAGAATCACAGAATAATTTAGACTAGGAAGAATTTCTGGAAGTTTCTAGTCTGACCTCCTGTCAAAGCCAGTACAAAATTTGTCCGGTCAAATTTTGAGCAACTCCAGGGACAGAGCTGCCTTGCAGGAAAACAAATTACACTGAACCTCTCAAATTGTAGCGGAATATATATGCCACTGCAGAGTGTAACAGCATTAAAGAGCTTGTAAGAACTCTTTCTACAGATCAACACCATGGTAATCACAAGGACCCTTATTGCTACGTAGACTAAATTAAAAGAAAAGCAGATATCTGGGTCATTTCTGAACATGACTGGTGTCCTCTTCCCTTTCAAGATGGTTAAACTCTTTGGTATTATTGGCTGCTCGATGATTAGCCCCAGTTTCTCCAGCCTTATAGCCTGTCTCGCTTTCATTCATGACCTGCTGTATCATTCACGTAAGCCAGCAAGATGTGCGTTGCCACCGAAACAGACAGTCCTGTCCTTTCCAGCGACAGCACCCTTTCCACTCTTCAGTCACCCTCGTTCGTGCTGACACAGGCATTCATGTGACTGCTGGGTGAAGCAAGCAGGAGGGGGAGCTGGGCCAGCTAAACACAAGCTTAACTATTATTTTAATAAAGTTTATTCTTACCCAGATGAGTTCCCCCATCCTGTTCAGCGGAGGCTACAAGGATGGTGAGGGGACTGGAGCATCTCCACTACGAGGAGAGGTTGAGGGAACTGGGCTTGTTCAGCCTGAAGAAGAGAAGGCTGCGAGGGGACCTTATAAATGCCTACAAATATCTGAAGGGTGGGTGTCAGGAGGATGGGGCCAAGCTCTTTTCAGTGGTGCCCAGTGACAGGACAAGGGGCAATGGGCACAAACTGAGGCACAGGAAGTTCCGTCTGAACATGAGGAAGAACTTCTTCCCTCTGAGGGTGACGGAGCACTGGAACAGGCTGCCCAGGGAGGTTGTGGAGTCTCCTTCTCAGGAGATATTCAAGACCCGCCTGGACAAGATCCTGTGCAGCCTGCTGTAGGTGACCCTGCTTCGGCAGGGGGGTTGGACTAGATAACCCACAGAGGTCCCTTCCAACCCCTACTATTCTGTGATTCTGTGATTCTGTGATTCTGTTCACTGCATGACTGTAACGAACAGCTGCACTGGCCAAAGAGAATAGATAGTGCAGGGCTCAAAACAAGTGGTGGAGGAACAGAGTGGGTGGGACTGATTCCTTTGAAAGCAGTACTCCCTTCTGCCCGAAGTGTTCACCAGATTACAGGCTTTACACGCTCTCACATCCTACCCAACTCCACCAAAGTACCTCTCAAGTCTTATCTTTAGCAACCGCCTCTAAAATTTGAAGCTTGCAGAAGTGAAGCAAACTTTACACTGCGGACAAGCAAGGCTGTTTTTGAGAATGGACTGAAAGTTCAGCGAGTACCTGACTGGGTCTCACCTGGGAGGGACAAGACTCCAGTTGCTTGTCTACCTCTTTCGCCTCTTGCTGGGGACGCTGCTGCACGATGTACTCGTACGTAGTCAGCTTGTTCCACACTGGGAGGAAAGAAAGACAGCTGTCAGCACGGGAAAGGCCACCACCTATTAGACTTATACAAACAGTCTAAATAACTATACAACCAAATAGTGATTATAAACACGAAGAGACTGATACTCTTAAGCCAAAAGTACCTTTGCACCGTGCATCTTACTATATTCTTTATTGCCATCATCACACTTTCTCATAGTCCCACTATTCTTCTGAAGCCTCACATACACGGTACAGCCTCCTACACTGCAGTAATTTGTTCAGCTAATTTCAGAGCAAATCTATTATTCATACCCAGTAAGGGACAGATCTGCATCGTACAGAAAGCTCAGTGAGTAGTCAGAAGGTGTGTGATGCTAAATGGAGAAAAGAAATTCAGCATGTTAGTGTGTCCCACAGAGGAGATTGAGACACTTCATGTCCAAAACAGTGAGCATCAAATGCCCACCTTGCCTGGTGCCAAATAGACATGTTCAGAGTTTACATGTGCCTGAGTTTATGTGCTCTTCAGGACGTACACACACAAACACATCTGCTTCTACGAGTGACCAAACGCATGTGACGTTTCTGAGCAGCTTGGTTTCTTCACGAGACCCAATATGTTATGAGGACCCAAAACTCAGACATTCCTACCATAACGACCCTGTTACGGTAAATATTTTTAGAGCACAAAACCCAGAAATGGATGCTGAAGGTTTTCGGTGGACAGCCTGGTAGTCGTTCTTCCTCTTTACAGTAGCATAGTACTTGAAGCAGACAGCCACGATACGGGACATCCAGACCAAAATCCTTCCTCCGCCTGAAGACATTTGTATCGGTGATAACTTACCCCCTCAAAACCAGAACCTAAACACAGGACTACTTCACAGGGAAGTGGAGAAGATCGGAGGAGAAGGTGTCCCTCCTGTTAAAGCAATGACCTTATGAAGAAATAAGAATTCAAGACCCATTTGGCCAGGAAGACAGAGCATAAAAATGAATGCGAGTCTGCAGCCAAGCGATTAGTGAGTGCACGTAACAGGGACAGCGCAGGTCCTGGCAACTGCTCCTAGAATGGTACCATATGCTTTATTTGAGAAACAGACTATGGCTTCATAAACAAAGTGCTATAAACCATTTTTAATTTAGAGTGCATTGGTTTCTGAATACTTCACAGCGCAACTTTTAAAATATTTTAATAGAGCTATTTGGTTAAAAAATACTGCATTTGTCTGGCCAGATAAGACTGCAGCACATACTGTGAAACATACAACCATAGCTTGTGCAGAGCCCCACATCCTTTCCTGTGCTCCCTTCCTACATTCCCTACTGTTTTTTCCTTTTTGTTCTGCTTACTATTGGCCTCTCAGTATTGAAGAGAAAAAAATGTCCTCCCTCCAAACCCAGAAGTGTCATGCTTCACTGAACGTCGCTAGAACTGAGTCTCAGTCAAGACGGGTAATTTTGAATACACAGACCTACTATTTTGAGAATAACCTACCTCCTTCCTTCTGAGTGATGGCAGTGAGTAATTAAAATCAGGACAGTAATTCTAAAAATTTCACTGTTCTTGTAACACAGCTAGATTCTAAAGTTTTATAGTCATACATGATTAAAGACAGTCTTTTATACGTGAAACTTAAAGGCAAGACTACTAAGAGGGGTGCTATTTTCTTCCTGTAATTTAACTATGGCAAAAAAAAGGTTCATGAATAAATATTCATGAACAGTAATTATTTTTTTTATTGGTAAACTGTATTTCTAGTCCTGCAAGGGCTTACACAGTTCATTCCAACACTGTCTACCTTAAAGCATTCAGATGAGAATATTAACAATTACAGGTGTGAAATAAGAGGAATTTAAACTAGACGTCCTTTTTCTGCCTCCCCGAATCCCCGTTGTAAGGGTAGCCCATACTCATACATAACACACAATAGAGGCTTCTATATGGTAACACCGCTCCTTTTAAGCAAGGACTTATACACCACACTTCCGCACAACCGGAACCAGTTTCAGCAGGGTATCAGATTTTAATGTAATAAAATGTCAATAAAAATTAACCATAATTGAATTCTGTTTCCATGTAAATCATAAAGACTTAAAATTGGGTCAGGTATAAAAGTTAATTTGCCTCAAAATTTATTCTGAAAGAGGGAAAACAATCACCCCAACACAACAGCAACAAAAAAAAAAAACCCCAAATCCGGATTAGCACCGGTGCCACTCCTGCACGTTTCCGTCTGACAAGAGAGAGCAAGCCTTTACTCAAGGAGGGAGCACCCTCTTGTGGAAACTGTACACAGAGACAGGCTGAATACTGCTCAGTAGTAAACCGAACAATCCTTTCTTATTCATTCAGAAGAAATCTTCCTGGAGTGGCCCCAGCTTTGCTATGTTTTCAGTCGTTCTACAGTACTAGATCGACCTTTGAAGTCTCCAGGCATCACCATTAACCCAGCCAAGTCAACTTTCAATCCCACCCAGAAAGCTAAATCACAGCATGATCAAATTCAAGCTAAGCTCAAAGAGGACGTAAAAGCAAAACAACGGTCAGTGATCTCCCTGCCTGTAACGTTAATGCCAGCTGAGGAACGCTCACCCATCAAACCCTACACTTCAGCGCTGCAGCTGTTTTGCTTCTGGAGCTGTGCTGGTTTGTGCTGACCTAGTTTGTGTTGGCATCTGCATTGCTGTTAACCGACAGCCTCAAAATCCATCCAAGGGTCCTCTGTAACTGTCATCCTCATTTCTCTTCCACCACATCTCTTCTTCCCTAGTTCTGGCACCACTGCCTACTGCAAGTGTAAGAGCTTTTCTCATCATGACTTGCATCAGGCAGCCAAAGAGCATTGGCTTCGTTTAAGACCATGGCTGAAAAAAGGTTTTTGATGCCCATCTGTACACAAACAAACGTAAATATCCCTTTCTGAGAGAGCAACAAGCAGGAGATCTAATGAGAAGCCTTTCTGAAAACCTCTTCCCCTGCATTCCACAAGTCTTTTTGTGTCGATATGGTACAACTTCCATAAAGGGGCCCTGCCCCAGACGTCAGGCCTCCTATTAGAAATGTAGATCAATACTCTCCACATTTCTCTAGGGTAACAGAGAAACACACTCTCTCATGCAACAGAAGTACTGGGGAGCACAGTGAAGAGGCTCACAAAAGCCCGTATGCGGAGCCAGTCTGCATCTGCCATTGCTGGCACTGAGCTGGAACCAGTTCATCCCACCTGGCCTCTCTACTGCTCTCCCACGTGCCTTCAGTTCCAGGACAACACAGCTTAGATACATGAATGCACAGGCCCACCGCAAGCCCCACATTGCACATGCACTGATAAGCCTACCCGGTACTGGGGTAAAGTCAGAAGGACAACATCAAACCCTAATTTTCTACCTTTTCAGTGGCAATCTCGCACAATGTGGGTGTATTTGTGGCACGGGTGAACGCACACTGAATGCAGACTGAGCAGAAGCAGCTAAGAGAAAATGAAATGGTGAAGCAGATGAGGAACACAACACCTACTGAGATAGATGTGGAAGGTCAAGAGGTGGCCTAGCAGGATCACGGTCATTAGACTCAGAAGAATAAAAATCCCCACCGTGACCAAAACGGCAGCTGCCGGAGTCTCAACAGGAGCTGCGGGAAGAAACACAAACCAGCGGTCCGTGTGGTTCCTCAGAGCTGTAAAACAAAAAGAGTTGGAGGTAAGTAGATTGTCCAGGTATTAAACATCTCTAACTAATACTAAATACTGCTAACTCAAAAGTAGCTGCAGACCCATTATGCACTGGAGGCCTAAGAAGTCCGGTGTCTGCAAGGCCTTTAGGAAGAGCAGTTGGCTCTGGAAGGAAAGACATTCCATCCAGCTGAGCACAGATATGCTTGCAGAAGTATAAAATCGAAGGAGTAAGGAACAGAGCTCCTCCTCAGTGGGAGGGCCCACAGAATCCAAGCCCATATCAAGATTTGCTGGCTGATTCACAGGATGCTCAGCTGAAGCACTGCTAGTACCATCAAAGTGCCGGTCAGAGCGAAGCATCATGGGGTCAACGAAGAACTCCACGAAGACGTAGCACGCGACAAGCAGCAGAAGCCCGAGGCCCAGAATGGCAGACAGCACGCTATTCAGGAAGACCCTGCCAAGAAGGTGAGAAGTCTGAGTGGCTTCAACATCACACAGATGATTCAAAATCCCAGCCTCTAATAGAGACGGTGATAGAGACAGCTATCCCAAATGCCTGTGACGCTTCCTTACGCTTGTGATAGAGACTGGTTAACAGTCTTACTGCTGATCTGTTACCCTGATGGGCTAAACTGGGGCCCTTTAGAGCAACCACGGTTACAAAACAGGCAAGTATATCTAGGACAGACAAAGAGCTCCCTGCACAAAACCGGAAAGAAGTGTAACATGGCACCCAGCTGTAACAACCCTTTGTTTTCCACGTGGTTCTAGTGCAGGAAAGTAAACTGAGAAGCAATAATCAGCGACAGCCTCCTTATTCTTCATCTTAAGCCTGGCACAGATTAGAGGTGCCCATACACTGCTGTAACTCCTGCCAATTGACAAGCCGCGTAGGGAAGGCATGCAACCCGGATGCAGGTTGTTCCAGAGACAGGAACAGCACCGCCACGGTTCTATTCCCACTCCAGCTCTCAGAAGCATTAAGGACACCCAATTCATATCCCATAAGCTTTTCCTAATATCAAATAAGATGATTATGTTCTCTGTTTTGATTCATAGATGTGCAGCTACAAAATTCTAAGTGTAGGAGTTTTATCCCTGGTTATCTGAATGTCATAACCAGGAGTTTTATCCCTGGTCATCTGAATGTCATAACCATGCATGCATTTTCCATCTAGTTTTCTCACGGCTGATTTTATTCAGCTGGGGTCAGACAGAAAAGTGGTTCTGTGTGGCTGAGTACAGACCGGGCTGAGATGCAGGAGAACCCTGGAAAGAGAAGGGTTGACCTTACTGATGCAGTGTCATGCTCCTGCCACAATGCCAGGCTCTTACCAGTAATTCCTCTCTCCCACGCAGTTGTTGAGCCATTTGCAGTGGTGATCAAAGCCACACACACACTTGTTGCAAGTTCCACAGTGCTTTGACTTGGCACTCCTGCCAAAGAAAGGGTGATGTTAGCCCAGCAGCACGAGTTCATCACAGTGACTTTCCAGTAACACAAATACAGGGGAATACAGCAGCAGAGATCCTGGTAAAAGAAAATCTTCCACATCATGAATACTTCAATACCCAGACACACTGACCGTATCGTCCATCGTTGGACTACAATCCCAAACACTGCAAAATCTGCCTTTTCAATGCCCTGCGTGATATCTAATTTGGAGATCACTGATTTCTTATTTGAAACCCTTCAGCAATTCGACAAAGCCCAATCTCTGAGAATGTCTGCCCTCCGAGCATTTCCTGCTACCGTGTCAGCATCTAGCCGGACACCAGCACACACACACAAGTTACACGTCATCAGGTCAAACACCAACATCCAGATAACACGGAACGGTATGGTCCTCTCCACACAACATATGAGCAATTAAATAAAACCCAGAACCACGTGTACTGTGCACATTGTACAGCGGGCACCTACCCAACCAGCTGAGCCCTGCCACAGGAGGAAGTTTCACTCGTGCTTTGGAGCTTCAGGGGCTCAGTTTTAATCTCACAGTCTAACATTAAAGACTAACGGTGAAGCATAATGGTGAAGAAGACAGAATAGCAGAAGGAAAAGAGAAGATACTTACACATCTACATCACAGACATGGCAATGGCGATTTTCAATGACATGTGCATGTTGGTTACGACTGAAGGTGGCCAGAGGCCCTAGATAGTTTTTTTCACGCACATTTGCATCTGCAGGATCAATGGAGACTGCAGTAAGATGAACAACTAAATGGTAGATAAAACACACTCCTGGACACTGAAGTACACAGTTAAGGATTGTAGGAGTGATTTAACGCATTTATTTTTATCCCTAACACACAAAGCTCACAAAGATGCAAAATATACAGCTTAGAATTAGAAATCACTGTATAACTGATTGCAGCACATTAATCTGAGCTTTACTAATGGAGACAGTTGTGCTGTAATAAAGCGGAAAAAGATAACTAAGCCTACAGGAATAACCCTCCTTATTACATACCACTCTGCCTCACAGAAACATCCTTCCCAGCACCGGAGTTTTTAAAAATTACCTTTACTTACCAGAATCTGACCCCATGTGCAGACTGCTGGCATAGGTCCATGTTTCTTAGTATGCACAGACTCCTTGGAAAGGAACGGTCAGTTAAGGCCGTGCACATGCCCCTTCACAAGACCAAACTTCCAAGAAAGAAAAAGAAAAAGTCACATCGAGGGACTAATACTGATCATCTTGCTTTCCTTTTCCTTACTCAGCACCCCAAGCAAGAGGATCACCCCTTCAAAGTAGGCTCCTACACAATTTACAGGCAGTATCCAGGATTTGTCATTGTTCCTTGAAATATTACCTGCTTGGATTCTTACTTCTAAAAACCATAGCAAGTCAGAGCAAATACGCTTTAGCAGTACTTTTGATCACACACTTGACGTAACTGCCGACACTTGGAAAGAATATACAAATATGTCAGAATATACTAACACAAAGCAGCAACCCTGCACGTCTGCAGCACCACTGTGCTCGAGAGTTTGCTTCTCAACATACTGCAACGAAATGTGCATGCATGCGAAAATTAACCTTCCGGTTCATTCGTTATACAGCCAGATGTGCCCGCCGCTGATCATGCTAAGGCCTACTGAAAACAGAGCAGTGTAGTAAGGAAAAAAAGGAGGTCTTTGAGGGGTCTAGCTGACTGGAGCTCTGCTGACTGGCGTAGCAGAACAGGAAGGGATCTGCCTTTGACACAAGAGAGACATTAGTGCTATATTAACTGGTAGTAAAACTTTGGGATACGTTGATCTGTTGAATTAGAGTGACTTTAGATGGAGTTACAAAGGTATTTGGTAGACAAATTCATGAGGTTTGAACCGTGATAATACCAAGGATTTGGGTAAGATAAGCAGACCTGAGACCACTGCGAACTAATGAGATTAATGCCTAAATCACACAGGTATAACTGAAACAATGATAAGGAAAAGCCTCCCAAAGATATCAAAGGCTCCATGAACAGACATAAATCAGACGTATAAATGATGTATGTGTGCATCCCATCTCTTCAGAACTTTTCCCAAGAGTGTCTCTATAAGATTTCTTGATTACCTGGTGCTGCTAAGAAAGCACTAAGTGGCACTGAGCCGCTCAGTCAATTTTATTCTCGCCAAGGTGTTACTGGAGAGATGACAAAAGCAAACACTTGCTCACAAATCATAAACCCTCACCAGCTTGTTAGGTACTAAATTCAGATCTCAGGGTACCCTCTTCCAGTCTGCCACTCCCCAGACAATCTAGTCCACCAGGAGCCAGGGCCTGGCCTTGAGGAAACCCGTTCCCTGGGCGCAGGTGACAGTACAAGATAGCACTGGGAGCACTGGGATTGCTCCCCAGCACGCCCCATCTCCAGTCCCTCCCCACCCCAGCTACCGGAGCAGCAAGCGCGCACAGCTCTAGGGAGGTGGGTTGAGGACAGGAGGTGCAAAACGCATCAGGCTGGGCCGAGTTCAGCTTTCCTGGGCAGCACACAAGACAAGATGCCTTCACAGTAGAAGCACCTCATCTTCTGATACTGCCCACATTTAGAAGACAGTTAGATGTGTGTTAAACTGCTGCTCGAGACTGTCCCACAGCAGACCTCTCCTCTGAAGTGCACACTACACCACCTTGTATTTCTCTCACAGATTTCTCACAGAGGAGAACGGAGGGCCCTGGGAGAAGACCAACTGCCAGCTATCACAAGCAACCACGCCGTATAACCATAAACATTGACAGCTGCCATTCCAGACTCATTCAGTCAGCACAGGGAGGTGTAGCCGCCCATCGCCGCAAGGCTGTTTCAGAAGGGGCTTTTTTAGTAGGACTTCCCTCAAACCCTGCAGCACACTTGTAGAAGAGTAACATAAAGCAAAGGAGACACATTGGCAGAAGTAGACAGCAGAAGAGCCTCAGCGGCAAAGGTAGTAACCTTAACAGAGACTGATAAAGGAGCCAAGCAGAACATTAGTGACCTACCTAAAGCTGAAGGGCAGAGAGGATCTCAAAATAACCGTTTTTCATAGACAGGAGAAGATGGAAGATTATGGTTATAGTTCAGAAAAAGATTCTGGCTCAGTTGCTTTCTCTTACACTTTCCATTCTACCTAATAACTGTTTTTAAAAAATCCCACTGTGAGTTTATTACAGTCCATGTGCTCCTCTTGACCAAAGGATACGATATAGCCAGCGGGCAGCCAGTGGCGGGGCAGGAGAGGAACCAGGATTCCAAAGCCAACCAGCGCAAAGAAGAGGCACAGCAACCAGGCAGTAATCTGGAAAAGGTGCAGGGGCCAGCTCCAGCCATTCCTTCGAGCGCGTTGGACCTGCACCTCAGCAACAGCTTCACCCAAGTTCTCTGGAGCTGTCTTATTAGGAGGTTTATTGCAGATATTCATCTACAGAAATCAAAAATGGAAAACAAAAAATATGTAATACAAAAATCTTGTGACTGAGCCCAGTCCTGGAGATATGCTCCAAGGTGGACAGCAAGTTGGAGAGACTAAAACGACGACACGTCTGAGGAGAGACTTCTCTCCGCACAGAGGTTTTGTGATCGATAGTAACAAAATGGAAAAAACAATTACACACTCTAAAAGCAAGCGGTGGTATCTGCGTGAAACAACAACACCCTAGCCTTTCAGCTAAGGGAAACTTGCAGGTCTTGCCAGTCTTTGAATGGATCTAGACCTAAGCTGAGTAAAAAGAGCAAAGAGGGTATTTTGGTGGCAGCATGGACACCAGAGTATGATGGGGTCTGGTTCACGTAAGAACACTGTTATGGATGACGGCAGAACAAATGCTTTCACCTGTCTCAGATGCGCCACGTTTTCCTTCCAGCTAGTGCAGAGAAGTGTGGTGAGAGCGGATGGCCCCGATGGAGGACGTGGGCTGGAACCACAATTTAGTGCTACACAGCATCCAAGAAAACAGAGACTCCTTTGTCAGCAACAAAGGAAGTGGAAAGACTAGAAACTGAAAAAGTGAACTGATAATTTAATGCCAGAAAGGCGAAAAGAAGCAGGAGTTACTCCACAACACAAGTATTAAGCAGACTGTTGCTAGAGGAACAGAACCTAAAGTCCTGTATACAGGACATCCACGCAGGACGCAGCTTGATTACTCAGCTGTCCTACAATGTCTGGACTCCTGGCAGAAGAAAGCCAGATTTAACCGCAAAGATGAGTTACGAACCATAACCTGGAAGGTTATCGATGTTTATGATTTCTGTTTGCACAACAGCTATGAGCTCAGAAGCAATTTCTACTTATTTCAGTTTGTGTTGGATTATTAGTTGCTGCTCTTTGCTTGCCATGGAGCCAGGATGAGCTTTTAACAACAGAGAGTTGGGTTGCTCTGCTTCACGGAAAACCTGGGTGTAACAAATACTAGGGAGTAAGTACAATACCAGGTGGCATTGCAAAACCAGCACGAGGAAGTTCTGCGGGACCTGAGCTGACTTGAGGTACCTCTGCACCATGCTCGCTGTTCCTCACTAACTAAAGCAGGTGTTCAATTAACATCTAACAGGGATAAGCAACTTGAGTCAGCCTGATTAACTTGCACATGAGCTTGCTGAAAGAAAAGGAGGAGGTCTCTAGCTCACTTGCTGTATTTTTAATACTGGTTCCAGTACCAGAAAAATGCCGAAGGGCTGGAAGACAGCAAGCATGCCAAGGTGCCAAAGGAGCGAGCAGAATGATTCAGAGCTTGGTTCACCAATGGTCCTGCCTCAGTCCCAGGCAAAGGGCTGGAAAAGTCTTTTGGGGTCAACTGGTAGAGAAGTTGTGGGTAAGAATACAAAAGAATGTAACCTACACTCATTGGCACAGTCTTAGCGACAAGCAGGCTGGAAAAAAAATCCCTAACTTCAGACTTGGAAGAAACAGCAGCATCTGCCTGCATTCCTACTTTAAATTGCCACATGGAAACTGGCTCATCAACGATGAGAAATAGTTATTAATCACGTGACACCATTCTCATTAGGTTGTTGAAAACTCGCTTGCGCATCACTTTGAGCCAGCTGTTACCAAACCCGCTCAGATTATTTTAAGAAACTCCCAGGTTTCTTCTTTCTCCTCATAGAAGCCTGGCCTGGGGAGCTAGGCCCACCCAGACCCTGGAACCCCCGTTTTGCTGCAAGATTTTGCTGGGTTTTAACACCGAATGGTTTTAACACAGTGCTGTTTAGCATCAAAAATTTTGCTACAATTCCACAGAAATTTGTACGTGGTGAACTATGACTAAAGCGTAGCATAAGCTCCCTCCTCGCTGACAGATCCCTAAACTGCAGCCGTCCCACAGCAGCGTCTGCCTGGTAATAGGAAGGAAGGGAAAGGCAGGCAGGCAGAAAGGCAGGAAGCCGCCTGTAATGCTTTGCCTGTCCCATTTCAGGAGTGAAGTTCCTTTTGCCTTTCCCCTACAACTTGAGGGCTTCTCTTGCAGCTGAGGTCCTGATTATCCACAGGACCCAGCACAGCAGGGTTAGAAGGGACCTCTGTGGGTCACCCAGTCCAACCCCTGCCGAAGCAGGGTCACCCAGAGCAGGCTGAACAGCACCGCATCCAGGCGGGTCTGGAATATCTTCAGAGAAGGAGACTCCACAACCTCCCTGGGCAGCCTGGGCCGGGGCTCCGTCACCCTCAGAGGGAAGAAGTTCTTCCTCCTGTTCAGCTGGAACTTCCTCTGCTGCAGTTTGTGCCCACTGCCCCTTGTCCTGTCGCAGGGCATCACTGAAAAGAGTTTGGTCCCATCCTCCTGACACCCACCCTGCAGATATTTGTAGGCTTTTCTAAGGTCCCCTCTCAGCCTTCTCTTTTTCAGGCCATCTCCAGTATCCAGAGATACGGGTGAAAAATATAGCCGTGTGTGAAGAGACCTGCGGACAAAGCCTCTCCCCTTCCCGGACGCCCCGCACCCCTCTCTACCCAGCTACAGAAAACCCTAAAAACAAAGAGCAGGGGGTGAAGTCACCGTCAGAGCTCCTGGGAGTCACCAGGTTCTCCCCTCCGGGCTGGGCAGCGGCAGGGACCGGCTCTGGGCCACCGGCACCTCCGGCCCCCGGGGGGCCGGGCCGGGCCGGGCGAGGGCCGTCCCGGGCAGCCGCGCTGCGAAAGCCCCCGTCAGACCCGTTCCTCCGGTTCACGCCACCGCCCGTTCCTCACCTTCTCCCCGCCGAGGGGGTAGTGAGCGGCCCTGTACCCGCCTCATCCCCCCGGACGGGAACGGGGCCTCCGGCTGAGGCCGACGCGGCGGCTCCAGGCCGCTGGGCCCGTCGCCATGGCGACGGCCGGGGCTACGGTGGGGCGCAGGGGACAAACAACCCCGGGCGCGAAGGCGGCCGTGGGCGAGGGGAAGGCGAGAGGCCTCGCTCTTCATGGACCTGGGTGTGGGGTCCTCGTTGGGCCCGCAGGCCCCAGGCCCGGGGCCTGCGGACCCAGCGAGGACCCCACACCCGGGGGGGATCTTCAGGCCCGGCCAGGGCTTCATTCCCGAAAGCCCATCCGCTGCAGGCCCCGGCTTGCCTTTCCCTCCATCACCCCAAACCCAGCCGCTGCTGGTAACGCCGGGCATGTTTTTATGGAAACACCCCGGATTCTGCAAGCTGCCGGGGCTGGGGAGCGGGCGGTGAGAGGACGGGGGAGCCTGACATCTTGCTCCCTGGCAGCCGTTAGGAAAATTCCCTTCCCTAACTGTCACATCAACCAGGCTTCATTGTGTGAAAACGTATTTGCTTCATTAATATACATATATTAGTCATTAATATGCATATATGATTCATTAATATATATGATTTATTAATATATATTGTTAACATACATGTATGAATTATTAATATACATATATTAGTTATTAATATGCATATGTGATTCATTCGTATACATATGTGATTCATTAACATACAGATGTGATTCGTTAATATACATATATTAGTTCAGATCCTACGCCGCGACGCATCAAGGTAGCGGAATTTTATGGGAGATCTTCCTTATCCTTCGTGCTTATGTAAAAGAAACAAAGGGACCAAACAGCCATGGAAATGAGGGCTTTGCTTCTTCTAGAGCCGTCCACGAAGGGTGAAGGATACCCTGGGTCAACTGAGGTCGCATCCCAGCCCTTCCAGCATGGCCTGGAAAGCCTGGCAGCGTCGTGTGGCAGCATAGATTGGTGGCTCCAGGGATAGCCGGGTCAATAGACAAGTAGGAGGAACCCTGAATAAATATTGTTGCTTCACGAAGCTTTGCAGTGATCAGCGATCGGTAGCGTGGGTGGTGGTGATTCGTCAAGCCGTGTTGTGCCTGGAGGTTCAGAGGGCAGGAGAAACCTGCGCAAAACCACATCACAGAATCCCAGCATGTTGGGGGTTGGAAGGGACCTCTGTGGGTCTCCCAGTCCAACCCCCTGCCAAAGCAGGGTCACCCAGAGCAGGCTGCACAGGACCGCGTCCAGGCGGGGTTTGGATATCTCCAGAGAAGGTGACTCCACAACCTCCCTGGGCAGCCTGTGCCAGGGCTCCATCACCCTCAGAGGGAAGAAGTTCTTCCTTATGTTCAGACAGAACTTCCTCTGCTTCAGTTTGTGCCCATTGCCCCTTGTCCTGTCACTGGGCACCACTGAAAAGAGTCTGGCCTCGTCCTCCTGACACCCACCCTGCAGATATTTGTAGGCATTTCTAAGGTCCCCTCTCAGCCTTCTCTTCCTCAGGCTGAACAAGCCCAGCTCCCTCAGCCTTTCCTCGTAGGAGAGATGCTCCAGTCCCCTCCTCATCCTCGCAGCCCTCCGCTGGACTCTCTCCAGTAGCTCCTCATCTTTCTTGAACAGGGGAGCCCAGACCTGGACACAGCACTGCAGATGGGGCCTCACTAGGGCAGAGTAGAGGGGGAGGAGAACCTCCCTCAACCCGCTGGCCACACTCTGCTTAATGCACCCCAGAATCCCATTGGCCTTCTTGGCAACAACATTGAGGGTTCCCAGCTTGGCTGGGGCACCTCCTGCGCAGGAATAAATATTCACCCTTGTAATTCTCCACTTTGCGTCCCAGTCGGCACGGGCCAGCTGTGGATTTTCCTGACGCGGTCCAGCCCACAGCTCCCGGGGAGAGGCTTTTTCCCCTCCTCCAGCAACACGGCCGTGCCCAGCGCCAGGAGCTGGCGGGCAGAGCCGCCAGCGGCCGCATAAGGACGTCTTTATGAGCCGCCGGCGGTCTGCGCACAGCGGCTGCTTTGTGCAAGGGGCACTGGCACGGGCCGGCTGGCCGCTCACCTCAGAAGGCTTCTGTGTGCGGAGGGAAGGGTGTCCCGGGGGCAGCGCGTCCTCCGCTCGATGTCCCCAAAGGCCCTCGTCACCTTTTCAACCTGCGCTGGGGTCCGGCCACGCTGGTGGTGGCAAGGTGGGGGGCTGTGCCTCTCGTCCTCGCTGCCCACCCTCCTCGAGTCAGGAGCAAGGGAACGTCTCGAGCGCTCGGCGAGATGCAGGGCTGCAGCTCTGACTGCCCGTGCTGTCAGCTCCAGGCGGTCTCCTGGCCACAGGGAAGCATGGCCCCCAGTCGCCATCCCTGGCCCCTGCCACGGGGGCTGGGGACGAGCCTTGGGTGCGCAGGACGCGCAGGGCAGTGTGTTCAGCCCATCCCCCAGTCCTGTGCAGCAGGGATGTTCGTCGTGGGCTTTGGGAACAGCGGTGCTGGGAGGAACGTGGACACTGCCTGATCCTGGGTGGCCTTCACAGCTCTGCTGGCACCTGAAGATCTGCAAGGGGACCCTGCCGTGACCGCAGCCCCCAGCTCTCCACAGGAGCCTCGCCCCAGGAGCTCCCACGCAGCAGGCATAGAGCAAGGAGGACACCCTTCCTACAGCCGCTTTTCTTTTATTAGAGGTTACAGGATACGAGGAGCCGGACCTGCACACCACGTGCCGTCGGCTTGCTCTGCCATGCAGCTCTGTGTGACGCGCAGGCAGAGACGAGGGGGCCTGGCATAGGCAGGCACCCCCGGGCTAGTCACCCATTGCCCGCAGGGTTTTCCTTGGCAGGCTTCGCGATGGGCACCATTTCTGCTGCGGTGGCTTTGTCCTACCAGCCGTGAGCAAGCGTTGCGGGAGAGGCATGTCTCCAACGGGACAAGAACTGGGACCACGGAGCTGAACCCGCTCCATCGCTCCCCAAGAGAGACCCTGGCTTGGCCCCACACCCCCCTCCAAAGGGGATCAAAACTCGTACGGGGACACAAAGGCTGTGACCTTGAAGATGTGCTTGCCCAGGAGGACCTTGCGGGAGAACTCGCTCATCTCCAGCTCCACTTCCAGCGTGGCTGGCCCCGCTATGGGGCTGGTGAGCACCAGCTCTCCCGTCTGCCGGTCAGAACGCCGCACGGCGAAGACTCCCTGGCCCCGGCTGCCCAGGATGGAGAAGCGCAGGCTGTCGCTGACGAAGCGGGTGGTGGACATCGTGAAGAGGACGTGGGGCACAGTGCGGTTGGCCTGGAGCGGCAGGTAGTGGAAGGAGATGGAGGTGGCGGCCAGGCGGCAGGCTCGGCTCTCCATGGGGCAGGGGTTCCTCTCGCACTGGCTGCCGGGAGGGAAGGGGTACCATCGCTCAGTGCCACGGTGTGGCTCTCAGGGAGCTGCCCGCAGCCTTGCAAACAAGCCTAGCCCGCGCCGCGGGCATCGTCTCCAGCCCCACTGCCGGTCCTGCAGCACAGCAACCGGAGGCAGCCACATCCGAGCGTTCCCGGCATCGGATCTCTGTCCCATCCCTGCCTCTGCCAGGCAAATGCCGTGCCTCGCAGGGATGCAGCTCTGGGTCACGCTTCGAGGCCACGACTGGGGCTGCCACAGTCCCAGCTGGAGGCCACGGATGGAGCCGGGCTCAGATGTGCCTCCCGCAGGGAAACTTGTCCAGAGCGGGGATGCGTCTCTGCTCGGGTGCCTTGTGCTCAGCCTCAAAGCGGGACCAGGAGGATGGCAGCTGACAGCACTGCATGGATGTGCAGCGGAGGGGAAAGGGCTTTGTTCCCCCCAGGCCAGGGCTCTGGGGGGCCAGGATCCTGGATCAAGCCACTACGTATTGGGGTGCTCCCACCCGCACCCCAGCCGGCATGCTGAGAACATCGAGGAGCGCGCCAAGCACACCTGGGCACCCCACACAGCAATTTGCTGCTGGTGCTGGCTGGCCCCCTCCCTGCTGCCGCTGGGTGACACGGTATAGTCCCCAGGGCACCGTAGGACCCGTCCCCCGAGCGTGACACAGCCCGAGCCACGCGCGGTACTCACAAGGCAGAGGTCTTGACGTAGCTGGTGTTGTGGCGCGGCGGGGGGCACTTGGGGCGCACGCAGCGGTGGCCCCCGAAGGTGTTGATGCACAGGTCGCCCTGGGTGCAGTTGTGCTGCTTCCCGGCGCACTCGTTCACGTCTGCAGCGGTGACGCGGGGTGAGCGGGGCTGTCCCCCACGGGTCCCCGCCGCACCCCCGGTCCTGCGGGATGCTCCCTGCCCGGCCCCCACTGCTCTCACCCTCGCAGGCGTTGCGGTCGGCGTGGAGCAGGTAGCCGGGGGGGCAGAGGCAGCGGTAGGAGCCGGGGAGGTTGACGCAGTCATGGAGGCAAAGCCGGGTCTGGGGGCTGGACTGGAAGAGCTGGCACTCGTCCACGTCTTGGCGGGGACAGAGAAGGGCATGGCTGGGGCTCCCGTCGACGCCGAGACTCAGTTTCCCCCCCGCCTCTGCCATCGTCACCCCCCTTTTTACCGTGGCACACGCCGCCGGGTCGCATCTGGAAGCCGGGGTCGCAGCTGCAGCGCCGGGAGCCCGGGCGTCCCTCGGCGCAGCGGGGCTGGCGGCTGAAGGAGGTGTTGTTCAGCGTCACCCAGTCTGCAGGGGGGAGCGGGGGTCACTGCTGGTGTGGGGGGCACGGGGAGATGGGGGGAGGGCTGAGGCCCCGGGGTGCTGCCAGGGAAGGGGGAGACGGGTGCAGCGTGGCCGGGTGCTCTCCCCACAAGCATCCCCGTCCTCCGCAGCCCAAACCCAGGCACATACAGGCATAGATGGGGCTCTGGCAGCTGAGGCCCGACCAGCCCCGGGCGCAGAGGCACGTGTAGCTCCGGTTGCCGTCCACACAGGTCCCGCCGTTGGCACACGGGTTGCTGGAGCAGTCGTCGATACCTGGGGAGAAGGAGCTCATGAACACCAGCCGGAGAAGCGCATCCTCGCCACGTCCCGCCGCCCAGCTTTGGCGCCCGTTGCTGCAGCCTCTGGGCTGCTCTCCCTGCAGCCAGGAGAGCAGAGCTGGGGTGCATTAGGAAGAGCGTGGCCAGCAGGTCAAGGGAGGTTCTCCTCCCCCTCTACTCTGCCCTAGTGAGGCCCCATCTGCAGTGCTGTGTCCAGTTCTGGGCTCCCCAGTTCAAGAAAGATGAGGAGCTACTGGAGAGAGTCCAGCAGAGGGCTGCGAGGATGAGGAGGGGACTGGAGCATCTCTCCTACGAGGAAAGGCTGAGGGAGCTGGGCTTGTTCAGCCTGAGGAAGAGAAGGCTGTGAGGGGACCTTAGAAATGCCTACAAATATCTGAAGGGTGGGTGTCAGGAGGACGGGGTCAGACTCTTTTCAGTGGTGCCCAGCGACAGGACAAGGGGCAATGGGCACAAACTGAAGCAGAGGAAGTTCCGTCTGAACAGGAGGAAGAACTTCTTCCCTCTGAGGGTGATGGAGCCCCGGCCCAGGCTGCCCAGGGAGGCTGTGGAGTCTCCTTCTCTGGAGATATTCAAACCCCGCCTGGACGCGGTCCTGTGCAGCCTGCTCTGGGTGACCCTGCTTCGGCAGGGGGTTGGACTGGGTGACCCACAGAGGTCCCTGCCAACCCCGAACATTCTGTGATTCTGTGAGAGCGATGGGACCCCGGCCCCCCACCCCGACTCCACTTCACTTCTGCAGAAGGGCTGGGTGCCGCTCCATGTGCGGTTGTGCCGGCAGGAGCGCGTCTCCGAGCCCACCAGTCCGAAGCCAGCGTCGCAGACGAAGTGAACGTCATGGCCCACCCGCACGCTCCGACCCAGCATCCGTCCGTTCAGGGGCACTGCCGGCTGCGGACAGGTCTCTGCGGACAGACAGACACGGGTGAGTATGGACATCACCAGGCTGGAGCCGACACCAGCCCCGGCGAGGAGGTGGGGGTCCCCTTGCCCAGGCTGCTGGCCAGGGGTCCAAGCCGTCCCCGTGGGGATGTCACCCCCACGGCGGTGACCCGGCCGGGGTTACCGTTGCGTGTGGTGGCCGGTCTCTGGAGGCGGCTCTGGAGGACGGAGAGCTGCTGCCGGAGACCGCGCGTGCCTCGCAGATGGGCAGCCTCCACCACCGCCAGCAGCTTCTGCATCTGCCGCACAGCCCCGAGCGCCTGCTGCTGGCTCAGGCACTCCTGGGGGGACAAGAGGACGTCCCTGTCACCCGCCACGCTCCCCCGGCACCCTGCCACAGCCCGGGGGGCCCTCCCAAGCAGGCAGCACCTTTGGGGTTGGTTTGGATGCCCTGCTCCAAGCAGAGCACCTTCCTCCCCGTCCCAGCACGGGGTCTGCTCCAGCCTCAGCCCCTCCGCCCCATCCTGCCCCGGCACTGGGATGCTGAGGAGCGGCTCAGATGCCCCGGGTGGGTTTAGCATCATCTTGTTGCTGCAGGGGCAAAGCCCCGCATCCCTGGGCAACCCCGCGGCCGTGCTGTACCCCCCACCCCAGGGCAGTGACGGGGCGCTGGGGTGAGAGAGGTGGGTGCTGAGGAGCCTGCAAGGGGGCTGGAGGGGGGGTGCGAGGGTCCTTACCTGGGTGCTGCCGAGGGGCAGCTGCAGGACGCCCAGGGCCAGCCAGGCTGGCAGCGGGACGAGGAGCATCGCGCCGGGGCTGGCTCCGGCCACGCAGGCTGCAGGGGACGAGACGCCGGTGCTCCGGTCCTGCCCCGCTCGCTGGCAGCTGCGCTCCTGTGCTCGCCGGGATTTATCCGCGGTTGCGTGCCCGTGTGTTTGTTGTTTTTTCCCTGGCCGAGGCCGAGCCGTAGGAAAGTTTCCCCTTGGCACAGACTCTCCCTTCCCTCTCTGCACATCAGAGGCTTTGGGGCCTTTCATGTCACCGGGCCAGCAGATGCCGGGGCCAGGCGGTGGCTGTCACGGCACTCACCGTGGTGCCGGGCTCCCACCACAGCCAGCCACGGCTCTGGGGGTCCGTGGCACACAGGGGTGCAGGAGGAGGCTAATCCCGTGCCTTTGGTAAGCGTGGGAAAGTCTCCCGGGAGAAGGGACGGCTTTGGGTTCGGTGCCGGGGTCCGGCTCGCTGCTGGGGATGGGGCTGCGGAGGAGGGCAGCCTGGCAGCGCCGCGGACTCACCGGCCTCGGCACGGCTCTGCTGGGGTGAGCTCAGCCACGGCTGGGGCTTAGAGGGGAACCCCGGGGCTCTGCTGCAACTTAGAGTTGGCTGTGGGCTGGCATTAGGGGCGGCATTAACGTCAGGGTCAGGGTTAATGTTAGGGTCAGCTTTAGGGTTAGGGTTAGAGTTAGGGTTGAGGTTGGGATTAGGGTTGGGGTTAGACTTAGGACTGAGTTTGGGGTTGAGGTTAGAGTTAGAGTTAGGGTTGGGGTTGCGGTTAGCAACCCTAGGTTAGGGTTGGGGTCAGTGGGGGGTGCTCCCGGTGCCTCCCACCAGTGACAGCCCAGAAGAAGGGCCATGACAGCGTGTGCTTGTCCCCCCAGCCACCCCCGGGCAGGGATGTCTGAAGCCCATCCATCTGCCCTGTGCCTGGGGAGCACCCCCAGCCCCCCGGCATGGGCTCTGGGACCCCTGCCCGAGCCCGAGTGCCTGCCAGGACGTGTCCCCCCAGCCCAGCGTCTCTCCCGCCGCCGGCCCCCTCGCATCTTCCCACCCCGTAACCACGCTGCCCAGCTCGCTGGAGCGGGTATTTGGCTTTGTGCCCGTGGCGGTGTGTGTTACCTCCCTGTCATGTTTAATTCATAGGGCAGGAGGAAAGCTGGCAGTGGGGGCCCCTCTCAGCCCCCACCCCATCTCCCGGCACCCCGATGAGTGTGCTGCTTGGGAAACCCAATCCTGCCTGCCTTCCCACCCCGACCCCAGCTCGGCGGCGGGGCTGGGGCAGAGAACGGGGGTCCGACCCCGCTGCAGGGGCATCCTGGCAAGGCTGCAGCCCCGGGGCCCCGGGAGTTGTCTGCCGCCTTCCCGCCAGCGAGCAACTGTTTTGACAGAGCTATTACTCACCCGTCAAGCTTTTGTTCGAGCTGACCAGCGGTGCCTGTCTGGACTCCTGAATAGGATCAAATCCTGCAACCAGACACACGCACGAGCGCGCAAGAGCGCGCAGCCGAGCTCGCCCCGACGCCAGGGCTGCTGTGGGGTGGCTCGTCTCCCCCAAATCCTCCCTCCGGAGCCGTGGGGGGGGTCTTGTCCCCCCTCCACCCCAACCACCTGCATGAAGTTCTTGGTGCTGCTGGTTTGCAACCTCCTGGCGTGGAGGGTGCGGGAGACCGGGTCGGATGCTCCGGAGAAGTTGTCCGTGCTGGCACCAGGAGGTAACAGGGAGAGGGGCTGGGGGGCAGCAAGGCTGGGGGGCAGCTAGTTTGGGGGAAGTGAGGGCGTGCACCCTCAGCATGGTCCCCGGGGCCAAGCCAGGTGTGCAAGGTGCTGGGTGGGTGCTGGGCACCCTTGGATGGGAACGGGGGGTCTCAGTGGGTGGGAATGGGATGGGATGGGGCTGAGGGGGGGGGGGGGCAGGGAGCCGATCTCAGCCCACCCGTGCGAGACAGGGGCTCAGCGGGCTGGATCCCCCCGGCCCCTGCCCCTTTTGTGCTCTCAGCCCAAAAGCGCTTTCTTCTCTCCCCTCGAGTCTCCATGGAGACCCGGGTGCCTTCCCCGTCTCCTCGGCTGCAAAGCCGCTCCCACGGCCCCCCGAAGGGACCGGCCGCAGCCGAGGAGACAGCACTTGCACCCCACAGCCCCCTTGACCCCAACCCCATCCCCTGCTGTGCCCCCCTCCAGCTCTCAGCGTGAAGGAGACCTTCCTGGTGCTCTCACTGCACAACAAGCTGAGGAGCAAAGTGCAACCCCCCGCTGCCAACATGCAGAAGCTGGTGAGCCTCCGACGTCCCATCCACCTCCCACCCCGCGTCCCCACCCTCAGATGTCCCCATCCACCTCCCACCCCATGCCTGGAGATGGGGTGCTACATGGTAGTTCGTTAAGCAGCTAACGAAGCAGAAGAGCTGGCCGCCATGGGGTCCCCGGGGAAGGATGTGCCGCTGGCACTGCCAGACCCAGCCGCACACCAATGGCAGGGCTGGTCCCTTGGGGTCTCCTGTGGGGTCCACCACATCCCGTGATGGCCCTTAATGTCCCCTAATCACCCCACACCTGCACCCCAAGGGCAGGGATGGGCCACTGGGGTCCCTTGTGGGGTCCCCCATGTCCCCTGGTGACGTCCTGATGTCCCCCAGTGACCCCACACCTGCACCCCAAGGGCAGAGCTAGACTACTGGGGTCCCTTGTGGGGTCCCCCATGTCCCCTGGTGACGTCCTGATGTCCCCCAGTGATCCCACACCTGCACCCCAAGGGCTGGGCTGGTCTGCTGGGGTCCCTTGTGGGGTCCCCCATGTACCCTGGTGAACTCCTGATGTCCCCCAGTCACCCCACACCTGCACCCCAAGGGCAGGGCTGGGCCACTGGGGTCCCCCATGCTGATCCCCTGACGCCCCCCACTCATCCCCTGGACTGACCCCCTTGGTGGTCCCCAACCTCCCCCCGGGGGGTGGTTCCCCACCGTCCCCAGCGCCTTCCCCACGGTGGGGCTGACCCTCAGTGGCTGACATCACGGCCGCCCACCCGCAGGAGTGGAGCGAGGAGCTGGGGCGGCTGGCAGGGGCACGGACGGCCGGCTGCCTGCGGGACCCCGCTCCGCTGCCCACCCCGCAGCTGGGCTGGAGTGAGGCCCTGCTGCCGCCGGGCGCGGGGGGCTTCGGGGCCGTGCTGGAGCGCTGGTTCGCCGAGGGCCAACGCTACGACTACAGGACGGGGCGCTGCAGCGGGAACGCCACCTGCCGCCATTACACCCAGGTGGGCAACGGAGAGGCGTGGGGGGCATGGGGGGCACGGGGACTGGGGTGACGCTCGCGCTCTCCCACAGCTGGTGTGGGCCACAGCGGGGCAGCTGGGCTGCGGCCGGCACCTCTGCGCCGGCAGCCATGGCCCTGGCGAGGAGGCCTTCGCCTGCGCCTACTCCCCGGGGTAAGGGGCTGCTGCGGGCGGGGCCTGGGCGGGGCTACATGCGGGGGTGGGGCCTTGGGATGAGGGGACGGGGCTGGAAAGTGTGGGTGGGGTGTCAAGGAGGACTGGGATGGGGATAAATGTGGGTGGGCAGGGCTAGGAGAAGCCCTCCCCCTGGTGTGGGCGGGGTCTCCACCGGGGGCATGTCTGGGTGGGGCCTGGGCTGGCCTATGGGGGAGCGTGGCGAGGGGGGTGTGGGTGAGATCTTGCCCTGGTGGTGGGCGGAGCCATACTCTGGGAGTGGGCAGGCCTGGGCACTGCAGGTGGGGCTGCGGTTTGGAAGTGGGCGGGGCTGTGCAGTGTGGGCATGGCCTAACACCACGAGGGGGCGTGGCCTGGCTGTGTGGGCAGCACCTTGCCCAGGAGGGGGTGTGGCCCGGCTCTGTGGGCGGAGCCGGAGCCAGGCCAGCCCCTCCCCAAGCTGCCTGCGGGGACAGGGGCAACTGGGAGGTGGCGGGGACCCCCGTCCTGCCCTACAAGCAGGGGCCCTGGTGCTCCCTCTGCACTGCCGGCCTCTCCGGCTGCTTCAAGTCCTGGGACCATGGCGGCGGCCTCTGTGGTGAGTCCCTGCCAGCCCCCCCCCAGACCCCCCGCCCTGGCCACACTACAGCCCCTGACGCCTGCCCGGCCGCTCTGCTGTGCCCAGAGGTGCCCAGGAACCCCTGTCGCATGCGCTGCGGGAACGGCGGGCGCCTCGACATGCGCAGCTGCCAGTGCGCCTGCCCGCCCGGCTACACGGGCAGGTACTGCCAAGGTGAGAGGGGCCACCCCGCCTCCCCCCTCACCTCTAGAGACGCAGCGGGCACGGCCGCCATCGTGCCCTCGCGCCCAAGGCTTGGCGCGGCGAGCACACACGCGGCATCGGAGCCGTGCACGCGGGCGTGGTGACAGCCGGGGCGACGTGGGCAGAGGGGTGCGAGCCCACCGCCAGCTGACTCGGCCCCTTGGCCCGCAGTGCGGTGCAGCGGGCAGTGCCTCCACGGGAAGCTGAAGAAGGAGGAGTGCTCCTGCCTCTGCGACGCAGGCTACGGCGGCGCCGAATGCGGCAGTGAGTCCGCACCCGGTGGCTGCGGGGATCTGCGGGCTGAGACCCCCGGAGCGGGGCTGAGGGCCCTGTGGTGGGGTCTGCAGGCACCGGGACCCACCCGCGCCTACCTGTGCCCTGCAGCGAAGGTTCGGTTCCCCTTCCATGCCTGCGACGTGCAGATAGATGGCGACTGCTTCTTGGTGTCCCCCGAGGCCGACACCTACTACGGAGCCAAAATAAAGTGCCGGGTGAGCCTCCCCGGGGCTGGCTCCGGCGAAATGAAAGATGCCACCGGCGCTCGCAGCCCCGCCACGCTCCCCTCCACTGCCCGGCGCGGGTCTGGGGCTGACTCGCTCCTTCCCTGCAGGAGAAAGGGGCGATGCTGGCCCGGATCGGAAACCAGAAGGTCCAAGACATCCTGGCTTTCTACCTCGGCCGCTTGGAGACTGGTAACAGGGTGACAGACACCGATTTCGAGACTGGGAACTTCTGGATCGGTGAGCGAGCGCGGTGGGCGGGGTGCGGCGTGCCCAGGGTGCAGGCGGCTGTGCCACCCCACCTCCCACTCCCCCAGGTCTCACCTACAAGACGTCCAAGGCCTCCTTCCGCTGGGACGTGGGCGAGCCGTCCTCCTTCACCAGCTTCGCTTTCGGGCAGCCAGACAACCAGGGGTGAGTGCCCGCTGACTCCAGAGGACGCCCGACCTCTGCGCGGCATCACCGCCATGCCACCATCACCACAGTGGCCGGCCTCACCGCCCTCCCGCCGGGATGCAGGTTCGGCAACTGCGTGGAGATGCAAGCGTCGGCCGCCTTCAACTGGAACGACCAGCGCTGCAAGACCCGAAACCGGTACATCTGCCAGTTCGGTGAGTGAGCGGCCGAGAGCCCTCTCGCACCTTGCCGGGGGTGCCAAGCCCCGGAGGTGCCGGCCCCCAGCCCTGCGCCCCGCTGCCCGCCCTGCCCAGACCCCTGGGTCCTCCCTGGCACGGGGGGCACTGACTCCCCGCATCATGCCGCAGCCCAGGAGCACATCTCCCTGTGGCAGCAGGACCCCTGAGCCGGCAGCCCCGGGCCCCGGCCAGCGCTGGCTGCTGTGCCGAGCCCGTGGCTCAGGAGGACCCCAGTGCTGTGCCAAGCTCAGGAGAACCCCCCCATGGCTCCCTGGGGCTGAGGGGACCCACGGCGCTGGGACCTGGCAAGAAGGGCGCATGCTCTAGGTCAGCATCCCCAAAATGGCATCTTCCTCTGCCCCTCACCTTCCTCTGTCACCATCACACCGCGACAGCCCCTGGGGCAGGGAGATGCCCCGGCAGCAGCTGGGTCCAGCAGCATCCTCCTCCGAAACTGGCAGCCGGGCTGTGTCCGGATCGTGGTCCCGATGTGATGAGGGGCCAAGGGGGTCTTCTGCAGGGCACAGACCTGGGCATGGCTCAGGATGAAGGCTGGGCTCGGCTCCAAGCCATCGTCCTGACCCGGCTGTGAACCCCCCCAGCCCGGCACCGTGGGTTCCTCACCATTACCTGGTCCCTCACTGGCTGCTGGGTGGTTAATAAAGACCTTCTCGCCCTCAGGAAGAGCTGTCTGTCTCCTTTTCCTCCCCCAGACCCACCAGACTCCCTCTGCCACGGCCCACGTCCCATGGTGCTGGGGTCGGACGAGCCAGGAGCAGCTGAGTTTGTGTCCCCAGCACCCAGCGGGTGTTTTGGTGGGGCTGGCATCAGCCAAGAGCTGCTGCTTCCAGCCCCAGGCTGGCCCCAGGCCGGGGCTGCGGTGAGGATTAAAATGTCTGCAGGCAGGGCGCTGCGTGCCGGTCTGTTGTGCCACATCTCCGTGGAGGGATGCGGGAGACACAAGGCCCCCAGCAAGGCTGGGCTCACGGCTCTGCAGCGAGCTGGGCAACGCCGGGGCGCAGCCGAGCCGTGGGGCAGGAGGGCAGGGTCCGGCAGGTCGGAGGGGACTGGAGGCAGGAGGTGGGGGAGAGAGTCCGGGGAGGGTGGAGGAGGAGGAGGGTGGAGGATGGGGGGATGGAGGATGAGGGTATGGAGGATGAGGGTATGGAGGACGGAGGACGGGATGATGGAGATAGAGAATGGGCATGAGGATGGAGGATGAGCATGGAGCATGAAGGATGAGGGCAGAGGACAGAGGATGAGGATGGGGGATAGAGGATGGAGGATAGGGATTGAGGATGGAGGAAGGAGGTGGAGGATAGGGAGGAGGGGGGATGGAGGAGGGGGGATGGGGACGAAGGCTGAGGATGAGGACGGAGGATGACCCGAGACAGCCTCCACCACGGGCAGGGCCAGGCAGCCACGCCGCCCTTAAAGCACCGCCGCGAGAGGGGCGGGGCGGGGCGGGGCGTGGTCCGGTGTGTGTCCCCCCACCCCCCCGTGCGGCAGTGGTGTGGCCCGCGGTCCCCCCGGGCCGGGCGGCCGTGGTAGCGCCCGGTGGCGGGGCGCCGGGGCCGGAGCGGCGGGGGCTGCGGGGCCGGGGCTGCGGGGCTGCGGGGGGATGACGCTCTTCGGCGGCGGGGACGCGGGCTGGAGATGTGAGTACCGACCCGCACCCGGCCCTCCAGCCTCCCCCGGCTGCTCCCCCCCACCACCTCTTCCCGCACTCCCCACCCTGGGGGATGCTCCCGCACCGGGATGCCGGCCCGGTAGCGGGATGCCTGCCCGTGGGGGAGGTGGGGGGGTGGGGGGTGGGGGGGTGTGTGTCCCCCGGCAGCCAGCCTGCTGCTGTGCCGACATCGCCCGCCGTGGCCCCCCGACGCGGTCGGGATGCCCCCCCCCCGCCCGCTTGGACCGGTCCCGCTCCCCAGCCTGGTACCAGTCCCTCCCCAGGGCTGGGATGTCCTCCCGGTGCTGGGATGCCTGGTCCTTCCTGTACCATCACCTGCACCAGGACAAGGATGTCCTTCCAGCACCCGGATGCCCCCATACCATTACCCCCAGGACAGGGATCTCCTCCCAGTACTGGGATGCCCCCACACCATTACTCCTGGGACAGAGATCTCGTCCCAGCACTTGGATGCCCCCGTACCATTACCCCCAGGACAGGGATCTCCTCCCAGCAGTGGGATGCCCCCACACCATTACCCCCCCCCCACCACTCCCCCAGGACAGGGATCTCCTCCCAGCACAGGGATGCCCCCGTACCATTACCCCAAGGACAGGGATCTCCCCCCATTACTGGGATGCCCCTGTACCATTTCCCCCCGACACACCATTACCCCCAGGACAGGGACGTTGTCCCGGTACCCCGATGCCCCCACTGCCGTTCCAGAGAAGGGAGCCCAGCCGCAGGGCGACGGCCGCAGGGTGATGGAGCCCTGCTGCCCGAGTCCCCTGCCCCAGCAGGACAGTCCCCATGGTGCAGGTGGGCTGTGACAGGGTCCCTGGCCGTGGCTGGGGCCCCTGGCTGGGGTGCTGAGGTCTCCGTCCCGCTGGCAGGGAGGCGGGTGGCTCTGCCGGGTGGGTGCGATGGGCTGGAGAGAGGGATGTTGACGGTGGGCTCCGGTCCTGTGCGGCAGGCTCGGCCATGCCCGGCGATGCTGGCTGCACCCACAGAAAACGGGTGCCAGCGTTACCCAGCACGCAGGCCGAGCAGAGCACCTTCCCCAGCTCGCCCCAAGATCAGAGCCAGCTCGCAGACTTTGTCACGCAAGGTGACAGCCTGGGAAGCAAACTAGTGCTGGCTTCCTTCTGCTGGGGTCTGGCTCAGAAGCCCTCTCCTCCGCAGGGATGGGGGGACCTTGCTCCAGCAGATGTGGGGCTGGAGGGGTCCCATGGGCTGTGTCCACGCTCCTGGGGTGGTCTAGACCCCTGTGATGAGCTGGTGTGTTCCCGGAGGACTCGGGAAGCTTCAGCTCGGGGTTCCCTGGAGCAGTGGCATCCACAGCGTCACCTGTGGGACAGCTGGTCACACACACCATGGCCAGGGGGGAGCGTGCAAGAATGAGCCCTCAACATCTCATCCACCGGCTTCAGGGGCCAGAGAGGTTGTGGAGCCCCCTCCAAATTCCGACATTAAATACACGGAGGTGTTAGTGAAGCTTTGCTTCGGTGGCTCTGAGACGTATACGGAGAAAACAGACCCAAGCCAGCTTTTATATGGACGTCGGCTGTGAAGTCCAAAAGAAGGGGTGAAGAACATCTCTGAGCTGCACCTCCAGAGACATCTCCGCCCCGTGTCGCGGCATCGTGTGCATCTCGGCAGCCTTCGGGAGCGTGAAGCGGCCGGGTGCGGGGCTTCCCCCATCCCCGGCACCTGGCCATGGTGGGCAGCGCTCGCCAGCATCCCCCTGGCCCGAGAAACGGCCAAACTGCCCGGCGGGAGCGATGGTGGGAAATGTCTTGGGGGGTTTGTTACCCTCCTCATCAGAGGTGCTTTCTGCCGCCCTAATGGGAGCCTGCCCGGGCTCGTCCTGTGGGTGCTCTGGAGTGGGACGTCTCCAGTCAGGAGAGGAGCGTGGCTGGGAAGCCGGTGCCGGAGACATGTCTGCCCGGGGTAGGGCGTTGGCATCCCCTTTTCTTCCCAGCGCTCATCCCCCTCCTCTCTCTCCCCTCAGATCTGGACATGGCCAGGGAACCCAAGCCAAGCCGGGCCAGGCTGGGCCAGAAGCGGCAGCACGGCAGCAGCCTGTACCAGTGAGTGCCGGCGCGTGGGGCGGGGGCTGCACCGGGGGGCACCCGGCTGGTGCTCAGCATCATCCTGTGCCCGGCTCCTCTCCCTCCCCCTGCTCTCCATCGCTCGCGCCTCCGACTGTGCCGGTTGCCCACCCGCGGCGGTGGACGTGGGTCCGTGGGATGTCCCTGTCCCAGCCCCATGGGGCTCACGAAGCATCGCCCAGCCACAGTGGTGCCGGCTGGGGTCCGCGCCGGGTCCCTCCGGGTGCGGGTTGCCGGCGGGGTGCGGAGCATCCTCTTCCCCAGCTGAAGGCGCCAGGAGGGGAGCAGAGCCCCGCGGTCTCCACGCCTGGTGCAGACATCGATGCTGGTTGGTGTTCTGGTGTTTAAAGGCTGTTCCTGGGGGAACAGGCACCCCTGCAGAGGCATGCAGGGTGGTGATGGTCCGGGCGCTGGCAGCAGATGATGGTGCTGGTGGCATCGGTGGTAGCAGAAGAGCAGGTCCCCAACCCTGTGTGGCTTCGGCTCCCCGGGCATGTGGTGAGGAGGGGACCGGAGCCGGACTCCGGTCTGTCTCGTTAGAGAGCTTTTTGCAAACGCCCTGATTGAACTAATTGCTCTGCCCGTTGCCATGGTGCTGGAGGGATGCTGCGCTGGCAGGGCAGGGACCGCCGGCCCCTCGGGCCACTGGAGCGTGGCAGCCGCCGCTTCTGCTTTTCCCCGGGGGATGCTCCCAGCAAAAAGCTGAGCCGGGAGAACTCCTGCTGCGTCCCTAGATGGCTGCCAGAGCCCAAGACCGGGTCATCCGAGGAGCCACCAGTGCTTCCATGGCGGTGGAGGTGGCCTGCAACATCCCTATCCCTCTCAGCAGAGGCTCCGGGCACCGGCAGCTGCCGGAGCTGGCACCTTCCCTGTGCCCTGTGTGTGGGTTGGGACTCCTCCTGCTGCCTGTTCCCCTCTTCCCCAAGGCACGTTGTGACCTTCCTCCCTGGGTGACGGGCGGGATGTGGGGATGCAAAGGTCTCACCCTCCCTGGAAACTTGGAAGGCAGCGAGGGTGGACCGAAAGCTCCCAAAACATCCCCCCAGCATCGCTCCCGCGGCGACAGGCTCGTCTGCAGCAAAATTTGGAGCCCGGAGGGACCTTGTGCTCAGCCCCCTCATTCCCAGAGCGTGGCTGGGGAAGGCTCCCCACTCCCAGCGATGCTCTGAGCACAGCTTTGTCCCCCCCTTGGGTTACACTTCATCCTACGCTCCCCGACTCCGCAAGAGCTGAAGCAGCAAAACGCACTTCAGCATCTTTCCTCCTCCTCCTCCTCCTCCCCCCTGCTCCCAGTCCACGGCACATGATTTATTACCGGCACGTCGGCTGCCTGCATTGGAGGCGATCCGCTGACAGATCGCTTCTTAATTTGGAGCCGAGTGAGCCAGCAGCGTGCGCGCAGAGCCAGGGACCGTGAAATTTAACATCAGGGCGCTCTAAACACAGCTCCCCGAGGGCTGATGCTGTGCCGGGGGCTCTCTCCGTCCCCCCCAACACCCTTGTTTGCCTCTGGGGCAAACCCCTGCCAGGGCACAGCTGCCTCACCGGGCCGTGCCGCGGCCCAGGCAGCTCGCGTGGTACCCTCCGGGATGCCTCCCCCTCCCCAGGGATGGGGATGGAGGCTGGCTGGGTGCCCCTGCCCTGCTGCGCCCGGCAGCGGCTGCTCCATGGCGTCCGGGGTCCCGCCGAGCCGGTGACTTGTTCTCCTCTGTTCCCCCCTCCTGCAGCGGTAACTGCGAGCTGGACTACGATCTCTACAGGGACGACTTCCCGTACCGGTGGGTGAGCGCGGCGTCCTGGGAGCGGGGCGGGCTGAGGACGCGTGGGTTTGGCGAGAGGCAGAAAGCGGGGTGTCCCCGGGCATCCTTTCCCCATCGCTGAGAGGGGCTCGGTGGTGTTGCCCCCTTCAAGGGGCACGAGAGCTGCAGCTTCCCCAGGCTGGGGGCCTCGGGGATGGGGTACCTGGGGCAGGGGACAGCATGTGGGCTGGGCAGTGCCCACCTCGGGGGGTCCTTCGCCATGGAGGGGACCCGAGAGGTCCGAGAGGAACCCGGTTGGCCCGGGCTGCCGCTGCCCCTCCGAGGTTGAGCTGCTGCCGCCGTGCTCTTGTGCCCTCGCAGGGTGTACGAGTACCAGAAGATCCCCCCCCTCATTAACCGCATTCCAGTCAAGGCCAGACGAACCCACGTGGGAGCAGGAGGCAAAAGCATCCCGAGCCCCCAGCCCGGGTCGAGGAGCAGCAGCAGCTCGGTGGCGGGACAGACAAAGCGTGAGTGCGGTGGGGCTGGGAGGAAGAGGAGGCTCAGCCCTCGTGTCTCAGCACATTAGAGCTGTGCTGGTGCCCAAGGGTCCCACTCGGTGCTCACCCCATTGCTGCAAGTCCCCGGCTCGCACTGGGCTGGCGGCTGCCCCCCGGGTCCGTTCGCCGGAGGGGAGGATGCTCCGGAGGGGGTTGTCCAGGATGGCGTGTCCCCCTGCAGCTCCGGGCGGGATCCTAATGGCTCCTCTCCCCGCAGTGCGGGCCGAAGAGCTGCACTCCATCAAGGGGGAGCTGAGCCAGATCAAGGCGCAGGTGGACAGTCTGCTGGAGAGCCTGGACCGCATGGACCAGCGGCGAGAGCGGCTTGCGGGTGAGTGGCGGGCCGCGGACCCTCCGACCCCGAGCCGGGTCCGAGGGGCCACTCCCTGTGTGCCCAGGAGGGAGCTGGGCATCCGGAGCCAGCTGGGAATTCCCCGCGTCCTCCCCCTTCTCCGGGCTGATGAGGGGTCCCTGCGAGGACAGGGCTGATGTTGGCACGGGTACCCCAAATTCCCGCTGCCTCTGTCCTCGCAGGGTCCAAGGAAAGCGAGAAGAAGGCGGCAGAGACGGGGGCAGCGTCGCCGTCCCCCGCGGGAGAGGGGTCACGGGAGCTGCGGGGGAAGGAGGGGACGGGAGCCGATGGGCACAGTGACCTGCGCAGCATCGACAGCGCCGAGGAGAGCACGGACACGGAGGAGACGGTAAGACGAGGGCCAGCTCCTGCGCTGGGCTCTCTGCTTCCCTAAAACTCATCCTTGCTGGGGTCCTGGTCGGGGATGTCCGGAGCAGAGGACGCGCTCCATCAGGGTCCCGGTCGGGGATGCCACCAGGATCCCCCGAGCCTGCTGGGACAGCCCCCAGCCCCCCGCAGCAACCCCCTGGGCGTGCGTTGCTCCAGCAGTAAGCTGGGTACCGGGACCCCAAGGGTCCCCGAGCCGGGCGCCGGAGGACGGCCACGCTGTGCGTTTCTCCTCGCAGGTGAAAACCCACACGTCGGACCCCGAGGGGAGCCAGTAGACGTACGGGGATGCCACGGCCCCCGCGCGCCGCCAGCCCTTCCCGCCTTGTGCTCGTGTTCCTTTCGAGGCTTCCAGCCCGTGCCGCTCACGGCGCGAGGCGCCGGCTCGCGGCACCCCTGCGAGGGGCTGGCCAGCCGCGGCCGGAGAAGCCTCTGCGTCCAAGCGCGCTTGTTTTCTTCTTTTTCCTCCTGTTTTCAGACCTAGGGATAAGCAGATGTGGCCAGGGGAGGGAGGGGAGGAGGACAAAAAAAAAAGGACCGTAACCCACCAGAGCATCCCAAATCCTGGCTGCCTTGCGTGCCAGCATCCCCCCACCCACCAGGTGCAGGGGAGGGTCCCCAGTGGTCCCAGCCCCTCCGGCACAGGCCGCACCCACCCAACCTGCCCCACCCTGCAAGCCCACCCCGTCTCCACGCTCCAGATCCCGCCGGGAACTGGCTCGGCATGGTTCAGCGGGCACAGGTCCAGCCCGGGAAGGCTGTCGGAGCCGCTTGGCATCCCACCGCGATGCCATGGGAAGGAGAGCCCACCCGGAGCCAGCTCCGTGGCTTCCGTGGGGCTTTTAGGATGGAGGGGCGATGCTGAGCCCCGCTCTGACGCCGGCTGCAGGGCACGCAAACCCAGTTGCTCCCAGTCACGCCTGCTCCCAAATAGGTTTCCCTTACCGGTTTAGCGCGGGCTGCCCTCCGCCGCAGATTGCGTTTGCGACCCGAGGAAGTCGTGGTCCCCACCGCGTGCCCCGGCGTTGCTCCTCGGTTCGGTGTCCCTTGTTTCTAGGTCATCCTCCTCTCGCTGGTAGGAACCCGTTCTGTATTTCTGATTTGCTCTGGTAAAAGAGTGCGTTGTGTCGGAAAGAAAAATTATTTGTATTTCTTTTCTCTGGGTACTCGACTCCCAACGCACTTTTTAACCATCTTTAGCGTACGCGTAGTTTTTACCCCCATTTTTTGCGCTGCTGGCCACAGCCCCAGGGGTTTTCTGGGCTCAGGAGGATGCTGGCCACCTTCCCCGCCACTCGGCCCTGAGCTTCTCCGTGGAAACATCAATCACTGCCTTCACCCAGGACGTCCCTCACCAGCCTGGTGCAGCTGGGCGGACCGAGCCGGCCCTGCTCTGTCCCCAGGAATGACGAAACCCCACGGCAGCGCCCGGCTCCCTCCGCACCCTTCGGGGCAGGCCAGCGGGAGCAGAGCCGGGCGGCACCGATGCCTGGCAGCCAGTCACCACGAGCGCATCGCATCCTTCCCCCTCTGCCCACGGCGAGCAGAGACCCCAGCGCAGCCACGCAGGCAGAAGACTCACCAGAAAAAAACCTGATTTATTATAAAAAAGCCCCAACAGAACACATCTCTGCCCCGCCGTGCAGCACTGCCTGGGCAGGAGGTCCGAGGGCTGCGCATCCTGCCCAGTGCCTGCGTGGACGGTCGCGGCGGGCAGCTCGGGTGCGGGGGTCTCAGCCCCGGCACGGGGCCGGGGGTCACCCTGGGGGAGGGTGCGAGGTCCCACGGCGCAGGCAGCTACTTGGAGGGAGGTCTCGGGCAGGGTCTGGCAGTGTGGGGCTGGTGCAGGCAGGCTCCGGCAGCCAAGGTAACATGGAGGCTGTTCTTGAGGAGGGGGTCCAGCAGCGTGTGAGGCCGCTCGGGAGGGGTCTCCTGCGACACGGGGGTCTCGACAGGCTGCATTGTCCTCGGGTGGGCTTCTTGGGCTGTGTGGGCAGCTCCTGGGGGTCTCCGGCAGCTCGAGGCAGGCCACGGGGCGCCTCCGGGACCACGAAGCAGGGGGGTCCGGCAGGCTCCGGGGGTCTCCGGTGACCTTTTCACAGCATCACCGTGAGCACGAGGGTCAGCGACAGGAGACGACCCCATCCCGACGGCGGTCACCGTGGCTCAGGCACTGCAGCGGTGGCAGCGGCGGTGGTGGCGTCGCGGCGTCTGGCAGCCCGCAGCAGGCTCTGCCGCAGCAGCGGGTAGATGCGGTGGCAGCCGTCGAGGCCGAGGCGCACGGCCTGGGCCCAGGTGTCGGGCGAGCCGCCCTCGCCGTCACCCAGCACGGCCGACACCTGGTTGAGGGCCGGCAGCAGGGCGACGGTGAGGCGGGCGGCTGCCCGGCGCTCCTCGGCCTCGGCGGGCTGCAGCAGCCACGGGCCGGCGGGTCCGGGAGCCCGGCAGAGCGCGCAGCCCACCGCCACGTCGTACATCTCGACGCCGGCGTCGGCCAACGCCACCGCCGAGGCGCTGATGGCGGCCGCCAGCGCCGAGCCGCCGTCCTGCAGCAGCAGGGCGCTGACGGCCAGCCGAGCCCTCGGGTACCGGCCCAGCCGCACCGCCGGCTCCAGCGCTTCCCGCAATGCCAACGCCGCCTCCCGCTCCGCCTCCCGCTCCGCCGCCGAGCCCGGGCGAGCCCGAGCCCCGCTCCCCGCGAACGGGGCCCGGCGGAACTCGCAGAGCAGCCGCCCCCCCCCCGCGCCGGGGTCGGCCGCTTCCCGCGGGCCCCAGGCCGCGCACAGCACCTTGGTGCCGCCGCCCAGCTCCACGTAGGCCGAGCCCTCGGCCTGGCTCAGCAGCCCGGCGCGGACGAAGAGCGGCCGCAGCGCGCAGGGGTCCCGCGGAGCCCCGGCCCCGTCCCGCTCCTCCGGGACCTCCCCGGCCGCCGCCCACAGCGCCGGCGGCCGCGACTCCTCGGGGCCGCGCAGGCGGCGGTGATCCAGCGGCATGGCGGCGGAGGGGCGGGGCCGGGCGGCCGCGGGGCGAAGGGCGGCGGGGGCGGGGCCTAGGGGGTGTGGCGAAGGGCGGAAGGGGCGTAACCGAGCGGGCGCGGGGGCGTGGCGAAGGGCGGCGGTGGCATAACTGAGCGGCCACAGAGGCGTGGCGAAGGGCGGCGGGGTGTGGCCGAGCGACCGCGGGGGCGTGGCGAGGCGCAGGTCCCGCCCCCCCCGTCAGCACAAAGGCGGCAGCGCGGGGTGCAGCAGGGTTTATTGATGGGAGGGGATTGGGGGGGGTCCCGGTGTGTTCCCGTCCCCCAGCCCCCCAGGTCAGTTCTTGAGGTCGCCGAGGCGGAGGCGGGCGAAGGCGCTGGCCAGCTGCAGGGCCTCCCGCAGGCAGCCCACGTTCTTGCCGGTGGCCTGCGCAGAGACGTCCTTCCCCCCGCCTTTGCCGTCCATCAGGCCGGACACCTCCTGCACCCACTGGCTGGCCTTCAGGCCCTTGGCTGCAGTCTCCTGGGGGGGGAAAGGGGAAAAAAGCGGGAGGTTCAACAGCCACAAGCACAGTAGAACAGGACAAAGCTCTTCCAGGTCCACCAGCTGAGAAAGAGTAGGGGCAGCAGCCCATGGCACCACACCCAGAATCACAAAATCATTGAGGTTGGAAAAGACCTCTAAGATCATCGAGTCCAACCATCCACCCCAACCCCACCACGCCTGCTAAACCGTGTCCCGAAGTGCCACATCCACACGCTGAACCCCTCCAGGGATGGGGACTCCACCACTGCCCTGGGCAGCCTGGGCCAGTGCCTGACCACTCTTCCAGGAAAGACATTTTTCCTCATCTCCAATCTAAACCTCCCCTGACGCAGCTTGAGGCCATTTCCCCTCATCCTATCGCTGGTTACTTAGGAGAACAGACCAACCTCCACCTCTCTACATCCTCCTCTCAGGTAGTCGTAGAGAGCGATAAGGTCCCCCCTCAGCCTCCTCTTCTCCAGACTGAACAACCCCAGCTCCCTCACCCGCTCCTCACCAGACTTGTTCCCGTGGCCAGCAGTCATGCCTGCACCACCATGCCCACGACCGCATCCAGCCCTGGCCCATGCCCACTGGCAGAGCACAACCCCTCCCGCACCCCTCGGATCACCAAAAGCACAAGGCGCACAGCTCGCGCCGACCCAAACAAGTTTTGGCATGGCAGCGTTAGCCAGTCGCTGCCTGGGGGCTGCGGATCCCCCGCCGAGGCTCAGAGCACCGTGCAGGGCTCCTTACTCCTGTGTTTTGGCGTCGTGACTGCTGCTGGAGGAGTCTTACCTGGATCTCAGCCTTACCTGGGGTACCTGACACAGGCAGGTGATTCTGCCGGCTTCGTTATCTACGGCAAAGAGCATGGCAGCAGTCTGGGGTGAGTGGGTCTTGAAGAGCTTCAGAGATTCATTCAGGGCCTGTGGGAGGATAAAACCACTGCAGCTTAACTGCCCCCGGCTCAAGCCCCTGCTGCACCCCCAGAGACCTCAGGGCTCCAGACTTGCATCAAACCACCCCGCAGCGCTGCCCCTCCCAAATACGAGAGCAGTCTTCGCCTTCCCGGCAGCGCAGAAGCCGTGCAGGGGACACCAGCCCTAGCTGTGTCACAGCTGCAAGCAAGCAGGAGTGAGGAGCCGCTTTTATTGCCTCACCTTCAGTTATCTGGGAACTGGCAGAATCAGCCCCAAAGCAACCCTTTGTACTGGCCGGAGGGGAAAATGTGAGCTCCAGCAGGGAGCAGCCGTGGCGCAGCGAGTCGGGAGGACTCAGCTGCAGTGTGAAGAAGCTGCGAGGGTTGTCAGACCCTGGAGGAACTGCCAGGCTCCCCGCTGTTCCCAAGGAGACCGTCCCCCTTCGCTCCCAGAGACGGCACGATGCAGCACAGCGCTGCGGGAGCAGCGAGCAAAGCGCTGCTGCTCCGGTCGCATAGGCAACACACAGCTCCCATGCTGCCGGCAACGCCGTCCCCCGGGACGCACTCTGTGTTGGCAGCACGGAGACGGGGACGGCCACGGAGAGCGAGCAGGCATCCATAAGCAGGATCCTCACTGAGATTGCCAGAGCGGAAATTTAAATGTGGCATTAAAATCGGAGCGGTCCAACCTCACAGCACCATCAGCCCCCGCCGCCTGGCAGTTGCTGGGCTCAGCACTGCAGCACGGCACACACAGGGGAGCTTTTATTCCCAACAGAAATCGCTCAGAAAGGAACTCTGCTTGTGCGTGGAGGAGGGAAGGAGCAGTTTCAGCCCTGGCCAGAGAACCTGAACCTGGCGGCAGCAGGCACTGCTCTCAGCCCAGGACATCGCTCCCAGAGCTGATCCACAATGGCCACCAGCATCACGGCTTCCCTGGCTCCGCAGAGCTTCCATTCAGGGCTCCTTCAGACTGCATTTTAGCATCGTGACTGCTGCTGGACGAGTCTTACCAGTTTCTATTGGGGTCCCTACCTCCCACCAGGTCTGGAAGCTCAGCAAACAGTCAATACCCTGCCGTCACCTGCACACCCATGCGTTAGTCCAGGTTGTGGGATGCAGAGAGTATCCCAGCGGCCCTCCCCCTCCTCGCTAGCCACTGCTCAGGGCTGGCTGGTGGCAAGAGAAATGGCTCTGAAACACAGCGCTGCCTGCCCAAGTGACCAGGGACCACCCAGCTGCTCCTCAGCCACAAGAAAGGTTGCTGAGGAGGGACCAGACCTTCCCATACCTTTGCTGAGGCTCCATTTTCCATTTCCATGATGACCAATGGCTGGTTAGGGTGACTCTCAATGACTTGCTTGGTCTTCTCCAGCACCTGAGGACAGCAGTGGTCAGATGATAGAGCACACACATCGCGTATGGACACAAGAACCACCCGGACAAGAGCTTGCCTGCAGGTACAGAGGCCCCCAAGGTGCCCCACCACACCCAGAGCCCAGCCTGGAGCAGCTTCACACTGCGGAGCCAGGAACAGAACGTGTTGGCAGGCGGCTGCGTGGCCTGCAAGGCAGCAGCGGTGCTGTGTGTGATTCCTCCTCCAGGAAAACTCAACGGGATACAGGAGGAAGAAGCTAGAACTACCAAGGGTAGAAGAACCACTAGACTTCCAAGATGTGCTGCTAGCGCTTCACCCAGGGAACAGGCGTGCAGGTAGTCATGCCCTGGGAGGGACACACCTTGGCACAGAGCGCATCCATGCCAGGAACCAAAGGCTGCAGGGCAGACACCAAGGCTCAGGGAGGGAGCAGGAGAGGCTGGAAGGTCGAACAGAGCGAGGGGCAGCCCCACAGCTCAGCTCCCTCCCACGCTGGACACAAGCAGAGCCCCCCCACAGCCCTCCCACATTGTCCTTTATTCCCACCCAGGGCTCACTCGTTTCTGGATGTCGGCTTTGCTTGCTCGGTCCAGGTCATCCATAACTTTCTTCAGTGCTTTAACGGCCTCTCTCAGTTCATCCTTCTGCCACTGTGGGATAACAGCAGTGGCCAGTGTCTGCAAAAGAGGAGCGGGTGGAGAGGGTCAGAGCCACTGGTGACCACGGCGGGATGCAGGAGGTGCTGCACCACACTCACAAACCTCACCTGCCTCAACTGGCAGAGCCCAGCAAGCTTCCCCTCGCCTCCCATTGCCAGAGAGTCTCGGGCATGAGGTGCTGGCCGCAGCACCCACACGACCCAGGGCTGTTCGGACAGGAGCCGGACGCTGACCTTGGGCCTCATTAAAACCACCCAGCGCTGGCAATCAAGGTCCCATTCACCCTGGGGAGGCGGAGCACTGCTATCATCCTCACCTCGCTGAGATCTGCGATTTCCTTCTGCACATCCTTGTTGGGAGCCGTCTGAACCTTCACCTTGGCCT
Source organism: Opisthocomus hoazin (assembly GCF_030867145.1). Lineage (NCBI taxonomy): Eukaryota > Metazoa > Chordata > Aves > Opisthocomiformes > Opisthocomidae > Opisthocomus > Opisthocomus hoazin. The sequence continues at coordinate 15,736,481 of NC_134425.1, forward strand.
CCAGGGCTGACAGCAGTTTCCTGAGGCTGCCGACTTTCCTGAGGGCCTAGCAGAAGACAACCCCAGTTAAGCGACACGGAGATTTAGCAGGCTGGGCTGTTGGCCACCATCCCCGTGAGCATGGGTGAGGAACGCGGTGGCCCCAGGCACGGAGTTCAGCAGCTCCTTGGGAAGCAGCAGAGCCAAAGTAGGCAGCACTTGACCAGAACCAGGGTGTGACACCGGCAGACAGGCCTCAGCACTCCTCTTTGCCAGAAGGAATGCCAAAATCCTCCAAAACAAGAAAACCATCTCCCACCAAGCCCCTTCTCCCACTCCAGGAAGCACCAGCACAGGCTAGCCCAGGACCAAAGCCACCCGTCTCCCACAGCAGCATTCTGCATTCTCAGATTTCACAACTCTCTCTCCCGCCCAGCTCTCTCCTCTGGCTGCAGCACAGCCAGGGGCCTCTAGCACTGCTTCACCGACAGCAGCATCCTTCTCCACGAGACCCTCAGAGACTCGCGCCAGTTCTGCCTGGTGCTGAGTATCCCAACAGGGATAATGGGCAAACTTGAAAGAAAGGAACATCGGCACAGGGTTAATACGTGGGATATCACAGAGGATCTCTCCCACCTCCCCTTACCTTCCGAGCTTCGGCCCCAGTGACTGCAACTATCCTCCGGATGCCTTTAGCAATTGCTTCTTCCGAAACAATCACAAAGGGGCCAGCATGGCTGGAGTTCTGCAAGTGCCTTTGGAAAGAACCCAGAAAGACCCACAAGAAGAGAGAGTTAGAAGTTGACCTCGCATCTCAGCAGGAATCAGCACAGAAACAAGAAAACCATCCTGCCAGGGAGATGCAGCGAGCGTGGGGACAGGCAGAAAACCCAGCCTAGCTGCTAAAAGCAAATGAGCAAGGAAAGGGTGGCAAGGGCCATGTTCCCAGCACTGTCAGAGCCCACGCGTGTGGGCAGGGGCAGCATACAGGCAATTTCCCCGCCTGCAAAGGCTGATGTGAAACGCGGCCTGACTCAGCACCGGGAACACAAAGCACATCATCATCACCACCTCCAACTCTGCCCTGGCTGTGCCCAGCAGACGCCCACGGCATTTGACAGCCCTCGGGAGCTCGAGCTCCCCAGGGACTCCTTTTCAGCCACCCCACCGCCTTCCCCGGCCTCTTCAGATACTCACGTCCCTCCGCAGAACTCAACAGAAGTGACAGAGCCTGCGGGGCCAGAGGGGTCAGCCAGCAGCTCCTCCACGGGGATGCCAATCGAGACCACACGGACAGGATCCGGGTAGGTCTCATCAAAAACTGCCCGCAGCCCTTGGATAGCTTTGGCTGCGGCGAGAGGGCAGTCCTTGGCGTACACAGTCTGCGGAGGACAGGAAAGGCACACAGGTAAGAGCTGTGACCGAGAGCCTGCACTCCCAGGGAGTCCGGACTTCCTCCAAAAGATCTTGCAAGGGAATTACATGCCTCACCTGAGCGTGGGTTTGAGCTGCAGGGATCCCAAAGTCACTGACAGACACCGCATCTTCAAAATCCCCAACACCGGTGTCTGCTTGGAAACCCTGTGCTCCTGTACATTCACTGCTAACCACATACTCCTGGGCAGAGCACAGGGCCCTCCCAGGGTCTGTTTTTGACACAGGGCTGGCACCAGACACCTCAACCCTCTTGCCATTGCAGACACATCACTGGGGCTTCTGGGTTTACAGTGTAAACCCAACCAGGCCTGCTCTGCCAGACTTCCTGGCTCTTGTAGCTAGCGTGACACCAGAGCAGGCAGGGGACCACTCCGACCCTAGAGACGGCTCGGTACCAACAAACAGAGCAGTCTACACGGAGTGCTCCCACTCAAAATCCTCCGAGGTGATGACCATCTGTGCACAGCACCGCATAAGCAGCTCAGAAGACTCCTGATGGGCCAAACATCCAGCTCCCCAGATCATCAAAACTTGACTCAAGGTACCTTCTTCCCTCCCCTCCAAGTATATCCAACCTGGCAGTCGTACCCACCTTTGCCTCCTCAATCATCTGGTTGGTGATCCCTTCGACTTCCTTGATCTCCTGGGTAGACAAGGCTCCCTTGGCTGTGAAGTCGAACCGCAGCCTGTCCGGTGCAACCAGTGACCCTCTCTGGTCAGCCTCCCCCAGCACGGAGCGCAGGGCAAAGTTGAGGATGTGGGTGGCCGTGTGGTTGCTCATGACTGGTCTCCGCCTGGCCTGATGGAAGAAGCCACTGTTAGACGGGGTCCCGCACTGCGGAGCCAAGGTCACCTCTAACAGCAGAAGTGGAGATTAACATGCTGCTCCAACAGAAATCTAAACTAGCTCAGAAGACCAGAAACAACTTGTCGCATTTGCTGCCTTGGAGCCTCAGCCAAGGGAGCAGGACATTCCCCACCAAATTTGTGCACGGCTTTTCCCTGGCAGTCCCCTTGCTGGGCCTGTCTGAAGGAAGGTGGAGGACAGACCAGATCACAGACACTTGGCAGGGAAAAGCACTGCAAGACGGCAGCCTTCCCTCTCGCTCCACAGGTATTGCCTCCACAGGGAAGGGAAATGCATCTTGCAGACTAGGTTCAGCCCAGCACTCGCTGAGCAGGCTGAGCCCACGGGAGCGATGTCTGGAGCAGGGCAGACAGCCCAGGCTCTCCGCTGTCATCCACAACGCAGCGGAGTACCAGACCCGCTCCACCTCCCAGCAGCGACCCAAAACATGGTTCTGTTGCTGGTCAGCAGAACCCAGTGAGCGTGGCTCTGAGCCAGCTGGGCGTTCTCTGCCTCGTGGCAGAAGAAAGCCAGGCACCAGGCAGCAGAGGCCTCGAGTCAGCCAGACTGGAAGGGCCAACACTGCTTGCCCGCACTGCGTGCCGCAGGGAAACCAGGCTCCAAACTCCAGACACCCCGAGTGGCACCGATGAGAATAAAGGAGACGAAAGCCAAGGACAAGAAACGAGGCCATGTGTTATACCATGTCTTACCTCATCGATAGACAGGTGGACCTGATCTCCTACTTTCAAGCTTCCATAGAGAGTTCCTATGTGAAGCACGTAGCCTCCTCGGACCTGCACGTTCTTCACCGTGAATTCTGTTTTCTGTACAAAGAGGGAAACGCACCTAGTGAGCAGGGCAAGAGGCCAAGGGGAGGCAGTCCAGCCAGAGGTCTGAGCTGCAACTGGAAAGGCCTCAGCTGAGAGCCAGACTGGTGTGTGCAGCCGGAGAAAGCTGAGCATCCCCAGGCATAGCACACAAGGCCGCAAAGCAGAGAAGAGAATGAAGGTGGGGCATGGTTACAGGGCAGAGCAGAGCTGGGAGCGCTCCCCACCTCAGCTCCCCGCCACGGCTGGAGAACGCTGTCCTCCCGCATCGCAACCCCAGTACCACCAACGCAGGTACCCGCGTTCTGGCAACAGCCTGGCGCTGCAGCACCGAGTTCAGCTCCCCAAGAAGCAAGGGGAACAAACCCCAGCACATCCGTGCCATGCTGCATGGCCAAAGGGAACCTTGGACATGGACAGGGAATTGCTGGAGCTTGCTTGGCCCCTTCTTCTCTGCACACACCTGCCCAGGCCCTGCGTCCAGCTGAGTCTAGCGAAAGGCTCTCAGGCCCACTCACATCCTCCCTGCCGTCGTCGTCCTTGACCATGTAGCCCTCGTCATAGATCTGCCCACCCTGCTCGGCGTAGAAGCAGGTCCGGTCCAGCACTATCCCACACTCCTGGCCAGTGGATACTTCCTCCACAAACCTCTTCTCCCTGCGGATGGCTTTCACCGTGGCCACGAGGCTCCCAAAATCTGTCACCAGGACGACAGGCAGTGTCAGTAAAACAGGAAAACCTTGTAGGCACCAGATGGGAGCAGAACTTCATAGCAACACCTCCCAGCTATTGCAGGAGCTGACGGCAGCTACATTTGCCGGGGGTAAGGAGAAACAGCTAGGGCAAGAGTCAGCTGGGTAAGAGGGAGTTTCATTCAGGGCTCTCCAAGGCACACACTGTCACTTCCTTCCACACCTCTGTGGTGAAAGCCAGCCATGCACACTGCTACGAGCCTCGGACCTCCCTAGTCTCCAACAAATTGAAGAATTAGCAGCAAGAGCCAGAACAAGCTGTCCAAGGACCCTCTAACGGACCAAGCAGAGACCGCAGTCTCCCACGGCACTGGCAAAGGAGCAGCTAGGAAACACAAACATAGGATTGTAGAGACGCAGAGCTGCAGGGAACAGGAATTCCCTTACGCTGGCAACAACAGACTTGAGGAGCACAGCAGCCCTTGAAAAAGCTTGCCCTTCTCTTTCCCTGCTCGATTTGTTACAAGCAGGCCATTCACCCGCACACTTTTCCACTCCCGCCTCCATGTCCCAGGAAAGGGGAGCCCAGAGGCGATCCTGTCGAGGTAGACGCCAGGACAGGTTTGGCAGAAGAGGATGATTTCAAGAAGGTTTTTTCATACCATAGGCACCACTCTGATCTGAAGCATAGTTGTATTTTGGCGAGTCGTCGGTCACCTCCAGCCCTTGGGCCCTCAGCTCTTCGATGGCATAGATGTCCAGCATGAGGAGGTCCTCCCCTCCGGCACCCTTCCCTTGGGATTTGAGCTGCCAATGACAAGCACCAAAGTTTGAGAATACCCACTGCAGCACCAGCCCCGTGCACACCAGCTTCAGTGCACACCTCACTCGCATCTCTGAGAGCTTCAGAGTTTTGCTCTGGGAAGCCGCGTCCCAGCAGCTGGAGCAGGCTGTGCCAGCATACAGCCAAAACGGGCTGAGCCCAGCAAGGGCATGGCAAGTCCTTGGCCACCTGCTCGACGCCACTCTGCTGCCGCAGCAAGCGTGCTAGGAGAGGCATCCAAGCTGCAAGCCTCCCTGGACACTGCTCCTCAGACAGGGAAGTCTCGAACTTCCCTACCCAGAACAGGACGGTGGGGAGGTTCTCCCAGCACTCCAGATACTCTGTGTGAGGGCTGAGCTCAAGGCCCCAGGCCTCACAGTGAGAAAAAACAGTCCCAGCTGCACAGAAAGACATGTCCTGTAACAACTGTGGTGCCGTGCCCTGGTCTTTCCCACAGGGCACTGGGGCACGCGGGGTGTGAGCAGACCCAGTAGGAATGGACCAGAGTCATGACTGCAAACTACAGGGATGGGAATCCTCACCGCCCACTCTCCAATCAGCTACGCCTGGAGCTGTGACCTACCTGTGCATTTTTCCGCTCTTCTTCAAAGCCCTCCATGTCCACAACAAGGCCCTTCTCCTCTGCGATCAGCCCAGTGAGATCCGCAGGAAAACCGTAGGTGTCATACAGCAGCCAGGCAGTATCACCTTTAGAGAAAAAGCAGAGCAGTCGGCACTCCCGTACCGTGAGATGCCGCTCCTTTCCCTGCTCTGCGACTGGCTCCGTCCCACAAAAGTGGCTCGGCGCTACGGCAGGACAGGGAACACGTCTGCTGAACACAAACATTAAGATGATTACGCACAGATGATGAGGGGACTGGAGCATCTCTCCTATGAGGAAAGACTAAGGGAGCTGGGCTTGTGCAGCTTGGAGAAGAGAAGGCTGAGAGGGGACCTTAGAAATGCCTACAAATATCTGAAGGGTGGGTGTCAGGAGGATGGGGCCAGACTCTTTTCGATGGTGCCCAGCGACAGGACAAGGGGCAATGGGCACAAACTGAAGCAGAGGAAGTTCCAGCTGAACAGGAGGAAGAATTTCTTCCCTCTGAGGGTGATGGAGCCCTGGCACAGGCTGCCCAGGGAGGTTGTGGAGTCTCCTTCTCTGGAGATATTCAAGACCCGCCTGGACGCGGTCCTGTGCAGCCTGCTGTAGGTGACCCTGCTTCGGCAGGGGGTTGGACTAGATGACTCACAGAGGTCCCTCCCAACCCCTACCATGCTGGGATTCTGTGATTAAAAAGGCTCCTCTCCGACAGCACAGTGATCACATTACCGTGTTGTGTCTGGGAAGCTTAGAAACCCGAGCAAGTGAACACAGGGCAGAGGAGAGAGGGGTGGCCCAGCTCTGAGCAATGGTTTTTTGACTCCAACTTGGTCCCGCCACACCTTCCACAATCTCCCAGCTCCCAGTCCAGCTGAGCCCTACCTCGGTCCCAGATGTTAAATACCTTTTGGTGCATCCAGACAGAAGACACAGCCTTACCAGGGATGGTTTTACTGTCTCCCAGGCTCTGGATCTTTCTGTCCAGGATGCGACGTCCTCTGCTGAGTGTTTTCAGAAACTGATCCTCTTCTTCATTGATAATGTCCTTCACCACATCCGGGTCCTTCTTCAGCTCAGGAAAGGCATCTCCCTGCAGACCCAAGAGGATTAGTCCTTCTGCATGGAGATCTGCACACCTCAGCAGACGAAGTCTTCAGCAGATGCAGCGGAGTGGAGGAAGAACTTACCAGTGACTGCACCACCACATCAACCAGAGTAGCAAAGAAACCCTTGGGAGCATTTAGCTTCTCGTGGGAGTAGCGCACAGCTCGTCGGAGAATCCGCCTCAGCACATACCTAGGGAATAGCAGAGCCCCTCATGCAACCATTACACCTCTGAGCTGTTCCCAGGGATCCATCAGCATCTACCCATCAGCGCTTCCTCCCAGGACCAAGAGCACAGGGTTCTCTCCCCACATTTTCTCTCAAGTAGCTGCTCACAGCAGCAGCAAGCCAGAGGTGAGGTGCCAGGCCCCAGCTCCATCACCCAGACTCACTGTGTGCTTAAGAGTTAGTCTTGCGAGTCCAGTGGCACCCACAGCACACCTCCCCAGCCCAAACGTCGTTGTTTTTTTGACAGCAGCACTTCACCAAGCAGGGTTTTGTGCCTGTCTGCCCATAGTGATCCTTTCTGAGGGCTGACACAGCAGACCTGGTACTCATGAGACCTGTGTGTCTTGGTCTTTTGGGTGGACCTTGCTACAGGGATTCAAGCGTCCAATACACCCGGACAAGGTCCTCTACAGCCTACTGTAAGGGACCCTGCTTCAACAGGAGGGTTGGACTAGATGACCCAGAGAGGTCCCTTCCAACCCCTACTATTCTGTGATTCTGTGAAATACACTGATCAAGCACTCTGCTATCCACTGCTTTAACGACCAATTCAGAGGCATCCCAGAGACGCCAGCCCCCTCAGGGAAGCTGTGCTGAACAGAATGGGAGTGGCAGCATTGCGGCAGCTCCCTTCTTACCCTCTGCCAGTGTTGTCAGGTCTGCCCCCGTCAGAAAGGGCCAGCGTGATGGTCCGCGCGTGGTCAGCCAGCACGCGGTAGGCCATGTCTGTACCATCAGCATCCTCAGCACCAACCTGCCCCATGTACGGCCTGGCACCCGTGCCCTGCACAGAGAGGAGAAGGTGGTGAGCAAAGCGGACAATTCCAGACAGCAGGGACAAGCAACACTGAAGGACAATCGGGAAGTACCTCAGAAGCCAGCCCCGTCCCACTGCCCGCAGCCACAGAGGTGGCACACTTCTCCAGGAAAGAGGTGACTCGGTGAAGCCAGGGAAGACAGAAAGCTGCAAGGCAGTGCATGGTGCCACGGCCTGCATTTCCAGACCCAAAGGATCTCCAAAGCCCCAGGGAGGAAAAGCCACTTCATCTCAACATTAAGAGCCCAGCAAGGAAGAGAGAGGGACAGAGTGCAGGGAAATCATCTGTTTTGCACATTGGCTCAAGGACTGCAGCCTGGTATAACCTTCCCAGCCAAGAAACTTCTAAAATTCTGTCACCTGGGAGACAGTCCCAGCTTCCCTCTTTTAGGGTGTTCTTATCTGTACCCGAGGGAAAGATACTGCTGTAACAAAGCAGTCGTCACACCACGGGCACAGCCCCTGCAGCCAGGCTCCCAGCACACTGCAGGAAGGCAGATAAGGACACGTGGGGCTGTGTCTAGCCAGCGGCTTTCACATCGAAGAAAGGCAGCCCCCTAATTCCAGCCCTGGAGCTCTGCACCTCATCCCCTGAGAGGCCTGAGCCTGGGCTCTTCTCCCTGTATTTCTTCCAGCACGATCTGCAGCCAGCAAGCTCTGCTGTTTCCACAGAGCAAAAAAGCAAGCCTCGGACTTGCGCACAGAGTTCCCAGCACTGGTAACATGGCCCCCAGCCAGGAAGATGCAGTGACAGCACACTGGTTCTGCAAGTAACTGTCACGGTTTATGGCAAAGACCTTCTCTCTCAGGGAATTTTCTACAGATCAGCATGTTCCAGGTGGGAGACTGAAGGACAAACTGATTTTGGGTCAGCAGCACCACGTGCTCTCTACCACACAGCAAAAAGATGGCACTTGCCATATGGGACTGCAGACCATCTCCAACGTGGAGAGGGCCAAGGAGCGCGCCATCAGGACAGGCCACAGAAACACCAGGGAAAGCCGCACGGCCCGTTGTCCCATGTTTTCCCCTGGAAACGCGCCCCAAGGCAGAAATTACTGTGCCAGCCTGCCTTCCCACCCTCAGCAAAGGACAAACCCACAGGCTCGCAGCAGCTGGGAAAGCAGAGACCTCTAGACAAAACCGCCCTGCCTGACCAGCCGCACGCATCTCCCCAGGTATCCCGGGAACGGACGCAGCTGGGTCAGGCCCAGACCCAGACTCGCCAGTTCATACCTTCTGGATGGCTTCGAAGTAAGGAAGGAAGAGGTCGGTGTCATAGTTGGACATCTTGTTCTGCAGCACAGAGACCAGCCTCTCCAGGCCCATCCCAGTATCAATACTTTTCTTAGGAAGAGGTTTCAGTGTCCCATCAGCTTCCCTGCCCAGCCACAAAAAGAAACATGAGCTGTTACGAACAGAGACTCTCCAGGGCAAGCCCATCACCCTCCTCATCCCCAGGAGATGTTGTTCCATCAGATTTAGGGCATGGGCCCATACACAAGCCGCACAAAGGATAACTTTGATAAAATATAATTAAACAAAACCCTCAATGACAACTTCGACCCAGAGCAGGATGGCACTTAATCCCTACTGATCCCCTGGAAGACAACCTGAGAAAATACTTCCAGTCTGTCCCCAAAGCCAGTGTGACCGACCTCTTCTGTATCGGTGGATCAGGGGACAGAGGATCACAAAGCACACAGCCCCTGGACAAGAGTGAATGGCGAGCAAGCCAGGGGCTGTAAAACAGCGCGCAGCCCAAGCAGCCTCCCACGCCGAGCTGGAGCAGCCCGGGGAGGGAAGCGGGTCTCACTCACCTGTTGAACTGTATGAACACCAGGTTCCAGATCTCCAGGACGTTGGGGTCATCCTGATTGACCAGGTGGGAAGCATCTCTGTCCCCGATCCGGTCATAGTGGATCTCGCTGCAAGGGCCACAGGGGCCTGTGTCTCCCATTTCCCAGAAGTTGTCCTTCATACTGCCAGGCAGAATCCTGCCCTCAGCCAGCCTGTGACAAGAAACTCTTGCTGAACAACAGAGACTTCTGGCAAGGCAAGAATTCCCCCAACCAAGGACTACACCAGAGAAATCTCCACCCACTAATTCCCTGGATGAGCAGAGGAACGGCCAGGGTCCAGAGCCAGGCCAATACAAGATCCTACCACCCAGGTTCCCTGCTGAGGAGGATCAGCCAAGCATCAGCGCCTGGCACGGGATCCAGGTAGAGGTAGAGACCTACGCAACACCTCAGCGAAGCCACCAGCAAGAAGACAGGCGGATCTCTGACTTTAACACACGTGAAGCAGGTTTGACCCCACAGCGCAGAGGTGCATCACAGGACTGGTGGCAGATTTCAGAGGGGACTACAGCCACAAGACCAAAGGCATCACTTCACCGTTACATCAAGAGTTGGCCCACCAACAGCTTGTGTGTCAGCTGTAGTTCTTGCTTCCTCATCTCAAGGAGGGTGAGGCAGAAGCAGCGAAGGTATAGAAGAAGGCAGCAACAACTGCCTAGGGGTGGAACAGGTGCCTTAAGAAGAGAGTATATAAGAGTAGGACTCTTCAATTTGGAGAGGACAAGGCTGGGTGGGAGACTATGACCGAGATTTACAAAAGCCCAACAGGTTCAAAACAAAATCAGACATACTCTGAAGGAGCAGGGCCCAAGCAGAGGCTAAGGGTAACACACGGATGACCCTCTAACACACTTAATCGAATGACTGTGCACGGTGGGAGGGGAGTAGGAAAAGAGCGTGCAGGCCACAGTCAGGCGTGCCTGCTTTCCCTGAACAGCATCTTCTCAACTGCTGTCAGAGGAAGCGCGCTGGGCTGGCCAGACACTGATCTGACCCAGCAGGGCACCTCTTATGTTCTTCAGCTTCCACCAGAGATTTTGAAATGAAAGCTCTCAGTCTTTTCTAATACCGGCATTTCCTTTTGGCTTTGCAGCTCCCCTACCCTGCAAACATTACTTGTGACACTTTTGTGTTGTTAAAACCTGCCGTCATAGGTGCTCTGCCCCATAACACATACCGCCTTTCTCTGAATAAAGGTAAATGACGATTGCTCATCAAAGCACACACCTTCCTCAGTTAAAGGCCTTACCCCAAATTCAACCATATCTGCTTGCACTCCAGGTCTGGTTGCAGTCCTGAAGCCTCATTTCCACCAAAGTAAGTGACGTAGAGTCTTTCAGCAGGGATGCCGAACTCCTTGGTGAGAAGGTCCAGTGCCAATTTACAAGCCAGTTCCTGCAGAAGAAAAGACGAGGTCAGCAAGTGAATGTACACTGAGTTTCTCTTCAACACGCAGCACGTGCAGAATACTGGCTACTGTAGGTACTGGCAGCTCTCTACAAAGAAACAGGCAAGAACTTTCAGACTTTTGGCCTAAGAAATAGGCAAACCAGTACCTACAGTGAACAGGGCATAAGAAACATCTCATATGACTTTCCAGATGCAGCCAAGTTAACTCCTAGCCTGTTCACTGCCCCAAAAACGCCTCTGAATTCTGCTGTTACACTGTGCTCTTAACATCACCTTGGCAAACAGGAACACTACGCTGGCAAGAAGCTTGGGAAAGGATGTTGTTATTTTATAATCACTCCTGTTTGAGGTCCATCGTAGTTGCACAGCACACGCAACCCCCCACAGCTCCACGACAGCCACTAAAACCTCTGCCTGAAGACTCCAAACTGGCAGTAACTATAATCAGCTTTGTAAACCTTAAGTAATTAATCTCGAAACATTCTACGGGGCTGTGGCAGCTTCCAAGCTCATTTATTCCAAAGGAGCCACACACACCTTAGGAATCACTCTGTGTCAAGATATTCTCCTTCTCCTTGGCAAATGCTCCTCTGTGCTCACAGAGATGGGTAACTTTCTGCAGGAGATTCAGAGCTGCACCTAGCCTATTTTACCTTGAAATAATCCCCAAATGACCAGGACCCCAACATCTCGAAGAAGGTGTGGTGGTAGACATCTTTCCCGACGTCATCGAGGTCATTGTGCTTGCCCCCTGCTCGGATGCACTTCTGCGTGTTGGTGGCTCTGCTCAGCTTAGCGAGCGGGTGCGAGGGGTCAATCGTATTGAGGAAGATGGGTTTAAACTGAGAGGAAAGAAAAAAAGGGCAATCAAGAAAAGCACCAAGAGCCTGCTTTTAAATGCTGAAAGCAACAGCAAGGCAATAAGTGTTGGCTATGTCATGGTACCACTAGCCTGGAGGTACTGGAGGCAGCTTTCAGAAACAACAAGCCTGCTGTCTCCTGCGCACAAGGAGGCTGCAGCACTGACTGTCACTTGGCACTCCCACACATGCACGTGTTCCCGTAGCCCACCAAACCCCAGGACTTCCAAAGGGACTCAAAGTATCCAGATTCCCAGCTGACTAGAAAAAAAAAATCAGTGAAAACTGTGCACTGATCTCCAGCAGAGTCCTTTCCGCAGCCCAGCCCTACCACTCTTTAAAGACGCTGTTAGCAATTTGTGTCAGGGCTAGCTCTGGTCCAAACAGTCAAGGAAGGCAGACTGCCAGTGCTCCCATCGCTGCCCAGTCAGCCCAGCAGACACAGGAACCTCTCCCCGTGCTCTTGCCAATTTTGCCAGAGCACAGGGGACTCCAGCAGACACATCAACCACCTCCTTGTAACCAGAAGGAAGATGGAGAAAACAACGATAATTTCCCCCATAAACAGCTCTGCAAGCACCGTCACAGGTTTCAACTGCTATAGTACGTGTTCATAAGGACCACAGTACCAGAGTGGGAAACCTACCTGATTCATACCAGCATTGGCAAAGAGCAGCGTGGGGTCGTCGAGGGGAATCGTAGAAGACGAGTGCACATAGGTATGCTTGTTCTCCTTGAAGAAGTCAATAAACCGCTGCCGGATCTGGCTAGCTGTTAGCGTCGCTTCCATCTTGAAGCTGCAAGCCACAGCTGTCCAAAGGAAGCAGAAAAGAGAGCGGCACGGCCTTGGTGCGGTCTGAGGAGACAACAACAAACAGGGCTCTTACACGGCATCAGCTCAAGCAGCAGCACCAGGATCACTGCCTCCATGCCCTGAAAGGGTCTCGCCATGTTGACAGCTACTCTCACCCGCTCAGCGCTGACCCGAACCTCCTCTCCCTCGACCTCCCTGACTGCCGGAGCTCAAGCTCCAGCTACCCGTTCTTTGAAAACATGCTTTTTTAAAACACCGAGTTCACCTGGACGCTGAACTTACTGAGAGGTTACATCTGCCTCGCCGGGGACACAGGAGGCGATTGCTAACGCCTGAAGTAATTCAGGGCGATTAAACCACAGCACGGCTGAGCCTGGAAGTGACCTCTGAATACCCCCTCGACCCGCCTCCCTGCTCAGGGCAGGCCGAGCTCCAGGGATGCCTGGGAACCTCCCCGGTGCGGAGCCGCATCTCCCTGGCAGGTGACAGCCGGGAGACAGGACAGCCCTGCGGAGCGCAGCGCGGCTCCCTGCAGTGGGCCGATCCCCCCCAGCAGCCCGCTCCGGCGCGGCGGGACGGGAATTCCTCACACGGCCAAGGCCGGCGGGGGACCGGAGCGGGCCAGGCCTCCAGCAGCGAGGGGCCCTGCAGAGAGCCCGGCATCCCCCTGAGCAGCGGGGCCCGGGGCACCGCCACCCTCCCGCCCCTCACCGCTGCCCACCCGGGCCGGCTCCCCTCGGCTCGGAGGGCCCGGGCAGCCCCCGAAAGCCGGCGACCCCCACGCTCTACCTCCGCCGCCGCCGCCCCCTCGCTCCGCGCCGCAGCACCCGCTCCGCCCCGCCGCAGTGCCGTGCGCCCGCTCCCCATTGGCCGATCGGGCCGTCGCTCTGGATCAGCCCCGCCCCCTCCTCTGCGCCCGGCCTCGGCGGCGGGCTGATGCAATGACGAGAGGAGCGCGGCTGTCACGTGACGAGGCCGGGCTGAAGCCGGGCAGGGAGCCGCCATTTTAGGAGTGCCAGCCTTGCTGCGGGGCTGGAGGGGGGGGCGTTGCTCCGGGGCAGGGGGAACCAAGGGGGAACTCTGGGGGCTGGGGCCGTGAGGGCCCTCCAGCTTCCCCCCGCCTCACCGCAGGCACGGTGACCCTGCGGTACCAGGAGCGCTCGGCCCACCTGGTGCAGTCCCGCTGCCCGCAGGCCGGCCTGAGGCCTGGGCCGCTGCTGTGGCGAGAGCAGGGGGCTGCAAAAGGCTCAGGCCGAGAAGGGGATGGTGGGGAGAGGCAGCCGGCCAGGGGTGGTGGGAGAGGTGGCTTCTAGAGCAGCGACCAAAGCCCCACCAGCTTCCCTGCTGGAGGACGCAATGGGTGCAGGGCCTTTGCCTGGGTCCAAGGGGATGAGGCCATGGCTAAGAGACTCAGGGAGGGTTCTGACTACATGGCGAACGCGCTCCACTCGTGCAGTTGGGGAGTTGGCAGAGTGGGGACGTGCTGTTCAAGGCCAAGAGGCACGGCATGTATGGAGGGGAGGTGCCAGGTTGGCAAAAAATCCACTTTGAGGTCAGTCAAGCATGGAAACAGGGGCCCAGGGAGACCGCGGGGTGCCTGGAGGTGTCTGAGGTCTGGTTCAAACCCTGGGCGACCTGATCCAAAGCCGCTGGTGGCCCTGCTCCTCCCGACGAGACTTGGAGCAGAGCCCTCCCACGTCCTCTCCAACCTGAACGGTCCCTGCAGTGTTGGGATCTTGCAGCTTGGTCTCGTCGCTTCCCCGTGGCCATCGGTTAGCCATTTCCAAAGGTCGCTTGCTGCTCACCTTCCTCAGCTCGGCGCTGGCCTGCGGACGTTCCCACCATCCTGGTCCTACAGCCCATTTCGCTTGTGTCTGTTGTCTTCTTCCCAAGGAGCCTGGAAGGAAAATAGGAAACTCCAGTCTTGTTGGTTCCTAATGGGAGCTCTGCTCTGGATGCTGCTTGCAGACGGCAGCAGGAGCAGGCAAGTCTGTGCAGCGCAAGTACTTGCGCAGGTGATTACACGCCTAATAACACTGGCTACAGCGGGTCTGAGTCTCACACCATCCAAATCCCCACCCAGCACGCTCACCTCTCGCAGGGCCACTGTCTACCCACCAAGATGGAGCAGAACATCACTGCTTTCTGCTCTCCATGCTCTGTGTCACCAGAAAGTACACGTTCCAACCATGGAGCCCCTTCACCACCTCTCAGCGGCTGGCCCAAGTATTTCTTTGGTGGTTGCCAGACCTGGAGCCGCTCAAATACTCGGGGAATAGTCAGCTCTGTCCCGTCTGCCAGGCTGAGCGAGCCTGGGCAACAGATGTGTCCTTTTGGGCAGGCCTGGGTGTGACAAACCCATCCCTGCTACTTTCCTTTTATGTCTTCCCCCACCTTGAACTGGTTGCCCCAATTCTTCCTTTTCAGCTGAGGCTTTTTACATGTCAGCTCTTTGTTTCTTTTAGCACCTTACTCACTTCTGCTTCCGAAAAATTCATGCCCCCAGGCTGGTCTGGGCTGCAGGAGCTTTGTTTTTGAAGGCACCTCTTAGTCTGATAAGCACCCAGCATTGTCCTTCGGCAAGGAGGTGACGGCTGTGAGCTTGGAGCCCCAGCAGCAGGCAGGTGGAGGGGGCTGCGGGGAGCTGGGGATCTTCTCTGCCTGCTCCTGGGTGCTCTGGGTGAATACGTTGGCACAAGCTGAGCCTGCAGTGTTAGAAATGCTCTCGCCACGCTTCCCAGGCTGGGCTTCAGATTAGCATCTCTGGGTTCAGCCTTCCCAAACTCACCCCTTAAACTGGGACATCGCTGGCCACAGCCCGATTTGGACCTGTTTTCCACTTGCTGGGAGTGTTTTCAAGTGCTCTTCCCAGCTCGTGGTGGAGGTGACCCTTCTCCATCAGTTACAGGGACTCCGGGAGCCGGGGCTTTAGAGGAGTGAAGTGGTGGGCAACTCGGTAACACCGGAGACATGCAGCCCCATGTGCCAAGATGACGGGGAGCCCTCGGTCCATGCTGGGACCCTGGCTCTGCGCGGGGCAGGCAAGGGGCCGGGGCTGGTGCTGGCACCGTCCCCACGGGCGCCCGGAGCCACACCCTGGGCTGTGCCCAGCTCGTCTTCATGCCGAGCAGCCGGCAGCGCGGCTGTGCGTCACCACCTGGCGCAGAGATGGCCGCGCTGGCTCGGAGCATCCTGGTGACGGGGTCCAGCCGCGGCATCGGGCTGGAGCTGGTGACGCAGCTCGCCGCCAGCCCCCGGCCCCCCCCAGCACATCTTTGCCACCTGCCGCGACCTTGAGGGTCCCAGAGGGAAGGTCAGTGTGGGTGCCGGGCACGGGGCTGGTCCCGAGCCAGGTGGGCAAAGGGAATTCGGAGGGATCCTGCCAGCTCGCTGCCGGATCTGGCCTCGGCTGGGTGGTCCGGCAGCGGGGGCAGGAGTGCTCATAACCCCCCAGTCCTGCGGTGATGGCAGTGCCTGATCGCGGGTGGGATGAGGCTGGAGGGGCAGGCACGGTGTCCGTGTCTTCAGCGCTGGCTCCCGGCCGTGCCGATGGCCGGCCAACCCCTTCTCCGTGCTGGGATGGTCCGGGACAGGGTGCAGCGCCTGAGCCCAGCAGCAGCCTTCTCCTGTGGCCTCAGGAATGCCACCCTGCGCCGTCCCCTGGGAATGGCCCTGCACGCCTTCCCCAGCAAAATCAAAGCCACCCTGGCCCAGCTCGAGCAGGGGTGGGAGACCCGGCCATGCCGCTGGTGACTTCTAACCTCCTCCCTTACTCCATCACTTTGTTTCCAAGGCCCTGCGAGAATTAGCTGCCCAGCACCCCAGCATCAAACTGGTCCAGCTAGGTATGGAGCAATCTCTCTCCTTGAGTCCAGCGTTGCTTCTAGCCCTCTGCTCGCTTCGGGGATGGGGCCGAGGGCGGCTCTGTCGGGCAGCCTGCCTTGGTGCCAGCAACCAGGCAGCTCCAGCCCTGCCAGGTGGGGAGGGGTGGGCGCACATCTGGGCAGGCTTCCGCCTCCAAGCAGAACGATCCTCTGGCTGGAAGCAGTCAAACCGGCTTTGGAGGCAGGCAGAGGTGGGTCTGGACACCTCAGCCAAGCAAGTTTCATGGGAAAGGCATGAGCTCTGCTCGCAAAGATGCTAAATGCAGTGCCCGAGCTTTGGGCTGGGACACACAGGTTCACAAAGCAAAGCAAGGCAAACTTACCGGGTGGTTCCTAAGTGGGAGGGTTGGTTTGGGGTCTGCTCGGAGGTGGCCATGGTCGCCATTTCAGGTAAAAAAGAGAGAAAATAAATAGGCTAAAAGGATGCATACGGGAAGTCTGGCCTTGTGATGGTGTTGGTATCCTGGGTTGATGCTCAGACCCAGAGGCATGCTTCGGTTTGGGGTGTCCATAGCCTGGACTGGGGAGGTGTCCTTTCCCTGCACCCATGGAGGCAAGCCAGATGCAGCAGTGTCAGCAGGAGAAGGTGGGGAGATGTCAGCAGCGCTGGGGAGCAGCAGGAGAAGGTGGCAGACAGACCTGGGCAGCATGGAGACTTGAGGGAGGAAAGGGAGAGCAGCCAGGGCAGCGTTTGGTGTTGCCAGAGTGGGGCTATTGGCAGGTAGGAAGCTTCCAGGGTGCTGGGCAGGGATGGGGGCTTGCTGGGGAGGACAGCGTTGGGGTGAAGCATGGGGAGATGAGGAGCACCAGGCTGAGGAACGTGGTTTCCTACAGATGTGTCTTGAGGAGGCAGACAGCGGTGTCTGAGTGAGCAAGGGCCACTCACAGCCACTTTTTTTTTAAAAAAGGGTTGGTTAAAAAACCCATCCAAACCCAAAAGGAGCGTTTGGGGGAAGCGTTTGCACCAGAATTGCCATCGCTGTGAGAAGCGAAGCAGGAGGCAGCCAGAGCTTCTAAATACTTCTGAGTATTTCCTTAGAGACAATAATAAGAGCGCTGAATCAAGGCAACGCAAAGACCATACGGTCAGTTTCTACCTACCTATTTATTTGTTTAAAAACACCTGAAAAGTTCAAGCAAATGTTTAGCATTTCTTAGTAAAGAAGGTGTTCCTGGAGTCAGGCTTTACAAAAAAAGGCAGCAAATCTCTCTCTTACTAAACAGATTATTAAAGTAGAACACCTTCTCTGTGATAAAAAATAGCATCTTTAAAATTACCCGTGAGCCCCAACTGGCAGTAGGTGATGGGAAGAGCACAGTCACCTTGCTCACCAAAGCACGGTCAACATAAAAGGGACATCTCAAGGGGCCGACCACTGAATAAACAACCTTTACAAAAACACATACACCCCAAGACCCAGACTGTCAATGAAGTCCCAAAATAAGCTAAAAAGCTACAAAACATCCAGCGACAACAAAGTATTTTTTAAAAAGATAAGCTGCTTCAGGCTGTTTTTCTCCATGTTAAGGCCAGGTTGGCTTCAAACCGGTAAGAATAATGCACTTTTCAGGAAGGAAAGTTGAAAATTAACTCCAAAATGCATTAAGACCTGTCGCTTCCCTTTATTCTTCCTTCCTTCCTCATCCTTATCCTCTTATATCTTCCAAGGAGACAAGAGCTTGTCCCTTCAGCAAATTTGGCTGGCCTAGCACTAGAAACGTGCTGGTCCTACACACCTGGCCCCTTGGAGCAATGGCTCGGCTAATCCAAAGAGAGCAGTTAATCATTCTCCAAAGCGACTGAAAGATCCCACGCACGTGGTGGAGCGACGGAGCCTTGAACTCCGTTCGATCATTATCCAAAGAGAAGTCACTAAAAGCACCCTGTGATATGTCCTGCAGCTCTCTGTGCGTGTCTTCTTGGATCCCAAGGCTCTGTTCCCTCATGTACAGCAGCTCCGCAGCAGATTATCTCACCAAATTCCCCAAATATGTTTTCGTGACACCTCTACGAAGGTCCACGCTGCACAAAGCAAGGTGGCATAAGCCCTGGGCCGCTCAAATGCTTGCTTACTACCAGAAAGCCACTGGGCTAGTTAAAAATGCCAGGAAAAAGGGTTGTTGCTCATCCGCATACAAAATACTCCAGGAAGGGAACCTTCAGCCTTGGAAACTTTTGCTAAGTCACTCTTGCCTAAGCGTGAGAACAGAAACACAGCTTGATGGCCAAAATGGTGCAGAAAAGCAATCAATCTAGCTCTGTGAGCCCCCCACCCAGCTCTGCGAGCCCCCCACCCAGCAGGCTTCCCAGATTAGCACCTGCAAAAAATGCGTGCAGAAATGTGCGCGGGGAGCAGAGGCACACCCCAGCATCCCCCTACGCATGAATATTCGTGGTTCGGAAGGGCTCGGTGGTGTCCTTGGGATATTGAAATTCAAGATATAAAGTGTAATGTTGGCCTAACGGGCCCATTTCAGACCCTGAAGGTGTTTAGATGACCCCTTCTAAATAAACAACGGCCGCTTCAGCAGGGCGAGCACCGGGTAGGGGATGCACATCCTAACAAGCAAACCCAAAAGCTGGACACAGCCTTAAAAAATACCACTTCTGCTGCTTGAGCCAAAAAATCCTGCAGTTAGAGCATGGCAGATTTTCAGAGAGATACCAATATTTAAGTGAAGAAAAAGGCCCCCCTGTTAGCACAATTTTAGGGGGGTCAGTTGTTTCTGGTTGCTTGAGAGGGATTGTCCCAACAGCCTGGCCGGAGCATCTCTAAAGATGGGAGGTTCAGATTCAGAGCCTACAAACAAATACTTGCAGGCTATATCCCAAACCTTTTCTTACGTGTACTCACCTCAGCTCAACTGCCAGCTCCAAATCCTCATCGATAACAACGTGAAGCAAACAAAAAAAATCTAAACAAAAGAAAAAGGGAAGGCTCTTTGCATGCAAACAGCTGCAAAGCTGCGGGAAGTTGTGCTGTGGAAGATCGGTTTAAGCACAAATTGTTTAAAACGGCGAAGATAGCTCCAGGTGGTCAGTCAGAACCGGGATCAACCAGAGAAGGTCTTCACCTAATTCAGCAATAAAATGAACGTGCCCCCACGATGTGAACAGCCCCTGTGACTGCGGTGCAAGGCGGAAGGACTCGAAGAGCGTAGTTAGGTGGTTGTTTCCCCAGAGACGGTGTCTTAAAGTGTTCGCGTCCGACTGTGCTGGCTCCTGGTGCGAGTACAACCGGGAGCCTCAGCGCGCGAGGACCAAGCATCTCTTGTGCAGCCATAAATTCCTTGAACACAAAGGGCAAACACAGCGAAGTTCTTCTCAGCAGTAGACACCACGTGACCAGAAGGGAGCGGAGTCATGGTTTAATTCAGCTCAGGCTGCAAACCCACGAGGTGAGGACAGACCAGTGCTCGTTTCATCGTGCTTAACACCCTCACCTGCTAAACCTGGTCCTTCCTTTCTGGATAATGCTGGTTTAACGGGAACCATTCCAGCCATGGCATGCTTTCCAGCGGACGCTGCGTGACCCGCTGGAGCTCTCCTCCACTGTGATTTTTGCCCTGGCAGACGTGGTGAACTTGGCCAGCATCCGAGGGGCCGTGCGGGCTGTGGGGTCTCATCTGAAGGACCAAGGCTTGAACCTACTCGTCAACAATGCGGGTGTCAGCTTGCACACCACGCTGCGCTCCCTGGATTCGCAGGAGATGCTCTCCGCCTTCGCCATCAATGTGGTCGGGCCACTCCTGGTTGCCAAGGTACATGTGGACCTTTTGGGATTCTCCTGCCTGGGGAGATGCTCCCTACGGCAAAGGTGCCCTCAGCCACATGGGTTCTTGCTCTCTCACATGATGGGGGCAAGGCCAGGACCGTGGCTCTCCCCTGCCTGCCAGAGGAGCAGGGAGGCTGAGAGGTGGCTCAGCCCAGCCCAGCATCTCCTATGCTTTGCTCCTCCCCAGCTGGAGCTCCTGCCTGTCCCGGGCTGGCTGCGCCGGCTCGCACCTTCCCCGAGGAAGGGAAAGGCTGGAGCCAGACCCATCCCTGGGGCATCCTCCCCATCCCCTGCCCTGCTGCCGGGGGGTCTGTCCTGCTGCTCGCCCATGGTCTGCGACAGAGACCTCCAGGGCGGTCCTCGGGCTCAGGGCTGGTCACGCATTAACAGAGCGTGGCTGTCTTTGTGCCAGGAGTTCCTGCCGCTGCTGGAGAAGGCGGCGAAGGGCGCGGGGAAGCGGGGGCTGAGCTGCAGCAGGGCCGCGGTCATCAACGTCTCCACCAAACTGGGCTCCATCGGGCTGTGCCTCGGGGTGCCGGAGGCCCCCATGTACCCGTACCGTGCCAGCAAGGTGAGGGGCCAGGGGAGGTGCGGGGGATGCTCTGCTGTGCCCCGTGCCCGTGGAGGGGAGCCCGTGGGGCACCCACCTGCCCCAGGCCACCCAGCCCCTGCCTGCTTCTCCCAAGCGTGAGCACGGAGAACGAGACCAGCAGCACCCGGGGCTGAGCCTTCCAGGCGGTTGTGCCGACGCTTCACCCCGGGGCAGAGGCCCACTTCCCACCTCCACAGCCCTTTTCTGGCTGGCAAATGCCAGCCCAGGCCCCGAGTCACGCTGGCACGGCAGTGCCTCTTCCAGGCTGCCCAGAACATGGTGACCCGGTGCCTGGCTGCAGAGCTGCGAGACCAGGGCATCTTGTGCGCGGCCATCCATCCTGGCTGGGTGAAGACCGACATGGGGACGGAGAAGGTACTGGGCTGCGCAGGGGAGGGTCAGCAGGACCCCCGCTGTACCCCCGGCTCTCGGGGAGGGCAGGGGATGTTGTGGGACGTGCTGGGCTGCCAGGACCGTCTCCCGCGGCCAAGCAGGCAGGGAGCAGGCAGCAAGCTGCAAAGTGCCAAGTGCAGGGGAGAGCCAGCCCTGTCTCCCCACTCCAGCACGGAGAGCAGAGGGGCGGCAAGGAGGAAAAATGACCCCGTGAGCACCCCGGGTGCTGCTCCCCGGGCTGTGCGCCCTCCAGTCCGCTCGAGCCCAGCTGCTTTCCGTGCCGGTGGTGGCCGTGGCAGTGACTCTGCGCCGCGTCCTCTCCTGCAGGCACCCCTGATGGCAGAGCACAGCGTGCGGGGGCATCCTGACCGTGTTGGCCGGCCTCTCGCAGGACACCTCCGGAGCCTTCCTCGACTGGGAAGGGAACAGCCTGCCCTGGTGACGGACCGACGGACGGATGGACGGACGGCGCCTCTGGCCCCTGCCGCAGCCTCCCGCTTGCCGGCTCACCCCTCCGAGTGCTCAGCCCACTGTCCCTCAGCCTGCCCGGGCTGCCGGGGAGAGGGGAAGGGCACGGGAAGCAGCTTCTCTCCCCCTCCCCACCCCATGTGCGGCCCTGCAGCCCCCCTGTACCCCCCGCCTCTGTAAATGCCGGGACCTGACTCCTCTCTGCTCCATCTCTGCAGCCCCAGCCTCAACCCCCCGGCCCAGCCCGGCGCACGCTCCCCGTGCACGGCCCAAACGCCGAGCGTCCGTCTGTCCTGCCTGCGACCCAGCACCTCCCGGCCGAGGGGAGAGGGCGGCTGGTCCCTGTGGCCCCCAGCCCCGCGGCACCCCAGGCTGAGCACAGCCCTGCGGGTGCTTGGGACGCTCACCAGCCCCGAGATGCGCCGGCATCTCCCTCCTCCCGGGAGAGGGGCTCTGCCCCGGCCCCAGGCGGTGGTCGCGGTGGCACAGGACCCGCAGGCTGTCACGCCTGGGGACCCCCGTGGCAGCCGTGGGCCGGGCACGGCCACAGCCCGGGGTGAGGAGCGGGGCTGCGCAGCAGAGCTGTGGCTCTGGGCAGGGCTTTATTGAGGACATGGGGCAGGGGGGACCACGGCACAGGGTCCTGCTGCCAGGAGGCCGGGCTGGCGTCTCACCAGGGCACAACATTCCCTTCCCAGTCCAGGAGGGTGCCGGTGTCCTTCTCGGAGAGGGAGCAGAGCACCTTCAGCATCCCTCGCACGCTGTCGTCAACCGTCAAGGGGGGCTGCAGGGCGGAGGGAGGAACAGGGTTGTGTGCCCACGGTCTGGCTGATCTCTGCCCTGGAGCAGCCGGGGCCGGGGGAAGGAGCTGCTCGAGGGCAAGGGGAAGGCGGCAGCCCCGGGCAGAGGTGACAAGGGGATGGGGGCACCTGGAGCCAGGGCTGGGGGTGCTGCCCGGGCAGGGATGGGGTGGGCAGTGATGGGATGTCATGGTCAGGGGCTCAGGGCACAACCCCCTCCCGTGGAAAATCAGCACAGGGGCTCTGTTGGACCCACCACGGTGAAACTCCTACCGTGAGTCCGCTTGAGCTCCCCATGTCGGTTTGCACCCAGCCGGGGTGGAGAGCCACGCAGAGGACGCCGTCCTCCCGGTACCCCAGGGACTGGCACTTGGTCAGCATGTTCAGGGCAGCCTGCGGGACACAGGGCAGGGACGGTGGTGGGAGGGGAAGTGGATGCGGGGGGACACATCCAGACCACGCGGCAGGGACAGGGCAGGGGAATGTGGTGTGAGAGGGACCCAGTGACCGGCGGGAGCTCAGTCACGGTGCGGAGACGTGCAGGGACTGAGGGGGGGATTGGAAGGCCTGTGGGATCGCTCGGCGGGGGACAGCGTCTGGGCTCACACCCAGCGCAGCGTGGCGGTACCTTGCTGCAGCGGTACGAGACAGCTTGCGCATAATCCCAAAAATAGACTTCCTTAATGGAACTCGCAGAGCTGGACATGTTGACGATGGCTGCCTTGTTGCAGCTCAGCGCTGAGCCTGGGCTCCCCTGGGCAGCCTTCTTCAGCAAGGGCAGGAACGCCTGCCAGGAGAGCAGAGGAGATGGGGCCATGCACGGAGGTGGCACAGGGGCGAGGACCAGCTCCTTCCCCAACAGGCAACGCTGGCACCAGCACCGCAGCATCCTCCCTCCTCTTCCCACTGCCACAGCCCACCAGGCTCCAGCTCCTGAGCTCCAGCCCGCGGCTCCGTGAGCTTCTCGTTGGGTGAGAGCCCATCAGGCACCAGCGCAGAGCCAGGACCCTCACCCACCGGCCCCTCGTGCCCCCGGGACAGCCCAGCTCCGGTGAGGGTCTCACCTGGCTCAGCAGCATGGGCCCAGTCGTGTTGGTGGTGTAGACCTGGGTCATGCTCTCCAGCGTCTCCGTATCAAGCGAATTCACCTTGGCAATTCCAGCGTTGTTGATGAGGAGGTTCAGCCCTGAGCCCCCCAGCTGCTCCCCGACTCTGGCTGCAGCCGCCTTGACGCTGGCGGGGTCGGTGACCTCTGCAGAGCCGACACAGGGCAGGTCGGTGTCCACGTCCCCATGGTGGCTTGGGGTCGGTCCCCTGTGTCCCCCCAGGGACGTGCCCTCAGGGCTGCCCATGGCAGCAGGGATGGCAGCACCCGGTGTCCCCGTGGGCACCGTCCCTCGGCACAGCTCCCTCCTGGCACGGGGCTCCCCGGGTGTGCGCAGCCAGGGGAACCGGGGCGAGGGACCCCCGCCTCGGGGCACCTACCGAGCCGGATGGTGACCAGGTTGGGGTGCTTGGAGGCCAAATTCTGCAGCTCCTGCAAGAGAGGGGACCGCGTGGGCACGGAGAGGCTGGAGGGGCTGCGCAGGGGCTCAGCCTTTCCCAGGCAAAGCCCACGTCGCTCCGGCTCCATCCCGGCACCGTCTCGCACCCAGCACCCTGCTCTGGCTGCCGTGCTCCCGTCGGACGGGCTCCGTGGTCCCCGCACGCACCAGCTGCCACTGTCCCTGTGCTGCGAGTGCCCGGCTGCAGCTCCAGCCCTTTGCCAACCCCTTCTCTTCTCCCACCTGCTGCCCTGTCCCTCCGTCCCCAGCACAACCCGCTGCGTCCCAGCGCGGCCTCACCTGCGCCCGCTGTCCCTCGGGGTCCCGGCAAGCCGCAAAGACCCACTTGGGTGGGTTTGGCAGCCCCAGGAGATGCCGGACAAGCCCCAGGCCGATTCCCCGGTTGGCCCCAGTCACCAGAGCGGAGCGGACGTGAAGCCCTGCCATGCTGCTCCGTCTGCCGCTGCACTGCTCTCGCTGTGACCCTGCAGGTGCCTTTCGCTATTCGGTTATCTCAGCCCGTGGCTCTAGAAAATTCTGTCTGCACTCTGGTCTCTTGGCTGTGGTCCATACCCAGGGTCCACCTTTCCCAGTGGCCAAGGACCGATGCCCAGTGTCCTGCCCTGGCAGGGAATGCCCTGGGCTGGGCGTCAGGAAAGCGATTGTTTTTACCTCCCCTGCTCCACCAAACCTGAGCCGCTCGGTTTTCCGGGCCAGCATTACCCCTGTTCCTGCACCAAGATGTCCCTTCCCACCGCCAGCCTCCCTCGGGGGACACCAGGCTCTGTCCCTCCCCTCGCCCAAGATCTGGCAGGCAAGGCCGGCCTCGCTGACCCTGCACAGTGCACTTCGTTGGCCTTAATTTGTGCAATGCCAAAGTCGGGGTCAGGGATGGAGCAGCCAGGACACGTGAGTGTCCCTTGGCCACCCCAGTGGGCTGGAGAGCCTAGAAACCATCCAGCAACACGTGGAACCCTCCAGAGCTGTCCAGATCAACCCCTTCCGGAGGGTCTGCTCTAACAACAGCTGTAGCATCTAAGTTGTAAGGGTGCTAGAAGGATAAAATTCAGGTTTGCCTCCCAGGTGGAACTGTGGCATGGCCGGGAATGGAAGCTGTGCCCAGGCACGCGATGGACATCCAGTCCCAGGGTGGCCCAGGTACTCCCCGGCTCGTTACTGCAGCGGGGAGGCACTGGACCGACCGATGGACTGAAATCCTGTCTGCCTTCCAAAGAAAACAGAATCACAAAATGGTGGGGGTTGGCAGGGACCTCTGTGGGTTACCCAGTCCAACCCTCTGCCGAAGCAGGGTCACCCAGAGCAGGCTGCACAGGACCGTGTCCAGGCAGGTCTGGAATATCTCCAGAGAAGGAGACTCCACAACCTCCCTGGGCAGCCTGGGCCAGGGCTCTGTCACCCTCAGAGTGAAGAAGTTCTTCCTCATGTTCAGCTGGAACTTCCTCTGCTTCAGTTTGTGCCCATGGCCCCTTGTCCTGTCGCTGGGCACCGCTGAAAAGAGTCTGGCCCTGTCCTCCTGACACCCACCCTGCAGATATTTGTAGGCATTTCTAAGGTCCCCTCTCAGCCTTCTCTTCTCCAGGCTGCACAAGCCCAGCTCCCTCAGCCTTTTCTTGTAGGAGAGATGCTCCAGACCCCTCCTCATCCTTGTAGCCCTCCACTGGACTCTCTCCAGTAGCTCCTCATCTTTCTTGAACTGGGGAGCCCAGAACTGGACACAGCACTGCAGATGGGGCCTCACCAGGGCAGAGCAGAGGGGGAGGAGAACCTCCCTCGACCTGCTGCCCACACTCTGCTTAACACACCCCAGAAAAACCTCTGGCTGGTGGATACAGGAGCTTCGGGACAGGCCTGCAGATCCCCCAGGAGCTCGGGCTGTGGCTGAAGTCACCAGGGAAGCACTTGACACATCTTGAGTTGGTTCCTTGGGAGAAGAGACCAACCCCTGCCTCACTACACCCTCCTCTCAGGTAGCTGTAGAGAGCGATGAGGTCCCCCCTCAGCCTCCTCTACCAGGACTTCTGCAGCCAGGCAGTAACCAGCTGTCCCGTTCAAGCGATTCCATCCTCCACGCGCGTGCTGCCTTATGCGGGGATCCCAACACATCAGCTTTTTTTCCCTGTCCAAACAAACGCTGCTGTCCGCTCTTCCGCGTAGCGCTCGTCCCGCTTGCCGTTGGACCTCACCGCGCTCGCTCCAGCCCGTGACGCGGCCCGGGGATGCAGAGATGCCGACCAGACCGAGCCCCGGCTTACGCAGCCTGATGGCAGCCCTGGCCCGTGCAAGGAGAGGCGTTCTCCGTCCCTTCACAGCGTGCCTGCGCATTTCCCGGGTTGGCTTGCGGGATTCGAGCAGATAAGCAGCTTTAACGCCGCAAGCGTGCACCAGCCCGTGGCGGAGGGATGCTCCTTCCCGTGGGGAGGACCTGGGGCTGCTTCCAGCTGCGGGAGCCCGAGCTGACCCAAACCATGCCCGGAGCCTGAGGCGGCCTCTGAGCGACAGCTCGCCGTCCCGCGCCAGCCCCGAGCAGGGAGCAGCAAAGGTGGCCGAAGAACGGGGGAACCTGTGGGTGCCTGGAGGAGGGCGAGGAGCCTGGTGCGGGCTGGGGGTGCGGGGGGGCCGGGGGTGCGGGTGGAGGGGGGTGCGGGGAGCACGGGGTGCGGAGGGGAACGGAGATGAGGCTGGGGGTGTGGAGGGGCCGGGGGTGCGGGTGGAGGGGGGGTCCGCGGGGGGACCGGGGGTGCGGGGGGGAACAGAGATGGGGCTGGGGGTGCAGATGGAGTTCGGTGTGCGGGTGGGACCAGAGATGGGGCTGGGGCCGAGGATGGAGTGGGGGATGTGGGTGGGACAAGGGGTGCGGGGGGGGGGGATTTTAGGGCGGGGTGGGAGGGTCGGGGCTGCTGGCGGGGTTTAGGGCGGGGGGGGGGGGGGGGGGCGCTGCGAGAGTGCCGGTGCTCTGGGGGGGGTGCCGGTCCCCGCCCCCGCCCCGCCCCGGATGCCGCGCAGCCCGCGGCCGCTTCCTCTTCCCGGGTCGGGGCTGGGCGCGGGGCCATGGCGGCGGCGGCCGCTTGTCCCGGCGGGGCCGGCGCGGGGGAGCAGCCGGGGGGCGCGGCGGGGCGGGGCCCGGTGCTGGGGCCCAGGTGAGGCGGGGGGGCCGGGGGGAGCGGCGGCACTGCTGTCCCCAGATCCTGCTGTCCCTGAACCCTGCCTGTCCCCGAGTCCTGCCTGTCCCCAAACCCCTGCTGTCCCCTGAACCCCTGCTGTCTCCAACCACTGCCTCTCCCCAGAGCCTTTCCTGTCCCCTAAACCCTGCCAGACCCAAACTGTGCCTGTCCCCGAGCCCCTGCCTGTCCCCCAAACCCCTGCCTGTCCCCTGAACCCTCCTGTCCCCCAAACCCCTGCCTGTCCCCCAAACCCCTGCTGTCCCCCAAACCTTGCCTGTCCCCAACCCCCTGCCCGTCCCAGCCCCTCTGCACTGCCCTTCTCCCGCAAAGAGAGACCCCTTCCCCCTTTTGCACTCAGGAGAGTGATGGGTAACGCCTGGGCACAGGAAAATAGTTATTGGGGGGTAATCAATGTGGGAAGCGGGGTGGGGGCCATGTCCGGAATGGGGTGGGGGGCTTGCGAAAGGCCTGACCCGCCCTGCCCGCAGCTCCGGCGCCCGCTGACGTCCCACCTCGGCGGCAGGAGTGGGACGCGGCAGGACCTGCACTCCCCAGCAGCGCGTCGTCCTCGGCACGGCTCCCCGAGGGTGGGTGTCCTGGCAGAGGAGCGAGGGGGGCTGGGCTGGGCTGGAGCTGTGTCGGGGGCATAAAACCGTTGCTGGGGTGGCGGAGCTTTGCAGCGTCCCGCTCTCCTGAATTGGTGCCTCGTCTCTTCTCCTGCAGGTTCGTCTATGAGAACAAAAACATGTCTTCTCCAAAAGTCTACGTCCTGCAGCCTTGGATCGCGAACCTCTTGGTGAATTACGAGCAGTTGGACGCCAACGAGAACCTCCTGGCTGGGCAGGTCCTGCGGGTAGGTACCAAGGGGGACTGGCTGACAGTGCCCAGCAGCGTTTGAGATCCAAATCCCTGGAAGTCTTCAGCAGTTCCCGATTCAGCATCTGTGGGTGGGTGACCCTTCCTCCTCAGCATCCCTGATGATGGGTTTTTTGAGGTGGAGGAGCTTTGCTTTGCCTATTCCTGGCGTCTTGCCGATGTTGGCACCCCTGGTATGTGTGCCCTGCTCCCGTCAAAAGAGTTTGTGGTCTCCAACATCATCTCTCTCCTCTCCTGGCCTTGCCTTCGCAGGCTGCCTTGCCTTCCTCCACCTCCTCTTCACATCCCATCCTTCCTTGTGATGGGTGGTCCTGACGGTGGGTAGCAGGAGGCAGACACGGGACTGGCTGAGGTGGCTGGAGCCTTGTCCAGTCTGGTGGTGAGCCTTGGTGGGACCACCAGCTCGTGGTCACGTGGATGCTGGCTCTTCTGGGAGAGCCCCTTGCATGATGATGCAGGACACAAAGCCTGCTCCTGTGTAGTCCCTGGGGAGTTTTCTGTGCGGCGCTGGCGATGTCTTTTGATGTTTGATCTGTGCTACGAGGCAGGAGAGAGCTTCGGTCAGGGGCCCCTTGCCTGTACGAGGCCTGGTGGGCAGCGGGAAGGAAGCAGGAGGGGAGCAACCGAGCGGGGTCCATGCTGCTGGTCGTTAGCTGTGGACCTGGGGGGCCTGGCCGACGGTGCCGTGAGACAACCGGGTGCGCGAGGAGATGCAAGACCTGCATGGGCAGAGCGTGTGGCTCCTGCCTTGCGATGGGTTGTGGTCGTGACTTGGGTGCTGGGGAGACCCAGCTCCAGTGCTCTGGTTTGCTGTGCTCTCGCAGCTCCTGGATCCTTGTAGCAGCATCCCACCACGGACAACGTTGTTAGCAATCTCCTGATGTCTTCTGTGGATGAGATGTTTGAGGCAAGTCGGGTGTCTCCTCACTACCAGGGAAAGGAGGGAGAAAGATGGATGTTGCGATTTAGATGGAAGGAGAAAGGACATGGGGAGGAAGAAAAAAAATGACAGCGAGAGGTCCCATTCCCCATCCCGTCTGAGGACACGGAGGTGGTGAAGTCACTAGTTCCCTACTTCTTGGCCCAGTCTCTGCTCCTAAGCAGGAGATCTCTTGTGCCTGGGCCAATGAAGACCCAGCAGTGAATGAGTGGATCTGCTCTAGGGCTCCAGAGATTAGGGGGGAGAGTTCCCTCAGCGTGACCACTCTCCAACCTACACCCAACTGAGTCCTCCCCAATAAATGAAGGGTGGGAGCGTATCTTGAGCAGCAGAGCCTTTCTCCCGTGTGCTCTGGGCTCAGCCATGCCTGCCTTCTTCTCTATCTGTTTCAGCTCTATAAATTGCAAACCTACCCTCTTTTTTATCTTGTTTTTCACCCAGTCCTGCGAGCAGCCCTGCGAGCTGCGGGTACTGGTGCTTTCTTGCAGCGTACTCTAAGCCACCCCACCTCCGCTGGGAATAGAGTTGCCCACAGTGAGTGAGGACGTGGTGGGACTGGCCACCTCCTCGCTGGGCTTCTCCCACCAGGGCAAGGGGACACGGCCGGCGGGGACTACTGGGTCCAGTGAGGAGCATCCTCCGACGGGAGCAGCATCCTGGTGGTATGGGCATCCTTCAGCCCAGCAGCGAGCCTTGTTGTATGAGGAGTTTGAGCAGTAGGTTTGGCGGGCTTTTGTCAGAAGGTCCCAGATGGTGACTGGTCTTTTCAGCACGTTGGGCACCTATTCAAGGATGTGGGTGCACCCCTTGTCAGATGGAGGTGGCTTTTGTGCATGGTAGAACGTGTGATTTCGCGTCCTGTCTTTGTGCATCGTGTCCCAGCATCACCAGTCAGGTGAACGACGTATGTTGGAATGTGACCAAACCGTAGATGTGTACCAGGAGAAGCTCAGGACTGTAGGCATTAGGACAGGCCAGGATGGATCCACAGCTCCCAGCCCACAGAGCAGGCAGGTAGGAGACTTGGTGGAACAGTTTATTGCTTCCTTGGGGGCTGTTTTATCACAGAATCACAGAATGGTTTGGGTTGGAAGGGACCTTATAGAACGTGTCATTCCAACCGCCCTGCCACAGACAGGGACCCCTGCCCCCAGCCCAGGGTGCTCAGAGCTCCATCCAACCTGACCTTGAACACTGCCAGGGAAGGGGCAGCCACAGCTTCTGTGGGCAACCTGGGCCAGGACCTCACCATCCCCATGGTGAAGAATTTCTCCCTTATCTCTAATCTAAATCTCCCCTCTTTCAGCTTGAAGCCATCACCCTTTGTCCTATCACTCCATGCCCTTGTCACAGCCCCTCTCCAGCTCCCTCGCAGGCCCCTCGAGGCACTGGCAGCTGCTCTAAGGTCTCCCCGCAGCCTTCTCTTCTCCAGGCTGACCAGCCCCATCTCTCCCAGCCTTTCCTCACAGCAGAGGGGTTCCAGCCCTCGGATCATTGCTGGGGCCCAGTTTCGAACCACAGCTCTGCTGTTGTGTCCCAGCATGGACATGGCTTAGTAGACGCTCAGGGTTGCTGCGCCAGGAACTTCCTTGAGAAGGGACCAGCTGTAACGATGCTGCTGGTTGTGCTGCTCTCTGTGTGCCTCTGCTTTGCAGAGGAGCATGTGTCCCAAGCCTGCCCAGACCCCTTCTGCCTGGATTCCTGCTGCTGCTTTGGGTAAAAACACGCTTGGGTGCGGCTCCTCTCCCTCCTTGCCTCCGACTGCTCGCTTGCATGATGCGGTGTGGCTCTTGTTCTGTCTTGGTGTGGAGCCTGCTCGGTCCAGCTGGGAGACCTGGCTTGACAAAGGACAGTGACCTGCTCTGCTAAGAGTCCAGGCCCTCACCCAGGCGTGGTGTCTGGTCCTTGCTCACGGAAAAGCCTGCAAATGAGATTTCTTTTTTCCTCCCTCCTGATCTCTTGATAGGTTTTGAGTGACTCGACTCCTCCAGGCCAGCCTGGGGTCCTCCAAGATGCCGTCCTGCAGGTCTCCGATGGGTCCTACTACATCCGCGTGGTCATTACGACCGAAGCTCTGCGAGCAGAGGAAAAGTGGGTGCCACTGTGGCTCGGCTGTGGCTGGGACAGCGGTTCTTCACAGCTGCTAGTGGGGCTCCGGCCTGGGCTTGTTTCAGGTTGCGTTAACCTGAAGCAATCGCAGGGTGGGAAGTCTGCGTGGAAGGGTTGCTAAGAGAAGAAAGCCGGCACTCGGGGCTGGCTAGGATGGGCAGGGGTCGATGCCAGAAGCTGCAGTGCCGTGTAGACGTGGTTAGAAAGGACCAAAGAACTATTTGGCTTAGTGAAAGGAGCCAGAGCTTTAACCATGGTAGCCTGGGCTGCTCCTTCAGTGCTGGCCTCAGTTTCCCCATTTGGGCAGCCCTAGACCTGTCAGGGTGCTGGTAGTGGAGCCGAGGATAAGCAGCAGGAATAAGTTGGAGGAACCAGGAGCCCTTTGCCCCGATGCTCATGCTGAGCCATGTCCCACCGTGCCCCGATGTGGTTGGCATTGCTGTCTGGGGAGTCCCACTGTGTGTCTGGGTGGTCCAGCTCCATTCTTCGTCTCTCCAAGATGTTCCTGCTCTGCTCTTTTTCTAGCACCCACATGCGGCTCAGGCTTTCCAGCCTTATTTGCAGGATTATCGTCTTGCAGAAGTACACCGTGTGTTTCCGGGAGGAGGCCAGGCTGGTAAGCGCTCGGATTCGGAGCCGAAGCGATGCGTTCCTTGGCCTTGCCTTGCTTGCTGCCTGCTGACCTGCTTTGGGCTGCTCCCAGGAGCTGGAGGCAGATGAGGGGTGGCCTTTCTCCCCTCTTCTCCCATGTGCAGCTCCTGGGAGGGGCTGTGGCAGTGACGATGGCTTGGCCTAGCACTGGGGCAGGGGGTGGCATGAGCCCTCCGTGGGGACACGGTGTGTCTGCCCTGGGGCCACCCGGCTGTACCTCCGGCTGCTGGAGATCTGTGTGGACCCTTGGTGGTGGAGCTGCCCGCTGTCACCTCACAGAATCACAGAATCACTGAGGTTGGAAATGACCTCAAAGATCATCAAGTCCAACCATCACCCCAGCACCACCATGCAGGGGTTCAGGAGCGTCCCCGTGGCCTTGTGGCGGCTCTTGAAGAGCCGTAGAATGATGCAGGAGGTCACAGACCCCCCGCTGAAGGGGGTTTTCCTCTGCGGGGGGCCCTTCCTTTGGCAGGAGGGCTGGTGGCAGAGCTGGGGTGGGTGCGGGGGTGCTCGCTGGCCCCGGGGGAGCAAGGCAGAGGTGCCTTACGGGCCCCATTTTCCCCGCAGGAGGACTGTGAGTTCTACCTCACGGCGCAGCGGTTCATCGTGCTGCCCATGGAGAGGCAGAGGCTGGATTCATCCGATGGGTACGTCCCACGGGGCGGGCTTCCTCACCTCCCCGGCGTGGCGCTCGCCCTGGGAGTCCCAGTGCGGGCTGGACGCGGTGGGGATGTGTTGCTCTTCGGAAGAGGAATTGTCTCCATCACGAGCTGTGAAGGAAAGCGGGGAGGCGGAGGGACTCGGTAACTGGCTTCTCTCTTGCTGCAGGAACCAGGAGCCCTCTGTGCTGCAGAAGATAAAGGAGCTCTGGCTGTAAGTACGGGGCTGGCCATTGCTGGGGGATGCCTCCAGCCACCGCGACGAGAGTGGGCAGGCTCAGAGTGGGGCTGGAGCCAACTGGCATGGGCAGGCGGGAGCTATGGCAGCTCCTGGTTCACCTGGGGGACTCCCTGCCCTGGGATGTGGCGGAGCGGAGCAGACCGTGAGATCCTGGGGACTCGGAGGGCTCTCCAGCCCAGGCTGTGCCGTTGAGCTGGCTGGAGAACTTGCTTCTTCCTGCCATGGGCAGCGTGGCCTGGTGGGTGCATCCCTGCGCAGCTCATCCTTCACGCTTGGAGACCCAACGGTGGAGATCCTTGGTCTCCATCGCTCCATCTCTAGGAACGGGGCACCCAGATGGGTATTCCAGGGATACCGAGCGGTGGCTGGCCCTGGAGGGGAATCCGCTGCTTCCACAAGCCGCTTCTCCCAAGGCAGGGTTCTTGATCCGCAACCAAGAGCTGCAGAGGGCTGCTGGCCTGCACCTGCCCCAGCCCTGATCAGGGTTTGTCTTCTTGGTCATTGCAGGAGGAGTCTCGCTCTAAAGAACGTGCCCAGCTCAGGTAAAGGGATGTGGGGGGCCGCGATGTTCTGGGTGCTTGGCGGGGCTCCTGGCTCTGCTCAGCTCGGTTTGTGTTAGGCAGAGGTAGCACAAACGTGACCCAGTCTCACAAGGTGACGTTGCTAAGCCCAGAGCGGGACAAGATTGCACTGACAGCTGAAGCAGGGTGCTCGTCCATGGCCACACTGCTGCTCCAGGACCCCTGTGGAGAAAGAAAAGATAGTTCCTAGAAGCAAAGGAGATGC
The DNA here is from genome assembly GCF_030867145.1 of Opisthocomus hoazin. NCBI lineage: Eukaryota > Metazoa > Chordata > Aves > Opisthocomiformes > Opisthocomidae > Opisthocomus > Opisthocomus hoazin. Next base: position 15,769,692 of record NC_134425.1, read on the forward strand.
AGAATTTTGTGTGTTTCCACAGGTTCCAGTGCACATGACAGTCGTACAGCAGAGTGAAAGCATTTGCAAGCGAGGCTTGCCTGAGTTAAGGTGTCTTCTCCACCAACACTGGTGTGTTCTCGCTCCAGAGCCCTCCATCTCTCAGCTGATCGATGCCATAGGACAGAACCAGCTGGAAGTTTTGAAGGAAAGCGCTGAGGAATGCTTGGATTTGCGGGTGCACAAGGAGACCCTGGCGGCGGTGAAGGACGAGGTTCCCGTCACCCAGTGGGAGGCAGAGCGGAAGAAAGAGGTGGGTCTGGCTGCTGAGACGACTCAGGGTGGGGACCTCACTCCAGGGGGGTGGGAGAAGGAAGGGGAAAGGGTGGTGGGCGAGGGTGGAGGTTTGCTGGGGAGAGCGATGGTGTTCAGCTACGGGTGAGCTCCTGCGGAGCCCAGCGAAAACCATGGGACACGTCTCATTTCAGCGAGATGAGGACGTCTTCACAGTCCCGGCCAACAACCTGGTGATCCCTCCCGAGAAGGCGGTGGTGCCTGGCGATGCTCCCAAGGCAGGTCAGTGCCGGGGCTTGGTCTGCGGGGGTGGCAGGTGGGCAGGTCAGCGCCCACATGTGCGAAAGAAGGGTGGGGAGAAGAGTTCCTTGGCTGCACCCTGTGCTGGGGTGCAACTGGCAGTGCCCCTTCCATTGCAGGCACAAGCGAAGCAACGCCTGGGAAAAGCGGCGATGGGAGGACGGTGCCCAGCGACCCAAGCGTCATCTCCCAAGCCAGCTGTGAGTAGTGGGAGCTGCAGGTCCCATCCGGCCTCCTATAGTTTTCCTCTGAGGTTGGCTCAGCCTGTCTTCTCCTTGGATTCAGCAGAGGAGGTACCAGCATGGCCAGGTCTTTGGGAGACCAGGACTCCCAGCCCTGCCTTCAGCAGGCGGGGAAAGGTCCCGTTCCTGCAGCCTCCTGAAGCTGAGCAGCTTCGATTGATTGTGCTGGGAGCACAACTAATTACTATTTTGTCCTTTTGATGCCGTCGCAGAGCCCAAGTCGCCTGCCTGAGTGTGGGCTCTTGGGCTGTGCTTTGGCACTAGGATGGGCTTGTGTCACCTTCACTGAGCTCGGTGTCACCAAGCTCTGCTGCAGAAGTACCTGCAGGAGCTCCACATAGCAGAGGAGATGATGGGAGCTGCTGTCATGGGCAGTTCAGGGTGTAATAGAAGGTCTTCCTTTGCCTGCCCGCTCTGTGGGCAGCGTCTGCCTCCTCGCTGCCTGCCAGAGGGCTGGCAAAGGGCATGGAAGGCTCGAGTACACCCCAGCTTTGGGTGGAGAGGGCTCTGAGAGCTCCCCTCGAGTGCCGCCTCTGTCCGAGACCCCATGCACAGTTCTTAGCTACTACAGGGCTGGGAGCGGGCAGCTGCTCTCCTTGCCCCAAATCAACGCCCAGACTTGGTCGTTGCAGCCGCAGAGTCAGCAGCCTTGTCAGAGAGCTCGGAGGGATCCCTGGACAACCCCTGGAACAGGCTCCCTGCGATGTCTTTGACCCTGAACTCTTCGGATGGTGAGTGCCCATGCCCCTGGGCGTCCAGCCTGCCTCGCCGGCAGGAGACAACCCGCTCTCCTCTCACTGGGTGACCACGCAGCTCGTCCTGGATGGTGGCTTGCTTTCCCCGGCCAAAAAGTAGTGCTGTGGTGGTCCCATTGCCGTGTGCATGCGTTGCTCCAGCTCTGGTGCTTTCATACAATCATTAAGGTTGGAAAAGACCTCCAAGATCACCAAGTCCAGCCGTCACCCCAACCCCACCACGCCTGCTCAACCATATCCCAAAGTGCCACATCCACACGTTTTCTGAACGCCTCCAGGGATGGGGACTCCCCCACTGCCCTGGGCAGCCTGGGCCAGTGCCTGACCACTCTTTCAGGAAAGACATTTTTCCCAATATCCAACCTAAACCTCCCCTAATGCAACTTGAGGCCATTTGCCCTTATCCTGTGGCTGGTTCCTTGGGAGAACAGATCAACCCCTGCCTCACTACACCCTCCTCTCAGGTGGTTGTAGAGAGTGATAAGGTCTGCCCTCAGCCTCTTCTCCAGGCTAAACAGCCCAAGCTCCCTCAGCCGCTCCTCCTCAGACTTGTTCTCCAGACCCCTCCCCAGCCTTACTGCCCTTCTCTGGACACGTTCCAGCACCTCAGTGTCCTTCTGGTAGTGAGGGACCCAAAACTGAAGACAGTACTTGAAGTGTGGCCTCACCAGTGCCAAGCGCAGGGGCACGATCCCTGCCCTGACAGTGTCAAAGTCCTTGCTAAAGTCCAGGTAGATGACATCCACAGCCTTTCCCTCATCCACTATGCAGGTCACCTGGTCATAGAAGGAGATGGGGTTGGTCATGCCCAACTCAACGTGCTGGGGCAGGCCCCGCCGCCTACCCAAGCCCACCATGCGTTTTCTTTTCCCAGAGAAGACCTTTCAAGATGACCTTTCACCAAAGACCCAGCAAGATGTGGCTGCTGACAGCAACACCCCCGACTTGCTGGAACCGTGCAGCCAGGACTCTCCCGAGGGCTTGCCGCAGGGCGAGCCGGTGCAGACCTCCTCTCCCTCTCTGCTCCACTCCTACGGCAGCCCCAGTCCCGCGGAGACCGGTGCCACCGGGGCAGCGTCTGTGGCAGAGACAGCCTGCGATGCCCCCAGCCCCGCTCGAGGCCCGCAGGTATCGGGGGGCTCTCAGGCCACCCTGCCGTCTCTTTCTCCGGCTTTTCCCGTCTTGCCCAGCACCCGCTTGCAAGCCCTGGCCGAAGGGATGCCTCACAGGGAGCAGGCGGACTCCAGTGGCAGAGCTTTCCCCCCAGACACGTTGAAGCGGGGTCTGGCTCGTGCCAGGACCCAGGGTGGAGGTGCTGCAGGTGCCAAGAGGAAGCTGCTGGCCGGAGACGGCCAGGCCCTGCCAGCCCTTGGTGGGCAGCAGCATCCCCGAGGTGCCCCGTGGGGCAGCGGGAGAGACCCGGGCGGGAGGGGGGGGTCCTCGAGCACGCAGAGCGCAAAGAAGAGCAGAAAGGAGGAGACGGGGCTGCGGCGTGGGAAGCAGCTCTTGGAGGAGGAGGAGGAGGAGCAAGCATCCCCAGTGAGCGGCTCCAGCTCTGGGCCGGAGCAGCGCAGACCTCTGCAGCCGGTAAAGAAGAAGCAGCTGGGGGGGTCCCCTGGGGGGGTGGTCCTGGGGGAGGCTCCCTGTGTCCCCCCACTGCTGGTGTCCATCCCCAAGGCTCCGGGTCCTGGCTGGTGGGGATGGGGAGCTGGAGGCAGGCGGGGATGGTGGCCCCAACCCTCCCAAAGATGGATCTGGTGCACTGGGTGAAGATGGGGTTGAGCCCAAGCTGGGTGGGCACCAGCCCTTGTCAGAGCATCTCCCAGCTCTCCAGGTGAAGTAAGGCTGGAAGAGCAGGACAGAGCTGAGGGACAGACTCTCGAGTTTTTGTGGGTGTGCTGGGGTCTGGAGGGCCGTGGTGGGGCTGTGCTCTGGGCTTTGTGGCTGGGGCAGAGCCGCCTCACCCTCCCCTTTGCTTCGGCAGTACGTGCAGGAGCGGCCGTTCCAGTACAGGTACGAGGCGCCGAGCCCCGAGCTCTGCGAGCAGATAAGATCGATCAGGTCAGTGCAGCCATGGCCTCGTACGGCTGTCCCTTGTCCCCCACGACAGCTGGCCCCAGGGGACACGGATCCCCACACTCTGCCTTACCCCTCGTCACCGGGCTGTGCAGCGATGCATCCTGTCTCACGCTGGCTCTCCTGGTCCGGTTCCGCAGGATCTCGAAGGCGATGCTGAAGTGGGCGTGCTGGATCCTCACAGACGGGGAGGTGGACTCCTGAGCCCAGCCCGTCCTGCCACTCCTCGCCAGTTTGGCCGCAGCCATTTAGGAGGAGCAGTTGGGGGAGGGATGGGAGGATGACGCCAGGACCCCCGTCCCCGACGGGACCGCTGAGTTAGTTGGCCTGGCCACAGAGACCCTGGCTCTAGGGGTGCTGGGGACATGACCTGTTGAAGGCCAGCACCCTCAGCACTGAGCAGGGGGAAAGCTTCTGTTCAGGGGTGCGGGTGCGTGCACCGGCATCCCTCTCCCGCCTCTCCCTCTCCATTCTTTCCAAACGCCCTGGGAACAAGAGGTGACCAGGTGCCGAGGCCCCGCTCCAAAGGCAGCGCAGGAGTTTGGATGTTTTATTAGTTGGCACAGGTAGGGTCCTGCAGTGTTTGTTATGAAAATTATCCCACAGGGTTATGCTGTAGAAATAAAAAATTGTATATTTTTTAAATACACAGCTCTTGTATTAAAAAAAAAAAAAAGCAAAAGAGTGAGCATCTTGCTGCTTCATCGTAAACATCCGTGTAAGGAATGCGTTTGGTCCGGAGCAGGGGTCAACACAGGAGAAAGCCGCTGGGGTGTTGGGGTGAGGCCGGTGCCGTGGGGATCACTGCGGGGCTGGAGCTCGGCTGCAGAGCGGCGTGCTGGAACGACGATGGTCCATGCTGGGACGCGATGGTCCCACTGATGGAAACCTGCGTCGGGGGGGGGGGGGCTGGAGAGAGCGGTACCCCGCGGGGCGAGGAGCCGGGGTGGTGATGGGACTCCGATAACGCCTGCCGAAAGGGCTGGCTGCCAGCACCGCCGCTGCCTGCCGTCGCCAGCTTCCCCCCCGCAGCGGCAGAGGCCGGCTGGGGAAGGCGATGCCTCTCGCCGCATCCCGAGGGCTCCGGCACGGTCCCAGGGTGATGCTGATGGCCCGGCTGATGCCGTCGGCAGCCGGTGCCGTGGCTGCAGCCCTGCTCGCCGCACCCCAGCTGCCAACCACCCCGGCACTGCACACTTGCTGGCAGGGTTTTATTGGGAACAGCGCAGCAGCATGCAGGGGCTTCACTGTCCCAGGGCTGGCTCCCCCCGGCCCGGCACCGGGCGTCTTTGGTCTATGGCTGCTGAGGCTTCTGCATTCGCAACAGTCTGTGCCGGGGCTGGCGGCCGCTCGCCGGCGGTGCCCACTCCTGCCTGCGGCTCCTCCAGCCCGGCGCGGGGCCAGTCCTGCAGCGTGGCACCTAGGGAGGTCACGGGTGCTGGCGTGAGCGCAGGGGGATCCTCGACACCCCAACACCCGCTTTAGCCGGGGTACAGTGGAGGGGAGCGTTGCCTCTCACCTGCAGCGTCCGAGGACGGTCCGGGCTCACCCTCCGGCTCCGGGAGGGAGTCGTGCTTGGTCCGGCGTCTGAACACAGGCGACCGGCGCAGGCGCAGGGGCACGGTGCCGGCTGGGGGGAAACACAGCCGAGCCCCACGTTACGTGCCTGCGACCCCAGGCAGCCCGGCTGCTGCTGGTGCTGATCCCAAAGCCAAGTCCCCCCACGCAGGGCCCTCCCACTGCGGTGGTGCCATCGTCCATCACCCAGGTGCCATCATCCATCTCCCCGGTGCCATGATGAGACAGGCAGCACCAGCAGGCACATGGGATGCCAAAGCACTGCCCGCCTTCTCCGGCGTGGGGTGCACTGGGGGGGTGTCAGGGTGCCACTCCAGCCCCTGCTTACCTCCCAGCTCCGCCGGGCACGCTGGCTCCCGGAGCTGCTCCTCGTGGACGGACACAGCTCGGCGGCCAGTCCTCCTCTGCGGCGTCAGCCGGTTGTCTGGAACAGCAGCGGGGAGATGCCATCAGGAGGGCAGCTCGAGCCCCCCAGCAGCACCCAGCGCTGGGTGCTGGGGTCCCCGATGCCCACCACTCCCAAGAGGGTCTGGGAAGACGCCTGTGGCTGGGTAGGGGACCTCGTCGGCAGCTTGTGCATCCCTACCTTCGGCAGCCGGCGGTGTGCGCAGGGGGCTGCCGGCAGCTGCCTCCCCGCCATGGCTGACTCTCCGCGGCAGTGCTGCCGGCGTGCTCCTCCCCTGCCGCGGCAGGCTGCTGCTCCAGCCCTCCCGGCCCCCGGGCTCCGGCAGCACGCTGGGCTCGGCCAGGATGAAGCCCTGCGGCTCGGCCGGCAGCTGCCTCCCCAGGGCTTTCCAGGCTGGCCGGGGCTCTGTCGCGGCGGCCGGGCTGCGGAAGGGTGCTTCTGTGGGGATGGCAGGGCAGAGCTGTGGGTGCCCGGTGGTGATGGCTCCAGCGGGTAGGCTCTTGGTGCCAGGACCCAGCCTGCAGCCACCCCAGGGACCGGGCATGGGGCTGGGTTTCTATCTGCCATCACCGTGGGTGGGGACCCATGGGTGCAGGGCACCCTCTCGAGGGTGAAACCCTGCCCACCAGCACCTGCTGGTGACCCACCTGTGGACACGGAGTGCGTGCGGGCCTTCAGGGATGGGGGGGAGTCCGCAGAGCTGTCCACGATGTCCCCTGCAAGCACAAGGCACCGGCCAGCATCAGTCAGCTGGGGTCTGCTCCATGCCACCAGCACCCAGCTAGGGGGGATGTGGTGGAACCCATGGCTGGAAGCCCAAGGGGCGCTGCCCATGCCCATCGTGTGGGTGCCCAGCTGGGTAGGGGTCAGGGTGGGGAGGACACAGCCCCTCACCATCTGAGCCGGCTTTTTTGATCTCGCTGTCTTTGCTCTGCAAGGGAAAAGAAACCCGGTAAGGGGGAGGTCAGGGCAGCAGTGATGGGTGGCAGGCTCTGGGGTGGCTGCAGGGGATGGGTGCATGCCTGGGAGGGTGGGACAGACAGACAGACACTACGCAGCACATAGGAGCCCATGTACCAGTCCCCTGGCAGGGGGTTAGGTGACAGGACAGAGGCCACAGGCAGCGGCGGCACAGAGCCGGGTGCTGCTGGTCCTGGCTGGGGGACACCCACCCCACGGCCCACCACCTCCACCACCCTTTGGGACAGGATCTGTCCTGAAAGCAGAGCTGCTCCCCACCTGCTGCTTCTTGCCCTCGGCAGTCGGGCCCTTGGTGACACCAATGCGGTGGAGCATAACATGGACGCGCTGCTCGAAGGAGCCTAGGAGCTCCCCCTCGCTCTTCTCCAGGTGCCTCTTCTGCGGGACAGACACAGCCCTGCCAGGGGCACGGCACCCACCGCAGCACCCACCGCACCCCAGCTCCCCAACCCCAGCACAGCCACGACCCCGCGGGGATGCCCCCCCGCCATCCCTGCATCCCCCTGCGGCACGCGGCGGACCCCACCACCAGCACCCTTGGGTGGGAGGAGCACCCACCGGCCAAGCCAAACGGCAGTGACAGGCTTGGTGACAGTGCTCACCTTGTCGTGCCTGACCCCCAGGGCATCCTCGTCCTCCCCGGACAGCAAGATGAGCGACTGGGATTTGCCCTCCCGCGAGTACTTGGGCCGGATCCTGCGGGCTGAGTCAGGGGTCTGGCAGTGCTCCGGCTCTGCTCGGGGCTCGGCAGCGAGCCCCCCTTCCTCCGATTTGCTCAGCAGCTTGCCCGCCTCGCCCGCCTTGCTGGGCGCTCGTAAAATGTCACTGAGCATCGAGCGTCTGCTCCTGGGGACCCCGGGGCCGCCCTCGGGCTCCTTCTCACACCTCGAGCCCCGGCTGGATTTGGGTTTCTTGAAGGCAAAAAAATTCCCAATTTTCTTCTTGAGGGTCCGGGAGCCGGTGGGGGCCAGAGGGGCTGATCCCAGGCAGGTCTCCGGAGCCGTGGGGCTGGGGAGAGATGAAGCATTGGGCAAACTGAGCTCCAGCCTGCTGAGGAGCTAGGGATCATTTTTTTTCCCCCGTTGCCCACCCTAAAGGGATGCGATCCAGAGCCCAGGCACCCACCCGAGATGATGCTGTCCCGGGGAGAGCAGCCATTTCCCAGTGCGGGAACCCGTGGGTGCTGCCCCATCACCTCCCCTCTGTGGGACAGGCCCCACGGCCCCTCCTCAGGCTGGTGGGAGTGGGGTGCTGCTGCATCCTGCGCCCTCCGGCTGCATCCCAGCCCTCTCCCACCAGCCCTGCCCTTGGCAGAGAGACACGAGCTGTAAGGAGGGAGGTTTTCCCCAGCATCCCTCTGGCACTGGGACCAGTGGTGTTTGCAGGGCAGGTGAAACCCTGGGGACGGGTGGGTGCTGGGTGGGTGCAGGGGACCCCAGGCCACCCCCCTGGGCTTACAGCAGCTCCTCTGGAATGAGCCTCTTGGAAAAGAAGTCCTCCAGTCCCTCGTCCACGCGGGTGATGCTCCTGTCCTCGCTGTTCTCACAGGCCACGGGCTGCACCTGCAAGCAAGTGCGGCCGTCAGCCCGGCACGGGGAAAAGGTACCCCCACGTGGCACCCACGCTTGTGCACCCGCGAGTGGGTGCCTGCGCGGATGGGTGCCAGCACCCTCTGTCTCGCTGTGCATCCAGCAAAAAAGCCAGACCACGGTGCTGTCAGCTGCATCCCAGCTCTGATCCTGCTGCATCCCTGGGGCCTCGGGAGCTCCAGCCTGCCCCGGGCTCCTGCCAGCCCCTCGCCCTGCCTGTGCAGGCAGAGCAGCTCGGCTGCCAGCCCCCTGCACCCTGCTGGGTGCTACGTCTGGGGTGCTGGAGGGTCCCCAGCACGGTGGCCGGGGTACGGCATCGGTACTCACGCAGGAACCCATGTGCTGCACACAGGTCAGGGGCCTCTGACCCTCCTCGGTGACACACAGTGACAAATCCTGCTAAAGCTCTGATAGGGCCAGGCCAGGTCTCCAACCCCGCCATCCCTGTGGGAGAAGCCTTTGGCAGGGATGCTTCCTCCGTCTGAGCTCCAACGAAGGGACACTCCCACTCCTGGTGGGTGATGGAGCGGGTGCCCTGCATGGCCCCCCATCTGCATCCTTCAGCCTGGTGCCCATCCTCAAGTCCAGCCATGGAGTGCCACCACGGCCTGGATGAATGCCACTTCCTCCGTCCCCTCGGCAAAGCGGTCCATGCCACGGCCAAGCCTTCCTCCGCAGGACCTTCCTCGCCCTGGCACGTGGCACCACATTGGTGGCTTCCTATCAGCAAGAGGGAGACGCTTCCCCATCGGTGGCATTTCAGTCCATAACGGCTTTTCATTATGGCTGGATTGATGCCGCTCAAGAGCCGCTCCAGCCATCCGACGCCCGCTCTCCCCTGTCACCTCACATCCATCAAAGCCCATCCTCGCTCCAGGCTTGGCCAAACCCGCGTGCCCATCCCGCTGCGGAGAGACCTGCTGAGGTGATGGTCCCACCACGCTCCAGAGCGAGCATCACCGCGGCCGTGCGAGCCGGGGCTTGCCGGCAGGTGGGGGGATCTGGCTGCATCACGGGGGTGCGCAGACAAGGTGGTGCTGGCAGGATCTGGCCCTGGGGACGCTGGCAGAGCCAGACTATGTGCCAACTGCACCCAAAAGTTACTTTTCCTTTGGGAAGGGGGCTGCAAAGGCAGGACCCCAGCCGCTCACCCTTTTTTGGGGGGGGGGGGATTGAAACCCACCCCGGCGCAGCTGGCAGACCCCCACCAGCATCACCGGGAGCTGCGGTGGCTGCTGGTGCTTTGGGGCCGATGGGTTTTGGATGGGGAGGGGAGCAAATTGGGCGCAGGAGGAGAGAGGCAGCTGGAGCCATTGCCAAACACACCAGCCCTCTGTGCCCGAACTCTGCGGGTTTTTACATTCCCCCCCCACTGCTCAGCAGCTCCCGGCGGGCAGCAGGAAAGGGGATGGAGGATTTTCCCTGGTCCCCCCCCGCCCATCCTTTCGGGCTGCCCCCCTTCTCCGGCAGCAGCTGAAATGCGGGGATAATAAACCGGCTGCGGCTCCGTGCATCTCATTTTCCTGGCTTGCAACAAATAGCGTCTGCGATCATTCACCCAATTAAAAATAATAATAAAAAAAACCCAAAATCCACCCCCCTCGTCTCGCCAGCCGCTCTCCCCCCTTACATTCGGCTTGCTGGGCGGCTGCTTGTGCCGGCGGTTGGGCCGGGGCCTGGCCTTGGTGCAATGCTCCAGCTTCTCGCCGGCGGTCGGCAGGTCCATGAGGGCTCCGGCGGCGGCGGTGGGCTGCGTGGCGGGGAGCGAGCCGCTCGCAGGCTCAGCATCCTTTGTGGAGGCAGGGCGTGCCGGCGGCGCAGCTGGGCTGAGTGACGGCGGAGCCCGGTGAGCTCGGGGCCCGCTGGCGTCCCTGCCCGCCACTGGCTCCAGTTCCGAGACACCTACGAAGGGCGAGAGGGCATCAGCTGGCGGCCGGCTTCGCCAGGCCTCCCCGTCGCCGCCATCGCCTTCGCCCACGCGGGGAGGGCAGCGTGGCCGTGCCCGCCCAGAGCTTGCGCGGCGGCACACCGGGGCAGCGGCTCGGTGGCAGGAGCCAGGGATGGACCCTGCCGCGGTCCCCGGAGCTTTGCGAGCATGGGATGCTGCGGGGGTGGGGGGGGAGGGGGATGCTCAGGCGGGGGCTGAGCCGACCCCCCGCAGCCAGCGCCGAGACCCGCGGCAAGTGGCAACCGTGCGGCACAAGCTCTGCTGGCAGCACCCACAAATGCACCCTGATTTGCTGTGCAGGCAGCTCCTCATCACCCCCCCAACCCCCCCGCCAGTTACCCGCTGGATGGGGGTTAGGATGCTGCTGGGCTCGGGGACATGGGGACCGCTGTGTGCCAGGCGCTAGGGTCCGGCACGAGCTCTGCTTCAGCCAAAGCCAAACATGCACCGCAGCCAAAGCCCCGAGAAGCAGAAGTCACCCATCAGCTGCTCATTGCCCCCAGCCCCCCCCCCGCGATCCTGCCCCTCCCCGGGGCAGCACCAGCAGCAGAGAAGCCTGGGGCAGCTCAGTGGCAGCACCCACAGGCTACGTGTCATCCCCCGCGCCGGGTGCCCAGGGGTGCTGGCTGGGTCAGCGATGCTCGTGCCCCTGGACTGGTCCCTGGGCCAGCGGAGGGAGACGCCGCGGCATCGGGAGTCACAGACAAACCTCCCACCCCTGCCCAGCTGCGTGGGGGGGGACCTCAGGGCGCTCACCCCACTGGCCACGGTGTTGAGCCAGTCCCCCAAAACCAGCTCCAGGTGAGCTTTGCCTGCAGACCCGTGCCGCGGCATCGGGAGAGGCTCTCCGAAGAAGCCAGACGCCTGCCAGGCTCTGCCCACAGCCCCTGGCATCGTCACAGATGGCTCTGCACAGCAGCCCCCCGGGATCGCTGCCGCGAGCCTCCCGCCCCGGCCGTGCCCGGGAAGAGATGGCACGGCATGCCCCGAGCTGTGGCAAAGGGGAAGCCGCATGGTGGCCTTACTTCTCACGGTTGGTGTGGGCCGAATGCTCCTGAAATGTTTGTTTTTCCTCCGCAGGGCCATCTTGTACTGCACAGAGAGAGGGACGGTGGCGGCTTCGGCTTTGACAAGCCGGCCGCGGCGAGCGGCATCCCGCGGCAGCTGGAGCCAGCCAGGCTTCGCCCGGCGACCGGTGCAATCCTTCCATCACCCCCAGACCCCCAGACCCGCAGCCCCTCGTCTTGGTCCAGCGCTGAAGTATCCCGCAGTGCTGGGTGGGCTGGATCGGGTGCTTTCCCAGCCGAGACCCCGCGCCCCAAGGCAACGGCCAGCACCAGCCTGGGCCACCACCAGGACCCGCTCCCAGTGCCAGCAGTGCCAGTGAGGCAGGTGGCACGGCCGGGCAGGCTAACGGACCCGTTTCCCAGCGCTAATTGCCTTAGCGGCGGTGCCGGGGGTGCGTGCGCCTGGAGAGGTTGCGGCATTAAGCCCGGCATCATCCGGTAAGACGGATAAAAGGCAGTTATAGCGCGGGCATCACGCGGCGGCAGCGGAGTCGGACCCTACCTCCTCCGCGGCGAGGTCCGGAGGATTCCTGCCCCTCGCCAGCGCGGTGGCATCGTCCTCAGCCGGCTCCGGCAGCAGCGCCGGGAGGTCGAGCCCCAGCTTGGGGAGGCTCTCTGCCTAAAACCATTAGGAAGCGCTTAAATTATCATGGGTGTCGAAGCGCGCCTGGCCGCCCCGCGTGTTCCGTGCTGCTCCGCTCCCCACCCGGGATTTGCCAAGCGGATTTAGGCCTGATTAGCCGGCTGCCGGCCCCAGCACAGCTGCCCTGGTGCGCGAGTGGCCGGTGCCCCGCTTTGCCCCGGCATCCCCCCACGACATGGCAGCTCCCGGAATTTCACTCGGGACGTTAAAGCCGCCGTGACCGCACCAGGAGAGGATTATCTGGGAGGAAAACCAGTCTGGGTGGGAATTGTCCTGCTTTCCAGACAGAAAGTCCGTGGTCATGGCCGGTGTCTGAGCAACGCTGGAGTATCCAGACGCCTATCGCGCATCCCAGACCCGCATTCCCTTTCTGCAGGTGCTGGCAGCCCCCAGCACTCACCAGTTTGCACTGGGCGATGGTCAGGTCTCCCAGCACAGCGTCCACGATGCAGTCGGCCACGGCGGCTGTGACGGAGAGCTTGATTTCACTGCGAGGGGAGAGCGGGGTGTCAGGGCCAGCACCCCTGCAAGCCTGGGGGCCAGACTCCCCCCCGGGAGAGCCTCGCTGGGAAATGGATGCTCAGCTGCAGCACCCAGGACATGCCCTGGGCTGCGGCTCGCTGGGTGCACGCTGCTGGAGCGGGAACGGGAGCGGGCACTGGCTGGGATGGTGGATGCCAAGTACCCCCCCACCTCCCAAATCGATGCTCGGGGGTCCCCTCTGTCAGCCACAGGGATGGGCCCGCAGCAACATCACCCCGTGGGACCTCCCAGCTCCCTAGGGACACATCTGAACCGGGTCTGAGCGGGAAGCCAAAGCCACAGCTGGGAAAATGCAGCACCAAGACCCAGCACGTGCCCACCCTGTGGGGAGGGGAGCAGTCGATGGGGACTCCCCAGGTCCCCGTCTGACCCCATGGCCGAGCAGGAGGGAAGAATGGCACATCACCCACTTCAGCTTGCTGAAGACGTCGGTGACCATCTGGTCCAGGACAGTGCTGAGGTTGAGGTGGTCCTGGAGGTAGATCTGCTCCGACATGGCATTGACCAGCTGGTCCCTGACACCGCTCTTCTGCACCACAGCCGGGCAGAGGCCGTGTGCCGTGTCCAGCACCGCCTGCATGATCGCCTGATGTTTGGGGAGGAAAGGGAAGTTCTCGGTGTTTTTTCTGTCAGGATTCGTGTGGTTTCCAGCAGACACCACGTCCCTTATCCTTGGGCCGAGGCCAACAAGTGCTCCACGCCACCGGCAGCTCCCTACGGATGCCCACCTGGATTTCCCGGCCACAGGTCTGCGACGCTTCCTCTGTGAGACACTCCAGCTTGTGCTGCAGCTTGCCGTTCTGGTACGGGGTGTTCCCCGCTTCGTACAAGAGGGGCAGGATCTGCCACGGGGAGAGAGATGGTGCAGATCATCCCCTGGCACCTCACCCCTCGCTTTCCACCCAACCTGCATCCGTGGCTGCCCCATGGAAGAACATCTCCCGGGGAGACTCAGCGACCTTCTGGCTTTGCTGGGCCAGGGTTGGGCATCCTGGCTCCTCATGCTTCCTGTGTCCCCCCCCAGCCAGACTCTCAGCTGCTCCCCACCACCCGTTGACCCTCCTCCCCACCCTGCACGCAGCCATGCTGCTGCCCACGTCGGGAGAGATCCTTTCTCATCCCTTTCACCACCTTTCCACCACCAGCACTGTCCTCCTAAATCCTAGCTCTGCCGGATTAAATACCCATGGGGGTGCCAGGAGAGTTGGGAAAAAGGAAAAGGAGGTGGTTTGAAGAGAAGGAGGAGGAGGAAGAGGTGTGGTGGGGAGAGAGAAGTGGGACCAGGAGGATCAAACCAGGGCTGGAGCTGCCCAGCCATCGCAGCGGCCTTCGTCATGAGCTGATGGAGCATCCTCGTCGCCGGGCTGTGTCCAGCCAGGGTGGGACAAGGGTGCTCAGGAGGGACCCCTCGGCGATGTGGGGAATGTTTCTCACCAGCATGGGCACCCATGGGTTGCAGGGTGTGCCCATGGCTGGAGCACCCACCTCTCCCAAGGAGGGGTGCCCTTGCTGAAGGGGGGTGCGCTTGTGACCGCCCCCTTCCCGGGGGGTGTGCACACAGCCGTATCCATGTGTGTGCGGGGGGTGGCTTAAGAACATTTTGGTCCTTGATCTAGAAGGGGACTCAGAAATTCGCAGCTGTTCTTTAACATTTTGCAAGAGGTCGGTGAAGCGCATCTGTTGCATTGACGACCCTGGCGCTCCCCAGCTGCCTCTTAATTATGTCATTAAGTGATCAATAACCCGCTTCGATCCCAAACCGAAGCCGGGTGAGCCGAGGGGTTTCCCTGCCCAGCGGACTCACGCTGACGGAGAGGTTGGCGTTCCTGATGGCCTCCTCCGCGCAGAGGATGTCCGCCTCCGCCTCCCTGCCCGGGCAGGCGCCGAGGATGTCGACGTGTTTCTGCACGCTCAGGCAGATCTCATTCACCATCTGGAGTGCAGAGCGGCTGCGTCAGGCGCCGACGCCGGAGCAGCACTGCCAGTTCCCTTCCTTGGTGTGGCTTTCCCGGAGAAGGATGCGCCGGCTCTGCCCGATGGGCTGGCACGGGCACAGGCAGGTTACAACCCCCCCAGAGTGTTCCTGCCTAATAACTGGGGATGCCACATGGCAGGGATTTGCCCCCACGCTGCGTGGGGTAGTGTAGCAGCAAGGCAGCCCAGCGCTGCATACACATGGATGCACCCGGGAGGGTTCCTTGGAGATGTCCTTGCTGCCTGGCCCCACTCCCATCCCTCGGGACTGCCCTTCCCTCCACTCGGGAAAGATGAAAAGGGGTTTGCGCTGCTTGCAAGAACTCCCACGACCCAGCGAGGGTCAGCCCCCTCTGCAGCGAATTGGCTGGCAAACCTGTTCAGAAGAGGTGGTGAGGATGCCCTGCTGCAGCCGGAAGGTCTGTGTGGGCAGCGCGCGCCGGAGCTGGTTCCTCGTCAGGCAGGACTGGAGCTGCGGAAGGCGAGAGGCCATGAGCAGCTGGCGATGGCCGGCCCCGTGCCCCCCGGCCCGGGTCCCCCCAACCTTGTGCACGGCCTCCTCCGTCTTCTCGGGGTTGCTGCGGTACGCCTGCGCCACGTCGCTCATCGGCAAGGGCATCACCTTGAGGGTGTAGTTCCTGCGAGGCAGCGCGGGGGTGAGCGGGGGCTGCCCGACCCCTTGTCAGCCTCGCGGGGCTCATCGCTGCTGTGCGTTTCCCCACAGATGTAACATCAGCCCAGAGCCCACCCGACGTCAGCTTGGACCTTGCTGCAACGTCCAGCCCTGGAGATGAGGACCGCCAAACCCTGGCTGTCAGCAAACCCTGATGGGACGGGAGCGACCACCCGCCCAGGTTCTCCATCCATCCCTCTTTCTTCAGAACCTGCACAGCCAAACACCAGACCGGACGGTGTGCTTGGCAGGTGGACAACATCTACCCATCTTTCATGGGTAGGGAGTAGAGCATCACATCTCCGCCGACAGCAGATCCCCCCGTGCTGGGCAGGGGGCTGCCTTGGATGACGCGGGGCTGTGCTGGGTTGGGATGCAGAGCCCAGGGGAGACCTTGGGGTCGGTAATGAAGGTGCCATCACCGAATGGGTGGCGGGTTGCTTTGGGGGCTGCAAGGCCCGAGCCGTGGACCAACTGCCTTGGGACCTGTGTGCAACTGTGTGATGCACTTGTTGCTTCAAGGGGACAAGAGTTACTGGGGATGGTGACATCCTGGCACCAGAGGCTCTTTTGCATGGTGGTAGCAAGCCAGGAGGAACAAGTGTCTCTGTCCTTACCTCTCCAAAGCTTGAGCCACCTCCAGGAGCCCGTGGGCAGTTGTGTTGTTCCTATCCCAAACCACGGTCCTGCAAAGAGGAGGACATGAGTGAGCCCTGCCCGCACCCATGCAGCCCTGAGGTGGGTGCCCATCCACCGGGTGCCAGGAAAAGTGAGCCCGAGGCTGACCCCAGGCACCAGAAAGCCTAGAAATGGGGTTAAAATTCTGAATCTCAATGTTCAAAACCTAAACTTGGACTTTGCAAGGAGCTGTGAGGTATGTGGGTGCCTGGAGGGAGTGAAGGGCAGGGAGGACGTGGTCAGGCACCGTCCTGCTGGCAGGGGCAGATGTCACCCAGAGGGACAACCTTGCCTTGGAGACCCTTCTCCATCCCCTGCAGATGCCCCTGCCTTGCCTTTGCGGGCACAATGTGGTAAAAAAATGTCGTTTTTAGGAACTGACGCCAGAGCGTGGGGCGAGGGCAGGGAACGCAAGGGTCTGGCTGCAACATCCTGGGCTTGCAGGAGCCTGGCAAGGAGCTGGCAAGTGCTGGTGCAGAGACTGAGCTGCTCTGTTGCCCTTCACGTCCCCTGCCAGCACTGTCAGACGACTGCCAGGAGAGCAAGATGCGGTCACAGCGTCTGACCACACACCACAAACGGTCCAGGGCAGCATCCATGGTCACCAGGAGCCACGATAAACCTCTGATGGCATCAGCATCACAGCCAGGACCATCGTATCAGGGCCACCCAGCACAGCAGGGGAAGGGCACTCACAGGGCGATGTGGACCTGCTGCTACCTGAGCTTCGTGTTGATCTGCAGGGCCTTGGCTAGCATCTTGGCCCCCGTGTCCCCCATGGCGTTGCCGCTGATGTCCAGAGCCACGAGGCTGGTGTTACTGCCCAGGGCGCTCAGCAGGACGTTGGTTCCCAGCTTGAGGCGCGATTCGGCCACGGACAGGGACTGGAGAGGCTGGAAACGGGACAAGGAGGGGGAGAGGTGACCAGGACACATGTCAGGATGCGTGTCACCCCTGCAGACACAGCCTCCATCCCTGGCCAGCAGTCACCAGGCGCCCAGTGCTGCCTCTGGGAAGCCCAAGTAGTGCTGAACCCCAAGAAACAGGAGGTGCTTCGGCAACACCCTGGATTTAGCTCCGATGCCTGGCAGGCTGCGAGGAGGAAAGAGGGTTTTTGGGAAAGCTGGGCTGCAGCCAGGTTACACCAAGCATCTCCTCCGCGCCTTTAGCCAGACACAGGCTCCCGCTTTCCCAGATGAACGGGAACAGCTCTCGCTTCTTCGTCTGAGCATCTGCTGCAGATGGAGGAAACGCAGAGCAGAGGCATCTGAATGGCGGAGGGAGGGAGGGAGGGAGGGAGGGAGGTTTGCTCCCAGGCTGTGCTGGGAGGGGTCCGGTCGGCAGCCCGGCATGGAGGCTGCGTGGTGGTGGTGAAAGGTGATGGAGAACACGGGTGGGAGGGCGAGGGCAAGCTGGACTTACGCAGTCTTCCTCCTGGGTGAGCTGGACGATGCGGTGCAGGATGTCCACCAGCCCCTCCCTGTGGGAGAGGCGAGAGGGGGGTCACATAAACATCACCGTGGCGGCTGGCAGAGCTCTGTCCTCCCTCCCACTCTCACTCAAGGCTGTGCCCCGTCCCGGCAGCGCCTGCAGCCCCACAGTGACTGCACCAGGAGCAGGTGAGGGTCCTCCTGCAGCCCCAGGCTCCCCATTGGGTGGGTTGGATGGGCAGGCATTCCTTGGGTGTTCCCAACCAGTCCACGGGCTTGGGTGGGGAGAGAGATGCGGGCTGGGTGCATGGTGCCAGGACTGCTCCCGGCCCTGGGCGCTGCGACTTTGCACTTACTTGGATTTGATGTTGAAGTTTCTCCCCAGAGAGACGTGCCTGATGGACTTGCTTCTGCCGATGGAGAGCACCAGCGTCACCATGTCAGGGTCGAAGCCTGCAAGAGATGGGAGACAGCTGCCGCGATGCTCCAAGCAGTCCACAGAGGTGGCACCTAGGTGGTCCCCCAAGAGACACCTGCAGAGCCACCGAGTGACAGCGGGGAGATGCCCAGGGCAACTCCTGAGCATCTTCCTCCTCTTCACGGCTCCCCCCAAGGAGACCGAAGCCCTGTGCAGAGCCAGGGTCCCAGGAGAGTGACCCCAAGGAAGGAGTACCCACTCTGGGGACTCCTGCTCTTTAGGGTGTCAAGGCTGTGCTGAGCCATGGGGAGCCCTTATGGAGCTCGAGACGGCGCTTGCTTTCTGCGAGCCCAGAGGGATGTGCCCCCCGTCACCCCTCACCACCCTGGCCAACACGGGAGGAGCTCTGGCAGATCACAGGCAGCTGCCCGTGCTCCCACCCCAACGGCTGCAGCATCCCCAGGGAAATCCGGCAAGCAAAGGCGATGTCCTTCCCACAGAGCAGGGACACGGGCCAGGATCTGCTCGCCCAGCCATGGGCAGGAGGCACCAAAACCCATCCTATGGGACCATCCCTCCTGCACGGAGCTGCTCTGCTGGGAAAGCCAAAAACAGAAGCACATTTTGACAAAGGTTGGCTGGAGTTATTGGGTAAGAGAGGGAGATTTTGGAGCAATGGTGGCCTGAACAGGTTTTTGAATGACTTCAAACCACGTCAGCTTTCCCAGAGCCATCTGGCTGCCGAGGCACTGCATTGTCTGCCGCGAGATCTTAGCAAGGCGGCTTTAAGGCTTGGGGCCTTTCAGGTGAAATTCAGAGCTGGCAGAGGTGATGTTTGTGATAATTTGGGTCTCTCGCCCATGGCTACAGCAGCACAAGGTTAGCAGCAGAGGCTGCAAACTCCTGCAGAGAGGTGGGAAGAGTTCCAAGCCCAGGAAGACCTTTCTCAATGCTTCAAACCCTGAGCCAGCAATGTGAGACCACTTTGTATTCAGTGAGCTGGAGAGGCTTGTACCAAGAAGGTGTGAAATGAGATTTTTTGGCAGGTCCCGAGGCAGGTGGGGATGAAGGACTAGCCCCATGCCCTGTGCTGGAGATGTTTTTCTCTCTGAATGAGGGGAATGGCAAGGGCCACCACCACTGCCCGCCATGGGATGCAATGCTGGAAGCTGATGGAAGAGGCCTGGCACGCTGGAAAGGACATCAGCAGAGCGAGAAGAGCATGTGTAAGGACTGCGTGCCTTGGGGAAGGCAGAAGGGTAGTTGGTTTTGGGGGTAAAAAGCCATAAAGCCCAACGAGGTGGTGAATCCTCAGGCAGGAATCCACTGCTGGCCGTTGGGTGCCCTCATCCCCATGAGACACAGCCTGTAACACCACGGCTGCTGCCGCTGAAGGGCTTTTACAGGTGACAAGCACAGTTTCGCGTTGCGTTAGGCGGCATGGTCGAGAGGCAGGCAAGAGCAACAGACCCTACCCATCTCCCCGGGAACTCCTACAAGCACACAAGATGCTGGGGTTGAGCCGGCCTCTGCCAAACTGCCCATGGTGGCTGGACCCGCCGATGGAGGATATCTTCTCCCAGCTGGGGACAAAGCAACCTACCATTGTCAGACAAGTCCAGGTCGCTGATGGAGCTGGCGTCGGGGATGAGATCCTGGATGACTTGGGCCCCTGCTGATCTCAGCTTGGAAGAAACAGCAAGACATCAGTACAAGGGGAGGCACCGAGCCCTGCGAACGAGACCCTGCCGTCGGGAAAGTCACCCAGCCCCACGTGAGACAGGGCACGGACCTTCCCACCCAGGGAGGGAGCCCCCTCGACTGCTGCAGTGGGACCTCCCAGCCGGACCAATGGCACCCGTGGGTGCTGGCCCCTCACCTCGCAGCTGCTGAGATCCAGGCACAGGTCACTGATGTGGCTGTTGTCTGCCAGCCCTTGCAGCAATGCCCTGGAAAAGTCACCAAAGCCACCCATTGGTGCGAGCAATGGGGGCACCAGCACGCTCCGTGGGGTACCCCACAATGGTCTGGGCAGTGGGAGCAGGGCACTGGAGAATCACAGAATGGTTTGGGTTGGAAGGGACCTTAAAGATCATCTGGTTCCAACCCCCCTGCCATGAGCAGGGACACCTTCCGCTAGACCAGGTTGCTCAGAGCTCCATCCAGCCTGGCCTTGGACACTTCCAGAGAAGACACCCTTCCCCAGCAAGCAGAGCTCTGCTTCTCCCAGCCTCATCCAGCCCCCTTGACGTGCAAAGTCCTGAGTGAGGTCCTCTCTGGACCATGCTCACCCCAAATCCATCCCCCTCGCTGAACTCACAGCTGCACAGGTCCCCACCTCACCTTACGGCATCCGCGGGCAGCTTGGTACATGCCAGGGAGACGTGCCCGAGGACGCAGGCCTGGCTGAAAAACTCCTTGATGGCAGGGGAGATGGTTTTCACCCTCCTGAAAAGGAAGGGCACAACGTAGCATCACCTACCACCCAGCACTGTCCACCTGCCTGGGGAGCCGCAGTCCCCTCCCCACCGCCCCGGGGGCTTACCGGTGGGAGTACGTGTTTTTGGAGAGATCCAGATGGACAAGGCTGGTGTGGCATCCGTGGACCAGGGCTCCAAAGAGCTGCCGGGGTGGGGACGTGAGCCGTGTCAAGGAGGACCCAGCTGGAGCTGTGGCCCCTCATACAGCCCAGGAATGGGTGGGTGACGGTATGGGACGAGCTGCGGGAGGTGCTAAGGGGGTCTGCCCCACGAGGGGCTCCCTTCTTCCGCCTGCTGAACCCTGAGTCCCCCAGACCCTCCTGGCAGTGGGCACAGAGCAGGGCATCGCTGGGCTGGCTGCCCCATGCACGCCCCATCTCCACAGCCCTGGGATGGGGGAGCAGCACCCGCAGCAGCGTGGCACGGTTTCGGGAGGGGGCTGAGGGCAGGGGCTTGCTGCTGTGCCCCCCTGCACCGGTACTCACAGCATCCAAAGGGCAATCCGTGCCGGCCAGGCTGAGGTGGGCGAGCGAGCGGCACTGGCGGAGAAGGCTCTGCAGATTCTGCAGGCAGAGAGCGCTCAGCAGCTTTGCCCGGGACCACGAACCCTGACCTGACAGCCCAGAAATCCCAGCTCCAGCCTGCATCCTCCCTCCTGCTGAGCACCGGGATGAATCCTGCACCGAGGGACCCAGCCCCGTGCCTCTGCGATGCCTTCTTGCTGCAGGCGGCTTCTCCCACCCTCCCACGAGGAGACGCAGGTTGCCATCCCAGTGCAGCCCCAGCTGTTCCCCAGTAGGCAGGGAGTTCTCGCAGCGGTGGCTTCCCAGTCCCTGCTGCAAGGCAGGGTGCAGACCCCGGGGAACTGCAGCCATTGAGCCTGTGCAGGGGACAGAACCTGGGCACTCACACTGATGTCATCCCCAGCCAGGGCACCAGGGTTCCCTGAGAGGTCCAAGTGCCGGAGAGAGGATCCGATGGCTTTGTTCTCTGCAAGGGCCTTGCATAATGTGCTCATCCCTGCTCAGGAGAGGAGGGGAGAGATGGATGCCCGCGCGTCCCTGCACTGTGGAGAGGCACTTTCTGGGGGCAGCAGGACATCATCGCATCCTTGAAGATGCCCTTTCCAGGGTGTCCCTGCAGCCCCTCCAGCCACCTCTTTGGTGCCAGCTTGTCCCCAAGCACTGCCGTGCCCAGCCTCCCAACGGCCCCCGGGTGGGGAGCAGGATGCCGGGCCGTACCTTTGGCCGTGAGCATCGTCCTGGCCAAGCTGAGGCTCTGCAGACCCTTGGGACTCTTCTCCACGTGCCGGCTGAAGGCAACGATCCCTGATGAAAGAGCAGAGAGCCCTGAGAGGCCATGCCGGCGCTGGAGGGTGTACGTCCCACCCCGAGCTACGGCCCTTGGGGCAGGGGGCAGCTGCCAGTGGGATCCAGAGTTGAGCATTGGTTTTCACGTGTGGAAACTCATCCCGGCCCAGAAGTTGGGTACCTCTGTCTTCCAGCTGGTTGCCAGCAAGGTTGATGGCGTGCAGGACAGAGTCGGGATGGTCGCTGAGCGCCTGCGCCATCCTCTGTGCAAAGTCACTGTGGGGAGAAGGGCCAACCATCTGAGCAAGGAACGACCACCTCCAGGAGACACGGCCACCAACCCCGTAGCCTCATGGGGACGTGCCACCTACTCCTGCCTGCGTGGCAGAGCTGGCTCCATCTGAGGAGCCAGCAGCAGAAAGCAGAGGGTCTCCAAGGGTGGGTGATGGAGCATCCAGGCTACGGGGGGGGTCTCTGCTCCCAGTGAGCTCAACGCTGTGGAGGGGATGGGGCACCAGCACACCCTGGCACCCGGTTCCATGGACCCCCTGCTCCCTGCACGCGAGGGGAGCACTGCCGGGCTGCCGAGACCCTGCCCATCACCACGCCAGGGTCCTGCAACGCCTTTGCTTACGCTTTCAGCCCGCTGTTTTCCAGCACCAGCTCCTCCAGTGTCACCGATCTGCTGAGCATGTAGAGCAGCTGCTCCGAAATCTCCTGGTTCTGGCAGGGGAGAAGAAAGCCCTCCTGGAAATCCGTCCGTCTCCGGCACTCCCAGCGCCACAGCGCCGGCACTCACCAGCCTGAAGTCCTTGCAGGAGAGCTTGGTGAACCACAGGTTGAAGGACAAGGCGGCGACGCTCAGTGCCACGTCTCTGCAGGGTGACAAGGACGAGGGAGTCAGGGGCCAGGTCCCAGACAGGTGCCCCAAGACACCTAACCCTGGGATGCCCCAACACAGCGTTCAGCGGAGTAGGACTGGGGTCCACGAGTTTAAACCAATCCACAAACACAGCTTGGCTTCCCCAGGTTATTCCCTCAGGGAAAATAAAAGTAATCAAAATACTTGTGTGCTTCTGTCAAAACTTCTGGTTTTTTTCTTTTTAATTCTGAGCTCTCGTGTAAAGAACAACACAGGTTTTGCTCAAGTGGAAACAAGTTTCTGTTTGACTTCCTGGTCCAAAGATATCTCTAAAACTGTCTCCTCTCTGGCCAGCTGAACACAGCTCCTCTGTTCCCCAAAACGCTCAGCTCAGAACCTCGACTCTCCTACCCCCTGCCCCGCGGCCGCCTTCCCCCAGAGCTGAGCCCCTGCTCCATCTCTCTCGGGATGGAGACATGGCTGAGCCCCACGGGGACGATTCTGGGCACCGGCTAAGCTCACGGCCCTGCTAGAAGTTTATAACAGATATTTGGGGTGCTGGTAGGAAGCGGTGCCGAGTTTCGGGGTGGCGAGCAGCGCCGGCTGCTTTGCATAGGGAAACACCTGACAGCCACGAGCTGCGAGCAGCCGGCTGAAGTGTTAAAAATGAAGAGGGGAGGCTGCCCGGGCTCTGGGGGCCATCGCCTCATGGGACGGGGCTCATCGTGTTTGGTGCAGGGGAGCATCAGTCTGCAGATGTGGGGTCCTTGGAGCATGCAAAGCCACCAAAGCTTCTAACATGAGTGGAGGAGCAACACGGGCCACCCCTGCCATGGACAGGGAGGACAAGGAGAAGTGCTGGGGTGGCACAAGGCACCGCAGGTTGGCACGGCTGGGGGCCTCACCGGCTCTCCAGGTGGCTGAAGTCCAGCAGGTTGAACTCCCGGCAGTCCTGGCTGTGGTAGATGTTGTCAACGTCCTGCCCAGATAGATCGACACACGGATCAGGCTCAGCACCCGGTCCTGGGTACCTGGCACTGCTGGAGGGAGCTGAGCCATTGAGGACCATCCCCTGGGGAGCCCTGAGCCCAAACCCTCCCCTGGCATGGTGGCATATGTCCAGATCAGTGGGACTGCTCGGTGGGTCTTGGACCCCTTCTGTAGGGACTGGCCAGAAGAAGACAACGCACCCCCCAGGCTGGTGGGGACGAGGGTGTGGGGAGAGGCGGGCTGGAGTCGGCATCCGAGGGGAAAAGAGGGACAGCCAGTCTTGCTGCGGCTGGGTCCCAGCGGGGTTCTCCCCTGCTAGGGACACCCAGCAAGGTCCCAGGTTTCCAGGGCAGGCAGGGAAACGACCTGCTCCAAGGCATCTCATCACCACCTGCACTTTGACTCCAAGGAGCAGGGGACACTCAAGCCAGGCAAAACTGTAGTTCCCAGCTCTGGGATGTCCCTGGGATGCTCCCAGCCCCAGCAGCCCCGTGAGCATCCTGCTTCCATGCCTGCTTGATGCATCAAGCTGTCATTCTCTCTTCTCCACAGGACAGACCAGCTTACCCACTGGATCTCCTCGCGGAAGGCGAAGCCGTTGTAATCACACAAAGCAGCGTAGGTCTCTGAAAACCCTCCTGCAAAGAGAAGGCAGTCTTGGTGGTCCATCTTCCCACAGGAACATGGAGAAGAACTTTGGGGAGGGCAGGAGGCAGAGGAGGGATGGAGGGGCTCAAAAGGGATGGTGAGGGCTCTCCCTTCGCTCCTCAAAGGGGCTGGAGTCTCTTGCGTTGTCTGCTGCCAGCCCCAAAGTGATCACAGCACTTCGGGGGCTGCGGTTTGCTTTGCTTGAAGCATGTAGCAGGCAGGGGGCATTGCGTGGTGACAGTGGAGGCATCCTACCCCAAACCAGGCTCCAGGAACAGCCCCTGGCTCGGCAGCGATGTCGTACGAGGTGGGTGGAAGCATCCACAGCTGCACGTCCCCACGGGCGGACACCGAGCATCCTCGCCCCACAGCCGTCCTGCTCCTCTCTGGGGAGCTACATCCCCTCAAACCTGCTCCTGCCCCGGGCGCTGGGCTGGGCTGGTGGAGACCAGACCCCACTAGCAGGGCTCCTTCTGACCTAGGCCACCACGGATGCCCTGCCAGCAGAGGTGGGGGCCGGCAGCGGAGTGAGCATTGATGGATGTCAGGCTGTGATGGTCCCCAGTGTCCTCCAGCCCCCTGGCCCACCCTTGGCAGAGGGATAGGGTGGTAGAAAGGGCTCACCGCAGGGCCCAGGGCTGCTCTGCAGCATCTCCTCCAGCGAGTCCGTGATCAGCCGGATCCTCTCGTACAGGTTGGGGGGGGAGTTCTTGAGCAGCGTCCTGGGGAGGGACCAGAGGGGTGCAGGGCGGTGGGCTGGGAGAAGAGCATCCCCACCACCTTCTGCTTGGCAACAGCCTCCATGCGTGAGGGTGGCCAGAAATCTTCTTCCCAACGCAATCGGGGAGCAGGGTCTGGCCTCCACCCGTGGGGTTGTCTCCTGTCAACAGGCGCTATTTGTGAACCTGACGCATATACGGGGCTTTTCTGAGAAAAGAGGTTGCTCTGACACCTACGCAGCGAACCCTGAGGAGCAGCAGACCCTTACCCAGGGGACGAGTCTGGAAAGACCTTCTTGAGTGACATGGTGACGTGGATGACAACTTGCTCCAGATCATCGAAGGACATGAACCGGAAGGCATAGGATGCCGCGTCCGTTTCTATGACAACCTGCGGGGTCCAAAGGATGGGAGATGCCGGAGCCAGCTGGTAGCATGCAGCCTCCCCGAGCCCTCAGACACAGCGGTGACAGCCACCAACTCCTCCTGGCCGCTGCTTATAAACCCAGCCAGAGCGCCGTGAGCACCAGGAAGGCTGTAAGCCCCAGAAATTTAGGATAAAGGACATTAAAGAGATCGTAATGTGCCAGAATCAGGCACAAACCTCCCCAAAATTCAAGGTGAGCTAACGCCAAAGCAGCCCGAAGCGGTGGGGGCGAGAGCAGCCTTGACGCTGCCTGCAGCCGCCGCAGCTGGAGGACGGAGGTTTCCTCCCTGAATTTATCTAATCAGGTTTTGAGGCTTTTTCAGCCTTCGGTTCCTACCAGGGAAAAAAAAAAAATCCCATGGCAACACGCTCCCTGATTTAATTACCTGCCGATCGAGGCGTGGGAGCGAGATGGCAATTATCGGCTGGCACCGCGCGAGGACGGCTCTGCCGCCGGCGCCCGGCTCTGCCTGCACATCGATAACCCCTGGGCTTTCCGAACCCCAGCCCGGTGTCTCGCCCCGCGCCTGCCCGGCGTTCCAGCCCCCAGCGCCCCTCGCCCTCCGCCCAGCTCCTCCTCATTTCCCTCCCAGGGGTCAGCCACGAAACCCTGCTCAGAGGCGGGAGCCATCGTCGCTGACACTGCCTTCACGAGCAGAAGGCAGAGCAAGAGGTTAACGAGGACCGCGGCCCCGTTTCGGCCCATGCGTCCCAACTGGGGCGTCCCGC
The DNA here is from genome assembly GCF_030867145.1 of Opisthocomus hoazin. NCBI lineage: Eukaryota > Metazoa > Chordata > Aves > Opisthocomiformes > Opisthocomidae > Opisthocomus > Opisthocomus hoazin. Next base: position 15,795,431 of record NC_134425.1, read on the forward strand.
TGCTCTCCCCCACAGTGCCCACCCGCCGCGTCTGCCCTCCGTGCACGCCTCTCGCTAAGAGGATTAGCAGGGTTTAAAACACCCTCCTGCTAAATTTGGCTTCGCCTGGGTCAGCCAGCAGCCGCTTGTCACCTTGTCCCTGCCGAGCAGGGGCTGCCGGAGGGCCCCAGCACCCCGCGTGCCTCCACGCACCCCCAGCCCCGAGGGCGATACCCCAGGCGAGGCTGTAAGAGGGTTTCCTCGGAGGTGGCGGAGGGATAAATCCCCTGCGGAGCTCTCGCCGGTTGTCACTGGGGACACCCTCAATGCACAGCAGGGGGGCTGCGACACCCCCAGACCCCACAGACCAGGGTTTGCCATTAGGGGAGGTGGGCGCGAGGTGGGGAGGGTGCCCAGGCTGGCTTTGCCATGGGTGTCGGTGCCACTCACCAAGCTGGGCTCTCGCACCGTCATCTCCCTCACCTCCAGGAAGCTGAAGCTGCTGTGGACCTGCGGGCAGGAGGAGCAGGATCAGCCCTGGCGCTGACGGAGAAGGGGGACCCACAGGTGCCCCCAGCTCCCACCCCTACCCAAGCCCCGGTCAGCGCCTGGCCACGCTCCCCAGCCTTCACCGGCCCCTGACCCCAACCTCCCTCCCCTTCATCCCATCCTCCTCCTCCTCCTCCTCCTCCTAGGGGCTTCCCAGACCAGGGCACCCACCCAGTCGGGCGAAGCCTCCCTGGCAGCCCTGGGGCTCTACCGCAGCGTCGGGTCCTGGCACTTACCCTCACCGGCAGCATCACCGGCAGCACGTAGGCTCGCCAGGGTGTCAGCACCTAGGCAGGGGACACCGGCGTGACGGGGGGCTGGGGTGACACGCGAGCCACTCCCGTTCCCCACGGCAGCTGCAAAACGGCTGCCTGGGGAAACCGGGAGAGGAGGAAGCAGGCGGGACTCCGCACGTACCAAGATACAGTCGTCGTACTTGGATTTCACCTGCAGCTGGACGCTCATCACCAGCAGGACCTTCTTTGTCCCCAGGAAGGCGGTGATGCCCTCTGAAAAGACCAATGTCCCCGTGAAGGAAGGTGGCCGAAGCCCCCTCTCCTGGTTCATGCCTCTCACTCAGGGCAGCGGCGCAGGACCACGGCTGCCCATCACTGTGCAAACCAGCTTTGGCCATTGCTGAGGCGGCCGAGAGCCCCGCGGGCGCGGTGACTTGAGCCCCACGTCCCCAGGGACCCACCCTGGCAGAGCCGGGACCCGGGGCTGCGGGGACACCGCGACCTGGCTCCTTCCCACCGCACCGCAAGCTGCAGTGGGGCTGGTGGGGCTGCAGGACCCCGAGATCCCCATGGCCTTTTCCTTCTTTCAAGGCTGGGAGCAGCGGGACTTCATGCATCCCCCGTGCTGCCGGGGAGCCGGGGCAGGGCCGTGGACCCCCAGCTGCCCAGGGACCCCAAGCCCATGGGAGCGAGCAGCACTGGGCTGCACCCACAAACCCTAGCAGGAACCACGGAGAGACAGGTCCTCGAGGAGCCCGGCTGTCACCCACGGATGCTTTTGGCCCCAGAAGCATCCTTGAGCGTGGGAGTTCTGGGGCTCCAGATCCTGCTCGGACCCCCTGAACAGCAGCTGCTGCGGGCGAGGAAGGCGAAAGCGACTCTGCCAGCCCCGGCACGGCGAAGCGGGGCCGAGCAGGCCCCGGACCCGCGCTCTCCATGTGGCACTGGTGCCCCGGCAGCACAGCAGCGGGCGAGCCTTACCTTGCATCTTGGCCGGGATCCCTCCCGGGGACGCAGCCATGGTTGGCACGCGGAGGTTACCCGCCCGGGGATGCGGGGGTCAGGGCAGCATCCCCGGGCGCCGCGGGAAAGGCACCGTGCCGGGAGGAAGTGCTGAGGTTACCAACCGGCAGCACCGCCGCCTCGGCACCTCCTCCCCCTCCTCCCACCGCTCGGTGCCTCTTCCTGCCCCGTCAGGCGAGATTTACCGCCTGAGCAAGAGAAGCGAAACGAAAGCGATGGCGGGAGGAGAGGGCATCCCTGCCCAGCCCTCCTCCTCCTCCGGTACAGCTTCGCCTGGACCCCACCGGTACCTCTCATCCCGGAGCAGCAGCATCGCCCCGCGGCTCCAGCCCTCAAGGGTTGTGGACCCGGGGGCTCTTCCTTCCCCGCAGCCCCCGAGGTGGCTCACGGGGACGTGTTTCTGCCCCAGGACGGCCGGCGAGCGTGAAACGGGCAGCTCTGCCCTGCCGTGGAGGTCGGTCCAGCCCCACCACCTCGCAGAGGGCACCTGCAAGGGGAGGTGCCGGGATGGGCGCTGGTGCCCGCTGCAGGGTGTTTCTCCAGAGGATGGGCGCTGGTGCCCGCTGCAGGGTGCTGCAGGCAGGGCTTCTCCGGAGCAGAAACACCCCAGGTGTCACGCCGAAATGACAAAACCACTGCCCCGAAGCAAGGGAGGGAGGCAGGCAGAGGCCGGGTGGCTTGTGAGGAGCATCGGGAGTGAGCACGTCAGCCACTCTGCTCCCCAGGGAGGGCTCTGGGCCAGGCAAAAAGCCAGCAGTGCTCCAGGCCGGGGGGGAAAGCTGTCCCATGCCCCATGCCATGCTGCAGGAGATCGCTGGACCTGGTATTGCTCAGTGCTGGCTCAGCAGGCCCTACCAGGGGCCAGCAGCCTGGATCCCCGTGACCAGCATCAGCTGGGATGGAGGGTGCTGGCTGCCTGAGCTGGGTGCCTAAATTGCCTTTTTTGACAAGCCACCAGCTGCCTGAGCTGCAATCTGCCAACCGAGGGCTCCCGGAGGAGTTTTTCCAGAGGTGGAATGACTCCAGATCAGGCGATTGCTGGAACGGCTGGGCAATGCCGCTCTCCTGCCACGAGCACCTGGGTCTGCGGTGCTTCTGCAGCCGCCTTCGGTGTGCAAAGGCAGGAAGCCATCTCCCTGCAGGGCTGGTGTCTCCATAGAGCCCAACCACAACGCACAGCAGCTCTTCTCAAGGAGGTGGCTGGGGAGAACACAGCTCGACGCAGGGATCGACCTCTGCTGAGGCACCTCCTCGAGCCTCCCGAGCTACGTCAGTGGGCAGACGAGCACCGGGAAGAGGAAGGACGCAGGGTGCTCACCGCCCAACACAGACAGCGTCTGCCAGTGACAGTCCTGGCTGGATCTATGGCTTTTCCAGGGTGACAGGAGACCAGGCTACCGGTATCTGAACTTCTCAGAAAGGGCACCAGGTCCCAGCTTTGACACGCAAGGATATTCAGGACATGTAGAAAGCAGCTGTCCCACTGCACCCATGAGAAGATGGCTTCTCTTAAAGTTTAGCAGCACAAAGGAGCCCCAGGCGAGCCGCACCCCAAGCTCACTCCCCAAAACACCAGGTCCCACGTGCCGGAACACACTGAGCACCAGTCAGGCAGAACGTCTTCCCCAGGAGCGGGGCAGAGGAAGACATCCATGTGCACAAGCGTTCCCCACCCGTTGTGCAAGCCCAGGCACACCAGGATGCCCAGAGCAACCCACCTCCCTCCTCTGCCTTGCCCCGCAGAGGACACAGCTGGGCTTTTCCAGCTCTATCCTCAAGTATCAGGACCTTCCCAGCAAGAAGTCCTGGTGCTCCTCTCCATCCCTAGGTCACCCCTGGGGAGCTGAAGCACTGACCGTGCTCTGGGGGTAACAGCAGGAACTCTTCACCCCAGCTCCAGAGCAGCACCTCATCCTTTCCCCTGCCTGCAGCTCTGCTCCCAGCCCAGATGCTCCTGGGCTGTGGTGACACAGGCACCCAGGAGCCCTCCCAGCGACCATGTCCTGTGTGCTCTCACGGTGACAGCTTCTCCCATGGCTCTCAACTACTACAGGCTCTGGCTGGTGCTCACCTCTGGGTCCAACCCTCTGCTCAGGACTGGGCCAGTTTGTCTGCTTGGGGCCATGCCCAGCTGAGATCAGAACATCTCCATGGATTAAGACCCCCAGCCTCCCCAGGCACCTCTTCCAGCGTTCGACCACACTTACGGTGAGAAAGGTTTTCCTTCATTCAAGCTGGAGTTTCCTCTGTTCCAGTTTGTCTCCATTGCCTCTTGCTGTGACAGCTCCTAAAAGAGTTTGGCTCCACCTTCTCCGTACTCTCCCATCAGCTCTCTGCAGACAGCAAAGAGGTCTCCCCTCGCTTTCTCTCTTCCAGGCTGGTCACAGCAGTCTCCCATGGTGTCTCCTCATCTGTCCTGAGCCCCTGTGACAACCATCCGGAGGGCCTCAGCCAGTTTCTTGCTGGTTTCTTGCACTAGGGAGCCAAGATGGGACCAGTTGGCCCTACAAGCAATCCCTGAGGAACATGAACAACCAGCATCAGGCAGAGATGATACTGCTGACCTTGCTGGCCCAGCCAGTTTTCCACCCACCCAGCAATCCTCTTCTCCAGCCCCCAAGTCTTCAGTCCTGCTACAAGGAGGCTACAAGAGACTGTGCTGAAAGCCTTGCTGAAGTCCAGATGAATATTCATCGCTCTCCCCTTGTCCACACAGCCAGCGACCTCCTTGGAGAACGTAATGGGGTAGTTCCTCAGATCTTCCTTCTCTCCCTTCTTGAAGGCAGGTGGGACCTTTGCCTTTTCCCAGGTGCCATGAACCCCCCCAGATCACCAGGACTCTTCAAAGCTGAGAGAGTGCGATGGCATTGGCTGCCTTCCTCCGCACCTCAGCATGTTTCCCTCAGACTCTGCTGTCAGGCTTGGGCCCTGGGAGGTCTGAAGACAGACCTCACCAGCCAAAAATCAAGGCAAGAGCAGCACTGAGCACCTTGGCCTTCTCCACGTCCTTTGCCGCCAAGTCCTCTGCTCCATTAAGGAGATGGCCCATATTTTTCCAAAGCCTTCCTGCTGCTGCTGAAGCCTTTCTTAACACAGAAGTTCTTTCCATCCTTCACGTGCTTCTCCAAGCCCAGCCCCAGCCGAGGTTTGGCTCTCCCGACTCCATCCCTGCACACTCCAGCAATGTCTGCTCCTCCAGGGCAGCCTGGTCCCCCCTTCTACTCTCCATGCGCTTCCTTCTTCCCTCCTGCTCTCCCCCGCTCCACTCTGTTGGCTCTGCCAACAGCTGCCTCCCTGCCTTAGTCTCCTTGAGCCCTATTTGCCCCCTTCTCACCTTGAGAAGGTTCTGCTACAGTGATGTGAGGATGAAAGACTAGAAGAGGTGATTCGTTTCTCCTCCACTGCAGCAGAACAGACAGACGTGGTTTGTTCCAACCAAACCTCAGTCTGACGCCCTTAGCTAGAGATGCGGGCTTGGCCCGCCACTGACTGACGCCAGAGGAGCTGGTCCCTCTAACCCAGGGAGCTCTCCCCCGCTGGCAGCCAGACGAGCCTTCGGCAGGCTGCAGTAGCCACACGGAGCCCGTCCCAGCCCCTCTCCATCCCCACAGCCGCTCTCCAGCAGCCCAAGAGCCAGGGACTGCGGCCAGGCCAAGCGACTGGCTGAGGGAGCAATGCTCCTCGGATCCCTGGCTTTTCACTCACGGTCCAGGGCGTGGGGCACAGCTTTTCCAACACCGGTACCAGCGCTGGGGTGGAGCACAGACGTGCTGTCCGCATTCAGGCTCAAGACGCTGCCCAGGATGCGTGTCCTCAGGAGCAGGCTGGGATCTTGCTCTCCATCTCTCCAGAGCAGCTCCACCAAGGGCAGATCGGAAGCCTGTAAGAGAGGCACACAAGCAGAGAAACCTGCCCAAGGCAGGAGCCCCAGCTCAAATCAGACAAAACCAGGCTGCGTAACAAAACTATTGACTGAGCAAGCACGAAGAAACCAGGTCAACCGAGCAGACCGCGAAGTAACACACCAGGCTGGGGGAAAAAGGAGAATGGCCACGGGGCGACTGCTCCCATCCCCATGAAACCCTTGCTTGGGCCTCTGGAGAAAGCTCACGCCCACCATAAACGACCAGGTCCACTCCACATGCAAGCACGCTACACAGACCTACTACGTTCACGAAACAACGCTGCTTAGAAATGGTCTCCTCGGATCAGCACAAAGAAGCCACCAGTGGTCCCCTTTGGAGGACCATCATCTCTGTGGGCTGTGACCGGCAGGGCTGGAGCTGCTCAGGAGCACAACACGCTGCCAGCAGATCGAAGGAGACTTGGGAGCACCCGTGGGCTCTGGACAAACACACTGCACACCCCCACTTCCCTCCAGCCCAGCACCAAGCCGCCCTCACGCTCCCATCTCCAGGAGAGCTGCCCACACACACCGTGGGGTAATGTATTGCTGGGACAATGGCACGAGCTGCAGCGGCACGGAGGGCTCGCGCAGCGCAAGGGAGGCCGCTGCTACCGCACGCACGACACGGCTCGGGTACTGGTTAGCAAAGCCATTGCAACACCCTCGCACCCCTCTTGCCAGCGGTGGGCTGGGTTTAGGGGATGATGGTGACACTCCTTGCAGACCCCCGGGACGCCTCCGGGCATCCGACTGCTTACTCTCAGTTGGCTCCAAGCTGCTTTCACTGGTAACTAAGGCAAGCTACGCCACAGAAACTCCACCGAGTATCAGTCCTGTTCTCCAGAATGAAACGGAAATCATCTTCCCGCTGTCTCAACCATCAGCCACCACCACTGAAACTCACGGCCAAAACAAACAGAAGCAACAACCACCACTCCCTGCATGGTTCAAGGTGTAAACACCACACGCTTTACACCGCCTCTCTGCTACACACTGCTCCATGCAGCCCCAGCTGAGCCAGCACCGCGGACCCCCGGCACGCAAGGCAGCCACTGTCAGGGAACCAGGACCATGCCCCGGCTTCTCCGCGTAACGGCCCTCGCTCACGCACGCACTCACCGGCCGCCAGCGCACCGTGATTGAACGTCACCGACGAACGCCCGCAGCCGCGGCAGAACTTCTCCCCGCTCACCGCCCTGCAGGAGCCTGCCAGGAGCCGGGGCTTTAGTCAGGAGGTCACTGCCAGGTGACGCCGCCAACGTACAGAAAGAAAGCAGCCAGTGAGCACACTTTTTAATCCATTATTATTTATTAGCTGTACAGCAGTATATTCTCCTTCCCAGCTTTCAAACCCCATTACATATTTTATAACAGTATTTTTTTTTTCCCATGTTGGCTTCCTAAAATAATGAAAAATATCACACAGTACAGCTAAGTACAAAAATGCATCAACCTAGAGTCTGATAGCTAAACTGATAGCTCTCTTAAAAGCGATACATAGAAGAAAAATTTGTTTGAAATCAGCAAGACTGAGGCTCTATAAAAAGCTTACATATTTTAACATGTGACAGTTCATATACAGGCATCATTTGTATTTCACATTATTCCTTTTTTTGTCTTTATCAGAGATCCAAAATTGTGTAATTACTGACCTATTAAAATTTCCTGGCCCAGGTTTCGAGGGCTGCAGTGACCCATTTCTTAATCACCACTTCTGCCTTAACATAGGATTCATAAACACAAAATACAACTACAAGATAGAGCAAAGAAAATGTAGTCGTGAAATTATAACTCGAAAAGAAGGTTAATTATACATGGTTCCAATGCCAGTTTTGCATTCTGCTTCAAAACCAGATTTCAGGTGTTGGTTTCTCTCGTTCTGCAAGCAATAGTCTGGGGACGTCTCTTCTCTGTGTTGTTGGTTATCAACAGCTTTTCCAACATTTACACTCTATCCATTCTCTTGTCACTTCGTTTGAAAGGAATTAAAATACTGGGGTTCATTTAAACTGCATTTTTGCATACCTCTTAATTAATGGAAAAAGATTAAAATGTAAAAAAAAGTTATTTACAAGCTTGACCATTACAGAAATGCTTTGCAGAAAGCAAAGCATAGTAAGGACAGAAACCAGTTGGAGCATGCCAAAACTACCGTGTGCAGCCGACTTGGAGAACCAGAGCTAGTCAGTGGGGAAAAGCAAAAAAAACCAAACATTTTAAAAGTCTAGAAACCTCCCAAGTCTGCATTTACAGTTAAAAACACTACTGAGAGAAGGAGGTTCAAGGGCTCTGGGAACTGGAAGGGCAAGTCCGGAGTGGTTTACCACATACTCTAGTCAAGGCTTCCGTTTTTGTGTATTAAAACTTGGTGCATGTAAACACGGCCCTCCGACCAGCTTTACAATGCAGTTCAGAGCAAAACTAAATCAAGCACCTCACAGGAAACCCTCGAGGACTCCAAAGTATTTCCTAATGTCCTGTAATGCTAACATAAAACAGCAAGTTCTAGTTAAATCACATTCTAACATCATTTTGAAGTTTTATTTCCCAGTACGTTTGGTAAAATGGTCTAAAATGATGCATTTCCCAAAGCCAAGAAAAAAGGTAAAAGGAAAAATAGATTTGAGCCGCTTAAACACAGCCCAGGCCAGTTCAGTCAGCCAGCGTGGTCTTCCTCCATCACCGGTCCATCATGCTGAGAATCATCTCAGGAGTGAGGTCTCCGTTGGGAGCTTCCACTACAGCAGGCTGAGCTTCCTCCTCCTCTTCCTCTGCCGTTTCCGCATCGGGTTCTTTCTTTACTTCAACTATAATGTTTTCAATTTCACCAGTGTTCTGGTCTTCAACCTGAATGATTGCTGCAGCTAGAAGGGCAGAAAACAAAGGGGGAGGGGGGAAACAACGGGGTTTTTTTTACCGGTTCCAGAGGTGGCCTGCACACCTCACCAGGCAGCTTCTTGGTAGATAATGGAAGACTTTCACAGAGGGGAAGGTGAGGCCCACAACTCGCATTCCTGCCGTAGCGGCGAGCGGCTCAACCTGCCTCACGCATCCAAGCATCAAGCATCTCCCTCCTTGCCCCCGTAGGAAGATGTGCTACCACTGCAACAGCTCCAGTATGCCTTTGGGTATTGAGACACCACTCAAACAATGGATGTGTGAAGTAATCAACAAACAAGACCACATCAACACATGGGCGTACGACAAAACTCCAAGTTTAGGGGAACTCCGTGACGCTAGTGACAAATTCATCATGAAATGTTTCCGCAGGCTGTAGTTCTAGGAAGGACACAGGTCACGCTTGCAGAACTGAGCAGACAGGCAAGCCACTGGGGAAGCCATTACCCCTCAAAGGAACAAATCCGCCCCTCCTGCTTTGTTTCTAGAATTTATTTAGAATCATAAAATGGTTTGGGTTGGAAAGGACCTTAAAGATCATCTGGTTCCAGCCCCGCTGCCATGAGCGGGGACATCTTCCACCAGCCCAGGTTGCTCAGAGCTCCATCCAACCTGGCCTTGAACACTGCCAGGGAGGGGGCAGCCACAGCTTCTCTGGGCAACCTGGGCCAGGGCCTCACCACCCGCATGGGGAAGAATTTCTTCCTAACATCTCATCTAAATCTGCCCTCTTTTAGTTTAGAGCCCTTCCCCCTTGTACTATCACTACACACCCTTGTGAAAAGTCGCTCTCCATTTACTTAGACTTTGTGCAGTTATAGAATCACTGAGGTTGGAAAAGACCTCCAAGATCATCACGTCCAGCCGTCACCCCAACCCCACCACGCCTGCTAAACCACGTCCCAAAGTGCCACAGCCACACCTTTTCTGAGCCCCTCCAGGGATGGGGACTCCACCACTGCCCTGGGCAGCCTGTGCCAACGCCTGACCACTCTTTCAGGAAAGACATTTTTCCCAATATCCAATCTAAACCTCCCCTGACGCAGCTTGAGGCCATTTCCCCTCATCCTATCGCTGGTTACTTGGGAGAAGAGACCAACACCCACCTCACTACACCCTCCTTTCAGGCAGTTGTAGAGAGCAATCGGGTGCCCCCTCAGCCTCTTCTCCAGATTAAACAGCCCCAGCTCCCTCAGTTGCTCCTTGTAAGACTTATCAATGTTTACTCTTATGGAGAAAACTGTCAAGCTTAAACCACCTCTGCACTGACGCTATGCTCACAACTACAGGCCTGAAGCATGTTCATTTGTGGCAATACTTGCAAAAGTTTACATAGGCAAGAACACCACAGTGATTGTACCAACAGCTGCTTTACCAGAACTGTACTACAGCAGAACCACTGTAAGCGGTGCAAAAAGTAGTGACCAGTCTGCACATTGGTGAACTCGAACAACAGTAAAGAAAAAAACCAACATCCTCTCCTTTTAGCACAGCCTGAAGTGGCTATGTTCCCTCAAGACCAGGAAACTCTTGCAATAAACTTCACACAAAACGTGGGCTCTTATCAAAGCAGAGATGAGTGCAGTTATCTACTTTTAACGTCACCTCACTTGAGGGGAGCAGCTCTCCTACAAGACCTTCCAAACCCAAGGAAAAAGCAGCTCAAGCAAGCAGCGTAAGGTAAGCTTCAAACAGTGACTCACGCTGGGATTGTTTTGGTTGGGTGGCAGCTTTGCCTGGTGGTCTTCCTCTTCGTTTCTTACTGGGAGGTGGTGCAGGAGTCTCTTCCTTGACTTCTGGTTCAGCCTCAATTTCTACTGCTGTCTCCTCCTCATCTTCATTATCATCCAAATCTGGTTCAGCATTTTCCTCTGTAAGAAACATTATCTCAGGTAAGCCGCCAGCTTAAACAGGAACAAAGACATCCACCTACAGAGAAATACCATCAATTCCTCATCCCAAAGGAGTCAACTCTGATGAGAAAGGCGGCAAACCAGGCCTTTGTTGAGAAGCTGGTGGCACAGACTGTTAGTCTGTTACCCTCAGAGAGTTGTCCTTCAGAAAGCAAAAGGAAACATAATTGTATCAGATTATGTGCTAAATGCTCCTCTGCACATCCAGCTCAGAGACCATGGCAGGAGAGGAGCCCTCCACCCAAAGCCCCACCTGCCCAACCCAGAGGAGCACAGGGGTGCACAGTGGAGTGTGGGAACCCACGGCGAGGACTCACCACCTACCTGGGCCCCTCCCAGGAGAGCCATCGGCCCAGCACTGGGCGTGAAACCCCCACGCTGAGTCCCGGGGAGCAGCTCTCCCAGCACCTTTCAGACTCAGGGATGTGGGGGGTTGCTGCCTGGAGGTGGGATGCATAATCAAATGCAGGGGAGAGGCAGTTTTGGATCACGCAGGACTACTGACAGGATGCGTAGGAGAACGGCTGCGGGGATTTGGAGCGCAGCAAGTGTGGGAAAATAGAGGGGCAAGAGGAGAAAAGGGGCCGGTTGCACGTAAATAGCAGTAGCAGCCACTACCATATCCCTATGGAACACCAGAGCTCAAGAGGGATCCAAGAGCAAGTTTCCTAGCCCTCGCGAAAACAGCAACGCCATGTTCCAGTCTTTCTGTCAGGTAGATAGGAAACCAGGGTAGCAGCTCCCAGATACTGGGACTTGCGTGCAAGACCTCAAAGTCTCAAGTTGAGTGTGGCAGAACCACACAAAACTGGGGCATTCTTAGGCATTCTGGGTGAACACAGCCCTGCAGACCACTCAACCAGGCTTTTCAGGGCCATCAACACACAGTTTATCAACCAGTGACCAAGAGGATCTTCCCCAACACCTCTCTTCAGAGGCAGGACAGGTCTAACGCAGTCTATTTTACCAGGCCCTGTCTCCTGTATCCTCAATGGATTTATGACGGCACCTCCCATTCACACGAACTCTTTCTACCTCAACGTACTTTGGAGCTGACTCCAGTCCAACAGTTTTTTGAAACTTATATATTGATAGTACTGTTTGGACAGCAAGGTGACTGCCCTTGAACTTGTAAGGGCATCCACTGCATAGAAGAGCAGCTTCGCTCATGAACCAACGGGCCACTCCACAACGCATAATTCTGTTCATCCAACTAAAGGGGAAAAAACTCCAAACAAATCGTCCCTTACCTGCAGAGGCGTGTATACGCTGCATCATTCTACACAGTCGCTCAAGGAATACTCCCCAAGCCAAATTTCTTCCATTTATTGGATTTCTCAGGTCCCACTTTTTAGCGCTTCTTTATACCCTCCCCCCCCCGCCCCCCCACTCCAGGTCTATCAACCCAGTCTGTCTAATTTGGGGCAGACAGGCCAGACGGGAGACAAAATTCTCATTTGCTAGTTGATATTTTTCCCATTAGCACAAGATGAGTCTGTTTCATCACAGCTTTGCTCACCACTTTTAGACATTTAGCAGTTGCCGAAACTCATGAAACTGCAGATCTAGAGATAAGAACACCACCGAATAATGCAATTCTCCAAGCATGTGGTTAGGACCTCTTTCTCACTGCTACTCAGCTCCCAGGAGTCAATTCTTCACGTCTATCAAACGACTCCTGAGGAAGTCAGCCCAGCCTGAGGCTGAAGGTATTCTCTCAGTCGCAGAGTCTCAGCCACAACCATACAATGCTCATCAGTCATCTAACAAGCATGACTCTTGACCAGCTTCTCCAAAATCCATTTTGAATCCCAGACCATATCAACTAAATCAACAGGCTAGACTTACTGGAAGCCTACAAAGTAGGCATTAAATACCAGATACTACAGAATCCCAGGTTCTGAATCACCTTCCATCAAGGCAGTTATTTTACTCTTTCTGCCTCCAAGATTTTTTCATGTTTTAAATGAACAACTAGTTACACATGCTCTATTGAACTGACCAAAACACACTTTCTGAAGTATCTATACACAAATTTAAGCACTTATTTCTATAGACTTCTTGCAGTCAAGGTTTACCCAAGCAAGCTGACCATACTTGTCTCATTTCCTAAAAAAAACCTGTTTGCCATGTGAGAATTTCAGATACACATTCTTCAGCCAGCAGGATCCCTGTTCTCCCAATCTATGCTCCTTGAGTAATTACACAAAGCACTTCAGACAAAAGACAAGTCAGCAACACTGTTTTTGCTGAATCATCTTTGAACTGGTTGGTCTTGAGACTCCACCTGGATTTTCCTGCTGAAGATATGACTGAGTTTTCCCTCCACCAGGATGGAGGACCAAGTTTTTCCTTCACAAGCAATACCACAGTGAAGGCGATCATCATCTGCTGCAACAGTTTCTGTCTTCTCCCTGTTCTGGAGAAGCTTACAGATACAGTAGCTACCCTATTATGAATTGCACCTAACCCATCTTCGGCATGTTGGCCAGAAGTCAGAACCCCTCAGAAGCCATCTTCTCAGTACCAGCACACACACACAGCCATGAAGTGGAAGACACCACCAGCTCCTTGACCTTTTAGTTGTCTCAGCAGGCCCTTCACAAGAGTCCACAGATGGCCAGCACTCTCTTGGATGCTGCCTGCCTTCCCCCACAGAAGCAGCCAAGCTACTCTGCATCAGGGTTGTCAGGACACGTCACATGGTATCCAGGAGCCATGAAGCAGGAGCACGTGCTGTTTCACAGCACCGCACCATACAAACACACAGTTTCTTTTGGGACGCTGAAAACATTACTGGAGAACTTCATACACAGAAGGGCAGGCAGCACAGCCTAGGCAAGGGGCATCATACAGTGTTTTTTCAACTACTGTGTCTTGGAAGAGGCCTGGGACAGCAGACTCCATACAATCCCTCACAGGCAGTCACCTCTGTACTTGGCTGTGTAGCAGCATTTTTTGCTTGCCAGCTAGATAAAAGCCTTTCATGTGTCAGAACAAACCCACAGAACAGGCAAACTAACAGCCAAACACACAGTGAATCACAGGCCTGTAATTCTCAGAAGGCACCGAGCTGTTTCTTACCACTGTCAGAGGAATCTTCTTTCTTAGACCGCATCTTTCTCTTTCGGCCACGTTTGCCCTTCTTTGTCTCTCCTCCATTCTCTCCTTCCCCACCACCATCTAGGCCAGAGCAGTTATCAGCATGTCTGGCCATCGTGTTCTACTCAGTGGAAGAGAAAACAGACAACAAAAAATACAACATGTATTGAATCCAAGATCAGATGTTTTGGCCCTGTGTTTTCAAACACATTCCTGGGAACTTCTGTCTTATTTTTTTAAAGCAAGACTATTTAGGGGAAATGGATAAATTTCATTAACTTTTATTCATAAAGTTGCATTTTCACATTGCTCATGATGTCAACACTAATACGTGTTAGTACTAATTCTGAATCACACCAGGTCTCCCCCTCTCTTTTCCTCTCAGCAAGAAGTGCTCTATTTAAAAAGTCAGCGTTGTGCCTCGCACCTCACCCACCTTTCCTTTTGGGTAACCATATTCCCTTCCCCTTGGCTAAAAAGCCTCATTCCACCCCAAAACCCCACAATTCAAAAGCGTATATTCCCTTACCCTGCGAGTGAATGTCTTGCCGCACTTGGAACAGACAAAGGCAGCAGGGACAAAGTTGGGATCGTGATACCGTTTGAAGTGCATATCGAGGAGCTGTTTCTGACGGAAGGTTTTATCACAATGGCTACAGGCATAAGGCTTTTCTCCAGTATGGGTCCGTTTATGCATGACCATGTGCCGCTCCTGGCGGGGACAAGCCAGACAGGAAAAGCAACTTGAGAACTCAGACATATGGATACCAAAGGGCAATATTTCAGCTAAGAGGAGGCCAAAATTTATCCTTAATATCAAGGAAAGGATGATTCCGCAGGAATGTGAGAACATCTTGATTGATGGCATATTCAGTCCTAGCCACTACCATCCTATAGGGAGTCTTATCCCTTTGTCAGCGGATACATCAAGGCTGCCACTTAGAAGGTACTGCTCTACGGGGAGCACTGCACCAAGAAGCAAAGGCCACTGAACTTTCCTTCACACCCTTCAAAAGACTGAGAGAGCTAATTCGATCTTGACAGCTGGTCAAACTTAACAGCTAAGATTTCCACATCGTATTTTTAGCTCCTGTTCCAACCCTCGTAAGGGGTGGCCAGCCCCACCAGCTTACCTGTCTGCACGCATAATCGCACTGGTCACACTTGAAGCGCTTCTCATTCTTGTGAGACTTTTGATGCTGTATGAGGGCATACCGTTCATGAAACACAGCGTCACAATAGCGACACTTCTTGCCCTGCTCAATGTAGGAATGCTGCTTTCGCAAATGGACACCTAGAAGCAAAGGAATTGGAGGCTTTAATCACCACGGCTTTCCAAGCACAAAAGACGAGCCTACAGTCCCCTCAGCGATCTTCCCTCCATATAGTCTTGAGCTGAAGCCAAAAAAGTTAAATAGGTAATTTAAGATTCTACCAAAAACCTACAAGACTCAAATAAAAGCAACCAGAACAATTTCTAGACAAAGGTCTTGCAGAAGAACGCCACGTTTTTCCACAGAACTCTAGATTTGGTTATTAGCAATCTGTGCTGGTACAGTACACTTGCATTTGATAACTTCTGATTGTCAAAGTGTCTTTGTTATGTTTAAGACTACTCCGAATTGCCTGGATGCCGCCAGAAGCCAGGTAATACACTGGGGGAGACAGGATTTTCTGCAGGATTAGAAGTCAGAGTGACAGGGCTAGAATGCAACGGGGATATCAGCAGATAATCCCTGACAGAGGTTTTAGTCGCTTCTTTAAAATCCTCCAACTAAGAGCATAACACAGCTGCATAAGGTAGCTTAGGATAGACTAAAGCATTATCAGAAGAAAAAGTCTTCATAGCTAACATCAGTTTTCCTCTGTCGTCAATTAGCTCCTTTGCTCCCGCTATCAACTGACTGCCATCCCTTCAAACCGCCTCTCACTGTAGCACTTTACACTTGCCTTTATTGGAAGGGAGCCTGCCTTCCCATTACTTGGGTGATATTCTGTTTATAGACAGCAAGTTCTGCCAAATCGTGGCTTCTTCCTCTCCTCAGCTGCTCTGGGTGCGATATTATTTTTCACCTTCTTGCAGAACATAAAAGAGAGCTTGCCTGCCAGAAACACGCTGGGTTCTGCTCACTAGATCAGGACTCTCCTACCACAAGGACGCAGGGTTTTCGTGACAACTCATTCTCTCCTACCATCTCTGTGGCACACAGCTCCACATCCTGGAAAATTAAACTATTTGGTCTAATTCAAACCTTTTAGCTTGGTGAAGATACTTCTGCATGAAAATTCATGCCCCCCAATGTCCAGGAGGTCAAGCCAAGCGACTTTTTTTATTTTTTTCAGATGCTAATCCATTTGCAGTTGTAATCTCAGACCAAGTTCAATAAATGCCTCGCATCTACGGGCCTTAAAACAGTGACTTGCCTTGTATGCTTGGAAAATATGCTACACTTTCAAATAATGTAAAGAAACTGAAAATTCTTATAGCTAGCAGCAGCTATTGTAAACTAGCAGTGTATATTACCAGCCACAAATCTAAGCCTGTGTTTCATGTTGTACAGTTTCCAGAAGTATTAGGTTAAAAAAAAAAAAAGACAGCAGTTGGGTTATGTGAACTCTGATTCTGGGGAAGTGTTTTCATGAATCTTCACCAAATGGCTGCTTTTGTGAGATACATACCCAAGTCACTCTTTCTCGCTATAACAGTATCACAGTGAGGACAGTGAAATTTGGCCACATTCTCCGTGTGCTTCTGCAAAATGTGCATCTTCATGGTACCACTCTGAGTGAAGCGAGCATGGCAGATGTAACATTCATATGGCTTCTCTCCTGCAGCAGCAGAAAGAAAAAAACAGCACAAATGCTTTTGTTAAAAAGAAATCTCATCAAGAAGCCCCAAATAAAAGAACCACCCAGAAACTTGCAACAGACAGCTAGGTGACAGAAATAGTAACCCTAGAAAGAGCTCAATAATGTCTTTCTCTAGAGGTTTTAGCTCCAGTGTACATCTTTCTACAAAGAGACTCGAGTTCAATCTCTAAGCAAATGAGTTAAACTACCCTTACTCAGAAATGCACAGCAGACTGACACGCAGGCTGCCAGAAGACAGCAAGCGGTATCAGAGTTTTTTAGGGGTGGGGGTTCTGAATGTTCATGTACACATGCAAGGGCATTTTTTTCCCCTTCAATTTTAGCAATATGCTTAATTTGGCACTCCAGTAGCATTCTGTGCTAAAACCTTCCCTATTTCTATTTCAAAGAAAAAATTTAGAATCTTTACTAACATGCACGAGATGCTTTTGCAACTACACTCACGCATGAAACTGTAAATGGCTAGTCTTCAACTGGATGTGGAACGCTGATGACAGAAGCTGCTGCTTCTGTTCATACTAGAAGTGTCTGTATCCTATCACCTCACGGTCAAAACAGAAATCAGAATCCTCCAAGCTCAATTATCACTGCAGCAATTACTCTCAGGTTATGAATTTACCAGTGCGTATTTACCATGGCGCATTCTCTTCAGCTACAGATTTTACAAAGGTTTAATATTAAACTACAAAATTGTATTTCTTTTGTTGTTTAAGTGTTAGCGCACATTGTACACAACCTCAGCACTCCGACACCAGAACAGCACACTACAAAACCACGGCATTCATACCAGAGTGGGTCCTCATGTGCCTCTTCAGTTTGTAGGTGTCCCTGCTGGCATAGCTGCACAAGCTGCACTGGAACGGACGCTCTCCAGTGTGAGAACGAATGTGGCGTTTCAATTTGCTAACCTGGAAGTCAAGGGCAAGACGGAAGTTAGCATAGATGAGCACGTGAGATTGCCAAAAGCACAAGAAATCAGTCAAGAGTTTAATGCAGTCTATTTTTGTCTTGTCACTAAACCAGATAGGCATGGTTCAACACCATTTTTACACCGCACACAGCTACTCACTCCTGCCCACCCTACCTCACCTCCCAGCCTCATTCCCAGTCTTGCTTGCTGCTTGTTCCCATATTCAGTGCAGCCTGGCTTAGACTCTTGTGCTCACCTTACTGTGATTGACCACCCCAGCATCTAATGACACACTAAAATTTCAAAGCATCCTGGAGAGACACAGAGACATGTTCTGGCAAAGCACACACCCAAGGAACATTGCAGGGGTTTAGTGTGCCCTGTACAGTGTATTTTTCTCCACAACATGCTTTCTTGGGTCCTCTCCAGTTACTTTGAGAGGGATAAGACAAATCAATTTCTCGCTAAGAAGAACAGAAAATCTAGTCCTACGATCAACAAGGTGACTTAACTGATTTCCTCTCCTGCTTTTACCTAGAAGGCACTAATCCAGCTTAAAGGTCAGCACGAACACAAATGTTACGGCATTTTCTGCTCAAACATGACCACGCTGCTTAATCACCAGCCTGTGTCTATAAAATGCAGCACGAGCTCAGCAACTTGGTCACTCTCTTCGAATTCGTATTATGAAAACCACTGCAACACAATTATCCAGCACTCAAACCACAGGGCCTGGAATTACAGCACTGCAGCCACAGTGTGGCTAGGAAAAAGGTAAAAGCCCCCGCTGAACCTCACCCCACTGTAGCCTTCTTCCACTGCAGACATCCTATTCTTTCTTTTTTTTTTTTTTTTTTAAATTATGTTGCTCATCATCTTGCTCAAGTTTCCTATCACAATTTAAAAGCTGTTCTCTAGCGTAAGTAACAATACTGCATAGTGGAGAGCATTCAAGGAAGCTTCATTTACTTTAGCAAATTAGACAATTACCCAATATTAGCAAAGCTGCTTTTCATCAATATTGAGGCAAAGGCTCGTTAGTTTTGGCTACAGCCACCTTAATGGCCTAAACAGATAATGCGCAGAACGCGCATCTCTAAAATGGGAGCGAGAGTAGACCCTGCTGCGGCAGGAGACGGCTGCCTCCTCCAGCAGGGAACACACTACCTTCCCTGCAGCCACCTGAAAGGCCAGATAATTTATGAAACAATGACAACAACTATCATCTCAAAGAGGAAATGGATATCACCTAGGATTTCTGTGCATAAATGCTCTCAAACTGTTTTCTCATTAACTGAGGAAACCCCGCCATCTGCATCCAACAGCAGACCCGATTTATAACTTTTTTTGCTCAGAGCCTTTTAAACAAATGGCCAAAGAGGAAATGCCTAAGAACAGAGTTTATAACAGATGGTGAACAAGCTTTGAAGCGTACAAGGAAGTCTTCAGTGCTGTGACAATTAACTAACATACCTCCACACTAGCATAATCACACATTGAACATTTGAATGGTTTCTCGTGGGTATGTTTGTAGCGGCGATGCCGAACCAACTCTCCGCTGGTCACAAAGGCCATGTCACAGTCCGGGCACTTGTGAGGGCGAGTACCTAATCATTTGTAGCAAAACAGAAAGATGATGACATACAGATTTAGTGACAAAAGAAAATACAGGACAGTTTTTGTTGTCCTTTTTTTTTTTTTTTTTGAAGTGAATTAGCAACATCGTCTCATGTTCTGAAAGATTAGATTAGAGCAGCAAATACACAAGCATCACCACCTTTGTATAAATAACTAACGGACTGAAGATCTTAGAGGATTAATACCTTCTCAATGAGGAAACAGACTTCCTTTTTTTTCCATCACTTGGTTATTTACCGATTTCAAGCCACCCAGTGAGACATAAGTATGCAGAGAAAAGGGATATGAATTACACCTTTTTAGTAGAAAGGTCACAACAAGCTTAAATTTAGTTACAGTTCAATTACCTTCAGTTTTACACTAGAAACTTACATAAGGAGCAACAGAAATGTGTTACAGTTCCTATCATATAAATTTTGTTGGTCCAGCTTATAATCTATTCCTTGGGGTTAGGTCTTTTTCCTCTGCTATTTTCAATTCCCTTATACTTAGCTCCAACCTCATTCTCACCTTACTTTTACACAAGCAGCAGCAACACAAAGCTTAGAACCCAACTACTGATGCCCAAGACAAATGGAACATTTTCTATAGCTTTGGGTATTTTCCAAATCATGGCCAGGATCAGTTTTACACTCTGTGCAGGATGAGCTTTGCATGTGACCCAGCCATGCAGAACACTGTGTTCAAATGAGAAATGAACAAGCAGCACTGCAGAGTTTCTTCCTTTTTAGCTTGTTCTGTAAGTGGAATTGGACAGATTCAAGATAGATCCATCCTGTTTTTCCAGCTATTCTAAAGACAGAGCAGATCCTACATAAACAACGTACGCAGAAGCAACAGTACCTGTGTGAGTGTTGAGGTGGTTCCTCAGCAACGTGACTGTCCGGAAAGCCCTGCCACAGAGATGGCACTTATGTGGTCTTTCATCAGTGTGGCTTTTCATGTGGCGGTCCAAGTTGGAACGACGTGGACAAGTGTAACTGCACAGTTCGCACTGGAATGTCTTCTTTACACCTAGCCATGAAGGAAATCATCATTACTCTTGCCAGTACCGTGGTCTACTGCATAACATAAAAGATCAGCAGGGCAAAGGAAAGATTCTTGGAGGTGTAACTACTACAAGGAGCCATCATGCACCGTTAAATCCAAGTGCATATCCTTAGGAACAGTTGTTGCCTATGGCTGGCTCGCCTTCAGTTTTCATTAGTATGCCAGCACTCCATGTTCCTTCTCCACTCTAAAAAGGGTTCCTCAATTTACAGTTTTAAAAAAAAAAAAAATCAGATACACCTATTGCTGTGCTTTGCACCACCTACCCTACCCAGCAGTTAGTTAGGAAAAACCGACAGAGCCAACTGTACATCGATTCCTGATGTAAACCACATACACGCAACCTCTTACACCTGTATCACAGCAAAGAGGAGAGCCTTTTCAACCGTGGTTATACGGGAATACTAATGCCACAGCATCATGCTCGAGGAAAACGAGCTCCTTTATAGCCTACACAGAGGAGGTGGGAAGTTCGCCCAGGAAACAATAGAGCTGACTGCTCTTATATAAGGAATAAGCGACCTGAGGCATGCCTGCTTTACTCCCACTTGCATCTACTCAGTCACTTCAATCATCCTGCAAGGTCCCACCACAACAAATACATTTTCAAAATTCACGTGCAGATGGGAAGGCTTACCTTTCTTTTTAATTTTGGTTGGTTTAGGTGGCTTCATATTGCCCACCACCTTTTCTGCATTGACCTCAGACAACAAACCCTCCTGCTGCTCCTCTTCAAAGTCATACACGGAGACATCCACATCTTTGCCTTCCTCAGTGTAGCGAAGCTTACTCTTTTTGTTTTTCTTTGTTTTTTTGGCTGGTGGCTGATAGTCTGGATCTTTTTGCCAGTTGGGATCTTCCTGTGGCTGAAGTTCACCTTGTTCCAGTGTCTCCACCTCACCGTTTGCACCCACTTTCACTACCTGGAAGCCTTCTGGTAACGGAAGGGTGTGACAGATCATGGGCTCTCCCTCTTGCAGGCCTCCTTTGGACACCTCATTTTCATAAGCTCCCTGAAGTTCTTCCACAGACGTGGTGGCAACAGGTACAGTCACTGGTACAGGTACTTGGACCAGCTGAAGCTCACCAAGGTTTATAGGCTGCTCTTCCATATTAACAACCTGAAGTGTTATGATCTGCGTGTCATCCACCGTGGCCTCTGTTTCTTGAGGCACTGCACCTTCCATTACTTCAGTCTTCATTTGAAGCAGAGTTGGATCCAGCTGTTCCATCATCACCATCTGCACACCACTGTTGACATCCTGCACTACTTCACTGCCGTCTGCTTGGTTTTGTGGTATGTGACAGGCATCGTCCTCCTGCCCACCTTCACGGCGTCTTTGATAGGTTTTTCTCTCTTTCCCTTTAATAAACGTTTCTGATTCCTCCACAATAGCTTCGACTGCCTCACCTTCCATCTCACTTTCCTGCTGCAAAAACAAGACAATGAGTGCTGCACGTCATCCAACGTACATTAACAACGGCACAAACCCCGCAGAGGGACGAGTGTCCTAACTGAAAACAACCAGCTCAACAGCAGCAACCTATTGGGACCACATTCAGAAAAGAGGATTTGAGGACCATAGGTCTCTGCTCACCTGTTACCACAGTCAACCAAGGCAATCACAAAAGGCTGCCTGAAGTGAGACAACTGTACCGGTTTCTTGGAAAGGAAGGAAAGCAAGGAGGAGAGATTAAGCAATACACACGTTCCCATTTCTCAAAGACCACAAATCCCACAGGCGAGATGTACAGCAGTATTATTCCTTATTGAGCTTTAGTCACTTCCCATAGCTTAGCAGTATCAGAGGCAGTCTTTGGCTATAAATTTTAAAGGTATAAAGCCAACCTTAATAAAAATATTACATTTGAGAACTGCAGAAATTTTCCAGAAAGAAAAAGCACTATGAATTGAGCACAAGAACTTAAGTCTCACTTGTTTCATGTCAAACAACTACCATTTCCTGTATGTTTAAACTCCTCTAAACAACAACAACAACAAAAAAAAGAGGTAATGGAGTTAGTCAAGCCTGTTTCTTGGAAGCACCATGGAGTTCAATTCCTGCTCCCACTTCTGGGCACAGCCTGGCTCCTAAGCAGAGCAGGCGATGCACGGTGCCCTTGTCAGGCCCAGCAAGACACAGCACACAGACAAGGCTCAGGCAAAATTTTACTTTGATTTAAATGATGTGGACTCTAATGATTTCTCGCGAGACCTGGGCTAAATCTATCCACACAATCATACACAAGCAGCAGTAACAAAGCTCAGCATTTAGGTGGCCCTTAACCGTAACTCTGAAATGGCTGCACACAAGTCTAACAGTGAGATTTTCTTCCTCCTCGGACCATCCAGCATTCTCTGCAGTCAGGTTAAAATATGAAATCCCTGCATTCTCATTCCACAGGAAGGTTGTTTCAATAGTAATAATAGCTAAAAGAAATAATTTTGCAACTATCTTTTTCCCCAAATTAAAACCATAAAAAGCGTAGTAAAGGAGTAATTTGTAAGTCTACCTTTGTTCCGCGTGGTTTACTTCCGAAAAACAAACAAGATTCCACAACAGTGTCAAATACATTCCCTGCATAGGGATACAATTTATTGTACCCCTCTCAAGTATCAAGGTCACTTTTACTGCTGACACACGTAACAAAAATGCCAGTTTCCTTACAAAGCTTGTGATAAAGTTCTGATTCCAATTCCAGATTTGACAAGGGACTTCCAAACTTTCCTGTTAGATTGACAAGCCTCTCAGACCAGCTATTTAACCTGTCTTGTGAACTCAACGCTTAACTCTATACTCCTCTCAAATATCTACACTTGATCTTGCATACTCATTTTGAAATACACAGGCTTATACAAACACGAAGCACAGCTCTCAGTCTTCACGAGCTTTAAGAATTACAAGACATGTAACTGTTCCTACTCGGAGAGAATGCCTGCTCTTCCTCTACTGCCTTTCCTAGTATCCTGTGCTTCTGTTGCGAGACCAACACAGCTGATGTTGCTCTTCAGCCTGCTTAGGCAGGGACGTCTGCAGGGGGCACCAGCTATCCAGCAATCGGGACACTGGGCTCCCCACTCCCTCCCTTCACTGCCCATCAGCTTTCCAAGTCAGAGCAAATTCATATGGACAAACAGCTGAAGTACGCAAGATGACGTAAGCACTTCACACTAGCCAGCAGGCGATCAGAATGGAGCGCCGGTCTTTGGCCTACAGCGACAGCGAAACTGAAAAACAGTTTGCTCTGTTATCTCAAGTATGTGCAGAGAGAGAGGAGGAGAAGCCTTTTCAGGTGACCTCAAGTCTCTGAACAAGAAAAGGAAGGACAGAGCTAAACAATATCTAAGAATGTGGTAAATGGCTGGGGGAGTAATAATGAAAGATTTAAGATGGAGGGAGAAAATAGCAAAAGCCGATCTCCAGAGCTAATGAAATTCCATTTTCATTTCGATGCCTTGTAGAGGAACAGAGCAGAAGTCAGCAACCTCTATACAAGCACATGCAGCTCTGAGCAGAGGCAGGGCTCTCTCTCATACAGACCTTCACATTAATCACCAACAACGAAGCCGGTATCAAGCCTGCTAAGCCACCTGAAAGGAAGCCAGCAGGCCAAGATTTGCCAGTGTCCTCCAGGACCCTGCAGAAGGGTGGTAGTGGGCCACCATCTCAGAGCCGCACCCACCATGGAACGGGTCACTCCCACACAGGAAGGCTCCAGCACACAGCTCGCCAGCTGTCTGCCAGCCTAGGGCCGCAGGTCACTCTGAGACCAAAGGCCTGCGGGCAAGGCTCCGTTCCCAGGGTGCTTGTAGCCGGGGCCGTGCGGGTGTGAGGGGCAGGGGGGCTCAGAGGCAGGCTGCGAAGCTCAGGCACCATGTGCCACCCAGCTCCTGCTTTGGGTGAGCAGTCCCTGCCGCAGAGCCACCCCTCCCCGGCGGCGCACGGCTGACCCCTAGCGGCCAGCGGCCGCGCCGCGCCCACGACACAATACTGGAACTGAACGGCAAAGCGCTCCGGGTTACCGTGAAAACCCGCGGATGCACAGAAGGAGCCTCGACTGATGTCTCGGCCAGCTCAACAACCTTCCCGAGCCGCCAAGCCTTCTTCCCGAGAAAGTTCAACAAGGGCAAGTGCAGGGTCGTGTACCTGGGGAGGAACAACCCCATGCACCAGTACAGGCTGGGGCGGACCTGCTGGAGAGCAGCTCTGTGGAGAGGGACCTGGAGTGCTGGGGGACAAGTTGACCATGAGCCAGCAGTGTGCCCTGGCTGCCCAGAAGGCCAGTGGGATCCTGGGGTGCATTAGGAGGAGTGTGGCCAGCACGTTGAGGGACGTTCTCCTTCCCCTCTACACTGCCCCAGTGAGGCCCCATCTGGAGTGCTGTGTCCAGTTCTAGGCTCCCCAGTTCAAAAAAGATGAGGAGCTACTGGAGAGAGTCCAGCGGAGGGCTACGAGGATGAGGAGGGGACTGGAGCATCTCCTACAAGGAAAGGCTGAGGGAGCTGGGCTTGTGCAGCCTGAGGGAGAGAAGGCTGAGAGGGGACCTTATAAATGCCTACAAATATCTGCAGGGTGGGTGTCAGGAGGATGGGGCCAGACTCACCCCAGTGGTGCCCAGCGACAGGACAAGGGGCAATGGGCACAAACTGAAGCAGAGGAAGTTCCAGCTGAACACCAGGAAGAACTTCTTCACTCTGAGGGTGATGGAGCCCTGGCCCAGGCTGCCCAGGGAGGTTGTGGAGTCTCCTTCTCTGGGGATACTCAAGACCCGCCTGGACAAGGTCCTGTGCAGCCTGCTCTGGGTGACCCTGCTTCGGCAGGGGGCTTGGACTGGGTGACCCACAGAGGTCCCTTCCAACCCTGACCATTCTGTGATTCTGTGAAAATATAGGTTTTTCAAATTAAAACCACTTCCGTAACCGGGGGAACGCAGGGTGGCCCTGGAGCTTCAGCAAGGAGCAGGTGTTGGGCAGAGCACGCGGGCCCTTTCCTGCTAAATAAGCGCCCTGGGAAGACCTTCCAGCCCTGCCGCGGGGAACTGGGCGCTGCCTGTCCACGCCGCTTCCCAATCACTCCGTCCTAAAGTATCTGCTAGCTTTTTGCCTTTCCCTCTTTTTTTTGTTTTTAAGCTTAAGCCTCCTTTTTTGCAAAGTGGGTTTTACAGGAAAGTTTTACATTTATTGGAGGAGTCACCAGAAGACACCATCAACTCACTGGACGTCATCCTGCAGCTTGCTGAGGATTCTCCATTTCCACTAATTTTAATAGAAGTGGATCCTCCTCAACTTTTTACAGATTTACACTCCTGGAAACTACCCAGCCAAGTTCCCGGAACAAGCTTCTGGTATTTCAGAGAACATGTCCCATTCACTACAACTAAGGCCATTATAGCGGAACACCAGGAATAAAAACTGCTGAACATATCTTGTCTTACCATTCTCCCAACCTTTTATTTCTGGCTTTTCTCTTCAGCTCTCTTCCTACTATTTACTGTACCTGCCACCAACAGCTTAGCTCCACAACACTGAATCTAAAAAGGAAAACAGAGCAGCAGGTTAATAGAAGGTGACTTGGTAAATGAAGACGACAGACCAAAGAACACCTGAAATCGCCACCACAATTCGCACGTAATAGCTCCAGCTAGTCGTTAGGCACATGCTCGCCGAACGGGCTCCGCCAACCCAACCGCGACACCGCGTCCCTGGACAGCTCCATCCACCGTCACCATCCAATTAGCCAGGTAGAGAGTCATCATGTCCAAACAAAGGGCCTAAGCTTTCTCAAATAACCAATGGGCAGCTCATCTAAAAAACCGAAACCAGCAGAAATAAGATGGGGCATGCCATTTGACACAATTCCAGTGAACGGAATCAACAGGTTGCTTGAGAGGAAGGAATTTGATGCCGACAGCCCTACTAACTGCAGCACAGAAGAAAGTCTCAGCCCAACTACAGTACAACGTTTTGCCATTCCAGGTCCCTTCCAAATGCCTCACGCTTAACCAGCAAAGCATTCAGCTCAAGGTGTAAACTCTCCACATTCAGGAACATGATTTAAGAAAAATTCCAGTACAGCAAGGCTGATAAAACTCAGCACATCAACACAAAAACAACCGAGACACAGAGCATTCAATTAATGCAGTCCTACAACAGCATTAATCTTGATTGTAGAAGCATTACAGACAACTTGCTGTAGATGTCAATGCAGACAATACAAACCCAGAGACAGTTGTCTATATATTAGAATGGTTACTGCCACTACATGTTTTTCTAGCTGGATTATTCACAATAAAGCTACTGTCACAAAGAGGCATTTGCCTGCCTCTCAGCCCATGGTAAAAAAAACAAACCCTGAACTACCTCAAGCTTTGTGGACCAAACAACAGTAAATTATTTATTTTTTTTGCCAAACAAGGCACAGTCTCATTAGAAACTGCAGGACACTCAAAGCAATTGAAAAGTAGATTTAGTGCTGTAACAGACAGTTCACTTGAGGAAAACAAATTAAAAAAAAATCAGTAGAAACAATGAAGTGAAATGCTAGCTGTCAATAAGTGTTTGGCATTCATAAAATAGTGAAAATATCAGCAGCTACATTAGTGCAAGCAAAAGAGCCCACCCTGCAACACATTCAGACTTCGAACTCAAGTCAACCCACATACATATCCCACTCCAAAATTGCCACAGCTTAGACACTTATGGATTAGCCACTTACCAAAACTGATACAGGAGTGGAAATAAAGCATTATGCTAAACCATGGGAAACTTATGTTTCTCTTGCATGCCCTGTGAACCTCTGAAAGATGGAGAGAGGAATAAGCAAAAACTTCACCTAAGAGACTACAGTTATGCAGTATTTCTGCCACTTCAAGCAACAGAAAGATTTTAAAAAAATAGATCCAACAGGGTTTATGGACAAAGGGGCACTTTTTTCTTTTTTTCCTGCTTGCAGTCCGTAGGTATGTCTATGTGAGTGTTTAAAGGACATTAGCAGTTGCAAAGTAACTGCAGGAGTGCTTGGCCATTCACAATGGGGAAGGAGAAATACCTCTCTTCTGAAAAGCCTCCCAACCAAGCACAGTCAAAGACCAGGCAGTTTAACAGGCAGGCAGCCTTCGCTTTTCCTCCAGCAGGGCTTGCCTGCTCAGAGACGAACATGGCATGAACCTAACTTTCTCCAAAGCAAACAGACATATATAAACCACAAAGCGCTAGGCAGAGCCTCACCCAGTGCTGCTGCTCTTCACTACAGTTGCCCCAATCTCCTGGGCGTATCAGTAGCACCCCTAGACGGGCAACAAATCCAGAATATGAACTAGGTGTACGGGCAATCTCTTCTCTAAGGTCCCCCCTCTCGGTTTAAAAGCACGCCAATTCTTTTTCTCCACACAGTGTGGCACTAGAATCAAAAAATCCTGACACAACTGGGAAAGCGGCAGGAAGATGCTTGAAGAGCTTCGCGAAGGGCCACGCACCCCCAAGAAAAGTTTGCTAGCTTGAGCTCAGCATTTCACACATGGCTACAAAGCTTCTGAACTAAGGGTGGTTCTAGGAGGAGCTCAGCCATGGTACTACATTCACGAGGCTCAGCTGGATCCAGGCAGGCCAGCTGTGGATAAAGCCAAAGAACCATGGGTTATCCAGAACTCGGACTATACAGAGACTGACTGAAGACTCACAGCAGACTCTCGTCCCTTTCTGTTGCTAACTGCCCACAGAAATATGCAAGATTAGGAGTTACTCAAGCATCCGATTATAAACAGAAGTTGTACAAAAGCTTAAGAATGTTATGCTGAATTCTTCAGGGACAGGTGAAAGAGGGAACCAACTTTATTCTCTTTTCTTTTCAAGATAAGCCTAGGAACATGAAACTACTTGACAAAGCTAACAAACAGATAGCATCCCCTGAATAACTTGGGAGAGGATATTTTCATGGTGCTGTCATGTGGAACATGAAAAGTTAAACTACCAACAGCAGAGACTAGAAAGCTGGGCTAAGTTTCTTTTATTAAGTGATTTTCTCACACTGGAAACGTAAAGTTTTCAGCTGTCTACTGCATTAAATTCCACATCCACTGGTTATGACTGCTACACCCATGTCCAGCTGTTTTCTCATTTCCTCCTTGCCACTTACAACACTGGCACTGAAAAAAATCAAATGTACTACTTCAAAAATTTATTGCAGTTTTAAATTAAAAAAAGCAGTCTTATTAATTCACTACTAGGCAATTGCTTTGAGAAATATTCTAGCATCATGGAGATAGTAAGGAAAAGGAAAACCAAGAAACCTAGAACAAAAGAGCAACAGAACTTTATCACGGGTAAAAAAAATGCTTGTGCTTTTTCTAAGTACAAAAAGGGGTCTGTCAATGTGAAGAGGCCCCAAGAAATATGTATAAAAAGCTACAGGACTGACAGCTGCAACTGCAAACATATAGTTGTAGGAGGATGGTTTCCCTAAGTACTGACCCTGCACAGGGATGGGACGCAGACAGCGAGCTCTGATGGTGGCTGGAGGCCTGCTGGCGGTCACCTAGCCGAGGTGTCCGTGCTGGGAGGCTGGCCAACACGGCAGGGGGAAGAGCACATTCTTCCAGAGAGGGATTCAGGTGGGATGTAGGCGGATCCCTACACTAAATGCTCGTCTAGAGGAACCCATCTTTATCCCCACTAACCAGACAGGAGACCAGACTCGTAACTTGCATAATGGCTTCATAACCCCCATAAGAGCAAAACACAGTGCTGCTGCCAAAGGAATTGCTCTCACCTTTCCCCTTCCTTCACACTGACAGAATAATTTACTCACCATAACGAACTCAATTGAGAACTAATTCCAGCTGAACACTAATGCAGGAAAAACAGTTAATTACATTAGAATGTGTTCAGTTCCTGATCTGATTCCCCACACAAATGCTGAGGCAGCCAGAGGTAAGGGAGCAGGTTATGAGTGCCAGGGCCATGTCAAGCAGCAGTACCAGCTTAGAGCTCCAGGGAAGCCACCGCAGGCAGAACCTTGTGTCCCAGAAGCTAGGTGGCTACACTGAGCTGTGTCCCTCCACTCTGTGCCATCCTGCCATCCACCGAGTACACACTGCAATGAAATTTCTTTCTCTCAAGCATCCTGCCACGCTCTGGGTCACAGCCAGTTTACTGGCACCTTCCCGTTTAAATTCAATAGCATTTAACTGTGATCAAATCCACACGCTACTGTTTTATTCAATTAGTTGTTAACTGTGAACCAAAGTTACTTTTACTTCAGCTTTGGGCCAGATGTTATCAGAGGTAATCTTTACCTTTTACCCTTCTGAACTCCCACGAGCACAGCCAAGCCATCTCCCTGGCTACCAGACATTCATTACCCACAGCTAGCCTGGTGTAGAATTAGAATAAAAATGCCACTAGCAACATTTCTACAACTACCTCCAGCCCTTACCCTCCTTCTGTAACCCACAAAAAGTAATCTTCCTAGTTGCTGCTCCTGCCCAGGGACCTTCGCAGGGCTCTTTCAAACATTCATCGTGTCCCATGAAATAATTCAAAGTGATGAGAACCTTCAGTCAGCCCTGACCCCTATTTTTCAGCCAGTGAGTAGCACACACCTGTGACTTTCTGCAGTTACTCAGGGTAAAGTTAACCTGTTAATTTGGATCAAGAACTCAGGGGAAGACATGTGCAAGGCATGAGAACACAGTATATAATACAGGGTCCTCCAGCAAGACAGAAGGAAACTCAACTGCGTATCTTTCCTCAGCTGTTTGCAGACCAAGCTCCCACTTAATCCTTGCACCTGACAGTGGCAAAAGGCCTCAGAACCACACCTCTTCCAGAACTAATACTGCTAATTCTGCCCTAATAAGCTGTAGCCTACAATGGAGAGGAAAGCATAATACAATAATGCCAAGTGCTTGAAACTTGCCTTGTGAAGAAAAACAACAATAAAAAAAGAAATAACTGCAGTTACTGACAACAAATGCCACACATACTCCAGTCACCTTGGCTATAAGTAACTTTTAACCTGACATGTGAAGCCTTAATGAGGAAAAGTCTGGTGGAAGCAATTCAGCTTTATTTCTGGAAGTACGATTTTATCCTCGTTTTTCCCCTTAGATTGGAGAATCAAAGTTCTACTGAGAAGGCAGTAGGGACAATTTTAATAAATATTATTGTTTTTAAACCTTTTTCTCTTCTTCCTTAATTTCTCCTTCTATCCCTATCTAACATTGTGTTAAATTTTAGTTTTAAATCTTCCCTATTTCTTCTAATAGCTGCCAGTGCAGTCTCACTACATGACAGTAGTTCTTTAGTCACATACGATTCTCTAGTTCAAGTGGGGAAATGCAAACTAAACATTTCCATATCAAGGCTTTTTTTTAAATGTTCCCCTTTTTAGTATATTAAGAAAGTTATTCTATTTTGCTAACGTACCAGTTCATTTCAGAAGGATAAACATGCAATTTTGTCAGGTGTAAAATACAGAAAGATTTACAGTAGCAGTCACAGAGGAATTCATTCGCAGCTGATGCCGGATCACAGAAATAATCAGTCCCTTCCTTTTACAGTTCATAATATAAAAGCAATGAAGGAGCTCACAACACACCACTGGAATACTTCAAGGTAAGAAACAGAACAACAGAAAACTATTTCAGGTTAAAACAGCCTGTAAAAACCATTGCCACAAAAAGTAAAGTCTAATACCGTAGGCAGGGTACTGGAAAAGGTTAATAGTTTTATCAACAAGTATTTGTGGCCATTTTCCCCCCCTTCACACATTAATTTAGGCTTTCATTTAGGCCATTAGCAAACTGCTAACAGCAAAAAACACCCTTCTTCAAAACCAGGCTGACCAGAGCAGGATTCTTTGGCCATCTGATGCAGCCTTGCGTGACATCAAAACAGCAACACCACACACTACCACACCTGAAAAGAGACCAGTGCAACAAGTTCCATGGCATTCTGGAGACTTCACAACAAGCTACGAGTATTTGGATTTTGTTTTCCTCTAAGGCTTCGTCTAGATGAACAAGTATCCAAGCATAAAGTTTTGGGAAACAGCGATTCCTTTTATCTTTGCAGGAGTACTCATCAAGTAGTAATACTCCTCCAGGACAAGGGGATTCAGGCTTCAAATCCGAGGAGCAGGAAGCGCTCATCCCTGGGCTGGTAACATGGGTCCTGCCCTGTGAACAACAGCTGCCCATGCAGTCACTGTTAATCACCTCCCAAATTACACCCTGCTGCATACTGGGAAAACTGCAGTCAGTGCTAGTTAGCCTAATGTCAGGCTGTCGAATGCAGAGGTGTACTTTACTGTTGTTGCAGCAGGGACAGGAAATTCCAAGCGAGTTCTGGAAACACCTATGGGAGAAGGGTGGTGGACAAGACAAACTCGTGGTGCCTAAAGTCAGTCATACTTGCTTTTGAATCACAGAAAATTTCATTCGAATTAAGGAATGCTGGTACAGATGTAAACAGAATCAAACCCAGGCAAACCCTAGACAGTGGTCCTCACGCTGAAGCTTGAAGCGTTTTAACACATTTTATACACGCATCTAATTCATTTGGACTCGTGATTCAAATATTCTTATACACCCAGCCCTAGAAGTGCCTTTACAATCAACCTTCAAAGCAGATGAAGCAAGAAGAAAATTCCCACAGAGGCACTTGACCTCCGAGGAAAAAACTCCTCTACCAGGAGGAGTAGGACCTCATTTTCAAACACGCCAACTCTGCCAGAGAAACCACCCCTGCCTTTAAACTGCCCGCTCACCCCCACCCACATCACCCCAACTACTCCTTAGGTTAGCGCAAGCATTTTTAAGACTGCAGTCAACTGGTCAGGAAACTAATCCAGGCCAGAACTCACCCAGCCAAAAAGATACTTATTTCCATCCAGACCAGGTCTCTGGTGTGCCCAAACACTCAGGCCAGCCAAAAGAGCAGCACGGCAAGAGAGTTTCTTGCAGCACAGTGTAAGCTTTAAGTGTTCAGGAAACTACTGCCTCGGCATGGAATGCATACCACACTTTAAAACCCCTTAATTTACATTTATGTTCTTGACGCTTCTGCACTTCTGCCTGGACTGATTTGTTCTCTTCATGCTGGCTATTCTTCATGCAGCTCTTGATGTCAGAACACACTCTGGAACAGAACAGATGAGTCGTGCTAGTGAAACTACATAAAAGAGAAAGGGAAGAGAAGGGGGGGAAGCACTGTTTGAATATTTAATGCTTGTTTAACAGAAAATGTGTAGTCCTACATGTCTAAGAATAGTATTGATAACTGCTTGAGGACCCCTTCCCTTACCAAAAAAAAGCTTTAAACAAAACTAAAACAGTATCTTAATCAGCTTTAACACTTTTTAACAGGAAGAACAAACTTGTTTTGAAAACCCCTCTAGCTCTTCTCAAACTCTACAGCATTTACAGTTCTTAAAATCAAAAACTCTATGTCTAATGTCAAATTCAGAGTGCAATACGACATTTGAGAGCTGGTTATGCCCACTTCAGATACCCTTTTCCTCCTGTGCTGTGGAATACCAAATCAAAACACAAAAGCTGTTTTCATTGCTAGAGGTGTGTAAATTAAAGCAAGTATAACCCGTCACACACTGTCAATGCAGCAATAACACTATCAATGCAGTAACAAAATCAACTCTGACCTTGTTACTGCAAGGCAGAACAGCCTCAGCTCGCTGAAGAGTTGCGAGGCTACCTTCATTACCCTAATCAATTAAGGGCTTAAAATATTCACATTTACCAAACTACAATATTTACAAGACAGCACATTATTTCTCATCTGTAATCCCTTCCAGTCCTCAGCATGCACACATGCTGAAAACCCTGAGAACAGTAAGCAACTCCACGGGAGTAATTCTAAAGCAAGGCACATATTCTTGCTGCAATCAGTGATGCGGGCCAAGCAGTGTTGAATTTCACACTAGTTCTACGCCCCTTGAATTTAAGTACTTTCCCCCCCACCCCATTCTTCTGTCATTTATGTACTACAAGGCACTCAAGTCTGGGTTCTGGCTGCATTTTTCCCTTGGCGAGTCTATTTTTAATTGTTTATCAGCTTCAAAGAGCACTACTGATAAGAAGTTTGTTGGAGCTGTGGAAGCCCAGTGATAGCAAGCTTTTAAAAAAGCATTTGGAGCTGATCTCTCTTTATTTAACACTTACTCTGTAGAAATCACTTATCCTCTATACATTCATCGACCAGAAAAGGGGATGCTCAGAGGGTACGAGGGGTGTGCTCCACTACTAAGAGCACATTTAGGCTGCTGACGGGAGCTGCATCCTTGCCACGTTCTGTGCTGGTAAGAGCTTGCGCACAGTGGCAGGCATATAAAATTGGTATGTTTAGTAGCCGAGTTTTTATTCCTGACTTGTGACTCTGGAGAAGACTGCTATTTCCTAAAACTTAAAAATGTGTAAAGCAACACAGATAAGCCTTAACAGTGGACGACTTCTCCATTCAGAAAACACTCGATGCAAAGCAAACGCCTCCTGTGTGGAGCTGTACCACCTCACAAGTTTCATCACAGGACAAAACACACCAGCACTCTTCAGTTGAGCACATCTAATGGAATGGAAGCATCCTTTTATCTACTGCTATTTTTTTAGCCCAACTTTGGTTTTCCCGAAATTCTGAATCAAGAAATACTTTTCTTCCAATGTGCAAAACGAAAACTTCTGCTTGGCAAATGACTTAACGAGCAGGAAGATCTGTTTTGAATAAATATTGCACCCAACCTCTTAGTAAAAGAAAAGAGAAATGAAACAATAATAACTTTCCACAGTATAGACAGCACAAATTCAGAATAGTTCAGAGGGATATCTGCAGATCGTAATTGACAGTGGGTTAATGCAAAGCACAACCATCACCCCTCTCTTTTCAGCAGGTACAGACTCTGCATAAGGAAGCAGGCTACTGGAGTTCTGAAGCAATCAGCTCCGACACTGCTCAAGGAACATGAGCCTACCAACGTACAGGCCAAGGAGCAAAGTTTCCCAGCACTGCTTATTTCAAAATCGCAAGGCATACTTGTTCTGGTCCACTCCATGGTAATGTCCCCAAGGGAAGAAAAGCCACTCCTACCCTCCTTTACTGGAAAGATAGCCTACTTCTGTTACAGCAGCCAGGGTATTTTCTAGCGTAGAATACCTTGCATGAATTTACATTCCAATCAGATCTCTGACATATGGGCAAGGTTTGATGAGCATGAAGGAAAACAAGGACAAGCTGGAAATTCAAGTGCTCTACATGTCCATTTCCAAGCTCAGTACACTGACATATGCTGGAAAAAGCCCATTAGAGGGTTGCCAAAATGATGGGGTGTCTAGAGCACAAGACCTGCAAGAATAGATTGACCCAGTCAGCTGTGGCAAGGCTAAGGGGAGACCTTGCTGCTACCTTCAACTACCTAACAGGAGAGGAAAGAGAAGATGATACCACACTCTTGGAGGTACACAGTAAAAGGACAAGATGCACCAATGTGAGTGGTCAAACACAGTAGCAGGTCGCTCAGAGACCTTGTGGAAACTCTCATCTTTCAGCTATTGAAAACACTTGCTAAATAAACCTTTAACAACCTCATCTAACTTCAAAGCTGGCCCTGCACTGAGCCAGGGGCTGAACCAGGGTACCACAAGAAGCCCCTTCCAACCCAAATTATTTTACCATTCTCTGGCGCTACATAAAATGAAGGATATACCTAAACTTCAAAGACAAAGCAGTGTGGGTTTTTTTCCATCTACACAGTTCTAACTAAGATGCTCTTAGGACAGAAAGATTTACGACTCCCAGCACTTGCTTCCACACAAGTTCTAGAGGACCTGGAAGACTTTGGCAACATCTCAAACACTGACCAGTTCTTTAGCTAATGTGCAGAAAAGCACAGCCTCTCTTGGCAATCTGCTGCTGACCTGCACTTTCAGAGCTGTGAATACACAAAGCTGCCTAATATTTAAGAGAGCAGCACTAGAAGAGCACAGGTCGAGTGTGTCACTGTTTAGGAGACACAAAACCAAATGCGATATGAAGTCAAAGAAGTGTTGTACAAAGACCAATGTCGGACAAGGCTCTTACGTGAACTTCACATAGAGAAGGTGGAAGCAGTACTGACAAGAGAACTGCCTACCTTTTTTTAATTTGCAGGAGAAATCCCAGGACCACAATGAATAAATCCAAACTAATAAAAAAAAAGAAAAATCTGTCTTTGAAGAAACAAGGACTACTGTGTTCTCTTTTCTCCAGAATCTTATCAAAAGGTTCTATCTTGAGGGCCAGAAGGTGGCTGAAAAGGCTCCCCAACTGCCAGCACAAGACACCCTGTTTGAAGAGGCAGCTCTGGGACAAAAATGCATGGTAACACATCCTACCAACCAGCAACTGCACTGGATCCAAGCACTTCTAACCAGGGAGAGCCGGACTGATAACAGAGCAGGACAAACATTCAATGCTATCTCCCTCCTTTGAATCTGGAGAAAACATCCCTAAGGATTTGTCTGCACAAGGCACTCAAAGCAGTTGTCTCCAAAAACATTACAGATGTCACATCAGGCAAGCCAGACATCTGAAAATTGGACAGTCTGCTCCATCACGATGTCATGGAAGCTGCCAAATTCTTCTTTAAGTAGGTCAAACCGTCAGTAGAACAGGGAGAGGATGCAGCTGCTTCAACAGGACAAAACTACCTCCAGACACACTACAGAAGCCAAGTACGACCTACTCTGGGCTCCTGTAATGCTCTAGTAGCTCAGAGTAGATACGAGTCAACAGTAGTCATTCCTGAGCAGGAAGGAGAGGAGCGCATTAATATGGAAGGTAGGCAAGGATCAAGTAATCAATGAGTACCTGTTGAGTATTCAGTATTGCCACAGGAAGCGATAAATCTCTCTTCAAAGATCAGAAATGGCAGTAAGTGAGATACTCAGCAGGAATGCTGGATAACACTAACTTCTTCCATCCTCCAAAAAGAAAAGAAAAGAAACAAGGTTTTAATAATCTGATAAGCTTTGACTGAAACTACTACCCTTCAAAAACCTGATTTTTTCACCCTGTAATCTCAAAGCTCCTGAAGTGCCTCTAAGGGCTTCTCTCGCTGTAAACACCGGGAAAGCACAACTGAAGTTTATATTGCACCTCCACTGCAAACAGTTCAGCATACAGGAGAAAGCTACTGTTTTAAAATGTAGTATTGTTACATTTACATCAAGTAGGTACAATCCAAACCAGAGGGGCGTTTTTAATTCGTTAGTATTTCCTGCTTTCATTTTATATCTCTGAATGTTGGAGGTGGTTTCAAGAAAACAGCTTTGCAAATCGAATACAAGGAAACAGAGCCAGCCCAGAGCAACGATGTCTCTTCCATCATTAAACAATGGGAGAATTCACTTCCCTTGACAGTGACTTTAAACATACAGCAAAGTTTACGGCTCTATTTCAAAAGGGTAAAAAGTGTTTACAATTATCCAAAAGCTGCCATTAGTACTTGTGGTCTCAATTACCTTTTCAGAATTTTGGGGCTTGGTTCCACAAAGGGTCAAATCAAACTCAGAGCTGCAGTTTTTCCACATCCACTTACATCTATTTGCCCCACACCTTTTTTTGGCGGGGAGGGAACAGATGGACACAGACAGGAAGCAAATTCAGCTGACCAACTCACTGCCTGGCAATGCAGTTTCCAGCACAAGAGTGGAAGGAGAAGGGCTCAAAACAGTTCCAGTGTAAGCCAACTTAAGTCTTCCAGGGAAGTCATGACTTTTACTTCCCTGAATGCTTTGGTGTTACTCACAGCATAGCAACAGCTATAAATTCACTTGTATAGCTTCTATCAATAGGTTGGGTAAAAAAAGAAGAAAAGAACCAATCCTTCCTCTAATACCAACATATAAAAGCATGTCCTGCGAGGACAGATCGGTGCCCATCTAGTCCCGCAGCCTGTCTCCACAGCTCAAGCAGGAAGCGCTGTGTAGGGAGAGCAGTCAGTCACGTCTGTGGTTTACCTCCCCCACCCCAGCACCCAGCCATGGGATCAGGGATCTTTGCCTTTGCACCTGCTGATCCCTTTCTGAACCTACAGCGTCTCCGCAGTCTCTTACCAAAACAGTGTTTCCATCAACTGTGGTGTATTTTCCCCATTTCTTCCTCCTACAAGCTACAGGATCACCACAAAACTCACTGCATCTACCTAAAAAGCTGGCCTTGTGCGAATGCTAGGACTCACACAGAGACCAAATTTCTGCAGAGAACACAAGTGATGGGAGCAGAGCTACCCTATTTGCCTTCTTACAAACAGCCAGGAGAAACAAGAATTGCCAAACACATGTGTATGTGGATTATATGCAAGTTAGCTCGGCAGCAGAGACAGTTCTCAAGCTTACACTTCCCACTTCCGACCTTTTTAACATACGTAATACAGGAAAAGCACTTTTAGCTTTCAGCAACCTCCACTTCGAGACGCTTAGTCCACCATCAGGCTACTCACTGTAACGTTCTGCAGAGCTCAGAAAGTGTCAAACACTTGTGTCAAGTCTGCACACATGATGCATTATCAGAGCTCAAAACTATTAAGTTTACTCCTTCTCCCACAGCTTTTCTCTCCCTAGTTTCATTCCTGACTAACTCAGTATTTTGCTCAGCATCCGCTTTAAAAAGAGGATCAGTGCATATATATATATATATAAAATAATTTCACACAATACATATTATAAATGCAATATATAAATATGAGTCAATAAACAATTCTAGCTAACAAATAAGAAAATACAGTGTTACAAAGCTGTATTTTCTGAAGTGGATTCAACAAAAATCACCTCGCCGAGCATTTCCCATGCTAGGAACCGAGAAGCAGGAACCCCTTTAGTGCTACAGGCTGGGGACTGGCTGTTGACAAGGTCCTAGGGCTACGTGGTAGACATGCAGCTGAACCCGAGCCAGCACTGTGCCCTGGCAGCACAGAAATAACATTTATCCCACCAACAGCTCCTGAACGCTGTAGCCACAGATAAGGATTTTTTTACAGTCACAAGCTTGGACTAAATATACGGGGCACTGTTCTGACACACCTCCAGATATCAATACCTGTTCACTGTCTCAGACGTTCAGAAGATTTTACTGGCTTGATCATATTCTAGATTTCTAAGGAAAAGTCCTAAACCTATCTCTGTTCAAAAAGAGGGAAGGTGGTGAAAGAAGAGCAGCTCCCCACCTATGCGAGGACTCTGATCAAATCACCTCTCAGTTTTGCTGAGAAGCTGCACACTAAACTCTTAACACTTCACTGCATGGCATTACCACTTAGCTCCCCATCAAACTGGGGATTAATCCCCCTCTCAGTCAGTCATTTTTCTGTTTGTTTTTAAGTGCTGATGCCAGAACCATACTTAGTATTTTGGTAATGACTTCAACCCACCCCACACAGGCAAGAATGGCTCTCTGCTCATTCCCTAAATCCATCGGAGAATTACATTAGCTTCTTTGTCACAGCATCACCTTGGAAACTCGCGTTTAAGCTGTTTATCCACTACAACTCCAAAGCGCAGTTCAGCCACTGCTTTCTAGGATACCTTGATTCCAATTCAGCTGAACTGCCTTCTTCGCAGGCGCACAGCTTTGCGCATGGCAGCCTTAGCACACGCATCCTGAGGGATCTACTTTGCCCGACAATCACGATGGCTGCCATAGTGCTATCTGCCATTTCATGACCCACAATTTTATCATGCAGAAGCTTTAAATCAACAGACTCTTTGCACCAACAAGATCAGCAACGAAAACAAAGTGTGACAAGTGATCACTGGTTTTTGCTGAACATCCACGGAAACTATTCAGCCTTGTGCACCCTGAGACTATTCCTGAACTATCCTGAACTGGATGGCATTTACTGATACTCGGTAGTAATTTTTATATTCTGTAAGATCCTCAAGATCAAGAGAGACACATTTAACAAAGTCTTAATAAACTTAACAAGTTCTAGTTTCCTTAAAGCCTTCTTTACTGGGATTAATTACATACTTTTCTCTCCTTGTTAATGAAATTCTGCACCAAGGATAAATGGGAGAGCTGGTAATAACGTAAACTATATGTGTATTAACATCATGCAGTGCTAGTCCAATACCCAAGGCATCTCAGGTGTCTCTGCACAGCACTGCATTACCAGCTGCCACGCTCATCCACTCCACCTCCTTCTAATACCGATCCCCCTGGAACTTCCCTCAGGTTCCAAAGCGCATCAACTACACAACGTTCCTTCCAAGACTACAGCTAGGGATATTCCAGTGTTACAAGGGGAAAAAACCACAATGGCCAAGGCAAACATCATCTCTCTCCCCTCCCCATTTACTGTGGTGGTGGGATTATGGGTGTTCGCTCATTTTATGTTTTGTCTTCTTAAAAAAAAAAAAAAAACAAACAACTGAGGCATTTCTGAAGCTTCCGGAACAGCCACCTAATTCTAAATACCTGAAACGGGGAGTAAGGATTACTTTGACATTCCAATTGAGGCAAGTAATATTCTTCACATAATTGGACCAAGCTACTTTCTCCTCTATTTTACAGATAGCTACTTTACCTGCTGATGTTTGAGAGATAATACAAGCTTCTAATGATGACGTGTATTAATACAAAGGTGTTATTTCACGCTCCAAACAATCTGTGATTTGGCTTCTGCTTTGTTAGAATTTGACAAGTTCAATGATGTCAACAGAAATTTTTAGATTCTGGGGAAAAAAAGGAGAGGTAAAATAAGATTTTCAGTATAAGCTGAGCTTAGTTCACAGTCTCTTTACTCAGCCTTAACATTTGGGTGAAGCTTTTCAGTGAAATCTGTGAAGCTTTAGAAGCTTCCTGATTTTGTTTCTAAGGCAGAGAAATAAGATGATGCCGATAACTGCCTGACAAAACTATACATCTTTGGGCATGCTACCGGTACTACAGGGCATAAAGAAACCAGCCTTCCTGCACTGCTACCAGTACAGTCACCCTCCCCTGTATCACCTGGTCAGCACACCCTACCTCATCACTGCGCTTCTTGGGCTTTTAAACATACCTGGCCTCACCTCTGGATATCAACTCTATACCGCACACCGAAATCCTCAGGTAGGTGACGGTAAAAAGTGGGAGGGCTGGAACTGAAAGGTCTCAAAAAACAAACCTTTACATACGAAATGCTTCGTCCACAGGGATAGTTACAGAACAATTCTTCAGGAATCCGTTCTATCACAGATCTCCCCTAAGTAACTGCACCATTCTGGAGAGCTGTCTCTGTCCTACTTCTGTATTTTCACCTGTTAAGAACCATATTGGAAAGAGATTAAGACTTGACAGTTTCCAAGTTTTTATAATACTGAACGAGGGAAACTTCACCCCAGCTTTAATTTATATTAGACACCAAAATTGAGTTGTCCAGTGTACAATTACTTGAACATTAGTACGACCTGAAAAGTAAAACTTCCTACCCACCTCATGTTTATTCTATTCTTCAAGGTTATTTTTGTTAATCAGAAAATACTGAGATCGCTCAGCTACGCAGCTACTACTCAGTTTTCGTATTATACCCGTCTAGAATAAGTATATACCATTTAATTCCTGAAGAATGATGGCTTATTGGAGAGAAGTGGGAGCAGCAGCAGAACACAGTGGTTTACACTAAATTCAAATATCCCTCAGTACAAAAAAAGCAACACCTTGAGTTGCAGTCAGCATAGGACTTCCTTCTAAGTTTCAGCAAAAAATCTGAAAAAATAATGTCTTGTTCTGAACCACTTTTATGAGCAGTAAATATAACCTTTGAGCAAGAACAGGAAATTTCCTGGATCAGTGTTTGTCTCCAAGACCGCATAGCATTGCAGAGCAGCAGAGCTCGATACCGTATTGAAATTTCAATGTTCAGGACAACAAAGACTGAACTGGGCATCTGAACTAGAGCCAAGTGGATGAACAGAGGTTTAAAGTTAAGCAAACAAATCAGCACAGTTCAGTAAGTTAACACAAACAAAACAACCACCGAGTCAAAGTCTTGGTTTCCTTCGGCTCCAGGATGGAAGCTGAAGACGAGCAGCTCAGTCAGCGCGTGCAGGTCACAGCGCTGGCTGTGCCTTGCTACACGTGTGTCTAGAGAAAGTATGAGCACAGGAGGAAGCAGCATTTGTGATTTAACTGCTCAACTGAGCATTCCCTCTCTGGGAAAGCAGGGGCAAGAGAAGCAAGAGTTGCCAGGATGGGTGAATCAGGGAAGTTTTTGGCAAATACAGTCAATATATGAAAATACATCTGAAATAGCTAATGTACAAAAAACTGTTCCAACAGCGTAGGAAGAGCTATCCAGGGGTCAGAGCTCAACACCACTTGCTGTCACAAGTGATGAAGGATCAGGGCAAGGAACACATTGACTTCTCAGAGAGCAGATAAGCCTAACAACCCTCAACGCCTGACTTCTAAAAGTCTTAATTAGAAAAGTGGGGGTCCCTGGACATGAAGTACCTAGGGGAAGGGAAGAAATGAAGTTCTGTAGTAGCTCCTATGGGGAAATTCCTAAATTAGTAATCACATACAATTAGATTTTTCAGGTAAATGCTGAATAAACACAAGAACAACTGGGGTCAGCTTCTGGCATTTTCAAGACAGCGGCGCTGGTACCACGTCAGACAGGCATCGCCCCGCAGCTGCAAGAGCTGGTACCGATACACACAAACTAGCTACGGTTCATGTTCAAGACACAGCCTGCCAATGCGAAGGGCAGTTCTTGAAATAGCTCTTTCCCTCAGAAACGCTGCAGGCACAAGTTGCCAGCAGACTTCACGCCGTGGCGACAGCTCCCCAAGCTCTGTCCGAACTGGACGAGACTTGCTGTATTATTCCAGCTGTAGGGCCTCTGGAGCCTATAGGAACTCCAATTTTGTACCTCTCGCTCAGACATTATTCCTCAAAAATAACCCACAAAGTTTCAAGAGTATTAATGAAGCCATTCTGTGCATCCTAATAACCTTTCTCACATCTAAGTAGAGAAGACATTAAAATTGAGCTAGCTCTGTACATCCAGAAGAAAAACAAAATGGAAGTTAAAAAAAAAATCTATCGACCTACAAAAAAAAAAAAAGCATTGCTTCACCCTTACGCTCAAATCGCTCCTTCCTTCAGTCCTAACGATGTCTTCGGTACTAAAGTAAAATTTTAGTTACAGCTTAAGTAAGAACAAGAGCTTGAATACAATACGGACCTGTTTCTTACACCCAACGGACTGGCGTGAATTCAACAGGCTCTGCACAGGCAGAACGAACTGAAGAACTCGAGCAAATATTTACACCCTTCCTCCACTGGACGAGCAAGCACACACGCTGGAAGCGGTCAACAGCGTTTCAGATGCTTCCGATGACACCTCGGGAGTCAGCTACCAGGATCCAGGCGCTGGCAGGAGGTGAGGAACAGCCATGCATTTACGTAAGGGGGGGGGGGGGGTGTGTGGAAAAAAAATAAATATAGGAAGTCACGAACAGGAAAGCGAGCTCGTTTCTCACCAGCGGGCAAGTCCTGAGGGTTACACTGAACATAGAGGGATGCGGGCAACGCCACCAAACCCCCGCACCACTGCGCGAAGCAAAGGCCAGGCCGCGTCCGCTACCGCGTAAAGACGTTTAGCGGAGAAATTTGATGTAGAGAATAAAAAAAAAGCGAAGCGCCCGGGCGGGGAGCGTGTGCCATTTCCTCTTCTGCATCGCGTAAAGAATCGGGCTGTGTGCTTCCCCCCCCCCCCCAATAAAGCCAGCCGAGAGGGGGTCAGCCCGCGGCCTGCATGGCTGAGGGGATGGGGGGGCGGTGAGGCGCGGGGGGGGTGCGGGCGCTGCATGGCGCTGCTCAGCCTGCCTTGCAGAGGGAGCTCGAGCCCCGCGCCGCGCCGGGCAGGCGCCTCTCCCTCCGCGCAGCGCACGCCAGCGCAGCGAGGCGGCGGAGGGACGCGCACGGGCGGCGGCCGGACACCGGGCCGACACCGGGCCGACAGCGGGCGGGAGGGCCCCGCGTAGGTTGGAGGGGGGTTGGCGGGGGGGGGGAAAAGCGGGTGGGGAGCGGGCCCGGCTCGGCGGGGCGGGGAAGGGGAGGAGGAAGGGAAAAGGGAGGAGGAGGGAGGGGGGGGGGTGCCGGCGGCTGGCGTGGCGGGGAGGGGGCGGTAATCCAGCGCCGGTGGCGCGGCGGAGGAGACAAAGGAAAGAAAATGGAGGCCGGGGGCCGACGGCTCGGCGGCGGCCGGGCCTTCGGGGTGGGGGGGGGGGGCACGGCGGGAAGTGAGGCCCCGGTCGGGCCCGCGGCCCAGCGCCGCGCTGCGGGGAATGGCGGCGGTGGCAGGCGAGGCGCCGGCCGCGCTGGGGACGATAGAGGGAGACAAAGCCCCCTGCTTCCCCGGCGGCGGCCGCTGCGGGGCCCCAGCCGAACCGGAGCCCCATCGTGACACCTAGAGGCCGGAGAAAGCGACTGCAAACGCCCCGCCACCCGCTTACCTGCGCCCGCCGCCCCGCCGAGCTCGCTCTGGCCGCCGGGCCCCCGCCGCCGCCCCGCGCCGCCCACGGGCCCCGCGGAGCCGCCGCGCCCCGCCCGCCCCGCCGCGGCCGCCGCTAGCGCCCAGCACCAGCTCGCGGTTTAATCGCTCCACAGTCGCTTCGGACACAAAATGGCGGCGGGCGGGGCGGAGTGCGCCTGCGCCAGGCGCGGGCTGCCGCGGACCGCCGGCCGGAGCGGGGAGGGAGGTGGGGGTGGGAGGGACGGGGCGCGGGGAAGCGGCCGCGCGCGGGGCAGGCTGGGTAAAGCGGCGGGCGGGGTGGGAGGGGCGGGGGCGGCAGGCGCGGGTCGCGCGCCAACTTCAAACGCGGGGCCGCGGCGGCCGCCGGCGCGCGCCTGTGCGTGCCTGTGCGTGCGTCACGCGTCGGTGAGAGGAGGGCGGGCCGCCGGGCCTGCGGCCCTGTCAGCGGCACCCCGGGGCCTGTGGGCCCCGAGCGCCCTCGCCCCGGCTCTGCCCGCCACTCCCAGGCTTTACGGGGGCTACATCCCCCCCCTTCACCTGAGGGAAGCTTCCAGGCCCGCCCCTGCCTCGGCGGCGGGGGAAGGAGCGCCTGAGGAGGAGGAGGAGGCCTGCGCCGGCATAACGTGTGCCTTGCTCCGTGGCGAGGAGGGGCTCACCGGCTGAGAGGGCCCAGGCCATTGTTAAGCTGCAAGAGGAGTCTGTACAATCGCGAATTAATCCCTGGGAAAGCTGTCGGGCGGTTTTGTAAACACCGATGAGCGACCAGAACTAGATGGTGTTCGCCTGCCGGTTTTGAAGGACCTTGGGCTTGCCAAGCTTGTAATTGGGTGGGACACGCGGCTCAAGTGAGCTTCGGCGCCGCAGGAACGGTACATGTGGTGCCAGGTATTCGGCAGGGAGCTTCCAGGGTGGTTAACGAGGTTGGGTCCTGCCTGTCAGAAGTCAAGACGCTGCTCAGCTTTTCCCCTCTGCCCCTGAAAGGTGGAAGCGGCCGTGGCATCCGTAGCAAGGTGCACGGATTTGTATGAGAAAGCG
The DNA here is from genome assembly GCF_030867145.1 of Opisthocomus hoazin. Taxonomy (NCBI): domain Eukaryota; kingdom Metazoa; phylum Chordata; class Aves; order Opisthocomiformes; family Opisthocomidae; genus Opisthocomus; species Opisthocomus hoazin. The sequence continues at coordinate 15,840,052 of NC_134425.1, forward strand.
CTTGGGCTCGCCTGTCTTTCTTTTTCTGCAGTTTCCTGTGCTGCCAAATCTGGGTTTCGCAGACCCGTAGCTGGCTGACAGGCAGGCTGAGAGGAGGGGAGATTTCCACCAGCTCACACTGCATCCTCTTGGTGTTGTCTTACCGTGAAAGTGTATGGAATGAAGCCAGGGTGATAGGTTACAATATTAACAGCTCAAAACCGAGGTGCATTGGAAGGAAGCTGCCTTTTTTTGCTCCTTGCCTATCAATCCCTGGAGGACGATAACGTTTGGAATTCAGAATTCTAAACGTAAAGGAATCTCAACACAAGCCCGTGCTAGTAGGACTGAAGAGTTATAAGGCTGTTAGAGCTGAAACTGGTATTAAAATCTTGCCCCCAATTTTGTTCCTCTTCAGATGTCACTGCAGGGCAAAGTAAAAGCTGTTCGACAGCCTAGGCTTTACCCCAACCTGCCTGGCAAGCAACAAAACCATCAGACAAACGTACCACACATTAACATGTGGAAGCTGTGCCCTTAAATCCTGGGCTGGGTAACGCTTCCATCGTGTTGAGCTGTGTCATGGAGAGAAGGGTCTGCCAGGCTCTGCGAGGAGTGAGCTGGGCTGAGAGGTGGTGGCGAGGGAGGAGATCGGCTCCTGACCCTGCTTCAGGGGTTTCTGCTGCCGAAGCCCTCCCCGTCCTTGCGAAGAAGCAGAGCACCAGCAGCAGTGCCGTGGGCTGCGGGGTCAGCACCGGTACTCCTCTTGAGGATGCTGCTGACTGAGACCAAGTTCCGTGCTGAGGACTGTGACGCCAGGCCGAGTCCTTGAATTTGTTACAGCAGGGGAACCGGGGATCACCCAGCGGCCGGAGGGGACGAGCTGTGTTTCTTCAGCCTTGGCTGAAGGAGAAGAAGATCGGTTGCAAAGCAATGGCAAAAAGTGACCATTAACTATGAGAGGTGACAGGATGTAGTCCACAACCATGACCTCTGGGGTCTTCGTTGCGTGAGAAATTTGAGCCGTAGAAACAGAATATCCTGAGTTGGAAGGAACCCGCGAGGATCTTCGAGCCCAAGTCCTGTTGGACTATCAAAAGCTTTGCTAAAATCGAGAAAACCCTACATCCATTGCTTGCCCTTCGTCCACTAGATGGGTTGATGTGAAAGGAAATTATGTCAGTACGGCACGAAGAATCTGCTAAGAACATTTCTGGGGAAACAAGATTCTACAGTGTGAATTTTTAAAAAGTGATTTACATTTATTGTAAGCTGTCAACCCATCAAGTCTCATGCTGTGATTTTGGGGAGAACGGTTTATCTTTTGTGTGTAGCCATGAATCCTGCTTTAAGCTCAAACCTTAGCTCAGGCACAAATCAAAATGGAGAGGAGCGTTAGCTACACGTAGAATCACTTCTTGTGCTCTTTTAAACGCTGACCCAGGGCTGGAAGTAAATGAGTGCTAATGATCCCTCTGCCTTTTGTTTGTGGCTGTGCTATGACAAACGGTCGCTTGTCCTTTGTAGTAGGAATGTCGCTGCTTAGGAAGCAGAAGTTGTTCTGGCAAACACCAATTCCTGGACATCTCCTGCCCATCTTCCTGTCCCAGACCATCTGCTGGTGTCTGCTGGGGGTCTGGCCGGCTGATCTTGGCGCTCTTGAGCCGATTTGCAGAGGGTTCAAGCCCCCGGCTTCAATCCTAATTCTGGGTGCTCCTGAAAATCAGCCTCTGAGCCAGTCCAAGTTAGACACCCAGAGGCAGATGCTCCTTCTAGAAAAGTTGCCTGGGCAAGGCCTTTCCCAGAGACGCCTTGCCCCTGAGTGGGACAGCAAAAACCGAAGCCGAGGACCTCTGGACCACCTCGCCAAGGCTCTGGGTGAGCTCACCCTCCTCATTCCCCGCTCTCCCTTAGCTCCGTGCTTCCATCACCCTTGCGCTGCACAAGCCCTCAGGAGTCACCACCCCCCTCCTCACTCAGCGCTGCAGAAGACACTGTTGGGGTTTGAGAGCCAGCATTAAATTAGGTTTTGGAGGCTGCCTGGAGCGCTCTTTGGTCTCTGTATGTAACGAGGCCCCAGCTGTCACCCTGGGAGTGGTCCTTGGAGAACAAGCCCATATGTATGTGCCTGACCGCCCTGCGAGGAACACGTCAATGATCATGAGAAGATTGTTGTTGCTTTGCTGTGGTTCAATGCAGACTACTCAGCTGTTCGAATCGTTTCTACGTGCCCTAGTGAATGCCTTGGAAACATGATTTCATACGAGCCTGGGACAAGGTGAGAGGTCCAGCTTTGAGGCTGCTCAATCCGGAGATTCCCAAACTACAACCCACCTCAGAATGACTTGCCGTCAAGATCTAAGTGGTTTCTCACGCAAGGGCTGATCAGAGCTTGTGGCACTCCGAAGCGGCAGCGTCTGCCTGTGGTCATTCTGGCTGCTGGGTGCTCTTGGTGTCACAACCCAGAGACCAGCAGGTAAAAACCAATGCCGCAAAGTGCTCCAGAATCCATATGCACCCCCTTAATTAAAAGGAAAACAGCAGTAAATGGGGAAAAGGAACATCTTTCCAGAGCAGAGCACGTGGGTAATGTAACCGTGACACAGACACCCTCCCACGGGCTGCGGCTCCTACAAGAAAAGCAAGTAGCTGCAACAGTCGTCGGTGCTGCTGAGCACAAGCACGTCCGTGCGAGAGAGAGATATTTCAAGTGCTGACACAGATTTGGCTGATGAACGTGGTGCTGGCACACCGTCTCCTTTGAAACAGCAAACACGCCGCCGCAAAACGTGCTCTGCGGTGCTGTATCCGTCCCCGTGCGCTGCGAGAGTGGCTCCCAGGGAGTTCACCCCGAGAAGCGGTGCCGTTCCTGCGCAAGGGCTGGGGCAGACGTCAGGGCCCCGAGGGAAAGCCGAGTCCCCTGCCTCTCTTCAGACAGCTGGCTCGTGTGATGGTTCTCCTCCTCCTCCCCAGCCGTCAAAAAAAAAAGCCCAAGCAGGATGTGAACTGCAGTGAACATTCTAAGTCAGTGCTGTCTGAAAACCAAGGCTTTTTTTTTTTTAAGTTGATTCCAGTTAAAATGGCAATCCTGTAATTCCGGATGACCTGGCAGTGTCCACGGGGCAGAGGTCCTTGGCGATGCTGGCATAGACCCATTCAGAGCAAGGGGCTGGGCAATACATTCCTAAATCAATCTGGGTTTTTTTCCCCCAGATGTTCTTAAAGCCACATAAAAAATGAGAGTATTCCTTGTAATTCCAGGTGACCTGGCAGTGTCCATGGGGCAGAGGTCCTTGGCGATGCTGGCACAGACCCATTCAGAGCAAGGGGCTGGGCAATACATCCCTAAATTAATCTGTTTCTTTTTTTTCCCCAGGTGTTCTTAAAGCCACATAAATAATGAGAGTATTCCTTGCAATTCCAGGAGCAGAGTCATTTTGTCCTGGCCTGCAGCTCCCTGCCTGCCTTGACAGAAGGCTGCGCTCTCTCTACAGCCAAGGAGCAGCGCGTCTTGGAAGGTGGTGTGGTGCTGCAGGGATGGGGCTAGGTTTCGGCAGGACAACGAGAACACCCACGTAGGTGAGTGAACTGAATTTGTGGCTCTGGCCACCGGAGCACCAGGCTGGTTTTATTTCCAGGAGTTATTCAGGGGGAAAAGAAACTGAACTGAATACATCTGATGTCTGGGCCGCTTTCCACCTCTCGGGTGCTCTTGTCCACAGTTGGGTGTGCCAGCTGGGACCCACGTGCCACAGCTCTTGCTGCCTGCAGCTGACGGTGCGAGGCATTGCTTTGGGAGAAACACCGTGCTTCCCTCCTGGGGCTTGTCCAGCCCCCACAGCAGGTGGAAGAGGGCTAAGTGAGCAGCGATGCTGCGAAGTGTGCCCTGGTTACCCCCTTTCTGCCATCCCACCTGCAGATAAAACCATGTCCAAAAGTGGTGACGCCAGCGCGATGTCCCATCTGGGACACCCCAGGCAGCGATAGTATGGAGCCACGGGCTGGTCGTGCCCTGCGTGTCCATTCTGCCCCAGGCCAGCCCCAAAACCTCTGCTCCAGTGAGGAGAGAGGACGTGGAGGCTGTAACCTGCCGGGACTTGCATGGAAACCCCGGGAAGCGCCGACAGACGGACCCTGCTCAGCCTGGGGGCCACAAAGCCCCAGCTTGGCCGGTGCTGGCGGTGCCCATGCTCTGCTCCGGCACGCGTGGCTGGCCCTGGGGGTCCCTGCCTCTGCTGTTGGGCACCTTTGCTGCTCCCCTCTCCCAGGACCCTACAGGCCATTAAGATGATCAAGGGATTGGAGCAGTTGTCATGTAAGAGGAGGCTGGGAGAGCTGGGACTGTTTAGCTTGGAAAAATGAAGGCTGCGGTGTGGTTGCTTACCCGTGTCCATCAGCTCGGAGGAGGTGGAAACTCCTTCCACCGCTGAAAAGGAGTAACCTGCTCTTCTGGTGAAATCAAAGACCACTGTGCTGGTGGCCGAGGTGCAGGCAATGCCAGAAATCACAATTAATTATGCATCGCGAGACCCCACCACCACCCTGACCCACGGCTTACCCTGCCCCTGGGCAGCGGGGACGAAGAAACACCCGCACAGCGACACCGTCACTCATTAAAGGTCTGGTTTTATTTCTGGTTTAAAATCAAAATTAGTTGTTCTCTGTAATTACATTATATATAGATTTATAGAGACATTATAGAAAAGAATTTTTTGCTTTTGTTTTTCTGCAAAAATCTGTAAATAAAAAATAAAAACAAACAAACAAACAAAAAAGGTGGCAGCTTCTGTCTGTCCGTCTGTCCGTCCCTCTGCCACTCCTCCTGCCCCTGCCCTCCACGGTGCTTCCCAGCAGACCAGGAAGGGCTCTGGGCCAGGGCCACGTCTCGCTACGCTCCCTCCAGCCACAGCCGGGAGGGACAGGAGCGCGTGGAGCTGGAAAGAAGAAACGCCAGCAGAATATATTAATATCTCATATTTTGTTTTATTTAAGTCCTGGGAGGGGCTCCAGGTGGCAAAGGGCAGCAGTCCCCAATGGCCCAGGCAGCTCCTGGACAGAAACGGCGTGGGTTCCAAAGTGCAGGTCCTCCCGGGACAGGACAGAGCCCTCGAGCAAGGGGAAGGCGAGAGGAGGCAGAGCAGCCCAGCACGTGTCCCCGCAGCTGACGAGGGGGCAGGAGGAGTGGGCTCCCCGCGTAGTTTAAATAGCAATCGGAGGGTGGGGTGTGCGGCGAGTCCCCCCGGCCCGGCCCGGGGCTGCGGTCGTGGCACCCGGTGGCAGGGGAAGCGGTGCTCCGTAAGGCAGCGTGCGGCCGCGGCGAGCTGCCGGCCGGGTAATGCTGCGGCGTGTTGCCGGGCCCGGTCCAAGCGAGCCCGGGGGGCCGCGGTGCCTTCGCCCTCCGGGGAGGGCAGGTGGCTTCGCGTGGCATCTCAGAAAGCTGTGCTGGCCATGCTGGCGGGCGCGAAGATCCTCGGGAGGCTGTCCAGGCTCTCCTCCAGCCGCCGGTGAGCTGATTTGCCGTCCTCCCCTGCAAGCACATGCTGCAGTCAGCGGAACGGGCCGCGGCAGTTCTGACCCCCACCCATCCCCAGCCGCCTTCCCCGGCCTCTCTGGGGAGATGACGCTTGGCGGAGCCGAGCTGGTGTGCTATGGGCCACACAGCGAAGACCTCTCCCGTGCTTCTTAGCACACCTGTGGGCAGGTCCCAGCTCAAAAAGCCCCCCCAAGCTCCCGGTCCAAAGCCTGTTCCTGTGCTGCCTGCCGTGCCCGCACCCACGCCGGGCAGGGACTCCCGCATGGGTGGGCTGCAGCAGCACTGGCTTGTGCACAGCCTAGCTCGGGGCGAAGGAGCTGGGGCTCTGCCAGCTCTGGCATCGCAAACAGCTGGACACATCTGCCCGCACCGGCATGGGGATCCCAAGGGCTGCCCCAGGACCCCCCGCCCCAGGCATGCACAGGGATGCCCGGACATCAGCGCTACAAGCTGGCACTGAGCCCTTCGCCCAGCAACCCCCTGCCCACAAGTCTGCCCGCAGCGGCCATCCCCAGCACGGGGTGGCGAGACGGACAGTGCTGGGACATGGACACAAGGCGTCTACACATGGCGGGGCACCGCGGGGATGGGCTCTATGAACAACCAAGACACACAGACTCCAAAACGTGACACGGCTGACAGGCTCTAAGACGGAGACATTCGTGAGCAAAGCGGCAGGAGGGGGGACGGGGGTGGGGGGACGAGGGCGGCTCACGTGTCCCAACCTGCGCAGCAGCTGCCGCGATCTGGAGGCCTAGAAACCCACTCAGATGGTTCTCTCAGGGCCATCTAGCAAATAATAAATAACAAGCGGGCTCAGTGCTCTGTAGCCACAGGACACCTGGCCATCGCTGCCCGCTGCCAGCTTGCTCTTGCCCGGCAGAGCTTGGGGCACGATGAGCCAGAGCTTGCGGGGTAGGCAGGGACCGGCCCAGGAGCCCCTTCTCCTGTGGGCACTGCCGGCACCGGGAGATGCCGCTCGGGATGCCGTGGGTGGGATGGAGCAGAGAGGAGCAGCGGGACACTCACCGCACAGCATCAGGCTCTGCTTGGCCGCCTCCCGCACAGGCTCCTTGTCGGTTTGGCACAGGTAAACCAGCTGCTCGATGCTCTCCTTGGCCTGCCGGAGAAGGGACGAGGGGCTGAGTGGGGCTGGTAGGGCTGGCAGCAGGGACACTGCCCCGGGGTAGGGAGGAAGGCAGCACAGGGTGCCGCAGCCCCATGGGACATGGAAGTCCCTCGTCCTGTCCCTTCCCTCCCCATCTCCCTTCCTGCCCTGCCCTGCCCGCTTCTCCGGCACATTTGGGGCACCCCCAGCTCCTCTATCCCGGGAGCAGGAGGCTGCGCAGCTGTGTCCGGACTCGCCGGCCAGATGCGATTCCTCTTCCTCCAGCAGCCCCACCGCTTCCTCCCCACGTCCCTCTCACCTTCAGGCAGCCCAGCGCCGCACACCCCGCCACACGCGTCTGCACCTCCTCATCCTCCAGCTGCTCCAGGTAGCAGACGAGAGCCTGGGCGAGATGGATGGATCAGGGCCACCGCCCGCAGCGGAGCCAGCGGGCAGCACCCCGGGGACCGTGGCACCATCCCACCTCGTCCCTGGCACGTACCCGTTGGCGGAAGCGAGGGTTTTCTGCCAGGCTGCGGAGCTGGGCCGACACGGCGCTCACCACCTTGCTGTTGCCTTCCACGAGGAGCAGGCTCAGCGCCTTCAGTCCCTCCTTCTTCAGCCGGCTCTCGGGCACGCGCTTCAGGGCACGCAGCACCACGTCCTGGTCATCCGAGTTGAGATTCTGAGCCAGGAGCGCTGCAGGGAAATCACCGGCCGAGCTGAGGCACGGGGAGCCCGGCAGCGTTGCCCATGCACCCTGCACCCATCCCCGGCACCCCGCACCGAGGTGGCCGCACACATGGTGCCAACGCGTGGGGCTGCTGGGGCACCCAAGCCAAGATGCTGGGGACCTCCAGCAAGGACCCAGGGTGCTCGGGAAGGCAGCATGGGAGCAGGCTGCATGCCGGTCAGACCTACTCGCCCACCCCAAGCATGGCTGAGCCCCTGGGCGATGCCCCAGGGCGGTCGTGGTGGTGCGGCAGGGTGGTGCCCTATGCCCAGAGTCCCGCGAGGGTGGGAGGAGGGCACCCACCTTCCTCTGCCAGCTCCATCACGTAGGTGTCAAGCACCAGGGCGCCCAGGGACTCAAAGTGGCTCCAGTACTGGAAGATGGTGACCTGCTCGCCCTGGGCGCTGCCGGGCCGCCGGGGCAGCCGCCGGTTCAGCACGTCCTCCACCAGCTTCACGCACACTGCGGGGAAGGGTTGGGCTCAGCGTGCCTCTGTGGGGCTCCTAGCACCCACAAACCCACCGCCACGGTCACCGAGCGGGGCCGGTGACTCTCCCCCGACACCCCGGGGTGCTCGCTCACCGGCGTCGGCCAGCCCCGGGTGCCGCTCACTGATGAGTGCCGCGTACTGGGCACTGAGCACCTGCAGGAACCGTTCCACGGGGCACGTGTAGATGTTGGGCACCTCCACGCAGCGGTCCCAAAGGGCCAGGACGCCCTCCTTCCGCGTCGAGAACTGCACCACTGCAGGGACAGGCGATGTCAAACCTCCCCGGGCGTGACTCCTGCCCTCCAGCCAGCACGGCCCCGTGCCCACGCATCCTCACCTTCGGCGGCAGAGCCGGCTGCTCCCGCTCGCTCCTCCACCAGCCGGCACACGATCTCCAGGACCTGCGCCTCCCGCAGCAGCCTGTCCAGGGCGTACATCTCCCGGCACCGCAGGGGACCAAAGGTGCCCAGCTTCTGCAAGGCACGGCCCAAACGGGGACCTCAGGGACGCAGCTCGGCACCCACCCGCCACAGCCTCCACGAGGGGAGGACCCACCACCCACCCCACCTCCTGCCACCGCGCCCCGGTCCCCGTCCTCACCAGCAGCAGGCGGTTGCAGTTGTGGAGGTGAAGCACCAGGGCCTTATCCAGAAACTCGCTGCCGGTGCTCAGGGGGTCGGTGCTGGCCTCGGAGCCGCTGCACGTGCCAGCGTCGTCTGCCCCCATCTCGCCGGCGCTGGGGGCCCTGCTGCCGCGCCGGGCTCTGCCAGTCCTCCTGCCAGCCGGGGAGAGACCGCGGTCAGCGTGGGAAACCTGGACCTGGCCCTTCCCCACCCACCAGGCAACGCTGGGCAGAGTTTCTGTAGGACCTACAGTATCCCAGCATCAGGGTGAAGGAGCAGGTCCCAGGGCACGGGGGCTGCCTCCCAGCCCAGCCCCCGCCGGGAGACGCAGGGTGGCATTGTGCCACCAGAAAAGGGCCAGATTCTGCTGCTTCTCGACCCAGACCTGCCCGGAGCTGTGATGGGCTGAACACAGACAGGCACCCTGGCAAAGCCAGGCATCCCCCATCCCAACTGCCCCAGGGCCACATCCCACCCTGCGCCCCACCCCACAAGCCCTGCTGTGCACCTCTCATCTTGGAGAGGCTCCTCCTCGGAGCCCTCCGAGTCCTCCATGTCGGAGGTGTTGAGGAAGCTGAAGCTCTCCAGCGCATGCTCCACCGTCAGGCTGATGCTGGAGGCCCGGCTGAGGAAGATGCCCTGCTTCTGCTGTGGGAGAAGGCATGGCAGGGTTGGAGCCTGGCTTGCCTGCCAAGGCACCCTGCCACCTGCGTCCCTGGGCTCTGTCATAGGGATGGCCCTGTCCCCATCATCCCTGGGATCTGCCATCAGGGATAGCACCATCTCCATCATCACCAGGCACTGCCATCAGGGATGGCCCCGTCCCCATCATCCCTGGGCTCTACCATCAGGGGTGCCACCATCTCCATCATCCCCAGGCACTGTCATCAGGGACGGCCCCATCCCCATCATCCTGAGGCACTGCCATCAGGGACGGCCCCGTCCCCATCAGCCCTGGGCTCTGCCAGCAGGGACAACCCATCCCCATCATCTCCAGGCACTTGGGGACAGCCCCATCCCCACCATCCTTGGGCTCTGCCACCAGCTATGGCCCTGTCCGCACCATCCCTGGGCTCTACCATCAGGGACAGCCCTGTCCCCATAATCCCTGGGCTCTGCCATCAGGGATGCCACCATCTCCATCATCCCCAGGCACTGTCATCAGGGACGACCCCGTCCCCATCATCTCTGGGCTCTACCACCAGGGATGGCCCCATCCCCATCATTCCCAGGCACTGTCATCAGGTATGGCCCCATCCCCATCATCCCCAGGCGATGCCATCGCGGATGGCCCCGTCCCCCTCGCCCCTGGGCAGCCCCTCACCAGCAGCATCTCCTCCAGGCGCTTGAGCTCCCGTTCGAGGGGCTGCAGCTCCGGGAACTGCCCCCGGTAGTCGTCCAGGGCCGAGCCCAGGAGGCTGATGGCCTCCTCCAGACCCGAATCCACTGCCTTCCCCCGCGGCACCTCGGGGACGCCGGCAGGCAGCGGCGGGGCCGGGACGGGGCTCTCCTCCACTGACGCTTGTGGCAGCGCCGCGGGGACGCCGGTGCCACTGCCGCCCTGTGCCTGTGCCTGGCTCGGTGCTGGCTCGTCCTCATCCACCTCCTCCTCGCAGGTGGTGGCCCACACCGCAGTGGCGCGGGGCTTGGCCCCGGTGTCCCTGTCCCACCCTGCCGCGGCGGCTGCCACCGAGGCGCCGGGGAGAGGGTCCGCGTCCCCCTCGCCTGTTCCCACATCCTCCAGGCTGGGCGCGGGCTCCCAGGCGCTCTCCGCAGCCTTGGCCTCCATCGTGGCGTCCACGCTGGCCTCGCTGATGTGGCTCAGAGTCCGTGAGTAGGGCACGTGCCCGTTGGCCACCGTCTCCTTCTTACGGCTGCCTGGCTCCTCCGGCTGGCTCCCGGCGGGGGGGACGCCGAGAACGCCGGCCCCGGCCTCCTCCGGCTGCTGGGAGAAGGAGATCTCGATGGCGGGCGCGGACGCCTGCACCTCGGGCTGCACGACGGGCTTGTGCGCAGCATGGCGGGCGCTACCGGAGAGCTGGGGGCTGGAGGAGTCGTCCGAGGACTCGGAGGAGATGGACCAGGCCGTGCCGTTCTCCAGCTCCTCCTGGCGCCGCAGCATGTTCTGGGAGGGGGGAAAACAATGTCAGATGAGACCCTCCTGCCGACCCTGCTCCTCCAGCTTTCACAGAATCACAGAATCCCAGCATGGTGGGGGTTGGAAGGGACCTCTGTGAGTCACCCAGTCCAACCCCCTGCCGAAGCAGGGTCACCCAGAGCAGGCTGCACAGGACCTTGTCCAGGCGGGGTTTGAATATCTCCAGAGAAGGAGACTCCACAACCTCCCTGGGCAGCCTGGGCCAGGGCTCCGTCACCCTCAGAGTGCCCCTTCCTCAGAGGGAAAGATCCGGCCGAGCCGGAGGGCACCGAGGACGCCGCACCGCGCGGCGCAGGCTGCCACACCGCCCTGGCTCCACTGGCACAGCTGGGCAGGCAGCGAGGACCTGGTGACCACGGCTGCCTCTTCCAGCCCAGCACCTCGTGCCATGCCGGGAAGGGGGGTCCAGCTACCCAGGCTCAGCCACACGTGCCCTGGAGCCCCGGGTGCCAGCAGCTCCCTGGCACCGTGGGCAGCTGCAGCACAGCCACGACGGGGTGCGACATGCGGAGCCGATAACGGCACCCACCATGGCTGCATGGGCAGCAACAGCTCCAGCACCAGCTCGTGGTGGCCATCACACCAGCGGTTTCACCATCGCTGAACCAGCATCACACCAGCGTCACGCCAGCACCACCACACCAGCACCACGGCACAGCACACCGATGCCACCAGCGCGGGGACACAAACGAGCCTTCTACTCACTAGAGTACTCACTAGCCCAGGCTGCCCCAGCTTGGGGACCATCTCCCTGGGGCCAGCCAGACCCCGGCCGGGCAGGATCAAACCTCCAGGCATCAGCGAGGGCTAGCGAGTAGAAGACAAGAAGCGGCTACGGCTACTGCGGGATGGCCACGCCGCTGGACTAAGCTACTGGCTGGCTCCAGCCCCAGCACTTACGCGGCCCTGCTGCGGCCATCTCCCGAGCTCGGCCGAGGAGACATCGCCGCAGGAGCAGCTCTGAGACAGCTTCTCGAAGAGTGTCTCCCGAAAGATGTCCAGCAAGGACCAACCGTGCTTGTCGGCCGCCCGCCCCGGGCTCTTGGGCAGAGAGAAGGGGAATTGTGAGCGCAGGAGGAGCGGGCGCCGGAACCGGGGAGCTGGAGAGGAGCTGCCCACCCCTATCCCCACGCCGTGCCACCCTCTGGGACGCAGCCCGAGGCCCAGTGCCACACTTACATAGAAGGCTTGCTCCCGCAGGGATGGCGTGTCGGGCGGGCTCTGGTTATAGGTGGAGAACCTCTTGTTCACCGTGGAGGCCTTGTTGACGGTGCTGGCTGCCGAGGGCTGGTCGTCCTTGTCGAAGGGGCTGGGGAGGAGAGCAGGGAGGTGAGGGGTGTGTGCCAGCCCGTGAGGGGGTCTCGACTCTGCTCTGCAGTGAGGTCCCCAGGACTTCGTCCAGTCCAGCTCTGGTTTTCCATCATTGCAGCCCTGTTTTGGGATGGGCACCCCCAGCCCTGCCACGCACTACCAGCAATGCCTGCCGAGATACTCACTTCCAGGTCACCTCCAGGCTGAGCTTGAGGGTGCCCAGGTCATTGATATCCACAGCCACAACCTGGGGCAGGGCTGCAAAAAGGTCCTTGGTCTCGCAGGACACGTTGCCCACCACAACATGGTTTGCCAGGCTCTTTAGCTCTGTCACCTGGGGAAGGAGAGGGAGGAGAAGATGAGGTGAGGCCAGGTGCTTCATCTTCTCGACACGGTTCGCATCCATGCCGTGTGCCAGGATGCCACCACCCAGACAGCCTCCTCCCACCCCGGTGAAGTTCAGGTGAGGTCCAGGAGCGCAGCCCTGCCAGGATGCAGGGGGGGTAGCTGGCCCACACCATCCCTGCCCACTCCTCCACTGTACCTTGATGGAGAGGAACTCGGTGACGAGGGGCAAGAAGACCATTTCCTCGCTGTCCCACACCTGCTTGCTGTTCACCTCAATGCGGCCCCGCAGCTTCCACCGCTGCCGTCCGTACTTCATGAAGATCTGGGGACGCAGAGGCGTGGGTAAGGGGGAGAAACAGCACCGGGGTGGTGGGTGCTCTCTGTGTGTCCCTGGGCACGGCCAGGGACCCCCACCACCCACCACCACCCTGCCACACGCCCTCCGCGCCAGCACCCCGGCACCCCAAGGACCACAGGGCAGCAGAAGCGCAGATCCCAACCCCTGCGGTCCCACCAACCTCATACTGGTCACCAGCACAGAGCCGGGCAAAGCCTGCCAGTCCTGCAAGAGAAGGCGGAGGGGCGTCAGCGGGCAGCAGGCGGGCAGGCAGCAGGCCAGGGACGGAGCGGGACGTGTTTACCTTTCATCCGGACGTGGAACTCGCCCAGCTGGCTCTCCAGCTCGTTCTCCAGCAGACACATGTTCTGGGGACAGACAGACAGACAGCACCCATCAGCAGCCACCCATGCAACGGGGCTGGGGAGGGGTCTGGAGAACAAGTTTGAGGAGGAGCAGCTGAGGGAGCTGGGGCTGTTCAGTCTGGAGAAGAAGAGGCTGAGGGGGGACCTCATCACACTCTACAACCACCTGAGAGGAGGTTGTAGCAGGGTGGGTGTTGGTCTCTTCTCCCAAGTAACCAGCAATAGGATGAGGGGAAATGGCCTCAAGTTGTGTCAGGGGAGGTTTAGATTGGAGATGAGGAAAAACGTCTTTACTGAAAGAGTGGTCGGGTGTTGGACCAGGCTGCCCAGGGCAGTGGTGGAGTCCCCATCCCTGGAGGGGCTCAGAAAAGGTGTGGGTGTGGCACTTGGGGACATGGTTTAGCAGGCGTGGTGGGGTTGGGGTGATGGCTGGACGTGATGATCTTAGAGGCCTTTTCCAACCTTAACGATTCTGTGTGGGACCCAGCACCCTGCCAGCCCAGCCCAGCCGGCTGCCTCACCTCCGTGTACTCCTTGTAGCCCTTGCTGGCCTCGGCCAGGCTCTCGCGTGCCTCCCGGCTGCCCGGAGAGCCCGTGCTGTACGCCTTGACCATGTTGTGGGCTCCATCGCGGAGCCGGCGCTGGATGCAGTAAGCCTCGTAGAGCTCATCTATCTGCAAGGACAGGCCCGAGCTGCGGCGAGGGGCAGGGCAGGGGACAGCACGGCTGCCCCGGCGCTGCGCCGAGGTGGCCCCGAGGTGACCTCGGTCCCCAGCTCTCACCTTGCTAGCATGAAACTCCAGGCGACAGAGGAAGCGCTCGATCGACTTCACTTGCTGGGGGAGCAGAGGAGACGGCGTGAGCGGCAGCCCGAGCTCCGCAGAGGAGCCGCAGCTCGGGATGTGCCCTGCTGCGTGCCCGGATGGATCCTCGCCACCGTCCCTGCTCCGCAGGGTCCCCCGGGAGACGAGCCAGGCTCCGGGGTGCTCTTCGCCCAGCCTCAGAGCTAACCTAGGCTCAGCGCTCCCCAGCCACAGCTTTTGCTTGCAAGCAGCGGGTTACGAGCCCCTGCCTCGTCCCCTGCCCAGAGCCACCTTGCCCACAGAGCCCCGATCCCGGCGCGCAGGGGACGGGGCAGGCAGCAGGGAAGGAGCCGGCGGGAGCGCATCCCAGGCACGAGGACAGGGAAGGCAAGAGGAGGACGGGGCACTGCTCCCACTTACCTTATCCAGATCGTAGAGAAAGCCCTGGAGGAGAGAGGAAAGGGATAAGCTGCAGCACAAAGCCAGCTCTGCCCGCCCGAGGACACCCAGCACATCGCAGACCCACCACCCGTAGCACGTTGGCGGGGACACGCAGCACCCAGCCAGGGCTGGAGAGGGCAGACAGCAGGACAGGAGCCCCGTGCAGCCCAGCACCAGAGCCCGGGCTGGCCCCTGATGTCCCCACAGAAGCAGGCTCTGCCCCGGGGCGCAGACAGACCACGAGCTGCCCCAGCCGTGCCCACGACCCCAGCCATCTGCCCAAAGCATCACTCCCCATAAGGCTCTTCCCAAGTGACACTCACCAGGCGCGAATTCCTCTTCGACTCACGGATCTGGGTGCTGAGCTTCTCCAGCTCCAGCTGGTGCACCTCCAGGTAGGCTCTGGGGGCAACCACACCGCGGGGGTCCGGCTGGGACGCCGTGCCCAGGGCTCCTGCCACCCACAGCCCATCCAACCCAGCCCACCTGGCCCCGCAGCCCCGCTCCAGCACGCAGGCAAGGGAGCACACACGTGCCTCTACACAGGGACAGGGTGGGATGCGGGAGCCCAGGCTCCGGGACCCCGAGGCACCGTGCCCAGGAGACCTAGCACGTCCCTGCCTGGTGAGAGCGGAGATCTGCCGACCCCAAACCACGGCAAGCTACCCCTGTGCCTCTCAGGGGCTCCCTGCCTCCCACCACCCAGCCCTGGGGAGCCCCAACACTTACGTCAGGCCCTTCTTGAGAGCTTCGTACACCTCGTCCAGGCGGTTGGGCTGAGGCACCTTGGGTGGTGGGGATTTGTGGGACATGGAGAACATCCTACTGACCCTGGAGCCAGTCTTGCGGGAGACGGTGGGGGTGAAGGGCGAGAGGTTCCTGGGGAGACAGGCAGGCAAACCTGGAGCGGCCGGGGTCAGCGCACAGTGCCGGGGTCTGCCTGGGTGCCCCAACTCGCCAGGCACCCTGTTTCGAGACAAGGAGCCCAGGATGGAGGCCTGGTCCACCCGGACTTGCCTGCCTCCCCCAGGCCTCCCCAGCAGCCAGTCTAACCGTGAGGCTGGGCAGCATTGCCTGCACCGCACGCCTGCAGCGCCCCTGATGCTTTCAGCCGCCCCAAAGCCACGGGAAGGACAAGGAGAAACCCACAAAGCTGGTGGTGGAGCAGAGCAGGGGGGTAAGCCTGCCCCGGCGGGGTCAGAGAGGCTGGCGTGGGGTAGCCTCTGCGGAGGCAGGGGGGTCCCAGGTGCTGGGCAGGGGGAGCAAAGGCAAGCGGAGCTGGCACCAGTTGGAGCTGTGTTCCTGGAGTGCCCGCGGGGACATCTCCAGCGCTGGCCACCCTCCGAAGGGGCCACGCTCTGCTCCAGTGCCAGTGCCCCGGGTTGCCAGGGCCACGGAGATGCTCCCTGTGGTCCGGGCACCGCGGCAGGCTCATCCCTGCGCTCCCAGGGACAGGCAGGGATCCTGGCGGGCGGCAGCACTGGAGCATCCCGGGGCCAGGCAGCCCTGTCACCCCTTCTCCCAGCGCAGGGACAGGGCAGGGACGTCCTCACTGATGCTGTGCCTCTCCAGATGTCACCCAACCTGCCGCCGCCGACCCGAGGGGATGCTGACCCCGCGCCCGGGACTCAAACACCACCCTTCCTGCCTTGCGCAACGCAGTCGCTCCCCAGCCCAGCGAGCAACGCCCCGCTCAGACAGGCTCTTCCCTTCCTCCTTCGGACACATCCTCACGCCACCGGCGCCCCGGAGACACCCTCAGGAACGAACGGAGGGTGGGAGGCCGGACCTCCCATCCTGCGCCGCTCTTCGCAGGAGTGGCCAAAAGACTTCCCCGAATCGCTGGTGGGGGGAAACGGATGTCTTGGCCTCCTCCCAAGCCAGAGCAATGGGTAAGCACTTGATTTCCACCATCCCTCCTCACTGCCATGTGGCATCTCCCACTGGCATCTCCCCACCAGCTGCTTGGCTGAGGACATCCGAAAGTCCTCCCTCCTCCCTGTCCCCAGGTAAGCCCCTCTGGCAGCCCCAGACCCAGCGATGCGCTGGTGGCCTGGGAAGCGTCACTCGGCTGGATGGGACCTGGGGCCGAGAGCCAAGCGGGGCTGGAGGTCTGCTCCCAGACCCGGGGAGGCTCTACTCAGGCCTCTGCCCACCCAGCGAAGGTGCCCATGGCCTGGCAAGGCAGCTTGGCTGAAAGACGTCTCTCCCTGGCCCTGGTGGGTGCACTGGGAGGTAGGGAGCCTGGCTAGGCACTAGGAAAAGGGATTAAAAGCACTGAAATGCCAGAGTCCCGCAGCCCAGTCCCATGGCATGCCCACATCCCGAGAACCACTTGCAAGAGGGTAGCCAGGAGCTCGGGACGGTGCAGAGGAGGGTGGCGGGGGTGAGCAGTGCATGGTGCGGTTCTCACCGACGTGAGGTTCAGCAGAGAGGAGGAGGAAGGGTATGATGGGACCATAACATCGCTAGCGGCCAGAGAGGATGAGTAACGAGGCAAAGCAGCCGACGGGCAGCCAATAAAACCTTTTAGCAACAGGTTCGAAATGACCCGGAGGAAACCTTGATTCACGCCAGCACTCAAACCCCGAAACCGGCTGCTGCGGGACGCCAAGGCGGTCGAGAGATGAAGCTTCCAAGCCAGCCCAGCTCCTTCACCGCACCCGTTAAACACGATGAGGTGGTCGCAAGGAAGCTCTTCAGAGCCGGCTGAAGCAGAAGAGTGAGCTACACCTGCCCCCTGTGCTCCGGTGGCAGCGGCCCCGGGGCTGCAGGGTCCTCACCCCGCCCGGGACACGGCACAGCGGAGGCCTGGGGTGACGGGCTCTGTCTCCCATCCGGCCTCGATGCTCCCCACAGTCCCCCACGCCCCATCCCCTGGGGACCGCGAAGGTCCCCTGAGGACAGTGGGTTGGGAAGGCGCCTCGGGACGCGCAGCAGGTCCCGCCGCCTTGCCGCCGCCTGTCCCCATCCCCGTTCCCGTCCCTCGTGGCAGGCAGCGTGAGCACCCGTCTCCCACCTGAAGGGCCGGTCGGCCGTCGAGTTCACTCCGGCGAAGGACTGGCTCCTATTGATCTTGGTGACGAGGACTCGGCGCTGCGGGCGCGCAGACAGTGACATCGTTGAGTGCGACCTGGAGGGCCTCCCTGGCGGACACGAGAGAGCGGCGTCATCAGCAGCAGCGTGGGGACCTTCCCTCCCTCAGCCCATGGACGTCCCGGTGACACCGCGAGCGCTTGGTGGGGACAGACGGATGGATGCGTCCCCCGGGAACCACGGGAAGGGGCTGATGCCCAGTGCCTACCGTGGCCCTTCCCGGACATGGTGATGACAAACCTTCCGCTGTGCCCCAGCCCAGCCACCCTCTCCCAAACCCCGCCTCGTCCCACGTCCCACTGTCCCCCGTGCCACCCCGCTGCAGGGGCAGGAAGGGCGCAGAGCCGGACCTGGCCGCCCAGCCCTTCACCGTCTCCACGCTTGTTTCCGCTCGCTCCAGCAACCAGGAGGGAAACCCACGGACAACAAAGCGCTTTGGAAAGTCCCCGGCTCTGCCAGGAGCTCTGCGTCGGGGAAGGAAAGGTCGAGCCATTCCCTGCCGAACCCTGGAAAGTCCGCGCCGGCAGCACGTGTCCAGCCCCGCAGCCCTGCCTTCTGCTCCTGGCAGCACCAGAGACAGTGTCGGGAACCCCAAAACCACTGCCTGTCCCCACGGCACTGGCGCAGTCGATGCCAGCCAGGACGGAGCAGATTTCTGAGCCTCGGGGCGCGGAGCCGGCTGTCACGCCAGGTCGCGGGGAGCATCGCTGCCAGCCCCGGCCATGCCGGCTGGGCACACGGAGGAGCCCAGCCTGTGCGGCAGCCGCAGGAGCAGGGCAGAGGTTGCCGGTTGCTCCACTTCATCCCAGACACTGCTGACGCCAGCTCGGTCCCTCTGTCCCCGCAAGCCCTCAGAGCCGAGCTGCGGGAGGCAGGAGCCAGCCGTGCCGAGGCTGCGGGGTGCCCGGCAGTCGCAGACCCTGCCAGGCAGGGCCCCAGCGATGCCCAGCTTCCCCGGCTGGCAGACGGGGCTGAGCTAACCCCAGCCAGAGCCACCTCCCCGCTCCCCACGGGGCTCACTCTGCCTCTCCTCCCGCCCCAGCACGGCCGGCAGCGAGCCCCCCACCCCAGCAGCACCAGGGATGGCATGGGGATGCAGGCGCTTCCGGGGCTCCTGCCGCCATTCCCACTTCTCCCTCCGGCACAGCGGAGCCCGGGACCCCAGCATGAAGCACAGAGCTGCTCGGCCACTGGCGGGCATCCCCCCGGTGCTGCGCTCCCCGCCACCCTGCAGCCATGCCGTCACCTCCCCGCACGCTGGGCTGGGGCCAGGCATTCGCCGTGCCTGGGGTGAGCCAGGGCCGTTCGGAGTCAAAGCCAGCCACCGCCAGTAAGCTCCATCCCAACGGAGCCGGGACACGGCAGGTCCATCCGGTCCCCCCTCCGCACTCGGGTCCCAGCCCAGGGCGACGGAGCCGCTCTGTGGGTCCCACCGCCTCGACGCTATCTCGGTGCCAGTCCCTCCGGTTTCCAGGACAACGCTGTCCCAATTAAGCTCATTAGGAGGAGCTGTAATCCCTGGCAGCCCGGCTGACCCGCAGGCCCTGGGCAGATTACCCTCTGCAGGGCTCTTTAATCTGCTCCCCACCGAGCGAGCGAGGCCCATGGCACCGGTGCAGCTGGGCGTCAGAGCGGCTCGTCTATAGGGAAAACACCCGACCCCCCATGATGGGGGTCTCCACGCGTGGGGCAGGCCATGGCTGCCATGGGGTGAGCACGGCCCTGCCAGCCCATCCTCCAGCCTGCGTCACTGTCTGGGGATACGGCAGGGCTCTACGGGGGGTCACCGGGCAGGGGTCTGCACCGGGAAGAAGGATGCTGGGGGTGTCGGAGGGGAGAAGGATGCTGGGGGGGTTGAAAGGGAGAAGGATGCTGGGGAGGTCGGAGGGGAGAAGGACGCTGGGGGCACCGCACAGGGACCAACGCCCCAGGCACAACTCCCCAGCAGAGTCAGAGCAATCCCCCGCTGCTCGCTCAGACCCCCGAGGGGCTCCAGCAGCCACCCGCACCGCGCTGGGCCATGCTCCGAGGCACCCGAGGCTCCAGCACCAGCACAGGGAGCAGTGCCACAAGCAGGACCCCATCTCTGCACTCCAGCCCAGGGACTCGGGTGACCCCCAAACACCCGCCACGACGCGACGCACTGCACCGCAGGGACGGATCGCCGGCAGGATGGGTGCCGACCCAAGTCTTGGCACTGCCAGCCCAGCCACGGCACCCCGCGTCCCCAGGCCCGGCACCCTGCAGCCAGGACCACCTCCTACGCCAGGACCTCAAACCACCTTCGAGGAGGGGCACATCATGTCCCCTGCTCTGGGGGGAACGATGCCCGGGGAGCCCCGAGGATGCTGGAGCCCAGCACGGGTGCTGCAGGGAAGCCCTGCCTGTTCGAGGGAGGGCAGGCAGGGCGTGGGGTCTCCGCTCCTGGCACGCTTGGCTCAAAAAAAAACCCCCCGGCGTGGTGCATTCCTGACATTACCGAGATAAGAGGTACCTGGTACCGCGGCAGCACGGCCCGCCCCGGCGGGGAGTGGAGCCCGGGGCACGCCTGGAAAGGGTCGCTGGTCGCCACATCTCGCCCCAGGTGGTGAGCCCTGCACCAGGCTCACCGGGAGGACGACACCGGGCAGAGCACCGGCACGCTCGTGTCCCTGCCACGGGCTGATGTCCCAAGCACATCCCTCCCTCTCCTGCGACGAAGCCACAGAGGTCCTGCCCCAGAGATCCAATCTCTTGCCAGCCCCACTGCCCCATGCCCTTAATTAGAGCTTCGGTGCTAATGAAGCCACCTCCCGACCAAGCTTTTCACCTCTTACCGCAGACTGCTTGAAGCTCTCCCGCTGCAGGAAACGCAGTCCTGGGAATCTGTCTGTCTGTCTGTCTGTCCGTCCCCGGCCGAGAGAGCAGAGCAGCCGGCACGGCCGGGGTTGCCGGAGCCCACCGCGGGGCTCTCCAGCCCGGCCGCCGGCTCCGCTTCTCTCGCGACGCCCAGTGCTCTGGAGATGATTGGGATCCCAAGAATGCTGGTCGGAGCGGCGGAGGGGCAGTCCGACCGGCTGGGTTGGTCCCAGCTGGTTTCTGTTTCCGACACTCAGACACCAGCCTCGGGTCGCTCCGGCGGGTTTACCAGCGCTGCCCCAGTCGGAGACGCCCCAAATGGGCTCCCCCCGGCCCCCCAGCCCTAGGACCACCATCTCCAGTCACGTCACTCGCTGGAGGCCAGCAATGCCCGGGGCGGCCGGCCAGCCCCCCCCCAGTACCCCCAACACCCAGAAGCAGCACCCACAGCCATCCGAGGGGCTGCCCCGGGGGGGCTGGCAGGGCTGGGCTGTGGTCCCCACGCCGACGGCACTGGGGCCACCTCCCCGCTCACCACGGGCTACCAGTGTCCCCCAACGAGGGCACGGCATGGCGGCCACAGGTCAGTCCCTGCCTGCGGTGTCCGTAGCAAGCCAGGGGTCCCGCCACCCTGCTCCAACGGCACAACCCCCCCACCCCGCCCCGGCACCCTCGGGTGAGCATCCCTCGGGCGCTCGGCGGGGACGACCTCGGGAGCCTGCGAACGCGGCCCTTGGCACGGTTCCCTCCGGCCCAGCCGCTGCATCCTTGTTTGCACAGCTGCGTCCCCGCTGCCCGAGCCCGGCCGCGTCCCCCGGCCCCGCGTCGGCCCTGCGCCAGCTCCAGCGTGGGCCGGAACCGCTCTTCCCTCCCATCGCCCCGTGTCCCTCCCCGGCGCAGAGGAGCATCCGGGGACCGACACCATGCCGCCTTGGTCACAGGGAGCCTGGGACGCCTCTTCCCTGACTCCTCTTCCCTCCTCCGTGCTCTGTCTCTCCTCCAGGCAGGCAGGACCCCCCCTGCCAGCCCCCTGCACCGGGCGAGGAGGGCGATTTGGGGGTTTTTGGGAGTTGGGTGAGTCAGTGCAGGGCATCCCGGCTCCGCGTGACTCACCCGGGAGAGAAACTCCCGGCCATAAGGTCGCAGCCCCGGCAGAGCCGGGGAGGGAGGTTTGGGTGCTGCGGGTGGGGGGCTGGATGGGTGCTGGGTGCTCTGGGCGGTGGGGGCATGGCAGCCGCCATCATGGCTGCAGGAGCCCGGCTGGCTCCTCGGGCCGAGTGGGAGGGCGGCAGGAAAGGGAAGGAGCTGCGAATGGGAAGAATTGGAGGAAGCGCTTATTTACCCCGTGGAGTATCCCCGAGGAAGGGCAGGGCAGGGTACGGCGCAGGCAGACGCTCACGGCCGGCTCCCCGGAGGGCAGCTCGCAGCCTCCCACCCCGCCACCCATCCCACGGGCCCCCAGTTCACAGCCGCAGAGGGTTGCAAGCCCCAAACTGGGATCCAGGGAGGTGGGCATCGCTGGGGCCGGGGGGTTCCCCAGCACCCAGCTGAGCTCAAACCCAAGTTGTTTCCTAGAACAGCTCCCAAGAACCAGCCTAGGACCACCACGGTCCTAGTGAGGGGGGTCCGCGTCCCCCGAAAGGCACAGACCGAGCACCCAGCCAGGGTCCCCACGGCTTTGGAGGTCTGGGGGCCACAGCACGCCTCCATGCCCTGCTAGATGGGACCGCAGCCCGGCCCGGGGCACCAGATCCTGCTCTGGAGTGGGCTGCAGCCCTGCTCAGAGGCGCTGAGAAGACGGGGCTCTGCTGGGGTTGGCACAACCGCGCAAAGGTCTCACATGCCACCTTCATGCCCACCCGCTCAACTCCAGGATGCTCTGCTGGGTACCAGTAGCTTCCCCCCCAAATCCTGACTGGGTAACGTGGCCCCTGGGCGCAAGAGCAGGTCCAGGACCCCTGCTCTGCCCAGACCCCCTGGGGCCGCAGTGCAAGGGATGCTCATCACAAAGCCGGGCTCTGTCTGTCCTCATTAGCACGGCTGCAGATCAGATGTAAGGGGTACAAGGGGGGAGGAAAACAATTTGCCGAGGAAAGCCGTGCTGCTGTGGCACCCAGGGCACATCGCCCGTGAGCGGCAGGCAGCCATGGGACGTCTCCTGCCTGGAGATGCCGAGCCTGGGTCTCAGCGTGGGCAACAGCAAGGCCAGGCAGCCGGCGGGTCCCACCCTGCCACGGACAACCCGTCCCGACACCCCGCCACCGCACGCCATGGTGACAACTGCATCCATCGCAGGGGGCACGTACCCGTCCCTGGTGCCCCTGGCAAGAGAGCTCTCCTCCCGGGGAAGCCGCTCACCCAGAAAAACCCCCCATGAGTCCGGCCACGTCACCCCAGGAGCCTCCAGCAGCTGGGGGTCCCCGAAAGAACGGCGTCCGGTGCCGCTGGCGTTCGGTACCTTTCGGTTTGCCGTTCATGGCGGACTGCGGCAGCACGTCCCCCTTGGGCTGGGGTCGGCGTCCCACGCGGCGCGGGCGGCTGTTGCTCTCTCATGCCGTCTGTCCGTCGGTCCGCCCGCCCGTGTGGGGGGGCCGGGAGGGCTCCCCCAGGGCAGCAGTCTCCTCCCACGCTTCCCCTGCCCGCAGGCTGACACCACTGCCCAGCGCCACAGCCCCAGCCGTGACTCAAGGGCTGGGGACGGGAGGACGGGAGGACAGCAGGACGCCTGTGCCCCTTGGAGAGAAGGGGCCCCGAAAACACCAGCTGCCCTGGGAGCAGGGAGGGCACGGCTCAGTCCCCGTCCTTCCCTCCCCACCGCCCCGCCGGGGAAACTGAGGCACGGGTGCAGGGGAGGGAACCACACCACAGGTCACTGCAGTGCAAACACCTCCTTGGCCCCTCTCTGGGCTGCAGCCTGCGCCGGGCACCGCGGTGTCCCCCATCAGCCCCCCACGCGAGGCTGCTCCCCTCGGAGACCCCCTTCCCTCCAGCAGCCCATGGGCCAGGGAGCAAGCACCCCGCTGAACGCACCGCCAGGCCCTGGTATGGGGGGGATGCTCCGGGCACAGCCCCTCGCCCCCATCCCTGCCGGCTCCGCTGCGGGCAGGCACAAAGCCGTGGCAGAGCGGGCAACCGACACTCACGCCGCTGTGGGGAGCAGCCCTGGCAGCCCTGCTGCTCATTTCTGCATTGCTTTTATATATATATATATATATAAATATATTATATCTACATATATAAAACCGCCATGGCTTTGCTGTGGGCTCCCCATGGCACACATCCCCCCGGCACGCCCGTGGGCACTCTGCAGCACCCAGCAGCCGCTAAGAAAAGGGTTTCCTGGCTCAGATGCCCCCAGATTGTATTGTCCGGGTCTCCAAAGCTTTGGAGGGGCTGGTTTCAGCCAGGGCTTGCTCACAGGGCCCTCCAAAGGTGCTGGGGGCCGTTCCTGCATGGGAACCATGGGGTGCAGCTCCCACGGCAGACCCAGCCGCCTTCCACGCCGACCCCAGCAGCCGGTGGGACCTCCCGGCCCACCACTCCCCGGCAGCAAGCAGAGGGATGCCCTAAACAATCAAGGGACCCTGTGGCACACATGTCACCCCCCTCCAGCACCACGGGTCCTGGTACCAGGGTACCCAGGCCTGGCACCCCACTCCCAGCTCCGGCGGAGGCAGCTGGAGCAGCCAGCCCCATCCAGGCTGGGATCGGCTGCCATCACCACGTCACCGGGGAAGGAAGAGACGCCTCCCTCCCAGGCTCCTTTCCTGTTTGCTGCTGCTTTTAGAGCGAGGTCAGGCCGGGTGCGGGAGGAAAAGCATTGGGGCAGAGTCTTGGGGGGTGCTCACAGAGGTGGGTGCTCCCGGACTTGTCGGGTGGCACGGCTCTCCCGCCACGGGCACTCATGCACGTGGCTCCGGAGCCAGCCACGGCCAGGCTTGGCAAGCTGGAGCTCGTGCGGTGCCACCAAAGAGCACTGCGTCCCAGGACACCCGCTCGTCCCGGTGCCCGGGTGGGACTGGGCTGGCCCCAAGCAGCGTCCGAGGAAAAAGCACCCCAGCGCTGACAAGCGCAGGCGTCCGCTCACCCACCCGCCTGCCAGCGCCATGGCCTTGGGGAGGGGCCAGCAGCCCAGCATGCCCAAAGCACGGTGCGGGGAGACCCGTCTCCACCCTGGCCTTCAAGAACTCGCAGAAAAACCACGGGATGGATGGGATGCCTCCCCCCAGCTCTCCCCACTGACACGCCAAGCGCCTACCCAACGGCTGCCGTGGGCAGGGGGCCACCACCCAGCTTTTCCCCTCTTGCTGCTTCTCCCTGGGGGAAAGCATCGCTGCCGGTGCTGCCCCGGCACCGACCAGCCCTCTGCAAAGCCTCTGCCGCGCCGGCAGCCATGCAGAGCCGGTGCCCAGCTCATGGCCAGGCAACGCGCCCGCAGTGACGGCCCATGCCAGCTCGTTTGTTCTCATTAAAGGTTAACAAGAAAGCCACGCTAAAACCGCCGGGAGCCGCGGGAGAGGCGTTCTCCAGTGCCACGCAGAGCGAAGGGACAGCCAGGCTTCCTGACCAGAGGGGTGACAGCCAGGCTGTGCCGCTGGCGGGCACTCGGCCTCGGGCATCGCCTGTGGGGAGATGCTGGAGGTGGGGCTGCACCCCGAGAAGGTGGCAGAGGACACGGGCACATGGCGTCAGCCGTCTCCTCCGAGCACCTCGCAGCACCCTGCACGGCATGGACCCAGCCCAGGGACACCTTGCCAAGGGAGGGCAGAGGAAGGGCATGAGCCGAGCCAACGCCACGAGGGCTGGGCAGTAATGGAGTTAAACGAATCTCTGTCCCTGGCCTGGCTGGGGACAGGGCGCAGGGAAGCAGACAGCCCCGCAGCCGCCGGTCACCCCTCAGCGCAGGGAGCTCTGGAGGCTCACCACCCCGCCTCGGCGCGACCAGCCAGGGGGGCTGCCTCCACCCTAGGAGGGATGGAGGGCAGCAGGGATGTGGGTGTAACACTCCTTTTTTGGGGGTGTCCCTGTCATGCCCTCCTCTCGCCAGGCCCGCCAAGCTGCCCCGAGCGTCCCCCACCCCAACCACAACAGCTGAACGTGCAAACAGACCTCTCCATGGGCAGCCGCGCTCGGACACGCGTGTACAGCCATGGCCGGTCTGCGTACAGGCAGGAGAAAAATCCAGACGCCTCAGAAGGACGATCCCGCTTCCATGCCCTCCGCCAGACACTGGACCGGCGTCCCAGAGACCCCGCGTCCTGCCAGCGCCGAGTCCTGGGGAAGGCTCCCTGGCTGCTCCCTGCTGGCCCCGGGACCACCAGCACCGAGGCTGTGCCCACCAGCATCACCCAGCATCAGCCAGCCCCTGGACTGCACACTCCCCTGGTGGCACCAGCACCCAAGGCCGAGGTGATAAGCAGCTATTTCAGGCTGTCCCAGGACAAGGACAGCCTTGCGTGGCTGGGAATGTCACCGCAGCTGGAAGGGCGGGTGCACAGCGAGGAGAAGGCACCGCTGGCCAAGAAGCCGGGGAGATAAGTGCCAGCACGTAGGCACCAGCCCGGTGAGGGGCCAAAGAGCTCCTGGCCTGGGGGAGACCTAGCAGGGGGCAATGCTGGCAAGAAGACCCACTGTCATGGCTGGAAGGAGAACCACGGTGAGTGACCAAGTGACTTGTGGCCACGCCAGAGCCAGTCCTGGTGTGGGTAAGCCTGGTCCCAGAATGGCGGGTGGTCACCCCCACCACGGCGCTACAGCCGACCCCCCCGACTTCACTCAAAGCCAGCTCCAAAAAATCCCATCGGCCCAACGCCGCAGGGTTTTTCCCGCAGGTTTGCTGCCCCAAGGGCCGCAGAAGGACCAGCCCTTGGGCCAGGCCAGGCTCTACCCGCAGCCAGGCTGGCACCGGCACCGCCGGCAGCATCCCTCGCCGGAGGGGGCCGGGTACCCCGCATCCGGGCACTGGGGCCGCAGCAGATTTAAGCCCTCCCCCCCTTGCTTCCTCGCATCGTTCCCCACCCGGCAGCAGAAATAGAAGCGATATAAATGGCAGCCCTATAAATAACCCCAAAGCACGAGGCGGGGAGCTCGTCCCAGCCTGGCGATGGCCTCAGCCCACGCAACGCTGGGGCTTGGTCTGCCTTTGCTGTCCCCTGGGGACCCCAAACGCCAGCGCCCTGCCCGCGATGGGTCTCCCAGGGCCTTCTGAGGAGGGAAGAGCTCCGAGTCGCCCACCGAGCCTCGGCTGGAGCCCAGCACGCCGACATCCCCGGGGAATGCCCCCACGCCCCTGCCCAGCTGCTCTCGGGGTGGCAGCAGGCACCGGACGATGCCCGCCGCCGGCACCCCGCAGCTCCCCAGGCTGCAGATTCCTGGGCAAATCGGGAATCCGGCCAGGAGCCTCAGGCAGGGTTTGGGAAACGATACCCCCGTGTCCCCACTGCCCATCAACACCCCAACACCCACCTCATCGGCTGCCCACCCTACCGTCCCCCACCCACTGCCCACATCCCCCTGTGCTCAACCCCACTGCGTCGCCTCCTCCGCGGGGACTCGGCCACCGCCACGCCGGCTCCCACCGCCACGCCGGCTCCCACCGCCACTCCTCTCCGCATCGGGGACCTCCGCCAGCCCAGAGCCCGCAATGCCGCGGCCGCCAGCCCTCCGCCGCCCAATTCCGTGCGGCGTCACAGCCTCACACCCCAGCCCTGTGCGCGGGGGGACGCAGCAAGGCTGCTCCTCAACCGCCGGCCAGGAGACAGGTCCTGGGTCTGTAGGAAGGCCAGGACTTTCTGGTGGCCTCGGCTGCCTCCTCTGGGGATGTGGCAAGGGTGAAACCCGCCGAGGAGGGTTTGCGAACCCTGGGACGGGGTGGAGGAGCGGCAGGGATAGGGTTAACGGTGCGAGGCCTTCTTGGCAGGCTGGGGGGGGGCCGGGAGATAGGAGGATCGGGCCAGCAACAAAGCCAGATCTGTCTCATTAATTCCCCTGAGCGAGCATTCCTCCCTCCGTCACCCAGGAGGAGGAGGAGGAGGAGGAGGAGGCAGCACCCCGCTGACACGGGTCCCTCGGGGAACCCCCGCCCCCCCCGGGGTCCTGCTTGGGGAACCCTCCCGGTGTCCTGCTTGGGGACACCCCCCCTCGGGGTCCTGCCTGGGTGCCGGGGTGTGATGGCGGGGGGGGGTGTGGAGATGAACGCAGCCCCCCCTCGGGGAGCCCGGGCTGGGCTCGGGCGGGGCTGGGGCCGCCGGTTCCTCCGCAGAGCAAAACAAGCGGCGGAGGAGCCCCCCCGCATCCCGGAGCGGGGCTGGGCGAGGGGGTTAACGCGGGGGGGGGGGTGCTCCCCCCGCTATCCCGCGGCCGGGGGACGGCGGGGCGATGGGGCGGAGGAGCGCAGGCCCCCCCTCCCCTCCATGACCGCGCGCCCCTTCGGGTGCCCACCCCGGGGCTGGGCGGCGGCAGACGGCGTCGTGTCCCATCCCCCTCGTCCTCCCCCCCCCCGGGTTCCAGCAGCACTCACATGTCCCGGGGGCGGCGGGGGGCGAGCGCGGGCCCGGCTCGGCGCATCCCCTTTGTTCCGCTCCCATGGACGGGGAGCGAGCGGGGCGGCCGTGCGGGCTCCGGCAGCGCCCACCCCGCCGCTCGCCATGGCAACGCGGGAGCCACGTGACCCCGGCAGGAAGCCGCGCGCGCCCCGCGCCAATGGCGGCGCGGCCGCCCCGCCCCCCCCCCCCCCGCACCAGGGGTCCGCACCCCCCCCCCCCGCAAAGCCCCCCCAGCATGGTGCGCAAAGGGGTGTCAGAGGGACAGGACCAAGGCCCTGCGGTCAGTCGGTGGCACTGACTTCTCTGGGCACTGAAGGGACATGACCAAGGCTGTGTGGTTATCAGTGGCACTGACTTGTCCAGGCACTGAAGGAACATGACAAAGACCGTGCAGTCAGTCGGTGGCACTGACTTCTCCGGGTGTTGAAGGGACATGACCAAGGCCATGCTGTCAGTCGGTCCAGGTATTGAAGTACCATAGCCAAGGCTGTGCACTCAGTCAGTGGCACTGGCTTCTCCGGGCACTGAAGTGACACGACCAAGGCCGTGCGGTCAGTTGGTGGCACTGACTTCTCCCGGCAGTGAAGTGTCACAACCAAGGCCATGCAGTCGATCGGTGGCACTGACTTCTCGGGGTGTGGAAGGGACATGACCAAGGCCATGCAGTCGGTCGGTGGCACCGACCTCTCCCAGCCTCAGGCTCCCAGCTCTGTGTTACCCAGTGTCGCACGCTGCCTTTCCTCCCGCACCTCCTGGCCCTGACCGTGGCAAGCAGGAGCCGCGCTCAGACCTCTGCCAAGCAGCAAGCCCACCCTGGGAGAGCGAAACCCAGGCACCCACCCGTGCTCCCTGTCCCTGCCACCCTCCCCAGGGACAGAGTGTAGGAGCGCTCCCCGCGTCCCCAGCTACAGGACGGGCAGCTCTGGTGCGAACGCAGGCTGCCACGCCGACGGATGCCACCATTACACAGTGCCATATTGCTCTCGGAGCATCACGGCTGCCCTGGATTGGACCCTGCCCTGCCAGCCCAGGTCCCAAACCCTGCCATCTCCGAGCATCCCTGGAGCTCTGGGTGGAGGGGAGGGGGAAGCCAGGCTTCCCCAGCACCGTGCCTGCGGGTGGGTGCACCCTGCTCCGCTTCTTCCTCCAGAGCCCACCTTTCTCCTGCGTGTCCTAGATCACACTGAATCGACCCAGTTTTAAATGGGCCCCGGCCCCGGTGAGACATCCTCCACGCAAGGACGCGACGACACAGCGCTCCAGCCAGCCCCGCAACGCAGGAGCACGAATTAGACCGTTGCCACGTCTCAGAGCGTGGCGGAGTAGGGCAGTATCGGTGACAAGGACACGCGACGCGAACCGGGGCATCCCAGCTCCCAGCTCGTCCCTGGCCTGGTTACATGGAAGGAGAAGCTCTGCGAAGATGGGACAGAGGACAGCAGGTCCCGTGGCTGCCAGGGAAATGCCAAACCAAAGGGCGGACACAGACAAGCAGCAATGATGTACAGATCCGTCAACCCAGCGCTGCATGGTCGCTGTCCCACCCCGTGCCCAGCGTGGTCAGCACCACCGTGGCACACTGTCATCGCTCGATCCAGCATCCTGTGTGCTCTGGCCCTTTGTCCCCATCACCTGTGTCCTGGTGTGCGGTGGCAGAGGAGAGAGGTTCAGGACAAGAAGAGGAGCTGAGCAGAGATGTCCAGCAAGGGTGGTGTCACCACCTCGCTCACCCCCAGACGCTCTCCAAGGGCAGCCAGGTCATGCTGCTTGCTCGGGGGCGGGGTGAGGTTAGCTGGGGGAAGGCAGAAAACCTCTGCTAATGTGGCTCGGCAGGTTGTGCAGACGTTCGAAGGCCAAGCAGAGGTGCTCTGCTGAGCTCTCGGGACTTGCCCCGTGCAGACACTCTGCCAACATCCCTGCCAGGGCTCCCCCCTGAAAAAACAGGGGTGGGGGAAGCTGACCCCATGCTGCACCCGAAGGAAGCTCTTGATGCACGGAGTCGCTTGGGTCACCCTTGCCAAGTCCTTCCAGCGACACCAACCCTTCGGCCCACCAACACGCCATCTCCGCAGGCTTTCTGCCAGCCCTGCTGCCGCACCAGCAACCCGCACGGCGTGGCAAAGCGGGTGCCTGGGAGCACCCCCAGTCCCCTGCTCTGCATGGGTGCATCTGATCCTCCCTGTGCCCCCAGCCCGGCACGGTGGGATGCCTGATGCCCACCACAGCTTGCCCGTGGCTCGCACACCCCAATCGAAGACCACCACGGGGGTCCCACCTGCTCCCTCACAGCAGGGTGGGTCCTCGCACACTCAGTGTGAGTATTTCCAGTTGGAATAGGACCTACAAAGATCATCTGGTCCAGCTGCTCCACCAATTCAGGGCTGCCCAAAAGTTCAAGCGTGCTATTATGGGGGTTGTCCAAACGCTTCTCAGACACTGCCAGGCTTGGGGCACCGCCCGCCTCTCCAGGAAGCCTCCTCCAGGGTTTGGCCACCCTCTCGGTAAGGATTTGGGGTACCTGGAGGTGGGCTGACCCACGCCACCATGTTTCACTTGTCCTGTGCAGCCTGCTCTGGGTGACCCTGCTTCGGCAGAAGGGTTGGACTGGATGACCCACAGAGGTCCCTTCCAACCCCTGCCATGCTGGGATTCTGTGATTCACTTACCTACCCACCACCACTGCAAGCTAAAACACCCAGTAGGCTGTGGAGCAGCTCTGCAGACATCAGGAGAGGGGCCCGCAGCGAGGCTGGGGCCGGCACGGCTGCTTGCAGCCCCCCTGCCCTCTGCCACACGCCCGCCTGCCCTGCCAGACCGCGTACGCCGGGCTCAACGCTCCCGGTGCCAAGGCTCGGGCTGGCACACCGCACGGGCTATTCCAGGGCGCCAGGAGCTCGCTCGGTGCAGACAAGCTTTGCAAACAAAACCAAGCGCCGGCTGGGCACGGAGCCTGCCTGCTGCCCCGGACCCCCCTCCTGGGTTTAGGGAGGGATGATGCCTGCCAGCGGGCAGGGGTCAACCTTGCCAGCATGGCTACGGACACTCCTGGAGCCGGGCCATGGAGAGGGATTCCCTGCCCACACTGGGCAGCTGGGTGCTGGGGTGGGCAGGGGTCCCTGAGCACCGGCCAGAATCACCCAGTGCCTCCCAGCACAGAGTCTTGCCAGAGCCTGGCGACGCAGAACCACCATGAGCATGTTCCCCTCTCCCCGGCAGCATCAGCGACCGGCTGCGCCCGCTGCCTGCTTCCGCCTGCCACCACCCAAAGACCTGAGCCATCGGCAGACCCCTGCGCCGCGGCTCTCTGCCCAAACTGCTCTTCCTCACTGCGGGCTGGGTCTGGAGCCACGTCTTCCTCTCTCCTCTCTGCGGAGGGCAGGAGGCCAGCCCTCGGCTCCAGGCCTGCCTCCCTGCGCAGCGCCCTGGAGCTGCTGCGTGCTCCGCGTTCCTGCTCAGTGCCGGAGCACGGCCAGAGCCTCCAGCCCCGCGCCGGGACGCCTGCGCATGCCGAGCACACTCAGAGCCCAGCCGCCATCTCCGAGGGCAGCCGAGGTGCCTCAGCTCGGCAGAGCCTGCCACAGGCTTGGAGCCGAGCATCCCGGGCTCCTCATCCCTCCGGCTGCGTGTTTTTGGGGAACGCAACCTGGGAAAAAGCTGAAGGAGCCAGGGCGGTGCTGGTGCGGCGTGAGCAATGTGAGCCGCAGCTCCAGCTGACTCACCGGGGCCCCGGCCGCGCTCCTCGGGAACTGGCCGGCAGCGGGGAAAGGCTGTGCCAGCAGATCCTCTCAGCTCTGCTGGAAACCCTTCCCCGGCACGCTCGGGGCCAGCACGCAGTGGCCGTAGCCCGGCCCTCTCCGTGGGGCAGAGCTGCCCGTCCCAGCAGTCTGCCTGCCCGTGGGGCTGGGAGAAGGGAGGCGAGGACATCCCCGCAGCGGCCACAAACCTGCTTGGTGCTGGCCGCCGGTCAGCTCGCCCGGACTCTCTGGCCGGCAAACACCCAAGCCAGGGCTTGGCAGCAAAGCCAGAAGATCCAGATTGCGACTGGATCAGATTCAGCCCCAGCATGGTCAGCCGAGGATGCTGACCGTCCCCTGGGACCACACCGCCACCAGGCAGCCGTCCCCGCCTCGGCGCGGTGGGAACCGTCTTGTGCACACCCCGGCGGAATCACCCCGAAAGCATTCATGATTTACCAGATTCCCGCAGCCCCTCGGGGACCGGCCGGCACCGAGCAGGAAAGCTGAGCTCGCGGGCAAAGGCGGGACGCGAGAGAGAGGAAAAGGCAATTTGGAGCACGGGGTGCTTCGGCAGGCCTGAGTTTGCAAATTTGGTGGGGCTGTATGCAAATATATGCAAATACAGTCCTCCCTGGGCAGCGCGGGGGACCCCGTGTGTACGCTGACCTGCTCCACAGTGGTCCTGGACCCTGTCCCCCAGCACCCACAAAGCAGAGCACAGCTTCGTGCGGGGCAGCCGGCGGGTCCCCAGCTTGGCGTCCCGGAGCGAGCACCGGCCTTCAGCCAGGGATCCCTCCCCTCCGAAAGGAAACAACAAAGCCAACGCTGGGATGGGGATGAAGGAAATGCAACCAGCTGCGCGGGGTAAGCAAGGATCGGAAGTGGCTGTAATCATCTCCCGTCCCCGCTGGCCAGCAGCTCTCCCAGCCCGGACACCGCAGCGAGGCACACACAAACCCGAGGGGAAATCACGTGCTGGAAAACCAGGAGGTTTGCGAGTGATCCCAGGTCCCGGGGAGGTGGTGGGGGGAACGGGGACGAAGACGCGGGGAGACCTCCTGAGCCCACGAGTTGCACCCTGCTCCTGGTGCTGGCACCGCCAGGAGCTTTGTCCTCACCCTGCACCTCTTCCGAGCCGCTGGTCCAAACTGGTCCCCACTGGGAACGTGTCCCTGGAGGAGAGCTGTGGCAGCCAGCCAGGCAGACCAGGGGTAGGACTGGTTGCTAAAAGCCACTGGTGGGGCAGGGGTAGCAGAGGGGGGAGATGCCCATAGCACGGATCCAGCCGCGTCCTCCCCGCCCAAGGGATGCTGCCCTGAGCCTTCGGACGGGGGTCCTGGCTCTCCGCCGGCCAAGCCCCCTCTCACATGCTTCCAGCACACGTGTGGACTCCACCGGCCCTGGGGCCATGGCCCCAGCCAGTCTCTCCTGTCTCCGTCACACGCCCCGGCGCGCCGGGGCCAGCTCTGTCTGCATGGGCAAGCCTTGTCTTCTCCCGCCGGGCATGAGTCAGGCTTCTCCCCGACACTCCGCCGCAGCGGCAATGCCAGGGCCCCGGCGCTGCGTCACCGACCGGCGCGAAGCTGGGGAACGGCTGGAAAGGGCTCGTGCAGCCCTGGGCTTTCCACTCCGCTCAGAGCCATCTGCGGCGGCGCGGAAGGCGCTGGAGGCCAGAGCTCGCTGCCAGGAAGCTCCTCCTGGCTGGGCTCCACCGAGCCGGCTTCCTTCCCCTCCACCCCACAGGCACACCACGGCTCAGTGCCGAACGGGGACGGGGGGCCAAGCCCTCAGCAAAGCCCCCAGCCCCTTCCAGAGGGTCTGGTGCTGGGGGGATGACCGGGGCGCTGCTGAGGAACCCCCACGCTGGGGTGCTGGGATGTCTTCCGGGATGCCAGCTCACGGGAGGGGGAGGATTTGGGATCACCAGGGGCAGAGGCCGGAGCTCGAAGGGGAAGCCAGCCCTCTTGCTGGCTGCGCATCGCCCAGAGACGCTCAGCTCGGGTCTCGAAGATGCAGGGTGCCAGTCTCCCCACCCTGCTTGTGCAGTTTCCCCAGTGGGAACCAGCGGTCTGCCTGCTCGAGAGGGTCCCCAGCCAAGCCACAGGGCGGGCAGCACCCCTGGCCCTTCGCCGGGGGACAGCGGGCACCCCCAGCGCACCCCGGCCCCTGTCCCTCCATCGCTCCCAGCCCCTGCTCTCTGCTCCCACTTCCCCACTTATCCCCAAGCCAGGAGAGCTCGCCCTCTCCGCAGAGAGTCCTTTTTTCCCTTTGCTTCCAACTTATCCAGGGTGGGAAAAGAGCCTTGAAGTTCCTTTTTGGATCACCCCCCCATCTACGTCCCCCTCGCTGTGCCCAGGGCTGGGAACGGGCTGGCTCCGCGTGAGCACAATAACAAGGAGCGTGTCGGAGCCGTGGGGAAGGAGCGATGTTCCTGGATGGTATGCAGCCCTGACAGCACTGGCTCTGCTTTAAAGGGTAATTTTATCCTGTAATAACAAACAAGCGGAGCCAAGTTCCTCCCCAGCGTCACTTCCCCGGCTCCGAGGAGAGGGACACTGGGGAGAGAGCTCACCGACAGGAGCTTGGCTCCTTGTTCTTGCCGTTGCTGGGGCTCAGTCCTCTCCCTGGAGCCAACAAGAGGCGAAGGATGCTCCAGGGGAGTGGGGCTGGCAGCTGAGCGGGCACCCTGGCCATGGCACTCTGCATCCCCAGCGAAGTCTGGGACACAAACCACGCAGCTGGAGAGGATGGGATGGGGACCTGCTGGTCCCCGGGGACATCCCCCAAATCCCCGTGCCGCTCACCATGTTCTGTGTGCTGACGTGTTGGGGACCGAGGGGACAACCCCTCCAGCGAGCCCTCGACCTGCAGGCAGGCAGCAGGAAGGCTGCTCCAGCCTGTGGCATGACCCGGGCATCCTCACCCCATCTGCCATCCCCGCAGCCCCCCAGCGCACGCTCACGGCACCGGACAGGCACGCCGGCAGCTTGGCGGCACCGCGCCAGCTCCAGGCGCAGCCTCCCGGGAACTTGTTCTGCTGGAGCTGGAAATTCAGGCGCAGCCGGGGCCGGGGCCGGGCAGGGAGAGGCTGACCTGCACCGAACCCCCGGCAGGACCCTCCAAAAGCAGGACCAGGTCCCACAGCCGAGGACCCGCTCTGGCAGCATCGCCCCTTGCGTGGGCAGAAGCCCAGCTGTGGGAAGGAGGACGAGCCCCTCGCTGCAACCCATGTGCGGGCACACGCCGGTGCTGAGCTCAAGCGACAGCATGGCGTTGCACAGCTCCAAAATGGGGATTTTTTTAAGGAAGATCCGCACGTGTGGCTGTGCCAGGGCCCCAGGCACGGAGCAAGCTGGCCCAGGCAAACCGCTGGTTTATGCGGGGGGTAGCGCATGGGGCACCAGGGCCGGCGACGGGCGTGACAACAGATGCGGCGGATCTGCAGGAGAGCGCGGAGCATCTCTGCATCACCCTGGCAGGCTCGGCGGCCGGCTAACCTACCTCTGCTCCCGCATGGACGCCAACGCTCAGGAAAGGCGTCCCGCGGCGGGCATCACCAGGGGGAACGCAGACCCAGCCTCTGCTGACAGCACGCCGAGGTCTCCTCCCTGCCAGGTGAGAAGCAGGGGGACGATTTGGCAGCGCTCAGTTGTGGGAGAAGGCGGTGATCTGGAGAACGCTGCCGAGATGTCTGCCTGGTTTCCACTTACCCGGGGAGCAGCAGGTAGCACCTCCGGAGACCCTGGGGTTCAATTAAGCCCCAGCTCATCAAGCGAAGCTGGTGAAGTGCTGCAATTTTCTTCCCCAAGACGGATTTCCTCCGCACGGTTTATTGGGTGCTTGGGTTAAGTCTGTGCAAAGCTGGAGAAGCTGCAGCCTCCATGGTACCCCCCCAGCAGACCTGGGGGGCTTCCAGAGGAAGCATCAGGCAGGATCCAACCAGCTGAAAGGGGGAAGAGAGAGCAAGGAGGGAATTGCCGGCATCTAAAGCCTTCAGGACCTTCTCTTCACACCGAGAGGTGACAACGCCAGCGTCCAGCCTTTGCAAGACTGGCTGTGGGAGACCCGGGGGAGACAACATGGCTTCAGGGAGACCTGCTGAAGGGTGCTGCTGGTCCCCAGGGAGGCAAAGCCTGCAGCAAGCTCCCCATACCAAACCAAACCAACCCAACCCACACCACCCTCCCAGGGCAGCGTGGAGCCTTCCTGGCTCTGCCTGATGGGAACAGAGAGCAGCAGGCCAGGCAGCAGCGGGTTAAGAGCTTGAGGTGGGACTTGGTGAGCGGCTTCCTCCCCGCTAACAATAACACAGTGAGAAGGAGAAGGGATGCACGGGGCTCTGCAGGGCCAGATAGCGATGGAACAACCCCAGCCCCGCAGCTGCGGTGGTGCCGGAGGAAGCCTCGGCATGTTATCTGCCGGCCCCACTCGGCTTCCTTGGGCTGCGGGGACCAGGATGTGCTTCCTCCTGAAACACCTTTCTCATGCACCCAGGCTGGGTCCCGGTACCTCAACAGCAGCCTTGGGCCCCAGCACCCTCCCGGCATTAGTCCCCGCAGTGAGCTGCCGGTCCCCAGACGATCCAGCCTTCCCAGCACCAAGTCTACCCCACCGCTGGTGGCACCGGGAATGGTCACCCGGGGCTCCGAGCCACAGGACCGCAGTGCCAGTCGGCATGGAGATCTCCCCACCGTGACCATCATTCGCACCTTGGCCGCACAAAGAGCTGCTTTGTCTGGAAGACTCACGCTGAGGGGATCTCCAGGTCCTGGCTGAGGTCGTTGCGGTTCTGGTTGCCTCTGCTCCCCGTCCTTCCACAGCCAGCAAAGGTCTGCTGCACCTGGAGCTGCGGCACTGGCCACCCTGGCCACGCTGGCTGCTGTCCCAGCTCTTCCTCGGCTGCCGGCTGCTTGTGACCAGCCTCCTGCTCCACCTCCACAGCCGCATCCGTCTCACAGGAGCAGCCCTTTTCCGTTCCCAAGCTCCTCTCTCGCCCCTCTCCTCCTGAAGCGGGCTTGGCCTTTCATGGGAGCTCCGTTTGCCCCGCTTGGGCACGGCAGGTGGCCTCTCAGCATGGGTCTTGCCCTGATCCTGGCAGGTCCCACCAGGACTCCCCATGTCCTCCCACTCCTGTCCTGACCCACAGACCTGCCCGACCTGGTGCAGCGAGTCCTTGCCAGTGGCTATCAGTCTGAAAGGTGGCAGCTGGTGGAATACCATGGAAAATCTGTGCCATTCCCACCCCTGAAGTCAACCCCTGGGGCCCAGAGAGCAGAGAGGTGTTTGCCCGCAGATGCTGCTACTGCTCTACGGGGGCTGGTGGAGGCAGTCAGAGCTGCTCCGGGTGACAATCCCCCCCCCCCCACGGTCCCTGGAAGTCCCCAGACGTGTTCCCACGCCCTTGTGCAGCCCCTGCATGATGGTCCCAAAGGGCTTCTCCAGACCTCCCTACCGCTGGACCCAGTAGCCCCCCACGGCAACGCACTGGTCCAGCTGGCACCTGCCCCCCAGTTTCAGAACACAGACGGATCAGCTGCTGAAAGCAGCTGGATCCTAAATCATCCTCGCTCTGTCCCAGCTTGCCCCTGCTCCCAGGAGCTGCTGGACGGCCAGGTAGAGCTGGCATTTCAGGTGTCTCCCGGGGCACCACGCTGCTGCCCGGTGCCGCGCGTCGCCATCACGGTGGGCAGCGGGGATGCCAAGGTCTGATGCTGCCCAGCGCCAGGAGATAAGCCTGACCCGAAGGCCAAAGCCAGCAAAAGGGAGGGAGCGAGGCAGGAAACATCAGGCAGGGGAGGAAACGGGGAGATAATCAGCTGCGTGAGCACAAACACCCGGAACCCATGGAGAGGAGAAGCCAACACCCCTCAGCGAGCATTTGAGCAGGGAGACCTGCCCGTCTGGCCCTTCGCTGAGGCTTCTTGAGGAACGTGTGCCCTGCAGCACCTTAAGGTGCTCGGGCATCCCTGACCTCCAAGTTCCCATGGCCAGCACGGCGCCTGGCAGCCCAGCTCCAGCACCAGCCTTGCCTTGGGAGGAAGGACGGGCTCCTGGGGACCAGCCGGCCTCGCTCATGCCAGCAAAGCGCTCACCGAGGGCGATTCCCAGTTGCGGAAGTCCCAGCTGGGACATATTCCCCCCACCCTCCTGTCAGTTTGAAAAGTGGGCTCGACTGACCTGCTGCCACTTGGCTCCGCACGGCAATCAGCCTGTTGTCCCGGTACCCGAAGGGAAGACGGCTGCGCTGGGCTTCCTGCAGGCTGCAGCTCGCGGCGCTTCAATGCCTAGCAGCCCCTCGAGGTTTCTTCTCAGCCGTAGCGCCCAGGCTTCCAGCAACGCCAGAGCAGACTTCACCCGCAGAGCTTCCTGCTCCTCCTCCCACCACCTTTGGCACACAGGGCCACCCATCTCCCGGGATGTCCCAGCTCCCAGGGCGCCGGAGAGAGATGCTCACAGATTTGGCAGCCAAACCCCCGCTGGCGCAGCCAGTGGGCAGCCACCCCGTGTCACCAGCACTGCGGACCATCAGCCAAGCTGACAGAGCTTGCCCCAGCTTTCAGCAGTGCCGGTTCTCCCCATGTTCCCCGGGGAGCAGCTGCACCCATCTCATGGTGCTGGCAGTGATGAAGGGGGGGCTGTAAGTTGCCCGCAAGCAGTGGTGGGATCTCTGGCACAGATCATCTCCCAGGATCCAGCACATGGCATGGAGCAGAAGAGAGAACTATGGAGACAGACGGGCACGGAGCTGGCCCACGGTGACTGGTCAGGCTCCAGCTGGCTTCTATGGAGCAACTGGGGCAGGAGAACCTCGGCCAAGAGGCAAGAAGGCGGAGGCTTGGCTGAGCACAGCCCCGCAGCTGCAGGATCAGGCCCTTCACCCCCGCTCCCGTCCCTCAGCCATTCCCCACAAGCAATTTTTCTCCTCCTGCTGCCATCGCAGTGCTGACCAATGCCCGAGGAAGTGGGCACCGACGCCTCCGGCCACAGACGTGAGCTGGTGAAGAAAAGAGCAGAGACAGAGCAAGCATTTGCAAGGGAAATCAGGTGGCTGGGAAGAGCCCAGATGGTTCGGAGCTTCCCCAGGGGCAAAGCAGCCGCGTTGCTCCCCAGCCCCAGTGCGGCTCCGCTCGCTCGGGCAGATGCTGAGCGCAGGAGGGGAAAGCTGAGGCCGGCGTCTCCCTGCCGGGAAGCACCCACACAGCAGTGGGTACCTCGCGTGGGTATGGCTCCCGGCAGTGGCGCTGGCCGTGCCATTTCCCGAGGGCCTTGGAAAAGCGCACGTCAGCCTGGGCACGGGGAAGATGGTGAGATCCGAAGAGCCTGGGGGCTTGGCTGCCTTTGGCACAGCCAGGGATGGGGCAGTGGAGCCCCAGCCCTGGGGAAGAAGCAGGACCCAGGCATTCCAGCTCCCGCAACCACTCCAGAAAGGACCTGCCCACCCATTACAGAAAGCGCCTGAGGAGTAAGGGACCCCCTTCTCTATCTGGAGATGCTCCCAGCACCCCTGAACTTCACATGGGCATCGTGGCTCTCCTCCCATCCCCGGCTGGGCACCTGGGCTGCTTGGGACCCCCACGGAGGGGGTGCAAGTAGCCAGGGAGGTCCGTGCTCATAAGCTCTGGCCACCTCCAGCCCTGGGCACCCTGTCCCCAGGCTCAGGCTGCAGACACTCCCTGCTGTCCCTTCTCCCGGCCTCTCCAAAGTCTCTGCTACCAAAATGCCACTGGCTTAGGAGGAACTGAAGCCGGCAAGGAGGAAAAACTCACCGGTGCCTGTGACTCACCAGGCTGCGGGTGCCAGGGCTCATTGGAGCTTGTTGGGGCACAGCTCACACCGGTGGGGCAGAGACGTGGCC
The DNA here is from genome assembly GCF_030867145.1 of Opisthocomus hoazin. NCBI lineage: Eukaryota > Metazoa > Chordata > Aves > Opisthocomiformes > Opisthocomidae > Opisthocomus > Opisthocomus hoazin. The sequence goes on from NC_134425.1 coordinate 15,879,351, forward strand.
CCAGCCCAGCAGACTGCCCCGATGCTCTGTCTGCTTGGGGGGCGAAGCCTGGGGGTGGGGGACTGGGGCATTCACGCTCCCAGCTGGGAAACGGCGGGTGGGGGGCTCCCATGCAGAGCATTGCATGGCCTCAAGATCGCCAGACCCAGAGGGCCAGGGGTGCTCTGGCAGACCCCCCAGATGAGAAAGAGGAGGTGGGGGCCTCTGGGGGAAGGAGGGGTGGGTTTGCCTCTCCTGCAAGCCAGGTTGCTGTGCCCACCTGGGACAAGGCTGGGTTCTGCAGGAGCCCCGGTTCCTTTTCCCCATGCTCCCCAAGAAGCTGTCCTTTCCAGAAGGGGCAGAACCCTCCTGAGAAAACCCAGCACTGCCCCAAAGTCCTTTTCTCTGAGGGTGTCACCACCTCCTGGGCAAATTCATGCAGTCCAGGGTTGCCCGACCCATCTTACTAAGGTTCTTGGCTTCTCCACGCCACAGAAGGGCTGTTCCCACGCCGCGTTCCCACGGGACCAGGCTTCCCCCGCCCAGGGGTACCGTGCCCAGCCGGGGCTCCGCTACGTGAAGAGCTGGCTGCCTGGGACTGCAGGACTGGACCAGGGTGCTTGGTCCTCCCATTCCAGCCCCAAGGCTGCTCCCAGGAGCACCATGTCTAGCACAAAGTCCCCCACCAAGAAATCTATAGCAGAGACACCCTGCTTTGGGTGGCAGCACGGCAGAGACCAGGCAGACCTGGGCACGGTCAGCAGCCAGGGAGGACAGCTAGGATTTGGGGTGGGGACGTGGCCCCTGAGCCCCCCTCGGGCTCAAGGCAGGCAGCAGGCTGTAATGCCTGGTGATTTTTCTCCAGGGGCCAGCCCCAGGGCAGAGCTGGTCTGAGGAGGGGCACTGCAGCTGGCAGAAGGCACAGGTACTAATCAACTTTATTCATTAGCGACGTGAAAGCAGATATCACTTAGGTGGCAGAGTCCCAAGGAGGTCCCTTGCAGACCACTGAGGGCTGAGCATCCTGGTGCTCCACGGCACCTGGACCATCCCCTGGCACCACGGGGTCCCTTGCAGGGACAGAGAGCTGTCACCAAGGAATAGCTTTACCTTCCCAGTTGAGCAGGCTCCCGCTGTGTTGCTCAGAGAGGGTCGACAGCACAGACAGCAGCCCCCGCACACTCGTGTCCACCGTCAGGTCAGCCTGCAACGGGCACAGGTGAGGAGCAGGACCAAGACCCCACTGCCATTCCCGGCCATCTACCACCACCCACTCAGCTCGTGCACATCAGCAGCAAGGCTCCTTCCACGCAGACCGAGCAGAGAGCCAAGGGAGGTGGGACGGGTCTGTTACGTGGGAGGATGGATGGGAACCTGCGTGCTCACTGCTGGCTTGGATGGAGGTGGCTTGGGCTCCGAAGCCAGCTACTGGTTTCACCCAACAGGACACGTAAAAGATCCCTGCTACAAGTGGGATGCTACGTGTGGCCTTCCCAAAGCTCCAGGGACCATCCCCACTCCAAAACAGCAATGAGTGGAGACCCTCATGGACCTGCAGCTATTTGGGGAAGGGGCCACAGGGTGGGACGGTGCTTCTCCTCTCCTCCCTGCTCCATTGGATTCAGGTTGTCTGCACATCTCCAGGCTGCCCAAAGCCTTCCCCCAAGCAGGCCTCCTGCTCATCATGGGTATGTGCTGATGTTATTTCCCAGGCAGCACCCACACATTCTGCAGTGGCCCAGCACAGATGGAGGCAACCTGCAGCCCAAGAGGCAACTCATTCTCACACGGATCTCTCCTGCTGAGAGCCATCCCGGCTGCCCGAGGCACCTCCTGTGCTACTGCAAGTTTGCAGGCCTGGGTCCCCACCCATGGGTTCCCCCTCTCACCCTGCTCAGCTGGAACCCACCTCCTGGCTGCCCATGTCAGTCTTCACCCAGCCAGGGTGAAGTGCCACGCAGAGGATCCCAGCGTCCCCGTAGGTCAGAGCCTGGCACTTGGTGAGCATGTTGAGGGCAGCCTGGACGAGGAAGGAAGCATCAGCCACTGGCAGCAGAAGACTCAGCACCCCACTCCCATTTCTGCCTCATGGAGAGGGGAAAAAACAAATCCAACAATGCCAGGTCTCCAAGAGACAGTGTGTGTCTGCCCTAGGAGGGCATGGAGATGCTGAGGGAGCTCAGGCAGTGACCAGCACGGATCAGCCCATCTTGCGATCTCAGGTGCTCCTCTGGCAAGGGCCAGCTTCAACTCCCACTGAGCTCACAAGCACAGGCAGGTCCCCAGTCTCCATACCTTGCTGCAGCGGTAGGAAATGACAGGCTTGAAGAAGGACTCGGGAGTTTTCTCGATGGACCCCAGGATGGTGGAGATGTTGATAATGGCTGCCCTGCTGCAACTCAGTCCCTTTTCCGTGCTCTCCTGAGCAGCCTTCTTCAACATGGGCAGGAACACCTGGGGAGAAGCAACCCTGTGGGACGCCTCGAGCCAGACCAACTCATTGCAACTGCAACCCAGCCCACCTACGGCAGGGAGGATGAGGAAGAACAGCGGGAAGCCAAGAGAGCTCGGGTGTTTTGCTGCAGTGGCCCTGTCTGCTCCCAGTCAGCCCAGCACAACGTAGGGGAGCTACAGAGGGCTTGGGCTGGGAGCGCAGCTCTAGCACTGTGCCCTCCCTCTCGCAGCCCCGGGAAACCTGACAAAGCCCTCCGAGATCTCCATCGTGACCACAGACAGCCTGGGCTACCCTCAAGCTGGGCTAAATTCCCCCTCCATGGTGAGCTCCACCCCCAGAGCTTCAGCCTTTTAGCAGGCATGGTGGTGTTGGGTTAATGGTTGGACTTGATCTTAGAGGTCTTTTCCAACCTGAACGATTCTATGATCCATACCTGGGCCATCAGCATAGGCCCCACCGCATTGGTCTTGTACGTCCTTATCATGTCTTCAGCATCTACTGTCTCCAGCGACGCTGTCGGGGTGTAGATGCCAGCATTGTTTATTAGCAGGTTCAAGCCCATGCCGTTCAGCTTCTCCTCCACGATCTTTGCCGCATCAGCAATAGCTGAGGGATTTGCAACATCTGCGGTGGAAGAGGACAGGGTTTGAGAGCCATGAGGTCCACCCTGGGGAGGCCTGGGAGAAGAGGGAGGTTCAAGTGCTGAGGAACAGCTATGCATCTCGCCCTGCGTAGTCTTCCACCCGTGGACACCAGATGGTGCTGTGCAACCAGCTTGGAGCACCCCGGCACCCAACTCATCCCAAAACCACCTCCTCCGCCAGGCATGGGGTGCCCCACCACCAGCAGCTGAAGGACCCTGCCCTGGGGACAACCCCGGGAGTGGCAAAGCGCTGCTGCGGCTCCCACGCTGGGTCCAGCACTGGCCGGCAGCGGACAAAGTCCATGCCTGAGCAAGCTCTGGAGAACCCAGGTGCTGGGCCCTGCTGTGGGACGGCTCTGCAAGGTCCTACAGCTCCTGCCCAGGCTCCGGGCCGATCGCACAGCGTTCCCTCGGGAGCTGCCTTCCTCCCGGAGCCCGCCTAGTCTTGCCTGGGATTTGGCAGAGCAAGGACACGGCCACTCGGCTGGAGGCCACCCAGGATGGGTCTCAAGAACCTCCTGGTCCTGCGGCCACAGGGGAAGGAGGCTCCAGGGAACGGGGTACTGGGACTAGCACAGGTCTGGAGAAGCTGGGCAGCAGGACTCGAAGCATCTCTGAAGACCCCCACGCAGAGCCTAAAGGCAGGGAGGGAGGGAGGGAAGGAAGGAGAAAACGGGGCAAGTGTGGCCGGCGGCCACAAACGAACCAGAGGCAGAGTGCACCTACCCAGCTTCACAAGGACCAGGTTCAGGTGTTTGGATGCCAGATCTCTGAGCTCCTACAAAAAGAGATGTGGAAACCATCAGCACAAGGCAGAGGCGATGCCAGGCACCACCCTGGGGCACCAGCAACAGGTCCACCCCGAGGGAAACATCTCCCAGACGTTACTCAGCGCTGGTGAATGGCAGGACCAGGGATTCTCACGGCACTGGGATTGCTCCCAAGCCAGAATAACACCGGCAGTGAGAACACACAGAGCATCTCGAGGGCTTCCCACGGCGTCATCCCTGCATGCCGCCGGGCTGCGAGAAGATGCAGCCAGTGAAACCTGCCGGAGCCAGGATCTCTCATCGAGCAAAGGTCTCCTCGCTAGTATTCCAGCGGGTCATGGCACGGGGTGGAAACCCAAAGCTGGGCCTGAGGAAAGCTGGAATCACCGGGACGCTCGGCTCCCGTTGTTTCCCGTGGGAGCGAGTCCCTCCAGTTTTGGGGAAGTGGAAATGCCGGGCAGGAGGATCCCGCAGCTCCACGGGCCATCAGTTAAGCAACCTCCCCACCATCCCCTGCGACCACCAAGCCTTCTTTTTTTCCCCCCTTTCCCCCACCCCCAGGCCTTTTTCCCTCCCTCCCCCCCCCCCCCCCCCCCAAGTTTGCACCCAGCTAACGGGATCTGCCGGGAGCCCCCCCCCCGGCCCGCACCGACCTGGGCCCGCGGCCCCTCGGGGTCCCGGCAGGTCGCGAAGAGCCAGGCCGGGGGTCGCGGTGCCCCCAGCAGCTGCTTCACCAGCCCCAGCCCGATGCCGCGGTTGGAGCCGCTCAGCAGCACCGTGCGCGCCCGCACCGCCGCCATTGCCCCCGAACCGGCCGCGGGGAGGGCCCGGCCCCGGCCCCGCCTCCCCGGGGGGGGGATCGGGGGGGGGTGGTGTGGGTATGATATTGATATTAATATCATACACATATCCTTCAATATTCGGTACAAATCCACCACCCGCATCCCCATCCCAGGGTCCCCACGATGCTCTGGGGGTGGAGGAACCCCCCCCCCCCCAAAAGGCAGAAGGCTTACAGTGTTGGCTCAGGCAGTGTCCCAGCTCCTATAGCACAGTGACATGATTCTTTTCCCCTAGACAAAGGGGGGGAAAAAAACCCTAAAACTCCCACCTGGCCTCAATTTATAGGGGAGGTACCAAATCCCCCCCAGCTGCTCTTCGTTGCCCGCCCGGAGATGCAGCTGGCTTGGCCCTCCCAGACGCAATAAATTGGGTTAGCAGGCTACAGCGTGGGTGTTTGGGTGGTTTTGCTTCTTGTTGCTGGGTGTCAGGTGCCTAGTCTGAAGGAGTGAAACAGGGAGAAGGTTTGGTGGCAGCTGGGGATGGGAAAATAGGGTGTAAGGGGAAGGGGCAAACAGAATTGAGACCATCAGTAGTAGGACCATGTCTGGAGGGGACCTGCGTGTACCAGCCCTGCTGCCAGCCCGAAGGTGGGTGTGATGTTCTATTTCCAGCTATTAAATAGAAAACGGTATGAACAAATGACATTAAAATCCCATTATGGTGAGGGCACAACCAGGAGCTCAACAGTGAAGTAGTGACTGAGCAACCCTAACTTATATAAACATTGCTATTTCGGTTGCTTATTTGTATCTTTGTTTGACAAATGCTAGACAAAACATCCTCTATATCAACAAATAAATAATGATACTGTATCAGTTAAGTGATCTGTACTGAATTTATCCTGTTCTGCTGCTGCTGTGCCGCGGCTCCCCTGTTTGCCTTGGGATGTAAAAATGCTTTGAGAACCTTTTGGTTTTGAACAGCAACACAGCAATTAGAATTTGCTAGAAATAAATCTTTGATTATACCAATAAATGCAAAGAAGCAAACCCCCTTCTTATATATTTGAATCCAAGGTCCCGTTCTGCTTTTCCTGCCTCATTCTCTGCTCAGGCCGTTAATTAGGCATCTTGCCACCCAAAGTGCTGCTGCCTTCCTTGCAGAGCTTGGCAGATAGGTAGCAAGTAAGGACAGAGGGGGGCAAACAAACGGTCACGGTAGACCCCACCGGAGAGCGGGGGTTTGGCTGCCTATTCCCCACAGATCCTGTGCGCTGCAGGGTGCCAGCTCTTCCTAGGTGTTTGCTTTGAAAAGCCTTGGCCACTGGGATCGCCTGTGATGTGCTGTGCTGGAACAGTTAATGTGCAGCCACAGCCGGGGTCGGTAGGAGCCTGTTCTGAATGTGAGCTGTGGAAAAAGGCAGGCTCCCAGTGCCTGTAACTGGGTACTTCCCGATGTGGGCATTGCTTGACCCACTTTTGTGTTTTGTTTCTCCATCTACAAAGTAAGGAATTATGAACTTTTTGAAAAACTTGTTAGTTAAATGCTGTGAGGCTTCCAGAAGGTGATAAAGAAAAATGCAACAACAAAAATAAGCTTACCCAAGTGCTTTATTTTCTCTGCAACAGGCATTGGTAACTTCCTCCTGCCTGATAAAGCCTGATTCTAATGTCACTGAATCTTGGACCAGTGTGGTCTGCCCGACCTGCACAGCTGATGTCCCGTCCTGCTACGTCCCCCTGAAACGTGAAGCCGAGATGTGCCTGTGGAGGAACAAGTCCCGCTGCAGGCTTAAGAATTCTTTTTGTGTTTTGTAGGGTGTCAGCCAAATGTCTGGGTCCTACTGGTTGGGAGGCTGGGCTTGCAGCCTGGAGGAGCTGGCGAGAGCTTGTGCGTAACACACTTTTAGGAGTAAGGTCATATATTTTGGCTTTAATGAAGGGGTAGGAAAGAAGTTGCTGTGGCTTTTTTCCCCAGCACCGTTGCCACCCGTCAGATGATGTCATGTTCTGTTCAGCCCTGCCTCTGTCTCTGACCCCAGCACACAGATGTCACACGAAGCCACTTGTGAGCTGGTCATTTAGTGTTTCTGAGACAGGGCACATCTGCCTGTCACATGCGAGAGTCCATTCTCAGGCATCCCTGTTGGCAAATCTAATAGTGAGCAAGTGAATCTGTCCTGCTGGGTGGTTCTGCTGTCCCCCTTTGGGGCATCGGGCTGAAGCAGGAGGAGTAACCCAGCCAGCTGCCCACAGAGGTTGGCAGAGAAGAGGCCGGTGGGGATCTGTGGGGTGCCGGTGGGTGCTGGTAATGTGGCTCTGTGCCCGTGGTCAGCTGCCAGCACTGCTGCACCCAGGTGCCTGAGGTCTCTTGACTGCTCTTGTGAGGGATTTCCTGAGAAAAGGGCTTCTGGACCCAGTCTGAGGCCCGCAGCTGACAGAGGGTCCAAACGCTGTGGCCCATGTGAGGTTGTGTGGAGAGTCTGAGCATTTTAAATCCTGTTCTGGGAAAGATTTACTTGGAAAAAATCCCCTTTGAGGTGTCTGTAAGGGTTCAAACCTCTGTGCTTGCAGTTGCCTCTCCCACTACCCTCGATACCACTTGTCTCTAGATGCTAGACCAGGTGTGTCCAGGAGACTTCTCGGGCTGCATGGGACATCTCCCGCAGGGAACACAGCTGTGTGGCCTCTGCAAGCCCAGGGCAGAGCCAGCGGGACCCAAACCACCTTGACCTTTTTTTTCTCCTTCCTTGGAATGAGAAGTCACTTCCCGCAAAACCGATGTGCAGTGACCTAGCCGGAGCTTGCTGCACATCTCAGCATTAGAGAGATGCTAACAGACAGAGACTTAGCAGGGAAGCCTCTGTCTCAGTGCTTGCTCCATGTACCTTTCCTGACAGCCCTAAAATGGGACCAGTACTATCCAACCTTACAAGAATTCGGTGGTCAGTGGGCCAGCGTCTGTCTTTGGGCAACTGAATCAAGCTCATGGGCTCGGAAACTCAGTCCAGATCAGTTGTGTGCTCTCTGTACTCTGACTACGAGAAGTACATTGCTCTCAACATTTTTAGAACTGTTTGGAAGGGGAAGTGAAAGGCTTGGGCTGTCTGTCCTTCCCCTCTCATCTCACAGCTTGCTCAGCAGTGTGGTGGGGCTGGGACAGGCTTCCCCCACCAGCTTGGCTGCAGTGGGGATGGCTGTTCCGGGCAGGAGGTGGCTATGCCCCTCCACCCTGCCTGAGGCCAGCAATGCCCATAGGAAAATGGCTCCTTTGTGCTCTCTTCCACAAATAGAGAGTCCCCTGGTCCTGCTCTGCGCGCTTGTCCTGGGTCTGGTGTATGAATGTGACGAGTCAAGGTGTTTTCTGCACTTCATGCATCTCTTGGCGTTGCATCTGAATCCCATCAGCACAGATCATCCCGCCCAGCTTCCACCTAAGCCTCTGTGCCTGCTGTTTCCAATGAGCTGTTCTGAGGTCTTCAGAAGTGCTTTGCTTAGAGGAAACCCCTGACTCAGGGGCAGTGGTGGGATTCTCTGGAGTCTGGAGCAGAGAACCCACCATAAGCTTGCAAAAGGAGGAGTGCCGTTGCTCCCTGCCTGAGGTAGCCACGAGTGGCATATGGGTCCCCGCAGATTCATGGGGGTTTGAAGAAACCCAGCAGCTCCTGTAGCTGTCCTCTGCACTGGGCAGAGGCTGCTTGGAAGCCTGCATCAGCTCTGTTTTCTTCTCATGTTAAGACACCATTTGCTATGCCATATCCTGCGTGCTTTTCATCTGCTTTCCCTGCTGTCGGCGTTCTGGGTGTCCGGGCTCTAGGCCAGCTCTGCTATAATGCAGTTGTAACCTGGATCAGTCTGCCGGGAAAACAGCAAGGCGTGGAAAGTGCCAGGCGAAGCCTTACTTGAAGCCTCCTCACCTCACTTGGGAGCTGTATTTGAGCTCAGACTCTTATCCGCAGTCCCTACGGGTCGCTTCACAATGGGTTGTGATGAGTCCTCTCCAGCCAAAAAGAAGATGAGTCACGGAGGGTTAACACGGCCTTCCCAGCTTCACACGCAAGTGGTTACAGGAAGGTCTGGGTAGGTCTCGCTCTACCGCTGGATTAGCAGCTCATTCATCACCATCTATTGATTCTTCAGCAAGTGACTAATATGTGATGACCTGGCCCTGAACACATCGTGGAGCAAACAGGCTTGATAAATAATAGCGAGCTTATTCTTTCTTACACGCTATGTTAAATGTACTGAAGATAATTGTGCTACGCACCCATCCCCCCCAGCTAGCAAAGAAAAGCTGATTTCTCAATAATTCAGTGAGCAGCACTCTGTGCAAACATCCAGGTGAGCACGAGCACCCCCAGCTTTGGGCAACTGGTAGCAGAGGAGGCGTGACTGCATCTTGGAAAGCTGCCTCTGGCTCTTCCTAGCTTGGTGAGATGGAGAGGGGTGTCTGGGACTGTATCTTGGAGAACTGGCTCTTCCTAGCTTGGTGAGATGGAGAGGAGTGTCCGGAAGGGTCTTCATGCTCAGCTGAAGGTTTAGACCATGCAAGAACGTTTCAGAACAAAAGAACCATCCGAAACCCTTCTTGGGAGCTGGTGCGAGGTCCCTTCTAGAGGTGCAGGGACAGCAGTGGCGCATGGGAAGAGGCTGGGTGGTGAGCCAAGGCAAGGCTGGCTACCTCCGCTGCCTCTTCGTGCCAGGCTGGGCTGCGATTCCTGGAGAAGCAGCACTTGTTTAAACTCTAACTATCAGCAATGCAGCCTGAGGCACTGCAAAGTCAACATCGTAAAGTCCAAAACAGCGGAAAACTCCAGAAATGTGGTTGCACAGTAAAATCGGGAGACTCAAAAGGTTAATTTTTTGCTTCTGGCACTGTCTGATTCTGAAGCACTGTGGAGGTTTCTAGCAGACTGCGGGTGATGGCCTCAGCTTCCACCCAGAAGAAGAAAACCGTGGAAGGCTGTTCGGAGGAGTAGAGCTCGTGTGCAAATGGCATATGTTGGCAAGTATAGTTGTGGCCTGTGGTCATTAAAAAGTGAAAGTATAGAAAAGGCTGTTGAAATGGCCTATTGGAGCCTGAAATCTGGTCCTGTGATCTTGGAGGTGTGCCGAGGTGTGGAGAACTGTCAGGGTCCTCACTGAGGGATCAGTCTGAGACAGCTGGGAGGCCCAGAGCTTCGTTCTGTTGATCAGGGGTAGGAATCCACAAGGCAAAAGAAGTCCCTCAGCCCAACATGGAGAATCAGGAGAGCAGAAGAAGGCCTGGACTGACCTCAGGAAAGAAAACAGGAAGAAGAATGGAACACCCGGAGCTGGAGAAGAGGCTGAGCTTTGGCAGGGTTGAGGAACGGGGAAGAGGGAAGATCTGTGGTCGGGTCCCAGATACAAGCTGCAGAGGCGCAGGAGGGCAGGAGCTGATTGCTGCTGTCGTGCTCCCACAGAGGAATCTCACCTAGAAGCTGGGCAGCATGGCACTAGATGGCCGTCAACGCGTGGACCGTTCGTGGGTGGCTGCAGCAGAGAGAATCGTGGGACCACGAGAAGGGTGATTGCCATGAAAGAAAAGCTGCAGGCAGTGGAAGGGAGAAAGGTAAAACCCCATATTTAGTTGCTGTGAGGTTGTCTTACTAAATGAATGAAAAATGCAAATGCTTAATATGCTGGTATTGCACCTGTATGCAAAAATCTTATGAAGAAAGCAGAGGAACTAAACAAATAGGTTAGGGAACATTTTCTGCAGGGTCCAGAAAGGGGAAAAGTTGGGTATTGCCTGTTGACAAAGATTGTTTTTCATTTGCAATGCCAGGAGGCACACTGTATTTGTGTGCACTTCTGTCACGTGCTTTGGGCGTTATCTTGGGATTTGCACTGAGCAAACAAAGGGGTAAATTCTCCTCCAAGGATGTGAAAGCTGAAGCCTTCTTCCTCCAACAGGCTTTGTGCTTGCAGTGCCTCATCATGCTGGGGGACTTCACCCCGACATCGGTTGGAAAAGTAGCACGGCAAGTGATGGGCAATCCAGGAGATTCCAAAAATGCATCGAGGAGAACTTTTTAAGCCAAGTAATTGACACCCCTACCCAAGGGGATGCAATACTGCAGCTGATGCTCACCAATGTGAACTCATCGGTGGCATCTAGACTGGAGGCAGCCCGGGCCACAGTGATCGCACGTTAGTGGAGTTCACGCTCCTGAAGGATATTGCAAAAGGCAAGGAATATAGTCAGGACCCTATATTTTAGGAAAGCCAACTTCCAGCTCTTCAAGGAGTTAGTCAGTAGGACCCCCTGGGAAACAGTCCACAGGCTCAGGGGAGCAGAACAGAGCTGGCAGATCTTTAAAGACACTTCCTATAGAGCGCAGAAGCTCTCAGTCCCCAGGTATAAGGAGTCAGGCAAGGAAGGGAAGAGACCAGCATGGCTGAGTCAAGACCTGCTGGTTACACTAAAGGGCAAGAGGGATCTGCACAGGCAGTGGAAGCAGGGACGGGTATCTTGGGAAGAGTGTAGGGATGCTGCCTGGTTGTGTGGGGATGGGGTCAGGAGGGCCAAGGTGCAGCTGGATCTAAACTTGGCGAGGGATGCTAAGAATAGCAAGAAGGGCTTCTACAGGCATGTCAGCCAGAAAAGGCAGGCTAAAGAAAGTGTACCCCCCTGATGAACAAGAATGGCAACCTCATATCAACAGGCTAGAAGGTAGCTGAGGTACTCAACATTTTTGCCTCAGTCTTCACTTCAGCCCTCTTTAGTTGACAGACTACAAGATAGGGACCGGATGGGCAAAGCCCTTCCCACTGTAACGGAAGACCAGGTTTGGGACCACCTGAGGAAACTGAACGTACATAAATCTATGGGACCTGACGAGATGCATCCCAGAGTCCTGAGGGAATTGCCTGATGTCATTGCCAAGCCACTGTCCATGATATTTGAAAGGTCATGGCAGTCAGGTGAAGTCCCTGGTGACTGGAAGAAGGGAAACATTGTGCCCGTTTTTAAAAAGGGTAGGAAGGAGGACCCTGGGAACTACCGACCTGTCAGCCTCACCTCTGTGCTTGGGAAGATCCTGGAGAAGATCCTCCTAGAAGCTATGCTAAGGCACATGGACGACAGGGAGGTGATTGGAGACAGCCAGCATGGCTTCACCAAGGGCAAGTCCTGCCTGACCAACGTAGTTGCTTTCTATGATGGCGTGACTAGATCAGTGGACAAGGGAAGAGCTATGGATGTGATCTATGTGGACTTCTTTAAAGCCTTCGACACAGTCCCTCACAACATCCTTCTCTGAATTGGAGAAATATGGATTTGATGGGTGGACTGTTTGGTTGCTAAGGAATTGGTTGGCAGGTCACAGCCAGAGGGTAGTGGTCAAAGGCTCGATGTCCAAATGGATGCTGGTGACAAGTGGTGTCCCTCAGGGGTCCGTACAGGGACCGGTGCTGTTTAACATTTTCATCAATGACTTAGTGAGATCGAGTGCACCCTCAGCAAGTTTGCAGATGACACCAAGCTGAGTGGTGCAGCTGACACACCAGAAGGACAGGATGCCATCCAGAGGGACCTGGACAAGCTTGAGAAATGGGCCCGTGTGAACCTCATGAGGTTCAACAAGGTCATGCATCTGGGTCGTGGCTGGGAGATGAGGGGATGTAGAGCAGCCCTGCCGACAAGGACCTGGGGGTACTGGTGGATGAAAAGCTTTACATGAGCTACCAATGTGCGCTTGCAGCCCAGGCGGCCAACCATATCCTGGGCTGCATAAAGAGAAGCATGGCCAGCAGGGCGAGGGAGGGAATTCTGCCCCTCTGCTCCGTTCTGGTGAGAGACCCCCCCCAGGAGTCCTGCGTCCAGCTCTGGAGCCCTCGGCATAAGAAAGTCATGGAGCTGTTGGAGCGGGGTCAGAGGAGGCCACAGCAAAGATCCGAGGGCTGGAACACCTCTCCTATGAGGAAAGGCTGGGAGAGCTGAGGCTGTTCAGCCTGGAGAAGGCTGAGGGCAGGCCTTAGAGCAGCTGCCAGTGCCTGAAGGGGCCTGTAGGAAAGATGGGGAAAACATTTTCAGCAGGGCTTGTTGCGATAGGATGAGGAGAAATGGCTTTAAACTAAGAGAGAGGAGATTTAGACTGGATATAAGGAAGAAATTTTTTACCATGAGGGTGGTGAAACTCTGGCACAGGTTGCCCAGAGAGGTGGTCGATGCCCCAACCCTGGAAACATTCAAGTCCAGGTTGGACGGCGCTCTGGTGTGGTTGAAGATGTCCCTGCTCACTGCAGGGGGGTTGGGCTAGATGACCTCTGAAGGTCCCTTCCAACCCAAAGCATTCTATGAAAGCAAATGGACATCTGCTGACAAAGCTTGCTATGGGTGCAGAAGAGAGGCTGGGGCTGTCGCCAGCCAGCGTGTGCCAGGGTAAGGGGGAATTACAGAACCCCGTCAAGCTGGGGGGAGACGGGCATGCCAGAGTGGGCGTGGTGAGAGGATTCAGCGTTTCGTGCTGAGATGCTGTTATGGGATGTGCAAAATTCAGTTGTCTCTCCAACAGGTACATGGTGACAACATGTCAAGACTAGGAGCCTAGAAAAAACAAATCGGAGAAGTTTTCTCCTGTGATTTGTGGCATGTTGCTACTTGCAAAAAATGCCCTTAAAACACTGCTAAGCATGTGTTTTTTGGAAAAGAAATGGTTTATATGCATTCAGTTCATTTTTAACATACTTGGGAAAGAACTGGTCACTGTCGATGAGAATGCTTCTCAAAAGCATGACCTCCAGATCTAGATGGGGTCTGCACTGCCTTGACGAAACCCGCTCACCCACCTTGTGCGGTGGCTGCCCAAGCCACGGCCTGGGGAGAGCCCGGTGAGGGCAGGCAGGGGCGGACGGCTGGATCCCTCGTGCCGCTGGACCGTGCCACGCAAGGCGCAGAGAGGCACAGAGACACGAGGATGCCGGAGAGTCAGAGCAGGGTGGAGTCAGAAGCAGCTGTGGGGCTGATAACGGCAGAGCTGGACCACCAAATGGACATCCTCAACCTAGCCGTGTTCCCCTGACCGGGCTTGGGGAAGGTGCCCCGGAGCAGGGAGGGGGAGCACGAGGGCTCGCTTGGCTCTGCAGCCAGGAGAAAGTAACTCTGGTTGATGCTACTGCCAAGACATCCCAGGGAGAAGGTGACAGACACGTCAGCAGCGTTGGCGTCTCCATTGCTGCCTAGCAGCTCATGCAATGGCTCTGGGACTCGGCACTCAAAAGTGAGAGGTTGACAAGAGATTCCTGTGGAACATGACGTGCATGCACACCAGTCCCAGCCCTGCAAATCTGTAATGCCTCACTTGAGGTACTGGGCACCGCCGGGCTTCACTGGTGCTGGCACAGAGCTGTCAGTGCCCCATGCCTAGGGGCAATGTGGGGAATGGGGCTTTGACCAAGGCATTTGCCTTTGCAGGAGAATGCCCCAGGCACCTGAGTCCTCCAAAGCTCTGGGCAGAGGGACTGCTCAACCTAAGAGTGCACCCCAAGGGATGGTGTGGTGATGTGCAGGCCATGCAGGTCCGTTTCCTTCTGGCCGTAGACTACACTGGGCTTGCTCCACTACCTGGGTTGTCAATGGGACAAACAGTGAATAGGAATTGGCTTGGAAGAGGGAAGAACAAGGTGGAGAATGTCTGCTCGTGGACATCTGACGCACAACCTGGTACACTGTGGAAAGCCTGTTGAGCCCGCAGGGGCTGGGAAGCTGCCACACTCACCCAAGCCCTGCGGCATCCCACGTCCCTCCCATGTGCTGCCTCCTCCCTCCTCACCCACAGCAGACTGCCCTGGTCAGGCTGGCCCGTACCTCCTGGGTTATGTGGCCGGGTTTCCCCAGGTCATCCCAATTTGCGTGAAAAACCCAAGATCTTTTTGCCCTTCGGTAACGAAGGCTGGCTCCCAGCCAGGAACTTTGTCCTAGAGTTTGAAGAGGTGTAGAGGTTGTACATGGAGAGCATGTTTGTGCAAGCCCTGAGTGGGAAGGGTGGCCATGAAAGATGTTATAAAAGAGCATTAGGGAGCTGAACAAACAATGTGAGCTGGAGCAGCGAGAGGTGAAGCAAGATGGGAGAGCTTCGCGTCTGCTCCGTTCTGGTGACTGGGGCCAACCGGGGAATCGGCCTGGGGCTTGTCCAGCATCTCCTGGGGCTGCCAAACCCACCCAAGTGGGTCTTTGCAGCTTGCCGGGACCCCGAGGGACAGCGGGCGCAGGTGAGGCCGGGCTGGGACGCAGCGGGTTGTGCTGGGGACGGAGGGACAGGGCAGCAGGTGGGAGAAGAGAAGGGGTTGGCAAAGGGCTGGAGCTGCAGCCGGGCACTCGCAGCACAGGGACAGTGGCAGCCGGTGCGTGCGGGGACCACGGAGTCCATCCGACGGGAGCACGGCAGCCAGAGCAGGGTGCTGGGTGCGAGGCGGTGCCGGGATGGAGCCGGAGCGACGTGGGCTTTGCCTGGGAAAGGCTGAGCCCCTGCGCAGCCCCTCCAGCCTCTCCGTGCCCATGCGGTCCCCTTTCTTGCAGGAGCTGCAGAATTTGGCCTCCAAGCACCCCAACCTGGTCACCATCCGGCTCGGTAGGTGCCCCGAGGCGGGGGTCCCTCGCCCCGGTTCCCCTGGCTGCGCACACCCGGGGAGCCCCATGCCAGGAGGGAGCCGTGCTGAGGGACGGTGCCCACGGGGACACCGGGTGCTGCCGTCCCTGCTGCCATGGGCAGCCCCGAGGGCATGTCCCTGGGGGGACACAGGGGACCCCAAGCCACCACGGGGACACGGGCACCGACCTGCCCTGTGTCGGCTCTGCAGAAGTCACCGACCCCGCCAGCGTCAAGGCGGCTGCAGCCAGAGTCGGGGAGCAGCTGGGGGGCTCGGGGCTGAACCTCCTCATCAACAACGCTGCAATGCTGATATGCAACACCCTTGATACGGAGATGCTGGAGAGCATGACCCAGGTCTACACCACCAACGCGATTGGGCCCATGCTGCTGAGCCAGGTGAGACCCTCACCGGAGCTGGGCTGTCCCGGGGGCACGAGGGGCCGGTGGGTGAGGGTCCTGGCTCTGCGCTGGTGCCCGATGGGCTCTTGCCCAACAAGAAGCTCACGGAGCCGCGGGCTGGAGCTCAGGAGCTGGAGCCTGGTGGGCTGTGGCAGTGGGAAGAGGAGGGAGGATGCTGCGGTGCTGGTGCCAGCGTTGCCTGTTGGGGAAGGAGCTGGTCCTCGCCCCTGTGCCACCTCCGTGCATGGCCCCATCTCCTCTGCTCTCCTGGCAGGCGTTCCTGCCCTTGCTGAAGAAGGCTGCCCAGGGGAGCCCGGGCTCAGCGCTGAGCTGCAACAAGGCAGCCATCGTCAACATGTCCAGCTCTGGGGGCTCCGTTAAGGAAGCCACTCTATTCGATCAGATACCAGCTGTCTCGTATCGCTGCAGCAAGGTACCGCCACGCTGCGCTGGGTGTGAGCCCAGACGCTGTCCCCCACCAAGCAATCCCACAGGCCTTCCAATCCCCCCCTCAGTCCCTGCACCTCTCCGCACCGTGACTGAGCTCCCGCCGGTCACTGGGTCCCCTCTCACACCACATTCCCCTGCCCTGTCCCTGCCACGTGGTCTGGATGCGTCCCCCCGCATCCACTTCCCCTCCCACCGCTGTCCCTGCCCTGTGTCCCGCAGGCTGCCCTGAACATGCTGACCAAGTGCCAGTCCCTGGGGTACCGGGAGCACGGTGTCCTCTGCGTGGCTCTCCACCCTGGCTGGGTGCAAACCGACATGGGGGGCTCAGGGTCACAAAAGGTAAGAAAGCTTTTGGCCAGTGTCTGGAGAACCTCTTTCTTCGGGAATGTGGAGCTTGCCATGGATTGAATGGTCACAGAGATGCTGGACTCCAGGAGAGCTCGTTGGGAAATGCCCTGAGCTGGAGGCACATCAGGGAAGCAGAGGAGAGAAGGGGATTTCTTCCCATCCTGTCCCAGCCTCTCCTCACTCACACACGAGAAAGCCTTGAACCCCTGGGCAATGATCTGCTCCAGGGCAGAGATCAGCCAGACCGTGGGCACACAACCCTGTTCCTCCCTCCGCCCTGCAGCCCCCCTTGACGGTTGACGACAGCGTGCGAGGGATGCTGAAGGTGCTCTGCTCCCTCTCCGAGAAGGACACCGGCACCTTCCTGGACTGGGAAGGGAATGTCGTGCCCTGGTGAGACGCCAGCCCGGCCTCCTGGCAGCAGGACCCTGTGCCGTGGTCCCCCCTGCCCCATGTCCTCAATAAAGCCCTGCCCAGAGCCACAGCTCTGCTGCGCAGCCCCGCTCCTCACCCCGGGCTGTGGCCGTGCCCGGCCCACGGCTGCCACGGGGGTCCCCAGGCGTGACAGCCTGCGGGTCCTGTGCCACCGCGACCACCGCCTGGGGCCGGGGCAGAGCCCCTCTCCCGGGAGGAGGGAGATGCCGGCGCATCTCGGGGCTGGTGAGCGTCCCAAGCACCCGCAGGGCTGTGCTCAGCCTGGGGTGCCGCGGGGCTGGGGGCCACAGGGACCAGCCGCCCTCTCCCCTCGGCCGGGAGGTGCTGGGTCGCAGGCAGGACAGACGGACGCTCGGCGTTTGGGCCGTGCACGGGGAGCGTGCGCCGGGCTGGGCCGGGGGGTTGAGGCTGGGGCTGCAGAGATGGAGCAGAGAGGAGTCAGGTCCCGGCATTTACAGAGGCGGGGGGTACAGGGGGGCTGCAGGGCCGCACATGGGGTGGGGAGGGGGAGAGAAGCTGCTTCCCGTGCCCTTCCCCTCTCC
The DNA here is from genome assembly GCF_030867145.1 of Opisthocomus hoazin. Lineage (NCBI taxonomy): Eukaryota > Metazoa > Chordata > Aves > Opisthocomiformes > Opisthocomidae > Opisthocomus > Opisthocomus hoazin. Next base: position 15,896,770 of record NC_134425.1, read on the forward strand.
CCGGCAGCCCGGGCAGGCTGAGGGACAGTGGGCTGAGCACTCGGAGGGGTGAGCCGGCAAGCGGGAGGCTGCGGCAGGGGCCAGAGGCGCCATCCGTCCATCCGTCCGTCGGTCCGTCACCAGGGCAGGCTGTTCCCTTCCCAGTCGAGGAAGGCTCCGGAGGTGTCCTGCGAGAGGCCGGCCAACACGGTCAGGATGCCCCCGCACGCTGTGCTCTGCCATCAGGGGTGCCTGCAGGAGAGGACGCGGCGCAGAGTCACTGCCACGGCCACCACCGGCACGGAAAGCAGCTGGGCTTGAGCGGACTGGAGGGCGCACAGCCCGGGGAGCAGCACCCGGGGTGCTCACGGGGTCATTTTTCCTCCTTGCCGCCCCTCTGCTCTCCGTGCTGGAGTGGGGAGACAGGGCTGGCTCTCCCCTGCACTTGGCACGTTGCAGCTTGCTGCCTGCTCCCTGCCTGCTTGGCCGCGGGAGACGGTCCTGGCAGCCCAGCACGTCCCACAACATCCCCTGCCCTCCCCGAGAGCCAGGGGTACAGCAGGGGTCCTGCTGACCCTCCCCTGCGCAGCCCAGTACCTTCTCCGTCCCCATGTCGGTCTTCACCCAGCCAGGATGGATGGCCGCGCACAAGATGCCCTGGTCTCGCAGCTCTGCAGCCAGGCACCGGGTCACCATGTTCTGGGCAGCCTGGAAGAGGCACCGCCGTGCCAGCGTGACTCGGGGCCTGGGCTGGCATTTGCCAGCCAGAAAAGGGCTGTGGAGGTGGGAAGTGGGCCTCTGCCCCGGGGTGAAACGTCGGCACAACCGCCTGGAAGGCTCAGCCCCGGGTGCTGCTGGTCTCGTTCTCCGTGCTCGCGCTTGGGAGAAGCAGGCAGGGGCTGGGTGGCCTGGGGCAGGTGGGTGCCCCACGGGCTCCCCTCCACGGGCACGGGGCACAGCAGAGCATCCCCCGCACCTCCCCTGGCCCCTCACCTTGCTGGCACGGTACGGGTACATGGGGGCCTCCGGCACCCCGAGGCACAGCCCGATGGAGCCCAGTTTGGTGGAGACGTTGATGACCGCGGCCCTGCTGCAGCTCAGCCCCCGCTTCCCCGCGCCCTTCGCCGCCTTCTCCAGCAGCGGCAGGAACTCCTGGCACAAAGACAGCCACGTTCTGTTAATGCGTGACCAGCCCTGAGCCCGAGGACCGCCCTGGAGGTCTCTGTCGCAGACCATGGGCGAGCAGCAGGACAGACCCCCCGGCAGCAGGGCAGGGGATGGGGAGGATGCCCCAGGGATGGGTCTGGCTCCAGCCTTTCCCTTCCTCGGGGAAGGTGCGAGCCGGCGCAGCCAGCCCGGGACAGGCAGGAGCTCCAGCTGGGGAGGAGCAAAGCATAGGAGATGCTGGGCTGGGCTGAGCCACCTCTCAGCCTCCCTGCTCCTCTGGCAGGCAGGGGAGAGCCACGGTCCTGGCCTTGCCCCCATCATGTGAGAGAGCAAGAACCCATGTGGCTGAGGGCACCTTTGCCGTAGGGAGCATCTCCCCAGGCAGGAGAATCCCAAAAGGTCCACATGTACCTTGGCAACCAGGAGTGGCCTGACCACGTTGGTGGCGAAGGCGGAGAGCATCTCCTGCGAATCCAGGGAGCGCAGCGTGGTGTGCAAGCTGACACCCGCATTGTTGACGAGTAGGTTCAAGCCTTGGTCCTTCAGATGAGACCCCACAGCCCGCACGGCCCCTCGGATGCTGGCCAAGTTCACCACGTCTGCCAGGGCAAAAATCACAGTGGAGGAGAGCTCCAGCGGGTCACGCAGCGTCCGCTGGAAAGCATGCCATGGCTGGAATGGTTCCCGTTAAACCAGCATTATCCAGAAAGGAAGGACCAGGTTTAGCAGGTGAGGGTGTTAAGCACGATGAAACGAGCACTGGTCTGTCCTCACCTCGTGGGTTTGCAGCCTGAGCTGAATTAAACCATGACTCCACTCCCTTCTGGTCACGTGGTGTCTACTGCTGAGAAGAACTTCGCTGTGTTTGCCCTTTGTGTTCAAGGAATTTATGGCTGCACAAGAGATGCTTGGTCCTCGCGCGCTGAGGCTCCCGGTTGTACTCGCACCAGGAGCCAGCACAGTCAGACGCGAACACTTTAAGACACCGTCTCTGGGGAAACAACCACCTAACTACGCTCTTCGAGTCCTTCTGCCTTGCACCGCAGTCACAGGGGCTGTTCACATCGTGGGGGCACGTTCATTTTATTGCTGAATTAGGTGAAGACCTTCTCTGGTTGATCCCGGTTCTGACTGACCACCTGGAGCTATCTTCGCCGTTTTAAACAATTTGTGCTTAAACCGATCTTCCACAGCACAACTTCCCGCAGCTTTGCAGCTGTTTCTACACAAAGATCCTTCCTTTTTTCTTTTGTTTAGATTAGGAATTGGCTTGGAAGAGGGAAGAACAAGGTGGAGAATGTCTGCTCGTGGACATCTGACGCACAACCTGGTACACTGTGGAAAGCCTGTTGAGCCCGCAGGGGCTGGGAAGCTGTCACACTCACCCAAGCCCTGCGGCATCCCACGTCCCTCCCATGTGCTGCCCCCTCCCTCCTCACCCACAGCAGACTGCCCTGGTCAGGCTGGCCCGTACCTCCTGGGTTATGTGGCCGGGTTTCCCCAGGTCATCTCAATTTGCGTGAAAAACCCAAGATCTTTTTGCCCTTCGGTAACGAAGGCTGGCTCCCAGCCAGGAACTTTGTCCTAGAGTTCGAAGAGCTGCAGAGTTTGTACCTGGAGAGCATGTTTGTGCAACCCCTGAGTGGGAGGGGTGGCCATGAAAGATGTTATAAAAGAGCATTAGGGAGCTGAACAAACAACGTGAACTGGAGCAGCGAGAGGTGAAGCAAGATGGGAGAGCTTCGCGTCTGCTCCGTTCTGGTGACTGGGGCCAACCGGGGAATCGGCCTGGGGCTTGTCCAGCATCTCCTGGGGCTGCCAAACCCACCCAAGTGGGTCTTTGCAGCTTGCCGGGACCCCGAGGGACAGCGAGCACAGGTGAGGCCGGGCTGGGACGCAGCGGGTTGTGCTGGGGACGGAGGGACAGGGCAGCAGGTGGGAGAAGAGAAGGGGTTGGCAAAGGGCTGGAGCTGCAGCCGGGCACTCGCGGCACAGGGACAGTGGCAGCTGGTGCGTGCGGGGACCACGGAGTCCATCCGACGGGAGCACGGCAGCCAGAGCAGGGTGCTGGGTGCGAGGCGGTGCCGGGATGGAGCTGGAGCGACGTGGGCTTTGCCTGGGAAAGGCTGAGCCCCTGCGCAGCCCCTCCAGCCTCTCCGTGCCCACGCGGTCCCCTCTCTTGCAGGAGCTGCAGAATTTGGCCTCCAAGCACCCCAACCTGGTCACCATCCGGCTCGGTAGGTGCCCCGAGGCGGGGGTCCCTCGCCCCGGTTCCCCTGGCTGCGCACACCCGGGGAGCCCCATGCCGGGAGGGAGCCGTGCCAAGGGACGGTGCCCACGGGGACACCGGGTGCTGCCGTCCCTGCTGCCATGGGCAGCCCCAAGGGCACATCCCTGGGGGGACACAGGGGACCCCAAGCCACCACGGGGACACGGGCACCGACCTGCCCTGTGTCGGCTCTGCAGAGGTCACCGACCCCGCCAGCGTCAAGGCGGCTGCAGCCAGAGTCAGGGAGCAGCTGCGGGGCTCGGGGCTGAACCTCCTCATCAACAACGCTGGAATTGCCAAGGTGAATTCGCTTGATACGGAGACGCTGGAGAGCATGACCCAGGTCTACACCACCAACACGATTGGGCCCATGCTGCTGAGCCAGGTGAGACCCCCACCGGAGCTGGGCTGTCCCGGGGGCACGAGGGGCCGGTGGGTGAGGGTCCTGGCTCTGCGCTGGTGCCCGATGGGCTCTTGCCCAACAAGAAGCTCACGGAGCCGCAGGCTGGAGCTCAGGAGCTGGAGCCTGGTGGGCTATGGCAGTGGGAAGAGGAGGGAGGATGCTGCGGTGCTGGTGCCAGCGTTGCCTGTTGGGGAAGGAGCTGGTCCTCGCCCCTGTGCCACCTCCGTGCATGGCCCCATCTCCTCTGCTCTCCTGGCAGGCGTTCCTGCCCTTGCTGAAGAAGGCTGCCCAGGGGAGCCCGGGCTCGGAGCTGAGCTGCAACAAGGCAGCCATCGTCAACATGTCCAGCTCTGGGGGCTCCATTAAGGATGTCTACCTATTCGATCGTGCACCAGTTCTGTCGTATCGCTGCAGCAAGGTACCTCCACGCTGCACTGGGTGTGAGCCCAGACGCTGTCCCCCGCCAAGCAATCCCACAGGCCTTCCAATCCCCCCCTCAGTCCCTGCACCTCTCCGCACCGTGACTGAGCTCCTATTGGTCACGGGGTCCCTCTCACACCACATTCCCCTGCCCATCCCCAGTCCCACCTCAGAGGGATGTGCTGGGACGGGCCCTCGGCTGGGCTGGGTGTCTGCATGGGGATAGTGCAGCAGCACCATGTGACCCCGGGAGCGAGCTCCACCTGCCATGCCCTGTCCCTGCCGCGGGGTCCAGCTGCGTTCCCCTGCAGCCACCCTTCCCCTCCCATCGCTGTCCCTGCCCTGTGTCCCGCAGGCTGCTCTGAACATGCTGACCAAGTGCCAGTCCCTGGGGTACCGGGAGCACGGTGTCCTCTGCGTGGCTCTCCACCCCGGCTGGGTGCAAACCGACATGGGGGGCTCAGGGTCACAAAAGGTAAGTAAGCTTTTGGCCAGTGTCTGGAGAACCTCTTTATTTGGGAATTACGGAGCTAGCTATGGATTGAATGGTCACAGAGATGCTGGACTCCAGAAGAGCTCGTTGGGAAATGCCCTGAGCTGGAGGCACATCAGGGAAGAAGATGAGAGTCAGGGAATTTTTCTCATCCTGTGCCAGCCTCTCCTCACTCACACACGAGAAAGCCTTGAACCCCTGGGCAATGATCTGCTCTAGGGCAGAGATCAGCCAGACCGTGGGCACACAACCCTGTTTCTCCCTCCGCCCCGCAGCCTCCCTTGACGGTTGACGACAGCGTGCGAGGGATGCTGAAGGTGCTCTGCTCCCTCTCCGAGAAAGACACCGGCACCTTCCTGGACTGGGAAGGGAATATTGTGCCCTGGTGAGACGCCAGCCCAGCCTCCTGGCAGCAGGACCCTGTGCTGCGGCACCGAGTTGTGCCTGTGTCTTAATAAATTCGTGTCTGTAAACAACAAGTAGCTCTGTTTGAGCCTTCCTCTTGGTCTCCTTTTAACTGTCATTGTAAGAGTCCTCACAAATGCTTTGAGTTTCTTAGAGTTGATTCTGCATGTAATTCAGCTAGGTTGGTTTGAATCTCTGATTTCCCCTGAGTGGGGACTGGCTATCATCCTGGTAGAGCTTTGTGCCTGGGCACAGAGTGGTTCGTCCCACAACTCTCCCGCTGACTGGCAGCACAACCTTCCCAAGCGTTAATCACCCCTCCCAATGAGCCCGTCCTTGCTTCTCAGTACAAGTTCCAGCAGAGCACGGCTCTTTGTTGGCTCCTCCACCACGTATGTCAGGAAGATGTCACTGAGGCTCTCTGGAACCTCCTGGGTTGTTTATGCCCTGCTGTGTTGTCCCTCCAGCAGATATCAGGCTGGTCACAGTCCCCCTGAAGACCAGGACCTGCAAATGTGAGGCTACTTCTAGCTGTTTGTCGGTCTCACACACTTGTTCCTCCTGATCGGGCAACCTACAGCAGAGACCCGCTTACACTGACACCCAACCCAGTCTTCTCCTTCATCCTGGCCCTCAGGCTTCCAGTTGGCTCATCACCCATCCCCAGGCAGAGCTCCACGCACTCCAGCTGCTCTCCCACATGAAGCGAAATCCCACAAAGGGGTCCCCGAGCCCTGCTGTTGTCTTGGGATTGGGGATGCAGCTGCCTGCATCAGTCTCCGAGCCTTGTCCGTATCCTAGGAACTGGAATGCCGCTGCGTGCACAGCCCCACACCAACAGTGGTGGCACAGCCTCTCCAGCTGTGGCTGATGAGCTGACCAGCACATCTGGACCTCACAAGCTGAGCCCCCATCTAGGACGCCCCCTCCCCAGGCTCTCAGTGCCCTCCGCTTCTGCTTGGGGAGTGGGCAGTAAAGTGGGGATAGCACCCCACAACACCCACCACATCTGCCCTCCCTCTGGCAGGAGCTGGGGGCAGAAGGCGGGTCCTTGCAACCTCTTTGTGACATGGTCTGGGTTCACAGCCGGACATTCCATTTCAGAATGGAGCTGGAGTCCCTTGGGTGAAGCAGAAGAAGCAGATGGAGATTGTGGAGGAGACGTTTCCTTCTCACCCGCCTGCTACAGGAGTTAACCCAGAGGAAGTGGGGGACAAGGATGGAAAACCTGTGGCCAGACGCGTTTCCAACACTCAAGAATCTCACCATTGGTGGTGAGGCTTGTTATCTCCTGCGTGTTGTAGACAATACGAGCTACAAAAGTTGCTGTGGAAACACGGGGGCTTTTGAGGAGGACTGGATGGGGCTGAAGGTTGCAACTTGAGCCCTGTTTGATCACCCCTTCCAGGCTCAGAGATCGGTTTGGCAGCGAAGACTCCTGGGTGCTCTCCCTGAGGACCTTCCTCTGCCCCCTCATTGCTGCCCACTCCCCAGGTGGAAGCACCTGCCACCAAGGGTTGCCGCTTGCCTTGCAGAGGTGATTGCCCGCCCGGAGATCCCAGCCACGGTGGCCATGCAGAGTTGGGGAGCACAGAGCGGGCTGACAGTGGTCCCTGCAGGGGAGACCCTGGGGGTCTGCTGCACCTCTGAGCCCTCTGTGGGCACCACACCATCCTCTCGCTGGTGTGGACATCTGTTCCACATCTTCTGCAGAGCACCTTACATGTTCTTAATTGGGGTGGCAACACGTTTCACCTCACTCATCTCCTTGGGTCAGCGTGTGCTGAAGGGTTGTGAGCTTGGAGTGTGACACATCTTTTGCTTGCTTTCCAGAGATCCATATGGTTTGGGATAGCTTGTCGGAATGCATCAGACAGCACTTGGCACAGGACATGGTAAGTCTTGCCTGCTGTTCCACCCCTCGTGAAACCCTGAGAGCTTGCCTTGCCTGAACAACACCATGCCATCACTTCCCTGCTCTGAAAGCAGAAACAGTCACATGGCAGGATGCTGCTGATCCTTCCTGTGACACGAATGAGAGAAGAAAGTGTGAATCACTTTCTGGGCTTTCTCTCAGCTCCACTGCCAGAAGGGGAAGACCATACCCTGGTAATTCTTTAAGGGTTTGTCCCTGTTGGAAACCCCTCCCATTACGCCCAAGGCAGGGGTGTTGGCTCTGCTTACTTTTCCCAATAGCTTCCTTGAGCAGAGCAGAGGAGAAAGAGCAAAAAAGTCCTGGAGTACATGCTTTCTCTCCAAAGTTTCCTCAGTGTCCCATCTTGGCCTTTGTAGGCTCAGGGCAAGGCAAGGCACAGGGTAGCATCCCCATGCCCTGACAAGTCATTGGATGCTTACAGTTGGTCCTTATTTTTTGCCTCCACTGTTTGCAGGGTGTCCAACTGCTGGGCATTGGGACATTCTATGTTCTGAAAGAGTGCACCTGCATGGCAAACAGTCAGGTTTCGATTGTTCGGAGACCCATGTTTCATATGTCCGAGGTGATTGCAGAAGAATGCAATCTCAGCTACGCCAAAGCAGATATTCCTGGTAAGAAGTCAGATTAAATAACAGATTAGATCTTTGCCTGCCCTTGCACCACCCTTGAGGAATCAGAAAGAGCCATTGTGTGTCCTTTTTTGGTAATATGCAGTCAGTTAGAGGATCTCTTCTTTAATTGCTTTCACACTTGGCTCCATACCACTTACGATTATGCAATATTGGGACAGCTTTCGGACTGTAATTTATTGGAGCTGCTGTTCCTAACGAAACTGAGATAAAGCTCATGTTCCACATTTATGGTGCTGCCCATCTACCTGTAATGGCAAAGGCCAGAGTTCCTGATGACTCTTACAGGCTCCTTCCAGAGTAAAGTGGGTACAGGTCACTTGCAGACACACCCGAACCAAAGACGGGGACAAGAGTTTAGGGCAGGACCCATGGATGGCCAGATTCGCCATAGTTTCTGGTCAGCTGCGGTGTGACACGAGCAATGCTGTGGGAAATGAAGAGCCTGGGGCTGTGTTTTGAGGGGTTCTCCTCTTCCACATGACTCTGCCTCCCGGGTGATTGAAGCATCAGGTGCATGCGCAGGTACGAGGGGCAGGGGGACAGTTTTGCCCCTCTGTTGCTGCTCCATGAGTCTGGCAGAGACTGAGCCGGAGCGCACTGGGTGTGTGGCCAGCGCCGCGGGCTTTGGCGTGGGGTCCGCATGCGTCTCCCCTGCCCTCATACCCAGTGTTCATCCTCCCGACACTCTTAGGAGCTGCTAGCATGGGCTTCAACAGACTGTGCTGGAGCAGCGTCCTGCCTGAAGCTCCAGAAAGGCTTACCCTGTCCTGCTGCAGAGGTGACTTGGTTTCTCTTTTTCTGTTCCCCAGCTGATGTGACCGTCGTCACTCTGAGGTGTGAGGAGCTCTCCGTGTGTGCCCAGCTGCCTTTTACAAAGGTGCAATGCTGTGTCTACGAGACCGTGATGGCATTCTTTCGGGCCACTGCTAACAGACAGGACACGGACTTTGTCTTCAAGGACATGGGCATTCTTTCCATACGAAACAGGGAAGTCACCATGAGATTTTTCGATGACTTTCTCCTCCTTGTGGAAGGCTCCGGAAAGTTCCTGGAAGCCCTTCTCAGTGTAAGTGGATCCCTTCCCTAATCCTGTCAAAGGGCACCTGTCAAAGGATGACTGATCAGGAATCTAGTGGCCTGTGAGGACCCTCCTGGCCACTGCGGCGGTCGTGGTCTACAGCAGAGCCAACTCTGCAGCGTTCAGCTCTCCTGCGCAGTGGTGTAGCTGACATAGGAGGATCCAGGAAGAGTCACCTAGAGTTAAATCAAGGCTCTACCTAGCCCAGCATCCCACTGTCTGTCCCAGGAATGATAATGGTGGGGCTTTGATGGGTTCAAAAGTAGACACTGTCTAGGGAAAGAGTCCAAGACACAAGGACATGCCCACTGCAAGATTTCATTTCCCTGCATGTGAACACCATGGGGGTGACCTTACCGCTTTTGAGTCAACTTCTTCGACCACATTTGCGATGCTGGGGCAGCAGTTGTGCACCTGAGAGGCTGTGGCTTGCATGGGGCAATGCATGGCGGTGTTGTTGCTCCTTGTCAACTCCAAACCATGCACCTTCTGCCTGAAAAGCTCAGGTTAGCCAAAGAAAACTTTGTTACGGGATGTCTGAGTGGCTGTGTCTTCTCCGAGCAGAAGAAAGACCTTAGAAACAAGGTAAAAATGACCCTGCAATGCTCTCACATATCTCTGTCTCTGTTTCAGACCCCGAGGAGGAGACATCCAGTGGTATCTGGCAGAGAAAGTCCTGATTTTTGTGTGGGTCCTGGTGGTGTCTTTGTGTTGCCACAGTACGTTCGCTTCTCATTGGCTGAGGAACTCAGACAATGTTTTCCATAAGGTTTCCCCTGACTCATCATTTTCTTCTGGGTGCAATTTCAAAATGGAAACTCCCAGAATTTCCTGCACATGGATTGTACAGGAAATGTGTCCCTGAGTCAGTGCTAGATTCATACAGGTCCTATGTTTGTAATATAGCTGTGCCTTTGGTGGGACTTGAGGGCCCCAAGTACCCCTAAGTGCTTGCTTCCCGAGTCCCTGGGGGATGGGAGGAGAGATTTGTGTGGAGTGGGGTTTCTCAGAGTTCTGACCTGAGCTGGGGCTGCTCAGCAGTGGCATTAATGACCAAGGGGGGGGGGGGGTATGCATTACAGATGCCCTGACGTGAGCCTGAGTGGGTCTGCAAGAGAGCTGCAGGGAAGGGTTAGAGTTCAGACCAGTCTTGGCCATTTGGGTAAAGAGAGAGTAGTCTATTCTCTGTGTCCATGAACAAGAAGAGAAGATGAGAGATGATCTTCTGCGAGGGAGACAACTTTTTGAGAGTTAGAATTGGGAAGCCCTGGAGCACTGATGAGACCTGTTGTGTGCTGCCAGACAATGGAGATATTGTGTCGCTCCATTTCCTAGCAGCTCTCAAGGATGTTGCACATTGTGGTTTGGAAAGCAGTGGCCTGGAAAGACCTTCTCAAATCTCCCTGTGCTGCACTGTTAATGGGAGATGCAAAAGGCAATGTGGTGTCCCTTTCTTAATCTGATGTCTTCTCATTTTCAGGTTTGATTTTATGTTTCCCCCTGAGAAAAAAGCCATGGAAAGTTGCTCTGTAGGATCTCTGCAGGCTACAGAAGACAGGGAGAAGGAAGAGAAGGAGGAGAAAGAGGAAGATGAGGGTGACAAGCAAATTGAGACTGATGGTAATGACACATCTGACTTGTGAGAGAGTGGGAGGAGTGGCATGTGGGCATGGATGCTTGTATGGGGGGGTTCATTTAGTCCTCAGCAGTAGGTGGTTGAAGCTAAGGCCAAAATGTGGTGCCCTGAGAGGGAAGACCGCATCTCTTGTGCCTCGCTGCACACAGAAAATCCCAAGGCACCCACTACAGAAGACCTCGTAGCAACACACGTGTCCCCAGGATTCTATGCCCTGGTATACATTGCAAGCTGCTTCTTCATTTCAGGAAGCTCTCCCTTGAGCTGCCAAGGGTAGAGGGGTCTACCTCTCCCACAGATCCTGTGCACTCAAGTATGGGGAGAAAAATTGCCTGGAGATGACTTTTAAAAGGCTGCTAAGCTGTACCAAAGACCTCTGAGAGAGTGAGACCTTTTTGAGATGGTGGCGTCAAGGGAATTGGATTGTTTTATCAGATGCTGGAGCTGATCTGACTGTCATTCTTGTTAAATAGCCCAAAAAAAGCTTTCTGTAGAGTCTTCCTGTGGTAAAGTTGCAGAGAGCCCTCCTACTGAACGTCCCTTTTCTCAACGAAGGCTGTCTAAATCTCCATCCACGTTATCCAGCCCAAAGAAAGGGAAGGGGCAGAAAGGCAAAGGAAGAAGTTCAACTGACAGGTGAGCCTCATGGAGAAACGGATGAGAGTGACCCTGTGCTCCTCAGTTTCTTTAATGAGTTGTTCCCTTTGTGTGTAGTATCGGTGTAGTCTTTGAAAGATTGTTCAGGTTTGTCATGGTGATTGATGTTTGTGTGAAGAGTCACTCCAGGAGCCGAGGAGATTTTTCTCCTTCCTTTTTGATGTCTATGAACCTCCTCTCATTTTAGCATAAACGATGCTGCTTTTCAAAGAAAAATTAAGTTCAGAACATCCTCCCCCAGCAAGGCAGAGAAGTGGCTGTGTTCACTGTTTTCTGCCTTGGATTTAGTCAGCTGGAAGACTCTGATTTCTTTCCAGATCTGGTGGCTGGGGGCATTGTCTGGCACAGCAGGAGTACCAGAGAGAGCTGATGGCCAGCGTTGCGTTCATCCCTCAAACACGTCCTCCTTCTCCTGCACCGGCTGCCCCCGAAACACAGCCTTTAGTGTGTGTTTCACAGGGGGAGAGTCACGGTCCCTCCAGGCTCTGGTTATTGCAAAAGCCACTGTTGTTCTCTTTGTTCCCTTGAGACAAGGACCACATGTGGGTGTTACAGCTCACGTGGGTGCTACAGCTCGAGTTTTAATTCCTCCTCTGTCAACACGAAATCGATTAGCCAAGCATGCCTAAACCTCCAGCAGAACTGCCGTCTGCTGCAGGAGCTGGCACTGAGATGCCCCATTCCGTACTCACATAAGCTCACCCTGTTTCGTGTTTTCAGCTTCCTGCCAAAAAATCAGAAGAGCTTCTTGGTGGTGGAAAAGGAGAGGAAGCCGAAGCAAGCTCTTGATGTCAGACCTCAAACCACACCTCCCGTTTTTAGAAATGAAAAGAGGATGTCCCTGTCGCGCCAGAAAACCAGTGTGCAGGTCAGGGGCTGAAATGGGGTCTGGGTGGAGGTCCCAGGGGACACTGGACAGGGTCATTGAGGGTTCTTGGTGCCCTCAGGGCCTCCAATTCCTCCAGCTGAGCCATCTTCATGGCTCGGTGATGTGCTCTGACCTGCTGGAGGATTTAATCTCCTGGTTCCTGCTCCATTTTTCAATGGCCATCCCCTCCCCTCATTCATCTTGTCATAAGTGATGCCCTCACAATAATGTGGGGCCGGTGGGGAACTAATGCCCCCCCCCCAACCCGGAGGGCTGTGCTGGGGGGAGTGACTCTTCTGGTTCCTCTGCTACAGCTGCAGGTCCCCGCCTGTGGTAGTTCATCCCATGGGGGTTCTGAGGGTGGAGCAGACCATGTCGAAGGGCTGCACAGACCCTGTAGCTGCTAGCATCTCCACTGCCGGAGGTCCAGAGCACCTGAGGGAGGTGAGAAGCCTCCTAAAAACCGTCTTCTGGTGCCAATGCAGGCTAGGTCTCATGAAACATTGACAGAGGTTTGGCCATGCTCACTACTGCCACTGGTTGGGAAAGAGGAGAGGACTGCTCCCTTGCTGCACACACCCACAGTGAAGAGAAAGCTGGAGAGCCCACAGGGGCTGGGCAAGGTGAACCTGTCCACCAGCCTCAGCCTGGGAAACCTGAGCTGCAGCAACTGGCCAAGGCGTGAAAGACTCCAACTCCGGAGCCCTGGGGCTGGGTATGACATCCTCATCTTCCCCATGACCTGGCTTAGACCCTGATGCCAGGCAGCCCCAAGCTGCCTCCCAGTTGAAGGCAGGGGGAGGCAGGAGCGGCTCAGACAGAAGGTGAGAAAGACATTTTCCCTGCAGCCAGCTTTCCGTTCGAGCAAACTACACCCTGCAACTCCTGGAGACTTACCACATGCGTCGGGAATACTGGAGCAGAAGAGTGGAGGGGAATCGGCAGAGGAATTACAAAGAGAATCACTTTTTCTGGTAACTCTCTCCAGCTACAAACGGTGACTCCTCACCCCTTGCAATGTCCTTCTCTCCACAACCAGAGCACTCAGGGGAAGCAGGTCTCTCACTGGCACCCATCGTGGGAGGGCAGCAGGCTTGGGAAGCTGGTGCCTGAGATGAGTCACCCTGCCACTCAAGGGCCAGCTGTTGGCTACTCCAGTAGGACTTCTAGGTGGGACCAGGAAGTTGTGGGTGGCCAAAGAGACGAGTGTTCCTCTGGTGTTTTCTAATTAGACACTGAGATGCCTTGCCCTGTGGGTTGATGCCTGTTCGGTCCAAAATCTCATCCTTTGCCCAGGCCATCCCCAGGCTGACGACCTGCACATGGGACCTTATCATTGCCTTGGATGCCAGGGCCTGTGTCCCATCACAGAAAGTGCAGAAATGCCAGAGGAAACAGATCCCATAATATCCAGCCTGAACTATGCCCATAGCATTTCTGCGCCCTCCTCCCTGTGCAATAAAACCAAAGTGTTCCTCCTTCATGCCACAGCATTGGGCAGCGGATGACCCTCTGGGATAGAAGGGAGAGGACTTCTGGCAGAACAGAGGACACGTGAATATGATGGGGAAGTCTGCAGACATGGTCCGGAGCCACCTCCTGAAACCTGCCAGGACCTGAAGAGTGTCCAGCCCTATAGGGCCACCCTTGCCTGGCGAAGTGTAGTCATGTCCGTGTGGAAGATCCCATGACTTCTCTCCATATTATCTCCAAGCCCTACTCTGCTGCACTCCGGTACTGTCCCCATCTACGTCAAGATGATGGAGACCCTGTTCCTCCTGGAGAAGGTGCAGGAGGCCCTGGAGCTCCGCATCCAGAGGTGTGCCAGCAGTGGGACTGGCCCAGGAGGTCACCAGGAGCACCCTGGGCACAGCCATCTGCCTCCTGACAGCCCCAAGCAGCTTTCCACCTCCAAAGCTGTGCCCAGAGACGTGCTGGGGGAAAGCGAGTGTCGGCTGGGAACCATCCCCAGCGCCGGCTGCACTGCCCGCACTGCAGGGCGTAGAAGCCACGAGGGCTGGGGAGGGCCCCCATCACCGATCCATCTATATTCGTATTAAATCCTGTCTCTGTCTTTCTTCTGGGTGGCTGCGCTCCTTCTTCTGAGCCAGCATGCGGAACCAGGATGGGCTTTTGGTGCCGTCTGCATTTCCATGGGACACACACGGCGCTGGGGGTCCAGGCTGCGAACTGATACCCACAGAGGCTCTGGGACTCAGCACAGGGCTGATGGAATGGGGTGGGGGACCTGACGGGCACGCGGGGTGTCTGGTGTCCACGCAGGGCTTGGGAGCACAGGGGATCACCCACTGCATGATGAGGGATGAGGAGAAGGCAGTGTGATGGTACCTGGGCTGCCGTGGGCTGTCCAGGACGCGGAGCAGGGAGGTCTCACCTTCATGCCAAGTCCTTACCTCTCCACCAGCGCTAAACTCAACCGGCTCCAGGGCCAGAAACAGCAAAAGCAACTCCGGAGTCACCAAAGCGCCCTCTCAAAGGCGTAAAACTGGCGGTAAGGTAGACCCACAGGGTACGTGGGACCAGTTTGCTGTCCCTGCTTGGGCACCTGGGGTGTTTCAGGGGCCTGTGAGAATCAGCAGCAGAGAGCAAGGCAGGGGCAGGACAGCTCCGGGAGAGCAAATTCCTGGCCCTCCCCATCCTTGCCAGACGTGAGGCCAGTTCGGCAAGACCAAGGGAGGAGAAAGCCCTGATGAGGAGCAGAGGAGAAGGGGATCAGGCTGGCATTGGATCCATCTCTCTTGGCCAAATTCTATTCCAGACCACCTCACACCACTAGCTCACACCTCTGTGGCACAGACCCAATCACGAAGAGGACAGAAAAGAAGGACAGAAAGTAAGGTTTCCCCTCCAAACCAGGCAGGAGCAAAAAGCCTAGAGGAGGAAAGAGCAGGCAGCACTGCCCAACACACCCCATCAACTGGGCTACCAGAGGGCAAAAATGGGGTGGGGTAGGATTAGAAGTGTCACAGAAGAAGCTGGAGTAGTGATGCTGAGTGAAAACCAAGGGCTGAAAGGCAGAGCTCGGTGTCAGCACAAGCCCTGGAGACACAGGCTTGGAGGACAAGACCCAAACCGAGGAGCCCCGCAAGGCAGACCCCAGCTGGGAGGCTCAGCCCAACCATGCCGCCTGCCCCGGGCTTCCCTGAGCGATGCTGCGAGGTAAGGGTTGCTCTGCAGGGACCATGGCCAGGCAGGGAGGTGGCAGTGGGACCCCAGGGACGTTGGGTGTTGCATGAGGGGCCCTGGGGACATCCTAGGTTACCTGGACCTCCCTGCCCAGGTCCTTTCCACAGCATCACTGAGCTCCCTGTGGAGATCCTCATACCTTTTGCTGTATTTTAAAATCAATTGCCACAATATTATTATATCATGCACTTACAATGCCATAAGATTACTTCATTATGCACCTCTAGTATAACTGAGCCTTAGCTGAAAATATTATAACTCTAAATTTGCTGTATTCTAGCGTGATGCCCCTGCTGCATGATGCCCCCACGGCGTGGTATACCCTTAACTGCGGTGTCCTTTGCAGTAGCCTCGGTCCCCGGGTGCCACCCTTCCATTTTGCACAATTTAGGGCCCCGTTCCAGCTTGCTGAGGCTGCGAGCAGCAGCATCCAAGTCCGCTCGTAGCCATCTTAAAAAGACAGCGTGGTTTCACTCGCTGTACTGCGCCGGATGCCCCGTGTCGGGAAAGGGGATGGTGCAGGCTGTCTCCTCTGCATGGTCCCGGCGCTTGGCAGGACTTGTTCTGCTGTGATCGTATAGTGGTCAGTACTCTGCGTTGTGGCCGCAGCAACCTCGGTTCGAATCCGAGTCACAGCAATGGTTTTGCAAAGAGCCCAGTGCATGACAAAGCCAGGCTGAGGATGCAAAGGAGGCAGCTCCGACGTGCTCTCCTCTCCTAAGCGTGACCGGACTCACGCCTACGATGATTTCCCGACCTGTAGTCACTGCGCGGGGTCTCTCCGATTGGGCTGCAGCCACACTTCTGGGAAAGCACTCCAGCTTCTCCCTTTTCCAGGCAAAGCCTGAGAATTTGGAAGAGATCACCCAGCTTTCCCTTCCCTTCGCCAGAAGATGCCGGGGCCACACTGCAGAGCCAGAGGAGGTGGGAGGCAGCTGCTTGCTGCCCCAAGGCTCAGCTCCCTGCTCCTGCCCTCCAGGGTGAGAAGGATCTGCCACAGTGACTGCCTGGAGAAGATGGAAGATCAAGCTGAGGAAAGCCCCGCTGCCGGCACTCCCAGCTCTTAGCAACGGGATTTCGGCTGCAGCACCTCCAGGGATGCTTTCACAGCAAAGGCAAACCCCATCCAGCGCTGAGGGATGCCCTGACGAGCCGTGGGTCTGGGAACCGGAGGTCTCATGGGCACCAGGACGTAGGCGGAGATCTCTGGGGTGCACCAGGAGCTGCTTCAGCTTGAGGAAGCCTTTTAAACCGTTGCCTTTCCTCTTCACGAGCCTTCAGACAATGGACACCCCCTGTTTGCTTGGTCTTGGTGCCCTCTCCTGACAGCTGCACAGATCTGACCCTGGGCGGTGGCTTTCAGAAATGAAATGACGACGAGCGTAAGGTATTGCACAGGTCCCGCTTGGGGCTCAGCTGGTGAAGAAGACACTGTCTTGATTTCTTCACCGCTGCACGGGTAACTGGAAGTAGCAGAGGGCTCAGCACCCAGGCAGATGGACTCACGTGTCCGCAGGGCTGGTGTGTGGCAAGGGGACAAGGGGGCTTTGTTATCACATAAACCAGATTATTTTTCTTTCACACTTTATCCATAGCAAGAAACGGAGAGCAAGATTCATTACGCTTTTACCTTTAGGATTTGCAGTTCGTAGGGCACTGCTTGCACAACTTCACACCCCTCCGATCTTCTTTTCCACTGAAAACGCATATTTCTTTATGCAGAAAAAGCTCAAAAAGCGTTTTCCCGTCTAAGAAGAAGGAAGAGAAGACAAACGTCTAGAGCAGCTGCCTTTTAGCAGCAGAAGTACCTGTCCCACTTCTACACAGCTGAGAAGCAGAAACACAAGGGAATATGTAATTTCTCCATCCCTCTTTTTTTTTTTTTTTTTTTCCCCCAGAAAGCCAGTTTGGGGTTTAAGGTATCTGAAGAATAGTGTACAGTGCTTGGCTAACCGATGTGTATTCAGGCTGAAAAATGTCAAAATCCCAAACGGGATATTTTTCATCCAAAATTACTCAGCTTTCTGTCACTAGAGTTTCCATTTTGCCAGAGTAACCTGAAGTGTAGATACACATACACAGTGCAACCAGGGCTTGGCTGAAGCAGCGTGGTGGCCACACACGTCGCTGCAGCCTCTGCTCTCACATGAGCCATCTTCTCCTAGAACGATACAGGACTTGGCTTTGTCTGGTGTGAGTCTGAGGTGACGGGCAACAAGATTCTGTTGATTCAGGCTGGTTGAGGTTGGAAGGGACCTCTGAAGGTCCCCTGATCCAACCTCCTGCTCAAGCAGGGCCACCCAGAGCTCGCTGCCCAAGACCACGAAGGATGGAGTCTCCACAACCTCCCTGCCAGTGCACGGTTACCCGCACAGTGAAGAAGTGTCTCCTGACATTCAGGCGGAGCCTCCTGTATTCCAGTTTATGCTCATTGCCTCTGGTCCTGGCACTGGGCACTGCTGAGAAGAGCCTGGCTTCCGTCCTAGGAGAGATGCCCCAGCCTCATCATCTTCGTGGAGGAGATGTGAAGAAAAAGGAGGTGTGAAGATGCTTGTGGTGAGGATGGGAGCAGGGGAGGCAGTTCCATCCCCATCTCAGCTGTTCCAGGAGGGATTTGTTCCAGCGGGAAAGAAGCGCAGGCTCCTAAAGGACAACACCTCCGCCTGAGCAGGGGCTTGAACCCTGGACCCTCAGATTAAAAGTCTGATGCTCTCCCAGCTGAGCTACCCAGGCTCCTGGTGGGGTTGGGGAGAGGGGTGGCACAGGGTGGGGGGACCACGACTCACTGTGGCACTGGTGGAAGAGCGCGGGGACTCACTGTGAACCCCTCTAGCCCCGTGGGGAGGGTGAGCTGGGGGCTGCCGGAGCCCAGCAATGCTTTTGGGCTCGATGCTGGAACGGGAGACGGCTGCGGGGAGGAAGGGTGGCAGGGATGGTGTGCCCTGGGAGGGGGCCACAGGCTCCAATGGGACCCCAAAGGCCCCCATTCACAGAACCCCAGAATGGTGGGGTTTGGAAGGGACCTCTGGGCAGCACCCAGTCCAACCCCTGCCGAAGCAGGGTCACCCAGAGCAGGCTGCACAGGACCGCATCCAGGCGGGTCTGGAATATCTCCAGAGAAGGAGACTCCACAGCCTCCCTGGGCAGCCTGGGCCAGGGCTCCGTCACCCTCAGAGGGAAGAAGTTCTTCCTCGTGTTCAGCTGGAACTTCCTCTGCTTCAGTTTGTGCCCACTGCCCCTTGTCCTGTCACTGGGCACCACTGAAAAGAGTCTGGCCCCAACCTCCTGACACCCACCCTGCAGATATTTATAAGCATTTCTAAGGTCCCCTCTCAGCCTTCTCTTCTCCAGGCTGCACAAGCCCAGCTCCCTCAGCCTTTCCTCGTAGGAGAGATGTCATGGGGCAGGGTAACTGGGGACACGCTGCTGCCATGGGTCCCAAGGTGCTTCCCACCCTGTCCCAGCCCCAGTGTCTCCCAGAGGTTTGGGGTCTGCCCGGGATGATGGGCAGTGCCAGGCCCCTCGCCGAGGGCAGGAGGAGTGGTGAGGGGCTGCGTTACCCCAGGTGGGGAGCAGGCAGCCCTGGGGGGTTACCCTGGGAGCATGGAGCAGGGGGAAGCGCGTGACAGCCATGACCCCAGCACGCAGCAGAAGGACACCAAGGCACCGGGAAGCTGGTAAATTCACGAGCCCGCTCTGTTGGCACCCCCGGGCAGAGCTCTGGGGGCATGGAGAGTCCCCGGGCACCACTGGGCTGCCTTGGCAGGGCATGGCATGTCCGCAGGGCCAGACCTTCGGCCCTCCCCGTCCCTCCTCCCCATCACGGCCAGCCCCTTGCAGCTCTCCCCTCCCCTGCAGCCCGGGTGCCTGTTGGCTGGACCTGCGTAAAAAAATATAAAAGGCTGTTTTGCTTGGAGACGTCCGGAGGCTCCCGGCCGAGCTTGCCATGGGGAGCAACGGCGCCGTGGTTGCGTTGCTGACGCTGTTGCTGTTCCTGCAGCCCACGTCCCAGTTCTGGCTCTTCAACGTCCTCTTTCCACCCACCTCCACCCCAGAAGCTCCCCCAAACAACAGCACGCCGCCTGTGGTACTCGGTAAGGCTGGCGTGGGGTACGGGTGGGCACTCTGGGCGCAGCGCAACCACCCCGGGGCCGGCGGAGAGGTTGGGGTGCCATACTGCCAGCACCTCGTCATCTCTCGGCTGCGGTGACCCTTTGCATTCTGGAGCTGGAGCCATCGAGGCGGGGTGGCACACGGGTCCGAGGTCCCTTCCCATCCTCAGGGCTGGGCAGGCAGGGGTGGTCCTGCCTGGCTGCAACTGCCCGGAGCTGGGCAGGGGGACAAGCTGGGCACCCCAGAAGGCAAATGGGGGGCTCTGATGTCTGACAGCTGGCTCAGAGGGGGGTTTTAGGGCTTGCTCAGTTCTGGGGGGGCTGCGCTGGCAAAGGGACAGGGGCTGCGGCACGTCCTCATCTGCCGCTTCCCACGGCTGTGAGCCATCATCCAACACCCCTCAGTCCCCCAGAGCCCGCTCCGTCCCGCGTCTTCTGCTGCTCCCCGGCGATGGCGAAGTCATCCTCTGCTGCTGCAGAAGGGCGTCCACCTTGCCTCCCACCCAACGCCCACCCTGCCTGGGGGATGGCGCAGAGGAGAGCGAGCCGGCCGGGAGGCGAAAGGAGAGGTCGGGGCTCAACCTCGGGGAGGTGGAGGTGGAGGTGGGAGCTGCAGCCACCGGCTGGTGCCTCCGTCCTGCGCAGCTCTGCCTGCCTTCGCCCCTGTGCCATCACCGGGGACTCGAGCTAGGCTTTTGCTGTGAAACCTCTGCGGAGCAGAGTTGGTTTTTTTTTTCTCCTTTTTCTTGAACCGGGCCGAGTTTCCCCTTTAAAAAGAGAAGAGAAAAAGCAGAACATCCCTGCTGCAACGCCGAGGGCTGACCCCGCAAAGTCCCTTCCCAGAGGCATCAGAGAGCAGGGGACAGTGTCCGGAGCCTCGGTGTCCGGGGGTTGGTCCTGCTTGGCCACGCTAGTGGCTGGGATACTTGGGTGGCTGTCACCAGGCGCCTCTTCTCAGGATGACCTGTGATGGTCGGAGCATCTCCACGTGTCCCCAGTACCAGCCTCAGCCCCTGTCATGCACCCAGCCGGGTCTGAGTGCCCCATGTGCCGCTCAGCATCCGTGCGTAGCCCATCCCCCTGGGCCAGGAGTCCTGGAAACCCCCAGTGCCCTTGGGACCATTGATAACCCCTCTGCCCCCACAGGAACTCCCTTAATGATTACCTAATGTCCTCTGGAAGGGGAGGCAGAGCTCAGGGCTGTGTCCCAGGGGCGGGGGTGCTGGCCGTGCACCCTCAGGAGCCATCAGAGCAGTGTTCCTGCCGTGGCGTGGGATCTGGGGCCATGGTGGGTGGGCCAGGGTAGACCATCTCCGGGCCAGGCTGCCCATGCACCCCACGACAGGGACAGTGCTGTGACTCCCCAAAATGCCTGCGCCCGCGGACCCTGGGATGCATAGAATCATGGAATCATAGAATCATTAAGGATGGAAAAGACCTCTAAGATCATCAAGTCCAACCGTCAACCCAACACTACCATGTCCATGCAGCGACACTGGAGGCTGGTGGGGACCAGGAGAGATGGGGCATGTCCTTCTCAGGTCAGAGATGCTTGTCGCCTGCATCCTTCAGCCCCTGCGCCAGGCAGCATGGCTCCCAGCCCGCTGTGTTTGCGGGGTCCCACAGCCACAGCAGACCCATCTCCAGGTCCCAGAGCACAGTAGGGCAGGCATCTATGGGGACTTCAGGCCAGAAAGCAGCTTGTGGTGACCTTGGGGGAAGCGCTTTACGTGGGACACACAGCAGCACTGGAGGTCCACGCCATCCCCAGCCATGTGTTGCGGGCCAGTCCTCAGACCCACTGGGGCCATGAGGTTCATCACTCAGTGCTCCCATCCCACCAGGCTCGCAGCCATTGTCCTCTGCAGTCCCTTCACCTCGCCCTCGGGGTCAGTGCTGGCACCAGGAACTGGCTCTTGGTTCCCACACACCGACTGGGAATGCTCTCCACGGTGTCTGACCCCGGCACAGGCACATACAGTGGGCTGGCACTGGGATGGGCATCTCATCCCTGTTGGGAACCACACTGAAGCTCCCAGAGGCAGACCAAACACCCCAGCCATGGTCACCCTCCATGGAGGGAGCCCAGGTCGCTCATGGCAGGTGGTGAACTTGCTTAAAACCATGCTGTGTTTGCCGTACGCACTATTTGCACTGAATTCCCACAGGCTATGGTTCCATTTGGCACCGAACCGCTTCAGAGACCTTGCTCAGCCTGTGCAGAGGGTTTAAAGTCCGGGAAAAAAGTGCGTGAGCCTCGGGTGCCGGCGCCGGGGTGGCTTTCACCTCTCTGGAGACTCTCTGTGCATGCCCAAGCTGTCTCACTACCCCAGGACAAGCTGCCAGGGGTGCGGTAGGGCTGGGCAGCCCTGAGCGGCACCGACCCCTTCCCCAGGGCTGCAGCGAGGAGAGGCGGATGGAAACCCAGCAAGGCAGGGGGGAATAATCCGGGGTGCTTCGTGCTGGTAGGGATTGGCACGTTTGGGCTGAGGGTGGCAGTTCTGGGGGCCACCCCATGGGAAAGGCAGCTCGGGGGGTTCCTTGAGGGTGCATTTTTCGCACCGCTTCCACGCTTGCCCCACTTCTCGGGAAGCACTGGGCCAGTGGGACAGGTTCTGTGGCTGACTTTGCTCTTCCCGCGGTGCCTCCAGTGCCCGGCTGCCTCGGGAACCAGCTGGAAGCGAAGCTGGACAAGCCAGACGTGGTGAACTGGATGTGCTACCGCAAAACGGAGGATTATTTCACCATCTGGCTCAACCTCAACACCTTCCTGCCAGTGGGAGTCGACTGCTGGATCGATAACACCAGGTACCGCTCACCCCCACCCAGGGAGCTCCCCAGGGAAATGACCTACTAGGGACTTCCCTCCCCTCTCCTCCTGCCCGGCCACGACCTGGCACACGTGGAAAACCACAGGACTGCTTGGGAACACGGCTCCGAGCTCCTGTCCCTTTCCCCTGTCCCTGCCACGTGCTCGTGCCCAGCCAGAACATACTCAGCACCCACTGGAGATGCAGCCACCCTGCCTGGGGCCATAGGGCAAGACGGCTGCTGCAGCCCGCTCCGTCAGATCCTCATGCCCCGAGGTGCTGGGCGATCGGTGTGGACGCTGGCTTGGCACCAGTCCTCCTCCCCACCCGCACAAGCCTTGGAAACAGCCACCCAGGTCCCAGCTGGCACCCTATGGCCTCCACCCGGTCCCTTGGGGACGTGGATCTTCTGCTGCTTTCTGTCCTGTCCCTGCAGGGTGGTGTACAACAGAACCTCTCGGAAAATGTCCAATGCCCCAGGGGTGCACATCCGCGTGCCTGGCTTCGGAAAGACCTATTCCGTGGAATACCTGGATCAGAGCAAGCTGGCAGGTGAGAGGAGGAGAGGCACGGGGTTTCCAGGGATCCCACGTGCTCCCTGCAAGCGGAGAGGCGTCCCTGTCTGTCCAGGGGGGGTCGGTTCTGCAGAGAGCCCGGGTCACCTGGGAGCAAGGGAGGTTGGCCCCAGGGACACCTTCCCTTGGTCGGCAGGACCACCCCATCCTTGACCCCAAGGTCAAGGATGCTTGAAGCTACTACCTCTGGCTGGAGCCACCAAGCTAGAGGGCTTACCAGAGGACATTGTGGCCATGACCAGGACCAGAGTGGAAAAAGATTGGCAAGAGAAGACCACAGCACTGATTCCAACCTGTTCTCTCTGCCCGTAGGTTACCTGCACACACTGGTGCAGAACCTGGTAAACAACGGCTACGTGAGGGACCACACGGTTCGGGCAGCCCCCTACGACTGGAGGGTTGGGCCCCGTAAGTCTGGGATTGGTGGCCAGGCCACCGAACGGGGAGGCAAGCAGGATGGCTCTCATGGCGCGGGTGAACCGACTAGTGTGGAGGAACTCCCCAGACAGGGACAGCTGCCCATGGCCATGGGTGCTTGGCCATTCGCGGTGCTCTCGTGTGAATGCGTGGTGGCACTTGTGACCTCTGCACCCCCACCTCTGTCCAGCCAGGGCTTCTGGGGTCAACCCTGGAGCCCTGCGGCCAGGAGTAAGGTGGCCAAGAGCTGGTGCTGCTCTCATCCACAGAGGAGCAGCCGGAATATTTCCTGAACCTGAAGGCACTGATCGAGGAGATGCATGATGAGTACCAGCGACGCGTCTTCCTCATCGCGCACAGCATGGGCAACCTGAACATCCTCTACTTCTTGCTACAGCAGACGCAAGCCTGGAAAGACCAGTACATTGGGGGTTTCATCTCCCTGGGTGCCCCCTGGGGAGGGTCTGTCAAGCCCCTGCGTGTCCTGGCCTCCGGTGGGTGACCTCTTGTCTGCAGCCACCTCTTTGCTTGCTTTCCCTCCTGCGGAAATGGAAGAGGGGGTGGTGGGCAGGGGAGGAACACGGTGGTGGAGGAGGTGGGGGGCAGACGGCCGAGAGGGTCTGTGGAGGCAGCGCTCGTGCTCTGGTGCTGATGCCCCTACATCCCGAGGTGCGGAAAGCAGCACGAGGTCCCTGCCGCAGCCCCGGCAGTGGGAGAGCAGTCCAGGGTGTTCTCTGGAGCTTGCTCTGGTCCGTGTTCTGGGTCAGTGGATTTGTCAGAAGGGTCGTCCGGCAGGCTGGCCATCCCCCTTCCTCCGCACCAGCCATCGCTAGACACCCTGCAGCACAGCCCGCACCATGCCCAGGGACAACTCCTGGGCTAGGGGTGCTTCTGGAAAGCCCAAACACCCCTCCACAAATCTTGGGTCCAGAGAAGCAGCCCAGGGCATGCACACCCCTCCTCACTGCAGCCGCAGACATCTGCACTCCCTCCATCCACGCAGGGCAACAGTCTTGCTTGGGTCTCGCCCCATCTCAGTGCCCACCCCCCATAAGCTTCGCTGCTTTCAGGCTTTAATCTCCCTTCACCCAGTTCCTCTTTCGCCTCTTGGCAGCCCAGAAAGCCACAACCACTTGCCTAATGCTGACAGCCCAGAATATCGACAAGTCACAAGCTGAGCCTCCAAAAATGCACGGAGTTTAAAACCACGTGCTTGAAGTTTTAACGTCTGGCCCCTTGCATGACCCTGACGTCACCTCCCCATATTTTCCTCCGTTGCCACAAGGGCTGGAGATGTTTTTAAGGTAATCTGGGGTCGCTGCACAGTCTTAGGGCTCCAGACCCACCAGAAATGCAGAGGCTTGCAGGAGGCATGGAGGTTGGCCACCCACTGTCAGCACCCTCGTTGGGCTTAGCTCACTCCTGTCCCTGCAGGCAGGCGTGGAGGTGCCGGGGTTGCAAGGAAAGTCTGGGGTTGGGTTGGTCAGGGCCACCACACACCCAAGTTTCTCTACACTCGGGCCCTCCCAGCAGCTAGAGGTGTTATGCCAGAGTTAAGGGTTTGGAAGGTTGCTCTGGATAGCTGCGGCCAGAGGGGTGAGGAGAGGACGTAAGAGTTAGCAGGGGAAGATCTGAGGTGGAACCATACCCCGGAGACAGCTGAGTCGCTGCCGGACGGGCTGATCCCAGCCCAAGGGGCATCGCTTGCCGGGGTGTATTCGCTGCTGTTGCTGACGAGCCCATGTGTGTCCCCCAGGCGACAACCAGGGCATCCCACTCATGTCCAACATCAAGCTGCGCGAGGAGCAGCGCATGACAACCACCAGCCCCTGGATGTTCCCAACCAGCCTGGCTTGGCCTGAGACCCACGTTTTCATCTCCACGCCCTCCTACAATTACACCTACCAGGACTACCAACGCTTCTTCACCGACGTCAACTTGGAGGACGGCTGGTACATGTGGGAGGACATGAAGGACTTGCTGAAGGACTTGCCGCCTCCTGGGGTGGACACGTATTGCCTCTACGGCACAGGCCACCCCACCGTGGAGACTTACATATATGATGAGCATTTCCCCTACGAGGACCCCGTGGACATGATTTATGGTGACGGGGACGACACCGTCAACACACGCAGTTCGGAGCTGTGCAAGCGATGGCGTGACCAGCAAAAGCAGAAGGTGCACGTCCAGGAGCTGCGAGGTGTTGACCACCTCAACATGGTCTTCAGCAACCTGACGCTCAGTTCCATCAACGAGATCCTGCTGGGGAGCCCCCGGGAACAGGGCGAGCCGGGGCAGGTGAGATCCAGCCCAGAAGCAGGCAAGGTGGGGAAGATCCTGCCTGGACGGAGGGTCCTGAAGGAGCCCAAGAAGAACTGAGAGGACTGAGGGCCAGCTTCCCTCCATGCTGGTAGCTACCGCAAGCTGCCATGCAGGACTCGGGGCTGAGTATGGAAGGAAAAGGAGCAAGACCACCAGCTGAGGTGGATGGGCTGGCACCCACTTCCACATTGACTGGTTTTTCTTTCGGGAATGGCGATTAATTATACTTCAGAGGCTTGTCACTTCCCACTAGCAGGTGGATAATTAACCGCGCTGCCAGCTCATTAACATCACACTTGTGAATTACAGCGTACGCACAAGCCCTCGTCGCTAGTAAGCCATGTTTCGGCGCTTCAGAGGCTGTGGATACCGCGGTGCTATAGCCTCTGCTCACTCGGGACCGAGCAACTCGTGCGATGAACATGGGCTCTGACTCCGCGGGGCGGTCGCAGGGGTGGCATGGGGGTGGCATGGCAGGGTATGGCTTGCGAGAGCAGCTCTGCTGGCCGCCAGCGTGCAGGCAGCGAGCTGGGCTCCCCGGGCAAGGCCAACTCGAAATCAGCAGATTTATAAAATAATAAACACCCTTTGCTTCTGGGCGCTGAGCCTGCCTTGTTCGTGCCGGCCGTCACCGAAACCGGAGGCACTCGGTTCCCAGCAGCACCCCGGGGGCTGGGGCAGGGGGAACAGCCACATGCTGGAGGAGGCAGCCAGGGTGGGCGATGCACCTGGGCTTGGTGACCTGACTGCGGCTGGCAAGGCGACCAGGGTGGCGATGTGACTGGGGTGACAATGCGACTGGGGTGGCAACAGGACTGGGGTGGCAAGGTGACTAGGGTGACGTTGCAACTGGGGTGGCAGTGCAACTGGGGTGATGATGCGGTCGGGGTAGCAATGGGACTGGGATGGCAATGGGACTGGGATGGCAATAGGACTTGGGGTGACAATGGGACTAGGGTGATGATGCAGCTGGGGTGATGATGTGACTGGGATGTCAACATGACTGGGATGGCAATGCGACTGGGCTAGCAATGGGACTGGGATGGCAATGGGACTGGGATGGCAATGGGACTGGGGTGATGATGTGATGTGACTGGGGTGGCAATGGGACTGGGGTGACAATGGGACAGGGATGGCAATGGGACAGGGATGGCAATGGGACCGGGGTGACGATGCAGCCAGGGCAGCGATGCGACGGGGCTGAGGATGCGACGGGGGCTGGCGCCAGGCCGGGGCCGGTGATGTGCTCAGGGCTGGCGACCCAGCCGGGGGTCGGCGACACAACCGGGGCTGGCGATGCGAGCGGGGTCGGTGACCCTCCCGGGTCAGCCACGCAGCCGGGGCCGGCACCGCTCCAGGGGGTCCCCCCGACCCCTCGGGGGACACCGCCCCCCACCCTCCCCGGAGCAGGCTGCCTGCGGGCGGGGCGGGTCGCGGCGCAGAGGGGCGAGGACTCTCCCCCACCGCTCCTCTCATTGGCCGCGGCGCGCCGGGCGCGGCGCGGATTGGCGGGGCGGTGCGCGCGCCGCCGCCGCGGTGGAGGCCATGGCGCCGGGCCCGGGGGCGGCGGGCGGGGGGCTGGGGACCGGCGCCGCCCCGCATCCCCCCGGCCGTCCCGTCCCGCCGCCCTGCTTCTGCCCGTCCCGTTGCCCGCGGGGCACCCGGCGCCTGTCGGAAACCGGCGCCGCCGGGGCGCGGCGGGGCGAAAGCTCGGCGGGACGCGGGGGGTTGCGAGCCGCCGCCTCCCTGCCCCACATCCCGCGAGGGCGGGCGGAGGAGGGCGGCGGCGGGGGGCGGCGGAGCCCCTGCCTGCTCGTAGCCCTGCGGCCCCGCAACGTGGAGGCGGAAAGGGAGCGCTTCTTCCGAGCCAGCTTCGCCTACGACCCGCAGTTCGAGTACGCCGAGCCGGTACCCGCCGCCGTGCTGGACAAGTACCGGGCCGCCTCCGACCGCTTCGTCGCCCAGGTGAGGCGGGACCGGCCCCGGCAGCAGCCCCCGGGGCCCTGGTTACCCCGCCGGGACGGGGCGTGGCGGCGGGGCAGGGTGGGATGCTCGGCCCCGTGGAGGATGCTCGGCCCCGGGGAGGATGCTCGGCCCCGGGGAGGGATGCTTTGTCCCGGGAGGGATGCTTTGTCCCCGGAAGGATGCTCGGTCCGGGGAGGGATGCTTGCTCCCGGAAAGGATGCTTGGCCCGGGAGGAGGAGGAGGAGGGAGGAACCAGGGGGACCCTTCCTCCCACCCCGTCACCCGGCTCGGTACCACCGGGATGCCTCCCGAGTGCGGAGCCAGCCTATGGTACTGGGTTAGACCTCCCAGCCCACTCTCATCCCCACCTCCTGCTCCGGCATCGCCTGTACCCTGCCTTTGGCATGCTCGTCCTGCCATTTCTGAGACTTTTCGGTCATCTGGAATAGCCTGCACTCCATCACCGGTGTGGGCGGTGGTCGTACTGGTGCTGGGTGATGCTGCCAGTATCGGACTGGCTCTTGCTGAGGAGCTGGTGTTCCATCAGGGACCCCTTGCTGCTGTTTTTTTTACGCTCATGGCTGGAGAAGTAGCGGGCAAGGAGCCGGAGCGTGCGGGTGACCACGTGGGAAGTGGTCCTTAGTCTGAATCTGCTGGTGGCTGAGCCCGGTTTGTTTTCTGGGAGGTGCTCCTTAGCCTGAATCTCACAGGACCCCAGAATGTTCGGGGTTGGAAGGGACCTCTGGGCAGCACCCCGTCCGACCCTCCTGCTGAAGCAGGGTCACCCAGAGCAGGCTGCACAGGACCGCATCCAGGCAGGTCTTGAATATCTCCAGAGAAGGAGACTCCACAAGCTCCCTGGGCAGCCTGGGCCAGGGCTCCGTCACCCTCAGAGGGAAGAAGTTCTTCCTCCTGTTCAGACGGAACTTCCTCTGCTTCAGTTTGTGCCCGTTGCCCCTTGTCCTGTCGCTGGGCACCGCTGAAAAGAGTCTGGCCCCGTCCTCCTGACACCCACCCTGCAGATATTTGTAAGCATTTATAGGGTCCCCTCACAGCCTTCTTTTCTTCGGGCTAAACAAGCCCAGCTCCCTCAGCCTTTCCTCGTAGGAGAGATGCTGCTGGTGGTGAAGATCTCCTGGTGGTTAAGTCCACGGTTTGTTTTCCAGAAGGCCTGGAGGTGGCCTGGCGTGGGAGCATCCTTCAGACGTCAGCAGCCGTGGTCAGCAATGAGCAGAGCTGCTGCGGGCTCCGCTTAAGGAGCCTGTGTTGTTTGGCTGAACTGTTTCTGTGGCCGCGGAAATATTCCCCACTTGATCTCTGCCGCGGGCGGCTGCATCCCGGGAAGCCGCTGGAAAGCCCTCGCAGTAAACCCAGGCGTCTCTTCACGCCTCCTCGTCCGGATCTTACCCCCCGCGTTCCAGATAACGGCTGCTTCGCCCCTTTATTGATTGGGGTTTGGATGTTTGCTGATTCCTGCAATGCGTGACGTCCTCTGTCTCGGCCCGAATCGGTGTCCGGGTGGTTCGGGCTCTGGCTGCAAACAGCTTTCCCAGCAGCTCGCTGTTCCCAGTGCCCGCTGTACCCCTGCCCCGGCCAAACTGGTGCCAGCGACGCTGTTGCAGGGGGACGGTCGGACTCCTGTAAGGACCTCGCTGGCTTTTCAGTGTTTTCTTCCCACATTTAAGTGCATTTCGGTCTCTGAGTAATGCGGTCAAACGAGTTGTTCAGAGCTGCTTTCTCTCCTCGCTGTCTCTTTCGGTACAGCCGGCTTATGATCTAGTGAAACCTGAATAATTGAGATTATTTTTCTCTGCGCACTGCTTTGAATGAAGGAAATTTAAGTGTTCATAACCAGCGTGTGTGCTCTCATCCTGGATCCTCAAAGCCTTTGCAAGAGAGATGAGGCATCCAGTCTTTCTCCCAGCTTTTCTCCAAGTTCTCTGGTGACACTGCGACCGGACGGTACTCGTGTCACCGTTCCTTTGCTCGTGCCCTGCGCTAACCTCCTTCCGGCCTCTTTTAGTTTGGGAAACTTTTTTCCTTGCCAGCTAACTATTAGTTATAAGCTGCTTTTATTTTAAAAACCTGCATTAATCGTGGAGCTTAAGTAAATGAGAAATTTTGCTAAGCCAGCATCCTTAGAGAAGAGCAGGTGAACCAACACCAGCTCCTCGCATCCGGCTTGCTGCTCCGCCAGCCGCTCTGCGCGTGTTCAGGGGGTTCTTTTATTTTTTTAATAGAAAATTTAAATAAGCTGGAAGGATTCTTCTAGCCCCGTGGCAGCTCATCACACTGAGCACATCCCTGGTTTGTCACAGGAACGTGCACGGCACCGGCACGGAGTGGGCGCTGGAGGGTTCATTATCCCTCCGCATGTGGTGGGCGCGTGATTTCGGGCTGCCGGAGGATGCTCGGCAGCCTCTCGGGAAGCTCAGCTCGGTATCTTAGGAATTTTGCTCTCTGACAGTCGGTGGGGAGCATGTCCTTCGGTCATCCTGCTCCTGGGCACTGGCTGTGCTGAGTTTCTCTTGGCTCGGTTCTTTGGGTCCCCTGGGAGGAGAGAGCAAGCGGTGGAGCAGAGGTAGGAGGAAGAACTGGTCTTTTTTTCTGCCGCTGTCGGCAGGAGGTACCTTGCAGGGCTGCGAAAACGATCCTCACTGTCCAGCAAACAAATCAAAAAACCCAGACAAAAATAACCAATAACAAAAAAGCCTCCCCAAAACCAACAACGTGAAAAAATCCCTGCATGGCTTCTCCTGGAGAGACACAAGAAGTGACTGGAGAATAAAAACCAGCTGTGCAGAGAGAGCTGTTTGAGGATGGAAAATCAGGACCCGCTGCCGGGGCAGGGGAGGCTGCTCACCAGACACAGACCCATGACAGGGTGCTTGGCGCTTTGAGCGCTGGTGCTGGTGGGGAGCACCCATCTCCTGACCCTGGGTGACCTCAGGGGCGAAGGAGGGGATGGGACCTCCTCCACGGAGTCTGGCCGCTGCCTGAAGCCCGTACGAGAGCAGAGGGGGTTTGCTCAGCAGGAGGAGGAGGTAGAGCATGCACCATTGAGGAGCGGCGCTTGGCCCTGGGCTGGGCCGCTCAGCAGCAGCTCAGCCGGGTTTACAGATGCCATAAAACTGCTGGAAAAACTCTGGAACCGGTGCAAAGTTGTCGTCGTCTGGTTTGGATATTGATAGGCTGGAGAAAGTCACCACTTGAAAGATGCAAACTGACTTTTTGGGAAGGAAACGTGCTAATAAGTGCTTGTATTTTATAGATAGATGCTCCATAAATGTTAATGTAAGTTATCAGAAGGCGGTTGGCGCGCGGTAGACTGGATGTGCTGAGAGCTTGGCCAGAGGAGAGGAAGCCGCGTCGTCGCCAAGGGTGAGACGGCAATGCCCAGCTTTCCGGCCAGGTTTGCCATCCACGGCTGCGTCGAGAAACTCTCAGAGTAAATAAGCAAGCTGATAAAGCTGGACCTCCTCGTGCAAGCGCTAGGGTCTGGAAGGAGAACCGAAAGCAGAAGAGAAGGTGAAAATAATCGCGGCTTTCGCCTCGAGAGACAGCTCAGGAAGTGTGGGCTGGAAGAGTGGTCAGTGAGGTGGATTGAGAACTGGCTGAATGGCAGAACTCAGAGGGTCGTCATCAGCGGCGCCGAGTCTAGTTGGAGGCCAGTAACTAGTGGTGTCCCCAGGGGTCAGTACTGGGCCCAGCCTTGTTCAACTTCTTCATCAATGACCTGTATGAAGAGTTAGAGTGTACCCTCAGCAAGTTTGCTGATGACACCAAACTGGAAGGAGTGGTGAATACACTGGCAGGCTGTGCTGCCATTCAGCGAGACCTGGACAGGCTGGAGAGCTGGGCGCGGAGGAACCTGATGAGGTTCAACAAGGGCAAGCGCAGGGTCCTGCACCTGGGGAGGAACAACCCCACGCACCAGTACAGGCTGGGGCGGACCTGCTGGAGAGCAGCTCTGTGGAGAGGGACTGGGAGTGCTGGTGGATGACAGGTTGACCATGAGCCAGCAGTGTGCCCTGGCTGCCAAGAAGGCCAATGGGATCCTGGGGGGCATTAAGAGGAGTGTGGCCAGCAGGTCAAGGGAGGTTCTCCTTCCCCTCTGCTCTGCCCTGGTGAGGCCCCATCTGGAGTGCTGTGTCCAGTTCTGGGCTCCCCAGTTCAAGAAAGATGAGGAGCTACTGGAGAGAGTCCAGCGGAGGGCTACGAGGATGAGGAGGGGACTGGAGCATCTCTCCTACGAGGAAAGGCTGAGGGAGCTGGGCTTGTGCAGCCTGGAGAAGAGAAGGCTGAGAGGGGACCTTAGAAATGCCCATAAATATCTGCAGGGTGGGTGTCAGGAGGATGGGGCCAGACTCTTTTCAGTGGTGCCCAGTGACAGGACAAGAGGCAATGGGCACAAACTGAAGCAGAGGAAGTTCCAGCTGAACATGAGGAAGAACTTCTTCCCTCTGAGGGTGACGGAGCCCTGGCCCAGGCTGCCCAGGGAGGCTGTGGAGTCTCCTTCTCTGGAGATATTCCAGACCCGCCTGGACACGGTCCTGTGCAGCCTGCTCTGGGTGACCCTGCTTCGGCAGGGGGTTGGACTGGGTGACCCACAGAGGTCCCTTCCAAACCCCATCATGCTGTGATTCTGTGATTCTGTTTCGCTTCTGCTTGGGCCGGTTCCCACAACAGATGCTCGAAAGGGAGATGGAACGTGGACAGAATATACTGTGGGTCGTGCTGGTTGCGTTACGCATCCGTCTGTCCTGGTGGCCGTCTCCAGCTGGCTCGCTCCCCTTGGGTTTTTCGATATTACAGAACCCTGT
The DNA here is from genome assembly GCF_030867145.1 of Opisthocomus hoazin. NCBI lineage: Eukaryota > Metazoa > Chordata > Aves > Opisthocomiformes > Opisthocomidae > Opisthocomus > Opisthocomus hoazin. The sequence goes on from NC_134425.1 coordinate 15,928,944, forward strand.
CTCGCTTCCCAGGCGCCTATCGGAGATTATCTCCGCTGGGTTTCGTTGCAGGTGGGATCTTAGGATGTGTTTGTAAGCGGGGAGGGTGTCTGCGCTGACGCTGGGTTTCTGCGTGCGACAGGCGATCAGGATCATCCGTGCCGTCCTGGAGAAGTACGGGAGCTACGAGAGCTTCGAGGTGGCCACAGGCGGGAGGCTGCTGAGCAAGTGCCAGATCTGGTCCGTCATCCGAAAGTACATGCAGAAGGAAGGCTGCGTGGGAGAGGTAATCCGCACCCCTGCTCTGTCGCTCGGGAAATACAGCGGCAAAGTATTTTCTGATAAAAAAGACTCAGATTAAGAAGTGTTTTGGGTACAAAGAGGAAACTTTTCTACTCTGAGCCATGGAGTCCTTTCATCTCTGGCTTGGCTGCCTTCGCTGTACCCCGCTGTTACAACGTGGGTGCTGGTTTCCCACCCATTTTGCTTGATTTTTTTTTTCCCCCCCACTGTTTGTCTCCCTTTTATGCTTGAGAGAGGAGCTGCTGCTTGTCTGCATGGCCATGCAGGGAGCCTTTTGCTGCCTGTGTGAGGTTTTAATTCCTGCTGTTAGCGGCAGTACGGCAGACATCTCCGACAGCTGCCTTCGCTCGCACGTCCAAAAGCAAAGCTGGGGGCAGAGAATTCCCACTGTCCCGCGGGATGTGCCGGGTCACAGCGCTTCGAAATCCTGAGCTCGGGTCTTAAGGCTGGGAAATAGGTGGTGAAGACATGACGGTCGCCGTGCAGGATGGAGCGGGTGGAAGTCCAGCGTCTCCTAACCCCAGTTTCTCTGTGCCCCCAGCAGCATCCAGCGTGGGATGTCCCACAGCTTCACTCAAGGGGCTTTTTTTTCCCCTTCCTGCCAGCAAGGTGTGGGCAAAACGCTGCCACCATCCTGGGCTCAAGCAGCGAGAAGGGTTTCTGGGCCTGGCTTTGCTTTTTTTGCGTCGTGGGGCTGCAGGGCAGAAGCCCCGCGAGGTGCTGCCTGGAACGGAGGCTTCCTCCCCACGGCCTCTTGCCCAGACTATTTTTCCTAGCTCGGATTTTTCACCAAGCAGGATTATTCACGAGCATCTCCCTGAAGCAGCAGCTTGCTGGGCAGTGCCAGGTGCATTTCATGCCCGCAGAAGCGGTTCCCCGAGCCAAGGACCCCTTGGCTCGCCCTGGTCCCTCCCGGCAGCGTCCCTGGAGTGTGAATTTGGCACCCTGGCCCTCCCAAGCCTTCGCTGAGGGCGGAAGGGATCTCTGCCGATCTCTTCCCATCATGCAGCCGCCTTTTCCTACCCAGGACCAGTCCCAGTACCCAGCCGCACAGCTGGCCGGTCTTACAGACCTGCACTTAGGGCTTGCTGGTTGTGGTCTAGCTCTTGATTTTTATTAATTCATTGAATTCAGCTATTTTGCTCTTCTTTGTTAAGCTAACCCCGAACTGAGCGCTGGCTGGGTGGAAAGCCACCTTTTTTCTTACATATTGGTGTACAGCGGGGTTTCTTCCAGCCCTGTGGATTTTTCCCTTTGCTCAAGGGAGCACAGGGTGCAGTGATGACATTTGCACATCGGCGTGGGTGACACATGGCCCTTTTATCCGAAGCTTTTTGATAAGCGCTTTTAAAACCCTTAAAGCACTGGTTTGTTCACTCCCACCCACTACAGATTTTGCTGAATTTCTCTGGGGCAGGGAAGAGGGAAGGGTTCCATCTGCTCTCGGTACAGCGATGGTGGCAGAGCTTGCTCCCTCAGACAGGACAAAAACCTGCTGCAACTTCTCCGTCGCTGGGAACTGGGCGGCTGGAGACGCGCGTCTCTCTCCTGCGTCCGTGATTCCCGACTTCCGCCTGCCGTGCCCCAGCCGTCCCGCCGTGCCGTTTGCTTCCCTGAGACGTACTCGTCGTGACGGCTTTCTTAAAAAAAAAACATGAAACCAAACGAACCAAGAAGAAACTCTAGTGCGGAGCTTGCGCTGGCCAGGAGAGCGAGCTGCCGGTGCGTCCGCAGCCTGCACAGGGGCCGTCCCGGCGGGCAGCGTGGCCGGGCTGCTGGCGGTCACCGCAGGCAGCTGCCCGTCGTCCCCGGTGCCCGTCGGCGAAGGCAGGATCCCGGCACCGCAGGCAGCGTGCTCGTGGGTAAGCGTTTGCGCTGTCATTAACTTCATGTCTCCAAAAGCGTCTTTGTTGGGGTCTGAGCTGCAGATCCCGAAGCTTTTCTGTTTTGCTTCAGACCCAGGACCAAGGTGACACTGCCAGAGCTCAGAGGTCTCCGTATGGATTTCGGCGAGCTCCCAGCTTGCAGAGGAGAAACCCCTGGCCCCGTCGGTAAGTGCTACGTGGCCATCCCCGGGGTTGTGAAATGTCAATAGCCTAAAGAGCACGAGCTAGCATCTCCTGGGATCCCGTCGGTCGTGCCTCTCCACCTCCACGCTCCTCCATGCCGGCGCTTTCTTGGCACGCGAGGTCCTGAGCAGCACCGAGGAGCTGGGGAGAGAATCACAGAATCATTAAGGTTGGAAAAGACCTCTGAGATCATCACGTCCAACCCCACCACGCCTGCTAAACTATGTCCCCAGGTGCCACATCCACATGTTTTTTGAACCCCTCCGGGTATGGGGACTCCCCCACTGCCCTGGGCAGCCTGTGCCAACGCCTGACCACTGTTTCAGGAAGGAAATTTTTCCTCATCTCCAATCTTCTTGAAGCGGGATGTACCTCTGCTTTAGGGAAGCTCAGCCCCGGGAGGATGCTCGGGTGCCAGCCTGGCTGACAGCAGGGAAGATGCAGCGTAGGGTGCAGGACATAGATGTTTGGGTTATAATAAAAGAGTTTTCTTCAGGGGTGGGAGTTCAGGTGCCAGTGCAGATGGGAAAGGGGAGCGGGAGGTCACCAGAACGGTAGGGATGAGCTGCGTGGAGCATTTACCCCATTTACACTCAATATAGTTAAACTCTGGGGTTTATGCAATATTTCGCCTGCATGGGTGCTCCGAGTGGTCTTTTTGGAGATGGCTTTTGAAATTGCACAAGGGAAACTTGAACCATTTGGGGGTTTGAGCGAGCGGCAGCTTCCCCAGAGCCGCCGGCCAGGCTGCCCCACAGCAGCAGGTCCCGCTGGTGCCTGGAGGAATCCGGCGGGACGTGGCCGAGGACAGGCAACTGGGAAATGAGAAAAGCAGAGAGGAGGAGCTCCTCTGGGAGGGTACTTTTTTAATAGGTCAGGGGAAAGCAAGTTTAAGAATGAGAGCAATTTGCCCTAGGGCAGAAGTTGGTTTTTCTTCATCCAGTTTCCTAAATTCCAACCTCCTTGGGTTTTATTTTTTTCACCTAGGGGCAGTGAAGCATGAGAAGACAGCAAAATGTGGACCTGGCATTGTGGTACACTCCCAGCCAGCTGAGCATCCTGTATCCCGATAGCGGAGCTCTGGCTGGCACAGGGCATTGTCCCGGCGTTCCCTGCGAGAGCCGTGGGTCAGGCGGCAGAGACCTGGGGACCAGGGGCTGTCACAGGGTCCAGGCACCAGTCCTGTGCTGCGGCGTCTTTGAGGGAGCAGGACGAGTGCTGCGACGATGAAATGTATTCCTCGCCTTCTTCCTTGTGGTTTTAACTCCGTCCCCTGGTTCTCCCCTTCCCCTCCTGCAACCCGGGATTTCAGCCACGTCGGATGTCGGGGCCGTATTCCCATCACGCCGATCTGACCGCAGAGATGTGAATTGGTTAAAACCATACCAAAACGGGGCTCGTTTGCACCTCCCTATTTCTGCTGGCGGTGAAGCCATAACCTTCCCCACCCGTCGTAGCTCCAGGTGGGGCCATTGGCAGAAGCTCGTGTTGCTGCCTCAGGTCTTCTCCCCACCAAGAGCCCTCCACGGGAGCTCCTGTGGCCACGGTGATGAGCTTGCAACCTGGAGCATAAAACCAGTTTTAGTCCGGATCGTTTCCCTGCCTGGGTTTGTCCCAGGTCACCAAGGTCTATGGCTGGCCGTGGCAGAGGGCAGTGACACTGCCACCCTTCCTTATTTTGACTTGGTTGCTGGAGACGTGCAGAGGTCAGAAGGGAACCGGTGAGTCTTTTCTGGGAGTTGGAGGGATTGTCCTCCCCCCCGGTGTATTTTAATCCAGGTAAGTGATTGCACTGTAAGTATTTTTGTGCTGTTTGTTTGCCCGGTGGCAGGCTCTGTTACGTTGCGCTTTTGGCTTTCATGGGCAGCTTTGCACAAGAATAAATCTGGGTGAAAGCAAACCCATTCAGTCTCCTCTCCTTTTTAAATAAGAGAAAAGAATTGTCGCGTAGGAACACGTGTGCACATTTCATCCTGAAAAGTGTCAACTGTGAAATCATAGAGGATTTTTGGATTTCAGATGGATGGGGGGAAGAATTTTGAGATGGAACTGGTACGTGTCCGAAGTTCCTGAGCATTGCCACAGCCGAACCTCGGATGCGAGAGCTCCCAGGGCTGCGGCGGAGCCGCCTGTCACCTCCAGTGACGCTGCAGGTCTGGAGGCGGATGGTCAGAAAATGCTGCTTGGCCAGCACGTTAACTCCTGTCAACGCAGAGCGGCTGCCTTGGCTCCAGCACTTCTGATAGCCGGGTTTCCCAAAATAGATGTGTTTTTCCATATATTCTCTGATCCTGTCCCGCCTTGCCCGTCCCTGCTGTGGATCGTGGCCGGCATGGGTGGCTCCTGCTGCAGGGGTGGGCAGGCATGGGTCTGTCCTCGCTGCTCATGTCTTGGAGCCTGGAAAGGGAGAATCCCCGGGAGAGTCCGTGAAAATGGAGCCACAGCCTTGGTTCCCTCACGGGATGTTTGCTGGGGGGCTCGAGAGGTCGGACTCATAACAAAGTGGGCGCTGTTGGTTGTTGAGGGCGGGGTTGATGCAATGACCGAATTTACTGCGCCGTGCCGTGCTAGCGGGGATGCAGGAGCGGGAGTGGGCAGGTCTCCAGGGGATGCCCGTCGCCCGTGGTCACTAAACTGTGCAGAGCCCAAGGGAATGAGCTGGGGGATGGATGCTGGAGCCGGAGGGGTGCTGGAGCCAGGCTGCCCAGGAGCTGCCTGCTCCCCCCGCAGTGCCCCGCTCGGGTTCGCTGCCCGTACAGCTTCATCATCGTCGTCTCTTTCCTCTCAGCACCCCTCGGTGCTGGCAGCGCGTAGAGCCAAGACCCCGCTGAGCGTCTCCTCCTGTGACAGTGCTGATGGCGGTTGCCTCCTTCTTTTCCGCAGGTGGTGGTGCAGCTCACCGATGACCTCCTGTCCCAGGCGGTGATGATGGTGGAGGACAGCCGGCCGACGCTGGCCATCAACCTGGCCGGAGCCCGGCAGCACTGGCTGGAGGGGATGCTGCGCCACGAGATAGGTCAGCGGGGCGGAGCGGGGGGATGCTGTGAGCATCCTTGGGCTGTCACCAGGTCAGCAGCCTGGGGACCACAGGGCGAGGCGATGCATGAGGCAGCCGGGAGGGTTTTGGAGAAGGGGCTGAGGCCACCTGGGTCCCTCTGAGGGTGCGGGGGCCTGGGCACTCACCCATGCACTCCCGCCCTGGGCACCGGCGCAAGCAGATGTCCCATGGCAGCATCTCCAGCCAAGGCTGGAGCTGGCACCCCCGGGGGCTGGGTCTCAGCTCCAACCCCAGCGATGCAGAGAGGGATGTAGGGAGTTTGGGCTTTTTTTGGAGCTCCGGTCGCTCCCTCCCCAGGCACCCACTACATCCGGGGGGTGAACAACACCCGCCAGCCCTGGCACAGCTCCGAGGGCCGCAAGCAGTACAGCCTGAAGCCCGCCAACCCCACGGAGGAAGGCCTGGCCAGCCTGCACAGTGTCCTCTTCCGCAAGCAGCCCTTCCTGTGGCGGGCAGCCCTGCTCTACTACACCATCGAGCGGGCCAGCCGCCTCTCCTTCTCCGCCCTCTTCCAGGACCTGGAGCAGTATGTCCAGGACGCCGGTGTCCGGTGGGAATACTGCGTGCGGGCGAAGCGGGGCCAGACCGACACCTCACAGCCAGGTACCGCTCGGGGACGGAAAAGCCTTTGGGTTTGGGAAGGGATTGCATTGGGGGTTTTTTTCCTAAACTAATAACCTGAGGTGGGGATGTCTTGCTGCTGGGGGGAGGTTGAACGTTACCATTGCCACGGCAGGCTGTGAAATGGTGGCTCTGCACTGCGCTGCGTCCCTCCCCATTCCCCCTCCATTTTAGTCTGGAGAAGAGGAGGTTGAGGGGGACCTTATCGCTCTCTACAGCTACCTAGAAGGAAGGTGTAGCGAGGCGGGTGTTGGTTTCTTCTCCCAGGTAACCAGCGATAGGATGAGGAGAAATGGCCTCAAGTTGCGTCAGGGGAGGTTTAGACTGGAGATGAGGAAGAATTTCTTTCCTGAAAGAGTGGTCGGGCGTTGGCCCAGGCTGCCTAGGGCAGTGGTGGAGTCCCCATCCCTGGAGGGGTTCAGAAAACTTGTGGATGTGGCACTTTGGGACGTGGTTTAGCAGGCGTGGTGGGGTTGGGGTGATGGTTGGACGTGATGATCTTCGAGGTCTTTTTCAACCTTAATGGTTCTCTGATCCCCTGCACCGCTCTCCTGTGGGTTGGCGCTTTAGGGCAGTGATCCTCCACGTGCAGTCCCGGCCGATCAGCTCGTCGGCTGCTGAGGGGGAGGTGGGGAGGGATGGGGCACCCTGGGGAGCCCCGTGAGGTGTTTGGGGTCTGATGGGAGCGACTCGCACAAGCGTGTGGGGAGGCAGCAGCCAAAGGAGAGGAAAGCCTGAGCGTTTCTGGGGATGCATTTAGATTCTTCTGGTGGTTTAACATTAAAAAACCCCCAATGCATTGGGAGGAAGGGTGAAGGCAGCCCAGTGGGAGGTCTGGGGCTCTTGCTGTACCCGGCTGCCTCTGCGGTCCCCGGTGCCACTCCCCTGCGCTCATCCTTTGCAACCCAGCAGTCGTGGCCATGCCACCAGCAACGCCAGAGCCCTGTCATGCTCATGTCACCCCAGCCCAGCACCGTCACGTGTCATGGCGGTCGGCAGACATTGGGGTGCACGGGGGGCGGTGGGGAGCCAGGCTCCCGCTCCCCGGCCTCTCCCGCTCCTCCAGGCTGTTTCAGTAAGGACCAGGTCTACCTGGATGGGATTCTCCGCATCCTGCGCCATCGGCAGACCATCGACTTCCCGCTACTGGCTGCGCTTGGAAAGGTATCAGCTGAGCCCAGCGCCCCGTCCCATCCCCAAGCCGCCTGGGCTCCCTCGGGCCCCTGGTTTCCTGAAAACCAGCCCTTGGCTGGCAGCCCTGCCACTCTGCCTTTCCCAGCACTTAATGGTGGAGCGGGGAAAGGCTGGGCTGGGTAGGACGGGATAATCCGTACTTCTCCGTGGGAGCCCTTCGGGGAGAGGTTTAACCCAGCGGGTGACGTTCTGCGGGCTGCGCTGCTGGCCCTCTGCCTCAGCCGCACCGGTCCTGCTGCCGCCGGGCTCTGCAGCGACAGAAAACGGCCAAATCCGTGGAAATCGCACACCCCGAGCGGCACTGCCACAGGAGGGTGTTCGGGTGGCGGTGGGGGGAACCCGCGTGGGCTGCAGCAGGGCCAGTCACCCACCGAGGTCTGGGATGGGGGGGCTGACCCCATCCCCCTTCCTCCCATCAGGTCTCCTACGAAGACGTGAATCGACTGAAGAAATTTGGGGTGCTGGAGAAGGCCCGCATCCCCCACTTCATGCAGGACCTGGAGCGGTACATGAAGCAGCTAGACCACATCGTCACCACCAACGGCCTGAACGAGGAGGAGCTGGAGCAGCTGCTGCCCGACTGAGGGGCATCCCGCCCCACCCCCCCGCCAAAGCAGCACCCCGAGGCCATAACTGGTGCCATAATTGGATATTTACTGGGGCTGGAGCGTGGTGGAGAGGGCAGAGCCTGGGCCTGCGCCCAGGCGGCTGCTGTGCATGCACCGCTGTGTAGGGTAGCACGGCCAAGAGGGCCGGTGTGCTTAGTGTTGATGTGTCCCCCCGCCACCGTCCCCCTGGGCGTTTTGGGGACGGCTGCGTGGCTTCGGGGAGCCACAGAAGAGGGTTCAGAGGGAGCAAGGGCAGAGCTGGGGAGATGTGCTGGTCCCCCTGAGGTGCAGGAGGCTGGGGTGCCACGGGGTGCTCCCAGCAGAGCAGGGGTCCCTGCTCAGGGCCAGCAGCCAGGGCTGGGGGCTCTGGGCTGGCCCCGGCACCTCTGGCAGGGGATGAGGGCTGGCTCGTACCCACCGATCGCCCCGTGCATGCGTTCCCCACTCCCTCCCTCTTCCCTCATGCCTCCCACCAGCAGCAAGGCGGCCTTCAATCTCCCAAATACCAGTTTCTGCTCTCCCCCCCCCCACCCCGATATTTGCCCACAATTAACCATCGCTTTGCACCCCAGCTCCGGCCGCTCTGCCTGGCACTGAGGCACAGGAGGACTCGGGGTGGGGATCGGGCTCGACGTTAGGAAAAAGCGTGTAATAAAACTGACGTAATGGAAACGACGTGTGGGCGAAGGGTTGCAGCCAGCACCAAAAGCCGAGCTGGCACCTCTGTGAACACGGACCGTGCGTCTCGCTGACACAGGCCGAGCTGCAGGGCACCAAGCTGGTGCGTCCGGCACAGGCAAGGGTCAGCAGGGTGTGTAAAACAACATACCAGGCAGGGACAATGTTAATAAATCAAAACAGGCAAAAGCAGAAGCTGCCCTGAGCTGTTCCTGGTCTCTAACACAGGGTCTCAGCTGCAGTCACGGCCCCCCAGCTGTGCCACCCCAGCAGAGCCCTTTAAAAAAAAAACAAAAACAACAAAACCCATGCAAATGAGCCCCACAGCTTTGGTTTTAGCTTCTTGTCACCTTTCACCCCACTGAGCTCCCCCAAAGCTAGCATAGGCCAGTGCATGGCTCTGGAGAGCCCAGGCTCGATCCCAAAAACTCCGAGCTTGGCTGCAAGCCCACTTCACAGACTGCCCGCATCCTGACCTCGCCGGGTGCGGATGCTGCGGCAGGCAGGACAGGACGGGGCGAACTCGGGAAGGGATCAGATCATTTGTCTCAGGGGATTTTGCTTCCCTCTGGTCCAGGTCTCCAGGAACACGCTGGTGTTTTTCGCAGCTCCCCTCTGCGAGCACCCCTGTACGAACATGCTGCCAGCACAGTCTGTTAGGCTCTGCTCTTTAATGTACTGCTTTCCTCCAACCTTGCAATCCCCCCCCCCCCCCCCCCCCCCCAGCACGCTACAGCGTGGCTTTGGAAAGGTATTTACACACATCCCAGTGTCACCCCCCCCCCGTCATCCCAAGGAGCAAGGTCTCGACTGGCGCTAAGAACCAACCAAGGGAAGTCTCTTGCAGCCTTTCCAGTGGCATGGCAGCAATGACAGAGGGTAACGTAGCTACTGCGATGGTTTCGGATTTGTTTCGGTCGCATCCCTGATGAAATAACAGCACGGAGATGAGAGACGGCGTTAATCTATCTCCCCAGCCAGGGCTAGAAGCGCTTCATCTGTCGGCGTTCCTGTCGGCGTTGCTTCTTCTCGTTCGGCTCCTGACTGGCCGGCGAGGAGTCGGCGGTAAGCCAGGGCCCCAGGATGTTCACCCATAGGAGGTAGAGCGCGCGCCCCGGAGCCTGCGAAACATGAGGGGCACAGATCCGGTCACTCTGGGGACGGCTCTGCCCTGGGGGGTGGGACGGTGGGGAGGCTGAAGGAGCTGGAGTATCTCGACGGGCTGGATCAGGGGCGTCACGCGATGCACGGAAATCAAAGGCAGTGGCGGGCGTCCAAAATAAACGGCCTGATTTCATATGGGTTAGGAACTTGCCTACGTATACGGCACTTAGGCTTCGTCTGTGGAAATCCCAGCATCAGGTCTGAATTACCCAGGAGGACCTGACTGCCCAGACATTCCGCCTCTCCCTCCTCCAGAAAAAACACCCCCGTTTCTCTAAAAGAAACCAAATGTGATCCGGATGGGCTCCGGGGCACGGTCAGAGCGCAGACTGCCCTCTGCCAGGCTGGCTCGCAAGGAACTTGTGAGCAAGGGCTGAAACAAGGTACCTTTCTACTCTCCCAAGATGGCCCCCTCTGTGGGATATATTCAAAGCAACTGTAGGGTTGGGGTATTTTTTTTTTTAAGCGACTGGAGGTATTTTCTATCTTTCTGCAAGAGCAGTTTTTGCTGGAGGCACACGACAAATGTTTCAGGAGTAGGAAGAGCCTGGTGTGTTAAGGGGAAATCAAAGCCTGCCGGAGCCTGATCTACCGAGCAGCACAGTGCCCAGCAGCTCCCAGCCTCAGTCCGTGCTGGTGAATGACAGAGGAAGCCGAACAAGCAGCAGCACAGTATGCCACAGTCATACAGTGGCTCTATGCACAAAGACGGCTTTGATCCGCCTCGTGTCTCTTGTTGCCCTTTCACAGGACCAGAGAGAAAGGCCAAGGCCAGCCCAGTTTTTGTGTGGTTGACTCAAAGGGAGGGGGACGTGTCTCCCTTGTACGGTCTCATTTTTAACAAGATTTGACAGGGAGATTAAAAAATTTATCAGAAAATAGTTCTGGCCTGAAACAGGAGACTGAAATGAAATGGATAAATAATGTCCCTGACTCTGAAGACACGGGAAGACAGGAACAACAAGAGCAACGAGGAAAACCGCAGGGGCTTACCAAAAGCCAGAAGTACCAGACGTAGAGCGAGAAGCAGCTCAGCACTTGGACTATAGCTGTCAGCAGGATCACATCCTTGAGGTGCCTGAGGGGAAAAAGCAAAGCATGAACCTTCCATCCCGGCCCCTGCCAAACACACCAGCCCCTCTGCCAGCACCTCTGGGGAGCGACCCTGCCCGGGCAACTGAAGGGCTGTCCCCGCAGCTCTACGCTTTGCCACACACGGCCGTCTAGAAGAACCAGAGCAGTAAACAAAACAAAAAAAAATTCAAAATCTAATGAGTTAAAGAGCTAGGCTCCCTCTGAAAAGGGACTCTGAGAAAGCTGAGGAAAGTGGAGGGGTGGAAATCAGCAACAAAACCGCTACCCCCACCGCCTGCCACAGCAGCCAGCACCTGCTGATTTGACACGTGTCGTGGCATAAAGTCGAGCTGCGCACGGCCGGCTGCGCTGGGGGAGGCACAGATCCTCCCTGTGCTGCTGCCCAGGCTGACGGACGCACTCGGGGTCACCAAGGACAAGCACACCGTCCCCCGCACGCTGAGCGACAGGGGCTCCCCCTCCCCTCTGGCTTCTCCGACTGCTGGGTCCCTCAAGGCAGCCTGAGGCAGAGCCGAGAGCAGCTACGTGCAGGGACAGGCTGCCCGCACCTCCACCACCGCCCCCGGGGACCTGACACCCGGGAGGGGTAAACACGTGTTAGTGTTTTCAACACAAAAATGAAAAATGCCAGCTCCTTCCCTCCCATTAAATCATCATCTGCTGGAGTAAGAAACATCCAAGTCACATCCAAGAAGCCAGTTGAGAAAACAGAGGCAGAGGTAACGGTAATGGTATAGCCTGTCTCATTCCAAGCAGCACAGCGCAAAACACAGTGACCAGACCCAACTGGTGTAGACTGGGACGCCATCACCAACTCCAGCCCCTGCAGAATCCATCACCAGCTCCGTGGCGGGACACCCAGGTTCAGAAACCCCGTGCACCACTGGCACCACAGAGGGGTCACAGCAGAGCTCCCACCGAACCCAGCTCTCCCAGGGACCAGCGAGATCGGCCCTTCCCGACTCCACAGCGCGCACGGCATCTGTTTCGGTTACAGACAGCGCGAGGGAAACACCGCCAAACCCGCAGCCTTCCAGAAACAGCTCTGAGACAGCACATGTTCACCAGCTGTGGCATGCTTGGCCGAGAAGCAGGAACACATCCGCCGCTCTGACAGTAACCGCTAGCCCAGAGCAGTTCCTCGATGCCTGGAGGGGTAATTTGAAGCTCTTCACCTGACAAACTGCCTCAGAGGAGCACCGAGCGCTCGTTAATGCTTTACATCTGTGTAGCAGTGAGGTTAAAACACCGAAGGGCTTGCACTCTCACAGCTGAGGGCTCAGGTACGAAGGGACAGGGTAAGGATGGGAACTCAGCTGCGCAGGTTCTGTTCCTACAGCTCCGCCGCTGAGCTGCGCTGTGCTTTGCACCACCCATACCTCAGACAAGCACCCGTTTATTTTAACGCATCACAAAATTCACCCCGAGGGTGTATCGCTCCGGCAGAAAAACCTTGGCGTCCCGGTGCCGAGGGAAGCGACCAGACTGCGGCCGTGGCACAGCTGTGCCCGTCGCCTTTTCACCGCAGGTAACGGGATCCCTGGGCTAACGCCCGCCGGCACCATCTCACGCAGGCATGGGGCAGGTATCGGGGCACACACTCTGCTCCACTGCCTTGCACATCCCCCACAGCTCGGAGGATACACCCCAGACGACATCAAATTTCTGTGTTTGCCTTACTCAACTGCCCCGTGTTCCGTTTCCCACAAAAGGTACCCAAAACACGTTATGCTTCCACTCAGGAGAGCCAAACCGGTGTAAAATGAGAGAAAAATGCTCAGCTGACCAGCAAGAAGTCACTAAAGGACGAAGGAGGTGTAAAGCTCTCGGCTCACAAGTTACAACGGAATTAATTCCCTCGCACCGCACATCGGAGTCACTCTGGCTGAGAACATACGGCTCCGCCAGCAAACACGCAAGGCGAGGGCTCGTCCCGCGCACACCCAGCAGGTTCTGCACCATGCGAGGCGGGCTGCCTGCCGAGGACAGCCCCGGCCACCCGCTGGCTGCAGAAATAAAACTTAGGTTAGGAAAAATAAAAAAATATAGAAATCAATACGTGGCCCTCCCAGCATGAGGATGCTTGGTGTACGCAGAGGGCTCTGCTGTATTTCTCCAAAAGCCTGGCAGCAAGCGAAAGGCGGAGGGAAACCTTCAATTGTAGCCAAGGACACAACAGCGAGGGGGCCAAGCACCCCAGGCACCTGCTGAGCACGTGCTGAAGAACCCGAGCAGAAGCTGGGCCAAGGGCAGGAAGGACAGAGAGCAAAGTCTGACATGTCCGCAACTGCCCGGCAACTGGCTTGGCGCTTGCTGCTGGAAAACACGATGCTTTTTCTAAATCTAGAGGGTGGTTCTGCTGTTTCAGTACTGTTGCCTCCTTAGTTTATTTAACAGCGCTTTCCAGGAATCACTGTTGTCTGTTCCTTGACCGAGGAAAAGAGAGTTGCAGCTCCACCAGGAACGCCGGACAGGCACACGGCCAGCAGACAGACACGGGGAACGCAGGAGCGCAGGGGGCAGGACAGGCGGGGGAGGCGAGGGGAGCTGGCTGAGACAGAGTGGGGGCTTCTTAGTGTGGGGGACAGCTCCAGACATGGCCAGTTTGCAGCCAAGTTGGGGTAACTGGCAGCTCTGGCAAGCACTACCCGCAGCGCCGGTTTAAAGAGAAAGCACCCAGCCCTGCGTGCCGCAGAAGTGGCGCAGCATCAGCGCCATCTCTTCGCTGAATGCCGGCTGTAAGCTGCCCCAGCCGAACCATTTGGGATCTCCCACCCAAGCGCCTCAGCCCGAGGGAGAGCGGCTGTCCCAGGCTGACAGACCCCCACGGGCGGCTGGCGCTCAGCGCACGCCAGGCCCTGTGTTCAGGTAACAAGAACAGTTTAGGTGCGTTCTTGGAAAAAAAAAACACATCTACTGGCTTCCAGCTCCCCTCAGGGCTGCGCCGGCGGGCGAGCCGAGGCCTGGCCCACTCTCCCAGCTCTGTGTGCACGCTCAGGCAGCAGGTCCTGCTCACCTGGACTCGTGCGGGTGGTGTGGACACTCACTCTGCCATCCCCTGCTCCATATTCAGGTCAATGCCCCCGTCGGCGAGGCTGCCGTCGTCCGCGAAGGACGGCTTCGCCATGGAGCTCATGGACCGGTAGCTGGTGCCGTAGACCACCGAGCTGAAGATGAAGGCTACCTGCACCAAGGAAAAGAGCCATCAGCCACGGCTCTCGGGCGGAGCGGTGGGGGGCTCTGCTAGCCCATCCTGTCGCGATAATCGGGATCGGACCCGGTTCTCCACCGGGGAGGGAGCCGGGGCCCTCACCCACGTCCAGGCGGAGGCAGCGGGGTAGAAGATCACCAGGTTCACCACGGCGTAGACGGCCTGCGGAGAGAGCACGGCGCTGCTGTCGGCTTGGCCGGGCAGGGCCGGGCCAGGGCCGGGCCGGGCCGGGCCGGGCCAGGGCCGGGCCAGGGCCGGGCCGGGCCAGGGCCGGGCCGGGCCAGGGCCGGGCCGGGCCAGGGCCGGGCCGGGCCAGGGCCGGGCCTTCCCCCCCCTCCCCGCCCGCACTCACGGAGGCCCCGAGGATGACGCGGAGGTAGAAGCGCAGCGTCTCCCGGTTCTCCTCGAAGATCTGCTTCTTGCCCTTGGTGCCCGCCTTCCCCTTGGGCTGCGGAGCCAACACAACCGGTCAGCGGCTTCGCCCGACCCCGGCACCCCGCAACCCCGGCCCCCGCCACTCACCGCCATGGCTCCGCGCTCCGCTTCCGGCCCCACACCGGAAGTGGTTCTCATGCGCGGCCCCGACACTTCCGGCGAGCCTCTTCCGGTGTTGCCATGGCCTCGGATCCCCTCAGGCTCTGCCCCGGGAGCTGGGCCTGCCCCCGGGCACCGCCTCCGCTCCCCCCCCCGCCCGGACCGGCCTCCTCAGGGCCACCATGCTGCTCTCCAGGCTTCCAGGCCGGCTCCTGAGCCTTCCCGCGCTGGGCGCGGCCTAGGCCGCAGCCGCCTCCCTCAGAGAGGCCTTGGCTCCAGGCCTGCCCCTCAGCAGCGCAAAGGAAAAACCCCTTACCCGCCCGCTCCCTTCGCGCTTCGGCCGCTTTTTCCCCCCGCCGTCAGCGCGACCCCTGCCCCAGCCCTTTGGAAAGGACACGGCCCGCAGTTCTCCCAAGTGTTTATTGTCCCCGTACCAGAGAAGGCGGAGGGAGGCACGGCCAGAGCCCCGGGGGACTGGCGGCTGCAGTCGTGACCCCGGCACCCACCGGAGAAGTTGCAGGCACGGGGCTGGGCGATGTGGCAGGGCTCAGGAGGAGGTAGCTGGTCGCGGTGCAGCAGCGTGGCTGAAGTGTGCAAGTACCCACACAGGGTGGGAGAAGGCACCGGGACTGGCACGACGCCGGGTGGGCTGCTCGCAGCGGGCACGGCAGCAGCGAGCCCCCACCCCACCGAAGTGAGAGGGGGTTTGTGCCCCCAACATCCCCCTGCCAGGAGCCAGGAAAACCTTTTGGTGCGGCACGGGCAGGCGCAGCGTGCTCCGGCAATGCCCTCTGCTCACCAAACTGAGCGGGAAGGGCATTTTATCCTTTTTCTAACCCCTTGGCCAGAAAGGATCCCCTATGCTGACAGGGAGAGCCGGGCAGTGCAGCTTCGTACCTCTGTAGTGCTGCTCCCCACCTCAGCTGTCCCAGGGCTGCCTGTACCTTTCTCCCTGACCGCATCTGTGCCCTCTCTGCCCAAAGCCTGGCTGCGGTGGGGGGTCAGTGCCGCCACGGAGGGGTTTGGCTGGCTGGAAAATATCTTGCCGTGCCTGCCCAGGGCAGGGGGCAAAGCAGCCGGGTCATCTGGCTTGAGCAGCAGCCTGACACTCCATGGCTCAGCCCCGTGCGCTCGCAGGAGGACAGGACCCAGGCAGGGAAGGGCAGGAGGTTCAAGGTGCAGGCAGCACGCTCCCAAGCCCCCAGCCAGGGCCTGAGCTTGTCCTGGAGGACACAGCCTGAGGGAAGGGGCTTGATTTTGGGGGGGGGCAGGGGCGGGGGGGATGGGATGCAGGAAGGAGCTCACTGCTCTGCGTGGCTGAAGTCATAGCAGAAGTTTAAGTTGCTGGGGGGCTTTGGGACGGGAGGGGGGGTGTCGGGGATGCTGATGTTCTCCAGGTCCAGGAGCCGCAGCTTGAGCTCCATGGACAGCAGGACATCGAGGTCCGTCTGTGTGCGCTCGCTGGTCATCTCCCTGCCCAGGAGCACGTTCAGCCCGTCCGTCCAGAGGCAGAACTGGGGAAGCGGAGCACGGGCAGCTCTGGCACCGGCCCCGGACAGCCGGAGAGCCCCCTCCCCCCGCGTGTGGCCCCCACCTCAGGGACACACACACACACACACGAGTCGCTTCCCCACCTGCTGTCCCCTGGGCAGGGACATTGGCTGCAGCAGGCCCTGGGAGCTCACCTCGTAGCGGGTGGGGGCCACGAAGTTGAGGCAGTATTCTTCCATGTCGTACACGATGGAGAAGGCCAGCTCCAGGACGTCCTGCGGGGACAGGACAGCGGGTAGCCGCCTTCTCGGCTGGCCTCCTCCCGCTCTGGCGGGGTTCAGAGCAGGAGCTGCCTCCCAGCAGCCTTCTCTGCCCCCGAACACCCGAGAGCTCTCCAGCCGCGTCAGAAACCTGCCACTGTCGGTGAAACCACCCAGCCTGCTGCCATCCGCCCCCCGCCACAAACCCTCGCAGGAGCTGCGTGGCGGGAAGTGCTGACCTTGTTCTGCTTCCCGGAGCTCTTCTCCTTCATGTGCGGACACTCCTTCCCCACGAGCAGCATCTTCATGTCCGCCACGGGAACTGCGGCAAGTGGAGGGGCCGTGAGTGCCCACTCGCCTCCCCGCTCCCCCAGAGCCCAGCAGAGCCCACGCGTGGGGGCTCACACCCATCCACAACTCGCATGGGGGGGCTCAAGCTGCTCCGCAGCGCATTTTGGAAAGCCAACCATGCCCCTGCCTGAACTCCCACAGCTCCCAGTCCCACGGGACCAGCGGGCACTGGGCCAGGCGAGGAGCAGCCAGGCAGCGGGGCAATGCCCACCTTAAGGCATCCCCGGCGCGCCATGGCCGGGGTGGGCATTGGGCTCCCCTCCCTCCTTCCCACCCCCCACTTTCTCCCCGTCACCTACTTTTCTCTGGCAGGCTCTCGATGGGGGGGGAGGGCACCCCCTCCTCCACGTCCCCGTAGTGCAGCACCTTGCGGTTGGGTGACAGGCGGCAGTACCAGAGCTTGTCTGCGGCAGAAAGGCCATCAGGGGACGCTCAGCCTCCCCTCACCGGGGTCCCCCTCACCAGCGCACCCCACTCGCTCCCACCCCGTGGGTCAGCCTGCGCTGGGCACCCACGGAGCCGGGCGCGCTGCTGGCCGGTGCCGGGGGACGTGGGGACGAGGGAGCCGAGGGCCGGTGCTCACCCTGCCTGCGGCGGCTGCTGATCTTGCGGAAGAGGGTGCCCTCGCAGAGGTGCAGCAGGCGCTGCTGCTGGATCAGCTCCAGCAGCTCCGGCTTCAGCCTCTCACGCAGCTCCCTGGGGCGAGAGCCAGCGGAAGAGGAGCACGGCCACTTCAGCAGGCACCCGCTGACCTCCCCGGCCCCGACGGCATGTCCCCCCCCAGCCCACTCACAGCACGGGCACAGCCAGCGTCTCCTCCTGGTGCAGCCGCTCCGTCTGCCGCAGCTTCAGGATCTCGCTGTAGTTCAGCGCGTTCACTCTGGTCTTGAATAGTTCCAGAGAGGTGGGCTTGAGGGCCAGGGTCCTGGTGATCTGCTCCCGCACCACCTGCAGCACCTGCGGGGCCCCGGACGTCACCCCCAGTGGGGTGACGCTCCCCAGAGCCCCCCCCAATTTGTGCACAGCCAGCCGCCCTGGCACCCCCTCGCACCTTGGCAAAGTCCTCCTGCGTAGCACGCATCTCCTTCCAGGTCTTGTTCACCAGCTGGATGCAGATGCAGAAAAGCTCTTCAAAGAAATGATCCTGCCCGAAGAACATAGGGTAAAAGGCCTGAGCCGTCTCCGAGCCTGCGGTGAGAAGGACAGATGATGCCAGACTCCCCGGTTTTTCCAGGGGATTTCAGTGTCCAGAAGAACCCGGACGTTTCCCAGCCCTCCCCTTCCCTTGCTGTCAGCCGTGCTGGAGCCTGGTGGCCCCACGCCCACAGCCCTGGCAGCTTGTCCCCAGCGCCCGCCAGCCAGCAGGCAGGAGAAGGACCGGCCGGGCACACACATACACGGCTCTCCAACGTGCAGGATCTCGCAGAGGATCAGGGTGAGCTGGATGCTGCTTCGAGCGAAGGGGCACTCGTGTTTGTCTTCCCGGCTGCTGTTCTCGAGGACAAACTGGAGGAGAGGGTCATTGCCTGGTGTTAGGCGGACCGCAGGCTCGGAGGGTGAGCTGTTCACCCCAGTTCAGCCATCCCAAACATTAGCATTTGATTCTCTCTCCCCAAAAACCAGCCTGAGTGCCCTGCCGCAGTGCGGGAGCTGATCGCAGGCTGGAGTACGGCGAACGCTCTGCAGCCACCGGTTGGTTTTGCCCAAAGTTCCCTGGTTCGCTCAGACGCGACCAAGGCCTGGAAAGCAAGCTGTGGGCAACGCACTAAAAATCACGGGGACACTTCCGTGCCGCTGGCCTCAGGTGGCTGCTCCCACCCACAGGGAGGGCTCGGCCCCATCTGGACCAGGGCAACAGCAGGATGCCCTGAAGGGACATCCTTGCTCGGGTTTGGCGAAGGCCGGGTCACGAGGAAAGGACAGGAAGGTGGAGGTCCACCAGCCCCTCTCCACCAGGGAATTCTCCGGGAGAGGGCACGCACCCTGCTGTAGGCGTTGGGGGTGTGCCTGGAGAAGTACAGCATGTTGTCGAGGGCAAGGAGCCCCGGTGGGGCGCGGCGCAGGTCCTCTGCTGGGTTGCTGTTGTTCTAGGAGGACATGGGAAGGACGCGATTTAGCAATGGCTGCTTTCTTCTCCGAGCAGCAGAGTCCTTCTGACACAGCCACCGGGTTTGCCTTTCGAAACGGAAGGGCAGCAGAGCCGGCATGGGGCTGGGGAGGGGGTGCAGGGGGGACGCACCACGAAGCCCAGCTTGCGGAACTCCTTGGCGCACAGGGATCGCCGGCGCTCCGTGCTGAAGCTGCTGGCAGGCACCTCGCTCTCCGACTCGAAGGCAGTTTGGCGCAGAGACTGGAGGAGCTCCCGCTGTTCCTGGAGGGAGAGCCGAGAGGACGGGATGCCAGAGAGCCAACAGTGAAATCAACAATGAAATCAAACATGCTGGGTTTGCCTGAAGGTGAACCTGCACCCGCCCCTGCTTCCACGGGGGAGAGCAAGAAGAGCGCTCCCGGACCTGTGAGTAGGGGTCCATGGGAGTCCTCATGCGGCGCTCGCAGAGGTTGAGGCTGACGGACTGCAGCACGTACAGGTAATGGGCCATCTCGTCCCCCAGCGGCTCCGAGCTGTGGATGATGTTCTGTGGGAGACCAGGAGTGAGAAGGTTCCCCCAGGCTGCTGCTCCCGGTTTCTCCACGCCCAGAACCCAGCAGCCAAAGCCCGGCAGGCCTTGCTGCTCAGATTGGCGTTAGGAAGCCGGGTGCGACCCTGGGCGTGTGGGTGCCAGCACGGCAGCACCCATGGGAGGCACCAAGGAAGGGGTGTGGGGGCAGGCAGGCAACCCGGCCAGGCACGGTCACCGACGGCTGGAGCCGAGGGGACAGGGGCTGGGGGGGAAGGACGGAGCAGACCCTTGACAAACGCAGCTCCTCACCTTGTGGATGAACTGCCTGATGTTCTTCTGCCTCAAGTAGTCCATCATGTCCTAGGAAGAGAAGAGGCTGTGAGACCTTCCCCAGCTCCACACACCCCCGTTTCCCAAAAAGAGACGCTCTTCCCTCTGCAGACCCCCTTCCCTGCTGTGCCTGGCTGGCGGCCATGGGCAGGGTGGGGACGGAGAGGTCCTGGCAGTCTCAGGAGCCACAGTGGTGAGCTGGATGGAGACCTGCCCCCAACTTTCAGTGCTTCGGTCCCAGCCCTGCTGGGGTGGGCTCGTCCCGGCTGCCAGGACAGGCTGTGTCGGTTGGGGAAAAGGGACAGAGCGAGGACACCGGCTTGGAACATCTCCAGGCACCTCTCACAGCCCCACCACCCCAGAGAACACAAACACCATGGCGCAGGACCCAGCTGCCCAAGACTCCATCACAGGGGGGCCCAGCCACGATGGCTGAGATGTGCCAGGCGCTGGGTCTGGGCCATCACGGTCACCGTGCCACCACCGGCTGTGATACTCCTTCTGTCATCTGAGCTCTTGCATCCCCCCAGAACCACTCCACGGGGTGTGAGACAGCAGAGGCTTCTTGGCAGAGCACCCCCGGGACAGGGGCACTGGACCTGCGGTGCCCACCGCCCTGCTGTCACCTGGTCCTGCCTCCACAGAACAGCCTCTTACCTGCCGCTCGGCGTCGGTCGCTGCCAGCAGCAGCGCAATGAGCAGGGCCATCGCCTTCAGCTGCAGCTGGGCGTTCGTCCTGCAGGACAGGAGGATGGGGATGAGGAGAGCCACCAGCCCCGAGGATGGTCTCACCCTCCCCGGGGTGGGAAAGCCCAGGGCGAGCAGCAGGCTCCCGTCTGGCAGGAGCCCTGGGCACGAGCCTCTCCCTTTTCTGGAAAGAGAAACCTCCAAACTGAAGAGATGCGTAGGCATGAGGAAGACGATGGAACGAAGAACCTGCCTTAGCTGAGGGATTTAACGAACTCTGTTCAGCACAGCACCACCACCCCAAGTTGCAGGAATATACTACTGCTTCTAAATACACCAGGGAATGCGAAGGCAGAGCCAAGGCCGGAAAAGCAGCGGGTCAGCTAAAGAACTAAAATATCCGAGTGCAACAGGCCATGAATGAAGGAATCTGACCTGGAAACAGGATGGCTTCCAGCACAGTCCATCCCTCCCCGAGCACTGGGGACGGGACAGGCTGATCTCCCACAAGTTGCTCGAGAAGGGACAACACAACATTGTGCCAGGGATAATCAGCCAGACCCAGAGAAATCCCCTCCAGCCCCTGATCCCCACCGGCTGTGGGATGGGTGCGGAGGATGCTTCGGCCTCTCCACTTACACCTGCAGGTGGGTGAGGAGACGATCCAGCGTCACTTCTTTTTTGACTAGCTCAAAGAGGAGGCGGCTGGTAGGCACCATGTTCTCCAGGATAGACAAGGAGAGCTGCTGGACAGATGCGTCCACAGCATTCATATTGACGTAACTCACTATCTGCGAGACACAGAACCATCTGTCAACGGCAGGCTGAGCCTGGGTGACGACGGCAACAAGGGATCCCACGGGCACAGGCTGTGGAGGCTGCGGAAGGTGCTCACCTTCTTGATGAAGGCTGCACTGAGAGTCTCCCAGGAAACAAAATCATGCTCCATCAGCTCCATGAAGGCCTTCAGGGTGTGAGCTAACATCTCCCCTGTGCTGGAGGGACAGATGAGCAAACACAGTGAGGATGGCTCCAGATACCCCACAGTCACCACCATACAACTGCACTCCGGTCGTACGTTAGAAACGGCTAGCAAAGCGGAGAGCAGCGAGCAGGAGAAGAAAGGAAAGAGAGGCTGTTGGGTAAGAAGTCAGACTCATGCTTAGTCATCCCAGGAAGTCAAGGCAGGGGAAGTTCAGCAGTTTCTGGAAAGCTGCATTACCACAGTACAAAGATCAGTGCAGACAAGCCCTTGGGAAAGCCAAGCCACCCCAAATGCCTCCCCGTACTTCCAAGAAGCACGCGCTGTGCTGCCTGGTTTTAGGCTCCACATCCTCTGCGAGACAGGAGCTCAGAGATGCACCATCCCGTCCTGAAAGAGTCAAGCAGGCACTAGTGTTTGGCAACCAGGGTTTCCTCGAGCTGCCTGCAGATCTCTTGCAGCCCAAACCTCAGGGCAGAGGGATTATCGGGGTGGCAGGAGGGAGCAGCAGCAGAGGCGAGGATCAGCACAGGAGGTTTCCTGGTGGGAAAACCCATGGGGCTGCAGATGACTCAGCCAGCAAAGGGATGGGAGGTTCAAGTCTGGGCACGTTCACGAGGAGTCAGGACCACAGACCCCTGAGGACCTTCCCTGGCTGCTGGTGTGTGGAGACACAGACACGTTTGGGCAGGTAAGGAGCCCGCAGAGCCAAGCGCCCCGCTGCCCAGCGCTGCCCTTCGTGCCACAGCACAGGGATCAACAAGCCAGGAATACGAACCGAGTCCACTCCAACAGCCAGCTTGGAGCTCACACAGCGTTAGGAAGGGAGAAGAAAAGCCAAGAACTGCAAGGAAAGTCCTCTCCTGATACTCACGCATTCCCTTCTTCCACAATGTGGAAGATTTGTTTCAAGCCATTCCTGTTGATGAACTCCTGAGCAAAGGTAACGTCTTGGGAGAGGCTTGCAAGCTTCTTCAGTGAGTCAGTCTTCACATCTGAGTTGTTGCTCTGGATCCCGCTGTATAACCTCTCTGCTTCTTGGTCCTACCGGGAAGGAAAGAATCAAGCCAAAGGGGCTCATCGAAAGACAGCGAAAAGCCTGGAGAAGGCTGGAAGAGCTTAAGCACAAGTTTTGGAAGGAGGCTCAGGCTAAAGCAGCCCTGAGCTGGAGGAGCTGGACTGAGAGACAGAGCCACCAGAGCAGAGACCAGGAGGAGCTGAGGAAGGAGGTCAAAGTGGCACGATGCTAAGAACGCTTGATGAGTTGGCCTACGCGTCCAAAGCATCTCGAGATGATTTAGTGTCTCTTCAAACTCCCCCAAGCTCTGCCGAGCGAGAACGAAGGCTGAGACAGGTCTGCTGGGTCTGAGGCACCAAGAGGAGCCATCACGAGCCAGAAGTCGCCAAGCGAGGCAGCGGCAGAGGGCTTGGAGCACCACGTCGCCCTGTCGCAGGCCAGACATCCCACCAGAGCACGTAGCAGAGAAGGAGCCAGGGAGGCAAAGGGATGTACCGGGGAGGTGGTCAGCCGTAAAATGCTTCCGTTCTTAATCTCCCCACGGTTCTGCAAGGAGAAAGGAAACAGTAAGCCAGTGACTGCCACACTGGCCAGGCCGGGGAGAGGCCGGGGTGCGTCTCACCGACTCGGTGATGTAGGTCTGCCGCCCGTCCACGTACTGCAGGGCGTAGCGCTCGGCGTTGGGCAGGCTCCACCTGCGGCAACAGGCAGCCGGTCACCGCACCGTATGGCTACCGCCGGTGGCCACCGGGCCAGCGGCAGCCCGGTCGAGAGCGGACGGCGCGGTGCTGGGCGGTGGGCGCAGTACTCACGCATCGCAGACGTCCTTGAGCACTGAGGCGAGGGGCTTGGTCTGCAAGCGAGAGGGCGGCCGTGAGCGAGGGTCAGGGGTCCGGGGGGGTCCGGGAGGAGCCGAGTGGTACCTGCTGGAGCTCGATCAGCTGCGGGATGGCTCCCACCATCTGGATGGCGATCTTCACCACGTCCTTGGGTGGTGGCATGGCTCCCGCCGCCGCACCGTCACCGCTCGGCACGGCTCCCCGCCCCGCCGTGCCGCAGTTCCGGGTCGCCGCTGCCGCCTCCGTGCGGGCCCCCGGTGCGGGCCCCAAGGCCCTGCCGCCGCCGCCGGCCTCGATGGCGGAGACGGACCCAGCCCCGAGCAGGCCCGGCCCCCTCACCTGAGCTGACGCGGGTTCTGCAGGACCCACCTCCGCGGCGAGGACGGGGCCTCCCGCCGGGAAAGGGCCCAGCCTCGGCGCGCGGCCGGCACCCCGCTTTTCGGGGCTACCCCATCCCTCCAGGCTGGGCAGAGGGGAGGCGCAGGTCAGGGGCGGGAAACTCTGGAAAGTTGTTTGTTTATTCACATCAGAGAACACTGTACAAATATTACAGGCAATTTTCTTTCCTTGCAAAAAAAGTATAAAAATAATCTTTATATATGAATCAGAAGTTCATTTGCGACTGTAAATTCTTCTCTAGGTATCCTTTTCTGAAGGTCGTCTAACTGGTGGCGAACACGAACGCTTGGAAGGAGGGCGAGGGCTGGGCAGTACCCGGAGAGCTCGAGCTACACCAAAGGCACGGAGCCTAGCTAACGCACACGCAGGACCAAGGGGTTTCGGTCGGATTCCATGCGAAGGAGGGAAGGTTCGGGGACTGGCTGCATGCGGGCTGGAAGCTCACCCTCAGCAGGGTCTCACGCCATGGGTGTCTCGCCAGCAGCACCTGCCTGCTGCCGTTTGGCAGAGAGCATCCCGGCGTTGCCCCCGAATTCTTCATGCTTTCCCCAAAGAGGATGCCGGTGCTTTGAGGCTGCAGAGAGGAAGAGCTCTTCTGGAGGAGTCCCACACGGAACAGCGTGGCCCAAGGAGCCACCTCAGGGACGCAGGTCCCAAGCACATGCTCTTCTCGCCTCCACAGGCTCCACGAATTGAAGCCTTTACGTCCCTTACCGCCGGTGCCCGAGCCGGCTGCGTGGTTCCCAGGCGGTGAACAGCTAAGCGGGGAAGTTAAACACCAGCTGGGTACGCGGGTGGCTGCGAGCCACCTCTCTGCAACAGCCAGCCACACTGCGGGCCTGGCCCTCGCTTCGGCAGTTTGCAGAGCAGGAAAGGCAGGGCAGCCGCTACCACCGCGTCAGCAGGAAGATGTGCAAAACTGAAAACACTCAAATACAGGATGTGACCAAAAACCAAAGTTTGGGGCTTGCAAAATACAACACAAATCCATCAGGGCGTTTCACTCCAACTAGACTGCACAGGCTCCAAGCCTGGTACCACCTGATCGTCGCACCGGACCCAACAGCAGACCTTCCATTACAAAGCAATGAAGAAAATCTTGCAGAAAAATGATGCAGAGAAAGCATTCCACTAGGCAGCGACCTGCCACAGGATCAGGAATTCGGAGGCTGGGTACGGGCACGAGAGGAGCAAATTCAAATATACAGAAAGCCTGATCCTGAGCAGATGCCGAGCGAGAAAAAGGGGGGAGAAAAAAAGCACTATTTTGAGAACACCTACGTAACTTGTCACGGCAAAGTAGTACTGAATCGTTACTGCTTGGTCGCCTTTCAGACAGCTGAAGTCTCAAGTGCAATGGTTGGAGAAGACAGCTATTTGCAAATATGAGCAGGCTCTGATGTACCTGGCGTACCTTACAGGCACCAGCTGGAGCAGTCTTATCCTTTGAAACATCTCTTCACTCAGGCAAAACCAAATAAAAATTAAAAAAAAACCAAAAACATACTGGCACCTCTTCGTTAGCCCTGCAGAAACAGCACAGCTGCTGTATGAGGAGCTGGAGCCCCTGGGCTCATGGATCAGCAGACTGGTGAATGCAGAAGCAGCATTCCTGCAAATGCACGAGCAGGGAAAGACTCAGCTCCCGGGTCCTACTAGGAACACTCGGCTCCCGAGCCCAACTAGCAGGCACAGCTGGCTAAAAAAAGTGCTTTTTCTTATAAAACAAACTAGCTTGGTCTGGAAGAAATGGACACTTTGGTGCCATTCCCCCCCCCCCCCCCGTTGTCATTCAGAAGTATAACCACCCCAATCTGAACTGCTCACACTGAAGCATCTAGCTAACTACCTCTGGGCTTGCGAACTGACTGCGACGTTGGGGCTCCTTGTAGCAGCCGGTACCTAGGAGGTGCAAAGTGCCTCTAGGAGTGCAGGAAAAACCAAGGCATGCAGATCTGAGGAAGCTCAGAGAGGCACGTGGGCAAACTCTGCGGGTGAACTGGGAACGCTCAAAACACAGACCCTTTGAAGTGAGGCCCAGGATCCGGTGGAGAGAGGGATGCGACGGGGCGAGCTGCACGTGCACCTTGCACGGGCAACAGAGGAAGAGGACGAAGCTACAGGGAGGCTCCCAGCCTGCAAGTCCACATCTCTTGGTTCTGAGTCCATACAAGAGCATCTCTGAATCGCTCGCTCGTCAAGCTCTAGCACAAAAGGAATCCAAAAATAGACACTTTCCAAAGAGTTACAAAACAGTCTGTGTTTGCGAGGCTCACAGCCGCACTGAGAAGTCACAGGTTGAGGACAGGCACGTCAAAGAGGTCACAGACGCCTTCGCTCTCATCCAGGTTATAGATGTAGTCGTGATCTCCAGGCGGAGGGGAGAGGCGGAGCAAGGGAGCAAACACTGAGGGAAGAGAAGCCCACAATCAGTTACAAAACTCGGGACTCCCACACCTAGCCCAGAGCTGCCAACGGGCACTGGGCTGCGGAGCCATGAGGAGGCCACCTCACAGTGACAGTCTTTGAGGTTGCTTCGAGTCAGCCTTGCGACGAGGAAGAGACAGGCTCTTCTGGTCCTTGCACCTCTCTCAGGGACTGGCAGGACAGTAAGAACACAGTCTCTGTCCAGAGCCCAGCAGAGACAAGGGTGAGTCTGCAGTCAGAAGGCTGTCAGCTGGGTCAAGTCACACAGCATGGTCTTCCTCCCCAGGAAAGGCCACGCCGCAAGAGAGAGACTCAAAGACTCACCTTCAGATGACATCAGTTCTTCCAGCAGCTCAGAGTTCATACATTCTGGGGAAGAGACAAGCATGGTTAAGCAGAGCACTCCTGGGCTGCTCCTGTGCAGCTCCCCACCCTGCCCAGGGTGCTCCCCACCCTTGTATCCCTTCTCTGGCTAAGGAACGGTGCCTGCAGCAGGCCATGGTGAAAGGAGGCTTGGGCCTCTTGCCATGGGAAAAGGGAAATCTGTGTCAGACAACTCGAGCGACATAAAAAAATTCTGCAGGAGGTTTCCCCCTGCTTTAGCTCAGCTGTACGCCAGTCGCCTTCGTGGGACAGGCTGTGCCCTCCCCCTGCGCTGGCATGTTCGCTGGTGCCCCAAACTTCTCCAAAAAGAAACTCCTCAACATGCTCCTCAAACTGAGCTGGCCAAGCCTGACATATCCACAGGCCTCAGCCACCCTCCAGCTTCACTAAGAGTGGGGAAAAAATGAAAACCCTCCTGTTCCAGGAGCGGTAGAAGTAACGAGCCTCCAGTTTCCTCCAGATCTGTGTCCCTTGCTCCCCTAATTTGCTGCCCCTGCCCCATGGCTGTGCTGTCGCTAATGCAGCCACAGGCCCTGGCAGGTTCGCCGGCTGCCCGCTGCCAGACAGAATGAACACCAGCGCTCTGCATCTCCTTCCTTAATGGGCCATTAACTCTGCTCTCCCCTCCGCTGCCCACACGGAACTGTAAAAAAATTATCTCTGAAATGACCTTGCTTCCGCCAGCATTGTTACTCTTGGCAAGCTGAAGAGCAGACAGACAAGCAGCCAGCCAAAGCACAGGCAAGGCAATCTCTTCTCTCGAAGAAACTAAGCATGTGAAAACAACGTTCTGAATACCGCTTTATCAAGTTCCGATAGTGAGTATCTAACTCAGCCTAACTGGCTTGATGAGATACCGCCCACACTTGAAGTAAGCTTTCACAAAAGAAACTTGGATCGGCCCATTTTCAAGACGCTTCTCCACAGCAGGCTGTTTCCAAGAGGACAGGAACCCACCTGCCTAATTCAGTGGCGTGAGATGAGAGAATTTCAACACAAGCAACAGGACAGGACTAACACCAGCTTCAGTAAAATGCAACGACATGCAGAACCTGCATTCTTAGATCAGGGCTGGTAGTATAGCACAGCGTGTGTATGTCTGTGTTGAAATTCAGTTTTTTTCCCAGGACATGAGTTTAAAACAAGCGGTTTTTAAGCACCCATTTAAAAGAGACAGCAAACCATGCAGAAAAAGTAATTCCAGTGCAGAACACTAAGGACGAACGCCAGGCTCCTGCAGCTTCAACTGCGTAGGCTTAAAGCAGCCTTAAAGTTGCCCCTGCAACACCACTGTGATCACACGGGGCCAAAAGAGCCTGCACGGAGCACGCTGCAAGGCCCGTTTCTCCGAGCTCTGTAGCATGGCTCTTCTCCAGTCCCGAGCCTCTGCAGCTGTCGACTCTGTTCTGCGCTTCGCTCCTGGATCTCTATCTTCCCCCTCCAAACTGGGAAGAACACTTCATAAAACAACACACGTTACTGTTGACAGCAACATCTCCCTTTCAATAGTGTCCATGCAGTACGGTTAGGTTGGGCCCAAGCTAGATCTTCCACATGGGCTGGGGCCTTGCAGCAGTTCATGTTTCACACCGCAAAGCCGAACCTACTCTTCAGATGTACTCGGTCACTACCACGACCACATCTGCAGCCTACGGCAGTGAGCGCTGCGCAAGGAAGAAAGGTGCTCTGGAGGCTGACTGCGAGCTCACAGCTCCGAGCACGCAGACCGGAGGCTGGCACACATGCTTTCGGGGCTGCCGAAGCCAGCACTTCCACAAAGCACTGGCCAGAGCACACGGCGAGGGACTGTGGCGAGACAAATCCTGTCACCACCACTAAAGTGCTTGTGCATACTCGGCTCTGCCTAGCCGCCAGGCTAGAAAGTATCATGCCAGCGTTGAAGGGCGTGAATAGAGTTTCCCGTATTAGGCTCATGTTAGACCAAATTCCTTCAACCTCTCCTGCCCTTCGGCCCAGAGCCGGTCCCACCGTGGGGCAGCGACACCCAGACGTTCCTTGGGCAGAACTCCTAACACCAGTAACGGCAACCCCTCCCCTACTGCTCCAAAATCGCTAGCACCACTAAAGCCACGGAGCAATGTTTTGAAGAGAGAAGACCATCTCCCTAGATTATTTGCTTGGATTAGACCTGGGGAGGCTACAGCTGGAAGAAGACTAACGGGGATTTTTCTTGTGTGCCAACAAGCTGGAGAAGGAGCACGGGAAGCCGGAGCACAGATTAGTGTTGGCACGGGGAAGGGAACGCACTCATCTACACGCTGCAGGGGAAACTCTTAACAGAGGTTGCTGGCAACATGAAGACAGAAAAGTACACACAGAAACCAGTAATTTTAAGAGTGCCTAACCGTAACACAAGAGAGATCCGGCAGCCACCAATAACCACAAGCACCTTACCAAACCACAACCCCAAAATACTCCAAAAGGGAGGGAGTAAAACAAACTGTCCCGCTTCTGTCGGTAGGTGGGCACAGAACAAAGCTGTGCTCAGGGAGTGAACATACCTCTCGTTGGATCAAACATCTCTGACAGCTCTTTGGGAAGTTCCAGTACTGCAAATACAACAAACCAAATAGTTTGTACCATTACACAAAGGTTTGAAACATTTTACAGCATTATCACCTCCTGTCCTACTGTACTCCTAACACACCCAAACTGTCCTACGCCACCCTGAAATTCTGCTCCCACACCCCACGTCACACATTTCTGCTGAAATGATAAGCAGTAAAATACTTAAGCTCAACTACTTTAAAATAAATCTGTATGAGCCCCGGGACGTGAACATGTTATCACAGTCAGCAGCTCCAGAGTAACTGTCTGTACGTGAGCCTCACCGGGCGTCAGCGTCCGTACACCATCTCCATTTATCTTGTGCAGGATGAGGGCATGCCTTCAAAGTCAGCACGGCCCGCTGCGATACGGTAAGCTATACGCAGACTGAGGGCCTAACTTCACGGTCTGACTGCTCCAAGATGGAGACAGACAGTTCACAATTCTCTCAGACACGCGAGCAGCAGAAGCGTGAAAAAAGCGCTGCGCGAGCTACATTTGAGCAAGACCTCCTCTTCCAACCGTAACTCTCTAACCTGGAGTGTTTCTGCAGTGAAGGCAGGCTTCAAAACATTAGACCAGTGTGTCTTACCCAGAGAACACTTTTCTCTCCTTGGGCCGGCCTGCCATTTCCTGGCACAAAGCTCAAATGTTCCTTGTTTAAAGCCCACTTCACCTCACCAAGCTCATCAAGGACGTCCCAAAATACACACTGTGAGGTCATTAAGACCACAACATCACTAAAGACAGATGAAGTATTCCTGAGTAAAGGAGGAAGACAGGGACAAGTGCCCTCCCAATGAAGGAAGACTCCCCACGAGTTATGAAGGTGCTCTCAGTGACGGCTGGAAATTCTGTAGCTTCATGCAGGGTAAAAAATTGGACCCAGCACTACAGAAGGGACTGAAAGGGAATAACGCAACATGTAAGAGCAGAGGCACGTGCCATGTGAATGCCCCTTGCAGATTTTCTAGTGCTGCTGTCACAGAAAGTGTCAGGACGCTAGACACGACAGTGTCACCTTCTCGCCAGGCTCCCCAGCACCCTCAGAGGGAAATGCCTACTCCTCCCTCGCAGAGTCTGCTTGACAGCAAAGACAGAACAGAGGTGTTTCCTCCAGGGCCAGCAGCCTTTCCCTCGCTCCAAGCCACATGCTTTTGCAGCGACCCATGAAGCGAGGGCGCATACTCACTTCCTGTGGGATCGGGCTTGATCGGCTCAAAGGAGGTAGAGGGACTGGGCAGGACGGAGCTGCTGTCCAGCGAGGCAGAGGACTGCAGCGGCTGTGTGTCCAACCCGGCCGGCTGGCCGGCAGGTGCAGACGCGTTGCCGAGGGTATCAAAGTCGCCGCTGCTCTTGGACTCTGCTGCCGAGACACCGCATTCTGGAAAGAGCCACAGACACACACCGGAGCGTCACCTCCCACCAGCCCCCAAGCAAGTGGCTGCAGCACAGACCGACCCCTCGCCGGCAACGCTGGCCGAGCACGGCCGGCTGCACAGCAAGCAGGCTTCTTGCTTTCACCCAGCAGAAACTCCCAGGTCTTGCTGCAGCTCTGCCGGAGAGCAGTCTTGGAGGTGCCAGGCCGCACATAAGCTAAGAGCACACCCTCACAGCAATGAGCACAAGCCAGGTAGTAGGCTACACCAGGAGAATCGTAGCCAGCACGTTCAGGGAAGTCATATCCGCCCGCTCGGGGCTGAGGCTGCACTTGCAATACTGTGTCCAGCTTCAGGCATCCCCTGGCTCAAGAAAGATGCGGAGGAGATGCAGCTGAGGGCTGCCAAGATGGCCAGGGCTCTAGGGCATACGGACTACAAGGAGGGGTGGAGGGAGCTGGGCTTGTTCAGACGGGCAAAGAGCAGTCTAAGGGCATCTAACAGCAGTTTGCAGCTATCTGAAAGGCAGTTACAAAAATCAAGAACTTCTCTGTGGTGCCAAACGATGTAACATGCACAACAGGCACAAGACGCAGCTCAGAGGATCCAGGCATCAGGAAAAACGAATTCACCGAGAGTGCTGCAGCCCTGGAAGAGGCTCACCAGGGAAGGTGGGGATCTCTGCTGTTGGAGGCTTTCAAAATTTGGCTGGACAAGGCCACAGCCAACGTAATCTAGTATTTTTTATGGGCTTTTTTCAAACTGAAAGTTGAACATGAGACTCAAAAAGACCCTTTTACAAACTTCAGCTAATCGATGAATGCTGGCACTACCCCGTCAAGCCAAGTGCATCACTTCCACCAACACACCCCGTCCCACTAACCAAGACAGACGAACATGCGCGCTGCAGCAAAGGCAGAGGTGCCCCCTTTGCCAGGAGCTGACAGCGCTGCCCGACCAGCAGTGCCAACCCCAGCCCGGTCAAGGTACGCACTCCCCGTCCACTTTGGCCTCCTGCAGCCTCCCCCTCACCTGTGCCCGCGGCTTTCTGCGCCGGAGGGCTGTGGTCCTGAGTGCTGGAAGGTGTCGGTGTGGAGGGCTGGGCACTGCCAGGAACGGATGCCTCCTGCAAGTGGGCGAGTGCTGGTATCTGTGGTTTGGAGGGTGCAGCTGCCTGGCACTGGATGAGGTCTTCAGGGGGAGGGACGGGTAGCACAACGGGAGGAGAGCTCCAAGCATCTTTGTTTACTAAGAGAACATCAATGGGACCACTTGTGCTCTTCAGGTGGATCTGGTATTTCTTCTGCCCATTGAGGCCCTGAGAAAAGTCAAAAGCAAAACACAACCACACATTAAAAGCCCTTTTCAAACAGAGCAGGAATTTCCCAGAGGCAAGACATGCTGTCCAGACAGTTTGTCACGGATCCACACGCAATCCTCCTGACTCCCACGGCTATCCTCCCCCTGCTGCTCCTGCAATTACTCACGCACTTCCAAACAACAGAGTTCCCTGGCAATTTTTTAATATCCGGAGACTTCCTGGGGTTGCCAGTTCCTCCAACTCCATCAAAGCCCTGACCGCCAGCTCCCAGCCTGCTCAATCCAGCAACAACCCCTGCCCAACACACACACACGCACACCCCGGCACTGCCCACACGTTCACCACTCACCTCAGGGATGGGAACCTCCAAACGCGTGCCTGACGGGGCTCGGATTGCAAGGAGGGTGTCTCCTGCGAAAACAGACTGCTCAGCACCCAGCGGGCACACGCCGTTCCGAGGATGATTAAGCACAGCCCAAAAGCCCCTCCTCAGATGCCACTGGTCTCCTGCGCTCCCCTCCACGGAGGACTGCCACCTACACCTGCCCGAGCTGCTAAGCACACTGCGCAGCCCCCAGCGTGCCACCTGCCCAGGGCATGAAGAACCTGCGGAGTTCCTCCCAAAGCAACCCCGACGTTTTTCAGCAGCACCCTTAACAAGACTAACCTCTCTTTCTCTAAGAAGGGCTGGCTTAAACTGACTCCTAAGAACATCTGAATCCTAAGGGAAGGATCCTCCAACCTGTTGTCACAAGCTTTTAGAGGCTCAGGAGCCAGGCTGCCAACAGCACGGCAACCTCATGCTGGAGTACCAACACTCCCCAGTCTCTACTGGCATGAGAGCCGCCTGGTGTTAGTCGTACTGGAGAGCCCAGCACGTGCAGGGCTGGGAGCCACGCTGACAGCATCTTTCCTCCTCAAGTTCTGCAGCTCCTTAGGACCTGTGCCCCTAATAACACGGCAGCCACAGGCGAGCAGCTTGCGGTCCGTGTCTGGGTTTAGAGAAAGGTGAACACAGAAGCACCAGCGCTCTGAACATCCGACATACCCAGACCCAGCAGTCAGCAGCTTTCAGTTTGAATGTTCAGGCTTTAGTGCGGTTAGTATTCACACTTCAGCGGTATTCTGCATTCAGCTTCACTTGCCAATTAACACAGCAGATCCCCAGAGTGATGAGGACAGCAGAAGAGTGATGAGAGGGGAGCGGACAGCAGAAGAGCACATCTTTTCATCTCAAGCAGGGAATCAAAGGTCAGATCAGCAAAAGGTACCGGGATTAAAACCACCACAGGATTTGCCAATAAGATGGGATTCCTCTAACAAATCCGCACTTCGGAAAAATGTTGTGAAGAGGCGTTAAAAATGCAAAATAAAGCGCAAAGACAGCTCGAGCTTTAAGATCCGCCAGTTTCAAACACGGGCACTGCATTTCTATCTCCCTTGATAGCGATGTCCCAGATACTTTTGCAAAAGAGTGCACAGTGCGTTTCCAATTCCTTTTCGGCTCTGGAAGTGCAAAATGCATCACAGCACCAGATGGGAAAACTGTGTTTCCCAGCCACTAGAAACTAACGTATTATTTTTTCTTTTTTTTAATTAATCCAAATAATGAATCCACATTTGACAAGAGCCCAAGCAGGGAAAGCTTCAAGCCCTAATGCACTTTTTTTGAGCTGAAATTCAGCCTGCGCCACAGTTCAGGAACACAAGAGGTCCAACAAAGAACCCCGGCAAGGCTCAGATGCTCAGGAGAGGAAAAAATAAAAAATAATCACATAAAATACATTCATAGAGGAAAACCGAAGAGACAATGGAAGAACACGGATCGAGCCTGTGTTCTAGACGGAACTCAGATCTGCCCCGAGTAAGATCTGATCTCTGTGCGCTCTGGCGAGGTCTGACTTCAGACGCAAACCAGTTTACGAAAACCAGGTGCAATAAAATGCAAAACGCTCAATCAAGCAACGAGCTGTCTGCTGGTCTCCCGTAAACTCTTCCAGCCTGCTAGCAGTTGTCTGGCCCCAAGCACTGTCAAACTGAAAACCCAATCCCTGCCCCCACAAAAGCCCTAGCTTAAATCAGAAGAGACAGCGACGCACAGCGGGTGGTGAGGCGTAAGTTACCAGCAGGAACTCCAGCGGCCCAACGCCTGGTGAACAGGGAAAGCACGTGAAGGCAAAGAGGAAAAAAAGAAGAGCTGATGAAGTGCGGGGTGAGAAGAGTTGAAAGAGAGGAGGAGAGTCAGACACGGGTGAGATTACGTGTGGCTGGGGGTGGCCAGGATAAGCAGCTCCAACCTCTGCTGCAGCAAGCAGCTGCGGGGTGCACGGGGTCAGGGGAGGCCAAGTGCTCACCGAAGCAGAAAGGAGCTGTCAGTCCACACCGCTACAGCCGAGGAGAACAGTTTCTGTACTGCAGGCAGCCCGACTGCACGCTGGCCACCGGCGAGTTGGGGTTTGGGGTTTTTTTGTTCCTACAGCTATCACTAAAATTGGCAATGGAGGAGAAACAGAGAATCCTGTGGGTTCTCCTCACTTTTGCACCCCCCCATACAGAACACACGGCTTTTATACAGGCACCTCACAGCTTCGGGAAGACAGAACACAGGGAAGGTCACAGAAGCGGTGTATTCCCTTCTGTCCTGCTCTTCACCACCTCCCTCTTGCATTCCCGTTGGCAGAGGGCACGATGCAGCACAGGGAACACTTTCTCCTCTATCTGCCCACTTACGCACAGACTTCTACCATGCAATAAACTTTGCTTCCTGTTATCAGAACGCCGTCCACCCAAGCCCTTACAATCCAAGACCTGTAATGTAACACACACAAACTCACGTAGTGACTCCCTGAGAAAAGACTGCCTTAGGGATAGCACACATGTTACTTTAACCACAAGTAAATAAACCGCCTGCCCCCTCTGCCCCTCTGACAGTGACAAGAAAGCTACAGCTCAGCGGTACACGAACCCAGGATGTCATCAGAGCTCGCACTACATTTAACTTGACGCTGATGGGCAGCCCGCGGCCTGCTGCCTCCTCTTTCCCAGAGAAAGGCGAGTGACTGGGACAGACTGACAGGACTGTGGCGTTCCGTCTGTACAACGGAGCACCGCTTCCTCACCTGTGAAGCACTTGCAGATATCTTCATGCGTCACATACGCTAATGTTTCCAAGGTTAAGGAGAACGGTGGCAGCCACCTGCGAAGACGGAGAACTCAAAGGGCACCCGGCGCTTTCTTCCCAAGCACCAGAAACGCCATTCCCAGAAGGCTCTCCACGCCGCGGTCTGCAGGCTACGTACTCGTCGGAGCCAACAGCCTACAACAGGCAAGCCTGACGAGCAGCTCCGTGCTCGAGAAAGCGGCACCCACGGCTCCAAGAGCAGCACTTTGCTCACCGCAGTAAACGTGGCAGCGTTTTAGACTCCACGAAGCCAGACAAGAAGCCGGGCACCGCGGAGCAAGCTGGTTCCCAGGCTGGACAGAGCCACCCCGGTTTCAAAGGCAGGCGCTACCTCCGGCCCCTTTCAGCGCAGCTCCTCCAGCAGCAGCAGGTCTCCACCGCCCCTCTGCCCTGCGCTGGGCAGCACCAACCCGGCCCTCAGCTCTCCGCTTTCCAGCCCTGTGAGCAAACACGGAGACGGAGTAACCGGCAAAGGATATCGACTGTTCTGCACGTCTTCTGTAACGTTTTTGATGCTCTGCTGAACCCACATCTTCTGCTGCTCCAGCTCCTGTTCCCGCTGCTCCAGGTCCTCTATGTCTGCCTTCAGCTCGATAAGTTTGTGAGCTATTTCACGTGTGTTGCAGCCAGGACCCACGCCTCTGGGCAAAGCAAAAAGGAATGAGTGACATGCATCAGCTTCCAGAGGCCCCCAGACCAGCCCCAACCTCTGAGGGAGCTTGCCACCTCCCTCACCACCACCCCAGTCACACACCAAGGCCGGACGGCCCGGAAAGCCTCATCTGTACCCGCTCTAGGTCCCCACCTTCCAGCACAGCAATGTTTGGTACATCTTCAGGGAATCACAGCTTGGAAAAGACCTCTAAGATCATCAAGTCCAACTGTCCCTTCCTACATCCTGCAGAGCGCAGGGCTCTCCCCCACCTCCAGTGCCACAACAGTCACATTTTCTAGCCCAAGGTGCTGCAAGCACTTGGTCTGTACCAAAGGACCAGCTCTGCTGTAAAGGAGTACACACACCACATGCACTTCAGCTTTCCTCATCGCTGCCACCAGCACAGCCCCGCTGGGGGAAGCACAAGCACGCAGAGATCACCGAGGAACCCGGCTCCGAGCAGGGCGCTTTAACCACAGCGTCACTTTGACAACAGCCTCGCAAAGCCCGGCTTGCCTGACGAGGAAACCGGACCTGGGACGAGAAGGGACCTGCAAATGACTCAAGAGCTGCTCTGTCACTCACTTCCACTGGATACTGTTCTTGGATTTCTTCTCAATCAGCCCGATGCCTTCCAGCACATTGGTGATATCGTAGATCCGTCGCTTCTGTCGCACAGCCAAGGTATCCGCAGCCTGCGAAAAGGTTAGACACTTAACTCCAAGCTCTCGGTCACGCTGCACACCTGCCTGCCTGTCAGATTAATTCCTGGCCCAGCACTCTGCTCGCTGCCTCGTAGTCTCTTCTCCCGAAGCCTCAAATTACACGGCCGTGCTCTCAATGTCATCATGACCATGAGAAGCAGCCACTGCCACGTCGTTCCTTTTCTTACCCAGCAACCTCCCCGCAAAGCACAAACCAATTTCCAGCCGTCTCGCTCACAGCGCATCCAAAAATCACCATTCCTCAGCTGCAAAGCAGTGCTAGAAGACGCTACAGTCTGGCAGCCTAAAAACTCCCCCAGGTAAAAAACTCCCCCAGGGTAAAAGAGACGGGGAGGGGAAGAGGAACGCAGAGAGCTGCCCGTGCAACTGACAACAGCTGAGCAAAGCTGGCATCCAAAAGGTCTTTTCTAAATCCGATCTGATGCCGCCCGATGGAGAACCGACATCTTTTCAGGAGGCAGATTCCTCTCCTCGGGAGGCCCGAGGCCGGGAGGGGACGGGCTGCCTTGCTCCCACCACTCTCCTCCCTTGGGTGTTGGGACACACTGTACTGCACTGATACGCCCGTTTCCACTGCCACGCGGCAACGTGGCGCCGGTGAGAGTTCACAGGTGCCGCAGCGGCGTGTGGGGAGCAACGCTGCCCACGGCAGCGCACCCGCAACAGGTCAGCACTGCAATGATGATCCCGCTTGCCGGCCAGCTACGGCCCGGGGCTTCGGAGCCCCGACACTGCACAGCTGAGCGACTCACGCTGACAAACACCAGCGCACTTCACAGACACTTTAACCAGAAAAAGATTGTTCTGCCCAAATCCGAAGAGAATCACAGAATCATTAAGGTTGGAAAGACCTCTAAGATCATCAAGCCCAACCATCACCCCAACACCACCATGTCTGCAAAACGATGTCCCAAATCACAGAATCACAGAATGTTCGGGGTTGGAAGGGACCTCTGTGGGTCACCCAGTCCAACCCCCTGCCGAAGCAGGGTCACCCAGAGCAGGCTGCACAGGACCGCATCCAGGCGGGTCTTCAATATCTCCAGAGAAGGAGACTCCACAGCCTCCCTGGGCAGCCTGTTCCAGTGCTCCATCACCCTCAGAGGGAAGAAGTTCTTCCTCATGTTCAGACGGAACTTCCTCTGCTTCAGTTTGTGCCCACTGCCCCTTGTCCTGTCGCTGGGCACCACTGAAAAGAGTCTGGCCCCGTCCTCCTGACACCCACCCTGCAGATATTTATAAGCATTTCTAAGGTCCCTTCTCAGCCTTCTCTTCTCCAGGCTGAACAAGCCCAGCTCCCTCAGCCTCTCCTCGTAGGAGAGATGCTCCAGTCCCCTCCTCATCCTCGTAGCCCTCCGCTGGACTCTCTCCAGTAGCTCCTCATCTTTCTTGAACTGGGGAGCCCAGAACTGGACACAGCACTCCAGATGGGGCCTCACTGGGGCAGTGTAGAGGGGAAGGAGAACCTCCCTCGACCTGCTGCCCACACTCCTCCTCATGCACCCCAGGATCCCATGGGCCTTCTTGGCAGCCAGGGCACGCTGCTGGCTCATGGTCAACCTGTCGTCCCCCAGCACTCCCAGTCCCTCTCCGCAGAGCTGCTCTCCAGCAGGTCCGCCCCAGCCTGTACTGGTGCGTGGGGTTGTTCCTCCCCAGGTGCAGGACCCTGCGCTTGCCCTGGTTGAACTCCACCATGTTCCTCCACGCCCAGCTCTCCGCAGTGCTGTATCTACACATTCCCTGAACCCCTCCAGGGACGGGGCCTCCTCCACCGCCCCGCGCAGCCCGGGCCAGCGCCCGACCGCTCCCCAGCACAGGAATTCCTCCCGGTCTCCGGGATGAACTGACGAGAGCGCAGCCTGGCAGAGGGGAGGACGGAGCCCGCTTTCAGCCCCTCGCCCGCTGCCCGCCAAGGCCCTCTCCGGGATCTCGGCCCGAGGGGCGTCCGTGTGACCCGCGCCCCCGCGCCGGCAGGGACCCCCCCCCCAGCCCCGCACCAGCTTGAGGTCCAGCACGCCGTCCTTGGCCTCCTGCAGCAGCGACACGAACTTGGTGGTCAGCAGCCCCAGGCTCTTCTCGTGCCGGCTCGGCCCTCCCCCGCCCCCGCCCCCGCTCCCACCCCCGGGGGGCTGCGGCCCGCACTCCGCCATCTGCCCGCCGCCGGCTCCCGGCCAGCCACGCTTCCGCTTCCGCCCCGCGGGGCACCACGGGAACTTCCGCCGCGGCCGTTTCCCGGGGGGGGGGAAGTGAGCCCGCTTCCCCCCCCCCCCCCCCCCCCGCACCGTCCTGTCCGGGGGGGCCGCAGGCAGGTACCGCCCCCCCCCCACCCGCCCGGTGCTGAGGCGGGAGCGCGGCCGCGGCCATGGGCACGGCGGCGGGGGGCGAGAGCGGCGGCAGCCCCGCAGGTAGCGGGGAGGGGGGGGGCGGGTCTGCGTCCCCGGGGAGGGGGGGAGCTCCTCCGCCAAGACCCCGCCGCCTCCGAACCCCCCATCCCCCCGGGGTGCCGGTGCGGGCGGGGCTGGGGACGGAGAGCGGGCGGGGGGTGTGATAACTGCGCTGGTTCTCAGCCCCCCGCGGCTTGGTGCCCCCCCCGCCCGGCTCTCCTCCCTTCGAGCGGCGCCATCCCTCCGCTCCCCCGCCCAGGGACCCCCCCCAGCTCCCCGGGGGAGCGCCGGGGCCCCGGCCTGGGGGGGGGTGGGGAGACCCTCGCCGAAGGACCCCCCCGCTGCCGTCCCGCTTCCCACGTCCGGGCGCGCTTGGCCTTCGCGCTTCGCCTCGCTTGCTAACCCCCGGCTTCGTCCCCAGACCCGGAGTGGCCGGAAGCGGAGAAGGCCGAGAAGCTGGCGAGAGGAGCCGCTCTGAAATGGGCTTCGGGGGTTTTTTACCGTCCGGAGAAACTGGAGGGACTGGGGCAGTACCGGAGCCGGGAGACACAGCGGAACAGCTCCATCCAGTCCCGGCTGAAGGTGGGTGCTCGGCGCCTGACGCCTCGCCGAGCAGGGACCCCAGCCAGGC
The DNA here is from genome assembly GCF_030867145.1 of Opisthocomus hoazin. NCBI lineage: Eukaryota > Metazoa > Chordata > Aves > Opisthocomiformes > Opisthocomidae > Opisthocomus > Opisthocomus hoazin. Next base: position 15,968,091 of record NC_134425.1, read on the forward strand.
TCTTCGGCCTTGGGGCGTCTTGTTTCCCCCGCTTCTGGCAAAATCTTGTCCTTCAGCTGGTGCTTGGTGGGAGAAGTGTGATTGTTTTGGGGAAAAGATGTGGTAAACTCCCTCCCCACGCCCCTGCCCCGCACCTCGGCAGTGTCCGAAGGGTTAAAATGGGTCTCCGGGACCACCCTTCAAAACAAGATGCCAACGGGGTGCTCAGCACAGCCCGCATGCAGGCGTCGGCGCTCCCCATCGCATCCCAGCCCCGCACCGAAGGCTCTGCTTCCCCACGGTGGGCCGAGAGCCCCTGCAGCAGAAACTCCACCTCTGCACCGAGGTGTAGACTCTGCACCCCGTCTGCACAACCTGAGGAACGCTTTGCCTCAGGACCCCATCGGTCTGAGCCCCCCAGCCTCCTCCCGGTGATTTTGGAGATGGTTTCTCCTACCCCAGCAGGCAGGAGTTGTCCAGGAGGTGACTTGTTTGAAGCAGCGTAGCCTCGGAGAAAACAGGGCATGGCTGGAAGAGACGGAACTCCGTTTCAGAGGAGGGTTCAGACGGCTGCTGGGGTGCTGCCTGTGCCCTGGGGTGCACGCGTGGAGCCCTGCGGCCTCCAAATATTTTCCAGAAGCAAAATAACCTTTGAAAATTAAAGGAGAGACCTGGTTACCGCTCACCCTTCTGTCTGGGTCGCTCCAAAGTGATGCCCTTCTCCCACCTCCTGCACAGCAGCCGTTGCCCCCCCCACCCTGTAAATAGTCACCGTGACTCAGTTTACCCAGAGAGGGGTGAAGTGAACCCATCCTGCTGCTGGAGTCTGTCTCCTGAAGCTGGGTGTCCTTGGGTCTGATGGGACGGGGGTCACCGCAGGAGGTCTGGGAGATACGATGGCGTGGTGGCAGAGGCAGGCGTGACCTCGTGGGGCTGGAATTGCCTGCAAGAGAGACCTGGCAGGGCTGGGGCGAGCGGCGCGTGGGTCCTGCGGCCTTCGAGAGCTCCTCCACTGCCCTTCTGTCCTCTTCTGCTCCCCAGTCCACCATCCAGTCCTACCTGGAGGGGGTCGGTGCGGGGCTGGAGCAGCTGCGGTCGGCGGCCCAGGAGGTGCAGAGCGTCTGCCAGGAGCTGGGGGCTGCGCGGTGGGCCCTGCTCGACAGCGTGGACTGCTTCCAGGGCCTCCAGCAGATGCGGGCGCTGATGGCGGAGCACGTGCAGCTGGCCTCGGTGGTCCGGGTGCTGCCCCAGCTCTTCTCCGGTAAGGCACCGGCCTGGTCCTCGCGCGTTTGGGCTGGAAGGCACTGGGGTGAACTCCAGCCCAGCCCCGGTTGGGTTCGGAAAGTGTCTGGGGATGGAGATGGCACCGTCTCCCCGAGCCTGATCCGGCACGGTGTTCCCAGATCTCAGACCCTTCCCCTCGCCATCTCCCTGCGCCTGCGGCCATGGTGGTGACCCCCTTTGCCCGCCGCACTCAGTCCCGGCATCTCTCCTCCCTCTCCCACAGTCCACGAGGTTTTCTCCCACACCCTGTGGCTGCTCCGTGGGCAGCACCTCCTGGAGGCCCACGCGGAAGTGATGATGATGGAGCACCTCCGGGACAACATCCTCTCCCAGCTGCACCTCCGTGGGCTCTCCACTGCCCAGGCGACTGTGTTGTCCTACTTTGGTGGCCTGCAGGAGCTCAACGAGAGCCTGGCCAAGCAGCTGTGGGACATCGTGGGCAGCGGCCTGCGGCTGGTGCGTGAGGACCCGGCTCTCTTCGTCACCGCCGTAAGGATCATCGAGCGGGAGGAGAAAATAGATGACACCCTGCTGCTGGAGGCTGCCTTCCTGCCCCCCGGCCGCCCCAAGGGCTGGAGGCAGAAGTTCCACCATGTTCTCCAGGAGACCATCGCAGGAGCCCGCTTCCATGCTGCCCGTGTGGACGCTGAGGGGCCGGGGCTGGGCAGGCACCTGTTGGCGCTGCAGAAGGACGTTGTGTCCGAGCTGCGTGTGGTGAAGGACCTGATGGTCCAGTGTGTCCCAGCTCACTACAACATCCTCGGTGTCTGCACTGTCACCTACCACCAGGCCCTCACGAGCCACCTCCAGGACATCCTCCGAGAAGACCTGGACAAACAGGCCCTCTTCCTTCTCCTGGAGTGGGCCCTTCGCGTGTACCACAGGTCAGCAGGGGAGGGAGAGGTGGGTTGTCCACCAGCACGCGGGCAGGGTGGGAGAGTGGCTCCGGCTGCCCAGGGATGGCCACGGTGAGGGCAGAGGGAGAGCTGGGAGCCGCTGAGAAACACAGGTCTTCCCAGCCCTGTCCCACCTCTGCTTTCCAGCCCAGAGATGATGGGTCACCCTGACCTTCTCCCAGAGGTGGACGTTTCTGCTCTGGGTCCCTTGCTGTCCCCTGAGCTTGTGGATCAGACGGAGAGGAGATACGTGGTGAAAGTCAAGGTGGGTGAGCGGGATGGCAGGCGTGCGGCGGGCACGGGGAGCGATGGCCACTGCTGAGCCGCTGCCTGCTCTGACAGCAGCAGGAGCCTGGGACGAGGCCTGGGACTCGCTGCTATGTTGGGTCTCAAGGGAAGGGGTGGCCGACCTCTTGGGCTGACTGTGGTGGGTGTCCATCCCCCAGGCCAGCGTGCTCGAGTGGATGCAGAGGACCCTGGAGGTGGAGTTCAAGGAATGGTTCAGGGAAGAGGAACCCGAGATGGACCATCAGGGCTTCTTCCAGTCAGCCCTGCCCGTCATCATCATGCAGGTGGGTCCCCAGCACCGCGGAGCACGGCTGTGCTGAGAGCCCCCAGAAAGGGGGCCGAGGCCTGCAGCCTCCCACCGACTCGCCTCCGCTCTGCCTGCCCCGCGCAGATGCTGAATGAGAATATCCAGGTGGCCTCCTTGATCACGGACTCTCTGCAGCAGAAGGTCTACAACATGGCCTTGGAGGAGCTCGAGGGATTTCTGGGCCGGTCAGTGGAGCCCCTTGCACCCCTCCCCGTCCTCAAAGACCATGGGTCCCGTGGCCAAGCACCACAGGCTGCCGGTGGCCATCTCTGCTGTGGGGCACCCAGCACTGGTCCGGGTGCCAGAAGGCCGTCTGCCCACGGGGCTGCTGTCGGCTCCCAGGGCTTGCTGCCCCAAGCACCACTCTCCTGAGGGGTCCAGAACGGGTCCCGCTGTCCCACCCTACCCAACAACCAGTCACTCTCCAGCCTGGTGGCAGGAGCTGGAAAGAGCCAAGAGAGCTGGGAGGGTTGCGGGAGGCCCACGTGCCCCCAGAGCATCCCAGCTCCAGGCCCTTGTGGTGAGATGGCCGGGGCTCTGCCCACCGGTCACGGTTCACTCACTGTGTTGCAGTCTGCGGGAAGCCCTGGTGCAGTGCGGGAAGGAGCACCAGAAGGACCGTACCGTGCCCAAGTACTACGTCTCCTACCTGCTGGCCATGCTCAACAACAACCTGGCTCTCGGGTAACACGCGCCGGCACCTGGCAGCCACCCCACTCCCCAGCCCGATGTGGAACCGGTATCCCCCACCGCGCTTCTCAGGCTACCTGTCCCCTCCTTCCCTCTCTGTCTCACCTAGCTCCTCTGTCGCCTCCCTGCACCCCGACACTGCCCGCAGACAAGTCCCCGCATCCCTCCGGGCTGCTCTAGACAGGACACAGAAGAAAGCCTGCCAGCTGCTGCTGGAGGAGCTGCTCCTGGACCTGCAGGTACGGCCGTCCCCAGCCCCTGCGGCTGCCACCGTCCCATCGGGAACAGCCCTGCTGCTGCACCCCCGGCGAGGGTTTGTCCCTGCCCGGCATCCCCACCGTGAGCCCCACGGGCTTGCTATCGTCCTGTAGCCGTCCCTGCCAGCCTGGCTTCCAGACCTTGATAAACCGCCCGCTGCGCAGGCAATGTCTGTCGCCCTTCAGCACCACCCTGTATCGCTGGGCAGACGGCTGGTGGCCCCCAAACCAGTAACTGGCAGAGACCGGGAGCCACGGCCCCCCCAGCTGCCTGGCACTGCTTTCTGTGGCTCTTTGGTGGCAGAAAACCAGCAGGAGAGAGGCAGCGTCTGTGCAGAGGATACAAGCCCCTGCGTGACTGCCCGAGTCGTTTCCTGCCAGCGTAGCCAAATTTAGCTTTCCTGGAGTCTGGACCGAAAATCTAGTGGCACTGCTCTTTAGGGCTTGAAGGCCATGAAAGCAAAAGAGCAGCTAAAGGGAGAAATGCTCGCAGGCAGCGCGGAGAATGCCCCGGCCCCAGCAGAGACAGGGAGGGAATGTCGGCCTGCAGGCAGGAAGACAGGCAGGGGGGAGCTCAAAGCCCTCGGCCAAGACCACGTTGTGTCTCCCCAAGGGAAGTGGAGAGGACTGGAAATCCAAAATAAAATGGCAGCGGGACAGGCCAAAAGCGAGCGTGTGGGGAGCAGCTTGCTGCCCAGACCTTGGGTGCTGCCCACGGTGGGGCATCGTGACCCAGGTGAACCCCGAAATGTGGCTCTCTGGGTGTCAGGGAGGGGCAGCCCCAGTGCTTTTCTGCCATTCCCTGCTTTAGCCCGCTCTTTTATGTTGACTTTCTGCTGGCAGCGGGGGTTTGAGGGCCATGGCTGTGGGGTGCTGTGCAGCCCGACGTGATGCGGGGTGCCCCACGCTGCTCCTCTGCTTCTGTCAGCCCCTCTGCCTGCAGCTGCCGTCCTGCAAGTGGCTCTGCGGGTCCCAGCTCGTCAGCAGCATCTGCGAAGTGGTTGACAAGTACGCGAAGGACTTCTCCCGCGTCAGGAAACCCGTCTGCACGGTACGGCTGCTGCGGGATGGCCTTCGGATGGCCGCTTGTCTGCGAGGCGAGGAGGTCGGGCGGCGGAGTGCTGTGCTGGGGTACAGGAGATGCGGTCGCTGCTGGGTTGCTGGAGAGCCCGCGTCCTCCGGAGCGGCCCTGAGCACACCATTGTGCAGATAGGACGAGGGGAAACGGCCTCAAGCTGCGTCAGGGGAGGTTTAGATTGGAGATTGGGAAAAATTTCTTTACTGGAAGAGTGGTCGGGCATCGGCACAGGCTGCCCAGGGCAGTGGTGGAGTCCCCATCCCTGGAGGGGTTCAGAAAATGTGTGCGTGTGGCACTTTGGGACGTGGTTTAGCAGGCGTGGTGGGGTTGGGGTGACGGCTGGACTTGGTGATCTTAGAGGTCTTCTCCCACCTTAATGATTCTGTGATAGGGTTCCCCCCAGTTCTGCTACTTTCTCTGACCCTCTGGCCAGGGGGCTTCCAGCAGGTTGTCCCCAGGGCTGGGTTCTGCACCCAGCCCCTCTCCCTGGGCGATCGGGGGCTGACGCCAAGGCAATGCCCAGCGCTAACCGCTCTCCCTGGCCCAGCTCCTGCTGACGGAGAGCGAGCTCCTGGTGACGAGCCAGTACCTGCGGGCCCTCATGCAGAAGAAGATGGCGTGCAAGAGCGAGGAGGAGCGGGGCCAGCTCTGCGACCGCCTGCTGCAGGATGCCTCGCAGCTCCGTGAGCTCTTCTGTGGCCTGGTGAGAGGTGCCGGGGTGCTGCGGGAAGCCGGGGCTGGGCCACAGGAGGGGAGGGTCACGTCGCACCGCACAGCCAGGTCGGTGCAAGGAGCTCGGAGCTCGCCTCCGTCGGCCTCCCGCTCCCCTCCAGCCTACAGCAGATGGGGCAGGTAGAGCAGCCCACTAACGGGATGGGGTAGTTGTGAAGCCAAGATGGGAGGAACTGGCTGGATGAGGGACTCGGGGACCATTCAGCCTGCCCAGCACGGCTGCACGGCCTTGTCCCACCTCAAGGCAAGCCGGCCCCAATCGGTGGGACGCGCAGCGTGGGGAGACACAGCCCCAAGGTGCCAGGCCCCCCCTGAAGACCGGCTGCAGCTCACCAGTCCCCTCCCCCTCTCCCTCCCAGGGTCTGGACCGGAGCCGGCAGAGCCTGGAGGCTGTGTTTGCCCTGCGGGAGCTGATCAGCCTCAAAGACCCAACGCTGCTCAGCCTGGAGGTGCTGGGCTTCATCACCAAGTACCCCGACGTCAGGTAAGGAGCCCTGCTCAGCTCTCCCGCGAGATGGGGCAGAGGAGCCAGGCTTGGGCTGGAGCGCGTGAGGTTGGGCTGCAGAGCAAGGCAGAACGCTGGGCTTTTTCCCCCTTGTCCCCAAGGACTCCTTTTCCCCGTGCTCCAGATTTGAAGGGTTCTTGCAAAGACCCAAGGGCACAGATGTAAAGGAAAGAGCAGCTCTGCCGTGGCACTGACCCGTCTGTTTGGTGGCCAAACAAAGGGTGGGAAATCACAAAACGCCAGATTAGGAATGTCAGAATGGGCCAAAACCCCTGAAATGTCAAAACCTACTTCGTGAGGTTCGTGGGGTTATTTTCAAGCAAATTTTAAAGTTCAGCTGGTGCAACGTACCCGCTGTCCCCTGGCCTCAGCTCGGCCTCTCTGGCTGCCGGGAGGTTTGCACGAGCGCGGCGGGTGCTGCCCCAACTCACCTCTTGCTCTCTGCCCAGCGACGAGCACATCTCCACCTTGCTGGACCTCCGCGGTGACGTCTCCAGGGAGGTACGGCACATGGTGCTGGAAATGATGGCGCAGCACCCCCAGGTCCCGCCCGAGAGCTACCAGCCCATCTTCAGCACCATCCTGGTCCCCGCGCCAGAGCTGCCCTTCTGCCTTCGCAAGGGCAAGTGTGCCTGATGCTGCGCCCCGCAGCCCCCCCCTCCCCGCGGACGTACGGACCACCGAGGACATCTCCGAGGCTGCACGCCAGGAGCAGAGCAGAGAGGGCTCACGGCATCCCCTTCACGCAGCACTGGGACAGTCTGGAGATGTGCCGCCATCCTCCGGTCTTGCCTTGCTGAGCAGACCGTCCCCGGCAAGTCCTGGGAGATCCAGGTGGGGAGAAAAATCAGCCCTGTGGCTGTATTTCTGGCCCGCTGAGGCCGCAATGGAGGGCTCCCGGGTCTGGCCCAGTGCCTGCAGGAGAAAGAGGAGCCACAGAGCAAAGGAGGCTGCAGCTGGGGTGAGTCCACATCTCCGAGGGGCTGCACAGTTACATGGGTTTCCCCAAGCCTCCAGCCTGGCCGTGGAGTCTGTGACCGCCCCAGCTCCGAGGCAGGCTGGAGCCTCGCTAGACCCTGACGTGTCAGGAGGGCTTCAGCCCCACGAGGTCTTCCTCTGTTTCGGATCAGCCTCAAGGCCTGGTGCCGCTGCTCCCCCAGCCTGGGCCCTGCAGGGACGGTGGGGAGCAGCTCAGCCAGCCCACCGTGGCTCATGGCCACAGGGAAGGGCATGGAGGGGGTCTTGCCGCACCAGGGAGTGCTGCCAGCCCACGGGAGGGCACAGCTCTGCCTCTCCCCCATCCATCCTGACCGCTGGCCCTCGGTCACCTCCTCCCCGGGTGCCGGGTGAAGATCGGGAGCAAAAGGCATCTCTGTGCCTGTCCCTGCAGCACCCGGGGAGACCTCCGTGCTCCAGCAACGCTTCTCTGCCTGCTCCTGCCATCCTTGCGTGGCACCGCTGCCAGAAATAAAGCCTGAGCTCTGCAGTCACCCACCGGTGTCCAGGCTCTGCTCCCCGGGGGGCCAGGGCAGGGGTCAGGGCATGCGTGGGTGGCAAGGGGCAGGGGAATCCATCCCCCAGCTCAGCATCCCCCTGGGGATGGCTCCCAGTGCCACCCTGGGAGCATCACCCAGGGACACGGGGGACGATGGAGACGCTACATCCCCTCCCTCTGCGTCCAGGATGGGGGGGGGGGGGGGGGGGCAATATGCTATTCCCCAGCGTGCAGCCCCAGGGCGAGGGGTCAGGCAGCTGCGGGGGGGGGGGGTGGGATGCTGGGGTGGCGGGATGCTGGGGTGGCTCTCCTGCCCCGGGGCCACGGCTCAAGGGCCAGCCCTGGGAACGGGCCACTGGCCCCGGCTTCGTGGCCACGCAGGAGCACAGCCCTGGTGCTAGCGCCTGTCCTGGGACCTGCAGCCCCGCTGCGACCCCACCCGTGTGCCCACAAGCAGCCCCCCACCACAGCCTCCCCCCTGTGCTCTTACCCTCTCCAGCTCCACAGGCTGCAGCGAGAACCGACACAACTCACTGCAGCGATAGCCCAAGCACCCCAGGGTGCTTCTCGGCTTGCAATGGAGGGTGGGTGCTGGTGGGCACACGGGATCTTCAGAGATCCCTGCCTGCAGTTTAGGGCAGCCTGGGAACACGGAGCTGGAAGCCAGAAATGCCAACAGCAGCTCCAGAGAGGGGGCAGGGGGCCGCTTCACACCCGCAGATCCGCCAGGTAACGGAGCGGGAAACTCAAGGCCAGCCCAAAGGAAAATTCGAGGCTGAAAACAAAATTCCAGGCCAGGCACCAGGTTTTCAGAAGAAAGCAGCTTTTTGACCCAAACGGGTTCTCGAGGCAACAGCAGGTGCAAAAAACAGTAAGTCTCATGTTCACACGTGGTCACTGGGTTAAAACCCGGTCGCTGGCAGCTCCAGCCAGAGCTGGGCATGAGGAGCCCGGGCAGGGGAGCAGGATGACACTGTCCCAGCGTGAGGTGGGGGGGGGCTTTTTCCTGTACCAGTGACAGGAACGCAATATAAAGCCTTCGCTGCCTGAATCGCAGCCCCCAAAACGTTGTGATCATCACTCTCGAATCGAGCCGTTGCAGAGAACGCATGATGCTACAGAGGCACTGGGGGGAAGGGCTACAGCCCACGAGTGGAAGGAGAAGACAAGAAGGCTGGCCCACGTGCTTGGATTTAGGAAAAAAACCCAAAACTGCTGAAGTACAGCCAAGGGTGGAGAAGTTTTAGCTTGGCTGGGTAAAACCAAGCTTCATGTAGTGGTCTGCTCTGCAGGGAGCAACGGGAGCAAACCAGGGCTTGCGGAGAAACCTGGGAAGCTGCTAGCGTGGGCTCCTTTGCCTGGGAAAGCCTCGCCTGGGATGCAGGGGAGAAGGGCACGGGGGCCGAGCTCCTCAAAACCTCCCCTCCGGCTGGCGCAGCAGCATTCTGACAGCCAGAATGCGCTTTCAGCCCGTGGTACCCGACCCGAGCTGGTCCTAGCTTCAGCTGGCTCCTGAACGACCGTGAAGCCAGCTGCAGGGAAGGGGGACGGGGACAGGCCACACCGGCAGGAGAAAGCGGTGGCCAGGTGGAGCTTCCAACAGGAACTGGCTAATGACGGGTCGCTCGTTCTGCATGTCCAGGTCACCATCACCCCTGCCACCGCTGGGCCAGGGTCCCTTCGCCCCTGGAAAATCACCTCCCTTCCAGGAGGACACGGCTCAAACGGGGGCAGTTCTCGCTTGGTATTACAGGTTTTTTATGGTTTCACCCCTAAGAGCTGCTTGCAGCGAAACCAGAGAGGTGAGGAGGTGCTGTGGGCAAACCAGGGTATTTCTCTGGCCCTCTGTGCCACCAAAGAAAAGCGAACAGAATGCCCCAAAGTGCCCGTTCAGCTGCAACCCCCCTGCCTCCCGGCATGAGGCTGAGCGCTGGGCTCACCCGGAGCCTCCCCGCAAACACCCCAGCCCCGCACCAGCTCTCCCTCCGGCAGCTCCCTACCCTGTGGCCGCACGGAAGGGATGCAAACCCTTCCACAGGCACGGTGGGACCGTCGCTCCCAGCTGGGACAGCGCTGCCTTTCAGCCATCCAGGGGCCAGAAGGAACGACAGCAGAGTGGTGGGGTACACGGAATACCTTTACACGACACAGAGTACACAAAATAAATAATTCTGTACATCTCATCGTAACATTATGGACTAATTACAAAGGTTCAGACCTCAGCCTGCACGACAGTCCTCAGAGTAAAGGCAGGACTCAAAAGGCAAGTCACAGCAGTGGATGTTTCTCAAAATTGCCTCGTTAGGAGGCTAACGGGACGCAGCTGGAGTTACTGTCAAACCATTCCAACCCAGCACCGGAAATCTGGCGACCGAAAATAACAGCAAGTGCCAGAAGACTGCCGGTCCCGAGAGCTTCCCGGGAGGTGTCTTTCCGTAGAGAGAGGCAACAGGAAAACTCACGGCATCTGGGCGTCCAGGCGGGAGCGGCTGTTTCCAACATGCCTCGCTGGGGCCAAGCCCCACGGTGCTGTGCCACCCGCATCCCGGCTGCTTCACTTGGCGGGGGAGGTGTTCGCAGATTTACTGCTGGGTGAGGCCCCCGCAGCGCCCCGGAGCTGCGCTCTTCATCCAGGCTGGAAGAGCAGACCGAGCAGTCAGGGAAAAGCACCGAAAACCTCCCAGGAGCGAGGCAGGCGACTTGGGGCTGGGTATCCGGCACCGAGCAGTACAGGCACTTGGTGATATTTTCTGGGAGAAAGCTGAGGTGGGCAGAGGCCGGGACGTAAGCACCCTCCCTACAAACCCCTGGGCTCCCGCTGCTGCCAGGGAACAGTCTGGAACTCCTCCAGAGGGTGTGATCCCTCCCAAAAGCCAACCTCCAGGTTGCTCTGCATCATTTAGGAAATGGTATTAAGTCAAACAATTGAGATTTTGATTTACCCTGCCTCATCCTCTGAACCTTTAGTTTCGCCTCTCCCAACTACAAGTAGAGGTAAGAGGCCCGTAGCAGCCATGCACTAGTTGTCCGAGGTTGTACAACATCACCTTGAGCTGAGCCGGCGCCGCAGGGTCCTCAGAGGGAGCCTTCTCCCACCTGCAAGGCACCGTACAGACGCTTTTACCTCGCTCCGGGACTCACCATGGCTCCTGCAGAGCCAAAGCCAGAGCTGCTGCCCCGTAGCCGAGTTAACCATGATTCCCATTCCAGTTTGTGCATCACAGAAAAGTTGCCTATATTGGTACCTCAGCCAAACCCCCCGGTAGAAAACAGGATCAAGTAGTGGAGCAGCATATAAGAATGAATGTCAGTTACCAGAGCGGAAAATATCTGTACCTAAAAGAAGAAAATACCCAAATTCCAAAGAAGTGAAGAGTCTGAGGGGTCATCATTTCCAAAACAAGCAGGTGACGCAGGCTCTACGCTGCAGCTGGTTCACCCACCGCCACTGCAGGCAGCGGGTCAGAGCCCTCCTGCCCGGGCTCCCCCTCATCACAACGCCGTGAAGCCGTCCCTCACACATGGCTGGACGCTCCCGAGAGCAACGCAGTCCAGGAACGGGCAGGAGCATCTGGATGCTACCGCAGCTGCGGTGCTCAACGGCACAGACTCCTCCCGGACGGAAGGAAGGGGGTTTCTACCGCCGCCAGGCTAACATGGTAATTTTTAGAAGCCTGAGAAGTAAATCAAACATGGACAAGTAATTGCTGTTTTAGCAAAACGCGTAGAAAAATACATTACAGACTCAAAAATCGGGATGTGAGTCAGCAGACCACCTAACATTATTTCTGAAAGACCTTTTCACGTTCATTTCCAATAACCCTCCCAAAAATATACAACCCAAGGGATCAACAGGCCATGTTCTTCGAAGCCATCATTCTCTCCCCCAAGAGAGCAGCCGAACTCCCCGGACAAAATGATGGGACTGTCCTACACAGCACAGCTAAGTTCCCAAAGACAACCAACGATAACTCCTTTATAAACTGCATTTCCCTCAAACGGAATATGCTGGGAAGCAGCACCCTGAGCTGCTCCATCGTGTCTCACGGTGGGAGGGAGTCCCAAACCTGCTGCTTCCAGCATCAGCTTCAGCCTTCGCTTTCTGCTGGGGTCCCCTGAGATGTCTCCCCAAGGCAGGGTGCTGGGGAGCATCTCTGTCGGACACCGGTGCGTTTGACTGCACGTGATTTTTCCCTGGCGCTGAGCATCCCTTCCAGCGAGTGCCTGCAAACTCCTACTCGTACCTCTACCGTGGGTTAAAATGCTGCTCTTTGGGATCAGCACAGGAGCAAACGGTGCCTCGCCGAGAAGGCTGCTGCACGTCCAGGACCGGCACTCAGCACACCAAACCCAGATTCCTCTCCGTGACAGCATCTCACCCAGGGAACGTAACTGGGAGAGGGCTGTTCTTGGGCAAGCACCCACTCCAGTTTGCCACTAGGTGTCATTCCAGCTTCGCTTTCACTGTACAAACACCAGTACGGAAAATAAGCGTGCTCCTTCGGAGAGATTTGCCGCGCCCCCCCCCCCGCCCCAACATGAAGACTGCAACTCTGCGATGGCCTGGACCATGCATTTCCTACCTGCACTCTCCCGGCTAATTCAGCACCAGAGGAAGCCTTCCAAAAAACCCTGGGAGCCAAATTCAGAACCACCATTAGGAGCCAAAGAAAGAGATTTAAAAATTAAATGAAAGAGAGGACATTTCAGAGAGAATTTAGCTTCTAAAATCCCCAAACAAGGCACTCCCGAAAACTCCTGAGGCTTACAACAAACCGAGAGCTGAGATGCTCCTGTGGAATACATACGAAGACAGATGATTGAGACAATTCACAGTGAAGAGCTCTGTAGAGGGACAGACTGAAGGCACCTGAACCACTGCTCAAAATCACAGCACATTGACTGTCCCCCCCGCCCAGACCAGCTGAAAACGTGCCGCAACTGCAAGGATAAAAGCACCCGAGGGCAAGGACAAAAGCACCCGAGGAATTGTTCTTGAGCTGGACCTTGCAACGTAGCCTTTGGACCAGCACAGTTTTCCGGACAGAGTGAAAACAGCAGGATCACCGAGGATGCCAACGGACACTTGGACGGAGCTCTGCTAGTCAGCCCTCTGCCCACACGTGTCCTGGTCTGGGTACAATAACTCCTGCAAATACTGAATGTAGAAAAAGAAGAGAGATTGAGCCAAGAGTTCTATAAGCAAATGATGGAAGGAAAGCCCGTGAAAATTCTCCCCAGGTTTACATTGATTTTTCCATGCAAACAAGAAAACACTGCATTTGTAAACTGAACTGAAGTTCTCCCTAGAAAAGACAAACCCCCTTAGGGATGGGTTTGGTCCTCTCTGCAGCTCCCTGGCAGCGGGATGCCTGGGGACCACGAGCACCCCACACCCCGACGAGGCAGGCTGCAGCTGCCCAGTGTTGCTCACGTAGGCAAGGGATCCTCCCTTCGGCCATTTCACCTCCCTGCTCGCAGGGCATCGCCACAGAAACCTGAGGGTGCCAGGAACCGACACAGCAACACCCCGCTCCCCGAAACGCAGCCCACGAATGGCATCACTCTGACCTTTCTCCTGGTGGAAAAACAATGGCAGAGAAGAGCAGCAAAGCAGAAATTGTCACAGATGAGAAGATTTCTGTTCTGCTTTGTGAAGGTGGAAAACCAGCTCGCTCAGACCAGAGCTCGAGCTCCTGACCTCCTCTCCACCTTCCTTTATCCCCCACGAGGGAAAGCATGAAGGAAGAGCATGGGTAGACATCTGCTCAACATCTGTGCACTTGGATGGTCAAGGAAAGGCGCCCAGGCTCCAGAGGTCTTGGCTCAGTTCATCAGTGTGACCTCCTTGCGCAGGGAAAGTATCTGTTTTCAGGATAAACATGCTGGGTGATTCAGGGAGGGCCACGAAAGCACCCAGGAGGGAACAGGGATCACAGTGGCTGGGTGCGCTGCTCCAAACACGCAGGAGCCTCTCGCGAGAGTCGGCTCCGAGGGGAGCACCCTGCCAGCTCTTCACACAGCGGGGAAGAAGCAGCTTCCAGCTGCTATTTGTCTCAGGGTGGCTACTGCTTTTGGAGAGCCGTTGGCAGGAACACGAGCGGCACTGAGTCATTTACGAAGCGACACGCGGCAAGCTGCCCGTTTCGTCAGAAATCACCTCTACTTTATAGTTCACAGTAATGAACCGGGGAACACTAGGTGAGAAGGTAAAAGAAGCTGAAGAAATATTTTGCAGTCCACAGAGCTAAAAAGAAACAATTTTCAGTAATTCTGCGGTACCCATTAACGCTGATGGATGAAAGATCGCTTGTGATACGGCAGGATGATCGCTCAGAGACAGGGCAGTCTGCAGCGGACCCAGAGTTTTCAAAATAATATGCAAAACCATGCAGAGGATTTACAATTCACCCCTGCCACACACACTGGCTGTCCTCAGGTTTCCTCCATTGTGCTCCCCACCACAAGCTGGGGCACATCGAGCTCTGCTCACAGCGGTTACGGCCCATCCCAGCTTTGCAGTGGGAAGCCCATGCCTAGAAATTCCCTTTTTTTCCTTAGCACAGAAAACTCCGTCTTCTACCACTGAAGCTGCGCTGCTTCGCTGCTTGCTGACCAAGAGGGGCTGTGGCCAGTGGAGTTCGAGCTCCCTGGAGATGCGACCGGCCGCTTGAAACCTGGCTGACGGGACAACACAGCAGCACAGACACCAGTCCTGGGTGGAAAGGCCACGCTCGCCGGCCCCTGGAGCTCGCACAGCCCGCGCCTCCAGCCCGGAGCTGAGCAAACCCGTCCTAAGTGCATGAAGCAAACCGTATGGCTTCAGATGAAAAGTTTCAAAAACCAGCATTCTGCTTCACTGCAGCCCTTGTCTCTGCTCTCATGAGGGGCAGAATCCACACTGAGCCTGTGCCATCAGCCCCGCTGCTCTGACTGCTGGGCAAGGTACCTCTCGGCAGGCTTGTGCCAAGCTCAGCTACGCAGCATCCACCTTCCCCGAGAGGTCCTTTGCACAAGGACCCCGCATCACCCACCTAGCACAAGGAAACCTGAAAGACAGCTTTCTCCTGCCAAATTTAAGTCACACCTAACAGCTCCAAGGCTTTTCTGCAGCATTTCCAGGGCATTGTCACTGCTGAACTCCAGGACTGGACCTCCACTACTCGAGCCCCTACCCTGATGCCACAGAGCCATTTGCGGCCATCCCAGCAGGTCCCACCACCACTTCACTGCCCCAGCGCAGGGGACAGCAAGACTGGGGCAGAACAGGCACGCAAAGCAGGGGAGGCCCATCAAACCCGCAGGCAGGGAGCAACACCTGGAACCACCAAAGCTTTGGGGAAGTGATGGAGCCAGCAACGCCAGCTTGAACAGCGTGAGATGTGTGACAGGTCACAGAAATGACAGGGCCATGTCATGGCAAGAACGAACCCTGCATGGTAGGCACTGGTCCTGCTGCAAACAGCGGAAGGATAATTCCAGGAGGACAAAGAACCCTCCAGAACCTGCCTTGCCAAAGACATCTCCCTGCGTACCATGAAGTCCCTGCGGTACGATGATCCTGTTCCCACCCCTCTATCAGATGCACCCGCCCAGTCTGGATCAAAGGAACCAGGCGCCGGCTCCGGGCTCGCAGCGCTTCAGCCCGGCAGCTCTCACACAGCTTGAGTAAACCCTTGAGTCACCAAATCGATGGCAGCCCTCGGGGGACACCTAGCAGCTGCCCAGCCGTCACGGAAAACTGCTGTCTGGCACCTCCTCGGCGCCGTATCGGGATGAGGAGCTGGTGGGCAGCACGCCGGTGAGTCAGAGCCATCCGGCTCCCAACTGCATGTGACTCACACCAGTTTCACTGCAAACACACCACAGAGTCTGACTAAACCAGATCAGAATTTGTGTATATATGATTTTTAAATACATATACACACCCACAGGTGTATGTGCACACACATAGGTGCATGTACACACACATAAAGTGGTTTCTTTTGTTTTCATATGCAAGAGAGAGAAACTTAATGCTCTGGAATTAATAAATAACTATGAACAACCAAGCTCCCGGGCTACAGAAAGAGCTCTTCTCCCCACGTGGCTCCTTAATTTGTGTAGCACTTGAGGCTTGGAGCCGTGCTCCGAGCCCAAAAGGGCTCCCCGGTTCGCCGCACGAGAGCCCGTGACACAGCTCGCAGGGTGCGGTGCCCACCACGAGACTCCCTTTCCTCCGCACCGGGGGACACCTCCTCATGGTGGAGGATACACCTGGACAGAGGGAGGGAGGGAGGAACCTGGATGTTCCTCACTGAGCCAGCGTGCGGCAACGGGTGCTGCGCGCCTACGCCGCAGAGAAGACATCGGAAAAGACGCCTGGCAGGTCCCTGTGCTCAGCCCGTGTACTGCTGCTGGTAGCGCAGGTTGAGCTCTCGCAGCTCCCGCTCCCGCACCCGCCGCGACTTGTTGGATTTGGTGGAGCGGCTGGAGCGGGTGGACTGCGCAGACTTGGTGCTCTGGCAGCGGGAAGATGCCCTCTTGAGCAGGTTTTGCGAGATGGAACGGTGCAGGTTCTTCATGGAGGACGAGGCTGCCATGCTGACCACCCACGGGTGCTTCAGGGCCTGAAGGGCTGTCATCCTGTCACTGGGGTCCACTGTGAGCAGACGATCGATGAAATCCTTGGCCAGGTTGGACACACTGGGCCAGGGCTGAAACACAAAGGAGGTGATTAGAATGAAACATCCCGCACAGCTTCGCTAATTAATTCCTCCCACCCCAAAAAGGCACTTCAGGGCATTTGGCTCCTTCCATTCTCTCTTTCATCCTCAGATCTTCCAAGCTGTAACTAACAGCATCTGCCCAAGGAGAACGAGACACAATTACTTCAAGAGCCTTTTAGGGGGAGGCAAACACCTATAGCCACGTGTGCCGGAACTGTTTCATTTCTGACAAACTACCGCATTCATACTAACATGGGAAGTGAGAATATTTCCCTCAGCAGGAGGTGAAGGCAGGGCTGTGGGCGAAGCTAGGAAGCAAGCCGTGGCAAACCCCGCCGTCAGGGCGGAGTGGAGGCGGCAGCACGGCTAGCGCACAAACCCCCGGCGTTGGACGGACCCAGCCAAGAGCAGGATTCTGCAGTCGCCGGGTGTCATGTGGGTCTCACCCCTCGCGAAACCACCAATGCTGAATTTTTCAAGCAGACAGAGACCACGTCCCAAGTAGAATTAAAAAAAAAAGCCCGAGCAGATTGATGCAATGAAGGGAAGGCTGTGATACAATAATTAAGGTCATGTACAAGCACATACGTGTGACTGAGTGGAAACAGCATGTGCGGTCAAAAAGAAAAAGGCTGCTACTCCGCGTCTTCCATTGCTCTCTTCCCTTGGTGAGGGAGAAAAGCACCCAGCTATTTTAAAATTCGGGTCCACCAACTACGCAGTCAGATATAACGTCCTTTTCTCGTGCCAAGGTCTAAAAAAGGTATGCCCGGATTTTTTTTCCTGAGGTCTGCAATTTATTGCTGCTGAAAGCAATTTCCTCTTTCAAATGACTGGAAGGCACCGGCGGGAGAGCTAATCCGCGGGAGATGTATAACGCAAGGCAGGACAGTCCGAGAGCGACAGCTCTGCTCCTGGCCCCACACCACGGACGCCAGCTCTAGCTAAGGAACCGCTGCCAGGATGGTCAGGGGTCAGAATGTCTGATTTTACAAGCGACAACTAAACCAGTCTGGTGTACTCAGCTGAGCTAAAGCGGGATATATGAGCGCTGTCAATAACTACGCAAGAGAAGAGAGAAAATGAGACGAACTACTCGACATAAAGAAAATACTGGTACGTGAATAAAAAACTACAGATGTTCCGGAACGTATTCAGGATAGAAATGGCAATACCTCTATTGCCTGGAGCCAGAGGGCTCAGGAAGAAGGTGCAGCCTTCTCCTGTGGCTCAGATGCCTCCTCTCTGCTCTGAAACCATTTCCAAAACGCCCTCCCCTCCACGTCTCAAGAACAAAATCAGTTTACAAAAAAAATTTTTTAAATACAACCTTTCCTGTCTACTGCTTTCAAATATAATAAGTTTGTCACGACCGGCCTTCAATCGCTTTTTCTTAGCCAATGGAACACATCTTGACAACAAACAGCAGGAAATAAACAGGCGCTTGTTAGAATAGAACAGGGACAGTCTGTGATCAGAGACTCATTAAAGTGTTTGTTTTTATATAAAGAGGATAAATAAAATAGCAAAAAAACCTTTCCCAATGTAGCAAAAACCACAATGAAGGTTACCATTGCAACTGAATACGCTGGTCTGTTTTGCAGAACTATGGACCCTTCGAAGCTCTTTATAACAACAGAGCCAAAAAGCCAAATCTGCCTCTGCCACCGGGAGACATCAATCACTTTTCAAGCCTACAGATATCCCACCAGCCTTCTGGGTAAGGCGCTTCCTTTGTTAACCAACAGCGAAGGAATCAGCCTGCAGGGTTTCATCCTCAGTGGCACACTCTTGGACAGCAGCAGGCTCGTACCGCGTGGTAACTGGCAGGTCAGCACAGCACCTTCCCGGTAAACTCCAGCTCCAGGCGACCTTTGGGTTCTCTCTTCCATAGACGCGCAGATCCAAACGAAACCCAGCAACAAGAGGTTGTGCCTCCACTTTTACCAGGCTTGACTTCAAAAACTTTTTAAAAACCCCTATTTTCTGTAGCTTTTTTTTTTTAGACTCATTTAAGGTATCAGCTACTCGTACAGTTAAAATCACAAATTCGTCATTACCTGTCCACACCCCGTTAACCTCCAACCACTTCTTTCCTTGTCCTCCTCCCAGCAGGCAGAGAGCTCACCTCGTTCCGCCTCCTTCACAGAGGACTCATTTTCTGCTCTCCAAAGAACGCTGATGAGAGGTCTAAGCTAACAATACGTCTATCCAATTCACCGCTTTAACTCAGCCACATTAATTGCTGGCGACAATTCTACTCTCCTTGCAACAACAACTAGTCAAGAGCTCTTCACTGTCATCTTCGTTACTGTTACCAGCCACCAAGATGACTTAGATGGGAAGAAACACCCCAGGGAAAACAGTAAGGTTGGAGTCGTGTGAACGTGTTTTCTCCATTTCAAAGTATCTATCTCAAATCTTGTACCTTTCTGAACACTGTCCCTCACAGAGGTACAATCCTGCCAGGATCTCCATCCTCTCCTCCTCACCTAAATCCCAAGAGATGCAAGGCACACACTCAAATGACAAATACTTGAGGACTGACACAGCAATGCTCTTCTTGGAAACACACCTTCAGGACATGCCAGAGAGCGTCACTCCATCTCGCAGAGGTTGGGCACTGCACAGGCCTGGAACGTGGAGCGACCCGAGAGCTGTTTTGCCATTCGGATGCATTCAAGCTTCAGCCAACCGATGGCTGCCCGCCACAGAGCAGGAGATTCTGGCAGGTGGAACGAGCCCCTGAACACCAGGAACAGCATCACTTCAGTCATTTCGAGTCATATTAAAAGATGTCAAATGTGATAATTCAGAATTTGAAGAAATCCATGAAGAACATATCAGCCTGAAGACCTAGAAACTGTGAACACACAACCAGCCTAAGCCTCGAGAGGCCTGTGCATTGCACCAGCCCAGTTTAATGAAACCTAAGGGAGAATAAGCTCCAAACAAAAGTGGACTGGATTTCTCACTACTCCAATTACTCTAGCTTCACAAACGTTGAATATGGAGTCCTTGCAATTAGATTTTTTGTTCTGGTCAGCAAACACAAATCGGTTTATTGATCTGTTTACGCAGCCAGAGGTTTCGTTTGCTGCACCATACACATCTTCGGCTTTGTTTCACTGAAGCCCTTTCTTGTTTTCTTCAAAAATAGGTAAGGCTACATTCTACTGAAGCACTGAGTGGAATAAATCGAACGGTTTTCAACCCCAGTCTCTGGAGAAAAGTATCCACTCTCCAGAAACCTTGCATCAGTTGGCAAACCAGCAGCTTCAATTTAGCCAGAGGCCGGGAACCCTTCTGATGAATACTGCAAGGCAGCAGCAGGAGTCTGTGTAAAAGCCGAGGAAGGTCAACAAAACCGCCACGAAGAGGAAGGGAAGCCACCGACACTTGTTCACCTTGCATTCCTGTTCCTCTCTGAACCAATTTCAAACCCAATGCAGCCCGAGCATAACTTCTACGCCCTTTCCTCCGTTAGACGCATTCCTCAAAAGGTACTACAGTAGTTCTGGTGTCTTTCTACACATATTAAAAAAAGGTAGAACAGCCATATCCTGCGCAGAGCCCGAGCAGAGACCTCCTACAGGTGACCAGCCTTTCAAACCGCTGCCATCAAGTCCTCTGTCTGGGGGAGCCAGACACAGCAGCACCCACTTCACAAACCTCATTTTGCATGTGACAAACACTAGATGGAGACTTAGTTTGACACTGGAAACTATCGACCTGCACGTTGGAGGACTGAACATCCTCTGGAAAGTCATGTCTGTAACTCCAGAATTTAGAAGAGTGGCTAAAAACATGATCCAGCAGAATTAAAGAAAGGGGGGAAGCAGAAGAGCTGCTGTAAGTAAACCTGAATAACTCACCCTGACACAGAAATACCAAGGGTCCCTGCAACGACCAAAGGAAACTCAACAGCACATCTTTACTCTCGTCTGCAGGCTCAGCAGAGAGTCAAGGAGGATGCCTTGCCATCATTCTGCTCTCCTTGATCTAACCATCAGAAGCACTGGCAAAGACCTACCCGCTCGTGCTTGCAGGCCAACAGCTCTCAGGTGCTCTCTCCTCTGTTCACCAGGCAGGAGCAGGACTGCCGGGCTTCCGAGATCAGAAGAGAGGAGATGCAGAAAAGCCTAGTACTGCTGCAAGCCATAAAGGATCCTTAAATTAAAAAACAAAAAACAAAAACAAAAAAAACCACAAAACCCAAAAACAACCAACCCCAAAAAACCCCCACCAAAACCACATCCTACCTACTAACCAGGACAAATCTTGGGGCATATGGAGATCCCCAGGAGCAGGGAAGACTGCCGAACTCTCTCTAGTAACTGTGAGGATGTTTGAAACGGAAACCCAGCAATTAGTAACTCACGACCTCCGAGATGAGCTGTGCAGTCATCCAGTCCTCGCTTCTATCTTTCATGCAGAGCTGCTGTATGCAACAACCGAATCCAAGAGGTTCGGCAGCCTCTCGGGAAGAGGGGAAGGAAGACGGGCTGTAAAGATGTATATGGACATCATACACCTAAGCACTGCAGTTACTCGCAAAATTCCCTCCTCTTCTGAGTGCCTGTCCCCTGGTATCCCTCCAAGCCCAGGTGACACCTTCCAGCACGCTGCACCTTCAAAGCCAACCTAGAGGACCACCACAGGGTCACTCAGGTGGCACAGGGTGGCCATTTAATGCTCAAACTCCAAAGCCTCATCATGCTTCCATTGCCTGGCAAAACAGTGAGTGAAGTCCAAGATGGCAACCAGGCAACTTTCAGATGGAGCCAGTTCTTACAGGTGACCTGCTTGAGCCTGACTACAGTGTTCTCCAAGCTAACAGCAGCTCCTCCCTTTCCATCTGAGATGTCTCGACTCCACAGTGCAGCACTCACTGCACGAGCCTACACACACACACACGCTGAAGGTCCTTGACATCATCTTTAGAGATGCCAAGCCACAGCGGGATCTTCCGGTTAGTCCCGTGCAAATAAAAGAACCACCAGTCACCTGAATATCAAGCCTTGCTTTTAGTCTTGACAGTACCCACTGCAGGAAAAAGACATATTGAGTTCCTGATTCCTACCCAAGCTACGTGTTGCTTTCAGGAGAACGGATATGAGCTCTGAAGACAACATTACGGGGAAGGCGAGGGGCAATCCTCTGCAAAGGCCTGAAGCTCCCGTGCCAGTTGGTCTTTGCAGAAAGATGAAGCCCAAAGGATGTTACCACAGCTGCAAAAGATCACTCTTAGGCCAAAAATCCTGTGCCCCAGCGCCACCGATTCCTAGGAAGAGTCTGACCAAGCGCTGGAGAAGCCTCAAGGCACCAGAGAGGCTGAGAAGCCCTACCAGTGTTCCTGCCAGGTTCACCTACAGAAAACCATCAGACGGCTACTTTAAAGTTCTAGAAGACAAAAAAGGTTTATTGGGAATGAGCCTGCCCCAACAGACAGACTGGGTTGAACGGGTCCACTTGGTCAGAGGGACTGCCTTCAGATTGCGCCCTTATCGCTCTTCAGAGCGACGCTCCATGGCACAGAAGATAGCTACGCTGCTTCTGTTCTTCATCCACTTGCTGATACTGCACTCCCCATCACACCACCACAGACGGCTTGGTTCGTGCAACCAAAGCGAGCCAAATGAGAGAGCTTCTGTTAATCTTTCTGCTGGGGTTTTCAGCCACTGTTCCTTGGCATGAATCACCGGATGGCTGCAGAAGCAGCTCCACCAGCCCAAGGGAGTACCTGGCACGGACTCCAGAATTAGCAGCACTCACAGCACGTACGAAACTGCTGCCACAGCCTGTCTTACAGCCCTACCGACACCGGGAGAAACGCCTGCGGTGGAGGTTTGCGGCTCTGGCCCCTCAGCAACGACAGCTGCCACTTCCAAGGTGTGCCAGCATTTCCCACAACAGCATCTCCTCCATTTCCAAGCGGCATAAAACACGGGGCGCATCACCGATCTGCAGCTTCAGCCCTGCTAGATAATAAACCCAGGGGAAAGCAGCCTCATTTACAATGCCTTAAAGAGCTCTCAAGTGTGCTATGGTTTATTCAGGCTCCGGCTCCGAGCCTGGAGGAGGAGGAGGAGGAAAAGCAAGAGATGCTGTTATGAGTGTCACTTAGGCTAGGTGATTGCGTGCAGTGCCGGGCCCTCTGCGATGAAATCCCATCACCACCCCTGCTTGTTATTCACATCAGCATAAAAGCTATTGAGGCACCATCCACATGGGGAACAAACAACGCGTTGTTCTCCGGCTGGAACAACCAACCCACCTCTTTCACGTACAGCCAGAGCGAGCACGGACCTGGCGTATGCCGCAGAGAGCTCCCCACACGCGCATCTGAAATGAAACGCTGACCTGCGTTACCAGCGTGAGCCTTCTCCTCTAGCTAAACGAAACCCAGGCAGGGACGGGAGCAGAGCTGCGTGGGCAGGGCTGCTTTCAGGGCTGGCTTTAGATCCCAGAGCCGAGCCCCTGAATTTTACCCTGCCTGGGACGGGAGCGCATGCTGCTGTCAAGCGGTCACCAAAACCTGTACCGCAAATCGGCTAACAAGGTAACTGGTTTATGCTGGCTTTTGGCTTCTTCTCACCTTAAAACACACAGAATCACAGGACGTTAGGGGTTGGCAGGGACCTCTGTGGGTCACCCAATCCAACCCCCTGCCGAAGCAGGGTCACCCAGAGCAGGCTGCACAGGACCGTGTCCAGGCGGGGTTTGAATATCTCCAGAGAAGGAGACTCCACAACCTCCCTGGGCAGCCTGGGCCAGGGCTCCATCACCCTCAGAGGGAAGAAGTTCTTCCTCATGTTCAGACGGAACTTCCTCTGCTTCAGTTTGTGCCTGTTGCCCCTTGTCCTGTCGCTGGGCACCACTGAAAAGAGTCAAGCCCCGTCCTCCTGACACCCACCCTGCAGATATTTGTAGGCATTTCTAAGGTCCCCTCTCAGCCTCCTCTTCCTCAGGCTGAACAAGCCCAGCTCCCTCAGCCTTTCCTCGTAGGAGAGATGCTCCAGTCCCCTCCTCATCCTCATAGCCCTCCACTGGACTCCCTCCAGTAGCTCCTCATCTTTCTTGAACTGGGGAGCCCAGAACTGGACACAATACTCCAGATGGGGCCACGAAGATGTTTCTGATCCATTTTCCTGCTGGACACTAGCTCTTTAAAGTATTTCTATTACAGTCAAGTTTCCAAGCTGCTTCCCCCCCCCCCCCCCCAAGTAATTCTTTTAAATCAGATTTCAGAAGCCTGTAGATTTCAGTAGTGCACCTTCCCCCCACTACACATCCGTACCTCCACGCCGGCAGGCCATGCAGACACTGCTCTTCAAGAAGTTGCGGAGACCACCCCTGACCCAGGCAGGTGGAATTTTTAATACAAAGGAGTTTGTGAGGGATGTTAATTACACACACCAGGATGAGCCTTTCTGGCCCTGCAGAACCGACGTGGGATGCAAGGCTTGCAACAGCGGCTTCCTATCCTACGGACACAGCCGGCCATCCCAACGCTCGGAACTGTGTACATGTCCCTGCATATGTCTCTGGTCTATGTTCACCGACTGCTGCTGTTTGCGGCCCCGCTGAAGACATCTGGACCATTAAAAACCACTATAAAAAGTCAGTCTGGACAGCGATGGCGCCAAGGTGTCACAAGCACGAACAGCAAAGGCATTTTTTTTCCACAGAAGTGACTCAATCTAACCCGTACGAATTGCGCTGGAAGCTGGGCACTTCTCTCCATCTTCTGCCGTTTCTCAGAGTAGCTGCATTTTAAAAATCAGATGTATTTGGCGGCAGACAAGTGACATGCTGTTACTTTGCAAAAATAAATTAACCAAAGGTCCGCAAGTATTCTCTGCCTCGCGCCTTTCACACATTCACACTAACACAGCTGTTTTGTCTAATTTCGGAGGTTCCCGCTTGACTTTGGAAAACAGAAAGTGTCAACACCGCAGGAGCAGGTTGGGGACAGCAGCTGTGAGACATCACGTGGTGAATCAGCCCGGGACCACGCTGCGGCTCCAGCACCGAGAGGCTTGCACTGTCCCAGGCATCGCTGAAAGAGGTGATCAAAACCAACCAGCTCAAAAAAAAAAAGAGCTGAAACAAAAAGTTTCCAGTGAAAAGATGTAACATGCTAAAGTCTGCGCAGGACAGATTCCCAAGCATTCGGCATTAATTTGTTGATGTGGGGAGGAGGAATAAAGCAAAGATGAAAGAGGAAAATACAACAGCCCTTTAATAATCCACAGCACTATAAGTACGCGCAGCCATCTGGTGCTGTGAACTCCTATAACCCAGCTTTTCGAATGGAAATAGCCAGGCGATTTTCCCCGTACAAGCACTGAATACTCAGCTAGAATAATGCAGTAAAATTACAGCCGCTACAAGACCAATAAACACAAAGCTTTTCTCTACAGCCAGGGATGCCTCTTCTAACTGTACTGCCTAGGGAAATAGCTGGCCTGTTAAATTGGGGTAATACCACGTTCTAGCCTGGATTGCTTCACATCTATGTCTCCAAAATGTGTCAGCAAGTTAGACACAGGGTACTTGAACCACTACCTTGACTGAGAAAGCTCAGGGTCAAGAGACCTGGACTCAAAAAGCATACAGGCGAAAAGACGAGGTCACCGAGTACAGACTGGTGGAGACTGCCATCAGAAACACAAACGGGGAAAGCGGCAGGGATTTCCGCAGGTATTGCTGCAGCACCAGCTCACACCAGCGTCTGCAGTAACTACACCGCGAAACACCTTTCCCAGTCTGTTCACGGCATCTGGGCATCCCGACATGGTCAGCGCTTTTACTCTCAACAGGAAACCTCCACATTGTTCTGAACGATCTTCTCTCACCCGGATTGTTATCTTACGGGATGCATTGGCTGAGACCTGGAAGTGAAGTGAACACACGTTTCTACGCACCAATTCAGAGTAACAGTTTAACTAAGGAACAGTGGTCCTCGACAGGGAGGAATAATCTTCCCCAGGGAGGAAGAATCTCTTTTATCCTGTCGATTAGTGCAGCAGGGGGATGAAGAGATAAGCTTATAGCCTTCCACGCACACCCTCAGTCCCTCCTGCAGGCTTCCAGCTGCCGGTGCACAAGGCCTGGGCGCTTACAGGAGAAAGAACAATGGGCAGCAAATCCTAAGACAGCCTTAGCTGCTAGTCCAGCCATGTCCTGCTCCCTGGCTGGGCTGGCCTCAGCTCTCCTCCGCTGCTCGGGACGTCACGGAGGCCCCATTAACCTCCTCGAGCCCAAGCACAGCACGCAGATGAGGAGCTGTGCCGAGAACACCGGCAGTGCCCGGGCTCCAGCAGAACAGCAGCGCCTGCTTCGTGCCCCAGCTTGCCCATCCTCTCTTCCTTACAGTCACCCTTTCCATTTCCAGCCCAGGCACAGGTCAGGGGAGGTGAAATGCCCCTTCTTCCACCCAAGCACTTCCCAAAAGCCCAAGTTTCGGTATCTAAGTGCTTCCCAAGTTAGGCCAGTATGGCCCAATCTAACGACATTCCTGTTTCTCTCCCAGAAAGCACTGCTTTGGGTGGGCAAGATGGATATAAACTATTGCCGCTTCAAAGAGTTTAAAGTTCTTAAAACATCAGGAGACACTAAAAATAGATTTGCTTGGTCTAACGCAGCTCAGTCGGGGTGACTGGTTTACAGCTGTCTTTCCTGCCACTATCTGGGAAGTTCTTGCCAGAATCCAGAGCAGGACAACTGTTCTGGATCCCACTCCACGACATTTCTCCTTAATATCTTCTCAGCTTCTTTTGGCATCCAAATTATTCAGTGAGGGAGACTGTGATCCTGCTGAACAACAAAGTATGTCCTCAAAACTGCACATACACGAAAACGAAAATTTAAAGTAGCAAGGACAACTCCAACCTCCCTGGCTTACACATACCTAATTCTGCAGCTATAATCTTAGAGCGAAGTCATTTTGTTTTTCCTGTCACATCCCACCCTGTTTCCTACATCGGTGTTTTTTTTTCCCCAAAAAGATGATCGTAAGTTTTCAGTCTGCTGCATGGAATCACACTAACTACCGTCAAGCCTGGCCATCCCCCAGCTGCAGGAGGATGTGGAGAAGATCCAGTGAGGGCTGCCAAGATGACCAGGGGTCTGTGGCACACAGCCTACAGCAGCGGTGGAAGGAGCTGGGCTTGTTCAGCCAGGCAAAGAGAAGTCTAAGGGTGACCTAACAGCAAATTACATTTATCTGAAAGTAGTTACAAGGCTTACAGAGCCACGTAGCAGGTCCAAGTGATACAACAAGGGGCAACAGGGAGAAGCTGCATCTTGGAAGGTTCCTATCAGGAAATAAAAATAAAAACCCTTGAAGCCTTTCAAGACTCAGGAGGACAAAGTCACAGCCAACCTGATCTAGTACTGGCAACGGTCCCACTTCAAGCTGGATGGGATCAGAGACCTCCAAAGGTCTCTCGTAACCAAGGTTTCTATGATTTCAGCGCGTCTCCTCCCTGTCCCCAGCCAGCACTGTCCTGCCCCCTCCACGGCAGCAGCACATCCCTCCACCCTACAGGCACCACCGTCCAGGCTCCATCCCGCACGCTTAACAGGGTCCCGTGTGCCATGAACGGTTCCGAAACACACACCGGCTGATCAGCTCTCCAGATTAATTTGGACTGATCTCTAATTACCTTTCCTGCAGCAAGCATGTGGATTTAGTTCTCTCTCCTGGTGAGCCACTGACTTTATAACATTCATAGAAACTTCAGGTCTTTGAATTCTCCACATCTCTCAAACTGGGCTGAGACTGACCTTCGAAGTTAAGTAGTTAATTGTGAGAGACTGGAAGACAGATAGCATAGTTCCACAAACTTTACTTCCTCAGGAAATCAGGGTAAAAATAGGGATGCAATGGATGCCCAGGGATCATCCAGTCCATCCCAAAGTCCCGCGAGGATCCACCACAAATGCATCATTCCTGACAGACGACTGCCTGACTTGCTCTTCCAGACACCTTCAGCAATCCTCTGGGTAAATTTTTTTTTTTTTAGGAGCGGGAGACACTAGTAAAGTGTTCTACAAGGTCTAACGTGAATCTTTCTAAGTGCAATTTAAGGCTCCTATTTGCCATCATTTGGAAAAGATATTACCCCTTTTCCTCCTTGAAGCAGCCTCATGCATATTTGCAAACTGCTATGACAACACCTTCTTTAGGCCAAACAGTCAAAAATGTTTCAGTCTTCCAGAGACTGTGGTTTTTTGACTCATGATGGGTTTCGCTGATCTTCTGTCGAGTCTCTCAGCTTGGCCCGTGGTGTTTCTGCAGTCCACCGCCCCGAAGCGCCACAGCGTCAGCTCGGCACTCCGTACCAGCCACGAAACGCAGTGCAGCTGCACGTTGTGCTGCTTCTTTTCTCTTTTCAGTGGTGCCCAGTGACAGGACAAGGGGCAATGGGCACAAACTGAAGCAGAGGAAGTTCCAGCTGAACACCAGGAAGAACTTTTTCACTCTGAGGGTGACGGAGCCCTGGCCCAGGCTGCCCAGGGAGGTTGTGGAGTCTCCTTCTCTGGAGATATTCCAGACCCGCCTGGACGCGGTGCTGTGCAGCCTGCTCTGGGTGACCCTGCTTCGCCAGGGGGTTGGACTGGGTGACCCACAGAGGTGCCTGCCAACCCCAAACATTCTGTGATTCTCTTTTTCTCTTCATACACCCCAGTACGTCTGGCTCTTTCTGCAAGCGTCATAGTGCTGTCTCCCATCACAGTCTGCGATTCATGAGCAGATCCTTTTCTGAGAAGCCAACACCTACTAACCTTCTGTTCCTCACCTGTATTTGTGCACTAACATACACTTATTTTTTAAAAATTTGCACCTGCTGTTGAATGGCTCAAATTTGTCCAAGCCGTCTGGAATCCAATGCGCTTTGCAGCCCTTCCAGTTCAATGTCACCTGCAAATACACTGAACATGCCTCCCCTTCCCTCACCTGGTTGGCCAATAAACCCCCAAATGTCACCGGACCTTTGGCAATTTCTAGAGAACCACGCTCACTACGTATTCTGCCTTACTGATAAGCCACCGGTCAAGTAAATGCCAATTTTAACACCCATGGGTTTGGGGAAACACAAGATTTGGTCCCCGTGCTCTCCCTGCTTCGCCTGTGGCAGATTTTGAAAGCGCTGTACAGCACTATCTGCCTGCCCGCTTCTGCCCCCAGAAAGACTGGAGAACATTCTTTTCCTAGCTTCTAGACAGAGAAGTTTTGCTCAGCACGAAGGGCAGACGAGGACAAAATGATGCGTGGCAGTAAGAGGAGAAGCATAGCTTTTCCTAGCATCAAGCCCCGCTCCCACAGTACTTCTCGCCCATTGACACAGAACGTATCAGCTGAGCCAGAGGACGTGTGAGGCAACGCCGCTTGCCCAAAGCCCACGAGAGGAGAAGGCTCCCTGCTTCCAGAAGACGAGGAACATTTCAAATCCTGCCTCTCCTGTGCCTGCAGACGTAGGTAATTCACCATCTCTGTCTGCTAAGTCCAGTTATCACACTTATTCCTTGGACTTAGCCACAGCGACCATCCGGGAGCTCCACGTGCCTGGCACGCGTTCAGTGCACACCGAAGTTTTCCAGAGCAAGGCCATCAGTGCTACAGTGCATTCCCAAACAGGGATTTTTCAGAGACCACGGAACACTTCCATGAAAGAGCTAAAAAGATGCCTCCAACGTCAGATCCATCCTTGCCAAGCCTCCAGGCCAAATAGGGGAGGTACAGGAACTCCTACAAATTCTGGAAGATGAATATGCCATGCAATGATTTCACATTCTCACCCAAAAGCCAAGCTAATTTTCTGTAATTTTCAAAATCATCCTCTTGAGCAAAAACGTAGCTTAAGAACGTCACCGAAAATTCCTCAAGCTCGTAAAGATAAAAGAAAATTAAAAACAATACAGATGACTAAGCGAAAAGATGCAAGAAACTAACTCAGGCATTCCTATGAGGGTCTGATACAACAATACGTAAAGTCTTCCGAGTCATCCCAGCTATAACAAGAAACCTTTCCTGTGTCTGAGCTACATAATCATTGTCAAAGTGATCAGACTGTGAAAGAATCCTGTAGAAATTATTCTTCAGACACAAAGGTAGGAAACACGCAAACACTTTATTTCCCAGACAGCTCGATTCTCCCTTTCGTTAGGAAATCAAACTCTGTGGTTGATCACCCACAAGCACCCGAAGCGCTGGGTGCGTTGGGTGTGCAGGGTGCCTCGCGCTGATGGGAGCTCACGAGCCGCAGACACATGGCCACACCAGCGGCTCGGCGTACGCTGCACAAACAGCGGGCATCCCTCAACAGCCCCTGCCAGAACGTTCTGCCTCGCCTCGCCTTGTCCGCGCGGCGCCCGTTTCGCCGCTCAACACTAATCTGGTGCATTAGTGAAAGCTCAGTTTCCAGGAAAATCCATAAAAGCATCCACTTAAATAACAAATGTATTGGAAAACATGCCTGGGATTTCTGTCTCGGCACTCACTCGAGGCAGCGGGAGGGCGAAGCAGCAGGGTGGCGAGAGCGGAGAGAGCGGAGCAGCCAGCCCTGAAGCTCCTGCTCCAAACCAGGGGCCTCGAGATGCCCCGCTGCTGGCTTCAGCCACCCCTTCCAGCTCAGAACACCCAGACGAGCTTCCCTGTGTCCACCAGCCTGACAGCTTCAGCTGCTATCTTGTCAGATTTAGGGATTTCGGGGATTAAGGGACTACCAAGAAAAACTCCAGGCTTCGGAAGCATCTGTTTAGCCATCCAGCTCAGCACCAATAGAAGCTCCCCAAAAGAGTTTTCGCAGATGAGATCTTCACTATCTGAAATCAAAACCTTGCCCTCCTACTCATGCCACGCCTGCTGGTTAACTCCTCCTTTGTCTCATCCCAGGGCAGGAGCACACTGCAACTGCTGGGCAGGCCCCAAATGCCAACCAGAGGGAATCTGAGACACCTTTCAGTGGCAGATTGTTCCAAATACACCAGGTCTAACAGCCTCTCCCCGAGGCAGGGTCAATTACCGGCCACAAAATGACTTGCAGCAAGGTGCACGTTCACAATCCTTTGCAGAGCTCAGTTTTACCAAATAAAACTAGCTGTACACCCGCAGCGGGGACCGCAGCTGGAGCTACGGCCAGGTGCCAGCTCTCCAGGACCTCAAAGCCTGCTGCTCAGTCCTGGGGCTCAGATGGCAGCTGGCAAGGTGCTGTAGTTTCCTCCAGAGTGCCACACATTTACAGCACCCACCTGAAACCTCATTTTAACAGTGTTTTACTGGTGCCAGGCAGGGCTCCCTCCGCCTCCAGAGTCACGCTGCTGTTCTGGTTTTGTACATCCATACAAACTCCTGGAGCCATACCACCCTCAGGTCTTCGGCAGACCAGGTCCAGCAGATCCAGCTGAAGCAGTGTAAGAGGTTACCCCTCTCTACTCACCCTAGGATTTGTCATAAGCTCCCACCTGTGTCCACGATGAGTGCTTGCACCCTGCTCAAGCCCACAGAATCATAGAATGGTTTGGGTTGGGAGGGACCTTCAGAGGCCATCTAGCCCAACACCCCTGCAGCGAGCAGGGACATCTTCAGCTAGACCAGGCCGCCCAGAGCGCCGTCCAACCTGGACTTGAATGTTTCCAGGGGTGGGGCCTCCACTACCTCTCTGGGCAACCTGTGCCAGTGTTTCACCACCCTCATGGTAAAAAATTTCTTCCTTATATCTAGACTAAATCTCCTCTCCCTTAGCTTACAGCCATTACTCTGTGTCCTCTCCAACTCCAGGAGCAGCTGAACTGCAGACACAGCTTTGCCCAGGAGCACAGCTTGCTGCCCCAAGGTGATGATGCCCAGCCAAGCTCAGGGGAGGAGAGCTGCTGTGTTCAGAACGGGCCAGGTTTGCAGAGACCACCGCTCCAAGCCCACAGAGCTCCAGTCAGCAGTTACTCTTCCTCCCTCCCACGGTCTCGTAGCAAACTCCACTCTGCTGCCGCGTTCCCTGGTGGAAGTACGAGGTGGCAGCAAGGCGCTACCAATGCTCCTGCATCCTCACTGCAACGCTCACCAGCCTACGTGAAACGCTGCATTCAGATGAGCTGGCAAGGTCAAGCACAAACCGGCCTCCCAGCGAGCTGTTTCTTGCAGATCACAGCTCCTTCCATCGCAGAATTAACGTATATTCTCACTCACTGAACCCTGGTCCTAAGCAAACGAGCAAGCAGCAGTGTGTCTTGCCACCCAAAATACACCTCCGCTAAGGTATCAGAAGAACACCACATCTGAGCCACAGGTAGGATCAAATTAGCTGAAGGTGAAAAAGGAAACTGCTCGGCCTAGTTTTAGGGAACTGCAAAGGAATCAAAGACATCAACGGCAGCTGACAGTTAAAATCCTCTCTGTTAATAATGCATACTCTGCACAGAGGCAGCTTAATATTCCTTTTCCACCCTACTGATGTCCCTTTATCCCTACATCCCTATTTCTGCAGAAATACTATTCCATAACAGGGTTTTATAGGGCCCAGCGATGTGAGAATGAAAATATAATACATCAAATCACAGCACTGTCACAAGTCCTTTTCCCTCGGATGTGGTTCCTGTCTTCCTCCATCCTTACAATAATTGTGTACCACTTCGCCAACCCCAGTCACTCACCCAAAAATCTTCAGCAAAATGGTCTGCTGCTGCCCTTCACCCCACCTTGAAAACCCGCAGGTGCCACCAGTATGGAGAGCAGCCCTAGGGACAAGGGGCTGCAAATGAAATCGCTGGCAAAAACCACATTCCTCCACTCCACGGAAAGTCACTCCCTCCTTTCTTTGCTTCGAGGGGCTCCAAGGCTTAGACAGGGTTTCCACCCTGGGCTCCTCCACTTGAAACACCTCAATAAATCCGAGCATCCCAGCACAAACCAGCCAAGCATGGGGTGTCTCCACCTCCTTGTTTCAACAGACGCTGCCAGCCGCAGAAACTGCACACCCACACCAAGGGAAAGCCCAGCAGCTCACCCGCCACGAGGCACCAGCTCCGAAAATTGACTGACCTCACGATACGCACGGTCCTGTGAAATACAAACTCTCAACGGAGTGTCGCAGACTGTGGCTGCATGGAAATGAGAGACGTATGCAGAGGA
Organism: Opisthocomus hoazin; assembly: GCF_030867145.1. Lineage (NCBI taxonomy): Eukaryota > Metazoa > Chordata > Aves > Opisthocomiformes > Opisthocomidae > Opisthocomus > Opisthocomus hoazin. Next base: position 16,000,448 of record NC_134425.1, read on the forward strand.
AGATCACCCCTGCCCTAGGATTTGGAGTTACCTTCACAGCTGAGCTGCCACACAAGTTGAAGTACATAGTAAAAAGGCAAAAGGAATGGTTTAATGAAAGGTCCCTCCAACACACCAATTCCACTGGAGGAAACAGCCTTCAAGAAAACCTCAAGAAGCAGCCAAAGCAAAGGGGAATTGGTTTGTAAATGTGTACATTGGTTTCAAAGCCCCTTTACTGGCAAAGCTGCTTCTTTACTTACAAATAAAGTGTTTTCCAATGCGGCACGCTCAAGTTTTGCGGGAGCGTGGTCACCGGTACATGCAGGAGGCTGGAGGATTTTCCAGGTTTTTACTGAGCTTATCGTGTTTCGGAGGCCCTAAGACGTCTGCTCCTGCAGCAGGAGAGGTCTGGACAAACACTTCAGCTCCCAGCTACGTACGGAACCACACAAACCCACCTCGACTCCCACCCCCTAAGCCGGGGCATTAAAGAAAAGAAAGAGCAGAAGCTGAGAGAAGTGCCTGTCTGCGGCTGGCCGGGGTGTTTTGTGCCAGGCCAGGAGAGGCACGCTTTCATCCCGCTCAAGTGCTTCAGCTCTTCAAAGCAGAGCACAGCGCCCTTTTCAACAGAGAGCCAGCTGACTGCATCTCGCCAACACTCTTGTCGCTCACCTTAAAAACCACTGCCTTCTCACTGCCATATGAAATGCAGAAGCACATTCCTCTGTAAATTGACTTTTTTTCCCCTCTTTTTCCAGGCAAAGGGCTCAGCAATTTATATAAAAAACAATTCTTCCTTACTTTGAAACAAATCTCTAATTTTTAGAAAAAAATGCATGCATTTCTCTAACAGCAAGACTATTGTAAAACACTTCTACCATCTAACGCGGTTCACAAGAAAAAAGCAGAGCAGCTGCTTTAAGTAAAAAACTCTTTCTTCCCCCCAAGAAGGCTAAAATGTCATCCCAGAGACCTGTATGCTCATGCAAAGTACCACCATAAATGTGGTTTAAAACCTTCCCTGCATCTGCTCCGTCCCTGCTTTCCCTGTTACGCAATACATTTCAACACCTCGGGACACTCAGACTCCAGGGAGGATGGCCACTGTGCTGGTCTGACACCTCTCCTCTCTTCCTGCAAGAAGATCAGGGGCCGAGGTGAGGACTGCGTCTTGCAAAAGCCTCTAACGGGTCCAAAGACCGACTGGCACAGCCAGGGAGGGCAACACCGTTGGTCGGTGCAACCGGCCAGGGTCCCCGGGAGCACGGGGTCCCAGGGAGCACGGGGTTCCGCTGCACCCCCCTAAGCCAACGGAGAAGCTCCAGAAGAAGCAGGTGGCTTTGCAGGGATCACCTGGCAGAGCAAAGGGCAGCACAGGACACCACGAAAAGGCAAATCTTCAACAAACAGCAGACAGAAACTCACTTTCCTGGCCTCTCGCCGATCCATGACTATCTCCTGCACTAAAAACCCCGAAGGACCGACGGAACATTAGAGGGCAGTGGTGCTTCTCTGCTCCTGGCAATTTTTTTTCGATCTGCTTTGAAAATCTGCCAGAAGACATCCTCTAGTCCAAATTCAGGGAAGCCAGGCTGCCTCACTGCCCGTCTTAACCAGGAGATGTACTGGGGGAAATCCCCAGCGGGAGAGTTCTCCCCCTTTCAAGGCACTTGCTGCCCTATAACCAATTTCATTACTGTGTAACCTATTACACAAAGCTTTATGATATATAACAAAGCTACAGTTACAAACAGCAGGAGAAAACTTCTACAGATTTCTGGGGCAAAGCAAGTATCAAACAGAAAATACAGCTAATACATGAGAAACGTTCGGTTTTTTTCACAAATTGATTTTTTTTCCAAAAATCACAGGACGTTAGGGGCTGGAAGGGACCTCTGTGGGTCATCTAGTCCAACCCCCCTGCCGAAGCAGGGTCACCCAGAGCAGGCTGCACAGCACCGCGTCCAGGTGGGTCTGGAATATCTCCAGAGAAGGAGACTCCACAACCTCCCTGGGCAGCCTGGGCCAGGGCTCCGTCACCCTCAGAGGGAAGAAGTTCTTCCTGGTGTTCAGCTGGAACTTCCTCTGCTTCAGTTTGTGCCTGTTGCCCCTTGTCCTGTCGCAGGGCATCACTGAAAAGAGTTTGGTCCCATCCTCCTGACACCCACCCTGCAGATATTTGTAGGCATTTCTAAGGTCCCCTCTCAGCCTTCTCTTCTCCAAGCTGAACAAGCCCAGCTCCCTCAGCCTTTCCTCGTAGGAGAGATGCTCCAGTCCCCTCCTCATCCTTGTAGCCCTCCGCTGGACTCTCCCAGTAGCTCCTCATCTTTCTTGAACTGGGGAGCCCAGAACTGGACACAGCGCTCCAGATGGGGCCTCACCAGGGCAGAGCAGAAGGGGAGGAGAACCTCCCTCGACCTGCTGCCCACACTCAGTGCATCCCAGGATCCCATTGGCCTTCTGGGCAACCAGGGCATGCTGCTGGCTCATGGCCAGCTTGTCTTCTACCAGGACACCCAGGTCCCTCCCTGCAGAGCTGCTCTCCAGCAGGTCCGCCCCAGCCTGTACTGGTGTATGGGGTTGCTCCTCCCCAGGTGCAGGACCCTGCACTTGCCCTCGTTGAACTTCATCAGGCTCAATGATTTTCCAAATTTTCCAAATTTTTCCAAATTTTCTCTTTTTAAAGTGGCTATGCTTTTTGTCATCAAAACAACAAGAGATGGATTGTTTTTTTTAATTACATAGGCACATGTAATGAATTCTAAGTGACCAGAAGTGCAGACGCACAGCACTGGCAGCCAGCCAGTTGAGGATCACACCTGTTGCAGCATCAATGCAAAACTTACTGTTCTCTAAAAAGCCACATCCAAAATTTGAGAACGTTTGTGCTCTGCTGACTGAACTCTTCTGCAAAGCGACAGGAATTGTGGAGAGACGTTTTCTGTGATATGCAAGTACAATGTTTTTCCTCTCCTACACGAAATTAGTTTCCACACTAAAATACAAGTATGCAAAAATCGGAAGTTGGGCTGTTTTTTCTCCTGTAGATCTCTGCCACTACATACTTCCATCTGCAGCTTTTAGGGGAAGGAGGTTACCAAGAGCAATTGCTGTTTCTTTTTACTGGTTGTGCCTTTTATCGAACAAGTTTGTTATTCGATAGGAAATCCAACCACGGTCCTCCTAATGCAATGTCTGGCTGGTCCCTTCGGAGAGGGACAGGTGACGCAGTAACCAGTTCCTGCCCGAGTCAGAATCCTGTGCTCAAGCTCTACCCCAGTCTCTCTCAGGAGGCTGAATAAATGCAGGAAATTAACATTAAAACTGACAAGACTGTCACCCGTGTCCTCTGCGACACCTCGCAAGGGATTTGAGGGCCTACTAGCCCTCTGCAGCCTGTCAACAAGCCTCCACAACGAGGACAATCACAGGAATACTTGGGAAGCGCTCTGCAGACACACCGAGGTACCCGGGGTCGGACCTCATCCCGTAAGCACGCAGCAGCTGATTTGAAATGGCTTTTTGTATTTTTATCTCACTGCCTGCCAGGTTGCGCCCGACAGCACAGGCTAACAGGTCGCTAACATACTGCCAGCACTCTTCGTTCTTCTGGCTTCTGTGACCACCTGCCGGGAGAAAAAAGCCGCCTGGGGAGAAAGCATTTCATTTCTTTACTCACATGGACAGAGTTAAGTCTCATGGGAACACCATCCACACTACGCCACTCATCTACTAGGGTAACTTGGTTTTCTTGTAATTAAGCGAGCTCTTCCAGCCCGAATCTACCCACAGCTACCGGCAGAGTTTATTCACTGCCTGCATTTAACTCCGTGCTTTCAACTCCATGCTAGGGTAGATGATCATCAAGTTGCTGAATGCTCAAGGAGGGAAAAAAGAAAGGCTACGCACACACAATCTGCACATTCAGCCTCTCCTTTGGTTCTGCTCTGAAGCCATTTGAGCTGCAAATCTCTCTTCACCATTGGAATTTTTAGTGTTTGCTTCTTGGTTGCTTTTGACCAAGATTTGGAGGAGTTGTTGACATGCAGGAGGGCAGGGCCGCCATCCAGAAGAACCTCAGCTAGCTGGAGAAACGGGACGGGATCTAACTGCATCTGCCAGTGCTGCCAGGGCAGCTACAGCGAGGCTGACACCAGACCAGGTGCCTTGGAGATGCTCAGTGGAAAGGCAAGCGGGGACTGTCAAGCTGCAACCAGGTAAAATCTGTCTGGATGTAAAGAAAAAGCACGGTTTCCACGAGACTGGGGCAGCCCCAGGACCGGCTGGAATGGTGCTGACATCTCCATCCTTGGAAACTCTCAAAGCCTCAGTGAACAAGGTACTAAGGAACATCATCTAGCTCTACATTTAGCCCTGCTCTGAACAGGGGTTTGGACCAGAGCCTTCCTGAGGTCACTTCGTGCCCAAATCTTCCTGTAATGTTACGTTCAGCAGTACGTACTGCAACCCTGTACTGCAGGATGCCCGACAAACCGTTTGTTGATGCTGTCTGGACCGGCGCTCATCAGCGAGTTGCAAAATAAAAAGCAGAACCATGTCATGAATGACCTCAATTTCTTCATAAAGTAATCACCAATAATAGCATCTAGATTTAGAAATAGGTGCTCTTTATTTGACCTGACATAACTTCACAAAGTGACATCACTACAAAAAGTATTAAAAAATCGTTACTTACAATATTTCTATGTGCATCTTCGTTATTTTTCCATACTGCGACCACTTGAAGCCCATGTATATAAACAAGTTTGCAGACTCGCTGGTTATCCAGGCTGACAGACCCCAGCACTCCCTTTCCGCACCACGATCCTTGCCAGCAAGCACCCACAGCCCAGGTGAAGCCAGCTTGCAAAGGAGCCTAGGGAGCAAGCGCAGGTAACCCAGACAGATGGAGGAGAAGAAGTCTGGGTGGATGTGGCCAAAGAAACCAGCTACACAAGAAGTGTGCAGCAGAGATCTGCCTGTGTGACAGCAGAGCCAGAATGCACGTGTTGAGTCCGGAGAAAGGGATGTTGCAAAGGCTCAAACTTCAAATGATCGCCTGGCTGAAGGGTTTGCTGTTCAGACAGAGAGAAAAGGCCAGCTTTTCAATGAAGAAAGAGCAAGCCTTAGAATCTGACTTTGGTGAAGACCTACAGGACTCCTTGGTCTGAAGGGGACATGTTTCTGAACACACCTCCACATGCACGGCTCTCCTGTTTCTGAAGCTACAGTAGGGTTTACATCCCGCATGCAGTCAGCAGGGAAAGGCACTGCACGCCCACGGGATCAGAGAGAACCACTCCAACGCTTAGACAGGGGCCTCCAGCAGCCATCCCCAAAACTGCTGTCACCCTTCCACGTCGGACAGGAGAAGCAGCAGGGCAAGTATGGGAAGACAGCATCTTGGGATGTTGTCGGGAGCGCAAAGGAAATAAGTAAACAACACCTTAAACAGCAAAACCAGCTGGCAAGGGGAGCTGCCAAACAACGAAGCCATCCTACCAAGGGCACCAGGGAGCAAGCCAGCCAGGCGACTAGGCAGGTTCTGCGTTCACGCTTCAAATCCCAATGAGTCACTGAGCAGAGACGGGCAGAGCCGCAAGCAGAGCACGATTCATGCTACATTTTTCTCTATAGATGTATACTGTAACAACAGACTCCTTTGTCCCAAGGGAATAACAAAACCCCACAACAACTGTGCAGGAGAAGGGGAAGTTAAAATAATTTTACCATCTGCAAAATGCACTTTTTATTACTACTTAGTCTGTCTCGATTGCCTGCTTTTTTACCCGCCTACAGGGAATTCCAGCACTGGGTCGTAATTAAAGAGTTCCACAACACTTCCATTTAGTGGGAAACATTTACCCTCCTCCCTTTTGACATGTCTAGCCTTTCCAAAGGAGCGTCACACAGCAAGCAGAAGTAGCCCGTGGGAGTCGATAAACCTTGGGATTGGTTTCCAACTGTCGGACTCAGTGGAACTTACGCTGCCTTCGAAGCACAAGCCAAAAGGCACGAGACGCGCGGTACCTGCTCCATCGACGGCCGATGGGACTGCTGACCTGGTCAGCCCCGTGTGGCGTCTCCAACATCAGCCAACAGCAAATACAGAGAGAGCGCCCAAGAAAACAGTCCCTATGTCGCAATTAACACTCTCAAGCCTCAAAAATTTCTGGCTTAGGGACCTCTTTATCCATACTTGTGACTTTCTAATGTCATTCTTTCCACTGATTTGTCTTCCATGAATTCGTCCTGTTGCTCTTTGAACTCAGGCAGACTTCTAAGGTCCACAGTCCTCGTTCTCAGCATCTGAAGAACTATGCATCATCAGCGACTGCGCAGCTTCTTTATCAAACTTTGTCCTGATTGCTTTCAGACAGAAGCGAGCAGATCTTTCAAACCGTTTTTTCCTTCCCCATGGAACTGACCACGTATTTCACCCATGTGCTTATCTTCAGCAAATTGCTGATCCGTGCAAAGGCCCCTGTCACATTACAGCTGCAAAGTTCCTTCAAGAGCCTTCAGTGAGGAACTTCATTAAACACCCCTGGAAAATTTAAGCAAGCCACACAGAACCAGACCATCTCTCCGCATGGCTGCCAAGTGCCTGACAGAGTTCGTAGAGACGTGTAATGCCCAACATCCTTCAGATATCAAACATGTCTTGCCTTGTGTTACACTTACCAATGTATTCACCAGCACCATCATTTAGAACTAGCTTTTTGGTTTTAAACTGATTGAGAGATGTTTCCACTAGATGAAGAGGCACCCGCCAGCCTCACCCCCGGTGAGCACACCTCCGAAAGCCGCTTCCGTTTGATGAACAGGAAAACGGACCACAAGGGGAAAGGATCTGCCCAGATCAGATACCAAAACCAGAACAATCCCTAGCTCAGTCTCCCAATTTATCCACAAGATATATGATCCTCCTCTTCTTCCAACAAGTTTCCCAGGTGTGTAAAGTGACATAAAAGTATCAGCAGTGACGAGAAGGACAAGCTTTGAAACAGAACCAGAGCAAGCCCGTCTTAGCAGGATAATGATGGTCTGACGTTCATTTCTGCACTTTCACATTCAAAGGAAAGGGTGAATGGAATTACAGCTTTGTTCCTCAGACAACTTTGTAAGCTACAAAGCGATCCCCAGAAATCAGTTTTATCCCCAAGATTTCAATTAAATATTGCCAAATTTTCTTTCCAGCGAGTTCTGACAAAACAAGCAGAAGAGAATGACTTTGTAGCAGGCTACATCAAATGCAGTCTCAATAACCCGTGTAACCTTTACTCGGAGATGCTCAGCAAAAAAGCATGCCAAGTTACAAAGCCAGCTTTTCTTCTTCCCTCACCCTACCCACTACTCCAAGCAGCTCAGAAAGTACAGAAGGAGACACAAGAGATAATCAGAGCCATGACGCCAGCTATACCTAAATAAACCATTATGGGAGCCCTCTCCTATCGATTCGCTAACAGCCTCTTCAAACAGGCCTCGCGCTCCAGGAACAGGAGAGCGGTGGTAAGAGGGTCCCGGTCAGAAAGCAACTACATTAGTTGGACATGAGCTCACTTGTTTTTCAAGAGGATGGAGCTGCTTCTCAGGTCAGCATGCATCTTGGCTTTTATTCCGCTCTCAGTACGGCTTTGTCCTCTCTGACCAGGTTTTGAGGACAGACCTTTCAAAAAGTGGGACCCAGCACTGATGCTCAGCAAGCTCACAGCTCTGCTGCTGCGTGACATGGTATGGCAACACCGCTCGGGAGGCGGCTCCCTCCCGCCCTGCCGAAACTCGTCTAAGCCCCACAGCTCAGGCTGCCAGCTCAGGTCACTTGGCCTCACAGGCTTCTTTTAACATTTCCTTTTCCATTGCACATCTTCGAAGTTCACGTTATGGAGGGAAAAAGCAGCTGTTCCCACGAAATCTCTGCTCCTGCACCTATCCCAGGCTGACATTTCTGCACGCAGTCAACTATTCTGCTCATTCTTGTTCCAAATAAACCAGGACATACAGCTCCTGCCATTTCCATTAGTCTAATGAACTTAACAGCCTCATTTCTGACATCTTCCAACCTCTTCCAGTGTTAACACAAAAAAAGAAGAGCAATTTTCTACACCAGAAATTTGGAAGCGCTTAAAGTCCAGAAGATGGCTTTAAGAAAGCTGGCAAGATTGTGGGAAACGTGCCAGACACCTCTAAATCTCTGGCTCACTTTGTTTCCACCTAGAATTTATTCACAAAGCAGGCATTCCGTTACTGCATCTCCTGCTGATACCTGACTACTGTCAAACACACCTGCAGTTTAGGGCTATAGGCTTAATTACACTGGTAAACTAAAGCATCCACTCTCCCTGGCTTTGGAAGAACAGAAAGCATCTGGACAAGGTATAGAGGCTACTGGCTGACACACCTTTGCTTTCCAAGCAGTAAAACGTTTACAGCTTCCCAAACCAACCACTCCTGTCACCCACAGTATCCATAACAGCCTCCTAAAGCGTATCATTTGCGATGGGGTGACACTTCCAATGCTTCAGGCTTGTGCACTGGCACTCTCAAAACACACAGTCTAAGGCTCCTCTGAAGCACACGTGCTGCCTCTGGGTACATGAGCCACAAGCACCCAGCGGCCCTCGTCGCGATGAAGTCACAAAATATCTCAAAACAATTCAGTTCGGGCACAAGCACCAGAGGATGTCAAATTAAATTATCCCAGGGAATGCTCAAAACGGTTGCTCTCTACTCCCTCTCCCTTTTCTGCCTACAGCTGGACTGAGTTTGGGCAGAGGCTCCCCTCAAACTTGTCTTTTTTTTAGAGGAAGGGCCCTAGTCCGTTCCCTTGTTCTTTGGATGGAAGCCAGCCCACACCTTTGATTATTCACACTGTCCTTCTTCATACGCCTTCCAAGTCTAGGTTGTGGGGTTTTTTTCAGGAGGAAGCAGAACTGCACTCAACATTCAAGCGCAGGAGGATGATGGGCACAGCACAGCAAGGACACCAGCAATAGTTAACACTAATTCCAAATATCAGTTGGGTTTTGATCACAAGTATCAAGATGATGTTTAGCAGTGTTTAACCTCAGATTGTTGCTTCTGATGGGCAAGCACCACCTCCTGGGTCCACCATCATTTACAGCAAATTCCAACTGTGCATCCTCCCATGAGACCAGTTCAGGTTTGTCCACACCAAACCTCAGCCCATTTATCACGTGGTCTCTCCATGCTCCCCACATCATGCCTTGGCTTTAACCTCCGTGGCTCAGTATCATCAGCGCCACTTACCGGGTGTCAAACCTGCATCCCACCACCTCCTTCTAAGACTCCAGAAGTACCACATTTCACAGTAACAGGCAGAACCTGTCCTGAGGAGCATGCTAAACTTTAGCCAAAAATTGGCAAAAAGGTAAAAATAGCAAGTGACAAAGTTGAATGACAGTCACAAAATCCAATGTCACTAAACACAGGCTCACGCACTGAGGGGTGGAGACACTGAGGGAACGCACCAAATCACATGTACACCATGACATCCCCAAACCAGCTACTAACAAAAGGTTTCCTGAGCGGAGTCACAGCAGACCACTCTCATCAGCAGCAGCCAAATAAATGCTCAGAGGTGTCAAAGAAACAAATACAGTGCCAGAAACCCTACGGGCAGAAGCAGTGAGCAACCAGAGACACCTTTCTGTGCCACCACACAAAGCCACAGCGCTCACACATCGTCCTGTCTCAAAAGTCACAAGCAGCCTAGGGAAGGGTAACAGCAAAAATCAGATCTATGGAATATATCCCACAGGAGGCATGAAACGCAGATGGATCTTCAGCATCAAAAAAAAAACAACAACAAGGCTCTAAAGAAGTATAAAGATAACTGACAGGTGGACATGGAAAAGTTGCTCACCAGTTTCTGAAGTAAAGGGGGTTAAGGAGACGTACATAGAAACACCAGTTAAATGAGCAGAGGCAAATAAAAACTAAGAGAAGGGAACACCTTTTCCATGTGTTTTTTAAATAATATATGAACTCTTTATCACAGAATATTACAGAGGCTAAGAATAGAAACAGCTCCCCAAAGGGAAGCAGCAAATTCAGAGTCAGTGGCCTTGCTGGCCTTCTGGCACCTCGAGGCATGGGGCCCACAGAACTAGGGAACCAAAATAAAAGGGAAAACTTGCACCAAGAAAAACCCCAAACACCCACCATGCTGGTTCCTCACAACACAAGAACTGGAAGGAGAGGAGAAAAATGAACGGCCAAGACGAACATAACAGTGTGAGCTAAAAAAGACCAAACCTGAGTTTAGCCAAGGAATCCAGCAAGCTCTCAAATCTGCTGTCCAGAGGCCAACACCCAGGCTGAGCCAAGCTGGCACCCACCCCACTGCTTGAATGGGAAACTACGAGGAGCTGCATGCACTTGGAGTGACTTCTGCCAGGCAACAAACGTCAGAGTAAACCGGCTTCACATGAGGAAACTACTCCAGCATCTCCGCTGGTTCTGGCTATAAGGTAAGCCAGGTAACAAGGACATTGCCTTCCCCTGCAGACGTCACACACGGCTGGTAACTGATCTCCTGCACGAGGATAACCCAGTTGCAACTGGTTAACACATCGTATTAATGCAGCAAATTAACAGAAGCAGCAAAGGCTGCCGAAGTCAGCTGCAGCTCGGAGTCCAAGGAAGCCGTCGATAGAATCCTTTCAGCAAGCAACACAGCCAGTACTGCGGTTTCTGAAGGCAGTAACACACCCGGTCCAGAAAGCGCCCGATTTGAGAGTTTAGGACTCCTCCCTTTTGTGCCTCCTCTGCATACCAGGGACCTTCTGAGGAGCGCTCATGGGAAGATCTAACAAGATCCACACACCCGTCAAATCTGGGCTCTCCTCAGTGGCCTCTTATGCAAATGCCAATATTCTTCCGTTTCATTTAACCTGGATATTCTGTTTATTAACACAAGCTGCCCTGACAGCTTTAAAGTATGAAAGACTTACTGACACCTCTGAAACACATCCGGAGAGAGATTTATTTTTTTTAAACAAAAATCCTAAAGCAGCTTAGTATGTTTAAAAACGTTAGACTCCTTCCACCCATCACCAAAACGCCAGCGTACCTGTCATACCTAAAAACACGAGAACAATCATTAACTTTCTCTGTTTTTTTGACAGTTATTTTACTGTTATTTTAGAATCGGAAGCTTAGCCACTCAGTAACACTTTCCCAGTGGGCTTCATCTCACAAAACCATGGCATTCAGGAAGCTAAACACTCTCTTATTAAAAAGGAAGTTAGAAAAGCTTCATTTTTCAGTATTGCCAGTGAGGGATATAGGCAGAAACGCCACTTGCGAATTTGGATAGCCCCATCTGTACAGGCGTGATTCTTAGTGAGGTTACGTCTGCCCCTGGCAGCTGTGCTGGCAGAGGAGCCGCCTGGTAATCGAGCTCTCCCACCCCGACCAGAAGCAAGTCAGCAAGAGCTGTGCCAGCCTGGCAGCCGGCCGTTCTGCAGAGCAATGGGACTCTGGGAGGGCAGGGACACCCATCGTCTGCCTGAAACCTATCCCCCAAGGTTCCTCTTTCCATCGCTATCTAAAAAAACCCTATCCTTGATTCCTCAATTTTGGCACGAACTAAGCTCAGGAGACAACGCAGATCGGTTTCAGAAGTGCTCCCATCTCCAGATCTAAGCAGCAAGCGCCCCTTTGTCTGCCACAACCTTGCCTTTCAGCAAAGGTATTTTTCTGACCACACTTGGATTTGTATCAGAAATCAGACTAGCTATGTCCACACTACACAGCAAGCACTCGCCCTGGCACGAGTTCCAATGGTGAAGTGCCAAACAGCAGCTGACCACGGCTGAGGTCTCCCCAGGTAGCAATCCACAAGCATCCCAGCTCTGTTCTACAGGAAGAGACCTCCTCTTTCTTTGCACACCCCTCTTAAAAGAGCTCACTGTGCTGATATGGAAGCAGTTTTAAAAGCAAACAGGAAAGGATTTTAAAAGCCAGAATCACAGATTTTATTTTTTTTTTAAACCCTGGTAACGTTACCACCCTGCACACGACAGCCAGCTTCTGGCCATCACAAAAACCCACCTAGGGAGAGCTTCTTCCTTGACTTCCCCTCCCCATCACTCCCGCCACACTCACCTCGCCTGAGTAACTGTATTTTCCTTTCAGGATCTGCCGATACAAGCGGGTGCGGTTGTCATCTTCGAAGGGCATGGTGCCACTCAGGAGAATGTAGGAGATGACGCCCAGTGCCCACATGTCCACAGAGTTCGTGTACGGCTTCCTGACCAGCACCTCGGGAGCAATGTACTCCGGGGTCCCACACGTGGTTTTCATCAGGCAGTCATCGCCCTTCTTCCGAGCACTCGCCAGCCCGAAGTCCGTAATCATGATTTTGGAATCTGTTCCTGGGTGGTAGTACAGCAGATTCTCAGGTTTTAGGTCCCGGTGCGTGATACCCAGCGTGTGCAAGTACTTCACCCCGTCCAACACCATCTGCAGCACACGTGTCGCGTCTCTCTCGGTGAAGGAACCCTTGGCGATGATTCGATCGAACAGTTCTCCCCCAGTCGCCAGCTCCATCACCATGTACACACGGTCCTGGGTCTCAAACACCTCAATGAGCTGGATGATATTGGTGTGCCGAACCCGCCGTAGCACGCTAAGCTCCGACTCGCACACTTCCCTCCCCTCCCGGTATTTGGTCTCTATCATCTTGATCGCGTAGGGCTGCTTGGTGGCCTTGTGCTCCACCCGTACAACGCGGCTGAAACTCCCTCTCCCGATCAGAGCTTTAATGTCATATTTGGCTGTCACTCTGGGGTCAAACTTGGCGCGGTATTTAGCCACTTTGTTCTTGCGGGGTTCAGGCTGGTCCACGTGGGCAGGCAGGTGGGTCCCAGGACAGGGGTTGGCGTGACGCAGAGGAGAGGGAGAGCCGGCTTTGATGACAGCCCCACAGTCATCTCTGATGAAATGCTTGTACACGTCATTATGGCCTGTGTAAGGTTCGACTTTTTTAACCAGGTCCAGCTGCACATCTTTGGGGGGCTCGGGAAGGACTTTGCTTGTCCCACAGCCCATCACGGACTGGTCTTAATTCCCTGTCAAGGCATTTTCCCAGGGCAGCACCAGCAGCAACCACATCCGGGGCAATTCCTGCATCTGAACCTTAGGAAAAGAAGGAGAAGAAACAGACAAATAGGAATCAAGGTAGCCTTTTTTTTTTTTGCCCTCATTTGAAACTTTGCAATAGAGCCATGCTATCTCAGACTAAGAACCTGGGTTTTGCACAGTGCCTTCTGCTTTCATCACAAGCTAGTGAAGACCGTGCCTGTAACAAAAAAACAGCCATGGTCAGAAAAGATGTCCGCGGAAATTACACAGCACTTCTTTTTACTAACCAGCCAGATGTTCCCTGCTGAGCACTGAATCAGAGTCACAGGTGAGGGTGGAAGAGACCTCTGGAGGTCTTCTTGTCCAGTCCCAATTGCTTAATAAAAATCAAATTAAGGAAAGAGGTGACTATTTTCCATAATTTTGTTTAATCTGCTCAACTTTCTAAGACAGCAGCCACTCCAAATCTTATCATTTTGAAATTTCTCACTAGAATCACAGAATGGTTCAGGTTGGAAGGGACCTTAAAGATCATCTTGTTCCACCCCCTGCCATGGGCAGGGACCCCTTCCACCAGCCCAGGGTGCTCAAAGCCTCATCCAACCTGGCCTTGAACACTGCCAGGGAGGGGGCAGCCACAGCTTCTCTGGGCAGCCTGGGCCAGGGCCTCACAATCCGCAGAGTGAAGAATTTCTCCCTTATCTCTAATCTAAATCTGCCCTCTTTCAGCTTGAAGCCATCACCCCTTGTCCTATCACTCCATGCCCTTGTCACAGCCCCTCTCCAGCTCTCTTGCAGGTCCCTTCAGGCACTGGCAGCTGCTCTAAGGTCTCCCCACAGCCTTCTCTTCTCCAGGCTGAACAACCCCAGCTCTCCCAGCCTTTCCTCACAGCAGAGGGGTTCCAGCCCTCAGATCATTGCTGGGGCCTCCTCTGGCCCCGCTCCAACAGCTCCATGTCCTTCTTGTGCTGACGGCTCCAGAAAACTCCACAAAGTATCCCAGCAAATTGTTCATTCAGCAAATTTTCTTAATACTTCCTTTATGTTGAAGTTGTAACAGTGTCTTAAACCTCTCACCACTCCTGGGGATGAATGAAAGTGCACAGGAGGCAGGGAAGATGGAGACAGAGGCATGCTGGTTTGAAGATGCATTTTACCAGTTAACTCACTGCATCCCCTGCAAAAAGGGAGGCCTTACTTAACCAGCGCAGCGTCTGGCTAGCAAGTCCCTCATCCTCCGCACGCTTAGAAATCAAGGGGGGCTTTGACACCTTTTAACACCCCGACTCAGTTTTGCTTTATGTTACTTCTTCAGGTACCAAGCAGCACTTCTGTTTTCCCACACAGAGCTGGATGTAGGAAGTGGAATTTCTACCAGCTGTTCCAGATCAGGAGCTGCCGCTCACCACCCGATATTCCAACAGAACCAAGTCAGGCTTTAGGCACTGATTAAAGCAACACCACTGGCTAGGGGATGGTGAAACTGCCTGTACGCGTTCTGGCAGCTAGCTGAGCAGTTTTAGATTTCTACTCTTTGGCTCAGAGCCCATCACTACAGCACCTGGGCCTTCACAGAAGGCTACAGAAAAAGCATTAGCCTTGAAATGTAACCATACACCTTACCATCCACGAGCGTATCTTCGCTCATTCACCACCTCTCCACGCAACTATCCAGCACAAAGAGCAGAAAGGGAACGCTGGCTGGTCTTCCATCGGAAGAATTATGCAGAGAAACAAGAGGTGTTTTCGAGGGACACCCAGCAGCAGTTTAGACTCTACATCCAATCTGGAAAGAAAACAAGGCTTTAGGTAAGATTCCATTTTAAAATCAGACATTAAAGTAACTTCTCATGGAAGACCCCTTGGCAGAACCGCAAAGCGAAGCACACCAACCATGTGCAAACATGGCTACGCTCAGGTGCAAGCAGAAGAAATCAACAACTTCACTGACTTTCACCGAGGGCTGTCCCATAACTGAGTGTTCATTCAGATTAAAGTACCAAGACAAAAAACAAAATAATACTATAGCTGGTCCTGAATAACACCCCCACAGAGAGTTTTTCCCAGTGTTATTGCACCTTAAAGCATATCATCTTAACAGAGAAAGGGAATGAGAGCATCTGCAAACAGAGTAATTCCACACAGAGAAGGACTTGTGTAAAACATGTAAACGAAACCAATGAAAAGGACCAAACACGGAGCTTGAAAACATCGAAAATGTTGAAACATAAGCCCACTAACAACATTAACTGAGATCAGGCAATAACCAGCAGTATGTCAGCGGCCATTCCTTGTTCACATAAAGGTCTCAGTGAACCCTACAGAACCACAGAGCCGCACACTACAGCCAGCAATAAACTGCTTAACTCCACATCTGTGCAGGTGGAAATGGTCCTGTGCAACAACCACCAAGAGTCTGGGAGAAGGAACAAAGGCGTCCAAGAAACGAGGCACTACCAGCCCCCTCTGAGCAGGGGACCACAGACCAGGCAGGCACCGAACCGCCGGGGAGTGGGCGGCAGGTCTGTGCTGCAGTCACAGGCAGCGAGAAAGAACACGGCATTCACGCGTCCGTGCCTACCCGCCGCTCTCTGTCAGTGAACAGCACGCTGCGTCCAACGGCTCAGCGCAGTCACACTGCAGCTCGCGCCGATTCCAAAGCCGCCTCCAGCTCTCTGGAAATATCAGGGCCTGAATGGTTTCTGGCCCAGGGTGTCCCCATGGAGATGGGGCGGCAGCACCTGGCTGACCCACCCAAGGCCTAGCAGGCCTTCCACCACCAAATAAACACCTCACGACCTGAAGCTATTTAATCTCGCTTTTCTACGAGATGCCAGTAAGGAAATTCAGTGATAGCAGCTCCGAACTGCATAAGAAACACTCACATGCAGAATCCCAGCATGGTAGGGGCTGGAAGGGACCTCTGTGGGTCACCCAGTCCAACCCCCTGCCGAAGCAGGGTCACCCAGAGCAGGCTGCACAGCACCGCGTCCAGGTGGGTCTGGAATATCTCCAGAGAAGGAGACTCCACAACCTCCCTGGGCAGCCTGGGCCAGGGCTCCATCACCCTCAGAGGGAAGAAGTTCTTCCTCGTGTTCAGCTGGAACTTCCTCTGCTTCAGTTTGTGCCCATGGCCCCTTGTCCTGTCGCTGGGCACCACTGGAAAGAGTCTGGCCCCGTCCTCCTGACACCCACCCTGCAGATATTTATAAGCATTTCTAAGGTCCCCTCTCAGCCTTCTCTTCTCCAGGCTGAACAAGCCCAGCTCCCTCAGCCTTTCCTTGTAGGAGAGATGCTCCAGGCCCCTCCTCATCCTCGTAGCCCTCCGCTGGACCTTCAAACCCCACCAACGCCAACATAAGGAGGGAAAAAAGAACCTTTACCTTTAGTTTTACCAATAAACCTCAAACGTGTCCCTTACCACCCAGCACTGCCAGTCACCGGGCCGGCCGCGCGAGCCTCCGGTGGGCTTCTGCAGGGAAACCCGGGGCCGGGCACTGCCGGTCCCTCTGCCAGAGCCAGTCCAGACCCGGTGGGACCAACCGCGCTGCCCAGTACTCGGATTTGTTTGTCACAACTCAGCTCCAACAGCACTGCCCGCCCCCCCGCCGTCCTTTCTAGCGAGGGGACCCGGGGCAGGGCCGGTACCGGTAGCTCGTCCCGCCGGCTCGGCTTCAGGCCTGGGAAGCACCGCTGAGGGGACGCTCCGGGAGGCGGTCGGTGCTCCCTCCCCGGCCCGCCCGTACCCGCGTACCGAAGGGGGGCCGCAGCCGGGGACTGTCCGGCCCGGCCTGGCCCGGCCTGACGGAGCGGAGCAGGCAGCCCCGGGCGGCGGCGGGTCCCGCACTCACCTCGGCCGTTCCGGCCCACGGCTCGGCACCGCCTCCTGACGTCATCCGCCGGCGCCGAGGAGGCAGGTACAACGCGCCCTGCGATTGGAGGCGGAGGCGGAGGGCGGGCCAGCGGCCGGGCGGGGCGGAGAGGGGGCGGGGTTCTTCCTTCCAGCGCTCTACCGCCCCCTGTCGGGGCCGCCGGCAACTCCCGCCCCAGCGACCCGCCCCGCCCTCCGGGGTCCGCCCGGGCCCGGGCCCGCCCCAGCGCCCCGGGACCCCCCCAGCCCCACAAAGCCCCGGGAGACCCCAGCGACCCGGGACGCCCCCAGCGCTCTGGGACCCCCCAAGCCCCACAGATCTCGGGAGACCCCAGTACCCCAGGACCCCCCCATCGCCCCGGGACCCCTCAGTGCTCTGGGACACCCCCAGCCCCCTAGCGCCCCAGGATACCCCCGGCGTCCTGGTACCTCCCCAGTCCCACAGAGCTCAGGACCCCTCCAGGGCTCTGGGATCCCCCAGCCCCACGGAGCCCAGGACCCCCACAGAGCCCTGGGAACCCCCCCAGCCCCACAGAGCCCGGGGTTTGGGTGGAGAGGGGCCGTTTTCACACTCATGCCGTGCTTTCAAAACCAGCTGCTTTTGTTTTAATGCTCCTGGGCTCTTGGGCTCTCCGACCAGCCAATTAACGAGCGTGCACCTCTCCTCGTCAGCCTGGCTGCTCCGGATGATGGGTGGGTTTCCCTCGGGGACCCTCCATTACCCGCTTCCTCACGGCTTGGTTTCCTGGCCAGCTCACGAGCCCATCAAATGAAGCAGCCGTGGGCCCGTCGCTAATTGCCAGCAGGAGAACACCAAAGAGCCGACGCGCGTCCAGCTCTCGGGCCAGAACCATGGACTTCGGCGAACTTCAATCGGAGCGGCTCTTTCTTGTGCTCTTCACGCCGCAGGAGCGCTTGGGGACCCCCTGGAGAGCCAAGGGAACGTCACAGCGGGCGGCCGCGTCAAGCCGGCACGCTGCCCAGGGACGGGGCGGGACGGAGCCGCGGCTCACTGTGAGAAGTTTTTCGCGGCCAGGGGAAGGATCTTGCCGCTGGCGTTGGCGGCTGCAGGCTGCGACGCGCCCAGGAGGCTTGGAACCCTTCGCCCCGCTCTCAGTGGGCCGTGGTCGCCTTCTTTCTTGACCAACTTTCACCTGGTTCTGCCTCCTCCCTGCCGAAGCGTTGCTCTCTGAAGGGGGGAGCCTCACCTCTCGCCCCTGCGGAAGCCCCCTGCCAGCTCCGACCCCCAGCCCCGCAGCCTGCTCCCATTGAATCATGGAATCATTAAGGCTGGAAAAGACCTCCAAGATCACCAAGCCCAGCCGTCACCCCAACCCCACCACACCTGCTAAACCAGGTCCCAAAGTGCCACATCCACACGTTTTCTGAACCCTTCCAGGGATGGGGACTCCCTCACTGCCCTGGGCAGCCTGGGCCAACACCCAACCACTCTTCCAGTAAAGAAATTCTTCCTAACCTCCAATCTAAACCTCCCCTGATGCAACTTGAGACCATTTGCCCTCGTCCTATCGCTGGTTACTTGGGAGAACAGACCAACCCCCGCCTCACTACAGCCTCCTCTCAGGGAGCCATAAGAGAGCGATGAGGTCCCCCCTCAGCTTCCTCTTCTCCAGACTGAACAGCCCTCAGCCGCTCCTCACCAAACTTGTGCTCCAGACACCTCCCGACCCCCGTTGCCCTGCTCTGGACACACTCCAACCCCTCCATGTCTTTGAGGGTGGCCCCGCAGCCCGGCTGCTCCCTCCCAGGAGCCACCATCCCTCTGCAAGGACGGGTTCCCCTTAGGGCTGTGCATCTCCCACCAGCGGCTTCCTCACAGTTTCTCCTGCAGAAGCTGCTGAAGGCAGGCTGGGGCGATGTCGGGTCCTCAGAGAGGTGGCAAGTCCTCCCTCGCCGGGGACACACAGCTCCCCAGAAATGGACCTGAGCAGCCTCCAGCTCCAGGGCAAACCCTGCTGGGGGCTGGAGCTCGGACAAGAAGCCTCCAGAGCTCCCTTTGCATCCAACCCGCAGCGCTGCCATCTGAATCCAGACTCTCACAACGAGCTGCCATTTCCTAGGGAGTGATGGGGACGGCCAGCACCACCCCCGGCATCCCCCGGGACCTCCACGCTGCCTGGGGCATTGCTGCACACCCAGGGCACGGGGCAATGCGGGGAGCCCGGGGCGATGCGGGGAGCCCGGGGCGATGCTATGCCTGGCAACGGGAAGGTCGGGAAGGTCACAGGGCACAGTGGTGTCCCTCGTCTGCCGCTGAACGCGAGCGCAGTGAAGTGGGAAAGCGGGATTTGCCCCGAGCCCCATCCCAACCCCACGCAGCCGTGAGCCCGCGCATCAGCGACCACGCTGGGACAGAACTCAAGGTTGTCCCGGCAAGGCTGAGCAGAGGTCGGAGAGGGGGGATGTTCAATTAAAGCTGCTTAAAAAAGAAATCCAACTTTCCATATGCCTCTGGGGAGAGAAAATAAAAAAAAGCCCCAAAGCCGGGCACGGACAGGGTGCCAGGCTGGGGGCTGAGCACAGGCAGAGGTGACTCCGGCTCAGCTCATCCGCTGCGTCCGACCCGCGGGGGCTGAGCCCGCCTTTCGGCGTTGCCTTACGGAAAGCTGGACATTTGGCTCGGCAGAGATCCCCACGCGAGCTCAGACGGCGGCCAGCCCTGCGATGCAGTGTCCTCCGGCCGTGCACGGCTGCGACGGCCCCTGTGGTGTGGCGCGCTGGGGTGCGGTGACGCTGGGGGCAGCTCTGCCCGGCAAGGCATGGTTCTTCCGCGAGGACACCCGCGCGGGACGGCGGCACTGGCCACCGCGGGAGGGCAAGGAGCCGTCCTGCTGGAGAAACCCGAGCACGTCCCCATAGCCGTTCCCCTTCACCGGGAGGAATTTCCGTGAGTGGAGGCAGGGAGCATTCATCCCTCGCGCAGTGGAGGCCGCATGGCCGTGCCACGTGTGCCATCCTGCTCACGCAGCTGCCCGGAATGGTGTCACCATCTGGTTCCAGCTGCCGGGGATGCGGGGGGCTCCCCGGCCCCTTCCGCCATGGCAAAAAGTGAATTCAAGCATCCACTCAGCCTCACTCGGCCTTCCTTTATCCCCTTTTCTTTTTGTTTTTTAATAATTCAGGTTTGTCTCTTGGAGAAGGGAGAGGGGGATAATGTCTGCGGAGCGTTTAATCTTCTGCCCAAAGAACAGCAGAGAGCAAATTAGGATCTACTCCAATTAATTTGCCTTGATGGGCAAAAACTGGAGAGCGGCCATATCTGGGAATTAAGAACAAAAGCGGGGAGTGTAAAGTAGGTCGCCGGAGTTTCGTAACCGCGGCGATGGGTTTTCACGGCACGGCGGGTGCTCGGAAGAGCCCAGCGCCAGGGGTCACCGGTCCCCGTCCCCCATCCGACAACCACGGGTGTCAGCCGGGGCCGTTGTCGTGAGATGCCGGCTGGCATGTGGGGAGCCAGCCATCGGTGTCGGGACTGGGAACGAGGACATCGCCCCTTCCTGCAGCGGGACACGGCCACGGGACCGTCCCAACCGCTCGAACCCGGCGGGAGGACGGACACCGGCTGCTCATCCCTGTTTCGGAGCAGCTGGAGATCTTCCCCGGGGTCGGCGCGCCCGTCCTCGCCATCACGCTGCCACTCCCGGCTTTGCAGGCGTCTCCTCGGAGGGGGACACGGCGACGGTGTGCTCGGGGCAGTGCCGTGCCACGGGCCTTCGCACCGCTGGCTGTCACCAGACAGCAGGGACCCGCAGCCGCGTCCCAGCCCGATGTCCCCAAACCCCAGCCCCTTCTCCCCGGAGCCGCCGGCCAGTGCCACGCATGGTGATGGCTCCCAGCCGCAGGACACGTGTGGTCGCGGAGCTGAGGGCGGGGACGCGTGCGGTGGCATCTTCCAGGGCAGGGGACACGTGCGGCACGCATCTTTCGAACACCCGGCGTGTTTGGGGCGAGGCGGCGCGGTTTGGGGCATGCCAGTGTCCCCATCACGGCGAGCACCGCTCCGGTGGCCCCCCGGCTCCCCGGACGACAGGGCACAACGCCTGTGGCACCGAGCCCACCCGGCACCGGCACGGTGGGGTGCTGGGCGTGACGCGGTGCGCACCCGGCGCCGGTCCAGCGTTTATCCTCTTAGCCACCCTGCAGGGATCCGGCACTAATTCACCCTTAAACACATGATTGCCAGGAACTGGAAAGGAAAGAATCGGTGGATTATCCCCCGGCGCCGGCGTTAAACACGGGGAGCGGCAGCTGCCGCCCGAGGAGAGCCGCGATGGCGTTTGGCCCCGTGTGCCGTGGGGCAGCCAGCCCCGGGCTCAGCACCGGCCCTGGCAGAGGCTGCTGGCAGCACATCCCCACTGACCCCCACATGATGCTTTGCGTCCCCCTGCAGCCCAGCTCCAGGCTGGTTAATGAAATAAATAACATGAAATAAGCTGGGGGGGGAACCCCGTAAAGCTGCGGGGTCGGCAGCGGCCACTTGGCTCCCTGGGACGCAGCGCGGCGCAGCAATGCGGGCAGCGCTGCCCAGCCCCGGACACTGGCAGCGACCGCAGCAGCCCTGGTGACATCCCAGAGGTCGGGGACCGAGTGCCCCGACCTTGCAGGAAGAGGTTTTGCAACGAAACGAGCACTAATTGTCCCCAGCTGGACGAGGACAGGGGTAATTAAGCTTCTCACTCACATGTCAAAGGTGCCAACGCCACGCCGGGCCAAGCGGGGATGTTTTTGGGACAGCCCTGAGGTCACCTCGGGAATCAAAGCAACTGCAGCAGCTCGCTGCTGACGGCACGTGGCTGCTTCTCCCATCGTGGGCGGTGGTCCCGTCGCCCGGAGGGGTTTGGCAGTCACGCTGCTGTCGCCTTCACCGTACGGGGTGAAGAACCATGGTGACGCGTGATGATACACGACATAGGGATGCAACGCTGACGGGCCTCGGGACCACAGGTCTGGCGGAGGACAGGGCTGCCTGTTTGCGACTGTCGGGTCCCTTTCGGCGGCGGGCCGGGGGGAGACGGCTGCTGACTGCCTCGCCAGCTGGCGTCCAGGGGAAATGGTTTACCATCGGGGGTTTTAGTGGGCCAGGAAAAGAAAACCTGAGGTTTGCAGCGTTAACAGCGACAGAGATGAGGCAAACAGCATCTTCCACCGACCGACACGACCAAGCTCAGCTCTGCCGCCTGCTCTAACTCCAGCGCGTCCCACTCGGGACCTGCACACGAGCTTCAGTTCCCTGGTTTTCTCCTCCTGCGCCAGCTCGGCTAAGAACACCTCCTGTCCTTCCCGCAAACCCCAGCTTCCCTGATGCCCATTCAGAGCACCCAATGTAGCAAGACCAAAATAAAAGGGACGGAAAATGGGGTTTCTTTCAGAAATCTGTCTGATGCCAGTGGAGTTGCCGGTCAGAGGACAAGCTCTCGGTGTTCTCCTAAGAGGCCCCTTAACGTAACGGAACCACTTGACCCATCTCTGCAGGGAATAGCCTTTATGTCTCGCCCTGCAAAGCACTGCTGGGCAGTGGGAATCCCCGGTCCAGCCATCCCTGGGGCCGTCGAGGTCCCGTGGGCTGCCTGGCGTGGCCACAGAGCCCCCCGGTCACCCTCCCCGGGGCTGGTGCGGGGAGCGTTTCCCCTCCAGTCGCTGGAGCAAACCTGGAGCTTGGGAAGGGCGCGAGGGGCATCCCACGCCAGAGAGACAAGAGAAATGTAAAAGCGTCTTTTAATATAAATATAAATCCATCTGAAGGGCTCCAGGAGGGGACCGCGCCCTGCGAGGGATGCCCGGGGTGGGGTGGGCTTGGTGGGGATTGCGGGTGCCGGAGCCCAGCCAGTGCCGGGGCACCGACCCGCGGCATTGGCCGGGCAGGGCAGGGCTAGAGCCGGGGCAGCAGCAGCGGCAGGGCCAGCAGTGCCAGCAGCCGGGGCGGCGGGGCCGCGGCTGAGCCCCTCAGCGTGGCCTGGTTGGTCTCTGCGGGCGGCGAGCCGCGGGCGCTGGCTGGGCGTCCCCGGGTGCTGCACAGCTCCTGCAGGTTCCCCTGGAACTGGATCTTGCGGGACTCCCGGCGCAGCGACTCCCAGATGGCGGCCGCTTCCTCTGGGCAGCTCGACAGCACGTCGCTGGCGCAGGCGTGGAAGGCGTCCCAGGACCTGGGGAGATGGGCGGGAGATGGGGGGGATCACGGGTGGCGGGTCGCCCCGCCGCCCCGGCAGCTCCCACGGGGACGGGGACGCTCACGCGCAGACGGTGTCCAGCTCCCGCGCTTCCTCGCCGCCCTCCTGCCGCTGCCGCCGGGCGCTCTGGGCCATGCTGTCCCCGAGGGTGATGAGGCAGCCAGCGAAGCCCTTGTAGATGGTGTCACACCTCCCCGCCATGCTGCCGGGCTCCTGGCTGGCGGCTGCAGGTGAGAGATGGAGCTGAGCCCCCGCGGACCCATCCCAAGGGCCACCACCTGTCCGGCTTAGGGGTGGCACTGGGCTCCGAGGGGACCCGCGCGCCTGGCTGGGGACGCGGCACGGTGCGGTGGCCCCGCAAGCGATGCTGGCGTTGGCTGCAGGGGAAGAGCAGCGCACCGGCCGCTTCCCCTCGGGCCTGCCGGGCTCTCCCCGGAGCCGTCTGTGCCGGCCCTCGGCCCCTGACAGCACGGATTCATTTGTGACCGCAACGGGAAAAACAATTCCTGAACAATAGCGAAGGCTTGGCGAGCCGGAGTCCCTGCTCCTGCTGCAGCGGGGGGACGGGGAATGGGGGAAGGGGAAAGGGGTAGAATGGAGGGCGAAGGGGAAGGGGAAGGGGAAGGGGAAGGGGAAGGGTAGGGAAAAAGAAGGGGAAGGGGAAGGGAGAGGGGGAGGGGGACGGGGGGGAAGGGAAAGGAAAAGGGAAAGGAAAGGGGAAAGGGGAAAGGGGAAAGGGGAAAGGGGAAGGGGAAAGGGGGAAGGGGGAAGGGGAAGGAAAAGGAAAAGGGAACGGGGAAGGGGAAAGGGAAGGGGAAGGGGAAGGGGAAGGGGAAGGGGAAGAGGAAGGGGAAGGGGAAGGGGAAGGGAAAGGGGAAGGGAAAGGGGAAGGGGAAGGGAAGGGAGAGGAAGGGAAGGGAAGGGAAGGGAAAGTGGAAAGGGGGAAGGGGAAAAGGGGAAGGGGGAAAGGGGAAGGGGGAAAGGGGAAGGGGGAAAGGGGAAGGGGGAAGGGAAAGGGAAAGGGGAAGGAAAAGAGGAAGGAAAAAGAAGGAGAAGGGGAAGGGGAGGAGTAAGGGGGAGGAAAAGCAAAAGCAGGAGGGAGAGGGGAAGGGAGAGGAAAAGGAAAAGGAAAAGGAAAAGGAAAAGGAAAAGGAAAAGGAAAAGGAAAAGGAAAAGGAAAAGGAAAAGGAAAAGGGGGAAGAGGAAGGAAAAGCACAAAAGGAAGCGGCACAAGTGCAACTCCGGCTGCTTCACCCCAGTCCCCTGCTCTGCTCCTCAAGGGATGAACCACCAGGACCGGCTGAACCCCGGGGCCAGACACGGGACGGCGGGAGACGGGGCGAGCTGGGGACGCCCGCGAGTGCCCCCCACAGCCGGGGGAAGCCCAGCAGAGCCGGCGTGTGGCTGGGTGATGGGGAAACGCCGTGCGGTCGGCCCGGCTCTGCCCCGGCGGTCCCGCATGGTTCACGGGAGGCATGGGACTTTCGGAAATGCCGTGCATGTGTGCCCGGGAGCTCTCGAAGCTGAGGATGCTAAAAAAGGGCGAGGACGGGTCCCAGAGGGGTCCCCTGTGGGAAGGAGCCCCCAGAAGCTGCCTGGCAGCTGGCAAGGCAGCCAGGACGTCTCCGGGGAGCCGCGTGCTGTGCCGCTGGCATTCCACGCCCGTGCCCCTGGAACAAGGACCTGAGCAGAGCGGCCGCGGCCGAGGCTGGCACTGGGGCAAGCCGGAAACCTCAGCCCGCCCCGGAGCATGGCGGGTGCTGGCAGCGAGAAACACCCCCCCCCCCCCGAGCACATCACCGAGGGACGTCTCGGGTCGATGCCAGCCACATGGGTCGTGAACACCGCAGGTATCGGCAGAGAAAGCAGATCCGCTGCTCCTCTTTCGACCCAGCCAGGCTCAAAGCCCGTCTCCCAGCAGCCCCGGGACGCGTCGGCTGGCTGGGGCAGCAGACGCCTTCCCTCGGCCGGCTGGACCCTGCCACGGGCTGGCATTTGGCCTCCCGGGCTTCCTCCAGCGCCCGGCAAGAGCCCTCTCCTTCGCCCAGCTCCCTCTGCACGAGGCTGGGCAGGGCAGGAAGAAGAAACAAGGGGGCCAAATCACCTCCGCCGCCCCATCGCGAAACCACGCGGGAAACATCTGCCGCCGGCTCTGGCGGGGAGCGAGTCCGAAGGGAGCGGCAGCCAGGGAGTTTCCCAGGGTGCCACAGACCATCGCTGGCGTCCAAGCGAGCGCCGACGCAGCCGTCCCACGTCTGGGGAAGGGCCTGAAATACCACCCCCACCCCTCCCCCTAGCCCCAAAACCGCCCAGGCTCGGGGGTCCCGGAGCAGGGGAGCCCCCAGGCTCCAGCATCACTCTTTGGGGCAGAGATGCTGTTGGGTAACGCCATGCCCGGAGCCGGACGGTGTCCTCCGGGAGCGGGAGAGCGTGGAGGGGGCACGTCGGTGCCGGCGAGGTGCGGGATCCGCCGGTCGCCCGTTGGGCAGGGTGACCTCCGGGCCCCGGGGAGAAGAGGGCAGGCAGGGAGAGCCAGCAGCAGAGGGATCGGCGGCACCCGGGGCACCTCGGGGACTGTCCCCGCCTGAGTGCGGGGACCCCGCCGCGAAGCCGCTTCCCCTCGGAGGGACGGATCGCCGCGCCTCGGGCCAACCGGGCTCCCCGAGGGCGCGGGCGGCGAGCTCGGGACGGGGGTCCTGCTCCCGCCCCCCCCCAGCCCCGAGAGCAGGGAGCGGTGCCCGGGTCCCGGCGGCACTCACCGAGCTGCAGCAGCAGCGGGCCCACGACGCCCAGCACCCGCCAGCACCCGCAGCCCATGGCGCGGCTCCGCCGTCTGCTCCGCGCCCCACGGCCGCCACCGCCCCCGGGGCCTCGCCCCGCCCCCGGGCCCGCCCAGCCGGGCCTCCCCCCGCCCTCGCCCCGCCTCCGGGCCCCGCCCCCGGGCGGTGTTTTTGCTGCGAAAAGGGGGGGATTTGGGGCCCCCTCCCGCAACGCCGCGTCCAAAGGGCCGGGTCCAAAGGCCCCGCAGCGCTCCCTCCGCGGCACAGCAAGAAAAGCAGGGCCCCCCGGTGCTTTTTTTTTTTTTTGTCCAAAAGTTGTTTATTGAATCGTTCTTAATGTTATTCCAAAAAAAAAAAAAAAAACAAAAAAAAAAACCCACAACAAAAAAAATTCAAAATTTAGATAGAAAGAAAAACTGCAGTGTAAAACCAGAACTAACGGCTGAACCACGGACATGCTCCGAGAAGCGATGGGCGCTGCCCGGCCGTCCTCACAGCCCCCTGCCCACCCGGCGCAGGAGGGGCCGCGCACCCCCCAGCCCTGAAGGAAGCCCCCCAGCCACCATCCTCCCGGCCACTCGCCCCACCAGCGAGGAGGACCCAAGATACGGGGGCTACTTTCTGGCCCCTGGCTTGGGGCTCAGGGTGGGCTTCCCTTCTCCTCCGCTCACGGCAGCAGGGTGAGAAATTCCCCCACATCTGCTGAAAGCAACTGGGACTGGGGGCCAGGCCTCAGGGACAGACGGGCAGGTGAAGAGGAGACTTAACTCTCTCAAAAAGAGGCTATTTGGGAAAAAAATAAGCCAAGTGAGCGTTCAGTGACTATTTGGGACTATACACAGATGGCGTTTGCCTTAGAGACATCACACGCACGTCGATAGGTTTCCCGGCGAGAGCTCTTAACACAAGCCATACGTGGTTAGTAACTACCGGATCTGCTGGGTGGGCTTCCACGGAGCAGCCCCCAAGGGAGCCGGGTCCTCCTAGGTCATGCCAGGGGTGACCAGGCCCTGGAGCATGATCATGAGGCGACGGGCAGGCTTGCTCAGCGTGTTGTGGGGTTCCACCTGGAGGAACTGGAAGAGCTTCTGCCGCACCTGGTTCATGACTGACCCCATGTGGTCTCGGGTGATGGGGTCACTCTGGTCCAGGTGCATCACTGCTTCCTCCAAGTAGCTGAAAGAGAGAGACCATGGTTAGAACCAAGCTCAGCACACAACCCCAGTCCGACTCAGTTCACTGTAGCACTGACAATGCGCAATTCTGCTCTCCCACCCACCCAAACTCAGTGCAGTACGCTCAGCCGGCAGAAAATGAGCGTTCCCGACTCACAGCCGAGCCCACCTATCCCTCCTTGGACACACAAGGGCAGCCTGCAGCCTCCAGCCTGCCGTACGTGCAGCGCAACCCAGCTGCCCGGACCAAGCAGGTGTGACAGCAAGCTGGAGCTCCCTGACGTGCTGGAGGGGCACCAGGCCACAGGCCACACCTCATCACAGCACCGTAGGTATTTTATTTGATGCCTTTTTAGCATGAGCAGAATTAGCCACTCATTAGACAGTAAAAATCCTCAGCAGTGAGGCTTAATTCATGTAGGTACACATTAAAGGTCTCCTTCCAATATGACTGTATCTGTCCAGGATGGGGGGAGGAGGGGAAGAGCAGTAATTCCACCAGTAAGTCGCTCCGAAGTTCAGACGAGCCGTGAACTTTCAAACCGCAGCTGGGGAGCGAGGCAATGTGGTCACTGCCAATGGTTCTCGCTGCCAGACCAGCCTGAACTCAACGGCAGCAACTTTCACTCTGATTACGGGCTCATTTGTAACTTAAGGGCCTTCAGTTTTTCTAGCTTGCTTTACCCCTATCGTTAACTTGAGCTGAAAACTCTAAGTCATTTTGCATACAAGCCCTGGTTAAAACCCGCAGGCATATCAACAAGCTAGGTTTTTAGAGCAGATAACAGGGTTTTGACTCACCGACTGAAAACATTCACAGCAAGTATCACCAGTCACCATCCTGCGACCTCAGCTCGGAACACCTAACCTGACACCAATCACAGCGGCTCCTGCTGCCAGACAGGCTCAGTGGGAGATGGCAGCTATGGTAAGAAACTGCCGGCACAAAGTCCAGCGACGGGTTAAGAACTGAGGGCACCAAAGCTGCTCTGGACATTGAGCTACCCAGGAAACATGGCACTATCCCTCCTTTTACCTCCACAGGGGAATTGTTCCTCGGTTAAAGGAGATTGCTGCACAGACCACACATAATATTTACAGACTACAGTCCAGGAGGTAACGGCTACAGCTGGGTGCCCCTTCTACTACTGCCTCCGGGCAGCAAAGCTTTCTGTGGCAATGCCTGCGTGTTTTTTCAAGCCATCACCGGTTGCTCACATGCCAGTAACAGGCTACAGAAGCTCCAACCTTCGTCGAAGCACCACCTTCCACTTCGAGGCAGTGAACTGAAAGCCAGAGCCAGGAACAGGTCTGCACAGGTTCAGACCTGGCACTCTGCTCATACTCACTTCAGCTTCAGTTCTGTACGAGTACCCAGATCCGAGGAGAGCTGCTGAATGAGGGACAGCAGCACAGGCTGGGACAGCGGGCACGGATGCTGCCCGAACACTTGCTGAGTATCCACAGTCTCACAGACATACAGGACCAGGTTGAGATCAGCTGCTGTTAGAGCCTGCAAGAAAGACACAGCTAGGAATGCAGAGGAAACAACAGGCAGGTGAGGGACAGGGAGAGAGCACAAGCCAGCCCTCTGTCTTGCGGCAGCTCAACGGCTCGCCAGCCTCCTCGGGGAGCAGAATTCTCTGCAAACCCTTCTGTACGTGCAAGCAGGACCATGCTTAGGCTCCCAGTCTGCACTCAGAGGATGCCCGTGTTGGTTTAAGATGCACAGACCACAACCAGGCAGAGGGGAGCAGGTTACAGTCAGCAGCACGGAGCAGGGCCATGTCTGCATCCCCTGTCAGCCCACTGGCACGGCACTGCTGTTATTCCCAGCGGAGTCTGTCTGCAGCAGCTCAAATGGATCTGCCTACATATTCAAAGACAACGCCAAGGTCAGGACCCAGCTGGTAGATCTGCCTGGAGAGGCTTATGAAGCTGTTGCTCTTCAGGGGCGCACCACGTGCCACCGCCAATGGCAAAAAACTCTCTGGTTTACTGGAGTGCTGACACTGTCCTGACAGGGCACAGCCTGGGAAGAAGGAACTTCACTGCCATCACATCATGGAACTTGCACCAACATCATAGTGCAACTGCACCCCTGGAGCGGTCTGCTGCCACAGGTCTTTTCAGCCAGCTCCCGTGTGAGTCGTTGGGGGATTACGTCCCCAGGTCAAGCAGCCCTTCTTCCCCCGCCTCCACCCCCCACCAAGCAGTGATGCCCGCTGCCAGGAAGCCTAGGTACCTGCTGGAAAGCTTGGTTGAGGTGTCCCTGCTGGAGCAGCTGAAGGATGTGAGTTTGCTGAGACTGGAAATCCAAGTGAGTAGAGGGGATCGGAGTCCCGGCTGCCGAGCGCATCGCCTGGACGATGCTCGAGGTGACAGCTGCTTGCTGCTCCTTCATAGCCAGGCTCACTTCTCCTTTAATGACTCTCTGCACCTGGGCCAAAATAGACTCCTGCATGCTAAAAAAACAAACCAAACAGGCATTTCTGAAAACAAAGAGCGGAGGGACTCCACTGCACAAAGCTTACATCAGCAAGAAAGCCCAGGCTAGCTTGCTTATTGCAGCGTGGCTCCCAAAGGGTTAACACAAAGTGCTCTGAAACATCGGAAACACACTGCACAAGGTAGCTCTGCGGCCAACAACACAATGTCCCAGGGTGCATGCGGAAGATGCCGGGATTCTGTGCGGGAAAGTGATGTTTTGGGGAACTAAGTCTCTCATTACACATTAAATCTTTAATGTCTCTGGCTTCCAAGAAAGGCTCTAGGTTCATCCCCAGACAGGCCCAGCTTTCTACATCACATCTGTCAGACGCAGTTCCTAGCCTGCAGATGACACCTTCAGAACGAGAACACACTTTCACCGAGCCTCCGACCTCTCCACAGAAGACCAGTTCACAGTGCAGGTTCCGCTTTCCCCCCCAAGCACTGGATCCTCCCCTCTTACAAAGGGCACAAAGCACCAACCCAGCTCTACCGCAGGTGGGATGGCAGGACTTCCCTGGGAGCAAGCACAGCCCACGCAACAAGACCAGAATGGAATCTGGTAGCCTTCCTGGCAAGAAGACCCCAACACACTCTGACATTCGTTCCAGCGGCTTAAAATAGACAGGGGCATTCTGCCCCGCGGGTGACCACCAGCCAGGCTCGATGCCCAGCAACCTGCCGCCAGCCTCATGGCACGAGCGTGCTGAAGGCAGCGCCAGGATCACACCTTGAAACCAGGACGGCCACGCGTAAATTGCTGCAGAGCAGCTGGGAGGACAGAGTAGCCTGCAGAAACTATTGCTGTGCTCGAGCACACAGAGTTAAGAACAAAAGCCCTCAAAAGACTAGAAGAACATTTTGGAAGAGGAAGGCTAGTCAGAATTGAGCGCGCTTTTGGGCTGCCTTTGGTCCTTCTGTCCTCCAACACGCACATGGGACGCAGTGAAAAGCAGGCCCCAAGCTCACACACGCAGCAGCGATACAGCTGGTTGTTGGCAACCTTCTGTGGTGGTCCTTTCACGCTCTGCAGGGCAACAGCTACCCCAGCCCACGTGCTCTGCCATACTGCGCACAGAGCCAACAAGCAGCCCAGCAGCGGCAAATGGCTCGTTCCACAGCTACAGAGGGAGAGGTTTTTGTTACACACGTGTATACCCCTCACTGACATCTCTTTCCACAAGCCCAGCTGCCAACTTACTTGCCCACGATAATGTGCAGCTGGTGCTGCACCTCGGCGTGGACGCTGGCTGCGACAGTGGAAGCCAGCTGCTCGGTGCTGCTCTGGAAGGTGCTGATGAGCTGTCGAAGCTGATTCAGCAGTGGGTCCCGCGCCTCCTGTTCTCGTACCTTCTTGTTCTTCAAGTGAGTCTCCAGCTGCTGGATATCTGCAACAAGCAGAGAGGAAGACTTTTGCACCTTCGGTACTGGTGGGGATCGTCAGGGCAGAAATCTGGCTGCCAGGCTCTACATGTGATCCAGCAGAACCAGTTACTGAGCCAGTGTAAGAGTGCGGGAGAGCGGGGCAAACACGCAAGCCTTGTTTTGGGCTGCGTTACACTAACCTAAAAACCCTGCTTCCCACCTCCCCGCCATGCAGGACGACATAATACAGCAACAAAGCCAAGAGTTCTCTCGCGACAGACCTTTACAGGCACTGTTTGTTCACGGCAAGCTAAAGGTGGGAGCGAGGGCATTGTATGTCATACACAGTGCGAGCTGCGATCCGCATTAGTGACGGAGTTCAATGCCAATGAAGAAAGAGGAGGAACATTTCTGACAAAAAATATCATGTCTGCAGAGACCAGAAAAATGTATTTTAAAATATTTTATGAACAGGTCTGATCAAAAGGGAGAAAAACATAATTTCCATTTACTTGTGGTAGACTCTTGAGGAAAAAGAAGGGTGCAAAACAGCAGCTGGAGACAGTCTGCAGATCTACAGGCAAGAGAAGTCGCTGTGCTAGCACTAGCTAACCTCAGGCCCCCTCAGAAACCAGCTCTGCAGAGTAAGACCTGCCTGGCCTCCCATAAGGCGAAGGAACTGGATCCCAAGCCTGCAAACAGGACAGATCTTCTCCAATGCACCAGTGTACAATTTTCCTTACTTCAGAGTATAGTTTTCTTTTTTCCAGCCTGACCATGCCTACACTCTTCAGTCACTATTTAGCCTCTGATCATCCCCGTACCCTTCCCTAAACCTCCCCAATCCATGACCCCTCTGAGCTGAGGGTTGAGCTGCAGAACTGCTATCCCTCTATCCATTGTCTTCCTGATGTCAGGATGGTGTAATCCTACAGCTAGGCTTTACTATTCAACAGATGAAGTCACAGATTCACAGAACGGGGCCAAGTGTTTCGCTGCAGGGGCTACAGAGACCAGAGGTGAAGCTCTGTTTGTACAGCACCACCCACAAAACCCTCCTCACTTCTGCTTCTATTTCCCAAGTGTGAAGTGGAGCACGCGGATGGGCCAAGAGGTTAAACAATCACCAGTGAAACTCTGAAAGGCAAAGACATAAGAAAAGGCCTACTAACTGTCAGCCACTAATGCAAATACGCTGGGCAGAGAAAACTCAAAGAAAGCCTACTCACATTCCTGTGTGCCTTGCTTGAAGGTGTCATTGATTTGCTGGAACATGGACTGGCAGCTCTTCTCGAAGGCTGGCAACACAACACTCTGAAAAGCTTCCCGGTAAGCTGACTGGATCGGCCCCTGCAGGGTATCAGCTGTTGCCCTCACAACGGTATCTGTAAGGTTCTTACAAGCACACACAGAAGGGATTCCAGAAAATTAACAACAGCCTGCTGCAGACTCAACAATGTGAACAAACGCTGTAGGTCCCTGCAACACATCCACACCAGCTAAGGTCAGCCCAGCATCAGAAGCGCGTATTGCCTCAGCTCTTTCCACTGACCAGGCTGCACCATGACTACAGCAGGCAGAGCACCTACTTGTGAGGAGCTGCCCAAGAAGACCATGATTTCCCTGCAGTTCAGCTGTAGAGCAAGGGGAGGTCAGGCATGGCTCCTCTCCCCCTCCCCTGCTTCCCTGCCACAATCCATGATTCCCTGGCAAGGTAAATAACAAGCTTCTGCTCCCTAAATAATGTAAAAATGGAGACCAGAGTGGAGAGCAGAAGATCCAGTCAAACCTTCACCACTTGGCTGACTGAGTTGGCCCTAAAAACCACTGCTGTAGCGAGAATCTCTAGTCTAGCAGAAAATCAACAGCCTGGTAAAGGAAAGAAAGGGCTAATGAGGCAAAGCAGGCAGGGGAGCAGACAATGAGCTCGCTCCGTGGATGAGACCAAGAAAGGGCGTTGACCACCGGCAGCTAAACTGACCTTACCCAGAGATACAGGGGAGGGGAAGAGGTATGAGGAGCCACTACCCAGGCAGGTGACAACTCAGTGTCCCCAGGAAAAGCTACAGTCTGGTTCTCCTTACCTTTGATTTCACTAGCTTGGTGATACTCTCCTTCAATGTCCCCTCAACAGCAGTGATCTTGGTGGCAATAGTGTTACTCAGCTGGCCAGCAATAGGGTCCAGGCTCTTGGAAATGCCTAGGCACAACACAAAATGTGTCGAAGTTGGAGCTTTAAGCCTAGAGTTACACTTCAAAACCCAAAAAGTCAAAACTCTCCTTGGATACATCACAGTGAGGGGCAATGGTCACAAGCTCTGGCTTGGGAAGCTAAGGTTGGACATTAGGAGAAACATTTTGCTAGGAAGGTGGTACAGCTCTGGAAATCACCAGAGAGGCTGTAGAATCTCCAGCTTTGAAGGTCTGCAAGACTTGCCCCGACAAAGTCACAGCTGACCTGATCTAGAATAGTGGGTAGCCCTGCTTCAAACAGAGTGGTGGACACCAGTGGCTGCAGAAGGCTTTCCCACCACTATTTCTTTGAACACTTCTTTACATGGATGGTGCCAGCGCATCAAGGAAGGACAAAGACAAATTTAAGTCTGCTCCAGTCAAGTCTCCACATTCCCCAACACATTAGCCTCTTTTGCCTTTCTCCACCAAACATACTCCAGAAGCTTCATAGATTATAACGGAAGGTCAGACCACCCTCTCTGGAAAGCCATCCCCACCGGGAGCCTCACACTCCTCCCAAACCACAACTCCTCAGATTACAGCGGGGCCACTCCTCCCAAACCACAACTCCTCAGATTACAGCGGGGCCTGAAACACTTTAAAGTGCAATGACTGGTCTTCGTGTAACCTAACCCCTACCTCATACAGTGCCAACCCGTTTACACAGCATGCTTTCAAACCCTACGGGCTAACTGTAGGGAATCACCTCCAAAACCTAGGCAGCAACACTCACACTGGGGTACAGTCTTCTTCATCTCCTCGCGAATGGTCCTCTCCAGACGGTTACACACAGCAGTGGAAAGGGACTGAGAGAGCTGCTGAGACAGATGCTCCTGGAGCTGCCCGTTGCGCTGCTGTCCTTCCGTCAGTGCTCGGTCTAGCCTTCTCTCTAATGAGAATGTATGTTAAGGAGTACAAACATAGATTTCCTCTTTACCCTCAACACTCCTGTCCACAAAGATGGACACTAGCCTCACCTCCAGAGGCTCAGTGACAGCAAATTTGTGGCTCTGGTGGAAGAGGGGTCTATATAACATTGCTGATGTGTTCCTGTAAACAACAGGGTACTCATAAACAAACGATCAGGGTGAGAGGAGAGCTCTGGAAAGCGTGGTAGAAAAGCCAAAGAGCTAGAAAAACCTCGACAGTAGCATTCTCTGCATACTGTGGGTTAACTTAGCTGCCCCGGTAGGCAGCTCAGCCCCACACAGCCGCTCGCTCACTCCTCTGCAATGGGCTGGGGGAGAGAACAGGAAAGGTAAGAGTGAGAAAGCTCACGGGTTGAGATAAAGACAGTTTATCAGGTAAAGAGAAAGCTGCGCATGCGAGCCAAGCAAAATAAGGAATTCATTCACCACTTCCCATCGGTGGCCGGGTATTCAGCCATCCCCAGGGAAGCAGGGCTCCATCACGCGTCACGGTGACTTGGGAAGACAAACCCCATCACGCCGCA
Organism: Opisthocomus hoazin; assembly: GCF_030867145.1. Taxonomy (NCBI): domain Eukaryota; kingdom Metazoa; phylum Chordata; class Aves; order Opisthocomiformes; family Opisthocomidae; genus Opisthocomus; species Opisthocomus hoazin. The sequence continues at coordinate 16,035,097 of NC_134425.1, forward strand.
TGTCCCCTCTTCCCCCTCCTTTCCCCCAGCTTTTACTGCTGAGCACGACGTCATACAGTATGGGACATCCCTTTGGTTGGCTGGGGTCAGCTGTCCCAGCCGTGTCCCCTCCCAGCTTCCTGCCCACCCCCAGCCCGCTCATTGGTGGAGCAGCATATGGAACGGAGAAGGCCTTGACAGGATTTAGCAACAGCGAAAACATCAGCATGTTACCAACACTCTTTTGGTCACAAATCCAAAACATACCACCATACAATCTGTGATGAAGAAAATTAACTCCAGCTCAGCCAAAACCACTACAAAAACCAAGAAGCCCAAGATCCATAAAAAGCAAGTTGGCAAAACCTTTTCTGCAGGATGGAATTGATGGACATAAGTGACATAGTCCACAGGAGCAAACCCGGGCCTAACAGAAGCTCGTCACACCTCACGGAGCAACCAAGCTCTCCAAAGGAGCCAACGCACAAACACTGAGATGCACGTGCATCTTAAAAACAAAAAACCAAACAGTGACAACTCAGCTGCTGACAAAGTCCAGTGCAGATCTGAAGTTGTGCAGACAGGGAAAAATTATTCTAGTATTACAATATAGCTCTAGACTCCCAACTTTAGTAGAAAGCTATCTCAATTATCTATGAAAGTAACAGTCTTGTGGTCAGAATGGAAAATCCAACAGTAACTAATAGAGAAAACAGAAACCACTGTCGTGTCATAGAAGTTAAGAGTGGTTTCAGCCATGAAACAGGCTAGAGCTGCTCAGTTTGGGGAAAATGACCAAATTCAGTCCAGAAAAAGAGGTACACGAACTGACTACTCACAACGCAATAAAAATAATTGGATACCAGGTTTGAAAACAGCAGAGGAAAGTACTTTTCAGACAACATGTAAGGGACCTGCAGACCACCAGATGTATATACGGGTACAGACAACATAATTCTATACTCAGCTATGCAGTATGGCAGTCTGATGCTATTTCTGGTGCAAATACTGACCTGCCTTCAGGAGGAAGAGGAGGGAAGAATCATCCCATAATTACTCTTGTGCAACTGGCCACTGCCTGACATAGGATAACGAATTAGGTGCACCTCTAGTCTACGCCAGCATTGCAGCATTTATGGTCTTAATGGGCAAGTGGAAGATGTGGCGGCACGGAGAAAGTATCAGTTCTTCTCCACTCTATTTCTGAGATTCCTGCCCTTAGAAAGGGACTGAGAGGAACTGAAGTAGTTCTATTGCACCCAGGTAACTTTACTCCCACGCTACCAAGACCCCTGAACTTTCTTAGCTTCTCTCAAGTCTCCAGACTGCCTTGCAGCTGTCCACTCCTTAACTCCCACGCAACATTTGCAAACAAGGATACGCTCCTGCTCCTGCTGGGAGTCCAGCACCCTCTCCACGTGGCCCATGAGGGAGCTCTGAATGGCGTCGAGGTGATCCGTGAGCCTCTGCAGCAGCTCCATCTGGTTCTGACGCAGCTCAGAGAGCTCCCGCTGTTGGCTCCTCAATACGCACATCAGCTCATCCTGGAACTCGGGCGTCACCTACGTGCAGAGAGGACAAGTATTCATTTCTAACAGGACTGGAGGCCCGCACCTAGCAGAAAGCTTGACTAAGCCAACCCCTGCATCTAGGACTGAAGCGTAACACACGAGGCAGAAAATGGGGCCAGCTTAATGCCTGTTTCTAAGACTTTTGTTCCAAGAAATAAACAGATAAAGCAAGGTACATGAATGTCCTGCATGGAATTCATAAATGGTTGCTTAGAATATCAACTGTTTAGACTCAAGACCTCCTTCAAAGCTCTGGCATTTAAAAGAAAACAGAAGAAACCAGATCCTATTCACTTTTGGCCAGGTACCAATAGCGAGTGTTCAGGCGTCTGAATGTAATGACCTCAAATGCTTATGAACAAACTGTGCAGTCAGCAGAGTAAGAAGGAGCTTTCCTAGAGCACTTCTCCAGCTCTTTCACTTATTCATGAATAACAAACAACTGAAGAAGTATACATCTCTACTTCGTTGTCTCTTCACCTGCTCAAAACATCTAAAGGAGGCACACACATCAAGGGCAGTTTAACAAGTGTACACCACTTGGCTGAGGACATTTTCTGCCAGATATGAAGGCACCATCAACGGGGATAAGAAATTCCAACAACCCAGTCCCACTGTGACCCTTATTTTGCTGGGAACTGCTTATCCTGCTGCCCACACAAGCGAGTCTCAGCAGGGCAGAGGAAATGAGTGGTGGAGGATACAGGGCTTGTGAGAACACAGAAATGCACATCGATATACAAAGGCGGGCAGGAAGCCATCAGCAGTGTGACAGCACTGAGCAGACCCTTCTCCGCTGTGCAAGTCAGAGAACAGAGCAACGCCAAGTGCAAGCCCAGCCCCATCTCAGCCTGTTCAGGCACAGCAGAGGCCCACGGCACTCCAAGGAACCGGGATGAACTTTCTCTCAGGTCGTAGTAAGACAGTAAATAGAGCTGCAGCGTTGTGCCCTCGGGACGGACTGCAGAGCAGCTCTGACTCACCTGGTTGTTAGAGGATCTTGGCGAATGGTTCACATCCCTGGAAATCAAAAGAGAAAAGTAGTAATCCAATTATGTCAATTAACTGCTCTTATTACCCAAGTCTTCTGCCAAAACAGATCACACATTTTACGGTTGCTTTAGATTTTACACGCCAGCTCATGCTTCTGTATTGCCCAGAATAACACTAAGAGCGAAGGGAAGGTGATGAACTCCCAGCCCTTACAGCACTGCGACCCCATCATTGCACTACCCACAGGCCCTGAAGTTCCTTACAGACTGGTCCCTTCGCTGGGAGGAGATCGGAACTGAGTCTTAACAAGGACTGTTACAAAGAACCACGCACACTGATTTCTCAGTTTTGCCCAAATTCAAAGCCAGGGAAGGATGTGCCAAACAGCTTTTGAAAGTCTCCTGATAATTTACAAAGAAAAACCAAGTACCCATTTGTTAAATATAAATTAACGAGCTTCAAATCATCTAGAATGATTCCAGCTCTCAAGGTGAAGACACTAGCAATGCACTCCAGCAGATACAACCGAATTAAGAAAAAACTGAACTGATCCACTAGTATCGCATGCCTCCATCAAAGTCACAAATCTATGAATATTCAGACGCTACCAGAAGGAAAGTAAACATTTGTTGTTCGCAGACAGCATCCCTTCAGCAACTTTAAAAGGACTGAGGCAGGAAAAACGAAAAGCACTTCTGAGGTTAAGAGCTTCTGCGTGTCACAGCACAGCACCACAGCCAGAAGCTTAACGCCATAGCCCGTCTTTGTCATAATCTGCACGGCCAGAGACCCAAATCACGGAGCTATGGCAATGTAACAAGAGGAGAGAGCCCTGTGCAGAAGCTGTGCTGCTCTCCTTGCACTAATGCACACAGGTTGGTCTAATTTGCCATGGGCAGACCTTACCAGTCACCAGTTTTCACTTACAAGGCATTCATACGGGCACGTTTAGAAACACACAGAAGCAGCAAGCAGGTAACAAATGATAGATATTGTTGAACAAGGGCACTGTGCCAGCACTCAGAAGCCAGCCAGAAGTGAAGGCCACGTTAAGCTACTCACAGCATCATGGTGCCAATGAAGCCTTCACTGAAACTGGCAAATGGATCCAGTGTCCCCCCACAACTCGCAATTTGCTTCCCACACATTCTTCGCAAGCCCAGGCTATATTTTGGATTTGGAGTCCCAGCTGGAAAAGTAGTGCAGAAACTACTCCCACACCCCTGAGTAACAGTCAGCGTCTGAGTAACCAGCAGCACTTCCCGTGGCATTACTGCCATTTTCAAAAAGGGGTGAAGGTTGGGAGCGCTCGGCTGCAGCGCAGCCTCAGGCCTTGGTCTTGCTGCTAACGGCTACACCAGGTTGTGGCTCCGCATGCCTGGTCCCACAGCCACCTGTATTCTAGTCAACCCAGCGTACCCGTCATCTTTCTTGCCCTTCCGCTTTAGCTTTGGGGAAGCCCGAGGGGATGCCTTGGCTTTCCAGTCCTTCACAGGCAGCCTCTGCGTAGATGCTTTGGCACCAAATCCACCTGACGTAGAAGCCAAGCTTGCAACTTCATCATCATGGTCACTATGAAGGAACAGCACAGGAGAGGACATCACTTGCAATACTGGACAGCATTAATCTTCACCAAAGGTAGGGGATTCACACTCTGCTCTGCATCCACACTCGGCCAGAGTCAGGTAGCTCAGGACACCCGCCGCCTTGATCTCTAACGCAGCAAACACAACGGAGCTCAGCACATGCTGCTCCGTTTCGACCCAGGGCTGCGCTTGAGCGCTGCAGAGCAAGGCTTGAAGGGTCTCTGCGGTCGGGACCACTGCGGTTCAGGCAGCGTGGCAGAGCGATGCCTGTTCTTGCTGCACAGACGCACTGGCACACAAGCCCTAGGACGTGATGCCGACCCAGCGGGGAACCCAAGCACAGCACATCCTTACAGCTTTACAGACAGAGAGCACTTAATGCAGCAAGTATTGCAGGAACAGAGGAGAAGCAGGGCGAGCCTACCAAGCGCATGACCCTTGGTACCTTGGAGTCTTTCAGCTGCTGACCAGCCACCCAATACAGGCTGCACGTTCCAGTCTGAACTGAAGCGCGGATTATGAACAAACCCTCAAACAGGGCTGAGCTTGCCAGGCACACCGAATGTGCCCCTGAAGCTTTAGGGTGGCTCATGAGGGAGCAAAGATTTCAAAAGCAAGAAATGAACTCCTGAAATACTCTCACTACCTTAGCTAAGGCACAGTATTTGGATACCGGTCCCATAATAGGTTTTCGCTGGTAATTAAACCAAGCTTGGTCCATGCTCTTAGGAGCAGCACAGTCAAACTGTTCCCTGTAGAGAGTAAATTTGACATTGCCCAGAGGCCAATCTCGTGATCAACTGAAGACATCAGAACGTTACAGAAGCTGGACTGCATACATACATTAAGTCAGGAGACAAAGCAAAGACATTCACCCAACACTTGAAGGCTTGCTGGGCACAGAAGCACGAATGCAGCCCGAACTGAGTCCATGCAGGGCGAGAGAGGGGGCTGAGCACTCTGGTACCTTTGTTCTGCACTAGCATCCTGGCTGTCATGCTGTAGCAGGTGGTAGCTGTGTCGATGGTAGGAAGAGCTCTTGTGCTTTTCTTCAACCTCATCCCTTGGGCTGGAGGAGGTAGAAAAAAGAAAATACCATCACGGGAGTCTCTTTCAGCTTGGGTACTTGCTCAGTCCCCTTCTCACGAGAGATCCTGATAGAAGGTCCAAAATAAACAAAAAATGCTACACCTATGCGCACAGATTCAGAGAGTGGCAGGTGTTGTTTAGAGGTACTAAACACCTAAATTTCTCCATGTAGTTTTCTGACATGACCTTAAGAGAGAAGCTATGCTTCAGGCACTAACAAAGAACATAATCTCCCAACGGATATCCACGCAGGACAGGCAAGCCACTAACTCAGAACGGGCAGTACCGCATATTTCAGTGGATAGCATCATCTTGGGTTTTATTTTCCTCAAGTAATACTGATCACTGGGGCAGAAATCAGTGCTTCTCAGTTCTTCCAAGTGTCTGAGGAGTACACAGAGGGGAGATGTGCCAATTTGATGGGTTAGCTCTGCCAGACAGCCAGAGTTTCATCAGGGTTTTGAAAGCAAATTGCGTGTGCTTCTAAGCTTTACACTAGCTAGTCCTGTTCGAAAGGAAGGTGTCTGCAGGCTCTCATGGTGTGCAGTCCTGGCCTAGATGGACTCTGGAGATGCCAGATGCATTGTGCTGTTCCCGTCCCACTAGAGAACACTAATCACACTAATTCTGTGATGAATCCTAGCACTGCTCCCAGCGTGATGGTCTGCTTCTGGTGAGCGTAAGTGGTGTTGCTCCCTTCTGCGCGCCTGCTCCACAGAGACACCGCCATTCATTTCCTGGCTTTATGGATAATGCTAGCTGCACAAAGCCATTCACAAAACAGAGATATACAATCAACCTATAATCAAACCTGTCGACTTTGTTCTAATTAAGTCCTTGCAATAAGAACATGCAGGAATGCATCACCTGTGGCACAATTTAGCTTGCACTGGTTTTATTTCCAGAGTACTAAAAAAAAAATTAAAATCCCATATCAAGTCTGCATTCCCAGGTGAACATGGAGGCCAATAAAGTAGACTTTTCACCTTCTTAACAGAAATCCTTTATGCTGCAAGGGGTGTCAGAGAGCACAAATTGTTAGAGCTGGCCTAGGAAGTTCCAGACACAGCGTACACAGACCAGGCACACAGAGAGGCTGAATCATCAGATCTTTTAAGGAAAAGGAGGGATGGAGAACTGTTCGGTTTAATCACAAGATAAGAGCTTCTCACCAAGCTAGCAATTTGGCAAGCACAAAGAAATCGCCTTAAGCAAGACAAACCCAAGTGATTACCTGTCTGCCATGCTGTTCCTGGTTTCTCTGGTTATGTCAGGAGCTGCTGGCCATGGTTGACTCACAACGCTGTCAGAAGATGCATTTTCCTGAGTTAAAGCAGTTTCCAGTAATGATGGAGCATTCAGTCTGTCCACCTCCACTGGAGGCATGTCCAAAGAGTGGTGGCTGTGCTCTGAATTGTGTCGGTTCCTTGGAGACAGCAAATGCAAGGCTGAGGCAGCGGATGCCATACTGTCTGTGTGATGACTGGGCTCCAGCACCTCCACGGGGAGCCCAGATGGAGCTGCCGCAAAGCTGCGTTGCAAGGTCTCAGAAGCAATCTCTGGGATATCTTGGGACATGGCTGTGGAGGCAGAGGAAATGACGTCTGGCGAGCGCTCGCGGGTGGGAGAAGCCTGGGGCACCACCAAGGGCTCCACCTCCTTCAGTTCCAGTGCTAGAGAGGGGTTTCCTGGCATGACCTGAACAGAAAAATCAAACAAAAGCCTTCAGGGTAATGTGGAGATGCCCCAAGAACGCCTGGTACCTTACAACAACCACCTCTGGAAACAGTCAGCTGTAGCCTTTACTCATGTGATCCCTGTACTCCCACTCAGTGGATGGAGGAGGGACCCAAGACTTGCAACAGACTCTTAGCTGAGCTAACACCACACTTACGCCAACGCCAGTTTGAACACACTTTCAAAGAAAATGTAACACCAGCTCTACCTCCCTGCTCTGCTCCAGGACCCCTTATTTTTGACGGAAAAAGTTAGTTTTAACATTGAATATCTCCTGGACTGAAAGTTTATTTCAATTTCAAGCTTTGGTCATAGTCTGTTCTACATCACACTTGGAAGGAAAAATTTAGGAATAGGAACTGACTGTTTCAGGCCCGTAAGACCAGCAAGGAGGAAGAAACCTTTCCAGATAGCACTGGCTCCTAACACAAAGGCTGACCCTTTCCAACCACTGTGACAGTGACAGCACAAGCTAGAGCTGTCTCTAGTTTTCAGAGACACGCTGTTTTACGCCGAGGTCAACTTCCATCAATAGCAGTAAACCCGGCTGCAGATCTGTGCCAGCAGCTGCATTTTCCACAGGGCCCTGTTATCATCCAAATAAGTCTAATCTCAGCTTGCGCAGGCTCACAGAGAGAGGTCCCTTGGCCCACAAGGGGAAGGAAGGGAGCAGCACTTGGAGCCTTACTGGAACAGGTGCCTTTGGTGTCAGCTTGTCAGGGAGGCCTGGGATAAGAACTGAATGGCTCCTAGGACTGGTCTGGAGACTGCTGCTACTGCTGCTCAGCGTGAGGCTGGTGTCCAGCTGCATCTTGGGGCTCACAGTCAAGTCTTCCGATGGCCTGCAGAAAAGAGACACAAACAAATCAAGCAGGGCAACCTAATTACACAGATCTGCATCAAACACTCAAGGTGAGGAGACAGGATCCACAGGTCAATGGAGGAGCCCAACCCAAACTTCACTGGTGTTCTCCAAGCCCTTGCTCTTTCCACCACGGTCAACCACCCCCTGTCAACTAGCACCTGCATCTCCTAATGCCCACACAGCCCAAAGACAGACCAAGTGGAAACAAAACACAGGGAGGCATCACAATCTCTTAGAGTTTGAGGTGTCAATGAGAGAAGGGACCTGTTATATCTTCAGTTCACACCGTACAGAGTTTAGGGAGAAACAGGACACTACGGGACAGGTCTTTGTCTTTTTCCCAACCCCTAGAAGTAAAGTTTTTGCCTGTTATGCAGTCCAACCCACCATGATACTAGTAAGATTTTCCTAACAGTCGCAATTTTCTCCCTGTCCTTGGTGGCTGCAGCGTTCTCTTACCTGTAAACAAAGACAGCCCTTTGGGAGAAGCATGTAAAGCAACAAAACTGAGATGCAATAAGAGAATCCCTACGAGGCACAAATGAAACACTGTTGTTGGCCCCTTGGATGACAACAGGCATGCTCCAAGCTGTGTCAGAGATGCAAACAGTTGCCCATATAGGGACTTCGGGATTCAAGCCAGTTTCTAACTCTGGTTACAGTCTCCTCTCCTACAAGACACACTCACTACAGCTCTGCACCACCCTGAAGTCCAGTATCAGTTCAGCTGCAGATACACTGTTTAATACACAACCTATTTACCTGGGCATAGAGGCATCTGTGACAGAAGTGCTACTCATGGCTGTGACTGCTGTCAGGGAACTGACGCTGCTGCCTGGAGATACAGCAATCTGTAAGAAAATACACAGCAGTTAGGATGCGACAGAAGAGTCCAACAGCAGAACTAGACCAGAGAATGCTGGCTCCAGAAGAACTCCTAAGGAGTCTCTCGCAAAGAGGGAACAAAAAAAAAAATAGGTCGAAGGCAAGCCCCAATTCATCCTCATCACATGAACCATGGCTGCTTTTATGGAGCAATTGCTCTCCCAAAACCAAGCGGCATTCTGCAGGGCTCAGCACCAGACCCTCATTTTGTTCTTTGAGCTAGACTGCTCTTGTCAAGGTCTGTTGCCACTAGTGAGGCCAGAGTCTGTATAGGCTTTAGGTCCTGCACTGCTGAGAGAGGGAAACGGAATGCTCCAGTGCACAAGAAGAGGTGTTGTCGCTCACCTAGCTGGCTGGTTAGCAGTGCAGAGCACAGCTGTATATGCCGGCCCTCACTGCTGCTTCTGGCTACCACGAAACACCCACAGAGAACACCAACAGCAGCACACAAGTACTCAGCTGGGAAAGCCAGCTTGGCCGAGCTTCTTGCGCTTGACGTTGTTGAGGGCAGAGACTAAGCTACACAACTTCTCTCTGCTCCCTTGGGACATCTTTGCATTGGGAAGGCTGCTCATCTTCAGGCACAAAATTAACTTCTGCACCCAGAAAATTTGCTAGCAGCATCAAAACCTTTAGGAGTTTAATTTATTCTTTCGTCCTCAAGTTGTTGCTGGAGCAGTGCTCTGTCACCAGTCAACTCAGTACTAACTCCATTTCCGCATATCTCCACACACTGTCCGTCCACACCTGGGTTCCTCCAGTGCACGTTCAAGCCACAGTGACAACCAGATGTTCCTCCCTTGGAGGGGGAAGCCCTGCCTTAGGATGTGCATGTGGAGTGCTGCTCATACACGCACTCCTCTCTGTCTGCAAGAACTGTATCAGCATGGCAAATCACTGCTGGCAGTGCATTTCGCACAGGAAGGCAGAGAAAACACAAGCACCGCAGCTTCTCACTAGGGGAATCCACACCTCGCAGTTCTCTTGCACATCACTGTTCTAAAGGATGCACTTTTCAAAGTGCTTTTTCATTTATGTCTATGCCTGTTCTAAACAGCACATGGACAAAACTACACTGTCACAAATGCAGTACAGAAGCGCAGAAGCAGGTTATATCTGCATGGATTTAAGACAAACTATCAAGACACTTGGATGCAGAATGGCCAAGAAACAGCGAGCTCCCGCACTTCTGCTTGTTGGCATAACCAAGAAGGGGCAGCAGAAACCTGGGCCGAGTCAGACAGATGCACACTGCCAGCGCCAGGCAGCCTCTAGGAGCGCCCGGCAGGACCCAGAGGTGTGCGACGCAGCACTGCTGGCCATGCACACGTGACAGAGCATTAAGAATTTCATGTTCTCTGACTGCTCCATCAGAGCTCCACTGAGGAGCAGATGCTTGCTTATAGCTCTTTACAGAGACACTTTGCTATCCTCTGCAGAGACCACCAAATCCCGAGGAATGCTTCACAGGCTTCCTGATACCGAAATGCCCCGTGCAAGCACAGAAGACTTGCTTTCTACACAAGTTCAGGCCTGCTGCGTTAGATTCAAAAAACCCACTGAGCTACTAGATCAATGATTCGCAGATCTCACGCAGAAGATGTTGCAGTCCCATCTACCCACCTGCTCATTTCAGACTCGCGTTCCCACAGGACCCCATCAGACAGGATATGCAGAGATGGCCTATTTTCTTCCATTACAGTTATATCACAACCCCAAACAACATCCGTAAACCAGTCTCCCAGCTTAGATACAGGTACTTCGCAAACCCGTATTTCTACACAACACAACTACACCAGCAGTTTTGCAGCTAAACACAGCGCTCGCAGCACAAGCTGAGGCCAGCTTAGTATTGCAGATGTGCCAACATGTCTTTACTCGGTTTGGGTACTTGCAGAGTTCCCTGTGTGCTCTGCATTCAGCCTATCAGTCATTATTGTCTAGAAAAAGTTCCCGAAAGCATCAAAATCCAAACCCATCCATTGTACCACCAAGAACAGTGCTGCTCTCTGGTTACCTGTTGAAGAGATGTACTTGGTGTCATGAATGCATCTGGAGTCATCAGCTTAGGTTTAGCATCGTTTGAGAGAGAAAGGAAGTCCGCTGGTACAGGCAGATCAGCAATACGTCGCAGGTCTGGCTGAGAGCCATGCACCGATCCTTTTTCAGATCCCAGCCCTTCCGTGCTTAGATCAGCCATGTGGTCTGGAAAGGCTTCCAAGGGAGAAATATAAATCAACTTACAGGAACTTCCCCCAAAAGTTAAAGCTTTAATTCCACAAAGTATGAACTTATGCCATTGCCTGCCATATTGGATTCCAAAAGAACAAGCAAAAACCCTGCAATACCCTAATCAAAGCTAAGGGCAAGATAAATCCTGTCTTATGCTTACTCTTCGTAGGCTAAACAGTGGATGTTATCAGGCTCTGATAATGGGAGATCCAAGCTTCCTTTCTTCAGTAAATGCAAGGCCAGTTTAACAGTCACATCCCAGAATGATGAATGAACTGAAAGAGCACGCTACACAGCCCAGTCCCCTCTACTCCCAAAGATCCGATGTCACTCTAATCTACACCACCTCACAAGAGACGAACATCAAGTTTCTGACACAAGTGCCATATCACCTAGAAAGGTGAACTCAAGCACGTACAAAGCATTAGCACTCCTAGCCTAACATGTCCCCACGCTCCGTACTCACACCAGGCTCTAATCAAGCAGCCTGCTTCACAGCTAGTCCATATTCAGAACCCTTTATGCAATGTAACCACTCTGTTACAAAGAGGCACCCAAAGCTGCCATCCTGCTTCCCCCCCGCAACAACCCTTAAAGGCTCAGCAACACTGAGGACAGATTTAACACAAATGCTCACCAAATTCTTCATGAGAGCTGTGGGAAGGCATGGATGCACTCATGTCAGGACTATGAAGAGGCTGGAATCTAATCTGCACATCCTGTAGGGCCCTGAAAAAAACCCAGGCATCTCTGATGAGTTTATGAATCACCAAGACAAGCCTAATGCTTAGAAGATTCCTTTTCACGGAACTGATTCCCTTGGAATATGCTTTAGCGTTTTCCGCCCGTGACAGAAGAAGTAGAAGCTGATCATCGTTCAGCTGCGTCACCCAGTTCTGGCACCCAGAGCATTTCAGAGATGTTTCCCCGCACTTACACACGAGCACAACTCCTAGGTCACTGCGTACTCATGGCAACAAAAATACTAGCTTGCCACGGCACCATGCAGGGCTACTTCTCTGTAAGGCCACACTGAACACACCACAGCTACAAGTTTCTGTGGGTCCAAGCAGTTTTTGTTATGAGCAAAAGCAACTGCTAAGTTAAATTTCTACAGGTCAGTGCAGGATTAGGATGACCCTAGGCAGCTGCTCACAGTAGCTGCTACGCATACTCACTTGGTGTGCACACAGAAGAGTTTTATCAGCACGCCTGCGGCTGATTCAACAGCCCCGGCTCCCTGAGCACCTTCTGCAAACGAGACAAAAGTAAAGTATGAAGTTGGATGGAAACTGCAGACAAACTACTAGAAAAACATCATAACAGATGAACCAGCAGCAGAGAACCAGCGTGATACAGCTTTATGACTTCTCCACTTCAGAGGTAGATTCACCCTGTTAAGCAAAAGTGTATCCTACAATCCCTTTACTTTTCAAAGTGAGAACAATCAAATTTGCTTTAATCCAGCTAAATAAGCCTGAAGGAAGAGAAAGAAAGAAAAAAAAAGATACCTCACTACGCAAAGTGGAGGAAGCTGAGGTCTGGAACTGCCAGCAATTTGTTTTGGTTGTCGAAGAGACTGGTTAGATATTTTTTAAGAGACACACACTAGCTTACATCATACAGAAGTTCAGGCTAGGGCTCAACCATCCTTCCTGGCTGTAAACAACTGGAGTTATGAAGAGCTCTGCAATAACTTCCCATGAGCCAGCACTGACAGCATCCAGTATCAGTCTCATTGCTAACAAAGCTAAGGAGGCTGAGTGGAAAAGATAAACCTAACTCCCCATAAAAAAAAGTATTAGGCATTCCTACGCAAATTGCCCTAATTATCTGAGCACTAATCAGGGACTCAAAGCTTCAGTCCCAGCCTGCTCCTGACTTGCTACATGTATCTGTCATTTATGCTTCTGCAAGTCAGAGCAATGCCACTAATATTGACAAGAACGTGAATTAACTGTAATTATGTACAAGAGGTGGCATAAGGAAGCACATCATTCCCGGACTATCAGTCCAGCTGTATCTTTCTAGCAGGAAACACGCTGATGTTATTCACAGCATCTTTTCAAATCTTACTAGCAGAAAGATAGGAGAGTGCAGCAATCAAGTAATGTCTCCAAGAGATGGTTCTCCACAAGATTCACTATCATACTCATGGTAGTAACAGCCAGAAGATGACACCTCCTGTTTCTCCTCTAAAAAGAGAGTTACTTGTTCATTTCTGCTACAAGAAGCTTTGTGGCTTGGGAATATGCCTTCCAGGTGTGATGGAGAAGAATGCCACCCCTTCCCTCAACTCGGACTGCGCACTGTCCTCACATCTGTCACAGCGCAGGCAGCACGATACAGAAGCAACCAATTGGTTTCTCAGACCATGTGCTCACATCTTTGATGTCTCACTACAGTTTACTCAGACAAACAGTCACAGAAATACATGCTGCCAGTTGTTCTTCCAGGAATCCTTTTGTTCTGTGAGCCTGCATCAAACTGTGCTAGAGGGAGACACAGCCCTAGGCTGCCCGAGGAAGCTGTCCCCTGCGTTCTGCTGGAAGCAACGACACTACGCATTTGCAAAAGCATCGCGGCTCAGATACCAAGCAGCTGATCTTGTACCTTAAGCAAAGCATTGCTTGCAGTCACTTAAGCCCACACAGCCCTGGAATGCTTTTTTTAATAACAGAAACACCTCAGTGGAGTTTCTGTGTGGTAAGGGGCAATGGCTACAACCTTGGTTGAGAGGTTCAGGTTCAACATTAAGATATATTTTCTTTAGGAAGGGGTGCAGCCCTAGGACAGGGCACCAGAGCAGAGACAAAAGTGTCATGTTCGAGGGCCTCCAACACGCAACTACATGAAGCCATAGGTGACCTGACCTGTCACCAGCAATAGTCTTGCTTCAAGCAGCAGGTTGGACCAGAGACCTCCAGGGGCCCCTTCTAAACAGTTCTACTGTGTTTCCCTGAAGTACTCTAGCTACACAGGATTAAGCGAAGAAGAGAGCCAGTCTTTCATGAGAAAGCCAGAACCAATCAGGAAAGAAATCCTGCTCTCACAGCAGCCAAATTCTCTTCATCACCTACCTACACTCAAGTTGTCATTCTCCTCTTCTGCTGGGAGCACTTCGGTGTGCCTTAATCGGCAGCGGCTCACTGCCTGGATACCAAAGCTTAGGACTGGGTGGGTAAGAAGGAACTCGGAGATGGAGCTGAAGTAAGCTTTGCCCTCCTCTTGGTTCTGCATCAGCTCCATCACATACAAGACCTGAAAGAATCAGAAAGAGTAAATCACTGGGCTTTCAGAGCAGACCATGCGTACTGCAAAGTCTGGCACCTGAACAAGACTTGGAACAATGGAAATAACACGAGGAATAAAGCCTGGGCCATTTAAATTTGAAACAGAACACCCAAGGGAACCACAATAAGCGCACTCCTGCATGAGTCAGTGTTGATCAGGAACTCAATCCTATTGTGTCAGACACAGGTGTCTCCAAATGAGAGCTATATTTTAGGGTGAGAAATAATCCTGCAGGCTCCTTAGCATTACTCAGCTGAATTGTTACCATTTGTCATCTTATGGTGAAATAGCTGAGGCCAACACCTGCATTTTTAGCTATTAGCAAGCAAATCCTAGACCTAGGCAGCAGAATCAGTCACACAAATGGTCATTTCTCCTTCTGTCACCATTACCCGCCCAGCCAGCAATAAAATGCACCACCTACTTTTCTCTGCACATCGCTCAGTATCAGATATTCAGCAGAGAGGTCCAGGCAGACTTTCAGGCTGGGAAGAATACTCATGGAGCTGAAGATGTCAGGAGAAAAGCTAGATCCACAAACAAGAGGTGCGGGGGTGGGGTGTGCAGAAAAGAAGGCAGATTAGCACAGCCAGAACGACTGCTATGAAACTGCATCAGTTAAAAAAAAAAAAAAATCTCAAGAAGTTTACAGCCATATTACAGTGCAACCACCACTAGAACAAAAACGTCACTACAGAAATCAGTGCTGACTTCAGCTAAGAGACCAGCAGGTAGATCACAGAATAGGACCCAGATATATATTCTGAACATTTAAATGAAAGATGACAGTTTGTCATTACTTAACATGTTCCACATTCGTAGAAGGACAAGAGCCAACACTCCAGATTTAAAAACAAAACCCCACCAACACTAAATAACCCTTCTATAGATTTTGGACCCTCTGTAGTATGAGGTGGAAAAAGCAGCAGTCAGCTATATGCCATATTCTTCTCACTTTCAGAGGGCAATTCAGCTGTGGCCTTACACATGCAGGCAATCAGAGAGGCCGTGATCCACCAGCAGAAAAGTAAAATCAGGGAATATAAGCTGAGTGAAGGGATGGACTAAAGCAGAATTTGAACTTCTAGACCTACATGGCTCAGCAAATAAGCCTTGGATAATCGCTTAATCTCTGTCAACACAGCAGCTTCTCATTATTTATATCAGAAAAAGCAATATTAAGAAGAGAGATTAGTTATCAAATATTTAGTATTTTTAGAAAAGAAAACTCTCAAGGCGTGCAATTTGGAATGCCTCTCCTCACACCATAGATATGTCTTTGCTCTACAGACCAAAGCAAAGATGACAGGTCTTGGTAACACCAAGGAGACTGTATAAAAGGATCAATGTCTCCTGCCTTGCCAAAACTTGACCTGACAGTCTGTCACAGCCCAGACAGCTTTCAACAGATACAACCTCCTCCTTTGCCTGACTGGGGCTAGAGTAGGCTCCAGTGGAGATGAAGGATCACCTTTGCAGAGTAAGTATACCTGGAAGTCGAGAGCTTTGTTACGCTCCACTGCTCAAAGTAAATCCAAACCTTCAGGGGAGTCGGCATATCAACACCTACCGGACAGTCTGCAGACAGGTCCAAGACACAGTGCACCACATCTTCAGTTCTCTATTCTGGTCTGCTCCTGTGATGAGAAATCTCCAGAAGGGAACCCTGCAAGCACAACAGAATTAAGTTCTCTTAGAGAAGATCTGGTCCTTCCCATAAGGACATTTCACAGAAAAGTTCCTCACAAGCTGCCCATAGCTGATTTTGCCCAACTGTGTCTTAAAGTTCCCAGAAAATTTCTGCTTCTGAGGCAGACTAGAAACCACTATAGCTCTCAGCTCTCAAGAACCTTAAGGCCACAACTGACTGAAGAAAGAATTAAAATATTAAAAGAAAAAAAGAAGCAGCTACTTCTTAAATCAGCTGCAGCAGAATTTCATAGAATCGTTTAGGTTGGAAAAGACCCTCAAGATCATCGAGTCCAACTGTTAATCTCACACTACCAAGCCCACCACTAAATCATGTCCCTAAGCGTCACGTCCACACGTGCTTTAAATACCTCCAGCGATGGTGACTCCACCACTTCCCTGGGCAGCCTGTTCCAGCACTCGGCAATTCTTTTGGTGAAGAAATTTTTCCTAATAGCCAACCTAAACCTTCCTTGGTGCAATTTGAGCCCATTTCCCCTCGTCTGATCACTTGTTACTTGGGAGAAGAGACCGACCTCGGTCTTGCTACAACCTCCTTTCAGGCAAACAACAGGCCAAGTTAAAACTGACCATATCACAAACCTGAGAGGACTCCTCAATTTAGAATTTTCATTGCTTTCATGGAATTGACACTAGAAATGAGGTCACTTTAGGCTGTGCTCCAGAGCCTTATTTCTCCATCACTAGAAAACTGAGTACAAAGAGGACATGACTTGCTTCTGCCACAAAGCTAAATTTGTTACAAGTACAATGCAGTCCCAAGGAACCGTCCAAAGGCAGAGTTAGAAGACATTACTAAACTTTGATACTCTAAATACAGGATTGGGGACTTACTCTGGGTCTTGTTTTTTATGGTTGTCACAAAAGAGCAGGCAGGAAAGAGGCCTACCATCATGGGGTTTCCACTCATGAAGACACCTAGGAAAGAATCAGAGAAAAGATCCAAGCATGCAGGGAGTGGTAAACGAGGAATACAAAAGGGAGGCGCCGAACACACCACCCCTCGCCCAAAGACAGCATTAAGTCAGCAGCCACCATGCGTTATCAGCTTGTAGCTGTTCACAGGCTTATATAAAATAAGGAAATCACAGCTCATGCAGCCACACACTGGGGGGGGGGGGGGGGGGGGGGGGGGGGGGGGGGGGGAGAAAATAAAATCATGTGTTGCTATTTGGTCTGATGTCCTAACAAGGGCACAATACATAAAAAGTCCACATTGAGAACAGCTCAGAGGAGCTTCCTGCATTTACAGGGACAGTGCAAGAGTTTGACTACAGCCTGCGCAAAGCACAGAGCTCCTGCTTCCAGACACAGTTCTTTGCTTTTTCGTAAGTTCACCAAAACCTTGTATGATATTTAGCGATACAACTCTTCAGCAACAAATTACTTCACAAACATTCACCCTGTGTCTTTGTAATGTCTGGAGAACAACCACTGCAGGTGATTCTGTGACGAGAAAACTCTCACAGAGAAAATGGTGCTCTCTGTTCCAAGATCCTTCATTTTCTAATTCTCTAGTTACCTTGGTTCATCTTGCCCCTCAATATAGATCTGCCAGAACTTGACAAAACCATCGTGGCTTGCTGTGGCCAACACAGTTCCATCTGGGGAAAGTGCTCCCTCACTCAGGCACTAAAGAGAGGGGGGAAACATATACAGAAAAGTAATTTTATAGCTTTTTTTTATTTCATAGGAAGAAAGAGTACGTACTCTCTTCAGACAGGAATCTGACTAACAGTCTGATAGCACAGGTCAGAGTGATTTCTAACAGACATGTCACTAGGCAGCTTAATCCTTCGCTCAAGAATCATCTTCTCCAGATGGCAAATTTAAGTATAATGGATTGTGCTGCTAATGTTCCCACTGTTACCCATGTTATGAACGGAGCTCATTTTGGTTTGGAACCTTCTGACTTTTCAACCATTATTGTTTCACCTAAGCAATACAATTACTTTGTCATCCTGTTCAAGAAGCGAAATCGGACACTTTCTGGTTGTTTCTTTTATATTCAAAATATCACCTACTGGATACTCAGCTGCAGTCCTGGTCCACTGCACTTCACAGACGTAACCATACTCATTATGGAAATCATAAAAGAATTAAGATGACGGTGGGCTTAATTTTCCCCTTCTCATGCAGCAGTAACCCACTGCAGTGTTAAGCGTTCCACTTACCAGGAGATATAACAAAAGAGCCGAAATACAGCCCAGGTTGTCAAACAGGCCCTTGGCAATACAGGTTTTTTCAAGAGCCATTTTCAAAGCAAATTACTACAAATTCACCTCGGCTCTTGCAACAATGGTTACTCACCAATACTGTGTGTACATAGCCAGTACACTGTGGAGGATAGCGTGGAAGGGTAAGAAACTCTTTTTTAAAGCAAACTGTCCTAAGAACTGCAGCTCCCGAGACACTATAACCCAAAGCGAACCTACACGATCTGTAGCGATCACCTACGCGACGGCAGTAAAGAAAACAAAACCGGTTTGTACCGTGCTGTGGCCTTTCACTACGATGAAGCCCTCTTTGATGTTAGGCACTTCCACCAGCCAGGAGCTGTTGTTTGTTCGGATAATGTCCAAATCCCACACCTCTGCCTGGAAAACAATCATGTAGGCACACAAACTACTACTAGTTTTGATCCAGCAGATGATTTCTTACATCCTTATCTCACACCCTGACATAGCAGCCCAATGGCAAGTACGTGACATAAATCTTCCCGCTTCCACCCGATTTGGCCATTAGATGCTTTCCTGGCACCCAGCTGTACGTAAGCACGGGGAACTGCTCTTGGCAGTTGCTGCTCACCAAGGCCCTTCCCCTGGGAATGGGCTCAGCCTGCGCAGATGAGCAACACCTCGGACCTCCACACTGTTCCTAGTGGTCTCTACTTTTTGATGGTGAGCAGAAGTTATCACCTTCCTTCCTCCTGAGCCCTGGAGAAAGATCAGCACGACCTCTCCATGAGAGGAATCCCACACCTCATATTACAGGAGGATTCCCAGCATGGACTAGACAGGAGCCTTTACATCTCTAACCGTATCAGCTCCTTCCTTCCTTAGATTCTTTGCCCCTAAATGAGAGACAACGTTGAACATGCTTTTGAACAAGCAACATTTCCTTACCCTGTCCTCGTGCAACAACGCCAACGTCTGACTTCCCTCTTCACCGCTCTCCTCATTATCATCGGGGATGAAAGGACACCAGATGATTCTTCGAGAGGTGTTCAACGGGGTATTGTCAGGTCGCTTGATGTTAACCAGGATCTCCTCTCTGATCACCATGGTTAAGAAACATAACATTCTGGTAGCGCTACTCACATGCAGGAATAACCTATCCAGGCTTGGTCTTCCAGTAAACACTACTAAACCTCCAGATTTTTTTGATCACCGAGATTCAAAAAGAAATCAAAAGTATTCTGCTTAAAGAGGTGGCAAGCTAGCATTTCTTCACTGCCAGAAGACATTTACCTTACAGAAGTTAATCAAGTCTCCTGATTTTCTCTTGCAGGCTACAGACAGGGACAGCATGAGCACACCAGAAGCACACAGCCACAGCTGAATGTGCAATCCATGCAACTGCTGATGGATAGATTAAATAATTTCAGCTAGCACTGCAACACTACCACAGAAAGACGGAAAAGCTACTGCATTTCCCCAAGCTGAGTGCTCTGGTCCAAACCTACAAATCAGATCTCAAACAACCACAACAACCTTTGCTCCAGCTGCTCTCTAAATGACAGTATACCATTAAAATTAAGAAGTCACAACCTAAGACAACAGATCCCACAGACTGATGTGCTTCCCAAAAGCACTGAGCAGTCACTCTTAGGAATTAAAAGATTTAGGGCAATGAATCAAACACTGAAAATAAATTCCAGGACCTCCAAAAGAAGAGGGATGATAGGTTTGGAGGGAGGATAGCGAGTGGGAGGGAAGTATTACATCATCTTCCCTAGAAAAGTAATCGAGGAGAAAAGCTAGAACCAAATGTGAGTGAAAAGATCTGTCACGCGGTCAAGGTGATACTGTCCACGTGTAAGGCCGGCTAGTACAGCCTGACACTTCTCACTGACTACTTCTGCCTGGAACAGAAGGAGCCACTGAGGTGTCACTCCTTGAATTTCAAGTCATGTGTGATTTCAAGTCATGATTGTGCTGAACACAGGCACAGGCTGACAGATCTGATGCTCTGCAAGGGGCAGAACTATCTACCTTCCCCCTGCAAGCTGCTATTCTGGAAAGGCTATAAAACAAGTTGTAACTGAGGTTGCATTCATGTCTAACCATTACACAAAGACTGGTACGAGGAGTATTTTGACAAGATACTGGATTTTCTCTTTATCCATGGCCAGGCGCCAGACAAAAAGGTTGCCGGCCTCATCCAGGCACGCCAGCTGGTTGGAGTTGAGATGAGCAAAAGCCAGGTCTGCCACACCGCCCGTGAATCCTTTCAGCAAGGTCCGCTCTGCAGTGCTGACGCTCAACACCCGCACCATAGCGGAGCCGTTACTGGCAGCTGCAGAGAAGACAGAGGGAGAAGTCACTGTTTATCCGTGCAGTTTTCCCATGGGACTGCCTTTGTTTCCAGCACCCATCCTGCCATCGGCTTTCACTGGCAGCACACCGAAACCCCCTGGTAGCAGGTACCTTTCAAGGCCCAGGGTATGTGCACAAATATTCACTGCACTTTTCATCTTTGGTGCAGAGGATTGGAACAGCAGCACCAAGAAGGAGCTTGCCTGCCTTGTAAGGGGCAGCTTAATTTCTCATATCTTCTACAATTTCTTGAGCACCTCAAAATCCAAGTTGCTCTACTTAAAAAGTCAACAGAGGTTGAATTCTCTTGATTGCTGGGATTATTCCCATGAAAGATGCCTTCATTAAATGTCAGGCCTAAATCTTTATCCCCAGCTCATGACAAAGCTACCACACCTCCAAGACTGATCTGCAGTGACAGTGAATTAATTTTAATTGCAATTTCATTTTCAGTAATTGGAGCAAAGGAGTCACCAAGAGGCAGGTAGCTCAAATATATCTTCTGTAAGGGAAATTTAAAAAGCATAAACAGTCATCCAGCACAGAGCACTGCTTTTTGGCTTGTGTAACTGAAACGAACTTGCTTTAGAGCATGCGCATACCAAGCAAAGTTTCCAACTTCCCCATTTTAGACAAATGTCACTAAAATGCAGGCAGTCTTATGGAGACCACATTGTTCCCACTTCTTGATGCCCAAGTCAGCCCTAGCAGACCACTCAGCTTTCCATAGTGTTACTGCACCCAAGTTTTAATACTTTAAAAAGGGTGCGACACCCTAAGGCTGCTCTAACCTCAGCTGTGAAGAAACACAGAAGCAGAGTAGTACATTTCCTAAAAGGCCAGACAAACCGATGGGTGCTAGAACTAAGGAGAAAGGGAAGAGCTGATGAAACCCCAAACGCTGTGTGGTTATACGAGAGCAGAGACATTGCAGATGACCAGGTGTTCATCTGTTTCATGTATGTTGTGAAACAATCTTTCCCTGCATTGCTCTGCTTTTCTCTGCCTTCCTACTGCAAAATACACTGCATCTGCATTGCTCTTTGGCTCCTCTAAATTTAGCCTTAAACTCAACTCCAAATTCATGCAAGCAAATCCATCGCAAACATTTATCTGCTCAAATTACCATGGTGCTGTTTCTGTGCTTCGCCACAGAGAAGCCTGTTTACTGCAGAAATATTTAATTAGTGGAGTAATCTGAACATCAGCTTACTGTCCAGTGAAACCAACGTAATCCTTTGACTTCTCCTCCATCCCCAGAGTCCTCTTTCTTTTATTTCTAACTTCAGAAAAGCTTTGCTTCTCAGTGGAAACTCTCCTACACCACCAACGCTTCCCTTCCCTGTAGCTCCAGCTTCACTTACATTCCCACTAGAACAGCACCCTGATCTTGGTATTCCACGCAGTGTTTCAATTATTGTTAGTTACCTTCGCTGATGCAAACTCTGCCTCTTTCAGAGATACACAGAACAAAGGAATACAAATTACATCCAAGACAAAAAGGTATCTCACCTCTAATGGCATAAGCCAGGTAAGAGTTTGAAACGGCTATCAGATTGCCATAATAGTATTTCTGCTCCCAGTCATATCTAGCAACAGGCTGTATTTTCACCTGCTCAAGAGAAAGAAAACAAAGTATGAGAAGTGTCTGGAATTCACTTTTTCCTGGAATAAACTTGCCAAATACATGATTTCCTCCAGGGAAGATCTGTAATGCTTAATAGGAAACTGTTAGAAGCAGCAGTTGGTAGGAAGAACTGCATACTGAACACCAGACAGCAGAGCCCTGAACACTCAAAGTTCCAGAGGCTGCTGAGTATTTCCTTCCATTGCAAGAAGGAATTCAACTCACTGAACGCGTCACGCTGCAGGACAACACTCGAGCCTGCAAGTACAGCACAGCAGCCTTCACCTCTGTGTTTGCACTGTCTGGATTCCCAGTTCTTGGAAACTTTTTTGAAATACAGAAACATTCGCTGCATGGGCACTCGATTATTAGTTTCAGCACTGTTTTCCAAGAAACGGAGAGTCCTGGTCTTATTTGATAAGCATCGTCTCCGCAAGCAAAGAATTTAGAAATACTGTGGAAGTTATGGCAGTGACCCTCCCTTTCATTTTTACCTTCAGTATCATCTATGACAAACAATGATAACATGGTACTGTATTTATTTACAATCTCTGAGGTCCCTTAATTCACTGCACATCAAGGAACAAAAGGATATCACGTGGAAAAGTGGCGAGAGGATCAAGGCCAGAGCTCTCTCTCCCGACTCGTAGCATTTGTTCTGAGTATGTGTCTCAGCACTCTGCTACAGCACTAGCTCTAATCTCAGCGCACTGGTTCTTCCGCAGCTCTGCTCAGCTGGGCGAAGCCCTCGGCAGAACCAAGGCTGGCAAGCTATCAAGAACAACCATCCCTCCACAGCGCAGACCTTCTAGCGAAGGAACAATCAGCAGGAAAGCCCTGCCTGTGGAGGAAGGCCGCTTTCCCTAGAACCTACAGCTCAGATCATGGACTTTTTCCTGAGAATTAGAAGATAACCTGGACACCCTCCAGAACAACAGTAACAATCAGTTACAAGACACTGCTCCAATTTGTTAAGCTTTTTGACAAACTTCTACCTAATCATAAGCTCCTACAACACAGAATAAGAGAGAGCCATTTCTGTTTAAAATGTTCAAGCATGAGCTGATGTGACTAAAAAGAAGAGACAAAACTACGCCTTCTCTTGCTCCTTACCTTGTTACTCCCTCTGGCCTTACTGGTGATGCTGGAATCGCTGCTGGCCACTATCTCCACATCTTTTGCTAATATCACTACGCAGGTAGAGCTGTCATCACCAGAAAGGCAGCTTTTAAGAAAAACAAAGGGAAAAAAAAAATCAGACAGAACTCACAGGAAGAGAACAGAGGTCAGGTATCTGCTATTCATAACTTTAACAGCAATGCAGACGGAGTATCTGTGCATCTAGGAGGTCTGAACTGAACAACTGAAAACAGAAAGTACTTTCAGTTAAGAGCCTCCCTTCCCCACGTGCCACAGGTTTGAGAGCACCAAACACCTGGTGCGTTCAGCTTAAAAACCTCCAGTCTGCTTGACCTGGGCACAGACCTACATTTGGTTAAAGTAGCCTTGACTACTGCCCAATGCTGTACAAGAGACCAAAGGCAACCAGCTGAACCTCACCAACAACAGTGCACACTGGTCATGGTTCTCATGGCATCCTCTCTCAAAATTGTGACTAGAGAACCCAACCAAAAGCTATTTACACGAGCTCTGATGTCAAGAGTCAGTGCATGAAGCCAAGCATTCCACTAATTAGACTGGTGTGGATTTGTCCTATTACTCCCATGATGAATCCAAAGCATTCTATATGCATAAGTTCTCTTGCATATAAGCAGTCAAAGCACACGTACTGTCCAAAACACAACGGTGTATACGCACAACTCTGCTAAGAGTTAGGTAGAAATCTAACTCAGGATCATTTATACCGTTTTAATTTATGTGGAGAGAAATACTTCAGCAAGTGCAAGGTCTATCTCACTGCAACCTGGTGTAAGTTACCTCTCGGGTAGCTTGGGTCCCTGAAAGAGTCCAGCTGGAGGTCTACACGAGAACACAAAGTTTCACCTAGGTCCCTGCTAATTCACCTCCACCCTAACTTGCAACGTCCACCATGCAACCAGCCCTGCTCCCCGCTTCTCTCTAAAGAGCTCTGCCGGCTTTCTTCGGTTCTTGAGCAGCAAGGATGGCAGGCTCCACGCATGAGCCTCACAAAAGCTGCAAAAACTCTGACCCACAGCATGGACTCACAACTTCCACCTGAACTCAGCACAAAACTCGCCATCAGATTCCCAGCGTGCTTGCCCAGGCTCACCAGAACTAATTTTTAACCATTTCCTACTCGCTCTCAGTCTTTCTTCAACAAAACTTACATGACTTGCTTCTCCTGCAGGGCCCCCAGAGAAACGCTGCGATGCACCGGCTTTGACAGAGACGGTCCATCTCCAGCCACGATGGGGTCAGGCACCAGCAGTCCATTCAGGTCTCCGTTATACGAATTTGACGGTCTCTGGTTCTCATTCACTGAACCTAGGGGAAAGCATGACCAGCTGTGCACAATGTCCATTTAAAAGAAACAGCACTGTGTGAAATATGCTACCTCGGACGTTTTTTGTCAGGTTCTTCTGATCTATCAGGTAGAATATGCTGAATTGGTTGGGAAAAGTATTCTTCTCCAAAAAGGATGTGTAAGAGACCTTCCATAAAAGAAACTGATCGCCACACAACCGAGTGAACTCGTAGCTCTTTTCTTACACAAGCAATCCCAGCAGACCAGAAAAGCACCAAAGAACAGGCACAGGGAACTTACCGGGTTCAAGGAGCAAATAGTCTTGGATCAGAAAGACTAAGCTGGTAATTCAGATTTACTGAATCAAGTGCCACAGGAAAGGGTTCCCAAAAGGTCATTTCTGACCCTCACGCCTGCAGAGATCTCTGAAGTCCAGCAATACAGCGGTTACCTCCAGCATTTGGGGTTGGCTGGAAGTCATACATTTGCTACTTTCCAGAACTGGGTTCTGTCTGTGAGACCTGACCTCGTGGTCCAGATGTTGAGTAACTGAGCTATGAAACAGTGCAGCGGTGCCTACGGGTTTCCCGTATTTTTCCCTTGGTGGACAAGTCACACAGAAGTCTACAGCACTCCGCGTAAAGCAACCATTTGTCCCAAGTTTCAGCTGTGCTTTGCAGCGTGTGTGTGCCCTGACTTCATATATCTGACCTAGCACAAGTTGCCTGGTGGCCTCCACACCTTCTGCAGGCTTTTGGAAGGGGGCAGGTGTAACGGGCTGAAGGAGACTCTTCTCTCATTTCACTAGCGAGGTGAATAGTGGACGATCCCCACTGGTGAGCAAGCCCGCTCCATTTGCACTGACACACCAGTGCACCGAAGCCAAAGCCTCCTGTCTCAGCAAAACCCTCACCTGAAATTTTCACTGGTTTTGAAAACTGAAATTTCGTATCCTGTTGCCAGGTAACAACTGCTGCCGAGCTTGTGCAAAATGGCTGCTCCCGGGACCAGAAGCTCCCGCTGCTGGCACACGTAACAAACCTAAACATAGCTGTGGGCAAGAGGCATGTCCTTTGAAAGTAAGGCAGGCTTTCAGTTACCAAGGAGGCTTTAAGAGCTCCGGATGAGTGCTGCTGCCTACAGAAATAACTGCAACTATTCTTCATTCGCAAGAAGAATATTTAAAACTTGCCTGTTTAGGAACAGTGGCATTAAATCAGCAACTGTGCGATGGACACCAGAAGCCTGTGGCAACAGGGTATCCCGATGCAGAGACTGTTCGGGCGCTCGCCTCAGTTTACCGGCATTGCTTGAAGCAAGCAGCAGCGGCTCCCACACAGCACAGGGAAACCTCAGGCCAGGGAATGGGATCCTGTAACCAGCTAGCACATTTGCGCTGTGCTTGCTGTTGCAAGGTTAAGATGCGTCCCTTATTATTACGACAGCATAGAGTGGACACTTGCCCAGCTGCAGCAACTTCCTTCGACTGCAATTTACCCTTTGCAATTGAAAGCAGGAAAATATTCATTACAGAAAAAGCAAGCAGGATGCCGGAGAAAGATGATACAGTCTTCACTCTACTTGCAGCAACAGGAACAGCTCGTGTAAGTATCCCTGTTCTCTTACGGGCAGCAGGACAGTGACGTTTGCTCCATGGGGAAGGGACAGAGGAAACGCTCCCCAGAGGCAGACAGGCATAGCAACAGCACGCTACAGTTCAGGAATGGGCTTAGCCCTTCACTGTTTCAGTGGGAGCCAGGCAAGCACAGTCCTGAAGACATAAAGGATGGGAAGGGGCTCAGTGTTTAGTAGGTACGTGACCAAAACCAAAACGTTAACCCAGACTAGTAGATCTAGCCCTTCAAATGGCAAGAAGTGCGGCTGCATGTGGTGCCTTTTCACAGGGCAGGAAAGCAGGAGCAACCAGAGCCGAGATGCTGAACTCTTCCTGCTCCCACCATCACCTGCAGCACGGGACGATGCTTTGGGCATCTGCTGCAGTCACGGCATCGACAAAGGACGAGGGCTACCAAAGCCACGGATGATGTTTGCCGCAACCGGGAGAAAAGCATCAAGAGAGACTTTGGTGGCAGAGCGCGTCTTCACGGCCACCAAACCCAGCAGAACAACGAAAGTGCCGCGACAGCTGTACACTCACGAGAGCGGGGAGCGCTCCTTGGCACCCGCCCGGACAGCACCCACAGTAACATAACGCTGCTCACAGCTGCGTGCACCTAGTACCGCAAAACGGCCTTCATGGCAGGAACCTCGGAAAGCAGCTACACCAGTCTCTGCTGGGTACCGCAACCTGTCAGGGAAACCCAGGGCATAACAGAAAACAGCACTAGAGAGGGCCTTGACCACAGCGACTTTACCCCAGGCAAGGCTAGCCCCAGGCACCCAAGTCACAGGCTGCTTCTCTTTCAAAAGCCTTGAAGGATTCCTCAGTTTCCCTTTCCCCTGACATCCTCACAGGATCTCCAGAGACTTTCAGTTAACAAACAAATACTCTTGTTCTTTGCTTTCTGATGTCCAGTTCTTTCAAGTCTATTTACTACTGCCCAGGGCAGCGATATCCGCTGAGAACAACCATGGGTTCCTTACTGCTTGACTTACTGTCCATTTGCTCCTTTTCATCTCAACTGCCTTCTCATGCACTAGAGTTGACAGAGAAGGTTGCAAGAAAATGATTAGGAAAGAATAAAAATGGAAATAAATAAGCCATACTCAGTAAATAACTCCATTGCTTCAACCAGAAGAGAGCTGGAGAGGGGCTGTTCACATGGCTGTGTAGTGATAGGAGAAGGGGGAACGGCTCTAAACTAAAAGAGGGCAAATTTACATCAGATATTAGGAAGAAATTCTTCACCATGAGGGTGGTGAGGCCCTGGCCTAGGTTGCCCAGAGAAGCTGTGGCTGCCCCCTCCCTGGCAGTGCCCAAGGCCAGGTTGGATGGAGCTCTGAGCACCCTGGGCTGGTGGAATGGGTCCCTGCTCATAGAAGCGGGGCTGGAACCAGATGATCTTTAAAGTCCCTTCCAACCCAAACCATCCTATGATTCTATGATTCTGTAACAAGCAAGAGAAGCTGCTTCAGGGGGAAGTCAAGTCACCTTGCAAGAACAGAAACAGCTTCAAGTGTTTCCCAGCCATGTTTCCCTCCCCAGTTCAGAAACAGCTTGTGAAACAAGCGCTCCCCACCCCTGCGCCAAGTTCTCCTTTCAGTCTTTCCAGTATCCAGTGCCGCACTGCGAAGGATAAATGTATTTTCCTATCAGAATGATAATCCAGGAGCACCCAAGCACTCTGGAAACAAGAGAAACTACTCCAAGTAATGAGAAGTTTCTCTGAGAGCAGGAAAGCTGACGAAGCTGGCTCCACCACCCCGTGCACCTCTACAGCTGCCAACCCTCCCGTCCTCTCGGCCAGGCGCTGGGGGCCGTTGCTCTGGAGGCAGCACGCCCATGCCGACACATTGGCTCTCTTGGGGCTCAAAGGTGACGTTATTCCCGCCTTTATCTCCATAGGAGCGCAGCAGGGGCAGAAATTTCGTCCTCTGCCCCGACGGGAAGGTTGTTCTGCCAAACGTGGGTCAGCCTCAGCCTCCTGCGGGCCGTCACCTCGCCAGGCCTGAGGAGGGGGGGCCCGGCAGCCCAGCCAGACGCCTCGGGAGGAACCCGCAGCGTTCCCCGGAGCGGAGAGCGGCTCGGCGGGACTCGGCTCTCGGCGCCCCTCGCCTCGAAAGAGCCCCGGCTCCAGACGGCCCCCGCGCCGCTCGCCCAGCAGAACCCCCCGGCGAGGGACCCCGAGAAGCGAGGCAGGGCCGGGGGGGGGGTGTGTGTGTGTGTGCGGCCGCCTGACAGATGGCGGAGCCCCGGCGCACCGGCCGAGGAGGGCCCCGCAGCCCCGGCCCGCCGGCGGCGGCCTCCCCCGGCGCCGGACCCTCACCTCCCGGCCGGTCCAGCTTGAGGATGTCCCGCAGGTGCTGGGTTGCGTCCTCGATGTCGATGCTGGAGGAGGAAGCCATGGGGCCCGGCCCGCTTCCCGCCGTCCGCCGCTCGCACGACCGCCACCGCGCTGCCCCGGCCCGGCCCCGCCGCCCGCGCTTCCGCCTCCGGTCCGGCGCCCGGTGCACCGGGTAGAAACCGCCGCCGGGACGGAGCGTTCCGGAGGCGGAGCCAGCGCCCGGGCCTCGGCGGACGCCGCGCCCGCAGGCCGCGAGGGCCGGCCCCGGCGGGGACCCCGGGCGTTAGGGCCGGGGCGGTTTGCCGATACCATGCGGGGAGCCCACGCAGCCTCCGGGCTGGGAGGGGGGCTCGGTGCCGCGCTAAGCACGGGTACAAACCCCCCAGATCAGCCGCGGGGTCTGGCAGGGGGCCCGCGGGCCTCAAGAAGCCACAAGAGTCCCGAGCTGGGGACACCGGTATCGGTCTCCTCGGGCCAGGAACCGGGAGCGAGCGGCTGCGTGGAGAAAGGCAGCAAGAGGCGCGTGGCCAGCTTCGGCGGGTCGCCACTTCCAACGTCATAACAGTCTAAAACAATCTAATTTTAGGTAGTTTTCAAGCGAACACCCGCCACGTGTCTCATTCCTCAAAGCCGACTCTTCAGACGAGCGCTCTCTCAGCGTTCCCGCCGCAGCGCAAGGCAGACCCCTCGGAGCAGCCCTCCTCTGACAGACCACCCCCGGTCCGCGGCTACAGGGTCCGGACCCTCGCCCGGCAGTGGCCACGCAGAACACCCCTCTCTACCCAAAGAGCTCATCGCGTCAAAGGATTAATTCTGCACGTGACTTCCATGGCGCAGAAGCAGCAACTGAGCAGTCCTGCATTCAGGAAGATGCGAAAATGCTGCAGGATCGAACAGGAGGGCCCTAACATTGGCCTCCAAGAAAGCTCCGTTCCAATTCTGAAGCCAAAGCAGCCAGATTTGAGAACTAAGCAGCTTGAGCACGCCCCAGCCCAGGCTTTTCCAGACAAGTCTCCAAAAGGCAAATGCAAAGTTCGGATGCCTTGAAAGCAAGTGGAGGGAGGCGTGCTAATCCCCTGAAAACTAAGCCTAACGGCTGCAGGTAAAGGAACCATGACTCTGCCCCTGTGCCATCTAGCATGCTGGAAAGATTAATTTAATAAATCCCTCAGCTGGTGGCACACGACAGCCGACCGTGCCGTCAGAAGCTGCGCAGCCAACACAGTCCTGCCAGCCAGCTGCAGCTGTCACGAAGGGGTGCTGGAACGGTGACGCAGAGCACGAATCCGGCTGGGGCTTCGGAGCCAGCAGGCACCCAGCAGTCACAGCTCTGCGTCTGCCTGCGAAGAAAATGCAGCGTCCTGCTTAGCTTGGAGGGTGAAGATAATAGATACGACGTGAAGATTAGCCGCAGGCTACCATGAGTGTTGTCATCCTTGTGTCTTATTCAAGGCTTCTGCCTTGGTAGAATACAACAGCTGGGAACCAAGCTGCCAATGTTTAACACTGAGCTAAAAGTCTCCGTTATAAAAGCTACTGAGAGGGAGGGAAAAAGTAGTTGTATGGCCAAGGGCATACCTGAACTGCCTTCATCGGTGAGACCATCAAGTGCTCTTCGGTTGGAGAGGTTTAGGTTTGCAAACATTTCCTCACCAGGCAGCCGGAGGATATGCAGGGCAAACAGCGTCACGTACTCCATAGCCAACTCAGTAAAACAATTTAAACGGTTAAGAAAATCTCATGGTTTTATTGTGTAATGTAGCATTGAAACATCTGAACAAATCGGTATCTGGGCTGTACAGGCTGCTGTTCTTTCATTTCTTTGGGTTACAGAGCATCTTGTCAGTACATAAACAACAACCTTTTGCATTATAAATTCTTTCCGAGGCATGCTGGTACAACACAAATTTCTCTTGTCAAATGCAGCTAAGTCTAACTTCCAAACATCATGCACAAGAAACTCATCTAGTGACAATGTAAACTCAGCAGAAGGGCAGGTCACAGGCCTCACTTGCTCACGCTCCCCAGTGCTGCAGGTTTGTGTATGATATTTGGAATGTTCTGTGAGTGTGAATAATACCAGTAAGAGGAAAGAAGGGAGGGGAAAAAAAAAAAAAAAAAAGAAAAAAAAAGAAAGCACGGGTGCCTCGGGATTGCCAGCTCAGCCGAAGTTGTGCAACGCTAGCCTGAACATGTCATTGGTGCAAACCCAGGCGTCGTTGATGTTCTTTAATAGAAATATCTGGTGGAATCCCATGATAGGATCTTCATCAGCCTGTAGAAAGAGAGGAAAGGAAGTTCAAAAAGCTCTTTTTTTTGGAGGAATGTATTCCAAAACTCATGACAAGATGACTTAAAAGCTAACATTAACAGTGATGTCACATGCTGCAAGATGCCCAGTACCTCAAGAGACACTAATGCAACCAGAGGTTCCGTTCCAAGGTGCTCTGCAGACAAACACCTAGGGCCCAATGACGCAGAAATCCTGCAACGGCAGCTGCAGCTGGGGGTTTCTGGAGGACTTGCAGGCATCTCATTCCAGCAGCTTCACAACAGCGGTAAGAGCATGCCTGCCTCGGTGCCAAATCACAGAGTTTTCTTTGGGCCTTGCCCCGGAACCAAGTGCAAAACTAAGTCTTTCAAAATTAGTTTTTAGCTGCTGTGCTTTGATGACAGAAGCTCCTGGTATCAACAATATTGCCTGAATGATCTAGGCAATGACTGAGGCTTTTGAAGAGAAGGTACAGCTCTCTTTCTTTAAGAGAGCAGGTACAGCTGGCCAGTGACGCAGTGCTCCCCACTCCCGCTGCCCAGCAACAGCTCGAAGGGAGCGAGTATCTGCTACAGCTGCGATGAGGTGGTGTAAGCACGGGGATCTTCGCAGCAGTGCCAACTCCTGCCTTTGGCAATTCATCTAGGCAGGTTATAGCGCCTGCACCCTATTTACTGTATTACTACAAAAGTAGAAAACAGTATTAGAGGGAGAATGGTTCTCCCACCTAATGTTTACCAGCCTCCTCAGGGATGTCACGCAGGAATTAAAGACTCAAAAAATATCCTAAATGATTCCCAAGTCAGCTGGAAATCACACAATAGGATTTAATCTGAACAGGGCACAGGACCTTGCTACAAAACAATCTTCTGATACTGACCGTAGTGTATTCAATACGGCATTTTTGGAGGATGTTAAGCTCTAGTCTTTCAGCACACAACTATCCAGCTTCAGAAAAAGGGGGAAATGCATAAAAGTATTAAAAAGCAGCAGCCAGTGTGGCCCGTGAAACAGACTGTCAAAGTGCTGAACGTTTATTTGCAAATGGGAAGGTCAAAGAGCAAGCAGGCTACAAAATAAACAAACAAAAAAGATCTTTCCTTAAAAAAGTAAAGTTCATCTAAGTGAGGGACTGACTGTGAAACAAGCCAGCTTTGAGGAGCAGCTTGCTAACGATGTCAGCCATGTCACAGAACAGCAAGGCTGCCAGAGCACCGGTAGGATCAGGTGCACAAAAAGCAGCACTCAAATCTGAAACCGCTGCGAGGATTTCACTGTGCCAGCTGCCAAGGAAATAAAACGGTGGGGACGAAGGGCAGTTCAAGCGTATGCTAGTCCGCAGAGGAAAGCCAAACAGGGTCCTAGATTAGCTGTGGCCTCTCAGGGAAGTGGTACTGAAATCACAATGGACTTTCTTTTTTAAACCAGCTGAGAGCTCAAAAGCTATCAAGGCAAGCACAGTGTTAGCAGTTATTAGGAAGGGAACAGAGAACCAAAACCTGTTAAGTAAGCAACTGCATAAATGCACAGATAGCACCCACATATCAAATCCTGCATGCATGTCTTATCACTTAAAAAAATTAAAGTGATACAACAAGGAAAGGCCAGAGGAGGACAAGAAGGATGATCCAGCTACAGGACACTTTTCTACTGAAGAAAGAAAACTGAGTATGCCTAACTTGCAAAAATGTGTTCAGAATAGGAAGAATGGCCAAGATATCAAATTACTATCAAACCATGAAGGACAAAGTGAATGAGGAAACTACTACAGCCAGAAATCAAGGCAGCAACAAGTAAGGCCAGGAGTATGAGCAAGTCCAGGTGTTCAGCAGGCAAATGAAGGAAAAATCCTCGAGCCAGACAAGTGCCAGTAAAGTCGCTGTTCAACAGGTTGACGCACTGGGCAGCTTTTTGTCACATGGACATACGCCTCCTCTGGCATTAGGCAGAGGCTCTGTAACAATCAGCACAATGAGAACATGAGCAGTTACGCTGGATTAGACCTGCGTCCATCTAGTTCACTAGCACACGACAGCAGTCGTGTGATTCAGGGGAAGTATCACCATTATTAATCTGCCCAGAAAAGATGCTTCCATATCCACACTGAAGAGGTGGCCGGCACACTGAAACCCGTGGGCTTACACCTTTTCTAGCTTTTCTTAAGTACAAAATATAACATATCCTAGTACAGTCCCACTGCTGCCTGGTATAGTTGGTAGGTTCCTGGACATGAAGGAATCTTTAAGAAAATGGAGCAGCATCAGAGCACTGTACATTAAAGTTTGACATACAACATTGTAAAGCATCCTCTTCTTAGGTCACTGAGGCAGCTATTACAACTTGGATAAGTAGTTTTCAGACCAAATTAGAGCATGTCGTTACTGACATGAGTACACTTCAAGAATAGACCTCTGGGAAAAAAAAAAAAAAGATATCACCACCAGACTAGTTTTGGCATAGGTTTCCTCAATTTCTGACAAGCCTAGCTGCACTGCAGCTCTTACTGCTTCAACTTGAGGAGAATTTCCTCCTTTCTTACCCAGTTCAGGACTGGTCAGATGAAGATTAAGAAAGGGAATTCTTCCCCAAACATCTGCTGTTGTACAGATGGCAAAATCCCACAGTGAAGTCACAGATTCTTGATTTCTTTATTCTTTTCATGTTATGTCTTCACAGCATAGAGGAGCAGTATACTTTAAATACAAGGAAAATCCTACACTATATTTAAGGCCAAGTAAATAATTTATAGTCTGTTCCCAAACTTCTGAATCCATCCTATTAACACATAGCGAAGACCCACAGTTGAGTGACTTGAGATGCTCTGGGAGGCACAGACTAATCCCATTCCACTTTATTTTGGATCTTCATCACACCTCAGATAACCTCACTGCAACTCTTTAACCTTACTTTCCAAATTCAGCCATGTCCCACACAAAATTTGCGAGCCCAGGCTCAAAACACAG
This sequence comes from Opisthocomus hoazin, assembly GCF_030867145.1. Classification (NCBI taxonomy): domain Eukaryota; kingdom Metazoa; phylum Chordata; class Aves; order Opisthocomiformes; family Opisthocomidae; genus Opisthocomus; species Opisthocomus hoazin. The sequence goes on from NC_134425.1 coordinate 16,068,849, forward strand.
GGGCTTTATTTTTCCTACAAAACTTTCCTTTCTGCAGTTCAAATTCTTTCATGACATCCTTGAATTAAAATCGAGAGTCACAGAATCGGATTGGAAGGATCCTCTGCTTTCCAGAGCAGCCTCATGCTCAGCATGAGCACAGACTACCAGCAGCACTGCCTCCAGCCACAGCTTTGTCCGGCAGTCTTCCAAGCCTCCAAGAATCGACGTTTCACAAGATGTCCAGGCACCATCTCCCAGGGTTTCAGCCTTCCAGTGAAAATCTTTCCCTTGTGCCCAATCTCAGCCTCCCAAGTTATGCTCTGCAACCACTGCTCCTCGTTACACTGTCTGGCACCACCAAGCACAGCTTGCTTTCAGATTGTTGTAAGTACTCAAGTACTTCCCACCTACTTTCAGGCAGATTGCCCTTACCCTCCTCCTGTCCCAGCTCCACAAGCTCTAGAACACCGGCAATCTTGGCAGCTTTTTGACCTCTTCCAGTTTTTCTACACGCCTTCTGACCTGGAGGCTCAAAACTGTCGAAAGCTCGCAGAGCCGTGGGTCCTATCAGAGTATTAGATGCAACACTCCTCTGCAATCCAAGTGTAGCTGCACAACTTCTCTCCTCTGTCTGGTCAGAGACAGTTTCGCTCTTCCACCAGCGCCCCACAGCAACTGCTGATTGAACTGCAGGCTCGCAGCTACCCTCCTCTCAAAGGAAAGGCTAATTACTTAAGATAGCAGGTTCTTTCAGATGTTGAGCCTCATTTAACGGGCTTTAAGATACGCTTTAAGTGTTCAGCATGCATTACAAAAACATCCAGTGATTTTAATTGCAAATTTCCTTTCCCTTTCAAGACTAGGAAACACCGCATAACAATTAGTTATTCACAATCAATTCTGCAACAATCACTTCAAAAATTCACACTCTGGGGGATTCACAGGTCTGCCACGTTGCTCGCACAAGCCACAGCCATGCTTCTCAGCCCAGCTCAGGTGACAGAAGAGCGAGAAGAGAGCACTCCTTACTCAACCAGGACAGCGAGGACTGCATGGAATAGAGGCAAGGCAGCGGGTTAAACGTTGTGGAGGGCCAGCCTGAAGACTTCGTTGGTGCACACCCAGGCACCTTGAAAACTTTTCAACAAAAAGGTTTGGTGGAAGCCTAGCACTTGGTCATCATCTGCCTGAGCGTGACAGGAGAAATACGTTACGAGGTGAAGCACGCTGAAAATACTGGCTGACATTCTGGATGAACACTGGCAAAGTAGCATCACACTACATGAAACTTGCTCCTAAAGGCTTAAACTGATGCTTAATCTTCCTAGTTGGAGCAAGCAAGCATGCACCCAGACAACAAATAACAATAAAAAATGACCACAGAACCAGAGTAAGTGAAGGTATATTCATTATACCTCTACAAAAGGATAAAAACCCCACTTCACTACCTATCCCAACATCCATTAAAGAGGATGTTTCATATATTTACTTGCAAATATGCTTTTCAATGAAAGCGATTACTGTACTGCTTCTGCCGGCAAGCTAGATCCTCACGAGTGACATTCACCCTACTTAGGTGCTCTATGACTGTCCAATGTCTTCTTCATGAAGCTGTTGTGCCCAGTCCCCCCCAGTGCAGATGACTGTTGCTTTTTTTTTTTTTTTTTATTTACAGTTCATATTGGTATTAGCATGCTGGGCTGGAGACTGGTGCAGCACAGAGGCAGATACACATCCTGACCTTGTCACAGGACAGCGGTGATTTCAACTGACCGCAGTTAAATCCCCCTCCAGCAGCGGCCAAAGGCTTAAAGCAACCCAAACCTGCAGGTTTACTTAAGCCATAATACTCTGGTAATGGAAATACGGAGTTTCACAGTAATAGTCCTTGGCCTCATCATTTCTTCAGAACTATTCTTGTACAGTTAAGAAGAGAGCTGAAGCTTTGCGACAATTTAGTAGCAGCTGACCCCACAGTATATGCAGGGAGAGTAGAAGCTTCTTCTGCTCTGGCATGACACAGTCACTGTCGCAAGCTGTGATCTACTTGATGATTACACAATAACCTTAAACACATGACTGTGCAAAACCAGGTGCAGGTGTGAGCAGCTCAAGACCTTGAATTAAAAAGCCCTGGTCACATCATTGAGTTTTGTGCACACCCAAGAGTAAGGCAGATGAGATCAGCATGTCTGACGCCACACCGGTCCTGCAACTTAGCGCTTGCTGCGGCCACACGTGGCTGTCTTTCCTCAGCAGAGTGTGGGCAGGTGGGATTGAGCAACAAGAAAGCTGGAATCCAGCTTGCAGCTAGGAAGCAGGAGCAACTTTAATGAGAGCCAAAGCTATCTGTGTCAGGCTTAGAATTGGATGCAATACACTGGGAACTGCTCTACTGCTCAGCCCAAAATAATTAAGGAGAACGGCGAAGCAAGCAGATTCAAGCTTTCAGTCCTGTATTCGCTTAGTTAACAATACAGTCAGCGGAAGTGTGAATGTTTCGTTATCGGGGGTGCCATTCAGAGTTCACAGGAAAAGGAAACCTAAACAGCTATTTTAAAAGAAACTGGGTTCAAGTAACTCTAAAGACTGGATGGCTTTAGAGTCTTGACTTGACAGCATGGCTGGACCAAACCCCGATAAAACTAGCTCTGGTAATTTTAACTATTGCTATGTAATTTCACACTTTTCCAATACACACAGCCCACTGTGAGCAAGTTGTGCCCAGAGCTGGCTTTACATACAGAATATTTTTTGCAGACTGAAGGACAACTTCTTCCATTGATAAGCAGTGTAATTAGCTTACAAGTCTGTAGCCCTGGTATATTTAGATGCAAAACTTCCTCAAAAGAACAGGAGACTGGGTAAGCTTACACAGTTCAGCAGTATAATGTAAACAGCAATACTACAGCCTGAAAAATAATCTGATTTTTTCACAAGAAGCAGCTATTTCAACAATAAGCGTTTGACCTCAGAGGCAACGCTCCCATCGCTGAGCCCGTTCTGACTACAGAGGACCTGGCCTGCATTAACCCCAGGACTGTATTCCTGTGTCCTGTGACAGCAAAGAAAAAACATGGTCTTACCGAAGGGTTGTCAGCTAACAGAAAACATCTGCTAAATCACAGCTCGATGTGTAAGTTACATCAGGGCACATTAAACTAGATGTGCTTACGTTGCCCAATAATGCTGTAACGATGCTTCTAAGTGCAGCTGAGGAAGGGAAATATTGATGCTTCTAGAGCCCATATAATATTTGTAAGCACAGTAAAAACCATGGTACTTTGCTTGGCAGAAACATACAACTACCAAATCACAGGCATTTTACTTGGTGCTAGTTATCTGAAGGGATGAGCAGTTTCTTGACAGTCTTGAACAGTAGAAGAACGATGTCCCAGTGCAAGCTTAGCAGTATTCATTCCCCACCCAAGAAAGCATTTTAACATTTTCAGAAATCAGACAACTTAGAATCCTGCAAAAATCTGAGTCATAAGCATTTATTAACCTGTAATGGAAAGAGTTTACCTTGAGCTGTCCCACTACCATACTGAGTATACAACTGTCGGGTGTAGGTTGGTGGTCTTGTGCTGTGATGCTGTGTTGTATTTTTTGGAAAGGGAGGCTCTGCAATGAAAAGAAAGTAAAATAAGGAAGTGTACAGTCATTGCATTATTTAACTTGCAAAACAAAGACTGAGCAAATCCAACATTGCAAAGCATTAGACTATTTTGGTAGTACTACATGAAGAGTTGACGCTACTCAGGCTGGGTGGATCATAACAGTTTTGTTTTTCGAGCATCAAGACGTGAAATCTGCCACGGTATATGTTAAGCAGTACCTTCTCCTAGTCCAATTACACTGCCCGAAGAGCTTCAGTTCAGCTACAAGCTGAAAGTTCGTATGATGAAGGCACAAAGCTTCCCTGCTCCAAACAGTGTTCAAAGACTGTTTACCAGACAACTCCAAATTTGCTGCTTTGTTAAAGTGGCTATGAATGCAAAGGGGAGGTGGTTGACCAAGAACCGATGTTCAGGACTTGAAATCTACATCTCCACCTCTCCCCTTTTTTCTTTCCTTGGTAACAGCACCCGCAGGGAATGAAAACAGCAACAGGCACCATCTTTGCCATGTTGCAGGGGGAAAGGAGGAGGAGATGAAGATCAAAAGCACACATATTGAAAAGAAAAAAGCTTTCCACGCTCATGTAGCAGATGCAAGTATGTCTGGAGTTAAGTGTCAAAGGAAAACACCTCGAGAAACAACAGACATCAGGGAGTAATTTCTCTCTTTCAACTTAGACCACATTCACATTCCAATCACAGACAACTTCAAGCAGTAAACGTCAAATTATCTAGGGGACCTCAGAGTCCCATCACACAAATGCAGTTTGGGCACTGTTCCATCAGAAGCTGCATTAACGCTAGACACTTTAGCAGCAGCAGCTCAGCACGGATGGAGCTCTAAGGGACTGCATGGCTGATGCCCAGAGTCCATGCACTGCACAGGACAGCAGCACGCAGTCATTTAAACCTCAGGTTGTACTTTGGTGCCTTTACTTCATTTCCCTAATTTGTTAACAGGTTGAGGCAGACCCAAACATGTACTTTGACAAGCTCTGCATTTCACTCTAGTGGAAGGAGCCTGAAAGACTTCCCAGCAGGCTTGGGTACAAGAACAGGAGGCCCAAGTCCTACTGTCAAGGACGTGAGGTACAGTCTTGGCTCTACAAGCACAAGACTCTAGGAAGAATACCAGGAAGCTAAACCCTTCACTAATAGAGAACACAGAACCTGTGGAAAGATCAGGACGTGGGGAGCAAAGGAAGAGTACGGAGCTGCCCTCTAATCACAGAGGGACACTATTCAAGAACACTCTCCAATAAAGCCTGCAGTGTTTCCTCTTGGCTTGGAGAACAATCCCAACCTACCACGTAAAGTGAGCCAACCGGTCTGTAATATGGAATAGACATCCAGTAACAACACCACAAAAATTGAGAGCAGTCTTTTCTGAACTACCAGCAGAGTATTTTCCAGGGTCACCTTCGCAAACTTGAATGTGCCTGCACAAGCATAGGCTGGAACACTGCACACCCATCCTTTAACAAAAAGAGTACTAGGAAACCTGGTCCCACCTCAGCACAACGGCTTCTTGCTGAACAAGTCCTGAAAGAACAATCTCTTGAAAAGGCAGAGGGATGAAGGGGAATGAATGGGGTTGCATCCAGAACCCAGCCTCCAGTGTGACAAGATGCCAGTGAGAGGTAAGACTGTGGAGAGAAGACAGGGAAGGAAGGAAAGGCTTCAGAGACAAGAGCCCTGCAAAATAGTGACAAGGAACCAAAGACAAGGCTGGGTAAGCTGGTGCCTGTCTCAAGTATCCGCTTGTCCCCTTCAGAGAAAAGGCCCCCAACGGTTGGCTAGCCAAGGAGCTACTCCTCATGTGATGCAGCGGGGGAAATCCCGCTGGAAGAAGTAGGGTCAGCTGATAGGAAACTGATTTTTAGGATAAGAGAGAAACTACCTCAAAAGGATGGTTGCTTATGGACATCCATCTGTAATGGAGAGAAGCATTTCTTGATATGAAAACTACAACAAAAATGACAAGCGAGAAGCCACACACCAATTAAGGCTTTTAATGTCCTCTAAATGTCCACTAAAACTTGTATGGGCTTTCACTACCAAAGCTGTGGAATCCTCCTTGAAGTCAGGTAAGAGGAATTCTGCAAGAATAAAGGTGAGTAGCTTAAACTCACTCCTGGCAACAAAGCTGCCTTTCGTAGCTTCCTACCTGCTCCAGGAGGTTCGTAGAACTACACGGCTATCTCAAATGCTCAGCATAAATCAGGCTGCCCCTCAGTTAGGGCAGTCAGTCTATCTGAAACAACTCCTAAGTTCAGCACCAATTAAGACAGAAGGAACAAGTGTCAACTCCCACTCCGTACCAGGGTACGGTCGCACCAGTGCTGGCAAAGCAATGCCTTTACAATCTTGCCCTACTGCACTAACATCATCTGACAGAGCAGGCTGAAAGGGTGCCATAGTGTTGGCTGTTACACAGCAGAGAACTTCATGTAAAAGTAAATCCTGCCTATTGGTGCTTACACCGATTCATCAGACAGGCACTGAAGAACACAAGACTGCAGAGGCGCAAAAGAATTTCAACATCAAACTTTCAGCGATCTGCTCAACTAAGCAGCTCCAGAAGCACAGAGCAGGTGAGCACATTAAGCTGAAACAGCAAACAGAGCTCAAGTAGCTCAGTGCTCACAGGGGTATGCTGAAAGACTTTAGAGTCACAGTAAGTTGATACAGCTCCACAATGAGCCATGACAGTGGAAAGGCATAGAATAATTTTACTGCATTTCTTCCTTACTTTAAGCAAATGAATACAAGTCAGAAAAAGTTTCCCTGAGGCAAAGCAGCATGCCTTCACTCACCAAGCAAGACTGTGCAACAGGCGCATGAATCCAGAAAGTCCAACTGGCACCACAGACAGGGAAGGTAAAGAGGAGTACCGGTCTGGTGGGAAAGGGGCCGATCCGCACTGGGACAGATCCAAGGCAGCAGTCGGAGACACTGCGGCCAAGCAAATGCTTAGCTGGTTAGGTATCTAAATGGCTGCTAGCCCACAAGTCTAAAGAACACTGAGTATACAAACAAGCAACTCTGGAGCTTCAGTATCTCCTCATCTAGAAGAGAGCAGTTGCAAGCTGTGCTATTCTGAGGTGCGTGGCCTTCTCAGCGGCAATGCAGGCATCTAAAACACAGATCCAAGGGCAAATCTCAGCCTTCACAGTTACAGATGTCTTGGATAAAAGTAGTGATTCCAAAACACAGGGGCAATAGCTGTACAAGACGACCAGCATTGAAGTTACAAAGATTTTCCTTCTCAAGCTGTAATAAAAAAAAGTGTACCTGCCTGATACACCATGCTCCAAGCAGAACATCTGAGGACCTAAAGCGTGCCCTCCACATATCTTGCAAGAGAAGCAAACTTTCTAGTTTCACAGCAGCTTATAAGTACATCCAGTTTCATAACAGAGGCATGGATTTACCCAAAAGGTAAAACTTCTCCAAGTTTAACTAAATGAACATGGAGGGAGAGTTTCAGTCTCTATACAGGAAGAAATGCTTCCATAGAATCACAGAATCATTAAGGTTGGAAAAGACCTCTAAGATCATCAAGTCCAACGTCAACCCATCACCACCATGCCTAACTACTACTACTCTCACTTGATGAAGAGGAAACACTGGTTTTAAAGTCCTGAACCATAACCACTCACATCTGAACAGCTGACAAGTGCTACACTGAGGACTTATTTGCAGTTTCTGTACCAGAAAACCAATTGTTCATTGCAATAACGTGTTTAACCTCTACCACAAGCAGATTCAAGCAACAGGTTTGCTATTGCTACTTCCTTGCCATGCTTTAAAAGAACAAAAAAAGTCTTTCATTCCTTTAGACTATGGGGCAATTGCAGTCACAAAACAACCTTGCAAACTAACGGAGTCAATTAACATTTCACCAGTAGAGCCACCCACTACATAGAATTAAATCACAAGCAACATTTTTTTGAAGACCAAAAGCTAGAAGCACAACTCCCATGCTCAAGAGTTTCAAATTGCTGAAGTCAAAATAAAATTTCAAGAAGCAATTAATTTATAGTCTTCAGAACCGATTCCCAAATCATCCAGTAAGGATTACACTTACAGAGAGTTTTTCAACAATAGCTGCTTTGCCCTGGAACTGCTGCCCTTCCCACGTAAGGCATGATGCATCAATCTGGAGGGAAAAGGGGGAAAAAAAAAAAAATATCAATAACCTGCTTAGGTAACCCTTAAGCAACCCTGGTAAGACACTTTGTTTACATGGCATATATCCTTAGAATCCAGCCATTTGGAAACTACATCAAAGAGAAATAGAAAGAAACCACAAAGAACAAATGAAAAAGTGTAGAATAATCAACTAGAAATTAAGGAGATGAAATTTCATTATCATGATTCTACCACCAAAAAAAGTTCCTGCCTTTGGATCAAAGTTAGCTTTCATAAGAAAAGTTGAAGGATACAAAAAAAAAATAAACCTACGGATACAAAGTCAAGAATTTTCCTGCGTAACAACTGCAGGGGGATAACTGTAAATAAGTCTTTAACTCAGTGCTCCAACTCACACAACTCAAGCAATTCGTAGCGAAAGGAACTGGCCCAGGTCCCCATCTGGAATAGGTGACAAAAGCTCAACTGACCTGGGTTACACCGCTAAAGGAGAAAACTGAACCTTGTGGTGGAAACAGTGATACAGGAATGCAAAACAAACCCAAGAGCTCCCTGCTGTGCTCCTACACGCTCTAAAATTTGTTGGCTCCCCTCCCCACAGGGTCTCAGAAGGCAAAAAGCTCATCCGTAAAGGCGCATTTCTGCAGAACCTCCTCTGATTTAGACAAGCTGTGATCTTGGTGCATTTTAGCCACGCAAATCAGGGTCCCATCCTCCAGTTTAAGAACTCCACAAAACAATACACATCTGTGACCTGCGTAACAGTTCTCCTGACTACATTTACACAGGTGTCTCCACTGAATGATGAAAGGCAGAAAGACTCTAGGGGTTGAAAAAGCCTGAGAGCTCATTGTGTGGAAGGCCACGTTTCCAGGCATTTATATTAGGCTGTACTTATCACCAATCTTCCGAGGACTGAATGTGTTTTGGTAATAACATGGCAGAAACTGCTAAGTGCCTTCATATTTAGAGCTTGGTTTTTTTGCTTTACAGGCTCTCTGTACGCAGCTTCTTGGCCAAAATAAGGCAACAATCTAGCAGATAGCAAATACACAATAATCCAAAGAGCAAATGCTATCGGTGCTGGTGGATACTGCTGAGGTATAAGGAGGAGTGTCAGACGGTGTTTGTGCTAGAGTTTCAATCCTCCAGAGCTTGGTGAAGCTTTATACAATTCCTCCAGCATACAAATAACAGGTCAGAAAAACAGGATATGCTGCTAGAACACTTGTAAGACTTGAGTGTCCTGCTGAAATGCCTCAGCCACCCAGCAGCATTCCTCACCACCAGTAATCAACTCCACACACAGAGCACTTTGCATGTTCTGAAGGAGTCTTCCACCAAAACTAAAAGCTGACGTTTCTAGGGCTTATTAGTTATTATCTTTAATTTTGGAAGCCAAATCTACTTTGCCCCAGATAAGAAACAAAAACAAAAGCCTAATGTTTGAAGAAATTTCAACTGAATTTAAATTTCTTTTAAAAAGTCTCAATATTTAAACTGGAGTCAAAAATTTAAATCTGTTTTAGTGTTCTGAGGATTAATACAGCATGAGATCCAAGAAACACCTGCACCCCACTTCAAGAGGGATCCAAGAAAATCCACGCCTGTAAATCAATGGCAGACTAAGGCTGGCATATTTGTTTTTACAGAGAATTTCATCACAGGATCATCACCAGCTCCCCCTCCAGTACAAGCCACTGTGTACAGCCAGCTGGGGGTTTTATGAGTCTGAATGCCTGTAGATAGGGCAGACAAATCTCAAAATAGAAACATAAAAGAAATGAAATAAATAAAAGTTGAGTAAGTGTGATTCACTGACTAACATTCTGGAGTCAGGATAAAACCCACTATCCCACCCTGTGTATTCCCACACATCAAAACAGAGAAACCTAGACAGATACGGGAGAGAGCTCCAGCCACCTTTTTGTAGATACTTACATATATTGCTCCTAACTGAGTCCTGTCTGCATCAAAAAGCTGGTAGTAATGTTGTACGAAGCTGGACCCAATCTGCTCCCAGATAGGCTTGTCTCCCATTCTGAATCCTCACCTAAAGCCAGTGACTGTAAAACAAACAAACAAACTCATCAGAAAGAAGCAGCACATAAGCAAGCACAGCACTTGGCTTGAGTATTAAGCATCCGTAAACACCGTCTCACAGCTGACCAGAATTTTCTTTTGGAAGAAGACAAATCTCACCTCTGTATCCTACACTTTTGTAAATAAAAATGTTGGACACCAAATGGTTTTATTTCTTATTATAGCATTCAGTGATTTCTAGAGCTATTTCAGTGTGAGGTCACAACCCATGTATAGAAGTAGAGAACAAGAACAAAAATGAGTAAGGGTTACCACGTTATAGTCACATATTTCAAACATTACACCATTGGAAAAAGTTGCCAAGCACTTGCTATTTCGACTTGATCTCATTTACTGTAAGCAACTGACATGTTAATACGGATTGTCTGCAAGTGGCTTACACCAGTTGGTTTATCTGTCCAGCTCCTCAGGTACTTCACCACCCACACGGCATTCCAGGAGTGTCCTTCCAAGGGGACATAACAGGACTTCATTCACTAGCTCTTTGCTTAACACAAGCTTACTTTTTAAGACCTACTTTCCTCTTCTGTCCTGTCAGTAAGGCTGAAGTATAGTTGACATTTATCTTTGAACCTGTAGTAATTTCAAGATACAAACCACGATTTTTCACACTGGTGAGAATCCGCAGATCCCAGCAAAGGAACTGGAAGCTCAGAGGCATCACACACTTCCGAACACATGACCCCCTAGTTTAGAGGGACTTAACATACACCATGCGCAGCAGTTTGGATAGACCCAGTCTAGACACTATCACGCACTATCAGTACAGATGATCGCTTTACCACGCCATTAAATTTTTCAAGAAAGCAAACTCATTTTTTCTTTATCCTGATACCTCTCTGAAAGACTGAAAAATTCTGCTAAAAGTCAAAACTCAACAATGCTGCACTCAAAACCCACTATGTTACATGTTAAGATCCGAGTTTACTCTAAACAAACTACATCACACTTGCTAAACGTCAAGATTTGTCAGCCACTCTTCGCAACCCCCAACCAGGAACCTTTGAGCTACAGGCCCGTATTGCACTGCCAGTCTGGCAAGCACCTAAGGTGTGAAATTCTGTTTTAGGACACAGGACATGACAGCTATTCTGGCTTCCTTTAGAGGTCAATTACTCACACACCTGTTTAAGATCTGACAAATTCCCAAGAGAAGTAAAAAACATATGCCTAAGATCTCCGCAGTGAGTCTTACCAGGCCTACCTTTCCGTGCACAGCCAGACAATAAAGCTCTTTCCATATTTTAGGCCTTTGGCTGTCTGACTTTACTCACACAAATGGGAACTGAAATGGGTTCAAATCCTAGGCCAGAAGTTTTAAGGTTACACATATTTGGCCAGATTTACAGAAGAGCAAGTATCTTCTATTAGACCAACAGCGTAACAGGAGGTAGCACACAAGTTTTCAGGGCTGTGAATTCAACTACCAAAGTAAAATACAAACCAAGCACAACTGCTAGAGCTTAGATCAGTTGAGGGAGAAATGGTTGGCATCTCTGGAGCAGAGAATGTGACAGCATAGAGAGCTGGCAAGGTGGTTCTCCCTGTGGAGGAAGGGATGCTTTGTAGCCTGTGACAAGAGGAGAGGTTCAGCAGAAGGACCTTTGGTTGCGACAATGCATGACAAAAGCATGTCACAGGCTCCGTAGTTTCTGACATCCAACTGATGCTGGCTACATGCTAGCTCCCAAGTGCACCTTAGAAATTTATTTTATTCAAGGATGAGGTAAAACAATAACTTAAGACAGAAACATATCCATCTCATTTTTAGACATCCTTATTTCCATACCAACCACGTGGGCAATACAGTGAACATCAAACTCAGTACCCTTGCACACTTGCATAGACTAAAAATTCAATGACTTGTTGCCACATAACTAGTATTCAAACTGCTCCAAAAAGATCTACAATCTGGCATCAGTCACCATCACATGTGCTCCACTAATACTTGCAATACATGACTCAGTCTGAAGGAGTTTTACCCAGCGTGGTCACTCCTCCAGGAAAACAGATCACAAATTAAAAGTCCATCCAAGTCCAATAGGTTTAAAAATCAAAACACACACACACACCCTGAACAGCTTAAACCTACTTTACAAGAGAAAAAGTTGTATTGACTGCACATCCACAATTGCCACATACCTGCCTAACCTGGAGCAGATATATAAATCAAACAACTTCAGCCTGTATTAAGGGATTTCACGCTGAAAGAACACCACCCTAAAACCATCTCCCCAACTCCCTGGCCAGTTTACTGAGGGATGCCCGCCCTGCTGTTAGGAAGGACTCTCATGTCTAGTTTGGAAAACCAGAAGCATTAGTATTTAGTTTTGCAGTCTGCTGTTTCCATTCCAGACCTGCAGGCACCTTGAGGTGTGCAGTTTGGGATGGCTGTGGTGGACAACAACCAGTCTGAGTGAAAGACACTTCTGTTCACTTTTTACGGATCATCACAGTTTCAATTTCAGCCCACAAACTCACGTCACTATCAGATATCCTTCTTAAACATTCACATACAAGTCCAGTTGACAGTACCAACATTAAACTGCCATGCATCTAGCATTGAGGTGAAGTAGTGAACAGCAAAACCCCACCAGCTTATTCTCCTGAAGCTAAAGTTCATTACCTATTGCTAAATTAATCTCTTCTTCCCCACACACAATGTGTATTCATCCTTAACAGCTCGCTGTACCATCACACAAACCAAAGATCAAGCTGTATGCTAGCACAGCACCTCGTTTAGACCCAGAGGCTTTCAGCTCAAGGCACAACAGCCTCACTCAAGCAAGCACCAGATGCCTTCTGTTCAATCATGAAACTGTGAAAAAGCTTTTGAGACCACAAAAAAATTAATGAATTCTTATTTTAAATAAAGTAGTATTATGGCTTCTAAATCTAAAAATTAGTATGGTAGCTTGGTATGTCGTTAAAAAAATGTATTTGTATTTTGACAGGTAAAATACCATTAAATAAAAAACAAACAAACAAACAAACAACAGTATACATTAGACCAGTTATAATGTTGATTCTGCCAGAAGTGAGAATCAAACTAAAAGAAAATGCTGCTGAGCTTAATGCTCCTTGATTTTTTTTTTTTTTAACCACCTTGCTCTTTTTCCAGTGCCATTCATATAAGGTCTTGCTGAGCACTCTCACTGGAAAGGTTTTTTATTTTCCTTTTCTGATTCGTCATCTTTTCCTCCATGCTGTCTTATGTTTTATGCCTGTCATCACAGATGTAAGAAGCTCAGAGATGCACCTAAAGAAAGAACAAGATAGGAATGATCTTCTGTGTCACCAAGCCCACTGGCATTCAAGGAGATACAATCCATACAAGATTGTATTGATACATTTACGAGGCTGTTTTCATGAGATAAATGTAATATAAAAGGCTTTTAAGCTCTATTCCAAAGCTACGAAGAATGCACATGCTCTGATGTTGTCAAACACTAGGACAACACAGATGTGCCTTAGAGCCATTCAGCCAAATCTATCCATGGATCACTCAAAGTTTGGTTACAGAGGCAAGAATATTCAGTTCACATTAAGCCGGACAAAAGACGTTTCAATAAGCTAGAAAGCACAGAAGATGTGCCACACCTGTCCTTTTAAAGGCACCTGCTGAAAATTACCACTGGGTATAATATCAGATATTCCACCTTAATTCTCCAGGGAAAAGGAGACAGGCTCCTTTAGCTACTTAATTTTATTTCCTTTGTCACTTCAAACCAAACCTACCTCACCACATCCACTTAAGAACATCACAGTCCATTTGATTAACAGCTTCTTTGCAGAAGCACAGCAGCAAAGCTGAGCTACCACCACGGAGTGTAATGCTTTAACTCACATCACTTACTCCATTTCTTGCAATCTGCTTGTATTGGGAGAATTTAACCCCACCTCAAACACCACCCAGCAGTCAGTGCTCAAGCTGCAACCCAATACAGCACACAGAGGCTGCAGCTGCCAGCAACTCTCTCTTCAGCAGTTATACGCTGGCACCGCAGACCTGGGATCGCTGCTCCACGGGGGACTTTTCCACAGCGACATCTAAATCAAGTTTTCCCACACTTGTGCCAGGCTGCACACTGACACATCCTAAAGTGTAAGCCCCGGTCATCTACACATCTCATCTCGCTTCCTACAAACCCCATCCTACAAGGTACCACGGTACCCCCAGTAGCTTCATCCCACATTCATCCGTCAGCCCGGCACTGCCACTGCTGCGCCACGCCTTGGGGTACACAGCACCCCTTAATGCACAGCGAAGCTCCTGCATAGGAGGGGGAGTTCATACCCTAAACCATGCAGAACTTCCCAGTCCCCCATGACACAGAATCACAGAATGGTCGGGGTTGGAAGGGACCTCTGTGGGTCACCCAGTCCAACCCCCTGCCAAAGCAGGGTCACCCAGAGCAGGCTGCACAGGACCGCGTCCAGGCGGGTCTTCAATATCTCCAGAGAAGGAGACTCCACAGCCACCCTGGGCAGCCTGGGCCAGTGCTCCGTCACCCTCAGAGGGAAGAAGTTCTTCCTCATGTTCAGACGGAACTTCCTCTGCTTCAGTTTGTGCCCGTTGCCCCTTGTCCTGTCGCTCAGCACCACTGGAAAGAGTCAAGCCCCATCCTCCTGACACTCACCCGGCAGATATTCGTAGGCATTTCTAAGGTCCCCTCTCAGCCTTCTCTTCTCCAGGCTAAACAAGCCCAGCTTTCCTACATGCGGTCACAGACTCCCAACACCAACAGGACTTCCACAGGACGCCACAATCCTGGCAGCCCAGCCCGCATAGTCTATACCGCCCAGCGCTTCTGTTGCTCCTCGACCTTGCCAAACCTTCCAAGGCTACACTGCACTCTGAAGCCTCTGTCCCCCTTTCATCATCGATTCCTCCAGCTTGTTGTGTCCTGTGCCACTGGCCATGCTGCTCCAGGAGGGAGACGACTGCCTGAATGAAGGTGGCCTCTCATCTGCCTTGGCACGTGGCTAATGGCACCAGTACCACGTGAAGCTGCGTGACCCAAAGAACAATAGCACCAAGGAGGAAGATGCACCAAGTTATGAGACAGAGGAGGCCTAGAAGAGAACAGAGCCTTCACACAGGCCATGAGTGATCTCAAATTGGACTAGGGTTCCACTGACCTCAGGGAGCAGATCTGCTGCAAAATCCAAAACTACAGAAGCTTTTCCACTGTTTCTCCCAGCTCAGGTGTCCCTATCTACACTCCTCCCTCTTCTCTCATATCCAGAGTAAAGGCAGAGAAGGATCAGCACCAACAGACCAAGACTGCCTGTAACTCCTACAGGCAACACAGTCCTTAAAAGGCCCACCTCTGCAAAAGGTCTCTATGAAACCTCTTCCCACTGCTTCTTTTAACCAACAAGCCACGAAACCACCTGGAGATGATTCTCTGACAGCATGCTGCAGCACAAAGTCCATCCTTCTGCTCAAGTGGCATCACCAGAGCTACTCGGAGGTGTAACTTGAGGAAAAGCCATCTTTTCACTCAGCAAAAG
The DNA here is from genome assembly GCF_030867145.1 of Opisthocomus hoazin. Classification (NCBI taxonomy): domain Eukaryota; kingdom Metazoa; phylum Chordata; class Aves; order Opisthocomiformes; family Opisthocomidae; genus Opisthocomus; species Opisthocomus hoazin. The sequence goes on from NC_134425.1 coordinate 16,084,226, forward strand.
TAGAAAGAGTCACCTGCTGACAGACCAACAAACAGATCGCTTTCCCTGACACACGTAAGCACCAGTGACGTTTGGAGCAGGTGGGCTATCATCACATCTCTGCCGCATGGAGAAAGACCAAATAATTGTTTCAAGCTGCAGTTATGTTTACTGCATTATCAGACCTGGACATATGCAAGCTTACTGATAGTAGTTCTAAAAACTCGGTCTTTCTGAATTCAAGCACGGCAGACCTGCACTTCTATAAGAATCCTACATTTTCTGAAAATGTCAACAAAAACTAGTTTAAGCAATAGTAAAGCATAATGTAAATTGCTAAAGCAAATCAAGGTGGTCTCCCAGGGATTGCCATGTTCATAAAGCAAGCTGTATTCAAAGAATCAATGAACAATCGCCACAGGCAAATAAGCTCATTAAAGACTTTCTGATCTGTGGAACATCAAGAAAGAAAAGGCAGAATTCAAAGAGCAAAAGCCTCAAACCAATATGCTAGCGGAGCAAAAAAACCTGCCATCTATTATCTAGTTATGACTACGTTTATTCTGTCTGTGAGTAACCAGACTGTAAGTAAACCACGCTCCCTGGATGTTAAAGCTTGCCCTACGCACCACTGCACCAAAGTTAACTCTCTTAAGATTGAATTCAAGCTTGTTTTCTGGAAGATTTGAAAACCAGCACCAATGCTCCCCTTAAATTGGTGCTACTGGTCCAGGGGTACACATGAATCCATGGCAAATATGATTTAGACCATCAGTTGCTGCACCCTTCACTACTCATTAACAAGAATAAATAAGGACAACAAAAGAGCTCTCAGTTGTTTCAGTTCCTGTTATTCATACAATTTCTACATGCATGTATTTTTGATCACTCAGATTAAAAAGAGTAAGCAGTCTTTAGACTGCAGTAAAAAAAGAAAAAGGAAAGCAACAAACAGTTTTTAGACTGCTTCTCCTTCAAGCTCTTTTCTATTGCCACTAAAACAAAGATAGGAGCATCTCCTGCGCACACTGTCTGAAACATAATGGAACCAGCCCCACAGGATCAGGTAATCTTCTCTCAAAGAAATCATCTGTTCAACTACACCAGGAATCACTTGATAACAGACCAACTTCTTCCTTTAGCAAAGGCATACACTGTCAACAGGACAAACTAAGCAAATTCTCACAGAATCACAGAACAGTTCCGCCTGTAAGGGACCTCCTCCAGCTCAAAGCAGGATCAGCTAGGAGAGGAGACCAGGTTGCCCACGCCTTTATCCACTTTCCATCCCAAAAGCTCTGATGCTGGAGACTACGTAACCTTTGCGGGCAACCTGCTCCAACTCCTGACCATCCTCATGCAGAAGGCAGCTCTCCCATGTCCAGTCAGAACCCCGCCTGTTCCACTTTCCACCCCTCGGCTCCTGTCCTCCCACCAAGTACCCCTGTGAAAAGCCCGGCTCCGTCTCCCTGATAATGGTCTGACAGGTATCGGAGGCCAGGATTAAGCCCCGCTCAAGTCTTCTCTTCTCTAGGCTAAAGAAGGCCAGGCAGAACACACATTAACAGCGGGGTGATGAAATACTGGAACTTACTCAGGGATCAGCCGTTTATCTTAAACACACTGCACCTCTGAGAAACTCCAACTCAGTAGTCAAGTCTTTCTCCGTTTGAAAATCTATGAAATGTCCAGTCAAGGAGCAAATTAATGCATTCAGAAAGGAGTGCTTCTCTTCGGTGTCTTCGCTGTCAGCTCCATAGCAGCTGACTGATCCACAGAGGTTAACAATCTCCAAATTACTGCTCCAGGCCAATCAGAAATTATTGATTTCAACAGAGACCTTCACCTAGTAATTGCTACGGGCTGCGCTGTGCAAGAAATTACGTTACTCTAAATACATTTTCATTTCTAAAAATAATTAAGTCTAGATATGTGAACAGTGAAAGGATGGAAAGGGAGAAAGGGGAAAAGTGACAAGGCACAGACTGTTTCCTTCTGAAAAAATATAGAAAATAAATTCCCCTTCTCCGTCTTTTTACTCTTCTCCTGCAACTTCATTAAAACAAATTCATGCTGGAATTCCGCCAACCTAAAGTATATTTTTTTTTTGTTACAGATTTCAGCAAGTAGAAGTCCACTAGTAAATAAAGAACAGGAGGAGGACTCCGGAAAAGCTTTCACTGTGCCCACACCTTGATGCTTATCCTGCCTGCAACCTGACCACCCAACAGAGTCAGAGTCAGCCGAGACACTTTTCAAATATACAGACATGTATTATATTACATATAATTGGACAGGAAGATATAATCTTTTGTTGTTAATAGCGACAATGCTACACATCTGCCATTTCTTGCACAATATTCTTTATGCAAGACAAAAACCGAATTCAAGTTCACCAGGCTGCAGTCAGATCTCTTTTGCTCAGAATGAACCGAAGACCGCCCAGTTTTAAAGTAACAGAGGAGGCAATGGGGGCGGGGGGGGGCAACTGCTGCACTACATTTTTCTTTACCTTACAGGCACAGTAACATAACATTTAATCTCCAAGAAACAGCAGAACATAAGATATTTCTACCTATCCACCTCTGACTATCATGACTGCTGTTTCAGGTTAAGAGAAAATTAGGAACTGATTTTTAAGTTACAGAAGCAAAGATGTCATACTGCAGTTATAAACCTTTTTTCTAACAAATTACTTAAAAATTAACCAGGTTTGTTCATGAACTCTGCAGCAAATTAATATTCAGTATTAATTTTTATTCTAAATAGAACTTCTATCAAAACCTGCAATTTAACCCTTGCAACTTTTCCTGCAGTTCCCAATTGAAGTTCGGCCCATTTGAAAACAATCACTGCTGTATGCCTGTTAAAAGCAGCCAGCTGTGTAAGTAACAGTCCTGAACGAGCTAGCACACAGGGAGTCACCCCTAAAAACATAACCCTAGGTACCTTGGTGCAGCGCTAAATGCAAGAGGACCAAGATAACATTGCTATTTTGCATTACATTACCCCGTAATTTTAGGTTTAGCCACAGCATTCCCACTATTGACTGCCAGCATTCAAAACATGGAAAACTTTCTCCAACATGCTTTACAATCCACAAGCTTTTCAGGTGTGTGAGCAACACTTGTTACACCTCACCTCCAAACAACAGGTAGCAGGGCTATTGTCGAGCTCCAAATTTCCAAAATATGCCTAAAAAAAAAAAAAAGCGTGACCAAAGCTTTTCCTATGGTGTCTACCTCACTGTCTCACGCTTCAAAAGCTGCACATCTTCTGCTGCCTTTCTGCCCCCTGCAACACACAACAGCCCTGCTTCCAGAAACACAGTAGGTAAACACACCAAGGGGTCATGCACCAACATGAATATCAAAACTGGCTGTGAGCCCACAGTATTTAGGAGTTTTAAAACAACTGAAATAAATCATGCTTACAAATATTACCAGCTATTAGCACACACTGCAATCCTCACACAAAACACACCCCACACCACCACCAGCTCCACAATCCTATTACTAATGACAGAGACAAAACAAATCCCAGCAGAGAGAACTGCAGAAAGTTATTACCGTTTGCATTTTTCTAAAGAAGTGAACACAGATGTTAAAACAGGATTATTCAAAAACATCTACCAAATAACCTGCAATCTTTTAGGGAGGAATGTGAAATAATAATTAGGACACCAGTGGAAGAAGAGTTAAATAGTCCAGAAGTGAGCCAAAACGCCACTGCACTTTAAATTAGATGATGTGTTTCACTGATAATGATACTACATACAGTAATTTCTCTACTTTGATACAGGGATCTGTGAAATGCCTTTTTTTTCTTGTTGCTGCTAAAAGAAAGCTTAAAGCCACCAGACATAAACGCAGAAAGCCTTGCTTGAACACAACTCCTCCTCCCAACAAAAGAGAAATCAAAGTGTCAACTTAAAGGCTGATTAAGCAATCAGGCTTAACTTTCAAGGAACAGATCCGCAACCGATTCCTACTCCAGCGTTTACCTGGGCTTTGTTCCAGGCTGACTGCAACATGAGGTGTACGCCGCAAACCAAACTCTAGATTTACACTGGAAACGGTGGACTTCAAACGAGAAGGAGCAGACGCAGCATTATGACCTGCCTTAGGGAGCTGAAGCTGAATTGCAAGAACAGCGTCTCAGGGATGAAACAAGACAAGAGGGAACGGCTCTAAACTAAAAGAGGGCAGATTTAGATTAGATATTAGAAGGAAATTCTTCACTATGAGGGTGGTGAGGCCCTGGCCCAGGTTGCCCAGAGAAGCTGTGGCTGCCCCCTCCCTGGCAGTGTTCAAGGCCAGGCTGGATGGAGCTCTGAGCACCCTGGGCTGGTGGAAGGGGTCCCTGCTCATGGCAGGGGGGTTGGAACGAGACGATCTGTAAGGTCCCTCCCAACCCAAACCATTCTGTGACTCTATGACTCGACACCCTCACAAAACCATCTCACACCAACAAAACGCAACACGCGCTCCTCGCCGCTGTAGGTTTGTGCGGATTTTGAGTGTTTTGAAGCTGAAGAGTGACAATAACGATCAAGTGGGGGAGGAAAAATAATCATCTTTTCTAGAACCGCGGTGGAAAGCAGTAACTCGAGGGGTAAAACCACGCCAGGACCGGCAGCTCCCCGAGCACACGCACCGGGCCGGTTCGACCCCGGGGGAAGCACCAACCTCTCCTTTTCTACGCGACAAAGCGGTTCGACGGCGTCGGGTTAACCCCGGCCCTCACGGGGACACCGGGCACACGGTCCCCGGGCCTCCCCCGGCGCCCACCACCCGCCTCCCTCACCGGCCGCCCGACAGGGGGATCCGCTCCCCGAGCCCCCGGGCCGGACCCGCCCCGGCCGATGCCCCTCGCTCCGGCCTTCCGCCCGCCCGGGCAAGAGCCGGCGGCGGCGGTCCGGCTCCCTCAGCCGGTAAGCGCGGGAGCCGGGCCCCGCCGCCGCCCCTCGGGGACCGGCGCCTCAAAGGCGGGGAAGGTCAGGGCGGCTCCGGCCGCCGGCTCCCGCCCAGCCCCCGCCGGACCACGGGGTGGGGCGGCTCCATGCGCCGGGCCGCGAGCAGCCGGGCCCGGTCCCGCCGCCCTGCCGGGGACCCACCGCCGCCCCGCCCCCCCCACACTCACCCCGCGGCTCCCACTATGGCGGCAGCAGCGGCGGCACCGTGCGCGGCGCGAACCCCCTCAGCCTCTCTCGCCCGCGCTCCCCGCCCCGCCCCGCCTCGCCTCGCCTCGCCCCGCCCCGGCGGCCCCGCCCCGAGGCACGCCGGGACAGCGAGTCCCGCCGGCCGCTGGAGCGCGCACTGCGCAAGGCGCGGAGGACTACAACTCCCGATGTGCCCCGGGGCTGCCACCCGCCGTGACTTATTTGAATGAAGGGAAGCGGAGCGCGAGTCCCTAGCTCCGCAGGCGGAGCCCCGGAGCACTGTGGGATAGTGGCGGAGTGGGGAGGTGAGGGAGAGGGCGTCTGCCCGCCTCCGCGGGGCACGACCGACCAGGGCCCGCTTCCGGTGGGCGCTGTCAGGGCCTGGGCCTCCCGCCCCCGCCTGCCGTGGGGCTAGCCAAGCCCTCCCCGGGTAGGAGGCCTGCTCTTGGGGGGCGGCTAGGCCGGGCCCTGTCTGCCCCTCGGGCCGGCGGCGAGAGGCCTGTGGCGGCTGAGGGGACCCTCAGCCCGCCGTGGGCCCGCCTCAGCCGCTCCTTCTGCAGCTGTCCGGGGCTGTAACGGTGACAGGATTTCGCCCCAAAGAGGGAGACGAGGAGGGTTTCCACCCTCGGAGGGCTGTCGGCCCGGGGCAGGGAAGCAGGCAACGAGCCGCAGCCAGAACCGAGGACCCCAAAGTTCATTTTGAACTCCGTTAACATGAGCTATACAATGAAAAATCTTTTTTTTTAAAAAAAAAAAAGGGATTGCACAGCTTGCTTGCAGTCAAATAAGTTAGCACAGGAGGCATGGGGTAGTACAAAAAAAACCTTTAAATAAAAACAAACAGAGGAGCGGCCTAAAAAACCTGGCTTCACTCTGGCCAGAGGCCTGCACTGTATTCACCGTATTCTGCACCAGCAGAGAGGGCTTGGAAAGGCGCGGAGTCTTCGTGGCTGGGTTTAGATCGTAGGGCTGAGGCTGCAGGACAGCTCAGCGGCTGTCCTGTGGCGAGTCCAGCGTTTGGGCCCAGCTCTGAAGGCTCCTGGGTCTCCGCCAGCAAACCCGAGTGTTACCCGTCTGCTTCTTGGAGAGGAATGGCCTTGTGCAAGCCTGGGAAGAGATGGGTCTGCAGTGCATTTGTCTGGGCTCACTGCTGAAGGCAGGGCTAGATAAGGAGATCAAGGTGGCTGACGTTGAGCCTCTTTCCTAGACTCTAATGTTGCTCTGACAATGTCTGCTGACAGGTTTCTCCTGTTCGAAAAAGGCAAACCTGAGTGCCAGAGCCGTGTCCATCACTGTCTTGTGGCTTCTTACCCCCTGTGGCCTGGAAATGGAGACAGCAGGGAGCTGATACTCCACTCAGTAGAAGTGAAGAGTAGCCGAACAGTAAAAAGGTGATTTTTTTTTTTTCTCCCCTCTTTCTCCTCCCTTGTTTTCTGGCTGAGGTGCTCGTTCAAGCCTGGGAGAATATGAGGAGCTTTTTCATTGCCTTTATTGTGATGTTCTCAGATCTCCAGCTGCCAGCCTGAGACATGTTCATGTGCTCTGTGCCTTGTTGCTACTGATGTCTCTCCCCAGGGGGGAAAGATGTCAGCGGGATAACTGGCACCATCCTGACCACTGTTCTTTGTGGACTCAGCTTAAGGATTTGCACCATGAACAAAACCTGGCTTTGAAATTGTGGCGCCTGTGACACGCTTACATGGGTGAATAGTTTGCGCACAGCAAGCCTGACCCATCAGATTTACCTAGGAATATCTAGGAACAGGGTTGATTATACACCAATGCAAAGCTCTGAATATACAAAAAACCTTACTTTTCATTTGTTCTTCATAGGGAAAGACAAAGGAGAATGATTTGCACGATGTGGATCACCTGGGGTCCCTTGTTCTACCTGATGTGTTTTGGAGTTGGTTCCAAAAATACTGGAACTTGCAGGCCTTGGGATATAAGTGCTGTTGATTTTCCTTCTGCTGTTCCCGTAGTAGCCACTATAGTGGGATAAGTATCTTTTAGGATGCGACTGCCCAGCTGTAGTAGCCCCTTTCTGCTCTGCGCAGCTAATTTTGGTGAGGGAGAATTGCTATGTGATTTGGGAGGAAAAGTAGAAATGAGACGGTGAGGGTGGAATGGAGCATCCTGACAAGGAGGTAACTGGGTTTTAGGGGTGTTCTGCTTGTGTGCAAGCCATTCCTGAATCATACTCCATCAGAAGGTACATACCCAGAGGGAAGTGAAGCAGCAGAGGTCCATCAGCAGATGGTAACCTCACCACCCACATGAGCACACCATTTTTCTTCTTTGCTTGCTTAAGTGATTCCCAGCTGAGTTGTGGGACCAGCGCAGGTGTGGCTGGTGCCTTGCGGTTGCCCGCCTGGTCTCTGGGGCTGCCCCAGCGCGCCTGTCTGAACTGTTGTATTTCTGTGGGAAAGAAAGTCAGCCCTTCGAGGTGAGAACTGGTTGGGCAGCAGCTGAGTGATGCTGATTCTGTATTTTTTAGCAGAGGTTAAGGGTATCACCTAGGAGCCTAGGCAGCATCGAAGCCCTGCTTCACTGGGCACTATGTGCAAGTGGACAAGAGAGACAATTTTTACTATAGAAAAAGTGCAGTCTGAAAACCACAGAATAGTGAAGGCAGTGAAGACAGGACTGTGCTATGAAGCACGTGACAAAAGTGCACGCTTGGCGTGGTGGCATCCATCTGGCCAGAGACGAGCCAATTTTGCTTGTCTGCTTCTCACCCAGCTCTGGGGTGATGATGAGTTTGTGACGCTGGGACCCTGGGAGTGCTCCTGTGTTCTGCTCAGGAGAAAAGGGAAAGATTTGGGGGCTTCCTCCTCACCCTTGGTCCTGGGAGGCTGCTGCTGCTTTCTGGGAATGATATGAGGAGCCTGTCAGGCTGCTCTGATTAAGAATAGCAAGGGGAGCCAGCCCGAGAATGGGCCTCAGCTCCCCCTGAGAATAAAAAGAGGGCATGTGGTCAGATGCAGAGAAGGAAAAGAAGGAGGGGAGAAGAAAGCTGGAGTTGTTGGCACCGCCCTGATTTAGCTGAGAATTTGTTCATTTCTGTGTAGAGAGCAGGGAAGTCTGAGGCTGTATCAGAGATAGAAGCACCATCCAGCTTATCAGTCTGTGCTTCAGCACCTCATTTCCCAGGGGAGACTCCAGCCTCTGCATCCTGACGCTCACTGACTTCTGCCCTGTCACCTCGTGGGGCCCTGGTCACGGGGTGGAGGTGGGAACAGCGCAAAGAGCTGTAAGAGGAGGCAGTTTCCAAGCCCGGAGGCAGGACACGAGACGGGGAAACAGAGGTGGAGGTGGCATGGGAAGACACTGCCTTCCAATGCAATGGCTTCCAATGATGGACAAGAAGAACTGCAGATAAAGAGCTTGGGCAGAACACTGGAGAAGATGCCCTGCAGAGGAATCCACCCTGTGAAAGACGCTGTGTTAGAGGTCATGAAAACAGTCATCTGTCCAGTAATTTCATGTGACACTGATAAAATAAAGGTGAACTGAGAAGCCTTGTGCACGTGCAGAGGAGACAGTTAGGGTCTCATCTGCAGGAGAGAAGGTTTTGAGTTGGAGAGACGCTTCTCTGTCTTTTGGCTGTTTGGTTCTGCTTGTTAACTGTTCTTGCCATGTAAAAGCCCCTCTGTCCCTTCCCATCGGCATCCGACCATGAAGAACTCAAAGCTGGTGCGCAGGCTACAGGTCACCACCTTGCTCTCGCGGGGTCTCTGTGGCCAAAGCTCTTTCTGTACTCCGTTCTCACAGAGGCTGATTTGACCGTATTAAAGTCCAAAAACTTTAGTCCTCAGAAATGCAGATGCTTGGGGTAGAGCCAAATGGTGAGGTCTCTTCCAACCCTTATAATTCTATGATTTAATCCAGAGGTGTGGATTGCGTGGCTCGTACGGATGCACAGGGCCATTAGGTGAAGACTACGTTACGCTAGAATGCTGTTCTCGCTCAGTCTAGCCTCAGCTTCAGCCAGTCACGGTGTGATTTTTTTGGCAGCTAGTTTGGGAAAACGAGGAAGGAACAACCAGAAACTTTCTGCTGATACCGAAACCCGCATCAGCCAGTGGATAGCCTGACGAGCAGCTCTCCCCATTACGGGCAGGCCGCGTTATCGTCATTCCCGGTGTCAGGATTTTAGCACTGCACGGCTAAGTGTGCCATTGATGGAGTCACATTTCTAGATGTCTTGTGTCACTGGAAAGCTCAACTGGTAAGTGAACTTGTACCCCAGCACTGGATACAGGCTGCTCAGGGAATACATGGCTTGTTTAGTGCTTTTGGATGCTGAGCAAGAAGGCGTAATCTTAAATAAAGTAAAATTATCAACCCACTAGTTTAAAGGCTATCTTATTACTACAGAAAAACTTAAAAATAGGTACAAAACCCAGAAAGGGAGTTACTATTTTTAACTTCATAACAATCACCCCTAGAGTTTAAGGTTTTCCCTTACAACAACAAAATCTATTTTAAATACACATTCTTTGAGTCTTTCTAGGGCTAATGTTTGAAAATATACACACATGGGACAGCAGCAACCACAGTTAGTCGATGCTGGCAGAAGAAAAAACCCGTGACGGTATGGGCTAGATTATAATACAGGATGCAAAAAGGTGAGGAGCTGAAATGGAAGAAAAAGCATTTGTGTTAAGCAATAACACAGTTTATTTGTTAAAATATTAAGGTACCTCCCTGCAGAATGAGCCGCTTAATTCACTGCCTGTACTGTTGCTCACTTACCTGAAGTTAGCAGCAAATGAGGGAACGCGTGCATGAGGGAAAGCGCTCGCTTTTGTCATGCAGCTTCGTTTAACGTTCCCAGTTCAACCCAAAAACGTGATGTTTGAGGCACAGCTGATTTATTTTGCCGCTTACAATTGCTGGAGGCAAATAGTTCTAAACCAGTCTGAAATTAGGAACTCTGGGAAGTGGAATTACAAACCAACGGATACTCCACGCTAGCTGTTCCCCACGCTAGGCTGGCTCACGGGAGGCCCTGCTTTCCCCTTTCTCCACCGTGCACGACGTGGGAGACCTGCGCTGTCCCTGCGGAGGAAGCCCTGCATGGGAAGCCTGGTGCTCGCTGCCCGAATTGCTCCGGGCTGTTCAGCGAGCAGCCCTGTCCTAACAGCCATTTGCCAGTCAGTGCAGCTCTAAGCCCTGCGTAGGCGGGCATGTAATACACAGAACAGACCTCGAGCTCCTCTTCCTCGCCCTGCACGAATGTAAAGATACTCATGCTATTGCAGCTGCGGAGTTCATGAGGAATAAAAAAAAACATTGCAAAAGAGAAGACAGGCTATAGCCACCAGCCTTTCAGAAATACGTATACAGCACGGGAACAGGAAACATAACAAAACAAAATATACTTTATTAAAATTAAGCATGTTAGCACCTCAGTGTAACCCGGAAAAGTTGAAGAGTCCAGCAGTTAACTAGTCCAGCAGGCCAAATGGCTGAATGTCCTGAAGTGCATCCAATGGTAGAAAAAGTACCACGACTGTTAGGCCACGCACGTTCTCAAGAAGCTAGGACCCACAACTGGTCTCGTCTGTAAGGAGAGACGTTGTGCTGCCTGTTGTCTTGATGGGAGCATAGAGATCTGCTGGACCAATTACATATGTTAAATCAGAGGGTGTAGCAGGTATCTGCTTTCCTTACAAAAAAAAACAAAAAAACAAACCCAAAACAAACAAATAAATCGCTGCTTACTCGACTTGCAGGAAAATCAGTATACCGGGGAGCTGAAGTTACAAGCTGCGTATCAGATTGGAGAAAATAAATTAAAATGAAATAATGGCAAATACTTAGTACGTCAATAGACCTGTAGCATCATTATGGTCGACCATCCAACTCGGTACACACGTTAACAGAGAAATGACCCATGCATCACATAGCAGGCTGTGACAACCAATGCGTCAGCCGAACGGGCTATGTGACCAACAGCTCAACCTCCGGCCACCAAACCCCACGGTGCCCTTCTGTTCCGTCACGCCGACTATCGGAACGGACAGTCATAAAGCTACATTAGCCAGTGTTACAAAGATTACAATATTTTCAAACTAAAGATAACTTTTTACATTTAGAAAATACTTCTATAAAATTTAGTAAAACTGACATCCCGATCTACTGAGTATAACACACTCGGACTGCAGAAGGGTGTCGCAGACCCAGAAGATGCCTGGGCCTTCCTCCCGCGAGTGTGATGCCGGGCACACTGTGGTGAACTGCCTCTTGTTCTCAACGTCCCTCGCTATCAAAGCCGTACCCCCTAAGTGTGCATCGCCACAGAGCTATGCAGGTGCACCAGATACCCTCCTCTTCCTCCTCCTCCTCCTCCGAGGCGCTGAGGTCTCTGTCCCACCGCCTCGCCTGGAAGCACGCGTTCAGGCCAGGCTAGGAGCCTCGCCACCCTCACTCCACCATCTTTCTAGGCAACGTTGATTTGGTTTCCTGTTGCCGAAAGCAAGGGGTCTAATGCCGGCTAGAAACAGACACAACACAATCATTCCACACAGATTTGTTACAATACTCTTAAATCTTGATTTAGAACACGCAAGCACATTTCAGTAAGGTCTTGCCTAATGTACAGGTTATTAGTCATGCCAACTAGTTTAGGATTAGACAGCAAGGGTTTGCAACCACTGCAGATAAACTCGCTTCGCTTCTGTTCCATCCCGGCTCTCTGAAGGAAAGCCAGGAGTTTAAATTCCGATGTGTTACAAGGCCTCCGCTTCACGAGAGGGAGTTCTTATGCCAATGAGCTAAACTACAGCCGTCAAATGCCACCGGGTTCCTTGTCCCAGAGCGTAATCCTGACTAGTGTCGAGAGCATCGAGACATCTGTAACAAATACGCATGTACTGCGGAGAAAGCAAAAACTACATAGTACAAGAGCACTCTTTCATCTGGGGATTCTTCCACACTAGGAACAGCAGTCTGTCAGGCACCGGTAATTTAACGAAGAAACACATCACCCCGAGAGGGTTTCTAAAGCTTTCCTCACGCCTCTGCCGAGCGAGGCCGAACACGCCATTGTTGTTTGTTCCCGTGAAGGGTGCGGTGCCAAGCACGCTTCCCAGCACGCGCCTTCTCCAGGGGGTAGTGTCGCTGCTACCTCACTTCTCACAGAGTGAGTTTATTTGCTGAAAACTGATACCCTCTGTCCACTTCACGGTGACACAGGTCCCATCTACGCCAGAAGAAGTGCTTGCCACCACTGCTGGCATGGAGAGGCTGCTGATGGGCCCAGTGCAGATAAGATGCCGGTGGGCGCGTGCTGTGCCAGCCCTTGGGGTGATGTTGGATCGGTAACGGGGCTCGGCACGGAGCTGACAGCGGCCGCCGCGTCTGGGCAGGGGAACCCGATGGCGGGGGCAGGAGGGGCCGGGGGTCGCAGCCCATCCTACCTCCGCTCCGTCCAGGCTCCACAGGCTCGGGGAGCCCCGGGCCGGGCCGGGGGGGGCCCTCAGAGGCCGTGACGCTTGCGGGCCCCGGCGCTGGCGGCGTGGAGCAGCCGGTCCTTCTCGCGGATCTCCTCCCGGAGCTGGGCCTCGGCCAGGCGCAGGCGGCGGATGCTGCCCTTCATCTCCTTCATCTTCACCTCCAGCAAAGCTATGATGTCGCGCTGCTCGTTCAGCTTCCTCAGCAGCTCCTCCGACGTGGTGCCGGACGACAGCGAGTACGAGTGGTCCGGGGGGCCGCCCTCCAGCGGGCCCTCCTCCCCGCCCCCTCCCGCCACCGGTAGCCTCCCGGGGCCGGGCCCAGCCGCCGCCCCGGGCCCCAGCTCCACCTGCACCGTCAGGTCGATGGGCTTCACATCCTCGGCCGCGCCGCCTGCCGGGACCTCGGCGGCGGGACCGGAGCCCTGCGAGGCGGCGGCGGAGGAGGAGGAAGAAGAAGAGGAGGAGGAGGAGGAGGAGGAGGCGGCGGCGGCGGCGGCGGGGCGGGGGCGGCGGGCGGCCCGCTGAGCCTTGCGCTCGTTGACGCCGCGCAGCGGGAAGATGGTGGGGACCCGCACCAGGTAGGACTTGCGGCCGCCCTGGAAGTGCTCGCTGCAGACGCGGTGGCCCGTGGTGGGCTGGAAGGTGCTGAAGCAGCCGCTGACGCCGGCCCGGGAGACGTTCTTCAGCCAGAGGCGCCGCAGCTCCTCGTCCTTGGGGAAGGTGTAGAAGTGCAGCGCCTTGTCGCGGTGCGAGTTGTTGTAGCAGCCCGGCACGCAGCAGGTGAAGCCCGGCATGGCGGGGGGGGGGGACGCGGGGGGGACGGGAACGGGACACCCCCGGCGGCGGAGGGGGGGCCCCCCGCCGAACTACAGCTCCCACAAGGCCAACCGCGGCCTAGCCCGCCGGCCCGCTCGACGCCGCCCGCCGCGGGCCGTACCGGAACTACGCGGACCACAATGCACCGCGGCGGCAGCGCCCCGCCGGAACTACCCGCCCCACACTGCGCTGCGCCCCCGCCCCCGCCGACTACCGCTCCCGGGGGGCGCCGTGCGGGGCGGGGCGCGGCGCGGCGCGAGGCTCTCGCGAGATGCACGCCCGCGCGCGGGCGGGCGGGAAGGAGGGAGGAGTCGCGGCCGTTACTCCATCATGGCGGACACCCGCCCTCGGGCCCGCCGCGGGGCCAGGCGCAGCGGACACGACCTGCTGCGGGCCGCGGGGAAGGTGCGGCTGGGCAGGCGGGAGGGGGAGGGGAAGGGGAGAGCTGCCGCGGGGCCCGCGCGTCCGCGCCGCCTGTGAGGGAGAAGCGGGGCCCTTGGAGCCGGGGGACTGGGGGTGTTCCGCTGCTTGCTCGCCTTCAGACGTGGGAAACGGGGCCGAGCCCGCTGAATTTCGCCCTCCCTCAATAGCCGGGGCTGCTGCAGCTTTCGCCACGCTGGTGTTTTGGTTTTATTTCTGCTTATTTCGGGTTGGGTTAGGTCAAGGCCGCGCTGCGGAGTCCCTCAGGCTCGCGTCGGCAGTGAGCGTTGAAACCCCCCTCGCTGTGGCTGGCCTGCTGCCCCGAAACGAAAGCAGATGGGCACGGTCTCTGGAAATTTGGAAAACGTTTCGCGTTACCTAGCTTAGGTTTTTATTGGAACATGGAAGAGGAATGCTTTTGATGCTAAGATTTGTCTTTAATGAGGAAAGCTGGATTTTTGAATTGTACATCACTGATCTCTCTCTTTAGACCGTGCCTGACTCGGGAAAGCAGAAGAATTCTGGCAGAAGCACCTCACTGAAGCAGAGACCAGCCCCTGATCTGGATAATGACACGCCAAGGATTATGCTCAAGAGAATCATCCGGACCCGTAAGTATTTTTTTTCAGGGAAGTGGAAATCAGAAGGACAGTATTTTGGTGGATTTGAGACCAGGAGGTGTTCTTCCATAGCCTGTCGTTCTTACCCTGTTCCGCGAAACAAAAACCCAGGCTGCTGTACGACTGGTTGACATAAAAGACAAGGAACCGCAGCAGTGTCAGCAGAGCGAGGTCAGGCGATACAGCTGGCTCTCAAAAACCAGGTCTTGCACCGATGCAGACGTGTTCTTGGAAATCCTCTTGCACAGTCTGCTTACCCTGGAGAGCGAGCATGGTCTCAGCTGTAGGATCATGTGTAAGCTATAGAGGCGCATGCCGTTGCCAGCCTCGGTGCCGCTCTGCGGCAGGGCACAGAGCCCCGTGCTGCCGTTTGCCACCGTTGACTTTGTTGCTGTGCGTGTCAGCCTACCTAGGAGCAGAACCCCAATAGGTCTCACCATGTCTTTATTTTAACCTGTTAATAAATGTAACTTACAGAACGTAGTGTAGATTTGACACTGCTGTATTTTGGCGCTCTTACTGGATTGAATTGTGGAAAGGAAATGTTTTGGTTTGTTGGCAGAACCGCAAGTTTCACCTCTAGCACCTCAGGTATCTGAACATGAAGAAACAGAAGCAGCTCGGTCAGAACTCCCATCTAAGAGAGTTTCCAACATGTAAGTAGTATTTGTGGGTTTTTGCACTACCAGGTACAGCTGCAGTTCCTATGATGGGATTGGGGAGCAGGATTTCTGTGCTTCTGTTTCAGTGGTCGGAGTTGTGTTCTGTCAGGCTGTCAGAAATGCTTGTTTGGCTTTAAAAGTTGCACAGGAATCACTGGGACTGGGGGACTGAATAATAAGTACTGCAGGTTTGCACTTAGTCCACCTGCTTACAGGCAGGTTTTTAATATCTTTTTGCGGTGGAACTGCTCTGTACAATAAGTCTCATGATGGAAGCCTGCTTTTCTTAGTTGTCTGGGACAGATACTAAAATAGAAGTTCTCAGATCTCCCAAGGCTGCAGGCTGCGTGCTGACGGTGCTGGGGCGTAATGAGCGACTGCTGTGTCTTGTGTTCAGAATGCAGGCAGCGGTAGCTTCTTACGGTGTTACTGCTTCTCAGTTGTCCTTGTTTAGGGCTGCCAGGGCTTCCTGCCTTCCTGTGGAGTGGTTTGCAGGTGAGGTGTGCCTGAGGCTCACCTGCTTTTCTTTGTGTTCAGCTTCCATTAATATCTTAAGCTAGTAGGCCTGACGGAGAGGCTGAAGTGTGGTTTGTTTCCTTCCACTTTGTTATGAAATAGAAGAAAACCAGTAGTGGTGGTAGGTCTTAATTTGCTTTAGGCAGTTTTGTGACAACACTTGGGTGTATTTTTGCTTACTACAAAAGAGACTGTTCTAAATAATGTGTTTTCCTTTGTTTTATCTTTATAGCTAAACTTCTTGTATTGACTATAAGCAACCTTAAACAGGTCATCTAAAATATTAGGTAAACTTCTGAACTTCTTTCTGGTTTTTTAGTAAAGGAAGAAAAATCTGAGTTTTCTGTAAGTGTGGTAGCTTGGGTTTTATTCTTTTTATATAAATTAAAAAATGAGTAGTGTAATTTTAATTCCTTCTTGATTTTTTGCTTGTAGTTCTTGAGCATCTCTGAATATGCTTCACATCAGTCTGTCTCAAATGAGAAGATCAGATGGTTGGATCTTAGCAGGATTTTATATTCCATATGTTAGCTGGAGTTAAACTGGCATAGACTTTTAAAAAATATTTTTAAATTTTTAAAAAATAGTCTTTTTTCTTTTTTAAAAAAGAATTCCATTGCAGCCTTCCTTTAGTTGCTGTGAACTTGCTTGAATTTGGGAAGGCACTACTTTTGCTAGTTGTAATAGCATCTTCCAGCATAGCTGCAAAAAGTGAGAAGTCTTTTTTCCCTGCTGCTTTGTATTATCACCCCCTTTACCAGGTAGTTAATTTGATGCTTAGGCTCATGTTGCGCTTGTAATACAGTAATGAAACTCGGCTACTTTTCTGATTGGTAAAGAATGTATTTTGTAAGGGGAAAAGAGCCGTAAACATGATCACCTTCCCATTCTGGCTATGCTGAAGCCACGTTTGTTGCAGCAAGGGGTACAGAGCGCTACATCTGCCAAATGCAGGCTCTTGGCTGCGGGAGGGACGCTCTGCCCTAGTTCTGCAGGGCAGCGTGGAGTGCTGGCAGCATGCCTGGGTGCGACCTTCGTGAGAGGGGGTGCTTGGAGCCCCTCAGTAAAGGGGAAAAACGACTCAGAACCTTTCTTTCTGATCCTGATCCAGTGCCTGACTGGGATGTTACGTGTCTGCTCCATGTGCCAGCCTTGTGATACCTGGTGTTGTTTCGTGCCGATGGCTTTTTCATTCATACCGTAGTGACTGACAAACCTGATTGCTGTTGTGTGCTGTTAGAAGCGAGCTGTGGAGCTTGTTGGAAGTCCAGACTTCTACTCCAGTCTGACCTTTCTCAGCCTTGTGGTTTTGAATATACACTCCAGTTTTGATTCTCCTTGTGAAGTTTACTTTGATTTAGTAGGAGAGAATGACGTGTTCCTGCATTTGCTGAGCTAATCACCAATGAGTTCCTTCCTTCTGCTGCAGCAAGGACCAATAATTTGTTTGTTTTTTCACTGGCATTATAGGGGCCTTTGTAAGGTTGGTAGGAAGCCAAAGTCCTTTGCTAAAGGCTTGGTTTGTATTGGTAGGGTGGAAATGCAACTGCCAGACCTTGTTCCTGAGGACACCTCCATTGCCACATTCCATATGACTAAGAAGAGAAAGAAACTCAGCATTTCTGAATTTGAGAGAGCAGCAGACAAACGACTTCCTCAGAACCAAGGTAAGGCTGCAGTCAAAAATTACCTTGTTCAGCACTGCGTTTGCTGTCGGTTTATTTTCATCTGCTGCAGTTTAGCTCTCGGTAATTTCTCAGCTGGGCAGTTGTACATTTGGAAGCGAGACTGCAGTATCTTGGGCAAAGGGGATAGCAAAGAAGATAAAAACCCCTCCTATCAAGTTTAAAATAAGCCTTTTTGAGCCAAGTTACAGGCTCTGTCCTGACTGCGTATGGCTTCTTGAACATTTTTCCAACTTGGTGCTCTTTGAGTTTTCAAGTATCTCCAAAGGAACTAATCCCTGTCTTCCCCTCAATTCCAGAAGCTTGAAAATGGGACAAGCTGCATATATGTTGTTGCATTTACGTCAAAGAAGTTATAAAGCTCTTATTTGAGGAAAAAAGTCTTGTAGTTTTGTAAGAGAATCAATGTTTTATATTGGAATAAGTCTTCCCTTTAAATGCGATTTTGCAAATTTGGTAAATTCAACTTTCTTCTTAGTAGCAGTTTAACAGAGGCAGATAAAACACCTCGCCTTGGTTTACATAACCCTATTGGCAGTAGCAGCTGGTGGGATTAGAATTAGAATTTAAGGGTGGGATTCAGCTCTGAATTATAGACCCTCTGTGCCTGTACGTACACGAGGTAACTGAAGTCCTCCTAAGTTTAGGGGAGATCTAGTCAGTGGAGTCTGGAGGGTGATTCAGCTCACCTGAAAGTAGGCACTTGCATTCTATTAATTGTGTTTGATGATGATGGGAACATAGACACCTGTGTTTGGGTATTTTAATCTGGAGCTGAATCCCACCCTGACTCACCTGTAGTCAAACCATCGACTTGTTTTTCTTTAGCCTGATGCCTGGTCTGAACATGTTCTGGTAAGATGCCGGCAGCTCTGCAGAAGCAGAGGGGGAATGCTCTGCAGTTTTCTAGTGCGAATGTGATTGTATCACTGCTCTCCAGATCTGCTTTGGGATTTGTAGGCCTTTGTGAGTAGGACAGGTTTGAGTTACAGTCTCGCCAACAACCTGTATTTCTGAAGCTTCCAGACACTTTAATGGTTGGGTTGCTGAAGGGTGGTTGTGACTGAAGCCCTAGCCTAGCATCTTGCTATTGATGTGGTAAGATTAGTATTATTGAGTGTGAGGGCGTGTGCCATATTAAATTTTCTTTGAAATAACTGTTTTATTACCATTTCAGAAATTGCTTATTAGAATTCTGGTGTGCAGTTCTGAAACACAGGCAAGAGACTGTAAAGTGAATCTGTCATCTAATTCTGTTCTCAGCAAAATGTAACTGCCGAGGGTTGTAGCGTGACTGGCTGTAGAAAGAGGAAGATCCGTTGGGGTGTTCCTGTAGCCGGCTGTGTAGAGGGTAATTTCTCAGCTAGTGTAATTTCTCAGCTAATGTGTTGCCAACTTTTTCTAGCTCAGTCAACGTTGGACAGCACGACTTTGGCTCGGTGAGTTTAAACTAAAATATCTGAACTTTTGGCTGTCCTAACTGTAGCTGCCTTGATTCCCCACCTCTGTAGTGGTGAAGAACAGTATACATGCCTGGGTTCACGATAGAGACCTGTGTTAGTAATAACACAATTTCCCACTCTGGTGGTGGAATTTGAAGGTGTTACCCCACACACCTTGCAGTTTTTAGAAATCATGGCTCTGTACTGTATGCCCAGGTTGGTCTAGCTCTTGTTGCTGCTATTGCTTCCCTTTTTAATTAATAGGGTCCGTCCTTTTTTCATTTCTTTTTCATGTTTCCAACAACAAATTGGTACACAATGTACCTTAGAGTATTATCTCTGCCTGTTGTTGACTTATCACATCAGTTGCATCTGTGCAGTCTTTAGTCCAACTTTCCTGGACTTTAAAAGCTTTTTAGGAAGTCAGAGAACTTCTTTTCCTGTGTTGCCCTTGTACTTTGCCAGTGGTCCTCGCCATGGTTAGCAATTTATTTCCCCTTTCTTGCTGCAAGCCCTTGCCTGTGGTCCCATGCAAGGTGATTCATAGGGCTGCATTCTGTATTTCCTATCTTTGAATCCTCTGAACCTCCTTTTTGATCGGTCTGCCCTGAGAGGGGGACAGGAGGTAGCTGAGGATGGCTAGTCTCTTTATGGTGCAAAATACGTGCAGTGACATACATCTTTTCCCATGCTTTGTGTGTTGCTGTCTTACCTCCTATCTCAGAAAAGTTAGTGTGTTGGTAGCTGTACTTTGCTGTGAATACCAATACTAAGCAACTTCTTAGGTTTGTTCTGAAGTCCTCCTGCCACCGCACTGTCATCTGGAGAACATTTTGCTCTCAAACATTTGTTTTCCCCTTTTTTTGTTATTTAAAATTTTTATAAATTCCTGAACCTTTTGTCAGATACATTGTTGCGGCCCTCTCCAGGTAGGAGGCTGTAAAACAGCCTGTTCCCTGATCTCTGCGATACATGTCCTGATGTTGGGTGATACCATGAAATTATACTGTTTGTTTAAAGTAAACTGGCATGGATTCTTCAAGGTTTTTTTTGTGGAAATTCCCCCTAGCTATGGGATCTGTGAAATGTCTCACTGCTACTGACACCATGTCCGTAATCTGAGGGTAAAAGGGGAGCGTGTAAGTTTGGAAAATCATTTCTTCCCTCCTCTTTGTACAGATCTCTTCGCATGTCTCTGGGTTCCTTGATCCCACCAGACACTGTTGAAAAGAGAGGCTTGCTCCGGAGGCCAAAAAATCGCAAAGCTATTGACATGGAAGCTTTTGAAGGCGGAGTGGAACAGAACATGCTGAAAAGAAAAGGTTTCTTTCGTGTTGTTACTTCTGCTTTGGGAGGAAGGGAGGGCCTTATACAGGGTGACCTTCAGAAGCAGTTACTGAAGCGTGGTCTGTGTTTTACGGTGTAAAGGCTACCAGCACGTTCACAGAAATTCAGTGTCATTTGGGAAGCAAGATTAGAATGAGGCTCTGCATCTGTACTTGCTTTGATTCTGTGCATCTAAATATCTGCTTCGCTCAGTTTGGTGATTTATACCACAGGAATCGTTTGGGATAGTGTTCGTAACTGTGGGTACCGGGGAGATGGTTTGGTAGAGAAAGTTAGGAGCACTGAAGGGTGGTGATAGAGTTCCAGTGTTTGATCTGTGGAGGATAAATAAAATGTGGTTCAATGACTTAGATTTTGAATTATGCAAGTCGTGGTAATAAATGTGTGTCCCTATGACCTTAAACAGTTTTTCACATGAAACTTGTTTTAAAACTTTTTATAAACAGTGCAGAACTATCTTGTGGACTCACAAACAGCATCTGGGATCCAAACAGCCACGCTGACGAGTGACGCGGAAATCATGCTGAGTAACACGGAGCTCTTTGTTCAGCCTCAGTTTGATGAACAGAGCCAAAATAAGCCTTCTGCTTTTGAACCACAACTGTCAGATTCAAAAACTTTGGAACAGAGAAGCAAGATTTCTGATGCAGCCCAAGAGGAAGCAAAGCTGGTGGCCCCACTATCCGGTGTGGGCACAAATGAGGGAAGGACCCAAAGGTATTCTGAGGACTTAATCCTTGATCGTGAGGGCATTGACAGAATGACTGGTGTGCCTCCAAAAACACCTGCAAACCAGCGAGAAGATCAGCAGGATCATTCCCAGCAGAGTAACCCGATGGAACAGCTTTCTGTTTTGGAAGAGGTGGTGGCTGGCAGTGAGTACTGTGGGTTAGGGCTTGGGGCTTAGCAGGTTTTATCTGACACCGCAGAATGGTTGAGGCAGGACGGCACCTCTGGAGGTCAACTCCTTCAACCCCCCTGCTCAAGCAGGGCCACCTAGAGCAGGTTGCCAGGACCATGTCCAGGCAGCTTTTGCATGTCTCCAGGGATGGAGACTGCAAACTCTGGGCAACCTGTTCCAGTGCTCGGTCACCCTTACGGTGAAAAAGGGTTTCCTTCTGTTCAGGCAGAGCTTCCTGTGTTCCAGTCAGTGCCCACTGCCTCTTGTCCTGACACTGGGCACCACTGAGAAGAGCCTGTCTCCGTCTGCTTCACACCCTCCCTTCAGGTGCTTGCATACGTTGGTGAGATGCCCCCCGAGCCTTCTCTTCTCCAGACTGAACAGTCCCAGCTCTTTCAGCCTTTCCTCCTAGGAGAGATGCTCCAGTCTCTTAAGTGACCAGGTGGCCCTCGGCTGGACTCTCTCCTGGTCACTCTGTACCAATGCTTCGCAAGTCCTATCACTTGCTGGTTTTTCCCTGGTGTTTGGCATCTCTTCAGCATTCACTTCCCTGTAAACACCTTGTCCTGGCTATGTAAGTGGGAGCGCGTTTTCCTCATAGGGCATAGACCAGGCCCCAGGGCACGGCTGTAACCCTGAAATTTTCTGTTTGGTGACCCTGGGGCAGCTAGCCAGGATAGGATCTGCTGTAGTAAATAGCTCCGTGCAGTTCTGCAATCAAAACTCCTCATGCTTTCCATGAAGGATGGACAGTTAATGTTTCATTTTCATTTTGTTTTTTTAATGATCATTTGTCAAAAGGGCCTCGGAAACGGTATTTAAAGAATATTTGGTGTGTTCAGTACTGCTCAGGCCACGAGAGGAGTTCTTACCGTGGAAAGCTTAGAGATTAGTTAATGCCTGGTGTCCTGGTGGAGTGTTGCACCGTACTTTGCTTCTAGAGGGTTGTCTTTGGCAAGGTTGGTGGGAAGAGTTGTTTTCAAAGGACAAGGGGAAAGAGGAACAGAAAAAAAGGTTAGTTGCTCTGAAGCGTCCAATGGTAGGCACTTTCTGGGGAAATGGATAGACAGCGTGGAGGACATGGAAGAGGGGACTGGATCAAATGGGAGGAAGCGGAGGGGGAGTGAGAGCATATCATAAAGATGCTGGAGTTTGTAATGCCAAAAGTTTATGGTAACATAATTCTGCCATTTTACCAAAGGTGGCCTATGTCAATGTTGCTCCTCGGTGTGAACTGAAAAATAGTTGCAAGGACTTTTCCAACTGGTTCCTAAGGTACCATGTGAACTCCCTAAACTGTTTGAAGTAAAGGGAGAGCACTTTCTTGTGTGTATTCCTCTCTCTGCTTGGTTGGTTTTCTACTTGTCGGGAAAGCTAAAAGAAGGTTTGAAAAGATACAGGGGGCACATTAATGCTCTAAATTTCTAGCTGTTAATAGATGGAGCTCCTCTTTGCCATCCAGAAGTTCAAGTGAATGTCTGGGATCCCCAGTCACTCTAAAGCCCAAGAGAACTTTCAGCATGTCTTTGAGAGAAGTTGTATCCCATATAATTGAAGACCTAGATGTAAGCGATGCAGAAGAAGAGATGGCTAGTACAGTGAATGGAGTGGAACAGGAAGAGAGTTTCAGAGAGGGTAAGAAGTGCTTTCAGCATTGCAAGGGAATGGAGTACTTTAATCTGAGTAAACCCAAGAGTTTTTCAGGTGACTTGCAGAGTAAAATAAGACTTTATTGTGTGGTAAATGCTAGAGATAATTCGAGTCATGGCAGAGAGACACTGAGCATTTCCAGACAAGCTTTCTGAAAGTAGGCTGTGACTTGCTCGTGTGCGTTCTTGTCAGTATTTGCTTTGTTCACAGTGACTGCAAAGGGAATAAAGGTTCATATTTTTTTGGTGGGTCCGTAGTACTGCTCATCTTCCCACAGGGAGGATGGAAAGCTCCCTCTTGGCAAGGACGCATCTGGCTAATTGCTCTGTTTGTATACGTTTTAATGGTTTACTATAGTTATTTAAGCCATGTTGGCCATTGTCTTTCCCCAGTACTAACCAGCATCTTTTTCTCTTAAGACAAGGGCTTGAAGGTTGCCTTCTTTTAAGTAATAAAGATGGTTACTAGTGGGTTGGGCCTTAATACCACCTTGTTCCTGAAGAGAGCAAGTCATGCAAGTTGCCTGCTTTCACAAGCATCTTCTTGGTTTCCTCTGAAATCCTTTTGCCTTAGAATAAGACAGTAAAAACTCTGCTGAGAAGCTGAGGGTGGCAGGAGTTATCCAGTCATTACACAAAGCTCGGTGTATGTGTGGACACAAATTCCTCTGTTTTGTTTAATTTCATTTACCAGACTCCAGTTTAGGATTCGTTTTAAGTCTTTCCCATTGTTCCGTTGACAGCGCCTGGAAATGAGAGACCGTTGCCACGCGGGTTTAGCTTTTCCTAGGCTTAATTACATCTCGAGTTTCATATGGATTACCTTGGGGCAGGATGGAAACTGAACAGTCTACAGCACCAACAGTGCTGTCGTTAGAATTTTACACTGGATACTTCCAGTGCCCATAATTGCTTGCACGTACCAGGTGTATCAGCAGGATCAGCTATGTTGCCTTTTTATCATGATAATACAGCCTTTTGTTTCACACCGTTCTTTTAGGGCAGCTCATTAAGGCAGCAGACATTCTGTATCTCTAAATTTACAGCTGTGCAATGTTGGCATCCTGTAATCTTTATTAAATTCTTTTGTCCTGTTATAGTTTTTACTTGGGTGCACCTGCAGAACATTGAAGTTTCAGTGGGATGTGACTGTTGAGACTGATGAAAGTCACCTCCAAATTGTTGCAGTTCTATGCACACCAGCTCAAAGCTTGACGGGTGTTTAGAAAAGCAAATAATGAGTAAAAATTGTTATGAAAGGAAGAGATGACAAAGTGTCACTGTGCCCCTATGGAAACGATTGTCATGCTCACCTTTTGAGTCCTTTGTGCAGTTCTAACCTCTCCATCTCTAAACAGATTTAACAGAACTGGAGAAGCTGCAGAGAAAAACAGGTTTACCATTAACGATAATCAGCTATATGGAGCAGTTTCCGTACATTGAATGACTAAAGATAAGGACTGCTCAGCCTGGAAAAAAGACAAGTGCTGTGAGAGTGAAATACAAGAAGTTAAAAGAGAAAAGCCTTGAGCAGCACAGAGGAGATGATTCAGCAAACAAATTGAAACAAATAGCTCCCTGATCTGTCAGGGAAGAAACTAGAGGAGCGACTGGCACTGACAGCAGGCAGGTTGTATGAAGCTACGGGAGGTATTGCTACTAGCAACAGGTGAAGTAATCAGTACAAATTACACCTGACTGTGTCAGTAGCACCTGGTACTCCACTGTTAAAAGTACTGCATCCCACCAGGGATCTATTGGTGTGGGAGAATCGTTGATGTCTGTCTGCTGAGGCAGTCTTTGTGTCGAGCTGAGCGTTTTTCTTCTCCCCGCAAAGCTAGTTAATATTTCCTTTAACGTTAGGGAAGATTTTGCCCTGCGTTGGTGTAGGGAGCCCATTATTCTGGTTAGTGGGATTGATATTACTCATTTTTGCACCACCTTTGGCCAGATTTCCTTGTCCCTTTCACTGGGGCTTGGAGCTGCCAAGACCTTGATGCTTGTACTTTTGAGTGTGAAAACTCCCAGTCACTGGAGAGGGTGATAAAAATCCCCTTTTACAGCTTCTGGTTCTGGGCTTAGCTGAGATTTCCAAACCCTTCGGCAAGTGACACTGCCATGAGGGTTCCCAGTGAGTTTTCTCCACGTAATTACCTGTAGGTTTCTGCTGGAGTTGAGCTACACGATAACGGGTGTGCACTGTAGATTTAGTATGTAGGGAAAAGGAGCACTCGGGTATTCTTTGATACTTCAGTAGCTACTTCAGTAGCTGAAGTTTTTAAATATGTGCAAATCGTGCGTCCATTTATTTTTTTTCTCATCCTGCCTGCTAGAGGCTTGTCTGGGGTGGTTAAAACCACTGCTAGGCCTTTTCCTCTTTATAATGCAGTATATCTCTTGCAAAATCATTTATTCAGAAAAACTGAGGAAATGGGGAGGAGAATCTGAGCACAAACTCCATGTATTGTTAGACTGAAAGAAAAAGAATGTGGTCTGTCATATAGTCACCAAAAGGGAGCACAGACATAGAGATGGCAGATCTGAAGGAACTCTGCTTAGTGATAAGTAAAATTCTTTCGTTGGGATCTGATGAGCACCCTTAATTAAGTGACTGTAGAGCAAACAGAGGAAGAGTTGTGCGTTTCTCAGCTGTAAACTTTTGGAAGGGCACTGCACACTGCATCTGCGTCCCTTATTTAGAGCTTGTATGGCTGTTGCTAAGTTTACTTACCATGAGTAAATTTTAGCGGTTTTTAAACTGTGTGCTGGTGGTTGTTTGGGGGTGTTTTTTGTAGGTAAGATTGATGGTAGAATTTCCTTTTAGCTGCAGAGCATCATGCAAATGCTGGATATTCAGAACGTTTGGAGAAGAAACTGACCAGCAAAGCAGAATCGCAGGTGGCTGTGGCACAGGATGACAGAGTGGGAACAGAAACAGCCCCTTCCGAAGAAGAGGGAATAGCAGAAGGCAGTGTTGAACACCAAGGCTCTCCTGAAGCTGGTGAGGACGGCCTCCAATCCTGCAGGCTCTCTCTAATGCCAGAGAACTCTCAGGCTGCGTTATTGTTATCGGTGCTGGGAGAGAGACTTGTTAACTCTCTTCGTATTCTGGAATCTGGGCTAAATGCTGCAAAAATATCAAACTAATTTTGGCATTTTAAGCTGAAAGACTGCATTTGTCTCAAATGGAAACCAAAATTGCATTTGCAGTAGCGTTTAGAAATATGTAATTGCAGAAGGCGTCTTTAATTAAATTTTTTAAAATTAAATCAAATTTTAAAATGTGGAAATTGCAGAATGAGGCAAAGATTGATAAAAGTTGGAGAGCTTCTGAGTGTGTGGCAAATCAGGATCTCCCAAGTTACTTTTTCTGACTTGCTGGGTCTTTTGTGTTCAACACACTGCCCTAAGGCTTTGATAAGACTTCTTTTGACATGAAAGTTCTCATCAAAGGAAGCTCATTTAAAGGAGCTCAGATAAAAAATTCACTCAAATCTCATGGGCTTCTCTGCATTACCAAGTACTATTTTTTTTCGTGTGACCTCTGCACACCTAGATGTACCAGAGGGAAAAGTTGAGGATTCGTCAGTGCTTTAGCTTATCTGGCTCAGTGTATTGACACTCTGACCCTTGGAGATAGCAGTATAATAGGTGGCAATGTCGGGAATGGAATGCTGGGTTTCATTCTTTTGAGTGCTCTGAAATTTTGGCTATGGTACTTGTTTCAGTGGTGTATTTTTCCTGTTTTGGAAATCTAGAACGCGAGATTGCCAAAGATGTTGAAGCTGGAAGCCTGGGCAAGCATTCTCATGCTTTTTCCTCCCCTAAAAAATTTGGGGTGAAGTTGTTAGAGGAAGCTGTTGAAGAAGCTGATGAACTAAAGGATGAAGCTATCGTGGTAGAATTTGATGGTCTGGAAGAAGAGCCTGCTGAGGATGAAGCTGAAGACCCTGAGAGTGAAGGTAAAGAAAACCTTTGCAGCAGTTGTAGAAATTTTTCCGTGTTAGCTCTCAGTAGATTGAGGAACGACATAGGTTAATAATGTTACTAACGGTTTAGGCCATCAGGTAGTCCAGGGGAAGCTGTTGGCTGCTTTTCCCGGGACCAGATTGTTGCTGGCTCATCTGGTGCTGCAGGGACCTAGATCGTCTTGTACTTTCTGAGGTGAAGGTAACGGAAGTGCACAAATAGACAAAACTGAGTGGAAAGTGGTTTTATATAGTGACATAGGGATATCCTCCATTTTATCCTTCCTTCCTTCCTGACTCTTAATTCATGCTGATTTTTTAATGTCCTAGCATTGAACTGCTGTTTCCCCAGCCATTTACCTGACTCCAGACTTGAAACCTACTTTCGAACCCCATATTTTGTACGTGTAGTTACAGATTTCCTTTCCAGTTAACCAGAAGAGTAGGCTGGCTTTCCAGAAAGCTGAGAGGAAGCGTCTGTTTCTAAACAGTTTCATCAGACTGCTCTGTTGCCCCAAGAGTGCTTAGGGCTTTTGGAAGAACATACCTATCAGACTGCATTCTCTTCAATCAAGGCCATGTTTGAGAATGCCCAGTGTGTTCTAGTGGTGTCTTTTGGGACTGGTCCTGAAGTCTTTCAAAGTACAATACACCCTGAAATAAAAAACTAAACTAAGGACATCAGAAAAGAATCCAGTTGCCATGATTTGAGGTATTGTGGGGAAGTTCAGACGTAATGAAAAGATCAGTGCCTGTGTGTATTTGTGTGGCGTGGAAGGCACAAAGGTGGCAGTTGAACTGGTGCGCTTTTGCCACAAGGAAAGCTGTAGATGTTCTTAGGGCGTCCGCAATAGTGTGTCGATATGCTCATTTTTAACACAGCTGTATGAAGAGATGGGAAGATCTTGATGCAGAGATCTCTGCTGGTAGGGTGGAGTGGTAAGAGTAGCATCTTGCAGGTCTCATTGGACAAGGATGGGAAGCAAAGATGAAAAATTATGTGCTCTTGTCATAAAACTTACCTCGGAAACTTCAGCATAATGAGTTTCTTCCCCTGCGTTCTGCTCCATGTCTCTCCAGCGCATAGAAGTATTTCTTCAGAAGAAGCTAATGCAAGAAGCAACAGTAGCTCACCCAGCCCTGCTTTCTCTGAGAGACTCTTGACCCTTGGAGTTGTGGAGGTTAACTCTTAGTAGTACCTGAGGCCTCTAGTTGTCGGGCTTGTGTTCTATAGTGGGGCAGGTGTCCTGGCTCTTCGGGAGGGTTGTGAAGTGACACCGTTACCAGATATGCCAGATTCCTGGGCTGCACTCAGCTTGTAAGGGAAACTGGCAGGCGAAGAAGCCCTCCGTGACCGTTCCTCTTCTAGACAGGAATTTTCAGTTCTGTTAACTTTGTTTTCTTTCCTGCTCTCGCTGCTTCAGAAGTGAAGAAGTTCAAGAGCAAAGTGAGAGGATGCAGATTAGACTTGGAGGAAACTGGTACGGGTAGTTCGCAGCAAAGAGGTGAGGTGCCTACTATAACCTGAGCGTTAGCTGGAGGGAATTTATGAAAATCTGTGAATATGGGAGATGCTCATAGACTCATCCTTGTAGAGGGATTTTGTTGCTCTGCGCGTCTCTGCGTTCAGGAGAATTTGCCACAGAGCCACAGCCAGAGCACGGCCGTGTGGCACTGCACCAGATGTGTGGAAAGCTGGCTGGGTTCTGGCTGGTGCTGCAGCACTGCTTGCTGCAGGAACGCTGGAAACAGGGTTCAGTTCCTCAAGTGCTTTTTTTTCTTAGAGGTTTCCATGAAGACACCCACGTTTGTCCATGCTGCAGCCTACAAACCACGGCTGTCGACACCACATCCTGCAAAATCTGTTGCTTCCGAGTAAGTATAAGCCACCTTCAGCAGTGGCCTGGTAGCAGTGTGTTGAGGAGAGAGCCGAGCCCAGCTTCGTCATTTGTTTTGTGCTTTGTCAGCTGTAGCAGGGGGTAAGCAGTCCTGCAAGACTTCAGTTCATTCACTGCTTTGGCAGCTGAGTAAAGAGTCCTATCAAGTGAATGTCAGTACTCTCTCACAGCAGATCTGATGCTTCAGGTCCTTCAGGTGAATGTTCATTTACTATTTTCTTGCGCTGAAGGCCAAAACCTTCTCCTAGGAGTTTTTCAACTGCTAAATGATGCTGAAGCCATGGTCTCCAGTGTGGGATGCAGAGGCCCTCACAGAAGAGAGGGAGTTACAGATTATGTTACACTGATCACATTAAATAACAGATTGGTATTGACTTTAGAAACCTGAAGCTGTATGTGCTTGCCATGTGCTGAGTGTAAAATGAACCTCACCCAGAGGCAGACAGTGAACCTGTCCTCTGCATTACTCCAATTCACATTTGTCACCCGCTTAACTAGAAATTTGGTGAAGCCATATGCTTCTTCACAATGACTAACAGTGAGTCTTGGGGAGCAGGAAGAATTTTCTAGCCCATGGCTCTAGATTTTTGGGCTCTGAAGCAATAAACAATAAAACCAAATTCTTGTGCACTTTATTGCTGTGAACAGAGATGAATGATGCTTACAGAAGGTGCTGGATGGTTGCTCAAATCATGAATAGTAAAATGTATTTCTAAAATAGAAAGGAGAGTCTTTGGTGCTCTGCTGAAGTGGAACTGAACGAAGGCAGGTTTGCTTTAGGATTTTGTACCGGGACGTGCTCTTTTCATATACATATGGAATGTCTGAATACTAATTTTTCTGTAGAGAGTGCTAGTCCTCATTGGCACAAGAAGTCCATGTATTTGGATGCACGTTCTTGATAGGAATTTCTGAACATTAGTAGACTGACAGGTTTTCAGGCTTTCAAGCTGTGCTGAGATAACAGATGGTCAGAATTACAGGTTCAGAGCGTAGACTACAGGCTGTTGTACAAAAAATGCGTGGTGTATTTGTACCTGATGTAATGCAGTCTGCCCTGAGTTGGCCTGCTTGCTGCCTGAGATGGCAATGCTCAGGTTAAAAGCCGGAGGAATGCTCTAGGTTTTGTTGTGGAGCAATAACCATGCGAGAGCCACGGTTAAGGCGTTCTGATAGAAAATAATCTCTTTATACTGGTACCATTCTACTTCTACTGTGATCAATTATGCCAGATCAGGGCCACAGAACTTTTCCTGTAGAAACACCAGAGCCTCATACAGTCAGTAAACTTCAATTTTTCCCACATCCTGTGAACAAATATTCGTATGTAATCATTCACAAACGAGTAAACTGAGGCACATAAATAGTAACCAGGATGACTTAAATAACGACTGGGTTTTGTCTTACCACTGCACATACCTCATCTCTGGGGCTGACCTCTTCAGCCGCCCCTGAGGTTCTGACGGAGAAACAGGCAAGTGGTCTGGAGAGAGAGTCGAACGATACACGCCCTCCCTCTGGGGATTCTGCGTGTGTTAGTCTGAGATGCCAGGTCTGCTCTGTTGCCTTGT
The DNA here is from genome assembly GCF_030867145.1 of Opisthocomus hoazin. Lineage (NCBI taxonomy): Eukaryota > Metazoa > Chordata > Aves > Opisthocomiformes > Opisthocomidae > Opisthocomus > Opisthocomus hoazin. The sequence goes on from NC_134425.1 coordinate 16,114,324, forward strand.
CTGCTGGGTGAATTCAGGGATTTCAGCTCCTCTTTTCATGTCACAGTTTTTCAGAGTGGAAAACTGTAGTAGTTTTCTTTGGGACTTAGTCTTGATTAAGGAACAAACAAAAAAACCCCACAACAAACACAACCAAAAACCTCCTTGAATAAAATGTTCATAATAGTGTAAAAGTTGTTGTGGACATCTGTGCTGTGGAAGGAGATTGTATCAAAGGAGGAGCTCTGGTATGTCTTGTCCACAGAGAGAAACTGTTGAGCGTGCTCTGCAGGCCAGGCTCTCCTGTCTGCAGGTACCGGGGTGGCCTGCGGACGCATCGAACTTGGTGCGCTCCTGGGGAGTCAAAACTGCAGAGGTGCAGTCAACACTGCGTCTGTGTGTTGGAGAGAGCTATAGTTTGCTGATGGGTGGTTACGCTGGCATGCTTACCTGGGGAAATGTGAGCCTAGGTTGCTTCTCCCGAGGCCATAACGCCCTGTGGATTGTTTGCAAACTGTACTTTGTGGGTGTGAGGGTTTTGAAGAACAAGGAGGGAGAAGGAATTAAGAGCTCGAGGTAGTCCTTACCCCTTCAGATTCAGCACAGGGTTTGCCCAGACTCAGCCTGGTGTGCTCTGCCTCTCCCCATGTTATCCGGTGTGTGAATTTTCCGTTTCCCTCAAAGGTCTCCTCTGCCGCCGCCACGGGCTAAGCTGGTTCCGAAGAGCTCGGGAGCAGCACGGAAGAAGGCATATGAGCCTGGAGTGGCAAGTAGTTTGATAAAGAAGATCTTTAGCCATTATGTGAAAATGCCAGTGGCCAGAGATGCATTCAACATTGTTGTAAAATGGTAAGCAGCAGCAAACTGCTCCTCCTCCCACTCTTTTTAGTATTTTTTTCTTTCTTTTCTCTCCTGAAATAACAAACCCGTCAGGAGTGTTGCTGGCAAGCGGACAGCCCTCCCTGTTCAGCTGGGAAGAGTCACGGGGAGATCTGGCTGAAGTGAGGACAGAGATGTGCTGGGTGCTTTTGGCTGCTGTGTGGATGTCCGTGACCAACGCTGCCTTGTAGGAGCCGCTGGGGTTTGTCCCAACTAGTACGAACTGCACCGTCCGCAATCTCCTCTAGCTAACAGCACACCGGTATCGTTAGCCCTCTCCGTGAGCGGGGGTGGCTCTGGAGTGCTGCTTCTCCTGCAGTCTTCCCCTGCACAGTGAGCAGCTCTAGTGCAGCCTGCCCTGCAGACGTGGGCGAGTAGCTGGTGTTGATGCGCGCACAGCCAGATTCCCTTTCCCTCCACAATCTTCCCGCAGCTCCGAGAGATACTTCAAGCAGCTAAGCAGTGATCTGGAAGCTTACACCAACCATGCAGGGAGGAAGACAGTGGAGATGGCTGACCTGGAAGTCCTCATGAGAAGGTAAAGGGAGGGTTGTTGCTAACCTGTAGTAGTGTTTTGTGCTGCCTTTGATAGCCTGGTAAGACTGTGGTGTGTGCTAGCAGTATTTCCGCAGCAAGTGTGACGTCTTGGGATTTACTCTGTGTGATGCCGCTTGGCTGCCTGTCCCAGGAGGGCGTTTGTGGGCTTGGGTTTTTATGAAAAAAATCTTTTGAGATGAAGATGGTGGAGGGGCAGGAGGACATAGTGAGGGGTTGGGAGTGCAGGAGTCGTCTGAGGAGCGAGTTGCAAGAGAAAGGGGGATGTGGGGAAAAGTGGAGAGTTAACAGTAAGTGCGAGGCTGGGCTGCGCCGTTTGCATCCCTAACCTCTTTGCTAAAAGCGCTTGCAGCTGAAATAGTGCGAGCATTTTCACGTGCCCTGCTCCGTGTTCTGATGACTCGCTCTTCCAAACAAAATCCCACTCTCCCTGGTTCTGCAAAAGCTGATGCTCAGGGTTCAGAGCGACGGCTCCTCTCCAGAGCAGGCCAGGGCTGACCTCCCGCAGCAGCCGTGTTCCGCTGGCCAGCAGCCAGGACAGAGCCTCTCTGCTGCCGCGCTTCCCTGCGGGCTCCCTCAGCTCCCCCATCTCCTGACAGAATTTACTTTGTCCCGTGGCCAAAACACAAGGGATCTGTTCTTGGCTTGGGAGCCCTCTGTAAAACTCTGTGAGGCCTGAAACAAATTCATTGCTCCATTTAGAGTTGTTACTGCAAGTAGTTGTGCCTCGTCTTCACTGGAAGAGTTTCAGATGTGATGCTGCGGTCATCAGAGGGATTCTGTGGGGCACGTGGAATCACAGGGTGGTTTGGGTTGGAAGCGACCTTGCAGATCATCTTGTCCCAGCCCCCTGTCACACCTGATGAAAGCCACTGGTTTTGCGTGGGCCTGCATCAATGGAGCTGGTGCCGCTGCTTTAACAGCGTGGTTAAGCGTCGATTGCTGTCCTGGGCTGGAGATGGTCATTCCCCACCAGACAGGCACGTGCGGAAAGGAGTGCGAGCAGGCCGAGGTGTGATGGTTTAGCTGGGCAGGTTTGAGGAGTCTGTACTCCTGTTATTTAACTTTTTTCTAGATATTTTTACGCCTTTCCACTGCCTCATAAAGGGGTCGGGGATTGTTGCCGGTTTGCAAACAAGAACAGTATCTTTGTTTCTTCCACAAGGAAAGCACGGGTAAATGCTGTTTTTTTTTCTTTCAACAAGACTAGGAGATGCTGGTTTTTTCAGGCCAATCAGCTAAATGGTGTACTAGAAAACTACCTGGCCTCCACAGCTGGAAAATGCCAAGCACCTCTTAATTGTGCACGGAAACAATCTGCTGGGCAGCGAGCTATTTGCTCTCTTCCATCATTTGGGATGTGTCTTTAAGTGGTAGAATGTACCCTGTGGCAGGCGGACTGTGAGTTCATCGGGCACTGAACTTGTGCTTGGGTAGAGCTCAACGTGCTAACGCTCACAGTGGAAGCTCAAACCGCATCCCTCCATGGGAAGCTGCTCTGCGAGGACTCTCCCACCCGCCCTTGGGTGCAGGCAAGGCTGGTGTCTGCGCCTTGCATGGGACCTTGGGCTTTGCCGCCCGAGGAACCTGCCTGTGAACAGAAGTCCGTAGCTTTTCCATCACGAGCAGCCACGGTGTCTCGGCTGTTAAATGCAAAAATGTCACTGCGAGAAAACTTTAAAAACTTCACTCTGATAGCCCTGCTGCAGGGCAGCTCTGCAGGGAGGGACCTGGGTGTCCTGGTAGATGACAAGGTGACTGTGAGCCAGCAGCGTGCCCTGGTTGCTCAGAAGGCCAGTGGTCTCCTGGGGTGCATTGAGTGTGGCCAGCGGGTTGAGGGAGGTTCTCCTCCCCCTCTACTCTGCCCTGGTGAGGCCCCATCTGCAGTGCTGCGTCCAGTTCTGGGCTCCCCGGTTCAAGAAAGATGAGGAGCTACTGGAGAGAGTCCGGCGGAGGGCTACAAGGATGAGGAGGGGCCTGGAGCAAGACAAGGCTGCGAGGGGACCTTAGAAATGCCTACAAATATCTGCAGGGTGGGTGTCAGGAGGATGGGGCCAGACTCTTTCCAGTGGTGCCGAGCAACAGGACGAGGGGCAACAGGCACAAACTGAAGCAGAGGAAGTTCCAGCTGAACAGGAGGAAGAACTTCTTCACTCTGAGGGTGACAGAGCCCTGGCCCAGGCTGCCCAGGGAGGTTGTGGAGTCTCCTTCTCTGGAGATATTCAAGACCCGCCTGGACGCGGTGCTGTGTAGCCTGCTCTGGGTGACCCTGCTTCGGCAGGGGGTTGGACTGGGTGACCCACAGAGGTCCCTTCCAACCCCGAACATTCTGTGATTCTGTGTAAGTTTGAGTGGAGCCTCTTTTCACCAACAGCTCTGTTTTTTTTCTGCTCTCCTCTTTCTGAACACAGGCAGGGGCTGGTGACAGACAAGATGCCGCTGCATGTGCTGATCGAGCGTTACCTCCCTCTGGAGTACAGGAAGCTCCTGATCCCCGTTGCTGTGAGTGGGAACAAAGTGATCCCCTGCAAATGAGTGTGCCCTCCGGCAGCGGTGGCTTTGCGGGCAGGAGGGTGGCCTGCTCACAGGGGCTGGCTGTGGCTCGCTCCGCGTACCTGCTCTGCGCAGTGGTTTTCCACCAGCAGCCGGCGGGGCAACAAACAGTCGGCGCTTCCTTGGACTGGCACGGGTTGTGCAGCACTGGTCACACCAGCCTGCTGCATCTCACCGGCTGTTGTTACAAGGGATTTGATTGTGCTGAAATTTTTTATGTTACCTTTGAGTACTTGTACAGCTCTGATAAATAAAATATGGTATGTATTCTGCACGGTACAAATGCCACTTATTCCAGCAAGCTGAAAGGCTGCTGCACTGCGTTGTTCAGAGCGTTCCTGATAGGCGTTTAGCTGTGCTGATGCCCTTCATGCTAACTAGCTGTTTGCTCGCAGGAGAGAAGTTAGAGATGGAAGGAGGCAGATCCTTGTGGCAGCTGTGTATTGTTCTGGAGCAGGGGCTTTCAGACTTGGAGTCTTGTCCCCTTTTGCAGGTCTGGCCTTGTCTGTAGAGTAGATCATAATCCATCTGTGCCCACAGCTGTTTACTGGTGTAAGTGGGAAAATACACTTCACATTTGCTTTTTATATATATATCTCATGGGAAATTAGTAAGCAGTAATTTAAGACCAATTGAGAGAGAAAATTTTCTGCCCGCATGGCAGATGGAGCACTGAGAGGGGCCGATTCGCGTGGAGGTGACTGTGTGCGCGTGTTTACCTGGGCAGGTCGTGGTGGTGGGACAGGGGGAGCTGCGGAAGCCAGCGCCTGCCCCCGTGTCGGAGCGGACTCGCCCTGGCTGAAGCTGAGCCCCTCAGCAACGCTGGTGGGGCCCCCGGTGATGTGTTTAAGGAAGGGAACGCTGCGCAGCAGCTGTGGGAGGGAGGAGGAAGGAGGCCAGAGGAACAACCCTGCAGAGGAGGGGAGACGGAGCGATAGGGTTTGAGTGGAACCCCGCTTCCTCTGCGTGCTGCTTGGTGGGGAGGAGGAAACTGAGCCTTTGAAGGAGAAAGCAAGGGGGAAAGGTCTTTTTTGTTTTGTCTTTGTTTCTCACTGTCCCAATCTATTTTTAATTGGCAATAAATTAAAACTTCCCCAGGTCAAGTCTGTTTTGACTGTGCCAGTAATTAGTGAGCAACCTCCCTGTCTTTATCTTGACGCACGAGCTTTTTTGTCTGACTTCCTCCGCTGTCCCGCTGAGGAGGGCGAGCGAGCGGCTGGGTGGGCGACTGGCAGCCAGCTGTGGTCAGACCACTCCACAGTGGAAGGTTGTGCTTCCACAGCCATTTTTGGCCAGCCCTGGTGCTGCCTTCATCTGTCTACATACAGGAACATGCCTGGAAAGCCGTGGCTCCCGCCCGGCAGAGGCAGGCAGTGCCCAAAGCCACTCTGTGAAGCAGTGTCCCACTCCGTGCGCTGCAGCGCACTCTGTGGAGCTCAGCCCACTCGTAGATGACGTAGCGGCGCGTGCTGGCATCCCGCATCGCGATCCAAAGCTGCAAGGTCCCAGCAGCGACTCCGTAGATCTGAGCAGCGACTCTGTAAGTACCAAATGCAGACGAACCCTCCGCGGGTCCGACAGCCCCGTGTGGTTTCTGCTGCTCTACTCCAGCTGCGAGCCATGGTGGGTCGCTGCGTGGAGGAGCTGGCCCGTGCTGTGCTCCTGTCTGTTCCTCAAGCTGGGAGACAATAAAAGCAAAATCCGTGCGTGTGATCGTACTGCTTGCAGTGAGCCTAAACCAGGAACGGGGTCGGCCACAGCGGAGGGTTTCAGGCACAAAGACCGTGGCTCTGTAAAACAATCCAGAAGCTGGGAAAGAACGACGCCCGTCACACGTGCGCCTTTCAGAAGGGTGGATGTGGACGCCAAAAATCTCTCTCGGATGTTTTTCAGCGGTGTCTTCCCGGGGAGTCAGGCTGGCACACAGCACGCTCTCATTTTCTTTAGCTGGGCTGTGATTCCCAAAGTAAGACATGGTGCTTGTTTTTGAGAAAAATAAACAGATTTTACTTTTTCCACCTAATTCTTAGCATCTCTGTCTTGAACTTGAAAACCTTGAGCCTTTAAATTGGTTAATTTGACTTAGACTTGAATGTTTAAGTGGATTAATTAATTTCCAGATGCCTGTGAAGAAGGGACGGCCCCAGGCTGCTGCTCTGCAGTCCCAAGCAGGACAGAGCGGGACTGAGCCTGCTCGGCGCAGGGTGCCTGCTGCTCTCCGATTGTTCCTCCTCTTCTTGAGCCTGTCCTGGATCCTCGCCCCTGGGTGAAGCTGTGTGCGCAGGGTCGTTCCCTCCAACCGCAGCCAAACATGGACGCCTGGAAACGCAGCCCAGCTTCTGGCGGCAACGCTTGCAAGTTAAACGGGTTTCGCACCGCGCAGAAGGAATGGATGAGCGATACGGGGAAAATCTTTGTCTGGCAGCACCAATATGAAGGTCAGTCATTTTTCAAGTTTTCTTTTTTTAAAAACCTAATTCCATTAATATGACGAGGGATTTTTTGCAATTTTCAAGAGGAAACAGCTTTGTTTTAACAAATACATTGCAAAACTTGTACTTTTAAAAATACATTTTCTGCCCTTATGCGACTTTTCAAGTGTGTCCCGGGGCTTTGCACACCAGAGTTTGAAAATTTTGATCTGAAGTGGTAATGAAGTCTCCAACTTCTTTCCTCCGTGCTGCTGAAGCACCCCGAGAACCTTCTTTTCCTCGGGAGAGAGCGGAGGGAACCTCCCGGGAGGGAGCTGCGGGTTCCTCTTCTCTCCAGTGTGCTGCCTCCTCCCGCTGCCACGCTGCTGGGACACACGTCCCTGCCCGGTTCCAGTCCGGAGCCGCTTCCAGCCGCAGGCACGAGGCGATGGGGCTGCGACGGCTGGGAACGTGGCGAGAGGGAAGCGTAAGATTCCCCTTCTGTCGCGATGAGTTCATCTGGCTGCAGTAAAGTCAGGGTTAACTGAACTCAAGGTTTTTTAGGGACGTGTTGTTCGAGTCCTAGCAGTGTAAGTGGGAGGGCAAAGTACCTGGCACTGCAAACAGCAGTTAATTTTGGGGGGACCCAAAGTCCTCGGGGTGAAGCAGGAGGAGCGATTCCTGCTTTCTGTAGCCCAGCGCTCCCAGTCAGGGGCTTTCTCGAAAAGCTTTGCCGATGTGATGTTCACGTGCCAGGCGCTGCGTCTGTGTTGAAGTTCCCAGTTCTCTTTAGATATGTTGAATGTTGCCATATTGCGACTCCTCCTTTCAGAACCCCCTGGAGATACCTGCAGTTGGGGCATCTGGTTCCTAGCGCGACGCCGCATCACCCTTTCAATCCTTTTATTGCTCCTTTCCTGACATTTCGCAATTTGCGCTGAAGGTGCTCAGCACCAAATGGGTATTCGAGGCAGAAATCCCCACGGCCTTGTACCTCCTGGCGGGGCTTGCTGCGTCCCACGGGCCGCGATGCCGCTCTGCTTTACCAACGCAACTGATTTTTGCAAGATGCCTGCCTTTGTTAGGAGGGCGTCTTCTGATTTCAGCTTACGCCTTTCCGCTTTTCAAACTGCGTTATGAGGAAAGGAACAGGTTTTGCCTCTCGGGTTTGCTCCACTGACTCGGCAGTCTGGGCACAGCGATAGCAGAGCTGCTTTCCCATGGGGGTTTTGTTTCAAGACCCTTCTCCCCCTTCCCAGAGAGGGCCGCGTGCTGGGTAGGGAGGACACCGCTGAACAGCAAAGAAGAACTGATGCCCGTGGTAGGAAAGGCAGTAACCAGACTGCCTGCGGCATCTCCCTCAAAGCCGGGGACAGATTTCAGTGTTTCTGTGCTTGGATTACTCTTCCGGCTCAGTCTGGTCAAGCCCAGTTGTGGGGCAGAGCTTGGATTTCTTTTGAAGTGACCTCGTGCCGGCCACCAACAGCTACACCACGACAAAAACCTCACTGGGGACAGACACGAGAGCAAACCCAGCACGGGCTGAGCTCGCCTTTCACTCCCACCCAGACCGTGCTGATGGCACCTTGTTTTCCAAACGCGACTTCGCAACCCGCCCTCTCCGAGCCAAGGAACCATGAGGCCAAAGGGCTGAGGCAGCCGCGTCACAGCCCGGTTTGACGGTTGGACCCTCAGGGTCCGACAGCGGCTGTCACAGCACCGGAGCATCGCTGCTCCATCACTGGGTGAGGAGGCCAACACCGTGCGAAGCCGCTGCCCGGGGCACAGGCAGCCTCCCCAGCAAGTCGCTGGGCTGAAATGGCTCTGAAAGCTTCAAAGCTGTGGCGGGGTTCTTCGCTGTGCAAGCTGGAGGTGCTGCTGACTGTTCATGGAATCACTAAGGTCGGAAAAGACCTCTAAGATCAAGTCCAACTGTCACCCCAACCCCACCATGCCTGCTAAACCATGTCCCGAAGTGCCACATCCACACGTTTTCTGAACCCCTGCAGGGATGGGGACTCCACCACTTCCCCGGGCAGCCTAGCCTGTCCTCTGTGCGGTTAGTTGCTGGGTGTATCTCTGTGTGCATGGGAAGAAGCGTGTAGTGCAGTTAACTGACTTTCAGCTTGGTATCCAAACCTGGAGATCAAACATTCCATTTATTCTTCGTTTATTCTTAATGCTGGAAGTCTCCTTGCTCTCCATCGGAGTGTGTTGTGCTTCCCTCCGTGGGCGAGGGCCCTACTTGTTTCACATCTCCAGCGAGGATTCTCTCCAGTGCAGTTTCCACCAGGACAGCTCCTTGGTCTGGCTGCTCTCCTCGGACCTGGCAAGCCAGGCCAATGTAGGTATCCAGCGTCCAATCATCAATGTCGGGATCGACGGTGCGGAAGGCAGTCCTCAGCTCATCTGTGCTCACCTCTCTGTTGAAAGACAACACGGTCACTGCTGTGCCATGGGAAAGGAACAGCTGTGTCCTTGTGCCACAGCGAGAACCTGGGCTGCCTGGAATGGAGAGCAGGGGTTTGTACGGACATCGTGATCTCTGCCTCCACCAGTGCCCCTTCGTTTTTTACATATACCTGTAACAAAGGCTGCTAAGTGCTGATTTTCAGACTGAAGTTAGGAATTGTTAGGCTTGTGATAACCTGGGAAGACCTGGGTTTCGCTCTGCTGTGCTCCATGATGCCCTTTGTGACAGAACTACATTTTCCCTTGCGAATTCAGAGCCTGCGCTGGGCAGTGCTGAGCTTTGTGGGCAGCCACGCACTTCCGGTGTCCTGCTTGGCGCCTGGCACCAGGCGCTGCTTCTGTGCGGTGACTGCCTCTTGCTCATCTTGTTTTGAGGTGGAATTACTTCTTTAAATCTGCGTTGTCAGGCCCGCGTGCTCGTCCCACTCCTCAGGACCAGCCTCTGGGGACGCAGAGGGTCTGTGCCCGCGGGAGGTTGCCTCTGCACCTGGTGTCCTGAGCTGCTGTGCCCACCAGCCCCTTCCCTCCCGTACTTACGTTGAATCTCCCAGCTTGTTCTTCAGCTGCTGCAGGTACTCCCGCTTCTCCCTGATGTCTTGGCTCCTCAGCTTTGCGACGAAAGGCTCGGTGTTCCCCTCCTCGTCCTGGAAGAAGCGGCAGGCACGTTAGCACTGAACAGGCTCCGGTAGGAGCGGCCCCCCAGCGTGTGGTAGAATAACCCAGCTCTCCTAGAATTGGTATTCCCACGTGAAAAGCGGAAATAGAGAGAGAGAGAGAATATGGAAGAAAAAGGCACAAGCTTGCGTTGCTGTTGTCTGCAGGTGGCTTTCAGGTGTGACAGCTTGTGGTGGGCGATGCGACTTTATTCATCTGATATACCCAGTTAGTCTGATAAGACTAATTTAAGCCTTAAATTAGGCTTAATGTGACTCAAAAGGAGAACTTAAGTAACATCAGCTTACTTCTTTGAATAAGGATATGTAGTCGATGAGGTCTTCGGTGCCGTCCAGCTTGTAGCTGCTAGTGTCGAGTAGTTCTTGGACTGACTCCTTCCTTTTCAGGGGGAAGGCTTCCCTCGGGGCCGTGCTGTACGGAGACAGGTGATACGGACAGGCATGTGTATTCTGTCACAGCACGAGCACGTGGGGCTGGCCGGTCCGGAGGCTACCGGCGGTGTGCACGCGTTTGGTGGGCCAGAGCTGCTCAAACTCATTGCTTGCCCGGGAAATGCGTTTCAAGCAGCATGTGTGCCTTCAGGCACCGAAACAAGGGCAAAGCTCTCAGCAGAGCTCAGGACTCGGGGATGTTGGATGCTGAGCTGTGTGGGAAACTCTGGATGCAGTCGTCTTGGCCAGCAGGTACCCCGGACCGAACCAGTTAGTGTGTCTATTCCAGCGCCGTGTTTCCAGCTAAGCACTGGAAACAGCTGCTGCTTGCTTCTCTTCCGTGCTACGGCCCGAAGAGACGCTGTGTTCAGAGCTTGGCTTCAGAAGGCACAGCTGACTGATGAACTGGGAGAAGACTGACAAACCCTGCACCTGGCGCAAAATCCACCAAAACGCTTTTGTGAGCTGCCCCAGGATCTCGTGGGGCTCTGCGCGGGGTCCCTCGTCCCCGTGGGGTGCAGGGGCTGCCAGCCTGTCCTGCTGCGCGCGTGGAGCACCCCATGCCCGCCTCCTCAGCTGCGCAGCTCAAACCCTGCAGTACGCACATTGTTCTAAACTTAACGCTGAGGTTAATGAGTACAGACTTGCTAGAGCTGTCCGCACGGGAGTTTGAAAGAGCGGAGAGCCCTCATCCCCCGGCTGCGCCGGCAGATGAGCAGCGCAGCCAGACTCGGCGTATCGCAGCATCTGAAGCATGCCAGACGCGGGCAGAGCTCAGTGGGCGACCGTCGGCATCTTGCCTGAACTGGGCGCTGGTCAGGGCCCTGCTGTCCGAGCCGTTGCGGGCAGCCAGCTCCTTCCTCAGGTTGGAAATCAGGCAATTCTGGCCGTGGTATTGTTCTTCAGCCACGTGCAGAACAGGGAAGCCCGCAGCTCAGCGACCGCCCCATCTGCTCCCTGGGCTACCTTCGGGAGGGAAGCACCACCCCAAAAGGACCGCACTTGCTTCTAAAGCAACTTCTACGTGAGCGGCTTTGGTTTACGAAGAATTAAGCGAGCAACGCTGTGGCTTGCAGGGTGGCTGCTCACAGTGGGTTCTGTCGAACAGCTTGCGGGAACTGCCAAACCCGCAGATGCGCAGCCCGGATCCCCAGGAACGGCAGCACCCGCGCCAGCTGCTTCTCCGTTTCCAGGCAAGACACAAGGAGGGCGAGTGTAGGAGGACCTGGGGGGTTATGTGTCTGCATGGTACAGGAGATGGAAAGAGGTGGCCATGCAGCTAGAGCTCTCCAGCTCCGGCACGGTGCGGAGGAGCCAGAAGCAGGGCTGCTGGGGCTGGCACGGTGCCGCAGGTCAGAGATTGCATCCTCACCTCCGCAGATGCTGCGCAGGGACAGACCACAAGCTGTTTTGGGGAAGATCTACTCGGAGAAGGGGGTTGCCTACCTTCCTGGTGAGTATGGCGTGGAACGAGCTCAGGACGTGGTTGGATCGACAGAGCCGCATGTTCTCATGGAGGCTGTAGGACCATTCCACGGCAGCGGCGTCCCCGTACTTCTTCTGCAGGTAGCTGAGAAAGAACTCGGGAAGGCTGGATCGCTTCCCTGTCTGCGGATGAGAAGCGAGTACCTCCCATGAGAAGCCAAATCAAATCTGCCTGGCCGATTCCAGCTGTTTGGGTACAGCTGTCTGTCTTGTGGGGATCTCGCACCGTGCCGACACAGTGCTGGTGCCGGCTGGAGCCCCCCTGGTATCAGAGCATTCAGAATGTTCCTCCCAGGTTTGTTCTCTGAATGCCAGTAAGCTTACAATGAAGCTCTGCTGTTGCTGAGACCACTGATAAAGTCTCTCTTCTGCCACCTGTTTTTGTGAAATATGTAGGAACTTGCTCCCTGTGAGGTTCCCTCCATCAGATTTAGCTGAGCTTGGGTTGCGGGTTGGGAAATGGAAGCAGTTACGGGAGAAAAAGAGAGCCAGACAGTGATTGCTGCAGCCCCGTTTCCCCACGAAACCAAGCTGAAAGTCAACAAACGCTGCCACAGACAGCGTTAAGCCATTGCGGGCTGATCTTGGAGCTGTTTCTAGGCTCCTGGCCCAAGAGAAGAAACCCGTAAAGCGACTCTGTCTCTCTTGGGGTTGCTCTCATATGACCGAGGCACAGGAACAGGCTCGGCTGGTGCCTGCAGAGATGGCATCATGCTTGTCCCTAATGTGGGAACAATTAAACAGCCACTTTTAGTCTCTCTTTGAGTCCTGTATCACCCCAGAGAGGCACCCCATCATGTCTGCCTGGGCAGAGAACGCACACCTCACCCCCTTGGCCTCTAGCTGTCAATCCCAACAAGCACTTTTATATTAATTCGTTTATCAATATAAAATTTTTTTGCCCCTCATTTTTCCTGCAGTGCCACCTGTTCCTCTCTTCCATCGGCACAAGCGCTATGAAGCTTAGTAACGGATTAGCACGGGTTAAAATCAACCCAGCAACAAAACCCTGCCTTGCTTTGGCTGCATGGATCTTGCCAAGGTTTCCACTGCCCAAGAGCAGACGCTGCATAGTCGCAATGGCGTGCTGGTCTCCAGTGCGCTGTCGCGTCCCAGTGCAGCGGCAGGCGATGGAGCTGAAGTCTCGGGCTTGTCGGTGAGGCTGATGTAGCTGAGGGCGACTGCTGAAGCTCGGTGGTTCCCCCCGCCCTGGGCACCCTGCCTTGCAGAGGAGCCTGTGCCAGCAGCTCAGCTGCTCTTCCAGCAGCAACTGGGCCACTGCAGTTCATGGCCCTGGACGCCAAAGCGACCGGTGCTGACCTCCAGTTTGCTGAATGCCTCGGAATTCATCCCCGAAGCTGCGGCGGTGGCTGGGCATCAGCTGCTTCACGAGCGCTCGGCCGGTGCCGGAGAAGCTTTGTGGGCCTGGGACGGGGCTGCTGCAGTTACCCATGCATAAGAGCCCTGCCAGGCGCGGGGTCATGGCCAGCTGAGGCAGCGTGGTCTTATGATGCTTTATGCAGCTCGGTGCGGATGAAGCACTAGGCAGGACACGGGCCAGACCCTGGCTTCCCCAGCTGAACGGACTGTCCTAGCAAATACTGTTTGTGGAGAAGGAAAAGGGGACAAACCTGCTGATCTAGTGCAATTTTCTCCTTCCAAACATCCTTTAGGATGTTCACCGCATCCTTCTTGGTCAGCTTTTTGTTCCTGACTTCACCGTCGTGCCTCAGGTACACGGGAACCTCCTCACCTTTGCCCTAAGCAATGGGAAAGAAACACAGATACAGGTCAGACGTTCGCCTCCCTGGCAGCGACGCAGCGCCGAAGCCATTCTGTCAGCATCTCAAGTCATGAAAAGGAGTTGTTTGTGCGGGTCTCATTGCCAATGCTGTAAAATGCATCTGTCGGCAGCTCCGCAGCGTGCTGTGACCGCTCTGGGGTGCTCAGGCTGGGGCCCGCGCCAGCCACATTGCCCCTTCTCCACAGCCACGCTGCTTAAAACTCCGCTCGCGAGTGACTTTGGCTGATGCCCTCCCTGCTGCGTCCAGGCAGCTGTGAGTATACCTGACTGCTAGCGTAACCTATTTGCAGTCAAAAGCTGTTTATTACAGCCGAGTGACGCTGAAGCCCTCCATGTTGGGCTGGAAGGTCGGCGACCGCGCAGGGCTTTCGCTGGAACTCTAGCTGCAGGGGAGGAGGGGCTGGGACCTTCCTTCAGTGGCAGCGAGCTGACAGAGCTTGTCCTTGGGCAAAGCGGGACTGCGTGAGAGGTTCTGCCCAGCGAGAACAGAAGAGGAAAGGTCTTCCTCAGAAATAACTTCCAGGAATGGCAGGGCAAACAGTTCAAGCATCTGGAAAGGCCGAGGAGGAGATGCTGAAGAGCCAAAGAAATGCTGCTCTGTCCCTGAGACAAGCTTTGGATACACTTATGCTTGGTATGGCGTGAAGAATCCTTGTCACATGTCCTTGTCCCTGGGTGGTCTCCCGATTGCCCCGCGTGCAGGGGTGCAGTGCAATGGGTCAGCGTGAGAATGACCTTCCTGATGCCATGAAAAGGAGTTATTCCCTACTACGCAGCCTTGCTACTTACTCTTGGTTACTCTTGGTCATGCTAGTGCTTGTCTGAGTTCATCTCACTAGCAGAGGAACAACCTGGGAAAAACCAAACCCCGGGATGCTCCCCCATGGCCGCAGCCAGCAGCTGGGAGCAGGGGCTGCGGAACAGGAGAAGGCTGAGCAGCAGCACCAAGCTGTTCCTTTGTCTCAGCCGCACGGTGCAGCGTCAGCGAGGGGTTCTGGCCCACCAGTGCTCACCTGCACGATTCGTGTGGCATCGCTGGAAAGTGTGGCTGCTTTGGCTGTGTCTCCAGGATGCTGACTCTCAGCATCAGCTGTTCTATTGCCCCTGAGTTTTCCCAGCTTTAAAGTTCTCGGTAGTTGCACTAATGGCCAGGTGACCACTGAAGATGCCAGCCACGAAAGCAATTCTCCCACCTTCCTAATGCATATTTATTACCGATTAATCTGGGTGGAAACAAGCAGAGCAGAAAGCTTGCACATACCCGTCCGGGGAAGACATCGATCTCTTTCAGCGCTCCTGTCCCGATTTCTTCCAGGAGCACGTCCACTAGCTGATCGCTGGTCTTGCCCTCAGCCAGGCGGCCCCACCGCTCAGCTCCACCAGGAACCACCTCTGCAACAGCAAAAAGACGCGGAGCTGCTGGAAAAGGAGCATCTACCCACATGTACTGGTTTGTGTGAAGCCCACGAGGAGCCTTACGATGGATACGGATCCCTAGATGTGGGGCTTGTCTCCTAAGATGCCTCAGGCAAAATGGAATGGCCCGCAAGCTCCCCTGTCTCAGGCTGCTGGAGAAAACCAGGGCATTCCAGGTAAGAAATGCACCCCAGCAAAGCGTTTGGAGGTGAGCTGCCTTCGGTAAAGCAGCGCTGAAGATTTCTGGCACCTGAACACTTTGCCCAGTCCGTCTGGGGCGTGCAGTTGTGCTGAACCCGCTGGAGCTCAGCGCAGACGTTGTCCCGCTCTTCTGCCGTCTCCCTGTGGATTTCCAGCAGTGTTTCGTACTCCTTGCGGAGCTGATGGAAATCCTTCCGCAGAGTCTGCATCTAGAGGATACAGAAAGGAGGACTGTAGTGACGAACCAGAGGGACAGAAACTTTCTGTTGCTGTCAGGCAGCTCCGGTGAGCAGTCGGCGTCATCCACAGGCTGATGGAGAGCTGTCCCTGGCTAATTGCTTCCAGATTGGAAGAAAAATACTTCATTTATTAAACTTTATTGATGTCATTTACAGAAGCTGCTGACAAAAGATGTCCATGACCTTTTTATACCTGTTTTTGTGTTTAAAGTTGGATCTCAACCACTAGGAGAGAGCAGGAGCAACACAGGTTTTTGATCTAGAAATTTTTAAGTGCGTCCCCTTCCACTCCACTTTATTTAGAAGCATTTCTTTTTCACGTGATTTATCTTTGCTCCACTACTGCTAAGGTCCATCACGATTCAGAGGTAACTACAGCCCTAGTCTGGGTTTTGAGGGCTGTGTCTGTGTGTGTTATGCTGCGACATGGGGACAGTGGATCGAGCTGTGCCGATGCTCAGGGCTGGAATGGAGCAGCCGACCGCCCCAGCGCATTTCCAACAGCCCAACGCTGCTTTTCCGAAGCACAGAGACAGGTAGCACTTTTTTGGCTTAACAGAGGCTGTCTCTCTCCACGGCTGTGTACTACCTATGTGGTGGGATCACGGTGGGTTCTCTTCCTCCCCCCCCCCCTTCTAGAGATCGGGTCGCTGGCACTCTGCTGCTGCGGGGCTGGGAGCAGAGCCCGGCTGCTGGTGTGTGTGGTCCCTTCGTTGTCCCGCGTGTGACATGGCATTGCTCCTGCACATCCCCAGGGCAAGCCAAGCAGCTATTCTGAAAACACGGCAAACAGGTACAACAGGAGGAACCTAGTCTGTTTTTGTCACAGCTGGAAAACGCATCGATGCGCCCCGTGGTTGGGTTGGTGGCCTTGGAGTTTCAGTAGGCTAAAGAAGCCGTTTATACTACTGGAAAAGTCAAAAACCCAGCTAGGCAGATAAGCGTTAGCGGCCCAGCAGTAGTTTCAGTTAGCTGTGGCTTGGGCAAAACTATGCAACGCGTGTGAGATGAACCCAGCTCCTTTGTTTATGCATGATGACTTCAGACAGTGGTTCTCCAGCTGTCGTCTGTGGGCTCTTGGTGCTCTGTGGGCCGTTACTGTTTTTACAGTGTTAACTCAGTTAAACCTGATGCTGAGGCTTTGTGACGGGACACTAAGTCTGAGTGCTCTGACAGTCTGAGGTGCCATCACACAGAGGGTTTGTGGATTAGAAGACAGCGGCTTTTGATGTATTTCATGTACAAAGAACAAAGAAATGCCCTTATGTGAGCTCTGGGTTTACGGAGTTCCTCTCCCAACCTGAATCCTGAAGCTTCACGTTATGTTTGCGTTTATGTAGTACAGATTGAAAATTAGGAGCTTATGCTCACCTCCTCAAGTAATTCAGAGTACTTTTTCTCCAGCGATTCAAAATCTCTCCTGGGCACAACATCTCCGTAGTCTGCTATCATTGTGTTCAGCTTCACCTGGGCTTTTGTGAGGTCCTGCCGAGCGATCTTTAATGCCAGAGTTAACTTCACCACGTCTTCACCCTTGACATCTTTAAACAATGGCCATTGATGAACGCTCATGACAGTAAAATTGCAGTTGTAGTTTTCTAAAACTTTTGTTAAGCTTTTAGACCACGTAACCTTACAAAGCGTTGGCGAGAGCTGCGTGGGTGTAGACTGCATTATTACTAAAGAACTGCAAGTCCTGGAGTATATTGCAGCGTTCACGTTTCCCCCCCGCTGACTTGCCCCCTCTCCCATGCACACATACGTATTCAAAGGCTCAGGTTTGCTTTGATTAATGGTAAGGATCGGCGGGCGCAATGCCTGCAGCCAGCGAGCACCAAGCAGTAGCACTATGGGTGCCTGTAACCAGAGCGTGGCTCAACAGAGCTGACGTACCAAAAGAGTCCCTTCCAGCCCGAGGAACCATGGTACCCCGTTTTTGTGACACCTGGGTTTCAGCAGTTCTGCCCATCCTTGTGGACAGGCACAAAGCTGCGGGCCGTGGCTGGGTAAGATTTGCTGACAGTTGGCACCAGAGCCAGAAACCATGAGGAACCTTTGCGCTAGGCAGCTCTTGCCTTCAGTTCACCTCTCGGGCTAAGCAAGGGCGTACAAGAATACAGGCAATAACTTACTGAATCAGATCAGACTATTGTGTACGTCCCCACCTATTCCTTTTCCTACCCATCTACAGACTTTTTGGCCATGAATTTGTCCGACTTCTTTTACGAATCAAAGCGTGTCTGAACATATTTCAGAGATACTCTGAGTATTTCCTGCAGCCCTGCACCCATGGGTGTGTATTTGGGTCTCTGTGCAGGACGGGTTCTTGCCGAGATCCGCTCTCTCTACCTTGGTGATGTGCCATGTCTAGCCGTTCGTTATGTGTGTCATTCAGTTTTGCCAGGAGCAGTTTGCGGGCGCCGTACTCATTGAGATAGCGAGCATACTCCTCAGCCACGCTTGTCTGCAGATGTTCCACCTGCAGCAAACAGAGGCTCGAACTGGTCAGGAGCATGGCATCAGTGGGAACTCTCGGACTGGTTTGGTGGGTCTAGAGCAGAAATTAAGGAAACGGAAGGGCCAGGTAGAAATATGATGGGTTCAAACTCGGAATTAGTGTGCCAAAGGGGGCTCCACCTGAGTTTTAGCCTTCTAGAGAGTGAATTGTGTCCATGATTCTTGATCTGAGTTCCAGCATTTAAGATGAATGATACGAATATAAAGATGCTAAGGGTACAATGTTGTAAAAGAGCACATGTACTTTTACATAAGAACTTCAAACATCAGTACCAGGAAGATACTTATTTCCTCCCCCTGTCAGATGTGACACTGGAAGAGCCAGATGGGACAAGAGACACAAGCGAAGACTTCTGCCAGCGGCAGAGCTGGCCAAGATGCTGCTTCACTGCTGTGCCACGTGCCCAGGGCCTGCTCCAGAGCATCTGCTGGCACTGAAGGGCGAGCGGCTGGGAGGTGAGAGACCAGATGTACGCAATGCATTGGGAAACACTTGACTCAACGTTGTATAATTTACCTGAGTCTGAAGAGAATTTTTTTCTTCCTTCATGTTGTCAATGAACTTTAACAAACGCTGTTTCTCTTGCTTTAACATATTTATCTCCTCTTTCTCCTTCTCCTGCAGTGCCAGTATCTGCCGGGTGCACTCCTCGGAGACAGTTGTGACCATAGCCTTCAGGGGCTCTAGGGCACGAATTGTCGTCTTCTGATGAGCTGGAGGAAGAGAGGTGGCATCTCACAATGAGCAAGAAAGCTGGAATTTTACTCTGCTGGGCCGTTGGATAGTCAGTGCCAAGACAGTGCTGGTGGGAAGTGGGACTGAAGACGGAGCTTTAACTGCTTGGCCTGGTGAGTGCCTAAGGATGGGGAGCAGTGTCTTTTGGGACTGTATCCCCTTGTTTATCCAGCCATGCACGTGAACTTCACAAGGATTTCTGATTTCAGCTCATGCTATTTATCCTGGTTTGGAAAACAAAGGATGAACGGTATTTTATTTTGTCTTCTCGGGTACCTAAGGTTTGCATAAGATAGAATGAGCTCCTCTGGCTTCGTCGTCTTTCCCTAGGTGGGAAGGTGTCACCATCTAAGCACAGGCAGCATATGGGGCTAACGACAGCTGGCAATTAGCAATATACCCTCTTTTGGGAAGGCACAGTCTTAATGAACTTCGATCTGCCTTCTTGCGTCCAAATGCACAGTCTCACGCAACATTTTGTATACAAGTTTGGTGTCTACCCCCTCTCCCCTCTTTTTAGGTCTGCCTTGACCTATCTTCTTCTGCCTTTCTCTCCATTACAGCTAGTACAGAACCCATCTGCTCTGCTTGGCTTTCTCAGCTGTCGCGTGTGCTTTTCACTCCCAGCTATTTCCCCTTTGACTTGAAAATTTTTCTTAAAGGTACTTGCCTGAGGAATCTAGTGGCAGTGCTTGACTCGGGCCCCACACCCGAGTTAAGGTTACATGGCAGAATTTGTTCTGATGTCACCTCCTTGGTATGGAGGCTTGTTTCTAAGACTAGATGGAATTCCATCAGGAGAATAAAATGACCAAAGCCAGGATAGGGTGTGATTCAAATGAGGCTGTGAGCAAGCTTCATTTTGGTTTTGAATAACTGCATTATTCAGCAGTCAAAACTGTTCACTCGCTCTCCTGAGCAGAAGGATAGAAATGCTGGTGGATGCTGAATTCTCTGGCTTGGAGGTTCTTTCCTCCTCAGTAAAACCTGGTATTAGTGTTTATGTACAAATACTATGCAACAGATTTTGCATTCTAAAAGTTAAAACCTGCACATCAACCTAAGAACAGGAACTACTTTTCTTGTTATACCTGAGTGTGAATTTCCTTCCCACGCTACAACTGTCCCAAAGGTTTTGCAAATCTCTTTCACTATGACACTTGTATCGGGACAAGAGACGGCAAAAATTAGAGCGTTAGCACAGGGATTGTGCCGCAGGGTGGTCTGGCTGCTCGATGTGACCACGTTAAAGCTTCAGCAGACTTGTTTCAAGGCATACTTTGAGCGTTTCACAACTGACTCCTGACCTCAAGCAAACCCCTGTAAAGTAGGTGCATCAGTACTTTAATTGGAGCCGCCCAGTGTGTCAGAAGTTAAGAGCACAAGTTGTTGACTGCCAGAGTGATTACTCTGTAGCGTGGACACTGGCCAGCACCTCCTGAGGACATCAGCTCTCTTGTAACTCTCCCCATGCCATGAAATGACAGACGTTCTGCCTCTTGGGAAGATTTCAGGTGGCAGTGCAGCTCGTTGTACATGCAGAATTGCTGGATGGAGCCGGCAGCTTTAGCACCGCAAAGCAGTGGATGTGAAGGCCCTGCGGACGTAGTGACCCAAGTATAATTTTAATGAAAACCTGGATTCAGCTGTGGTCACCATGAAGACCAAGCCTGTCACTCAGCAACACCACCTTTATCTCGGGCCAAGCTGACAGCTGTAGGGCTTTGATGGCCCTCTCCTCCACGGTGCTGCGTTCCAAATTCTGCTTAGCACCATCACATTCATGTGGGTTTACTCCAGAACCAATGCCATCAAGCCTGGGTGCTGGCTCAGCACAACCTTAGCACCCAAAGGAGCTACAGCTGTGTGTCCAGATCTGGCAGAAGGCAAAGCTAAATAGCCAGTGTAAGCAGTACAGTTTTAGGACAACATTTAATAATACTTTTTTTTTAAAAAAAACCCAGATTATTCTGACTGAACTGGGAATATGTTGTAATCCTAGCAGATTTAAGGGGAGAACCTGTCCCGGCAGTGCGTGCAGTGGTGAACACCTTAGACGTCACAGAGGCTAAGCTAGTACAGGATACATGCCTAGGGCAGAAAAAACAAAGGAGGACAAAGCTGCTAAATCAGACTACGAAGATAATACCCATTTGGCTGAGAAATATGATGCTGCGGTGTAAAGGAGGTTTATTTTCAGTTCCAAAAGGAGCTGAAATGATAGCGTATGCATGTTCGGTGGAGTGATGAGACCTCTGCCGAAGCAAACTGCCTCGTTCATCAGCTCCAAAGCCGCACCTTAAGACTCCGAGCACTGTAGTGAGGGACTACAAAGAGAATCTAAAATTCTGATGTTAGGAGCCCTCAGAACGGCCACCTCTCACGGATTTTTTTAAAAAAGTTGTTTATGTTTAGCACAGTCAGACATAATTTAAGAAGGAAGATAAATACTTAGGAGCGCTGTTCTACAAATCTGTACATTTCCTTCATTTTCTCTTTCTTTCATACTCCTGTTGCTCTCAAACGCTTGCTTTTGTCTCTTCCCTAGTTCAAATGCTTTCTTGAGCAATTCAGCTCCCTAAACCAACAGGAAACTTTGCGGCTCGTGGTCTTTGCCTTTTCCTGCCGGGTGAGCCAGCTGGGCTGGCAGAGGAGTCCAGTGAGCGGCAGAGCTGGTGTGTCCGAGGCACCGGCGGGACCGGAGACCGCGACCTCCTTGTTCCCGAGGCCACGAGCGCTGGGGTTAGATCACTGCTTCCCTGCCCTGGCAGGTAAGCTGGGGTCTCTGCTAGGCAGGGAGAAAGCGGCCGGGGAATTAATTACTGATAACCCCATCCAATACCCCTAGCTGGAAGGGGGTGGATGTCACGCAGGCCTCATTAGCAAGGTAAAATCTGTAATTCAGAAAATGAGTCCTCAATATACAGAAAGGTGGGAGGATCCTAATCCAGCTTAAAAACCAAAAAGATATTCCATTTGGTTTATTCTTAGAGCTTCAAGTACATTTGCTACCGTGGCATATCTGTTCATTGGCATTCAGCCCATTTCCAAAAATAAAGCTATCATAAAAGATAGGTTCTGCTGGGTGTCCTGGGACTTCAGAGAAAAAAAGGGAGATATTGTATCCAAGCAATATGGAGGAGTCAGTAAATAAATGCTTGGGGGAAAAAAAAAAAAAAGGCTTCAGAAAGCAGTACAATGTCAGCTACAGGGTGGGCACCAGTAACCTCTCTGGGAGCTGAATCAAAGAAATGTTTGCTAAAGAGTTCTGGAAGGAAACAGATTTAAAAAAAAAAAAAGTTATATAGTGATTAAAATTGACTTATTCACCTGCTTGAAGGATAGTGTGCAAAGAAAGATTTTTGTCTGTAGTGAGGGCCTGTGATTAGGTTGTCCAGGTAACAGGTACTGGGATAAACAATATATATCCTTTAAGAGGCTGTCCCAGTAGCAGACTGCTGACACCCGATAGCCCAGTGTGTAGTGAGCACCTGGTTACAGCCTATTTCTAGCCCTCTGCGACTGTTGACAAAGTACTGGTGTCACTGCGGCATCAATGTGCCGAGCAGAGTTCAAAGCATGTCGAGAACGGCCAGGGAACAGCCAGTTCAGCTCTCCGCCCCGCCTGGCATCAGGGGCAATTCAAGCTTCAGGTTACTAGAGCAAGCACATCCAAACACATTGGCACCGTACGCTGCCCTCTAAATGCGATTGTCCCAGAAAAACCTCGAGATGCTGCTGCTGCCTGAACCGCGTATGTGATGAAGATTTAAAAAAGCTAAAACTCTTAAATAGAAATCAAAAAATCTAAAATATTATAGGAAAAAAGGCCTGCAAGAACTTCATCTTGCAAATGAAGGAAACAGAGCTAAGGGACCAGGAAGATGGTTTTATCAGTTGACATCTGTTTAGGCTGTTCATCCTACGTGTGTATCCACCACAACTGAGCTCTGTCAGAACAAGTCTCCAGTAGTGTTTTCCCCCCACAGGTCAAAGTCCAGCAGCTTACCCAAGGTAACTTCATTCTTTACAGCTGACAGCAAGGGCTTGTAGGTCTTGAAGTTGTCTATGAAGAATTCAAAGATCTCTCTGTAGGGCTGAGAGAAGAAAGAGAGCTTGAGAAAACATTCAGCGGCACACTTTGCAGAACCTGGAGATTCCCCACGACTACAGAATTCCTCTGGGAAAGAGAATTTGAATTAATTTGTGCAGGTAAAATTGAATCCAAGCTTCCCCCAGTCTCCATAAATGCTCTAGCTGCAGGATATTACAAAACCAGGAGTACCCACTCCTACTCTGTGTTCTGAACTGAAGACTGGTGAGAGCTAGATGAGAAAGCCCCTGCTTGTCACATGGAGAAGCCTAACTTTGGAAATGAGAGGTTTTGCAGTGAAAATCTGGGAACCTACACACTTGCTGCTTTATGGGTTTACACGGGAATCTTCAGGAGTTTAGCGACTGAATTCTGTTTCATATCCATTTTTGATGACTTGGGCTTTGATTTGAAAATGGAAACAGTTCTAGAAGATGCGGAGTACGCAAGAAGATGTGAACAACCCAACAACGTATAAACCCAACATGCAAACAACAACCCAACACATAAAGGAACTGCTTTCTGTGCAAGTTCTCGAACACGAGCTGCAAACCCACTCATCCGATACCAACAGGTGCCTACGCTTCTCATCCACTTTTTCCTTTGGATGGCCAGTTTAAGTAATCCATCTCAGCACGTAGTTTCAAGTCAAGACAGCCTTATACCAGACCTGTAACTTCAGTTCTTGAGAGTTCTTTTTAGTCAGATCAAGTGCCTGCAGCTCTCTCCTTAAGTAGGACTCCAGTTGCTCCAAGTATCGTGGCTTTGGAATGGCGAGAAGGGCCCGCTGATTGCTGCAGAGATACAGGGAAAGAACGGATGCATGGACTTATGTGTCATGCATGTAAGAATGAACTCATAACAAATCAGCTCAAGAATCTTGGTTTTCTTCCTACTGCCCATTGCTTCACAGCAGGATTTTTTTTTTTACTGTGGTATATAATATATTCTCTCAAAGCATACAATGGATGATTTAAAATTCCTCGATGGAGCAGGAATCTATTCAAGAGATTCTGCTATTACTACTCTTCAGTTAAGAACTTCATAATGCTTTTTGGTATAAAAAGCCAGGTGAGTGGGTTCTCTGTGTCAGAAAAGAATAAATACTAATTGTTATTTAAAACGGGTCAAGGAAAACAGCCATTTGAAAAAAAGAACTCAGTACATCTCCTGAGGTTCTAGGTTCCTCAGGAGGTTCTAGACCAAATGTCCCTTTGCTAAATGTTACAATCTGTATTGCATATTAAAACCAGCTAGAATTAAAACTAAAAAGCCCTACTATCCTTATTACATAATCCACAACTGTTTCGTGCAGTCTGTCAGAGCCCTCAGTGCACCAAGAGGCTCTGCAGCCTCTGCCCCTGCCCTGGGTGCCTGCGGTCCAGGGGAGCTGGGACCCCACAGGGTGACGGCACGGAGATGGGGGATGGTGACCTGCCCCGCAGGGGATGAGCAAGAAAAGCAGCGCAGGTCCCGTGATGGTAGCCAGGGTCAGCTACGGCTCGGCAATGGCCAAGCAAGTCCATGATGAGGAGGAAGGTCCAATGTCAGGTCAGCAGGCTGGGACCAGCAAGGTGCCAGACAGCACCCAGACACTCCACCGAGCCCCAAGGGTGAGTGAACTCCCAGGTTACCCAGCCTTGCTGAGTCAGAGCTGATCTTGAGTCCTGGCACTCGCACACCTGGGACCGGAGCTTGCGGAGCCTGTGGGTGCACTTGGCGCCCTGACTGCATCCCATGTAATGTCAGTCAATGAATCATGAAGCAATAGCATTTTATGGTAATGTTTATACCCAGCGTGACTCGCTGTTGTGTAAATACTTGACATCTCCTATAGAGCTACTACTCAGAACCAACAATGTCTGCTCTGTTGCGCCGAACTCTTGCGGGGTGACCCAGCACCATCGTTCTTACTGAGGCTGGAACAGGTTCTGCTCCGCAAGGTGGGAGTTTTCACAGCCTGCACCCAGCAGTCCAGGCTGAGCTTACCTGGTGTCCTGGGTTTGGCCAGGACAGGGTTAATTTTCACCGGACTCCAGGAAGGGGCACAGCCGGGGGGTGGGGGCTGACCCCACCTGGCCAAACAGAGCCCGGTGTTCCATACCATGTGACGTCACGCTGGGTTCCGGTGGGGGGGGTGGCGTGGCAGGAACGCACTCGCAGCTTGGGGGGGCGCGGCGCCAGTCCTGTTTCGGGAGAGCGGCTGTCTGGGTCGTACGGTTTGTTGTTGTTTTTTCTCCTTATCTGTATCGTTGTTGTTGCTGTTCCCTCTGTTTGCTGTTCTGTTAAACTGCCCTTATCCCGACCCACCAGTTTCTGCCTCTTTCTTTCCATTCTCCTCCGCACGCCGGCGGGGGGAGGGGTGGCCGCATGGCGCTTTTGTTGCCGGCGGCAGCCGAAACCAAAACATTAAATTGGCGCCCAGACGTGGAGCGGGGATAACGACAGGCATTTGAACAAATTAAACAGGAGATAGTTCATGCCGTAGCCCTTGGTCCAGTCCGGTCAGGGCAAGATGTTAAAAACGTGCTCTACACCGCAGCCGGGGAGAATGGCCCAACGTGGAGTCTCTGGCAGAAAGCACCAGGGGAGACTCGAGGTCGACCCCTGGGGTTCTGGAGCCGGGGATACAAAGGATCCGAGGCCCGCTATACTCCCACTGAAAAAGAGATTCTGGCAGCATATGAAGGCGTTCGAGCTGCTTCAGAAGTGGTTGGCACTGAAGCACAGCTCCTCCTACCACCACGATTGCCGGTCCTGGGCTGGATGTTCAAAGAGAGGGTCCCCTCTACGCGTCATGCCACCGATGCTACGTGGAGTAAGTGGGTCACGCTGATCACCCAGCGCGCCCGAATGGGAAACCCCAGTCGCCCAGGAATTCTGGAGGTAATCATGGACTGGCCAGAAGGCAAAGATTTTGGAGCATCGCCAGAGGAGGAGGTGACACGTGCTGAAGAGGCCCCACTGTATAACCAGCTGCCACAAGATGAGAAACAGTATGCCCTGTTCACGGATGGGTCCTGTCGCATTGTGGGGAAGCAGTGGAGGTGGAAGGCTGCTGTGTGGAGCCCTACACGACAAGTCGCGGAAACTGCCGAGGGAGAAGGTGAGTCCAGCCAGTTTGCAGAGGTGAAAGCCATCCAGCTGGCTTTAGACATTGCCAGTCGAGAGAAGTGGCCAGTGCTCTATCTTTACACCGACTCTTGGATGGTGGCCAATGCCTTGTGGGGGTGGCTGCAGCAATGGAAGAAGAACAACTGGCAGCGCAGAGGCAAACCTATCTGGGCTGCCCCATTGTGGCAAGATATTGCTACCTGGCTGGAGCAGTTGGCTGTAAAAGTCCGTCACGTGGACGCCCACGTCCCTAAGAGTCAGGCCACTGAAGAACATCAAAACAACCACCAAGTAGATCAGGCTGCTAAGATTGAAGTGGCTCAGGTGGATCTGGACTGGCAACATAAGGGTGAACTCTTTATAGCTCGGTGGGCCCATGACACCTCAGGCCACCAAGGAAGAGACGCGACATACCGATGGGCTCGTGACCGAGGGGTGGACTTGACCATGGATACCATCGCACAGGTTATCCATGAATGTGAAACATGCGCTGCAATCAAGCAAGCCAATCGGGTAAAGCCTCAGTGGTATGGAGGACGATGGCTAAAATATAAATATGGGGAGGCTTGGCAGATTGACTACATCACACTGCCACAAACCCGCCAAGGCAAGCGCTATGTGCTCACAATGGTGGAGGCCACCACCGGATGGCTGGAAACCTACCCTGTGCCCCATGCCACCGCCCGGAATACCATCCTGGGCCTGGAAAAACAAGTCCTGTGGCGACATGGCACTCCCGAAAGAATCGAGTCGGACAACGGGACTCACTTTCGCAACAGCCTCATAGACACCTGGGCCAAAGAACACGGCATTGAGTGGGTGTATCACATCCCCTACCATGCACCAGCCTCTGGAAAGATCGAACGTTACAATGGGCTGCTAAAAACCACTTTGAGGGCAATGGGGGGTGGGACTTTCAAAAATTGGGATACCCATTTAGCAAAGGCCACCTGGTTGGTTAACACCAGAGGGTCCACCAACCGGGCTGGTCCTGCCCAGTCAAAACCTCAGTGCCCCGTGGAAAGGGATAAAGTTCCTGTAGTGCACATGCGGAACATGTTAGGGAAGACGGTTTGCGTTAGTCCTGCCTTGGGCAAAGGCAAGCCCGTCCGCGGGATCGCTTTTGCTCAAGGACCTGGGTGTACCTGGTGGGTAATGCGGAAGGATGGGGAAGTCCGATGTGTACCTCATGGGGATTTGATTTTAGGGGAGAATAGTCCATAAATAAATTGTATAAAGTTAGTTGTTAAATAACCCTGTCACTGTCTGTTATCACTGTTATAATTGTTATATTTTGTACCAGTAGTAGCATAGTAAGAATTCTCCAGATTAAAGAAGGATGGACTTTTTCGATGAGAACCTAGCAGAGCACAGCGATGATGGAAGTGGACCTGGTTTTCAACAACTGGCATCCAGCAACTTCATCAAGATCAACATCTCCTGCAGACTGTGGGCACGGGCCGCACCAGATACATCAGCCGTGAGCTCCGGATGCAGCAAGTGACCGCCCATCACCACACATCACCTCTCCTGCCACGGAAGACCATTACGACAGATGGAGCCTGAAGTCGTGGATTAAATGAACTCAACGGACACTTTAGAGTGATGATCCATAGACTAAGGGAATGGTATCTGGAGACAGGAGAAGTGGTGGTGATCAACTGGACAATGGGGGACCTGGGCATGACGTAGATGGTATGGAATAAGGGGTGGATAATGTCCGGGGTTTGGCCAGGACAGGGTTAATTTTCACCGGACTCCAGGAAGGGGCACAGCTGGGGGGTGGGGGCTGACCCCACCTGGCCAAACAGAGCCCGGTATTCCATACCATGTGACGTCACGCTGGGTTCCGGGGGGGGGGGGGGGGCGCAGCAGGAACGCACTCGTGGCTTGGGGGGGCGCGGCGCCGGTCCTGTTTCGGGAGAGCGGCTGTCTGGGTCGTACGGTTCGTTGTTGTGTTTTCTCCTTATCTGTATCGTTGTTGTTGCTGTTCCCTCTGTTTGCTGTTCTGTTAAACTGCCCTTATCCCGACCCACCAGTTTCTGCCTCTTTCTTTCCATTCTCCTCCGCACGCCGGCGGGGGGAGGGGCGGCCGCGTGGCGCTTTTGTTGCCGGTGGCAGCCGAAACCAAAACACCTGGGCTGCCTCTCCTCCGGGGCGCAGCAG
Source organism: Opisthocomus hoazin (assembly GCF_030867145.1). Lineage (NCBI taxonomy): Eukaryota > Metazoa > Chordata > Aves > Opisthocomiformes > Opisthocomidae > Opisthocomus > Opisthocomus hoazin. The sequence continues at coordinate 16,142,050 of NC_134425.1, forward strand.
GGCTTGTGATTCTTCAGGACAGCCTGCCCAGATGCAAACACAGGCCATGTGGACCAGTGGCCTGGAGCAGAAAGCTGAAAAGACTGAAAGGAAAAAATGCCTTTGCTGTATCTGGGCGCGACAAACCTCCAACAGAGCACCGGAATGCAGAATCGGTGCAACTGCCCATGAAAGACACGGGCCGTACCCTGAGACTCTTCTCAACCAGGACTGACCACACCTAGAAACCAAGTAAAGTGTTTTTTGTTCTTTGAAGAAATAATCTTCCCAGTCCAGTACCGTTTGTTAAAGACCTCTGCACAATCTCCTGGTAGCCACTGGTCATGCTGCCTGGATTACATGATTGCGGGAAAGCGTTCACACCTTTGGGTGAAAAATGTTTTCTTGGTCTACACTGAGACCACTGGAAAAAAGAGCATCACCCAAACAAATAGAATTTTGCATCAACCCCAAAGAAACACAAAACAACAGGTCTGACTTTGGCTGTGTTGTCCCCTGGGGTGGCCGCACTGAGCCAGGGTAACGCATACAGGCTACGGGCTCAAACCCCAGGCTGGTGACTCCACACCAACCCGCTGAATCTGCATCAGCGTGGAATGTAATGAAGATCAGGTCTGAGGAACAGCAAAAAAGACCATGACAAATGAATTTTCCTCCAGAAACTGCAAGCTCTTCCGACAGCAAAGTCGTCTTGTTGATTTTAAGAGTCTGCTCGTTTCTATCTTGGAACGTTCTCAGTGTTTCTTTGGGTGGGGGGGGAAGCCAGCTGTGCTGGATTGCTCTACTTTATCTTCATTATTACGACCAAATGATTAGTATGCGATTGTCCAGTACAAATCCTCCCCTATTCTGTCCCTAAAATTTACAAAAAATTAATCATAGGCAAACAGTTTGACTTTCAAACCCCAAACTTCAGCCTGACCAAGCCTCGAAGCAGTCAAGTATAAAGCCTCCCAAGTTTAAATGCCCTAATTGCAGCACAAGAAGCAGGGAAACTACGTTGGAGAAATAGTAAGGTTCTAATTTATTGAGAGTTGAAAATCTTTTGTACAATGATGACAGTGCTTACAGAATGTCCCAGCTCTAGGGACACAAAAATATTTTAAGTTCTTGTGCTAATGTAGCACGTACAGCTTGTCACAGAAGTGGCACGTTCCTGAAATACAGCCAAAGCACTAATGAAAAAAACCCCAGAATAAATAACATATGACTTTTACAGACCTTAATCTCCCATTATTTTGTTGGTATACGTGTTCATGGAATTTATTTTCTCATAATTTGGCTATAGGTTTTTCCCATGCTTGTTTATTTTATTTGCTAAGACTGATAAATGCTAGGGAGCAGATGTCCCTGTAGGTTGCTCTTATCCTACGATTAAACAGCACGTGATGGTGTGGCTTCTTTTTTTTTTTTTTTTTTTTAAACTATATGGGTCAAATTCTGGCTTCAGTATTTGGCACGTATGTCCACTCAAAAAGCTGCAGCCAAGAACAACATTTATATTCCTCTCCTCTTTCCCCCACCCTTAAAAATGCAGTAATTAATTCACAAAGATGACATCTGAATCTGAAATTTGAGTTTGCAGCAGCGTATAGATTTTATATATATATATTTTTTTTTTTTAAAGAAAGATTAAAATTATTAGAACTTGCATGACTTCCTAATGGTTTGGGATGGTCCCTGGGCTCCCAGCAAGATTCAAAGTTGACCAAGTGAGCTAAAGTCTGGATGTTTCACTGGAATTCTTTGCCTCACCGGAGTCTTCTCTTCCCTGGACAGGATGTACTTCAGACTGTTGACACGTGTTTGGCAATCCGGCGTCTTGGAGGAAGATTCGGGACCAGCCCTGTGCAACGGCAAGAAAGAAACTTCTCAAAATTTACAGAATTAACTAAACATACGGTGGAGATTGAGAGTCTGGCTCATGTATACCCAAGGTAAACAGTCAATTATGATGGTGGATCATTAATTATGCCTGATGGATGAGAATATCTAAGTGGATGCTGTCCGGGGAGGGACTGAGGGAAACACCGGCGGGACAGCTGGGCGCCAGGATCTGCTCTTGTGATAACTGCCACAACGTTTGGTACCTTCCCCGCCGCCCAGCGAGAGCAACCAGGCTGAACCCCGCGCCTGGGCGAGCCTGAAGGAATCGGTCTTCTGAAGAGGAGAGATTAGGAAAAAAAGCTAGAAAACCTGTTACCCCGGGGTCAAGAACAGGGATTTGGGGTCCCAAAAGTGCCTGCAAAGCCCGTCCCCTGCGGTGCCATGGCGCAGAGGGCCTGACGGCCAGTCGAGCTGGCAAACCATGGAACAGCTACAACCAGGAGTGATCTTGCCTAGACTAGAAGCTGGCACGTAGAGGTGAAAGGCATTTTAAGGAGTAAACGTACAGTTGCATGTGTGTTTTAGGGAAAATTAGGGCAGCCAGCCTACGGCAAAGCAGTCCAGAGACCGCAGTGAGTTTGCAAGCACTGCACCAGCACAGCACGCCTGCGCCTTCGGCTCCCGCTGCCGGCACGGCGTCCTGCCCGGGGGGCAGGTAGCTGTCGCACGGCCAGCAGCTCCCACTGCCCGGCCACCTGCACTGGGCCAGCTGGAGCAGCTTCCAGACATCCAGCACAGTGCTGGGGAGGGGGGGTCGCGTCGGGGGGCCCTTGGATCGCCCACTCCAGCACACAAAAGGGCAGCCCCAAGCTGAGCTCTGCGCAACGTGGCACAGCTCAGCACTGCTGGAAGGCGGGGGTCCCCTTTTGCCCCCACCACGACAGCCTAGGTAGCCTTAATGCTGCTGAGCGCTGGGCAACCCTCGGAGCTGGTTTAGTTTGCTAATCCAAGGGAAAACCGGCGGTTACCCAGCGCAGGTTGACTAAAAGCCCAACACGTGTGCTCACCCCTCCGTGGGGGAGCGATTCTGCAGCTGGCAGTGAGGATGGAGTCGGAAAGCCCAAGCCGTCGGGTCAGCTTGCCCAAGGAAGCGCACCTTTGGGCGAGATTCCCTGAGGCACCAGGAGCTGATCTGGCAGCTTACCGCTCTCCAAAAGCTGTACCATCCTCTCCTTGCTGTACTCTCCTGCTGTTTGCCTTCCGCTGCTCATCAGACCATTTTAATACATCACTTCAGCAGAAAACCAACCCAGGGTCATCTTCTAATTTTGCTTAGTGACCAGACACAGCGAAGACACTCCATTCTTGGGAAGGGATTGTAGCTGGCAGAACATGCTCTCGCGGCACAGCTCCACCGGCCCGAGGACAGAGGCTGCAGAAGCTCGTGCTGCGTGCCTGGCTGCGGGGAGGCACGGAGACGCAGCAGCAGCAGGGAGCCATGCCCGACAAGGGCAAGCTCCACTGGCCAGGGACGCTCCAGGAGGGCGGAGCGGGATGAGTAGGAAGCGGCCTGTGGTCGGGATTACAGAGTGTTTTGAAACACTCCAATAACAGACCATTAAACATACAGTAACTCCTGTCTTAGAATGCAAAGGGCACTTTTCAGGCATTTAAGATTCCTAGCTACCCAGAAAGGCATCTTCTTTTTCTCTGCAGCTAAACCTGCAACCAGTTTGATACTCAAAGTACTGAGCACTCTCTGCTTCCATTTGCTTTCACAAAAGCTGAGAGCGCTTACCACCCAAGAGCATATGTCTCTTTTTTTCTTGCAGGATAGGACCTGGGGGTACTGGCAATCCTTGCAGCCCCCCAGGCAGCGAGCACACCACCAGCTCTTCACTGACCTGACAAGAGCAGGGTCTCCGACTACGAGATCCCATGCTCAGAACATGAAAGGTGCCTCTTCCCAGGTAAGCACATTAAGTCAGGAAAAGAAGTGCCCGCAACTTTTCCCCTGAGCAGAAATGCTCATGACCCGGACCGCGGCACAGCCAGCCTGGAGCTGGAACCCAGGGCTTTTTCAGCATTGCAAAAGCTAGCAGAATGGCAGCAAGGAAAACTCGCTCATTTGATGAAAGGTGCTTCCCGGGAGTGCAAAACATACAATTTGAACATAAACCAAAGTTGCTTTTATTGTATGTACATTTTCACGGACGGATGCAGACGTTGCTGTCCATAGTGGAGCTCTCCAGCAGCAACGGCAGCGGTAGTGAGCTTTCGGACTACCTGCATCACGCAACTCCAAGATCTGGAGATAAATCCTCCCTGCAGGTACAAGTCAGGCCTTCACTGTGCCGGGGGGAGGCTCCAGACAGACAAGGAAAAGCAGCCTTGGCCACAAACACTCCGAAATCTTCCCTCTGAGGCAGCCCAGGCAGATGTCAGAGCCTCCAATGGGCATTAATGAGCCTCACCAGCCTCAGGCAAGACCCTCAGCCTGCACCCTCTTGCCTGCTGGCCCAGAAGCTCCTCTGAAGCTCATGCCTGGGCCTCCATACCCTGCCCGAGCTGCTCGGTAGTTGTAACCACCCTCACCCCTTGCTCTCGGGTGCGCCCTGGACCTAGGCTGGAGCCTCATGTCCAGTCCAGTCTCCGAGCTGCTCACCTGGGACCTGACCGATGGCTTGGCTGCGTCTCGGGCTGGAGATGGGTGCTGCTGGGGAGGGCCTGACCTCCAGCAGCCGCCTCGTCCTCCCTGGGGAGCAGCCCTCGCTCTCAGGCGCCAGGTAGAGACCCCATCCCCTGCCAGGAAAGGCAAAGAAAGGAGACCTCTCTGCTTTCACAACCGCCCAGAACTGTTCAGGCTGACTGGAACAAGGTCTCGATGCCGGAGGCAGACGCTTTGAGCACGGAATGGTACGGGAAGCAGCCGGTGAGGAGAGGCACCGCTCTCCAAACCCAGAGCTGGCTGCCCACGGGCACCGCGCCCACAGGAGCCGCTCGGCAAAGCTCCGTCAGCCAGCGCGGCCCTCGCCACCGAAGCGCCGGGCCCTGGGCAGCTCTCCAAAGCTCTCCCCGGAGAGGCCGCTGCGCTGCGCCGGGCCCTGCCACCCCCGCTCCGGCCCGGCGGCGGGCCCGCGGCCTCCCAGCCCGTACGACGGGTCAGGGCCGGGGAGGCACCGCAGCCCCGCGGGAAGAGCTCGGCTCTCCCCTCCCTGCAGGGCCCGGCCGCCCGCCTTCCCTCCTTCCCTCCTTCCCCCCGGCCCTTACCCGCCCGGCGCCGCCATGGCCCACGCTGTTTACGCCCGTCGCCATGGAGACGCCTCACCCCGCAGGTCCCCACCCCGCAGGACCCCGCCCCGCCCGCGCGCGCCGTAGCTGCCCCAGCAGCGCCTGACGCCCTGCTGCCGCCCGCCAGCCGCCGCAGCCCCGGCGCGTCCCAGCCCCGCCCCGGCGGGACCTGCGGGGCGGCGGGGCCCGGGGCAAGGCCGTCGGAGCGGCGCTGCCCGCGCCCCTGGCGGGGCGGACAAACCGGCCTCCGCGAGGAGGCGGCCGGCAGGCGCAAGGCGGCCCCTCGGCGGCGCGCTGCCGTGGAGCACGCTGGGAAAGGGAGTCCCGCGGACGGCGGCTCTCACAGGAGCCGGGCGGAGGGCGGGACACGCCTCCCAGCGTGCAGCGCGCCGTGGGGAGGGGCGGGGCTTGGGGCGAGGGGCGTTTCGGGAGCTGTAGTCCCAGCGCCTGCGAGGGGGGCGCAGGTAGGAGCAGTACGGACTCCGCTTCCCGTCGGGCAGCGCGGCCCCATTGTGGCCGCGGTCGCTCCCCATTGGCTGGCGGCCGGAGCCGGGCCTCGCTCCCCGCCCGGTGACACAAAGCGAGTCCAAGATGGCGGAGGCGGGCGCGGGGAGCCTGCACGGAGGGGACGCGGCTCCGTCGGGCCCGCCTGAGGAGCAGGAGCTGAGCCAGCGCCTCCGCCGCCTCTACCCCGCCGTCAACCAGGAGGAGACGCCGCTGCCGAGGTCCTGGAGCCCCAAGGACAAGTACAACTACATCGGCCTCTCGCAGGGCAACCTCCGCGTCCACTACAAAGGTGCCGGGCTGGGGCGGAGGCGCCGGGTTCGGCCTGGGGATCGGCCCCGGAGCGGGGCGGCCCGGTTGGGCTGGAGGCCCGGGCTTCCCCTGAGGCGGCCCAACCGGGGAGGGGGGCAGCGGGGCCGGCCGCTGGTCGGGGGAGGGGGGGGAAGGGGTCCGGCCCCCGGCTCGGCGCGGGGTTTGCCGGGGCCCCGGAGGTGCTGTGGGGCCGCTGGCTCGTCCCCCAGCTGCTTAATGTGAGGCTTTACAGTGTCCCCAGGCGGGCCCCGCGCTGCCGGCTCGGCCGTCGGCTCGGTGGCCCTGCTCAGAGCCCGGCTGCGCTGCCTGGCTGGGGCTCCGGCTCCCCGAGCTTACACAAAACAGATGCTTGCAGACTGCTCGGGCTCGAGGGATCGCACTGGTGTTCTTCTTGCTGGCTGTTGGAGGCTGTTCTTCCTGCCTGCCCAGCAGAGAACCGATCGTTCCGTTCCCTGCCTCGTTGGTAAACACTGATGGCATTCCCCTCTTGTGTAATCATCTTGTCTTCCGGTTGTGTACATCGGTCTTCGAATTAGGTTCTTGGGGAGGGGGATGTGAGTCCTCCTCGGTGACTTCGTGGTGGAAACAAAGGAAGAACTACGGTGCTCGTAGCATAGGGATGGTTCGTGGTGGCGGTGCAGGACTGCGCATTCTAGTCCTCTGAAAATGGAGCTTTAAGTTGTTGGATGTATGTGGAAACAGATCACCGCGGTGTTCGGACAACAGTCTTTTAGCACAAAACGTGGGAGAGTTCAGCTCCCATCAGGACTTCTGTTTCCCTCTTTCCTAGGTCACGGTAAAAATCACAAAGACGCTGCCTCGGTCAGGGCTACGCACCCTATACCTGCAGCCTGCGGCATTTATTACTTTGAAGTGAAGATCGTCAGTAAAGGTCGAGATGGGTAAGTGCCCTGTTTGATGGTTGTTGACGTGTATTTAGTAGTGCTGCTGTACTCTGACCTCCTTTCCGGAAGGGCAAGCGGTCCCGTGGCTGTCGGGTGTAGCAAGACAGGTACATCACGGGGAGGTGATGTGCTCGTGGTTGGTGGCTGTCAGTGTGGTGGAACCCGCTGGAAGTGGAGGCACTCACACAGCTGCTTGCTGTGCTGTTTGATATGGGCAGCTTTGAAAATTTAGGAAACTTTGGGTCTCTGGTGCGGTTTAAATTAAAATAGCTTTTCCTCTTGCTAGCTGGGTCTCGTCACTCAGATTTTGGGAATTCTGATGCCTCAGAAGTGGAGTAAAATAGAAGGGAAGAACCTTGAACTTAATTTGGGGCAGTTAGAGAGATGTTTGCGTGGTGAGAGTAGTCACAGCAGTACGTGAGCACTGGGCGGAGAACTCCTGAGACATTTTTTTAGAAACCCCAAACGCACAATCAAGGAAAAGATGTTCAAAGGGAGGGAAGCGAGATGGTTGTGAATATGAGCTGGAATCTGTGCTGCTTGTGTCATCTCTAGGACTTGAATTTGGACTCGAGTCATTATCTCGGGGTAGCTTACACCACAGAGTTTCATGACAGGTAGCAACTGTGGAAGCTTGGGAGACTGTGCTGGAACCAGAATGGTAAATATGAAAAGGTTTTTCCTGACCAAATCACATTTTTCCTGGTAATGTTTAATACCATAGGCTGTTGTCGAGACTGCATTTGCCCTAGCAGTCTGCGCTGCTTTCGGCAGTCACAAGCGGAGGAGCTGCGAAAGCAGCAGATCCTACCGGCAGCGTTCGACGCAGCCGTGCCTTACCAGGCGGCACCTCGGCCAACTGAACCGGCCGTGGGCTTTGGCTCTCATCCAGGCTTGCGGTCACCGTGTTGGGCATTATTCTGATGTGAAATGTATCTGAACCAGGATGGATGTGGAGTTCCTTTAAAGCCATATTCAGGATGTTGGGAGACGTGGGAAGGCCGTAAAAGGGCGTTTCTAACAAGGTCTGGGTTTCTACAGCTAGTGTAGATTTAATTTTTAATCGTTATAAAGGTATCAGCCTGCTGTGTGGGTATATGTTTTGGATTTTTGATTGCTAAAGGATGAATATCGCAGATACAACTACCCAGAAGGGAAAGCTGCACAGGAGAAGGTACTGAGTGTAATTAATTAATCCAGCCCTTCAAGAATAATGTTGGAACTCTGGCCAGTTTAGGGGTCTGAGGGAAGGGCAGCAAACGTTCCTACCAGAAACCAAATTTAAGTCATCATTTCTTCCTGTTGAATTTTTTGCTGTCACCGTTGGATTAAGTAGTGGCCTATTTGGAAAGGGACTTGCAAAGGATCTTGACTCGTTCTGCATTTAGGCCTGTGGTAATTATTACTCTGTGCAGAGGTGGGGGCTGGGCCAGGTGCTTGACAAACGTAGGGAAAAGACTGTCTTTATTCTTTCAGCTCACTGACTTGGTGATTTACTGCTTGTCTGTTTTGAAACCCTGCACTTGATTAGTGTGTGTAACTGCTAAAATTAAAATAATTTACAGTGAGCTTCAAGACAATATTCCAAAGAAATCACATTATGAAAGGTCACTGAACAGCACTTAATCCTTACTGCACTGGAGATCAGTCTTGGAGGGAGATAATGGAATTTTCTGCTTGTTTCCCAAGATCAGTTTTCTATATTAATAGCCCATTTTTGTTTTTACTGTATTCTGTAACTACAATTACTTTCCAGGAATGCGTTCAAAGGTCCGGAACCGTGTGTATTAACGTTACAGCGATATGGACGTGAGATGTTGATAGCTGTGATCCAGATTCAGTGCGGCGGGGAGCCCTTGAGAGCTTGTCTGATGTCTCAGCCGTTCCCCTGCCTTGTTTTTCTTTTGCTGGTAGAGCGCACTCCGATTTTTATCTTGCACACTGTGTTGCTGGGGATTGGTAACTGCGAATTTATATTGTAGCTGCTGCCTGTCTGTCACTGGAGAAGGTACTCTTGTGTGTCTCCTCTTTAGTAGTTTGAGGTCTGCCCATTGGAGGCTCTGTCAGAGACATCTTTCTTCTGTGGAAGCTCTCTGATGTTTGTTACACCGTGGTGGCTTCAGTTTAAAGGAGTGAAAGTCCAGAAATCTAAAGCAGGGATTGGAGGGAATGAAAGGAAGTTTTCAAGTGGCAAAAGTGGTAAAGCGTGTCCCTAGGAACTCAGCTGGAAGCCCTTGAGCAAGGGGAGAGGAAGAGGAATCTTTCTGAGCTCGTTTCCAGCTTGGAAACTTCAGCTAGAAAGTCTCTGCTCTGTAGCTTGTTATTTTATTTGTGCTGTACAGAGCAGCGAGGTAAGGACCGCGTGATGTTATTCACTGGGTCTCTTGCTGGAGTTTGTGATAGCTTTTCACATTTAGGTTTAAAATGTGAGCGATTGGGCTTCAAAACAAGACTTACTCAAAAAGTACTTTGGTGAAACAAGTTTTGAGAAGTGTGCTTTGAGGAGTTCTGATTGACTTTTTGCTCAAAGCTATCATCTTTCTGTTCTGATAAATTATTAGTCTGGGGCTCTACACTGTGGTTAGATTCTAGCAGTTGCTAACAAACAACAGAAACTAAGGTTGCAGGTAAGAAGTGGGATAGAAGCTCCCGGTGGCTTTTGCTGGAGATGTAAGAATCCTGAAGCTCACCCGATGACTTTTTGCAGGCTGACAAGGATGTTGCCTGTACGTGATACGCTGTGATAAGAGGGTTCTTGAGCTGGCAGCAGACAGTGCCAGTTCTGGGTTGGTGGTGTCACTGTGGTAGAGAAACCCGAGCTGTGGAGACAACTGAGGTGTCGGTACCACCTTTTGAACTTCTCCCTTTGGTTACTTTCCTGGGGCTAAGGTGATGTCAATCCAGTTACACTTGGGTTCTCTCCTCTGTTTCCTCCCACCGTGTTGTATCCTAGCAGCAAAAACAAACACCCTCACCTCCCCCTGGTTTTCAGGCAGATTACTTCCCTGCTCAGTTTTGCAAACCCTAGTGCCAGCGCAGACGCAAGTTGCTTTAGACTGCCATGGCACTGCACCCATAGCTGGCAGGAAAGCTCCTGCTTTGCTTTGTCTTTCTTCCCTGCCCTTTAATGCACCTGCTCCATAAAGGTGCTTCTGTTAAAGAAGCAAATGAAACGATCTGTGAAAACTCTTCCTCTACCATCGCTAGACTTTTCTGCCTTAGCGTTGGTAAAATCTAGCTTAGTTTACTGGCAGATACTTCAAAGCAAGTTCGGCATGTAAAAGTTCCATTTGGTGCACTTCAGCTGTTAAGATTTATCAGCTTTTCTTAGCTTTGGATCTTCCACTGCTCATGCGCTGAGATACAACCACAATCCTTTAAGTTAAAAGGGCGATGACTGAGACTTACTTTTATCTGAATGGTGGTTGTTTCTCATCCTGGTGGTTTTAGTCTTTATTGATAAGAGGTCAGGTTAGTTTACCGGGTTTTTTGTTTGTTTGTTTGTTTGTTTCTCTGAGAGAGGGGAGGCTGCAAGGCTACCGTTGAAAAATTGTCCTGACAGGGAGGCTAGGTAACACAACAAATCAGATCTGTCAGTAGACTGAGCTGTTTTGTGCTACTCTTTGTTGAAGGAGATGGCTCTCATCCGCAGAGAGTAGAGGAGAATTTAGTTTACAGTCTGTAGTCCCAGCCCTCTTCTCACCTCCTTGTCTGTGCTGAACACGCAGGGAGTGGTTCCACTTTTAAGACGATTCAAGTCAAGATGGTGGGTTTCTGCCCTCCCATTTGCAAGTGTGTTTCTGCGCCTTCCCTCATGCTGACAGTCTGCTACTCGGTCCTACAGCAAGATAAGTGGTTGAAAATGACCCAAGTCAGAATAATTATGATAATTTAATCTCTTGACATCACTGTCAGAAATAGCTGCCTTTTTTTTTTTAATTGAGGACTACTTTTCAGGGTTCTGCTCTCTGACGTGGCTGAAGGAGAGTCAATAAAGGGATGGGCTGAGCGGGAGAGGGAATGGTAGGATTGCGGCAACCCTCTTTTAGTTCATTCAAAGTGTTGATGAACAGTTTTGTCTTAAGACTTGCTGGGTCCTTTATTCCTGAGCCGTTGCGTGCATGTCTCCCGAGTGGTGTCAGCCGCAACAAAGGGCCAGGAGGCAATGGGTCACGTGTTGTGGCAAGGGAAGTGCCAGCTGGACGCAAGAGAGAATTTTCCTGGTGAAAATGGTTAAGCACCAGAACAGGGTGCCCGGAGAGGCTGTGGCATCTCTGTCTTCAAATTTGCTTGGGCAAGGCCAGACTGCCTGATACAGCTTTCAGAGTTATTTATGCTTTGGGCAGGAGGATGAAGAAGGAAGGTCCCAAGGTCCCTTCCAGTTGAGGCCTCTCTGTGGTTCTGTGGATGGCTTGCTTCCATCATTCCTCGGATGAGCAGACTGGCAGAAATGCACGTGACTCTTCTGTTCCTGGGCTGCCACAAATAACTCGTGCTTTTATCACGGTGGTGTTTGTAACAGTTCAACCTTAACTATATTTGAAGCACCGGACCCTTGTCCTCTCTCTCTCAAACACGTGTTTCTGTTCGCTGTTGATTTGTCAGCACATCTGACAGCACCTGTTTCCCCATTAGATGCTCTCTGCTTGGTAAACAGGAACAGTGTAAGACTCATCAGGGTAGGGCGGTCCACCCACAGCTTACAGCCTGGTGTGACTCAGGAGGACGGCTCATCTTTGTTGTCCTCTTTATGCTGGGGCAAGGCGAGTTGTTACCTGGGCGGCAGGAGACTCAGTGCTCCTGACTGCTGTTTCAGTTTCTCGACCTGTTTCGCCTCGCCCAGCCACGTGGTGGGTTGTGATGGGGTGAGACTGGGGAGAACATCCCAGACCTTGGTTGTGTGCGGATTGCTTGTTCTAGCAGGAGTCGCCCGTCCTGTGGCCTCTTCTGCGTTTTGAAGCTGCTCCCGGGACAGCAGTCCGGCAGCCTGTGGCTTGCCTTTGCGACGGCTGTCTGCTGTTGGCAGCTGGCTTTGCTGGTAGCCAGCTTTGGACGGCAGCTTGCTCGCGGGCGCTTTGGCACGCTGGCGTTGTGCAGCACGTCTGACCTCCCTGGCGCTGGTAGAGCCCGCTGCCTGGCCACGGCGGCTCGGCGTGTTCCACGCAAACAGAGCAAGGTGGTCTGCGGGCCGGGGAGCAGCCGAGCGGCACGGCCCTCTGTGCCGGCGAGCCAGGCGGATCCACGAGGACTTTAAGCCCTCTCGGGAAGGCTGCTGAAAGAGCCTCTCCAGCTTTTCTGCTTGCCGTGGTTCTGGGGTTTTTTTACACATTTTCCTTTGTGCCAGCTCTGTGATGAGCTGCATTGTGTTAACTGTCTTTTTGCTGGGTCGGTCCTTGATGCAGAGCTTTCTGTGCCTTAAATGGGAAAGCGGAGACCCAGAAGGGCACAACATGGAGAATGGGAAGACAAGGGCAGCAGAGTGTGTTGGTATCCTTCCTCCAGCACCGGCCTGAACCGTTCCGCAGGCGCTGTGAGGTGGGCAGCCTGTTCTCTAGAGCTGTGGATCAGCGCTAGCTTGGGATGCGGCCGCTTTCCGGAGAGAGGGAGGAAAGAGCACTTGGAGGAGAGTCGCCAAAGAGCCTGTCTAGCTTAGTCCATACCATCGTTCTTTTAAAATCTGCCTTTAGCTTTCTTACACAAGTGCACTGTATCCCAGACTTAAAAATAGCTTAGTTTCTCTCTGACTGAAAAAGAAAAATAGAAGTCAGATGTATTGGTTGTTTAGCAGTCTGTACATTAGTTACAAGTAATCTGCCCCTCTCTTCCTTGCTTACATTTCTCCTTGCCAACTTTCCATTTCTCTTCAGCATATGGTGAGTGTGATTACTCTTTGAAAAGCCTTGCGCTCGTGTGCTCTAATGGTTTCCAGATGCTGATAGAAGGCCTGTCCATGAAGTGCTCTGACGTCGGCGGCTTTAATGGCATGGTTGTCTTTGCGTATCCGTCGGCTGGTTATGCTGCGGACACCTCAGAATGCCTTGCGTGCCTGGATGTGGCTGTAGGGAAGACGAAGGCATATCCTGGGGCAACTGAGGATTTCTAGTGTCTGCACGTGCTGGGTTATCCCATATTTGTATCTGATAAACATGTAAATAATTTATTTCCTTCCCCTTTTTATTTTTTCCATCCTGGTTTCCAAGAATCCAAAACCAGCACAGAGAGGAGGTTGTTCTTCTGTCTGCAGGTACGTCTGCTTACTTGAATTTATGCTGTTCCGCAGCCATGCATTTAAACAAACCAAGACATAAAGAAATCCCCCCAAGCAGATTCGGTAAACAGTTCTCACCTGGCTCCCCTGTGCGAACACCTTGCCCAAGCAGGTCGCGCTTGCTCAGGTACCGACTGGCTGAGCTCTGGTGCTCGGAAGTGTAGAGGCACGCTCATTTTCCGTGGAGGTTTCATGTCAGCTGACGACATCTCGTACGAGCTGTTATTTTTTTGTCGTCGTTCTGCTAAACTCTCGCGCAGTAATATGGAGAGCAGCTTTTTCAGTGTAAAGCATGTTGTGAGACTGGAATATAAGATTTGCAGTTTATAACTGTTTTTAATAATTGCCCTTTTTTTTTTTATATATATATCAATGAAGTGGAAAGTGAAACTCAGTGCTTTATAGCAATATCATGGGCCCATCCATTGTAATGCTGGGATGTAATTTCTCATTGAAATAACTTTTGAAATTAGGAAATGAAATGGATGTAGTGATGGTGATGTGTGACTTTTTCACTTGTGCTGTGTGCGCTTAGGTACGTCTGAGATCACAGCCTGAAACCTAGGAGATAACTTCTTTCTTTCTATTATTTTTTCTTCTTTTTTCTTTTTTGTCCAGTTAAAGTTGTGAAATTCTGCACAGTAAAGAAGAAATTCAGAAAATTTTATTTTTTCCCTTCTTTCTCTTCCCCCTCTGCCTCTTATTTCTGAATATCTATTATAGAAAAGGTAGGGATGTGGCAAAAGTAAACTCTAGCAAAATCAACTGAAAATCTTTAGCATATGTGTAAAACATGATTATGCTTCAATTCTTCAGAATATGTTTACAGTTAATAAATAAAATCATAGAATAATGGGAACTAATCGTTTAAATGTTCTAGGGTTATAGATCTAAGCAATTCTCCATTTCACAGTGAAGTTGTACAAACTGCCTAACCTTTATAGAGGGCAAATTTTTTTCCCTCACTGATGAAGCTTTGGGGTGATGAACTGCTGAAGAATTTATCATCTGCTGTGAAGCCTGACTCTTTCTCCAGCTCTGCCACTGGCCCTGTAAGGCTGAACCGTGTTGGCGGCATTATGCTGACTGCACTGCCATATGCATTTGCTGACTGGATCTCTCTTTCCACGCTACAGTTTCAATCCTAGAGATACAATCTTCCTTCTTCTGCACGAGTTCTGTGTGTTGATACTCTCCACATCTTGCCTTTGTTCCTTGCTGGGGAGCTGTCAGCATGTAAAGGTCTGTGAATTCAGCGTGTGGCTTTCCCAGTGCTCTCCCTAACTCTCTGCCTATTTGTTATTGTTTTAAAGAGAAAGCATTCTTATTTCATAAATACATCTGTCCAGATCCACATAAAAAAGATAGTTCTTATGTAAATATTGCAGTTATTTTTTTCTGTAATTTCATGAAAACTTATGTTAGCAGGTAAATCCTCCTTGCGGAAGAATTGATGCTGTCAATTTCCTGATCAGAGCCTAAAGCAGAGCAGATTAGCCTACAGGGATGGGAGAATACCTCTTAAGAGAACTAGCTACCTGGCAGTGGAGTGTTTTCTTCTGGTTTGAGTGCTGCCTATATATTGCCTGCCCCGCTTCTTAGTGGAGGAAACGGGAACTCGAGCTGCTGTTTGAGGCTGACGTCTGCACCGAAATGCAGGATTAGGCGGCAGTGTGAAACTTGTAGTCTTTGTATGGCTTGCCCTCTTTTGGATGCCTTTCTGTTAGATGTTTGCAGTACCTCTGGTGTCTTTCTTTACTGTTTCCTAGGCTTTCTTCATGCCAGGAGAAATGGCCTTTTGCTTAGACGGGCAGTCAAACAATGTTGAGTCCATTTAGTCATGGAAAACTGCTTAACGTCCCTAACATATCACAGCATGGTAGGGGTTGGAAGGGACCTCTGTGGGTCATCCAGTCCAACCCCCTGCCGAAGCAGGGTCACCCAGAGCAGGCTGCACAGGACCTTGTCCAGGCTGGTCTTGAATATCTGCAGAGAAGGAGACTCCACAACCTCCCTGGGCAGCCTGGGCCAGGGCTCCGTCGCCCTCAGAGGGAAGAAGTTCTTCCTCCTGTTCAGGCGGAACTTCCTCTGCTTCAGTTTGTGCCCGCTGCCCCTTGTCCTGTCACTGGGCACCACTGAAAAGAGTCTGGGCCCGTCCTCCTGACACCCACCCTGCAGATATTTGTAGGCATTTCTAAGGTCCCCTCTCAGCCTTCTCTTCTCCAGGCTGAACAAGCCCAGCTCCCTCAGCCTCTCCTCGTAGGAGAGATACCCCAGTCCCCTCCTCATCCTTGTAGCCCTCCGCTGGACTCTCTCCATTAGCTCCTCATCTTTCTTGAACTGGGGAGCCCAGAACTGGACACAGTACTGCAGGTGGGGCCTCACTAGGGCAGAGTAAATATTGGATAAAAATTATCAGCAACTCTGAACAGTGCATTTGGAAGACTTGTTGATCAGCAGGGCAAACTGAACAATAATTCTACTGATTCAGTTGGGTGTAACCAGAACAAATAATTAGAGAATTAATACCAGTAATGTGTTATGCTGTTCCCAGACTGAACGCGCTGTTTGCCGCTGACATAGTTTGTGTGAACGTTGTGGAATACCAGTTGACTTAGAGAACAAGTCAGCTGTCGAGACTGACAAATCCAAAGCTGGGAAACTAAGTTGGTGGGACGCCTTAGCTTCAGATACAGTTGGTCTCGACCAGTGTACCTTGCAGGATTTGGGGTCCTGTTGGACGTGGTGGTGCTTGTGGTGGCAGGTGGAGAAGCTGGATGTTCTGGCCGGATCCTAGCGGTGATCTTAGCCTGGTGAGGCTTGCGTTATGCCTTTTCTCTCTTAAATGGTGCTCAAGTCAAGTCTTCATCTCTGCTCTGTAATTTCTGCCTTTCAGTATTCCTACATTTATTGCTAATATACATCGTCAATCTTTTCCCTTCCTGAAGGCAGCACAGAAAAGGGATAGGCTTGACCCTTCTTGTGGCTGGCAGATACCAGTTGAACGTGATTCTAAAATTGGGAGCGGGTTACACCCTGGATTACACCCTGGGTCTAGCGAAAATAGTTTTTATTCTTCCTCTGTAGTTTTGTCAGTATTTACTCATAATCAGACTGAGATGATGTGTGATGTTACCAGATCACTGCCTCTTCATTCTGTTCTGTTCACTCCCCTTCTCTTCCACACTCTTTGGCTTTTAGAGCTTCTCTGCCTTTCGAAGGGCTGCTGTGCAGTGGACTCCTCCATGCCTCAGGATACTTGTAGCTGGTTTTAATGAGCTTTGAAGAATTTTATTGTCTTGCCTTTATCTACTTCTTTTCAGCCTTGCGTTATTTGCCTTTACTGACCTCCTCTTAGGGAATTGGGATTCTTTCTGGAGCACTGTTATGGAACAGCACAATAGCAACAAATAAACCAGAACTGCTTCCACTTTAGAGGTTCATTATATTCCATTATGAAGTAGTGAAAAAATATTTAATGTTAGACTGAGGAGTCAGATACAGTTGGAATCCAGTATTTTATGTACCATAGGTAATTTTTTTAAACAGGTGTAACTTCTTATTTCACTGCCTTAAAATAACGTGCCCATTCCCCCACCAGAACTGCGACAGTGTGGTTTCAGGTGGTAAATTGATAACGGGTTATCATTTCTCGCCACTCTTGAAACCTGGCGTGAAGTCAGGGCCCACCTCAGATGAAGATGATAGTTCAGAGCTTTACACTAGACACTGTGGAAGTCTCTGAAAAGCTGCCAGCGTGATGAGGTGCATGATTAATCTCTAACTTCATAATTTAGCTTGATTATTTTAGACTGAGCTGTGTGTGTTGAAAGAGTGGGGAGCGTGGTAGCTGGGAGGACAGGATTCCTACCAGGTAGGTTTCGTTATTGGGCGAAATTGCAGGATGCAGGAAGCCTCTGAATCGCAGCTCCCTGCTGGCAGAGGGATGGTGTTGGTTCACCAGCTGAGCAGGGGCTGGCTGCTTTACTGGAAGGCACGGCCTACACAACAAATGATTTAACATCTCTGTTTTTAACGCGCTAAATTTGGGCCTCGGTGTATCTTGGCATACGTAGTAAAGCATGCTCTGAGGAGAGACTGCTGTGTCAGGGATGGTACTGCCACAGTAAGGAGTTCTAGGCTGTTGACTTTTAGATAGCCGACCGATGCGAAGCCAGGGTAGCTTTCCACCTTTGTTTCCCCAGCTGTCAGATGGGGTGAATTTTGTCTGCCTGCTAGGTGAACTTCACAGGCGCTTGGAAGAGGAGCGGCGTGGAGGGTTTCACCATCCTCACTTGGTACCTTTCAACAGGTTAAGAAATAAATAAAGGAGAACCGTAATATCTTTCTTTCCATGGCTGAGCCTTAATAAATATTCTAATTGTCAGAACTAACGTTTGAGATGAATGCTCTTTACAGGTTTCTTGGAGAGTCTTGTAGCTTTTTGGGTAAAGAAATGTCTCATTTGTTTAAAGTGTACTGCCCTGGTCTGGTGACGACCATGGACTCATTGCTTTCTCCCTCCTTCTGCCCCACCTTTGTTTATTTTGCATACAGCAGTGCCTCCCAAGGGCTGGATGCTCTCCAGGCGTTCAAAGGGAAATGTTCTTTGGTCCTGGGATTCTTCAGACTGAAGAATATAAAGTACGGGTATACGTGCGTTCTGTTGCTGTGTTCTCCTCTGCTCTACCCAGTGAGTTCTTCATTCCTGCCCTTGAAAAGCCAAATAGATGCCAGTGCCGGAATTTCAGCATTAGCTGCTTGCTGTCAAAGGGCAGGTCTGTTCTTAAGTTTTCCTGCTGGGTTCAGAAGGATTTTTGTGGGTTGCTAGCACAAAGTAGCTTTAGACTAGCCAAAAAACTTTTCTTACGTCGATTTTTTGGCAAGCTCTCTGGGTATCATGTTTGTTCTGAAGAGACGTCTTTGGACTCGAAGAATTGCTTGTCGCGTGGGTGGATTCCCCTTCTGGGGACGAACCAAACGCAGCCAGCAGTGTACTCCTCTGCTTCTATCACTGTGTACCACGAAAAACAGCCTCTTGAAGAGCTCTCCTCCTTTGCATCTAGGTTGGTCAAATACTGTCACTCCTGTGAAATAACTTGTCTTGTAGCTCTGTGGATGATTTCTGTCCGGTGACAATTTATCGTGCTTCCTGGCTGAGTCAGTGCGCCTGACATCTTGTGTATCTTTAAGAGTTAGGTTTTAATTTAGGAGTACAGTCAGCATTTTGGCTCTTTCCATCTCTTTTCCAGGGAAAGTCTTTTATTGGCAGAACAGAAAAATAATATATATATACTTTTAAAAATATGCATATTTAAATTGCAGCGTTGAAAATCTCTGCACTGCCCAATCCACCACACGAGCTCTCTCAGGATCGAGAGGTGAATGCTGTCCTGGTTGAACGTCGCTGTGCTGGAGTAGCAAACGTGCTGATGTTTTCTGCTGGAGTGCTTGGGAACTGGGGGAGGGGACCAGAAAGCTTCGTCTCTTTGAACTTTGTCTTACCACGGCCGCAGTGCTGCAAGACCTAGAGGGGAAAGTGTTGGCAGTCCTGCTGGCCGTGCGCTGTGCAGAGGCATGTCTGGAGCCAGCGCCTTTTGGCACGTGGGCTTGCTACTGAGGACCTTCATTCCTCTGCTGTGGCCGAGGAGAGCCAGCGCCTGGAGTAAAGAGGTAGAGCTGGTGTTGAGGCTGGTGGTGATTGTGGCCGATTCGGTCTATTGAAATTTTTAAAAGCAGCCAGTGTTGACTGGGCAGGGCTGAGGTGCAGCAGAAGTCTGGAAAAATTTGGTGCTATGGTAACTGCCGAGGCTGGTGGTGAGTGGAAAGAAGGCTTCTGACTGAATCATTAGCATGTGTCTGTGTTTATTTTTGTCTGTCTGCTCTATTTGGAATTGGTCTACTGATGCAGCGCTTTTGAAGCTCCTGATCGGGTGTGGGGGACAGTTCCAGTGTTCAGCGTTCACTGCTTAGAAGATGCTTTTAGGAGGTCACTTTTTCCTGGCTTTTGTGAAGGTCTGTATCTTACAGATGGGGGATTTAAATGTATCATTACCCAAAACCCTAAAGAAAGGTTTTAGGTTCTTTTTCCTGTTTGAAAGCGAGTGCTAACGTTTCCATGCATCCTCTTCTAAGAGGCTCTTTGACTCCCTCCAGAAGGGACTCCAGGTAATGGATACCCCGTATGCAGTCTGTCCGCACCTGAAACCTCCAAAACCAGCCATGGTGCAAACAGGCAGATTCTGTAGAGAACTATGTTAAATGATAATGAATGTCATAATTCATACATTTAAAAAAACCTGAGCAGTAGGTTGTGCTTGATGATGCCCACAAATACCAGTTAACTGGTTTTGAATTTGTTCTATACACAAAACTGGTTTGGAGCATCTGGAGTCGAGGAAGTGAGAAGCTGTTCTGCACCAAGAAGTTCAGAAAGCAGCTGATGCTTTTGGTGGCGGAGAAGTTGAAGATGAATTTTTTTTTATCTCTCAATTTTCAAGAGAATAGAGCGATTTTTAATCTGAGGCTTTATAAGTCTCAAAGCTCATTTCATCCATGATTTTTGATATATTAGTTGATAGTAGATGGGAAACACAAGCTAGCTAGCATCTTCGAAAACAATAACCAGTAATCAAGTACGTGACACTTTGAAGTTCTTGGTATAAGCTGTAGGCTGTGGAGTGGAAACCCAGCATGGTGAGAGAGTCTTATTTTATTTTAGGTTGTCTGCGAATTCTTTGTACAGTTCTACAGTCATTATGGCCTTATTTTTAAAGTTTATCTTAAGCTTGAAATGGGAGCATAAGTTGAAGAGTGAATTTTTGTGAACCAGGAAGGCTTGTGGTCATGTTCATTTTCTTCTTTTTTTTCCAGTGACACACTTCCATGGTGTTGTGTGTCTAGATTAAAGTGTAATCTTAAATTTAGAATTTCTGGATTTGTAGTACTTGCTTTTTATAAAAATACAAGCTTCTAGCCCTGATGTAAAGCTGTGTTGTCTGAAAATGGGGAGATACTATTGTGTGCAGTTTTGCCCTTCGTTATGTGTGTGGGGTTTGCCGCAGTACACAAAAGAGGGAGGATGAACCTGCATAGAAAATAACAAAGCTAAGCAGGATAAGGTGAAGTGGAAGATGACCTATTTTATCTGCGTTCAACAACTACGTTGTTTCTCGCAGTTTCCAACATCAGTATTGGCACCCTTACGGTGGCAATGCGGTGCGATGACCCGACAGGGGATGGGGACGGAAGGGAAGCCATCAGAATGCTGCAGCCATGGTTCCCATCAAGCTGTTTGCCAAGGTTGTGTGCAACAGGGGTGTCTGCTTTCTCCGTCAGATTCCGGGTGTGCTTCTGTCGACAGCAGCCGAAGTAGGGGCAGAGGCAAGCATGCTCAGGCAGTAAGGAACGGAGTTGGCCGATCGCCCTGTGCCGGTGGAGCTGTGCTGTGGATACCGAGCCTGCGGAAGCTGACCCCACCACATGATGAACCTGCGCTAGAGGAGACAAAGCGGCTGCAGTTTTTCCGTGTTTCACCTTCAGATCAGCGAAATAGATCAGGGCATAAGAAACATTCCATATGCCGAGAGACATGTCCTGCTCATTAAGCAAAATTTGGCAGCTGCCAGAAAATCCAGGAGGTCTTGGGCTTGCTAATGTGAGCAGGAGAAGGCGGTGGGGATTATTCTGCCAGAGTAATTGAATTGTCTGCACCTTGACAGATCTTTGCAAAGTGTTTTTGGGCCTGCCAGAGTCAGGACCAAGCGCTTTGCTGTCATTGTACCAGGCTTGGGTGGTGCCTTTATTGTGTATTCAAACAATTAGGGACCCTGAATCACAGCTCCCCTGAGACTAGAAGAACTGACAGAGGGGCACTGCTTGCCGCTCTCTGAAGCAGTGTAGACCTGGAATGTAGTTTTAGCTGTGGACTATGGTCCTGACTGCTCGCACATGTAGTTGAAAAGAAATCCAACCAGAAAAACCCACCATGTAGCGAGGAAGACTCTAGAAGCAGAGGGTTCCATACTCAGCAGGGATAAGAAAATGGAAATGCTAACAAGCACGCTGTCTTGTCTGCCAGTGCACTGAGAAGGTAGCTAGGAAGAGCTAGAGTGCTCCCTGCAGATACAGGGAGAAATCCTCCATATTGTGCCTGGAAGGCTGCAAACACATCCTTAAAATTCAGTTCGTTCTTTACAGCATGTGTGTATGTCACGTGATCGTGTAAGACTAGATTTTTGGATGCTGTAAATGACTGCTTCGGAGAGGCTAGTCACAGAACTCATGAGAAAGGACGTAACTTCTGACTCATGCCCTGAGCAGTGCAGACAATGTTTCCAAAAAGTGATTGTTTATAAGTTGCTCTGCAGCACTGACCGTAAGTACCAAGGTTTAGTGTCCTCTGTGAAGCACTATGAAAAGGCCCCCAAGCCTTCCACTTCAGCGTTCGTCAAAAAAACCCCACCACCCAACAACAAAAAAGCCAGAAAACAAACCTATGTAAATTGAAGAAGCTTGTTTAAGAAGAGTTAATAAAAAGATGCAGTCAGAAAGGTAAAATGCTTTCGGATGCTATGGAGACTGTTTAAGCAAACATCATATTGGAGGATCAGAGTAGAAGTGTGTGAACTGCTGGGGAGACTCAAAATGACCTAACAGTTGATATAATTAGAAACGTGTGTGAGAGAGGATGGACATATACCCTCCAAAAGTTGGAATTTTATTAAATGAGAAAAATGGAAAGAACAAACTTTAAATTAAAAAAAAAAACAAACCAAAAAAACCAAAAAAACACAAAAAAACCCCCCAAAACAATAAGGTTGAGCAAGTGACTTGAGGGACGTCTGGCTGAAGGTCTGAAATATTAAAGGAGTGTTTTTCCTCCCAAAACATCAGGGATGGGAAGCAAACTGGAGTGTCTGTAAAACCAAGAGATGATTCAGGAGAACTTTTTATGAAGGGCTCTGAAAAGGTAGGAATGATTACAGGCTCCCAAATGCCAGCCTTTGCTTTTAAAGGATTATCTGGCTCAAGTGGAAGAGTTAATAAAACAGCTCATTTGTCAACAAAACACATGCCAGCCGTTGTTTGTCAATGATTATCTGGCTTCTGTTGAAGCTAATGCAACAACAGTGTTATTTGTCCATAAAACACAGGAACCTATCATTAGAGGTTATCTGGTCTTCATTCAGGACTTCTAAAGAATGAAGTAGCTGAGCCATTAACTATGGAGCGTGATGTTAAAGAAGTCTTGATTACAGAGGAGAAAATAGATGTGTGGGGATTTTAGTTTTTTATTTGGTTGTTGGGTTTTTTCCTTTTTCTTTTTTTTTAAAGGATCCAAAGATATGAGGTCACATAGTGCTTTCTCTTAAAGTCTCTTCTGTCCTTGAGATCTCTACCTCAGAGCGGAACCTTCCTTGTTGCTTTTCTCCAAGTGGACACTAGGTTCAGGAGCCCTTCAGCCGCAGAGCTAAAGGGTTCACAGGGTTCATGGCAATATGCCAGACAGCAGTCGTCATGGCATGTTTTGTTTGTGAGCTCAGGGCTGTTCGGTAGATCAGGAACCAGTTTTTCCTGGATGGTCCATTCTCCTTGACGACCAGGAAGAAAGCTGGCTTCAGCTGGTATGGTCAGGTCAGGACTTAGCAAGCGGTGTATGTATGTGCCTCGGGAAGCTCTGTCTTCTCTCAGCTTGGTGGATATCCTGCTCTATGCGCTGCTAGCCAAGAGTTTGCTGCCAGTCAGCAAAACCGTCCTGAGTCGAGATATTGTTGAATAACGTAGGTTGGAAAGGATCTCTGTAGATCGTTCCGTTCAACTCCCCAGTCAAAGTAGGGCCAACTTCAAAAGTTAGATCAGGTTCCTTAGGACAATGTGCAGTCAAGTTTTTGACTGTCTAGGAGTGGAGATTCTGTAACTTTTCTGGGGCCTTCTTCCAGCGTATGGTCATGCTCATGGTTAAGATCTTTTTAGTAATATCCAGTTGAAGTTCTCTTGTTACAACTTTGATCCCTCCTTTGTCCTCTGTTCTTAAGACTGAATAAACATTTCCCTCGGCATCTCCTTATCCATCACGTGGGTTGAGACCCCCTTGGTGGCCTCTACTGCACTCACTTCAGTTTGTAACTCTTCGTCGTGTTGGAGAGGCTCAGACTGGATACGATGCTCGAACTGGAGATGATGCTCAAACTGGCTATGATTCTCCGACTGGTTATGATGCTCAAACTGGCTACGATGCTCAGAGGTGCTCAGCAGAGGGGAGGAGATCCCTTCCCTTGACATGCTGGTTGCATTCATGCTGATGCAGCCCAGGATGCGGTTGGTGGGAGTAGTTCTCTTTACTATACTTCTTCATCATGCCGGTCTTTCCACCTTCCCCCTTTCTCTCCCCCCTTTTTCTTGGCTTTCCCGAGTCTCCTTTTCAGGTCACAGGTATTTGTTCTGAGCCTGTAGTGTGATATCTTTACCTCATCTCTGTCTTCCTGGAAGCATTGTTCTTATCCTTGATCTCTTATAATTTAAACCAGTTACTAGTCTATGAGGTGACTTTCTTTTTGTACCAAGATAATTTCTTTAAGATCTTTTGGTGAAGGACCTTATTGAAATATCTCCGTGTTCGGGCAGTGGTAATTTGCCTGTGGTGCTCCAAGGTCTTTCCATGTCCTTTTCGCAGCAGTTGTTTGTGCTGGAGGGTGGGGGTGTTCTACAGACCGTATTTTCTCTCATAATGGGGAATTGGAGATGAGCAATTGATCTCTGTTCTTAAAAAGCAAAACCATTTCACTGATACAGAAGATTAGAATAGCGACTGGCTGCTGTTGCCGTAGCTGGTAACTGCCGTGGTGCTGTCCTTCACATCTCAGCTCAGGTGTGTTTCAAAGGAGTTCCAGGCCGAAGGGAACCGAGGTCTGCCCCTCTGGACTCAGTGGAACGAATATGCTAGCAGTTATGGCATCCCTTCTCAGAGGAAACTTCTGTTTTCGGTTTGTTAGTTACTGAGGAGTAGATAGTCTAGAGAATAGGTTCTGTCATCCTTATAAGCTTCTACAGGTTTAGGTTTTGGGGTGAATGCCCCGAAGTCTTGCCTTGTCTCTGCCCAGTGCACGTATCTTTTGAAGCAATGCTGGTCTTCACCATTGAGCTTTCTACTTTACGATGTACTGCAGTCTATGCAGGGCTTAGTTTGGTACAGATCCTTCCCACTCCACTCCTTCGTTACATCTTGCCTGGCTGCTCTGCGGCGTGTGGCAGCGGGAACCTCTGGGCTGTCTTCTGTCAGGCTGTATCTTGGCAGCCTCTAGTCCCTCCTTGCCTGGGCAGATCCCCACTGACCTCTGGTTGACAGCTCCCGCAGGGCAGGCGAGGCAATCCCAGTTTGTGCTGGGGCAGCTGGTTAGCCTGTGGTAGGCAAGCTGGTGCCCTTGAGGTCCTGCCATCATGGCCAAGCAGGATGGGCAGGATTATCTCCAGGGTGGGGCCAGTCAGACCTGAAAGCTGAGGGCTGCTGTCTGCGGGAGGTGTCAGTTCACCCATGTCCTGGGGCTTGGTGCAGTCCAAAATACATTTGGACATTTGCGGGCGTTTCTGTGGGCATTGTGTCCAAGCTGGATTGCGCTGTCCTGTCTCAACAAGCAGAGCACCTTGACCTCTCCTGTGTGTAGACAGGCTACCGGCTTTTAGTATTTCTGCAGAGAAGATCCAATTTGCTACATAAGAATGTATATCCCAGGTATTTTGGAAACCCTTGCAAATCGCTTCTTATTCTTCTACATGAGAAGTAGGAAATCCAGCCAAATGTCCTGGAGTCTGTCCTCTGTGACTGGAGCGGTTCCGATATAAACTTGTTTGCCCTAAACACCATCAGGAGCTTAAAATCTTCTGCTCCTGAACTGGCTGCTGCCAAAGCATCTTTTGGGTGTTTTTCTAGGTTCAGTGATCCTCTTGCTGTTTGCTTTATCAAACACTAACACTTTCCTGGTGCTTGTGTAGTTACACAGTTTGTACATGGTGAGAGCTGAAGGACCTGGGCTGGCCTTTTGTGGTTGTTGGCTGTTACACTGACATAGCCCTGTTTGTCAGCAATCACCCCAAGAAACTTTGAACTTGAAGAGCCCTAGTCTAGCCCCAGGAAAACACTGAGCTGAGTGAAGGGAAGGTACGAGTCCAGCAGTAGGTTCTCCGTATCGTGATCATTTTCCTCTGAAGATAACCCTAAGAGGCCAGGGGCCAGCTAAAAGGAAACGGTGGCCTGCAGGATGGTTAGTGATGCACTGATCGGGCGTGTAGATAACTGGGTTTGTGACCCCAGGGACAATGGCTTCGTGGCTTGGCTGGCAGGCATGAAGTACACAGCTCTCCCTAGGCGCCTGAACATTGTACCTGTTGCTGAGCATCAGGTGGTAGTTGTGATCCCTGAGGTGCTGAAGGCATAGGGAAGAGCGGAAAAGGTTCTGTATGTAAAACTTCGAATGATTACATAGAAAGCTGAAAAGCAGGAGGTCTGCTGTGGCAGTCTCCAGCATGCTCTTCCCCACCTTTGCCCTGTTCTGTGCTTTACCCAGCATCAGCAAGAGAGGTGAGGAGGAAGAGTCCTGGTGTGTTGCTGAGGAATTGGTCTGAAGAGGAGGAGTTCAGATCCTGTGGAAGCCAGGATACTACTGAAATAGAGTGTGTTTGTTTTTAAAGAAGGGTCTGACTTCATTTGAAGCACTGTAAAACTAGGTTTTGAGTATTTAAAATCTGGAAAGTCGTGATACCAAGATGTGAAGTGTGCAAGGACAAAGTTGGCCATATTTGTGAAGATATGATGCTATATATTAAAGAGATTATAGACTAAAGTTTGATAAACATACATCATAGATCTGTAAGGATTAAAAATCCTGTTTAAACAGGAAAAAAATAATTT
Source organism: Opisthocomus hoazin (assembly GCF_030867145.1). Classification (NCBI taxonomy): domain Eukaryota; kingdom Metazoa; phylum Chordata; class Aves; order Opisthocomiformes; family Opisthocomidae; genus Opisthocomus; species Opisthocomus hoazin. The sequence goes on from NC_134425.1 coordinate 16,168,064, forward strand.
ACTACCATTCACATCCTGTTTCATTGGGGTGGCAGTGATGGCTGAATCACAGAATCATAGAATGGTTTGGGTTGGAATGGACCTTAAAGATCATCTGGTTCCATCTCCCTGCCATGAGCAGGGACATCTTCCACTAGACCGGGTTGCTCAGAGCTCCATTCAACCTGGCGTTGGGCACTGCCAGGGAGGGGCAGCCACAGCTTCTCTGGGCAACCGGGGCCACTGTTTCACCACCCTCAAAGACAAGGCTGAGACACAGAGAAGTCAAGGAGAAGAAACAGATGCTGCAAGAGACTTAACCCATGCTGCTCGAAGAAGTGTAACTTTGGGGTCCAATTCTGAAATAACAATTTTAGATGTGATTAATGTTTTATTGAGCAGGTGACTGGGGAGGCCGCAGGAAGAAAGCTGCGTGTCCTGTGAGAGAGCAGCAGGATGCTGCCTGCAGCCTCTTTGCATTTATACCTTTACATGAACAAGAGCCCAAAGGTAACTGTTCATTTCAAAATGCAGTAACCTAAAAATACGGAAGCATGTTAAAAACCAAACTGAGCAGGGCAGCTGTTTCTGTGGTTCCAGGGGATGGATATTAAAAGAATTACAGAAATAGAACAAACAAAATGAGTACGTGCGTAAATACTGCAGCGAGGAAGAGCAGCCTGTGTGAAGGCTGGCCGTGCCTTGCAGTCCTGTGGAACGCAGATGGAGATAAGGATCGGTCCGCCTGGATTTGCAAGAGCCAGTTGGCTAGGTCCCGTCCCAGAAATTCATGGGGAAGGCGAAGGAAACGTGGGATAAAATGAAGGTTCTGTCGTGGCTGGGTGATGGGTTAGAGGGTCGCGGACTGGTAGGAGAGGCGGCAGAGGAATGAGTGGCCCGTGTGCGCGTGGTGTGCCCCCTCTCCTCCCTGCAGCCGAGAGTGTTCACTGATGGATTTCTGTGGGCATGTGTACTAAGCCTATGATACTAACTACATTAATGAATGACCTGGAAGTGAAATTAATTGTCAGACGGTATTTTTTGCTGATGATATGAAGCTAACTGGAGTTCTAAAATCAAGGGCTGACGATGAAGAACTGTAGAACGGTCTGGGAGTACTGGGTGACTGGATGATAAAAGGAAAGATGCCATTCAGGCTGGATAGATGTAAAATGATTCTTATGGGGGGAGAATAAACGTTCCAAACTTGGCACAAGAAATGGTCTCTGGGCTGTCTCTTACAGGGCAGGGACAAGTTCTTTGTGTCCTAGTTCCATGGAAAAACCAGCTCAGTTCGCATCTGCAGACAAAAAACAAATGGAATAATAGAGACCAGGAGGGTGAGGAATAGAAACCAAGGAGAACATCATTGTAGGTGTGTTTGTGTTATGAGTGATGTTTGTGGTTCTGGTTTCCCCCAACTTCGCAAAAGAAGTAACAGAACTGGAAGGGTAGCAAGAGTATTAAGAGGTATAGATGAGTTTCCCTAAGAAGAGCAACCGAGTAGGCTGCAAGTAGTCAGCCTTGAGAAGAGACCATAGGGGAGTGGGTTATGAATGAGGACTTTAAAATCCTTGAGAAAGTTAACAGAGAAATATTATTCCTCTCTCATCCGATTCTGAAAATGCAAGTACCAAGCAGAACTAGCTTGGACAGTTGTTGAATGGTGGAGCTGCAGACTGTTGACAGTTCAAAGAGCTTACAACGCTTCAGAAGGCAGTCAGATTGATGGGGAAAATCAGTTGGGGTGTGGAATACCGAAGCACCACCTTTTGCTTAGGAAATTCTGTAAATGTATGTCAGACAATCAAAGAATATTCTTGGAAAGTACACCTGTTTGCTCTGTCCCGTGTATCCACTCCCAGCTATTCCTGGAGACAATACATTAGGCTAGAGATTTGTTCTCATACCTGCCCTTATGGATTTTTTACTCTCTCATTAATCACCTCTATAAATAGGATTTTTCTGATACATGGGGAACCACATCACCTCCACACCCCACCCCCCCCAAGTCAGAAATCTAATTACTGATTGTTTTCCAGTCCTTTTCGTAGCAATTGAGAGCTAAAGAGTAGCTGTAGTTGTGTATCGGAAGGCTCTGTCAGTCGCTAAAGCAGACTATAATTTTTATCTTGGATTCAAGAGAAGACTGCAAAAGTAATGGGAAATCTTCAGTGATTTCAACGTTCTTACCTTAAATAATTTGTGGATTGTTTGTTTTATTGCTGTATTTCTGCTGCAGGAAATCTGATGAATTTGCCATTCTGTACTTGACTGATAACTTTATTTGGTTTTTTTGAAGGTACATGGGAATAGGACTTTCTGCTCAAGGGGTCAACATGAACAGGCTTCCTGGTGAGTCACTGCTAAGATTTGACTTGGCTTACAGTCTCTGTTAAATTTGCGTTTGAAATGCAGATTTTAATTTATGTGTATGAATTGGTGAATGTGTGTTTCTATTAATAAAATGTCATGACTGTAAGTGTCTTGCATCTGGAAGTTTCAGATGATGGAGTGTTACGATAAGCTGAGTTACTAGTATTGTGAATGTAGCCATGATGATTTTAGGCGATAATAGAAATTAATATTAAACTAATGAGTAATGAGCTTTCAGACATGCAATCTCTTCTTTGTGTCTGGAAAAACAAGTGGCAAAATAATTTGACATTTAATCTGTATATCCCACTTGACAAATTTACATGAAAGAATCTGAAGATGACAGGAAAACTGGCGTGTCATATTGTCTCTCTTCTTTCCCTCATCCCACCAAAAAACTAGAAAAATGTGATAGGAGTGGTATTTCCGGTTAATATTGTTGCTTCCTTTGGTTGAAATGTTTGTTTTTAGGTTAGCCTCTAAGCTGGTTAAGTAGCTTCTTTTTAAGAATAAATAATCGGTAATCTTTCTTTAACAATATCCAATTTATTAGGTAAAATTAGAATTAATCTGGATGTGGATCAACATAGTGACTTCTTAGCAGGAATTTTTTCAGCTGGGTTTGAAACTAGAAGTTATCTGTGTTTGGTAGAAGGTGAATGTTCTTCAGGTGCCAGAATGAATGGCAGTTGGCTCCCGGTGGTGGTGGGGGAGCTTTTTTTGGTCTTGAGTGTGATTTACTTCTGGTGGAGTTGCTTTAAAGCTGTATTGTGTGTTCAACACTTATTACGCATCGTGATATTTCTGAAGTATCCTAGCAAAAGGAAGAGCTTCCGCAGCGTTTGCACTGAGACCATTGTGAGTTCACTTCGCAGTGAGTATTTTGCTTTTGTCTTCACTGGCACCTGCGTATGCAGAGCGCGGAACATGCTCGGGTTTTGCCTTATAACCACCAACTGAAAATGTTGCAGCATCAGTGCAAAATCCCTCACTATTCTGTTAGCAAAATACGTGATTCTGCAGCTCTGTTATAATTTTGTGAAATGTAGATTTCTAGAGCTGTGTTTCTGAAATTCTGCAAAGACTGCAGGTGGAGTCTCAGCAAGGAGACCAGAAGGAGACTGACAGCCCAGGTCCTTGGATGATTTCAGGAAATAGCCAGCATTCTGGTGCCCGCTCTTCTTGCTGTAAATCTGCTGCTGAATTTTGCAGTGGAACAGCCGCCTTGCCTTGTAACTGTAGAGAAACATGGAGATCTTGGTTTGCGTGAGGGAGCATGTGGGACCTTTTGCATTGACAAAGAAGAAATTTGGACTAGTAGGCTAATTAGTTAATGAGGTCAATTAAAATTTCATCAGTGAATCAGTAAGCATTGTTTTAGTGACAAATGGCAGCGCAGCAGGGGGGCCATTCCTATATCACAACCGTGGTTAAGTTGCAGGCAGACTTTCCAGGCACCCTTGGATCATGTCGGATCGATCTGGAGAGCTGTCTTCTGGCTGCTGTCAGACGTGAGTACTAAGACCTGTTGGTCTGGCTGGGTACAACCTTCCTCCCATCTGTTTTTCTCTGGTAATTTCAGACCTGCCCAGAGAGCTTGTGGAACCTCTCTGGCTTTGGAGATATTTAGGACTCAGCTGGATATGGCCTTGACCAACCTGGACCCCCTCTGAGTAGGGTTTGGACGAGGTGACTTCAGGAGGTCCTTCCCTTCCTCAGTTATTCTGCACTTCTATGATAACTCTGGTTTTGGGAGGATGGTTTCGGTGACACCCGTGTTTTAAAGAACTTGCATCTTGCTGCAAACTGTATTTGTTAGTAACTGTTATGACAGCAGCAGCGTGTACATGTTGGAGGGAGAATTAAGGGCACAGCTCTTTATCCACTCGGAACTAGGCCAGGGAAGGAGGAAGGCAGGACACTGCTAGTTTTCTCAAGTGGTACTTGGTTGCAGAAGGGTAGGGAATGTCTAGATCAAGATGATCTGGTGCCAACAGGTATAGAAGTATCAGTTTTCAGACTCCTCTCTGCACTTCCTCTCCCCCCAATCCTCCCGACCCACATGGGTTGCGTGCATGAAGCATGAGTCTAGTCCCATCATCTCTTCCCAGGGTTGACGTGCTTGGCTGTTTGGAAGAGGAGTTGTTTGGCCATTAAGGGAGCATGTTCTGCTCGAGAAATGCTCTCTGGCTTGTGGGATGGAAGGATGGGTGGGATTGTCTTGTAGACTTGGCTGTAGACTGCTGGTTGGATTATGCTTAACCTGGGATTCTCCTGGGATTAGAACACAGATACACATATCATGGTTGAATACTGACCTGAGATGATGTGTGCTGAATTGCATAGCTGTGCTGTCCTGAGATTGAACAGCCAGCGTAATTTCTTTTTTTTTTTTTTCCTCTTTAGAGGCTAAAAATTAGCCAAACCGCTTCTGATAAATGGCTTTAAAGCCAAAGAGCTACATGGGCAGTAGTTCGTGGCCAGTTTGAATCAAAGTGCCTGGATACTACTGTTAATTCTAGAGTGTATGTGGCAAATGTGGAATTCTTTTCTCTCAGTGAAATAAAACATAAAGTGAACTTGAGACTTCACATAGTGCTTATTTAGCAATGAATTGTACAAATTTGGCCCTGTGAACCTATTGTTTGTTCGATCACATGCAGATAATGCTGCCGAGAGTGATTCTACAGACATAGTTAGGTCGATCTGCCATCATCTGTGTAAAATGAACTGCATGGCTGTGTATCACAGCTCAGTAATTATCTTCCTGGCTTTTGGATCATGAGTCTGATTTATTTTTTATAGTATATTGCTCAAGTAACTGAAGTGAGGAACAGGCATCAGGCTCACCCGTTACATGTCCTTCGCAGCACGGAGTAAGCGAGAGCTCGCAAAGAAGTGACAGACTTTGGAGTCTTGACTTGGCTTCATGTCGAAGTGTAATTTTAACTTTCTGTGACCTGAAGCCCTGCCAGATTTGTCTCCTTAGACCCTTCCTAAGTCACTTCTTCTTTCACAGGTCCATTTTCGCTCAGTGTGCTGGCAGGGCATTATGTGACCCACTACGAGTAGTGGTTTGGGAGCCCAAAGCCTGGCATGGGAGCCAAAGTTGGTCCCTTCCTTGTTCCTGCTGTCAGTGGGGACCCTCGGCACCCCGTCAGCCCTAATTCAAAGAAAATCTTGCTGCTGGGTTCTGTCTCAAAATCCTTTGCCCCTCCCCGAGAACAAACGCTTTGGCCATATCCAGTTCCAAGCCAGGGCATTTGTGCTTTATGCCAAATTTATTTTGGCTCCAGCAGAGCTGGGTGCTGATGGGGGTAGCGCTGAGCTTTTGCTGAGGGCTGGCAGCGTGGCTGGAGCAACCTGGGCGTTTCCTTAAACTACCCCTCTGCGTTGTGAACAGAGACTGCTTTTAAAAGGAGCCTGCTCTGCACTGTTCGCCTCAAAGGGTCTGTGGGCTGGGCTTTGAAACTCAATTAGCAGGTCTGAATTAGCAGGTCTATTGTGGGATTTTTATTGAAGTGCCATCTTTTTTGACCCTGACATCTCTTGATGATTTTTTAATTTATTATTTTTTCAATTTTTGAAAGACATTTAGAACACTTATTAGTAAACATTCTGCTTTTAACTAGTGGCTTTTGTTGAAATGTCTGCGTGCTTCTTTCCCCAGATACAACGTTTTTTCAAGTGTGCTCAGCATTTTGGTATCTGAGGATGAAATTACATGTTACAGCTAAACTGGTCCAACTCTCAGTCATCAAAGGAGAGAAACCTGAGCCTTCCTCCCGCGAGCTACAGCTGCCTGGTCCCTCCTCTTCCCTTGTGCGAGGCCCTGGCTCTGGCGCGCTTGTCAGCTCCCTGCTTCTGGCAGGAGCCTGCCTGCTTCTCTGCTGTGTTTGGGTGGTGGCAGATGGGTTCCTTCAGAACTCGTGGAGCAAGCCTCTTATCTTTGTATCCTGAATGTAACATTGGAAATGTCCTTCTTTTAATTATTTAGCCCTCAGTCCAGGAATTTTTTTCTGAGCCCAGCTGAAAATGCGTTGGCGCTTTGCTGCAGGTTTCACCTAACCTTCATCAAATGGAGAAGGTGGGTGTTCCTGCCTGTAACATGGATGACGTGCACGCTGGAGATTATTCTCCCCTGCACGTGGTGTTCTGCATTGGTTCAAGTCCTTTGTGCTGTTGTGAGATGTTGTTTCACTTGTTCTGGCTCTCTGAGGGTAACCCAGCAGGAAGGTGGCAGCCAGGCAGAGAGGGAAGGAGGGTTGGTTCTCTACGGTAGCAGCAAGGTCGTGGTGGTTCAGGGTAAGATGTTGTGAAACCGTACCCTTAGGCATACCCTGCTTCAGCTTCTGAAATGGTGTAGATAGAATCTAGCCAATCGCTTTTTGAGACTCTAAACACCCTCTGGTTAATAACTGACTTGCCTTGCTATGCAGCGTTGCACATGTTAAAGGGAGTGCCCACTTTCACTCACCATTGCTTTGCTTTATGAAACTTTATTTATTTTTTCAACTTACTTTTCAAATGAAAAGATGCTGCTTGGCTTGTTCACTGTCTGCCTGCTTCAAACTGCCTGTTAAAAGAACAAGCTTTCAAATTCAAGAATGTTTTATAGACTTGAATTAGAGTGCAGCCAGATAAACCAGCAGAATTTGGTGTGCAGAAACTTGCTTCATATTGGGGTTTGGCTTCTGGGACTGTAATGCCTTAAGCTAGGTCAGCAAACCCAGAAACAGTTTGTCCAGCTGTTCTGTGTCTTTGTTTAGCAATGGGTCCTTGTGAGTGATCTGTTTTTGTAGATGTGTAGATAAAATAAAAATGAGCATGGGGAATTAAGACTTCCCATGCTCCCCTCCTCAGTGAAAGCCATCCGTCCTCCTCCGTAAGCCACCAACGTGATGAATGGGCTTTCCATTTTAGCTTTGTTTGGAGCTCCCTTCCTTTGCTTTGCATTCTCCTCTTGCTAATAGGTTTCTGTTGACATTTATAGATAGATCTTTATTTTTCCTCAGCTTATCTTGCATGCTATCAGAGGAGATGCAAGCAGGGAGCAAGGCTGTTGAGGAATTTGTCTTCCTTCCTTTGAGAGGAAAAAGATGCTCACGGGGGTTTTTCAGGCAGGTGTGCTCCCTTCGAAGGGGGACCGGAGGCTGGATGGATGTTGTACTGTAGGAACCAGTGAGAAACTAAAGGAAATGAGCTTGTTCAGCCTGGAGAAGAAGAGGCTGAGGAGGGATCTAGTTGCGGCCTTTCACTGTCTGAAGGAGCTTGCAGAGAACATGGACCCAGACTCTTCTCAGAGGTGCACGGTACGAAGAAGAGAGGCAGTGGGCATCAGTTGCAACAAATACAGTTGTCATGGGAAATAAGATATTATTCCTCATCAGTGTTGGGGATGGATTACTAGAGAGGCTCTGTCCTCAGAGATTTTCTAACCTCAGCTGGACAGTACTCTAGGCAACCTGAGTTAACTCTTAAGTTAACCCTGTTAGGAGTGGGAAGTTTGGCTGAGACCTCCCGATGGTCCTTCTAGCCAGTTTAATTTTGATTTTGGTGTTTTTCTGTGATTGCCAGGGGATCTTTCTACTTCAAATGTGTTCAAAGAACTTCATTTCCATGTATCAGCTTCTGCTTTGGGTTGTTGCTTGCTGTGAATCCAATCACAAATAAAGGACCTGTGCTAAAGGACTTAATCCCAGTGGTAAATGTAATAAGTGTAGAAAATGAGACCTCATCAAACCATCTGATGTGAAGCTAATTCAGTTATGCATCAGTTCTGCCTGACAGGTGTGTGTGTCTAAACCAGTCTTTCATTATCTTTCTGGCAACTTCTTCCAACGCTGTCCTTGTGTTGGAAATTCTTCCTGATGGCTACTCTGAACATCCCATGTAGTCTAAGCCCAGTACTCTTGGATCTTGTGGAGAGGAGAATAATTAATTTCTTTCCGCTTTGTACCTGCACACAGCAAGACCTCTGTCGATGGTTTGTGGTCTTCTCTCTAGACCAAACTTCTCTGGCTCTTTATCTTGTCCCTGTTTGTCGTCTTTTCTTGATTTGTGACAACTCTTGGTCACCTTTTTTGAACTCTGTCCAGTGGATGCATCACAAGCACCAGTGTCTTACTCCCTATAGTAAAAGAAAACATTAAAATTCAGACCAAGTCCAGGAAGCTGCTCTTATCCCACGCTGCAGACAAGAGCAAGGGAAAATCCTTGTCAGGCTTTCACAATCTGTAAGGCTTAAGCAGAAAGGGGAGGGGAGAAGCTAGATGGTTAACTGTGAAAAGAAGGGCCTTCCCCCTCGGCTTGAAGTATGGAATTAGATATAGGCACAATATGTGGCGAACAAATAGTGATTCAGTCTGCTTTCAAGTCCTCCTGGCTATATCTGCATTTTGGACACCCAGCTTGATTTTTCCATCTTTAAAAGCAATTTCTATTAAGGTTGTTTGACTATTTATGCAGCGGATCAAGCTCTGTCTTAAAATACCTTATGGTATTTGTCCTGCTGCAAAGCTCTTCCAGAATTGTCCTTAAAAATAGCTGACCAAACTGGCACACGGGATTTCCATGCGGTATCTTAGTAAAGTCCATACAGTGGTAGTTGCGCTTCCTTGTCTCTTCAGTAAATATACCTCAGATGTAGCTCTTCTACTCAGTTGGCTGTGTTCAGGGAATAGAACAAATTAAAGTTTTGCTTTTAGTTTAGATGTAATTTTAATTATGTAGTTTATCCTTACTGCAACTTGTTGACACATTAGGAAGGCAGATGGGTGGAAGAAAGGACAAGAAAGCCGTGGCAGTCCAGGCTGCTGACAATGTGGACTCCATGTGTCAAGGCTAAGTGAACAGACATCAGGCTATGGGCAAGCTGCCTTTTGTGCTTGGTGCACGTCGGGTTGAAATAATGGTTGATTCCTCTGGAGTGTGTGTGGAGCCTTGGAGCACCATGGAGAAACCTGAATTCTGTTCCTTCCCTCTCTTATTACCCCTAAAGAAGGCTAAATGCTGTAAAGAAGCATGGAGGCATTCAATTTGCCTACCCCTCGACCTGTGTTTTATTCTTAGTGTTGCTGTGGCTCTTCATGAAGAACTTGAGACCATTGAGGTTTCTAGTTAAACAGCTCAAATTATTCAGGGATGGCTGAAGGAAGCCTTGTCGTTTCTCAGGAGGGGTCCGAGTGCTTGCTTTTGCCTGATTGTTGCTTATAGTCCTCTTTGTTTTGCTTGTTTTCCTTGTGTTTTCTACTTGTGCGTGGTTGGGTCCTCTTCTGGACTTAGCACCAGGGAGTACTGTTTGGTAGAGTTTGGGGATAAAAATGGTTACTTGAGTAATTTAATCAAAGTGGTACCAGAACTTGGTTCAACATTTAATACTTTTAATGGCAATTTGAACCTGCTAGTGTTGCTTCTGCTATATTGGTAATGCTAACACCGTCTCTACCGTGTCCTGCTGGAGTTACTCGATGAAGAGGGAGTCTATAGCCCAACTCTGCTTGCCACTCCATGCTTTAACTTGTTCTCCTGCTAGGCGGAGGGAGATCTGACTTGTCAGGAGTTTTGTTTTACTTGTGCAGTAAGTATAAACCAGACTTAGTGGTACCCAGATCTTTGTTTTGCCATGTGATTTGCGTATAGATAACTGTAGTACCCGTAAGGAATTTCATAAAGGCATGACTTATTTAGTACCTGCATAAATTATAGAGGATGGTGATTCATTTTTGTATGTCAGGTTAAGGAAAATGTAGGGTTGATATTGATGGGGTTTTTGAAAAATAAATGATAAATAGGTGTGCATTCCCCCAAAGCTGCTTATGGAAACACCTGCAGGGCTTAGTTACACTTGCAGTCCTTGAGCTGGCTGTGCCCGTCGCTAGCCACAGCCTTGCTCATGCTGCTGGTAGCCTCTCATTTACCCAGCAAACCAGTTTGTGGGGCTGCGTGTGAACTGGATCGAGTAATTGGGTTAATGATAATGGGCGGGGGGCACTGCTTGATTTTGGGGTTGTCATTAACTGTGGCCCAGTTGTTTCAACCTGAAATACCTGTGTGATCAGCTCCTCTGTGAGACTTGAACGCGTGATCTGAGATTATTTTTAATAGAAACAACTATTACTGTCACCTAAGATGCTTGCTGAAAACCTTGATTAAACACTGAGTGTGCCTTCCAATTAAGTTATCCGCTGACCGTGGAGACTTTTTCTGATGGAGCTGGGGCATGCTGGGCTGGAGCTAGCTTGGCTGGCTGCATCTCTCTATTTTTTTTATCTCTCTCTGCCTTTTTTCAGGTTGTTTGAAGATGATGGCTGGATACCTTTGATTTTGGTGATTAGTCAGATGATATTGAGCTTGATTGGATTTTTTTTTTTTTCACTGAGCTTTGTTTCATCTAGCCACATAGTAATGCACTGAAAACAAATGTCAGTGAAAGCATATGCTTGTTTTGCTGTTACCTCTCTGTTACCTTATAGTCCAGGTGATCAAGGGACCAAAGGTTTGTGAAGCTGCTGAGCTCGGATGGGCTGTTAGCTGTTATGAGAAGGGCTACATGCTGGTGGTGGTAATGCCCAGGCTGTGGAAGGGTGTCATGAGGAAAACTCAGACATGGGTGGTGGAGGACCTTGGGGCGGACCTGCTGGAGAGCAGCTCTGCGGAGAGGGACCTGGGTGTCCTGGTGGACAACAGGTTGACCATGAGCCAGCAGTGTGCCCTGGCTGCCCAGAAGGCCAATCGGATCCTGGGATGCATTAGGAGGAGCGTGGCCAGCAGGTTAAGGGAGGTTTACCTCCCCCTCTACTCAGCCCTAGTGAGGCCCCATCTGGAGCACTGTGTCCAGTTCTGGGCTCCCCAGTTCAAGAAAGATGAGGAGCTACTGGAGAGAGTCCAGCGGAGGGCTACGAGGATGAGGAGGGGACTGGAGCATCTCTCCTACAAGGAAAGGCTGAGGGAGCTGGACTTGTTCAGCCTGGAGAAGAGAAGGCTGAGAAGGGACCTTAGAAATGCCCACAAATATCTGCAGGGTGGGTGTTAGGAGGACAGGGCCAGACTCACTCCAGTGGTGCCCAGTGACAGGACAAGGGGCAACAGGCACAAACTGAAGCAGAGGAAGTTCCGTCTGAACCCGAGGAAGAATTTCTTCCCTCTGAGGGTGACAGAGCCCTGGCCCAGGCTGCCCAGGGAGGTTGTGGAGTCTCCTTCTCTGGAGATATTCAAGACCCGCCTGGAAGCGGTCCTGTGCAGCCTGCTCTGGGTGACCCTGCTTCGGCAGGGGGTTGGACTAGATGACCCACAGAGGTCCCTTCCAACCCCTACCATTCTGTGATTCTGTGAGGAGAATCCTACTTTGGGAAATTTCTGGGCCAAATGCCTTCTAGCTGTGTTGGACTTGTTGCTAAAGAGTCTGTGGTGTGCATGCCATGGTTATTAACGCCCTAGAGTGTGACGGATGAGAGGATCTCCAAATACCATGTGGGTGGTAGTTGGAGGAACTTACCTGAAATTAAAGGACAGTGCCTTCTCGCAATGACCATTGTTGTGGAGGAGTCCAGTGGTCTGAAGCAGAGGCCACCAGAAGCTCGTTCGCGATAAATTGAGGGGGATGCTGTTGATAACTCCAAAATACAGAGAGATGTGGAAGGCCAAAGCAGCGGGAGCCTCTGAGCCGTGGTGGCTGCAGGAGGGCTGCAGTCCCAGCACTGCTGTCTTTGCCTCCCTGCGCTGAGCAAACCTGCAGATGTATTTGAGCAAGACGCAGTGGAGCATCTAGGAAAGTGTCCTGTTGCTTAAACACCGGTTACTTGGGAGCAGCTAGCAGTGCCAAAAATCTGAGGTTCATTAGGAGCTGAGGGCTTAAAAGCAGCCTGAGAACTGCTCCCAAAAACTTCCTTTGGGTGGCCTTGTTCTTGCCAACTTAACTAGGTTTTGACCTGAAAATGTAATTTGTGTCTGTCTTCAACATCCTAAGACGTTATCGGTATGTTTAGAAATTGCAGAGTTTAGTGCTACGCAAGTGGAAGAAATGAGAACAAAGTGGGTCAGTGTGTTGGTTCAGCTGTGGAGCTAGGGAGCTAAAGAAATGGATAAAAAATTTGAGATTCTTATAATAAACCAAAAGGGTTTCCTATGAACTTAAGCTTTCACGTATTTTTAGTGTAAGAGTTTTTCCCATATGGAATCAATTTCATGTGTTCAGTGTATGTAAAGTTTCATCATAGGAAAGTAATCTGAGAAATACTAATTTTCTGTTTATTCTGGGCATCTCCAGTTCATATATATTGGGGTTTTTTACATCTTCACTCTAAATTCTGTGTGTATGTGGTGCCTGACCAAATTTGAAGTGCACTGTGGGTGCCATGCTGCGTCGATGTTGAAGAATCAAGATCTCAGAGTTCCGCTGGCATAACTTAACTCACCCTCATCTTGTTTTCTGTTCTTGCTTCTTCTCTCTGCAGATCAGTAAACACCCTTTAAAACGTTGTTCTTTCTTGAAATTGTATGGGTTTTTTTCTTAAAAAAAAGGTTCTGCGTATCTTTGTAAATCTTGTGTTTTATGATTGACCTGTCCACTACCAACTGAGGTCTGCCAAGCTCCGCTTCATTGCTCGGTTGTCTTCTCTTCATCCCACAGCAGCTTTCTTCCTTTCCGGTCAGTTTTCTCAGATCCTGCTCTGTGTGCTGAGGTCGCCTGAACTTGTATGAAAATTCCAGCTTGAATAATGAAATGGATTTAATGCATCTGGTGTGAATTCATTCATATCCCCTTTTCAGCTCCTAAAAGAACTGGAAGTTCATTGTTCCACATTCTTTCACTTATCAATAGGGACTTTCTCTCAAAGTCTGGATTTGCAAGATCTAAATTTTAAAGTTTAATTTTAAGTTAAAACTTACCAGTATGTGATTAAAAGAATGAACTGGGTGTACTGCATGTGGGTGCGTTGTGGTATGGGAGGGGTAGGTTGTGGGCTGAATTTGTGTACAAGGACAGCTGTGATGGTTTGGTTATAAAATACACGTGGAGTTATGTGAATTGATATTTTAGATTAGGTTGTGTTGTTAGGGTGTTTGGATAACCTGAATTCAGATCAGCTGTTCTTTTAAAACGTGTATATTCTCTTGAAATCAGTACTTTGCAAGATTTTTGGTCTTGAGGAGCGTAGCAGCATTTATCTTTCCTGCTGCTCCTTTGTCTGGGCAAGGTGGCTTGCGTGTGGCTGGCCTCGTCTGGGCAAAGCCTGGCAAAAGTGGTCAGCTCATGTCTTGTTTAGCCATGATCAGCGCTGGAATAAGAGCTTGCTATCTACAGTGCCTGCAGAAGGGCAGCTGGAGCGGCACGGAGGAGCCCGCCGGAGGAAGCTGGAGCTATCTCGTTGGGTGGATCCTTAGCCAACTTGCACTATGAACACACTGTGCGGGAATTGCAAGAAATGCACGGATCTGAGTGGTAGTTGATGTACTATTCCCTTTTTCTTCGCAACAGGTCTTGGGTTTTGGAGTTGTGGTGCTGAAGGGTGGCTTGTAGGATATGTAGTTCATAGCAGATGAACTCGCCCAGGTTTTGTAAGCTGTCAGGAATGAGCAGATGCTGAACTGGCAGTTACATTTGTACGCGGAAGCATGGGCAGTTTCTTTCTTTACCCCCATGGCTGCCAAAGCCTCCGTCCCCATGCGCTCCTGTGCTCTGCTCGTTAGGTGTGCCTCCCCTGACGAGGTTATCTTGCACATAGCTGGATACAACTTGTTTAGGTGGGACATGTTGTGAAACATGAGCCTCGTGCTAAGAGGTGATACTGGGTGAGCTGGCATGGCACGGAGGAGTCGGACAGATATCTGAAGTACACGGAGTGACACTAAAGAGTGACAGCAGAGCGGGGACAATCAGGTCCTCAAATGAGGTCAGACACAATGCTCCTCAAACGTGGCCAGACCTGACGCTCTTTATCAGCTGCATTCAGAGCTGGAGAGTAAGCAGACCAGCTCCTGAACCACGGAAATGGAGTGAATAACCTTCTGAATTTAGGTTACATTCAATCTCATGTTTTATTTATGGCTATTTATCTGAAAATTAGGCTTGTACGAAGTAAAAGTTACTGCCTTTTTCCCCTTCAGACCCTCTTCGGTTCCCATGTGTGCTTAGATTGATTGTATGGATTGCCCTGTCTGCAACCAGAAGAACTGCTGCCAGCCCTTTGGTCAGGTTTTTAGGGAGCCGATATTTTTATTTTCTTTCTTTTTTTCCTTTGGTCTTTTTAATTAGACTAGCTTTTGGGCACACAGACTTCAGGTTTGAATGGAGGAGGCAGACCGAAAGCTGAGCTTTCAGTAACCGTGCTTCACCCTGGAATATTTGGAAAAGTGCTTAGCCACATCATTCAAGCTGAACAAAGCCACGAATCAGTATTTCAAGGCAGTAACCCTGGCCTGGGAAGATGAACCACAGAAAGTGGCTGTTAAGTGCTCAGGCATCAGTGTGGAAGAGATTCTTACTCAGGGGGTACTGCTGTCCTGTGGTCTTCCATGCCCTGGTTTCTCTGCCGTGACTCTTTTGGAAGTGGGCTGGCTCCTCGTAGAGGTTCTGTGCTCTTCCCTCACTCCGCGTGTTCCCAGAAACGTGTGATACGGGTACGCCAGAGCCTGCCTGTGCATGGAGCTTTCTGTCATCAGGCGGGTTCTGTTGGTTTTGTGCTGTGTGAAAACAGAGCTTGCAAAGCGGAGCGGAGACGATGTTCCATGCTGGGCTTTGTGATTTACCAATACCCCAGCTGCATCTCCGGCTGCAGCACAGATTATGGACAATCTAGGTAATCTTCGTGGCAGGTAGGAGTTGACTAGCAATTCAGACACAGCAAGTTAGCTGTCAACAAGAGTTACAATCAGCACTTCTTGTTTTTCAGATTCAAAAAAAAATTTCATTGTAGTGGCTGCACCTACTATTGAAGCCTTTCAGATAAAAGGTAACATCAACACAAAGCCAAATTTCACAACAGCTCAAACTGATGGATGGAAGCTATTTTTACTGGTGGATAAATATGATTCTCTTCAGAAAACCCTGTTGCTTTACCTTAATTGATGCAACAAGTATGTAAGGAACCTCAGTTTAGAATGGAGAAGGCCCTGTAGCAACCCCTGAACATCAGGAAATGGGCTGCTTCTGGAAGAGTTCTCTCTTACAAGGTCTTGTGCTTATATAAATGTTTTTTGTTTGTAGTTTTCTTACCTCATTAAATTCCATTTTGGGGATTGTTTTTAATAGTAGCTGGATACTAGTCCTCTGCGTTCTGTAGTGAGCTCTAACACTGCTGAGTCGCTTAACTGCTCTGCATCGGTGTCTCTGTAAAATGGCTTTTGCCCATTACCTTGCAAGATTTTTCTGAAGGTGGCTTAATACTTAATGAAGGTGTTCTTGCCCATCAGCTAAAAGCTGAGAAGTTGGCCTATAAATGAAAATGTGAATTACTTAGTATGATGAGATTTGAAGCCGTGTACGTGATGTATGTATATACATATATGTGTATGTGATGTATGTATACACATATATGTATATGTGTATGTATGAACAAGCTTTTGTATCCAACTTGTTCTTTGCCCCTGCCACTTAATAGATAAATGGCAAAACTCCTCATCTGACCTTTTTTTTAATCCCTGTCCTACATTGATTTGCACCCCTGCACTCTCCCCACCCCCTCCAGCATGGCGTGTCAGGGAATAGAACAGATGTAATAGCAGAGTGGTGACCTGATCGTGCTAGAGAGCTTTGTGAGCCTTGCGCTTGTAGGTCGAACTGGCCTGTTTTGTAGTTGTGCTGTAACTGTGTTGTGCTCTTTACGGGGCTAGAAATGCCTTGTAGCTTGGCTTGACCGCTCCAGTGTGGGGAAGACCAGAGCAGGTTCTGAGCCTGGCAGAAGATGACCCATCAAGCTTGTAAGTTAGGAGGGCTTGTCATCTTTATTCGTTCAAGGAGGTAGGATTTTTATCTTGATTACTGTATTCTGTGGTGAGGTGCGTGGTAAATAAAAGTGAAATGGATTCATTAACAAGTCTCTGGGGCAGGTGGAACAGACCGTTCCTGTTGACGGGGTATTCCCCATGTTGCAGCCATCCAGAGCCTTCTGGTTTTGTTTTTTTCTCTTTATAGTCAGTGGGTAGTGTCACTGCATATAATTAAGTGTAGACTGTGGTTTGGTGTTGTTCTGAAGCCTAGTTAACATGCAGTAGCTCTGAAATGGTAGGAGTTGCTGATCTGGTCTAAAAATCACCACGCCAGATCAATATTGTTAAAAAGGAAATTTTATAGTGTTACTTTCTGCTTGTAGTCTTCATGGTGGATCAGGCGATGCTTGTTAGCACCCATGTTCTACTGGATCTCCCAAACTCCTGCAGGCCTTTTTAGCTGTCTTTCTTGGAGTCTTTTTGATCTTTGGGTCACTGCATCCTTGTGATCATCCTTATTCAGCGCGATACTGCAAAGGCTGAGACCTGAGCACATCCAACCCCTACTCTGACAAGTTTGTCCTCTGTGCGGTGAAGTGGGTTTATTCTCTGTATGTGCATTGATCCTGCAGTGCAGTGTTTGGGCCCCTACTGCATTTCAACTCATTTTGCCACCTTGCAGGAGAAGTAGAAGCTGTTGTGAGAAAGAAGACACACGTAAAAATTGGGGTGTTACTAGCTAAGACTTCTTCATTTCCTGGTATCCATAGGTAAGTGGGGTTTGGGGACGGTTTTTTTTTCTTGACATTTTCAAGGCAGATGTCCAGGCCCTTGAAGCTCTGCCAGGAAGATGCTGTAATATGCTAAGCGCACTGGTCCCCGTCCTGTTCCTGTCCTGCAGCTGGTGGTGTGGCTGTACCTAGACAGCTATTCCATGCCAGGACCATGCCTCCCCTGTTCCCACCACCCTAAACCTATCGCATAGGTTGCTGTGGCCACTGAGCAGCTGTTTTTGTAGGCTGGATATTGAAATAGAAAGATGTGTTGCAACAGTAATAGTTGATTTGATTCTGAAGCATGGTTGATTGAAGAAAAACAAAGCTACCTCCTTCCTCTCACGCAAGCATCTGATGTTTGTGCAACTTCATACGATATGGCATAAAGGTGATAAAACTGAACTACAGCTGAGATGCTGCAGTACCGCAGGTGCTTCTTGGGGCAACAGGCGTTTTTTGACCAGGCTTTTAGCTTCTAAGGCTGTAGGAGCACAAGGATTTCCTCAGCCTGCTCATTGCTAGGGACAAAGATGTGTTATCACTGTCCTGGGCTGACGTACACCGAAGGCACATCCGCTGGCAGGCACAAGTCCGCTGCAGGATGGTAGAGAAGTCAGTAGCGGGTGGTTCTGCTTTTGCTGTGAGAACGGCTTCTTCCCCACATTTATTTTTGTCCTGTCCCCTCAGACACCAGTCCCTGCCTGGGACTGCTCTGCCCAGGACGTTGTAGAAGCAGCTCTGAACAGCAGCATCCTACTTCTCCCTGCCTCGTATCAGTCTGTTCCGCCTCTGTTTAATGTGCTGTCCCCTCCACTGACACGATGCCCTGCTGCGGCCAAAGCCCCGCAGCCGGTCGAGTGGCAGCAGGCTGCACAGTGTGTGGAAGCAGCCCTGTCTCCAGCCAGGACATGGTCCAGCCACACCTTGGGGCTCCATGCTGGGCTCCAACCTCAGCATCGCATTCCCTAGGCACCATATGAGTAAAGGTTGTACATCTGTTTCTGCTGGACTTCGGTTCAATAAACCTTATTAAATGGGTTTTGTTTGGTTTGTTTCAGTGTGTTGACACAAGTTCTTGTCCCTCTGCGACTGGTGTTCACACACTGCTTGTGGGAAGCTAGGGTGGCTGGCCAGAGGAGTGGGAAGAGGAATGTTGCAGGCAAAATATCGGACAAGAACAGGGAGGGGAGGGAAAGGTGAAGTGTTTCAAAAGGCAGGAGAGGGAAAGTAGATACAGGTAAAATCTGGAGAGGTGCAGACCCTGCAAAGAGCAGTCACCGGGGTCTGTCCTGAAGAATAAGCCTCCAGACTCTCCCAGGACTCAGGATACAGCAGACACAAACCCTGTTTACAAATCTTCAGAGTCTTTCTGAGGAACTTCAATCTCCTCGTCACATGGCCGCGGGCATACTGCACCAGCATTGCTCACTCCTGCAGGTTTTCCTGATCGCAGGCCAGGTTACCCCTGAGTTTGTTGGGAGCAAGGCCCTGCCCATTGCAACAGCTTCTGCGCCAGGTACTGATTGCCTTGAACGCATGGGCTGAGCCCCAGTGGAACATGAAATGTGCATGGGCAGGGAACGATCCACACGTCAGTGATAAAGTCCATCTATTTGCCATCATTTTAAGGCCAGCGAGTGGCAGAGCAGGAAGGGTCTGAGGTGTCAGGCTGTGACTTACTGGAATGACCATCTTTTCCACAATCGCTGGGCCTGGCACGTCGGTCCTTGGCCGTGCCATCGGAGGAGAGCTCAGCACAGATCCCTGTGAATATTGCCTTCCCCGTTCCCTTATGCCCATGGGCAAGTCCAGCATGTTTGAACTTTGGTGCATAGGGGGATGTCATCAGCTTGCTTCCTTCTCCATACTCTGCAGGAGGAGCAGCAGGCCAGCACAGGCGTAGTGAAAATGGTGCTCTTGGTAATTTCCATCAGGGCATCGTGCGTTGCATTGCCGACAGGCTGACGGGCCGCACGTCCGAGGTTGAGCAGCGCGTTCAGGTCTTGGTGTTCCTGGATGTGCGACGCAGCCACGATGCCAGTTTTACCCAGTGACTGCCAGAAGTTCTGTGTACGTTGCTGGTGTTCTTGAAATGGAAAGCTAAAATGCTGTGTTGTCTTTATGGTGCTGAGAGGTAGACGATGTCCCAGCCTTGGGGTGCAGCTTGCTGGTCGCTGCTCTGTGAGGCAGAGCCTGACCCCAGGTGCAGAAGTCAGGCCCATCGCAGGATCTGCCCAGAAAGTCAGGGCTGATGTTGAGTGAATGAGGTAGGGTTGGGCAGGGGTGATGTAGGATAGTTAGGGGTGCTAGTAGCATGCTGCATCTAACTCCAATGCTCGCTTAAGAATGAGCATTGGTGAGTTGATCGTGTAACTATGTCCTGAATTAACTCAAGTCTTTTCTGCCACGTGGTCTGGCGTTGCATAGTTCAGGCCTGTTTATCAAGCAGCAGCCGTGGAACTTGCTGTTCGTTTTCTTTCACTGTGCGTTGGGATCAAGATAGTTTGCCAAGAAGATCAACGTATCTGCTTTTCCTTGTTAGGAGGCCAAACAGAACTTTAGTTTGGTGCTGAACTTACAAAAATGTCCTCCCAAGCCCTGCTCGTGGGTTCTGTTTTTCTTTCTTCCTATTCTCTGATTGATTGTACAGTCCAAGCTATTCTGTGTCTGTCTGTTAATAAATGATTTATATTTTGGGTTTGAGGGTTGAGGTGTTCGGTTCAAAGGGATGTCATTTTAACCTGTTTTTGTTCCCTAGCTGCTGAGCTCCTGCCTGCAGAGTGGTTCTCCCTGTGTATTTGCATGTTCGCAGTGCACTTGCCTTCAAGACGAGCTGTGGTGAAGATGGGAGCCTCAGGAGGCCGGGTGTTGAGGCTCTGCTTTGAGCACTGCCTTGGGCCAGGTGGCCAAATCCTCTCTGCTCTCTGCCTGTCTCCCCTCTTTAAAACCGTTTTGTGCTTTTGAAGAGAGAATGGGGAAGGAAAAGGAAGGAAGAGGAGAACTGTGCTGGTAACTGGACCCTCCAGCCACTCGAGGTCACTAGGTTTTGGTCTATAAAGTACTGTCCTTTGGGGGTCCATCATCTATTTTTTATAAGAAAAAGACAAGCACATTCTCTGATCTTCTTGTCCAGATTTCTGAAATTTTACAAGGAATCTGCACTTGCATTTGAGAATTTTTAGACCAGGTCAGCTGCACGTAGGTGTGAAGCGTCCATTGCTCTAGACATCGGCTATCGCCAAGAGACTGAAATGGGATGTTACGTAAACCCCGCAGCCTTGCTGGAGTGAGTTACTGCTCCAAAACTGTTTGTGCATGGGTACTCCCAGGTTTTTGCCGAAGTGGCTGCCTGCGCCTCGCTCCCCGGGATGGCTGCTTGAGCTGCTGTGGGCTGCCGAGGGTGGTGATGTGGAAGGCGCTGGAGAGGAGCTGCGGGAGCGAGCTGAGGCCGAGGGCACTGGCGTGAGAGGACAGGCAAGCATCCACGCAGAGAGAGCAGCGATGCGTTCTGGAATGGTTACAATGGCTTCATGGAAACATCAGTTCAGTGGTAAAAAGGGTAATAAAGGGGAAAATGCTCGGATTAACTCGCAGAGGGCTAGGGAACAGTACAGAGAACAACTAGAGCCTGCTTCCCTTCTCCGCATCTCTAAAGCAATGCTGTAAATCCAGGAGGAGTTCGGATGGTGGTGGTCAGAAATGCAGGGAATAGCTGAATTAGCTAGGACTCATCAGTCTGGAAAAGAGATGATCGTGGGGCTTTTGTAGAGGTCCGTGTAATGGTGTATGTTCTGGAGAGACTGAATGCATGGTTTGCCATTGTCTCCAGCGCAAGAACTACAGGGTGTCCCATACAAGTGGTAGGAGGCCCGTTTTCACACGGGTTGCAGTTACGCTGTGCAGTTCCTGGTTGCACGATACAGTGGACGGTATGAATGTTTACATGCGCTTAAAGGAAGATTGGACGATTTAATGGAAGGCGAATCCTTTGAGGAGTGCTAAGTGAACGGAATGTCCGTCTGGCTCGGTGCATCTCTGTGCTGCCAGTGGTTGGAAGGCGATGATGCTGTTCAGTAAAAGCACAGTACAGCCGTGTCCTGTGCTTGTGCTGTCTCCCTTCCTGAGCAGGATCCCTATCCGGGTTGGCCCTGTATCCCATATGGCCATTCTTCTTAAGGAGGAGCAGATAACGTTTCGTCTTTGCCTTCTGGCTAACATCAGGGGCTTCTGGAAGCGCTCAAGTACCAGGGGCACAAAGGTTCAAACGTCCGGAGAAGTTGCGGATAAAAGTGTGGGGAAGGAACATAGGGAGCCTGATTCAGTCCTTATTAGAGCATTGCTGGATTTTGTAAGGAAAGAAGCTATTGAGTGACTGCAAGCACGAATGGTGTCGTAGGAGTCAAATAAAAGGCTGTAATATCATAGGCCTGTTACTAGGTGGCGATAGTAAATTGTTAGTGGTGCAGGAAAGTCGCGAGTGTTCAGAAAGTAGTTGTGTATCTGGCGAGAAGTTGAAGGATGTATTTGCAAAATACATGTGATGAGTTACTCCCGACTCTGCTGGTAATCAGAGAGAATGCCAGACACTCTTGGTAGGGATACGCTATTGAAATCAGCAGGTCCAGATAGTTTTGACCTAGAAGTATTAGAAGTGCTGATTGTTACTTTTAATTTGGATTACTAGGACATTTCAGGAGACTAGCTGAAGTTTGCCGGTGCTGGAGTGACCTGTATGCCACTACCCTCATGTTCATTCTGCGCAGAATTGTAGAAATACTGATACATTATACGATTAATAAATAACTAAAGGTTAGGGATATAATTAACACCACTTAGCTTATGTACAGTAAGTTCTCTCAAGCAAATCTGGCTTGTTTTTTTAAGATGACCATGGTGTTTTGATAAGGCTGACAGCGAGTTTTAAAACACCTAGTGTTGTGTCAGGTCCACATTCAGCACTACACAGCATTTGAGTTGAAAAAGTTAACTCTGGATCATTAGCAAAGTGCTGGCTGAGTGCTTAGCTGGTGATATTAGTGGTTGCCTGTGGAGAAGAAGATTCAGATCAAGCTTTCTCCAGGCACTGTTGCAATATTGGACACCGTCCTCCAAGCCTTTGTCCAGTCACTTCACGTTGGAGTTCGTCTCATCAGTGAGTTCGTCATCACTTTCCATGGTGCAGCGAGTGCCCATTCTGTGAAGCACAAGTCTCACAGGAGAAGGTTTTTCTCAGTAGGCTCAGTTGTGATCCGTAGCTAACAAACCCTTTCTGTTCTTATACTGCAGAATCTGTAGTGTCTGTGTCAGCATAAGTATTTTGTGAAATTGTCCTCATGGTTGGGCATGCTATTGCATTTCTTGTGGTAGCCTTACCTGGTGCATGATGTGTAAGCATCTGGCTACGTAGATGGAACTCATGGAACTCATCTTATTAAATGTATTGTAATGCCAGGAATGTTTTGTATGCACAAGAGTTAAAAGTTTATATTTGGGTTGTATTATTAAGTAGCTTAGGAGATAAATTCATTGGAGTTATCATCAGAATTTACCAACAGCTGCGTTAGAGAAGTTCTGAATGGACACATATGTAATGGGTCTGGTTTTGGGGAGGCTAAAATAATAAAATGGCGATGCCAGCCTTAAACAGGCCAGCAGCAGAGGGGATAAAAGGGGTAGTGGGAAGGAGCCACAGTGTTACAATGCCAAGATTTCGATGATATTTTTGTTGATGGAGTCTTAGCAGTGGAAGTTTGACAACAGCCTCTAGAGTCCCTGTCACTCCCTCCTTGGTTTTTGCAACTCGATTTGGCATCATTTTTGGGCTTGCTGAGGGTGCTGTCTGTGCTGTTGTCCCTGTCTTTTATGAAGATGTTGAACGGGACTGGTGCTACTGACAATAGCTTGCTCGGAGCTGCTCCGAGGGAAGATGGAGCTGACTCTTGGGACATCTCGGTCTGTTCCTGTGGGGATGTGGGATTTAACAGAGGAAACTGTTCACCATTCATCCAGGTAGGAGTCCTTCACACCTTTCACTCCCAAACTTTGCCCTGCGTTCCAAAATCTTGGGCCGTGGCATGTGGCAGTCTTGCTCCATTCCCTGACTTTGCCATTGGCATTCGTGTGGTGTGGGGCAACCAACGGAAGGCCTTGGGGGTGCACCAAGTGTTTCGTGCTTTTCTGAGAAACCCCGAGCTTGTGAGTCCCGCTGAGGGCAAGACACCTGAGTGCACGCAGCTAAGCGCCGTTTGATGGGATTCAGTTTCTAGTGCTCTCGTGTTGTGTTTGCAGGAGAATGATGGCTCACAGAGCTGCTCCAGCCCCCCTTCACAGGGCTCCTCTCCATGGTTTGCAGTGGGCTCAGTCTTTCTTTGCCTAATTGCAGGATGCGCAATACTTTTTAACCCTTCTTCTCTCACGATCATTGCATTTCTTCTGTAGTTCTTTTGCCAATACCACTGCTCCACGTTTAATAGGTTCTGCTCTACCCTTGGGTGTAAGGTCCGTGGGTGTAGGTGGTCAAAGCACCTTCTTTGGCTTCCGCTTCAGTTGGCACCATCTGCCTGAAGATCTGCCCATGGCTGTTCAAAGCACAGGTGATGGTTACTCGGTTGTGTCGATCTCGGGCTTTGTGCTGGAAACACATCTCTCTGTGAGGTGTGGTTTTGGTTGTGTGATTCGTAGAAGCACTCCAAAGAGCTGGAGAGGATCCTTGTTCTTCTTGAAGTCTTGTTGTAAGACAGCGTGTGTCGTGGTTTCTTTAAGCTCTTTAGAGGGCTGTTCCCATGTCTCCCTCCCTGCTGTAGCTGGTCTCTGGCAGAGGAGAGGATAAGCCGTCTCCAGCAACGGTAGCAGCTGGAGTTGGTGACCATGGGTAGTAGGTGCGGGTGGCATTCACTGAATCACCCTGTGGCCACAGCCATGGGAGCACTGTCCTCTCCTCTGCAAGAGGGAGATGAGTGTCCTGGAAAGAGAAGACCAGTGTGTTGCCTGAAGAACACTTCAGCTTTTAAAGGATGGATTCATCTCTCTTCTTTGCAGTAGTTACCAGTTATATCTGGCATTTCTACGTGTAAGAAATTCACAAGAGAATTTACGACAGGATTGGGACAGGAAAGAAGAAAATCAGGAGCCTAGGAATGATGGAATTACTGCGAGATGTAGAAAAGGGTGAGTGGGCAGGGTGCAGTCCCTGAGCCCAGCGTTAGCCCGAGGCCCAGTGGTACTGGCAGAAGAAGTAGAAGATACCAATGTTAGAACTGGCCATGCTGAGAATCGCCACTTGACATTCAAGGGTTGTGTTTTAAGCTGTCCACAGAATGGGAAATGTTGTCGTCCAAGGGGAACGTAGAAATCCTTGTAAACTGTGAGAAGGGAAATGTAACTGTGAGACTGTGAAAATTATCTGTAGCCGTTCGGCTACACCTGTGAGCAGCGCTTATGGTCAAAGCTGCTGTTGGCTGATAATTGTTTTATTAAATGCTTTTACTGGATGATTCTGTTAGTGGGAAACACCAGTGTTTTACAAAGAGGAGTTTGTTTCACTGCAGGCAAGGTAAAACAGACACAGAGCTTTAATGATTTTTAAAACAAAACATCCTTGTCTTATCAAAATGGCTTTTTTGCATTCTTTTCTTTTTATTATTTCTCATAAGTGACAAGTGAGGTTTAAGCCCAAATGATGTGTTATGATTGATGACCATTAATTTATTTTCAGTTACAGGTATGTGAAAAATTAATACTGGAATGGGTCAGGAGTGGGAATCAGAATTTCGAATTCCCTTGCAGAGAATCGTGTCCCAAGAGCTGTTGTTGCCATGTCGTTCTGCAGAGCTGGCTTCCTTGCTGACCTGTTCTTTCGTCCGTCTGCAGGATGGGATAAACATTCGTATGGGTACCACGGTGATGATGGGCACTCCTTCTGCTCTTCGGGGACAGGACAGCCCTATGGCCCCACGTTCACCACTGGAGATGTGATTGGCTGCTGTGTCAACCTTATCAACAATACCTGCTTTTACACGAAAAATGGCCACAGTTTAGGTAAGTAAAGAAAGGTGTTCTCAGGAGAGGGATGCTCCTGCCCTGCTCTCGCTGCTGTTTAATACTTTGCATGTGTTGTAACTCTTGTCCCGCATTTGTGGGTGAGATGTAAGAAACGGGAGAGAAAAAGAGCACTAAGTGGCATTCAGGAGATGGAATTTGGCTCCAAGACATAAGTACTTCCAGCAAGTAAAATGGTTTCTATGCTGCTTGATTTGTTTAGGTAGGTGAGGACTGCATCCCCACCTTCTACTCCTTTCCTCTGGCACTGCACAGGCGGTGGGAGGTTGGGTAAGATGTCTCATGGCTGGGCAATGGGGAAATAAAGAAGTGGGAAATTTAGTTAGTGTATTATCCACCTACGCACAAAGCCACTGTATCCCTGTCTTTTCAGTTTTAAAGGGAAGTGTCCTTCTGTAAGCTTTAACAGGTTGGTCCAAGCATTGCTGAAGCGAGACGTTAATTCAGCATAAGAAGTCTTACTTAAGCACTGACCTATAATTTGGTTCATTCCGCAGTTGTTTCAGTCGTTCCCCTAAAAGACTTCAAAATTCTATATATATAATATCTCACAGATGTTTTTGAGGCATCTGTCATATCTGATTTCTCTAAAATAGAAACTTTTGGCCATTTTCACCTAAAATGTCTTTCCCTTGAATGACATATTTTCCACCTTGGATAAATTCTTGTCATTTTTTTTGTCACAGAAGACGTGCAGTAAATTTTGATAATTTGATCTCCCTTTTTGTTCTGGAATTCATTTGGTTTGGCAGGGACAAGCAGTTCTTTCCTTTGCTTCTCCTTGCTGTGTCGATTCTACTTTGTTGAACTGAAGAGAAAGAAGCAGATATAAAAGTACTCCACTCAAAACCCTTAATGGAACAGAAGTTGTTTTGAGTTGCTGGCTGGGCTGAGGGAAGGAGTGGGACTGGAGTGCGGTGTGTGCCTGCAGAGTGCAGAATTCCTGGTGAGCTCTTAGGAAAAGTACTGGGCTCCCCAGTATTAGAGAGAGATGGACATACTGGAGAGAGTCCATCAAGGGGCTGCCAGGATGGTGAAGAGATTGGGGCATCTGTCCTTGGAGGAAAGGCGGGGCGAGCTGGGTGAAGAGAAGGCTGAGAGGGATCTCATTGATGTGTATAAATACCTGAGGGAGGGTGCAAAGCAGGCTCTTCTCAGTGGTGCCCATAGCCAGGACCAGAGGCAGTGGGCACAAACTGCAACACAGGAGGCTCTGCCTGAACATAAGGAAACGCTTTTTCGCCGTGAGAGTAACCAAGCACTGGCACAGGTTGCCCGGAGAAGTTGTGGAGGTATTTAGAAGCCGTCTGGATACAGTCCTGGGCAGCCAGCTTTGGGTGGCCCTGCTTGAGCAGGGGGTTGGAGCAGATGACCTCCAGAGGTGCCTCCAGCCTCAGCCAGCCTGTGATTTGGCAAAGGTAGCACACTCTGCTGCAGGTATAGCAGAGATACAGATCTGCAAGGCTGGCTTTTGCCCCTCAAGTCTCAAGAAGGATCTTTCCCTTGAGGCGGACACAGGAAGACCTGGTGCTGATGCAGACAGAACTTTTTCTGGAAATTAGTTTTCAGTTTCCCTCTGATTTCAATCGTTTGTTGATTTGTGAGGGGATGGTTGCCTAGAAATGAGGTGCGTGCCTTCTGGGAAGCATTCTAGGTGGAGTCTGTGACTGTGCATTCAGCAGCTAGTCCTGATGCTTTGCAGCAGGTCAAGAGGTCTCCAGCCCTGAATGGAAAAAAAATTCTTTGAGCATCCTTTGAGACTTGTTTTTAACATTCAAAGTTTGTAAATGGAGCCTTGATCAGAAGCCCAGTGGGGAGCTTCTCAGAGCTGAGTGGCTGGTCTGGCTTCTTTTTTGAAATTAGAAGTATTTATCAGCCAGACCACGTGAAAGGCTGGTGGACACCTTATGAAGACTTGTGGCTTGCTGCGAGATCAGTCACTAGTGGAGACACTGGGAGTCAGTTGTAGTCCGTAAGTATTAGTTAATAGCCCAGATTTCTAGTAGCTGGGTTACTCTAAATTTAACTCGTAATTTGCGGGTATTACCCTTGTCAGTTGTCTACTGGGAAGGCAAATACAGGTATGGAAGCAACGGCTGATGGTGTAGAGCAGGAGCTATTACTTAGGAATGAGACGAGTTCACCATACACAGTGACTAAGGCGCTGAAATAGTTAAAAAGATTTCACAAAATCTCTGGTTTGTGCTGGGCCCCTCTGGCTGTTGTCCTTGGTTTGAGTGGGTGGTTTTCCAGCTTCACTGGATTTTAGCCTGTTACTTTTCATCACAACGTGATGTTGCTGTTACTTTTCATCACAATGAAAGCGCAACAGTCAGGAAGAGGCCAGGTCTTCTATTTAATGAATACAAATTTACTCGTCTGAAATTTAATTCCATTTTAGTGACCACAAGCCTGCAGAGTAGAAGGGGTGTTGGTTGAGAAGTTGTCCCTTGCTCCGTCCTCCATTCTGCTCCCAGGGCCGTGTTGTGCCTGGGTGTCTGGGCATGTGAAGCCAAAGAGCACCGTTCAAGAACTTCTGTGTCGCTTTTCGTCGTTACCATCCTCCGACTCTTTGCCTTGTGTTCCTGCTCAGAGATTTGTTTTGCTTGGGACATTTGGAGGTCTTTACAGCGATGAAGTTGCCTGGTCTTCCTTTCTTGATTTTCAGCGCTCCTTTTCCTTCGAAGATGGGCTTTTACAGTGGAAAGCTTGTGTTTTCTTATCTGACATTGAATGGTTCCTTGGGGAGCAGCCTACCCCAGCGATGAGCAATGCCAGTGGGAAGAAACAGGAAAGGAACGGAATTAAATGATACTGTGCTGAGAGAACAACAGTAAGGTTATAAGCATTGCTGCCTCCTTGGGTATCTTCCTCTTGGGCTCTTCAGATGTGTGGTACAGGACATGAGACATACGAGAAGAGCATAGGTAGGAGGCTCCTGAGCGCTCACAACTGGCTCATTTGCGTACCAGCTTCTCTTTGAGCTGTAGTGGCCTAATGGTTGTACTCAGGGAGGCAAGATGATGTGGTTAGAAGAGATGGTGATGGAAGGGAGTCGCAGACCATCAGTCATCGCTGGGCTGATCCTCCTGAAAGCTGCTGCAACATTTTACTGTCTTTTTACAAAAGCAGAATGAAAACCTCAGCCAGGAAGACTCTTGTTAAGGGCCAGTAGTGTCTGTTTGTATCATTGATAAAGAAACACAGCATTCTAGAGAAGTGCTTCTCGTTGAATGCTGAGGAGAGCACGTCTGAGCACAATAAGAGCACAGATCCGAGTTGTCTGGCTGTTCGGCAGCTTTCTGGGAGCGGTGACCGATGGATGTGAGAGGGGGGAAGAGGCAGGTAGACAAGACAGGATGGAGGCAGGAGCAATGATTTATTTGAAAGTCAGAGCACTTTCTGCCCTAGTGGAAGCATCTTCATGAAGATCTTGAATATTAAGTGATACTTATGCTAACCTGAGAATCTCATTTCTGTGTTGTGTAAACCCAAGATTTACCAGGAAGGGGATGAATGTGCTTTTTCGTGATGTTCCCTGACACAAAGCCGCAGAAGCTGTATGTCTTTCCTCTTAGGAAATTAGGTCATTGAGTAATCCTGCTGCAGATGTAAATAATACTCCTGAGACTAATCAGCCCCTTTGTGATGCCAGTTTACCCAACAGCAGGGTTTCAGGGCCCTGCCTCAGGGCCTTTGAATTTGTCTCACTTTTAATAGAATTACTGCAGCTTTATCTTTCCCTAAAGTTGCTATTCTCTCTTCACTATTTCTCTCTTCACCATTTCATGGTTTTCATCAGTCAGTTAGACACCTCTACCTTTGTTTTCCTCGCAGTTTCTCCTGTTGCTTGACTGTGATCTTCCATTGTCTCCATACTTTTCCATTTAATCAGATCCATCAGGAGCGCTGTATAAGAACTGTTTTCTTGGCCATCACAAATTCTGGATGTTCTGGTTGGAGCTAAGTCCTGAACTTTGTTTGGAGACGTCACATGAAAACTGGTTGACATCGTATGTAGTCTTAATTCTCTGTTCTGGAAAATGTCTTGACTGTCTTCTTATGAAATGCTTTTGACAAGTTCTGATCAGAGTCCTGGCAGTAAAAACCACGATGAGATGTGACTGGAAGTGTGGTGAGAGTGAGTGAGAAGGCGAGGGAAATGTGAGAAATGTTGGGGCCATTAAGCAGTGAGTCTTGGACACAGGGAAGGTGACTGCTCCAGGTTTCTGGGATTAAGTGGATGACTTCGCTCAGGGACTGATGTAGGAGTGTTTCGGATCTCGGACTTTGACAGCAGACCAAGGGAAATGGAGCAGCAGGGCTATAAAAAGAGCAGGCAACCCTCTGAAGTCTTGGCATAGAAAGCTTCCTGCAGTCTAAATTCTAACACAGGCGCTTGGAAAGACCATGTTAACCTGTAAAGTAAAATACCCATTCTCAGCCAGTTTAGAGATGAACAGGAACATTCGAGATAATGAAGAAATCTGCTTCTCAGAGAGATCCGTAGACGTCCATCCCAGCTTTGCCCAGGTTTAACAGGTTTGTCCTCAAACCAAGTTTGCAGAGAGCAAGAACAATGGGAGGTTTAAAGCAAGACTTTAAAGGTGAACCATATTTAAAATGAATGGAAAATATCAAACAGGACTGCAGCCTGGTTTCTCTGTAAGAACAGTTTTACCCAAGTGGCTGGATTGAATGATAACTGCTTCCAGGAGCATGTGGAGCTGTGTGGGTTTAATAGCACTTCTCAGCAGCATCGTGAAAGTAGTCAAGTATTTAATGGGCTGACATTTCCTAGTTGACGCTGTAAGGTGCTTATCTTGCTGAATGTGTTGTTGCTTATTGAAGTACATCAGCGCTGCCTATGCATTCTCTGGATTGCGATTACCTAAACAGGTGCTGGAGGTGTACCCTGGATGAAAAGGAGTGTTGTGGCGAGTCACCCAAACGTATGTTGTCTTGTCCAAATTGAATTCTGAAATGTGTTGTGAAGAAAGAGGCCAGCTGTGAGGGAGATGGAATGATTGTTGCTGGGTGGCAGGTAGAGTTGGGCCAGAAGGTCCACAAGCATGTTGTATGCATGGGGATGTGTGTAAGTGCATTAGTCATGGGAAGGTGAAAGTCCTTTGATTAGATGAAGTGAAGGTGTTGCTCACACTGTCCCCCAGCACTGAACTTTTATTTAATGTCTTTATATCACTGCCTTGATGAGCAGGTTAACATCGTGGACTTATGGGAGAGGCTCATCACACACTTGCTCTTGCTTCTTGACCTCTTAAGCTGTCCAGTTCGTATGTCTTTGAATTTATGAAGTGTGTTATTTTGAATTGGATCCAGATTTTGGAGGTGCTGGAGAGAAAGAGTGCAGTTTCAAATTCAGCTGCCTAGTTAGAGCTGTCATTCTTTCACGTTCTGCTGTTGGCTTTGTTGGATGCAGGTGTGTAGCAGAACCGATTCAGGATGAGGTCTCTGAGCAGACATATTTGAGCAACAGGTCTAGTTCTTTACACACAGAGGATTTTATTGGTCCTAGTTACATAACAGAGGGTGCAAAACATACAAATGACTTAATTTAAAGGCAGCGTGAGAAGTCATACATCCACCACCCTGCTGAAAGCAGGGCCAACTAGATGACATTGCTCAGAAACTCGTCAAGTCTTTACTGACTCCAAGAATGGAGATTGCCCCAGGGGGTTTTTCTGGTCCCCTCATTCAGTGTTTGACCACATTCAGACCAAATTTTTCCCCCTAATATCTAATCAGAATTTGCCATGTTGCAGCTTGTCTCTGCTGCCTCCCGTGCCCTGTCACCATGCGTCTCTGGGAAGAGTCTGGCTCTGTCTTTTCTGTACCCTCCCGTTGGGTAGTGGTAGGCAGCAACAAGTGTCTGAACAAGACTGAACAACCCAATTTCCCGTAGCCTCTGTTTGTCTTGGTGGCCTCTGCTGGACTCACTCCAGTTTTGCTGTCTGTCTTGTGTTGGAGAGCCCAAAAGTGACCATCATAGGCCAAGTTCAAACTCAGGTGTTGAAGAGAAGGGAGCAATCCCTTCCTTTAACCTGCACTTTTCCTGATACAGCCCAGCTTACGAGTGCAGCTCCAGCTGCTCTTTTACTAACGCAGCTCAGGATGTGGTTGAGCTGCTTTGCTGATGACTCCTGCTCAGCTTGCTGCCCAACAGGACCCTGACATCCTTCTTGCAGATCTCCCTGCTCTCTGTTCAGCCTCAGCCTGTCCTGTTTTCTGGGAATATTACGGCCTGGGTTCTACAGCTGATTTGTTGAGCTTTGTGAGGTTTGTGCTGGATTGTTTCTCCAGCCCATTAAAGTAATTCGGAATAGCAGTATGCCCTCCAGCACTCTCCCGTTGGGTAACGTCTGTGGACCTGCTGAGAGTGCTCGCTGTCCCATCGTCCAGGTCATCAGCAGAGACATCAAACTGTATCGGCCCTACCATTGGTCCCTGAGGGACGACACCTGAACTTTGCGCTGCTGATCACAACCCTTCGATCTTGACAGTGCAGCCAATTTTCCACCCACCTTGTAGTCCACTCAAAAACCACATGCTTGCCCGTGTGCCGGATGCAGCTCCCAGCCGTACAGCTCCACAAGCTGCCGTGGGAAAGCTGGGCCACCTTTGGCTCTGGGTGATGCTGGGGCCAGTGAGGACACCAGTGGACAGAACGCTTAAGGAGGTTGGCCTTGTGCTGGTGGAAGGGTAGAAACAAGCTTTCATCCAGCTGAGCAGAACAAGTGAGAAGTGAAAAACGGGTTTGAGTGAAGAACAGCATTTGAGCTGAGTGCTAGGGTGAGAGAAATGCTTACCGAGCATTTTTCTCAGCCAGGTTTTCAACATCACCTTTATACACAATTTTTGGTCGGGTTGTAGAGAAGGTACTCAACAGACAAGCTCCGAACTGGCATGATGTTAATTAAACCACGACAACTTTATTGATTGTCTGCCAGGGTGTTAATTAAACCTTATTGGCTATTTGTTTAGTAAAATATTTGGGATTTTTTTCCGAGCATTTGATTTTGGATCTGGGCTGTTTCGAATAGTATTGCTTTGTTTCCTATGTTGACTCCTAAAATTGGTTTAAATTACCATTTCAGGCGGATCTGGTAACACTACATTGCGGCTCTTGGTTAAAACAGTCCTAAGATTAAAAACGGAGGATGGTGTGCTCTTGCTTCTGTGCAGGCTGTAGCGCGTTCCAGTGCCGGGCAGAAGGCGCTGCTGCGTGTCTGAGAGGTGGGACCTGTGCGAGAACTGGGCGTACCGGTGTAGAACTGGGCATACTGGTGTGAGTACCAGCCTTCCTCTGGCTGGGGACAAAAAGTGTTGCTGGAAACACGTGTGGGACAGTTTCCCATGTGCTGCTGGTGAGGGTTCAAGGAGCCATCACCGGCCGATCATCTCCCCATGCTGCTGCCCGGCTGTCTCTGGCCACAGCCCTGGTAGCCATCCTCAGCAACGGCTGCCTGTCTCTGCTTAAGTATCTCTTTTCTGGCGTGCCGAATGTAAATAAAAAGGGTAGCCATGCACTTGTTTTCATCTCTTGTGTTTGGACCTGTAGCAGCATAGCTGGGGACGAAGCTGTTCTTTGCGCAGTGTTCCTCAGGTGCTCCTGGCTGCAGCTCGGTCCCGTTGCAAGGCTGTTCCCTGTCGCAGCACAGAGCGTTGAGTGTTCGTTCCTGGCTGGCTGGCTGGTAGGAAGAACTAGTTCTAGCCTAAACCAAAG
The DNA here is from genome assembly GCF_030867145.1 of Opisthocomus hoazin. NCBI lineage: Eukaryota > Metazoa > Chordata > Aves > Opisthocomiformes > Opisthocomidae > Opisthocomus > Opisthocomus hoazin. The sequence continues at coordinate 16,200,926 of NC_134425.1, forward strand.
CAGCATTATTGTAAAACTCTGTTTCTAAAGCCAAAGTGAGTCTTGAAAACTAACTCGTTCATAGTAACAGAGGGAGAAGCAAAGAAAAGAGAAGCTGTTTTGTAGAAAATAAAATGTTTGGGAGAGGTGTCTGAAACATTTAGGCTTTTCCCCGAACCTTTCTCCAGATGCAAAACCTTGCAGAGGAGGGGGCTGGGGAGGGAAGTTACTTCTGAATACGACAGCTGGTGAAATGCAGGGTCAGAGCTGGGATTTACTGAAATGCAATAAATTTCTGTAGCGTGTTAAGGATGTAGCCAAGCAGGGAAAAAAATCCTTTGTCTTTTTAATTCTAATATTTTTTCCCCCACAGGTATAGCCTTTACAGACCTCCCTGTAAGTACACCTATTTTCAGTATTTTAACTAAGGATGCAAGCAGAAGGGAGGGGGAAGAGTTTGGGGGGGTGGGGTTTATTTTTTTGCTGTTTGATGCCCTGTTAAAAGATGTTAACGCTCATTACGGAATGATGGGGATGCTCCTCTTGCTGAAACTTCGTAATCCTGCGGCTGGGTCTGTGGGCTACTCACATGCCTCCTCTCATCCCCCACCACCTCTAAGAATATGTTGCTCCTTCTCCTGGCATTAAAGCGAGAATTCAAACTTCATTACAGGTCAATGTAACGCAACTCTGACTGTGGGGAGTGTCTGTGCAAAGTTGTTGAGCAGCCTCCTATGGCCCCTCACCAAAGAGCCCAAAAATGCCTAGTGATGCTCTTCTCAACTTCCCTTGTCCGGGTCTGGCGGCTGCGGTGGACCTGTGACCTTTCCACGGTGTGGTTAAGGCAGGGTGTTTCTGGGAGTGAAGGTCAGGCTCGGCTGCCTGTGGCAAACTGAAGCAGAGGAAGTTCCGTCTGAATAGGAGGAAGAACTTATTCACTCTGAGGGTGACGGAGCACTGGAACAGGTTGCCCAGAGAGGTTGTGGAGTCTCCTTCTCTGGAGATATTCCAGACCCGCCTGGACGTGGTCCTGTGCAGGCTGTTCTGGGTGACCCTGCTTCGGCAGGGGGGTTGGACTGGATGACCCACAGAGGTCCCTTCCAACCCCTACCATGCTGGGATTCTGTGTGCTTGTTGCATGAGGCTTTGGCAAGGCTCTGGCCGTGATGAGTAACCAGCTTGTGGCATTGCCGGAGGGATGTGTTTGGCACCCGTTTGGGGTTGATAGCTCCTCCTCCGATTCACCAGCCCCAACAGAGAGTTTCTCTTGAGTGCAGTGACACCAGCTGAGTTACACCAGGTGATAACGTCTAGTTGGGTCATACAAAAGCACAATGTTCACAGCGGGTCCTGCCCCAAAAACTGGTTGCTCTTTTTCAGACCCAAGCGTTCCTGGACAAAGGAGCAGATGTTTAGGAAAAAAAGATGAAACCAGGTCAGACATACACCAATAGATCCACTGCATCCATCTCTTTCATACGTGGAACTTCTTGTCCCTGAGGTTGCACTTCTGTCTTTGTACTTAATAACCCCAAATGAATTTCCTCTGAGGAATTTCTTAGTTTCCATAACTTGTCTAGGCCTCCAAAGTGATCGGTTTTCTTGGCTGACTTCCACGTTGCGTGGAAGAAAGCTTGTTTTAGTTTGTTTTACACCTTCTGCCAAAAAATTAATTTTGTTCCTCTAATTTTTGTATTTAGAGAAATAAAGACTAGCACTCCCTGTTCACCTTTCCAATGGGATTTATTGCTTCACAGATCTCCCCGGTACCCCAGCCGGTGTCTGTGCTGAAGGACATTCCAGTTATTTGATTCGCCTTTTCAGATCAGCTGCCAGTTCTGCTTTTTTTAGTTCCTAGGCTCTTTGAACTTGGTGATGTTGCAGTGTGTTCTAAACCAGAAACCCTCTCTATGTGGGCTGTTTCGCAGTAGTTTATTCCCTTGGTCCAAGTACAGTTTATTAAAGTAAAAGAATATTTTACCTATCTGTGAATATTAACCTTTTGATGTGAGGTCTTGTGACAGCCTTGCATCCATGGCAAAAAGACATTTTTGTGATATACCCGTTAGTTTTAGATGCTCTTTGTTTTCCCTGTGGATATAGATTACGTTAGGAGTCACAGTTTTACTATATTCCTTCCAATTTTTTCACTGCTTTGTCTTCTCTTTGGCTAGACTACTCGTCTTTCTGAGATGGGAGCTTCATGGGGGGAATAGATAGACAGATAGATAGATATTATTATTTAGACTCTTATCAATAAAATATACACAAAACCACCTACCACTGTTTTGTTGTTTACAGCTGCGGTGTTGCAGTAGGGCTTCGCAGCACAGCTTTGGCAGGCTGGAATTACCTCTCCTGCTCAGCTGAACTTGCATCCTTTTGATCCGGGAGTGCACGGATGTGTGCATTGAATGTGCCCTTATGGGCTGTTCACCCCGGTGTCGAGTCTCTGTTGCAGACAAACAGGGAGTGAGCAGCTGGGGAAGCAGACCAGAGAGAAGGACTCTTGCAGCAGTGGGGTCTGGCAGTGCCACTGGGATTGGATTCAGAACACTCCTGAGCCCAAGGCATCCCCCATCCCTGGATTCAGAACCCTCCTGAGCCCGAGGCATCCCCCATCCCTGGATTCAGAACCCTCCTGAGCCCGAGGCATCCCTCATCCTTGGATTCAGAACCCTCCTGAGCCTGAGGCATCCCCCATCCCTGGATTCAGAACCCTCCTGAGCCCAAGGCATCCCCCATCCTGCTGTTCCTCGGTCTCTCCAGGTCGTCCTTCCAGGATCACATGCTTGTTTCTGTGTCCTGTGCAGAGGAGATGTTGTTTTAGTGTTAAACTGGAGGAAGCTCTGGTCAAGTGGTTTTTTGGGATGAGCTATTCAAATGCCTTGTGGCGGAGTCTCCGATGGTTGACTGATGTATCTGTGGCTTTTACCAGCCAATCTGCCGAGGTATTTGCTGTGGAGATCTGCTTCTGGCTTTTACAGCAGCGACTGATCTGTAACGTTGTTTTTCTGGGCCAGGAAGGAGAACAGTAGATGCCCTGTAGGCCTCCTACTATTGAGAGTTATCCTCCATGAGACAATTTCTCTTTAAAAAGAGGGTGAGAGAAGCCTGACTGGGTCATTTCACCTTCTGACTGTGGGTGTGAGCAAGGACGGGAGGCTTCTGCCTCTCTGGATTTTGGATGTTCCTCTCCGTGTGCTCAACAGCTCAGCTGCTGCGTTGACAGCTTCATCCCCAGGGTGCCTGCACCCAACTGCCATGATTCCCATCCTCCTTTTCCAATATCCTTCCCTTGAGTTGTTGCCTTCTTCCCTCACCCTTGCAGACTGTTCTGTCTCCTTTGCTGGCCCTTTTTGCTCCCTCAGTCCATGGCTTCGTGGTTGTTCTTCCACACAGTTGAGGTTACTGCACTTTCCCGAGGAAGGGGACGCCAAGCCCAAGATAGACTTTTGGTTTAAATATAATGGCTATTGTCAGAGATTGTCAAAGACTTGAGATAGGCAGGAATTTTAAGCTGATATAACTTGCAAGTGGTGTTTTTCATTTACTATAGCGTTGTGATCTAGGCTCAAACACAATATCCATTCGTTGCAAGGTGAAGAAGAGAAACCATCCATCACATGAAAGATATAGAATGTAACCTGGTTCTTCACCTGCTAACGCTGCAGTCTGAAAACTGACCTGCGAACAGGAATGGGAACAGCAGTCTTACTGGAGTGACCCTTGAGGTCCTCTGGTTTGAGTGGCTTGACACGCGTTTTTTGTCTTCGGACCCAGTTCCATACCAATTTACTGAGCTCCCCTGCGGAGGGGCTGTAGGTCTCGCATTACAGCCTGCGTGATGTTGAAGCTACCTGGTAGCACACATCAGTGAGAAGCTTGGCCAGTAAGCCCCACTGCTTTTACACCTTTCAAGCTTAAATAACTTTTAGCGTTAGCATGTCAGTGAGATGTCAAAATGTTATCAGTGTGGAAATGGTGTCCTTGCAGTGCTTATTGCAAAATTCCCCTTTCAGCGGCAAATGATGAAGACAGTTAATTTCAATATTCGCAATATTAGGAAGTTGAAGTGGATACTTTCAGTTGAAAACCACGTTTTGTTGTGCTAACTCTCACACAGTGGAGCATATTTGCTTCAGCTTGTTTCTGTTCCCTCGAAAGAGTGGGAGTGTTTGTACAAAAATACAGAGGGGGAAAAGTGCATTTTGGCTTAGCATAGGCTCACGTTAAAAAAAAAAAAAAATAGAAGTGATTATCCCACAGAGGGAGTTTTCCCCTTTTCTACCAATTTAAGTCAACGCTTAGGGCTGACTCACTTACACAGGTCCATGTCAGAGTTATCCTGCCTGGTGGTTTGTTGAAGCAATGGAAGATGTAAAAAACCAAGGATGTGGAAGAGCCCAGGTTGGGATTGCAGGGCTGCAAAGGGACAAGGTGGGTAAAAACCAAGCCAAGAAGAACCAGGGGGTCGTAAGCAACTGGCCACCAACTTCAGAGGCAAGTGGTGGTCCAAGTGTCATGAGGAAGGTGTGTCTGAAGAACTTGGCAGGAGAAGCACCTGCCCGGTCAGTGGGCTTTGGGCTGATGTCTCCCTGCCTCTGGCAGGGTCGTGGAGACGGGTTTAGTTCCCAGCAGCTGCTAAATGCATCGCACATGTGAAAAATGGAATTTTAACTCAGAGGTGATTTGACAGAGGTTGGGGGTAGGCAGCTTCCCCTCAAAGATGAGCCAAAAGGCTGGAAAATATGTGATGCGTTGTAGCTTGGGTTTTTTACTTCTAACATCCAAGTATTTTGAGTGTCTGAATTCTGGCTTTAGAGGTCCTTGGGTTCATAATCCTAAAAACTTAAGTTAGTAAAAAGTCTAAAGTATGGATTGGGAAAAGATCTGATCCCTCATTAGAGAGATTTCCTTGTCAGCTGGGTTTGAAAGAAGGGAGACACTGACTTCAAATACGGCATTTTCCTCTGGTGGCTTCTTTATCATGCTGTGGTTTGTCTCCACACCTCTCAAACCAAGTGACTGCCTTGGTGTGAGAATGGGAAAGGGAGAGGTGTGCTGAGTCAGCAATGATGCAAGCATCCTCATTTCTGATTTCGGTTTCCAGCCTGTATTTATAGATTCGTTTTTTTTCCTTTGTTTTTAGAAATTTGGTGATTTCAAAGGTAGAGCAGGTTGGTCAGAACCTTACCCAGCTGAGTTTTGCAAATCTCTGAGGACAGAGATGCTGCAGTCTCTCTGGGAACCTGTTCCAGTCCTTAACCACCCTCACAGGGAAGAATTTCTGCCTTATGTCCCATCAAGATTTCCTTGGCTGCAGCTGGTGCCCATTGTCCTGCCACGAGCACCGCTGACAGGAATCTGTCTCCGTCTTTTTTTATCTCCTCCCTTTCTGGAGTGGAAGGCTTGTAGTTAGGTTTTCCCTTTTGCCTTCTCTTCCGCAAGCTGATTCCCTCTCCTGTGCCTATATGCCACGCGTTCCAACCCTCTGGCCACCTTAGCAGAACTCGGCTGGACCTCGTTGGTGAAGTCTTGTCCTGGGGATGTGGAGGGAGTGAGCCGAGGAAGCACGGCAGCTGGAGCTGTGCCGGTGGAAGCAGAGAGAGCAATCGCTTCCCACGACGTGTTGGCTCTGGTTTTGCTCGCGTGATTAGGATTCTGCGGAGTTCCACCTTGTAGCAAGCTGAATATCTTTTGTAAACAGTAAAATCCACAACTACAGTAGAGCTCGGGGAGATCAACTGCATTGTCAGTGTCTTAGGTCTCTGCAGTGGCAAAGAATTAGTTGACTGAATTTTCCAGATAATTGTAGGAAAGCCCATGCCCTTCGCTGCAGAAGAGAGGATCATCCTAGCTTTCTTACAGCAGCCTTCCAGCACCTGAAGGGACCTGCGAGGGAGCTGGAGAAGGGCTGTGACAAGGGCATGGAGTGATAGGACAAGGGTGATGGCTTCAACCTGAAAGAGGGGAGATTTAGATTAGAGATAAGGAAGAAATTCTTCACCATGAGGGTGGTGAGGCCTTGGCCTAGGTTGCCCAGAGAAGCTGTGGCTGCCCCCTCCCTGGCAGTGTCCAAGGCCAGGCTGGACGGGGCTGGGAGCACCCTGGGCTGGTGGCATGGGTCCCTGCCTGTGTCAGGGGGAGTGGAGAGAGATGGTCTGTATAATCCCTTCCAGCCCAGACCATCCTATGATTCTTCAGGGTGACCATCTAACCCCCAGTAGCGTCTCTCGCTGATTTGACCTAGAGGCCTGCTCCTCCACTGATCTTATGTCTGACAGGGTTCAGCCCTGAGCCAGGCACTGCAGCCAGGCACCCTCCGGGCTCCGTTTCACTGCGTGCATCCATGTGCCTTGCCCAGGGCTGGTTTCTGGCAGTCTCCGGTGTGTTAGAGCAAGGTGAAAAAACCCAACAGCAAACAGTTCATGAGTGGCACGGGAGAGATATCTGCCTGCACCCCGCAGGCTGGCAGCAGGTGCTCTGGAGCAGAGCACTAGTGAGGTTTGTGTTGCAAACAGAAATAATTTGTGCTGCAGAAAAGTAACATGACAGTGAACAAACACGTTCTTTAAAAAATGCAATCCAGAACCAGGCACCCCTGTACCTTTTCTGATGCCCTTTCTTTCTCCCATATTTAAGTGGGCTCAGGGATGCAATTCATATCCATAAGCTTATTCTTAAAATAGCCTGAATTCAGACGACTTTGAGATAGACTATTGCCACCTGTTTTCAGTTAGATCATCTTCTCTGGAAGCTGAATTACTGGCTGTGTTTTAGAGGTATTTTCCCAGGGATGACCTTTCTCCTTCCCCATGTTTCGGGGTGGGGGTGTCAGAGTTCCCATTTGGATCCATACACTTGTTCTTAGAATGAAATTCATCTATCAGTAGTGGAATTTCTTGTGGGGATGGCTTGCTGTCTTGGGATCGTCAAAAACCCAACCTCAGAGCTCCGCTACCATCCGTTCCCTTTTCGTCAGAGACGTAAAATATTCAGACAGCAACTTCCAAGGAACAAGAGAGTTCAGTTGAAGCAGTGGAGAGCACAGAGATCTGTTGATTGAAAAGATGCCCCTCTCATTTTTTTAATTATTGTTTTCTCGTTGTTGAACTTTGGTAGAAGTTGGAGAAAATGAAGCCAGAAAGTGGACACGCCGTAGACAGCAGTCATGGCATCTATCGCAGACTGCGGGGGGGTTGAGCCTATCATTCTCGTTTTGTGCAATAACTTTTAATAACTATACAATAAGTCATGGGGTTCCTCGAGGTGTACCTAGAGGGCTGTTGCCCTTTCCTCTGCCACTACACGTTCCAATTTAAAGAGTAGCTCTTTTGTCCTACCAAACCACGTAACTGGAACCGGAAAGAGAAAGCTGCGTTTAATATAGTTTTCTTTTTCTTCCTTCCCAGTCCAATCTCTACCCCACAGTGGGTCTCCAGACTCCCGGAGAGATAGTTGATGCCAACTTTGGGCAGCAGCCGTTTGTGTTCGACATTGAGGACTACATGAGGGAGTGGCGAGCGAAGATTCAGAGCACCATTAAGCGGTTTCCCATAGGAGACAGACTAGGCGAGTGGCAAGCCATGCTGCAGAAGTAAGTCACTGTTCTTGTGTTCAGCTGCTTTTGTTCTGTTAGGCTTCAAATACTTTTTTTAAATGCTAATTTATGCTTTCTTATGGCAGAAATTGCCAGTCAGTGCACTTAGCTCAAATTGTTTTACCCTCTGTTTTGTTGTTTAATAGCCTTTCCTGTGTAGATTGCTGCTGTTTCAAGTATAAAAGATATGGGGGAAGTTTTCAGCCAGAGTCTGCATGAAAGCTTGTAGGAATGGAAGAACATACGCTTTGAGGTGATGCACTGGGGGAAGGGGAGTGGAGAGGACACCATAAAAGCTCTAATGTAGGAGAAAAGCCAGGACGTAAGTGCTGAATTCAGACAGGAAAGAGCAAGAAGTAGCCTAAAGCAAAGGCTTCCAAACCCAGCCTAACTGAAAACACAGTTACTGCACTGTAGAAATCTCTGAATGTTGAATGCATTTCCCATGGCAAAAAGGATTGAGTGGAACTGGATGAGAACAATTAACAAGTTGTCAGAGGTCAGGAGTGTCTTCTGCCCGAAGAATGACAGAGGTGACTAAGGCCTCCACAGCTTGGACAGAGGTAACTGAGGGAGATGGACTGTAGTTGTGTCAGTCATTTACACCATGAAGAGCATGACTAGAAAGTGATTATTCCCTGTTTCTCAAAACACAAGAATTGGAGAAAAAGCACCTTCTGGCTTAAAAGAAAAATGAATCTGTTTTTCCCGAAGTATAAGGAAACTGTGGGACTTGCTGCTGCAAGAAGTTGTGGTGGTTTCAGTATAAAATTTTAAAATATAAAATTAAGATTTTAAAATATATACATTTAAATGTTCACAGTAATTCATGGAGGCCAATTCCATAGTTTGATTTTAAACCCACGCGTCTATGACTGTTGCTTCTATCTGTGATCACAGATAGCTCTGTGTTTCACTGTTTATTCTATTCTTTCCCTGAACACCTGATACCGGTCACCGATATTCAGGAGGCTTAGATGCAGTGAGGATTGCATACATGTGACCATTCTTGTTTACTGCCAGTCTTGTATTTAGTTATTTGTAGATAATTCATGCCAGCCAGCAAAGACTTTGAAAAGCAACTAGCAGAAGCTATTGAAAATAGTAATAATATCTTCCTTCGAGAAAATCAGGAGCAGGAGGCCTGCCAGAGAGTTTATAGGGCCTGTAGAGGATTGCAGTATAAAAAGAGGCCCTGGGGAAGGTAAGACCATACCCAGTGGAAGTCTTTGCCCATGTGTCCAGAATCAGGTAGGTTGTCAGGCTGGGACGCTTCTTTGTGAGGGACTTGGCAGAGGCTGGGATTGAAAGAACTGAGTGGAAGAAATAGGTGAGGAGAAGAGGAGAAAGTCTCTAGGGTCAGATACTTACCCAGATTCCAACAGGACTCAAGGAGAAAACAGGTGAGCTGGTAGCTGTGGAACAGTGTCTCTCCGAACAGCCTTGGGTCAAGAGAAGGGAGAGTGGTGGGCATGGTGCTGTGTTTCATAGTGGGTTTCAGAAGAGAGTCGGGCAGCGATGGGCTGAGAGAACCTTGATGTCTTGCTTAGACGGATTTGTAGGAGCACTACTAGAGGGCAGAAGCATTGGGCACGTGGAGAAATAGGACATGGCTTTTGCGAAGATGAACCAGCAGGTATGTTGAGATGATTCTTGGGCTGCCGTCTTTGTCTTAGAAGTCCTTGAGAAGTTCCTTTGCTGCAAACTAAGGGGGGACTATGCAGCCAGAGCCCGATGCAGATTATGAATTGTTTCAAAGAGAGACAGGAGAGGGAATAAGTGAGTGAGGGATTGTTGCTGGTGGAGGAGGCAGCTGTGGAGCTGTGTGTGGAGGTGTGCTGGTAGTGTCCATGCTGCTGAGGGTGTTCAGAAATGACTGGGAAGGAGGGGCCCTCCAGGAAGGGAGATCTTCGGGCTGTGATGAACCATTGCACGGAAATGTCAGCTCATTTTTCCCAGTAACAAATGTTACAAATACAGAGAGGTACCACCTGTATCTGACAAACTGTTGGAAGCTGGAAGGGTTATGGGGAAATGTATCATTTCGTATGTGCCTTATTCTTTCATTTTTTCCTAGGCATTTGCTTTTGTCAGCTGGGAGGTTCAAGTACTGGGCTAACTGGAAGTTTGGTCTGACGCAGCATGGGTCTGCTCAGAGACTTAAATTTTTGTCAAGTTGTTGACTTTAACGTTAATTATGATTCTGATATTCTGGATTGCTGACTTTATGGGGTCACTTCACTCTCTGCAAAGCATCTTGTCAGACTGTGGAAAGACAAGATCCACTTTGGGAAAGCTTGCTTAGCAGCCTGAGGGAATGAAGAAGTTCACTGATATTTACATGGAAATATTTAGTTCTTGATGCTCAAAAGGCAACTTAGGAAAAAGTGTGCGCCCTGCAGCTTTGATTGTAAAGGCACCTGCACTGGGTAAGAGCAGTGGTCCATCAAGCTTAGTTTGGTGAATCAGTCAATAGCACAGGTTCCTGTGGCGCTCGAGTGTTTTTCTCTTCCCTGGTAAAACTGACCAATTTTTGCCACGCAGTTATTTAATGGAATATTTCGCCATGCCAGGCCTTTCCTTTTATCACATGGTAGCACAGTTTCTTCTAGAGCCTTCACTGAAAGACTCTGTGAAACAGCTTTGGACAACGAAGGGGACTGTGAAAGTGTCTCTCATCTGTCTGCTTCCAGACTCCATCTGGAAATGTCACCAGATTAGAGAGCCGTGACTTCCCTTTCCAGAAGCTGTTGATTCCTCTGCAGTAGGACCAATGTATCCCTGGGTTTGTTCCTGGTGTTCTCCAGAACAGTTTCATCTAACGTGCCTGGTGGAGGTGTCTAGGGTCACTGGTTTGCCTCCTTTGGACTTAATCAGCATCACGTTTCCCATCTTCCTCCTCTCCATAGGCAGGTTGAAGTCAAGACTTGTACCTAGTGTTAGTAGTCCAGCTGTTTCAGCTCGGAGCTCCAAGCCCTTGGGCCAATGTTGTCTTGTCCTGCAGCTTTGGTAGGATTCATAGTGCCTTGATCCCCATTTGCTGTAGGGAGTGTCTCCCTGGAGAGCAGAGGAGCAGTTAGTGTGGCAGAACTTTTCTTCTGTGTTGCACTCCAGGATATGCGGTCGCCGACGAGGCTGATCTCACGAGGTTTTCAAGTGCTTGAAACCTTGAAAAGGACTCGCATGGAGAACTCATCTTCTTTGCGTGTTGTTACAGCCTTGGAGGATCTCTAACCTTTTTAACTCTTGCCATGAAGAATCTGAGCAGGAGTCACCTGAACCTTGAGATGGGCTGGTGCGTTTGGCTGTGGGAGGAGGAACGGTGTAGGTTCCTATTTCTGATAAAGTGGGAGGGCTTGGCATTGTTCGTTTGAGAATCTGAGGGGCACCATGCCAGAAGGAGGAGAACTGTGTCTAATTTGTACAGAGAAGGGTGCAGGCAAATTCGTTTTTGAAAAAGAAAAGCCACAGACGGTACAAGCCTTTGTAGCAGCACCGTGGCTGCTCAGGGTGAGCGAAGCACCCCTGGGTGCAGCACAGAGATGCCTGCTCCTGTGATTTCAGCGCTTCTGCTCTCCTACAGGTTTCAACCATGGCTTCTGAGCAGTAAAATCTATTCCTTAGACAACCTGGGCCTCCGAAAGGTTTTTGTTTGCTGCATGAACATGTCACATAGGTCATGGTGAAGTGCAGAAATGTTCCCCCAGAACTTCAGGAGAGTTAGCCCTGGATGCAAACATGCTGCTGAATGTTTGAGGGCGTGCAGCACTGCTGTAGCAAGTAGCTGAGATGCAGAACTGATACATCGTTGCTGAAAATCAGCCTGCCACAGTGACCAGCGAGTGATAATGCTGTGTATCCACGCAGGGATGCTTCCTCCGGTGCCACGGGCCGAAGTGGCATAGGGAGGAGCTGAGTTTTTGTGCAGCTTTGCAGAGCGTTCAAGTCTTTGCAGCACTGAGCCTCTGACTCTGCAACTGAATTACGCTGAAGCAAGAGGTGGCTTTTCCCTCTCTGTTCCCACCAGCGTGGATCGCCGTGTTCGGTGTTTCAGCCTGGCTGAGCCAGGGCGACCTGGCTGCTGTGTTCGACACAGCGGTCTATATGGTGCCAAGGCAAGGGGGATGTCTGGTACCAACGGTGGTCACAAGCACTTGCTTTTAAAACAAGTTTTAGAAATTGCACACCTGGTTAACAATGTTCTGTCTGAAAATTACTGCTGACTCGTAGAATACTTCCTTCTTGTACTGGAAGTAGCTAAGTTGAATGCGTGTTTTCAGCTGTGACTTGATCAGATCAGTACCAGCTTCATCATGAGAAGCCTGTTTTAGGGTTCATCGCTATCAGCTTTGAAATCCTGTGCTGGCTTTTTAGGTTTTGTTAAAATCCAGTGAGCATTAATATTTTACGAGGAAAGGCTGAGGGAGCTGGGCTTGTTCAGCCTGGAGAAGAGAAGGCTGAGAGGGGACCTTAGAAATGTTTATAAATATCTGCAGGGTGGGTGTCTGGAGGTCGGGGCCAGACTCTTTTCAGTGATGCCCAGCGACAGGACAAGGGGCAACGGGCACAAACTGAAGCCTGGGAAGTTCCGTCTGAACATGAGGAAGAACTTCTTCCCTCTGAGGGTGACGGAGCCCTGGCCCAGGCTGCCCAGGGAGGTTGTGGAGTCTGCTTCTCTGGAGATATTCAAGACCTGCCTGGATGTGGTCCTGTGCAGCCTGCTCTGGGTGACCCTGCTTCGGCAGGGGGGTTGGACTAGATGACCCACAGAGGTCCCTTCCAACCCCTACCATGCTGTGATACTGTGATTTCCCCACCATATCCTGGAAAGGCATAAATGCTTTAGAAATGGTCTGTTCAGAAAGACAATTTTGTTGTGTTTGTTTACTGACAGTGATACTACCTCCCCTTCCCAACATTTTTTGAAAGTACAACTGAAAAATGTGTTAATGTTTGTAAAAGCAATGCTGACAGTCTGCTCTTTGTAAATCAGCAGATACAGGTATCTGTGAATGTGTAGAATTCATAAGGAGATTCAACTACCAAAGATAAAATTGCTGGCAAAATGATTGACTGAAGAAACTCAGGACCGGAATATTTTTTTGAGATCCGCTTGAAAGCCATAAGCCTCTGTGAGGTTCAGATTTTATGTCTATATACGAGGAGGGTTCTGTACCTGTGTTGCGAGCAGATGTCACTGACAGTGACACGGTACTGAGCTCTTACAAGTGACACTTGGACAGCAGTAATTAAAGAAATACTGTGTATGGATTGGGAGTCTGGTGGGTTTTGGGGAGTATTTTTTGGCCTTAAAGTGAATTTAGAGTCTCCCTTCTGTTTGCTGAGGACCAGATACCTATCTAGAATATTCACACTGTCTGGACCCAGAAGCAGGACCCTGGGTATGTCCTAAGCAAGCAGAGTTTGGTCACTGAAATTGCAACCTGTGTTGATTTTTTTTTCTCCGGTGTGATTATCCTGTTTTACCAACACCTCTTCATCTGGTTGTATTTTCTTATTTTCTAGTATGGTTTCGTCGTATTTGGTTCATCATGGGTACTGTTCAACAGCGACCGCCTTTGCCAGAGTCACAGACACCGCAATCCAGGAAGAACAGACCTCAATAAAGAACAGACAAAGTAAGTCTCTTGGGCAAGTGTTCCCAAAGCGTGGCACGCTGGCCCCATGTTATCTTCAGGGCTCTGCAGAGAAAATGAAGTGCTATGGAAGTAGGGGAATTATTCCACGACAGCACGAAGCTGTCCACAGCGCACTGCTGTCGTAGGGCTGCTGCCTGTGGGTCAGCAGAGCTTGGGGACCACTGCTGGGAGCACTTCGCCCATCGTCACTGTGTCCTCTCCACCCTCTGATGTCTTTGCCTGGAGAGCTGCTCTGTTCTTTCCTTTGCCTGCCTGCTCTGAGAAATGACCTGCATGTGTTGAAGAAAGTGAGTTTTCTCATCAGCTGAGTTAATTTTCCTCAGTCTTGTTGAAACTGAATGCCTGAATCCTGGAAGAGGTGAGGTGGCTCTGAGCTCCCAGTCCAGCAGTTTCACACATCAGGCTAAGCGTAGTATCTAGGGCAGAAGGGTGCTTTCTTGGAGGTAGTGCCAGGTGGGTGGAGAACAGAACTGGTTAGCTTGGGCTTTGCCTGAACCGAGGTCACTGTACAGCAGAGACCCCTTTGGATTTGGGCTCTTCGATGCAGTCTGTTGCAGCAAGGGCAGTTGCATTAGCGTGGTTGTGGGAACCCAGACACATCAACCTGTTTTGACTACAGCTCCCAGAGTTAATGAGCTTTCCAGTCCCTTTGCGCATTTTGTCTTCAGGTAAATTTTTTGCATACTGAGGGTTTTGTAAATCCACAGCCAACGTGTTTAGCTCACGCTAGGTGAGGAATTTGTGCTCTCTGTCAGTTTTGGTTACTGCTGTTTCCTCTGAAGTGGCTCATCTCTCAGTGGGTAACACTGCAAGTGCTTTTGGTTCCTGCGGAATAAGGCTTGCAGCTTTCTCCTACTGTACTTTTTTTTAGCTTTTTTATTCACAGGCTCCGACTGCACAATCACCGAACGTTGGTGCGTTTTCTGCATTCTCCTGCCTGTTGAATACAGGCGGCATCTCGCTCTGTGCGTTTCTCATCCCTTTGTGAACCGCTTCTCATGTGACTGTCATGTATTGGGAGCGTTGTGCCCCTTTGTAGGTCGCTCTCCATACATTGCATGCGCTTAGCCAGCATTCGGGTTCACGTGGGGACTCTGCTTAGCACCCGAAACAACTTGTAGTTGCTGCCCGTTCGTGCTGATGGGCTTTGTGCTCTCTGGGTCGTGCATTATGCAACCCTGACCCCAGCCAGCGGTCCTGCTGGTGTGGGTTTAATTGGGAAAGCCTTGCGGGAGACAGCGCAGTCTCACTTGTCTGAGGATAGGTGACAAGACAGATGGAGGGAATGGATATAGAGCTCTGAAGTTGGGGCTTAAATAAAAGGTGTGAGGAAAACACAGGTGGGAAAACAAAAAGAGGGGAACATATAAAAGGCATCTGTAAGAGCTGCCAAACAAGGCAGAGAAGACAGCTGTCAGAAGCAGCGAGACGTGAAAACGGACATGCCAGTAAGGAGAAGAAGCAGAGCGCGAAATGAAGGACACTGTGCAACACGTGTTGGTGTGAGAGCCACGTCTTCGGGTTTAGCCTGGGAAGTGGGAGCCGACACGTCGTTGCAGATTGTTACTGGGGACCACTGATGAGGATCACCGGGCTGGGCCTGCGAAAGTCACAGCCTGCTGTTACTAGAGCCTCTGCTTGCAGAGCACCTCACAGGCGACTCAAAACCTCCTCTCCGTTGTTTGTAAGGAGCCCTGGGAGAACAGAGGAGGAAGTGCAAAGCATTTTTAGTTTGAAATACATTAGTGTTTAGTTTTAAGTACACTTAGAAAAAAAATGAAAAATGAACATCTGTAGATCAGCAGGTTGTCTCAGTGTTCAGGGATGGGATCTCAAGTTGAGTCTTGCACTTGTGTCTTCTGACCCACTGAAGGAACATACGTGGGCCATGAACACCCAGGATGATAGATGGCTTCTGCCTTGTGTCTTTGCACCTCCTGGAAGCGCACAATTTGTTAAGCTGTTTCTGGCTCAATCAGTAGCTGATTCCTGGAGCTAGCTGACATGTGCCCCGTCCTGACTGCAGCTCAGATTACTTCTCTGAGCGTGCATTGGGGTGAGAAGCGCAGGAACACAGTTTAGTTGGTATAATTACTTCTGCTTAGAGGTGGGGATAGTGGGGGAGCAGGACTGTGCTGCAGTTTAAGCCCCCAGACCCTCTGAGAATACTCTGCTCATCTGGTGGTCAGCCATACAGTAATCTTCCAAGCGTGGACCAGCCAGGGGGTGTAATGTGGGGGTGGCTTAGGGGTTTCCCCTCTGGAATTGTCATTTCCCCTGCAGCCTCCTTGCTCCCATCCAGCTGTCGCCTCCTGCTTTCTTTTCCATTGCTGCGTAGCTCTGTGACTGAAGGACTAAAGTCCCAGAGCGCCCCACTCCAGCATGCCCACTTCATCCTTCAGACCCTGCTACTCTTGGTGTTTCTGAGCTACTAACAGATTTTTCCTCATTTTTGCGGGCTTTTCCTCATCCTAATCCATAACAAACAGAATGTGGTCCCCAGTTCTCCCTAGCCCTCGTGCAAGGTGGTAGGGGGGAGCTGCGTGGCGTAGGAGAGACGACTCTTCTGGCCATTCTTGTTGGCCGGCACTGTGTGTCAATAGGTCTCCTTTTGCTTTCAGGAATACAGAAGCTAGTATTAGCAGGCAGAGTGGGAGAGGCTATAGAAGCCACCCAGCAGCTCTACCCTGGCCTACTAGAACATAACCCCAACCTGCTCTTCATGTTAAAGTAAGTATGAATAGCTTTGTGCTCCCTAACGCTGAAATGTGTAGATGGAAGGAGGGAAGGAAGAGGCTGTCCAGCCATCCAGTCTGGCTGCATGCCTTTGAGTTCAAACTGTTTGAGATCCCTTTGGGAGCAGGCAAGAGAGGACTTGGGTTCAGTCCTTTACATGGTGCTTGTAGCAATGTAGATGTGGCCCTTTTGTTGCTGCTCAGACCCAGTATGGCTGTGCCTCCTGAGGCCAGGCAGAGGTGGGTGAAATTTTAGGACTGGCTGATGGCCAGAGACTCCTTCACAGATGGCCTTTCCTTGCCTTGGGGAGATCTGGCAACACTGGAGTGCATGGCAGTTGCTGTGAAGGTTCTTGGAAAGGCAGATGTATGGAAAAGGCTATCTGGGGTAGAGACAGACGGAAAAAAGTGCCTGTGTGTCCCAGCTCCCCCAGCCATACAGAGTGGCTCTCCCCAGCCTCCTGAGACGTGCAAGGACAGTTCCCAGTAAGGCTGGATGGCAAGCTGTCCTCACTGTCACTGGGGATATGGCATTTTCTGCCTTTCCTTGTCTGTTTTCCATTGGCCACCAGTATTCCTAAGTTGATGGAGTAGTGAGAGAGCTACAGTGTTTGGCAGGTTTAGTATCTTCTCTGCACCCCCCCAACCCCCCACCCCCAATTGAATTTTGGAGTACCTGCAGAGGTGGTGGAGATGAAAGTGTGATGTAAAGGAACAATTTCTTCTTAGCACAATGCAAATCAAGTTGCTTTTTGGGAATGTCTCAACATTCATTAGCATCAGAGTGGCAGTTTCAGAACTCCTTTGGAGCACTCCTGACAGAGCACTGGAACAGGTTGCCCAGGGAGGTTGTGGAGTCTTCTTCTCTGGAGATATTCAAGACCCGCCTGGACGCGGTCCTGTGCAGCCTGCTGTAGGTGACCCTGCTTCAGCAGGGGGGTTGGACTGGGTGACCCACAGAGGTCCCTCCCAACCCCTAACATTCTGTGATTCTGTGATTCCTCCCATAGCATTATTAGAGCAATCACGACACAAAGCTACCAGGAGCCTGAAAAGTCTTTTTCAAAGCCAAGAAATTTAGCTCAGAAAACCCCAATGCAGAGCATCCTGGCTGTCACGCACCCTTCTCTCCTTCTTCCCTTCTATGAAACCAGGTGTCGGCAGTTTGTGGAGATGGTGAATGGGACAGACAGTGAAGTACGTTGTTTCAGTGCCCGCAGCCCCAGATCCCAGGACAGTTACCCTGGGTCCCCCAGCTTAAGTCCTAGGCATGGATCAAGCAACTCACACGTTCATAGTACTGGTAAGTGTGTTTTCTGTGTCTCCCGGTGAGAAGAACAAATGTTGAAGGTCGACTGCTGTCCCTTACCTGCTGCTTTCTGTGCCTTATTCTGTGAAATGATCCTTTCCTTTCTGATGCCCAGCTGAGAGGACATGCTGTTGTCGTGTGTATCTCTGTATGTTACAAAATTGGTTTTACATTCATTATTTTCCACAGACAGTTGTCTGCAGAGCGGACTTTTTTTTCAGAATAAAGAAGATTTTGAAGGTGACCTGCTAGTGCAGCCGCTTGTGACTCAGTGTTTCACTGACCAAGCTGTAAGAGGAGGTCTGGAAAACAAAGCCTGTTTCCTGGACCTTGGAGTCTGCAAAAGAATTGCTTTGCGGTAGGGACCGAGCAGAAGATGCACTGCTCTGGCTGACTGAGCGAAAGGTGAAGGGGGTGCCTTGCATGAGAGCCTCTCCCTCCCCCGTGGGCTCCACCTTGCAAGCTCTAAACATGTGAGAAGGGAACAGTTCTGTACCTGCAAAACCCACCTCTGAAGCATGAGCTTTTTGCAGTTTGGGAAATCGAACTTTAGGATTTGAAGTGGAAAGAACAAGGTAAAGCAGGACACGCAAGATACATCTTCCCTAGCTAATTACTGACTGCAGCTTTGAGGGTGGAGTGGGCTGGGGAGTGTGACCTGCAGAGCACCTGAAAACAGTCCGAGGCTGCTTCACGGGGCCTGGAGCAGCTCGCAGCCATGCAAGTGTGTTTTGCTTCGGTATTCCCGCTGCTGCATGTGGCAAACTGTGGACAGGCCAACACGGAAGGGACAGGAAGACGGTGACTTGAATGCCTCTGAGCTCACTCACCTTCCCAAGACAGAATCTTTGCTTTCCTGTATTGTGTTGCAAGAAACACTGGGGGTGTTTCTCTGACGAGGTAGAAGGATCCCACCAGTCCGTAGAAACTTTTGTTAATACCTGCTTTCCACCGGGAGGTGCCTGCAGGAAAAAAACTGCAACGCAAGGCAGCGTTCGTGTATATTTGTCTCCACACATGGGACATCGTCTTCCACAGTTCTCTGTCAGACCGTAGCGCTTTCAAACAAGTGGGAATTTCATCAGTGCATTTTTCAAAGATTCAGCAGAAGTAGCCCAGGCTACCGCGTCTTTCTCATTAAAAGGCACAAAACGACCAGTTATTTGAATCTTTGGGTTGTTGTGATAAAAATAGAAATAAATTCCCTAACTAAAACTGTAATTGTGGGATCAGCTGATGAATTTGGATGTATCACCGTCAGTTCTGGAGAACAGCCATGCCAGGTCACATCATCTGGTCAAGAACTTGTGGTCAATATTGGTCGCCTAGGGAAGAGTATAGGAAGAAGGCAAGCCCATGGTGAGGTTTTTCCAAAGTATTGTTTGAGCCCCCAGTGATTTGCCATTGTCTTGGTGTTTTATAGCCTCTGTAAACTTAGCCAGTCATTTTCGAATCCATGTAAATCTTGTGCTCATCACCAAGGGTTTGTGTCCCGTGTCAGCGAGTTCCACAGCTTGGTAGGCACCTTTTGTGGGGTGGGGCCGGGGGTGAGGTGTCAAGCCTGACTCTCCTGTCAGTGATTCCTGTTTTCCTGAACAAGGAAGGTTAGCTTGTGATTTTTAAGAGAATTGATGTTATTTGCTGAGTCTTGTGTGAAGCAGGTGTGTGCCTACTGTAAGACAGGTTGTGGAAAGCCTGGTAAATTCTGCTTGTGAGGAGTTCTTGTGGTGCAGTTTTCACCTGTGCTTTTGTAGTTTTCCTGGATAGAGGGTTCATGAGAAAAATTTGGGTATGTGAGAAGAGAGTTTGTGAACTCAAGCTATCCATACTTCAGACGTCAACAGTAGTTTCTGTGCTTGTGTCAGCTGGTTCTGCCAGTCTCTTATTTACAGCCCATTTTTGGAACTTCCTTAAGCTCAGATGTTGCTGGTGAGCAGTGGGGTTCCTTCTGTATTCATTTGTGTTTTCTCTAAACCCTATTGAATTAAGGAACGATGAATAAGAATTTAAGATCTGCAGTCTTATTTTACTTTCTTCCTTTCAGCTCTGCTTCTCTTGCTAAATTGTTGACTTCACAGAAGAGTGATATTGTCAGTCTGGACTCATTTTTCCCTTTCTTCTTGACTTTCAGGAGCAGATAGTCCAACCTGTAGCAATGGAGTCATGTCCACAAAAAGCAAACAGAGTCACAGTAAATACCCAACACTGAGTTCATCATCTTCATCCTCCTCCTCCTCCTCCCCCTCATCTGTGAACTACTCTGAGTCCAATTCTACAGATTCTACCAAATCTCAGCAGCACAGTAGTACGAGTAACCAAGAAACCAGGTATTTTTTTTTTCCTTTGTAGATGCCTGAGGAGGTTGAGTTGGTGGGAGAGGGCTCAGTCTGCTTTCTGAGGAGCCAAAAGGGCATCTGTCCCGTTCTTTTGAACAACAGAGTAACTCTTTGAATCTACAAGGTCACTGCTATTCCTGGCAGACACAAGCCTGTTCCAGTGTCCCTGCTCTGGCTTGGAGGCTCATCTCGTAAGGGATATTATGATGCTTTGGTTTCAGACACCAAGCTGTCCCATTAAACTGACGTTGTCAGCGCCCACGGTGATAGTTAGCACAGATAGTTTCATACTTGTGACAGCAAATCGGACCTTTCGAAAGCCTCCCTTCTCCAGGGAGCCACGGGCAGTCCAGGAGAGGGGGGTAGTTACTGCTGCGTTTACTGGAGCGTGGAGCATGTTGAGCCACGGTGCGAGCGGAGCTGCCTTTGGGCTTCCTGTCCAGGCTGGTATCGTGGGGCTGTCTGAAGCCGTGCTGGAGCAGAGCACATCCTTGTGATTTGTAGAATCTCTGGCTGGCTGCAGCTGGCACTCATCCTCCGTGTACTGTGCTGAGCATGGTTTGCAGGGCAGTTCATGGTCTCTGTCGTGACCTCTTGAGAGCCATACAGCATGTGACTGAGTGAGAAGCACTTGTTCAGGCTCAGTTTACCTGAATCATTTGATAATGCTGGATTTATGATACCATTTTTAAATGTAGACCCCAAGTGCCAGCAAGGTTTTCTCATAGTTTCAGTTAATCAGCAATCTCATTCAGACTGCTGCTTTGAACATTTAAACCTAGAGCCCTTATGTTTTGTATTGCACTTTTTGCCAGGGCTGACGGCTCACCGCAGCCAAGATTTCCCTCCTGGTTAGTGTGTTATCTGGTGTCTGGCTGCCATTCGCTGTCCCAGAGACGACTGCTTCCTGGATGGAAAACGATAAGCACTCTGCACCTGTAATTATGACAGGCACTTTCAGAAGAGAAACCTGTTTCATGTGTGGCCCTCAGAAGCCTGCAGCAATTTTTACTACACTGAATTAGGCCATCTGGCTCCCTGTAGTCCAGCTGGCACCGGTTCTGGTTTACTGGCCATTGCTGGGCATCATCTGGCATCTGAGATCTTCATTTCTTCCCTTTCTAATTTAGACATCTGGCCTTTTTTTCCTCCTTTCACCCCAGTGACAGCGAGATGGAAATGGAGGCTGAGCATTACCCCAATGGAGTCCTGGAAAATTCATCCACCAGGATAATGAATGGCACCTACAAACACGAAGAGATCCTGCAGACAGATGAATCCAGCATGGGTAGGGCCTCAGAGGCAGGAGGGGTAAAGGGAAATAGAAGGAGCTGGTACGAGAATTAAAATTGTGATTGGACTGGGGGGAAAAAAAGTGTACTTTGGGTTTCTTTCCCCACTTCCGTGAATGAAGTTCTCAGGATGCCCGTTTCACGGGGAAAATGAATCTGTCCTGAAACTAAAACTGGGTCTGGCTTTTCATGGTCTCACGGCAGTGCTGGTGGTGTTGTGGAGCAGAGAAAGCAATAGGAGTCAAAGGTTTGTTCAGCACTGGTCATGAATCCCAGTTCAGAGCAGTCCTGGCCCTTCTTCCAGCTGAGGGACTGCACCAAACTGTGAAAGGCTGGCTGACACCCGGCCGCAAAGTGTGCTCAGCACGGTGTGGTCAGCTACAGCTGTCTTGTTTGAGGGTGCTTTAGACGGGAGGGAGAGGATGAATTACCTGCACTACCTCTGAAACTGGGGATTCCTCCACTTACAATGGGTCTTGTGGCCACCTAATACTGGGAAGTTAGTAGTGTTGGCATCTCTGACTGGAAGTTTTCCGAGTCCAGGGTTTGTTAGACCAGGGGTTTCCAGGTTGTATATGCTGTCTTGCACACATGGAAGGAGAAGACAGCTGGAGTTGCCAAACTCTCATGATTTTGTCAGCATACTTGATGTGTAGGTGCTCCTCAGGCATTAAGCAAACTGAGCTCGAGTTCTCCCTGTACCTGACAGGTGCTGTGAAAAAACCACTCCTGGCTGTTGTAGTGCAGGGGTCGGAACAAGTTTAGTCCTCTGGGCTAAACTCAGCTCAGGGAGCAGCTACCTGCTGTGGGAGGTGAAGGGGTTTGTGGGTAGCGTGACTCAGAGTGGGCATCGGTGGGGAATGAGAGACGATTGTTGCTTCTCTGCTACCATTCCTCTAGAAGACAGCTGCCCCCAGAGGCAGCTCTGTGGAGGGAACCACGCTGCCACGGAGCGAATGATCCAGTTTGGACGGGAGCTGCAGATGCTGAGCGAGCAGCTTTGCAGAGAATATGGGAAGAACACGATGCACAAAAAGATGCTTCAGGTAAGCCTGGACCTTGTGCTGCATCGCAGCGGTTCTCTGGGCAGCACTGGGGCTGTGGGTTCTCTTGCAGGGCTTAGGATGGCCCCCACTTCTGCACCTGGTGAGGAAGAGGGGGGCCTGCGTGGGGATCAGAGGTCAAAACTCAGTGGACGTAGAGCATCTAGACCCAGTTCTCGGCACAGGAGAGAAGAAACACAGCTTCTGCCTGCCTCCACTCTTCTCTCCAGGTTACCCTCTGCCTGCCTTCCCATGCTGGCTCCCCTGCCAGGTGGAAGGGCCACCCTCTTTAATCCACTAGCTTGATGGCCCAGTGTGGTCCCTTGTTGCCAAGAAGAAAAGGGCCATTTCTTTTCAGGAGGTAGGCATCTGTCACCGTGGCAATGGCAGGAGGAGCCCCGGCTGACAGACCTGGCAGTTTTCCCGCGTGGTTGCAGCCGTGCGTGACCTCACTGTGCCTTTCTGTTCTCTCGTACAGGACGCGTTTAGCTTGTTAGCCTACTCAGACCCTTGGAACTGCCCCGTCGGCCAGCAGCTGGACCCGATCCAGAGGGAACCTGTGTGTGCTGCTCTCAATAGTGCTATTTTGGGTAAGGCCTGGTGTCTATGTGAGCACTATCCGCTGGACGTGCCTGCTCTCCGGGGCTGTCCTGTGGCAGGCAAGCCTGTGAGTGTTAGGAAGAGCTCAGAAATACTTGTGTGTAGCTTTTGCCTGCCTTTCTGTTGCTGGGGACTGACAGGGCAGTGGTGCAGGAAGGCAGACGGGAGGGAAACCTGCAGAGAACAGATCCACCTGAACTCATCTTCTTTTGGCTCTCTTCCTTGGGTCTTCCTGAATGCTGCTTCCAAGGATGCTCCTCGGGATTTTCCTCCCCTGCTTACTGAGGAAGCCAGGATCTCTCCGATGCATTTCTGCCCCTCTTCCTTCTTGCTCCAGGCCCACCTGAATCAGTTCACTGGCGTTAGTAGGGGCATTTTCCATGCTGTTTGAGCTGGCCGAGTTTTGTCTTGACAGCAGCTCGTAAATCAAGCCAGTTTCTATAGTGTTGGCTGTAAAGCAGAGGGAGGCCATAAACACAGTTACCTTTGAGCTCGTGTTGGACATGCAGAGTTGAATGGGTCTGTCTTCCCCTCGAGCGTTGCCTCTGCAGGTTCCCATTGTGTGCTATGCCTGCTAGAGCCCAGAGAGCCTGGCTGCCTGCAGTCCAGCGTTGAAATCGGGGCTGGTGTAATGGTCCAGCCCTGCTGCTCTTTGCCTTCTGGTTGTAACTGTGCAGAGAGGACCCTGCTCTGTGCAAAGATCTGGTTATGGGTTGGTTTTCTCAGCTAGCATGACAGCTCACCTTTTTCTGTTGAGCTTTGCTCTTCGTGTCAGCGGGGTGGGTCATGTGTGAAGAGTCTCTTCACAGAATCACAGAATGGTAGGGTTTGGAAGGGACCTCTGTAGGTCATCTAGTCCAACCCTCCTGCCGAAGCAGGATCACCTACAGCAGGCTGCACAGGACCTTGTCCAGGCGGGTCTTGAATATCTCCAGAGAAGCAGACTCCACAACCTCCCTGGGCAGCCTGGGCCAGGGCTCCGTCACCCTCAGAGGGAAGAAGTTCTTCCTCATGTTCAGACAGAACTTCCTGTGCCTCAGTTTGTGCCCGTTTCCCCTTGTCCTGTCACTGGGCACCACTGAAAAGAGCTTGGCCCTGTCCTCCTGACACCCACCCTTCAGATATTTATAAGCATTTCTAAGGTCCCCTCTCAGCCTTCTCTTCTCCAGGCTGAACAAGCCCAGCTCCCTCAGCCTCTCCTTGTAGGGGAGATGTTCCAGTCCCCTCCTCATCCTTGTAGCCCTCCGCTGGACTCTCTCCAGTAGCTCCTCATCTTTCTGGAACTGGGGAGCCCAGAACTGGACAGAGTACTCCAGATGAGGCCTCACCAGGGCAGTGTAGAGGGGAAGGAGAACCTCCCTCGTCCTGCTGGCCACACTCCTTCTAATGCATCCCAGGATCCCATTGGCTTTCTTGGCAGCCAGGGCACACTGCTGGCTCGTGGTTAACCTGTTGTCCACCAGGACACCCAGGTCCCTCTCCGCAGAGCTGCTCTCCAGCAGGTCCACCCCAAGCCTGTACATCAGTACAGGGGTTGTTTCTGCCCAGGTGCAGGACCCTGCATTTGCCTTTGTTGAACCTCGTCAGGTTCCTCTCTGCCCAACTTTCCAGCCTGTCCAGGTCACGCTGAATGGCAGCACAGCCTTCCGGTGTGTCTACCACACCTCCCAGTTTGGTGTCATCAGCAAACTTGCTGAGGGTACATTCTAACTCTTCATCCAGGTCGTTGATGAAGAAGTTAAACAAGACTGGGCCCAGTACTGACCCCTGGGGGACACCACTAGTTACCGGCCTCCAACTAGACTCAGCGCCGCTGATGACAACCCTCTGAGTTCTGCCATTCAGCCAGTTCTCCATCCACTTCACCGACCACTCATCCAGCCCTCCTCAGTCCTCCGACCTGAATGTTTATGCTTGTTCTCCCATTTTCCTTAGACAAGAATGTTCCTTGGCCCAACAGTTTGTTGTATTTTACTCTCTTATCTTGCACCTGTTATAGTAAAGGCAGTCACTTTCCCTGATGGATTTCTTGGGCTTGCGGTCAGTGGGTTGCCATGTCGATGCTGACCATCCCGGCATCTTCAGCTCCAGAAAATCCCATGGTGGAGAGATGGGCATAGTGAGAATGAGGTTATGGTATGCCACCAGTCTGCAAGAAGGTGATTGTTTCATTCTAGACTGGGCCCTTGATCCTGCCCCCAGACCCTGCACATGCTGTGTCATTGCTCAGGTAACCTCACAGGACACTCCCTGCTCTGGGTTAGCCCAGTCCGTCCGCAGCCGGCCAGACACTGTCCGCCAGGCAGCTGCTCTGCCTCAGAAACCCCTGCTCGGCTCTGGTGCGCAGTCCACCTCGCTGTGCCCAGCCGTATTTCCTCGTGGCTCTGTGCACCTCGTATTGAGCGTGCCAGAAGGAGTTTTACAGATTGGCTTCTGGGGGAAGGAACGGCCTGATGGACCAACCCATGAGGGCTCCCGTTCTGAGTAAAGGAACAGAAATGATGCGGTTTGGGAAGGAGAGCCCCGTCCCTGACAGCCAGCATGGGTGGGTGCCCGGCAGGGTGGCTCAGTTCAGCCATTGTTTGTCCAGGGCTTGAGGAGCACAGACAGGTTGCTGAGGGGTGTCACCAGGGAGACGTGAAAGATGCTGTCTGGGCATGCTTTGTCACCCGGGTTGCAAGATGCTTTGTCTAGCTCAGCTGAGGGTTCCCTCTTCTGTACATAGCAAACATGACGTTGAAAAGAAGCAGTGACCAGCGAGTGAGTTTGTCTAGAGCTTGGACTACTGTTGTAGTCTTCTACGAGGGGGAGGAATGGAGAGGCTGCCTCTCACTCGGTGCAAGTTTCTCCTGCCTTTCCCCATTCTTCCACACTTTGATCTCTCATGCTTTGAGGGTTTTCTGGCAGACACTGAGGCAGCAGGAGCTCCACTGCCTGTTTCTTGCTCCGGACACCACAGCAGCACTTTCTCAGAGGCCCTGTGGAGCTGTGGCCCCATGTGGGATGTGTCGTGGGTGGTGGGGTGTGCGGAGGAGCAGCGGTGCAGAGCCAGCATTGCTCAGGAGTAGCTTCCTTCCAGAGCCAGTGCCTTCTGCCCGGGACGCTGGGCTTGGTGTCCGGTAGGACTGAGAGGGGCTCGAGTGCAGGTGATCCAGCATGCAGCCACGACACCTCTTCCTAAACCAGTTTCTTTTTTTGCCCCTACAGAATCTCAGAACCTGCCAAAGCAGCCCCCGCTGATGCTTGCCCTGGGCCAGGCCTCGGAGTGTTTGCGGCTCATGGCTCACGTGGGCTTGGGCTCCTGCTCCTTTGCCAGAGTAGACGACTATTTGCACTAGCCACCAGAGCAAGACAGAGTTGACATCGTTGAGTGCTGCCCTTCACCCTCCATTGCTGCCACTCTACACCACCACCTCGTTCGATAGCCTGACCTCCCTGCCACCAACACCCGCTCTAGCACACACATCCACACTGCCTGTGAAAGGACTGGGCGAGTCCCTCGCTGTGCGGCTGTTCTGGCCCCGGGAACAACCGGCAGACCTTACCCGTCTCCCTGCCGTGGCTGCGGCTCCAGCAGCACTCAGTATTTCGCTGGTTATTCTAATGTAGCGCCTTCCGATGTAGGGGTTTCTCTTTATTTTGGTTTGAGTTGTTTCTCATGGTTCCACCAGTATTTTATCTGGAGAGTGTTGCTGAGCTGGTTTCTGCTGATTTACCGAGGAAGCTCGTCAAGCTGGTGACAGCTTGTTCTTTTCTTCCCTTCTCCCTCCATCATGCACGTACAGCATCGTCTTCTGTGCTAGTTGTCTGAACTCTTCTCGCAGTGGCAGTTCAGAGGGATTTTTTTTTATTTTATTTGAATCCTGTTTATTAAAAAGGTCTCTTCCACCTCCACAAAGTCATTGATGTATTTATTGCCCACAGACTCGGCCCCAGCCGTACACATCATACAGCCTCGCAGGGGACCTGGTGAGGTAGGTCCTGTCACGCACAGCTGGGAGTTGGAGGAGCACGGTCCTTCATGTGCGTGCCTCTCTGAGAGCACAAGGCTCTCACATGCATGTCTTTGTGAGTGGGAAGAGCAGAAGACCTGACACTGCCTACGGTAGTGGCTGCACTGCAGAAGCATCTCCCAGCCCTGAGAAATAGGTAAATCCAGCTCTCACAGCCGCGAGGGGGACAGGACTGACGAATATGAAGTCGTCTGCCACTCTGTTGGTAGATGCAGGTCACGTTAGCCGCGAGAAACATCCGTTGGGCTGTCAGTTTGTGTGTCAAATCACAGATCCCCCTTTTTCTCCTCGTGGGAGGGCTCTGTCGCTGAGGCTCAGTAGTGTTTACTGACCCCTCTGCGCAACACTGATCTAAACGAGCATGTCAGGATTTCGGAAGGGTCTTGAGAACGCTGGTGTGAGCTGTGCTCACCCTCGCAGGCTGTGCACGCCGAGCTCAGGTTGTGGGTTAGGGTCAGCGCTAGCTTGGTCAGGTCTCAGCCGCTCAGAAGGGAGCAGCGGTGTTTCTTTAAGGATTACTAAGGAAATTATTTTAGTTTCAGGTCCAAAAGCGACCAGCAAGGATCTGTGGGTGAGTAACCTCTGAGTAAGCTGGACTAACGAGTCACTGCTGCGGTGTGTGTCAGGCCTAAGGGCTGAAGTGCTGTTAAGCTTTCAGCGTTCAATCCGTCTGCCTGTCAGTGTTCCTGAGCGTGTCCTTTTAACGGGCAAGGCTGTGGTGGGACCGCGCGCTGTGCATCCACTGGTGTGCCGTCAGGAGACTGCACGTTCCGTCTGGCTGCGCGGGAGCGATTGCGGTGCTGCACCAAGCGAATTCTAGCTCGGAGAAGGGCCTGGGGGAGGTCAAACCCAACGTGTATTTTAGTGCTGTTCTTGAATTTTGTTTTTGTTTTGGAAGGCTTGATGAAAGATGAACGGATTGTGTTGAAGATTGCCCTTAAAATGGGGGTTAGCCTGTGCCAGGGCTTCAAGGAGAGCGAGGGCTCGTGTGCCACTGAAGAAAGGAAGGTAGAGTGTGACCTCTGTGCAGCAGCCCGGGGTTTGAAGGGCTTTCTGCCTTTGCAGCTGGAACATGAGGTCTGAAATCAAGGCAGAGCAGGGGGGCAGAAGGCGGCTGTGGCAATGGATGTGCAGATGGCGTTGGAGGTGATTGGGAATGCCCGTCGCTACCTTTTGGTGAAGGTTGTGAAGCGGTGCTAGAACCATGGTGGTGTAAGAAAACAGGCAACAGAAGGTTTAGAGGTGGGGGAGATATTTTTATTAGATCAACTCATCTAGTTGAAAAAAGCAGAGGGACCTCTATGTACCGAAGCCGTTCTTCTAGGTGGATAGGAGCAAAGGACTGCACTAAGCAGAAGAATTCAACTTGTGAATATGGGGCTGCTGTTTTAATTCTGGGGGGAACATCTCGTGTGCCTGAAAGCCCACCGCTTGATGTTCAGCTCTGCTCGTTGTCCTAGCGATGGGTGTTGCCCCAGCCTGCAGTCCTTACCTCGCTGCGGTTGCAGAGACGTATTGGCTCGGTGGGCAGGCTGCTTTCGGGGAGCGGACCTGCTGCTGGACCTGCCAGGCTGCCCAGCCTGACCCACTGTGCCCCGGTGCCATTGGTCAACCCGAGGCAGCATCGGAACGTGGCCTGGTGAGGCGACTCTCTGCCAGCTCTCCACTTCTTAGACCAAGGCTCAGGGCCGATTGTGGGTGCGTGCGTTGGAAATGCTCTGGTACCTGGCTTTGCCTTTCACGGTTGGTGACTCCTGCTGCTGTTGGTCTTCATTTAACTTGCTGCTATCTGGCTGCAGCCAGACCTCTCTTCTGTCATTGTAGCAACATCATCTTTAGCTCTTTCGGAGTTTTCTTTGTTCCTTCTCTTTGTGGTAGTTTAAGCCACGTCTCTGTCACGTGTCATACTAATACCCCACTTGGTCTCTCGGTAAAGCTGTGCTGACTCTCCTGGGGCATTTTTTTTGTTTTGGTTTTCCTTTCGCTACAAAAAGCCCAAGAGATGCTCCTCGATACCTGGTGATACTGGTGCCAAGATTTTCTTGGAGACCCTCCTGCAGTAGAAACCGTCTTGCTGTCGTGTTGTGGTTAGCTGAGAGGCCACACTCTGACGATGATTAATTGCGTGTGGCAGGGCTGAGTCGCTCCTCCTGCTGCTGACGGTCTGCGTCACGTCGTGGCAGCAGATCCCTGCAGACTCGGCAGCGTGATGCTTTCATCTTCGAGCACTCAAAGCAGTAGTGCCAAGCTGAGTTGGTTTTCCCTTTCCACTTGGCCCAGTTCCTAATTGGCCACACAGCTGTAACCAGCACCCGTCGCTGCCGCCAGCTCCTGTACCTGGTGTCCTGGTTCTCGGCTTTGGGGAGTGCAAAGGCTTTTCTGCTGTGGCGTATCCATCGCACGCCTATTGCTTGGGGGTTTTTTAATTTCAGGTGTTCTTGTGGTTTCACTGGTGGTTTCTGTGTGTTGTGCTCACATTCTGGCTAACGCGGTCTTGACTCCATGTGGGGAAGAGAAACGTGTTTGCAGCGTGTGCTGGAGGTGTAGGCTTCAACCTGCCACTGATTCGTAGGAGAGATTCCTGACTTGGTTCTCCGAGGTTGTTTTTCAAAGCCTCTTGGTCTCTGAGTGTCCCTGGCTGCTCCTCGATGGCTCGTGTCAGCTGAGACTTGGTTTGAATTGCTGCAGTTGTTTTAAAAAACGAACAGAACTAAATTGATTTGAGGTCTTTAACACTGAATGTGGTTCTACACCTAACCAGAGGCTTCATGCAGCTTAAAAATTACTTTTATAAGGGATTTGTTGTTCTAAGTGCCTTGTGCTTTGCTCAGAGACAGATGAGCCAAGAACACTCCAGCTGAGACTCCGCTTCATCTGGGCAGTCCCTCTCGATGTCGCTTCTCCCAAGAGTCCTTCAGTAAAGCCACCTAAAGGGTTGTGTAGCCCTTAGTAGAAGCTGCTGGCTTCCCAGTGCTTGGTGGGGGTGACGAGGTCTCAGCTGTGGCCCAGCGTTACGATGACGCTGATGGTGTTGGGTACAGGACTTCCAGCGTGTGAGGCTGACACGTAGGTTGCTCTCCTGGGCTGACTCGAGGTCCTGGCCGAGGGGTGTTGGAACCACAGCCAGACCCTGCTCGCAGGAGACATTTCTCACCACGCAGCCTGGGAGAGGCGTTCTGGCAGTGCTGTCCTTCCCAGGATGCGTGAAACGCTGCAGCTCTAACGATGACACCTCTTCCAGCCCTGACGTGTCTGCAGAGGGTCCCAGCGCTCAGCTGATTTGGCCGGTGTCCCCACCGAGGAGCTGGAATCTGTGCGGGGGGGGCACCGACCAGCCGCCTGCTCTCGACACCGGCAGCTCCACTGCCTTCCTCGAACCCAGCGCTGCAGCAAGGGCCTTGCAGAAGGAGAATGTCTCACAGGGACTGGGTGGAAACCTGCTTTCAGGGGTGGTGAACTGCAGCCTTGCACGTCACGGGCTTTGGTTTTGAGCCCAGTGCCCTGCCTGGTAACATTTTAGGAACTCCAGACCTAGACCCTTGGCTAAAATGTCCTTCAGTGGTTCTGCAGAGAGAGCTCCACCGCGCTGCATTCCATCACCAGGTTTTTCTCACTGTGGACAAGGGTCCATGCTGTCCCCACAAGCTGTGAGTGAGAGCAGTCGCATCGACAGTGGCATGGGAGAACTTTGAAGTGAGATGAGGGGTCAGTTCAGGAGTTGGAGGCATTGGAGTAACTGGGAGAAGTGTTTCAGGGCAGCGTATCCACCTCGTACGCCTTTGTACTCCAGCCTCTGACCGTCGTAGTGGCCTTCGCTGGGTGCATTCCAGTCTGTGGACATCTCTCCTGTACCAGGGGACCCACATCTTGTTCCTCTTGTTCTTCTTGGAACCATCTTGTTCAGATGATTCCTCTTGCTGCTCTGCATTCCTATCCTAGCAGGTCTTTAACTAAAGCTGATTTGAGATGTAGAGGGTCGAGCGAGCTCTCGGTCAAGCTCTCGAGCGGGCTGGGTGGGCAGCAGTCTATCTCCCGTCCATCCTTAGGTGTGCTCTCAGAGCCAGCTTGTCTGGGGAGAGCTTGCTGCTGCCGGGTCTCCCTCCTTGCTCCTTCGCCTCCACAATCACGGTGTTCTCCCAGCTGTGTGAATGCCGAGAGCGGCGTCAGCAGTGTCTGGCACCGCCGGAGCTGC
Source organism: Opisthocomus hoazin (assembly GCF_030867145.1). NCBI lineage: Eukaryota > Metazoa > Chordata > Aves > Opisthocomiformes > Opisthocomidae > Opisthocomus > Opisthocomus hoazin. The sequence goes on from NC_134425.1 coordinate 16,231,688, forward strand.
TTTGAGACCAGGGGTCGGCTCTGCAGCTCGTGCCAGCAGCGCGTTGGCTGAGCGTGGACGCGGCATGGAACCACACGGAAGGCGTGTGGTTGTCGGTGCTGTGGCCTGTTGCCGTTCCCAGCGTTGTGGTGGTGCTCGCCATGCTGCCTGGCTGGGACGCCAGGAGATGCCGCTGTGGCTGGCGGGGAGAACGGGCCCCCTCGGGACTATCGCTCCCTGTGGCTGCGTACACCTGGGATTTTCCCATCTGCTCCCTTATTCCTTCTGGTTTCTTGCAGCGACACCTCTACCTGTCCTCAAGCTCTGTCCTGGTTTTTCACGTAGCCTTATTAAGGCATCTTTACCATTCTATAAATAGCTTTGTTCTTGAGGCTCCCTTGAACAACTGGAATGAGTAGAGCTGGTGTAACTCACTCTGGGGACTGATTTTATCCCTTTCCTCCTCGGGCATCAGAGACGATGATCTCCTCCTCCAGCAAAGCAAACCTTGGTGGATTGCTGTGATGCTGCTGCTGCGCTTCGGTACCTTAATACTCACGTAGCGCATGTTGGGTAGGTGCAAGGTTCAGAGCTCCTCCTGCCGTCGAGGTGTTAGTTGAGGTGGTGGCCCGTGACAGCCAGGCTCCATAGCAGTGTGCGGTGCTGGGAAGCTCCGTGGTGCCTAACGCGCTGTTAGCGGCCTGAGCGGAGTGGGTCTCTCGCAGAGCGGGTGTCGGGGCTCCAGCCACACGTCTCTGTCACCAGGAGGGGGACATGGCAGGGGACATGTGCTGTCTGCTGCCGGGACCCTTCTGCTGCCCCAGAAGCGTGAGTGACGGAGGGAACTGCAGTCCCGACGCTCTGACTGGGAGCCAGCAGCTGGCTGCGAACCACGTCCCGTCTGTGGGTTGGAGAGCTGGAGGCAGCGGTGGTGGGGTGAGCGCGGGGGGGCTGCAGCCACTCTGGGGAGGAAAGGGGGCTGGTTGAGAGCCCGGAGGCGTCTGGCTGCTCTCCATCAGCCTTCCCTGCTCCGAGAGGCAGTGGGTGCTGGGTGGGTGAACGTGGTGTGTCCATCCCTCTCCCTGCGTCCCGCACTGGCGCTCGGAGCCTGCAGCCGAGGGTTCCTCCGGGCGTGAGGAGCACGTGTCCCGCCAACTGTTTTATTTCCAAGAGGGAGGCCTGACAGTCTCCTGCTCGCGGGAAGCCGAGTTCCACGTGGGATTTAGGCTCGCATTGCTGCAGAAAGGATGCTCCTTGTCGAATGTCCCCTGGCCAGGCAGGCACCTTGTCTCGGTCGCTGTGCTTGGGTCCAGGCGCGTGCTCCGAGCCCTTTGCTGGGGGGGCTTCGGCTGCGTCCTTCCCCTGGGAGGGAGCACAGCAGGCTGGCGCAGGCTGGGCTTCTTGCAAGCTCGGGCTTGGAGAACGGAGGAGCAGCAGCGGCTCTGGGGGTGAGGAGGCTTTTTAAAAGAAAATTTAAAAAATACGCATGTGGTGACTCTTCCAGGCCAAGGACTCTGTGCTGGCGTTTGGCTGGGGTCGTCTCTCGGTCCTGCCGGTGCATGCTCTCTACGCTCTCCGGAGCTCCTGCACGCTCTGGCGAGCCCCAGGTGCTGCCCGCCGCGCGGGTCACTCACTCCTGCTGGTTGCTCAAAACTCAGGTATGAAACGCTCGGCCGGAGCGTGGGGTGCAAGGTTCTCCGCAGGTTTCCAGCCAGCCCTGGAGGAACAGCCGCCGTCAGGCTGTGGCAGGGCAGATCCCCGTCACTTTTGGAGCTGGGGGGTTCTCCTCCTTGGTGCAGCAGCAGCAGCTAAGTGGACATTACACAAGGCGTGCGCGTCGGTTCAGTCTAAGCTTAGTATTTGTGAATTAAGTTATCTGACGCTTCGCATGAAAACTTCAAAAAGGGGGGGGGGGGATTTTAACTGAGAAAAAGCCTATGAAAATATACTGGAAATATGGTAAAGATATCGATGTTCTGCTGTACATTGACAGAATTATTTTTATTAAAATACGCATCCATGTGCAAGAGCTGGCGTGGAGCCGTGTGATTTGTCCGTCTCCGCTCGCCGGGGCGGGCGAGGCTACGTGCCCCCACACACGGGCTGAGGTCCGGTGCAGGGCTGCCTGCCATTGGGCAGGGTGGTGGGGTGGTTGGCTCTGGAGGCATCGCCCTGCGAGCGCTCGGTGAAGTAGCTGGGTGCTGCCTGGCGGGGCTGAGCTGGCTCCGAGGTGAGCTTTCCCTGCCTAGGGCTGAGCGGACTCACGGACAACTGTGAGAGGGAGCCAAGCCATTACGGGTTTCGAGTAAGTCCTCACCAGCTTTGGCAACAGATATTTATGGGGCGGTTCATGATCACAGAATCACAGCATGGTAGGGGTTGGGAGGGACCTCTGTGGGTCACCCATTCCAACCCCCTGCCGAAGCAGGGTCACCCAGAGCAGGCTGCACAGGACCACGTCCAGGCGGGTCTTGAATATCTCCAGAGAAGGAGACTCCACAACCTCCCTGGGCAGCCTGGGCCAGGGCTCCGTCACCCTCAGAGGGAAGAAGTTCTTCCTTGTGTTCAGCTGGAACTTCCTCTGCTTCAGTTTGTGCCCGTTGCCCCTTGTCCTGTCACTGGGCACCACTGGAGTGAGTCTGGCCTTGTCCTCCTGACACCCACCCTGCAGATATTTAGAGGCATTTCTAAGGTCCCCTCTCAGCCTTCTCTTCTCCAGTCTGAACAAGCCCAGCTCCCTCGGCCTTTCCTCGCAGGAGAGATGCTCCAGTCCCCTCCTCATCCTTGTAGCCCTCCGCTGGACTCTCTCCAGTAGCTCCTCATCTTTCTTGAACTGGGGAGCCCAGAACAGGACACAGCACTGCAGATGGGGCCTCACCAGGGCAGAGTAGAGGGGGAGGAGAACCTCCCTTGACCTGCTGGCCACACTCTGCTTAAGGTGTGAAGGGTTCTGTGGATCGTTATCTTCTCCCTGAACCCTCCACTCCCGACCACCTAATCGTGGAGTGTCTACAAAGCCTGTGGGGCTGAGGGCATGCTGTAAGGACGCATAGCCTTATCTATGGGTAAGGGTAACCTCACCTACGGGTCCTTGACCTGTGGGTCAAGACCTGGCCCCGCTGTCACATTCCCGATGAAGCGCACCGTGACCAGGCAAAGTTTGCTCCGAGCCTGGAGCAGCACTTGCCTGTGGCGAAGGGGGTTTTTGGTTGCACCATGTCCTGGCCTTGTACGATCCGCTCCTTGGGCTGAAGAATCAGGGAAAAATTCAAAGAGCAGCCTGTGGAAAAGAGTCTTTATTATAAATATTTGCTCTGCTGGGCACATCCTAGCAGGGCAGTGACAGTGGGAGAGACTCCCATGCCGCTGTTGACACCCTTGGGAGAAGCTCTCCCTCTGGAGATGGGAGCGCTGGGTGGGCGAGTCAGGTGGTGGGCGGCAAGGAGGAGGATTTTATTTTTTCCTTGAAACTTTTTCCATGGCTTTCTTCACCCAGGGCTTCTCAGGGTCGGCGCAGACCTTGTTACCGCTGGCAGCCACAATCCTGCAGTGAGAAAGTGAGGAAAGGGAGTGAAAACATGAAGCGTGAGCCTTTCCCTTCCCATGCGCTGCTGCTCCCCTCCCTGTGTGCAGCCCCGTCCTGGATGGAGCCTTGGAGCCATCTCCCACAGCCTGTGCCCTACTCAGGCTGGTGGGGCACAGCTGACTCTTCCCAGACCGCTGGCATTGGCAGAAACCCCAATTTTTTTCCCCCTCTGCCCACCCCAGAGAGCTGCTTTCCTACCATGGCCCCCCCCAGGCACATGGGAGGGGGCTGTCTGCGGGGCAGGACGGGATGGGGGGCTGCTGTTGCTCCCAGCCGTGCCGGGGCGGGAGGCGAACCCCGGGGTACTCACACGACTGCCCGCAAGACGCAGCTCCTCGGCGTCTGGTAGAAACTCTGCACGTGTCGGATGCTCCTCTTCGCGTAGCTGTAGCAGCATTCGACGGGTGTGTGGTGGGCTGTGAAGGAAAGGGAGAGGCATTGTGAACGCCCTCGGTAGCATTTTGCAACTAATCGCGTTGCCAGACGACGACACCGCAGGCTTTGGATCACAGGATGGAGGCCGTGGAGTTCCTCGGCAGCTCCCACAGCAAGGATTCGTTTCCCGTCGGGGCAGCAAGCACAGGATTGGGAAACTGGGATGGCAGTGGGGAGGGGGATGGTGCGGGACCCGGCACCCCACAGCCCGCAGCTACCAAAGGTGAGGTTGGGGTGCTCGGTCTGGAGACAAGGTTTTGGGGGCTTCCAAAGAGGGGGTCGCAAGGTGTTTTGGGAGGCTCCAAACGGCTGCGCACGCTTCCCCTTGCCTTCAACCGCTTGCTCATCCAGCCCAGACCTGCAGGACGGCTGCAGGAGTCTCCTCCAAGCTCCTGCAGCATATACCCAGGCCCCTTAGATCTCCTCTGTGGAGGAACCTCCCAAGGTCATGGCTCACCACACCACCAGCCCTGCAGCCGGCTTTGCGGAGGCCACCCAGCCCCAGGAGCCATCTCCATTGTCCCTGCACCCCAAGACCCACAGCCCTGCCCCGGCCAGGGGCTTGCTCCTCCCACCAGCAGCACCGTCCCCCTCCCCGCTGGGGTTCCTTGCCTGTCCCACCCATGGGGATGTCCCCGGCAGGATGGGGTGCCTTACCTACTGCACAGTCCAGGGAGAAAGGGAGGAGCAGGGCAAGCAGCAGGACCGACCTGGCAGTGAGCATGGTGGCTGCGTGATGGTTCTTTCCCGGACTCTGCTTTGTGCTGCCCTGCTCGGCGTCTGTGGCTTTGGCTTCCATAACACCGTGATTTATCCTCTGCCTCCACCCACGTTAACTGCTCTTCCAAAAGTTTTGGACCTGTTCTAAGAAGCCTCTTCCCAGGGACAAGGGGATTTCTGTCACAGTTTCTTCTAGGGTCACGTCCAGCGGTGGACGGAAGAGGCCGAGGCCACTTCTGCTTTCTGCGGAAGAGCCGCAAGGCTGCGAGGGGCTTCCAGGAGGCTTTGGGGGAACCGAAATCTACTCAAGAAAGCAAATTAAAACCAACTTTCTGTGAAAGCAGGACATCAAGTCTAATGGTCCCTGTTTACATCTAACAGGCGAGACAACCCAAAACCTCTGAGCAGGAGCAGGTTATTAACAGGTTTAGCTGAGTCATCAAAGGCAAGTGACTAACGAGTCCCCTCCAAACCAGCCTCCCCCACCACCCTGGCCATACCAAGGGCACTGGGTTAGGCAGCAAAGTTCTCGGGATGGGATGGGATGGGGTGGACAGGATGAGATGGGATGGGACGGGACAGAATGGATGGGATGAGGTGAGATAGGATGTTGTCAGATAGAAAAAGCCATACTGGACCGAACTAGGAGGGACTTAAGAGCATTGGGTGGTGGAGATGCACTTGGTGAGTTCAGGAGACATTATGGAAGGGGAAGAAATGGGGCAATGGCAGTGGAGCATCTGAGGAGAGTCTGGGTCTGATCCCAAGCATTGCCTGTGCCTCCCACATTAGCGATGGGATTGAAGTGAGAGTGTCGAAGAGATAAAGTCTTGTGGTCATCAGTGCACAGATGGGTTATTGCTGCAGGAGATGAGACAAACCCTACCACAAGCCCAAGAGAGTCATCCCAGGCCCCAGAGAGGACCCTGACGGCAGGAGGGGGGGTGGCACAGACCCTGGCAGCAGCACCACGGAGCACTGGTGGACATCAGCCCAGCTTCTGTGCAGAGATCTGCTCCCCAGTGAAGTGAGATGCAGCTGCGGTCTGCATGCAAGGAGTGGGTAAGCACCCAGTGGGAACCCACAAGGGATGATGGTGAGCGGGATCATGGGAGAGGACCTGGCTGTGGCTTACGGATGAGGCAAGCCAGGACTTCTGAGAGGAGAAGAAAGGTGGAAACAGACTTCCTTGAAAATTATCTCATGTTTGCGCGGCTTCTTTGGAAGTAGAAAGGAGAAGAAAACAAATCAAATGTGCTGATGACTCTGGTTTGGAAGATGTGGTCTGCAGGACATTGGGTCTGGTGGCCTGGCATGGCGGCAGAGTGGCCATGAGGAGAGCTGGGCATGGCACCGCTGGTTTCTAATGCCACTTCTCCCCAGGAAAGGGCTCTGCAGGAAAAAAACACCTGATGCGCAGCCCCTGAGCCCCCTTCTACAGCCTCTGCATCCCCCCTGGCTTTCCCACCTTCTCCTTTCCAGCTCCTACCACATTCCCCATGTGCAGACCCTCGAGCCCAAGAAGCCACCAGGCTCACACGACCTTCTAGACATCGGTTAAAAGTAAAGGGCTACAATTAAGGAGGAACTGAGCTTTAGAAATTAAAATGGGTAAGCAAGAACAAAAAAAACAACTGTGGAGATGGGAAATACTCTCTGACTCATACAATGTTTTGGTTTTTAAGAAAATGATCATAAAAACTAATAGTTTAACAGGTTATGTGAATCCTCTGCATGATTCATGATAAATATCAAAGAAAACGGAAGAGCACAAGGCACTTGCACACTGGGGATGCTGGTCCCTGACACCAACGCCACCAAAACCCTCTCTGGCGGAAGCCTTCATCACATCAGCCACGGCCAAAAGGCAAAGGCATAACTATAACAATAACCGACTTTCATAAATTCACCAGAGCCTTCTTGCCATGGCTAGGAATAACAGCATTGGAAAAGGTGATAGTAAATGTGTTGAGGGAAATAGTATCACAAACGCTACGGTAGATAGCAAAAAGACCTTACAAACAGGGGTCAAATCTAGCTCTCATATGGTGCTACAACATCAAGTAGCATCAGGGCATAGAATCATAGAACCATTAAGGTTGGAAAAGACCTCTAAGCTCATCAAGTCCAACCCCACCACGCCTGCTAAACCATGTCCCCAGGTGCCACATCCACACGTTTTCTGAACCCCTGCAGGGATGGGGACTCCACCACTGCCATGGGCAGCCTGTGCTGGTGCTTGACATGATGAGATGCTAGAGGCCAAAGGAGGGGTTTGTGCTCCCATTAACACCGGTTGCTGTTTCTGTGTAGACCAAGACAAAAGAATAGAAACAGATGTAAGGACAATCCAAAGCCACCTAAAGTTTTTTCACAGCATTTTAAAAAACCAACCCCTTTTGATGGGTGGGGTTGGACACCAGACATTGGCAGATGGTTTGGAAATGTGCTTAAATAGTTGCTCAAATCTATGTGTGTTGGGGCTAATGGCTATAGCAGTGACCTAAATGTCAATTAATTGTTGGTTGTGCTGCGATTGTGTGTCTAAGCAGTGGGCGATTACTCAGCAAGAGATAAAGCTGATGGCAATGCAAATGCATGGGAAAGGAAAAGAAATCAAAGCAGAAGAAAACCAACTCTTTAATATACAAGTATAAAGACTGCCCTGGGGTCCCACGTGGCCCTGCCGTGTCCATTCTCCAGTCCCACGGATGCCGCTTGGAGAGGGGATCAGAGGTGGGGTGTCTGTGGGGCTGGTCTGTTCCCTGTGGATCTGGGAACTGGAGGTCTCTTGGGCACCAGGAAGCAGGTGGAGATCTCTGGGGTGCACCAGGAGCTGCTTCGGCTTGAGGAAACCTTTTAAACTGTTGCCTTTCCTCTTCAGAAGCCTGTAGACGGTGCAGACCTCCTGCTTGCTTGATCTTTTGTGCCGTCTCCTGAGAGCTGTGGCACGGATGCCCATGAGACCTCCGGTTCCCAGACCCATGGCATTTCAGGGCATCCCTCAGCGCTGGATGGGGTTTGCCTTTGCCCTGAATGCATCCCTGGAGGTGCTGCAGCCGAAATCCCCTTCCTAAGAGCCGGGAGTGCTGGCAGCGGGGCTTCCAGGGCGGCTGGTGCTCAGAGACTGGCGGGCCATCATCCAGCTGGTGGTGAGTGATGGCTTTTGCATCATTTGGCAGAGTTTCTTTTTGTGGTTTTCTGGTTTTGGTCGGATGGTTTCTCTTTGTTTTCCCCTTCAGCTATTAAACTGTCCTGGGGAGAGAAGGAGGAAGTGGGGGGATGCTCAGAGCTAGGGCGTTTGTCTGGCCGAGTCACTGTGACGTGTGATGGCCATTGCTGCACTGGCCATGGCCAAACACCTGCCTGCCCGGTGGGAAGGGGCGAGTCAATCCCGTATTTTGCTTGGGTAGCACGCCCAGTGTTTGCTTTACCTGTTAAACTGTCTTTAGCTCAGCCTGTGAGTTTTCTCGCTTTTGCCCTCCTGCTTCTCTCCCCCGTAGCAAAGCCCTGGCAGGGCTCACTGGTGAGCTCCCCACAGCCACTGGCATGGCGGGCATTTCTGTGGGGACCCCTCGCCTGCTTCTGCGTCCCACCTCTTCGCTACTTGCCCACAGAATAATCCGTGAGAGCCCTGGGGAAGATGTGGCAGCCTGCAGAGTTACCAGGCAATGCAGGAACCTCCAAGCCTACAACTGCAGGCAGTTTTGCACCTGAAAGCCCTCAGAGGATTCTTCAGCCTGGTTTGAGTACCCAAATTCCCAGAGCATCCATCCATCAGCCTCCCGTCCCCCTCCCTGCCTGCCCCAGTGAGACCCACCAGGTTTTGGGGGGCAGTGGGAAGAGCCCCCCATCCCACGCCAGCTCCGTGGGCATCTCCATGCCTCGACCAGCCGACAGCAGCATGGTTGCTCGGGCCGGGAGAAGAAAGGACACGACTCTCCAATACCCCAAGAAGTAAACCTTTATTTTGTGGCTGTGCGCAGCGGGTGGGTGCTGGCAGGGCCGGCAGCACCCCAGGAGCTGGTGGTCGGCTGGTCGATGTGGCACGGGGCTCCGGGGAGTCAGTGCCATCCCTCAGCAGCAGGGACCTCGGCAGCCCTGTCCAGGAGGATGACTATGAACCTTCCCACCAGGATGCTGGGTAGCTTGAAACGGGGCACCCGCTCTACATCACGGGGTGCAGAGTCCCTTTGTTTTTTGAAGCCTCTCAGCTGCTTTCTTCACCCAAGCCATCTTTGGGTTTGCGCAGATCTCGGTCCCGTTCCTGGTCTGAAACCTGCCAAGATGAAAGGTGAAGCTTGGTGAGAAAACAGCTATAATCATGTCCACACCATCCTCCCTCCGCTGCACTCCTCCTCCTTTCCCTTTGGCCCTGCACGCTGACCCTGAGTACTTGGTGTCCTACAAGCAGCTCATCCTGCAGCCCAGTGCCTCCAGGAGCTGCGACGGACTCGTATCCTTAACCTTGCCTTGTAGAAGCGGCCAGACAGTCATGTCCCCCCCTCTTCATGCTGGAAAATAGCCACTCGTGGAGACCACGCAGACCTGGCCTGGTCCTGTCCCCAGGTGGGATGGATGAACTGAACCCGCGGTGGCCCAGGAGACAGCACGGTGGTGAGGAGGTTACCAGGACTTACACAACTGCTTGGGAAAAACACTCCTTGGGAGTTCTGTAGCAAGAATTCAGGTTAGCCAGCCGGAGCGGGGACTTGGCGTAATGGAAGCAGCACTCAGACAGCGTGTGAGGGACTGGAGAAGACAAAGAGAGACGGTGAACACTGGCTTTGGAAAGCAGTCTGTCAGACCTTCTCCCATGACAAGTCTGATGCACACAACGTCCCCCGAACTTTGCAGATGATGCCACGAGGAGCCTCCGGTGCCCTCCATCCTCCCCAGGGCAGGAGGATGCTCCAGCTTATTGCCCAGCACCACCAGCCCTGCAGCCGGCTTTGCCGAGACTGCCCGGCCCCAGGAGCCATCTCCATCCTCCCTGCACCCCAGGACCCGCGGCCCTGCCTCGGCCAGGGGCTTGCTCCTCCCTCCAGCAGCACCGTCCCCCTCCCCGCTGGGGTTTCTTTCCTGACCTCCCCGACCTGCGGCGGTGGCCCACCACACGCCTTACCTGCATCACAGTGTGGGGAGGTGGTGAGGAGCAGCAGGAGCACCAGGACCATCCTCGCACCGAGCATGGTGGCTGCTCAAGGGCTCTTCCTCGCAGGGTGCTGCACTGCCTCTTCAGGGGAGCTCAACTGTGAGCTTGAGCAAGGAGGTGAGACCATTTATCCTCTCCACCCCGTCCCCGCACTAGCCCTTTTCTGAAGAATTTCAAAAAAATTCAGGCAAAAGCCCTGTGTGTTTTCTTCGGCCGAGGGGATTTCCATGTCACGTGGGATCTTCAGGGTGACTGACCGAGGCGATACCTGGAAAGCCTGAACAGACTTCAGCAATCTCTGCGTTCATCAAGGCAGGTCTGTGGCGAAGCCGCGGGGTCCGCAAGGGAAGTGAAGTCCTCCCCCACGGCAGCGTAGGCTGGAGGGCTCCCGAAGCCACGGAGAGGGGATTCACGGCGATGGGAAAGGCAAAGCCTGGCTTTCTGCGCGAAGTCACTTAGCCCCAGAGCCAGCCTAAGTACTCTGGAGGAGACAGCCGGACGGCTTCTGAACTCCCCGGGGAGCACAGAGCAGAGGCGCGGTGACCACTGCTGCCGCCAGCCCTCCACCGCTCGAAACCTGTAAGATGTCAAACGCTGTCAGAAATTGCATCACATTCTGTGACCTTCCTACGGAGAGGAACATGAGTTTTCCACCAGAAAGATCCCCATTTGTAGCTGGGAAGCGTGGGGTGAAATGAGGAGGGGGTGCAGGCGAGTCCTCCCTTGCAGGCGAGGCTGGTTCAGCCCCTTGGTTTCAGGGCAGGGCAGGAGGCAGAATCAGGCTGAGAAGTGGAAGGAGAAGTTGGTATTCAAAGTTCTTGGGTGTTTTTCCAACATCTTCCCCCCTCTGCAGCCTTGAAGCCTCCCAGATCCTGCAAAGGACCTGCAGAAAGAGGGTCAGCCTCTCTGTGCTGACCTGGGGACAGCTTCCCCGCCCTGTCCTTGACTCCCCCTTCTTCGCTCAGCCACCCAGAACACCAGACCCTTCTGCAGGTCCTTGCCAGCCGTGCACAGCCACTGCTCTGAAGCTCATTTCCCCATTGCCTCTGTTCTTCCAGGCTGTGAGTGGCTGCATGGAGCTGCAGGGTCCCATGCAGACCCCCCGGGGCACCACGGTCCCCCCTCATCTGCTGTGAGCCACCCTCGGGGCCACATCAAGCCCTTCTTCACATTGGCACCCTCCAGCCACCCTCTTCCCCTTTGGAGACAGACATTGTGCCTGGGACTCTGTTATCCCCGGGTAGCTTTTAAAAATTTTTTGGGGAAACCACCCATTCCTGACCCATCAGTTCCTGATGCTGAGACCTGCTCTGGTAATGGCCAGGTCTCCTCAACCCCAGCTGCAGTAGGAGACACATCTCCTGCTGACCAAGGCTCTTCCCAACTTAGTAGAAGCGATCAAAATACATCCTCAGACCCCTGCAGCTGCTGTGCTTTGGCTTAGCTCCTGTGGAGGGATGGAGTCCTTATGGCTCAAAAGCATGAGCTCGCCCAGGAGGAGCTGACATGAGGCCACCCATGCTGTGTAGCCACCAGAAGACTAAAAATAGAGTGTTTCAAATCAGGTCCCACAATCCCAAAGGATGGGGCTGTTCCTTCCTGCGCGTTCAACCCAGCGACTCAGTGTCTCCCTGAGCTGTGATAAACTCCCTGTGCCCTCTTGCAGATCCCCAAAAGCATCTTTCCTTTCTCCCACAGCTTTGCAGGTGATCCCTTCCCTTCTCGATCCCCTCTCCGCCTCTGCTCTGCCCCAGGCTCCCTTCTTGCAGACTCACATGCCTCTCCTGGAACCTCTCCCCAAGCCTGGGCCACGGCTGCTGGGACCAGAGCAGCCTCCCACCTCACAGAGACTGTCCCAGCCTTTTGGAGACCACTCTGCGAGCTGCAGCCAAACTGCAACGTCAAGCTGGGGACATGGGCCAGATTGCTGCTCCCAATGCATATTCATCTTGCCTGTGGCGTGCACAGGAGCAGCACCACTGAGCACAGGTGGCATGACACTGTTGTACCTGTGGTAGATGTCCTCAAGCTGGGGGAACACAGGGTCCCCTGCAGCCACGGACCAAGGGAGCCCACAGCCTGCCCTAATCACGCCTGGGGCAAAGCCAAAGCCACCACCCAAGGGCTGGACCCTGATCAGAACAGAAGGGTTTTGGGGATGGATAGGCATGGTCTTGCTGCAAGCCCAGGGCATGTCTCCCCATGGGCTGAGGCTTTCCCCGACCACCCCTCAGCTACCAGGGACGCTTCAGGTGGGCAGCCAAGGCAGCACACAGTGCTGGTGGCTGAACAAGTACAGGAGCACCCAGCAGCCAAGGTCAGGGAAGAGGCTGGTCTGGATGGAGGGGACCTCGAGAAGCAAAAATACTAGTGGGGGCCGTCTTCTGCAGAGCTGTGCTTGCTCATCTGGCAGAAGATCTGGCCTGGGATGCTCTGCGTCCCCTTTCTCAGATTTTCAAAGCTATCGCTAAGGCAGCCAGACAGTTCATGACTCCCTGGAGACTCTTTCATGTTTATTTTTTTACTTTTTGGGAAGGGAAAGGCCATTAGCTGATGAGTGCTGGAAAGCCCCACTGCCAGCTCAAGTTCTCTTTTCACTTGACTGGGCTCTGGAGAATTTGCTTGTTTACATAAAAAAATAAACAGCATGCCCTCAATTCTGCAAGAGGAGGAGGAGGGAAGCTTGGTGGACACCTCAGGTGCGGCCTTTGCCAGCGATGGTGCCAGCGTGGGGTGGAAGGAGCTGGGCAGAACAAGCCCCACAATTGGAAACGGGCTCCAGCAGAAACACCGAGCGCAGCCAGCTGTGCTGGGAAACGCAGCCACACGGTCATCGCGCTGCTTGGGAAAGCACAGGCTGCGAAAGGAGCTGGGCTGCGAGGCAGGAGCGAGGTGGCCAGGCATCACCCAGGGCCTGAAACCTGTCCCCAGAGAGGCGGTGGGAGGGTCAGGAATGAGCTGCTCCCGATTATCTTCTCTTCTACCCAGTCACTTTGAGTCTTCTCCATTTACAAGATGAAACATTCCAGTTTTTCTTCTCTTGAAACCTCAGCTTTCGGGGTGTAAAGCCTGTCTCCGTTTCTTTGGGATGCTCGCTTCAAGGGTGTCCCCAGCTCAGTTTTGAAGCTCTGGTTGACTCAGGATAGGATCACAAACCAAAGGCGATGTTCTTGTTCCTTCCCGGAGTCAGCGCTCAGCTCCTACAGCCCGGAAAGACACTTTAAGAAGAGGAAAACAGGAGTCTCTTCCAAAGCCTGCTTCCCACAACTGGATGCTGGGGACCACCAAGTACTGGAAGCTGGCTGTCCGAGCCGCATCCTGTGCGGGAAGTCCTGCCCGGCGTCAGGAGGGAAGGAGGCTGCAGGAAGGATGTGTCCAGGAGCTCTTCCCAGGGGATCATCTGCATGGAGTCACAGGGCAGGCTCACCCACCAGCACAGGGGATGGAGCGGGAATTCGCTGCAGCCGGGCAGTGAACCCTTACCATGAGGGCCGAGCGGAGAGGCAGGGGTGGGTGCGCCTGGACCAGATAGTGCAAGCAGGAAGAAGACGGCAAAAAACCCCATGTGATGCCACTTTTCTCCAATGTGCCATAAAGGAGACATTTTTCCGCTTTTCTCCATCGAGGCTGATCAGCTGTCTCGGGGTTAAGTGAAAGGATGGAGCTGGGGTGTCAGGAGGAGCTGCTGCTCTCAAGGAAGACTCTGCGCTGGAGAGGCTCCTGTGCCGGGGGAAGTGAGGGGAACAATGCTTGGCGAGGACCTCAGCCTACGTTTTTCAACCCTGACCTTTTCTGAGCTCCTAAAGACAGCAGCGGAGAGCTGCTTCAGCTCAGCTTTAAAGCAAAGCCATGATAACAGAAAAAGAATAGGTCACGGAAGCAATTTCAGCCTAATTTTTAGTGATTTAATTCTGAACAGAACTGGTCCTGATAACTCCAAGGAGGCAGTAGAACAAGTTAGGAATTTACTTGTTCCTTAGTTTTTTATTAGGACAAAACCCAGCAATCAGAAAAATAAATCTAGTCGAAGGAACATGATGAGAAAGATACATGAAGGCCCTTAGATACTGTGATACAAAATTATTTGTGCCAACTACAGTCTGAGCTGGCAAACTGACACCACATCCCTCCTTGGAGGGCTTATTTGACTCTTTTCTATGGTTTTTTAAAATCATTTGCTTTGTGGCCTTGTAGCTCACCTGGCAGAATTCAAGGGTGCGTCAGAAATGAAGCCTCCCCTGTCACCTGAGATGGTCGCTGGAGAGGTATGGCCCTGGAGAGCCCTGACAACCTCTCCGTTTGCTCTTGCAGCCCTTGCAGTGACGCAAACAGGGAAGTAATCCTCATAAAAGCAGAGATGAAGCCAAAGCAAACCATGGAAGTACCACAGCCACACAGCTGAGCTGCGGCTGCGCAACCGGAGAGCCAGAGCAGCTAAGGGGATGTCCTGCAATCTGCTGAGCCAGCATTATGAACGTGGCAGTGCGCTGGCTTGACCAGAGTCTGCCCTGATGATAGCCGGACTTACGCAACATTTCGTAGAAAAACCACCACGTCGAGCAGGGACAGCCATTTCGTAAGTCGTGATCCGGGTCTCAAACCACAGAGGACGGAGACCTCAGGGTCTCTGCTCCATGGGCATGACTGTGCCCCTCAGACATCACCCTGCAGAGAAGTCGGGGCTTGGGGAAGACAACGGCACAGGCTGCAGGAAGCCTTGAGAGGGGACAAGCCAGGAGATAAGGGTGACCCCAGCATGGGCAGCGTCGTCACCAGTGAGGGTCTCAGCATAGGGGCAGAGCCAGGTGTTGGTAACAGGGTCCATCAGTGGTCCCAGACACACCAAAGTGAGGACCCAGGTCCAGCACCCATTTGGAAGGGTTCAGGAGCATCCATTCAGCAGCAGCAGGAGATGAGGACAGAGATGGGGCTACAACATCAAAGGGTCCAGCCAACCAGCAGACAAGATACCTGCAGCATAGGTCTAAGGTCTGTCTGAAAGACAGGGCCAGAGCCAGGATAGCAGACCAGCACTCATAACACACCCAAAGCAGTGACTAAAGGCTCAAGCCTGAGCTTAAATGGGGCTCCCGGGCCTTGGGCAGAGGATGGGAGGGAGCTGGGTCCATCCACAGGTGGGGCTGGTCAAGGAGATTAATGCCAATTAGTGCCCTCAAGGCCTGCCACCGCACCTTCTGGGGGATCCTGGGGGATGTGAAGGCTTGGAGGTGAGCCTGTGCTGAGTCCCAGGAACTTCTTGTGCTCATAAGGTCAATCAGAACAGCTGGCTAACGAAGTGGTGGAGAGGGTCTGCACCGACATGGAGCTGGAAACCAAAGACGTGGATCAGTGAGGGACTGGAAGGCACACACCATGACCATGGGGGCCTGTCTGCTGTGGGCTGGGGGGCACCTCAAGGCAGAGGCATGGTGCTTGCAAAAGGCAAGCCTTGTCCCACCTGAGCATGACAGACTTGGCATCAGTGATCTCCTGGGCCAAATTCTACACCTGAGGCAGCCTGTGGACCTCTGTGAGGAGCATGGGGAGGTGCACAGTTGGACGTCCTTCACCCAAGGTCTTTCCCTGCACTGTCAGATGCAGGGAAGCCAGGGAGCAGCAGCAAAGCTGGCAGTGTGTGCCCCAGCTGGCCGAGGGACCGGGCGTCCAAGAGCTCCCTCCGTGCTCCGGAGCCGCAGCCCCCGGACACGTCTCGGAAGTGATTCATCACTGTTAGGGCTGACTTGTTTGCACAGCCTCCCCCACCCTCACCCACCCTCTCCCTGTAGCAGAGAGGAGAAAAGGACAGGAAAAAAAAGTGCTTTTCTTTCCACAGAGCTTCTTATCCCTAAAATGACCTTTCTAGCCTCATGGTTCATCTGGGGTGGAGTTTTCATGGCCCTCGCCATCTTCCTGGAGCATGGGGCTGGGGCATAGCCGGGATGAGGGCTACTGGGATGGGGAGGGAGATTCTCGTCCCTGACCCCCTTGCTCATTCCAGCTCCTCGCTCTGGGCAGGTCCCCGGGCACTGCCTCTCACATCACCTTGCCTTTCCCACCTCTCCTGCCCGGCACTGGAGAGGAGCACGCAGGGGCAGCCCAAGCCCTGGCTGTGGTGGGAGAGGTCCCAGATCAGCCCTTGGCCGCTTGGCCCCTTACAGAGCCAGCCTGGTGTGTAACGTTGGTTTTCTGTGGGTTGCTGTTTGGTCGTGGCTTTGCTTAAACAAAGCAAAAACCCAGCTGTTTTCTCAGTATGGCCTTAGCAGGATGGGAAATGCGACTGCCTGCGAGAAAATGTACTCCCCGCAAACTTTTGGCAAGACCAAAGCCCTTCAGCAGGGAAGAGGAGGAGCAGTAGCCCGGCTGCATCAGCTGTGCTGGCTCTGCTGTCTCTGGGCGATGCTGGGATTCACCCCACAGTGCTGAATGACATACGTTCAAACTGAAGCTTAGGGAGTTCCAGCTGAAGATGAGGAGGAACTTCACTCTGAGGGTGACAGAGCCCTGGCCCAGGCTGCCCAGGGAGGTTGTGGAGTCTCCTTCTCTGGAGATATTCAAACCCCGCCTGGACGCAGTCCTGTGCAGCCTGCTCTGGGTGACCCTGCTTCGGCAGGGGGTTGGACTGGGTGACCCACAGAGGTCCCTTCCAACCCCCAACATTCTGTGATTCATCTCCACACCTCTGCAGGGAGCAGGCTTGGTCACCCAACCCTGGGCTGAATCCCCTGAGGACAAGAGTTTTTAACATAAGGACTTTATTACTTTTACTTCTAAAAAAAAGGTACAGAACATCCATCTCACGCACACACTCGTCTGCACACCACGCACAAATGAACAGACGGAGCCAGGCTGGAGGAGCAGCTCATCCTGATGAGTTCCAGCATGGCCGTGGAGCTCAAACCAGTGTCCTTACAAACACCGCGGTGGGACTCAAAGCAATCAGACCTGCCTGCTGCACGTTCATCTATCTCCGCAGCGTCGCTCCAAGCCGAGGGCTTCACCCACAGCCAGACACGCCGAGTACCCGTTCCATTCACTGTAGTGCCCAGGGAGCGACCCAGCACCCACGGACATGCACAAGCCATCCAAGACCAGCAAGAAAATAGACAAGGCACAGTGTTTTCCAACGTTCCCAGAAACGTCTCGACTCCACCATGCTCCAGTAGCAAGGATGGGACATGACATACATTCAAACGGCTACAAAACCTGGCTACAAAAATAATATTTCTAGTGTTTCATATAAAAATAATGCCATAGTACACCAACTATGTACACAAACTGCGAGGCCACGGCCCCCAGCTGTGCACTTCCGGGGGGGATGGGGCTGGTACCCCCAATTGCCCCTCAGCCAGCGTTCCACAGCTGGGCTGCACAGGAGGGCTGCTGCACAAGGAGGGCTTTCACGTCAAATTCCTGCTTACAACTCATCTGATTGCGTTCTGTACCTCTTGTACCTGCAAAGCCCAGGATAAATTCCCTCTCTCAAGCCAACAAAATGCAGAAAACAGGGACTGAATGATGGCAGAAAATGAGCATGGTTGCAGTCTGTCCTCTCCAGCTCCAGGGCTGGGTGGATGCCCTGAAGGCGTGATCTGATGGAGCCAACGGGCCGCCTTCCTCTAGCTCTGTTTTACAGCTAGCCCATCATTTTTGCTTTGGTTGTCTGGTTTACGATGTGATTTTGCTTTCTTTTTTCTACATGCATATTTATACTCTGGGATCTGATCCACTGCAGTTGGTAAGAGGCGGATCTGACCCTTGACACCTAGCTCTACCTTCAGAACATCATACCATGAAGACCTCTGCATGCTCCAGCAAAATTATACAGGAGTCAGCTTAATAAGGGCTTTCAGGAACTGACCACAGATAAAAGATAAGGCTTACGTACAGCAGTGTCTAGACGTGTAAAAATCAAAAACAATTTGGGTTAAAACAAGCACACCTGGTACTACTACAGTGCTTTAATAGCTGGGTGATCAGCGCACTCCAAAAAAGCAAAACTAAAATGCGGCTGAAGTGTAGGATCACAAACAGGCACTTTGTGCTTTTTTGTGGCTCAGCAAACATGCTTTTTCTAGAGAGAACATGGGACCAGAAGGCTGGGACATCTGCTGTGGTGCAGTAATTCCTGTATGACTGAATCCAGCATCGCATTTAGCTCCTCCAAGGCAGTATTTCCTGGGGTTTGTCCTTGCAGAGCACAGCAAAAACCCTCCAATGTTATCACAGGCGTAGCAAAATTATTGGGTGGCTCCTTGCTTTCTCCCATTTGCAAAGGCTCATCCACACTATCCCTCCCTGGCGCTGGATGCAGCTGGACGCGGGGCGCGTCAGCTAGCAGAGGGGTTTTACTGCAGTTGATTTGCCAAGAACCAGGTCTCAGACTAAACCCACAAGCAGAAATGCCCATAGCTGCTGGAGAAGAAGGCGGTTTGATTTCGAGGAGACAGATTGTGGGTCGCCAGCTTCTCTGAATGCTAAATCTGTAGCCCTGACCCCCAGCCCCCTGATCATATGCAGTTTTCCTCACTTCTGTCTGAAAAACTAGACTACTCCTTGTCCCAGCAAGGGTAGAGGGGATGTTTGCTCAGCCCAAGAAGAGCCA
This sequence comes from Opisthocomus hoazin, assembly GCF_030867145.1. Classification (NCBI taxonomy): domain Eukaryota; kingdom Metazoa; phylum Chordata; class Aves; order Opisthocomiformes; family Opisthocomidae; genus Opisthocomus; species Opisthocomus hoazin. Next base: position 16,250,165 of record NC_134425.1, read on the forward strand.
GCACCCAGCTGACCGCCAGTGTCAGTCTTGGTCTAATGAAGCAGCGACCTGAAGTGCAAAGAAACAAGCAGCAGAGAGTTTGCCAGGTGCAAACTGTGTGGGTTTGGTGTTGAGATTGCTTAAGGTGGCTGAGCCCGAGTCCAGCAGCATGGGAGAGGGGTGGCTTCTTGGCTGGGCCGTGATGAAACACGGAAAAATTCCCAACAGCAGTTTGGAAATTCGCTTCTACCCACCACCTGGCAAAGAGCCACCAAGCAGCTCTAGAACAGCAACAGCCTTTGTACGTAACAGTGCCAGAAGAAGAAAAGCATCTCATTTATTTCCAGAATACCGTCATTGGTCAATGACTAATTAGATACATTTTGTGGCATTCTGTTCTGCAAATAAATCAGTTTTCTCTGGTCTTTTTACTCCCTGCCTTGCTTCCTCCTGGTCACCGGTTCAGCATAAACTTAGCTTTCCTGCAGCAACACAACAGTTTAGGCCAAAAACGTCCATGCCATAAAGCATTCAGATTACTTCCATTGGATAGACATTGTTGTGATGTCCCTTATTCTGGTAGAGCAAGCCCTGTACCATTTCTCTCGACATCTCCTCTGTTTTGGCTCCAAATTTTAGATACAGCCATACAGCAGCAACACTGCAAACCATCAGACCACCTACCACAGAAACCGGGATGACAAAGTGCATTTGAGGTCTTGACGAGAAGCTGGGAAGAGGCAGATCATTTGGTCTGTCTGTAGTCATCTGCGCTCTGGCTTGGCCTGAGAATGCTTGACTAGGAAGAACTGACATGTCTGAAGGCTTTTCCTTTCCTTCAGCCCACGTGTAATCAAATGTTTTAGTACCAAAAGCGTCTGCGGAGGAGCTGACAACCTCATTGGTATGGACAGAAGGGCCTTTGTCTCTGCCAGCTGTGGAGCTTAGAGCAGAAGCTGAAGTAGTCGCTGGTGGAACTGGTGTGGCTGGGACCATGGCGATCTCCACACTGACCGGGATGGAGGGGAGATCTGAGCTGGGACTGGTAGAGGCAGGGTCTGCTGCACTGGCTCTTGCACTCTTACGGTCCAGGGGTTCATCTGTAGAAGGTACAGAATGGTCTGGCCTTCTAGTAATGGCCACAGGGTCTGAATTTGAGCTAGGAGCAGTCGTGTCTCGAACATCATCATTCGCAGTACATCCTGCAGGTTCTCCTGAAGATCCTACGGTGCTGTCAAAGCCATGCACAAGAACAGTGGGGTGTGGGGTGGGCTGGCTGGAGACCATGCCTGCTGCAGAAGCTGTTGAAGGTGCAGGAGATTTTAAGGAATCTCTGCTTGCTTCTGGAGCGACTTCAGAGCGGGCAGCAGCTTCCCGTATCACGGGGGACGATCCTGCAGGGATCTGGGTCGTGTGCTGTGGGGCTGGTGGCGACCTGCCGGGCACCTCTGTCCCGGCAGCAGGAACGCGTATTCTCTGCAAAACTGTTGTGCCGGTCCCTTGGAAGAAACTGGTTGGAGCTGTGGCTTGAGATGGAGCCGTTACCGCGAGACCAACATGTTTCTGAAAAGCGCCGGGCTCTTCTGGTGCCACTGCTGTAGTGGCATCCCGTGGAAGCAGGGAAGCTGCAGCCTTCTTCTGGTCCAGCTTCTCGACGATCTTCTTCACCCAGTCTGCCTCTGGATCTGCACAAATCTCCAAGTACTTCAGAGTAATAAATCTGAAAATACAAAGGGATTGCTTACTGGGAAAAAGAAGCGCAGGTTGACCATGAGCCAGCAGTGTGTCCTGGCTGCCAAGAAGGCCAATGGGATCCTGGATTGCTTTAAGAGGAGTGTATCCAGTAGGTCGAGGGAGGTTCTCCTCCCCCTCTACTCTGCCCTGGTGAGGCCCCATCTGCAGTGCTGTGTCCAGTTCTGGGCTCCCCAGTTTAAGAAAGATGAGGAGCTACTGGAGAGAGTCCAGTGGAGGGCTACGAGGATGGTGAGGGGACTGGAGCATCTCTCCTACGAGGAGAGGCTGAGGGAGCTGGGCTTGTTCAGCCTGGAGAAGAGAAGGCTGCAAGGGGACCTTAGAAATGCCTACAAATATCTGCATATTCCCCATCCCTTCACCCCCACCTTGCTCCACGCCTGAGCCCCTGATCTCCCTTGGACGCTGCCGGTCTTGGAACGGGGGAAAATCCCCCCCTGCCCTTCGGACTGGCTGTTGGCAGGCTGCTCCTTGCTCCGAGGTGAGGGCGCTTGCCGATGTGCGGGCATGCTTACATGATGGCTTGCTTGGTGCACCAGGGCTCGGTCCGGCGGTAGCTCCGTATCCGCTGCGCCGCTATCCCACGCGTGAAAGGGCCACACTCTCTTGAACACCTCAGGGGGGCTTTGGGTTGCCCTGAAATAAAGTTTTCAGTGTATTAAATGTCGGCTTTTTATTAGGTACTATAAAAAATGGCGCTGTTTCTTTTTCCTCTTCTCTTGGGAGGAGGAGTGTGAAGCTTGCCGTGAAGGCTTCCAATCCCTGCTAAAATGAGATTGAGACAAATCCCATCAGGGCCACAATTGTTTGTATCGCTCAAACAAGTGATAAAGATACCCAGAAAAACAGCAAAAAAAGCACTGTGAAAATTGCAGGGCTCTTGGGAGACCATCCCAGCTTCCTTATAGGATGTGCAAGCACGGGTTGAAGGTCCTTGGTGCAAGCACCTGGACCTGGAGGTCCTCTCTCCTTTGGGTCGCAGGGGGACTGCTCTCAGCACGGTGCCCAGAAGACACACTCCTCCATCCCCAGAAGACCTGCTGCAACCTCACCAATGGGCCCTCAGTGCAGACAGTGCAGACCAGAGGAGAGGATGCTCGTCCTCTCCTTATCTGGAGCGGTCCTGTCTCCTTCTCCTGCGGGAGACGATCGCCACGCAAGCCTCCTGCCCCTCTGTGTGTTGGTACACGGTCTCTGAACGCTGCTTGGACTCAGGGGAAGGGCGCAGAGAAAGAGCCCTTTGGTGAACGACACACTTCTCCCATCGCTACCTCAGCAGCCCAGCTGCAAGGCACAGTTTCTCACCAAACATCTCTTTTCCATCTCCACCGGAAAATACGGTTTTCATTTTGCAAAGTGTAAAAATAAAACCCCACTTGACCCCTTCAAGGGGCAAAGCCAGTTGCGCCACTGGGGACCCTTCGCGCCGGCACCGACCCCCAGCCTCCCACGGCAGGCGTTCGCCAAGCGAGGGGAGGTTGCGCAACGCAGCCTGGCAATGTGTTTCTGACATCCCGGGGGGCCAAGGCTTGGAAAAACAAGCCCTGATTTATCTGAGGCCCCCTGTGAAGAAAGCAGCGGGAGTCTGGTTCAGATCAGGCAGCCTCTACAAAACACCAAAGCTGATGGGGTTCAGCTGGGGATGATCCAGCCGCCGACTGCAAGAGTGAGCATCGCTACGGGAGCACCCTTGGCTCTTTCAATCCATTGACCAGGGAAACCCGTGGCTGCAAAGCGATCCCCGGCAAACGCTCCCATGGACCCTCTGCAGAAGCACATCTCGATCTCTAAATCTCCGTAATGTGAAAGCAAAACTCTCTGTTCACGCGATAACGTCTTCTGTGGCACTTTAGGGTCAAGAATGCCCGCTCAGGGGTGGCTGACTTCCCAATTAGCTCTGGTTAGCCAGAGGACAGACTGCTGGCGTGCTCCGCTTTTGGGAGCACTGCTCAACAGAGCAGGCACAGCAACAAGAGGGCCAGGTCCGTCGCTGCAGGCAGTCAGGGAGGTGCAGGGACTGCTCCCAAGGGCTCTCTGATATCCGTTAACCAATTTTCCAATGACTGGCATTGCAAATAAAGGGTCTGCAATTAGCTGGACTCCTGGTGTGTTCTTCCCAGAAAGCACCTTCCAAGGAGGGAGCGGTGTCACGGGGAGCACGGAGCCAGCCCTGCTGGTCCCCCTCCTCCCAGGGCGCGCATCTCTGCTCCTCCGAGCCACATCTGAACCTTTCCCAAAGGGTCCTCAGGGACACCTGGGGTCTGGGTGTTTATCCACCCAGGCCCACCACCCCTCAGAGGCACGGCTCCCGGGAGCCATCGGTACCTGCTCCTCAGGATGGCTCCTCAAGAGCTCCTGCCCAGGGAGCACCACCAGCCTTCCCCTCCACGGAACCGGTCCAATTTCATCGCTTCAGAGAAGGGTGCTTGGCTGCAGGTGAGCAGAGCTGGGCACTGCTGACGCGGGCAGCGGGTCTCCGGGGCAGGGTACGCTACTCGGCATCCCTGCTGCCCACTTTACTCAGGCCAGCCCTGGAGAACCTGCCCGGAGGTGCGAGGAGATGATGCTCCATCCCCAGCTGCCCTTTGCTGTCCCCACTCCTCGAGGACATCTTGAGGGCTCTTTGCCCCTCTCCCTTCCCACGGTGCGCACAGATCGTCCCTTTGTCCCGGGCGAAGTCCGGCTTTGCCGGTGCTGCTGAGAAGCTGGCTGCCAGCCTGGCAACCCACCCTGCTTTATTGCCACTGTGGGCAGCTATCGCCGACCTGCGCCGTAGGTGACCGAAACCGGGACCACCCCACCTCCTCCCTCTCCTCCGGCCCCGCCATCCACCCCCATGTCATGTCCCTAGGGGACATGAAAAAAAAGAGGAAAAGCAGTGCACTATGCTTCTTTTCTAATACAGAAGACCCGAAAGTCTCTCCGACGCTCTCCCTCCTACCCTCAGGAGTGACAAAAGCCGTCACCGTGCTGCCGCACACTGCCAGGATCGCTGCCGTAGGCTCCCCGTGCCCCTTCCCAAACCCAGCCTGAGCCCGCTGAGACATCTCCCGCAGCCCACGGAGGTCCCTCGGTGTACGTCGCCCCACCCAGCACCACCTTCCCCCCTCCCCGCACACTCCACCAGCCCCTCGCGAGCCCGGCTGCTCTCCAGGGAGCCCCGCGACAGCAAGCGGAGCTGTGGGGAGCCCCAGGGTGGCAAGCAGAGCCGTGGGGAGCCCCAGGGTGGCAAGCAGAGCCGTGGGGAGCCCCAGGTCGGCAAGCAGAGCCGTGGGGAGCCCCAGGGTGGCAAGCAGAGCCGTGGGGAGCCCCAGGTCGGCAAGCAGAGCCGTGGCTCACCTCCAGCCAGGGTCACCAGGCACAAGACCCTCAGCACCAGCGGGACCTGGAGAGAAAGAGCCTTCATGTTCCCGCTGCCGGCAGCAGGAAAGGCACGCAGGGGACGATGACGGGCAGTATTTCCCACTCCCGACGGCTTATGGCATCGTCTGGAGCAACGCGGCTGCTGTGGCTCATTCCAGGATGATGGAGCCCGGAGACGGGGTTTCGGCTTTATTCAGCTCCTGGCGCACGTCTCAGGGTGACGACAGAAGGCGGAGGGAAGAGCGGGACCGGGGAGGGAATACCGCCCGCTCCCGGAATTCCCCGGCTGCCCTTACAGCAGCCTTTTCTCGCGCACACAGCGCAGCCCCAGCCTCCTTGGCAGATTATTCAAGCAGGGGCTTTCAGGGGTCGGCTGCTCCATCCTCCTCTCCCATTGATGTGTCTCCTGGCCAGGCAGCCCGTGCTAAAGCTCTCCCCACCTCCAGCCCCCGGCTCCCCGAGCTTCACGAAGCTGCAAAAGCAGCTATTCTCTTCCTTCTTGGCAGCCATCTTACAGGTTGTTAGGCCAGAAGAGGCAGGATTTGCTGCTCAGGATGAGAAGTTGGGCAGCTAGACCGGCGAGCCAGGCTGCCTCCAAGGAGCATCACCGAAGCCAGGGGCGAGTGGGGACCCAGCAGCTCCCCAAGCAGCTCCTTGGGCACGCTGCCTGCAGCCACTGTGCCTTGCTGCGGCCCTGGCTTTCATATACGGCAGGGTCTCAGCTGTGGGGGGTCTTGCTGACGCCAAGAGCATGAGCACGAGGCCCCCAGATCTGCAAGCAGCCGGGATGGCTGGGGGGCTTCCCAGCACTGGCACAAAGCCAGGACCGAAGCGGACATACCAACACGGCGGTCACATCCTGCACCTTTACTTTCTCTTTCCTCTCAGATCCCAGCAGAATACCTAACAGTTTTCCCCTGCCTACTGCCTCAGCTGAAAGATGAAGATAAGATCAAGACTGAGCCTTTGAAATCTTTTTCCCCCCCTCCAGAGTTTTCTTAGGGCTGGTGGGAACCTGGCTTCTCTGTGCTGTGGGAAATTCCAGCAGTTCCAGTTGGGATTTTATTCCCAAAGAGTGAAAACCCCCAGGTTTCCATATGATGCGTTTTTAAAACATTTGGCGAAAACCCCAGCCTGTGACTTCAGCCTTTGCTTACGTTCTAATAGAAGATAATACCCATTTCAAGGAAATGAAATAAAATAAAATAAAAACCTGAGAGATCTTAACAGTCGGTTTGATCCGGGCAGAGCAGGACACGCTGCTGCGCCTCTTGGGCAGGTTTTTGGCCCCTTCCCCAGGCAGTGCTTTCTCAGGGCAGAGCCTTGCAGGAAACTTCTATTCCAGGAACCGGCACTGCCCGAGGCCGTCGGGCACCTCGGCTGCTGGAAGCGATAGCACCGACCCTACAGAAACAGGTTCTGCTTCTTCTGCAAAGGCATCACTGCCAGCGATGCACTGAGGAAGGGCTCCAGTGTGCGCGTGAAGTGGGAGTGTGAGCGCCTTGTTTGCCAAAGGCATGCCTTGCCGCCGGCCTTGTTGTTTCAAGGCACCAACAGCTCTGCGGCAGGCTAAAACGGAGCTGCTGGTCCCGCACAGCCTGGGCTGGTGGGGCTACACCCGGCAGGGACTCGTCCAGGGCACACTTGGAGACCCCCTGTTGCTCCCAGCGCAGGTTTGGTGGGATACGGCAAGCCTTCCGGCGCCGGCGTGGGTCTGAGCCACCAGCAAGCCCTGCAGCTCCCACCGAAGGCAGGAAGCATGGATGAGGAAAAACCATGAGCAAACCTTGAGTAGGTCTGTGTCCCTGCTATGGAGAGCGGGCAGAGGGACCATGTGCTGCTGGGGCTCGGGCTGCAGCCTCCCAGCCACCAACATAGCTCCGAGGCTGGTCCTTGGACCCACAGAAGGGCTCCAGCTTATGCCAAACAGTCTGGTGTCGAGGTTGGAGTCCGGGCCATCCAGCTCCAGCTCTGCTCCAAGGACAGTTTCCCATCAGGATGGATGTCCCACTGCTGAAACGGTGGCTGTGCTGCGGGGAAAGGGAGACAAGGTCAGGTGTGAACTGGATGTTGGTGACAGCGTGAGGCACGCTCGGTAGCCTGCTCTGATGCCGTGCCCCTAGCCTTTGGCTGCTCACTGGCAGCCACTAGCCAGGACCTGGGCTTGTTGCTCCAAACCATGGGTGCCACTGGCCAAAGGACCAGGTCCCATCTTCCTCATGAGAGATGTGAAAGCAGCTCCAGCATTTCCCACCCCTCGCAGCTTTGCCGGGGCTGGTCACGCGCAGGTGCTGGAGCTGTGCACGGGATCAAGGTCCTCAAAGGTGGAAGGAACGTATGACTAACGCTGCGAGAATTGCTCTGGGAGGCTAAAAGCAACTTGACCCTGCAAAGGCAATATGCAAAACAACATGCAAAGAGAACAAGGGCTGTGTCCTAAACAAATAGGAAATCACCCCGGGACATGGCCCGTCTCCTACAGGGTGTTTCCGTGCTGGAAATTTATGCTCCTTGGCTATTCCTGGTTCTTGTCCAAGAAGGAACAAGCGCCGTTCATTAGAGTAGATTTGTCTTCCTGGAAATCAGTTGGTGACTGGAAAAAAAGGAAAATTCAGTGAGACCTCGGAGGCTGTATGTGACCTGGCAGAAAGAGATGCCAGAGCCGATCAGATGAGAAGGCTGATGATTTCCACTGCATTGTCCGTTCAGGAGCTCCCAAGACCTCAGGAGTTGGTATTCCTGGAGCAGGGAAGCCCAGCACCTCTGGTAGCAGGTATGAACAACATCCATGGATGTTGTCCACAATGTCTCTCGTGGAGGCTTGCTGGGAAGAGGCAGCAGGAACACTTTGCTTTTGGGAAGACCCAGCCGGTGTCTGTGCCGCAGAGGAGAGAGGCTGACCCAGGGCTCCAACTCTGGACATACGATGAGCTTTTCTTTCCCCTGCTCATGCTCCCAGCTGCGAGCTCCCTTGTGGCAGCTCATCCTTGCACTACACCCACCAGACCCCCAGACTTCGATCTGGAGAAACCTTGATGGCTTTTCAAATGCCATGGCACTGGCTGGTGTGGCCCAGAGCAGCCCAGAACCAGCCCAGCATCCTCCTCTCTCCCAGCTACAGCAACCAGTCCTGAACTCAAGAGACGGTTCCTTAGAGCCAAAGGTGGCCTCTTGCTCTGGAGGTACCCTCAGCCTACACTTCATGCAGAGCTCTTCAGCCATCAGTGTAATGAGGGAGAGAATTACATGACAGGGGACCCAGAAAATCTGTTTAGCACTGCACGGCTTTGAATTTTCCTCCTGTTAAAGAACAAGGCAGGAAATGAGGAGCAGGTGGCTGGGGCTGTCTGCAGCCAGCATCTCCACGGGGGACAGAACAACTCCAATTTGGGAAGTGTCGACCAGTGCGGGCCTTGTTTTTTTTGAGTAATTGCTTTACATAGAAAACGGTTTCAAAAATAGCGGAGAACATCTCACAGGGCTTTCACTTCTCTGAACACAACGGCTTCCCCCTTCCTTGTGAATGGGAAAAAATTTGGGCTCCAGCACACGGCGCAAAATGCTGATGCTCTGTATTTTCCCGCGGTGAGGCAGCCAGCAGCATCCCGCGCCAGCAGGGCTGCGGGACGCGGCTTTTCCCCCCCCCTGGCAGCATCACCTCCGAGCTGAGCGCTGGTGGCTGATGCCGGTGGGACGCTGCCCGGAAAGGTGTCTGCCCGCGGCGGGAATCGGTGCCTCTCCTCAGCAGCCGGAGCTGAGGACGAGTCCTTCTGCCACCGACCACCAAGGACCGCAGCAGCTGCTGCAATAAACAGGACTTAAGTTGGTTGGTTGGAAATATTGTTTGCAGAGAAACTAACACAGAGCTGTTCAGTCCGCAGTGCAGCTGAGCTTTTCCTACACAAAGAAGAGTCACTTGTCCCCCCCAGAGTGACGCGGCCACGGGGCACCAGCTCTTCCCGAGGATGGGGAAGGCTCTTCTGGGGGGACCTGCCTGGATTCCATGGATGAAATCGGGGCAGCTTGGCGGAAAAGGCCAAGCAACATGCCGAGACGCTGCCGGAATGGGCTTGCCTGAGCACGCTGGGCGCCTGGGTCCTGCCAAGTCCCTGTGGAGCAGGAGGGACGTCCTGGTGTTGCAATCCTTCTGCGTAGCTGAAGGCAGCGTTTCCACGGAGCCGGCGTGGTGAAGGAGAGCCAGATGATCCCCGAGAAGGTGGTCTCTCACCATGGCATAGCAGGGAAGGGAGGGCAGGGCGGCAGCGGGGCTGGTTAGGGTGGGCACGACGGAGACCTCCGCGCGCCGTGGGAGCTGCTGCCAGGCTGTCCCATGGCACCGGGGTGGTACAGGGAGGTCTGTCCTCCGCATCCCACAGAAGTGTCCTGCCAGAGCCGCCATGGGAGTGTGCAGAAGGCGGGGAGCAGGACAAGAGCCACAGCTCTGCTATTTCACCAGCCCCAGTTACCCCCTGTCCCTCCCTCCCGTGGCAGCAGGAGCCGAGAGCGCACATGCCCGCAGCCCCCTGGTCCTGGGGTCATTCTCCTGGCAGGAACAGCCAGTCCTGGCCCCAGCCCTTCGCTCAGGGGCGCAGGGAGATCCCACAGAAATCCCTTCGGCCCCATCCAGCATGGGCCAGCACCATCATCACCTCTCCACATCCTCACTTCTCCATCCAACGTGTCAACGCACGCATGCTGTCAGTCTCCAAGAAAGGAGCTTACCAGAAACAGCTCTGTTTATTGCCTGCTCAGAAAGGCTCACCTCTTCCCGTCTCCTCCGGGCAGGAGAAGGCTGTCTGCCTTCCCACAAGAGCTGTGGGACCAGTTTGACACGAGCTTATTGTTAAGCCATGATGGTGAGTGAAGGAGAGACCCAGAAAACCCCTCTGCAGCAGGGCTGCTGGGGCTGACCCCCAACAGCATCTCCTGGGGAGCTGCTGGCACCCATGGGCCAGCCCCACAGGGCAAGCGGCACTGCCTCATGCCGTGCTGCAACCTGGCACCCCTGGCTCTGAGCTGAGCCCTCCCATCACACAACCCCGCAGATCCCACCGACCCTTACAGAAATGGGACATCACAGCCCTCCAGACCAGAGCCACCACCCAGCTCGTTCCAGTGGCTCTTTCTGCCAAGCCACAGCCACGGCACGCACCAGGCTGCCCACCGGTGCCCAGGCCATGCCGGCAGCAGCCAACAGTCCCTGGAGCCCGCAGGGTTTCCGATGCCCAACAAGCCTCTGCATGAACTAGCACCATAAACCCAGGGGCTAGGCAGGGAAACAAACCCTGACAAACATTTCTCTGCCCGGGCTCTTAACCCTTTTCAAGCCTTGCTGGCTCAACTGAGAGACCAGGGAGGCACCAGACCCCTTCCCTCTCCCACCCCCAGCTCTTCTGCACCCCTCATTGTAAGAACAGGGTGTCTCCTTCTCTGCTTTTGCCCTCCATGCTCCCATTACATCTCTCCTATAACCCATCTACTGACCTGCTTCCCCACCAGCTCAGGCCAGGAGAAACAGGCTTGCACCTTACTCAAACTTCCTTTCTGGGAGCATCACTCCTGGCCCACCACCTGCTGCCAGAGCTGCTCAGGCTCCCCATCTGCTACAGTGGCTAGGGGGGGTGGTATTTTTAGGGTCAACGAAGCTGCCTCACCTCCTAACAGGGCAACGGGCTACAGATGCTGGCCGTTAGCATCTCAGTGTTGGCTGGGGAGAGTTAAAAAAGGGGTTGCTGGGGATAAGGAGAAGGGAGATTCCTCCCCTGGGCCATGATTCCTCGTATCAACCCCAGGAGGCAGCAGGGGAGAATCAAGGAAAGCAGAGATAAGGCATGTCTGGGATTCAGAATGCTGTTTAGAGAACAAATGCCCCCCCGACAGACCTGACCTCAGCCCAGGGCTTGTGACAGCAGTCAGCCCTGCTCACCCCTGCGTGCTGACACAGACCAAACCACCTGCTGTGAGAGCTGCCGTGCCCGAGCCCCTGCTTGCTGAGCAGGACAGAGACCTCCCCACGGGCATGCCCCCCCCCATCCAGCCCCAGCCCACCCCTCCAGAGCCCCCCAGTCCACCCGCCCCAGGCCAGCGGGGTGGTGTTCAGGGACTAGCCTGACTGTGGGCAGCAAGCGCCCCGGGGACCCCCAGAGCTGTGACGGAGGGGGGAGCAGTGGCAGTGGTGCAGCTGGCCCCTGGGAGCCCCTGGCCACCCTCGCAGGCATCCGCCGAGAGGAAAGACCCTCGCCAGCAAAGGACGTGCCGCTTCCCCCCGGCGCTGCCCAGATGGCCGATAAATAATAGCAACCCACCCGCAGTGCCCCCAGCTCCTGACCCCGCCAGCCCGAAGGCGACAGGGAGGGGACACGCGTCCTGCCCAGCTCCTTGGGAAGGTCCCGCTCGCCCCGGGGGTCTCGCACCCCAGGGAGGGCTCCGAAGGGCCTCGCTCTGCCTCTTGCTGCAGCAGACGATGCCATCGTGCGGTGCTCATCGCTTCCTCGGCTGAAGCATCTGCACTAAAAATTGCTGCTTCCACACTGGGGTTAATTAGCGAACCCCGCTCCAGCAGTTCCACAGCACAAGGAGATCCCCGTGGCTGGGCACTGGGGTCTCGCAGCGGGGACGCGTTGGCTGGGGGTCCTGAACACCCACACCCCCTTGATGGGCAACCCCCCGGAGGGTGGGCTTCCCCCCAGGGTGGGCGAGGGTCCCCCTGGGATGGCTCCCAGGCGGGAGCGGGACCCACGATGGGGCCGCGTGGACGAGACGTGGCTTGCCAGGACGCGGCGCGTGGGCACGGGGCAAGCACGTCCGCTCCGAGGCCTCTGGGACTTTCGCCACAGGACAATGGGCTGACCGAAAAGTTCAAAAATAGCTTTCTCCGCTGGCTGTTTGTCTGGCTCTGGACGTGGGTTTTCCCCTCCCCGCCCTCCCCCACCCCCATGCACCTTTCCCTTTTCTGGCCGCGCTCCCGGCTCGCTTTCGCAGCGGCAGCTTGCGCGGAGACGGCCCAGTGCAGCTCCTGTTTGCGTTGGATTTGGCTGGGGTAGGACTGGTGTTCCTCGTAGTAGGTACTACAGGGTTACACTCTGGATTGGTGCCGAAGGCGGTGTTGGTTTCGTTACTGCTGAGCAGTGCTTTGCGCAGCGCTGGGGTCTTTGCTGCACCGCGGCGAGCGGGCTGGGGGGCACGGAGGGCTGGGAGGGGACACGGCTGGGACAGCTGACCCAAGGCATATGACCCACAGGGATATTCCGTACCGTTTATGGCATCATGCTCAGCAGTAAAGCGTGAAGGAAGAGGGGACGTGGCGTGACGGCGTCTGTCTTCCCAAGTCACCGCGACGCGCGACGGAGCGCTGCTTCCCCAGGGATGGCCGAACACCCGCCCGCCGACGGGAGGCGGTGTATGAATTCCACGTTTAGCTTTAGCTGTTAAACTCTTTTTATCTCCACCCGTGAGCTTTCTCACCTTCCCCTGCCAGCCGGGAGGGGTGAGCGAGCGGCTGTCCGGTGCTCAGTCTCCGGCTGGGGTCCAGCCCCAGCAGCATCTCCAGGAAGAGCCGTTTCTGGGTTCAGCGAAGCCCCCCAGGGCGCACACGACCCCGGCCCGGAGCCGCCTGGGGCTCAGCGGTGCTGGGGTGGGGGTTCGGCCGCAGCAGCCCTTGGCGGGGTGCCCAGCCAAGACCTGGCAGCACCCTCCCGTCCCGGGACGCCCCTCAGCCCCGCCGCAAGCCCTCGCTTCTCCGGGACGCGTGACTCCCGGCGAGGCGGCGGGAGCTCCCAGAGGGTTTGGGGGATTCTGCAGGGGGACCCCAGCACTGCTTTCCCCGCGGGCGACACCCTTGGCCCCTTTTTTAACACGTAACGAGGGCTGGCGCGCAGCGTTGTCAGGATGGCCGAGCGGTCTAAGGCGCTGCGTTCAGGTCGCAGTCTCCCCTGGAGGCGTGGGTTCGAATCCCACTTCTGACAAGTTACAACTGTTTTGGCGGCAGGGTTGCGTTTTCGCTTTAGTTAAAGTTAATAGGTTAATTGCCTTTAATGGCGGCGGGTTTATTTTATCGGCCCCCTCCAAGCAAAAAAGCGCTCGCCGGGCGCGGCGTAAAAGACGAAAGCTGTCAGAAGTGGGATTCGAACCCACGCCTCCAGGGGAGACTGCGACCTGAACGCAGCGCCTTAGACCGCTCGGCCATCCTGACCCGCTGGCCCCCCTCCACCTCCGCCACCGCCTTCCACCCAGCCACCGCCGTCGTCCCGCAGCGGGGGGGGGCCAAGGCGGGTGTTAGCCCACGGGCCCAAGAGGCAGTTGCGGGGGGGCCGAGGGACCCCCGGGAGGGAGGCGGAACCCCCCGGAGCCGCTCGGCGGGGCGGCAGATGCCCCTGGCTCGCTGCGGGGTGGGGAGGGGCTGGCTCCGCCCGAGGGAGGGGGAGGCGGAGGGGGGGAGGCAGCCCGGTGCCGTCCCGGTGCCGGTGCCCGCGGCATGGCGGGGCTGCCCGGCACGGCGCGGAGCCGCAGCGGCCCCCCCGCCGCCCTGCCCGCCCCGGACGGCTCCTTCCTGCGCTCGCCGCTCGGGGGGCTGATGGGCGCCCAGGCCGTGAGTACCGGGGGTACGGCGGGGGGAGGTACGGGGGGTGCCGCTGAGGGCATCGCCCACGCTGCGCGCGGGTCTGCGCTGCCCTGGCTGGGGACGGGCGGGTTCCCCTGCGGCTGCCCCTGCGCTCGCTGATCCCCGCCTCGTCCCTAACCCCGAGACCCCGCAGCCCCCTCATCCCTAACCCTGAGACCCCCCCTAAAAGCAGAGGAGCCTTTGAGTGGTTGTCCCCGCACCCTTTGCCGGTCGTAACTCCACTCGATGCCCAGCAGCTCCCACCGTGGGCCCTTCCGCATGGGCATCCCCGCGGGACTCGAGCCCCGTGTCCCGCCCTGGCACCAGCTGGCAGGGTCCAGGGGGACTGTCATGCAGCTCATGCCCTGACCGAGGTGCACCGGGGTTGCTCCCAGGGTGCCCACAGGACTCCCATGCTCCCTGGGTGCTCCCAGCCCTCCGGGTTGTCCTTCCCGGCAGTCAGGCTTTGGTGGCCGCTCTCGGACAGCCCGAGGGTCGGAACAAGTGGCAACATCACCTCTCCGTTGCTCCGGCGTTGGAGGCAGCCGCAGAATAAACTTGCGCTGCTGATCTCTCCCAGTACCTGGGACCTTATCATGGAATCACAGAATGGTTTGGGTTGGAAGGGACCATAAAGATCATCTGGTTCCAACCCCCCTGCCATGAGCAGGGACATCTTCCACCAGCCCAGAGTGCGCAGAGCTCCATCCAACCTGGGTGTGAGCGCAGTGGCTGCGTACAGGGCCACCCGTGACCCATCCCAGTGTTTGCCCACAGCGCTGCCCCTCTCTCGAGGGGACCCCTTGCTTGTGCCCCCTCCCCAGGGCAGCTTTTGGGGGTGGGCAGCAGCAGGACATGCCCTGAGCAGCCGCAGGGATAACAGCGGGCATAGGCCTGGCTGCCCGCTCCAGATGGTGACCCCCGGGCATGGCTGAGCCGATCATGATGCAGGAATAGAGACGCGGGGAAGGGTCGGGGAAGGGTGCTGCGGGGGGGTGTCTTGCAGGACCACCAGGAAGGGGAGATGGAGCCAAGATGAGCAGGAGGGACTCTTCAGCCCCACGCCTTGTCCCACCTCTCCAGCCACGTTGCTGGGGCCGTCCCGTTCAACGCACTCGCCCAGCTCCCCTCTGCCGAACCCCACTGCGCCCCACAAGCTCTCCCCTACGGGCTCCTGCTCTGCTCCCCGCAGCAGCCGGAGCCGCGCAGCCTGCACAGGCTTTTCCCTTTCCATGTTTCTCCCCAGCGCCCATTTTGCAGTCACGAGCGCCGGGAATGGATGCGAGGGACAAGGCGGCATTGTCGGGGCAGCCGAGCGGCAGGGCGTCGTGCTCGGGCAGGACAAAGCCCATTGTGTTTCTGCTGTGACAAGAAGCGATACGGGCTCAGACAGGGGCAGAGCAGCTTTCCAAAGAGGCCTTCTCCTCCCCACCAGCGGGAAACAAATCCACAGCTTCCCTGCCAAAGCAGAGGAGAGCGCAGGAGCTGGGCAGTGCCAGCAGCTTCACCGGCTCTGCCCAAAGAGATCCCAAGCCCAGCTGGGAAGCAGAAGGTGCTGCGGCTGCATCCAGGGCATGTTCTCACCCCAGCCTCGCCACGGGGATCTCCACGGACATTTGGTCGCACTGGGAAAGGCGGAGGGAGCAGGGCTGGAGCCTCCTTGCTCGCTAGGAAGGGCATTGGAGACTCCCTGCTTTGCTCTGGTCCAGCCGGGAGGCGAAGAACGATGGGGAAGCAGAGCCCCCCAGCAGCCCGCCGGCTCTGTGTCCCCACGGTCGGGCTGCGGTTGGGGCTGAAGGGCAAATCACAGAAAGCACCATTTGCTTTGCAACAGCCCTTCTTCTGCAGGTCCCATCGCTATGTGCTGGTGTTTCATCCTCTGCTTGCTCCATCGTGGGTTAGGGGCCTTCAGCATAGAAACCAGACCTGCAAAGGCTGAGCCAGGGCCCCAGAAGCCCCCACATCCAGCTGTCATGCAGCCCAGGGGGTGTCCCTAACAGTGAACCAGCATCTGCAGAGATGCCTGGGGCCTGGGGCACGGGGACCTCTTGGTCGAGAATGGACCTTCAGTGACGAGGATGCCCCGGTTCCCCCCGACCTGCTTTGCAGGACACCCCCGTACCAGCTCCTGGGGCAGCAGCACTGGTGATGAGCCTGTCCCCAAGCGAGGAGGCTCCGGTGTTTCTGGGCAATGCTCTGCTTCCCACCTGCAGGAGCCACCGCCGAACACCTTCCCCGTCTCGCCCTGCAGGTGCTCGGCTTACTGGTGTGGGCTCTCATCGCCGACACAA
Organism: Opisthocomus hoazin; assembly: GCF_030867145.1. NCBI lineage: Eukaryota > Metazoa > Chordata > Aves > Opisthocomiformes > Opisthocomidae > Opisthocomus > Opisthocomus hoazin. The sequence goes on from NC_134425.1 coordinate 16,266,149, forward strand.
CGTACCACCTCCATGCGGTGTACGGCTGGGTGATGTTCGTGTCCATCTTCCTCTGGATAGTAACAGTCCTTTTCTTCGTGACTTACCTCCTGCAGCTTCAGCTGAAGTTCTACGTCATCCCCTGGCCCCTTGTGGTATGTACCTGAGAGAGCGAGGGGGGTCCCAAGTCGGAAACGTCCTGGGGAGATGCTCAGAGAGGACCAGGGCTCCAGGCTTTGCTGGGCTGGTGGAGCGAAGTCCCCTGCGCTTCGCCCAACGACATTGTTTCATTCCGCCCCTCAATTGCTTCGAAAATTGTCGAAACAGGGAGCCCTGTAACGATCCAGAAAGTCACAGCCGCGGTCACTGCTGCGGTCGTGGTGTCAACCAGAAACCTCTCAGCGCAACCTGGGGGGCATTTAATGAGCTGTGAACTCGAGGTTCATTCTCAGCATGAGGGGCTGGGCCCTCTCCTCTGGTTCTCCTGGGGAGGAGGGAGGAACATGAAACCGAGCCTTTTGCCCGTGCCTCAGCCCAGCACGCACCAGTCTGAGCCCGGACCTCACAACCTCCTCTTTGCCTTCCCCAGCTGCTGATCTTCAATGCTGCGGCGACCGTTCTGTACGTCACCGCCTTCGTGACGTGTGCGGCTGCCGTGCAGCCTACGTCCTGGCGGCAGTGGGATTACAACCGGAGAGCAGCAGCGTCCGTAAGTAGCAGTGGGCGGGCCAGGGCCACGGGGCCAGGGCAGCCGCCGCGCTTATGCCGGGGCTCTGCTCCTCTTCCAGTTCTTCGCCGGCCTCGTGACCATCGCCTACGGAGCCAGCACCTTCTTCAGCTTCCATGCCTGGAAAGGGCTCGGCAGCAACGCGGCCACCAGCCAAGTGACCGATCGTGCGTGAGGAGCCCTGCAAAGCCCAGCCCTGGGGCAGGGGTTCGCAGCCTCACGTGCCGCCAGGTCTCCTTCCTGGGGATGGCTGGTCCCAGGTCACGGGGACGCTGCTCCGTGGTCTCTGATGATGCTTCCAGCTGACGTGCCCACGGCACAGACCCACAGCCACAGCGGGAGGATGTGGACTCGCTGGCGGCTGAAGCTCCTGCTCTTCCTTGGGTTCATCCAGGTCGTCTCTGGAGCAGCTCCGCTGAGGGGCTCAGCCGATTCAGCACACTCTAACACTAAAATTCACTAAACCGAGCCCGGGCTCCCATCTCTGGTCACTCACAGCTATCGTGCGAGTAATTGCAATTAACGTGATACATAAACAGCGGCAGAGCGGGAAGATGAAGGCTAAGCAAAGGAAGCAGTCTAAACTCTTCTTGGGTTGTTTTCTAACAAGTTGAAGCACAAATTTTATGCTTTAAATAAAAATCTTCCTAAATCCAGCAGTGGAGTCTGTAAAGGAAAAAAACCCTCTTGTCTTGCGAGGCGGTGGCACCCACAGCACAGGTCCCACCCTTCTTCCCACGGTGCGTGGGCTTTGCAGCCCGGCCCCAGAGGAGGGGGAACAAGGCCCCAGGGCTCACCTGGCTTGGCTTTGCTTTGCACGCGCACACACGTGTGCACATGCAGAGCGTGCGTCCAAGGCCACGAGGCCACGGCCGCGGTGCCGAGCCTTGGCACGCTCCCCCCTCAAGGCTCGGCAGCACCAGTCCTCCAAAGGCTGGACGGCAGCAGCCTCTGGCCAGCCTGCCGTTCTTTGGTTTTCAGTGAGCCAAGCAAAGGGTCATGTTTCACAACTAGGAATATTTATATATATAAATCAGCAACAGTGAGAAAATTAGGCTCTTCATGCATTATGACAATGTTAAAACTCATGACATGTGAATTCAGGCTTGCACACAGATAATCCATTATAGAGAGAAATTTAATCTCTTTAAAAAGCCCCTCTGCCTGCTGGAGAAGGCATCGCAGCAGGGACAGGTTCCTCTGGGAACTGCAGCACACAGAAACCACAGAGCAACACTAGGGCAGAAAGGTACTGCTGGAAACACCGAGGTACCATTCCCCGCCAAAGTAAGAATTCAGCCCCAGCCACGCCTTGTAGCCTATGAAATCTCAAGAGACCTTGCTTAAAATACAGCAGAACTCTCTTCAGAAGGAACTGCCCGAGATATTCCCTTAGACTGCCACTAATATGAGTAATTAATTGAAACAATTGTAATAGGGAAAGAACAAAAACTTTTTTCAGTAGTAAAAAAAAGACAGGGATATTTTTAGTTTTAGCTGCAAATAATTATTTTAGCTGAACAATTAACAATTATAATATGCCAACAGGATTCTTTTTAAAATTCGATAAAATCTGTTCCCCACATTAAAAAAATCAACATTCTACAAAGAGGTAACGAATTAACCGAAGAGCTCCAGCCCACCCACCGGCAGCAGAACCCCAGCCAGACCCCAGCTTCCTGCCTCCCCGACGTTAACCTCAGGACTCACATGCCGTGGGGGCTGCATCCAACCTGTATGAAAGCCACAACCCAGCGTTTTCATACCTTCTTTTTCCTGGGAACTCGCACCATCTCTGCTGGCGAACTAACTGCCCGCGCGTGCCTGAGCACCGACTTCTGCACTCAGGGGAGAAGCCGCTTGTCACGGCCGCGGCGGCGAGCAGAGCTGCAGAAACCCGCGAGTCCTGCGTGCCGAGGGAGCTGCTGCGGCTCGGTGGCTGCGAGGAGGCTGGCGAACACGCGTCCCACGCCCCGGGCGGCAGCTTGGCGGTTCCGGGGCTGTGCTCACGGTGCCTTAGCAGCTTACCGTCGCTGGGAAGAGAATCGAAATGAGCTGGGGCGGTGTTTGCCAGAACGGAAAGCCTACACAACTGCTTTTGACCAAAACACACCCAGAAGGGTTTCTAACCCTCATTTTTTTAAAAAAAAACAAAAAAACAAAAAAACAAAAAAACAGAAGACATTTATTGCAAATTTTAGCTTTGCTTCAGCTTCTGGCCTTTATCATTCATATCTGACAAACAGAAATTTATTGAAGGAGATTTAAAAAATTCTGAAGGAATAGTTTGTTTGGGGGTTTTGTTTATTTTTTTAAGGTGTGTATGTGGGTATGCGCACATACGAGTGAGATTTCAACATACGAGAACAGTCCCAGGCAAAAACTGCCAAGCCATCATGAGCATAGCGTACTAGAAACTTAATGGGATTAATTACGGCAGCAGTCATAAATTTGGTATATGCAGTTGGAATACTAGGACACTACACTTAGCACTGCCACCCTGCCTTTACAAAGCCTCTACGATCTGTCCACAAACCTGTTACTGTGTTTTGTAGCATACGTATGGCTTATTTTCACCTGCACAGCCAGCAGTTTCTGTTTCAGCTGAAGAACAAAGTCCTAGGACTGTTGGAACCACGGTCAGACGTCAATAGGAACGGGATTTCATCTTGCTTGTTCTTCTAAGACACTTCTCATCCACGAACAAAAACTTGTAAAGGCCTGGCCATAATTTTGCTGTCTCGGCCAGGTTCTCACCAGGCAACGGCCCCCGACCAGCACCTTCTCTGCTGCCAAAGGGCATCTCGTGCTGCACCAACCCAGAGTGGGACAGAGCAGAGTTCTGCTCGCCATCCCGCATTTCTGCCTTCTCTCAGGTTTCTAAAGACGACGTAACCTTGCTGGAGCACGTCATTAAGCAGCGGATGAACACGTCTGAGCAGCGCAAGAACAAGGGTCCCCACGGCTCCAAACGCCGTTTCACCCCATCCCAACAGAGACGCGCCGGGGGGTGTGCGACAGGCTTACAGCTGCGGTTCCACCAGCAACACTCGCCTAGTTTTCAACAGATGCTGCAAAATGCATTGCTCCATTAATGCTGCGAACGCTTCCATTTCAAAACCATGCCTTTTTGCCAGCGTGCTCTGCAGAGCAGTATGTGACAGGGTGGCAAACTGTCTGTGCCTTACCTACCGCCAAGCTTATACTATAGAGCTCATGCAGCTGTGCTACTGCCGAGAAGAAAGTAAGAAACGGCATGCGCTGGCCAGATTTCAGATTCTCATGGTTATTTTTCCCAGCGTAGAATAGCTGGGGCCTGAGCAAAAGTGAACCAGAGAACTTTGCACATTAAGGGTGAGACTTACAAAAGCCAGAGGGCAGACAGACTTACACAGGAACACAGACATTGTCAGAGCTGAGAGGCAGCCTTACGCTAGAACACCTACGTATTAAAACATATTCTTCCAGCAGAAAGCTGTAGTACTTAAGATCCTATTGAAGTATTTAAAAAATACACGTAAAGCAACAGAACACTGACAGGGAGGAACTCGGAGGTTACGTGTTTGCACCTGCCCTTCCAAGAGCTGGAGGGACATGCTCTTTTTGACACCGTCTTCTTGATTCTGGAGAGTTCTGCATTTGGGGGAGATAGTGAAGATGCCAACCCAAGTAACGCAGGCACAGCCCTATTTATTGTCCTCTTGGTGTGCTGGGCTTCTCAGCACACGCAGTCATCGCAGCCATCAGGCTGGTGTACAAATACTGTGTAGTTATTAAAAACAGTTACTCTCGTAGAGTTGAAAGTTTCCTCTTCTGTGGTTGTCCTGGGTTCGGCCAGGACAGGGTTAATTTTCACCAGAATCCAGGCCGGGGGGGTGGGGGCTGACCCCACCTGACCAGATGGGCTCGGGGCGGGGGGGGGCGGCGCGGCGGGGACTCACTCGTGGCTCGGGAGCGCACGGCGCCGGTCCTGTCCAAGAGAGCGGGTCTGTTCTGCGGTCTGTTTTGTCGTGTTTTCTCCTTATCTGTATCGTTGTTACTGTTCCCTTTGTTTGCTGTTCTGTTAAACTGCCCTTATCCCGACACACCAGTTTTCTGCCTGTTTCTTTACATTCTCCTCCGCACAGCGGCGGGGGGAGGGGCAGCCACGTGGCGCTTTTGTTGCCGGCGGCAGCCAAAACCTAAACAGTGGTCACTGAACACCAAGCAGAATTCACAGACAGATGTTTCTAGGATCAGGCCTCTGACGGTATAGTCTGGAGGGTGAATGAGTTTTCATCACGTAAAAGCACCTTGATTCACATGACCTTTAGTGTTTTAATGTCCAAACGAAAGCAGCAGCACTCAGCCAGACAAGGAAAGTAGTGCATAAACTGTTCTAGGAGGAGGATACTGATGATTTGTTTAATGAAGTCACCACCAGTCCACTGCTTAAATCCAGATTTCGACCTTCTTTTTCCTAGAAAAACGGAAGAAAAAGAAATAATTGACTCAATGCTGTTTTGGAATAAACAGTTCAAAAAATGGAAACAGGCAATTCGTGTTCTGTTTGTTCTATCAAATCAATACAAAACCACGTTACCTGAGCGTCTGTGACTGCACGCAGCTTGCTGCGAGACATGAAAATGCCTAGCAGCGCACTTATGTTCTCCCACTCCTATCTGTGGGTGAACCCAAACCTCACAAAGACATTATTGCACAGCAATCTGTGGGAGCAAGGTTGCTGCCGCTCTGCCAGCCGCCCGCCCAGGCCCGAGCGGAGACCTGAGCCAGGCGGACTCAGCCAGCGCCCGAGGAACTGGTGAAATCCAACTGCTGTGGTTTGCCTCTCAGGGGACCCCAAAGGTGCAAACCCCGACTGGAACTATTCCTGCTGCTGAGACACAGACTGTCTCTTTCTCCTCAACCTGCCCCTATTTTTACAGAACTTCATGGCGTGGGGTGAGGTGGCAGAGGACAGAACAACCCTGACAACAACGCTGCTCCTTTGTTAAGCGTGACTGGACAAACACTGGGGAGTGCTTACAGGGATTTCATTTCCCTAGGAAAAAGCTCATTCAAAAACCTTCATACTTCTGTTTGTTTCTCTAGCCTGGACAGAGAGAAGGAGAAATACAAATGGAATAAGCTTAAAAAGCTAATTTTGGATTGGCTGGGAAGACAAAATAAAAATTAAGAAAACGTATCATAGAATCACAGAACAGTCAAGGCGGGAAGGGATCTCTGGAGGTCATCTTGTCCAACCCCCTGCTCAAGCAGGGCCACTCAGGACCACGTCCAGACGGCTTTTGAGTGTCTCCAAGGATGGAGACTCCATAACCTCTCCAGGAAATCTGTGCCAGCACTCTGACACCATCATGGTAAGAAGGTGTTCCCTTACGCTCAGTTGGAAATCCACATTCAAAAATACAGAAAAAAACATGTTTCTGAAGAACTGCTCTACATGCCAGCTTCACTCCTGTTCTCCAGAAATTATTAAATGTGCATTTTGAGTTTAAATAGCCACCTAGTGAAGTTATTTTCCTTTTGACCATGCACAGCCTTTGAATAAATGCTGCTGCCTACTGTAATAACACTTCCTTCGATACTCTGAGGCAGAGCTGCACAAAACCAAAAGCCATTACGCCAATGAAAATAAACAACGTGACATACTTACAGCTCTGTAATCCAAGAACATTTCTTTGAAAGCCAGAAAGTCAGTAAATGTGAGAAGCATATCAAATATGTCACCTGCCATTTCATCTTTGTGCTGCCTGTAAAGAGAAGTAGTTGGGGAATTAGAAAACTGCGTGGTAAATAAACTCTTATTTTAAAACGGTATGAGGTCAAAAGGATACCAGGACAAATAGAACAATATCAAAATTTAAACAAGAATGTTATTACGGGGTCTTTCATAAAGCAAAACTTTAGCCAAGCATTAACTTATAGCATTCCCAATCCAAGCGCATTTATATATTGTATTTATGTAAATCCAAGATGTAAGAGCATCACAGCAGCAGTCCTTGAAAACCAGACCAAGACACTGACCTGTAAGTCCACAGAAGTAACACTCAACTAGCATTTGGCCGTTGATTTGTCCTGAGCACTGAAACAGCCAGACAGCCCCTCAAAAAGCGAGAAAGGCTGGGGAGAAGCCCAGAATGCTCAAACACATCCCTCAAGAACAGGGGACCGTACTGACAATACTCAGCAGAGGACTTTTGACAAAAACGTTTTGGGAGAAAGACTCTGCTCATATCGGCATATTTCAACAAGACTTTTGTAACAGTCAAGGGTTGGGTTGTTTGTTTTAAATTATTTAATTCTTATCAGAAGGAGCTTTACCTTAAACAGTCTCTCTTTCAAGCATACTATGTGTATTAACAGTAACTTCCCAACGTTTTATTTTTAAAAAACTACACAGATGCAAATATTGTAAGATATTCAGTTCCCAATGAGACCTGATTTTCTTGTTCAAGGGGAAACCAGCGATCTTTCAGAAGTGACCTCTTCCCAAAGTTGGTCAAGGTAAACAACCAAAGGCAAAAGCTTACGACAAATGAAACTTTTCTCTGAACACTTTTACTAAAATGACAAGCCAGACATTGTATCACATGACTGTAGAAAGACCACCAGGCTATTTCAGTGCCCAGCACGCAGACTGAAGGAGATAGGTGAGACCCAACCTTTTAAGGGTCTGGCTTCTATGTGACAACGATGCAGAAAACCCTTTGGTATTCTCATTCCAATTTCTCCTCCTACTCCTTAAACCCCAATGTATTTCAGCATAACAGTTCAGAAATTTAGAGTAGCACAACATGCTGAAGGCAAGAAAAGTGGTCAGTCACTGCATGCATCAAGACTTTCTTCTGTTTTAATTAAAGAGGAACCCCTTTCTAAAGGGAGAACTGTCAAACCTAAGTTTTAATCTAGATAAACAGAGTTAATTGAGAAGCACACGACCTACCCCCCAACCAAAAGCAAAGCAGAAACTTACTGCAATGACATTGTGAAAGCAGTCATGTTAAAACCAGCAATCCGATCGACCAATTTTTCTTCAATGTATTTCTCGACTAAAGATATCTGAAAAAAACAAACAAATCACCCCAAGAACATCATAACAAATTTCAGGAGCAGATTTCCAAACAGCGCATCTTCCTCACACTGACACTTCATTGACACTGTGTACTGTCCTCACGGGGCAAACGACTGCAGATTCCTCAGCTGGGCTGTGCTCCTTCAATTATTCACACCACCACCGAGGCACTGGGCTGAACATTTTTGCTGGTAAGAACAAAACACCTGTAGAAGTTTTGAGGTGCAACAAAGGGAAAGGAACCTAGAGCTCCAGCAAACATCTTTGCTGCTCACAGATCACACAAGAGACAGCAGGCAGTATGTTGGCTCTGCCCCGTGTAAACCCAGTATTTTATAAAGGGGGAAATACAGGACCTGACCTTTAAAAAAAACAGAAAATCAATACATGCAGAAAATAGGAAGAAGTATCTTACGTATTCATTAAAAATAGAAGTATAGACGAGCTTGTTTTCTTCTGAGTCATCAAACTCCTGGTAGTGCTTTTCCATAAACGTCCTCTGTATCGACTGGAAATCATCATCTGGGTCACAACAAAAACACACCACACAGTTAGGAGTTTGGTCACCCTGGTTGTAAGACAAACCCCGCATTCACCAGCCTCCGCTGCCCGGCTGTACTCATGGAGCGCAGCACACGTGCAGAGCCGGTCACACCAGTGCCGCCGAGCCACCAACTCTGCCCCAGCCGGGAGAAGACAGAGGCTGCTGGCCGAGGGCAGCATTTACACTTACTATTAGCAAAGAAGTCCTTCTGCTTTACACTTTATTAGTGAGGTCGTTTATTCTGAACCCCTTTTTGTTCAGGCTCTCAAGTCAACAAAAGTGATTGCCTCTTCCCTACAAGAACTCAAAGTAATTTTTTCTCCTTGAATTCAGAAATACTAGCGGAACTCTCAGATTTGTTTTCAACCACTGAGAATTTTTCTTTTCCAGTTGTGGAAGGAAACAAAAATGAAATTGAACATGGCAGGTCACCACTGAATTCAACAGAACAGGCATAAATACAAGGTTTAATTATATGCAGTGTTCAAATACAGCAGTCTCAGCTTTCTAAACGCAAACATATTCAAAATCAGTTTAGTTTGCATTTCTCCAGATTCAACTACACCACCGGGCAAACCGAGACTGCAGAATCTACATCCCTCTGGGAAGGATGTGATCAGAAAGGTTACGAAGCAGCTGACGGCTGATTAGCATGAATTCTGTCTCGGCACCTTGTAAACTACTTCCCTGCACACACGGACTTCTCAGTTAACACTGCGGTCCTGAGAATGTAGCACCTCTCGTTGCCCACGCTTCCGGGAAGAGACGGGCACTGCTCAACATCCCGCCCTCAACCGGTCCTGCCACGCTCCAGCCGCGGGCGCACACACAGCGACTCAGGACATTCTCACAAAGCGACAAGGCACTACGACACCGTCTCCAGTTATGCAACACCGCTGCAGACAGAGGAAACAAACAGCGAGGCACAACGTGCTTAAACCCGCAGCACGGGCACTTTCCATCACGGATTACAAAAGGCTGCCTGCAGCCGCACCAGCAAGGCACTACAGCAAACTGCTGGGACAAATCACGGCAGCAAACACCCTGGCAAACATCTCTGGAGGGCCTCGGGCAGGGCTGGGGAGGGGAAGGATTCCTCTCACAGTTTCTTTCATCCCCTTTGTAAAAGGGTATAAAAACTCCAGAAAGCTTTGATATCTGTGTGAGATTTACGAGCGTCTCGACTGTTTATTTGTGACATAGTGTATTGCAGTGGCGCAGAGGATAATTTTCAAGACTCATAAGCACACTCTTGTGCAAACGGCACACAAAAGACTTTTGTGCATGTTTTTACTACACTGCCAAGTATGGGCGCACGGAAACAAAGGCAGGACAGCTTCCACGAAGCAGGCAGGGGCTTATTTGGCTCTGACTGCTAGCAGCAGGGCAGCCTGCAATACGTCTATCATTCGTCTTGCTGGCTATAACTACATGTCGAACTTACCCATTATAATGTCCTCCAGATACCCAACAACTGCATCAAACTCTGCATCAGAAGGGGAGGAGCTGCAAGAAAACAAAGATGGTACTGCATAAATACATATTTCAACCACAGCAGAAATAAAATTTAAAATTAAAAAGTGCTAACAAAAGCCTTATCAAAAGTAAGCCCAGTAATTACAAGATAAGTGAATAATTTCCTAGTTTCAACCTACAAAATAATAATCCACACACTGATGGTAAGACTGTTTCACAGGGATTCTCATCAGGCCTCTACTGTACTTCACCCCTGGTAAGGTGCCTAACTGAAAAAAAAAAATGTTTTACTGGCATTACTGTCAAGGTAATTCCAGTCCTGGTGCAAAAGGATGTAAAGCACGTACTTAGAATAGCAAATCAAGCATTTTCCAACCCACAAATCCCAGATGCTACCACAAGCTTTCCCTCTGCTCTCTTCCCTGTGTAGCTCTACGTGGTGATCGCAGAACTCTTGACACTTTAGAGCATATTGTAAAATATTTGGTCTTGTGGAACCACTGAAACGCTATGTATACACAATATTCTATAACTGAAGAAACTGAAATATTTTTCTTACGCAAGAAACATCCCCGCATGCTACAAATAAATGGCATAATCTCCTAAACTCATTGAATCATGAGCAAATATTAAACAACACCATGGATCCGAAGTCAGCCAGGGAAGATACCTTTGGTATCAGCATTTCAGGACTCTGGATACCCCCACTAAGTCTATTACTGTGCAGCTTGTTCAGACACATTAGATAATCCACAGGACCTCCTTGGCACCCAGAGCTCATCTTTAGTGGAGAATGAGCTCTTCCTATATTCTCCAGGAGAGGAAAGACAGGCTCTTTTCCCCTCTCGTGAGGGAAACAAGCCTCACAGGATGTTTGTCTCCAAGAATAAAGTTTGCTTTGATCAGCAAAAGCACCACTTAAATTAAATGCCTCTCTCATTCTCTTTCAAATTTCTCTTTAGTAAACAGAGCAGAACACTCTTTCAGACTAAGTTTTAAAAAAAACCTCATTATTTTGCTACTGAATAATAGTCCAGGGAAATTAATCCAACAACAGTTTAACCGACAGTTTAAGTAGAGTGAGCCACAGGGCTTGTTCTGACCCGGAAAAATGAAAAGATATTTGATTTAAAGAGACATTTCTTCATCAAGTGATGTTCTAGCAACATTTCTGATCTATTAAGCCCTAGGAGACAAGCGAAGACGAGACAAGGGGCTGGAAAAGCATGCTCTCCCATCAGAGGACACAACACTGCCCGGAGAGGAGCAGGCACAGCACAGTCCCAGCACCACATACCCTGAGCATCAGCTTCAGACTTCAGGCAACAGCGCACAGAGCTTGCCACTTACATGCAAAGACAAGAGATTCTGCTATGGACGATTTCCACTCTGTTTTTCCCTGCTCCAAAACAGTGCTGCTATTGGTTTTACAGCTCATTCTAACAGCAACAGAAAATTTAAAGTATTAATTTAAACCTCAGTTAAGCTTGTGGGATAAGCAATGGAATTTTAACTGTTCCAAAACAGCAGCGGTTTCATCTCTCTAGCAACACACCTGCATCCGCAAACCTGAAGAAACACGCACTCGCAAACCTTGTGGTTTCAGCCTCGGTCGCCTCACCATGCCTAGGCCAGCACAAGCTGTGCTGCAGAAGCAGCCCCGGCACGCAGCCATCAACGATAGTCCGTACGCTGAAAGAACTATATCCACGAACTAGTGACAGAGGCATGCGTCCCCTTCCACCAAGAGCTTTAGGAGCAGAGCATGCCAGACAAACATGGGGCGAAGCTGCGTCCTAGCATCCACCAGTGTAAAACTTGGTTGAGGCCACCTGTAAAAGGCCTCGCATGCCTAGAAGGAGCACATTCAAACTCCAAGAAATAGTCCTTTCTTCAAATACGTGATATACAACAACACATGCTCTTGAAAAGGAGAAATTCTGAATTTAAAATGAACACACACAAAAAAATCTGTAGCCTTACAGAGCTGGTTTTCATCACCCAGTCAGGGCTATCCAGTGCTACATCCCTGCGGTTACAGCTAGTTTGATTTCACCCAGACTCTGAACCGATGTTATTCCCTCTTGGAGCTTTGCATTTTTCTGTGCTCTTGTTCTCCTAAGTGGCAGAATCTGCTAATCAGCATGGTGTAAATCCATTCATGTAATTATATTCCCATTAAGATATTTTAACTAGCAATTATCTTATTGAAAATCTGACATGGTACGTAGCATACTCACATGGCTACATCGAGGTTTTCTTCATCACAAGTCTCCATCGTTAGCGCATCACCAGCGGGGCGGAAAGGCAATCTGCTGCACTGCTGCTGTGCGGCGTTACTGCTTCTTCTCGGACAAAGCACTAAGAAATAACACGCGACTTGGCATTAATACAAATTCAAGCGTTCAATCACCACACGTACGCTTCTCAAACAGTAATCAGGAGAGGACCTTTAATTTTCAGACGCAGGAATTTCAAATCCGCGTTCCTCCATGGCTGCAGCTGCTCCAGAACCCCAGTTCTCCAGGAACTTTCTCCACCTACGCAGAGACCAGGCTCAGAACGGCACACACCCGCAGCCAGTCTCTGCAGAGGGGCTTTACGTGACCCTCACACCTCTCCTCCCGAAGCCTCCACGACCGTTACAGAGACACCAGAGAGCGCAGCGGGGTGAGGAGTAGGGGGCCCGCGGGTCTCGCCGAGCCACCCCCCCGCCCGCCAGGCCCTCGGCCCGCGGCCGCCCCACCACGCAGCACCCCGGGCCACCGAAGCGGCCCAGCCGGCTCCCGGGGCCTCCCCGCTCCCGCACCCTCTCTGGGCTGCCCCGCCTTCTGCCTTGGGAGCAGCGGGCGCCAGCTCTGCGGTGTCACCCCCCTCCCCGGCCCCAGAGAGCCCTCAGAGGCCCGGCCCGGCCCGGCCCGGCCCCCACCGCCGCCACGCTCACCTCCCCGCCGGCCCCGCCGTCTCCTGGGAAACGCTTCCTTCCGCCCCTCCCGCAGCCAATGGGAGAGCAGGGGCAGTGGCGGAGGGCCCGCCCACACCCCAAAGGGCCAATGGGAGAGTGCGATGGGGCCAGGCGGGAAGCGGCTCCCGCCGCCATGTTGGGCCTGGGGGCCGAGCTGCGCCCCGGCCAGGGGTGAAAGCGGGGTAACCCACACGCCCGGAGCCCCGGCTCGCAGCAGCAGCGGAAGGATTACAGAAGAACAAGTAGCCTTCGAGACGGTTTTATTGTTAAACGGACAGCCTGGCTACAGTTCGTTTCCCCCCGATGAGGGCCTGCGGAGCTGCTGCCTCACAGGCCCCAGCCCTGCAGCAGTCAGAGGACGGAGCTCTACGAAGACTCCCCGGTCGCGGATGGCGGCAGAAAGCCCGTCGAGGTGTAGGGTCCTTCCCTTGGTGAAATGAACAGGACAGTTCTCTGCGGCGCAGCCCCCTCCTCCGGCACCGCTGGCTCCATTGGCCCAGTGCCCGCTGCTCGGAAGACAGTCTGAGGCAAAAGTTTCCAAAACGTTCACATCTTTTCCACGAAGAATGCAGGCACTTAGTCCTGTGTCCACAAAGGCAGCGAGGCTCTTCGGTCACCTCCGTTTTGAGGGGACACTGGACACCTAGACGCATTTGTTGACCTAGGCCTTAAGAGCTTAATGTCACGCAGCCGCTGATATCAATCAGGAGTCCTAGGCACTTCTGAAAAATCCTACCTCAGTGAATCCTGGCCAGGGAAACCAAAGCCCTGAAGTTACTGGAATCTATTAAGGCAGAGTTCAAAATGGTTCTGTTCCACCTCTTCCCTAAAGTGTCTTCAGACGTTAGGGCTAAAGACCCATCGTGGTGTTTGGAAGCATGAAGTGATTCTGAAATTCCAAGATCCCTGGGGCAGTGATGATATTCACGTGTTTGCTCCTTCAGCACCGAGCAGGACGGGACTCGGCCCCGACTGGCAACGTGGATTACAGCAAAACCATGTGAAGTACAGTCAGCGCAGGAGCGAGGTCCCCGTGGCACAGATCTGCCAGCCTGACGTTAATCAAAGCAGGCATCCCAGGTGGCAGAGAATTCACATTTTGGCAAAAAGACTAACCAACACTCTGTTTTTGGATTCAGTCTATATTTGGAAAAAAGTCAACAAGAAAGTGATGGACAGAACTTTCCTAATTCACACACTGTACTCCAGAGGTTCCACGGAGACACTTTTTTCTTTTTTTTTTTAATCTCTGGATGAAATTCAGCACCCTTGAGTTAGCAAAGGCAGAAGGCGAAAGGAGTTGCCAGAGAGCTTAATTCTGGGGCCCTGTGCAGAGCGCTTGGCTCCTCTTTGGGTCAGTAGGAAGCTCAGTGGGAAGAAGCAGCCTCAGCTCCGCCGTGTTAACAGTTGACAGTACAATAGAGATAATAAATGATTTTAAAAATAAGACACATTGCAGCATGAGAATTCACTACAACAGCCTCTGCTGTTGAATCACGACCAAGACGTGGGATGTTTTTGGTGTAAGTTGTGTGTGAATTAGTAAAGTTCTACTATATAGCCAGACAATTTAAAAAAGGAACGTGTACAAGTCTTGGAAGAGACCAAGTCATATCCTCAGTTGGTGCAAAATAAGCATAACTCCACCGATTTTTGTGCTACTTCACTGACACCAGCTGTGAACCCCGATTCCTCGTGGAAACCTGGTAAAACAGTCAAAAGCTGCCTGCTGAAATGCAACCTTAGCATACAAACGTCACAAATGTGTAATTAAAGTGGAGCAGGGACTCCAACCGTGTGATCCCTACTGAAAATAAGAAGTGTGGCCCCATGCCTGCTCAGAGCAGGACTGACACGTGGCAAGCAAGGTGCATTTTTAGAGAGTTACAGAGTAAGACTGAATTTGCTACTCGAATAACTTTTTTTTTTTTAAATAAAGTGGCCCAAAATTCTCCTCCAATCTTCTAAGATAGCTCAATATTTCCAAAGTGAACATAACTTTCAAAAACAACACTGATTAAAAAAGATGTTTGATGATACCTTAAAAAATACCCATAATATCAAATTAATTCCAGTCCAGCATTATAATTAGTTAAGAATACCTCCTGAAAATTATATCCTCACAAAAAAATGTGGGTACTGAAGTTAAAAGCATCAGAAACATTATGTACTTGAAAATACCAACGATCTTTTAACGTTTAAAAACAAATCAGAACATTCTTTGGAATCACCAAGTTATTAAAACAAGTTAGTTTCTCTACAGTCTCCACACTGTCTTGTCAAATCAGTCTGCGTACGGATTAAGTCTCTGAGCAGTTTAATATCCACTGTCGGCAAATTCAGAGTCACTGACCAGCAGGAGGCTACATTAAACAGGAAAGCACTGGCATTCTCTTTTTAGTACTGACTTCTGCCAAAAACAGAGACTTTTGAGCACAAGACAGAACAGCCCTGCTTTAGGAGATACTTCTTGTCTCTTCTAAGATGCATTGTATGTGTACTTCCAGTGCAAATTCTTTCAGCACTTGCGACAGGCAAGACGGAAAGGGGGAAGAAGAGAGATGCTCTCCTATGGTCTTGTTTGGAGGAACCAATAGCCATAGCGCGCTGACCTACCAGTCCTCCTTACTGGTGAAACCAGTTCCCACGGCAGGCAACCTGAAATAGCTTATTAAAGATTTCATTTTTAAGATAAACAGATTACAGTTTAGCATGAAGTCTGGCCATGGCTATGGTTCTATGTGCGTAAAGGTTGGCTAGAGATGCTTTCCCCTTTCAGTATTGGTTGGAGTTCATTAAAAACAAGTCTGTGGTATTTCTCCACGTCTGTCATGAAATGTGAGAGATCTGTCTGACTCGGGTTTGTATTTCCTGTCGACACAAAGGGCAGGTCTCCAGCTGCAAGGCACACTCCATGCACAGGTCACTGAAGGAGGAGAAAAATCAGTTAAAGCCTGCATTTACAGCATTAAAAACTACACGAAAAAAATCCAAGCAGTAAGCAGCTCAGTTAGCCTGCCAGAAACACAGTCAAGATCAGTCTTTCAGTGTGGAGATTAGGAATTGCAAGTCAGGTGTTGTGGATCCACAGGCTTTGAGAGGAGCTCCGGCTGCTCAGCATCTTGCCGACCTGAAACTGCCAGTGCATGCTTTTGTTAATCTGAACACTTGTTCTGGTCTGGAGCACAGCAGCCCCGTGCCCTGCGTGAAGCTGTCTCAGCTTCTTGTTGCAGCCCGCTGAGCACGTCTTGTCTCTTTTTAACTTTGCAACATCCAGACAGAAGACCCATGGCAAGACTGCTTCTGCGAGCTCTCTGAAAACACTAAGGAACCGGATTTCATTGGATTAAATTTCCTAGCAGGCTACTTATACACTGTATTGCTCATACTGCTGTCTCATTTTTAGCTTTCAGAGGAATTTGTGACTTGAGACAATCTATTTGTTGAACATTTAATGAGTATTTGAATTTTCTGCTCTCCTCACGTGATCTGGATTTCAACAGCACCAGTACTAAGCAAGTATTCCTCAGCAAAATCTTTGAGATGAGGGTAGTAGACTTGGTAGCTCAGGGATAGCACGTATCATACTGCATCCACAGTATGTCCCCAACCCCAAACACAGAGTTAAGGATTAAGCCTGCTCAGGGGTAGGGCGAGGAGAAAGGCGAGAATACAATGCTTAACTTCAGTATATATCACATCCTTAGAAGGATTCTTTCTTTCCTTTATGCTGGGGAGTCAACCAAGACAAGCAGGGAGTGTGTCTGGTCTCATTAAGCTGAATGTCAAATCCCCACATTTTCTGTTTCTTTGTTTTGGGGTTTTGTTGTTTTGGGGGGGGTGTTGGGTTTTTTTGGTTTTGTGCATGTGTTTGGTTGGGTTTTTTACAGTTTTTACCTGTGTCCACATGGCCTGAGTTCTGTGTCCGCTACCTCATCACAGCAAAGCGTGCAGCAGTTCTCTCGGATGCTCACTTGCTTCAGCAAAGCCAGGCGCCTGTGTCTGAAGAAAAGGACCCCCCACACACACATCAGCTTGGCTCACGGTAGATTCGTAACCACTCCGAGTCTTGCATCAAGGCCAACGCACCACTTGCCTGTGCTACTCAGCACTAGTGCTGGTAAGCATCAGTCATCACTTCCCACAAAAGAGTCAACACACCCAGAGATGTTCAGAACAGTTTTCGACTCCCTGTTCTGCTCTGTCAGAAAGGGACAAGGAGGGTGTTAGATTACAATTCTTCTAGCTCCCACAGCTGAACACTTAAAAAAAAAATTTCTTCTTTCATATCTGTGTACTTTTAAGAGTTAAGAAAAAAATAAACCACACAAGCGCATGTATCAACAAAATTCAGAAACCCTGTAGTGCAGTAACGCAGTTCAAAAGAACAGAAATTGAAAATAAAATCAACAGCCCAGTATGGCAACGGCCACAAGGGAGAGTAAATGGATAAAAATCCCCCATTTGATGAAATACGACATTTTAAGTTTGGATCACACAGACTACACACCAAAACTGTTCAAGGGCAGGGTGACGTGCCTAGCCCAGACTATGCTCCAACACCAAAGCACTGGATTCAGCACAACTCTGCATGAGTTTATGTTTACTCCTGCGATGGATAATTCGGGTACGCTCAGGCCCTTGCCATTTTTTCCTATCACTTCTAAGATCAAAGCCATCCTTTAACTTGGGGTCGGCTTATCGTTTCCAAACAGTTCAGGCTGTAGGGCAGGGATGGTCTTTGTGTAAACAAAGAGCAACAGTGTCCAAACTTGAATGGAGCCTTTTGGTGCTGTCACATATTAAGTAGGCTCTAGCACAGGAGGCCAAGTTTCTCCAGTCAGGCATCAACAGCAAACCAGTTTCCCCCAGTTTCTCTCTATACCTTTGGCACAATCAAATAACAGCGCTCACAGCTAATGCTTAAACATTGCCAGAGCGGTCCCAGAGTGGCATCAATACCAATTGCATCTGAGCGTCTGCCAAAAACTGCAAACCCCTCATCCAGCACATGACACTAATAAGACAGAAGAACACTTCACTTGAAAAGGTGGCCGACCAAGAGCGAGATCTAACAGATCACCTTCAGGGATTAAATCAGTCACGTGCAGGTATAAATTACTCTGGCTATACACAAGTACAAAATGGTATTGCAAGTTGCATTTGGTTTTCTCTGCATAAATGCAGTATCACAAGCCTCAGACTTTGCCAACGTGCGACTCTGATCCAAGAGTAAGGTATTTTTTTTGCATTCTTTTTAAACATTAAGATACTTAAGTACCTAATTCACTTGCTCAAACAGCTAGAGAATTCAAAACCAGTCTCTGAATTTTATTATAGCCAGAAGTACCCACCTTACCCAGCTCCAACACCCCCCCCCTTAATTAGAAGCAACAAAAGATTATTTCAACCACACACATGGATGGAGGGCCATCTTTAGACAAAGTTGCAAATCTGGGTTACGCTATATCCCAGATTACAGTGTATACTGTTAGTGTTCCAGTAAATTATTTTATTACTAATGACCTAAACCAGAAAAACCTATTAGTTTTCATTCCTGCCAGAAATTTGTTGAGGAAAAACATATCCAAACCTGTTTCAGTCTGGCTTGATTTATATTTAGGTGGGAAAACACTTCTAAATTTGAAGAACCTTTGTCTGTACTATTGTTCACAAATGGGGAAATTTTAATCTGGATCAGAAAAGAAGGACAACTTCAAGTCTTACAATTATTCAGTACCTCCATGCTGTCAACATGAAAAAAATTAGGCCAATTTTAAATATGACATCTTTTTTTAATTAAGACTTTACCTCCTCAACCAACCTAATCATTCTTAGGCAGCAGGAGGCACTTTTACTAAAAACAGTTAACTGTGCAGTACTAGTTAATTTTAATTTAGCTTCATATTACAAAAAAAAAAAAAAATTCAGTTGAATGGATTTTGGTTGTTTATCTCCCGCTCTACTCCTGAAGTTGCACTGGAGCCTATGGTCTAATCCGTTTCTGGAAGAGACCTATGGAGGCGTGACCCCATAAAAGGTAACTTTGCTAGGCACGACACAGGACTGTGCAACTCGGAAGTGACGCATTCCATTTCTCCATACGCAAACAGACTGAAAGTAGACAGGAGGATTACCTGGGCAAAATGATTTTCTCTTCTGCTGTCAGAAAGGCATAATCATTAAAGGTACTAAACTTCATTGATGGTGGATACTTGAAAGGCTTCGCCCCAAAGTTGAACTCACATTGTTGATAGGACATGAAACTAGCTGCAGCAAAAAAACCAGATCTGCAACATAACAAAAGACAGACACTTTAGAATGATTTAAACAATAATAGAGCTTTCCACATGTTACTGCTATTACCAGACAAAAATATACCCTGAAACAAAGACACAAGTTCCTTCAGCAGAAATGTGCAACACCTAATTGGGACAAAAACCTCTAACACATCCAGTTTCAGCTGCGCATACCACCCTTGTTTAGTTCTCACCTTCTGCACTTACTGAATTTACTACTGAGTCAGCCAATAAAGGCTGCCTGCTCTACAGCTAGGATTAGTCACACTTACACTAAGAGCAGATACACACATCTGAACGGCCCACGACCTGATCCTCTTTACGCTGATCATCTCAGATATCTCCTTCAGCACTGGAAAAACGGGATTTTTCCTCCCGAGAACTGCTGTTTCGCAGAGTCGCGAGGAGCAGTGCCAGCCGCAAGGTACACTGCCGTGCCCACCGCTCCTGCTGCTGCACTGCAGCAGGCAGGAATCTGGGGAGCTTGCAACTCTCATATGCTTGTTGTGCAGGTCCATCGTAGGATGAACCCAGGCCTGAGCTCTCAGCACAACGCCCATCTGCTCCTCCTTGCCCTTGTAGGATTACCTTGGGACAGCTGTCTTCTCTTCACAGCCACACAGACACCTTGTAAAAACACCACAGCTCTTTCAGTTTTAATTACTGACAGGGCCCAAGCCGGGTAATACCCTAAGTTGTAACCAAGTAGTAGAATCTGTTTAGTACCTACACGACATACTCCACATGAAGAACAGAGTACTGCACGCTGAATAGACAAGATACTCTGCAACTCTTTGAACTGAACTGCTCTTTGCTTGCATCTTCAACTTCATTTTGAGGAGAAAACGTAAATGAAATTATTAGCAGTACTAATTTTAAAGGTACTGGAACATTTAATTAAGCTGCATAGGAAGCTTCTTTCTCAAATATCACACCAGCTCATCCTTTCAGAACTAAAAGGCTGAACTTTTCCAAGAGTGTCAGAGGAGTTCGCCAGGTGTTAATTTTAACAGAGTTGGCAAAATAAGTCTAACGTCTTTCCGTAATGCTACCAACAAACGTCCTCCCATGAATATTCCATATGCTACTACAGGAACTGGCCCCAGGGAACGGCAGTAAGTTAATATACACACTTCAGCGTTTACAGGACTGAAGCTTTATTTTTTAAAAGATCGAAAATTGCTCAAGCACTACTAGAAATTTGTTCATCTTTGCTGTAGCCTCATTCTGTTTCAATGCTGGGCTAGTTTGACAGTAGAAACATCAAGCCGAACCTGCCTTTGGAAGGTCCAAAGTATTTATTTTGGACCCTGAAATCCACCTGCAAAATTATATCCTTCTCACCGATTTCTAAGCAACTTTCAATTGGGAAACCTGCTTAATGATGGCTTCAGGTGAGCAAATATGAATTTAGATCTCAAATGGGAAAGACACCATATAATTAAAACAATTATCCCTACAGGTCACTGTCCTTCCAAATGAGCATGCACTTACACAGCAGATGAAAATACTTGCTTCTCAGCAGGAAGCTGGTTTCCATTTAAATAGAAGATCATTTGCTTTTCTTGCAAGTCCAGTAGAAATCCTATTGTGTCTCCTTACATGCAAAACAAAGATAATTGAAAGATTTCACTTCTGTTAAATGCTGACAGCTGAAACAGTTATTGGTTTAAGTATCACATATCTCACTATGAGTTGTCTCACTTTAAAAGGAACTGCTTGCAAAAGCACAGAGGAAGAAATATTGATATAGACAGTAACTAAAGAAAAAAACCCCATGACAAAACAGAAAAAAACCCATAGAATATTTTAGTCTGACAGAGCATTAATACTACCTAGCTGTATAAGCATTGCAGAATATTTGCCAAAGCCAGAAAAAAGCTGCACACTTTCCCTCCTTGGCTATTCTATGCCCATTGAAGATATTCTCAGAACACATACTTGCTAAAGTCTAAGTTTCTAATATGCTTTTGCTATTTATTTTTAAGAGGTGTTTTAATTTAGCCACCCTTGGGAGAAATTTTTAATAGAAGTGAAGGTGGCACAGTTCACACAAGTGTGGCACGCACAGACTCCTACTAAGATTTCAAAGCTGAGATCAAGAACAAAACTTTGCTGTCCAAGTAGTTATCCAAGAATTTAAAGTAAGCAAGACAGTGCAACTCCTCCTTAAAAACAAAAAATCTAGTTCAGAGATCAAGGTTTTTTTTCCCCTTCTCTAAAATAACTCTTTCAACCCAGAAAGGAAGATTTCAACCCTGTTTTGTTGGACTACAAACATTTGGAAAAACCTCTTATGATTAAGTGTCTAGCAATGTGAGTTGGTGCTATGATTTGCACTCTGCCTATGAAAAGAAAGAGCATTTAACCAACAAGATTCTCTTTACACAGATTGTGGAAAAAGAGCACGATGCCCGCTTTGTACATTTAAACCCCTGCAAATACTAGTAAATGCACAGTAACTGTTAAACCTTTAGTATCACCAGGATTATGCAGCAACTGCTCTGTTCACACCTACCAACAAATCGTTTTCTAGACACCTGCAAGAGAGGAAAAAAAAAATCCTGTGCGGAAACCCAGCTAGGATAACCAGCAGCAGATGGACTGAATACCTTCTTTCCAACAGGGATGGGAATGTGGTTTACTTCTGGCATTGTACCAAATCAGCTGCCGGCAGCCATCGTACGCACAGGAGTATTCATCGTCCCCGATGCCATAACCTTCCTTTGGAAATAAAAAGAATAAAGCATCTCAGTCCGCAGCCATTCCTCACACAGAAGGGCTGAAGTTTATTCAAATAAACCATTCATCCAAGAGCAGGAAGGGTTTCTCCCACCCCCATGAAGATAATTTTTTCAAACCAGTCTTTATTTCGTTTTCACATCAAAGGGAATTTGTTGGGTGAGGAGGGGGAAAGAAGGGGATATCGTCTCCAAAGTGCTTTTCATTCTCTGCGAGCTCAAATCACTCCTGTCCATTAAACCATTTAAAAATCAGAAGGCTAGTACCCAAATAGCTAAATTGTGTATCCTAAAAAGTCAACATAGAAGTGCAACCACTCTCTTATCTTGAAGTCCCAGCACCAGACTTGCAATACCTTCCCCCACAAGATATCCAAGTGCCACCAGAACATACAGTACACGGAAAGAGAACAAACCCACAGTCCCTTCACTGAATTTGTTGCACATTGTGTCCCTTTCAGTGCCAGCCTCCCTGCATTTGTGAAAAGGTTATCCAGTGATAGTCCCAAGGTCCAAGATGAATGCCAAACTAAAAGTTCCAGAGGGGAAGAAGAATCTGTCACGTAGGAGAGCGCAAACATGAAACCCAAAAACAACATGGAAGATAACTTCCTCGAGCTCAGCGTGATTTGTCTGAAGTGCAAATACTAGACAGGGTGCAATTACACAAGCCTCAGACGTCCCAAATTAAAGCTAAGCCCAGCTAATGGGTGTTTAATGTCATATATAGGACTAGTCTTTTTTGTTACACATGCTGTAACTAAAGAGCATATGGCTACTCTGATGGCTGTGTGTGTGACATACCCAGAAGACAATATCCTTGCGTTTCAGGTAGACACCTGACGAACTTAAGTAACAGCAGCATCTAGCCACCAGCAAAACAGTTGCAGCAACAGGAAATCCTCCTGCTCAGAGATGTAACACCTCCTATTTTCATACCTTGTGCAGGAAGCACAGACAGAAAAATGCATATACACCAAGCTTCTTAACAGTAAGTGGGAAAAAGCTTTTAAGCCTCTTACCAGTCTAAAGGCGGACACATGGCCCTTTTATTTCCAACAGTTTCCACTACACTCAGTGTCTACAATGCCTATGCTCAGGACAGGCCTGTACGGTGGATTTGGTTGGTTGTGGGCTTTTTGGGTTTGTTTTGTTGGGTTTTTTTTGTTTACTCAGTTTTTTAAAATTTAAATCACACTTGCATTTCCATACTAGAAACGTGTGATTGGATTTTGGATGTGATGTAGAGATACACGCATGTTACACACCAGCAGAGGACAACGCTATTGACATGAATAATTAGAACAAATGGAGCAAGACCCCTGAACTCACAGGAAGACTTAAGTTAAATGGTGAGAAAAGCTACTCCTGCATTCCTGTTGGGTTTCTTGCCACAGGTGTGTGTTTCATCTCCTTGATGTATTTCTCTCATACCCCCCACCATCAATATCTACTCACATGTATGTATTTGGCCTACCTTCATATTAGCTTCTGCATTTGACTCAGCTGTAGAATGACTTTTTCTATAATAATCAGAAATGAGCAGTTTTAACTGCTTATCTCTACATTATATATATATATATATATATAAAATTCTTCTCCTAAATTAAATTCCAGGTGGGAACAGAAAGCCATGCAATTACAACAACAAAGTAGGGCTAAAGGTATATTTCTCACTCAGGTTCAGCCAGCAGAACTGTCAACTTAAAATTCCAGCCCTGTATTTCCATTCTGGTCAGTGGCGGTAGGCCGGGCCATACACGCCTTTTGTACTAAAATTCTAGCTTGCACTTTAATGAACTTTAATGGAAATTTGGATGGCTGATAATACAGAAAGCCCTCTCCAAACTGAAGCAGAGAAGTTTTTTGGGTAGTAAGCACTACGCTTTCTTAGTATGGAAATACTGAAGCCAATATGCTACAGCATACTGAGTTTACAACAGCTGTAGTTACCATGAAGATTTAAGAAGAAAGAATTCCTGGTTACATCTCTACTAACATTTAAGATCATTCTTTGACTATAGGTTTGGATTTCATGTGTGCATGGCACATTTTGCTTTAGTGCTAGTAAGTACATAATTTTAGAAGTAAAATAGTAGGAAGAAGAATACTTAGAATTAAGAATAAGATACTAAGTTATCTGAATGAAGGGGAGAGCAAAACAACCTATAAAATAAACCAGTGTACTTATTCTAGATTATAAAAATAAAGGCAAGAAAGTGGAGGATTAAATCTTTTTGTAATCCTTATTTTTAATTAAAAAGAAGCTGTCGCATAGCCAAACTGTACCATGTTACTGCTACCAGCAGACCCAATGATACCATGCTATCCCAGAGTCAACTTAAATAATTACTTCCCTTGTGAAAGTTAGTTTAATATGAAAATAGGTTAAAGAGGGTAATCAAATGGCTGATTTGTGACCTGTGTAAAAGTGAGTGCACAATAATCTGCTAGTCCCTAGTCAGGAATTGTTTACTTCACAAAAACAGCAGACAGTAACTACCCCTGTTATCTAAAGAATTTCCAAGCAGAGAGCAAGCCACAAGAAATAAGCCATTTCCCTGTAGCTTCCCGACAACAGCACGCAGGTTACAAGCTGTCACTGCTAGCAGCTATGCATCACTTGTGTGAACAGTGTCAGTCTGTAGCAATGACAATGCAGCCTTTTCTTGTTTCACTAACTTCAGCAAAAATAGCTTCATGGAAGTACAGAAAAACTGAGGGAAACAAGCAAGTGCTCAGTTACTACCACAGAATAACCAGAGCTATTTTCATACGTGCCGGAAGTAGAAAAACACTGAGGTTACATCATCAGCTGGATGACATCACAGGTACTCACATGATTGAGAAATTTGCTGTCTTTGGTAGCCCATCCTATCTGCATCACTCCCGAAGTAATGACTATAACTTCATAGTACCAAACTCCAGAATCGACACAGAACGTACATCTAACGCTTTCAAAGGATGAAGCATCACATCGAGCCTACCAAAACCAAACCAAAAGTTAAGTTTCTACAAAATTAGCATTCAAACAAGCCGCTTCTTCCCTGGATCAAGTTTCCTGCACCTAAGATTACACTACATAATTTTAGAGGCACTTCAGACAGAAAGTGACCTCTCTTTATAGCAGTAATTGTCACACAAACTAGCAAGTAGGCAAGAGTGAAAATTGTTCAGTGGTAAGCCACAAGGAAAAAAAAAAAAACACCACCAAAACAAAAACATAGAGAGTTGTCAGAGTCCATGTAAAGATTTAAAGACTAAGACAATCAAGACAGAAGACCGAAGTCATCGGTTGTTAGCTCACTCCTGGTATGAAGGACAGAGAAGTATTCCATGTTACATGAATTAGAAAAAGTAACAGAGGAAGAAAAAAACCATATGGCTGAGACAAAAATCCTACTGCTATGGCCTTTTCAAGACTAGACAGGACAAACAATGGGAATTATACTTTGTGAACAATTTTAGTCAAAAAGAGTGAAAAGCCAGCTGACACTTTAGAATTCTCCTCACTTTCTCAAGTTTCGGGGCCAGATACAGACGTTGCTTTACTGTGGACATTTCTACAGCTGAGATCAGTGTAGCGATCTTACAACGCTTTGACAAAGCAAGTCTTCTATACAAAGCTGACAGAGAACTTTGGTTCATTCTAAGAAATCACAGGAGCAAGCAGCACACAAAAATAGTTAAAACCTGCCTTTTTCTTCAGACTCCTTTTTAGGTTGAAATCATGAAGTGACACCCTACCTCTAATCCATGCGGCGAGATCTTCAGGTATTCGCTGACATCGTTACTGTTCAGCATAGCCCTAATGTTGGTCAAGTCAACCTTCTCATATGTAAACTGCCTGCCTTCTTTTAAAACTGCAAAATAAAAGTAGTTTTCATCACTGCCACAGCAAAACCTCATTTTAAACATTCCACACAGTTGCAATCAATCTCTCTAGGATCCAGTTATTTTTTTGGCATAACTGAATGAAATATTGGTATTCTGCCTGCGTGAAAAGAGCATCACTTCCAATAGACCGTGTGTTAAATGTCCTCTAAACATGAGAGCACGACCTATACCTCTGACTAGAGCTCCGACAATCTAATTACTCCTTTCAGGAAACCCACAGGCCGATGTAAGGCATTCAAGTTCATATCAAGATGCCATTGTTTCAGGATTGAACATTGTATTTGTATATTCAGTTGGCAGAGTTTTTCTGATTCATCACAGTGGAAAAGATTTTGGGGATGGGGAAGAAGGGGAAAAGAAGGATTTAATGTTTTTTACCCTCTCATTTTCAGGTAGGTGATGAACTTGAACTGAGCCAAAGCAGCTCTTTCTCCCTACATCCTCTTTTCACATGGAAGCATCAGAAGCACTTCTCTTGCCAGGTGTCAAACTGCTGACACGTGCAGGTTAATTTACAAATCAGAGATCTATCTTAGCACCCTTCATATACCCCAAACTGCCTACCACACTTATACAGAGGTTTACTAAACACAGCTGACACTGACGTTCCGTAAGCTGGCTAAAGCCCCGTAAAGCCCAGCAAGACTTTTTACCCAGATTTATCTACAAGGCGTTAGAAACTACAAGGACCTTAGAGTTGCTCCACCCTTGAAATCACAACTAAACAAACGAATTTGATGACTGTTAGTCATCCAAAAGGACAGATCTAGTAAAGTGGTTTGTCAAACACTCTTCACTTTCGATCACAAGACTGTATCTTTACTTTTAGAAGTCTTTAATAACTCCTTGGGACTGTGCACTGCTGGGGTATGATCACAGCAGTGACTGTCACCAGGATATGTCAGTAATCCGGCTGTTCCACAGAGACAGAGCTGCACCATTTAGCTACTCAGCACATCTGCTGACGCGTGGGTTACAGGAAACACAGCACAAAGAAGAATTTTCGTAGCAGCTCAAACTTGCACAGTACAAACCACTTCCTTTCACAAACATTTTCCTTGTCAAAATTTCGTTTTCATGCAATTACACTGGATTTATTTGCCTTTTTTTTTTTTTTTTTTTTTTTTTGGAGAGTGATTACAAATGCAGTCAGGTATGTTTACAATAAGCGCCTACACAAAACAAACACACAGAAGTCCTCCAACTCTTTCGAGAAGTGACTAACATTAAATGAATCCATCCCTTCATTATACCTACACAGATTGTCTAAACTCCACTGGGCGCAGAATCCAACCTGACGTTTTAAATAGTCTGGATTATCTGTCCATTTCTCCAGCAAGACCAGTTGGTCGCTAATGCACGATTCAGAAACTGTCATTTTATTTTCACCTGCAATTTAAGAGCAAAAAAAAAAACCTGCTATAAACTAGGGAGAAGTTTAGTTAGAAATAGTGACATTCCACAAATGCAGTAAACCCCTCCACACTCCTTTAAACCTCACCATTACAAACAACATAAGTGCTTTTCCCAAGCAGATGGGATATTAACTTCGCACTCAGATACGCCACTTCTCAGCACAGAGCTGTATCGTCAAGAGACTATTAGATCACGGCTGTTCTCCATCTCTCTAACACAGATTTATTTCTTTGCGAGTAACAAAACCTCACATCATAAGGCTTTATGGAGCCATTTCTAAGCTGAGAAGGACTGAGTTTCAGCAAATCTCTAAAAGGTTTTGGGGTGGGGGTGACATTAAAGCAATAAATACTTTTTCCTGCCTGCAAACATACAGTCATGGCTGTTCTCCATCTCTAATACAGATTTATTTCAGTGACAAAGGCCTTGTGTCAAGAGTCCTTCTGTAGCAATTTCTAACTGGGAAGGACTGCACTGAGTTTCAGCGAGTATCTCAGGGGTTTGGAGGGGCAGAGGGGTGTCACGAAAGCAATAAATATTTCTTCTTGCCTGTAAGCGGACAAACATTTCTCTTCCACATTTGTGTTCCCACCAATGCGGTCTCCCTCACGCTCCCAAATGTGATCAGACGAAGCAAGCGACAGTCACGCAGAAGAAGCCACAGTACGACTGTTAAGAGCCGTATCAGGCTAATACTTACTTGTTTGTGCAAACTTCTCCAGTGCTATTAGTGCAAAAAGCATCACTGTCGGATGGGACTGGAAGTTCTAAATATGGGCAGTAAGAAGAGTTATTAAGTAAATACCCAGCACAGCTGGATAGGAAAAGCTGTTAGTCTGTCCCAGAATGCTTTAGGTTGCAAGGGACCTCCAACGCCCACCCAGCCCACCCTCCTGTCGAGAGATGGCTCGAGCAGCTCAGGCTGCTCAGTGCCCTGGCCTAGTGACTTCCAATTATCTCCAGGAATGGAAATCCCACAGACTCTCTGGAATCTCCACTTTCTCTAACATACATTACCACTATTTACCAAACACGACCCTAACTTTTCACAATAACTACAACAAAAAAATTAGATTGCATTATAATTGCTATGTATGGATTCATACAAAAAGATTGAAGACACTTACCAGGCTGTGAAGTAAGTACTCCAATATGCCTGGGCTGAGTAAGCCTATACTCGCAGGACCTACAAGAACATTAAAAGTTAAACCCATCCATGGGAACTACCATATACTCATCATTGCACAGAACTTTTAAACACAAGGCAACAAATTAAAGAACATTTAAGAACTTCACAGCAAAGCAGAACTATAAAATAGAACAATTATCATTGCTCCCAGTCAAATATTTGCTATGCTTTTAATTACACAGTTACCGCCAAATTACAAACATATTCAGTTTACCTTTTGTAAACGGACACAGTTGTAGCCACAATTCCGAGATTCTGAAGTAAGGCTCCACCAGCCTCTGCTTAGCACTGTCATGCTCATTACTTGCGAAAAGAGACTGGCTCCTCTTCACTTCCAGCATCAAAGCATAAAGACCAGCTGCTTTTATCAGCAGCCCAAAATAAGCAAAACTGAGCATCTAAATTAGCCTGCTTGACAGTTAATTATAAAATCTGCAGCAGCACCATGGCAAGCAGCCAATTTAAAAAAAAAAATGCCCTGAAGTAGTCTGCTTTATCAAGAGAGATACAAGGGACTCAAACGCTGGCATCTACAAATTCTCGCAAATTGCAGAGGGTTCCAGCACAGTATTAACTGATTTGGTGCCTCAGCTGATACAATGAGATCAGTTCCATGACTACTAAGACAAAAGTAGATACAGGATCTCATTTTGACTTCGTGTAACAGGGTAGAACTATTAGAGTACAAAAATGCTTCCTGCCCTTGCTCCTTACTTTTTTTTTGACAGAAATACTGATATTCTTTTTCAGTAACCACTAGGTGATACCGGCCAATCTTTCCTCCTTTTCCTGTTCCCTTTCAGAAAAGGAGCAAAAAACTAGGTAGAAAACCAGCCACCAGCAGGAAGGCAACTTAAATCGTCAGTTTCCAGCAGGGTACCAGAAACGACAGGAAATAAGAAGCCTTACAGGAAAAGTCACCTTAAAAGAAAATTTCTGGGATTCTATTTTAAGTAACACAGAAGAGAGAATATTTTCAGCTAACTACAACAGAACAATACAAGTTTAGCGGAAAGAGCATCTTTCTTTTTTGTTTCTACACAGCCTTCAAGACTACCCATCTGATACTCCTGCCTACTTGCTAAAGAACTACGCGTTCTCAGTAACTCACACCCAGCCAGAGCAGGTCTACAGAAAAGACTGATTACCAGCGCTAAGGCAATATACCATAAACAAACACTGATCCACAGTCGCTAACCATGCACCAGAAGGATTCGGTCTTGTCAAGTATCTGTGACTGTGAATGGCTCATTCAGATGCGGCAGTGACCGTTCAACATTTCAATCAAGCAGTGGACTTGGTCACACCTGTCACACAAGGTCTCCTCGATGCAGAACATTACTCCGATCTAGTCTGCATCGCGGGTGCTAAAGCAGAAGGTGCTTCAGCGAGCCACACGCAAGCTTTCAGAAGAATCCCACGGCTTTACCTGCTAACTTCTCCGCTAAGCAGCCCAGCACTGCAGTTGTATTCCGGTGTTTGGCAGGATGACAAGCATCCTGGCAAGCAGCAGCTCCACTTAAGTTTAATATTTCAGTTAACTTTTGTAATGCATCCTGAAAAAGAAAAATGAGAAATCTCTTCAGCATTGCTGACAGATAGTTTTCCCCTGACCGAATACAGTAGGATAAATTATTTTTACACTACTAAAGTCAGCATCATATTACAGACAGCATGGCTATCTTTTAAGATAAGAAGAAAATAAAAAGCAGACGGGAAGAGAAGTTTGACATACCCACGATTTGTAACTTTAAAATTACTACCAGATTGCCAGTCACTGCTGTGATCAACAACTTGGGACACCTCTGGATGTATACAAGTGAGCTACCTATAGCAGCAAGAACTCGAACAGTAGACCAAGGCAAACAGCACCCATCAGCACATACGGCACTACTGCCATCTAATCCCTTTCCAGGGACCGAACACTCACACCCTTTCCAAAAGAAAAGGGCTGTTTGAGACTTAAGAATTCAGGACTAAAGAGACATGCTCCATAAAGAGAGGCTATGTGCCCATCATAAATTTAGGCTGCCGGCAGCTTTACAGGACGTCATAAATGGTATTCTTGAGAGCATAAACTACTTTCTGTAGTCACATGAATTTAGGAAGTAAACAATTAGAGTAATAAATCCAAAATGCCATGCTTTTGACTGCTTCATTTGAGCAGTACGGTATGGATAAAATTTGTGATGGATCTAGAGCATATCCTCCATTTTCACAGTTAGAGGTTAATCTAGAGCCAGAACGAGTTATCCCACAGGGAGAACCCCACCCTGTAAAGCTCCAAAACCCTCCCAACTTTCCAGACTTCACGAAAGCTTCAGCTGTTTCAGAATGAAACTGCATAATCTCAGGGTAGGATCTAATTAAAACAGAAGAACTCCTCATACTGAAGTCATCAGCAGGCCATTTGGAAAAAAATCTTGAAAAAATGAGTACAGCTCAAGCTGAATATATACCTTCTTTTTGAATTGTGTTCTGAGCCACACTTGAATCGGTTTACTGCGCTAGAGTCTGAGGTTTGTACAGAGACAACACTGAAAAGCCATTACGTTCCCAAAAGAAAAGCCACAAAACCAGAACTGATGAACAGGACTAATGCTAAGTGGAAAGAATAGAGAAAGAAGAAAGGATGACTGAGCCACAGACTTGGGACGGAAAAGCCTCACTAAAATTAGACTCTTGACATACTCTGCTACTGCTTTTAGCCATTATTAGAACAGTCACAGAGATCAACTATTTGGAGTTAAGCAAAGACTTTATAGAATAAACAGTTTACTGCACTGCCATTTTAACTTTACGGACTTTATAGCCTACAATAACAGAAAATGAAATACAGCCTGGTGCTGTTCTCCAGCTGTCACAGAAGTGCAGCACTGACCTAAAACCCTTAAGACCAAAAACTTATCCCAAATAGAAAGAAAATGAACAGCAGCAAACACTTTACTAGGCTGCATGTGACCAGCAGATCCAACAACTGAAGCTCTTTGTGCCATAAAGAGATTGCATGGGGAAAAAACCCCTTTTGTCTTGTTAAGGTCAATTATTTCATAGCTAACTCCTTAAAGCACCCGAATAAAAGTCATGTGGCTTTCAAAAACCAAATCAATTTGATTGCCAAGTACATTGCATAGCTGAACAAGAAATACAAAATCACCTTTCAAATGGTGCATTCAGAGTGGTCCCCATTTCCTGATCACTTTTTCAAAGCGGGCAACATTTCTACTCATAGCTTTGTTTTCAAAATAATTTTGCAATCTATGTGAGAGCCATCATACAACATTTAACTTGTTCAAAAGTGTCAGATGACTGATCAATAGCCTAGAGGAAAAAAAACACTTTGGGTAGTTAGAGAGCTTGACTAGCTCTCCAGCCACTCATGCATTTACGTAAGACAAAAAGCTACAAGCTTTTTATGTCCCTAACAATGCAAACTGAAAACTAAAATTGGCAGCGTAAGAAGTAGATTGATAAATGAAAGCTGCAATGATGTCATCATCAATTTCTAAGGCAATGAGATCATGACAAGCATCTGAAGACAGACAAGTTCTCTGTACAATCATCACATTTCAAGGGATTCAGTGATGGTGAGCATCTTGAAGTCCTTGAGGCTCTCACTAAAACTGTACTGGTACAGGTACACCTTGGGGACCCATCCATCCATCCATCCATCCAGAAGACAGGTTAGTGGTCAGTAAAAAAGTATTCAATTTTGTCAAAACTGTATCTAGGTATTTCATAGTTTAAAAATGTAATTTGTTTAACTTATCATACCCACTTGCGCTGCATTCCTTGTGTGCAGGGCAGGAACAAATTCAACAGTGCAGCTTTCGGAACTTGAGAACAAAACGGCAGAACTTTTACTGCTTTTGCAGCATCTGTACACCCTCACTGCACAGTACACGTGCACCACGCGGTAGGAGAGGGCAGAAAGACAAGCAGCTAAAGACCAAAGAGGCCTCTTGTTGTTCCCCATGGATCAGATTTTTTCCACCCCCAATCCCCCTTCTCCTCTCTCCTCCCTCCCTCCCATGCTTCTAGCATTAAGTAGCAATTAGAGACCAAGTCACCACAATCTACTCAAAGTTGCAAGTTACACCCATTTTCTGCAGAGCTAACAGAGTCTTGCATCACTGGTGAAACCCACCCAGAAGCTATCGTGGGTGTGGAAACCATGAATAACTGAAATTCAGCCACAGATAAACACACATGCTTTAGACTCACTTTTGTTGGCAGTGGACATTCATCAAGTAGTAGCGTTATAACAGCAGGTCCCAGGGGATCTTCTAATGGAATAACTCTAATTAAAGATTGGACAACTTCCAACCAGCCTTCATCTGTCAACCACAAAACAGAAGTAACGCTCAGAATTAATGCTGCAATTCTGAAGTGTTCAAAATACATCCATAAATGTAAACTGAAAAATCCTCAAAATTACCCAGTGAGTTTACAAATACCAGGGAAAAGGGAAAAAAGTTTGCTTAAAATGTCTGTTTGCAGTAGTATATAAGTTTAAATTCCAGGAGGAAGAAAGTCTACAGCAGCTTGGGTAATAGTGAACCCCTCTATTGTTGGGAGAACAGTCTTGCCCAGGCCAGAGCATCCTTTAGCTCCCACTAGTACTAGGAAGGGACTCTTGTGACCACTGCGGACAAGCACTTTGTTCCAGTGTGATACTCAAGAGTTCAGTGTCAACTCCTAAGTGTTAAATGCTCCATCCACTATGACACGGAATAAATATTTCTTTTAGCCAGAATCAGAGCACTCTTCTTGAGTTCCCTCAAGTAACATAGCCTCAGAGAACTGCATTAGCTTGTCCTGTGCCTGGTGGACTAAAGAAAGTTTGCTTTCATAAGGAACAGCTCTCACTGTTTAATGAGTAGACAAGGGCTTCTACTTGCAAGTAAACAACAATCCACATCAGATGTTAAACTACTAATAAAGTAAACAGACTTGGATTTACAAGACACTAGTTCCCTTAGAAGTGAAAATACAGAGTCCGTCTCTGCATACAGGCGAATGAGGTTGAAGAGACTTAGCGCTCCCTTCAACAATGACAGGTAAATGTAAGTAACACACTGGGGTTTGAGTTTTGATAGCACATTCCCCTGGAAAACATTACTGAATTGCTGTAATATCTAATCAGGTTGATTAATTTATTTTGATACAGAAATACATTTCCTAAGACCAGTACCAACTCCGCTAAGAGAGACAAAACTACTAAGAGAGACAAAAATTTACCTAAACCAGAAATTTGGTGGATGGTCTTGAGCTGGGAGAATTTCTCCTACTGTAACAATGACAACAAAAGCCCTTGCACAAACACGGCTCAGCTTGCAGGAGTACTTAGGGACAAGGTTGGAACAACTCCATCAGTAAAGTCGAGGTCTAAGGACAGCAAAATCCAAGACAAAACCGTATGTACCATTTGCCAACACTGGAGCACATGGGTTTAAACCATGTCTATGTACATACACGGGTCGCTTCTGCCTCACTGCAAACAGACATTCTTTGTGGCTTATGGTTGAATGTCATTGCAACACATTTGTGGCCATCCGTTGGCTGCTTCTGCAGAATTCATGTAGGAAGTTTAACAGAGTTTAAAAAAAAATGCAGGCAAACGCAGTGAGCTCAGTGCAACTTCTGAAGGGCAGAACTGTTTTGGATCCCACATCCCTAGAGCTACAGCAAGTCGTAACACATACTGCTAGCATGTATTTTTCTTTGCAAAGAAAAGAGGGATTTTTTTTTTTTTTTGCTTTGGAGTCACAACTGAAATGCCCAACCCAGTGCCTTGATACCTGTTTCTGCCATTTCATGCAACGTGATCATTGAATAAGGAGGCTCCTGGTCACTGAAAAAGATATTACACGGGTCAAAATTTATGCACAGTCATCAACATAATACACCAGATAAAACAATAATAGGCAGAAAAGTAATCCAGTAAGTATTTAACAAAAGGAAGTTACACAGGCTGCAGACTCCTAATGCCGTTTTCAGATCTGAAACACGGATGGGATTTGAGCCTTTCTCTGGCTCAAAGTCAACATCTGCTCATCTGTACAACAGCTGATAAATGAAATGGTGATCCACATCTGCACGTCTAAAAGTTAAACATAATGCTTAGGCATAGCGTTATTCATTAGCAGGGTTCCTCCGAGTACGTAACAAGGGACTGTATGTCAGAGGTCCTGAAGTGAACGAAGGGCAGTGCACTTAAACATGATTTTCTCCCTACAAATTCTCTGCTAAATATATAAATATAGGAAAAAAACCCCACAAAACTGAAAGGCAAGCCATCTAACAGCATCTTAGACTTCAAACTCTGTAGTAAAAGCTGTAAGAAATAGTTAAGGGAGTTTAACAGAAGATACTTAACCCAATTCCCTTTCCAACATGAAAACCATAAAAAGTTCAATCAGATCGGTTGCGCAATCCAGCTGGAGCAATGGCAAGAACCCACGGCCAGTGCTTATCTGCTTATCTGAGCAGGGACTGCTCTGGAAAGTACCTAAAGCAAAGCAAGATCTCAAAATCCTATTCAGTAAGCATCTCCAGGTGTCCAGAAAAAGCTCATGCAGCAGCACATCCTGAATGCTTTATCCAGTGCTACTGAGGCATTGCAAACAAACCCCAGGCTTAGCATGATACGTTCCACACTCCACTTCCATCATACACCTCTGAAACAGAACCAGAAACGCTAAACACAAATGAATTCTAGAAAATGTCAACACTGATTAATCATGCAGATAATAAAGCTACCTACTTTGGAGGGATTAATTATAAAAGAGCAAAATCTCAGTTTTGACTAAAAATATACGATTAAAATACATGCTTCTCTTACAAAAAAAATTAACATGCTCTCAAATATTTACAGAAGAAAATGTCAAAGTTTAAACAAATTTTTATACTGGCATAACATTGGAAACAAATGTCCCACCGCACCTGCCTCATTGCCTTTCTTCCGGAAACTAATCTCCCCAGCACGAAAAAGCAGCGTAAAGATGCAAGCAGAATTACCTCAAGAGAAAGGATGGAAAGACTCAAAGGAGAATAAAATATCATAAGTACAAATAAAGGCTAGGATAAAAAAGGATGACATTTTTATCAGCAAAATTTCTGATTCTGTCATGGGTAGCAGGTGTTGGCAGTACTGGCACTGAGCAAAGGAGCCTTCTGTCCCACTGGGTTGCCAGTTTAAGCATTTATTTTCCAAATATCCCCACCATCCTCACTAGGAAACAGAATAGTCATTTTGATAATTTCTTAATTTGTAAAGCAGCACTTCATATAAACTCCAAAAATTAGTATTTATTCTTCTGAGGCTAGGAAATGAAGCTTAACTCCTTTCCTTCTAGGAAGGAATTATCTCTAGATATGAGAGGAAAAAAACAGCTGTCAGATATGTTTTAGGTCCGAACTTTGAGATTTGATAAAAACAAACAGAAAAAAACCCCAAACAACAAACAAGAAAACCCAAACAAACAGCAAACAGGGAAAGCAACAGTTCATTGCAGATGACAGTATAACAACTTAATTTACATTTAACCTCAGAGTGTCCCCACGTATTAACTTTCAGTATAGAATTTTGGAAAAAAAAAAAGTCAGAAAAAGCGTTTGGCCTTCCCGTGTTTAGACTGCTATCTTTCGCTTTTTAAGGCTGTACTATCAGACTGAAGCCCATATTTCCAACGTGCTCTTACTTAAAGTCAAACTAAAATGAAACCCTGTATGTCAAAAAATGTGTCAAAATAAAGAGATTTGTCAGCTTCCCTACCATTTCCTTCAGCTGTGATGTTTTCAAAACTGAAAAATCACGCTCCAGAAGGAACCGGTAATAATGGAACATACTCATTCCTACAGTCTCTCACTTACACTGAAAACCAAGGTTTCCAGACTTGGATTTTTTCTTCCCCCCCCCCCCGCGTGATCACTCCTATGAATCTAAAAAGAGCTATCATTAGCCTCAGGTCTAGAAGAAAGGTTCCTTAATTTTTTTTCAGACACATTGAGATGGTTTGCCTCGTGAACAGACCCTCCATTATTCATAGCTGTAGGTCGTTGTCTTATCTGCAGCAACTTGGACTACATAGCTGTGTTATAAAACCAGCTGTGTCTTTCCAACTGCCTTAACGTGAAATAAGGAAAACCAGTATACCAGTACAGCCCACCTTTGGATGAGAAAGGCATTGCTGTAAGTGAGCAAGTCTAGCAGCAGGCTACGGAGAGGGCTGAGGGCTGGAGAACATGGCATACAAACAAAAGCTAAGAGCAATAGATTTGTTCATCCTTAAGGGGCGGGTAGGGGAGAGGAGGGGAAAACTTACCGCTGTCTGCAGCCACATAATGGAAAAAGCAGAGGGGACAGAGCCAGACTCTTCTCAGGGGTACACAGCAACAGGACAAGAGGCAACAGGGGTGTGTTGGAACATGGGAAATTCTAACTTTTAAAAATATTTACTTATTTAAAGCATGGGGGTGGTTAAACACTGGAACAAGGACCCAATGATGTGGAGAATCTCCCTGTTCCGAAGATGTTCAACACTTGACTAACTAAGCTCCTGAGCCACCTGTTCCAGCTAGACCTGGGTTTTAAGCAGGAGCCTAGAGTGCATGAACTTCTGGAGATCCCTTCCAACCTCTGTGGTTATGCAAGTCCAAGAAAGCATTTCACTGGAGTCTGTATAAAACAAGATACAGTAGCTTCAGGAATTTGTCAGAAACAGGACTCCAGGATCAGTGAAATAACCATTTTTATTGTCCCTCAGTAGCACAGGAAAGCGCTTACGAGATTACAAAGCTGATTGCAAGACCCACAGGAACAGGATCAACTACGCACAAAAGCATTGTGAAACAGCTTAAGCAGCTGAATTTAGGGGAAAGGCACGCAAGATTAGGGGAAGACTTTCAAAAAAGTTTGCCATAATTTTAATTTCATGATTTGAAGACAGACCACAAAATAAAACCTGTTAAAAAAAACACCTTTAGATTTAGATGTTCAGGAAACAAAGTCTCCTGGTATTTCCATTTAAAGCATTTTACAGCAGGAAGGCAAATTCCTCCCGTGCAGGCACACTGCAGAGTAGTGATGCAGGTACACGAATGGAGGCCCACCTACCCTGAGCCTCATCCACCTTCAACTCAAGCCCCACCTGGGAAGCCACACATGTGTTTTTTCCTCGTGTTTTGGCCTTTCCAATTCCTAGCCTGCACCTAACCCAAAAGCTGATGAGCTAACTTAACCCATCATTTTGAAGGTCCTTTTAAAGCTTTGTAGAAAACATCACAAAACTAAAACAAAAAACCCAAACAACGCAAAGGATGAATCCATAAATATCCCCTGCACCCTTAATGGATGCTTTGAGTATGCAGGGAATGCAATACCAGGATCATGAGCTGAGCAGTCACAATGCGCGGTCTCTAAAAAGTAGTCAGACTAACCGGAAAGAAAACCTCAGTCTGTTTACACAAGCTGACAAAGATCAAAGCTCTCAGTTTTGCTTAACTGTTTCCAAAGAAGTAAATACAGCCTGAAAACAGACAACTTGCACAACAACCAATTTTTACAACAGAAGTTCCCAAACTCTGGAATGTTCATTGCTTCCTAAACTGTATATCTACGCCAGGTAAGAAACACTGAGGACACTCCTCATCCCCCCTGGGTGTAGGCCCATACAGGAACTGTGAGCAAGCTCCTCAGCTCCTGGAAGAGTCTGTACCTGGGCACTCAGGAGTCATTTCTGTTACCTAGGAAAGGTGCTCCTCTCCTAAGCCTCCAGGTGGAAACACGTGGCTGCTTCAGGGAGGGTCGGGTGTAGATCGGTGAGAGATGGAGTCACAGTTTGAGAGAAGACAAGAACATTTTCATTCATGTTGAATTATTCCTTGAGGAGGTACTTACTTATCTACTAACGTCCGAATTACAGCCAGCGTGTCAAGCACTAGCCCATCCACATTCTGTTTTTTCCTTCTCGGTTCATGAGGCCCTCGACCCCTCCTGGGTGGACGGACAGGGTCCCTTGGGTGACTTCTTGCTTCAGGTACGTGTAGTCTACTGTTCTCCGTTTGCCGACTCCGAGATTCCACGTTGTCTTCTGCTCCACTGTCATCGCGGCAAACACAGGAATTTCCCATATTGCTAGCCCCCAAGGCTCCCAGTAAGTGGGGAATGTGGTGCTCTAGAGTCAACAGTAAACCTTGAAAAAGGCTTCTGCTAGCATAGAACACAACCAAAGCAACTACAATCATCTAGAAAGTTTCAAGAGTGATGTTTGTGTGATCCTGAATTGTGTTTTTTTTGCATTATAAGCGTTGCTACCAGCTGGACTGAATGGGAGGTCGGAGACAGCTTCCAATCTAATCGGTTATAATACACATTGGCCATCCAGAAGGAGGTCTGAAAAAGCAAACCCAAAACAAGACTCAGTGTTATTAGTTCTAATGAATAACAGAAGAACTCCTATTTTAGTAAACAGAGTCAGTCTTGGTGGATAAAGCACCTAGAAAACATAAGGTTTGTACCCAAAGTCTATCGCAGGGAGGGGGAAAGGAAGGAAGAGGAGGAGGAAGTTCACTGGGTAAGTAGCTCCCGCCCACACACTATTCCTTTCTACACTACCTATTATTTCCCAGTTCTTCTGTGGTTTCTGGATGCAGAGGAACAACTCTATCCTTAAACCTATCACACTGCTACCCTTTAAGTACTAAGTATTAAAAAAACAGTTTCATTTGTTCTTTACCGTTTATAAAGACATGCTCCTTAGGACACCCAAACAAAGGCTGCACATTTAAGGTTCTCGTTTCACATCAGAATATTCAGTGTCATTTCCAGACAGACTCTACAAAATAGCCAAAACTGTAAAGAACTATGCATATGTCAAATGAATTCTCACCCAAAGCAGCACCAAGTACCTCCCCTGAAATAAGCGGGAATTACAGACACCATTTCAATGCCTACAAATCTAACTGGGATTTTGAAAGGGGTGTTTTCTGGCAGGTTGTATGTCTGTTCCAATCTAGCATCAACCCGCTCTTCCCTTTTTGAGTATCAGGGCTGTTTCAGTCATTTTTTTAATTCTTCTTCAAATGGTTTGGATCAAATACAGGCCCATTAGTGACTGGGATTGCAGGGTAGTCCCTTGGAATCACTGAATTGAGAATGCTAGCAAGAGCAAAGGAGTTCAAAACCCTAACGCATTACAAGTTGTTTTTCACGCCATAGGGTATATTTCTATAGAACATTTTATATAGTCTCCACTAAAATAAAGCCCTACAAAAGACATCATTTCACTACTTATGCACTTCAAGCATGCCAGAATAAATAAGTAACTTTTAAGACTAAACTCATGTTATTCTTTTAAGAATCAAGTTTAACATCTAAGCCAGAAATTATGGTGAAAGACAGTTGCCACATTTCAAATATGAAAAGCTCCCTACCATCAGAGCCAACTGGCAACCGTGCAATTGCTGGCTGCCATTTGGGACAAGATCATAACAACATTATTTGGGAAGCCAGACACCGGTCATATGAGCAAGTCTGAATGTAGAGTTGTCGCTGGAAAAGCACTGCAAAGAAGCTCTCACAGACTCTTCTGTGGTTTGAAATATGTTACCTTCTTTTAGCACAGTGAAAAGTTCAGTATTAAGAAATTATCAGAAGGCTAACTAGGAAAAAAAAAAAAATCCCTTAAGGGATATTAATTGCAAAAAAATACAAGATCTTGACTTCTTGTTCAATAAATTCCTAAACCACAGATCATTAAAAGGGTTTCAGCATCACAACACTGCTTGCCTTATTCTGTAAGCAGTTTGACCACAACACGAGGTGGGACACCAGGCTCGGGAGTCCTTCCGTCTGAGGCAAGACGACTGTTCTCTTCTCAGTCAGCAAGTAAAAAGAACATGCAAGGGCTGGCAATACAGACTACACACATCTTCAGCTGAACTGTGTAAGGTCACAACTGGTTCAAATGACTTTCAAAGGTGGTGGGTGGGTGTTTCTTTTTCTAAAAAAAGCTCATTATGTTAAATGCAAAACATGTCTCCCTAAGGAAAAGATATGCATGTACTTATGAACCTAGATCATTTAAGGGCATTTTTGTAACATAATACTAAAATGTGAAACTGTTGCAGATTTACATTCTGAATTTAGCCGTTCTGTAACTTACAACAATGTTAACACAGTGACTCTACCTTGTCATCAAAGCGAGTATGGAAAAGCTGTATTTTAGTGATTAGGAGTAAGAAAGAACCATACCTAAGGAAACAAATATAGTCATATGTCAAGATTAAAACTGATTGTTGAAACCTAGTTTTTTCTGTTTGATGACTTAAAGCGTGACTAAACCAAGCGATTATGATCAACTCACCCTTAAGTATATTTGGTTCAGGAACAGTTGGGCTTGCTCACAAAGCGCTGTAACAGAAGCAGACTGTACTTCTTCAGGGCACAGACGCAGCTGCATGTGGAACAGCAGCCATCTACAAGCCTTTATCGTGGGCAGCGAGTCATTACGGTTGACTCTGCTCTCACTTCTAGGATCTATGCTGAAGAGCCCCTGAAGATACAAGGAAAAGAAAGGACAATTCACTTGGAAACTGCCTCCGAGCTAGACGTATTCCACCTCCTCCCTACCCTTGCCACGACATCAAGCCATGCTGTTATTTTCAGCCTCGTTCAGCCTTTACAGGGGAAGTTCTCTCAAAGCTTCACAAACCAGTTTGCCACCTACTAGCTTTAGGACTAGACACAGCTACAGAAAACCCAATCTGTTTTTACAGCCTTGGTATTCCAGACACCATAGCACAAAGTGCAGAGCAGTGACCGACTCCTCCCCTCCGATTACTGCTTACAAGAGGAAGAAGGGCAGCAATAATATTGTTCCAGATCACCCTCCAGTAGGGACAGCAAAAAGTAAAAGCAAGTATGCTACAAAAGTTGATTAGATAAAGGGAAGAGAGAAATGACAGGATGAACTCCCTCATTAGTAAAGAGCCAAGTCTGACAGCGTTCACTGGGCTGTTGCTTACCATCACGCACAAGGAGTTCATTGTCAAGCCTCAAACAAACTGAAAGGCTAAATAATTCAGAACATAAGTTGAAGAAGAGATTGCTACAGATCTGCCTTGCAAAGCAGCTTGTCTCAACAGAGTATGAATGCACAAAGAGGTGCTGAAGTGCAAAGGAAAACTTTTTAAGAAAAATCTTTTAAAACGGTGATGTACGAGATTGCATTTGAGCTGGCATAATTTTCAGGACAGCTTTACAACATCATAATGAAGAGGATGGAGACATCAGACGTCAGGTCAGCTGCAGGACAGAACAGGGCAATACCACAGAGGAGGGAGATGCAAGAGATGAGAGCGATCAATCCTGCTCCTGCCCAAACCTAGAGACCTCAGTGACACAAAACCAAAAGCATTCGCACATCATGAAAAATTAAATATATTGTTTCAGTAAGACGTAATAATCTCTGCATAGAGATGGAAAGATATTTTAAATTTTAACTTCAAGCCAAATTTTCGCAAATACCTGCTTTCACAAAACCTGGATGCAAAAACATGGTTTTTTTAAAATCCAAAAATACTTAACAGTCTACTTGCAAATATTGTGGGAATAATCAAAGAGAAAGGGGATTTTTAAAGACTATCTAAAAGAAGAAAAAAATTCAAGGAACAAGCCACGAATATCACAACAGCAGTATTGAGATAGGCCAAGATAAGCCTCCTGTCCTACCTGGCAGCGGACACTTAAAGCCGGGCATAACCGCCAGCACACGATAACAGACCAATAGGCTCCTTGCTAGTGCGCTCCCCTGAGAGTCAACAGCTCAGTCTC
Organism: Opisthocomus hoazin; assembly: GCF_030867145.1. NCBI lineage: Eukaryota > Metazoa > Chordata > Aves > Opisthocomiformes > Opisthocomidae > Opisthocomus > Opisthocomus hoazin. The sequence continues at coordinate 16,308,294 of NC_134425.1, forward strand.
CCGAGAAAAGGGCTGCACGTTTTGTTTTGCTGTTGAAACACAGCTAAGGAAGAGAACTAATCTTTCATAATCCATTTAAATTCTTTCTCAGTAGTTACACAGCTAAAAGTCTCTGCAACTGCCTTTAAAATTTAGCTGTCTTCCATTTTAATGCTGTGACCAATTGTTAATCAAAGTGTACCAGTTTTCTTGAAAATTATGCTACTGTAGAATTTAGTGCTGTTTGTGACTTTTACCTTTCATGTTTTAATACCACATCAAAACACTCTTTAACCCAAATATGTTATGAACTAACAGCTAAGATACACCTAAGGGTAAGAACAAGTTTCCCTGGAAGGCCACTGGAACAGAAACTTACTACCTCCTGCCAGGGCTACGACGACATTGTGCAAACACCCTTTTCTTAAGCAATTAGTGCAAGTCAAAGTAGAACTGCAAGTCTTCAGATGAAGCAGCAGAGTGCGAAAATAACAGCATGAGCTAAGCTACAGGATAGCAAGAAAACAGGCTGTCCGTATTAAAAGCTGTAACCGCTTTCCCCACGATTAGCTCGGGTTTGTGTCACTCTGATACACCGCAGTGCTAGAAAGCCCCATCCCATCATTTTGCACTTGCCTGAGGAATATTCTTTGGCAAATCTAGAAAGTGACCAGACCATGAAAGCTGTTTACCACAGCAGCCAGATTTATAAAGGTGATAACACTTTATTTTTACTTTGAAATGTATTTTAATAAAAGCATGACCCCATGTTTTTCAAGAAATGGTAAAGGCAGCAGCCAGTACCCGCTTTTCAACACACAGGATCGTCCATTCATTCTGAACTCCGACCATCAGATGTTACTTTGGGATGCAGGACTACGAAGCTGCCAAACCTACGACCAAAGTTTTTATTCTGTAACAAGTACCTGGTACCGACACGTCTCTCTCTGAACAGACACTGCAAGAACGCCAGTGCCTGACACCTCCTGCTTCACACCAGAGAGCACCTGTGGGACACTCTGAACGGCCACCCCGGCACATTGTCCCCTAAACGCCGTTTGGGCTGGATACCTCCTCTGCATGGAAGAACAGCAGCCGCAGCAGCCCCCCATGCCCCCACACGCTCCGCTGGCCCTCGGGACCGTCCCCAGCACGGCAAAGCAGCTGCGCTCCTGGCAGGCTCGGGCAGGAGAACGGACGCATGGAGGATCCGCAAGCTGCACAGACTGGCCAACCTGCCACAGCCAGAAGGCAAAGTGGGAAAGACGCAACCACCATCGGCTGAAACACAGGCTGTTTGGGTGGATTTGCACCTGCCTGGCAGCATGGATGCCCAGCCCACCCGAGCGAGGCCTCCTCTCCATCATCCGATGGAGCGCTCGCCAGTGGAGCAGCCATTAGGCTCATTTTCTCTGCAACACGCAGCCCGAGAGTCGGTGATTCATCCCCTCAAATATTCGGTTGCAGCCAACCATAACACTGCCTCGTGATGGAAAATGCCTCTCCTTTCCATTAAATGAGTGCATCGCCAGCAAACAAACAAACCCTCATGCACATAATGAGTAGAGAGGGTTTCAGCCACTAGAACCACTTTCTCAGCTTCTGCCACTGTCACAGGAGTTAAGCCCAGCGACTTCTCCTCTCTCCTTGGCAGAGTAACACAGGAGCTCAGTCAGCAAACCACACAGTAAAGCCAACAGTTTTTCAAAGGCAAAGCTGAGAGTTTGGGGCAGCAGCTTCCTATTAAGGAGATAAAATAATTAGAAATATTTCCTCAGCATTTATTTCCCAAAGAAATGATGCTCCTAAAAAGGAAGAGATGGAAATACTTGTGATGCCAGTCAGATGCAAAGTTCAGACTACCACAAGAAGGAAACAAAGCTACAAATTGCCACAAGATAATCAGCTATGATATGGGAATAAGAGGGGGAGGAAGTCTGTTTGCAACTACAAGCTTTTGTAACACGGAAAGGATACCGGCTTTGAAACGATCGGGGTAGGTGATGAAAACCAAGAATTTCCAGTAAATTAAATGCAATTATAACATGAAATGGAGACTTTCTCAGGAGATCGCATTGAGATCTGAGGTCAGCCTCTCAACTGTAAGACTTGTGTAATTAAAGAGCCACTTGGCGTCCAGCGCGGCTACCATGCAGCGCATGCAAGAAGCGGACCACAGGCTGCAGGAGGAGTGAGTAAATGCCGTGCCGGTTCTTTTGCACGTAGTAACCAAACATCTTATTGTGTAATCTGAAGCAAACCCCTAATTCAATTCTATTTTCTTTAAAAATATCCCGGAGGGTTAACATTAGTCTCAGCATTCCATGGGAAACAGCATTTACTGGCATGCAGTGTGTCAGAATCTGCAGGACAAAGCCATTGCCACAATCATTTGCCTTCTTGCTGCAGGAAGAGCACCCTGAATCGAAAGCAGACTGACCTTGAGCGTGCCTGTTTCGCAGAAAGGGAAAGAGACTGATCACCTCTCTCAAACTTTCTAGCTTCTGTCCAAGTGCTTGTCAGCGAAAGTCCCCAGGGTTGTGCAGGGCTTACACGAAAAAAAACAAACAAAACAGGGCTTTAACCCTCCAGTCTTCTCTAGGTAATTCTAGCTTTGTCAGAAACACGTAGATGAAGGATCTGACCTCTTGTTCGATTTGATGTGGTAAAAGTCAAAGGAGAAAGAAGAAGTAGATACTAACTGCCGCCACAGTAGTTCCTTTTTCTGTAGACTGACTATGAAAGTCAGATTTTATAGTCACCTGTACGTTGGACTACTCTGCCTTTTTACTTCCCTTAAATCTGTTTTTAAGCTGGCAGAGGTACACTAAAATTGCAACATGGATTTAAAGTGAACTTTACTTTCTCACTTAACTAGTGTCTCCAAAGTAGGCCTGGTAAAGAGCTTTCCCCTACCTCTGGATACAGAGAGACCAGTGCTCAGGGCTCCTCAAGCATCAGAGACTGTTCTGCTGCAGCTCCTTCTGAAAGAGAAATCAAAGCATTTACCACCTCCTAGCTTCCTCATCTCAGAGGCCATAATTTCTTATCTCAGGGTCATCCAGGTGTAACTGTCCTTCATACCACAGCCTTCAGAAAACTCAGCTTTGCTTTAACGCTTCGAATGGCTAAACCACCCATTCAATGCCAGTATCAATCATGCAGAACGCAGCTTCCTGGCTCCCTTCTCGCTGGACTGCAGACGGGTGCTTACATTACTTCTCAGATACAAAGTTATGCTTTGAGGTGGATGAACACACATCTGAGATAACGATCTTTTAAAAAGGATAGTGGTGTCTGACAGCTCTGGGGAAGCTGAACAAGACTTGCCTCCAGCAAGCTGACGTGATAGAGCTGTACAAGCGGAGCAGTTGCCCAAGGAGCAGAGTATAATGCGCTGCTTCAGAAGTGGATAACGCCCTGCAGATGGCAGGGAACACTAATCCTACAAACTGAAAGGATACAAGCGCACAAAGTAAATTGATTAGCTATACCATATCAAGTTTTGGCACAGACGGTTACCTGGAGGCTTATAATAAATCCTTCAATTAATTCAAGTTAATCCTCCTCACTGCCCTTGTTTGTTATCAACATTAAACAAATTTGCTAAACTTTGACAAAAAAAAAGTTGATGATACCAAGATTCAAAATTAAAAAAAAAAAACAAAAGAGAGAGAGAACAAGAAATTCCAGAACAGACAGTGCTGGGAGGAAAGTATGGACTCTTTGGGTACCAAGCAGAGGTGCAGAGTTGCAAAGAATCAACACAAAAAAACCCAACGCATCTCACACATTAACGAAAGACAAACTACAAAAGCATTCCGAGGGACAAATCAAGAGACTGAGCAGCTCAAACAGTCATATAGTGCAGTCCTGCCATGGGAACCAGCTCTAGGGCTCACACAGAGGCATCCAAGTGATGACACCGTGGGCTATGGAAAGGTGCTACGAGCAGGGGCAGATTCCTGTCAGCAGATCACCAGCTTCATGTAACAGAACCGAAATGGTGAAATCCCTGAGTTGCGCTGTTTCTCGTCTGTAAACTAATCTTTGTGCTTTTGTCTCTTCTAAGTCAGAGCTGGGCTTGTTTTCAAAGGAAGGTTAGGTACAGAACTATGCTGCAGAAGGCGGAACAGCCTCCTGCTGTAAACCACAGAAATAAGCCCAGCTCGATGGCATGACTAAGCTATTACAAATGTACAAAATACACCGAAAACTGTTCTGGATGTGTGAAAGATGTTGATAATGTTGCTGAAAAATTCAGCGATGCCTCAGTTGGAAGCGTGCATTGTCGGCTGTCTGACAGCTGCCTCAGAGAGCACAGCACAGAGCAGACAATGTCTAGACCCTCCTATTCTCAGCCTCACCAGATTCGTCACTTTATGACACTGGCTATCATTTCGAACGTGAAAAACCTAACAGCACGGCAGGAAACAGGCTGAAGAAACTTCCACTTCTTGATAATTCAAGCAGCGTCAGAGGATGGCCCGATCTTTCAGTGGCCATAGACGAGAGCCAGTTTTGTGACGTTCTTTGCCAAGCATGGAAAGCCGGCAGCTCTTTGGCAGCATAAGCTCAGGACTGGACTGGCTGAACAGAAGATGTCCTTCTGATTCTCTCTCCTCTTGCAAGGTGATACAGTATCAGCTACTCAAGAGACTGCCATCTGAGTCAGGTATAACATAGAGGTCACCAGGTTAGCAAACCTGCCTCGGAGGCGCTCACGGGAAGCACGATCCCCAATCTGCCTGGGGCTTCCAGAGCTGAAGTCTACAGAACTTGATGTACAGCTTTGGGCAGGTCACCGAAATCCCTTCTCTCACCTACTAAAAACAAAAAAACCCAGCTTTGTTTCTCCCCATCCGCCTCGAGGACCTTTCCTCTCTGCCCTGCTACAAGTCTACCGGGAAGACAAGCTGAAGGTGAGATCCCAACGTGGAGGGAGCAGGCGACCACATGTAAAACCAGCGCTTCTGTCCGCAGCAGAGCCAGCGACTCCAGGTCTCATGGGTATCCCGCTCCCACCACTGAGCTGGGGTATTTTTTTTATAGCGTTTTAAAGCCTCCGCCTGTATGAGGAAACTCAGAGGAAGTTGGTCAATGGGGTGTGGAGCTCCCGGGGCCGAGCAGAGGAAGGGGACTGACTGCCCGAGAGATGACTCTGACAAGCGCACGTGGGTGAGGAAGTGGGACGAACACAAGCGTGCAGGTGCTGCACAAGGCAGTCTAAAAGTAGTTTAGATGAAAGTGGGCACCCACTTTAGTTTCTTACAACTGCACACCAAAAAAGGCAGAAAGCTCAAAAACGATGTCAGCAGCTTTCAAAAAGCTGTAACGATACCAGGAACACAAAGTCACAGTCATCTGAGGCTTATCCTAAATAACTCTGTGAAGAATTTCAGGAGAACTAAGATTAAACTGTTTTGATAATTATATTTAGATACCACTTCACTAAATGTTCCAGAGGGGTAAAGCTCTAAAGAAAGAACGACTCACCCCTTGTTCAATTATTTTACTTTTTTTAACCTTTCATTCCAGGACTGATACATTGACCAGAGCTTGAGTGCAAACACACACATTATTCTTCATTACAGTTAGGCGAACATTTTTAAAAGCAGTGAAGAATTCTAAGTTTTCTTCATACCACTGGACATCTTTGCTTTTAGAGAAAAAGTGCATCAGCATACCTGCTGGATTTTCATTTTTCAATGTCACTTTCTAGCATGTCCCACTGTCTACAGGCAGGTATAAGATACACACAAATGGCAAAGCCTTCTGGCATGTGGTTCACCGGCTGTCCTCTAACCTATGATTCAGGCTATATTAATATGAGTTTGTGCGCATGCACTGAAGCAACGCCACGCCAATACCTCATATCTAAATGTCCTCAACTCTCAACCTTCTCCTCATGTCCAGCAAAACACCATGATACTCAGAAACTTCAAGTGAAGCGCTTCCTACAAAGAAAATAAGCCTCAGAAAGGGAGAATAACAACTACAGTTGCAAGTGTTTTACATGCTTGGAAACCACTACTACTCCCAGGGGAGAGATGTACCAGGAAAAGGACAGATTTCTTGAGACTGATCATGATGACTCGCTGAACCCCCATTAACAAACGTACATTAATAAGTGACAAGCAGCACCTCAGCCCAGACTTTGAGCCAGTGAGTACCCCAATGAATGGGCAAAACCTCCCAAACACACAAAGTTCCCAGGGCAGAGCTGGGTGACCATCTGAAGCACGAGCCTGGCCACAGCAGTGGCAGATCGAGGTACCAGATCGTCACAAGCACAGCTGAAGAGAGATCAGTGACACAGCCTGACGAGTCACACGTGAACATCTGACTTGTATTAGACCTCCGTGACATAATGAAGAACAGAAAAGGAAATAAAGATCTCGTTGGCACAGCCACTGCCGCACCACGCCAACTTTACAGTCACCACATACAAACCAGGAAGGGAAAACAGAATATATCGTCAGGACATCAGGAAACACAGAGCACAAAATGACACGACGCAACTCTAATGAGATCCTTGGAAGACAATGAATCCCAGCACAGCACCTCTGTCTGCACTGCCTGCAAGCAAGGAATAAATTCAAAGGCTACTGAGCAATCATAAGCTCAGGAGACAGAAAAAAACCCACCCAAACAAAATGCTGAACACAACGTATTGACAACGGAGCAGAACGGGACGAACTTCATCACATTAGCTTGCCTTCCAGTTCCTACAAGGTGACAGCATTTTAACTTGCTGCCTTCTCTGTCAAGAGGGAAACCTAACGGTGTCTATGACGAGCTCTGCTCCATTTTGTGAGGATACCACCACTTATCTAAGTAATTTAAAGAGACCAGCAGGAGACATTGCAAAATACAATATGTTATCAGCTAGGAGAGATACTGATGCAAAAGGAAATTTGAACAAATAAGCCTAAAGAGTAACATAACAATCCAGTAAACATTCCATGACAAATCACCACTTTTATCACTAACTTCTTGCATGGGCTACTAAATATCTCCCTTTCATTCCTTAATTTTAACAAAGAAGCAAAAAGCTTGAGGCAAGCAGACTTTAATCTCACCTGACAGGCAGAGTATGAGAGATGTCTTACTTTACTTCCAGTATGCTGGCTCCTTCCTACAATCTATTTCAGCCCATCCATGAGGCTCACAGCAAATGAAATGTGCTGAGAGCCAAGACCTTGGATGCAAAAATACTGAAAAGATACCAAGGAAGAGCGCTCAGAAGTTGTGCAGAAAACCATCACAACCCTTTTAAGAGAAAAAGCAAGCCTTAAGAAAAAGCACAGAACAAGATAGCAGTGAGTTTAAGGGAGCCACTGAGTGATCACTGAATTCCAAGACCAGAGAGTAGGATACCAGAGAGGCTAACATGAAGCCTCGCAGTCCAACTCTGTGCATAGGAGGCAGAGGGTAAACAAAAAGGAAAATTAAAGACTTCAAGAAAACTAGTAACCCCACCTACCTGATACCACAGCTGAAGATAAGGGAGGGGTGTGGATGAGCTGAATTAGGTGTATCAGCAATCTAACAGCAGGTAAATAACCGAGACTAAGCTAACAATTGATCAGCAATAGCAAGAGTAACAACAAGAGTTGTGAACAATGTAAAACACTGCATTAAAATACCCTGGAGGAGCTTCCCACTCAAGTGACGGACAGCAGATGCTGAAAACTTTCAGAGTTAGCAGGAGAGAGTGTTTGGATGAAAAGAGGAGAGACAACCAGATGTGATCTCGTAACTACAGCTGCACTTAACGCATCTGAAAGAGAACACACCAGGACAAACACACAACCTATTCAACCAGACTCAGAAATGAGATCAAACAGCAGAGACTGGGGCACAAAGCAGTAATAGCCCTAAAGGAAGAGACACAGGACGGGTGCCAGCAGGAGAAAGGCCCTCTTTTGCTGAGCGGGCTTTGGCAGAGGAGAACAAAGCCATATGCAAAAGCACTTGCAGAAGAATGGGCCAGAGTTAGATCACAGCAAAGAACAGATCGATTCTTTGCATTTGGATAAATACAAAAGAAAAAGACCTCTAACAGCATCCTAGACTCTTAAAATGGTATGGCAAGTTTTGAGAATGCACAGTCTTCCAGAAATGCACAGGCATACACAGGAGCACAAGAGGAGACAAGATGTGACGGAATATTTCAGCTGGCTCATAGGTGATGAGAACTGTTAAGAGATTTGTATAGTTTAGCAGGGAAATAGCACAGGTGTAAATATTGAGGAGTAAACAGGGGAAGAGACGCAGTACACAAATGTATGTAGGTTTCCACACAACAATAACATCATAGCACTGATAGATGTACAGGAAATTATGAGTAAAGTAGACCCGAACTGAGGACCAGCATGAGAAAAAAACACCCAACCAAACCAAATAAATGCATTAATTCACTGCAAGACAAAGGACAGAAGAATTAAAAACCAGAGGCAAAGCTAGTGCTAAGCGGAAAAAAAAAAAAAATCTCTTGCTTGTGTTGAAGAAAACAAATACTGACATAAAAGGAAAGAAAACACCAAACACATCAGCATTCAGAAAACAATGCAGTATCCAGAAGGCTGAATAAATTCAGAAGGGAACAGGCAGCTCCTATATCCGTGCTTCCTCATGGACCAAAGTTCCTCTGCGTGAGAAACATCAATAAAGGCAAACTGAGCACAGAAACGAACCCTGGGCTTGGGGTGGATGCCGAGAGATTCAGAGCAAGATTTCGCAATAACAAAAGAGAAAATGAAACCCAAGAAGAGTACAGTCATTCTTGGGACCTGCATTAAGACTCTACCCAGAGAGGACACTGTACCTACTGCTGCACCACAGGAGAATAACAATATTTAAAAAAAAAGGAAAAAAAAGCGAAAAATGAAGGTAGGCAAGATAGAAACAGCGACCAGCAGGACAGAACCACAGGGCTGAAAAGAGAAACACGTGCTGGGTATGGGCATCACCCAAGCAGTGACAAGATCTGCTGTATAAGCACCCAACGAAGGGAGCACAGCAGCCCCGTGGCGTGGCCACGCTGCTGGGAAAGGTGCCGCCGCCTCATCCATCGCCCGAACAGGCAAGAGAAAAGGTCTGGATCAATAACTACATTTGGCAGCTCAGTCCGCACCTCCACGCTTCCTCTGTAAAAGGGAGAAAACTCGCTCTGCAGAAATAATTTTACATTGAGAGTGGCAAATAGTCTTCGGATTCTGAATACATATTAAAAATATGAACGTATATATACAATGTATTGACATATATATACATATATAAGTATTCCAGGGCTCAACACCGTTCACCCGAGCGTCCCGGAGCTGGCAGCAGGTCCCGGAGCAGCGGGTCGCTGTCCCTGGCACACCGGGACCCAGCCGGCCGCGGGGAAGCCCCCGTTCTGCAACTCACACGCACCGGGAGCCCTCCCCGCCCCGAGCAGCCCCGCTCCCGCCGAGCCCCCGCTCCCCTCACGCTCTGCTCCCGCCGTTACCTCCGCCGCCGAGCGCGGGCCCTGCCTCAGGCCGGCCCCCGGCCCTCCCCCCCGGCCCGGGACCCTGCCCCGGCGGCTCCCAGGAAGCGGAGGGTGGGCTAGGGGCGAGAACCGCGGACTCCCCTCGCCGACCCGAAGCCGGCACCGGGCCCACTGCCGTCCCCTTCCCCTCAGCGCCAAGCCCGGTGCCCGCCCCGCTCCACCTCAGCCCCGCCGCGCCCGCCCCAGGACGGCGCCCGCCCCGCCCCGCCTCGCCCCGCCTCGCCTCGCCTCCCCTCACCTCGCCTCACCTCACCTCAGCGGCACCGGGAACGCCGCGGGGCCCGCGGCCCCCCCCCCGCCCCGTCCCCGCTCCTTTGTGCCGCGGCGGCGCACGGGTGGAAAGATGGAGGTCACACACCGACCGGCCCCGCCTGGCCCCGCCCCCTGCCGTCTCCCGGGCGACCCGCCCCGCCCCCGGCCCCGGCCACGGCGCTTCGCCCAATCGCGGCGCGGCGACCGCCCTGACGTTGCCTGTCAGCCAATCCTCCCGGCCAGCCGGCATCTCCTCCGCCTTCCGTAACAGCAGCGGGGATTGGCTACCGGAGGGGAGTGGCCGCCTAAGAAAGAGCTCACTCCGTTGACTCTTGCGGGCGGAAGGGGCGGGGCGGCGGGTGGTGGCGAGCGCATCGAGGCGGGGATCAATGGCGGCGCGCTGGGCCGGGCTGCGCCTCTCGCTGTAACGGGCCGGCGGCCGCGGTATGTGCTGGTACCCCGCGGCCCGAGCCCAGGGGGCGGCGGGGGCTCGGGGAGAGCGGCCCTGGCCGGCCCCGGGGCCCTTCGGCTGCAGGGGCGGAGAGGGCCGGGCCCGGGCCCTGTGAGCGCGGTGGGCCGGGCCGGGCCGTGGGGGAGGCCGCTCCCGGAGCCGGGTGGGTGGCGGGCGGAGGCCGCCGGCGAGGCTCCCCCGCTGCGAGCGTGGCCGGGCTCCCTGAGGAGCGGCTGCCGTATCCCGGCGGCGGGTTTCGGGCTGGCCTCGGGCTCGGTGCGCGGCCCGGCGCGGGAGCGGGGAGCGCTGCCCGCCTCCCCCGCCGTGCCGGCTGCGGGGCCCGATGCTTCCTGCAGGCCTGAAGGCGCTGGGAGCTGCGCGCCCGGGACATCACCGCTGCTCTACGGCCGTCCCAGACCGGGGGTGGTGAGGGCCGTGGAGCTTTATTTTGTTTTTAATCCTGGGAGTGGTACCGGCTGGCAGTGTCAGAAATCGCAGCGTGCAGCCGTGACCTGCGCTGATGTCTGCAGGGACAGCGTAGCGCTCGCCAGAACGCAGTCACTGGGCACACCGGAGGCGAACAGGGGACCGTTTCCAAACACTCGTGTTTTGTCTGGTCTGGAGGATTTTTTGTGTGTTGGAGGTGGGGGAGGGCAAACTGTACAGCAAGATTAGCAGGCTTCGTCCTGGAGTGCTATGCTGCTTGATTCCCTCTGGTTTTTGTTGCCTGGGATGTGGGTGTCGGTAAAGTCGTTATTTGCTGAAATGTGTTTTGTCAGACGCTGCTTTCCAGGACTGTAGTGAAAATACCATAGCTGTATGTCAAGCCATAATTGCGTATCTTAAAGTATATTGTCTAAGTGAACTGACTGATGCAGAAGGCGGGTGGTTTGCTGTTGAAGGTTTTAGTCCCAAGATGATACTGCGCCCTTGCTGAATCCCTCTCTTTCAGTTTATGACTTTTTGTCATCATGGTATTGGAACCTTTCGTTTCCTCTCTAAATGGAGGGGTTGAGGTGACACCGGTGGAGAAACGGATTGTCTTTTTTGTACGGCACTTGGGTGGGAAAGCTGGCCTTGTGATCAGGAGCTGTATTCAGGGGGCAGATTCAATTTTCATCTTCTCTGTAGGTTTCCAGCTTGAATCACCTTCAGAAATGACACGTAAAGAGCAGGTGTTCCATGCTTACTGGAAAGTGGACTTGCCTTAGGGTAGATTTTTGGTAGATATTAAAAAATATTTTAAAAAACGTAAAAAAAAAAAAAATCACTAGCCCTTTGTCTGTCCTTTCTTTCCCCTGTTCTTAGGAGAATCCTTCTATCTTGTCTTCTTTTGGTAATTCCCACCTTAAGAATGCATCCTACTGTAACAAATATTTGTCCAGTGCTCTAACCTGGATGTCTCCTGAAACCTCCATTGGTCATTTGTATTGCAAACAATACCCTCCAAAAACATCAGTTTTCATAAGAATTTTGGGGCTCTCCTTCCTGCAGAGTGTTTCGTTGTGGTACAAAGGAAGGATGATAAACTTCTGGTCCCTTCTGTTATTTGGGTTACGGCATCACTCCCTCCCTTCTTCCCTGGAAGAAATAAATATACTGGGTTCTCTTCCGGTGCTGAAATGCAGGCAGGGTGCAGTCCTAAATGAATAATATGTGGCAGCGCAGGGGGCAGTCATCTGTAGTCCTTGAGGTACTTGCTCGTTATACTGAGGTAATAAGAAGAAACTAGAAAAAAGTGAGGTTAGCTTTACTTTAAATGGACGGCCGTGTTTGTTGTGTTTACGTTGTGCACGTGTATACAGGCTTGAGGTAAGGAACAAAAATAGGCATCGATGCCTTGTTCTGTGGCGTGGCGCTGGCAGAATGAGTCTTGAAAGGAACCACTGAAGACTTGCACAAGCAGTTTGTTCCATCGTGGGCTGACAGGTGCCAAGACCACGAGTTTCCCTCTTAGGATGACTCCGTGGGGCATCTCCACCCTGCGCCTAGTATTGAAATAGGTACCTGGCCAGTACTCAGTGTTGACAACCTCCTGAAGCAAAGGGCAGGTGTACTGTGGGAGAAGGGGCTGTGCCCATTCGGTCAGCAGTGCTGCTCCTGGTTTCCAGTCCTATCCCCGTTTCAGTCCAAGGGAGTTCCCCCTTTCACTCACCTCTTGAACTAACAAACAGTCCCCAGCGTAGCCTGTCCTAGTCCAGCTCTCCTCAGAGCCACAAAGAGTGCAGAATGCTTTTGGAGGTTTGAGAGATTAGTTGCTAATTTCTGAAATCTCACTGTTAAGCACTTACAAATACACATATTCAAATTGTTCAAAACAGGTAGGCTTTCTCAAGTTTTCACAGGATGGGAGCAAAGAAGTGAAGGCAAAGTGTCAAATCCTCGTATCTCCAGAGCAGAGACGTGTAAGAACTGAAATAAAAGGATGTCAGCGTAGGTGTGGAGATTTTTAAAATTTATTTTTATTTATTTTTTATATTTAAGCAAGTTAAATCCAGTGGGGTGGGGATATTCCATTAAAGTATGATTTTTAGAAAAGCACCCTGAGGCAGACAACTAACAGGGAAGACATAATTATGAAAAAGAGTAAAGGAGTCATAGGTCGTGCTATTAGTCTTAGCTGTTATGCAGTGAGTAGGTATCTCCGTAAGTTCTTAATATGTAGTGGTCTTCAGAGAAGCGGGTCTGTAGTAGTGTCTCATGCACTGACAAGTGAAATCAGGCCCTGTCTTTCATATTGTGTTTTTAGGACGGGTGTTCCACAATGGATGGGGGAAATGGTACTGCTGACCTCGTGATTAACAAGAGGTTTGTGTCTGAATCGGAGCTAGAGGAGCGGCGAAAGAGAAGGCAAGAGGAATGGGAAAAGGTCCGAAAACCTGAGGATCCAGAAGGTATGGGATAGATTTTAATAATTACAGGAAGGAGATTGGAGAATACCTCACGTTTGTGGAATGCAGAAATAAAAGGTAGTAGCTTATATTGTGCAAGTTTAAACGATTTTTACATGAAGGAACCAAGAACTGTTGGTGATTTAGTGTTTCTAACATATAGTCTCATTTCCTGGTTTGTTCCTTCCTTTCAGAATGCCCAGAGGAGGCGTATGACCCACGCTCCTTGTATGAAAGACTTCAGGAACAGAGAGAAAAGAAGCAGCAGGAGTTTGAGGAGCAATTTAAATTCAGTAAGCACCGGCAGTTACTATGTTGAACCGAAACCCAGCAAGTTGCATGTATTGTGTGCAGCAGCTGTATATAACATCTGACTGAGGAACATGTCTGTGTGTCTTGTCTGCCTCTCTGAGAGGTAAATGGACTTCAAAAAAGAGTTACTGAAATCTTGTATTTTTCAAGGATGGTAGATGTTCCTGCAGGTAATATGTTATTGTGGGCACCAAGACAGCACTGCACAAGTGCAAAACTCAAAAGCTGCTTGCAGTTATGAAGCTGCATTCCTATCAAGTGTGGAACACTGGGCTTATTTTTCATGTTAAATAAAAAAAAAAAACACCCTGATACCAATCCACGGAAAAGCGGAAATGTAACGTGGTTTTTTGACTCTTGAGCTCAGGCTTTAGCACAAGACCATCCTATGTGAATGAATAGAAAGAAATCCTGTTTCAGCAGCTGTTACATTTCCAAACTGTAATTAGCTGACGCAAAAGTGATTTGAGGCTCAAGATTACTATATGCAAGAAGTAAACACACAGGAGTTGATTTAAAAAGTAGGTATTTAACTCTTCAAATGAAATGGAAACCTAATTTCTACTGATGTTGAATTTCTGGTTTTATAGAAGAATCCTTTGCATTGTATCACCTGTGTATGTGCTGCTGAGTGCAAAGATGATAATGAGAACTAGAAAATTATTAGTCAACCATTTTGGGAAAAAGGGAGCTATTGGCTCTGTCTAAAGAGAAGTGAGGATGATACTGTGGAACTCCATTTTAAGGTGGGTTCTGATCGATTTTGGTCCTTTAGCTGGAAGCCTTACTCTCAAGCTGCTGTGTTCTTTAAGCTCCAGTTCACCTAACTGGATTCTGCCTAGAATTTCTCTTGTATTCGCGACACAACAAAACTCTGTTTCACTTTTAGCTGTGGCACAATCTTTGAGTTCTGTTAGACCACCCCTGCAGATGCTATCGAGTGTGTTACTGATGGCCAGGATTGCCTCTCCTGTTTTGTAGTACGTGCTTTTCGAATCGGTCCTGTAGCCAGATTTCTTTGGGAGAAGGTGAGTGGGAGGAACTGACTGACTGAAAAATCAGTGTTGGGTGGACTGGGGACCGCTCGTTTACGTCATCAGAGTTCAGCGCAGTTTGGTCACTTGTGACAGGGTTAGTCCCTGAATATGCTGGAGTTTGCCTTAAAATGTTCATAAGTACTTTTTCTATCCGTGGGAATTTTGGCGGAGTAGAAAAGGAGTTCATTGCACAGTCACTGTGATCGGGCCGAGTTGATGATGGGATGTGGGAGGAGAAACACAATGCTGAAGAATTGTATTTGCATAAACACACAAACTTAGTTACTCTGACCTTTTGTGTACATAAAAACTGGTATACAGACTAGCAGTTCTTTCTGCTAGGTTGTTCAGCATTCCAAGAATGTCTTCCTTTCCAAAGTAAAATAATTTTAGTAGAATGTTACAGCATTTTAAATGAAAAATAATACTAGTATTCTCTAAATGCAACTTCAGAAGTTTTCTCTGAACAGTTATGGTAACCGAAACAAGGATAAGTGGAAGCTTTTGCCTGTCTCTTAAGCGTTGCTTGTATTTTTAGTGGTGAAGAGTGGAAAGCACAGGTAGCAGCATTAATGTGTTGAAGTCTCCAACTGTACCTACAGGATTCTCGCCAGCTGGGCAGTTTCCAGTTCGCTTCAGTAAACTTCTGCTCCGAGTCAGCTGGGGTGATGTGACCAAGCAATTCTTGTCCACGTAGCCACCAGAAAACTGGCTGCTATCAGCCTAGATGGGAGAGGCTTCTAGTAACTGTCTGCATTAATTGTTTCCCTTGTCGAGTTATACGAGATGTGCAACGTCTTCCCTTTGGTTGAGGAAGCCTGTAAACCAAGTACTGGGATGAGAGGCATCCCTGAGAGGGAGTAACTGAGAAGTAAACCAGGTTGCTTTTAAGGCAGCCCTTGCAGAATCACAGATACTTGCTGCCCTGGAGAGCAAAACCAACTGCAGACAGGTTAGCAGGGAATCTCAGTAACCTCAGCCAGGAGCATCGCTGTGGCTGCTTCTCTTGGTTCGCAGGTCAGGCAGGCAGAGGATGAAATGATTTCACATCACTTGCTTCAGAAGACGTCCAGAGTTTCACTGCTTTTGGGGTCTGTTTGAAGGGGCCCTCAGCAGTAGTTGCGAAGGCTGCAAGTTACTG
Organism: Opisthocomus hoazin; assembly: GCF_030867145.1. Taxonomy (NCBI): domain Eukaryota; kingdom Metazoa; phylum Chordata; class Aves; order Opisthocomiformes; family Opisthocomidae; genus Opisthocomus; species Opisthocomus hoazin. The sequence continues at coordinate 16,323,895 of NC_134425.1, forward strand.
TTTAAAGGTGTACAAATACATTCTGCGTTCTTAGAGTTGGAAAGAGTAGGGCTCAGCCTTTAAAAAGTAACCTCAAATAATAACTGCTTTTCTGTCAAAGGCAGAAGCTTGCCAATTATCAGTGTAAATGGATTTCTTAGCTTGCCATTAAAGTGAGTAGGACTTGAGTATGTGGGTGAGAATTAAAAAACACATGGCAAACTCGTTGAAAAGCCTAAAAATCCTCTTAGAGAATTAAGCTCTAATGAAGACTAAAGGTGATGGTTGAGTTAAGATTTCTGAGGACGACTACAAACAGCAGGACTTGGTTTTTCTAAAAAAAGTACTTTTTATTACCTTACTAACTAAATCATTTGATTGAGAGACATTGAATGTTTACAGACTTCCTGCTGCGCTGATGTGTACTTTCCTTAACGTAGGGTAGCATGTTTGGAAAGAATTCATTTTTATTTGGAAGTTAGGAACTATTTTGTACTTTCTTTTCTCTTTTCTTTTTTTAAGCAGATGTTAATCTCAGTGAAGTTAGTAATTGTTTGCTTTAAGAAAATGTACTGTCTATTTTGGGGCAAGATTTATGGGGAGAAGTAAAGTGGTTTTTTTCCAGTTATTGATTGGGTTAAGAACACATTCTGAGGAGAAAAGCTTAAACTTGGTGTCTGCAACCAAAACAACAAATACATCATTGGTTAATATGGCTGTTCCTCAGTTTGTGTAACCTGTTCCAAATGGTGTTTCAGAGCTGCAGAAAGGCTGTGTGTGTGAAAACTTGGTCAGAGTTCCTTAATTCTGTCAGCAAGTCCAACAGTGTTTCATGGCTTCCTATGAATTGTGTCTTGCTTTTCTCTATAGTAATAGTGTTGTGTTCGAACGGTGTGAGTTTGTTGTGGTTTGTGTGCTTGAGTGTGCCAGAGCTTCGGCTTGTTAGCATCCAGTATCATTAACCAGGAAGTATTTTTACTCCTTAATTACAGAATCCAGCGGGTAGCTTGCAGAGTTTGCTTTGTACCCTTTTCCTGGCACAACAGCGTGGCTGCTGGCGTACCCAGTTCACTCAGTCACCCGGGACTCTGCTCCCCGTGTTCCCAGTGACGCTCTGCAAATTGTTCTGCCTCAGTGGTGCTAGAAATGCCATATGTGAGACGTAGACGCTTGCCTACATGGATGGGGCTGTTTTAAATCATCGGAAGGCATTCTAAGAGGATGGCGAAGTAATGCAAAATAAATGGCTGCTCCCTAAGTGGTTTTAGCTTATCAATATGCATTCTTTTCTTTTATTCAGAAAATATGGTAAGAGGCTTAGATGAAGATGAGACGCATTTCCTTGATGAGGTTTCTCGGCAGCAAGAGCTACTAGAGAAGCAACGAAGAGAAGAGGAGCTGAAAGAACTGAACGAATACAGAATATCCTTTGCAGTAAACTGGCTGGCGGTTGTGTAGAGGAGGAGAAGAGACTGGGCTGTAGGTTTATTCTGTCATTGACATTCTTTCTGTAAAACTGCTTTACAGAACATGTGCTATGAGAGACTTTTAATGTAGCTTGGATCACTTGCTGTAATGTTTGATATTTCCCCCGACCCCTCCATGTCTTTGGTACTTTTCTGTCCTTTTCCCCATTGTGTGGGGTTTTTTCTTTCCGTTATTGAGGGCATGAAATACTATAGCTAAGAAAATAAAGAGAACGTAAAGGCAGAAAAGCATATTACTTCTAATCTTTTTTTGTCTTCTTATCGAAAGGTAAATGTTCTTGTTTGGTTTTTTAACTGCATATTGGCTGTTTCTAACATACCTGTTTGAAATAATGTTTGAATTCCACTCTGTTATTTTTCTTGGAAGTATTAGCTACTGTCTCCCTTGCTGATAACTGCAGGAGGGGAAATTAAACATCTCTGTGCAGATGTGGAGACTCAGCTCCTTTGGATAATACAGGCTTGTAGGCAGTACTAAGAGCAGGACAGTTTGGCTTTGCTGTTAAATACCAAATTTTCATGAAGATATGCTAGAAAATTATACAGAATGCTTTTTCTCTCTAATCAGCACCAGTCCAAGGAGGTTGGAATGTTTTGAGGATTTCTGTGCTGAGCTAAATGTTAGTTTTTTGAGGCTTACTGAATCTGTGCAGAATCTGATGGTTTCATTGCCTCCTAATGATAACCATTGCTTTCAAGTGATCTGTGAGCAAAGCACAAGTTCTCAAGGATGCTTTAGCGCTAGAGATCTGCATTACCTTGTAATAATTAGTGATTTACAGCTTAGAGCGTGTGTTCTGTGAAGAGCATTGAAGTTCTCAGTAATGCGTTTATGATAAAGAAATACTGATGCTTTTTTTTTTTTACTTCAGAAATAGGCTGCAGTTGGTTGATGGATTTGAAATATTTTCTTGATTTGTTGGCTCTAATAATGGGCTGTTCGTGGCATATATTTAGTGTCAGTGATGGTTGCTTGTGGGTCTGGCTGATGCAGGGACGTGCAGTGTAAGATCGTGCTGTGGAAGCAGCTGACAGCTCTAGTTAGGTCACGTACGCCTGGGATGAACCACACCATCCCAGAGGGAATCTTACGTTGCCTTGAATTAACCACATAACACTGATCCCTGTATTTACTGAGAACGGCCTGTTGAAGACGTACAAGCCATCCAGCCTCAGTCTCTGCAGTCTTAGTAATGGCGCCTGGCTCTGTATCTGAAGTCTTGCTGTAAATTAAACTGTAGAACTTACTCTGCTGGTGGGGTGGAGTGGGGGAGAATGTTTTATAGTCACCTCATCTTATGAGAAGCTGAGAAGTTTTGCTCATTCAGTTTCCTTTTTTTTTTTTTGATTTAATCGTAATATTTCAAGGAACCTCAGCCATTTGCAAAATGACTCATCTGTGTCTGAAATTTTTGGTGGTATTCTTTTAAAACACAAAAAGTGTTTTTGCATCTGCAGGTTGTTACTACTGGTTTATCACTACGCTGACAAAAAACAGTGGGTACTAGGTGAACGTGCTGAATCTATTGGTACTGTTCAAGTGCGCTTCCAAACTACTAAGAGGAATGTCAACCCACTGGGTTTCATTGCTTGATCTTTTTCCTGAGATAACATCCAAGTTAAGCTACTCGGAGGCGTGAATTTCCTGGTAAAACCTACGTCAATATTCTGGTACAGAGCTTTTTTTTTTTTTCTTTGTTCCTTCATTTTTTAGGTTGAACAATTATGAAATCATATATCTTAAGGATAAACATGCCTTGGAATATTTTAATGCGCTCTCAAGCATAAGAAATTCATATGCATGGATGCATAGGAATTTTACTTCCTTTTTGCTCCTTACCTTATCCAGACCCCACTGGTCTGAGAGTGTTCAAAGACTTACAGGTATTTTTTTAAGCCAGTTCCAAGACATGTTTGAGAAGAAGGTCCTCTTGTCTTAAACCCTATGTAAATGTAAGAAAAGTCCCCCTGCAAGAAGAAGGCTTTACTGTAGGACAGCTGTTTTAAGTGCAGTTGATATTTAAGGTTGCAAGGTTTATTTCTACTGTAGTCTCCCTGCAAGCAGACACTTCTTGGCTAGGTATAGTGTTATATTTGCTAATGGCAGCAGTACATATAAAATCTCTGTTAAAAATGCGCTGCATCTCTGGTAGTTTAGGAGCATTAGGAGAACAGCATCCAGGATGGAAGTGAAAAGCCTGTAATTTGGTATCTGCTGAAAGAAGAGTCTTTGGGTTCCTCAGCCAGGCTTTTGGAGTGCAGTGTTTGAATAGAACAGGGTGATGAACCTGAATGTGGAAGCTGAACGCTGCAGTGTGTGGAATCCGGTGTTCGACACAAGTGTTCACATGGCTTCTGATAGCCACAGGATGGCACTCCTGTGCCATCTTATATAGCCTTCAGCAGTCTGGTTTTGACTGAGACTTTCAGTTGAGGTGGGGAGCAGCCTGGGTTACTGCTGTGTCCTTAGGAAAATCATATAGGGAATGGTATCTGAGCACTCATAGTTGTGAAATGATTGGAGACTTCAAGGGAAAGTGTAAGAGTTCTTGATCTGCAGATGTTCAGTGGGGAAAAAGGCCTATGACATCGAGTATATGGTCCATAAATACAAAATTCACTATCCAATATTTGTCTGCAATAACTGGGGCACCTGTGAAACCCCAGCATGTGGTTATGTCACCTGGTGAGTGGGATTGTAGTCAGAGAAGAAACTGGTAGAAAGCTAGATTTAGGGTTATAAACAAATACCCTTTTAAATTGGGTTGATTTGCCTTTGTTATGTGCAGTTTAAAAGTTTTGCAGAAGCTATTGTGACTGCACTGGTACCTCGTTAACAAACAGGATCGTTGACGGACCTCGCTTCCCCAGACACAGCTGGACACTGACTCTGCTGTCAGGGCCAGAACTAGATCCTGCTGTGGAAGGAGACCTGGTTTGTGTGTGTGCAGGGTGAGTGTGCCTTAATAACAGACCAAGCTCCTTCTTATCCCATCTGAGAACCTGCTTAAGCTTCTCCACCTCATCTTAGGTTTCAGCCGCATCCCACCTTGCTAACACTGTTTGAAGCTACTTAGTTTTTCTGTGCAGTCGCAGTCTTTTTGGGTAGATGTTGGACCACGTGGACCTGTGATCAGATCGGTCTCTGTCCTCTTGGGGCTGGTGTGCAAACCGACAGCAGCAGCCTGGTGGCCCTTACAAAGAGATGAGCTGAAAAGTTAGAGTGATAAATACCAAAATGGAAAATTGAACTGGTTTGCTTTGGTAGGCTGAAGTCTGCTGGGCTCAGCAAAAGCAGGGTTTGAGGAGTGGAAGTGAGCCCACGTATTGCTACTTAGTTTTTTTGGTAAGGATTTAGGGGGGTTGAAGCACCAAATGGGAATTACAAATGTGTTGATCCTCATAGAAGGAGGAAGTACTGCATTGCACTGCATTGCCTCTTCCTTGGAGTTTTTTGGTTTGGTGGTTTTTTGTTGGGGGGGGTGGGGCGGAGGGTGGCCAGTCTGACCTTTTTGCTTTTCTAAGACCTTTAGGAAAAGGCAGGACGATGAGTGTGCTGCTGGGTGCTGGATGTGGCGTGTGGTGTGTCTTGCTGTCTACAGAAAAGCAGCTCCTAGTCTGCTGCCTGGATGTCTTTCCAGGGAGAGCTGGTATTGACACCCGAGAGAGTGCTGAACCCAGAGGGTGAAGTCTCTTCTCTCTTGGCCAAAGGCACCAGCTAAATGTCATTACAAATAAGTTTCTTTTGATAGAATACGTGAATGAACTTCGGTCGCTGCTGTCAGCAGAGCTGGCTAAATACGTTGGAGAGGAAGTGTCTGTTCTCTCCATTCCTTCCTGGTTGATCCTTAACCCTTAATTCACAGCACTCTCACCAAAGTGGGAGTCAGTATGGACCCAAAGAAGGAAACTGAGAAGAAATTGCCCATGAAGTCAGTGGAAAACAAGAACAAATTCTCTCAGGCAAAGCTGTTGGCAGGAGCTGTGAAACACAGAAGGTTAGTTTCACACCTCTATAAATTCATGAGGAACGGAACCCAGTTAGCACTGCGAAGGGAGGCAGGCCAAAACTGCCTCCAGAGAGTGAGGTGTGAACCTTAGCCCTAAAGAAAAATGGGGGGAGGTATAAGAAAAGACCAGCCTTGTTTCTTTAGGCTCTCACAAGCTGTGGGAAAAACATGAAGCAATTCAAGCAGAGAAGCGTGTGTAAAGCAAGTGGGCAGACTCTTCGTTCTAGACTGCCAGGCTTGGGCAATCCTGCTTTGGAATCTAGGGAGAATCTATTTTACATCTCTATTTGTAGATATCAGTGTCACCTCACTCATGTAATTTCATTCAGGTTTGCATCGTTTATCAGACGATTTTATCGGTGTCTAAAAGGGATTGTTTTAATTGCTGCTGGGGGCAGCATGGGGGGGGACATAAGTTACAAGAGAAGAGCTTTGTGCACCAGTTCGATCCTGAGGGCATCAGGCAAGCTTCCTTGTTGCTCGCTGAATCGCACTGATACGTCGACACCCTTTCCATCCCAGGGAGATGGCAGCTGAATTTGATCTGTTTGCTGTTTGGAGGTTGGTCTGCAAACGCGGCTGCCGCTGTGTTGGAGGTTATGGAGAAACCAGGCATATGGGACCAGACTTTTTTCCCACAAATGAGTCGTCTGATATTTCAGATGATTACTGACTTCTCGAAATTCAGTCAGTATTTTTGAATCTGTCCCAGAGAATGAGTGATTATTTTAGAAGCTTATCTTCTAGGGTGACGTTTAGCTCCCAGTACAGCAGTACCTGCATGTCTGGAAACTGAAGTAAGCACTTCTACCACCTAGTGTGGGGGATTGGGTAGTTGTTTGGGTTTTTGGAGGGCAGAGAAGAAAAACCCTGAACTCATAACAAGCAGCCAACAACGTTGTTTTTTCTTGTAACGACTCGTACTTAACCCAGTAGGATGTAGAGAAGGAGCTGGCATGTGCCTAGTGGCACATCCAAAGGCTGCAGATGGCATCTGTTTGAAGAGAGCATCTTAACTGACATGTCAGTGCCACCACAGACGTGCTTTGCTCCATCTTCTATTTTTGCAGTCTTATCTTTTATTGCAAACTGGGCAAAACCAAGTGTAGTGTGAGCTCAACATCTGCCCTATGAGCTTTGAAGTTTACTGTGAAGGACGTATTACTGCTAGAACCTCCCTGCACAGAGTAAGCTTTCATCCATACTGCATGTTCTGGCAGGGATGGGAAGGAGTTAATGCATAATGCCCATACTTCATCCCTTCAGTTCATCACAGCTGAAGCTGGGAAGCATTTGTTTATGTGGATGACTTAGGATCGGGAACAAGAGGGGGGGGAAAAGAAACTGAGCAGTGACAAGGAAGAGCTGAAGAGTCACACGTCGAAGTAATGGTCCTGTCCCCCAGTACTGCTTTGCACCCAAAAAGGACCCCTTTGTTTTCTAGGTCAGACTCTGCAGCTGTGTGTGAATTGCTGCAAGACCTGCTGGGCTTCTTACTGGGTGCAAGGTTGCCAGAGGTTTTGGAACAGGCTCTCTAGGTGCTTGAAGGAGGGGAGGGAAACCCCGGAAGGGAAGAGACAGGGATGTTGCGCCAGCAAGCGTGGTAATCGCCCACGTGTGCAAGCCTGCGGTCGCAAGGGGCGGCTGAAGCTCAGGTCATTCCTGATCTCTAGCTGAATAGACAGCTCTGGGTCGCTGCGTGAGAGTCTGACTTGGACTCCCAGCAGCGTGTTTCTGTTTCCTGGGTTAACAGGTGATTCTTGGGACTGTGGGTGTTGAATCTTTCTAGGATCCTGCATGTTCCCCGAGCAGCGCCAGCTAACAGCAGTTAGGAGTGGTGGTGGTCATCAGGGGACCCTGCTGGCGTTCATTGTAGCATTTGAGGCTAGCTGTGACTTTAACTTCACAGCGGTTAAGGGGTTGCTTATGAGGAGCAAGACACTTTCTGATTTTTTCCACAGTTCAGATGGTGGTAACAGCGTGAAGAGGTTGAAACTAGATACGGATCATGACGAAAAGAATCAAGGTATGTCCTGATTTCTGCATGTGGGAAGCTGTCTGTCTCTCACCTGAACAGCGACTGACTTGGTGTTAAATCTGATAGCGGATTTGCTTTTCTGCTCCTTCGCTATGCAAGCCACCACAGACTGTGGTTGGCATGTTCTCTTTAAAAGCGGTAGAAATGGTAACTGTGGGTGCTGACAGCCTGCCCAGGAAATACGGCTGGATGGAACGTCTCCAGGTCATCAGTCTGTCCCCTGCCTAAAGCATTCCTGACAGATGTTTGTCTAAGCTGCTCTTAAATCTCTACAGATGGAGATTGTGCACCTTCCTTGGGCAGTTTATTCTAATGCTTAACTGATTTTTACCTGTAAAGAGTTTTACCTGGTAACTAGTAGGAGTCTCCGTAGCTGCGTTTTGAGCCTGGTGCTTGTCCTGTCAACAGGAGACGTGGAGAACTGATCGTCCCTTTCCTCTGCGCGGCAGCATCTGATGTATTTGCATGCCTCAGCATGAAAAGCTAATAGCAAGGAAGTGATCTTGTCCATCCTGAAACCTATTTGTTTCAGAAAATTATGGGGACCTAGAAGAAAAATGGAGTTGCCTGTCAGTCTTAGCTGTCAGGGCTGCGATTGACTTGCTGTCAAGATACTCTGACACAAACAGGGTGAGCTGCAATTGCGTGATGACAACCTGAGGCGCTTCCTGAATCTCCTTATGTTCAGTAAACTTTCAGAACGCTGGAAATAATTAATCAGCTGTGGAAGATGGGAGACATTGACTAGCAGAGCGATGGAATAAAACTTTTCCCCGACTGTGCTATTAAATCACAAAAAAATATTCAATTACACAAAGCAGAGCTATTTATTCTTATTTAGTGGGTTTGGTATTTGACAAGCATCAAACTGACAACTTTAGAATAAAAATCTGTACCGCCAGCATAGAGCTGGGCTTAAACTAGTGATGAGAACAAAAAAAAATAATCCCCTGAGGTAGCAAGTCCTTCCTGTCAGAACAGCTTTATTGCAGCATGAAGCTGCCTTATGCTTTAATTATATCCTGCAATCATCTGCCGCTGATGTGGCAACAGCAGGTGAGTGACACGCGGAAGCTCCTGGGCTGATTCCAAGCCCTTTCCTGCACTCTTGTTTTTGACTGAGGCACCTCTCTTCCAGAAAAACCATCCTGTGTTCCCTTGGGGAGCGGCTCGGTGGGAGGCTCCACTGTCCACTGTCCCTCGGCTGCCGTGTGCATTGGGATCCTGCCTGGCCTGGGCGCCTACTCGGGAAGCAGCGATTCCGAGTCCAGCTCAGATAGCGAAGGCACTATTAATTCCACTGGAAAGATCGTCTCTTCTGTCTTTCGTGGCAACAGTTTCTTTGATGGTCCATAATGAAATCCCTCCGTGTGTAACGTAGTGCAGAGTATCTTCCAAAGCCCCGATGGATGCTTGATGCATCCTTCTGCCCCAGATATAATCTTTCTAGCTAACCCCTCAACTTTAATACGCTCAGATGCTCCTAAAACAACTCATTGTATCCTTTTTACTATTTTTTTCCCCCCTCCCCAACTTTCCATTTCTGGGGTGCGTACTGAGCCTGGAAGAAAGGCTGCCATCCTCAGCCAGAGGGCACACCTGGTCATGTAATGAAGGGCTGAGGGTAGGGAGGAGAGTGCTTTATCTTTTATGATGCTTACAGAAAGAAAGAATTCTGATGATTTAAGAAGTTTACACAAGATGAACAGGCAAAAAAATACTCACTTGAAGCAGTGAAGTCTTGTAGAAACAGCCATGTGTTCTGTTTTAAAATGTCATTTTTATTCTGTATTTGAGAAATGGGGGCAGAACAGAAATCAAGCAGATGGTGAAGTGTAGATTGCCATGACACTGTAAAGAAGTTTTAGTGTTCCATGATTAAAGACATTCTGAATGCATTTTTTTTTATCTTTGCTCATGCCATTCATAATTGTTCCCATTCCATTAAGCAATTTCTGCTCTACCCAGCCAGCCCCTTCCTCTGACCGCCCTGCAGGAGACGTGCAGGCCAGCCTCCTACCAACGGAGAGGTGGTGGTGGAAAGCTCTTCTTCCGAGTGAGTTCAGAGGAGCTGCAGTTGCCTGTTGTGCTCACCGGCCACTGCTCCCACACCAGCGCTTGACGAGTCGTTCCGCTTCTCTGCAGCAGTGTGCTGAAGGGCGTGAATCCGGAGCAGAAGCTAGAGAACTCCACCGTCCTTTGCTGACGGTGGTTGTTGAGGTTGCATTGGATTTGAGAAACCTGATGTGGGCATGTTTATGGGTGGTGTGGACCAGGGAGCCGGGCATGGGCGAGAAGTAGGCCGTGAGAGCCGAGGGCCCATCTCTGTCACCTCTGTGTGCCACCAGTGTGAACAGGAGGTCGGTGGGTTGGAACAGCTCCGCTCGGAGGTGGACATGTCTTCATGACAGTCTCCCTCGTGGCAGTCCTGCTCTACGTACTACGCTGCGAAGCGCGTGCGCTTCTGAGAGAGCAGCTGGTACGTGCGTATCGAAGGGCAGCCATCTGAATGCGACGCTAAGCAGCTTGTAAGGGGGCAGCTGGGATAACAGCAGTGAAACCCGAAGGCATGTGGTAGGATTCACACCTTAGCTTGAGGGGTGAACTTTCCCGAAGGAAACACCGAGAGTTATGCTCACGCTGAAGTGATCCTTAGCCAAAGGAGGACAGCCCTGGTCCGCAATGGGATCCTTACACAGATGCTACAAGTCCTGCCCTGTTCTGCTGGGCTGCCTGGCACCTCCTGCATTTGCTCCAGTGTTGCTCCTGCCTCTTCTCCAGCTGCTGTAATTATGGCGCCTTCAGGTGCTAGCTCTCTTTGCTATTAGCTCTTAGATTAGGGCTGCCTCCCTAATGCTTGGCTTTCAAAGACTTTTGTCATACTTAGCTGTGGAGTGAAATGGAAGTGGTGCACAAAAAACCACCTGTTTTTCTTGGAAGCTGCATTTGCGGGAGCCTTGAGCAGTTGGTGTGAGCGATGTCGGTGTCCTTCCGCAGCGTTAAGCTCGATTGATGATCTCTGTGTAGAGCCAGACCAGCCTGGCCTGGTGGTGAGCGCACAGGGGCCGTTTTCCTGAGTGCTGTTTTGCACAGCTGCCGTCCAAATGGCTGATTTAGAGATGTGTCGTGGGAGCTGCTGGCCGGGTGCGGCAGGCGTGTACAAAGGTGGGGCTGCAGGTGAGAGCGGGAGCGAAGGGTGGTGGTTTCGCTGGACCGTGCAAGGCCAGGAGGAGATGTATCTTGGTCACAGCAGGCCTGAGAGCCCTCTGCTTTCCTCTTTTTCCCAGAAGAGCAGGAATAGGGCACATGGGGAGCGCCTGTAGCTCACGAGCCGTTGAGTCCGAGCTGCCTCTGCTGTTCCCGTGGCCAGGCACGTCGAAACAAAACGGCAGAGCTGTCCTGGCTCATCGCTCCATCTGCTGGTCCCATTTGCCATCGGAGGTGGAAATACTGAAGTGCAGTGCGCCGAGAGCCGTGCTGGGGCACGAAGAGTGCCAGGGACGGGGGATAAATCAACCTCCTGGAAGCGTGGCTGTGGCAGTTACCTTGCCCTGGGGCCAGTGTGCAGGGGAAGAACTGCTGGCTCCAGCAGCTCCGCCATTCAGTGGCGGATTTAAATTTGTTGTTGTTGTTGGGGTTTTTTTTTAAGGCTGTTCTGTCTTTGCCATGACTGCGTAGTGTGTGCTTCATCCCCTCCCCAGGGACAGCTTCATCAACGGCTTGTTGGCTGTGCTAGTTGGTAAAGCTTCGGAGAGGTGTTAAAAAAAACTGACAAACCCCTGCAAACACTCTACTCGCCGAAGAGCTTCCCAGCAAGTGCAGCTGCATGTCAGATTCTCTGATGGAAAGAAAAATCCCACCATTTTTTCCAGAGCCGCAGACTTTGATCTGCTGCATGCCGGGGGCTCAGTGGCAGCCGGGACAGTCACGCGTGTGCTCGCGGTGGCTGGTGGAGCGAGCACCTCTGTGGCACACATCTCTGCAGAGGGGCTCCGGGCTTTGCACAGAGACACCGGCCTCCCACTCAGGGAGAAGGGAGGCCGGGTCCCCAGGGGTTGGCGTGAGGCTGGTGATCCCTGTGGCACGTCCTGCTTCCTACCTGCCAGCTTCAGGTGGCCTTAATCTAGTTAGCAAGAGAAGAAAGCAGCAATTAGTGCTGAAGATGGCACGTTGCTGACGAGCAGCTCGAAGGAGCTGGTGGAGAGCAGGGTTTTGCTACCCAGCCCCTCTTCTCCCAGGCAGTGGGGAGCTTTTCTTACTCTTGATTGGGAAAAATTTCTAGAGACGAAGCCGTGATGAACGATGAATCTCCCTTTGCCAGTTTGCCAGGGGTTCAGCGGTGCTTTCCCAGGCACCCCAGCTCCCTGCCCCTGGCTCCGGGGGCAGTAGGGGGATGCTGCCCTCCCCGTAGCTCCCCCCCCCACCCCAGCACATCACCCCAGGGCACGGCCAGCCCGAACGTGGAGTGCAGGGAGAGCAGCTGGGGGAGCAGGACAGCCTGTGTCAGGGTGCCTCAAACACCCCCCGCTGCTGGCCACGCTCCCGGCCCTTCCTGTCGAGGAGATCCTGGGTTCTGGGTTAAATGTCCGAGTTTCTTTATTAACCTGAGTATAACAAAGAGAACATGTACACAGTATAAAAATGAACATAGAGCGCGACAGAGGTACGGGTACAACACAGATACATGAACTACACAAGGACCAGTTCATTGAATGAGAATTAATATATTAAGCATTTCATTGCTTGGAAAAAGCAAGTTTTGATTGTAAAAATCGTATCCTGTTCCACTGAAATTATACAAAGTACATTCAATACTGAAAAGTAACTCAAGGGAGCGGGACCAGGGCACAGCCTGGCCGCTTCATGTTACCTGGGGCCGGGACTGTACAAAATGAATCCAGACGCTTCTCTGGGATGAGTTTTAAGAACTTAGCAGTTAAATTAGGAAGTACAAAGTGTTTTGGGGAGGGTAGTCTTCTCTTAAAAGCGTGTGGAACCTGCGCCTTCGGCAGCATGCAGCGGGCGCAGCCTGACAGGGCTCTACGCGGGCTCCGAGTTGACGGGCGGCAGGTTTCGGTGCTTGAAGTACTGCACGACTTGCTGGGGCAGCTCCGCCAGCACAGCTTTGGCCAGGGTCTCCTTGGGCGCCTGCAAGCGAGAGGGGACAGACCCCAGCGTAAGAACGGCCGGCGGAGACCGACGGAGCAAACGCGGCTGGGCTGTCCCTGACTCCAGCCCGTGGCATTTCGTTTAATACCCCCTGGAGCCTACTGGCAGCCAGCGTTTTATACACTGGGGATTATATTCTATACTGCACCTTCCCTCCAGGAGATAATGCATGGTTAGGGAGGAATAAAACATCCTCGGGAGGTTAGAAAAAAACAGGTATTGAGTAACAGCAGGTGAAATGGGAAAACACTGACTAGTTGTGAAAAGAGGGAAGAGAAGCACGGCAGCAGCTGGCCCAGGGCTGGCTCCTGGCTGACCAAGACGGGCAGAGAACTGCACCTCATTTTGTCTTTTTTTTTTTTAAATTCTTTTCCTTCATCCACTTCCCCCCCTCCCCCCCCCCCCCCAAGAAGCCATCCCACAGAGGGGAGGCGTTAGATGTTTCTTCAGGTGATGGGAGAGCACCCGGGTGGCTCCGGGCTCAGCCCCACAGCCGGGGCAATTCCACAGTAAGCCCTCGGCACACGGTGGGTGCCGGGCGAGGCCAGCGTGGGAGACGCCAGCATGGGACTGCGGCGAGGGATGCGAGCCCAGCACGGCCTCGCTGCTCTGAGGACCTGGCTTTGCCCCCACCCACCTGGTGATGGCAGGGGGTGGTGGAGAGGGGGGATGCTCAGAGGGAACACACTGTGGAGATGCTCCTGCAGCACCGGTTTACGTGGTCCGTGCCACCATCGCCGAGGGCTGTGGCGTGTATGGCCATGGCGAGGCAGGCGGGTACCAGCCCGCTCGCTGCCTTCTGCCTGTATCTGCCTCTACCAGGGCTGCGTCATTTCTAGGCTTGAGACCCCACTTCTGCCCGTGAGCCCCTCCCCACCGCCCACACTCACGTTGCGGAAATCCCGGAAGGGCACAAACTGGACGATGTCGCGCACGGCCTCCTCGCCGGTGTAGGAGCGCAGCACCCGACTGTCCCCGTCCAGGAACTCCATGGCGGCAAAGTCGGCATTGCCCACCCCCACGATGATGATGGACATGGGCAGCTTGGACGCCTGCACCACGGCGTGTCTCGTCTCATCCATGTCGCTGATCACCCCGTCCGTGATGATGAGGAGGATGAAGTATTGCTGCGGAGGGAGAAAGGGGGGGGGTGTCAGGCCCGGTGGGGTGACGGGGCACCCTCACACCGCAGCAAGCCCACGGGGTGCGAGCGGCCAGGATGCTCCACACGTTGAGGGCAAGCAGGTCCAACAGGGATGGGGGAGTGCAAGGTTTGCCCCTTCCCAGGGCAGCCAGCATCACCCGCTTCAGCAGCACCCAGAAATTTCAGGTGCTCTCACTCCCGTTCATCATAACCAAACAACAGACCGGCTCCCCCTCCACAACATTTTGCTGATTTACTGTACTTAATGATGGAAAAAAATAAAACCCAACCTGTGCAGAGCTTCTGTGTCATGGCCAAGGGGAGTTCTGGGGGGGGCAGGAGCCCAGCCAGGGGCTGAAATCTCCCCCTCCCCACACACAGCGTTTCGGGGTGATCCCCATGGATATGTCCCTGTGCCAACATGGAGCATCGCCCGCATCCCAGCGCTGGGCGCCCATCCCATGCTCGGGACTTGTCCGTCTCCCGAGGCACCAGGAGGGCATGCAGAGGGGACCCGAGAGCTGAGGGGCTGCCAGAGCAGCGGTGTTGGCACCCGCTCCCCTTCCCTTGGGGAGAGGAGGGCGATGGGGCCAGTCCGCAGTGCTGGGGGAGGATGGATGGACAGACAGACAGTCCTGTCGGACTCAACCCAGCAAATCTGGGGCACGTGGACCCCTGCACAGCCTGTCTCCTCCGCCTCCAGGGGAAGTAATGATTCCATTTTGGCACATTACACAGCTTGCGTGCGCTGGCGAAATGACGAAAACGAGCACTTCAGCGCATTAAAGCCCTTTGTTCCTCTCCTCATTCTTTCCATTTCCTCTGCAAACCGCTAGCGCAACCGTCCTGGAAAAGCAGGAGAGGGAACACAGCCCCGAGCCCATTTTCTCGGTTTTCCTCCAGCCCGCATCTCCAGAAACCTTCCCGAAGCGTGCTCTTCCCTCAACACTCGCCAGTGCTGAAGTCCGAGTACAAACAAGGCCGAGCTGAGCTTAAACACAACTCCAGGACGCAGGCGAGGAGGTTTTCCTGAGCCTGGGTAGGCAGCCAGCCCCTTCCCAACCCAAACCCCTCGTGATCCGTTAGCCCTGCCTGCAGCAAACTGCCCAGGGTTTAGTTTTCCCCTAAATCTGAACTTTTCAGAGCAAATCACAGGGAGACGTAAGTCTGAAGAGCAGGACCCCAACATCCAAGTCTGGAGGGTGAGACTAAACCCCAGGAGAAGACCTGCAGTGCTCCTTCGTGGTGGCCAGCGCTGGTCATCACTGGAAGCAGGACAAGTGCTGGGGCCTGGCCCTGCCTGGGGACAAGCACAGCAGGAGGAGCAGAACCTCGAGGAGGGCAGTGGATAACGGGAATGACTTCAGCCTGATTCCACCCTTCCTCCCCGTCCTGCCAGTTTCCAGGAATAAATCAGTGCAAAACTGGTCTCTGTGCATGGTCAAAAAGAAGAAACCCATGAAGGCCTCTTGTCAACTGCTTATCACGACGTGTTTCAGAGGCCAAGTGGGATCAGGGCTGACGCTGGGTCCAGGCTGGGCGCTGCGGCGGGGCGAGCTCGCCGGGAGCATCGTCTGTGGCGGGGAAGCGGTGTCGGCGGGAGATACCCCACGGAGCGACGGCGTCTCCATCGGCACGCCAACCCGCCAGCACCTTGCCCCTTTCTCCTCTTTCCGTTGTTGAAATGGCTGATCCCTGAATCCAGGGGGGCTTTGGGGACAGTTCCTGATCGTTTGCTAACGATAGCAGCGATTCAGCTCCCGCATGTGAGCTGGGCTTGAAGCGATCAGGCAGCGTTCAGCAGCAGGAGGTAAAAAAGGGGCGGTTTGGACACAGGGACCCTGCTGGAAAGGTGCGTTTTAATTCCCCAAAGCTCATTAATCCCTCCGCAAGAGTCGACTCGTGTAATCTCGCTGTCTCTTCCTCCCCAACACGTTTTAGTCCTCCCATCCCTGAAGAGCTGACGGCTCCAGTGTTTGTGATCCGCGTTGCCATGGAAAAACTACGAGGGGTTTTTTTTGTTTTACTGGAGATGTTGGGAGCAAGCAAGAGCGGGAGGAAGAGAAGGGCAGGTCCAGGCAGGCACCAGCACCGGCAGCATCCGGGCTGGCGTTGCTGTACCGGCTGAAGGTGGGATGGAAGAGGGAGAAGACCCCGGGGGAGTGAGATCCCTCATCAGTAACGCTTTGTGCTTCCAAAGAAAAAAAAAAGACTGAGCCAACCCAGGCTTGCCTCTGACAGCACTATTAGTGCCCATTATTTAAAATCTCCCTTGATTAAACTATTAGTGCCAACGGAGGGGTGCAATTTGCATACGATTAGCATCTCTGCTCAGTGCGGCGCCTGTGGGCTTCTCCCTCTCCCACTGACACCGAGAGAGAAGACGAAAGAATGAGGAGCAGCCTGGATTTGTGCCGAATTAAACCAAATTCAGTATTTCCTTGTGCCTGCAGCTGGGGAGAGCAACAGCACCCAAGGGAAGGCTGGAAAAGTTCCCCCTGGGGGGGGAGGTTTCTGGTGTGCTCCAGCTCTGCTCCAGGCAGGAATCAGGAAAGCTTTTTCCCCGAGGCTGCTCGTGCCCTGCACATGCTGATGCCCACGCTGAGCTGGTTTTGGCCAGCAAAACACCGGGGCCAGACCTGCCGTCCTCCGTGGGCAGCCTGCTGCCACAGGGACCAAGCGAGCTCCATCTCGCAGTCTTCAGACGCAATTCACACCCCTGAGAGGACACCTTGGCCACTGCCAGCAAGGCTGGACCCATGGGTGCAGCTTCCAGCACATGTGGGCATCCCGGCATTCCTTCAACCACCACCCTCCTCCCCCAAAGCCCCCGCCGGTATCCACGCCAATCACTTTTTCACCAGTCATGATTTTATGCATCTCTGACATTCCCAGTTGACTTCCCGGGCCAGAAGGTCCTAGACTTACTGCTTCTCATAGAGGAGCTGCTCCGCATCACTAAGTGTCTTGACCAGCTCTCTCGCTACCATTCCCAGGGCTGTTTGATCCTCTTTGAGATGAGGCAACCAACACCTAAGACCATGCTCAAGTGATTTGTATGGATCCAAGGAATGCCCACCTCACGGCATCGCCCACCCTCATCTCAGTTCTCTCCCCAGTAATGCCTGATTTTCCACAGCTACAGTTTTGTTGACCACTGTCAAGTTTTTGAGTTATGTTTTTTCCTCCTAAGAGGCATCTGCAATGACTACATTCTCCATCTGAAGTGACGACAGTCAAGTGAGAGCCCACAGCTGCAGGGACCCCAGCGGCGGTCCTGGTTGGAGGACCCTGCCTCCCTGCCCGCACTGAAGGAAAAGACACGAAATCAAGCTCAGAGCTTAGGCTTTGCCTTCCCCTGCCCAAAGCCACCGGGATCGCTATCGCATGGTGGGATCTTACGGACTTACGGATGCAGCCTCCTGTTGGGTGGCCTGAGCCGCGAAGCGGGCCACATGGTTGACGATGGGGGAGAAGTTGGTGGGTCCGTAGAAGCGGATGTGGGGCAGGCAGGCTGAGTACGCTTGGACAATGCCCTCCACACCTGCAGGGAAAGCAGAGAAGCCAGGCATCACAACATGCCACAGCTCAGGCCCACCACCAGTCCAGTGAAGCATCATTAGCTAAGGCTGTCAAGCGAGCTGAAGTTACACCTACTTCCCCCCCCCCCCCCCCCAAACTCATCCAGCTCCACAAGTTTCATCCACCTCGACTCAAATTTTCTAATACTAGGGCTTTGCTCTTTAGTCAGTGTGTAGTGGGTCCTCAGACCTTCTGGGGTAAGAGAGCCCTCACAGTGCCCACAGCCGAAGGCAGCTTTCCTTGGGCTTCTGCAAAAATCTCACCATCAGCCAAAGAGGAAGAGCAAAAACAAAAGCAACTCCCGGTCTCGGAGCATAACCAAACGCCAGACAGGTATGGAGCAGAAGTAGCGGAGAGAAGCAAAAAAAACCCAGAAGCACCCTCGGAGGTCCCAAACACAGTTTGGGACCTGCAGGTCATCGGAGACTCTTCTGCTTCTGCCACACCAGAACAGGGTAAATGGCTACTCTCCCAAAAGGACGCATGGGGTGTAATTCAAAAAATGACGAATTCCACAATTAATCAGCCGACAACCGGTTCTTTGGGAAGGACCTGTCACTGATAAGAGCTGTGGGATGGTGGCTTCTGCACTCATAGCACCCGCAATAAACCAGGTCCAATGAACGCTTTACAGCTAGTGGAGAGGGACTGAACAAAGCCAAGGCAGCAGAAAAGCAGATGCTCCCAGCCAGCTTTCACGAACTGGCGAGCAAGGCTCGGAGGTGCCCAAGCCTCAGTTCTGCTAGGGTAAGGCAGAGCTCAAACCAGATGCCTTTTGCAGTCCACGGTAGCCCTTACCACTTAGGGCTTGAGCAGTTCTTCAGCCATGACTGTGACCAGCAATCAGTTTCTAAATGAAGCATGAAGTCTGAATTCCCCATCTGCTGAACAGGCCGAGTGTTTCTTGTGGGCTTGCTGGAGGAGCAGATGGCTGGTAGGACACACCAGACATCAGCGCGAAGGTGGATTTTAGGCTGCCTGAATCCAGCTGCATTTTACCCTGGGCCTTCCCACACACCCCCAGATTTTCTCTGCTTTCCTCTGAGTGCACCCTGACCACGTGCTCTGCTTCACCATTAACTCCTGTCTCTGAACAGACCTTGAGCCGTCCCCGAGATGTTACTGGAGAAATGCAGAGGGAAGGACAGAAGACACTGAAGGCATCTAAGGAGCCTTAAAGACCTGGATGATGCTTACCTGAACAGAATGGGTTCGTGGGATTGAAGTTAATGGCAAACTCGTGGGATACCTGTGGAGAAGAAAAGACCCAAATCATCACGCAGGGCGAGGGCAGAGCAGGCTGCTCACTGTCAGTTTAGGTGATGCTGCAAGTCTAGTGCTCCCTCGGGGCAGGACCTGGTTGGTCGTAGGCGTTTACAGTCCATCCTGCTGAGTCAGCAACACCTCCCCAGCCCTCTGCTACCCAAACAGCAAGGAGCAGCAAATGCAAACATGGTCAGGGTTGAGCAGCATTTGAGGACGGACACGTTCCTCAGTTCCCCTCCCCATCACAGAGCTGCCTGAAATTATCACATCACGCATGCCTCCACAGCTATCAAAGCAGGTTTGCCCACATGGCTTCCCACTGGCTGCCTCGAGGGAAAGCACGCAGAAGGGATGCTCTCAGCCAGCTGGGCCAGCTCACTGGTCACTAGGAGAAATGACTTCATCCTATGGCAGGTTATTAAGGGAGAAAACTCAATTAACATCACAGGGAGCCCCAGTTCTGGCAGCATCCTGGCTCCCCGTCTCGCTGCGCGTGGGGCGGTGCAGCAGGAGGGAGGCAGGCACAGAGCAAGCTGGGTTGAAGACCTGACCTGGCATGTCAGCTACCGTGACAAAGCCAGCAGATGATTAGCTTCATCATCTGGGTCATCACAAGGGTGAAAGGCAGCACAGAAGAGGTGACGTGAATGCTTGGGCGTGATGGCCAGCAAGCCCCAGCACAGTCTGGGCTGGTTTTCATTGACCATGAAACCACCCCTCCTCCAAGGCAGGTGCAAGAGTCTTCAGGTTTTCCACCACCTCCTTTGAAGCTGAGGGAGATGCTTTCACGAGGTCTTGTAGGACCCTAACAACAGCAATAGCCCTGCACACCCCGATCCCTGGCCTGCTGCACTAGCCCATCCAGAGAAACCAACCAGCAGCGCTGACTGCGAATCACAAAACCTTCCCCATCTACTTCCACGTGAAGAGCCTGTGGACAGAAACCACAAAACGCTGGGCAACAGTTGCTTCAAACCTATTTCTGCCAGCAAAGACAGGGCAGCTCAACGGCTCGGGTGCAGGAGAGGGTCAGGAGACTCCTGGCCTCTGGTAGGAACCTTGCCAGTTTTGGCGTGGGTCAACAGCTTGCTTGGGAACGAACCACCAGACCTGGGGGTTAGGCATGCCCTGCTCTGCCACCTGCGACTTAGGCACCTGAAGAAGCAAACAGATGCCCGGGAGCACCAAGGACCCGCAACCGACTCTTCCAGCGCCTTGGAAGGTTGAAGGGGGTGATCTGGGCTCTCAGACCACCAGCTCAAGGGCTGTGAAATAAAACACTCCCACTTGGTTCGTGCCAGAGTTATGAAACACGGATATTTTCTCCCTCTAAGAAGGGTGGTGGTTTGCTGAGCTTCTCAGCCAGGGGATGGCTTCGGGACATGCGTATTCATAACGCTGGCAAAACGACTGTCCTCTAAAGCGCCGTGTGAAGCAGAAGTCCTCCTGAGACTGCAAAAGCAACACACATCTGATTCAGACTTTCCAATTATACTGGGCATTGTGTCGAAAGCAGCAGAAACTATTTTTGCGAGAGACTGTGGGGCGGGAAATAGCAACCAAACAAAAGTAGGTCAACCAAAAGTCCTCCCGGCGCTGCAAAGCTGACGAGCTGTCGGCCCGGCGAACATCAGCACCCTGCTTCAGTCTCTCGTGGCCTGTTGAGCACAGCCAGTAACACTCCCAGCCACCAGTATCCCCAGGGTTAGACACATCGTTGGAAATGCATGACTTGGCTTTGCGTACGCCCTTCCTTGTAGAAGCCTCCATTTTGGGCAATATATCCAAATTCAAATGTCTTGATTTTCAGCTGTGAAGGGCTCACTTCTTTTTTTTCTTCAGATGTTGTTCAAAATTCTGCCATACGAGTATTTATAGACAAGGCAAGCAAAAATATTTCCATGTTTTGCACCGCAGAAGAGGGGTTTTTCTTTCTTCTAGGCGGCTACAAAATGGTTTGGAGCTGTGTTCCTCACCATCTACAGAGCAGGCCCCCTGCGTGGCAGAAGTGTTGCAAAACCTCCTCTGGAGTTTTTATGGATTGTGTATATCTATCTATATATATATGTGTGTGTATATATATATATATATCTGCCACAAAATTCAACAGGATGGCTTCAAAATAATTAAAAAACAAGAAGGAACTTATTCCCTATTCAGCTTGTACTTTGCAAACCAGTTTCTGTGGAGTCCAGTTCAATGTATACGGAGCACCTACAGGTATGACATTCACCGGTCACCTACATGCAGAAACTCTTTCAAACCACCCCGAAGGGTAAGAGGCTCATCTGCAGCCAGCCTGTGTCCTCTTCCAGCCCTGGATGGGGACGGCTGTAGCTCCACGTTTTCCCAACAGGGATTAGGGATGCGCCTCGCAGATGCATGGCCAGAGCCTGTGCCGGAGAACTGACCCCACAGAGGGTTCTCTGCCACCTCCCCCAGCGATCACAACCCTTGCAGCACTCAGTTTCCCTATATATGCAAAAAAAAGAGGCAAATGGAGGGACAGCCTTGGCGGGTGGCATGTCAGCAAAGCCACCAGCTTCGGGTGGTGAGGCTGAGCTCTGCGGGCACAAAGACGTTTCCTTCAGCCGACCCCATCAGACTGGATATATGGAAGAATTTTTTTACAGTGAGGGTGGTGAGACTCTGGCACGAGTTGCCCGGAGAGGTGGTCGATGCCCCATCCGTGGGAACACACCAGGTCAGGTTGGACGGGGCTCTGAGAAACCTGATCCAGGTGAAGATGTCCCTGCTCATGGCAGGGGGGTTGGGCTAGATGACCTCTAAAGGCCACTTTCCACCCAAACCATTCGATGACTCTATGATTCTATCTCCCAAACCCAGGGCAACCGCTGGGGCTCCAATGTTGAGAATCACCCTCTCCACTGCTGCCTTGCCTTTGCTCATCCCCCAGAAACCACAACCCATCTGCTTCCCTCTCCCGCTCCCTCCCGGGAAACCGCTCGAGGCTCTCCAGAGCTGTTACACGGCAAGATGTTCTTTGACATTTCCAACGAGACTTTCGTGTGCAAAACACCTCGCTCCTACGGGTGCCTGGGAAGCGTTGGGGGAGCCATGGCAACAGGAGCGGTTTCTACGACTCTTATCTCTTAACGATCGTCCCCATTTTCACTCCGGTCCCTGGTCTGTAACAGCCGCCCTTTGCTGTGCCCCCCACCCCGGGAGTATCATCGGCCACACCGCTCCCCGCCGCCTGCCCGCCGTAACACAGGGCACGGGTTTCAACAAAGAACCGCTGCTTTGGCTTTGAAATTACCCAGCGAGCCTTGATTGCCAAAAAACCTTTAAGGAGTGAGCCGAGCCAAAGATGCGCAGACCCTGTGGGGTGGGCGAGTCGGGGCGTGATGAAGCCCCAGGCTGGAGCGGTGCGGGGCGATGCATGGGAGATGCCCCAGCTCCTAAGGTGAGACCATCAATGGGTCATTCCGGGTGTTAGGGCTGGTGGGTGACCTTTAGACGCACCTGGGAAGGGAGAGCTGCTCTGCATCAGGGTTTACGCAGGCTTAGACATCGTTCTGGGGGAAAATGAGGTGTTTTTTCCGGTAGCACTTACAGAGCATCCCCAGGCTCGCAGGAGCAGCAGGGAATATTTCTGCGGCCGGCTGCAGGAGCAGCTGCAGAGTGGGCAAAGGACTCTGCCCCCCGAGCCCCCAGCCACCACCCTCGACCCAGCACCCGCCTCCAGCCTTGCAACAAGGGCCATTTCCCGCCCAGCGATGCCTTTCCCATGGGCGCTGAGGGATGCTCACTGTAATCAGCTCCCATTGCCCCAGCAGCCCGAGCTGCTGTACCCTTTCCATCCCCGCTGCGTTTTCCATTCCCAGTTCTCTATAATAAATCCCTGACGGCAGCTGGCTGTTCGTCCTTGGAAGCTGCCTACCAACATTTTCCCACCGAAAGTGGTAAAGTGACAGACCAGAGACATTTGCCGGCCAAGGAGGATGAATCAGCTCCAAAGAGCACACGGAGGGATCTCCTCCTGTGCCTGGCAAACAGTGAGAGCTCCCACTCGGTTCACATGAATTTTGGCTGCTGGGAGAGCGGAGAAAAGCGCAAAGCCAGAGCGGGCAGGACATCCCCAGCCTCGAGGGATGCCAGCGATGAGCTTCCCGGCCTGATTCCTGGCCACTCGTGACTTACATGCCCCGCTGTGCTCAGCCCAGGGCAAAGCTCCCCTCCCCAAGAACACAAAAGGCTCACCGAGATTCAACCCCAGCCCGAAGCTGGGAACTTCTCAAAACCAGCGAGCAGAAAGAAAACGCACATTAAGGGCGTTGAGCAAAGAGCAGCCAGAAGACCAGCTGGTAATGAAAGACGGTGGTGTCCCGGCCATGTTCTTGGCCCGGAGAAGATGCTCCCCACCAGCCGGTGCAGCCCCGACCCCTGCCCACCGACGGGTGGGATGCTCCGGCTCATGCCCTTGCAGGACCACGGGGCCTTTGAACCCTTTGGTGCCTAATCCTCACAAGAGATCAAGGGATTTTGGGGGAAATCCCCAAAATCTTGGCTTTGGGGAAAGCTCCTCTGCTCCAGTCCTTGCAGGCTCTGCCCGTGCAACACCGCACCGAGGCTACCCAGCTCCCAGCCCCCTTCCAGACCTCGCTGCCATCTGACACATTCATCCAGGGGCCCTTTCCCTTGCCCAGAATTGTTCCTGCCAGGAAAATGAATCAACGCCTGCCTCTGCCCATTAACGCCAGGGAGCTGCTGCTTTCGTGCCAGCTTAGAGCGAGGAATGGGCTGCCCATGCCCCATCCCCGCCTCGCTGCCCACCCACACTGCCACATCTCACCCTCCACCAGCTGACACCCCGCATCCGCCCATTCGCCCTCGGCCCCGACAGCTTCTCCCCAGACAAGCCAGCTGGGAAGCCCCATCAGCTCCACTCCTGCCCAGGCAACATCAGGACAAACCCATCTCAAACACGCAGATGGCTGCAACGCTTCACCTTCCAGTCCGGCGGGAGCTGGGCACCGAATCCCAGAGCAGGAAACATCTTGTCTCTAGAAGAGGAGAAGAAAAACGTATGAGGGGTATTTACACACACGGAGCAGGCTTGCACAGCTCTTGCTACGGCCTCCCCCTGCTACCAGCTGCCCAACGCCCAGCTACAGTGAAAGTGCCAGCTAAAAAAAGGAGCCAGCCTTCCCTTCTCCCAAAACAACACAGTGCCTTTAAAAACCATGAGTGCCGAACAGCGAGAGAACAGATGTTCCCCTCTGGCCTTTGATCTTTAGAGAAAAAGGAGTCCAGCTTTGCTTCGTCACCCACAGGGATCAGGAGCATCCCCTTGCCCAGACACCTGAGTCTCTTGCAGATGTGTAACCCTGGAGATTTTTAAAAAATTAACTGTTCATTTTGGTCACAAAATCCAGCATGGTGAGACCAACAGACTTCTGTTTTGTTTTCTCTGTCGATGCCTAAGATGGTAATTTTCTGTGTTGCACACCTCAGGGCGATGGGGAACAAGGCAGCCCGGCGGTGCATCTGCCGACGGCAAACACCAGCAAGCCAAGGGCATCTGCCTCTGCGTCGAGAAAGCACCCGGTGGCTGCTCGCCAGCTGCCCCCGGGAAGGGATGTTCTACCTCTGCTAACGCACCCTTCCTCTCAACAGCCATGATGGGGGCAGAGGAGAAACCCTGTCCTTACCCTCTCCTCCTGCATGGGCAATTTTCTCCCAGGGAGCTTTTCAAAAGCAAGGGATTCTTTAGCCCTGGCTTGGCAGATGGGAAATCAAGGCGCACACACCCCAGCAGCCCCTCGGGAAGCCAGGTAAGCGTCGGCGGAACAGAGGTGGAGGCAGAAGGGAACAGTGCTTACGAGTCGTAGTCCTGGATGATCTGGCCGACAGCCCAGATAGCCGACAAGTACTCGTTTGTCCCCATGGGGTTGATGTAGTGCAAAGAGGAGGGGTCTCGCGGGTTCCCGTTGGAGGCTGTGAAGTCAATCCCAACCTGGGGGGCAAGAGAGAAGCACAGACCCATCCTCTGTTAGCAGACACCGTCACAGACGGGGCCACCGAGCCTGCAGCGCCTTTGAGGTCCACACAAGACCCAAACCCCAAACTTTTGAAAAAGTTTGGCAAAACCCAGCTCTTCACCTTCCCTAAAAAAAAGCTGATTAAATACCGGGTTAGGCAAAGCCATTCACTATCACACCTGCATTTTTCACGAGCAAACATCACATAACGTGTCCCGAAGAAGCCCCTGCTCCTGGAGTGAGCCACTGCCATCTCCAGCTCAGGCCTCTCGCTGCCCATCTCCCAGGAACCGAGGAGCCCTGTGGACACCAAAGCATCCAGGGCCACCTGGGCATTTGGATCTCAAGGTCTTTGACCAACGAGTCACAACCCTGAGCAGATCTTTCCCTGCAGCTGCTCTTCACTGGGCTTCCCTGGGGACCAATACATGCTGAGCTCTCAGGGGACTTTGTCAGCAAGGCGCTCATTTTTCTCCCTCCTCAATTAGGCTTTCTATTTAAAGACATTTGTAGAAATGCCTATCTCAGACCCAGCTAAATCCGGTCAGAAGAGGCGAGACGCTGAGCCACACAATTTGAAATGACTGGGAAGGAAGAGTTGGGAAGAGGCGAGCAGGCGGCATGACTGCGCTCGCCTTGTTTGCTTAGCAAATAGGCAAACCCCAAAATAACTCCACCAGCTAAATTGAGCTCAGGGAATTCGTGGGATATTTTGCTCCGTATCCGTAACAGGAGAGGATGAACTGCGGTTTGGCTGAGAAGGGACCTTGGCCTGGCTGGGGCAAGAAGACATCACAGCCCAGGATGTGCCACCACCCTGTGCCGGGGTGGCTAGTATAACAAGCTTGACAGTACAAGAAGGGGGTAAATGGCTTTAAACGAGCAGAGGGCAGGTTTAGACTGGTGAGAATCGGGAAATGTTGTACAATGAGGGTGGTGAGGTCCTGGCACAGGCTGCCCAGAGAAGCTGTGACTGCCCCCTCCCTGGCAGTGTTCAAGGCCAGGTTGGACGGGGCTCTGAGCACCCTGGGCTGGTGGAAGGGGTCCCTACCCACAGCAGGGGGTTGGAACAAGATGGTCCATAAGGTCCCTTCCAATCCAAACCATCCTATGGTTCCATGGGTACATGTGAGGGGGGAAACTGAGGCACGGGGAGGGGGCTCAGTGGAGTCAGACAGGCACGTGCCCTGCTCGTGCAAGCAAGGCCACCACGTGCCCTGCTCATGCAAGCAGCACTCGGGTAACAGATTTCGGAGGGACGCAGCTGGTCTGCCTCCAGCACGAGGCAAGTGGCCGGGCACAGTTCCCCTCTTCTCCGCGGCTTCAGCCCTGCTCTCCTCACCGTCTCCCTTGGCAGGGAGGGCACCCGTGGCCTCCCAAAACTACAGGGGTGAATGCGGCAGCGTCCTCCTCCCGGCTCAGGCATTTCTGTTGCACCCATCACAAACCCACCCAGATTTTTGGGCCAAAGATGCCTTGGGAGGCGGAGAAACCCTCCAATAACTGGCAGATCTTTAGATGGGGGGGGGGGGGGGGATTTCTACATTCAAGCCTAACTCACACAAGACCTCTGTGCAACGTAATGATTTCCTCTTCTATTCACTCTCCAGCACCAAGACCTTAGCACGCAGCAGCAGAATGCCACACAAAAAGCTCTCCCAATCACTCTTGTTCCTATGGCAACTCTTCCTCCTCCTCCTACTCTGCCCCCATCATGTTTTTAGATGAAACAACAAAATACAAACTGAAATACTGCGAGTGCCCACGGCGCTCTGGACAATGCACCAGAAAAGTTTGCAGAAATTAAAAACCCCGCTTCTGCATTGTGACATTTTCACTCAGGGTTGTAATGTCATCCATTAGTTGCTCTTGACAAGCCATGGTCCAGCTTGAAAGAAGGTGGAAATGCCAGTAAAAATGCAGAGAACCATCTCATTAAAAGCTCAAAGCCTCAAACTATGGAGAGCTTCCATAAAAACCCAGGGGGTGGTTAAACCCTGAAGCGGGGAGAGAAGTTAGTAACATTTTGTGAAGGGTCAGAAGGTCTTTGTGGGGGTCTGATCTTCAGCCAAAGTCCAGTCAGCTCCCTCCGTGCTGTTGGACACACCCGAGCATGGCAGTAATGACCCTCTGAAGCCCCAAACCCACGCGATTTAACAGCAAAACAGGGCAGCTCCTCATTGCCATGACAAGCCACTCAAGCTGGTGCCAAACCTCCCGCAGAACCTCCCTCCCCAGTTTTGACCATGACAGACATATCACTATCAAAAGCCCTTACAGTAAACATCAGCTGACAGCCTCCCAGGATGTAGTCCAGGAAGGAGAAATCTCTGGTTATCTGCAAGAAAAACAACAAAACAAAAAGTGTTTCCGCAATCTTCACCATTGCAGAACAAAAAAAAAATAAATACACAGAAAATGCCCAAGCCTGCGGTCACTGCGAGTGTGGGCCTTCAGGGACCTCCAGCCACATGGCAAAGCAGATGGGAAGAACCGCTTGGGTCTCCCACAGTGGTGTTTTGGCACTTCATGAGACGCTTGGGGCCAAGCAGGGCCATGTGTTGGTCAAGGGCTGTGGTGGGAGGCCTGCACAGGGCTTCTTGAGAGCTGGAAGTGTCCACCATGGGGAACTGAATGGAAGATCCTCTCCCCATGGCCAAAACGGTCTCACACCACCTGCAGATCTGGTGCACGAAGAGCTGTGTTACCACTTTCCCCGCTGTGCTGCTGCCACACGAAGGGAGGACTTCACCAATGCCCCAGCTCAGAAGAAGGACCTCTCCCACCTGCCCCCAGCCCTTGCCCCCAAGGAGACGCTAAGCAAGCAGCTGGTAGGTGCCCACAGCCTGGGCTTCATGTGGATGCTGCCCATGTCGAACGCCACCTCCTCTTGGGTCTGTAGCCACCTGGGTGTGGGGTGGCACCAGCAGCTTGGTGCATCAGGTGCTCCAAGTGGAAAGAAACCCAAGCAGAAAGGAAACCACGCTGTTATTGATGCTCCACAAGTCCAGCACGTGGAAACACAATGGCGCTGGAGGCAGCAGGGACGAGGGGAGCTCTGGAAGACCCAAGCTTGGTGAGGAGCAGAGGGGAACATCCTGGCCTCGTACTCACTTTGCAGGACTTGACAATGATGATCCCAGAGTTCTTGTAATTCTTTTTCTTCTTTTGCTTTTTGGGGTTAATGCACTCTAGCTCGAGCTGTAACATACAAGAGACAGACGCCGGTGTGGGAGTGGTGCTGGGCTGTGCCAGTGGCTGCAGATGCCACCAGCGGCCGCATCCTGCGGGCACCCTCCCTCCAAGCGTTTCACAGTGCTGAAGAGACAGAAATGAATCACAGCAAGCTACTGCTATTTACTGATGGAGATGGAGGCACAGGACCTGCTTGGGAAGAGGACGCTTTTCCTTCCCAGGGGCTTCCATCATGCTCAGCGCTGGGCGCGTGGCAGCCGAGACACCCCAATGAGGCTACAGGGGTCTACAGGATGGGATGGGTCAAACACACAAACAACTAGGGCAGGCCATCACCTTTCCTCAAAAGCTCTGGGAAATGCCTCTGGAATATTCAGAAAATTGCTCCAATAATTCAATCTAAAAAAAAAAAAAATCTAAAACTGAAAAAAACTCTCGTCCAAGAAGAAAGTTTAAATGCGGGTTGGTCTGGGGGAGGAGGCAGGACTGGGCAGGGGGAGCACGGAGAGAAAGTCGTGTCCATTCTTCCAGCTGCAGAACAACGGGAACATTTTAAATACTAAAATCCTTAAGTTTCCTGATTGTGAACGTTGCATTTCACAGACTGAACAAAATAAAAATACAGATCCATCAACAAATCCCCTAAGTCTGAACAAACCCGGGCAGACGGTCCAGCCCAGACCTGCTTGTGGGTAGCTCCCACATGGGTCAAGCATGGGACAGTGGTGGCCAGTCTGTGCCCCCATTCTACTCAGACCAGTTCAGTGATGGCCCCAGACCTGCTCAAACCAGCTCATTGATGGCTCTGGACCAGCTCAGACCATCCATTGATGGCACTGAACCTGCTCAGACCAGCTTGGTGATGGCCCCGGACTTGCTCAGACCAGCTCAGTGATGGCCCCGAACCTGCTCAGACCATTCAGTGAAGATCCTGAACCCACTCAGACCAGCTCGGTGATGGCCCTGGACCTGCTCAGACCAGCTCGGTGAGGGCCCTGGACCTGCTCAGACAATCCAGTGATGGTCACCTGGTCTTCAGCAAGAGCATCTCTATCCCTGTTCCTGTATTTACCCTCACCAGCATGGCCACACGACGACAGGTCACCAGGAGCCACCCCAGGGAGAAGGGATGCTGATGAGCGATAGGCAGCAGCGGTGAGTACCAGCTGCTTGCTTCTGGAGCCACCTTTGTCTGTCCAGAGCTCGCAGCAGCTCCGCTTGGAGAGCAGCGTGAGCTGGGGACAACTTCACTGGGGAAGGGAGGGCACCCGACCCCTCCCGACAAGCCAAGCGAGGCAAAGAGGCAGAGAGAGCCCATCCCTGCTGCAGCACATCACACCTCCCCCCCTGACCCCCCCACATCACAGGGCAACCCCCCCAGATCACGGGTGCCGCTTCAAACGTCTCAGCAGAGCTCTGCTTTCAGCCAGGACCACCTTAGCCCTCTCTAGCTCAGATGCTTTAGCTGCAACTGTGGCCTGGGTCACTCATGGTGCGGGTGGGAGGAAAAAGGAGGTTGGACTTGGCTTCTTCTCAAAAACACGTTGAGGGTCTCAGTGCAAGCACCAAAATCCACCGCCAGCCCCAAGAAGCCCCGTGCAAGCACCAAAATCCACCGCCAGCCCCAAGAAGCCCCTTCCTCGTTCTTCCCCAAACACATGCCAGCACTCACCGGAAAGGCATCTTGGGCTTCACACATCCTGGCCACTGAGGTCTGAAACTCCCCGATGAAGTCATGTCCCCCATCGCTGTCGTAGTCGTAACATGTCACCTAGGGTGGAAGGAGCACAGCCAGCCTTAGATGCAGCAACTATCTCCTGGAGCTGCCAACCTCTCCTGTTGGAGACCCCAAACAAGGTTTTGGTTTGTTTTTGGGGGTGGTTCTGCTTTGGTTTGTTTGGTTGTTTTTACAAATAACCCAGCCATGGAGTTTTAGATGTTTTAACGATCGATCCCAGAGGCCAACCACCACGATACAAGGTGAAGGGCCCCCTGTTACCTTTATCAGCTTCTCTACATCTCCATCGCACAGTGACACCAAAGGCACAGTGAACGGCTTCCAGACTGGGTCCAGCGTGTACTTGATCACCTGCGGGTGGGAGCAGAGGGATGCCGTCACAGCGGGCACATGTGGAAGGGGAGATGATTGGCACAAAGAGGGGACACATCTCCAGGAGTGACTGGGTTCTCAGTGGGGCAGGCCAGGCAAGCTGCAGAAAGCCCCATCCCAGCCCTCTTCTGCCTCCTTGGCTTGGACGCCGCGGCTCCCCCTTCTCA
This sequence comes from Opisthocomus hoazin, assembly GCF_030867145.1. Lineage (NCBI taxonomy): Eukaryota > Metazoa > Chordata > Aves > Opisthocomiformes > Opisthocomidae > Opisthocomus > Opisthocomus hoazin. Next base: position 16,354,047 of record NC_134425.1, read on the forward strand.
GGCTGTAGCAGTGTGAGTTACAACAGATTTGCTTAGAATCATAGAAGAGAATCATAGAAACATTAAGGCTGGAAAAGACCTCCAAGATCATCAAGTCCAACCGTCACTCCAACCCCACCACGCCAGCTAAACAATGTCCCAACATGCCACATCCACACGTTTTCTGAACCCCTCCAGGGGTGGGGACTCCACCACTGCCCTGGGCAGCCTGTGCCAACACCCGACCACTCTTTCAGGAAAGACATTTTTCCTCATCTCCAATCTAAACCTCCCCTGATGCAACTTGAGGCCATTTGCCCTCGTCCTATCGCTGGTTACTTGGGAGAAGAGACCAACCCCTGCCTCACTACAACATCCTTTCAGCATGCTTGCATCACATTTGGTGACTTAACGGCCTCCAGGGGTAATTAAACAAACCTGTGCCCTACTCATTGCTTACTCCCCCACCCCCCCAGCACCCCAGCGCAGCCTACACCCATCTGGGGTCTGAGCACTGAGAAGATGGAGCAGTAGGATGGGGCAACCAGCCAGGAAAGCCAAACACCCCTGGGCACATCTAGTGCTCTTGCCTCATCTACACATCTGCTGCCCAAGCTGGAGAAATATTAATTGATGCTTTTTGACATTTCCTGAGAGAACGCAATCACAGAATCATTAAGGTTGGAAAAGACCTCTAAGATGATCGAGTCCAACCATCACCCCAACCCCACCACGCCTGCTAAACCATGTCCCAAAGTGCCACATCCACACGTTTTCTGAACCCCTCCAAGGACGGTGACTCAACCACTGCCCTGGGCAGCCTGTGCCAACGCCTGGCCACCCTTCGTGGAAGACCACTCACTCGGTGGAAACCTAAGCAAACGCTAGCAGGCTCCAGGCACCTGCTGCGTACATTGGAGATGCCTGCAGGAAAGGTGAAGACCCTCTTTCGCAAAGGTGCTGTGCTCAAAAAGAGAGATCCCCGTGAATATTAGGAAGGTCAGGCACGGGCAGCAGATTAAGCCTTCTCTGTGCAAGGGGGATGAGATGGTGTGGAGAACCTTGGAGCTCTGCAGCCGGAGCAGCAGCAGCACAGCCCAGTGAGGACGAGTCCGTGGGTGCTGCTGCTGCAGGCAAGCAGCCGCGCGGGACCTGCGTCGGGCGTCTGGTTTTGCAGGCAGGCTCTTGCGCGAGACGGGGGGAAGCCCTGACACCGTGAGCACGGCGTGGTCGAGAATTTGCAAACACCTCCTCCGGGAGGCCAGGAGGAGCAGGGGGAGCCCACGCACCCCGAGCTGGTGCCCGCAGGCTGCCAGCCGCAGGGTCCCCGGGGTGGGTGGGAGGGATCCGCCGTCTCTGTTGCACGGTGCCCAGCTGGGTGCTGGCGATTAAATCACAGGCTGTAACGAGCGCAGTCATCCTCCCCTGCCAGACACCTCCGTGGTGGCATGAGAAATGCCAGCATCAGACCGAGCGCTGGTTATATTCCCGCACCGAAAGCTCTAAGAATGGGGGACCTTATTTCTTTGTATCCAGCCTCAAAACACAAAGCTGCTTGCCTGGAACAGGATTCCTCCAAGGGCTGGGAAGGAGGAGGCTGTCAGAGCACCCATCACTTGAAATAAAACCTGGCCAGACCCTTATCCGGCGAGACAGGACAGTGGAGGAACCAGGCAGCAACCCAGATGAAAAATCAGTAGATACCTCTGCTCCCCAGAAGCCTGGCCTGCTTGTAGAGGTCTCAGCGATGGCTGGTGCACAGACACGCTCCCGATTCCCACCCCTCTTCCAGAGGGAAGGGCTGGAGGTCACTTGAAATCCCCATGCCCGAGAAACACGTCTCAGTGAGCCAAAGCCCAGCTACCCACACTAAACCGGGAGGAAACAGCCAAACAAGGTCCCAGCCCGCTTCCCCAGAAATACAAGAGAAATGTTAAGGTTGGTGTGAATTAAAGATGCACAGAAATGTGTGTGGGAAAGCACGGAAAAATCAACAGCAGAGGTAGGATTAAAAGGATGGCCCGCATCGGTACCACAGGATGCATGGTGGTACACACGTCCCGGTGCTCATGTGCACGTGGGTGTGCGAGTGAAGGAAATCCTCCTGGACTTTGTCCAGCAGTGGGAAAACCAACGTACGGAGAGACTTTGTGAATAAATACCATCCTCTCCTTCCACCTGAGTTCACGCTGGTCTGTTACAGCAATTTGCTGCGGTGGGACAGCGGGCTCTGTAACGAAGCCTTGAGGGGACAGGGAAAGGAGGGACGTGAACGGGGAAAAAAGGGCGGTGCAGTGGGGTGGGATAGGATGGGATGGGACCCTCTTCCTCCGACACAGGGCTTGCTGTGAGCCCCTCCTGCAGCGATTGCCCCCTCCTCTTTCTGCCAGCTGCCAGGAGCTACGTGCCAAAAAAAGAAAAAAAAAAAAAAAAAGGCAAAAAGCCTTGAAACAGGCTTTGAGGAGCAGGAAAAAAAAAGCCATTGAAGAGTACTTATTCGCCTGGTGCCAAAGCAGAAGTCAGCCTGCTTCTCCCTGCCCGAGCTGTGCCTCTCGGCTGTAATATCGCTGGCTTTAGCAGCTTGGGAACATCACCAGATCAAAATGTCGCAGCAGGTGTAAATGAAGGACAGGGAGGGGTCAGCTGTCTCCGACTGTATCCACCAGGACCCCAGTACAGGTGTCTGACCCCTGGCCGGGGCTCCAGCTCTGTTAGACACCAGCCTGAGTGCTCATGCCCTGAAGCTGGAGACCTTGAGCATCCTCCCAGGTTAGCTGAGGATCTGGCAGATGCTCTTTTCAACCTTTCCCCACTGCTCTCCCCCTTGGCCACCCCTCGCCACCATCTCCCCAGGTCACAGCTCATCCTGCTGCTCCTGCACGTGAGGCAGAGCAGTCCAGGGCTGAGCCAAAAGGTTAACATGGGTTAGAAGACCATCTCCTTCTCTGCTTGATAGATACAGTGGTGAGCGGTACAGAAAAGATCTCAACACCTGACTGGCACCAGTAAATCTTCATCTGCTGGAGTCCAGCAGCCTCAGATGGACACCGCGAAGGCAGCCGTGAGGTTCTGAAACCCCTGGATCCCACCCCGCTTTATGGGTGATTGATGAGATGGTGCCATAAAGGGCGAGAGGAGCTGATGGAAGCATGGTGGTGTCTCAGCAGCTTGGGTCAGAGCCGCACTCACCTCTGTTCTGTGGACCAGCATCCATTTCCCATCGTCACCTGGTTTATAAAACTCCAGGAAGGGGTCTGACTTTCCAAACAGGTCCTGGGGGAGAAGAAGATGAGTTACACAGTGCTCTGCAAGCAGAGACCACCAGTGTGAGAGAGACCTCCTTCCCTGGCAAAGCCGACCCTGCAGACACCCTCACATCCTCATGGGACCAGCTCAGGCACACTGGCCCAGAGGCAGCACCCACGGGCAGCACCCTGCCAGCTCCCTGTGTCCTGCTCATGTGAATCCCACTCCTTCACGCCGTGTTTTGGCACGGATGCGGTGGGCGGGTTGGCACCCTGGCACGCGCCGGTGGGATCTGCCGGCGGGTGCCCACCGCCCGGCGAGCTCTCTGGATGCAGACGCCATGGAAAACAACCCCAGCTGGGAGGCAGCTGCGTTTGGGCTTGGAAAAACACCCAAAGCTTCAAAGGAAAAACAGAATTATGAAGCGTGTGAGTGTCTTGGGGGGAAAAAGGAAAAAAAAAAAACCAACCCACCCTCCTACACACAGCAGTAAAGCATGAGCAGAGGAAATCTTTAAGGAGTGAGCTGCCCTGGTGTTGACAGAGATCACGTAACACTCTCCGAGATATGCAGCCCTGAGTCAGCGCGCGCTGCCTTTCCTGCCAGCGTCGCCTCAGCTGTTCCCCTGACAGTGGGCTGCTGGTTTATGAGAAATATGTTCGAGTGCACAGGCTGCCCTGCTGGGTATCGGCACCGGGGCTACGTCGGGGGACCCCCAGCCCGGCGAGGAGGGCAGCGCTGGCGGCACCGACACACGGAAACCCCAGCGTTTCTCAGCAGAACTTCATTCCCATTCAGATAAACGAAGACGTGGCTAAGAAGAAACCAAGCCCAAAATATTCCAAATTCTTTACCAAGAGCTGAAGCCATTTCAGCTGGGTTTTCCTGCCAGAGGGAGGCAGCTGCCCGAGTTCTGCAAAGAGCTGGAAGAACTTCTTACAGGCTTGAACGGCGGCTTTCGGGCTTCCAAGTGCTGTGGTAGGGATGCAGGGGGCTGCTCGTGGAGGAGGAGGAGGAGGCTTGGATGCCCCAAGAGCCCCTGTCCACAGCCAGCTCAGGAGGTGGCAGCTGGGACAGGGACAGGCTCTAGCGATGCCCCAGCAGAAAAACCCATTAACATTTCTATCCAAATCCTGTTTCCAAAGCCAGCCGGAAAAGTACATCACTGCAAAGTGTTTTGGCTTGGAGAAACTACAGCCTGCTTCAGTCAAAATTCTCCTGCCAGCAGAGCAGACGCAAAGGCTCGCAGGGGTGCTCTCCGATGAGATGAGGCTATTTTTCTCCTACGCTTTTTCACATGTTTGTGCGAGAGAAAACCAAGGCGTTCTTTCTGCGGGGTTACAGTTATGGCACAGCTCTGACCCTGCTCGCCGCAGGACTTGGCCTTTTCGAGCTTCACTGATGGACTGAAGAACCAGCGGTGGGTACCTGACCCTGCCTGTGCTGGCCTCACCTCAGTGTGGGCTGGTGGAGGCCCCGGCTCCGGTGGCAGCAGCAGCGAGCTTTGGAGGAGCTTTTGGAGCTTTTGCCATCCCACACGGAACAGTCTGGTTTGCAAGTCTGGTCAGCCTTGCTCCGTTCACAGCAGGGTGGGAGATGCCTCCAAGCCACAGGACTGTGGGCTGCTGTTTTAAAACATCAAAACCACGATCCCCCGCAAGCCTGGCGGGAGATGGAAACTGAGCAACCAAGGGAGCTCAGCAGACCAGATTGATTTGCAAACCGGTCCAAGCATCTAATCCATCCATCCAACCCATCCTGGAGAAGGAGGGTGGAGGTGGCACCTCCACCAGCCACAGGTCCCCAAGCCACAGCTTTCAGCAGTAGTCCTGGCTCGCCATGCTGGAGCATCGCCGCCCTCCTGCCGTCCCCGCGGCTGCGGTGGCACACGTGGCTCTGGGGCCACCTTCACCAGGGCTGCTCCCAGCTGGAAACACCTCCTCTTCTGCAAGGGATTTTTTCTTAAAACAACTCTCCCAAGAGCTGATCTGATACAAGGTGCAAGAGCCTCAGGTTGGTTCTGCTGCTGACATGCTCCCACTGTCAAGCTGCAGCACTTAAAGCAAGGTAGGGACTGGTGGGTGAAGAAACCATGGACGTGTGATGGGGAGGAGGACCTGCCCACAACCCAGGAGAGGTCCTGGTCAAGGCAGAAGGAGCTGCCTGGGGCCGAGCACGGCTCCAGGATGGGTTTGCGGCACAGCTGCCAGTAAGGGATGCTTGCAGCTTCGGCTCGGTGTGTGCAGGGAGAGGACTCCGTGGCCCCACCACGAAATCCTGTGAGCTCTGACCCCCTCACACGCGCGAGCCTCCGGCTGTGCTCCCCAGCTACACGCTGTGCGGCGCGGGAGGGCGATACCCCTCCAGGCTCCAGCCTTGCCCCTGCGGCTTTTCGCTCAGCCACTCCTCCGCTTTCTTTCCTAAGCTTCAACAAGTTGTACCCATCTCCCACAGTTGCATTTCATCCATGACCAATAACAACCCAAAAATATTGTGTTTCGTCCAGTTTCCTCATTCAGAGACCGTTTTAATTTGCGTGAAGCGACACGAACACCCTTTGCCCATGAGCAGGACTTTGAGCACTGCAACGCTGCGCTGTGCTATGGGAAATCAGCTAAGCAACCTCATTAGCTCTTGGTGATGGCAGGTGGTCACCGAGGAAGGAGCTTTCTGCTGACACCTACTGATAAACTGGGGGGAGACCCAGAAAGAATAGGATTATTCAGAGTCCTTATCCCAGTGTAACCAGATAGATGCTGAATTTCTGTACCTTGATTGTGGGTCTGAAGGGCAGCAGACCCACACATACCATGTCCTAGTTGAAGAATATCAAAAGATGTCACCTTTGCATAGCTTGGTAGAGGAACTTTGTTGCAAACCAGACCAGAAAAGCAACTCCTGCCCATGGAGCAAGTGAAGCCACCAGTGAAGTTGCCAACACGACACGTGGACGTATGTGTGAGGTACTGAGGCTGCAGGGAAGATCCAGGTCCTTGGCCCTGCTCTGCACAACAGGACGGGCACCAAACCCGCTGTGAAATCCCATCCCTTGCTTTGCAGGGGAGCAGAGGCTTTTTCTTGGGGCGCTGGATGAAAACTGTTGCATTAGGGATATCTTCATTCATGTGTAAGGGGTTGACCCTCGGCCACATCTCAGAGGAAGCCACCAGCTTGAGGACATCTTCCAGTCCATCTAGGAAATGGAGTTATTTGAGGATTCCTTAACGGGGCATTTGGGTCCTTGCACTAGGCAGGGTAAGCAGGAGGGCAAGAAAATAACTGCTCCCAGCAGGTTGGAAAAAAAACTTGATAAACCGGGCATCCGTCCAGTTTGGACAACATCACTGGATAAACCACATCTTCTGCCCCAGCAAATACCCTTCCTCCTGGGTGCTTGCTTCACCCTGGTTTGAAAGCCGAGGGCCATCCTGCCAACAACTCAAGCTCTGGAGAGGCTAGGAAGAAGGGAAGAACAACATTCCCAGCGATCGCTTAGCAACAGCACTGGTTTAAGAGGAATAGCTCCGGTTGCCTGGTAAATAAGGTCAGATGGCTTCGTTCAGACAGGCTCACGGTTTCCTACATATCGCATCCAAAGCAAAACTCACGCGGTACCGGCCTCCGCGAGGCCAACACTTCTTCCTCGGAAAAGGCGGGCCCTGCTGTTTGATCTACACGCAGGCGGTCACCCCGTTTCCAGAGGGGCTGCAGGCGACCGGCCAGGAGCTCTCTGCACTTCCGGGGTACAGGTTCAAGGGCATCAAAACTGCCAGCGCTGTCGGGAGACGTTTCCAGACAACTCCTCTGGCGCAGTGAATCTGCTGTCTTTAAGACATGCTAGTACAGAGATCCCACGCCACGTGCACTCTTTCCGTCTCAACGGGCGTGATGAAGAAAGCAATACTGCGACAACAGGGAAACTGAGGCATGGGCGTACCCAGCAGCCAGTGGTACCGCAGGACTTGAACCCCTCCAGTCTCACCCTAATGTCTTCTCCAGCAGGACTATTTTCTGTCACTGCTATACCCAAAAGCAGAGATTTCTTCAGATCTTTCAATCCCATGAAGGACAGAGATTTAACAGCGCATTCCCCCGACACAACCCCACTCACCTTTTTATCCAGTTTTCTGCCGGCCATGCTCAGAGTTATGACCCTGTTATCCGAGAGCTCTTGGGCAGCTATCTGAAAGACAAAGGGAGGTTGCATTCATTCTCAGCACAAAGAGAAAGTGGACACCAAGGCAGAGGAGAGTCCAGACCCTGAAGATACCTGCACAGCTCCTGCAGAACCCATTTCCCAGCTAAGAGACTGGACGAGCTGACGCACGCAGTATTTCACTGCAGAGGAGTGAAGCTGATTTCACCTGTGCAGATCAATTTGGGACCAAAGCTCACTTCCCAGCTTCTCCCCAGAATGTAGAATGATGGAGAAAAAGCCCAGACTTCCCCTGGGTGGGCACTGCCATTTACCCTGCACCGCGGCAGTGACACGCCGGCTTTAAAACAAAACAGGGTATGTTTTTTCAGCAGGCTGCCAGCTACGATGCCGGTGCTGCAGCTGGAGAGGCCATGACATCCACCAAACTCATCGCTGGGGCTGGGCCCACGTGAAACACGTTCGTTTGCAGGGCTGGGAGTCAACAGGTACGATTAAGCCTCATGAACAGACAACCCGAAGAGAGAATGAGGTGCTAGGACACCCCACGCAGCCTCCCTCCCCGGTGCCATCAGATCTAAAACGAAGCTTACTGGGAACAAACTCATCCCTTTTCTTGGGTGTCACACCTGAGCTGGTCTCAGGTGGCTTTTCATGCGCCAGGACCCGGGGAAGCCTCCAAGGACCAAGCCAAAAGGAAGCAGGAGCCATAAAAACCCTTGCCAGCAAGATGTGCCACCTTGCCCTCCGTGTCCCAGGCTGCCCCATCCCTTGGGGGAGATGCAGGCAGCACCAAGGGCTCGAGCCACATCTCTGTACGACCGCCCGACCAGCCAGCCCCAAGAATGAAAACTCCACCGTCACTCCTGAGGAGCGACAGCAGGCAGGAGTGCAGCCCGGATTGCTTCACTTTAGGGGACTTTATTCACATACGCTCCAGAAGGGCTTCGGCTGCCAACCACCAGTGGGCCGGTTTTGTCTGGAATGTGGTCTAATGAGTCTCATGATATTTTAAGAAAGGGAATGTTTGTAACAAAAAAACCATATTTATTCACTTCTGTTACCAGCCGTTTTCTGAATCACTTGTATTTTTTTCCCCCAAGGCTGTGTCCTGCCCAAGCATCTGCTCCCCACGTCTCCCTCCTCCACTCCCTGGGGGGGCTGAGCCATCCCCCGGCATCCCCGGCTGCAGCATCCTCCCCGGGCAGGAGCCAGCACCGGCATGGCCGGGAGCGCGGCGTGGACATCTTCCCCCCGCACGGTGCTGCCAAGCATGGCCGTTTGCTGGCTCTCGCAAGGAGGCCGTCCCTTCACTGGAGATGCGCAGCGTAATTACAGCAAGGCTTTTAGAAAAACTTGCAGAAATCAAGGGAACAATTTTCTGCAGAACAAGCAATCAGAGGGTTATTGGCACTTAGGAGAGCGAGGGGGTTGGAGAGACGAGCAGGCAGAGATGCAGCTTCTGAATCCGCCTGGGCAGCTGGGCGAGGGGACGAGCCGCAGCTCCCCAGCAACCTCCCGGAGCTGGAAGCCTTCATGGGAGCCTTCCCACGGAGGACATCGCTCTTTGGTCCACAGAGGACATATTCACTGCATACAAAGCCCAATTTTTCCCTCTGCCCGGTATATCCATGAAGTCTGAAGTTCCCTGTCGCAAAGCCACGCAATCAGTTTTCTCTCCCACTTGGTCCTCAGTGGCACAGTCACCAAAACCAGCATGAGGAAGAGGAGCTGTAGGGATGGAATTTGCCCTGTGCTGATCCCCACAAAAGCACACCCAGATGGTGTCCAGCATTTTAGGGCTCACTGGAAGTGACATAAAAGCCAGACTGTGCAGACAAGCTGGGTACGTCCTTGTGCCACATTGCCACGGGCTGCTGGTGGCATCTTCTCTTGGCCAGCATGGACAGTAACAACACCCCCACCACTGTGCCTGGCAGAGGCATGTGGCAAGATCTCAGGATTGATTTCTACAAACACAGCAGCTTGCTTTGGGATCTTCCCCATCTCTTCAAACCTTGAGACTCCCACAGGATCCCCTTCATACAGCCAAGGTTCTTCTGTTGCATTCAACCCTGGGGCATCTCAGTTAAGAAAAGGGACACTCGGGCAATGTTGGAGGGGACGGGGCTGAGCAAGGCAGGGTTTGGCTCCAAACTCCATGTTTTATACGAGTGAGTCCAAAGCAGAAACCTGCTCCTTGGTTGGTGTCCATAGCCCATGCTCCACTGCCGTGCCAAGCAGCGAGGAAAGGTGCCCACCGCACTACTTGGTGTTGCCATCACCAAGCCAGGGGAGGAAAAAAAAAAACATCAGAAAATTGCATCAATGGTACAGAGCAAAGCAGACATCTCAGACCCTTCGATTTTTAATGACACGTTAGTGACAGATCAGGGTCTTCCTTTTTTTAAAGCGTGTAACCTTTGAACTTGACTGGACACTTTCCATCTGCTCCAGCTCTTTCCACTCCAGCGGTGGACGGGGTGTCAAGACCCTGCTCCTCGGGGACGGCACACGGCATCGGGCATCGCTCGTGAACTTCACTGCGGCTTCTCCTCTTGCATTTAAAGACGAACTGCAGCAATTAAGAGAAGGCTGGCAGCATCTTCCCAGCCTCTAGAGCAAACAGCGATGGAGATGCCCTTGCAGCAGCCAGGTCCTGGGCTTTTAAACCCTTTCAGTGCTTGCAAACTTGACGGAGGTTGAACTCCTTGCTGGCCTTTTCTTCCACACCTTTGCTGCCCGGCTGCACGTCTCACAAAACCCGTAACACAGAAGAGATCCAAAAAGGAGGGGAGATGTGGCAGGAGGGAAACGCACCTAAATTTAGTCTTTTCTTTTTAAGGAAACCCATCGCTAAAGAGATGCGCAGCGGGAAGGCCACTGCCCGGAGGGGTCTGCATCTGGAGCAGTGACTGTTGCTATGAGAGTTGTTGCTACGGCACAGCTCCTGTCCTCTTCCTACAAACAAAATCACCCATTGCCGGCAAAGGAATCAGCCCTCTTACCTCCCGCTGCTCCAGGGAGGGCTGAGCAGGCGTCTTGTACCAGATAACAAACAGCAGCAACATAGATTTACTTTGTACTTCTCCAGATTGAGGTTTTTGTTATCTCAGAGACCAAAGCAGAGGTTGAAGAATCACAGAATCACAGGACATTAGCGATTGACAGGGACCTCTGTGGGTCACCCAGTCCAACCCCCCTGTCGAAGCAGGGTCACCCAGAGCAGGCTGCACAGGACCGCGTCCAGGCGGGGTTTGGATATCTCCACAGAAGGAGAATCCACAGCCCCTCTGGGCAGCCTGTACCAGGGCTCAGTCACCCTCAGCGTGAAGAAGTTCTTCCTCATGTTCAGATGGAACTTCCTCTGCTTCAGTTTGTGCCCGTTGCCCCTTGTCCTGTCGCTGGGCACCACTGGAAAGAGTCTGGCCCCATCTTCCTGACACTCACCCTTAAGATATTTATAAGCATTTATAAGGTCCCAGAAGATTCACAGTACCAGGCAAGATGGTCCCTGTCCCAAATAAATCATCCTCCAAACAGACCAAAGTGGGCAGGAAAATGGGAGATAAAGGGAAAAGCGTTCATGAGTTAAACCCCAGTCTCCCGGACCCCAGGTGAACATCCTGCGTTGCCCCCAGGTTATTATCCCCCTTTACACACTCAGTAGGGAATGTCAAGGAGCAACCGTACCGTGATCATCCCTTTCCCAGCCGGCTTGCCATTCCCCAGAAGCAGGGTCCTTGTTATTTTCTTGCTGGAGACGATCTAGAGAAGCCAAAGAAAATAAAGCCATGATTGTACAAGTGATCAAAAGCAGACTCATAAGCAACTGATCATTGCTCATGTTAGTTAATTCAGATGAAGCAATCACAACATTAGAAGACAGACATCACACTCAGATTCAGGGGTGACCGCGATCGGGTGACTATCACCGCCGTCACCTGCGCCCGTGAGGCACAGGGCAGCGGCAGCACAAGGGGCTGAAGCATCATCTCCCGCTGAACCCGGGGACCAGCTCTGTGCGTGGAGCAGGGCAGGGGGACCTCACCCAGCCGAAGGACTGTGATTTGGTCCCACCAAAATCACAACTGAACCTTTCAAACTCCATTTTAAATACTTCTAACACGACTCCTGCCAGCTATTTGCTTTCAGGCCATATTTCCATGGACAAATCCTGATACAAGCTGGATGCTCTCCCCGAGCATCACTCCGGACCCCTGCACAGCTGCTGCTGAGCAAGGCGCAGGGGTCAGCACCCCACAAAGGCATGCTCTCCCCTTCAATTCTGGCTTGTAAGAGGCCAGACAGGACAATCTGGGAGCAGAATTAAACCCCTTGAGATTTTTCCCAGCTCACTGAGTTGCGGTCGCCTTCAGATCTGGGGATCCTGTCAGTTTTCCCCATGAGGCGCAGACCCCAACGTGGAGGTCCAGCGACCTGCTGGAACTATCTGTGCTCTGCTCCCACAGCTAGTGGGGACCCCTTCGAGATCATGGAGTTGCAGTTTAAAATGCGCAGTCCCATCCATCCTTCTGCCTCCAATTCTGGTCCTACATCACACAGAAAATAACAACAAGTGAAAAAACCCATGCAATGAAATGGCTTAACTTATTGCTCCTGCCATCCAGATGACCCAGCCACGCCTGGATTCCTCCCACTGCTCCCCAGAAATGTTATCCTCCCTTCAGGGAGACCTTATTGCAGCCTTTCAGTACTTAAAGGGAGCTTATAAGAAAGACGGGGACAGGCTTTTTAGCAGGGCCTGTTGCAATAGGACAAGGGGTAGCAGTTTTAACCTAAAAGAGGGGAGATTCAGACTAGGTATAAGGATGACATTTTTTACCCTGAGGGTGGTGAGGCACTGGCACAGATTGCCCAGAGAGGTGATCGATGCCCCATCCCTGGAAACGTGCAGGGCCAGGTTGGACGGGGCTGTGAGCAATCTGATCTAGTTGAAGATGTCCCTGCTCGCTGCAGGGGAGGTTGGACTGGATGGCCTTTAAAGGTCCCTTCCAGCCCAAAGCATTCTGTGATCCTATGATACTTGCAATTTCAAGGCAAAAACCCTTTCCCATTGTGGCTAGCCAGCTGTGTCCTGGTGTTTTTGATCCATAAATGCATAGGAATCACCAGCCAGTGCAAACAGATGTTTGTGCCACACTGCGGCACCATGAAATCTCCTCGCAACCCTGGCTAGCAGAAACCACGGACACCCTCCAGCCTGCAACTGCATCCCCGTTACACTTCGTTTGGCCACAGAGGTCATTACAGGCCTGCAAACGATCCAACCGTCCTTTTAAATCTTACCACAGACCTAATTAGCTGCAATAAAACAATCTGGCTAATCTGACAGCACTCCAATGCAAAGTCAGAACTGAAAAGCCAGACGCTTGCTGTGTGGTTGTTGCTGCCCGCGGCTGCTCTCCTTCCCTTCTCAGAGCTGCTCATGCCTCAGAACACGGCAGGCTTATGAAAACTTCTCATCAGACAAAATCCAGCCATGAGAATACCCACCGCAGGGCGGCTGAACCCACCAGCCCCTGGCTGCCCCGTTTCACCTCTCTCCTCACCAGGCACGCCTTGCCTGCATGCTACCTTTCTGCCCACCTCTGTCCCACGACCAGGCTGTGCTGCAAGCCCATGCTGGCCACAGGGAGAGGAGGCTAACAGAGAATTTTGGGAAAAAAGGGGAAAATGAGAAGATGACTCCATTCCAAGCTGGTGTCTCCTTGTGGACTAAAGGTCACCAAGATGCTCACATGGGAACTGCTGCAAACACTCATCAAAAACTGGGCACCCACCTAAGGCAAGTTCTCTTTTGCACAGTGTAAATACTTGCATGATGTTACGGAAGTTCAGAGCTCTCTTTTTTCTGACAGACTAAGACTACCAGCTGTGCCTAAAGACACATCAGACTATTATGCCATGCCCGTCAGCCACCACAGCTAAACCACCAACTGTTCTGAGCAAGCACCTTGGGTGTAAGACCTGGCAGCTGCTGCCTGTCCCCACCATCACCACAGCCCCAGGACGGCCTGTCCAGTCTCATGCTCTCAGCTAGTCACCTTTCCAAGCACCACAAAGGGTCAGGCTCATCTGGGAGACCCAACAAGCAGGAGATAGGTCAGACCCTTCCACCTTCCTCCCCAGCTCACACGGATAACATTCCTCTCTGGCACGAGCCTGCAGAGCACTGCACTGTAGTTAGGTTTCAGCTCTGCTTCCTTACATCCATGGACTCTCTGCTTGCAGCTTCCACCAAGGCCGTGACCTTCACAAGAAGCATTGCTGAACTGCCCCACACTGACTGTGGCTGTGTTTCAGCAATGAAACTAAGAGTAGAGGATGAGTTTGGTCTAAATCACAGAACACCAGCCTGGGCAGTTGCCCGCACTGTCTCTTAACTTCTGCAGGAGAAGAATTAGGTCATCATAGAGCACTTCCAAAAACCCAGACGTTAAACATCAAACTCTGTAAATGTCAGTGCTCCTCTAACGCGTCAAGCTCTTGAGTTGGCAACGGTGAGGTCACTCGGCCCCCCTTGCCATGTGCAGTGCCGTACTGCAGTCTGTGCAATAAAATGATTGCATTCTTGAGCCTCCCTGAACACCTCGGGCTGGATGTCAGTGTCGATGCACCTATCACAGCATCTCCTTCCTCCCGGGTCCCAGCACTGAGCACAACAGACAGTTTCTCACAGCCCCTGTGCTTGTGCCAGGTACCACAGCAGCACCCAGCAGCCGGATGCTGTGAAAGAATGGAAAAAATCCCCCTCATTCCTTGCCTCCGAGTCAGAGCAAGCTCAGAGGACTAAGACGTTCAGAGAACGTAGCTGCCAACTTCTAACAGGGTCTGGGCTCATGAACGTAAAGACCTTCCAAAGGCTTATAAATCGTGTTGTGTCCTGAAAGCTCTTTCACAGAAAGAGCAGAAGACGCACTTCTGCACCAACATGCTAAAGGATGAGAGATGATTTGCTACACAACAGCAATGAACAAAGCTTTCAAAAAAAAAACCCTCAAAAAACCACAAAAACTGAGACAGAAATGTAGACCGCAATGCATCCTAACTTTAAACACCTGGCAATTTCCCAGGTCCAAATCCAAGCTGGTGATCAGGGCTCTTACTAGAACCCATGATGAGATACAGGTTCCTTCCATCTGATGTCTCTCTGCAGGCACCAGCAGAAGCTATGACTAGCTTAGACTTGAGCAAGTAGCCAACAGCCCTAACGTGGAATAGTTCAACCTCAACAGCTGAAGTGTGACAAGCAAATTAAATTCGTTTCGCCAGGAAGGACCCAGCAAACTTTACAGTAGATAAGAGCAGCAGCTCTAATGCCCCCTTGTCCCTCTGGCTGACATGATTTGGGGTCCATTTGCTGGAGGACAGTGAGCTGCAGGGACCTCAGAGACTCACCATGCCCAGCGTGCAGGAGAATTCGCCCAGGAAGTCATGCTCATACAGCTGCATGCTCGACTTGTCCTGGTCAAACAGGGCAAACTTGAGCTTCTGCACTTCTTCAAAGTGGTAGTCAATGATGAACTTCTTGGCGAAAGCTGGGTTGAGGTTGTTCACGGCTGTCTCTGTCCTGTCAAGCTGCGAAGAATTAAAAAAAAAAAAAAAAGAGGCATTTAGGCATGTGCATCTTGCATCTTTGTCACTGCTGCGTCTCTTCTCTGACTTCAGCCACAGTCACCCAGAAACGCTGCAGTGACCAACAGAGAGCGAGAGCACCGGGCATTCAGCAGAACGATCCCTAAATGCAGGCCATAACACCCAGTCTACGCAAGGTGAGATCCGTTTAAATGAGTAACGACACTCCATGCAGAGAGCTGCATCCCTGAGGACGGCGAGCACGGGGCTGTGCGAGCCCACCCCAGCCAACAGCCAGGACAGGAGCGCCCACCTAGCCAGGCCTTGCTGTGGACTCAAGGCTCGCTGAAGCCAGAGTCTTTGCTGGCTTCTAACCCTTGTTCTCCCAGGAGCTGGTGCTCTCGCACGCCTCCGATCCTCAACTAGCCACTCGCAGCTGCAATGCCAAACCTGTTTCTTCCAGGCTGTGCAGCTGAAGGCAAGGACAAGCAAAAAGAAAAAGCATCACGAGATGGAACAGCAACCCTCTAGCATTTCCCTCTAGGCATCAACCCAAAACATTCATGTGGTTTCTTCTTCCTTGGCATTCCATGGAAAAAAAAGGGCGAAAAAAGTAAAATCACTGCAGGCCATTTTTCATAGATTTTGTCAAGCATTAGGAGAAACAAGAGTCTGCAAGGACCCAGAAGACAAGACCTCAACAGACTTTGTCATCCTGAGCTACTGGGAGCAGGCTGGAAGAGATGATGTCTCGGACGGCTTGGAAGAGCAAGCGCAGGGGATGATGGAAACTGGAAGGCGCGTGGGGAACCCACCGTCGGAGGGGAAGCACCAAGGCGGTCAGCAGCATCCCGCAGCCAACAGCAGCGACAAGAGCAGAGGAAACTGGGCAGGCATCCAGTGGAAGTGTGGATTTACGACGCAGCGTGGCACAGGCGGACAGAAAGCCTTCCATGAGCCTAAAAATAAATCCTGGGGACAGCCACGCTGGAGATCCCAAGATGCTGCCCTCCGGTCGTGGACATTTGGTCCCAGACCCCCTAACTCAGACCGCAGAAGGGCTGGGAGGACAGCAGCACCAGCCAGGCTCCCAATGCAGGCTTGCACAGAAACAGCAACCCACAATTTTAGCCCAAGTGGCAGAAACTGGGAAAAAGAGGCCAAAAAAAGCTTGCTTCTGGAATTCAGTGGCCAAGGAGGGTCTGAACTCTAACATCACGACCCACAATCCCTACCAGGCCATCCTCCATCCCGAGAGGCACCAGGAAAGGGCACGTTTGGAGCCCAACATACATCTTCATGAAGCTAAAACAAGCGGAAAGAATGCTGGTGGCACAGCCTGAGTGCTGAACAAGAAACAAACACCCGCAGCCTGGGGGGAAACCCTCCGGCAAGCAAGCCAACCAGCAGCTCTGTCAAGAGAGCAGCTATTGATATCGTACTGACATCGTCAGGGGTGGCAGCCGGTTCGGTGAAGGGCGTCCTGCCCAGGCAGCCCTGTGGGAAGGACCAACGGCTCCAAACATCTGAGCTGGAACAGTCATGTGTCTGCTGGAGCCCAGCATCGGCTTTTTGCCACTTTGCCCTGTTATCCCAGGATAGGGTAACAGGGGCTGTTAAAGGAGACAGGCAGGCAGGCACTCGCCAGCGTGATTTTATCAAAAGCTGCTGCCCTTGGTGACTGGAATCATGGAATCACAGAATCATTAAGGTTGGAAGAGACCTCTAAGATCATCAAGTCCAGCCATCACCCCAACCCCACCACGCCTGCTAAACCATGTCCCAAAGTGCCACATCCACACGTTTTCTGAACTGCTCCAGGGATGGGGACTCCACCACTTCCCCGGGCAGCCTGTGCCAACACCCGACCACTCTTTCAGGAAAGAAAATTTTCCTGATCTCCAATCTAAACCTCCCCTGATACAACTTGAGGCCATTTCCCATCATCCTATCGCTGGTTATTTGGGAGAAGAGACCAACTCCCGCCTCACTACACCCTCCTCTCAGGTAGCTGCAGAGCGCGGTAAGGTCCCCCCTCAGCCTCCTCCAGACTGAACAGCCCCAGTTCCTTCAGCTGGTCCTCATCAGACTCGTTCTCTAGACCCTTCACCAGCCTTGCTGCTCTTCTCCGGACACTCTCCAGCCCCTCCATGTCCTTTTTGTGGTGAGGGGCCCATCCCATCTGCCTGCGGGACAGCACAGAGCCTCCGGCCACGCTGCAGCCCTGGCCAGCATCCCGCCTCATCTTGCAGTCAGGACACCCGGTCCCGGGCAAGGCTGAGCCGCCTACACATCCCAGGTCCTAGGGCAAGACCTCTGCCGAAAGCAGGCTCTGCGCCAGCATCCCCAGGCAGCACCAGGCTGCGGGATGGTGGGATGTCTGCCAGAGCTGCGGAGCCAAGAATAAGTACAGCAGAGCAGAAAAAATCCCCCCAAAAAAGGAAATAAAAAAAAAAAGCAAACACAGACCTTAGTCCCAGAGAAACTCCTTCAGCACATGAGGCAGGTTTTGGAAGGACCAAATGGAAATGTGGTGAGATTGCTATGTATACCAGCTATCGCAGTGGTTTTTTGAAGTTCGTCAGTTAGTCTGTCTTAATTGCCACGAGACGACTGAAGTAAATGCTGCGTTCCCAGAATAGCCACCTGCTGCTCTCCGGGGAATCAAACACATCGACACCAGCGGGCTGTAAGCTGGCTGGGGCCATGCAGCTTCATGCAGATCTTTCCCTCTGTGCCGCCATCCCGTACCACAGGGCACCGGACGTCTGCTCAGAGATGTGGTGGACCAGAAGCAGTGGGCATCCATGAGCTCCACCTTATTTCAGCAGCACAACACAGGCAAATCCTCTTTCCAGCCCAGGAGACGAGACTGTGCAGGCAACAGAGATGGATTTTAGCTCCTTCCATGTTCTCTGAACTACTAGGAAGCTGGGGACCAAGGCAAACCAGTCCTCTCACTTGCAGGCACCAGTTCAAAGGAGGTAACTTCAGGTCTCATGACCAGCTTTGCCTTGGAAAGGGTGGCCCAGGGAAGGGGAAGAAAAACCCAGCCAATGTGTCTTGAGCTAACCCTTGGGAGCAATGGGGCTTCCTCCAACACCCAGATTCAGCTGAGTCTTTAATCTCCTGCCTATTGTCAGTGTGAAGCCCAGCAAAATCACAAGCCCCAGCTGACTCCTGCACATGGTTTGGCTTTTGGTTTGATGAGCACCAGTCACCTTGCCAGCGACCATCACGTATGAGGCCTCTTCCACCCCCTCCACCAGTAGACAAGCACCCCATCAGCTCCTGCCTTCCCCTTCGCCCCCAACACTTACGGATCTGTGTTCCCTGGGAAAAGCAGAGGTGGCTTTGCCACCTAAGAGCAGAAAAACACAAGGGTATTTAAGAGGCAATCAAGCTAATTAAAGATTTCTCTTTGGACAAGGGCCTTGATTCTACAAAGCAAGCATGAAACAGGGAAATTGTCTCCAGCGACAGCCCCTATGTTCAATGAACGCAGCCGGAGAGTCCTCCAGTGTCCAAAGGGAGGTTGGCCAGAGACCTTCAAGCATCCCCAGCACATGGAGATGCTTGGTCCTCCAGCGCTGGGAGATGCTCTCCCAGGCACCAAGGCAAGCTCATGCTGAAGGCGCGGGCCGGCCGAGTGACTCAGAGTGGCACAAAGGCAGCAGCACAGCTGAGTCATGTGTCCCTGTTCCCAGCATCACCGGCCAGGGGCCAGGTCTTTCACGGCTCCGGCGAGGTGACATCACCAGGCAGAACTTTTAAACATCACCCATCTTCATGTCGCTCCTCAGCATGTGGTTTATTGTCCCTCCCTCCCCCAGTCTCTCCAAGGCTGATTCACAAAGATTTGTTAATTCCTATTAAGCTCAGTGAGACAAAATAATTGCATTTGGGAACAAATGTGACAGCTAGAAAGAACAGCGAGCAAAAGCCTTTCTTGTCAGCATCAGCTGGTGCCGCAGCCCTGCTGCGGCTGGGGCTGGTTCTGGAAGAGGGGACCCTCATCCTGCACCAGCTCGGACGGCGGGGACACGTTGTTAACCCAGTGCAGAGGACGCAGGGCAGTGCGGTGGGATGGGTTCATGCCTCTGAGAGGCTGCTGTCCTCATCTGTCCCCTGCATTTCAGCTGTGCTATTAAGGCCACCACTTTCAGATGGGAAAAGTCCTTTCGCAACAGGCACTTTAAAAAGCTTGCCCCCCATCTTTACTGAAAGAGTGGTCAGACATTGGAACAGGCTGCCTGGGGAAGTGGTGGAGTCCCCATCCCTGGAGGGGTTCAAAAAACATGCGGATGTAGCACTTTGGGACATGGTTTAGCAGGCGTGGTGGGGTTGGGGTGACAGTTGGACTTGATCTTATAGAGGTCTTTTCTAATCTATGTTTCTATGATTCTTAGAACAAGGGGCATGTCTGCATGGCCAGAATCCATGCAGGACCACGCAGGCACCGTGGCTCTGAACTGTGGTGGCGTGGGCTGCCAAGGGTCCACCAAGTGCCCCATACAGCAGGGCTCTCGGGGGAAAGCCCACATCTCCTGGCCCTCCCCAGCACCCAGCCAGGACCCAGGCACTGCTCCCACCATGCATGGGCGCGCAGGAGCATCTCGGTGCTGGCCGTGGCCCCGGCGTGCCGGCAGACCGGGGCCAGCTCTGCGGCACGCGAGCACACTGCACCACGTGCCAGCTTGTGCAACACGCTGGCCTCCGCTGAAGCCCCGGCAGCAGAGCTGCCTCTCAAGGCTGACATCCAGTGCCTACCGTGCCAATTAAAAAGAAGCTAAAAATAGCGGAGAAAAAGGAAGAAATAAAACCACCACACATTTGTATTATAAAAGCAGCTCTGGAATCAAAACTGCTGGACCGAGACGTTACTGACAGAAAGAGAAATTCCTGCAAAGTACAATCAGGTCAACAAGATGACACCTATCAAGGCTGGAAAGCTCATTAGTCTCATTCAGGCTGCTGAGCAAAGTTAATTGTGGACCGTGGTAAGGTGAGCTTTGCCCCTACACCCTCCCGGCTGCCAGTGAGGAGATCAGCTACAGGACATTTTAGGTGATGCCCATTGATTCACCAGCTCCTTGGCCAAGCACTCAAGACTGCCCAACTTGTCCAAGCAGCTGAAAAACAAGACCACCTAATTTCCGAGGAACGGGAAAGATTTTTGTTTGGTTTACGTGATTTAATGCCCTTCAGCTGCTCATTTTGTGCTGCCTCCAACACCAGTGCCTGTATCCAACCATCACCCCCCCATGCTCTGCTTACCTGCTCCCTCTCAGACCAACCGAAAAGAGGTCTTACACTATCTACAGCTGAAGTTATAAAGTGAAAACCTCATTTTTTTTCTCCAGGCGTTTCAGCCCAGGGTCTTTCCCCCTGTTGCCAAAAGGTTTTTCTTAGGCACAGAGCTAAAAGCTCTTGCACAGACTCGGGAGTCTGGATTCACGACACCAATTCTATCACGGATGGCACCTCGTGCAACTTGGACAGCCACAGAAGGAGACGATGACTACAGCCTCTCCGTGTGAGATGCTGAACAGTCGACAGAGCACCAGGAAAACCACCCTCGGGAATTCCCGGTCCACTTTGTGCACGCCCTGACTGCAAAACCAGCCCGAGACGTGCATCTGCCTGCCAGACCCACCCACGTGAGGCCCTTGCCTTGACCAAGGTCACCCCACTCAAAGCCAATTTGGGCACCGCCGGATGAACCGCGGTGCCGGCAGCACGCACAGCCCCGGCCCCCGACATGGCATACCCCTGTGCCCTTCCCCGCAGCAGGAGGAGCTTCAAAGGAATACACAGCCAGTTGGTGGGTCTGCTGGGACGCATGCTTTTGGGGTCAAGCCAACGTTTTACTTAAGCTATGAAATAATTCCGACAGCTGCTGAGAGTCGGTTCCCTCCGCTCTGTTAGTCCGGCTGGCAGCAGCCTCGTCCTGTGGAAGCAGTGGGCTGGGAACAAGACAAGGGCTCCTTGTGCGCTGTTTGCGTCTCGGAGCGGACGGATTTGTCCTGTGTTCACCCAGGGACGGCACAGCCCGCGGACACTCCTCCTGTCCTTAAAGAGCCTTTCATCAGCAGGGTCCTGCCCTGGACTAAGCTTGTGTTGGAATGGGTGGGGAGGTAGAGGGAACGAACGCAGCTCTCAGCTCCTTAGGACATACGAGGGAAATAACGACACGTCCCCAAGCCACGGGAGCGTGCCAGCGTGCGCCTCTGCACAGAGCCTCAGCAGCAGAGCCCATGGGCCGTGAGCAGCTGCGCACATCTGCTGAGCGGGGTGTCCTGTGCAGCAGGGACACCCAAGGCGGGCAAGAAGGACGGTCATAGGATCACAGAACGGTTTGAGCTGGGAGGGACCTCTGAAGATCATCTAGACCAACACCCTGTCATGGGCAGGGACCCCTGCCACCAGACCAGGTTGCTCAAAGCTCCGTCCAACCTGGCCTTGAACCCTGCAAGGGAGGGGGCAGCCACAGCTTCTCTGGGCAACCTGGGCCAGGGCCACAACATCCTCATGGTGAAGAATTTCTTCCATGTATCCAATCTAAATCTCCCCTCTTTCAGCTTGAAGCCATCACCCCTTGTCCTGTCACTCCATGCCCTTGTCACAAGCCCCTCTCCAGCTATCTTGTAGGTCCCTTCACAGACTTGAAGGCTGCTCTAAGGTCTCCCTGCAGCCTTCTCTTCTCCCGGCTGAACAGCCCCAGCCCTCCCAGCCTTTCCTCACAGCAGAGGGGTTCCAGCCCTCAGATCATTGCTGCGGTCTCCTCTGGATCCGCTCCAACAGATCCAGCTCTGTCCTGTGCTGAGGGCTGCAGAGCTGGACACAGGACTCCCGGGGGGGTCTCAGCAGAGCAGAGGGGCAGAATCCCCTCCCTCGCCCTGTGCCCACGCTGCTGGGGATGCAGCCCAGGGCACGGTTGGCGTTCTGGGCTGCCAGCGCACATTGCCAGGTCATGTTGAGCTTCTCCTCAACCAGCACCCCCAGGTCCTTCTCCTCAGGGCTGCTCTCAATCCATTCTGAGCCCAGCCTGTATTTGTGCTTGGGATTGCCCCAACCCATCTGCAGGACCTTGCACTTGTCCTTGTTGAACCTCATGAGGTTCGCATGGGCCCCCTCCTCCAGCCTGTCACGGTCCCCCAGGATGGCATCCCATCCCTCAAGTAAATCAACTGCACCGCTCTGCTTGTGGTCACCTGCAAAGCTGCTGAGGGTGCGCTCCATCCCACTGTCTACGTCTTCGTCCTTCCCTTCCTCTCTTCCTGTAGGAATTACCTTTCCTATTCATAAGAAGCCAGCTTCTGAAACCAAACAAATAACAAGATCCTCTGCTGTTTCTTCTCAGGTCTTCCCAGTATCAAATAAGGCAGCTGAAGCACATATTTATGAGATTTCTGGTAAGGAGAAAAGACCAATGTCTGCAAAGAGTTTACTCAGGATTTGCTAGCCAGTTGCCATCTGTCTGCAGCTGAACTGATCCAACCCCCCATGCACCCAGCTCCCAGTGGTCTCCTTTCCCATCCCATGGTCCTGCCCTCTCCACAACCAGTCACTTGCAAGCCCATAAAGTGCTCGGCTTAAGGACTTAAGGACCTTGATATAATTCTTGGAGGAGGACGCAGATGTTCAGGGCACAAGCTGCCCTGGGCAGTGTTTCTCCACCGGACCGACCAGTCAGACCCTCATCCAGCACAATCCTGGCCCCTAGAAAGAGCCACTCTTCAAGGGAAACCCAAAGACCAGCTTCCTACGCGACTCAGGATCCAAGAACCAGCTTATCTTGACTCACCTAGAAACATGCCCTGTTGCAAGTGGGACCTCACAACATCCAACCGTCATGCAGGATCATTATTTCAGGCATGCAAATTCGAACCACCCCAGGCTTACTGCAGACTGAGAAGGGGCTGGGACCACTTAGAAGGTGGCAAGATACTTTTACGCCTGCCACATGCCTCGCCAAAGGTTGGCATTTTGAGATCTGCAGTTAAATTTAACCTCCACCACAAAGCAGAAAGCAGCGATGGGGAAAGGACCAGCTGCAGAACAGACAATAATCAATACACATGCACCGTGCGGACAGCCTTGGGAGGACCAGGAGAGCTTCCACCTCTGCTAGGGGAGGAACAAGGACCAGCCTCGTAGCAGAGCACAGAAGGAAGAGACACCAGCACAGGCAAACCACAGGAGGAGGAAATCCACACAACTTCAGGACTTACCTCCACCCACTTCCCGTTGACTTCCATGAAGAGGACACAGAAAGGGTCGGATTTGGAAGTGACATCCCTGTCCAGAAGGTTCTGGCCACAGACGGACAACTCAACTTTGCAGACGCAGTACTGGGAGCCAATGGGTCCTGCCGGCGTGGGAGTCATGGTGTACGCCATGGGCTCCAGCAGCAGCAGCTCCAGGCAGTCTGTGGGACATGAGAACAGAGAGGAACCTCAGTGCAAGTGGAAAGACAGAAAAACGCTCTGTTGGCAACAGTGGGTTGGGCAGGGACAGAGGGGCCACATCCAGAGCCTCAGGCTCCACGTTACACAAAATAAGTTACGAGGGTTTCCTGGCCCCAGAGCATCTGCCCTGCCCCGTCACCATCCCCACATGGCCACCACACTAGGTAGACGTCCTGGGTGGGAGCCCAGCAAAGCACCCACAACCTGCCTTGGTTTTGCTCCACAAACAACTGATTTTCAAGGTATTGTCTTCTACTCACCCCCACCCCCACCCCGAGGGAGTCTGGGGTCCCCAGCCTCTTCTTCCAGTACATTGGGATTTTTTTGTGGGGAGGAACCACACATCCACACCATTTTTCAGCACAAAACCTGGGCATCGCCTGGCTGGTCCCAAACCATGGACCCAAGCCACAAGGGCCAAACTTGAGCCCTGCCAGCCACAGAGTCGCAGGGAAGGGGGTGAGCCCATGAGGCTGGCTGGGGTGGAGGGCAGCTCCAGCCCTGAGCTCTGCTTCAGCCCTGTCCCCACCCAACTCACCGGGCCAGCGGCAAGCAGCAGTTAAGAAGCAGCATCAGTCGGTTCACAGAGGAGCAAGGCAAACGTGACAACCCCCGCATGGCCTGGTGCACAGGATGATTTACAGGGCCCCAGTAAAAACCCCTTTGCGATAAGAAGAGCTTACCAAAAGTCCACTGCCAAAGCTATTTTGCAGAAATAAGTGTGTTTTACACCATTATTAGTGCAAAACCCTGTCCCACATGACACTTTTGCCTTTGAATGTGCAGTTTAGTCAGCAAAAACCACCAAAGATCTTCAGCAGAGAAGAGGAAAGGGGGCAAAAAATAGAGAAGAAAAAGCATTTCAGATTAATCTATACTAATAAACCTTTGTGGCTGGGGTTGCTAGTGGAGAGAGAGCTCTTTTCAGCAGTTGCTTCAATACCTTTTGCCCTCTCTTTTCAAGAGCGGCTCCTGGCTCATCCACTTTATCTGCAAACCCCGAGCATCACCTTCCTCCACCTTCATAAGCCATCTGCTGCTGTTTGGTACTGAAGCCTCCCTTAATATGATTTGTTTGCTTCACACGGGCATAAGTATTTACCAGCTGCCCTCTTCACCGGCAGCTCAGCCTCCATGCTGGGATGGGGATGGAGGAGAGGGACGCGGCAATCCCAGTACGGCTATGGGAGAGGGAGCTCCGGGCTCGCTGCTGGCTGCCCCGAGTGCTCAGCCCCAGCTGCAATGGACACCGAGTGGAAAACAGCACCTGCTTCCGAGGCTCTAAGCCCTCCTGTACCACCTGCCCAGATCTCTGCTCGGCACTAACTCAACCGAAACAAGCCTGATTTAAACCCCCAACAGTAAACGCAAGCTCTCCATCGTAGCCCACTGCTCAGGGTGAGAGGAGTGCAATCATTTCAGCTTCACGGGAACCCAGAAACATCTCCAGAAGAAAATCCCCATCTTCCACAACTTCGAGGAGAAACACGTGCAGAAGCAAAAGTCCCCACAGCTTCTCCACCGCAAAGCCCCTGTGGCCGCTGGGGCAACGGCTCCGAAACGCCCAGCCCCGCCGGAGCTGCCTCTGCTCTTCTCCAGCCCCTGCTGCCAGTCGCAGCTAAAACAAAGATTTTTTTTTTTTTTTTTTTCTTTAACGCACACGTCATGTAACCGATGTCTTAAAATAGCCGGGTCTGTTCTATTTATGCTGCTGTCCGTCTGCTGCTCCCTCTGCAAGGCAAACGCGGGTCAGCTGTGCTGATCCTGATCCTGCCGGAGCAGGGACATCTAGGCTGGGTTTTTCCATCTCCCCTTGCCCCAAATCTCAGCACCATCTCACAGAAAGCAGAGGGAGCAAATGACTCAGTAGAAGAAGCTTTTTCCCAGGGCTGGCAGGCATCAAACCATCCTCTTGGCAGGCTGCACATGGCCCATGCTCCAGCCCCTGCGCTCAGCCCTCCGTGCTCCCCAGGGAGCCCATGGCCAAAATGGGCATGGGGAAGAGGAGAAACGGCCAGCGCCAGCTGGGGACAGAGACCTGGTGGGACTCGTGTCCCCTGCACGGACACACTCCCCACATGGGCACCCGAAATTGGGGACCGGGACAGCGGCCTCTCCCCCAGGTGCCAACCCGGAGAGCTTGATGACATCTCATGGGTGTCAAGCACAAAGTTCTGTGGTTGCCCCCTCTCCAAGAAGGCAAAAGGTAATGAGAAAACACTGCCACCCTTTTGCCCACCATCCCAGTAAAGATGATTGTTCCACCGAGGAGCTCCTGGTTCTCAGGACCCACCAGGGACGCAGATGCCACAGACATGGGCAGCTCTCCCAAATCACGGCTCAGGTTACTCCTTCCCCCCAGCTCCAGTCCTGGCGTAAAGCCCTGAGGAGCACAGCCATCCAGATTCAGCCAAAAAGTAATTAGCTTAAATGAAAAAGTCATTTTCCCAGCCAGGCTGGCTCCCAAACAACTCCACGGAACGGAGAGGTGGCAGGGGCAGAAGATGGTGATGCCACCAGGACACGGCCATGTCTGTAGGTGCCATCATCACCATCCTGCCCCAGGAACCGGCCCCACCACCACCTCTGCTCCCGCTGTGCCGGCACGGACCCAGGGCCCCTCCCAGGGCCGGGCAAGGGGTTGATCCCCGCAGCCATCGGCATCAGCAGCAGCCATGGGCCCCCGGCCTCCGAGGCTTCACACCCAAGGCACCGCCAGGCTTCAGGAAGCTGGCGGCATTTTAACCCCCCAGCAAATGCTTTAAATTCAGTGGGTGAGTCGAGACGGCACCAAAAGAGCCGGCTCACCGTCATCTGTATTCCAGTCTCTCCTCCTTTTGTTCTCCTCTCCTCACACGCGCTGCCCTGAACGAAGTCCTGCGACTCACTTGGCGTCTGCGGCCAAATATTCTCCTGACGTACGATCCCAGCTGCCAGCTTCGTGCTGATCGCATGGACACACGGTCTCCTGCTGAAACACGGCCAGGCTACCAATGAGAGGGCTCACGGACAAGCACGATGGTCCGATTGCCCCACAGTCCCATCTGCCATCAGTCACAGCAGCAGGTACCTGAAGAGGTGTCACAAGAGCAGGACCAGGGTGGAGGGACACTGTCCCAAAATCCTTTCCGGGCTCTAGCTTCCAGCACCTCCTGAGCCAGACGCACCTTGGCACTTCATAACCTTCAAGTGCTTTTTCCTCCACGACTTGGTCGCCTCCAAGCTCCTCCATGCCCACAACGTCCCACAGCAGGGGGGGTTTGCTGGCTGGGGGGCACGCAGAAGCCCAGGGCCACCCAGAATAGCTGAGATGAACATCTGGGAGCTGCAGAGCAATGCATGCAGATGTTCTCCTCCTCCTCCTCCTCACCCCTTGGCCCCCCCGATCTCTACAGCAGATCCCCAAAGCAGGCACAGAAGGGCCGGCTGGAAGCCCAGGGATCTTCCTCTCTTATCTGAAGGAGGAGGAGGGGAAGGAGTTCTCTGTTTTGCAGACTAACTTCTGCCCTGAGAGGTTCCCCTTCCCTCTGCAGAAGAGAAGCCCCATGAGAAGCAGTGGCTCGGGCCACTCTAAGGCCCCGTTTTAAGCATAAATAGGAAAAAAAGAGAGGAAAAAAATTAAGCCGTGCCACTGTGCTTTAAGCAAAACATTTTGGGGGCTTTTTAAAAAATATTAATAGTGCTGTCAAACTTCAGTGATTTCCTCTCCTGAAAGAAATCAAATTTATTTTCACAGGGCATACCAGGCATATTTGAAACAGCCCCAGAAGTACCCGTATCGACCAGTGACACCACGCAAAGTCTCCTGCAGACATGTCCCTCCCCTTCTTTGGGGAGAGCCGTGATTTCTGTAATACCCCATAGAAGTCACCCCTGACTCAGTTTACCCACTCGGGCTGCCCCGCTGCAGCCTACCGACATCGTAGAAGCAAAATCCCTTGCTGGAGGGGGAAAATGAGAGGGAGGACCATCAAGCGGGGAAATTTTGGGTTCCCGTAAAACACGTATCTGAGCTTAGAGGCAGCAGAGGCGCAGGGGGAGAGCAGTGTGGGCGAGAACGGGTTGTCAAAACGTTGAAGCGAAGGAGAGGAGCAGGAGGACACAGCAACTGGCTGCCCAGTGCAGCGGGAAAGCTGAAACACAGCACACACGGAGCCGGAGATGCCAGCAGAAGCCGGGATGCGCCGTGACAGATGCCCGGCGCAGCTCCCCGCACCATCGAAACCCACACCGGCCGCTTTCCTCCCTCCTGTCAACACGTACAGTCATCTCCAGAATTATTTTGCAAAGCAAAAATGTTTGCCTTTCAGCCTCGCCTAGGCAACACGGTGGATTCACCAGCCTGCACCTGGTCTTAATAACAGCCTCGTTACCTTCTGAACGCATGTGCAATTAGTCATGTACACAGCACCACGCCACCGGTGTCACCAGCAAATGCCTCTGCCATGGGCGAGCAGGCTGGGGGAGGCAGAAAGGGGATGCCTGCACACAAAAACTCCCTGCGAGGAGGTACACTGGGTACCCGCTGCCATCGGAGAGCTGCATCGCTCCTGTGCAGCAGGGAAGGGCTGGAAACTGTCTCCAAGCACCCCAACGCAGGCAGCACGCCTGGGGCTGAGCTCCCCAGGGGAGCTTCTCCAGAGGGTGACAACTGGCAGAGCCACACAAAACGGCTCAGGGTGACCTGGGAGTCACAAACTGCAGGAAGACCCTGAGGCAAAGCCCGCGGCACCAGAGCTGCCCCCCCTCAAGTGACTTCACGTTTCAGCCCCTCCAGAAAGGCTGGGTCCCCAGCCGGCATGAGGAGATGCTGCACAGAGGGCTGCCATCCCCGGTCGCCTCGGAGACCATGGCATCCCAGCCAGCACACCAGGACAGGCATGGGAGTTCTCCCGAATCCTAAAGGGAACAAGAATAAAAGCCCAATGGAGAAACTGATGCAGAAACAGAGGATGAGCCAGAGCCCCAGAGCAACCTACTGAACACGATTCCATCCCGGTGGCTCTTCTTGTGTTCAGGCACTGTCAAGGGAAATAGGTTTTTGGTGGAAAAGGGTCTTTGGCGGGTTGAAATGCCCCGTCATCTCACTGCGATCTCCGCTTTGCTTTAACATGGTACAACGCCATGTGGTGACAGCTAAATGAATTTATCATGAGGGACAGAGTGAAAGGCAGTTTTAATGCTCTGGGAAAGGGTTCAAACACCTTTTTTGTGGCTTGATAGCTCTAAACCAATTTGAATTTGAATGGCTGGCTTTGGCAGGTACCGGGCATGCAAGGAGCTGGGGCAGTCTAGCAGGGAGCAATCCAGCGTCCCCAAAACCCTTTCTAAAGCCCCATGGTGAAAGCAAGAAGTGTTGGGCACCTGCCGCCTAGACCCCGGCTTCGCACACGCACCCAGCCAGCAGCAGCTCCAGCTCTTCAGGGCTCCCGGCGGGCTGAGTCGCACTTCCCAGCAAGACCGGGGCTGGCCGAGGAAGCGGGACTGATCCTGCTCCCTGTCCTGACCCGGGCAGCCCCAGCCTCCCACGCACCCGCCCTGGGGACATCACCCGGCAAAGGGCAGCCTGTACCTCTCCCGCGCCCGTGATGCTCGGATGTCCATGGAAGAGCAGGTCCCGCCCTGGGAAGATCTTCCCAAACTGCAGCCGGTCTCATGGGGTGTGTCAGGGCTGGGGGACAGGGAAAGTCCCTCTGTGACAGCCACTGCAGAGCGGCCACCAGCCAGGGACACAGCCCTGGCCATTCCTTTGCTCCTGGTTGCAACCAAATCCGCCAGGCTGCACCGGGGACAGGGGACACGGCAGAGCCCGAGGATGGGGCAGGTAGATGCCAGCAGGGCCAGACACAGGGCCACTCGCTGGCCACCGAGCCAGCGTGGCAGGGCGGGCAGGCAGCCAGGGCAGTGAGTTGGGCTGGAGAAAAGTGTTTGGCCACCCAGGCTGCCAGCGGTGAGGTCAAGCCCATCGAGCCGCATCCAGCAGCATTTCCCCAGGGCCAGCTGAGATGCAACTTCCATCACTCCCATAACAACACCGTTTGAGGGGTGTGGGATTTGGGGCCAGACAGACAACGTAACCACAAAATCCCCATCTGAAATAGAAACTGGGAAGCTCCAGGGACCGCAACATTATCGCGGTTCTATTGGCACGTGAAACCTTTTGTTTGAGCGCAGGCGTTCACCGAGATCCCACACCAGTTTCCAAGAGCTGCTCTGAAGTTGCCCAGAGCTACGTTTCCATAAAGCTCCCACCTCAAACCACTGCTCATGGCTGGGAGGGATGGAGACGAGCCGGCCAGGCACCACCTGTAGCACCTGGGATGGATGGGGCTGGGGCAGCGAAGGAGCAGAGAAGGGAGAGAGCCAGGATTTGCAGCAGGACTGGGCAGGGAGCAGGATGGGCAATGCAGATCCCAGCTCAAAAATGAGGCAGTAAAAGCCCCAGCTCCCTTGGCAGTCCCCGGAGAGAGACTGGTGTGTTCAGGGGGCAGCTGCGCCCCGTGTGGGGTCTCAGACAGGCTGCAGCATCCTCTCTCCCCGCTCACCAGAAACCCGTGGCAATTAGCCTTGCAGCAATTAGGTGGCTGGAGTTCGGTCAGGCTGATCCCAGCACGGGGCACGCAGGGATGCCGGAATCCCACTCTGACCACGCAGAGAGAGTTTCACCCGGCAGGAGATCCGTCTCCGGAGAGCAACCAGAGGGATAACGGGGACACCAACCGCTAAGCCACAGCCAAGCATTGATAAATCTGGGGTCACAGCTCTGAAGAGAGCAGCACTTCCCACGCAGAAGGACCTGCCCACGGGGATGCTCATTGCCCCTTCCGCAGCCTTGGGTCATGCACCTCCGATCCGCAGACTCAGGAGCCCCACCCAGCTTCTCCAGCTGGATACAGGTGGAAGGATCGCTGCTTCCCAGCCCAGGATGGCTGATGGGTCAAAGAGAAGCCAGAAAACCCCCTGGGGACCTCCCTGCGGTCCCTGTCCCATAGGTTTCCCCCCAGTGCAGCCCTACCTCCAGACACCCCGCCAGGCAGCCAGCCGGCTTGCAAGGAGCTGCGACGCAGCCCGTCCCACCCCCTCCCCTCCCATCCCATCCCAGCCGTGGGTGCTGCTGCCGGCCGGCCCAGGAATGCCCTTCAGAAGCCCAGCCCTGGCTGGGTGCTCAGCCCAGCAGGGGCCAGGCCACGGGATGGGAGCATCCCCTGCCCAACTGCCACTTGCTGGGCATCCCATGGGACACGAGGGGACACCACGACATTGGCATGAAGGTGCCGGAGCATCGGCTTCCCCACTGCCCTGCAGAGTCGGGACACTGACAGCCACCATCACAGCATAATGTATCACACCGTAATAGCAGTGTAATCGCATTAACGGGTCCGGCACATAAGATCCTCAAGGGAAGGTGGATTAGGAGGCATCGTTACCGACGGTTCATCACGCTGGTAGAGCTCGCCTGCTGCTCGTGCAGCACCCACAACGGCACTCAGCACTCACAAAGACCTCGCAGGCTCCGGGTGCTCTGCAGGCACCACGGTCCCAGCCTCGGCGGTGGCACACAGCCATCTCGCCCCAGCCAGGGGCAAATCCCACTGCCGCTTCCCCTCTCCCACAGCCGAGGTCCAACCCAAGGCAGATCACCACCTCTTGGGTTTAGGACCACGAAGAGGGCTGTCAGCAGCCGCAGCTGGGGAAGATGCTCTGAAGCAGCGGGGTGGATGGAAGTAACGACCCCGCCTGCCCAGACCTCCAAGCGCGGGGGTCTCCCTTGTGCTGCCCGCAAAGCGCAGGGCTCACCAACACGTCTGCTGCTCCTCTCATTTTGAAAACATCATCACCTCAAAAGCCCCTCCAAAGCGCTTCCCCTACCCAGTCCAGAGCCAAGGAAGCTGCTGCTGCAGATGTCAAGCACAAACCCACCACCCCCAGCTGCCTCACCGCCATCCCCCTGCGCGGCAAAGCGGCTGCTGGGCTCTGGCACCAGCAAAGAAACCAGCCCGTGACGGTGGACCCACAGGGTTGGAGCCAGACTCCTCCACACAGTCCCACCCTGCCCCACATCCCCTCTCCTACTGCAGCCCTGCTCCCCATATCATCACGCATCCCCCACGACACCCCCGAGGGTCCCCCCGCACCCCCCCGTGGGACCACCCAGACCTGCCACCCTGGCCGCTTGCCCCTTCCAAGCAGAAGCCAGAATTCTGGCTTGGGGAGCTGTCATCCCCCGCGACAAGGGCATGGGGATCGGCCAGAGCCCCCACAGCAGTCCCATACTGGTGCCAGCACCCCTTCGGGCTGGGGGCCGGTCCCCTCGCAACCGCAGGGGCACAGCCCCCAGCCTGGTCCCTGCTGCGGGACCAGAGGACAGGGCCCAGGTCCTCGCAGAGGGGCTCACGCCTGCGGAGACACCAAACCTGGAGATCTCAGTAAGCCATGGACGCGTGAGGAAAACCAAACGCCTTCACGTGCTTCCGGTGTGCCGGGTGCTCGGCATCAGGGGAGCAAAGGGCGGCAGGATTCGTTCTCCAACCCTCTCCGGATGAAGGTCGAAAATGTCATTAAAATGTCCCCAAAGTATCTAAAACCACACACCAGTGAGAAATCACGAGCCCCAAGGGCTCGGGGGAAGGCAGGGCCCCCGCGTTCCTGGCGGCAAAGGTGTTTCTGTAATTTTCCCCAGCAGAAAGCCCAGGGCTCCAGCCTGGCAAAGGAAAGCAGAACTCACTCGTCCGCACCCAGCGGTGACATGGTGAGGGAGGCAGCACTGCTGCGGCCAGGGACTGGAGGAGCCACACAGACCCCGCAAGTCACAGGAGAGCGCTCAGAGAATCAGAAACTGGCAAGAAAAACCACACAAAAACAGTATTACCTCTAAACCCAAGAGAAAATAGCCGGGTTCTGATGGCTGCTGCCTGACAACCGCACCATGGGTGACTCTGCAGGGGGCAGAGCCCAGCCTTGCTGCATGCCCGGTCCTTGCTTGCACGCCCCGCGCCTGCTGCACGCCCTGCGCCTGCTGCATGCCCTGCGCCCGCTGCATGCCCTGCACCCACTGCGTGCCCTCTGCTCGCTGCACGCCCTGCACTCGCAAACCTGTGCATGGTTTCCGGAGCTCTGGGTTTGCTGCTCAGAGATGGAGAAAGGGCAAGCAAGGAGCAGGGCGACATGAGAGCACAGCACTTAAGGACGAGCGGCCATGGCCGAGCCGCCCGGGCCAACCCCACTCTGCTCACCGCTGGCAAGCGCGTGTTTGCCTCAGATACGCCGAGGAGCCTGCACGTTTTCACTCGGCTACAGGCTTCCTCCGGGGGCCAGTTTAGGGAAATCTGTGATTTAGGGCAGAAAACATCGCGATGTCGCTGCGAATCCTGGCGCCCGCATCAAGCCCTTTACCCAACCGCCCTACAAAGCAGAGCCAAGGAAGAGGTCCGCGTGCTGCCCGGTGCCGTGCCGCAGCACACAGCGGCGCTGCCTGCGGGAAGCGGGCAGCTGGGTCCTGCGGGCAGCACCCACCGGAGGCTCTGTCCGAGGGAAGCAAACGCAGACGCGAACCTGGGCGTGCTCTCATGATGAGAGGCGGGGGGGATAGATCTGCTTCAACCACCAGATTCGGAGGAGGAAGCCGGCTGAAATAAAGCCGGACCCCATGACACGTCAAAGCATGGGCAGCCCTGGAAGAGAGGTGGTGGGGTGGCGAGGGATGGGCAGCCGGCGGGGCTTCCTCGCAGGTGCAGCGGGAACCTCCTGCATTTTAATTCTACTGAATGTGTACTGGCTACTTAACTTCTTAAAGGCTTATGTAACTTATTAAAATCAAAAACGCTGGCTTTCTGAATTTCTATCAAATTCCTGTTTCCAGCCAACACAAGAGAGAAGGGAAAAAAAAAAAATCATCACTTAGGGAATGAGAAATATCTCTAACTGCTTTCTAACACAGCTTCGTGCCAAATTTACAAGCGTGCTGCCCAGAAAGGCCGCGCCGGCAGCTCCCAAGGCGGACAAGCGTGCAGGTCCCTCCATCCCACGCATAGTCTCATCCCCAAAGCAGCCAGAGCTTCCAAGCCCTTCCCCTGACAACATAAACAAAATATTAAGTAACAGGTAGTTAGGCGCAAGGCTCATTCGCGGTGGCACGCCGACAGCAAGCCTCACGCAGCGCGGCCGATGCGCCGCGGGCCGGAGCCCACCCGCACCCCGGACGGAGCCCACTCCCGTCGCTGTGATCCAAGCTTTTCCCTGAAGGATCACGTCTTACCAGCCTGCTTCGCGGCGGAGAGGTGCTGCCGCTTGACACGCGAAGCTTCACCCCGAGAGGGAATTGTGTTCCAGCAATACAAAAAACGCGTCAGTTTATAATGAGAATTACGGCTGATGGGTTCTCAACCCCTTCCCAACAGCTTCAGACACCACTCACGGGAATATAAAGCTCAGTTTAAACACCTGCACGGCACTGGACTTGCTATTTAACAGCAAAACTTGGCGTTTCCAGCTCGTCTCCTTTTTAAAATCAGCCTCGCGACGGCTGACATTTCTTCTTAAATCCTGAGCTTCTGGAATCACGTGATGACGGAAAATCCGGGGCTGGGGGGAAGGCGACTATTTTCGACGTGAGCTTTTTCCTGCTGGCTACAGGCAGAAAATCTGACAGCTCCCAAAGCCAAAGCCTCAGCAAAAGTAGCAGGCAAATGGAAAGTGGAGCTGCTGCTGCTGAATACTATGTTTGTTTGTTTTCCTGGTGTTTTAACAACATCGTTACCATCTCCAACCTCACCTGAGTTCCCAGGAATTACTTTTTCCCCTGCTTCTGTGTTCCAAATAAGTAACCTCACAAAGCCAGCTGCCAGGAAACCAAGCCAAGCAGCAAAAAGTGATGACTCAGGTCCCTCAACAGATATTTTACAGAGGTTTAAAAGACAAACTGTGAGATTTCAGGGGGGGAACGCGTTCAGTTCTTTTTTTTCACACCATTTTGTGGTTTTGCATCCTGCCAGGAGCGCCGTTTCTAATGCCTGGCTACTCCGCTGCGCCAGAAAATTCACCTTTTCTTCTCCTTTCCCCTCATCCTGCCTCTGAACACCAGCCAAGGCTCTCACATAAAGAGCACCTTATGAGAGCTGGCAGCCCAGGACAGGAGACTGCAAGCGTTGTTTTTTCATCAATTAACCAGGTATTACGTTCTCGGCACGCCGCTGGCTCCCGGAGAACAAGCCCCGCTTTACGGTGGCGCGAGCAACTCCAGCCAGCTTTGCCCGGCCAGAGGTTTCCGTTGAAGTCAGGGGAAAAGTCTTTCCACCGGGTGTAACAGGAACGAGAGGAGTTGTTCCTCCCAGGCTCCTCACATGCCACACTGAGACTGCTAAAAGATGAACAAAGCCGACGCAATTCCAGTACGCAGCTGGGCAGACTGGTAAATCACAGGATAGCTAGCAACTGCTCCAGCACCGCATAACCCCACTGCTTCGGGGCGAGGGAGCTGGATCGCTGGGAGGGGAGCGGAGACAAGGACTGTGGGGGGCTGCACGGCAGAGACACCCCCCCAGAGCAAAGAGCATCTTCACCCGCAGCTCAGCTCCCAAGGTTGAACCCCACGAGGATTTATTTTCTGCGCCGGAAACCCCGCGCCCCTCGCCTCCAGCACAGACTGGCGAGGCACTGGGCTCCCCGGACCCGCGCAGGTACTGAGAGCAAGCAGGCACACACAGAGAGCACGGTAAGGCACGCCGGGCTCTCGCAGAACCGCTCTGAGACTGCTTATCTACCCACAGCGAGGGCTAGGGGCTGCCTACGCCGCACTTTTGGGGACACCTGGAAGCCTCACCGGGTGCCTTCCCTCCACGTTATCCCAGCCAGGATGCTCCAGAGGCAACAGCAGAGAAACGAAAAACACACGTCACCAGAAAAACGCATGTCCTGGGCTATCACGCAGCTGTAGCCAAAGCAAACGCAGCGTTTCCCCGAGGTCACTCCAGCAAAACATCCTCTGCCGACTCGGTTCCTCAAAACAGATCCTTTCCACATGCCCCGAGCCTTTGTTCCCAGGCTTCCTCCTCCCATGGCTCTGCTCCCTGCCCCCTGACGGGCTACGATCAGATGCGATTTCTGGCCCGTAATACAACATTTTCCAACCCCCCGACAAGCACACTGGTGTCACACGGCGGCGTGAAAGCCCCCAGTACCTGGGCTGGCAGGAGCAGGCTGAGGATGGAGACAGGGGAGCAATCTCAGAACTGAGCGCCCCTGGGCTGTGCTCGCACCAGCCCGATTCCGAATCCAGTTTCTCCAGCAAGGTTCAAAGCGCATCTCCAGGAGGCTTCAAAACCTGGGGCTCGAGGTTCGCGGCGATCCTCCCAGTTCCTTCCTGCAAAGCAGCTCAGGCTCTCGGGGAGTCAGCAGCACGGACCCAGCCCTTTGGAGACATTTCTGCCACTGAAGCTCAGCTCTCAACTCACCTCTACCTCCCATTCCACCCTCCCTGCAGTGACCAGCTCTGCAGGGTGTGTTTGCCCACCGGGTCCTCCAGCCCTGCCGGCTTTAATCCAACCGCTCCCCTAAATTAGGGTTACTCACCCAGAGATCTATTGCATCAGGTCCTCCAGCTGGCAGAGCTGACGGGAAAACACCTCCCTGCCTGCCATCCTCCCAGCACTCGCACGCCGCCGAGCGAAATGCTCCGCTCGCCGCTGTCTCGGAGGATGAGGCATCTTGCCGGGCGCAGAGGAGAGAGGGGCAGCCCATCCGTGAGCGTAAACCCTCTCAGCCCCCCCCCAAACGCATTGCACGAAGGATGTCACCACCAGCCGGAGCAGTATCGGGCTGCAAACACCTCCCGAAGAAGCGCTTCTGCACTTTCCCAGCCTTCAGCTTGCCAGATCCCCCCTGCGACTCGGTGCCGGAGGAGAGGGAGACGCACTTTGTGGCAGCTGCCAAGAAAAATCGCTACCAAACGTCCCCAGCCTTGGGGAGCGAAGCCCCCAGGCCCCAGCGATGGCCTGGGGGTCGCGCATCAGGTTGGCACCTTTAGGAGTGGGTGACAGAGAGCGGGGACGGGTGGGACAACTTCTACATTGTGCATGAACAGAGGGGCCCTGGCTGGGGAAGGGGAGCATAAAGAGATTTGGGGGGGGGGGGGGATCAGTCCAGGGGATGGAGGGTCTGTCTGAGGGGATGGAGGATCTGTCAAAGGGATGGAGGGTCTGTTCTGGGGGATGCAGGGTCTGTCCCAGGGGGATGGAGGGTCAGTCCGGGGAGACGCAAGGTCTGTCCCGGGCGATGGAGGGTCAATCCAGGAGGATGAAGGGTCAGTCCGAGGGGATGCAGGGTCAGTTCAGGGGGATGGAGGGTCTGTCTGAGGGGATGGAGGGTCAGTCCAGGGGATGCAGGGTCAGTTCAGGGGGATGGAGGGTCTGTCTGAGGGGATGGAGGGTCAGTCCAGGGGATGCAGGGCAGCAGAGACACCACAACCCCCCCAGGACGAGCCGGTGGGGACACTACCCTGCAGGTCCCCACCCGGGGGGGGTGACACCAGGGCTACGCTCGCCGGCCAGTGCCCCCCCCCCCCCGTTATCCCCGCACCCCCCCTCCGGTACTCACCGCCGCGGGCCGGGCAGCTCCCGCGGGGCCGTGGGCTCAGCACCTCCCCACGGCCGCCCCCGCCGCCCGCCCCACGCCATCACCGCCCACCCGGGTGGGTGGGCGGTGATGGCGTGGGGCGGGCGGCGGGCGCGGTCATGCCTGGGCTCCCCGCCCCCCCGGGACGAGCATCATGCGTTTCAGATTCAAAAAAATAAGGGGAAAAAAAAAAAAAAAAGGATCCAGCCCAAAACTTGCCAGCTGGCTTCTTCCGCTTCGCTCTTTGCAAAAAAAAAAAAAAAAAAAGCTGTGAAAAAAAAATATTAAAGAAATACAACACGTGGAAAAGGCTGGAACATGGATTTTCCCTGCTATCCCATCAGCCACAATGAAAACCTAACTTTGCCGGATCAACAACCCTCGCTTTTTAAGCAAAAGCGATGATTTTTACACTGCCCAGTTGGCGTGGGTGCTCCCAATGCTGGCATCACCCTCCCGAAACCAGTCTGGGGTCCAGGTCAGGACCCCGTGTCCCACAGCACCCCGCTGACACCGCTTCCCATGGGGAAAAGCTGGTTTAAGACGGAAAACTGGCAGGTCCCAAAGCCACTGGGCTGGCCAATGTCACGCTCCCCGTCACCCCGCTCGAGCCAAGCAGCCGGCATCCTTCCCCGCCCAGCCTGGTTCCACCGGGGTTTGGACCCAGAGCGCCAACAGCAACCTCACCTGACGCTTGACAGACACGTTATCAGGTGTCAGGGGTACTTATATAGATATTTTTGATCTGGAGATAGGGTAATAAGACTGGAAGCCTCCCTCCGAGGCTTCAGATTAGACAGGCCGTCTTTATTTGCACAGAGCCCTTTACTACGGGGTCTGCTGAGGCTTTTAAAGATCACAGGCAAATGAAGCGAGTCCCGTGTTCTCCCCAGCCAGCTTTCCCCTCTCCTGCAGCTTGAGCTGTTAAGAGCAGAAGCGTTTCAAGGCACCGAGCCAGTTTTCGGCATGGATGAGGTCCCCCCCGCTGCCAGCCCGACACCCTGGCAGCAGGGCAGGGGACGCAGGACGGGCTCACAGGTCACAAACGCTCCTGCTCAGAGTAAGCGACGCGACAGGCAACATCCAGCTAAACGCTTTGGGAGCTAAACCCTTCTTTCCGTGTAAACCCGGCCAGAAACCATCACAGGAGGCGATGAGATTGTGCCTGGAAGAGGAATTCAGTGGGAGAAGTGGGGTCTGTGCCGTCCTACCACCACGCCTGCAGTGTAAAATGTCACTCTAGGGGAAAAAGGGGAGAGGCAGCCAGCATTTCTTGAATGCCAATGCGCCTGCTTTCGCCAAAATAATTTTTCCCCCCGTGTTTTCTCTCCTGCCGAGGGTGATGCCTCCAAGCCGCAGCGGGTTCAGTGCTACCTGGAACCGGTTCTGGCAGAGGGGAGACGGGGTGCTGCATTTCCAG
Source organism: Opisthocomus hoazin (assembly GCF_030867145.1). NCBI lineage: Eukaryota > Metazoa > Chordata > Aves > Opisthocomiformes > Opisthocomidae > Opisthocomus > Opisthocomus hoazin. Next base: position 16,392,526 of record NC_134425.1, read on the forward strand.
CTCCGCGGAACAGCAGCCATGGCATGCAAAAAGCCCGGCCCAGCCTGGCTCCGGCTGCTCCCTAGCACAAAATCCAGGCTCCTCACCGCCCTCCAGCAGCGTGTTTATTTACAGCAGCGTGTTTCTTTCTAAAGATCTGGTCTCAGGGGGCAAAATCCCTTCTGTGTACGAAACCAGTGCTGACTAGCTCAGATATTGTCTTCCGGAGACTGCCAGGCAGCCTGAAACAATAGGGGTGTGCGGAGCGTCCTGATACATTTCCATTTTTGGACCGTGATAAATCTGAAACGTAATAGTAACAGCTCTATAAATGGCCCACGTTAATTATCTATTTGGGAATCGTTTTGCTATTCAGCCATCTCACACAATCCCCAACGGCCTCACATCTCACTGCATACCAGAAGATTTGTTTAACCCCTCAAAACTGGAAAAATCCTCCAGGTTCCCCTCGGAAACTTTCAGACACAACCGCAAGCTGGAACAGGGACGCCAGCAGCGCAATGGAAATGGGGAGCCCGCTGGGGAAGGATGGCCCGAAAGCCCCTGGCATTCGAGGTCAGAAACAAACCAGGGACTGACAGTGTTGTTGTGCTTCCCGTACAACTCAATCCAAACCTCTATTTTTTTAAAAATGCAACCCACGCCCTCAGCAGCCCACACAGAGCCCGCTTTTAGCTGAAACCACAGGACTACAGCGAGCTGCTTCCCGTGCTCGGGCTTTTGCTGACACCTGGTGTTGTGGAAAAGATTCTGTGGCATCCTCCAAGCCCCTTCGCTGGTTTGCGTTGGGACGGCCGCTCGCTCTGACAGACAGGCACCCAGCTGGGAGCTAATTATGGATCTGGGGAAGAACCTGAGAAATGCAGGTGTGTATCTCGATTTCGGCAGCACTCAAACACCTCAGGTTGAGGGAAGTGCCGCAGCGGCGTTTGCAGTACGCCTTGTTACGCTACTGCAAGCCTTGTGATGTAGGCGTACGCTTCCAAACTTCAGGAGTCAGGGGAACTGTAGGGGAGCATCTCAGGGCTCATTTATTTTTAAACGGTGCAAGGGAAAACAATCCAACGGTGTGATCCAGACCCAAGAGGCCTCTCTACAATGGCTGCTCTACCCAAGGCACCCACTTTGGGTCACCACTCAAGACCCAGAAAACAAAACTGACTTCAATGGTCAAGCGCTCACGAAAGCAGCTTTCTTATTTATTCAGTTAAAGCACACTTTTCCCCATCAAAAAAGGTGGAAAAACGAGCAAGGCGGCATGTTCCATACCAGTAAAGGAAGACAATAAATTATCGCAACACCTGAACAAACTCAAACGCAGGAGTGGGCGGCATCGAGGAGGTGACACAACGGAGCTGAACAAAGATCTGTCGGACAGCGATATCGCCTGGATTTCCCCCAGTACATGGGTCTGCGGTAACAGCAAAAGGCTCTGCCGACGGATGCTACTAAAGATGACAAAACGGCCACCACAAAGCGCATTAAGAAGTCCACTCCCAGTACTTCCCTTCTTCATTCAGAGTATAATTCAGCCTCTATTATCTATCATCCATAGTACTTAGTCCTACTGAAATGATGTTTCAAATGCAGGAAAAAATTCATTTTCAGCTCACAGCCTGGACGGAAACCGACTGTTCCTGCAAAATCTGCCCAACCTCTCGCATCTCCAGATGAAGTCCTGGGAGACCAGGGCCCGAGAATAGCCCAGCTGACATAGACACGCTCACCTTGAAGCTGTGAAGAGCGACTGGCACCTGGACACCTTTCAGTACACAGTCACACTGCCTTCCGTGCCAGACCCTTCCTCTCATGCGCACGAGGAAGATTTACATCTGCAAACTAGAACTGAAAATACAGGATGAAAATAAAACCCGCACTTGGTGAAGCTTTTCCTAAATGCCAGTGTTTGAATCTCAGGTACTTGACAACCTCATTAATTATGGCCTGATAAGCAATTTCACTACCTTTTTTTTCTTTGTTGTTGCTTTTAAACCCTTTTCAGAGCACAGTCTCTGCATGATGCGTCCCATCTCTATGCAACAGTGTCACTGTCTCACAGCGCCCAACGCTGATCCCCGGGAACAACCGGCACTAGCTGGGCATATCCTCTGCCCAAAGGTTTGCTGGAGCAGCGTTCCCAGCTCATTCCAAACGCCTGCCCTGCCCAAATCCCTCAGGTCTCCCCAGGCAAACACTCCTGTAAACAAAAACCCATAAATAAATCCACCCCAAGAGTTAAATATTTACAGCACAAACACACAAGGAAAATGTCAGAACACAAGTTAATAAATAACAAGAACGACGTGGCTGCACTCCTGCAACTCAAGCTATCTTTCCACGTGTGCAAGGAGCAGCTGTGGTCCGTCTCCTCCACTGAACATCTTCTCCCTCTGGTTCCCACATGTCCGACACTCCTTGCCCAGCGACACGTCGGTTTTGGGACTCAGGGGAGAGTAGAGGCTTGAAGGATCTACTGTGTGGTCAGCATTTCCAGCTAACTGACCCCTCGCTTCACCTCAAAGAGATCAGTGCACTCAAGTCTTCCAAAAACTCCACAAAGGTCTAGGAAACCCCACGTGAAAACAGTCAGTAGTGCATATCCTCTCACGCAGAACATTTTCTTGCAAATTGTTTTACAGCCTCAGTTCTTTAAAGTTTCTCACTGAAATCCACAGCGATATCAGCCTTTCCACACTATTGCAGCATAAATATTCATCATTTTGGGGCAGTGCTTTGAAATTTCAAAAGTCCTGAAGTTTCTGCTAGGAAACTGAGGCAATTCTGTATGAAAAGGAGCCTGATATGAAGCAAAAGCCCCCACATATTCCCACTTTTTGCCTAAACATCATAGAGGTATTTCACATACAGATACACACAATTTTCAAGCAGACCATTTGAGTGCATTTGTAAATGGGTCAACAGTCCACAGTTTTGTAAATAATTGTGCATCCTCTCCTGGAGGATGTGCATTCCTTTACTGGAACACCCTGCAGGTGGTGTAATCTTGATTAAAGATAATGAAATACTGGCTTTCTGAATGCCTGAGCAGACGCTTCTCGTTCTCTTGAGGAGAGTTCCAGTGTTTTTACACCAAGAACACTGCCTTCTCAGCAGTGATTCTCTACAGTCTTTTGCTTTTCTGTACAATAAAAGCTCACAAGCAACACCAGTAAGTGTTCACACTTGGTTCAGTGCAACGAAGGAAGACCTAATAGTTACAGTGTTCAATGACAGGAACTTTGATTTCCTGGGCTCGTCAGCGCAATTTTTGAGGGCAGTGGGAAACGGAGAGCAATTCGTAGTCAGGCAAGGGCTGCTCTTTGCTAGTAGAAGGAGAAACAGAGTCTTGGGTCTTGGCTTGTCAAATTCTCGGCGAGGCCCTTGGGCACTGGATTGTCCCACAGCCTACAACGACAGCAAGTGTGTTACTGTAGGGCTGACCATGGTGAGCAAAAAGGTGGCTTGTCAAAGACAGTGGAAGAGGCAGGTCGGGGTTTTCATCAAAGCAGGTCCAGCAGTGAGATCCAAGTGAGGTACGGCCATATCTCAGCAGCACGGCAGTCACCCAGCAGCTGCCTACCCGCTGAGATGAACTGATCTACCTAGCTTGGGGGAGACATTTAGGCTTTGAAAAGTCCTCAGTCCACTAGGATCTCAGGAAGGGGAGGAAGAACTGAGTTACACACAAGCAGCCTGATTTACGCGAGCCACCCTTCTTCATCTTCCTCACTCAGTGGAGTCTACCCAAAAGTTTCCCATACCAGGCCTCTACCTCATGAAGCTGAGTGCCCTGAGGAGTCAGTGGGACTGTGTGCTGTGCCCACCAATCTGAGCAAGAACACAGGGCCCCAGGCTACAGGCGGGACGAGAAACACTCCTCAGCGATTGCTCTCGCACTGTTCTCACTACTGGGGAAGGCAGAGTCTGTTCTGGGCCAAAGAGACAGCTCAGGTACGAGCAGACACTTGGCTGTGGGACCTGCGTTACCAGCAAAGTATCAGAGTTGTTCTCAGAAGAGTGGTTTTTCAAATAAGCGAAGGATGAGTGGGTGTCTCCTACAAGAGGTTTCTAGTGGGATTTGATGCACAGGGTTTGGAGACGCAATGACAAAGAGGGGAAAAAATCAGGTGCCCAAGCATCTGCAAGCTATGGATCCCAGGACAGAGTGAGACAGGGCAGAAATGTATCTCAGAAGTCAAACCAGATGTAATGGGAGAAAGCAAACTTACAGGAAAAAATGCGACAAACTTCCTGATGGGGATATTACACAACTGGGTCTTCATTTTTATCTCATTTAATGCCAGTAAGCTTTTCAGTCCCTTTTTCCCAGGACTTTCTGAGGGGGTGGAGCTGGCCTAGAAAACCCTCAGCTTACTTGGCTTGTGTCTGCCTCCCCTGCAATATCCTATTCCACGCCAGCTAACCCGGGGCAGCAGGCCGGCATAGGTCATGTCTGGCCCAAGACTGGCCACCCCGACTTCCCCTTGCTGTGCCGATACCCAGCCACAGAGCTCTGCGATACCTGCTTACCTTATGAACTGAATTTCTGGGCACTTGGCAAGTTCCTCTGCTAGCTTTGTGGCCCCATAGGTGCCAATGCGATTCTTCTCCAGGCTGTTTTAGAAATAAAAAAGTGAATTTTAAAATCAAAACCAAATCAAGAGTGGAAGACAGATGAATAATCACCGGCTCCTTCTCCCAGCACAGAAGACCTGCACTCTTGCACAAGCACAGGGATGCCATACAACTTAATGAGCCTCGCCTTTGACACCGTGGCCCTATTTCTGCAAGAAGTGTGCGTGCACTGCTCCCTGTGACCTCCTTCTAGCAACAGGACTCGTAAGCAGACCTCTTGCCCTTGAAGCACTCTAACAGATCCCACTGTGAGCTTGGTGCCAAAAAATGCTAGCAACAACTCCTCCTGCCTCAGACCCAACCTTCCTGCTTGTACCTGTAAGACAGCCAGGCTCTACTATGGAGTTTCCCTGTCCAAGACAAACAAAACTCAGTTCCTGACCCTACGACCTACAGACTAATATTTTCCTACAGCTGAGAGATGGAAGACACGTACCATGTCTTTCAGAGAGCCAGGGGGAGGAAGGCTCCATGAACAGCTCTTGAGCAGAAGATGACGGCCTGTCCCATGGAACAGCGCTGGGCTGTGATGCCACCGGGCCAGCACACGAGCCGGTGACATCGACCCCAGCAGCTGGTTGCACTGCAGCTCCAGCGCAGGAGCCGCACCTGAGTTTCTGTGAGCTCCTACGGCCCAACACCCACCATTTGGCTGTTCCATCCTGGGGACGGATTGCTTGCCTTGCTGCAGGCTTTTACAAAGGAAGGCTCCCATCTAGACCATCCCAGACACCGAAGAGAAGTAAAAGCTTGCAGGAAGCAGCTCACCTGAGGTCATTACGTGACATTAGTCATGTCCTAGAAATACCAGTTTGTCTTCCCTGACTCAGGAGGCTTTCACAGACCAGCTTCTGCTCAGATACCTAAGCTGCAAACACCTTAAAAACGCCTCTCTGCGCTGTGTATCACGCAAGCAGGGCTGGCCCTCAGTGCATGCAGCAAGAACGCTAAGCAAGAATTTGAACTGCAAAAGCCTGTCTGTTGTTCCTAACATCCACCCCCTTTTTGGAAGTGCGGTGGCTGAAGGCTCAACAACAGCAAAGCAAGTCTTCTTCCTGAAGTTGCTCTCAGGGCTGTACTCACTCTAACATCTTCAGCTTTTCCATCCCTGGGAGAGCACTGGCCAACTCTCGGGCTCCTCCATCACGAAGGGTGTTCCAAGACAGTCTAAAACAGACAAGAAATCCCAACTGTAAGTCAATAAACACAAGGGGAACAACAGCAGTGCTGTGATACAACCCCCTCACAGACTAGCCTGTTCACAAGAGCTTATCGCCCTCTTATGGTGGGTAGACGTTCCACTGCTTTACAAGCTTAATTTTGAGGAGCTTCCTCAGATATTTCCATGCATGGTAAGGCACCAGGGAGTGTCACCACAGAGTGTGAGGACTGCGGTCCTGCAGGCCCAGGGAATGAGATGTGAAAGACAGAAATGACTGCTGAGCACACAGCTTTACCCCAGGGTAACTCCTCCTTCTGCTGATGGTATTAAACTATTGCAGCAGCTGAGGTGCCTTGCAGACCTGCTCTTAAGCTGCCTTTTGACACTGAGCTTTTTCACAGGGTAGCTTGAAGGGCTCTTGAAAGGCTGGATTTTTTACTTTCTGATGTGTTAGCACGTGAGAAAAATCTTCAGATCCTTTCTTTGCTGCTGGCTGAACAGCCCAGCCATTTCTCTCTCACCTGGAAGACAGAAACCTAGCACATCACCAGTCAGTGCTTCGCTCAGCTGAATGACCCTGGGGCCACCCCACAGAGCTACTCCTCTGCCCAAGTCTGGGAAACTCCAGAATTTCTGTATGGCATGCAGGAGCCAAAAAAAGAAAGGCAGGACGGGATCCAGCTCAAGAACTGGGGCCTTCCACCAAACAAGATCACAGTCTGATCTGGGATTTCATCGGTGTCAGCATATTTCTGCCCTGACGCAAATTTCGCAATGACAGAATGTGCCTCCACTGACAAGACTGGGCCTCTCCTAACACTATGATTAAAAGAGAATTTGCCTATCTATTAGTATTGCAGGAATAGTTACTCCCCACACAGTTGACTAGTCTTAGTGCCACACTGCAAGTGACAGACTATGCACTGAGTATTGCTCTACACTTCCCATTCCTCCATCGGGTTATGTGGTGGTAGCATCAGAAGTCACCTCTCCTGGGTCTTGCAATAAAATCCTGGCTTTGACCTCATGCCCCGAGTCCTAAGCTATGTGTAATCTCCACACAAATACCTTCTGGAGGAGGGAGAGGAAGGCCTGGGTGGGCTTACGAGCCATGCGCCATTTTACCCAACCCATTCACAAGTATGGCAGAACCGAGGCACATAAGAGCAGTGTGACAATCAAGTGTCACCGAGCTAGCCACAGCAGAGATGGCCAGAGAGCCTAGGTCTTGAAGATCCGTTTCCTGACAGCAGAGTGATCTCAGCCTCAGGTCTGCACCCTGCCAGCACCTCAGGCAGTGTCAGTCTTCCTTAAAGCTGCAGGCAGCGCAGCATTGATGAGACTGCTGCTGACTCCACAGGATCTTCTGTACTACAATTAAAGTTCAGGTCCCCCTAATGCCATGGGGCAAACTGATTTTAAAAACACATAAGCTGGAGCAGGTTCCCAGCAGGCTTCTTGCTGAGGTTCTCTTGGGCAGGTGAACACATACCAGAATGCCGCTAGCCCATCTATGCTGTTTACTGAAAACACGTTAAACATCCACGCATCAGAGCAGCCCCTTTTATTCCAGTGTGAAGAGCGAGACTGCAGCTGGTTGTACACCCTTGCTCATCTACAAGCTGAACTCACTTTGCTTTGAGCTCTCAGTTCAGCCTCTGCAATTGCACAGAGAAGCTACCACTCTGGTCTGAGAGCCAGCTGTCGCCATCTTGTAAAAAAAATGGAGGCAAGACTTGGACCACAGAGAGCAAGATGGGGAATTTGTCCTGCCTCGCAAAGCAGATGCTAAAAGACCAAGGATAATGGGCAGAGTTTGAAGATGTTTTCCTCCATATTCTGTCCAGCTCTTCACATTCAGCTTCCAGTAAGTTCTAGTTATACCAGGAAAGTTTTAGCAGCAAGTCTAATCAATTAGTAAATTACTAGTAAATTTATCACTAAAAAGGACTTAGTGGTAAGTATCAATAAGTATTTAGCAGGATCAGAAGAGTACTGCAGTTGAAAATAGGAGCAGACACTAAAACAAGAGTGACCTGTGTGTTGAAGGGTCTCCCCATCCACTCCCTCACTCACATGATCTCCTCCATGGAAGGGCACTGTCGGAAGCCATGAGAAAGTGATTTTGAAGCACCATCGGTGATTCCACAGAATTTCAAGCTGAAGCAGCACGGAGAGAAAAAACAGAGGGCACAAGGTGCTAGTGTCAGAACTGGTGGGGAATGTGGCACACCAGCACCACCTGCTGCGGTCCTGCGCTGGCAACGCTACAGACAAAGCCAGCCATGCTCTGCCCTGGTACTCACTCGATCTTCCGGAGGTGTTCAAAGCATGGCAGCCCCTCAGACAGGGCACAGATACTTCCTTCCCCAAGGTCATTTTCTGATAAACTGTAAGAGTAATGGAAAAGCTTTGAGTGGCCACAGAAAAAGCAGGTACAGTCAGAGAAAAGCCATCACCAAAACGTAACAACGTGAATTAGGAAGGCAATAACTAGTACACACCCTAAGTGAGGACTCTAGACAGCAGGGACAAGCCAGATGGGCACATGGCAACTCCGGGTCAATTCTCTGCTTGGTAAAATGAGGATGACAGCCCCACTCTAACTCACAACATAAGTCACAGAATGTTAGGCGTTAGAAGGGACGTCTGTGGTCACCCAGTCCAACCCTCCTGCCGAAGCAGGGTCACCTACAGCAGGCTGCACAGGACCTTATCCAGGCAGGAGACTCCACAACCTCCCTGGGCAGCCTGTGCCAGGGCTCTGTCACCCTCAGAGTGAAGAAGTTCTTCCTCCTGTTCAGCTGGAACTTCCTCTGCTGCAGATATTTATAAGCATTTATAAGGTCCCCTCTCAGCCTTTTCTTCAGGCTAAACAAGCCCAGCTCCCTCAGCCTCTCCTCATAGGAGAGATGCTCCAGTCCCCTCATCATCCTCGTAGCCCTCCGCTGGACTCTCTCCAGTAGTCCATTCAGCAGTGAACTGCTTGTGGATAGTAACATGGGGTTATACCAGTGGCTAAGACAGACAGGCCTGCAGCACATCATGTGTTGCATGTGAAAGGGGAAGCAGGAAGTTATGCTGGAGTTAATGACTGGTGTGACTTGAGAGGGAATGACGGTAAGGGAGACTGGGAAGAGGACATGGCTCTCAGACTCAGGGGGCAGCAGCAACTGCCTTCCAGCTTTTACCAGGGTGTGCTGCTGTGTTCTCATCTACCAGAAAACACAAGCCATGGCAATAGCTGCTCTACTCTAACATCTCTCACACCTAAATTACCAACACCCTAATTCAACTTGTTACTTAACAATAAACACATAAAGAATGGTGGTATCAAGGATACAGCAGGAAGAATTAATTCACATCGCCTCCATTCCTTCAGTTCCATACTTAGAAATTCTACCACTGCCCAGGTTACTGCATCCAGTAGTTCAAAGGCATGTGGCTGCACAAATCCTGGAGAACAGCACTGGCAGACAAGGTTTAACATCTAAAGGGATCTAGGTTGCCGGACAGGCAGTGCACTGCAGTGACCTCCAGCGAACATCTCTAATCCTCCGAAAAGCGTCTAGGACAGGTGGAGGGATTGCCCTCCGCAGAGTCTCCCTAAGCACGGAAAGAGCCTACGTGACCACCTCAGGCCTGTGTGCTGAAATGATTCCTACCTGAAGAGTGATACCAATCCGTATGTTTGGCACCTGCCATGGCCTACCTTATCTCTTCTAGCAGCCCACACGCCACCAGGGCTCTGGCCAGCTCCGTCCCTCCTGCTGGCCCAATGTTATTGTTCTGCAAGCTACCAAAAGAAACAGAAGCATTGGAGGATTATTTTACAATAAAGCTGTAACAAAAGTTCATATTTAACTTGCCAAGAGGATAACTGCTATATCTTTTGAACCAGCGCCTGGTGCTGGGATCCTTGTGGATCGGTCTTAACGAAGGGGCCTGGAAAACATGGAGGCAACAGTCGGGGCCAGCAGTGTGGCTAGCACATCACTTAGCTTCTGTTGCTGTACACCACACTTAGCCCTAAGGACATGTAAGTTCAGTGGATTTGCCCAGGCTCCTGACAAAGGAGTACAGTCAGCCAGCGGTTGCAGAAGCAAAGGCTGCACAGTACTGCCAGGAGTCTGTATCCAGCCCTGTGCTCCTAGGATCGTCTTGAGATGAGTGAGGAACCACCTTAGGAACAAACAGCAGATGGAAAAATCTCACATCTGCACACTTTTCAACACCTTTCCAGAAAATACAAGAACCTACCCAGAGGACTAACGTCTCCCACCACTGGGATTCCTTTTCTAAGTTATCTTTTGAAGATACCTTAGACACAGACTGGAAGACACACCACTAGGCTAACTGAGCCCAGTGAGCATTTCTAGCTCACCAATTTCTTGCTTTGCTACTGTAAAACAGTGTAAGGAAGTCTTACGTGTTAGAGCCCTGGAAAGGCTCCCATAAAAGGTTTAAAAATATAATACCACCGAGTTCAGGGGGGGAAATGACTCAGAGGTGGCTGCAGAAAACAGTGAGGGACCACAAAAGGTGCTCACTTTTATGCTTACATTACACTAGAATGAGAGGACACCCAGGGGCATTAGAAGCTAACACACTCAAAACCAGTTTTAAGGGTTATTTTACTGTATATACAATGCCTGGTTCATCTCTGAAGTTAACACTGCAAGAGATTATGCAAGAATAATTGATGTGACTTGATGCAACAGAGTAATTGTGGAGGGTTTCTCAATCCTGAGACACTTAAAATAATGTCTAAACAAGAGACCACTGCAGCCTATGCCTTTTTGCATGCTTTCTTTCAACCATCCCACATATTTCCAGGATATCCAGTTTTCCTGGGCCAGAGGCCAACACTTACTCCAGGATCTTCAGGTTGCTCATGTGAGGCAGACAGAGGGCAAGCTTCACTGCTGTCCTGTCTCCAAAACCATTCCTCGACAGTCTGGTAGAAGCAGAAACAAAACATTACTGACCGTGAGGCACATTCCTCACCTGTGTGTCACCTACACGTATCTGTGACCCCCATTCCTCACCCACATGTGCATGGGACTACGCTGAAAGGAGCTAATGTCCGTGATTCAAAGGACGCTAAGGGTGGGAGGGAAAAACACCGAGGTTTTGTAATCCTGCAGCAGAAGTTAAAACAGTGAAGTAAAACTGACTTGCATTTCTCAGGAGCACACTCATCTCCCTTTCCGACTGAGCTGTCCTGAGCTGGAATTCAACTGAAATTGCACTTTTTAATATGTGTCCTTAGTCAGTACACTGTAATCTGCAGGTTATATGAACAGATCCAGCATTTTCACTGTAACTTTTTCTCAATTATTCTTTTTTTTAAAAAGTTTATTTATTCAATATGGTGGGGCACGTATGTTCTATAAACTGTCTGGAATGGAATGAGTGATAATACATAGAATCACAGAATGGTCGGGGTTGGAAGGGACCTCTGTGGGTCATCTAGTCCAACCCCCCTGCCTACAGCAGGCTGCAGAGGACCTTGTCCAGGTGGGTCTTGAATATCTCCAGAGAAGGAGACTCCACAACCTCCCTGGGCAGCCTGGGCCAGGGCTCTGTCACCCTCAGAGGGAAGAAGTTCTTCCTCCTGTTCAGCTGGAACTTCCTGTGCTTCAGTTTGTGCCCATTGCCCCTTGTGCTGTCGCTGGGCACCACTGAAAAGAGTCTGGCCCCATCCTCCTGACACCCACCCTTCAGATATTTGTAAGTATATATTAGGTCCCTCCGCAGCCTTCTCTTCTTCAGGCTGAACAAGCCCAGCTCCCTCAGCCTCTCCTCAGAGGAGAGATGCTCCAGTCCCCTCACCATCCTCGTAGCCCTCCGCTGGACTCTTTCCAGTAGCTCCTTGTCTTTCTTGAACTGGGGAGCCCAGAACTGGACAGAGTACTCTAGATGAGGCCTCACTAGGGCAGTGTAGAGGGGAAGGAGAACCTCCCTCGACCTGCTGGCCACACTCTTCTTGATGCACCCCAGGATCCCATTGGCCTTCTTGGCAGCCAGGGCACACTGCTGGCTCATGGTTAACCTGTCGTCCACCAGGACACCCAGGTCCCTCTCCGCAGAGCTGCTCTCCAGCAGGTCCACCCCAAGCCTGTACTGGTGCATGAGGTTGTTCCTCCCCAGGTGCAGGACCCTGCATTTGCCCTTGTTGAACCTCATCAGGTTCCTCTCTGCCCAGCTTTCCAGCCTGTCCAGGTCACGCTGAATGGCAGCACAGCCTTCTGGTGTATCTACCACACCTCCCAGTTTGGTGTCATCAGCAAACTTGCTGAGGGTACACTCTAACTCTTCATCCAGGTCGTTGATGAAGAAGTTAAACAAGACTGGGTCCAGTACTGACCCCTGGGGGACACCACTAGTTACCGGCCTCCAACTAGACTCAGAGCCGCTGATGACAACCCTCTGAGTTCTGCCATTCAGCCAGTTCTCAATCCATCTCACCGACCACTCATCCAGCCCATACTTCCTGAGCTTCCCTAGGAGGATATTATGGGAGACCATGTCGAAAGCCTTGCTGAAGTCGAGGTAGACAACATGCACGGCTCTCCCTTCATCTACCCAGCCAGTCATGCCATCATAGAAAGCTATCAGATTGGTCAGGCATGATTTCCCCTGGCTGAGTAAAGCCTCTATCTGTCATTTTCCCTCCATTTTTGAAGCCGTATAGATTAACACTGAGTTCTTAGGCAACACAGGCACTGCACAGCCCATATGCCTGTGACACTGGTCACTAAACCGCAGATTCATCTCTTCCCCGCTGATGCAGTCTGAATGGTTCTTGGGAATCTCCAAGAGACTGCAGTGAACTCCCACACCCAGCACCACAACATTCCCATTCCACGTGGCTGTGAGTTTTTACCCTGATCTCATAAGAATCAGTGGTAAAAATTACTTTGGCTTTACTGAAGCCAGATTAGATTTGGTTTCTACACCTTGATTTTTGCTCAGCTTCCTGAAGGGACATTGGAAATGACACACTTACAGTAGCTCCTCGATGTGACTGCAGTAGATAAGAGCTTCCATCAGCTTTTCCCCTCCAGCAGGACTAGGACTGTTTCCTGAAAGGCTAAAATCATCACGAAAGACTCTCAGTGACTGAACTAGAAACCGAATGTACCAGCTTAAGATATTTAACTGTTTGCCTGGCGTGATGGAGACGTGGGTCACTGTAATGATGGGCTATACCGGGCTGCAGTGGTGTATCCAGAGACACAGGTCTCTGGAAAATGGCCTGGGCATTTGTGGCATTTTTTTGTCAAGTACTGAGTCACTCCCGCCCCTGCAGGTACTGGGGGGAAGGAGCAGTTTTCCCTCTCCTAGACAGAGCTGGAAATTTCCTTTTCTCATTCCAGATATTTCCAGGTTTTTAATTTCAATCACAAGGCACACCCCAGAGCTGAGCCTAACAAACAGCCTGGATGCTCTAATTCTTGTTCCCTTGGAGGAGGGAGAGTTCGAATCCATGTCTCTAAGAGAAAGCCTTGTCTGGAAACTGCGTCCTCGCTCTGACGAATTCTCAGTTTCACCTCTACTTCCACTAGCAAAAGAAAAGCAGTGCAGCAACACTGAGGGCCACCACACTGCGAACCCGACATAGCCCGAGGAAAGGTGCTGCGTGGATCTGAGACTTGTAAGACTCCCCACAAGCTTGCAGATTTACTTTCCAGGACACAATCGAGCCAGAGATCTCTCCATCCAAACACCAAGCGAAGGCTGGCAAATGCCCGCTGCTGTCTCCGGGGGTGACTGCATGAGGACGTGGCCGTAGCCTTCACTCTCGGAGAGTCTCTGCACTGGCAGAAGCAGCTGCTGCCAGGCCCAGCTGTACCTGGGGATGGCAGGAGAGGGAACACCTTCCATTGGTGTGGTACATTTTGTACCAGGTCTTCAAAGACACTGAAAAGCTGTAAGGTGGAACACTGTGTACACGAAGGCAGCACACAGCTTCCAACGCATGCTTCCCCACCAACTGTGGCCATAACAGAAATGGCTGCAAACAAAACAAAGGGACTCACTCGATTCTCTTCAGGTTTTGCATTTCCAGCAGAACAGCAGCTAGATTTATCAGGCCTGGATCTCCAATCTCGTTGTGGCTTAAACTTTAAAGAAGAGAAGAAAGGCTATGTTGTAAAGGAAAATGCTAGGTGTCAGACAAAGTATGAGATCTTGTTTAATGTCTCCCATCTGCTGGATGACACCTCTGACCTCGGCAGCAGAATCAAAGAGCTGCTTGTCTCAACTATCTATGAAAGACTAATAGCTGTTAATGAGGCATGAAAAAAAATTGTAAAGAACAATCAAAAGCACTGGATCTCTTTAATGGCTGGGAAATTACTTCAGCCAGAATACCGAGACAGGCAACAGCTAGTAATTATTTTCCAAACTACTACAGTGGAGAATGGACAGAATCTGGCAAAATAGAGAGGAAAAAAAGAAGAGCAAGCCTGGGCTTGGCTCTAGATTCAGATCTTTTCAGAGTGGGGAAGTGCTGCGTCTGAGGCTCTTCCAGGAGAGAAGGGGGCCTCTGGCCCTATTCTGGATCCCAGGGATTCCACAGAAGATTTAAGTCCAGAGGCTGTTTAATCCATTTTCTGTGTGACTGCAGCAGAGTGGGGTTAGACCAAATCCTCCTCTTCTGAACATCAAGCTCTGATTTCCTCTAGCCCGAGGTACCTCATACATGAGCATTTCACAATCTCCCTGTTTGTTACAACAACATGTATAAGCACATCTGGGTCCCTCCAAATGTTGGCACTAGTGGTCACCTCTCTGCTGATGAGAAACTGCAAGAAAGGTTAGAAACTTACTTGATTTCCTCCAGGTAGTGCATATTCCTCAAGGCCTCTGCAAGTTTGGAGCAACCATCGTTACCAATACTGTTATGGTTCAAGCTGGAAACAACATCCCCAGGAAAACAGACATTAAACTCCTGTTATTCAGTATCACAAGCTGGGCTAGAGGCCAGCTGCAGGCACATACTTACATAAGCCTTTTCAGAGACGGCATTGCACAAAGTCCTGGCACAAGCTTAAGAATGGCAGCACTGCTGAGTTTCATGTAGCCCAGGCTAAAAGACAAAATAACACAGGAACAGCTAACTGCCCACCAGCAGTCATGCGAGCACTCATAGCAGAGGAGAGCACAACAAGGGTGGAAAAAGAGTGGGAGCGTATTCTAGTCCCTATGAATAGATTTCAGTTCTGTTCTCTAATGCAATTCTACTGGACATGTTTGGATCCTAATAAAATACCAAGAGAATCCCAAATCTGTGGAGCAAGAACCCAGCCCCTCATGGGGCAAGGTGCCTCTGTGACCACAAGATGGCAAAGCTCATGGTCCAGCGGCACTTCATAACAGAAGGGTACCTTACACGCAGGTGCCTGGAAAAGCCATCTCTGTCTGCAGGCTGACAGATCATCTTCTGGGAGTGAAATGCTGGCTCTGGGATTGCCGCACAGGAAACACTGCTCCCCCGGCTGGGACAAGACCCATGCAAAAACTAGCTACCAAAACACTTTGTTACTCCACCGGACATTCTCTGCCACACAGTACTGACATCTCTCTCACTCATTTTTCACTGCAAATAAAAAGGAATTGTTGCTTCTTCCCTATCTGAAGTCCTCCAGCCATCAGGAAAAAAACATCTGTCCATGATACAGGCAGAAGAGAGGCTGCAGTTTAACTAAAGCTTCTAGAAAGACCTGGCAGACTCTGGACAGCCTGGTAACAACACACTCACTTGAGCTCTTCAATGGCCTGGCAATTCTGCAAGCCCATGATCAAGTAATCAATTCCAGTTGGCATAATATTGCAAGAAGTCAGCCTGCAAAACAGCAAGGATCAGATAAGGAGGTCAGGTCTCAGCACACTGAAAAAGACGAGTTTACTTCACTGACAGGCAAGCTGCCACATCCCAAACCCCAGCCAACACAGACATCAGGGACCAGTAAGCTTGCAGAGACTTCCTGTGCGCAGGACTACGAGGACTAGGTAGCTCAGAGATGTTCACAAGATGTACATGTAGCAAAGAGCAGAGTCTCTGCCTGGGCCAGCCAACTGCCAGCATTTCGCTGGGCAGCAATGCCCCTTCTAAGCCTGCCGCTCACTTACAGGCAGCCGAAGAGGGTGGCTGTGAAAAGGAGTGAATACTACCCATGCCAGAAAAAGCTCTTTTACATGATAGGGTGGTATAAACCTACCTACAATGTAAACAAGAGCCAAGGTCTCAGTCTCATATTGCTTTCACTTCAAAAAAGAGGAGGAGGAAAAAACCTCAAGACAAGCACATATATATATATATGCCCCTATAGCCACCTTTAGCACAAACTGCAGAGAGCTGTTGAGTTTGCAACATAAACACGCTCGGGAGAGATCACAGGGCTCATGGCCATATTCCAGACAAAGAGTGTTTCAGTGAGGACCAGGGGGAGGCACAGGGTTGAGCAAACTATAAAGCATAGGGAAAAGACCACAGCTGAGGACATACCCAAACTTTTTCAGCTCTGGAAGAGGTAGCAAAATCTCGACCAGCATTTCTGCTTCATCATTGTGGAGCTCAACATGAGACCATCTGCAAGAACAGAACAACAGATCTGGGCTACGTCCACTGGTGATGAAAGGTCTATACCAAACCCACAGCTAAAGAACCCTGGTGCTGGAACACTCGAGAGGTGTCACACCATTGACACTTGGCAAGGTCCCGTGGGAGCTCCCAGCCGCAATGAAAGAGTACAGGTTATCTGGGCTCAGGGGACAGATTTAGGTGCCTTCAACGGGTGCCCCAGGAAGCCACTAGGCCCATGGGTCTTTTCTATCTTCCATCCAAACACTTTAAATAGGTGATCCAGAGGGGAGGGACTGGGACCTTGCACTGACCTCTCCCCTGTGTGCTCTGCCACACACACAAGGACAAGCTACTGCCTTCCCCAAAAAATCCTCTACAACACCTGGCAACTCACCTCAGTTCCTGAAGCTGAGCACATTTTTCACGAACCCTTTGGTAGAAGCAAGCATTCTTGATTCCTGGCTTGTACAGATTCAGTCTGTAGGACACAAACACACAACACAACTGTCAGTGACGATCAGCAGATGCCCACTGCAGCACCCGGTGCCCTTTTGGACCAGACTTAGGAACAGGTCAGAACTTTGCAAGTGCCCTCCCTGGGCTCTCCTGTTGTGTCCCATCTACACCACAGTCCGCTGCAGGGAAACACAGCCCTTCCCCAATGGCACAAGATGACATCTGTTGCCTTCTTCAGCTACACAAAGGGAAAAAGACACTAACGCTGTTCTCTCCCTACACGTTCAGGCAGAAGCCAGCACGTCTCAAGAGTCTTCAAAGCACTCATGTCTCCTGCGTGATCCTGGTCCTGCGGGGAAGGTAGGTCGATTTTTTTACCTCATGCAGGTCCAGTACAGGCCTGAAGAAGGGTGTCCCGAAAGACACATGCACATGAATAGTGTTACTTCTGCACGTGTGGCACAGAGGCACTCTGAGACTGAACCCACGGAGACCAGAGTCTCAGACACTCTGAAGGTATTTTTCATCCCGTGGTGAGTTTCAAAACAAGCAGAAAATAATGACAAATAGTCACTTTCTCACCTGCTAACGACTGATCCCACTTTCTCCAGGCAGTGTGTGAACCTGACGCCCAATTGGAAGAGGGTATCATCTTTGCATATCCTGGAAAGATGGAGATTAGAGAACATCATAAGCTTGTGAACTCTTGAGGGAGAGCAAATGCTATTTTCCAGAAGAAAAATCAGGACTGGATGGCACAGGACTATGCTGGTGCATGAATGCTGATCACCCATCTCTGAAGAGGTTTGCGATATTTAAACTCTTTCCAAAGCCACCCTAATCTGTGCACCCTTTCTCCCAGGAAAGACAAGGCACATTGTCTCCTTTCCACTGAACCTTCTAAGGTGTGCAACCACAAACCTTCTAAGCACTTCCACCTGCCAGACATTTGGGTTAAACTTGCTTCAAGTTGGCTAATTGCTTACAAATGCACAGAGAATAAAGAACAGAAAACCAATTTAAAGTGCTGGCTTCAATCCCATTTACTTAAAATTATCAGGCTAAAATAAAACATCTAAAAGAAACCAGAACTTGAGGTGCTACTTACGTGATTTCAGTAATGTTTCCAAAGGCCTGGACAGCCAGCTCAAGCAGGTTCCTGACACTTTCTTTACATACCCATGGCTCTTCTATGCTGCAAAGCAAATATAGGCAGCTCTACTTTATTCACATGCATGGATCCATCTCTGCCTCTGTCAGATGAATGCTCTGCACTTTAATATACATGGAAAGGCTGCTTTGCTCATCAGAGTAACGTCTACATAGGAAACAGGATGCAAACTGGGAACAAACAGAGAAGCAGCTCAGCTTCCTTGCAGAGGAGTATGCAGACATCAGCTTCCCTTCCGCCTGCCTACCACCGACAGCAGTGAGAGGGAGCCTGGCCCTCGTGCTCTAATGCAACACGTTTTGGGAGAGGCAAAGAGGCAGGTGAACTGTGGGATGCTCTGGCGAGACCTAGCTAAGGACACAGCAGGAATGTGTTCACCAGAACCAGCAACCTTCTTTGCAAGGCAAGTAGAGGTCTACAGAGACAGCATAGTTTAATGGCCCCAGCTTTACATGACGCTTAGTAGGAATCAAGGAGTTAAAGCCAAAATACCAGTCACCCCTGGGAATCTGTCAGGCCAACGCTACCAATCTTTAGAAGAAGCACACTTCACTTCTGGTTTTGATGAAAGGAGAGCTTAGACAATCAGATCAGCCTCAAATTACTATCTAAAACAGCACAGCGACACAGTACCTGATTTTCAGAGGACCCGGATTCTTCCCCAGTGAATGCAAAAGTCTCTCTGCAGCTTGGACTGTCACATTATTTCTTGAAGATCTAGAACCAAAGGTCACTGTAATGAACGGCTTACAAACGAGCCAAGCCAAATGGGTCCAAGCAGCCATTAACTCACATGTACTCGGTCAGACCAGTGCACTTTTCCAGGAGCAAGCACAACTTTTCCAAGTGCTCTGGCTGAAAGTTGCACTCTGCAAGTCTGAAAAGATGCAAAAAAGAGAAGAGTCTTAATTCCTTACAAACGCTTCAGGCTTTCTGATCCAAAAATCTCAGACATCACTACCCTTCCCCACAGAGAAAGAAGGATGGCACCAAAATCTTAAATGCCTTGCAGGGCTTCCAAAAAAGATACTGGCAACACTTCAACAGTCCTGATACAGCACACATGTCTGCTAATGGTGCAGCTTTTTGTAGCACCCTGTCCCGTCACAGGGACTGTAGGGACACCTATGGGTTCCTAGGCGAGGAATGGTCAGTGGGGAAACTGTGAGAGAAAGGGATGTGGGATTCAGAAAGTGGATCAAAGGAAACTTATCATCTATTAGTCCAAAATATCACCATGCCAGGAGCTAGGGGGTGCAAGTGGTTTTGTCTGCCTTGTCCCTAGAAAAAGGATACCACCTTTGTCAAAGAAATCACAAAAAAAATTCTGTACCGTTACCTCAAAATCTTCCTCGGGTCATCTCTGCTCATCAACGTGATGATTAAATTTGCTTTGGAGCACAAACTGCACAGAGAAGACACGTGAGTGTAAGATTTGGAGGGAAAATTACTATCTTTCCCAGTGGTCAGAATTTAACAACACATCAAACCGCACAAAGCAACATAGCACAGCCGTGACAGAGGTACCTGGCCCAGATCACCTCTCCCTACAATAAACCAGCTCAGGAGAATGCTTCAGTAAGGTTTTGCTAATGCTAAATTGGCATAAGGCAGCACTGGTGGTTGCAGAAGCAATGCTGATCTGCCCTGCTTTTGTCTGCCTCCTCCTGTCCCTGCACTCTCTGCCCAGCTCTGGGGAAGAGCTAAAACAGGAGACTGATCCACTTTAAAATGGCCCAGCCAAAAGATTCAGCATCCACATTTAACTGCAGGAATGAATGGAAGTGACCCTGGTTAAATTTGATTCATGACAGACCAGCTGCTCTGCATGAACATAAACATCAATAAGGGCAGATCTGCAGCATAGCCCAGCCTTGTGACTTGAATCCATGAGAAACAGCAGTTCATGATAGTGCAACAAGGCCGAGAGCCCATAGGCTATTTTTGCCAGAGATGAAAGGAGAGAGAGACACAAATCCAAGTAAAGAACATTGGAAATTGCTTTCAACAGACTCACTCTGAAATCTCAACATACTGAAGTGCATTAGGGACTGCATTTTTAGAGTGAATGCTGATTCCTGCCTTGAAGAGGTTCATTTACAGATAGGTACATGACAACAGTTAGTACAGCTGAATACCTGTGTGTTTATACATAAGAATGACTTGGCTCTGTGGAATAACAGTTCTGATAGCTTCCTCCTTAACAGCTTGGCCAGCAGAAACAGACATAAACAAAAGTCTTGCAAGTGCTTACACATAAAGGTAGTTGAAAATGTGGCCCTCATGATTATTACCAGAAGATCACAAACTTTATGATAATTAAGAGGGAAACATGCAGGGAAGAATCAGAAATTAGTGAGAAGAAATACACACCTCACTTGAACTTCAGTGGCATTTCCAGATATGGCAAAGGCATTTATGAGATGCAAAACTCCATCCTGAGAAATCCTATTATGGCTGAGACTGCACAGAAGAGACGGAAGGTTTTTCAGGTGTGAAGAGCCAGGGTCGTCCCCAGACTCCTCAGCCACAGAGGCAAAATTCAAGTTGGCACCGAAGGCAGAGCAGTCTGTGGGGTGCTGGGCCCCTTCAGCTGTGCTGAAGGCACTGAACCCCTCCAAGACACAGCACTGATGGCTGGGGTGACACAGCCAGCTTCCAGCTTGCCTCTTGCACTATAGAGGCAGTCAGCTGCTGGAGCCAGTGCTTCCCCACCAGAAAGGGAACGGGAAGGTGTAGGGCACAGCTAAGCTCACGGCATCTATGTGCCTTGAGTTACTCAAAGAGGACAATGTCCACAGAAAAGTGAAAACAGAAAACTCAGGGGACTGGGTCAACTAGTGTGACACTACCCCATTCTGGGCCGTGTTATCTCCTGCTGACGCTAAGAGAAAGACTTTTACTTACTTCAGCAGGTTTTGGATCGGACCCTGAAGTCTTGAGCTGTGCTCATGGCTCAGTCAGACCTTGCCTCCTAAGGCAGGAGTGGGCACGAAGCATGACAACCCGCTTTAGGAGGCATCACATTAACACCTTTCTGCTAGGGCACCTCAGATTCACAGTCCATTTTCTTACTTGAGGGAACAGGGAACAGGCACTTGATGCAAGTGGTCCAAGAGGCACCGCAGGCCTTCATCTCCCAGATGATTCCTGGAGAGACTGAAAGGCAGAAGAACAAGGTGGCCAACCAACACTCAGCCTTTTAAGCAGTGATGCTCCTCTGAGAAGCTTTCAAGGAAGAAGGCAAACTTCCTGGACTCAAATCCCAGCTCAGCCATTAAAAGTCTGTCTAATGCAACCTGTTGCCCTACAAAGCTACCTCATGCACGAGCTCCAGAGCAAGCTCAGATGAAGAGCTCTGAACACTAGCTCAGAGCAGAGCTCAGATGAAGCCACAACTACCTCAAAATGACCACAGAGTGAAAATCCCAAAGACATTGCCCCACACCAGCTCAAGCCCTCTTAAAATATGTATATAAAGGACCTGTGTGATTACTAATCATTTTTGCTTCTACACAGTCTGAGCGAGCACACGCACACGCAGACAGACCAGGAAACCCCAGGCAATGCTGAATCACAACAACCCAGTTCTCCCTCAGCGACTCCTGTTCAAGGTCATGGTAAGAACCCAAGCCCCACTTACTCTACTTCCGCCAGCCACTCATGCTGCTCCAGGACTCCGCAGAGCTCAGCTATCTGCCCGTGACCGATGGCACAGTCCGTCAGCCTGCATATGAGACAGCGAGAGGGTTAAAGCACAGCCAGCATCCAGGCTTGGCCTGAGCAGCGAGAACCACCCATCAGCAGTTGCGGTTTTACACCATTCTCCATGCAACATTAGCCGAGGTGAACGTCCTTAGCTGTACCAGTGTTTGATACTTCTCGTAACACCTCCCTAAGGTTAGTAATGACAAACCCACACGCTGTAAGGGGGAAACAGATCTTCTCACATTTTTTGCCATTTCCTTGGTGCCTAACTGAAGACATGTTACAGTCTCCTCTACAGGGGCACCCAGCAACCATCGCCCCCAAAAAGACTGGCAAACACCTATTCACAGACATATCACACTGATGCTCATAAGGAGATTTTCACCCAGAATTTGAGACACACATGTGGAAAATGTGGTGGCTAGGACTCAGTCCAGTTGCTTGTGCAGCAGAATTTAGTGCCACTCAACATGAAGCACAGGAAAGACATGGATCTGTTGGAATGGGACCAGAGGAGGCCACAGCAATGATCTGAGGGCTGGAACCCCTCTGCTGTGAGGAAAGGCTGAGAGAACTGGGGCTGTTCAGCCTGGAGAAGAGAAGGCTGTGGGGAGACATCAGAGCAGCCTGCCAGTGCCTGAAGGGACCTGCAAGAGAGCTGGAGAGGGACTTTTGACGAGCGCAGGCAGTGATAGGACAAGGGGTAATGGCTTCAAGCTGAAAGAGGGCAGATTTACATTAGATATAAGGAAGAAATTCTTCACCATGAGGGTGTTGTGGCACTGGCACAGGCTGCCCAGAGAAGCTGTGGCTGCCCCCTCCCTGGCAGGGTTCAAGGCCAGGTTGGACGGGGGCTTTGAGCAACCTGGTCTGGTGGAAGGTGCCCCTGCCCATGGCGGAGGGTTGGAACGAGATGGTCTGTAAGGTGTCTTCCAACCCAAACCATTCTTTGATTCTATGACCATGAGTAGTCCAGCAGCCACTGAAGAAGGGCACGGGCCTCTGCCATCCCAGTGCATCTCAAATGGTACTGAGTTGCACTTAGGCAGCTGAACTGAGTCCCAAAGCTTCAGCTACTAGCCCAGCTCCTTGACTACCAGCCCACGAGTTCTCCATACAAGAGGAGACTCTGCTACCTGCATCAGTGTTTCAAAACTAATCAAAGCAAGTGAATTATAATCGTGTTGTATGCCAGTACCTGCAAGACGTCTTTTGGCTTCGCACGCTTGCTCCTAAATGCAAAAAAGCATTTCGATTTGACCTGAAGCAAAGACAAAAGACGGTCCTTCAGCAATGCTCTTCAAAGATGACAAGCTTTGTAGTCCCTTTAAAGCTGAGCTGCTGGGCTCCAAACATTCTGAGTGTCTTACCGGACTTCCACCATTCTGATCCGTGCACAGAGGTTGATGGATTTCATGAATAAGACAGTGCAACATGGCGAAAATGTGTTATTCCTTATACTGAAAAGGAGGGGAAAGAAAGAAAGAACAATGAAATCAGCTCCCAAGTAGAAAGGTTCCGATATACACAGCCCAAATTTTCCCATTGTTTAGCTGGATCCACCCCATTTAACTCAAGATTAGTAAGCAAGGATCTAAAGTTTTGAGCACTGGCACCCAGTGTTCCTTCAACTAAAGGAGTCCCCTTTAGTCTCATTGACTAAAAAGGGAGTATAGACCAAGGGTTTACACCGAACAACTCCTCTTCAGGGCTACTGGACTAGAGATATCCCAGACTGGAAGCAACCTCCTGAGTGAGCAAATACAGTCTCCCGAGACACTGCAGCTCCTCCATGCTACAACATCTTGCAAAAGATGGCCAACCTCCTTCTGGGATTTTTGTCCACCTGGTGGGAGTGCCCTAGCCCCTGACAGCACCTCTTCTAGCTTAAATTCCCAGCCTAAATGGTTGATATGCTGCTAGAAGACACTTTTGGTGTCAAGTGTGGCAGGGTGCCAGATCCCTGTAGGGGCAGTGCTGTGAAATGCTGACCACGCACATGGGTAGTGTGCTGTCACCATGTGTCAACCAAAAAGTCCTACATCTGTTACAGATGCTGGAAGTCACATTCCATAGGACCTTTGCCCACTGTAGGAGAAGATCAGGTTCGAGACCATCTAAGGAACCTGAAGGTGCACAAGTCCATGGGACCTGATGGGGTGCATCTGCCAGATGAAGTTGCTAAGCCACTGTACGTCATATTTGAGAAGTTGTAGCAGTCCAGTGAAGTTCCCAGTGATTGGAAAAGGTGAAACGAAATCCCCATTTTTAAAAAGGAAGACCTGGGGAACTACAGGCCAGTCAGTCTCACCTCTATGCCTAGCAAGATCATGGAGCAGATTCTCCTGGAAACTATGCTAAGGCACATGGAAAATAAGGAGCTGACTGGCAACAGCCAACATTGTTTCACTAAGGGCAAATCGTGCCTGACAAACTTAGTGGCCTGCTAAGACAGGGTTACAGCACTGGTGGATAAGGGAAGAACAACTGATGTCATCTACCTAGACTTGAGCAAAGCACTTAGTGTCCCACACGACATCCTCGTCTCTAAACTGGAACGACACGTATCTGACCAATGGACCACTCAGTGGATAAGGAACTGGATGGACGGTCACACTCAAAGAGTTGTGAACAATGGCTCAATGTCCAAGTGGTGACCAGTGACAAGTGGTGTTCCTCAGAGGTCAGGATTGGGACCAGTGCTGTTCAACATCTTTGTCAGCAACACGAACAGTGGGATTGAGAGCATCCTCAGCAAGTTTGCCAATGACCCCAAGCCGAGTGGTGCAGCTGACTTGAGGGAGGGGAAGGGATGCCACCCAGAGGGACCCAGACAGGCTTGAGAGGTGGGCCTGTGCAAAGTGGGCCTCATGAAGTTCAACAAGGCCAAGTGCTAATTTCTTCCGTTATGGAGAAATTCTTCACTTGGAGGGTGGTGAGGCCCTGGCACAGGCTGCCCAGAGAAGCTGTGGATGCTCCCTCCCTGGCAGCGTTCAAGGCCAGGTTGGATGGGGCAACCTGGTCTTGTGGAAGGTGTCCCTGCCCATGGCAGGGGACTGGAACAAGATGGTCTGTAAAATGCCTTCCAACTCAAACCATCCTATGATTCTATGACCTGCTAAGTGAGGATTAGCTGGGATGCTGTGCCTAGGGTGGGTATTTCTCCTCCCATCCTTTTTTTCCCCCCCCTATGTTCTCTAGCTTCAGTGCTACTTTGGTTCTAGAAACAAGACAGGAATAGGTGTGAAAGAGTTTCTGCATTTTCTTTGCCTATCTTGTTAATCTACAATTACTGAATAATGCTCCTAAGATATGTCGTGGTATCAACACTTTCCAAACCAACATTTAATGGCAGCAATCAAAGCAGGACCCCAAACATTACCTCAGTAGTGTCAGATGACACAGGTACGGCAGGAAGCTCAGTAATCTCTCAATGCTCTGGTCACTCAGTGAATTTCCAGATAGACTATAAAACATGGAAGGAAACAAATTCCAAGAGAAACTGGGACAATCTGTAAGTATTTCTATAAAATCTAAATGGACATGCACACATGCATATGCATGGCGTTGTTATGGGCAAGTTCTGAAAAAGAGCATGTCTAGAAATGCCCTGAAAGTTGGGTGAGATTTAGTCCTTATAGGCTGATGCCTGTAAGTGTTTCTCTACATTCTACAGCCAATTAACAATCCAGTTTGAAGAGTCTTACTCTTCCATTACTGTAAATTTATAAAATGATGCTACTGACATATTTCCTGCATGCAATATGGGTATTCTGTTATTTTATTTATCATTACTCCGTTTCTGTTCTGAGCAGCACTCTCATTTTCTTAGTGCCCAGCTCCTGTCTGGAGTGAGTAGCTCTTCAGCAGTTTGGTTTACAGCTTAGTGAGCCAGATGCTTTTGCTCTGGCTATACTGCAAGCCAGTGTCTTGAGGAGCAGGTGACAATACTCGTGTACAGCCATATGATTAGAGAAGACTACGAGAACACATATGTGTTCTGAGGCGTTTATGCACAGACATTGTAGACTTAGGAGTGGCCAGACTCTGAAGCATACAGGGTAGTGGAAGGTGTGGGTTTATCTAAGCATCGGGGTGAAGTTTTGCAGGGGTTCCTAGGAGGCTGTGGTGACAGAAGAGCCGATTTACACTAGCCACTAACCCGAATGCCCACTCTGTATCTGCGGGCTGGGGAGACAGACAAGCAGACAGGGTTGCCAAGTGCACAACACTTACTCAATTTCTGTCAGCTGGGGACACTGAACTAGTATCTGGCATAGCCTGATCATGTCCTCTGGATCCACTCTGCAGTCCCTGAGACTGAAGAAAACAAAGCACTCATGAGCTACGCATTTCCCACGACCAGGGCATGGCAACAGTCTTTTCATATGCCAGAGCCTCACATCTCAGGACATGGCCTGTAGCAATCCTCTTGCTTCCACTACAGTGGAGGCTTCCACTACTTCTCAGTCTTACAATCTAGGACCGAGAAGTCAAAATCTGTGACAACCAGAGGATTTTACCAGCTCTGAGTTGACTCGAGCAAGGCCACCAAAATACCATGCCACTTTGGGTGTTGCCTCCCTAGAGTCACATCATTGGTACTTTAATTGTCTCAGGAGACTGGACAGTATCTTTCCGTGCTCAGAACTGTCTCAGCTCTCCCAGAACAAGGCTGGGAACGGTGCCTTCTATCTCCTCCTCCACGAAGGAAATCACAGAAACCTCCCTGGGTGACAAGCTGGCAGGTCTCCATGGGACAAATGTAGTAAGCCAGACAGGTCTGTGTCTCATTACTTATGGGTAGAAGCTTCCCCCACAGGAAAGCCTGGCCAAGCAAAAGATGCACTATCTATTTTCCCATATGTGCTTGTAGCATTGGACATCCCAGGTCTATTCCAAGAGGTTGTGTTATTCACCCAGCCACCTCAGGCATATCACTGTGACCCTCCAGTGACCACACAGCACAAATACCTGTCAGCCTAGGTTGACGCCAGCCGGCCCAGTCTCTTTAAGGCTTTGCCAAATTACCCCAGCCAAGACCTCCTCCCTTGTAACCAAGTGGTATTTTGGGGACTGGCCTTCCTGACCAGTTTCAGCGGGGGAGAAGATGGCAGAGAGACAGAATAGAGATGGACCTTTTCCAGAGGTGTCTCGTGTGGAATCGGTCACGATGGGATACAGCAGGGGGGAGAAATGTCTGCTTACCAAGGGAACTGAGTCTGCCCCTGAAGGCAGGCAGGGCACAAGACAGCTCTCTGAGGAGACACAGCTGGAGGGATGGGTCAGTGCCACACATCACACGACAGATACAGACCCCCATAGCCATCTCTCCCTACGCTCCCGGGCAATAAAAGGAATCTGGGGCTGCCATACCGAAAGCACTGTCCTTTTGCTTCCTGCTTGGGATGTGCCAGGAAACCACTCCTCCATCTGCTGGTACTTCTGACCCTGGGGAGAGAACGGTTTACCCCATGAGTTGTGCTGATGTTTTTGCCCCCGTGTAGCTGACTCCCCACGCTGCAGCTGGGGAAGAGGGCAAGGTGGTGGCACTGGCCTCACGCTCCAGTCTGCCTTTTCTCACCACCTGCCAGAATTAGGTTCACGTCACTCACGAACAAAAAGGGCCTTATCACCCCTTTTCCAGCCTCCAGTGAGTTGTGCATCCGCTCAGCACTTTAGGCACTTGCTCTGCCCTGGCCCAGGAGGGAGATGACCGCAGCCCCGATCAGCAGAGCCGTACTGCCATCTGCTGCATACCCGCAAGCTGCTCTCAATCAGCCATGAAACAGCTCACCCTGCTTCCAGCACCCTAAGCGGAGTTTGGAGCCAAATGACTCTAACTTGCACACCTCGAGGACTCACACATCACCATCTCCTTAATCTTACATAGGGAGGAGCCTAAAAGGCTTAGACAGATGAGTGGGTGTGATTTTACCTGGTTCTTTCCCGAAAGGTTAGATGAACCACCTGCATGTGTCCTAAGCTGTAAGCAGAAAAGAACATAATCAGGATGGAGTCTGAATACACTAGCTCCTGTATCACTCCTCAAAAATCACAGTTTGAGGTTTTAAATAGAAAAAAAATAGGAAAAGTACTCCTGGTCATACCTGAGGTTCATTGTTTTAATGTGTTCCAATGTAGATAAGGACTGAGCTAAGAAAAACACAGAGTTCAGGGAGATCTGGTTGTCACCAAGCCTACAGGAAGAAGAGAAAAAATCAGCTGCTGCAAGCAAAACTACTACGAATTTACACTGCAACACCCGACAATAACGATCCTTGTTCAACATTCCCAGAGACCACTTCTTTGCCACCTTCTGCCTGTGTTTCCAACTACAGTTCTGCAAACAGAACTCACTCTAGTATTTTTTAAATTCATCCTTCACTTTCAGAGTTCAGAGAATCACAGAGTAATTGAGGCTGGAATGCACCTCTGGGAGAGCTGGACCTCTAGTCTAACTCTCCCGCTCAGAGCAGACTGGGTTTTGAATATCTCCAAAGACGGAGAATCCACCATCTCTCTGGGCCACCTGTTCTAGTGACTGACCATCCTCACCACACAAGTTTTTTCTTACGGTTCAGTGAAATTCCTTATATTTCAAGGCATCGATGCAAGGCGAAAACAACTCTTTGGCTGCCAAGTGCAGTTGTGGCAGTACAAAACCCACACTAAGACTATGCTTGGGTCTGTTAGGTCCATGACAGTGTCTAGTGTGACTGTGGGCAGTGTGCTTGATGCTGGGGAAAAAACACAGATAAGTAACAGCAGTGTATTTCATTGCACTGATGTGAAGAGAAGCTGCAGACCGTCAGTAACTGGAACAGTCTTGGCTTGAGAACAGTTCAATTAATCAAACAGGAACAATAAATATCTCAAAGCAGAATGGTGCTGTACTTCTGAAGTCACAGTCCTGTAGAGTGCACTTGAACTGGGAGTGCCAGGTGAAATACCCAGATAAACATAAGCCACCACTGCAGCTGAATTCAGATTCCACTGCTGAAGCTGGAGCTGCCCCGCAGTTCTCTCTCAGTGCCCACCCTGGGAGCGGAAGGAGAGCTCTCCCTCCCGAGGAGGGACCAGGAGAGAAAAATTTCAGTGGTCTGCTGAAGATCTCAGCATGTTTTAGAAACCAGGTGCCACACTTGCACACAAGACCACCTGTCTTGTTCACGGAAGACTGAGAACACAGCCTCTCAAGCACTGATCTCAATCAAGCTTCAAGCAGAGCCAGTCTGTTCTGGACTAGAGGTGGGCACAGATCAGACAGCACAGTGGATCTACCCTCAACAGACACAGAATATAACTTTGCTTAATCCTGAAGAGCCCTTCCCAAATGTGGACTGTGCGTCCACAATCAATACTCCCACAAAAACCCACCCACGAGTAAGGGAAACAGGAGCTACTCACTTCAGAGATCTTAACATTTTCAGATTCGGGAGGAACTGAAACAGCTGCAGAAGTCCCTCATCTCCCAGACAGTTATTCGATAGGCTAGGATTTAAAGAAAGGCATTTAATTTCCATGGGAAAAAAAACCCAAAACAACCCAGCAGGCACAATCAGCTCTCAGTAACAAGAGCTCTGAAAGCAGAACACAGGGATCCTAATCCAAACAACACACGCACTGCCTCTCTCCACTGGCAATTAAAGCCTACAGGGAAACCAGAGACAGGAATTAACTGACTTTAGACAGCCAGAAACCTAGGTCGGGGCTCATCCTTTTCTTGTGACCACTGAGTGACCCCTCTGGACTCACAGCGCTTTTTAATGCAGTTACCAGGGACCAGGAGGTCACAGCTCTGAGAGGTGATCAGCCTGGACAGGCCCAATGAAGCCACAGGTTAGTCTTGGAGAAGGAACTCCTCTGATATTCGAGCTTAAGGATTACAGCAGGCTATGGCCCATGTACGATCAAGAGACTTGATTGCTTACGAAGAGCAAAGGCTAATAATCTCTTCCATCGGCTTCCAAGCTTAAGAGAACAGCCAGCCCTCGGATGGTGGCACACAGACTACACGTTTGTGCTGGTCCTTGTCCTCAAAACCTAGACACGGGCATGTGTGTTGGCTAGCCTTTCCACCAGGGCTGGGTCTGCTCACCTCCGGGTGTTAGCAAACTCCCCACACACAGTGCTAACAGATCAAAGCACTGTGGTGCTGAAGGTGCTTGCACACCGTATGTGGGATCACTAGCAAAAACACAGGCTGCCACCCTTGCTTTAGGTGAGATTCTTCATGCTCTGCAGCTTTGCTCCCAAATGGCCCAAAGGCAAAAATGACAGGGCAAGGTTTTACAGCTTTTGTAACACCTGAAGTCAGGCTCAGTGATCAAACAGCCCCTTTCTAGATTGATATCCTGCAACCTTTGCCCTAAGATAGCGCTAGAACTGTACGTCTCCTTGGCAAAGGATGTCAGCCCATGTAAAGCTATGCCTTTCGTAAGGCTATGTCTCGACCACATTCTTCGTACAACACTGCATGTTGGGGTTGATGTAGCTTGAGAGTTAGCATGACTAGGCCGCTTAAGCAAAACAGTTCGCATAACTGAACAGGCCGCTGGAAAGGGCAGCTAAGCATAACAATTGAGAAAGTTCTGACAGTGCACATGATGTGGGTTAGCAAAAACAAGATGTGTTCAAGGACATGGAGACGGTCTGTTGCTATTAGCGCTAGTGCATAGTTACCAATCATAAGGGAAGATGGGGCGCGTGAACAGCGTGTGATTTATATCTGTAGCCTATCCGAATAAGCATGATCGCATGTACAGATATGAAAAATGTATATAACCACTCAAGAGGAGCAATAAAATGAATCGACTGTGCATTGCATCAATGTGTGAGAGTTATTCCTGTCCCTGCATGGATGCTGAAACTCGGCAACTGCAGAACAAATGAGTGGTGTGGTGTTTTCTCAACATCCCAAAGAACTGTAGGTGAAGACCGTAAGAGTTAAGAAGGACTCACTCCAGCTCGGAGATGCTGCTACACTCCTTCAGGACCGCACACAGCTTCTCCAGGTCACTGGCTTGAAAATGACTGTCTGTCAGTCTAGGG
The DNA here is from genome assembly GCF_030867145.1 of Opisthocomus hoazin. NCBI lineage: Eukaryota > Metazoa > Chordata > Aves > Opisthocomiformes > Opisthocomidae > Opisthocomus > Opisthocomus hoazin. The sequence goes on from NC_134425.1 coordinate 16,423,306, forward strand.
AGAAAGAGAAATCAACAGTCCAGGTCTGTAAAAAAGATTGTAAACTTCACTTCTTCAGAAACACAGAGAATAAATGAGGAGATAGTAATGAAATAAAAAAATCCCCTTGAAATATCTTGCCTTTTTTTTTTCCCACCTGCAACAATTGATAACCTGTACTTTCAGCTGTTGTCTGCAAGCAGAGAATAAAGAAGAAAGAAGGTAAAGACAACTTGCGGCACAACAAAGTATCAGGTTACCAACGTCCTGGTTAGAAGGCTTTAGGCACAATTTGCTTCCTCACTGCAGCCTACAAATCAGACAGACGCACTGTGTGCAGGAATCAGAGCGTGATCTGATACGCGTCTGAACACAGGTCCAGCTCAGGACGCATTTCTCCAAACAACAGCAGAGACCCCCCAACACCACAAGCTCTGTCACCGCCAGCTCCTCCAGCTCCCACATGGGAGCTGATGCAGTAACCGCACAATCACCACACCGACTCTGTGAATAACACACACAACCCACAACCTATTTAGACTCCTGTAGAAGACCACAGAGGCTAACCAGGGAGCTTCCAGTGCTGCAGGCTGGGACTGCAAACACAGTGACAAATGACTGACTGAAGAAGCCTTTACCAGCTCTCTTGTGATTCATCATCCAAACCTGGAGATGCAGGTTCCAGCAGCTATAGGATCCAGAGACAGGACATACATGAAATACAGTGAAAATTTGCCATGGTACCTTATTTTTTTTGAGGCAGTAGGTGTCTGGTTTTCCTCTCCATCTCTCTGGTCATCACTAGAGAACACAGGCTCTTCCCTAGTAAGCGAGCACAAAAGCAGACAAGGGTAAAACACACTGTAGCAATCTGACAGGTCCCTGGGGTTCCCCTGGCTCTAGCCCACATTCAAATATTGCCAACAGCAAGCTCTTCCTTCTTTCAGTAATTAACCAAATACTTGAGCGTGCCAGCAACTGGGAGAAGTGGAAGAGACAGATTTCCCATCCAAGCTACAGCTTGATGGAGAGTTCAGCTTTTGCCTAAACATGTTTTGTGAAAAGAGTCCATGTCTATGCAAACTCCGACTATTCAAAATAAATGGAACAACCAAATTCTAAAATATCTGAGTTTGAAATGTCACCTGGTGCCTTAAAGGAGTCACGGATCACGTGCTTCAGGCTGTTTCGCTCTTTCAAGCACAGCCACAACTGGGTTGCGTCCCATGATAGCCCTGCTGCTCCTCCCCAGCTAAGAGGTGGGATGCAGGTGTACCGTGGGAAATGCTAATTTACAGTGGTCTCAGTCCATGGAGAACAAGGGCATAAATAAATGAACCTACAGCTCCAGGAGCAAAAGGAAACCATTTCTCAAACAAAATATTTGGGTTGAGCTCTTTTGAGACATAATTTTTTGAGTGGAAAAATAGAACTCCCATTTTTTTTTTTTTTTTTTCGGAGTACCATGACCCAGAATGCACCATGTAGTGAACTAAATGGTTTTAAACATGCAGGGATCTGTGAATCTTTTCAGAACTTGGTTTGGAGATGTGCGCGATTCATTTTTTTTTTTACTGTTCACTATCAGCAGATAGCATAGCTGTCATTAAACAGCCTGCTTTGCTTAGGATGCTGTGGGTTGAAACATCCCCTAGAGATACAAAACATAATCAAACACTACAGAAGGCAGTGGGCAACTTCCAAAGTGACTAAGAAAACCAGGAGTAAGTACTACCTTTAGATTCAGGAGGGACGAGGGTCAAGAACTGCTGTGAGATGAAGCGCTACCCTTGGTACCTAAACAGGATGTAAGAACTACACACGATGCTGAGAAAACACACACTACCTAGGGGGGGAGGAAGCAAATTCTCTGTCTTCTGTAAACTGCAGGACTGCAGTCTCATGACAAAGGCTGTGAAGAAGAGAAGGAATCAATCAATGCCACATTTTAGTTATTTACAGGACTTCTTGTTTTAAGAATGCTTGATTTTGCTGTTCAAAAGTCTTTAGTGACACCAATCGCTTAAAACACTCCCAAAGCAAGCAAAACAATCTCCATTAGTTTTAAATCCTGGCTGGATCAAACTACGCAATATCAGATGACCCAGTTTCTCTGAACCATTAGAAAAAGTGCAAACAAAATTGTTACACTTGAACTCCCCGGGTTTTCCAAAGGAAAGTAACAGAGGGAGAACTTCCAGCTCCACTCCAGGAGATGTCACCAGTTCTCACGCTACACAGAGACTCTCTTCAAAACCTCCCAGGGCAGAGAGCAGGAAAGAGTCTAAAACTGCCCCCATGCATGAAAGGACACATAGTTCTGTACCATCCCAAACTCTGGTTGATGGCTCAGGTAAAATCAGCTTACAGCAATGTATCACCAAGTGTCAGTGTTACAAATCATCTCTGGACATGTTCTTCACCCACCTCACTTCTGAGGTGACCCAACAAAAAATCTCAGAACCTAACTCTCAGACTCGTCTACTGGGATTAACCTCAGGAATGATTCAAGACCTACATACCTGACTTGTACCTCCACCATCTTCTGGCAGGTGTTTACTGACTTCAACAGACCGCAAATGCCATTAACAGAGAGGCGGTTTTGACTGAGACTAAGAAAGACAAAAAAGGCAATTAGTTGGTCACTGAAATCACACAGGACTGGCCTACTGGAAGCAGTCATCAGTGTGCTACATGCTTGAACCCATTTCATTGCAGAAGTGGCATGGTGGAAAACACACAGGGCCGTTATTCCTGAGGAAGGGGTTTTAGTGAAAGGGCACTTCAGATGCATTTTGACCAGCTTCCGTGCGTGATGCTCTGACCAGGTGACCAACTTCAGGCTGAACAGTCTCATGGGCTGAGGCTCAGCGTTCCTTAAGAGGGCTCAGAGCTGCTTTTGTAGCACTGGTCTGAGAGGCCTTTGCCTCCTGGATCCCCACTCAGCATCTCTGTATGGTCCTTGTCAGGCTCAAGCTCAAGAGGGCATTTGGTTTTGTACAAGGCAACACTTACTCAAGCTGCTTTGAAATTGATATCCAAGGGAGGCTTTCCAGCAGGCAACTGCAGCCTTCATCTCCAAGCTTGTTACCTGATAAACTGAGGCATTTTCCAGTTAGTGGGGATTGTTTTGAACAGTACAAACAACAAAGCCCTCAAAATCTGCTTGATTTCCTTTTCCTACAACTGCTTTTTTGCTTGGACTGTTCTTCTGTCCCAAATCAGTCTTCCCTGCTTATCTCTGCATGAAGCAACTTCAGACAAAGAGTTTTATCCCTAGGACTACATGATTCATGCTTTAGGCCCAGAAACACCTTCCTTTCGAAAACCTAAGTGGGAGCACAAAATGGGAACCCAAATGAGTGAGTGTTTACTCTCCTCCTGGAAGGAAGAAAGGAAGGAAGAAAACACAGGATGACAAAGATCTCCAGATCCCAACTCAAATCGGGAAGCTAGAAAACTGGGGTTTGAGATGTAGCTAAATTCAAGATACAGTCATGACTGAACTGTCTTGCAACAGATATTCCTGCATTTTCCAGGGCAGACAGGCTAGAAGGAGAGCTTTACAGCCAAATCCAGGTGGCCTCATATGTAGGCAAATAAGGACAGGTAGGGATGATAGTCATTGCAATGTGCAGGTTGTCAAGTGTATCTCATGTCTTCCTCCGCTTGCTTCTCCCAATGGAGCTGGATGCTTTAGAAGACAGGAGGGACAACATAGAAGCAATCTGTGCCCCTTCGCTGGCTCAGAGGATTTGCCGGAGGGGCTGTGCCTCTGGGATGGCTCCGTACTGCCTCCAGTGTGCAGCTCTGCTTTGTTAGCAGGGCTTGCTCTGCAGCTGGCATCTCAGGGAGCCAGAGGCTGCAGTTGTCACAGGAATCCAAGACTGCTCAGCATCCACCTCCTGCTGAACCTCACCAAAAGTCCCCAATCAAGATCCCACCAGACGTGACACAGAGAGTTGGGCCCCCTTCTTGGGGTCAGGCCCCACATCCCCACTGCCCTCTACATGTAATGTCCCCTGCTCCCCCACCACAGGCACCCAACAGGAAGGAAAGGAGGCACTTACTCCACTTCGGAGAGACAGGGGCAGCTCCGGAGAATGGCAACGATCTGCTCTGCGTGCTGGGAAGACAGGCTGCAGTCCTGCAAGCTGGGAACGGGAGGGTTAATGAGCACGGAGGGGACAGGGGGCCCTGGGCAGTTCTGGTGTCTCTCTCCAAAGGAGGGCACACAAAAGCAGTACCAAGAGATGGGGGGGGGGTTTCCCTCTGCTCTGCCACACAACCCTGGGCATACTACTCTGTCCGTCTGTGCAGCACAGAGGGAAGCACATGAAGAGTGCTACGCAAGGGCAGCGCCTCGTGTCAGAGCAGCCTGGCACTGCCATCTACGACAAGGGGATGGATGCAATTGTTCCTGTTGTGCAGAGCAGTGAGGGAAAGGGAAGGAGGAAAGGGAGGGCCATTTCCCAGCTTTAACATGCTCAGGTAACATGCTGGAGTTCTATTTTGAGAAAGCCACTACCCTCTTCTGGAGCCAGGCAAGAACAAAAACTAAATGGCTCATGCTTTTGGCAGCTATAAGGACATACGGCAAGATGAGCATTATCAAGGAAATTCTGCCTCTCTAGGGCTGCAGAGCCCAATACACAAGAAATAAAGCCACTGGCTGGGCCATATAGGGATTTCTATTGTTCTTTTTATTTACTGAGTCAGGTTTATTTCAAACTTTTTCGTATGTGGAAATATGCTCTGTCCTTAAGGACTAACACAGCTGCTATTCCTGTCCTTCTCTGGTACCTCTTGTCTGCAAATCACACTCACATGTAGGAATTTCAACATCTTCTCTTACCATAACTTCACAAATCTAGTCAAAGTTTCACGGTCTTTATCCTCTTCCCACCTCAAATCCAAAGACCTGCAAACACCCAAAATATTTGGCCTTTAATATGCCTTCACAAAATATGAGGACCTAGGAGCTGGTTAGTATCTTCTGGAAGCATTCTGGAAGAAACCACAAGGTCTGTGCTCTGTCCTACCACTCCATGTGAGGCTAAGTGATTTTCAAAAGCCAGAAGAGCTCCACGAGGAGATGGGAGCAGCCATCACAGGTGGTGTCCACATAGGATTTCACCGTATATTTGAATCAGCATGATAAGTGAGCCCCAATCCAAAGGCACTACCAAGATGCAGGATGTTTTGCCTCCGTGTGGGACTGTGCTACCACAGGAAGGGATAAACCCACTCAGGCTGCCTGCAACAGCACAGGACAACTGGTCAGGCATCAGAACAGGAGCAGTTTCTAGCTGACTCCGGACCAGGCTGAGCCAGTTTGCACATGCATGAAAAGTACTTTCAGGTCCCTCGAGGACTGCACCACACAGGGCAAGGCGAGTTCCCCACCAGTCAACGAGATTGTTTTGTACATTCTTAATTCAGGTCAAATCCACCCTTCCCTCAAAAGTATGCACAAGCAGGAAGAACACAGGAGCCAGCCAGAGAAGGAGCAAAGTCTTTTCCTTCATTTATCCTCACACTTAACTTTTTTCATCAGTTTTTCAACAGAAACACAGCACTTCAAGCTTACACAGGCACCAAAGTGCTGCCTTTGGGGAACTGGCTGGTAGGTCTATGCAAAGGCCAGCTATTCTGGTTACCTTTCTCCTTGCTCAGGTGGATCCAGCTCTGCCCGATGCAAGGGCAGAGGCAACCAGTTCTGTGGCTGGAGTGGTTTATAGTGACATCAAGCTGATGGTTTGAATCAGCATAACTGAATATAGCATAACTCCAAGTGAAGTTTCTCACCTTGGAACTTTCCCAGATGGGCCAGAAAAACACATCATCACGGTGTCCTTCCTGAAAACAAGATCCAAGCCAACGTTAGGGCACAGGGGGAAGGATGCCATCTGTTTAGCAGAGGGGCTCAGCATGGACCAAAGCTGTTGCCTGAACGCCAAAGAGGGCCTTGGCATCTGCCCTGCTAGCACCTCGCCAAGCAGCTACGTGGCCAGAGGGCTGCAGGACACCCCGCTTGTTGAACTGGGGCTGCTGCGCAGACAAGAGTAACGCAGTTAAGACTGGGCTGAGATTTATTTTTTTTTCGCAAGACCAGCAGTTTGTCAGAAAGATATTCAGTAATGACTCCATTCCAGCAAGAAAAATGAGAAAAAGCTCTTTGCAATCTGACTTCCCTTGAGTTACACCAAGGATTAATTTGTCCTATTAAACTTACAACATAAGAGCCAGGATTTAAAAATTCTACCCTTTCTCTGTCATCCTGGACCTATGAAAACACCAAAGCCTGTAATTTAAAGGAACACAGAGCTAGAGCTACTTAAATCCACACCTTTTCAGTAAACTTAACTGATTTATAGCAAATTTACTCTAGCTGGTAAAGAATTTCCCACTTGATATGCTGCAGAGCTTAAAAGCATGTTTAAATTCTGTTACACAAGAAGAAATACTACACCCTCTACATCAATTTACAGACCAAGGATAAAATGACCCATTTAAAAAATACTAAGAAGAAGTCCATAATATGATGAATTCAAATTTTGTTTCAAACAGAAAACAAAAAGGAGTAAAATTCATTTTTGTTCACTTCGATTAGCCAACAATTAAGCTGTAAAACAGCATCCATATAAAAAGTCAGCATCTAAAAAGACAACGTATTTGCTTTTATAAGAGCTGTCATCTATTGATACCTGACATGCAGTTCAGTAGCATTTTGACACGCGACGACTTCCTTTGCCAAACCGAGAACAGCACTCAAGGAAAGATCGTTGTTGCTCAGGCTGTGAACATGAGGAAGAACACAACTTCAGCTGCTGGACCCAACAGCGTGCTCCTGTTACACACACGCCCTCTGCTCCACACCCAAACACCCTGAAGCACACATTCTTTTAGTTAGCGGTTTCTCCAAAACTTTTGAATTTTGCATTTAGGGCCCAACAAAAGCATTATCAGATCATAGTTCTTCTCTGCAAGCTAAAGCTCCCATGAATTTAGAATCAGAGATACTTCCTCTATGTGTGACAGAAGAATCATTAACTGTTTGGGGGTTATGTAGGGAATGTACTTCACATCTGTATGATTACACATCCAGCCCACAGCGCAGTTAAACTCTTGCTATAACAAATCTAATTCAAGTAGGGTCTATTAAACTAGTGCGGTCTAAACACTCACATTTAAAACATCCCCAAAGACATAGGGTACTGGCAACCTCTAGGGATTTATTCTTTAATTGCATGTTTTTTCTGTTCCATTACTTTTTGAACCTCATTGAATACGACACATAAGGTCTTGCTTCTACAAATCCTCTGCTTGTTCTCAGGGCCACAGCGCACCATCCCTGCCAACCTCACAGGAATCATCCACAACAGTAACACTGTATGTGCATAATAGAAATGCGTGAAGGAACGAGGCTTACAAATTGCACTGGCTTCCCACCTTTTCCATATGATATGCTGCTCCACTGGGGACATGCTGGCATTTCCCACAAGCTGTTATCCCACGTGCCCAGGAAAGCAGAGGAGCAGGTACATTCCTCCTTTCCTCTCTCTTTCCAACATGCTCTTAAACACTTCTAATCATGTTGCAAGGCCAATAATTAATTCCAGGATGGGGTCCAGCAATAACTGCAGGTATTTTGGGTTCATCTGCTCGCACCGAGGGGTACGTGGAAGACCTTTCAAGGCAGAGTCGCTCCCTTTGAACTGGGGCAGGCAGGCAGCGCTGTGGCTTTGACTTCCCGCAGAGGCAAAACAGCTTTGTGGCTGTCCATCTCCTGTAATGCAAACTACACTGCGACTCTAACACTTGTAGCAGCTCTGCTCTGCCTTGCCGCCTGCTGCTTAAACTGCTCTTTTAAATCCCTTCACAAGTCAGGTTGGTGGTTCTCTCCATCTAAAAAGATGCAGATCCATGTTGGGAGATTTTCTAATAGTCAGTCCCTCTCACTCAGCACTGTGCTGTTACAGGAGCATTAGAAGTAGTACAGGAGAAGAGGGCTAACAAAACAGCTGGGAAGACAGGCACAGAGCCATCCTCTCTTGTGCAGAGGTGAGGCATCTCTGTCTGAGCCTGACCAAGCCGAAGAGAGTTGAGCAGGCAGACGAGGAAAAAGTCATGCCAGACACGAAGCTGAGCATATTCATTGTAATTCCTGGAGAGGTGTCAGTGGTGCCAGGACTCCCTTGAGATTATTTTAAAACACCTGGGTAAGAACTGTGAGGCTGAGTCTATCTCAAACTGAGCCAGGCGTCCAGCACTTTCTCTGATGCTATGCTTGGCTTTATAGTGAGTGGCTACCATTTTTAATAGGCTTAAGCCATTTTTACTCACTCTATTTTCTTCAGCTTTTCCATTCTGGAAAACAGGTCCATCACCCTCTTCACGTCCAGTTCCCGTATCCGATTGTCCTGCAAGCTGCACACAGATTCATTCTCATCAGTAGCCCAGGCTCCCTAGGAACGAGCGGCTGATTTGAGGGTCATTGCCACAACACACTCACTTTATTTCCTCAAGCTGGAGGCACTGTGATGAAGCCTGGACCAAGTTAGTCATCCCCTCAGATGTGATGCTCCCACCTGTCAGCCTGGAAAAAGCAAGAATCACTCAACCCAAGCAGAGGGAGGACTAGCATCCCATGCAGCACATAGTAGCCTGTCTCAGACGCGTGCCTGTGCTGCACTCCCAGCACAACGAGAGGACATGGCCTGGCTCTGTCACCTACAACCAACCTTATACCCCTTTTCATCCAGGGCAGTGCAACACTCCTCTTGATACCAGCATGAAACAAGAGCCGCAAGTATCTGTGCTGCTCTGCACAGCACTACGTTACTCTCCATACAGTGCTGCACAGAGCAGATCAGCCTTCAGCGAGCAGATGTAATTAAATTACAAGACAGAGAGAAGGCTCTGACCTCACAAGCAAAGACTCACTCTAGTTTCTTCAGGCTCCCCATTCCGCATAAACTCTTTGAAAGAGCAGCAGCAAAGTCATCGCCACATCTCCTGCTACGAAAGCTAAAACACGAAGAAAAGGGAAAAAAATGTAAACACAAAAAAACCCGAAATAAGCTAAGCCACAGAGCAGGTTAAAACACAATTAAAAAAAAAAAGCGCTGAATTTCTTTCTTAACAGCAAATGTATCACGCTTTTTATTGCAGCATCTTTACCTTTTCAAACACCTGCTTTAAAAAAACACTAAATTTGCACATCAACTGCAAATACCTCAAGAGATGGCTTCTGCCTTTTGGTACAGTGACACCAAGTGTAAGTGCTGCCACAGATGAAGACTCAGCCCTACTGCATGTCCTGCCAGAGTCAGGAGCCTGGAGACAAGGGAGGTCACACAGGGGCAAACCAAACTCAATTCAAACAGGGAGTGTCTAAAAGCTCCTGTGCAATGAGCTGCTGAGTTATGAAAGGACTGATTCCAGGCCATATACTTTAAATTTGGGTGGCAGCATAGCCAGAGACGTCCAAAATATAAAAGACACAAGGTTTTGGGGGAAAGTACCTCGTTTACAGAAGGAACTGGTGGCATTGGAGAAAACAAACATGTAACCTTTCAGACACACAAGGTCTCCTTTGAACCAGTTCCGGGACGCACTGGTACAAAGCCCCCTGAGCTGCATGTCTCCCATAGCATGTTTGGGGGCCAAGAAAAGCAGAAACCCACCCAAGTGCCTCTGCCACCTTCCCCTAAACCAGTGGGAACCAGGAACAAGCTGCAGAGGTGCAGTGGCACGACGGACATGGCCCACGGTCACCAGGAACATGCCTGAGGTCATGCTTCTTCTTTAGACAGGCTCTATGCAAGCAACATGCAGCTGAAATTCTTGGGGTCCTGCTGCTCTTTGCCTGTCCTTCCAAGGAACAGTACTCAGAGTGCTAGCATCCTGCGGACCGTAAACAAAAGCAGGCATGGGCTTGAGTGTGTATGAGCTGAGGAAGAACCCCCAAAAATCCCCTGTTCTGTTCTCCTAATGCAAGGGAACAGCCCAACCATCCCTGGACATCTGTCTAACCTGCTCATTGAAAGCAGAGGACTCCATGCACTGCCCTGTGCCTGCACTAGCAATTCAGAGTTAGGACGTATCATCAGAAAGGTTTTCCAACTGGAAATGAAACTGTATTCTTATTCTTCTTAATAGAGGCAGAGAACAAATGATTACTGTCCTTGTCACAACTACATCAATATCCAGGAACAGCAGTTTTCACATCTGTTTCTGCTCCTTCACTTCACAGCTGACAAAATCACTCGCTTCAGATGAAGGTAACCCTCACCCTGGCTGCCTCCCATCTTCTCCAGATTAGCAAATTGTACACACAATCCTCTAAGTCGTTCACAGAAATGTGGAATGAGACCTGTTCCACAACAGGATCTAAAGAGAAACTTCTTGAAAATTCATTGCCATTGCAGCAAAGCACTGATAGAGAGCACCTGAGAGAGCAGCTGTCTCCTCCTGTTCACCAGCCCATAATTAGCACTTAGCCCATAATTTTCTCATTTGCTTGCAGGACTCGCCCCGCCTCTGTATCCTCAAGAAATGCCTACATTTTCTCTTTTCTACTACACTAACTACCCTGTTGTTTGATTGTTTTAATCAAAAAAAAGAAACATAGGAGAAAAACAGCCAGAATGGATTTATCACCTTTATATCCTTCAATCACTGATAAATTCGTCATTTCATAAATTTCTTCAGTATGAAAGTTATACTGTTCATATCAGAATTTCTCACATCTTCTTTCTTTCTTCTAAGACAAATCCCAGGCTTGCCCTTCCAGCCCCTTAGCCCCTTCTCTCCACCCACCAGCTCACAGCACTCAGTGTGTTTACCTCAAGTGCTCTACATTTTTACAGCCAGCCAGAATCTCCAGACAGTCAATGTCCATGAGACATCCTGCAAAATCCAAGTAAGTCAAATCCTGGCCCGAGTTTATGACAAAAACCAAAGCCGCCATGTCCAGAGGTGTCAGTCTAAAGTTTTTAAACTCGTACTTGAAATTCAGCAGGCTCCCGATGTGCTGGGCTACTTTGAGGTCTTGCGTTTCAAAAGTGCAATGACAGAGCTCAATGACCTTAGGTCCTGTCAGATGAGTGGCTGCCAGTTTCTTGAGAGACTCCAGGATCACATCCTGCTTCTCCTGCACCCAAGCTTCATCTTGTTCAGCTAGCAGCATGAGAAATGTCCTACATTCTTTTGACGACAAGCCTGAGAGAAAGATGTGAAAACTCTCCATGAACTCAGTCTTCTTTAAAGTCCACTTTGACTTCAAAGAGAACTTCTTCTTCAGGTAGTTCTTGTCCACCCTTCTACTAACCATGAGACACAGTGCTGCAAAAAACTCCTGCAAGCTCAAGTGCACGAAGGCATAGCCAGCCTCTGGGGAAGTGCCACTCGTCTTCACCTCAAAGACAGTCAGCAGTCCATGTAAGGAACCAAACTCCTTCACATGCTCTGGAATATCGCCAACATAAAACACAAGCTTCTTATCTTCCAGGCCTTTCAGTGCAAGATCACACAGACCCAAAATGGCCTCCTTGTTACAGTTCAGCTGAGTCACCTCACCACCAGCACACTCTCCCTGCTGTTTGTTTACGAAGATGAGAAGCATTTTGATATAAAACTGTGTCATTGTTTGAGGAAGCTCCACGTTCATCTTATGTTTAAGGAGCAAATACTCCAAACAGATGCACACAACATAACACAGAGCAGGGATCTGGCACATGCTGAGGAGCTTGGTGTTGTTCTTCAGGTGAGCAATGGCTTGTTCTTTGAAGGAATGCTGATGAAAATAGTGGCTGACGTATTCCTCAACCTTCTCATGGTCAAAGCCCCAGACTTCCGCAAGCAGATCTACTGTGTTTAATAAGAAGTCAGGTAGTCTCTTAGGTCGGCTGGTGACCAGCACTGTGCAACCATGCAGGAGCTTCCCATGACAGAGGTTTGCAAAGAGCTCAGATATGGACATATGGGAGCTAAGAGTTGGGCGTCCTTTAGAAGAGGATGACACATCCATGTTAGCTGCAAACTCATCCAGCCCATCAAAGATGATCAGTGTACGCCAGGTATTTTCCAGGAGGTACTGGAACACTGCATCAGGGTTGTCTTCTGGCTGAAGGAACAGGTCAAACAAAAGCTCCTTCAGAGTCAATTTTCTTTCTAATAAATTCAGCTGCCGAAACTCAAACAGGAAAGTGAAGAGAAACTGAGGTAGGACACCTTCTGCCCATTTCTGACAAATCCTGTGCATTAGCATGGTCTTACCTGTACCTGGCTTACCAAACAAAAAGATCACCTTTGTCGTGTCCAATGGGACCATACTACGAAACAGATCTGACACTTTCACAGCTGTATCTGCACATTGTTCTGGTTCAGAAGCAGCTGCCACATCCTCTCGGGATTTATCTGCTCTCTGTTTTAAGCGGGAGGCTTTGCTCTGCCGAATGACAAGGTTGACAAAGGCTTGGTTGAAAGCCAGTGGTTGCATTTGTTCCTGTGCTGCTGCTCCTGCTGCTTTCCTGCTTCCATATCTCTGGCGGACAGAATCGATGAGGAGACGCTGGTACTTTTCACCTGAATCTGAGAGAGAGGACAACAGAGTGACTACGAGGATGAAAAAGCCACGACAGATCCAAAATACTACCACTTACACAGAGGAAAATTGGCCCTGATCAGAGGCTGCTCCACAGAGCTAGGCAGAGATGACAAACTTCGAACACATGAAAATAACCTATAATTTCTCCTATTTTTGCACAGAAAGAAGAATAGAACTCAGGGAAAAGATGAAACAGCTTTATATAAAAACTAAATCTTCTTCTCTCTTTAAGAACAGAATGATGTATTGGTGTACTTCACATATAATTCCCCATTCACTGGCTCCCTGTTCACCCATGCTGGCCTTGTGCTACCCTTGTCCAGCTCTCTGCACCTTGGAACAGACAGATCTTTTGCTTTGAGAATGTGGGATCCCTGATGATATCGGCATCCCTTTGTTAAAGAGAGAACAGTGGTAATAATTACAGGCGCTCAGCACCTTCTGAAAAACCCTGTCCTCACTGCTGTTAAGCTGGCTGAGTTTTGCCAGTCGGTAAGACTTGGCCTCCCAAGAGCATGTCCTCAAGAATTCTCCTGTACGTGAGCTTTCAGTCAAAAACTGGCTCCAGCCCTGCTGCACCTGCCAGCTTTGCCATGCTCCCTGTATTCCCTCACCAGACACAGGGCAGCGCTCCGCCATGGGGACTGCAAGGCTAAAAGCAGAGGTAGAAAAGGGTAAAGAAGGGCAGATGATGAAGGAAAGGATGTGGACACCGGTGTTCTACGGCCTGCAGGTTGCTCAGGCTACCCAGCCTTTCCTGGAATTACTCTGGCTTGACTTTGTCATCGTTCATCTATCCAGTTACATCTCTACTCCAGGTTGAGCTGAAATCATATGAGTTTTTAATGTGCTAGAGAATCTGTGGAGCCTTTGGTGGGTTTTAAATTATCAGTGTGTCTCCTGATTTGGTTAAAAAAAAAAAACCCAAATACAGGGATGACCTACACCTGAATGCTTTACCGGCATATCACAATTCAAGGGAGTTCTTAGCCTATGCCATCTGCATCCCTTCTCCTCAGGTAGATTTAATATATCTCTGAAATGGAAATGGAGTTTCTTGTTATTTGCCAGGTCCTGTTTTCTGTATATTTAATAACCTGTTGCATTAAGAGTTTATGCAGCTGCTAAACAAAAGTTTTGCTCAATGCGTGAGGTTGATTTCTTCGGTGTTTCTGGAAAGAAGCTCAACAGGTCCTTCCTCAGAGGAAAGCACACCACCACTCTGCTTCTGGAACATCTGCATACCTAGTCGTTGCTGCTTAACACCCTTGTCACTTGCAGAGCTGCTGCAATGGCGACGTCGAGCAAACCCTGAGAATTGAAAAGACAGAAACATGTCAAAGGGTATTTTAAATGGCAGCTTATTAGAACTGGGCAACACTCTCCAGCAAAGCATTTGGACAGCTGAAGAGGCAAAATCAGAGAGACAAAACTATTTCCAAATTCAGCCTGAGTTTACGTAGCAGCTTTCAGAAATGTTGAGTAAAAGCAGGAGGTGCATCTGGCTGTAGAAAGACAGCTCAGGCTCGTCCTCCTGAGGCTAACCCATCCTCTTGTCCCACTCTGAATATGCTACAGCTCTCAGGAGGGACCTAGGGGTCTGGGCTGGTTTAAAGACCTTCAGTAATGGAGCTCCCTGAACTTCTCCAAGCAATCATTCCAACACTTCCGCTTATTTATATAGATTTTTCCAGTGCCTAACACCAATCTCTCTTGTCACAGTGTGATCTGCTACTTCCTTTTTCTATCCACTCAGGTATTTTTGCAGAGAAGTCAAGCAGGTCCTTCCTCCTCCCTGGGACACACAATCAGCTACATGGATTCAACATTTGTCTAATACTAGAACATGACTTTGCACTTCACAGAGCTGTTAATATCCAAATCTTACCATTCTCAGACAACAGCAGCTGGGACACCAGAAATAGTGAGGTACAAGCCACTGGTGGAAGCTTGGCTTTGAAAATCTTTGCAGGAAACAATGTGAACTTTAAAATGCACGTTTTACAAGAAAGGCATTGGGTTTATCAAATGATGCTAAGATCCTTTTGCTCAACCCCTTCTCGTTTGCTTAGAAGCACAGAGCTAAGTAATGCCAGAACCTTAGCAAAAAAACTAGCACAACCACCCATCAAAAAGCATCCTAGAAAATGACCCTACTGGCAGAACAGCTGCTGGAAGGCAAAAAAAAAAAAAAAAAAAAAAAGGAAAAAAGAGGTATGTTCAATTCTGGGTTCGGAGGAGCATACAGAAGTAGAGAGCATTAGGGGCTACAGACAGCCTAATCAAAGACTTCTACCACAAGCGCTGCAAAGTCACGCAGGGCACGGAGGCAGTGGTTCTGAGCATACAAAAGAAGCCTGGCAGATTTGAGACAGAGACAAACCAAACAGCAGTACCACATACCCAGCTACACACTGTAGCAAAGCCCACAGCCCCATTTCTTTCAATTGCTCTCTGCTCCTCCTCAGGATTTAAGTCCACCCAAAGCAAGATAAGCCCATGTGATGGACCTGAAAGAAAGCAATAGCAGGAAGTATCAATGACTAGACATATCTCAGCTCCACAGAAAGCTTCCTTGCAAGCAAAGCCAGCTGCCCACTCAGCCTCCATGAGCTCAGCAGGCAGCATCGTGTGAAGGAGCTACACATACTTCTGTGAAATGCTGCCCTGCATTTTCCAAGACTTACCACAACCTCACTGGTGAGTCTTTTTGTAGGCTGGGCGATACATCTGCCTTGCTTTGAACACAGGAACTGCTCTATTACGCTGAGGAACAGGGCACAGAACAGCTATTTCTGGAGAACGCACAGCCCACAGGTTCCCAGGGCTGTTTATGGTGATTATTAATTCCCTGTTCGTTTATGGTGTTCGCTCTCAGATGGAGAGAATGGGCAGAGCTGAGAGACACGAGTCTTTCCCTTCTTAACTGGTCCTAGTTAATTTCAGCACTGTTTTCAAATATCTGTTGCACCAGCAACTGGTGAGATCGACCACCCACTCACCAGGGCGGCACAGCACCTAGCAGCAGCAGTCTGTCTGCGGAACAGAAAGGTCAAGATCTGAAAACTGCACGTGACACAGGAGAGACAGTATTTGCAGTGCTGCGACTCAGAATCAGCATCTGAGCAAAAAGCAGACGCAATAGTGTCTCTGTGACCATATGAACAGCTGGAACTGCAAAGGGTAGGCTGGGGCTACGACTTAAAATGGGTAACACCAGCAGAGATGGGCAAGGCAGGGAGTGCTCGCTGCTCAGGGAGCGCAGTGCCAAAAGCATGCCTCTGTCCAGCCAGGAGCAGGGAACACAAGTTACAAGCTATGGAGGGAGCTGGCAAACCTCAAGCAAGAATCAGAGCCAGTTCTGCAAGCAGCTCCTGTCGCTGCGAGTGTGAGCCTTAGCCAAGTCCCCAAATTCACACAGCAGGAAAAAAAAAAAAATGAAGAGCAGCTTTTCCTTCAAATCAACTATTTTTCACCAATGGGCAATCCAGCACTGATCTACTCCCTGCCACCAAAATTAAGCACCTTTACAGGACACCAGGCCTGCACTTTGCTCCCTGCACTGACAGGGTCCCAACTCAGCGACTCCTCTACGCTGCAGCCTGCAGAACACACGGCTTCATTTCCTCCTGCTGCCTTTTCCCCCAGCACACATTTCAGGAGGACACAGCAAAGTGACAGCAGCTTTCTGTGATAATCTGGATTCCTTCTGCTGCTACCTCCACCGTTTATCCTCTCACCAAGCCAGATGCCGGAATCACAACCTTTCTCTCTCTTTCCACTGTGAGACTCTTCACATGGAGAAGACCTGGGCTGATGTTTCGTTTTCTGGAAACTGAGTATCTGGTGACTAAGGAGGCAACTCAGAATTTAGCAGCTTCCAGTGATTCCAGCAGCTGTTACATGAGGGCCCAGGGACATTGCTCAGTGGTGGCACATATCTCCAGCATTTTCACATTGCACTAAAGGCTTCTGTCTGACTTTCAGGTGACGGATGCCGCTGCAAAGTGCCAGGGGAATAGGAAGAATCTTGAAAACAAATCCCTCACTTTGTGATCTGCACTGAGTAGGAAGGCCTCAGTCCCAAATTCACCCCTGAAGAAAGTCCTATAACGGCTACTACCCATTCTTTTAGCTCCGATTTTGACACCTCTAAAATGGTTTCTGCTGGATCAACTCCCAAATAATCTGTCTCCTCTTCCTTTAAAAGCCAAACCAACTTCCTCCACCTACCAACAAGCCAACCAAAGTAAAAACGCAAAACGCAGAGATTTTGCAGAGCGGGTGGGAGATTCCCTTGCCTAGAGAAACTAGAACGAGTGAGTTTCTTAGCAGAGTCAGGGCCAACGGGGCTTTCCTGAAATTCAGGGAGAGAAAACAAAACAGGGGATGTTCATCTGGAAAGCACCAAGAACAGAAAAACCAAACCTGAAGTTGCACTGGCGTCCCCACACCTTGCCAGCGCTGCGCCAATAGATGGGGACGTTTGTAGCCCTGCCCAGCCCCCGGGCAGAGAATACAAACTCCAAGACTGTAGCACCCCAGGGTCTGTTCCAGTCTTACCTTTCACTACAGACGACCGGGCACCCACATCTGTGCATGCTTCTTGTTTCTGGCATACGTTACCTAAAGCAGTTGAATTGAAAATTAAATACAGTTACTGCAAGTGTCCTGCTCTTGAAACCTGGGGTGCTGCTGCCCAAAGGCAAGCAACTCGCAGTGTGCACAGTGGTACAAACCAAGATCAGCATAAGGGCTGATGCAGCACAGCTAGGTTTCAGGCTCCCCATCTGATCTTCTCCTTTCAGACTGCTCTAATATACAGCTAATCTCTGCTTTCAAGGGAAGAGTGAAACAACTTTTCACGATGATGCATACAAACTCAGAGTGTGGGCAGCTTTGGCTGACCTAAAACCACACCGCAGCCAAAAAGGGATGCCCTACTCTTCCCCATTCCTGCAAATGAGTTGTTTCTGTAATGAAACCATCAGCAGTCAGTTAGCAGCTGAGTCAGCAGCCTTTTCTGACTCACTGCACGGCTCAAGCTGCCACAAAACCTCACTCAGCACAGCCAGCCCACAGACAACATTCACAGAGCTTCAGAGGGAGATCCTGCTCAGGCCACACAGCAGTCCGCACGCAACCAGGACTCTTCTGTTCAGATAAACTCCTGCCTGAAAGCATCGCTCTCCAAAATCAGATGGGAATCCTTGATACGTTAATTCCTCTCACTGTCACTTCCAGCATTTCCCAGCTGGGAGAACAGGCCAGGACTCTGGTATTTCTAGCTCCAGCATCAGCACGAAGCAACGAAGAACAAGGCTCCAAACAGGCACGTGCTGTGCCACGGCCTCACACAAAATCTGTTCAACAGCTCAAACATCCCAACTCTTACCCTGTGTGCTACATAAAGCAAAGTAAGCCAGTTCTGGTGCCAGAAGACTCGATCCTGCTATTTCTCCACTACTCATCCCAGGCACTGCTGGGGCTGCCCCTCAGGCGGGTTTTAGCCCACACCAGTTCTCCAGTCTTGCTCACCTTGCAACTCTTTTCCCTAGGAGTCACTTCAGCTAAGGCAATCTAATGGTTAATCTTGCCTAACCTTAGACCGCTTCGCTACTCTGAAGTGTGGTGCCATGTGGTCCTCCTCCAAACCACCAACTCCTGCCCACACCCTTGGGACAGCCCCGGCACCCACACAGCAACGCAGAGAGTCAGCATTAACTGAAAGGCACCCCTAGAGCAAATGCAAAAGCAGTTCATCTTCAGAAGGATCAGTGACGCTAAACTGTTCATACGACGACAGTTAAACCAGCATAAGCCAACTCCAAAACTGTAAGAGATGTCTTCTTTTATGATATGCCACAACACTGAAAGTCTGAAATCTGTTTTCGGCTTCAGTCCTGAGAGAAAACCCCATCAGTCCTTATTCCCTGTTGCTTGTCTGGTCTTTCCACCATCTCATCTCTGCAAAAGTAACTGCCGCTGCAGTGGGTTACCAAAGGCTGCATCTGTCCAACTGATGCAAGTAACGACCAGTTCCTGCAAGCAGGATGTGAAAGACAGTACCGCTGAGAAGAACTCATGGTGTGGGACTTCCTGCAAGGTATGATGTCAACAGAAAAGAATTCATAACCAGATCGAGTAACCTGGTAAGGGAGAGGTATGGCTTAGCTGGTGCCACAGGCTTTCATAAAAGACAGCACATGCACGCTGCGTGTACAGTTTACAACATACCACGCAGCGTACTGACCACACTCTCTGTGGCTCTCGTGATTTCCTCTAAAGCCACTGCCTCCAACTGCTAATGAGAGACATGGAGAAGTGGTTTTCTTCTGCAGTGAGTATTTTAAGACTTCTGTTCTTCTCGCCTTTCTGGATCAGGAAAATAAAAAACAGCAATTGAAAATCCATGAAACAAAAAGGTAGTATCTTTTTCTTCAAATAGATCTATCAAAAAATTTCATCTCAGCTTTACTGGAGAGGGAGTGCGCAGTTTTTACTAGTTTTGGAGTTTTATGTCTTATTTTTTTTTACCTCAACTTACATTTCTAAGCAAAAAGTTGTGCTTCCAAGAAAAAAAAATACCACAACAAATTTCAGCAGCTTCAAAACCTTCCTTCAAGAAATCTAGAAGAGAAAACTTCGCAAAACAAACTTTCCCACTAAGAAATATGGACTGGAGCTACATTTTCTGATTAAGAAAATCACTGTTATCGAGAAACTCCTGAGCTACTACTGTATCAATGTTTTCTCCCTCACAGCTATCATGACGCTCTCCATTCTCACAAAAAGCAAGCAGGGATCCCCACGGCACAGCACACCTTTTTCCCCACATTTCAAATAGATGTAATGAGCATCTCAAGAACACTATTTTTTTCTCTGGGCAAATTGACTTTGCCCTTAGGGACACTTCCAATCCAGGAATCCAGATGACATGACCGTGCAGGTTCCCGCCAGATCTGCAGAACCCTCCACCCTCAGACCCGGCCAAGCTTTATCGGCAGAGCCAAGGAAGCGCCCACCAACACCGCAAGGCACAGCGCGACTGGCGAAACAGCACGTCTGAATACGCAAACTATTGCTGTTTGCTGGCAGCAACTGTTCTGGGAGGGACTGGTCTTATTCCAGAGATTATGGTGAAAGATAGGCAGGGTGTACCAGAAGGAAGGTCGGACCGTTTTTTAAACCAAGTGGCTCTGTTAAAAAGGCTTGGGGGTGCCTGGACAGCACGGAGAGGACTGCCGCCTCTCACTGACAAGGTACCGACCGCGCGAGTGACAGCACCGGTGGTCTCACTGCCCAGACTGGTCTGTTGGCTATGGGGGGCCAAGGCATCAGCTGAGGAAGCTGGCCTAGTCTCCGTTACCTTCTCCTGCAGAACTTATGAGCAGTATCTCCAGATGCAGAGGGAGGTCGCACTCCATGCAGAGGTACTGTGCAAACTGCTTCCAGGTGGCAGGGCCAGCCTTCTCCAGCAGGTCCAGAAGCACTGAGACCTTTTCCCTGCAGTCGGTGATGCCATCCAGGCCATGCAGTGCCGTCGCCGGGAGGAAGCGCTGGGAGGCTGTAAGCAGCCAGTCGGGATGGCAGCTGAGGAACTCCACGAGCTGGGGACGGGCGCTTGCTACGGCTGCTTCCAGGTCTAGATCATCATTCTGAGATGGGGGTGAGACAGATGAAACCAGAAGGGTAGCAAGGGACACAGGAGGGAGAGATGCTCGCCCACACAGCCCTGCTGGAAAGAGCAGCCAGCACAGTCCTTCACGGCTCTACCTGCTTTTCCACTCCCTGGTCCAACTCAGCATTTCTTATCTGCCTTACTCTCACCATGTTGCGTGGCAAACCACATCCCAGCCACTGCATGGTGCAAGGACTGCAGCACATGTCTGCACGGGACAGGAGCAAATAGCAGGCATCAGTCTCTGGCACCAGCCAGGGCAAAGCTGTGTTGACATCTGTATCGCTGCAGTGGCCATCTGCCAAAGGTAACATCTCAGGCATCTTTCACATGCAGCGGGACCTCTGGGGAGGCATGGGTCTCTAAGAACAGGACTATCTCCCTGCCCAAAGCGTTCAGGCAGCTGTTCTTGCTGCTCATTTTGTGGGGATGAACAACTCTTTCCTGCTTTGGTGACACCCCCCACTTCCACTTCCTTCCCACAGCAAAGCCGTGCACATACAGTCTCCTACCTGCATTGTCGTGTGGTCAGCCTCCTCTCAGGTGTCAAACGCAAAGGTGGCTTCTGCTCCATACCCTGATGAAGAACTGATCTGCTAGCAGCAGCATTTCAGTGCACAGCGGCACCCCAGCGCATGATGCATGCCTACACGCAGTTGCCTCACTCAGTGCAGATGCCTAGGGACAATACAACAGAGCAGGATGTTAATATGAAAAGGCAAGGGCAATTGCAAGGGTCCCAGATCTAGAAGCTCTGCCTTTGCTCCCGGGGTCAGCTGTGGAGCTTTTCATCTCTAGGTAGGAACCTCAACTCAAACCAGCAGTGACCACAAAGTTTGGACGTTTGAGGATCCGCTACTGGTGTGATGAAAATGGGGGACCCAGCCTTGTGCCCTAAGATGCAAGCGAAGACAGGCTTTACAGGAACACTTCGAGGGAATCACAGCTTTCTTGGTGTCACTGCCTGACTTGAGCTGGTCGTCTAGGCCAACCTGCTGCTCTTAGACCCTCCACGGAAGCTGATGCAGAAGCAGCAGCAGGTTGCTCAAGTCAGGCAGTCGGTCACACCAGAAAAACTGTGAAAAGCTGATCCTCTGAGGTTACACAGCTCTTGCAAAAAAGCTTCAGGTGCAAGGTGCTGAAAACACCACCAGTGCCAGTGAAAGCCGGCCCATCTCTCAGCGGAGATGGCAAAGGGAACTGCTTCTCCCTGCACTGCTGCTGGCACTATCTGGTGTCCAACCTCTCCTACCACAGGGAAAGGGATGAGGAAAGTGATTACTGTCCCGCACACTTCCGAACACCCTGTGGCAGGACCCCAGCCCAGGCCACAGCAGTATCAGGACCATGCCACCGCTCTACCCCCAGCAGACAGCTGCCTATGCCGACGTTGAAAGCCCGCTCCAACTACAACTACCACCACCACATCTACAGAAAGGCTGAGAAACAGAAACCACAGGGAGCAGCCTCCACGCTCTGACCACCCACCAACTGCCCGTCTTGCATCTAGCAGGGACAGTCCTTCCAGGCCCACGGCTGCTGCACTGTGTGTGAGGTGGGAAAAACTCCCATGGTTGCTGTAATGCCCAAGTTTAGGTGGGGTGGGGGCGGGACAGTGACCAACCTCGTTCAGCAAAAAGCCGGTAACGCTGCTGAGTGGAAGCATCCCGTTGGGTAGAATCGCTTCATGCCCTAACGAGGCTGATGCACGCAGTGCCGTTCCCCAGTACCTGCCACAGCCTGAGCAAACACCTCTCCAACCCAAGAGGAGCAGCCACCCACCTCTCCCGGGGGGAGGGATGGGGGAATCGTGATGTGAAGCCCACCCTCTCTGGTGTTCAGCCCTTGCTCCCCAGACACGCTGTCCTCCATGCTGACAATTCAGGTCTCTACAGCAAAGCGAGCCACAGGCCTGCAGGCTTTTTTTTTTTCCTCCTGACCAAGGAGGAAAGTGGGAGATTTCTACGGAGCCAAGGAAAGAACTAAAAACAGAAGCGGCAGACAGAAGAGCGCTCTGATGGGAAGAGCCAGGACCTTCCCACCTGCGCACAGACAACTCCTAATTCATCAGAAGGTGGTGCTCGTGCCAGAGCGACCTCACAGCAGAGCCATGCCGCTCTGCGGGGCACACTGCACGGAGGAGACATCGCCTCCCTGCATCCCTGCCAGGCACAGCACACCCAGAAGCTGAAGACAAAGCAAAAAGCAGGTGCCAGGTTGGAGCACGAGAGGCAAAACTGCTCCAGATGTTTGTCCCACTCAGGTTTAAGAGAATCATAGAATCATAGGTGGGAAAAGACCTCTAAGATCATCAAGTCCAGTCATCCACCTAACACCACTATTCCTACTAAACCATATCCTGAAGTGCCACATCTACATGTTTTTTAAACACACCTCCAGGGATGGGGACTCCACCACTTCCCTGGGCAGCCTGTGCCAACGCCTGACCACTCTTTCAGTGAAGAAATTTTTCTTAATATCTACTCTAAACCTCCACTGACACAATTTGAGGCCATTGCCTCTTGTCCTATCGCTGGTTACCTGGGAGAAGTGACCAACACCCACCTCACTACAACCTCCTTTCAGGTAGTTGTAGAGAGCGATAAGGGTTCCCCCTCAGCCTCCTCTTCTCCAGACTAAACAGCCCCAGTTCCCTCAGCTGCTCATCATCAGACTTGCACTCCAGACCCTTCACCAGCCTCGCTGCTCTTCTCTGGACATGCTCCAGTCCCTCAATGTCCTTCTTGCAGTGAGGGGCCCAAAACTGAACACAGCACTCCAGGTGCAGCCTCACCAGTGCCAAGCACAGGGACACGATCACCTCCGTACTCCTGCTGCCCACACTGTTCCTGATCCAAGCCAGGATGCCGCTGGCTTTCTTGGCAACCTGGGCACACCGCTGGCTCATGTTCAGCCGGCTGTCGACCAACACCCCCAAGTCCTTTTCCATCGGGCAGCTCTCCAGCCACTCCTCCCCAAGCCTGTAGCATTGCATGGAGTTATTGTGACCCAAGTGCAGGACCCAGCATTTGGCCCTGTTGAACCCCATACAGTTGGCCTTGGCCCATCGATCCAGTCTGTCCAGATCCCTCTGCAGAGCCTTCCTACCCTTGAGCAGAATGACACTCCCACCCAGCTTGGTGTCATATGCAAACTTACTGAGGGAGCACTCAATCCCTTCGGCCAGATCATGGATAAAGATGTCAAACAAGACCGGACCCAAAACTGAGCCCTGGGGAACACCACTTGTGACTGGCTGCCAGCTGGATTTAAATCCATTCACTACCACTCTCTGTGCTCGACCATTCAGCCAGTTCTTTATCCAGCAAAGAATACACCCATCCAAACCATGGGCAGCTCGTTTCTCCAGGAGGATGCTGTGGGGAACACTGTCAAAGGCCTTACTAAAGTCCAGGTAGATGACATCCACAGCCTTACCTTCATCCACTAGGCAGGTCAGCTGGTCATAGAAGGAGATCAGGCTGGTCAAGCAGGACCTGCCTTTCAAGAGGATACCCCTTCTCCCATAATCCAGCACCAATCTCTGCTCCCTCCGTACCACCCCTTCGAACAACCTCAGGTGTTTTGAGACGGAGCCAAATTAATGCAGCAAAGGGATGTAACCTGACTGAGTGCTACCACCGAGGACTGGAAGGGAAGGACCTCATCAGTCTCTTCTGGGCTGGTGCTCTGAAAGCCAAGCAGACATCCAATAACAGCAGAGCTGCTGATCCTGTATGCTCTTTTACCAATCCTAGTTCTTCACCTTATAAGTTGGTTATTACGTAGCATCACCGTATACTGTTATAATACAGTATATCACTGCAAGAAGGGCTCTGCCCAAGTTCCCATTTCAGACCCAGCCTTCAGGATGCCCATTCCAGACCAAGCCTTCAAGATGCATTACACAGGAAGCAAGGCAGCTCTAGAATCCATCAAAATGTGGGTAAAACCCCCAGTTTGTAAAAATTCTCTAATGCCTCTCATTGACTATTCCAACAAGAACAACATAAAAGTTCCTGGCAGAATGCTAAGAAAACAAGACTTAAGCAGGATCAGTTTTCTCCTCGGGCTATTTCCATGATGCCAAAAACTGAAACTCTGAACCTTACTGGAAAAGACTCTGCAAGTTTCCATTCAAAATGTTTTATTATGAAATTCATTTTATATTATCAATTATAGAAACAAAGAATGTTAATTGTAACACATGCATTAAAACCAGAGGAAACTGTTTCAATTAACTGGAAAGCTTAAAATAAAACATCTCAAACTTTAACAAACTGCAAAATAACAGGGCTTCCCGCAGAACAAACTTCACTTCCCGGTAGTCTGATCAATCAACCTTTAGGGACTTTAATTTTACAATTCTCCTGCCCAAAACCAGAAACCTGTAGACAGCAATGCCCTGACTTTATTCCCCTGATGACCAAGAGCTACCTACTTAATACGACCATATTAAATAAAAAAAATAATCAGACCTAAACGCCAATAAAGACTGAAAGCCATTCAGGCAAAGACTCATATGACTTCATCTAAGACTCATATTCAAGAACAAAACGATATAAAAATGTCAGATGAAAGCTCAAGCGACACTGCACCGCTCTCTCTGCTAAATCCTAGAATGGTTTGGGTTGGAAGGGACCTTAAATATCATGTAATAATCAAATACGACCATCAGAAATGATAGGCAGCAATCTACTGCAGAATGCCTCCGAGCTCAAAACAAAGCACAAAAGCCTCCTAAGCAGAGCCAGAAAACTTTTGAGCCTTGACCCTGCCCTTCTAATGCAGAAACATCATTAAAACATCTTGCAAAAATACATCTTGCCTCCCCTCCCCAGCTTGGCGCTCACGCTGATCCCAGTCACAAAAAATAAAACTGAAATCTGAAGCTCCCTGTTGCAAATCCACCAACTCCTTGCACGCGCCGAGGAGCACGTGCTACTCACCGAAAGCCCAGAAATGGAGCAGCGGCACTGAAAACGAAGTGGGGGGGTCACAAAACAAAGGAGCTGGGGGACAACGTTCGCTGCCTCGACTTCTCTGCTTGCTAAGCCACTGCTCTCCCAAGGCACATAACCCTCTGGAGCCTTTCGGGACCTGGCAAGCAAAATGAAAGTAAAACCAGCTAGGAATTCCCCAACTGCAACTCTGTGGTAAAAACAAGGAGAGGAGCAAAAATATCCTATCAGAAGAGCAGATTGGTGTTATCCTATTCTAACATCTACAGCGAGATGATAATTTATGCAAACCTTTTGGCGAGCGGTCCGAAGAAACGGGACTCCGGGGGTAAACACTCTCTGGAGCGAGAGACTCTGCAAGGTAAACTCTGACTTGGTTGCAATTAAGAATCTTGCTGTGAGAATATTTTTACTTATATGCTTATTCTGGCACACAGGCAAATATTTATTTACCATTGCCATTATATCTAAGAGGAAAAAGCAACCGGCTTTTCCTTTGGAATGGGGACAAGGTTTAAGCGAGAACGTAGCAGATGTGAATGATTTGAGGAAAAACCCCATGTTTCTAGAGAGATCTCCAGATTTAGCCAGGTAGGGCGCAACAAACAATGAAATATTATTACTATTTCTCCAGAGGCCAGAGAAGCTATGTTGGAAAACCAGATGCAGCCTGCAAGAGTCCCAGACAAGGCAAGATGGCATGCAGTGCCGTTTCAAAGACCATTAATTACAAAAAAACCAACAAAAAACCAATAAAAACACCTACCCAGGTCCAGCAACACCCCCATCTCTAGACAGAACTGGCTGCTGTGGTTGCCTGGCCTCCGGCATGGTGCCGGGCATGGACGGAGCCGCGAGAGGTGCAGGGTGGACGAGGGGACGTGGGTGGTGAGCAGCAGCCAGGGAGTCAACGGGCAGCGCCCACGGCCATGCTCTGCCCCATTTTGCCGCCTTCCCTGCCCGGACCTGGCCCACCCCACCTCCCACAGGGGCTGCCACCAGAGCAGAAGCTGTTGCAGCACGGCTGACGCTACCCCTTCATGGCCAAAATAGCAATTTTGTGTCTAAAAATCCCCAATCGCATCCTTGATGGGCTCCCACCCATCACTCCCGCTAGTAAGTGCTGCGATACGGGTTGGTTCCTGAGAGGAAAAGTCACCTCCGGCGACTCTTCTCACCTGAAGACTTGAACACGAGGAAGCAAAGCCACAAACACACCATCACCACCCCACCCTCCCCAGTCTCAACCCTCCTGGGGTCCCCCAGCACGACGCCCGCGCCCGGGGTCGGCCCTCCCGCGGCACTCACCCGACTGCCAGCCCGGCCCGGCGCGCTCCCACAGCGGCGGCAGCTCGGCATCGCCCCGCCGCGGCCGCCCAGAACCGAAAGCGTCCGACGGCGTAGCCGCTTTTCCCGGAAAGCATGTGAGAACCGGGCAGCGGCTCGGCGAGGCGCGGCCCCGCCGCAACCCCCTCAGCGCCCGGTTACCCAGGGGGCTGCGCCGCCATTTGTGGCCCCCCAGCGCCCGGCAGGGTCTTGGCCTCCATTTTGTGGTGGGTGCTGCAGCCCCACGGGGAGCGGGCTCAGGACCCCCAGGGGGCAAGGGACCTCTGAGGCAGAAAAAAAAAAGGCATTTTTTCCTGCCCTTTTCTTTATTAATGCTCATTGCTTTAGTGGGATGTCCTTCAGGACAAGCAGAGGGCCTTGGGTCAACAGAAGCCCATTCCCATGGTCTTCAGCAGACATTACCCCTCTCTGCCTGGCAATGTCACCTCAGCATTGGTGGCTTTTAGAGCAGGAGGGAAAAAGGATGAGCCCTGAGCTGCTACCAAAACAGCTGGCAAAGACAGTGATGGGAAGAAGAGGGGAATGGAGGTGGAAAGTTGCACCAGGGCTTCTTCAAGGCCACCGCTGGCCACACCATGGTGTCACACCTTTCATGCCACTTGGCTGCTGCCATGCCATGAGGCCAGCCCAGCCCATGGACCACATCTTCTCATTCACCAGCCCTGGCCCCCTGACCACAGAGGAGATGGGGAACCTAGCAGTCGTGTGAAGCAAGGAAGTGCTGGGGGAGCTTGGTGTCTACTGGCATTGAGGGATGGGAGAGGAGCTGGTCAGAGGAGCCTGGCTTGTTCCTTGGGGAAGGACATCCACAGCAACACCAAGGGATGCCGCCACCAAGCCCGGCGAGCCCAAGAAACTGAGGACATCCTGCTACGCACCTGCAGGGCTCTTTGTGGAAGCCCTATATTTAATATCACTTTGTGTGGGAGTAGAACATCATCCTCTGCCTTCATTAACAAGATTACCATTACAGTCTTGGGTTTGTCATCTGAGATCTTCCAAGTGAAAAGACAACTTCAAAAAAGGGAAGCATGAACCGGTACAGGAAAATAACTGAACCACTTCAGATAAATTATTGCACTGTAGTAGAAAGGAACAGGAACCTGCTGTCTGACTAGACATTTACACTTTCTCTTATAATCTCTTTGGCTTCCTTGTAATTTTTATTGCTTTTCTCAAGTTCGCTCCCACTGTCTCAACAACACAGGCAGAACAATTTGCCTGGAGCTGTACACAGAGTCTACAGGCTCTGTAAAGAAAGTACGCAAGGCATAAGATCCCTACGTTATTGTACTGCACTGTGAATTTACATCCCACTTCCTTTCTTCAGCCAGACCCAGGTCTTTTAGCATAACTGGTTCTGAGCTTACTTGGATATCGGTAATGTCATTTGAGTTGCTGAGGTCTGTCCAAGTCAGGAGCCCCTTGGCTCACAGTAGAAACAAAACCAAGGATTAGCACAAAAGGAGCTACATTTCCAAAATGTAACAAAGGATGCCAGAAGGTGAGCAAAGCCCATTTCTGCTGCCTCCCATGAATGCTAATGCAGAGCCCATGCACTTTGAGAGTCCAACGCTCACTCCTAAGCACACAAGTCCTTTAAAGATCCTGAAAAAGTATTGTGCATAGAGGTGCAGGCTTCAAGATCTTCACAGAGGAAAGGCTCCGTGGAAGTACAGTTGCACGGAAACTGGAGCATTTCCTCAGGAAAAGGAAAGAAAATTCAACTGAAGCCGATTTAAATCAGCTCATCTTTTAATTGGTTCACAATCTTTCTGTTTGTACACAAGTTCCTGCAGTCCTTTATGAAGAGATCAATTCTATAATATTTTCTCAAGAAAATCAAATAGTAAATGATTCGGGAAACCAAAGTCAAGTTGTACAATTGCATATCCCTAAAGGAGGAGAAAAACAGTATTATATTAGTTTGTGTCAC
Source organism: Opisthocomus hoazin (assembly GCF_030867145.1). Classification (NCBI taxonomy): domain Eukaryota; kingdom Metazoa; phylum Chordata; class Aves; order Opisthocomiformes; family Opisthocomidae; genus Opisthocomus; species Opisthocomus hoazin. Next base: position 16,451,823 of record NC_134425.1, read on the forward strand.
GGTCCCCACAAGGGCTTTGAGTCAGGTGTTTCTGAACTCTGCTTACCTTTCTTGTGATGATCTCAGGATTTCTGATCTCAAATAGATGAAGCCCTTTGCTGTTCATCAGTGAAGTCAAAGCTGATTCGATCCCTATGGAATCGGTAAACCCACCCAGTTATGGGTACAGCCATCTTGGCTTGCTGCTCATCATGTACTGCAACCTTGTCTGCCTGTTGCCAAAGGCTAATTGTGCCCCAACGCCCCATGACCTTCGGTCTGACAGAACACTCGCTTTTCCTTTGTCCCTGCCATGTACAATGGGTTCCCCATTCCCCAAGCAGAAATTTGCACCAGTAACATGGTTCCCCCCCCCCCCAACTGTCAGGGTTACTGATGTATTTTTTCAGTGCTTAGGTTTAGGAGATCTGATGTTAGATGCCTTACGGAGGATGCTGACGCATCCCCAAAGGGAAAACTCACTTGAAATCACTTCTGGGATCCCGACAACCGAGATCATTGTCTGCAGGAAGTTTCTTATGGATGGTTCATTCTGAAAGCCACAAAATTGATACCAAAATGTTTTAAAGACGTCATTTAGCAACAAATGGCCTACAGAATACTTACTTCGGACTTACCCCACTTGGATCAGCTGTGCATTTAAAGACTTTAAACTCTATCCTGAAAGGAAGGAAAATGGGGGGGGAAAAAAAGGTCAATAAGGGCTGCAGAAATCATCTTTTTGTGCTGCTCTCAGGCATGGGCTAGAAGAGGCAATGAAACCCACAAGAGACCACAGTACCAACCTGGAATCCAAAGGGTGTAAAATGAGTCTCTTCTCTGCGTAGGCAGCTTGGATGGTGACTGTGATTTCCTGCACGGAGAGGAACAGCAGAGCTGAGATGTACCTCATCTTGCCTTATAGCAGGGGGTTGCATTTGGAAATTCTGGTTTACTTTCTACGACCCGGTGTTCAGCATTATTCTGGCTTTACCTCCAGGTATTACTAAAGAAGGTCAGCATTTTCCTTCTCCATTTGCATGCAGTGAACTCCTCCCTGATGACCACAGCCTCAGTCTGTGAGGCTCTAGGCTGGCTCAGCCACAGGACTGATGCTTTTGCCATTTTGTGAGCCAAATACTGCATAAGGAAGGAAGTGGTTCCATAGGGTGTTGTTGCCCAATGACCATCCGTTTCAACATGAAAGATTGTCAGGCCAGATGTGGAGAGGCCAGCCCAGGGCTGCCACAAGTAGTCTCACCACAGTGTTTGCATTTAGAATCAAATAAAAAAAGAAAGCAGTCTCTGAATTCTGGCCATTTAGGCTCTTTTTCTTGCTTTTGCCTGTATGCAAACATTCATTTAAAAGGAGCATTTTGTGATCCAGCTGAAGGGCACAACCAGATGTGCAGCAGGTCAGGCGCAGATTGCATCCTGAGAGCTACAATTTTAGGGACCACCTGGAGTTCAGTGCTTCTGCAGTCCTATCAGAAATTTGTTTTAAGATATGACCCAGAGCACAAAATCCAGCCATGTGTATTTCCCCATAACACCTGGCTAACATGGGATACCTGCAGAGGGCAGGAGAGAATTATTGTCAATTACAGTTTAACCCTTTAAATTAAAGAATCTGGTCTACCCTCAGGCAATTATTTGCTTTTGTGCAGTGTTTAATGTCTGTACCAGCCCATAATTACAAGGCTGGACAAACGTACTGCCTTTTTGTGATGTTACCCATGATGGCACGGCTGTTGGCGTTTCTTTTTGCTGCCTGCTTAGATTCAGCGTAAAGCAGTGTGGGGTAAAACACAGTCTAACCAGGAACTTTCATACAGACACGCACAGAGGAGAAGGTTATATTTTGAGCCTTGCATTCTGCAGAGCTCTACCTTCATTTCAGAGACAGCTGTCTTCTAAGTGGGGGCCAGAGCTAGAATTTAGGAACCAGGAGATTTCAAAATAGATGCATTCCCATGGTGCCTTCATTCTCTCCTAAAATACCTCAGCTAAAGTAATTTCGCCGTGTCCCATACCGGTTAATGGGGGCCCATCAGAGCTTTCTGGTTCTGCTTTTACCGCCTTGCACAGCACTGATGGGCTGACCTAAAGCAAGAGGTGTCACTATCATCATTCCCAGCCTCAAATGTCAGGGGAAGAGATGGGGGTGTTAGAAGGAGTAGACATGCCTTCTCCACCTCCCGTGGCTTAGCCCCCCACCCTTCCCAAAGGGCTCCCTGCCACTGCTGTCCCTGTGCACCAGGGCTGATCCTGGCTCAGGACAGAGCCTCTCCCAAGGTCTTCACAGTCAGGAGATGCAAGAACTGACCTTCTCCATGTACAGAACCGTCATGGGCTCTTCTGCTGGGGGAAAGATGCTGATCTCCACTGCTACCAAGGACTTCACAACTGTCCCTTCAGGCTGAAGGGAGATTTGGGGATGGGCAAGACTCCACACCTTGGCTGCAGAGTCATTGTAGGAGGTGCCTTGAAAAATCTGGTCAAACCAGGAGCAACAGAAGAGTCAAGCTTTTTCCATACCACGCCCTAATTACATGCCAACTTTCCACACAGCTGCATCCCCTTCAGAGTCCCCAGGTCCTCCTCCAGTCCACACAAGCCCGATAACTGAGCTAGGTTTCAGGGAAGCCATGCCAGCATGGAGGGTGGAGAAATCCTCCTTGCAAAGCACAACAGTTTCTCCATCAGTCCCTGGTTTTCCCCCATCAGCCCCACCCAAGACTCTCGAGTTGAGGGAAAGACACTGAGATGTTGCAGTGCAACAGAATATATTTGAAGAGTTCCTCATTTGACATAAAATACGGTTACCATCTGCACCACCTTCCGCTGCACTTCCGTGTCTTCCACTTCAAACAGTGCCTTCAGAAACAAACAGAAACAGATTGCAGGGAATGAAAGAGGCAGCTGTGGTTAGCCCTGATGCTGGCTGGGTAGGCCACAGCAGCCTGCAGCCAGTTCAAAGGCACAGCTGAGCTCCTCCTGAGGTCACTCCCTTTCCACTTCAGTCACTTCAGTCCTCCCACAGAAAACCATGTCACTTTACACCTCAGAGGGCAAGTTTTCAATTGGCTGATGCTGTTGCTCTAAGAGATAGCACTACCTGGTAGCACATACTTGCTAAAAAGGTACCAATTTCTGACCAGGATCACATGTAGCGACCAGCTATAGATTTCTATCTTCTACAGAAACAAGCTCTCACCAAAAAAAAGTATTTCAAGAAATTTTTGCTCTGTCCCCAAAACATGATGTATGAAGTCAGGAGAGAAACAACCCTGAAATAGTCACCTGCAACTTCTCTGCACTGAGGGTCAACACCAGGCGTTTATCTAAGAAAGCTGCCGAAGCCAGAGAGTCCAGGATGTGTTCGGACAGCCAGAAGTAGAGCATTCGGGACTCAGGCAGCAGTGACGGGGAGAAAACTGAGTCACTGAAGACGTCAGAGTAGTTCTTGTACAGGACAAGGCCCTTCAAAGGAAAACAAGCATGCTGGCCATGACAAGCAGCAGGGAGACAGGACAAAATATCAATACCCATGTTTTCATTGCAAGGCAGAGGCCTGCCTGGCTGGGCTCCGAGCAGCAAGCAAGCTGCCCAGCTGGGTGAAGGGCTGGCATCAGCCCACACTGCAGATAGACCAGCCCTCCCACCAGCATCATCACCAGAAAAGCACTGGTCTCAGAGCAGCCAGGGTTACTTTACCTTGTGATGTGATTCTAGGTAATTTGCTTTTATTAAAGGAACTGATGCAAGGGAGATATCAAGTCTGATATCCTCATCCTGGACAAAATTTTCTGCAGGAAGAAAACAAAAGCTTCACATCAGAAATATGATCTTAAGCAGAGCTTGCGACCCTCGTTTTTAGGACTTGCTGCAGAAGGTGACTGGGAGTTACGAAAGGACATGGGGATGGGACTCGGAGGCCCAACTCCTTTGGGTACTAGTGCTGATCCTGCTACTGCGCACTGACTCGGTTTTTCCACTGGGAAACATGGGTAATTACTCTCCATTTTACATTCTGCTCCTTTTCCCTGATATCTGGGACTGGTAATCATGGGAAAACCTTCAGCAGGCAGATATAGATGCTGCAGTATCTCAGCCTCAATGCTCCAATGCGTGCTCCTGCTCTAGCTAACATCAGTCCTTCCGCAGCTGTCCTGCATCTCTGGTCACTACATGACGAAGGAGAAATAGCTTATGAACTGAAAAGTACCTTTCAACCCGTGCAGTCATCCTTAAAAATCAACCTGAGGCAGAAAATTCAAAGCAGAACGTTGCTAAGGCTTATTTTGCTGTTCTGAGGGCCTGGCATCCCATATAGATTTTCAAAGGACTTTTTTGATGGATGTGGCTACTGCCCTGCTGGGGCTCAAGTGTTAGAAGTTGCATGCAAGTAAAGAAAGTAGAAAGCCAAGCATATTTACCTGCTGAATCATGTACAAAATTTGCCAGCAACTGGGCAAGAAAATTTATTTCATTGCACACCTACAAGAGGAAAGGAGAGAAAAAAACACTGATGGTGGAGGGAGAGTTTTGGGTTGTGGAGTGGAGCTGGGCTGCATGGCGAGACCTGGGGGCTGTTGGTCAGAGCCTGGCACCGTCAGAGATCCCAGTGTCAGCGCAACCTCCCCCCTCGTCCAAGCTGGGGCTTTGAGTGCTTGCAAAAAATAATAAAAAGAATCCACAAAGTGTGTCGCTATTATCTTGTGGGCATAGGTGTGCGGAGGAACGTAGCATACAGACTGACCTTTCCTCCCTCCACAGGCAGCAGCTGACCTTACCTCGCTCTTGAGAACAAGCTTCAAAGTGAAGGAGATGAAGTCAGTGAAGAGCTGCTTCAGCCAGCCTGGCCTGTGCAAGACAGGGACCGAGTCAAGAGCCCCATTGTGGGAGATGCTCAGGCGGAAACACTCAGGGAGCAGCAGGTGGGCAAGCAAAGCCCGATTTTGAAGGGGGACAGACTCACTCCTTGTCTCCTTGGAGGTGAAGTGTCAGCTTGTGGAAAGTCAGGTAGCAGTCCGAGGCGTCGGCAGCCACTTGGTCCTTCTGGCACACTGCACAGGATGAAAGAAAGAATTAAAAACAGCCAATTTGCTACCAAAACGAGGAAGACAAGTGCACTTCACAGACACTGCAGACCTAGAGTGGGGCATCCCTGCAGAGGGGCAGCTAGAGTTCCCCACACCTCCCAGGGGATGTTCCCAAAAGACTTGGGAGCCTGCAGAGTCCAGGCAGATGGGGCTGCCTTGTGCCTGGATGGAGGGTTTCTGCTCACAGCTACCAGGCACCCTTCTTCACCCTCATCTGGTTACCCGCCAGCTTCACTGGCTTCTGTCAGCAGGGGCTCGGCTGTCCCCTAACATCACCCAGGAGAACCTGGGCTGTATGTGCAACCCACAAACGCGAGTGGGGAGGGAATTAAGTCATTACTGCAAAAAGTTTGGAAATTGCAATATACTGTCACTGAGACCTTCATGCTGCTCTATCCTGGGAGCTTACCAAGAAAATGTATTTTGAGGCACACGTAATAACCCCCCTCCTTCTCATCCCTCATAGGAGGTGGACGAGTGTAGTTTGCCTCTGTCCCTTTCTAGTCTAAGTCTATTGACCTTCCTGAGGAATAGGCTTTGATTCCCAGAGCACACCTCGGGCCTTGACCTGGAGATAGCTGGAAGAGTAGACTATAAGGTCGTTCAAACCTTGTGTACCAAAACCCTTGTTTGGCTTACTCTTTTGAAATATCACCGTGTTTTTTTCAAGTCATCTCAAGCAGCAGGAGATGAAAAGCTGTTCCTGAAGAGAGTCCAGAAAGCCAGACTGTTCTTCACTTGCTGCTGGTGTAAATCAGCATTACTTTGCTGAAAATTATTTATACCAGCTTCCTCTGATTGATCAGTTAAAACTATAAGGACTTAAAGGGCCACGTTGTCTCCTAGCCCATATGCACAGGGCAGCAGAGACCCACTTCCAGCCTCTGGACACCATCTGATCACCGGGGATGAGCAGAGCTGGTCAGGGCTCGCTACCCACCACCCGGTCCATCCCGCTGCTAGGGAAGAAGTACGTGCACAAAGACTCCCCACAATGAGCGATCCTCAGCCCTTACTTACTCAGTTTAATGTCTATCTCGAGGTCAATGGAAGACTCAATTTCAAAGTCCACTGAATGAAAAAGCTGCATGCTGTAAGAGCAAAAGAGAGGACATTTAGCAACTTGTCCTGGGAGCAGCTTCTCCCTGACCGCACACCAGCCACAGGGTAGGTTTCAGAACACTTTTCACATTGGTCCTTGCACTGCGGTGTCCAAAACCCCGGTCCGCAGCAGCCCGTCTCAAATACTCTGTCTTTAAATCATTGCAAACCACCGCCTTCGCAGCATTAAGCCCCTTTCTCCCCACTCAAAGTTTATAGGGCAACGAAGGGGAGTGAAGAAGTGAATCTGTATGCTTTGGCCACCTTGTCTCTTCATGCACAGGGCGACAGTGAAGACAAAGGCGGAAAGCAAGACAAGAAGAGGAATGATGGGGCTAAGCAGCATTGCTGACACGTAAAACCTTGTCTCGCTTAGTAAGCGATGCTGCCATTGCTAGAGAGCCAGAGGAGCGCAGCCTCTTCGCATGCACTCATGCCATGGGCTGGTCCTGCCTGTGGACTGCAACAGGAGCTGGGGCCATGGTGCTTGGCAGCGACCAGCCCCCAGGTACTTACAACCAGGCCCCGGCATAGCCATAGGTGAGGGTCCCTTTGAAGAAGGCAGTCACGTTTTTAATGGCAATGCGAATGGCATCGTTCTCCTTGAGCTCCACCTCACTCCGCTCTATGGACAAGTCGTTGACCTGGATGCTAGAAACAACAGAAACCCAGTTTGTCCCCAGCCCCTGGGGCTGTTTTCTGTGACCAGGCGAGACAGGTTTGCTCCCGAGGACAGGGGGTGTCTAAGGGGCCTGTGCCAGCTCTGGACTCAGGAGCTTTTGCAAATGGCAGGAGCCACGCACGAGGACAACAGTGCTTTTGCTCAGTCTCCGTGCGCTGCTCCTCCCCTGCGACCTTCGGATAGGAGGGGGGAATGCTTCAGACAGGAAGCACCGAGCAACACGCTGCAGAACCAAGCCTGTTTTATGGCAGCGCCACATGAGCTGCGGTCACAGCAAGAAAGCCATCCTGTGGTTGCACTGTTGCATTTGTTGTCCTCAAATGAATGTTAGTAACACAGCAAAATGCAGCCTTGTTTGTCACAAAGTCTGGCCAAGTGACACCCTGCTGACAAGGGTGGCCCTGGCCAGGTCCCCTCTGCCACTCAACGTGCCATGGGCACCATCTGTCAGCGAGAGGCCCAGGAGCTCCAGCCTGCAGGGACAGAGCTCCCCATCTCCACTGCCAGTGGCATGCTCCACGCACTGCCTCACCATCTGCCCACCGAGCTGGAAGAGCTCTTAAATAATACATCAGCAGCCTAAACCTTAACACTGCAAGGCACACATCAGAAAGCGTGTCTGTCCCAGTCCAGACCTTTGCTTTCACGGGGAATTGCTGGATCAAAGCTCTGTCCAAGGCCAGTTTCTGTTCCCATCGGTCAGCCCGCACCTCCCCGGCACAGAGACACAGAGCCACTCACTTGGTAAGCCCGTAAGCCACCCTTCCGAGGAGCCGCATGGACCTTTCCCCAGTGATATTTGGGAATTTGGCATTTCTGAACGCTGCTTGAATGACTTGCGCTGTTTCCTGGTTCACTGTCAGTGGAAGAAAAGGGCAAAGATCGCCAACTGCAATCTCTCCTGGCTGCAGTCGGGTCCGCACCCGGGATTAAAGCACTATAGAAGAGTTTTGTCCAAGACATTTCCATCAGATTAAGGAAGATTGAGAGTAAATTAAAAAAATCCAAACCCCCCTAACTTGTGGCAGCTGGGGACAGCAGCATGTGGTCAACAGTCACCAGCAGGACTTATTCCCAGGGAATCAAGCCCAGCTTTCATACTCCTCACCTGTGTCATAGGGGCAGATTTTGGAAAGGTCAAGGCTGTGCTCGCCCTTACACCACACAAGCTGTTGACTTTACCCAGTGCTTTGCCCTGTTGCTGTTTACTTGTATTGCAGTCAGCTGTCAGGTCTCTAAAGGAAAAATTCTGAGCCTCAAGTTTCCGTACCCATTTTCCTAACATTATCCAGTCCATTACAGCCTCGCCGTCAGGCACACGCTTGTACAGGATTTTTTTCCTTCTAGAAAACCCCTCTCTTAGTTGGGCCCAGCACTCTCCTCTGCAGGTACCACTCTTAGAGGGGATGCAACAGAGCTGTTCCCACCCTTTGCAAAGCATTAATTATTCTTCCCCACCCACAGAGCACCCCAAATCCTTGCAAATAAACCCACAGCAGCAGAGAAACCCTATTTCACAGCCCCATCCGCAGGCACTTACGCAGCAATGCCGCAGGCTTGGTCATCCTGCAGACGATCCCAGTGACACTGTAAGGCAAGGGCCCAAACTCACATGCTGCTGACATATGGACAAGCATTAGCAACATCCCAAAGGTCCCCAGCCTCATCCTGCCAGCCCGGAGCATCTTCGGCCAGAGCAGAGAGCACCAACAAGATCGACTGCTTCTTGACTGGCAAAGGCTGCTTTCGTACCTCCAAGCAGACCTCCTTCAAAGCAGGACATGACCTGCTTCCTCCAGTTATCAAAACTCATCACACATTTCCTAATCTTCCTATAATTTCCTTAACACCCTTAAAGTCAGACACTGCCTTCCTCCCGCAGCAGGCACTCGGGCTGCAGGATTTGGCTCTCCTGCCAAGAGTGCTTTAAGTTAGGACATGCACACATGGAGGTGAGCAGAGAAAGCTAGAGGGGGATGGAGACTTGGAGGGGATAAAGTCAGGAGAGCAGCCTCACGCTCTGCCTCCAACCAGTTCATCTTTTGCTCTTTTCACAGAAATATTCCATATTTTGCATCCCTGCAGCAATTTTCCAGCAAAGCTCTGTTCCAAAGGTACCCACACCACCAACCACTCCCCCTTCCACTGATTTGAGGCATACTGTGGGGAAACCGGGGCACACTCCTGGGAAGGGGGTCCCTCCTGCTGCCTCAGGTGAACCCAATCTCCCCACATCCCTGGAGAGCTCCATGACCCCAGCGCAGGGATGCTCTCTGCCTCTCCGATTTGTGCACTATCTTTTGTTGGCCACCTTCCAGGTGGGGAAGAAGCCACTAAGCTGGAGCTTTCCACGCACCTAACCTCTCAGCTGCTATGTGGGAGACATCAGAAACCCACACTCACATCCACTCCTCATGCACACCTGCCCTGCAGCCCCCATCCCCCTGCAACCCTGTTGTGGTGCCAGAGCCATCCCAAAACAAGCTCCAGGACAAAACACAGGGAGGCTCCTTCAGCAGTGAGACTCACAGCAGCTCCCGTGAACCCTTTTGCCAGCGAAGGCTGACAGAGAGGGAAAGGTGAAGCCTTGGCAATGATGCAGGAGCACCCCCTAAGCAAGATGAGGTGCCAGCCTTCCTCCTGCCCCAGCAGAAGCTTCATCATCCCTGTGCTGGGCGAGCACATCTCCTCCAGGAGCCCTCACCCCAACACACTGTTTTCTTCCTGAGTTGAGGAGGTGAACGGCCGCAGTTACCCGCGGGAGGCACTCCCGGTCACTGACCTGAGGGAAACCCAGCATCAGCAGGCTTCCTCCAGGCATCTCCAGGCCAGCAGCACAGAGGCCCGGGACAGGCTGCCTTCTATGAGCCAGTACTGCACTGCAAATGAACAATTACATGCTGAAGGCACATTTAAAAGACAGCAGCACAGCTCCCACACGGCAGGCCAGCACCACCAGACCCTCGCCACCCTGGGTAGGAGGCATCTTCACAGGGATGCTGCAAATGACACAGACCTGTTACAAAAAGATTTAAATTCAAGAAGCTTTAGGCTTATACCAGCTCTGGTCTGTCCTTCGGTCACAAGCTCAGGAGCATTGACCATGTTTAAGTTTAACCAGAACAGATCTGGTGGAGACACTGGAACAGGGAAGCGGCCATGCTGAGGCTGGTGTTGGTCACTAAATGAAAGCAGAGCAGGACCCAAAGCCACAACCACCCCTCTGCCCAGGGCAGCAGTTCACACCAGCATGAAGGGGAAACTGCGCATTTTGATACAGGGTATTTGCCACTGGTATCTAAGGGTAGGTAAGGACAGAAAGACCAAGAACCCAGAGCCAGTGTGCTGGCCGTGGTAGATCTAGTGCATTTACAGCCCCCTTGCAGGCCAGCTTCAGAGGCTGTGCCAGCAGATGACCCAAGCAGAGAGCAAGGGAGGACAGGGGACTGCCGGGCATTGACCTCCAGCAAGAACAGGAAGGCTGGAGCCTTTCCGCCTACAGTAGCAAAAGCACATGGCACATGGAGGTGCTGCGAGCATCCCTGCCCTGGAGTAACCAGGAAGAGGCCATGGCAGCAGGGATAGCAGCCCACCCTCCTCCTCCTCCCAGTGCAAGGTCAGGCGAACAGGAGGCAGGGCAGGCTTTAAAACCCAAAGAAAGGTTAAATTCGGCTATCTGGAGGCAGGCTTTAAACCCCAAAGAAAGGTTAAGTGCCCAAGCTGCTGTGTGGTGCTTGCAGAGGGGATGCTGGAAGATGTTTTGATAAAGATTTGCTGTGTAAGGGTTTATCCGAAGGCCACGCACACACACATGCTCAGCACCTTGCTGGGGCCTGTCCTGTAACCAGGGTTGTTTTTCCCCACACTATCCAGGGCAGAAGTACATCGCAGCGCCGTTAATCTTTGTGCTGCGCTGACCCAAACGCTCGGTGTTACCCTGCAGCTGCTTCCTGAGAGGGGCTGCCCGGGAGCCTGGCCACACGCCGCTCGGGCAGCAGGACGGGCTCCAGCACAGACCAGCCCTGCAACAAGAGGGCCAGCCCAAACCCAGCTGCTCCCGTCCCGCACAGACCCAACGCTCGGCAGCACAAGGCCTCACACCTTGCAGCGGGCACAGCTGTGCTGCCAAACCCCAGCAGCAGCAGTCTTGGGTTGAAGAGAGACTCAGCTTTGAAGGGAGGTTATTACAGTTAAAGACTGTGGCCATGACAGGCTTGGATGTTAGGCAGAAAATAAATTCACAAACTGAAATTTGTGACTTGTGAAATTTTTAACAAGATTATCACTTGGGAGGGTGAGCCACCAACAAGGGGTTTTTTTGAAAAAATTTCACATGGTTTTCCATTAAATTCTCCTGAAACCAACCTGATCTCTTCCCTACCAGCACCACCCATAACAACCTCCAAAAACCAAAAAAATAAACCAGCACACACAGGTGGCCCTGGGTCAGCCCAGGCTTTTCTCAGGGTTGAAGCCTGGAAGAGCAGCCAGCTGTGTTTTTGCAGCCCTGATTCAGCACTGCCAAATGCCAACTGAAAAAGGAACAAGTACAACTTTCAGTGCTAACATTAGAAATTCTGGGTGGTTCCTCCGCAGCACAGGCCAGTGAGCAGACACAAGACATGGGCCTAGAAGGAGCATCTCCCAGCACTCGTCTGACCCCCCTTGGCAGACAGCTGAGCATTAAACAGCCTCAAGCCCCTCAACCACAGGTCTGTGACCCTGGCCATACACCAGACCTGGTTTTACCTCCATGACATCATTCCACTTGATATTCAGACAACATTAAACACTAGCAGACATTTCAAATGCTGTTCTTATGAAGCAGAGGGGCCGGGATGAGGTCAGTCACCTTGGGATGTCCTCCAGCTGGCCTGACCTCTCCAAGGAGAGACAGTTTGGACACACAGCTCTACAGATCCCACAGCTAGACACAGATCACAGCAGGAACCCAAGGGAGACTAACATCAACAGCCATTGGGATGTCCCTGGCTGCTGAGAACAGGGACAACGAGCATGTGCACAAGGGAAACGGCTCTTTGGAGAAAAGGGGAAGCCAGCACCCCACCACCCAGCTTATCTGCTCAGCAACAACCTCATTCTCAGGAGATTTACATTCCATGAGTTAACAGGAGCACACCCTTGGTGACAAACAGGACTTCAATGACTCCTTCAATAAGCAGCCTGCTAGAAGTTTCTGCAGTGAAATGGCTGAGATAAAACAGCCAGTACATTTCTCCCTCAACAGTTGTTTTCCAGCAAGGACAGAGACCTGCTCTCAACTAGAAGCTGCCAGAGCATTTCAGGAGACGAAGCAGCAGAGAAGCTGGTTTTACTCTGCTGCTCACCTTGCCACCCTGCACAACACAGCTGCTTTCAGAGAAGCCCTGCACAGCACACCATGGCTGAACCACAACACATTAGCTGCAGCTGTGCTGCACTAGTGCATCTGCATACAGCTATGCTTGCAAGCATGAGGATTTAAACTAGCAGAATCACACAGCTTGAAGCATAAGCCAAGGCAACCCCAGCTTCCTAAACCTGTAGCCTCCTCGCCCCTTCTGTTCTCTGCAACTTCAGCACTTTGGTCCCAGCACAGGGTCATGCTATTCCCAGAAAAGCTCTCTGGGATTCCTATGCTCTTTCAGCAGCCTTGCTCTGGAAGTTTCAAGGTTTTTTTTTTTCCTGATTTCCAGCCTGAATCCCCTCAACTAATTCAAGGCCCATACTGCCTCACCCACAGCTGGCATACAGGCTACAGCACCTTCCTTGCCATCACTACTGACATACCTTAACATTCACACCACCCTTCCTCCAGGCTGAGCCACCTCAGTTCCTTCCACTGCTCCCACACCTCTGCCATCCCCACCTGACCATCACCCAGCACAGGGCTGATGCTACCACAGCAGCCAAGGTCCTTGCCAGCCAGGCATCAGTAACCCAGCTCCACCTAACACCAGGCAGGCTCAGAGTCACCAGTGCCCGGAGCCCTTGGCCAAGCACAGCTCCCACCTCGTGGTGCTCCTGCCCGGGTGCACCAGCAGCTGTCTCTGCACAACTACACAGTATTTCCTTTCACATTATTTGCCCACTGTCCTCTGCTGTAGCCACAGCTTCTCTCCACCCTGATTGTGAAGGCACACATTGCACTAAGCCCTTAAGCTAACATTCTCTAAGGCCGAGAAGCCTCGCTACATCCCTCCTGTGACATTAGCTACACTTAATTAGTTTTCCAGCTAATTTTAAACCTACCTGCCAGCTTGCAGGAGTAGCAAAACCCTCAAGACTACAACATGTTTTGCTGTCTCTGGCAAGTTCTCAGAGAAGGCATTTCACAAGTAATCCAGCACTCAGTGCTTGTTGCCTAAACCGCAAACCAGTTTATTTCTAGCTGCCAAGATATACCCTCTCCTCCAGAGACTGGGCCCAGGCACAGGTGATTCAGGCACTTTGCAGAGACACCCAAGTGACAGTTAGATACACCCTGAAGAAAAAAACGCATCACTCAAAATGCAGTGCCGAGCACAGGCAGACTTACCACTAGCGAGGGAAGAAAGAGGGGATACTAACACCAAGAACATGCTCAAAGGCTTATGCAGAATATACCCAAAGTAGCAAAACTTACCTCCTCTCAAATTATTTCATATAAGTACTTACAGAAGACTTAACCGCTAACTGTTACCGCTCTGTCCCACCCACCCTCCCCAAGTCTCCAACAAATTGAAGACATAGCAGAAAAACTACTCAGGGTGAGATGCCTGGAAAGGAAATCATTGTTCAAAGCCCAAACCACATCATTAAGATTAAACTTGCTACTGCAGGTAACACCAACAAACCACGGCCAACAGTCTGATATGAAGGGGCAAGACCAAGCATCACCAGTTTGGCTGTCACGCGGAGTCACAGACTGGGCTGGGGAGGGGGGGCGGGGTTAGATTCCAAGCTTTCCAACACCTGCAGAATTCCCTGCTTCAGGGTGTCCACAGCCTTTGTGCCAGCAGTTTTCAGTAAGCAAACACAAGCTACAAACTAGCTAAAGCACCTGAAACGCTAAAGGTTGCTGAGGAATACAGTTAAGCAAGGATCCAAGCTTAAGGCTCTGCAAGCGTTTTTTCCCCCCCTCACATCCCAACTCATTTATGATTTTGCAACACAACCAAGGTGAGAGCAAATCCTGTGCTTTGCACAGGCAGTCTTCCAATTGCTGTACGGTGTACACAAGTATGGATATCAATGCCTGCAAATTTTATTGGTGTCAAATCCCTTCACCATATCAGAAATTAAAGGGAACACAATGAAGTAATACAAGAGTTGCTCTGGAGTGAGAATGCAAAGTTGAATATAGGCATCAGACTGCTTTAACTTTGCATCCAAAAGCAGTGAAGAAGTTTACGTCTTGCATAAATTCTTGCTAGAGCTGAACACACATCTTCTCCCATGATTTGGCAGGGCAGAAAATTAAGCATCAAGCTTAAACTATCTGAATGTGGCAACGTGAAATCTAGCCTGCAACTCCACCAAGGTAACTGCTTACCAAGAGGTCACTGTCTTATAGCCCTCTACTTCATCCAACAAGGAAATTGCACCATACATCCTTCATAGGAAAATATTTACACAGGAAATTTAAACTATTGTTGAAGCAATTTAACAATAGATCCTTCCTAAAAACCTGCTAATGCGTATCTAGCAAATTTTTTTTTGAGATCCTACACTCAGTGTAATTTAAATAGCATTTGAAACATTCCAACAGGAATCACATTGCACAGAAGCAATTTGCTTCTCTAACGTTTTCCCACACCTGCTCAAGCCTGTGCATTTAGCACACAAGCTTTCAACACCAAGCCTCTACATAGGTACCTCACAAATGCTACAGAACAAAGTTATTCGGAACGAGGGCAAGCATCTCAGTCTCTAGGCTGTAATGATTTAAGGCTTTTTGCAGCTTCGTTTGCTGGGTCAGTGACAGCCAGAGGAAGTGCCATCCGCTCTCAACACCTGATTTGGAGCTGGCATCCGATTTGCTCAGGTAGACCAAGGCCCATCGCAGTTCCAGACAAGTGGACTCGTGGCAAGTCAGTTGCGGGTCATTCCAGGCCCTTCTGGAAGGAGGGATGCAAAGAAAGTCTTGAAAAAAACCCACGCCGTGCTCATAAACGAAGGGTTAGCCTGCTGCAGCTCTTGTAAAGCTTGTCCCTCGTCAGGAGATGCCTCCGATTCATCTGCTCTGTCTGCATTTCCTCCCTGCCAAAATAAAGGGTATTTGGTAAATGAGATCATTTCAGAAATGCATTAGAACAATCAGGTGTAGAACAGCATGTTTTGTTACCCAGGTGTCACTGTCAGAATATAAAAAGCTTGCAACTATCCCCAGACAACCATAAAAGTCAAAAAAAACAAGCTGCAGGCTAGTATTACTGGCCAACTCATGCCATGTGTCCAAGAACACTGTTTAGGACAGACACAAAGCACCAAATTGGTGAACTACGTATGTATTTACAGCTAATGAACTTCCACTGGCATCAACCAGCCATGTCAGCTTGAAACGCAAGACTGACCGCTTGCGTACTCAGACCCTACCACTGAGGTACGAGCCTAAACCCCGTCTCCAGTGACGGAACCTGTTCAGCCCATGACAGACCACTCTCTCCACTGCAACACCCTAAAGGACACAAACCACTAAAAGGTAACAGCCTGAAATCCCCTGTTCTACAGAATAATCAGCTACACCAAAGGGGAACTCAGGCTGGCAATTATTCCCCCGTGGAAGATAGTTTCTGAAAAAGTTTAGAAAAAAGTTTTTGCTGCTACTACATGTAATTAGTAAACTGAAAGTAAAGCTTCAGAGGATTTCATACTCGTGATTTAAAAAATTAGCAAGACAATACCTGTAAGTTATTGTTCTGGTCCTGGTTCACAGCAGCCTGAGGAGGAACATTGCCTGGGAAGGGTTGAACAGGTCTTCGTCTAAACGGAAGCCATCCAACATGGTGCCTGGGCAAGGCCAGATTGTTATTAATACCACTTAAACACAACTCCTTCCTGTCACACCAACAGTTCAGGTAGCATCTGACCACTCAGGACTGCAGACAGCGTGTTTGGCATATTAAGGGCTCTCTGCCCTGACCCAGTAAGCACTTCCAAAGCCTCCTGTTCACAGCACACCATGAGGCAACGGAAGGCTGGGCATCTGCTCACACTCAAAGCCAGCAGCACTACATCCAGGTCTATCTAGCACACTGCCTGTTTACCATGCTGTGTATGCCCCTGGGTAACTCCTCTGTACTCACCCTACAAAAGCACACAACAAAAAACCTGCAAAACACAGCACTTTTACCAAAAGATAACAGGCCACATAGACCTTTTTAGAAGGTCTGTATCTCCACACCACCTGCACCTCTTAACACAGAATATGAGCTGCTCAAAGTTACAGTTTAGAATTATCAATAGTAAAATTTAAGAACTTCTGATGAAGCAATCAACCTTCCCTCTCCAAGTCTGCATAGAAGTTGGAAGAGCTGATCATTTGAGCTGCTCCAGTTTCAACTCCTAGACCTACCAACAGGAATTCAGAGGCCTGTGTCACTTCTTTGACCAGTGATCACAATTCGAGGGAACAGATTATCCTTCTCAGACAAGACATCCCAAGCACATTATCTGAGGGCCTGTTACCTTTACTGTGCTTCTGAGTGACTTATCCCAAGTTTTCGCCTCCTCCAGAGGCTTGGAGGCAGTTCAGGACACCACTTTCAGTTTAGCTCTGTCTGCTCCCTGGAGAGGCAACACAGTAGGAAAACCCGCACACGTACATGGCTTCGACAGCCGGTGTGAGCCTCTGCCCAGACCTGACAGCCTGGCTTCCCCGCAGCACCTGCCAGTCACCGCACTGACCCCACAGGTCTGCCTGCTCCAACACTGCCGAGCTGCTAGGGCTTTACACCAAGAGGTACTCGGGTTTCAAGCAGTTTTCCAAAAAGGAAAGCCAGCCACACCAGAAGCATTAGTACAAAAACCAGTAAGATCACTCACCATCATCCATTCTTAATTTAATCCAGGTACAGGCTACACTTATATTTTTGCTAAATCCTGAGTTATACCAGTACAGAGGAGCAGTTCACCCTTTCCAGGTACACAAGTCACACGGAACTCCAATGCCGCGAGGCTGACCACAGCACGGAGCTCATTGAAACATCTCTGAATACAACAGTAAATATTACCACCATACACTTACAGATACATCAGCACAGTGCCACCCATAACCAGGAGGAACCTGCTGAGACTCGAGTAGAAATAGATGATGTTGACAAAAACATAGAACAGTGTTGCTGAGTAGAGCCAGTCCAGCCAATCTCGGTTGCCACCCTCCTCTTCCTCCATAAGGGGACCCCCTTGGGCATTCATCCGCAGGTTCTGGTTGGCCCCTGCGTTAACCTGGGCAGCAGCATTCTGGTTTCCAGGTTGATTTTGTGCAGGATATGGGTCTGGGAGAGGAGCCGGGGGTGTCACTGGGATCTCCTGAGAACGTCGTGCATGGGATGGGTCAGCAGATGCTGCAGTAGAAGCCAAGCTGAAACCAGAGAACGTGACGTACAGGATAAGGCTTAGTCAAATCCTTTCACACTTCACACAGGCACCGAAAATTTGTCCCTCTAAATATAGAGTCAGATCACATGCACATAGAAAGCATCAAATTTAGAGGCTACAGAAGAGTTAAAAACAAGTTTTAGTTCTACCCATGACAACAGCTGCATAGTGACTTCAGCAAGTCAAACCAAGCACCTTCCACTTCATGAACAGTTTCAGTACTTCACAAAAAAACATCTTCAGAGGAACTTAGAAGTCTGGAAGGCTGCTGCAAGCCTCAGCTTCACCGCTGTCACTGATTTCCAGTCAGTGTGCTACTTTAAGCAGTCAAAAAACAGTGAGGAGCTAAGGCCCATCAGCAGGATTAGATTCACCCTACAGACACCCATCCTCCCAATCAAAACAGTCACAGATCTGCTGTGTGCAAGACTCAAAACCACTGGCCTGAACACTGAGCCAAGCACCACGCGACAGCAAGAGGCACTCCCCCACCATCCAGCCTAAGTTACAACAACAAAGGGCCTTCCAGCCACCACCAAGAAAGGAACAACTGCCAGAAGCTCTCTACTTCCTTGTACTACAGTTTCTACTTTCTGCTGGTAGCTTTGGACAGAAAACTTACTATTGCATGTAATACTGTCTTGCGTACACCTGCTGAAACCAGGACATCTGCAGCATGCCGTAGGTTGAGTAAGCCGAGAAGCCAGGAGCCACGCGTTGGAAGGGATGCCGAGTTGTTTCCAGCCTTGGCCAAAATTTGAACACATTCGTTAGCGAATACTGGACAAACTGCAAGAGTCATTTATTACAGGACAACACAAGTAGATTCTGCCATTTTGTGCATTCAAATTCAAAATTAATTCTTCCCTCTTGAGTATTAAAGGTATCTCTATCCACTCAAATAAAGGGAAGATTTTCAACTAACACAGCACTGCATTTTCCTTTAGCTTCGATGTCCACTAAGGCTTTTGTATAGTCTCATCACCTTTGGCCTATATTCTATGGGCTTAAGACAGCACATGTGGCATGAGGAGCTGGCATCCAACATAAAGCTAACATTTTAAAAATCTTAGTGATGTACATAAAAATTGTATTTACCTGATACTGGTTTCTGCTGAAGACTGGCCATCAGAAGAGCCCCTCAGGCTTTCATCACATGAGGAAGACACAGACTGCTCTGGACTTCCCTCTGACAGTAACTTTGGCTGATCAGCTTTAAGCTAGGGAGAGCAAGGTGGTTTGTGAGGTTTATCCAGGACATTGTGCAAGCCTTATGCAAAAAGGCTACACCACACAGAATACGCTCCCATTTTACAACTGCTACGCAGCTCACGCACTTTGCCCTGCATGGCACCTCTAGGCACTGCCACAGCTCTCGGGCATGATGCCACAAGCACTTCCATCAGTATTTTAAAGCTCCTTTAAAAATGACAGGCACCTAAAAAGGACTTGACTGTACTCTTCACTTTCACCAGATCTACACCTGTGTTTAGTCATTTTTATGGGACCTGTCTGCATGCATCTGGTTATAAAAACGTAATTAGATCATACAGAAGGAACTACACTCAAGAGTTTTGCTTTTTAGCTATCATAAATTTGTACGTGCATACACAAACTGCTGTGCACAGAATTCAGGAGCTGTTCTGTAGCAATACATCTGTACAGCATCCAGACCAAAGCTGGCGCACATCTGGCACCCACCAGGCATGGGCAGGATAAGCTCAGATTGCCTGTAACAGGCAATAGAAACACACCTCTAGACACCCTACCACACCCACTTGAAGGTGAAAACTAGTTTGGGCCTTTTGCATGTAAGACCAGCAAGTACTCAGTTCAAGCACCAAGGCTGCTCTTCGCCTTCCTCAGGGCAGGCTGATGCATTCAGGAGAGCAGTTCCAATGTCTCCACCTGGCAGCCTTCCTTCATCCCTACACCCCCACATGCAGACCATCACTGCTTCCACTTCAACCACCATGCCTCCTGCCCACAAGCACAGCCTCTGTGCAGAGGAGCCTGGGATGCAGGCCACACTACCCAATAAAACTGAATTTACCAGAAGGCGTTTCTCCTCCGAGCATCGTGGTACAGCTCGATTTAGTGGCTGGTATTTCTTAACAGATGCCACAAGAATCTTTACTGATGAACTGCAGAGTCAATTTTTTACCCAGCTTAATCCACATATGTTCTCATATTCCTAGCCAAATTAGCACAATGCAATATTGCCATTGCACTAGCAGGAGAAAGCCATGGTGTCGGTGAACTTTAAAATAGCCGGTTAATGCTTCCCATTTTCAGTCACAACCCGAAGACATCTGTTAACTTAGCATAAGTACCTCCACGTTGGTTTCTTGCACATCTGCAGGAGTCTTGAGGTTGTACACCAAATGCAGAGCATGCAAGTCCCCGTGCTAAAACATAATAGAAGACACATTAAACAACTATCACTCCTCTTGATATATTTCAGCACACCATAAAAGATTTTTTTCTTTTTTGATACCTTTGGCAGCAAGTCTTTCAGATAGTGATGGTCCAGCAGCAGCTTCCCAGAATAAACCAGCTTTTGGTCCTCTTCAGGCTTTGAAGAAAGCAAGTGAAGGACAGGATGACTCGCTCTGCCCAGTGCACACCAAGCATGAAGGGACACAGCTGGCAGCCCGCGGGACCCCGGCACCCCGCTGGCAGCCCGCGGGATCCCGGCACCCCGCTGGCAGCAGCCCATCCACGCGTGGCAGCACGGAGGGAGCTGCCCGCACCGAACCCAGCTACCAGGGGGAGAAAGGACCGCGACGGGCAAGCCCACGGGCGCCAAGGCCTAGAGCGGCAGGAGGGGGCAAAGCACCCCCCGGGCACGCGGTACGAGCCGTCTCTTTCACAGCCCGGCCTGAAACACCCGGTTTTTCCCTCAAACAGCGGTGCGGAGGAGCCGGCCCGGCCGGTCAGTCCCCTCAAGCCCCAGCGGGTCAGCGCTCAGCAGGGGCCGGCCCCGAGACCGAGCCGCGTCGCGAAGCGGCCCCGCACTCACCGGCGCGCCGGGTATGAGGCGGCGGAGCTCGGCCTTGAGGCGGCGCACGGTCCAGGCGGGCGCGGCTCGGAGCCGCAGCTCGGGGTGCCGCTGCATGGGGCTCCGCACCACCACCCACATCTCCTCCATTGCAGGGCCGCGACCGCGCCCGCCCGGCGCTTTTATGGCCGCGCGCCGCGCCCCGCCCTGCCGCAGGGCCGCGGTGGCTGCGGCCGATTGGCCGTGGCTAGAGGAGATGGGCGGGTGGGCTGACACGTGGGCCAATGGGACGGAGCCCCGAGTGCGGCGCCACGAGAGGGAGGTGGTGGGGAGCGGAGAGGCTGATTGGGGGGGGCTGGGCGAGGGGCGGGCTTTAGCGCCACCCCCTCTCCCCGAGCAGCGTCACCATGGCGACCGCGGGCCGTGAGGAGATGGTGGCCATTGCGGGGCAGCGGGGCTGCAGGCAGCGGCGCGGCCTCACCGGGCCACCATGGCCGCCCGCTCGCCCCGGCCCCCCCACGGCCACGGAGCCAAGCCCCCCCCCCCCCCCCCGGCCACCGCGCCCGGTGCTCTGCCGCGCTGCCCCTCAGACCCCGGCCCGCCGGCCCCTCCGGCCTGCTGCGGCCTGCTCCAGGCCCGGCGGGCTCTCGGTGGCCCCGCTCCGGCCAGCCCCCGTCGCGGACCGGGCCCGGGGGATCTCCGGCTTCGCTCGGCCCACAGGAGCCGTTCCCATGAGGCCCCATCACAGGGACACGGTGCTGCACGGGGCCCAACGGTGCTGGGGGTGCTGGGAGAGGCGATAACTCACCGACAGCGAGAACCCCTGAACACAGAAACCCAGAGCCACAGCTCCGGAGCCCTCTCCCCGCACCCGTCTGCCTCCCAGGTGTGACCTGGCACCAGGACAACCGGCGCGAGCGGCCCCGCTGCACCAGGAGCGGGTTTTGGCGCGCGGCGAAGCGATGTGGCAGGCAGGGAGAAGTGGGTTTGATCCGTCAGCACCGCGTCCGTGCTCTGCCAGTTTCATCAGCCGCTCCCCGGGGGAAGAGCCGTGCCACGGGGCATCGCTGCCTCGGGAGCCGACGGAATAAAATCATGAAGAAATGGAACTGAGCCTACGCCCGGTCTGACAGACCCTCCGCGTCCCCACGGGGATGCAGAATTCCAGCGGAGCCCCTTCCCGTGCTGCATCCCTCCCCACAATGAGCACCATTGCTCCGGAGGAATCGCTCCGGAGCGGAGGCTGCGCTCCCAGCCGGCTCTGCCCTCGGCGGGCTCGGGAGGGCTTTGCCCCCCAGCCCGAGCTCCGTGTCCCCGCTAAGACACCACACCATGGGCAGGGACCAAGAGCCGCGTCCCCAGCTCCTAGGAAAGACAAACATGGTGTCCAAGGCCGCCCTTGCCAATGTCCCCTGTTAAGGACGACGTGACTTTGCCTGCTGCTCTCTTGGTTGCTCTCCCTGATCGGAGTGCCCAGAGGGCTCCCAGGGGTGGCGGGGACGGGGTGAAGCTGTGGAGGTACTGGTGTCAAACCCGGGTTCCCAGGCTCGGTGTTTGGCTGGGACGTGGCAGGCCCGTGGACCTAGTGAGCAGCTGCGGCCGCAGCACTGAGCCTGCCTCCAGCCCAAGCCCCGTCTTTCTCCCCCGTGTCAGGGACTTGGGGGTGGGGGCAGAGCTGACTGAGCTGCCCGTCCCCTGCCCCAGCCTTGCTGGGAGAACCACCCACCCACGGGAATGCGCTGGGCAACCTCACCCGGACCCTGCGCCGAGCCGGCCTTGAGCCAGGGCTGGAGCAGCGACCTCCCTGACCCGAGCGTTCCCAAACCCCGGCAACCCCCCTGAGCCAGAGGGTCCCGAGCCCCCACAGAGCTGGGCCCTCGCTGCCCAGCCCTGCAGCAGCCAGGGACGTGTGGGTCTGAGGGTGGTGGACGCGTCTGGACGGTTGGTAGCAGCGTGCTGCGGTCTGGAGGCCGACCCAGAGCTCCTGGTGCTGAAGGAAAACAAATACCTGCCCTGACGCCGTCTGCTTCGCCGAGGTCTCGCTCTGCGGCCGCAGGTCTGGGGGCATGGCGCAGAGCGGAAGGTGTGACCAGCGTGTCACCCCCACCGCCCTGCTGAACAATTCCCCCCGGTTCACCGAAACCAGAGACGGAGGGCCGCAAACTTTCTTTAGTCGCCGGCGCCTGCGTGAACGTTGACCCTGGGGTAAATCAGGATTACCCCTCCGACCTCAACGCAATCCCTCTGGCGATTGCTGGTGGGTTCACAGCCCCGCCAGTGCTCAGGCTCGTTTTCACTGCACGGAAACTGGTGTTTGCGGGGTGACGCCGGGGGTCTGACGTGATTTCGTGCTGTCCGAAGGTCACTCTGCAGGCCAGCAAGGACGGCATGATCCGGGCTGCTTCTTGGGGTTCGGTTCAACGGGAAGTGCTGCGCGTGTGCCGTGTCTGGGCCTTAAAAAGCTTCCCACGGCGCAGTGGTTGTGGCCCCTTCGGCCACACCTGAGCCTTGTTTGGGCGCTGAGGTGGGTGACGCCGGTGCCGGCAGCCCACGAGCAGCCGGGAGCTCACGGCGTGCTCCGGCATGGTGCCGGCAGAGGGGAAGGGGAAGGCCAAGCCCCGCGCCGCTGAGCCTCGCCGTGTTGAACAGGGCTGGTTCTGCCGGCGACGCGCCCCGAGGGTGTCCCCGCGACCTGGCAGCCCTCGAGCAGACGTGCTCTGGCGGGCTGGCGTGGCGAGCGAGGGCCCGGCTGGTGAACACGGGGCTGTTCCCCTCGTCCCGCTTGGTTGTTCCACCCCGAATCCACCGACCCTCCCGGCCTGTGCCCTCCGGAGCAGCGATGGAGCCTTCTCGCTGGAGAGGGGAGAAAACCCGGGGGGCCGTGTGACGGGGGCCGGGAGCAAGCGCCACGGCCGCACGTCATCGGGCTCCGACCGTGCCAGGTGCCGGGGTGCGCGGGCGGGCTGCGGCCCTCCGAGGAGGCAGCGGGGAGCCGGGGGGCTCAGCCACGCCGGGGGTACCGCCGGTGACACTCGTGGGGACGAAGGGGGGGCCGCCGGCCGCGTGGCAGAGCCCAGTGTCGCCGGAGAGGGGCCGGACTGGGTGTAATGGTGCCGCTGGTGAGGTCGCCGGGATGCTCGGGATTAACGGGGCCGTGCCCGGGCGGGGCGAGGATGGGGGGGGTGTCACCCTGCCGCCGGCGAGGCCCCGCCCCCGTTGCCAAGGCGACGTTGTCAGCAACCCTCCGGCCACGCCCCCCCGCCCCTCCCGGGCCAATGGCGCGGCGGCGCCCGGCCCGGCTCGCCGGTGACGTCACGGCCGGTGAATATCCCCCCCGCCCCCCCCCGTGGCCGCGGGAGCGCGGTGGCGGCGCGGTCCCGCGGCCCGGCCCGGCCCGGCCCGCGCCGCAGCATGGCCAAGCACCACCGCCCGCCCGCCCGCTCCGCCGAGCCCGTCATCGAGGTCAAGAGCAAGGTAAGGGGCCGGGGCCCCCCGAGCCCGACCCGGCGGAGGCCGGGTTGGCGGCAGCGGGCGGCCGCCGGGCCGGCCAGCGCTCGCCAGATGTGCTCCCCCCCACGCCCTCAGATGTGCACGCACACCCCCGGCTGCGCCGTCACCCAGATGCGCACCCCCAGCAAGGGACGGACCCCCCACCGCGGGCCCAGATGCGTGCTCGCCCAGGCCCGGTCTCCTCCAGATGTATGCGCTCGCCCAGATGTGCTCTCACCCGGCGTGCCCTCGCCCAGCTGCGCCCACCCGCCCAGCCCTACGCTCGCCCAGATGGGCGCTTGCCGGCGCGGGGTGCGCGGTTCCCCCCTTCCCCGGCACGATCGCCCTTGGGTGTCGGGATCCTCACGGCGTTCCTCCACCTGCTCTTAATTGGCTTCCCTCCGTCGTGACCGAGGGAGGCAATAATTAGCGCTGTTGCTCACCGGGCGCTACGGCGGCGCCTGCGTCGCGGGGACGGGCCTCCCTGTGTCGCGGCACCCGCCGCGGCTGGTGGTACGGCCGGAGGGTCGCGCCTCGTCGCTCCGACGCTCGGGCAGGAGAACGGCTCCACTCCTTTTATTTCGCCTTCAGGACGGGCTCTGCGTTGTGCCTGGACTGTCAGGGCTGGCTCTGCCCAGCCTCATCCTCCTCTTCCTCTTCTTCCTCCTCCTGCGCAGTTCGACGCCGAATTCCGCCGCTTCGCCATGAAGCGCTCCGGCACGGGCAGCTTCCAGGACTTCTACCGCCTGCTGCAGACGGTGCACCAGATCCCGCGGGTGGACGTGCTCCTGGGCTACACGGACATCCACGGCGACCTCCTGCCCATCAACAACGACGACAACTACCACAAAGCCCTGTCCTCTGCCACCCCCCTCCTCAGAGTCATCATCCAGAAGAGGGGTAAGCAGGAGCTGAAGAAGGGTGCTGGATCCCTCCTCCCCGGCAAGGGAGAGGAACCGAGTCCCGCAGTACCGCTGGCTCAGGGCTGGTCACGCGTCCTCCAGCCACCGTGTTAGCAGACGGGTGCGGAGGTGGCGGTGCTGGGAGGTCCCGGTCCATGCCGGGGCCGTGGCACCCGCGCAGGCTCTCCCTGGCAGCCCTTCCCCGTGGCGAGGGGCACCCGCCCCACCCTGGCGAACAAAGCAAATCCTTGCCATTCGCCCCTTTGAAGTCGCCTTTTCCAGCCGGGCTTGCGTGGGCCCCCGGAAAATGCTGGGCTGCTCACGGGAGCATCGCACCGGGTGCCCTGCCGGCTCCCTGCCCCGAGGCGGTGCCAGCCATCATTTTGGCAGAGCTCTTGGGGTGCTGCTGAGTTTTCGGTGGTGGGAGGAGGCCCAGGGGCTCGCCCCACCTCAGCGGCACGGTCCAGGAGAGCAGCTTCCCTGTGCAGAAGCCAGAGCCTGCGGTGTGCCCAGGGGCTGTTGCTGCCAGCACCGAACCATCCCCTGCTCCTGCACCAATGCCTGGACCCGGGCTGCGACACGGGGAGCTGGCGTGGGGCTGGGTGTACCGGAGCTGCCCTGGGAGCATCCTTCCTGCTCCCAGAGCCCCCTCGTCTGCTGCTGGGAAAAGCCTGTGAGGGCCTGTGGGTGACCGTGCCGAGCCAGCTCGGTGTGGAGAGCGGGCGGCCACAGCCCCAGTACTGCGGGCAGTGCAATAAGGAGGGCAAGGAGGCAGTGCTGGCGAGCCCCGGCGCCCGGCCATGCCCGCGGGAGAGGGGCCGCAGGGCTGGCAGCACCGAGGGAGGCCGGGAGCGAGCCCTGCGTGAGTCACAGCTGATTTCAAATGGATCCAGGTCATCCCAGGGCTGGGCTGCCGTTGAACCAGTCCGGGTCGGCGAGGAATGCGGCTGCAGAGCCTCTCGCGCGCCAGGCGCGGGGAGCCATGCACATGAGCGTGTACGTAGGTGTGCTCCGCGGCAGCTTGGTTCCTCTCGGTGCCGTCACCCCATTGGGCACAGCCATCCCCGCGGGCACCTGGCCGGGGCCGCTGGCCCTCCTGAGCTGGGCTCGGCCCTGGGGAGGGCAGGGGAAAGGCCGGCACAGCCCCGGGGCCGCCGGTGGGCTCGTCCTGGCGTGCTGGACCTGCCTGGCCCAGCCGCTCTGCGCCCTGCGAGAGGAGCCGTGCGCTGGAGTAGCTGTGGGAAAGCCTCTGCTGCCCCTCCCCGAGCTAAAAATATGCCGGGCTGCGTGTGCAGGGAGGTATTTATACCGCAGGAGCCCTGGCAGGCTCTCACAGCTGAGGAGAACCCCCACATCCCCCAGGCCTGGGGACATCCCCAGTGCCCCTGCCACCGGAGCAGGGTCTGGGTGCTGGTGGGGGGGAACGCGCCAGCATCACAGCGCCCAGATCTGGGATCCCCCGCAGAAAGGGATG
The DNA here is from genome assembly GCF_030867145.1 of Opisthocomus hoazin. NCBI lineage: Eukaryota > Metazoa > Chordata > Aves > Opisthocomiformes > Opisthocomidae > Opisthocomus > Opisthocomus hoazin. Next base: position 16,478,137 of record NC_134425.1, read on the forward strand.
GGGAGACGCCTGCGAGGGCTCACGGACGCTCCCGGTGCCTGGTGGATGTGGCCTGGGAGGGGACACGGTGGAGCTGGGCCCCAGGCAGCAGCCCCGGGTCAGCGTCAGGGAGGATGGAGTGGTGGTGGGGCCGGCTGGTGGAGTAAGAGACAGTGGCACAAACCACAGGTTGGGATGCTCAGGGCCCTGGGGATGCGGCAGCCCTGGGATGGGTCGCCAGGAGGTGGGGAGTCTCCAGACGCGGCCATCCCCATCCCTCTCCAGCGGGGACAAGGGATGCTGGTGCTGTCTCAGGGGCTGGGCTCGCTCTTGGGGAGCTGGCTGCCGCCGCAGCACCCCCTCCCCAAACCCAAACTGGGACATGGCCGTGGCTCCCGGGCCATCAGGGCTGGCAGCTCTAGTGTTAAGCTGCAGAGTTTGGCTTAAAGTGTGATTAAGGCTGAATCACCACCCGGATCCCACTAATCCCAGCCTCATGTAGGCTGGGTAATCCCAGGAGATGGGCCCAGCAGACAGGCTGCAGGAAAAGCCGGGGTGATGCTCCGGGGAGGAAAAGCCAGTGAGACCCATGAGCAGGGCAGTTCTCCCGCCAGCTCTGCCAACACGTGGGGCCGAGGGCACGCGGTCGCATCCCCGGGCAGCTACGTTGCCTGACCCGTGTCCTCCCTCGCTCCCTACAGCGGAGTCTGATGCTGGTGTCTTCGCCTCGAACTCCTTGCAGCGGAAGAAGAAGGGGCTGCTGCGCCCGGCGCACTACCGGGCCAAGCCTCACCTCCTCATCGGCATGCCGCAGGACTTCCGCCAGATCTCCTCCATCATCGACGTGGACATCCTGCCTGAGACCCACCGCCGCGTGCGGCTCCACAAGCACGGGTCCGACAAGCCGCTGGGTTTCTACATCCGCGATGGCGTCAGCGTGCGCGTGGCCCCGCACGGCGTCGAGAAGGTGCCCGGCATCTTCATCTCCCGCCTGGTGAAGGGCGGCTTGGCCGAGAGCACGGGGCTGCTGGCGGTGAGCGACGAGATCCTGGAAGTCAACGGCATCGACGTGGCCGGCAAATCCCTGGACCAGGTGACAGACATGATGGTGGCCAACAGCCACAACCTCATCATCACCGTCAAGCCGGCCAACCAGCGCAACAACGTCATCCGCAGCAGCAAGGCCTCGGGCAGCTCGGGCATGTCGACGGACAGCACCCCCAGCCAGCAGACCCCCAGCCCGGCCTCGCAGTACCTGAGCACCTACAGCACAGCCGAGAGCGACGAGGAGGGCGACCTGGTCATCGAGAGTGACAGCGTGTCCCACTACATCCCCGGGGGCTGCCCCAACGGGGGCCCCGCGGACGGACCCCTCCGGCGGAGCCTGTCCCCGCACAGCTCGCGGGGCTCCCTGCAGTCCCTCGGCAGCCACAACGGCAGCCCTGGCCGGGGCAGCGGCTGCGAGGACGGCACCCTCCTCACCCTATAGCCACCTTCGGCGGCCGGACTGGTTTCGGCGCAGCCGGGCTGGCCGCCGGCACCGGGGCGATGGTGTGGCCGGTGGGCAGGGGCGGAGCGGTGCTGCCGCTGCCCCTCTCCCACCACCCGGGACCCCACTGCGGCGCCCGCTCCCGCCGGCACTGCCCCCCCACAGAATCACAGAATGGTTGGGGTTGGAAGGGACCTCTGTGGGTCATCTAGTCCAACCCTCCTGCCGAAGCAGGGTCACCTACAGTAGGTTGTAGAGGACCTTGTCCAGGTGGGTCTTGAATATCTCCAGAGAAGAAGACTCCACAACCTCCCTGGGCAGCCTGTTCCAGTGCTCTGTCACCCTCAGAGTGAAGAAATTCTTCCTCATGTTCAGATGGAACTTCCTCTGCTTCAGTTTGTGCCCATTGCCCTCCGAGCCCCCTTGTCTCCCACCCCCTCCTTCCAAACAAGTGGGGTTTTTTTTAATTGTTTTATCAAAATATGCACCATCAATTAATATATTGCAACAGACAGTAAAACCTTTTCTAGAAAGCACCCGCTTGTCCCTGCTTCGTGTTGCCACAGGGGCTGGAGCCCGGCAGCCGCGGGGCACAGACCCTCCCATGGGACGGGGCAGGCAAGACCCCCACCAGCCCCACCACCCCGTCCCACAAGCCATGGCGCGTCCCATCGTGGGCCAGCACGAGCCCTGCAGGTCCCCTGGGAGAAGGGGGCACACAGGCCCCCATCGTGCCATGCCGGTGGGGACCCCTGTGCTGTGCCTCAACCGCGGCACATGCTGTGGCTTCGCCTCTGGCCCAGCCGCTGCGGCCACTGGCAGCGTTGCTGGCACAGCGGCCCGGGCTGTGCCCACGGGCAGTGCTCCTCCAGCCCATCTGCCGAGCTGGACGCGGGCGCTCACCGCGAACAAGGGCACTGGCGTGGTGCCAGACCCCTCGCGGCAGCAGGGCTCTCCCACGGCCCTTGGATCAAACCCTGCTTCGTGCGAAGCGAGAGCAGATGGTGCTGGGTGCCCCGGCCCGGCTGCTGCGGGGCGATGCCGGGCGCAGGCACAGGGCAGAGCCGGTCACCTCCCCAGGGAAGGGGGGCTGCGTCCTGCTGCCTTCGCTGACCCCCACGAACCAAACCGCACGCAGCTCCCCATCCCAAGGCACCTGCGCTGGCACAGCCAAAACCTCACCAGCGGCTGCACAGGAGCCGCTGGGTTGGCTGAGCGCCGAGCGCCTGGCATCATGGGGTCCTCTCGCTGGGGCCGCTCCCAAGGGCACGTGGTGGGCCTGGGCGAGGAGGAGGAGGAGGAGGAGGAGGAGGAGGAGGACGCGCAGCTCTTGGGGTCTGGAGGGACTGCACCAACTGCTCAGGCCTTGGTCGCAGGGAGAGCCGGGGAGCTGGGGCTGGCAGCTCCGGGGGTCCTGAACGCGGCAGCACTGACAGCACGCAGCCGGGGCCCATGCGGGCAGGGGAGCAGAGCAGGCAGCCAGGCCGGTTACTCCAGGCCTGCTTGGGGCAGGTGGTGCTGGGGGCTGGAGCCTGCGGCCCCCAGCCGCTCTTGGCACCGCTCTCGCCCAGCCGGCCCAGTTTGGCTGCAGCGTTTGCTGGAGGGCAGCCCCAGGGAGCTCACCCCAGCCAGTCCACAAGCGCTTCCCGGCCCACGGCAGCAGCGTCGGCCCCCGAAGCCCCACGGCACCGCAGAGCTCCGGGTTGTCCCGCTCTGCAACATCTCTGCCTGGCAAAACCCTGCCCAGGGACGGAGCAACCCTGCGCTGCAGGGCAGCGGCTCGGGGCAAGCACCATCCCACCCGTGCAGGGCAAGGGGACGGGGCAACAGGCACCGGCTGCAACGAGGGGAGGTCTGATGGGACTTCAGAGTCCCTCCAGGCTTAAATCTGCCTCCGCTTCACGCAGCGGGACCCTGCAAAGGTCTGCACAGGTCCCCACGCGGTGCACGAAGGCGCGGAGGCAGCCAGCCCACCTCCACAACAGCAGACCGAGAGCTGGCAGGACTTCCGCACACTCCCTCTGCTCTGAGCCCTCCACCACATCCCAGCACCCCGGCACCATGAAACGTAACCTCCAGGGCTACGCTGGGCTTCTGCAGCAAGCAGGACCAGTCTGCAGGTGCCCAGAATGAGCCACGACCACGGCCCAGCTCAGGGGAAGCTGGGGACAAGGAACGCCGCAGGCAGCAGCGCACGAGACCGCCTGCCAGTTTCTAGAAGCACGAAAAAATGGGAAAAGAAGAGGTGATGCCATGGATCCAGAGCAGAGAGCTGATCTGCGAGAAGTCAAGTGGCACAGAGACAACTCTTCTCCAGACCAGAGTCGAGAGTGTATTAGGGCATCTCCCTCCCTTTTCCGTGGACAAGAGACAGTGCTGGAGGGTTAGCACGAGCTGCTGGCCGCACCTCGGACACCGCACCGGCACTTGCGTGGGCCCAGGGTCCTCAGCCTGAACTTCCTCTCCACCCCTGCCAAAGTGATGAGCGTCCCTTCCCAGCGATGAAGGACGTTCACGCCGAGCAGCACAACACACCCAGCCCCACCGGCTCAGGAGTCCAGCTTGATGAAGACCTTGGGCCTTGAGAAAATTTTGATGGCCTCTTCCATCTGAGAGAGCTTCCTCTCCAGCTCCACCCGCCTTCTCTGCACGCTGAGGGTGTCTGCACGCATCGGCAGCATCACCAGGTCCTTTACCAGCTGCTCCTGGGCTGTAAAATCAAAAAAAAAAAGCTGTGTAAGTGGAAGAGCAAAGTAATCCATCCTTTTCCTAAGGCTACGACCTCATCCTCAGCCATGAAAACAGCAGCAGCACCGGAACAAGGGCTTTGAGAGAGCGCCCATCCTTCGGTTGACAGCTCAGCAGGATGAGGACCCGAGCGACCTGCTCCAGCTTTGAAGAACCAAGGGTAGGACTAGAAAGCTCTGAACACCCCTTCCAACCAGGATCTTTCTCAGAGCAGCAGTAACCCAAACACCAGGCCCACCGGACAAGTTTGCTGCAGAGAGCCAGCGCTGGAGCCTGCAGTCCCACCAGCCTGAAGGAGCTGGCTCATCCTGGGCACACAGCTTCAGAGAGGCTGCTCCTGCAGCATCCCAGCTACGCGCCTCATTCCAGGCAGCTCTCCAAGCAGCAGGAACCTGCGCCCCAGAACTCTCCTCTCCCTAATCCCACCTAGGATCGTCTGGTTGTTTTTCTGGGCTGGAATCCCCGGTTCTTTTCCTCTTACTCTGCTTCAGATTGCCGAGGGTCTCCAGCCGCTGCCCCTCCGGCATCATGGCGTGGCCAGGCGGCGTGTCGGGATCGGGCAGGTTTCGCAGCTGCTCCTCCGTCTGCCTGCGCCACAGCTCCTTCCTTTGCAGCAGGCTGCAAGGCAAGCAAACAGCTGGCAGGGGGGATGGGAACCGAGCCCCTTGAACCCCGCTAAGCCCCTCTGTCACTGCGTGAGGACCACAGAGACCCACCCCACCGCACACGCCCACCGTGGAGGGACGCGCCCAGGTTTAACCCGCATGCACGGGCCAGCAACCACGTTCCACGTGCACTGCAAGGCAGCTAGAAAACACACGCTGAGGCCAGCACGAGCTCCTAGGAGACAAGGGCTTCTGCTCCAGGCCACCAAGTCCTCCCCAAACCATCTGCGGGCCAGTAGAGAATGAAGGCGGAGAAAGCGGCTCACAGCCGGAGACGCTGGCAGGGAGCAGCAGGCACAGCAGGGAGCCAAAGGACGGACACCACGGCCAGTCCCATGACAGGGTCACCCAGAAACTGTTTTCCACTCAGAACCCCAAAATGCGAGTCACCAGGTCGGGTGTTCCTCAGCTGCCGGGTCCGAGGCAGCAAGCTCTCTGCCCCTCCAGACACGTGGAGCCAGGCTTACGCAGCGGCAGGAGCGCATTTCTGAGAGCACACAGAGCATCCCCATGTCAGCACCGCTGTACGACAGCAAGCGAGCGAGGGAGGAGGCGAAATCCTTTCTGAGCCCAGTCATGCCGGCCACGGGATGCTCGTTAAGTCAAGAAGCCGGGAGGGACTGCAATTATTCCCCAGGCTGCAGTAAATCGCACTGCTTGCACGTGGCGAGAGCACCTCCGTCCCCAGCGCTGTGCCCTCCCGCGCACCAGCTGGGAGCTGTGCTGAAGGGAATGGACCTGTCAGGGACGGTGCCAAGGACCAGCCGGGGCCGTACGTACTACTGGGGGACGTGGCCCTTCTGCTTGGCGTTGTACTCCTCCTGCGCCCGGCGCTTCTGCTCCAGCAGCTCGGCCAGCGTCTGCAGGGACTGCGAGCGCCGCAGCGGGGCCCGCTTGGCATTGCGGGCGTTGTGCTTAACAAAGTCGATGCTCTTGCCCTCCACCAGGATCTGGAAGCAGAGAGGGGGAGGCAGCAGCGCCGGCTCAGCAGGCGCGTGTAGGCACCCGCCCTTGTCCCCACAAGAGACAAATGCACTGCGGAAGACACTGAATTGCAGATGTACTATGGCACATCCTCAGCCCAGCCCACCTCAGGAGCCAGAGAGACACGGAAGCAGGAGCTACGGCCTTGCTTCGAGAAGAAACCAGTGCCAGGAACCCCTGGGGTGCCATGATTTGCCCGGCATCAAAAGCCAGGCCAAATCTAAACCCCATCTTTTTGAGGTGCCCAGGCTGACCCCATGACCCCAAAGCCAGAAGGACAGGAAGAACCAGGCTTGACACAGCCCAGGCGGCTCCCACTGCTGTGTGCCGAGCCCATCGGAGCAGGCAGGAGGTTGGTGGAAAAAACCGGTGGGGCCCTTGCCGGACCAGTAAATGCCACAGAGCCCCTGGCAGAGCAGGAACCTGGCTGGTCCGCGGGGGCATTTCCCCAGAGACAGCATCCGCTAGCACAGCTCTTCCGATGGTCGGGACAGGGGAGAGGGTTGCTGGCTTTGAGTTTAAGGTTTTCTTTGCTTAGTTTTCCTCCTTAGGATTTTAGGTCCTGTTTAAATTAAGTCACTCCATGGCATTTGGGAACCAACAGCCCCCTGCTAGCCAAACAGAGAAGCCACGAGCCGCTTAGCACCTCCCAGACAAGACCACCGGCAAGGTTTAACAGTTAATACTGATTTAACCCTCCCTACCACAAAGCACACCCATTTCCCAAATTTTCATCCAATGCCCAGAAGCCACAGTTCCTTTAACGAAGGTGGGAGCAGTCTCCAAACCCGCAAGACCTCCTGAAAAACCCCAGGACGGGCAGATTAGAGATCACTGGCACTTCTACAGCGAGGAGGTGGGATTTTCATAGGGAACTTCACGATCTCTGTAACTATGAGCAAGGCTGAAGGCAGAGTACAGTATCAGCAACCCTTCAGCGCCTGTCCCACCTCCCCGGTGACCAAGGCCCTGGTCTTCCCCTCCATTGAGGAACAGTATTTGCAGAGCTCCCTGTTCCCGCAGCACATCTGACCCATTCCTTTAGAAGAACATGTGAAGAGTTTGAAGCAGGAGCAATGGGTAAGTGCCAGAAATCCCTGGGACAGAGAAGCGCCAGAAGCCCCTGGGAGCGTGCGGCTGGTGTGCAACTCACCTTGGCTGCAGAACCCAGCGTCTCCGCAGCCTCCGTGTCTGCCCCCACTTTCGTTCTGGCAGGCGGTGGGGAGGGTGGTCTGCACGGCTTGATCCCAGGGCCACAGCGAGAATATGCCCTCAGGAACTTCAGAGCCTCGGGATTTGGAGGTGGGGAGCTCTCCTGGGAAAGGTGAGGAAACACACACTAGCGGAGGGATGCTGGAGCAAGGAGACACCCACCCGACACAGCGTGCGTGGCCAGGCGCCGGATCCCAGCAGGCAGGCGACAGCACGCTCCTTCGGCCACCACTGGGCAGAAGGTCTTGGGGGAAGGGAGGACAATCTGTACTCAGCCAGACCTGGCAACGGGACTTGGTAAAGAAATGCTATAAAACAACAAAAAAAGGAAAAAATCTGTAGAAACAGGCATTTGGAGCAAATGCACGCGTAGTATTTGACCGGGGAGTCGCTCCTGGCTGCCTAAGCTGGTAGGCACAAAAGGAGAGCGACACTAACTAACCCAGCCCAGACACCTCCCAGAGCCAGGGACAATCTCTGGGGACGGGCAGCCCAAACCACCAGAGACCGCGACTCCTGAAAGAGCAGACACCTTCCTGCGAAAAGGGCAAATGGCAGCGTGGAGTGAGCACGCCGAAAGTCGAGTGACACACGCCAGTCTCCGTCGCGGGGAACAGCAGAGAACCTGAATTCCCAGAAGAAGCTACCCCACCTCCACAAACCCAGAGCACGCCGCTGAGCCCTGCTCCCACACGCTGCAAGGAACCGGCACGGGCAGGCGTGAAGCTGACACAACCAAGATGCTGTTCTCCAGCGCTGCTCTCGCTCAGCACCCCGAATCTGGGGTTAGCCTACTCCAGGGGGAAAGAGGAGCAGAGAGTGAGGGAGTCTGGGAGGGTAGAACTGCATCTGGGCGGCATCTCCAAGGGCCACGGTCAGCACCATCGCTCAATGTCGCATCCACAGCAGTCCCCAGACCAACCCCATCAGCTGGGAGCTGGCACCACGGGCAGCCTTACAACACGCACAGCCAGGCCACCGCTCGTGCTCCACAGACCACCAGTCTTCTTTCAGCAGAGCCAGAAGACACAGATCTCTCCAGCAAGCTAATGAGAAGTGCCTTTAGCTAGCATGGTCGTTCAGAAGTCAAATCAGGCTGCAGAGCCCCATCCTCCTCCACGAGAGCACTGAGACGGACAGAGCCCTTCTCAAGGCAGCGGCTACAATGAAGAGCCTCGGGGAGAGACGACTGAAAAGACGCTCCACGTCAGGCACCCAGCCCTACCAGAATGGCCCCAGTCCCCAAGCAGCAGCCCCACAGAAGACAGAGATCCTCCACACAGAACACTCCAGCTCTTGGAGAGCCACTGCAACACCTAAAGCAAGGTGAGTCAGCCCGGGACCTCCTGCCACCTCTCTCCGGAGGAACCTGCCGAGCACAAGTCATGCACCACGCAGAAACTGCCTGCTCAGAGACCACCCCCTTTCCCCAAAACAGAAGAAGGAATGATCTCAGTCTTCCTCTCACCCGGAGGATTTGTCAAGCGGGAATGTAGGCTGGTGTTCCCACAGCACACGTGGGTTTGCTGCCGTGCGTGGCGGGGTCAGAGAGGTTGGTGGCACACCGGGAAGCAGGGGCACAGCATTGGGAACCACTGGCTTGGAAATCATCTAGCCAGTTTTTGCAGTTGTTATAAATAGACATAATTTTAGTGCCCGAAGCTGGCCGGAGGGAAGCAATGCGGAGACGAAGAGGAACCTGAAGGCTCCACCCAGCCAAAGAGCACGAGGGGACGGCTGGCATGTGCAGCGCTGCTCCGGGGGTCACCCAGCCCGCACCCACCCTCTGCACACGCAGCAGCTCGCTGCGTCGCTCCCGGCTGCGCAGACGCAAGAGACGGGGACCGCGAAGGCTGCCGGGGACGCGCAGAAGGACACAGCCCTCCCCGGGCAGCCCCAAGGCCGTTCCGGAGAGCCAGCGGCTGTTGGGCCACAGCAGCAGCCCCCTTCCTCGGGGAGCTTCTCCACGCGAGGCTGAGCTGGAAGGAGCCCCACGGCCTCTCCTCCAGAAGGTCACCACGACGGGGGTGGGCACACCACCCCACTGCTCGCTGCTGCGCAGCGGAACCCCCCGGATCCGTAGGAGCTGCAGGGGCTGTTTCCCGATGAAGGAAGAGCCCAACTGAACGCAGAGGTCACCTGGATGATGGAGGTCTCCCAGATTCAGGCTGACAACAGTGATCCACCCAAAGACAGCAATGGAGCTCTCCTTCCCGCTCCCAGTGGGCTGTATCTTTATTTTCAGTACAAACAGGTTCACTTCGACCACGGCCGCCGCTTCGGTGAGTTCAGCAAAGCCCTCCAACACCGGCACCGTTTGAACACCACAGACCCACGAGAGGACAAACAATTCTCCAGAAAGACGCCCAAAGCAACCCAAAACCCTCACAACGCCAGACACCTGCTCATTTCCGCAGTGGAGAAAGCCCGAGGAAGCCAGGCACAGCCCCGCGTGCACAGAATCCCAGCGTGGTCAGGGTTGGAAGGGACCTCTGTGGGTCACCCAGCCCAACCCCCTGCCAAAGCAGGGTCACCCAGAGCAGGCTGCACAGGACCTTGTCCAGGCAGGTCTGGAATATCTCCAGAGAAGGAGACTCCACAACCTCCCTGGGCAAGTTCCTTCTCCCACAGGCACACATACAGAGGATGGGAGGTGCGCACACCCTTGCCGGCTGTGCCGCTCTCAGAGGGCTCCACTTCAGTTGCCCAGAGATGTCTGGGTGCCCCCGCTGGGCAGTCGTTACTCACCAGGACAGCCACTCAGACAAGAACCTGGAGACATACGGCCCACCACAGGTCCACAGGGTGGCAAGAGTTGGAGCAGGTTCAGCCACAGCCTGAAGACCTACTTCTCCTTCTGTGCCCCAACTCCATGCAGAAATGGCGAGGACCACGGTCCGTGGGGGCAGAACGCCACAGCCCTTTGGCCCAGACTCCAGACACGCGGTGCCCCACATGCTGGGAAGCTGCTGGATGCCCCTCCAGGCAGGGAGTACGGCTGCGAGGGCTGCTCTGCACCCCTCAGGAACCACGGCAGATCCCCGACGACCCAAGGGCCAAGCAGGAGCCTCCAGGCAGAGGGGGCGAAGAGATTTTCCTCCTCTCAGCTTCCCCTGCACGGGGACTCTCCTTGGCCAGAGAGGATGGGGATCATCACAGCAACCGCACTCCAGAGCCACATGTGCTCACCCAGCCCCACTGTCACCCCTGCCCGCCGTGTTCCAGCACCGAGCTGCCCTCAGACCCGGGGCTTCTGGGACTCCCCCCTCCCCACCACCCCACAGAACCTCGTGGCTCACTCGCACCCCAGAGCTCGGTGGGTACCGACCTGCAGTTTGGCCTTCACCTTTGACTCCACATTTTCATATTTCTGGGATTTCCACAGAGCTTTCACAGGCTTGGGCTGGCTGTGCTCTTGGGCTCGCTCCTTCTCTCTGCACTTCTTCTGAATCTCCTTTATTCGCCTCACGTTTTCCTTCTCATGGTCCTTGGACTCTTTCCCTGCACAGCACGGGGAGATACAGCCTTCACCCTCGGACACTGCCACGGGATGCAGGCTCCTGGAGCACTGGCACCAGAGCCCATAGCTCCGTCTCCAAAGCTGCTCCAGCCGCCCAGAGCAAGGGCAGGCTCTGCCCGCTCCTGCAGACGAGGCAATCTGCGCATTTTTCCCACGCCAGCTGCACGCTCCCGGACCAACCGTCTCCTGCCAGAGGATCCCACGGTGCCCAGATGACTGTCAGCACGGGTCTGGGCACGCTGCTGGTGCTCACAGACTCCCTTGCTCTGAGGGAGCGTGGCTCAGTTGTCCTGTTCTGGGCTAGGCTAGCCAAGCCATGCCAGCACCCTCTCGAGAGCAAGGTCAATTCCCAGTTCAGCATCCTGCCGTGTTTCTGAAGCGAAGAGCGGGCCGGTTAATGGCAGCTGCAAAGCCTTCAGCCTGCGCTGTTCCTGTCTCAGGCTCAGGGCCAGCCACTGCCCCACATTCAAGGGGACATAATCAAGACTATGGATTGTATTTTTTGGTTTTGAATCAACAATGACCCTTCCTCGGGCTCCCCAAGCCCGGGAGGATCTCACCCGACACAAGCACACGCTCTTCTGCTCCGCTGCTGTTCTGGCACAGCAGTTGTGGCACGCACCACGCTGACACCAGGCAGGGCTAGGGGCAATGCCAGCACATGAAGCCAGTCAAGTGGCACCCAGTGCTCAGCCTCATCTCCTTTCTGGACCTCTGAACCTCCTCTGCATCTTTTGCAAAGATCCCCATATGCAGAGAGTCTTCCCAAATCCTGCTTGGCTTCGCTAACGAGGAATTCCCCAGGCTAGCCATCTTCCACACACTGGGATCGCACTTCATCCACCTTTAAGTTTGACTGTAAAGACACTGGTTATATTCAGAGGCAGCAAACTGGAAGGGCTTGATTTATTTCCAGCATCTCTCAATAGCCTCTCATCCACAACTAGCCCCTCAAGCAGCACCTTTTCTCAGTCCCCCTTCCCACTGCAGACCTGGCCAGACTGGAGCCGGGACGGCCGCAGCAGCACCCACTCCAGCACCGGTGCTGGCCCGGGGCCACCGCTGCCAGGCCAGCGCAGGAGATGGGCACCGGCCCTGCAAAGCTCGGGCTCTCCGCAGGCAGCACAGCCGAGGGATCGACCCAAACCCAACACTTCAACCCTGCAGGCCCGCAGCGACTCAGCTGTACTCACTCTTGACTGGCTGCCCCCCGGCAAGGGAGATCCCTTCGAGCTGCAGCAAGAGGCTGAGTGTCCCCTTCTGCCCCTTCTCCAGGAAGCCCCTTCCACTGGGGCGGATGCGAGGGGCTGGCTGGCTCTGGCGGGCACTGCCCAAAGCGGGGTATGGGTTGGGAATGGCATCTGGGAGGCCAGAGGTAAGATCCAGCTCCTGAGCATTCCCTTCCAGCCTCCCTCGAGCTACGGAGAAAGAGCGATAAGCGGATTACCAGGAAATGATCTCACCTCGTGGTTTCTCTTCACCCACAGCCTACAAACAACGCTGAAGACCCCCTCTCCGCCTCTACGTTACTCTTTCCCAATTTTGAACCAGCTGTACAGACCGCCTTTCGGATCACCCCCCGTCGGGCAGCAGAGCAACCTGCACCGCTGTAAGCGGAGGCTGTGGAGCACACCAAAGAGGAAGGACATCGAGCGGGCAAGCCGCATCATGCCCAAGCACAAAGCCGCACACCCGTAACAAGCGTGTGGGACTTACCTGAGAAGGGCCGTTGATAACAGTTAGGGCAGAGCGTAGGGTCTGGAGGAATGGGTCCAGAAATCCTGGACGGCCCTTCACACATCCTGCCGCTGCTCTGCCGCTGCCACCGACACCAGCCACCGCTGAGAACAGAAATGAGCAGGGCTCACTAAGCCACTGAAAAGCTACATTTTATGTATATATACATATATATAGAGAGAGGTGAACTTCTGCCCTTCATTAGAGAGCTCATATGCAGCTACAGAGATGACCTCCAGGCAGTGAGTCACCCCAAATTGGACTGCATGCAGGCGAGGCAAGGGATCAAGCAGCACTGTCCCTACCACGGGGCTAACAGCGTTTCTGCTAGCATTGAACCTGAAACGTCCTTGGCTGCTGTAACACCGGTATCTTCAGCGCAGAAATTCCTTCCTGGCTTTGCTCTCCCGTACCAGAACATTCAGTGCAGACACGCAAGCGGGCGCTGAGCTACTGTAACCGCCCTGTGCGCCTTCAGTGACCAGGGAACACAGGGTGGCTGGACACTACCTGACAATCGCTAGCCTTAGATTTGAATTATCTTGCACCTTGGGCTCTTTCCTGCAGTTCAAACACCACGTGCCCAGAGCCAGGCGAGGCTCCTGCCCCGGGCAGGTAAGCCCCTCAGCGAGAAACATGGGTGCCATCAGCACCCTCGAGCGGGCCCGACACAGAACGCTTCGGGAGGGCGCAGGGACAGGCGCTGAATCTCCAGGGGAGAGCCCCGAGACAAAAAGAGCCCAGGGGGTCTCTTGGGTGCAAGGGAGCAGGGAGAGCTACCTGCTTAGAAAAACAACTTTTTCATTTCTAAATAACATCTCAGCGCAGACTGACAGGGCCCAGCACAGATCTGCAAGTCCCGGCTGCCTCTCTCCTGCCCACGACGGCAGGAGCACGGATCCTGCCGGCACAGGAGCAGCCAGCGTCCGTTACCCTGCGATGCTCGCCAAGATCTCGTGGACGGCATTTTATTGCCCACAATAAACTTGAGGGACCCGCTCCTCAAGCAGCAGGTGAGGATGCAGGCCGCCGCACCAACAGGCACAGGCTGCTGGCGAGCTCCCGGCAGATGCCACAAGAGCCTCGATGCTCGTCGGAGTCACGAGACGGCTTGGACAGGCGCCGGGACAGCTCGGCTGCAGTCATCGCTGCGAGAGCTGGGGCTACAGCCTGCATGCCCTGACTCCCGAGGCAGTAATTTAAAGGTTTCTGAGACAACCCCAGGAGAAGAATCCCTTCCAGGATCCTCGGCGTGCCAGCACTGACGGGATGCAGCATCTGCAGGTCAATTTACAACCCAGTAAACGATCAGTACAAGGCTGAGTGAGCCTGAGCCATAGCAACTAATGCACTGCAGTCCTCCCAGCTAAATCACCCCTGCTGACAAGGGACCATTAGCAAAAGGCTGTTATTCATCTCCCAGACACAACTGCAGAGGCGATGTAAGCGATGCCGACTACTGCACACCAGCGTGTGCGTACAGCCCGTGCTCCGCTGCTCTGGAAAGGCTGTTTCTGACGAGCAGGAACAGACTCTGAGCCCGAGACAAAAGGACGCTGTCTTGGAATTATTTAATCTCCTTGATAATGGATCCAGCTAAGCCAGAACAGGCTCTCTTCTTCTAGGAAAAAACCCAAGCATTCACTATGAGCTCACTCCAGAGCAGCTACTGGCCTTGAAATTCACACCTGATCTTGACCTGAACGTGCCTTCAAACCCCGTAATTTCCACGCAAAATGACAGGCTGAAGCCAAGACCTGTAACAGAGCAGACAATCATCACGGGGGACTGCAGGAGGAAAGGCAAGCTGGCGGGAGGCGGGGGACGGCAGGCTCATTTCATGCCTTCACACAAGGCACAGCTCGCATTCCAACAGCACCCTGCCCTGCTGCAGGGAATCTGCAGACGACACCCACTCCCTGATTTGCAAGTCACATCGCCTCTGGATTGGGATCTTGCAAGACCAGACAAACTCATTGCAGCAGCAAGCACCTTGTCTGCCCAGGCACCCCCAGCGCACTCCCCGGCGCAGAGCGCGAGCCCCTGGCAGCAGCCTCCCAGCCCCAGTACCGACAACGGGCGCAAACCCCCCAAGCCGCCGCTCTGCTCCCGACCGCGAGCCTCTTCGGAGGACAGAAGCGCGAGAACCTCACGGCTGGCGCTGCCGAAAGGGGATGTGCAGACCCTCTCCACTGCCATCCCCATCCTTCAGCTTCAGCTCTCGTGACAGCTCCAGAGCGCAAACGCGCCTGTGCTGAGCCAGCCCAGCCCGCTGCCCCGGCACGAAGCCACCTCTTTGGCTGGGTTTGTTTTCTGCCCTTTCACCCTGCTGTCCAAGCGTAGCCTGGCTGCAACCTCCACGGGGGAATCGGAGAAGCACTGGAGCAAGCAAAAGGGAAACACGGCAGGAGCAGGCGCTCACGGATGCGGCCGAGGGAGGGAGAGGGACCAGGGCCAGCCCTTTTCAGCAGCGACCCGATCGCTGGCTCAGCCATGCTGGCTAATTTGCACCCAGGAAAGCATCTACCACCGTGTTAGAAACCTAAACGTCAGGAACACAGTATCCGACCCGTCGCCACCAGAAGGACGCTGTTTAGAGCGTTCTCAGGCTACAAGGCGCAGGCAGACTCTGCAAACGCTGCCTGGCTGTGTCCTGGTAAACAGATATATCCATGTGTGTGCAACTCCTCTCTCCTCTCAGCCCTCTGCCAGGCTGCAGAACTCGCTAGGGAAGCGGCGACGCTGCTCCGAGCTCCAGGGCTGCGCCAACCCCATGCCCTGCTCACCTGGGATCAGCACCGCGACGGACGAGGCGCGGGGCAGCTGCCAGAGGAACCCACCGACGCCGGCGGTGCTCGCTCAGCCCGCCCGAGCCCGGCTGGCCGCTTGCCTCCCCGCCAGGACCGCTGCCGAGGCCTGGCCTCGGACGCAGGCAACGCAGGCTCCAGCCCGACCTCTCCCACAGGAGAGGAAGGGTTAGGAATCATTAACTTGACTCTTTATGCCCTTTGCCTCAGCTTACCAAGTGGTAAAAAGGCTATGTATGCCCCTGGTAATCTGAGATCTTTTCAGAGCCCACATGAGCCACGGCTTCCTCTCGTGGCCTGATTTTGGCATCGGAGTCAAGGGAACTACACGACATGGGAACGGAGGAGGCTCTGGCAGGTGTTCTTCCCAGCCCTCAGCCTGCCGCGCCTGGCTTTGAAGCACCTCCTTGTCTTCACAGATCACATCTTCCCCATGCCGGGGTCCCCGGCCAGGAAGCTGCTGCCACACACAGCGCTGAAGCAAGACTGGCTTCACGACTTTACGAGCCAACCTCTGCAAAAAAGCACGGGGGAAAAACCCCATCCCACAGCTGTGATGAGCTGCGATAAGCAGAGCAAGTCATCCGCAGCAAAGCAAAGGGGTAATCTCCGCGCAGCTGGTCTGGCTGTTGGCTTCCTCCCTCAGCAGCGGCAGCCGACATGGAAAGCAGCACCAGGATCACTTCCGTGCCCGAGGGCTGCACCGGGACAGGGGGACAAGCGGCCCTGGGGCCGCACCTCCTGCGGAACCAGGGCTCGGGAACCCACGTCCCTGCGCTGCGAACATACCAGCGGTGTTAGTCCACGCCTGTGCTTTCCCCTTGCAGCTGCGATGGGAGAGATTAATGTTAACATTCACATTTTAACGCTATTCCCTGCACGGATTCCCTCGGGTACCACCAGCTCTTCCCCAGTCTCCAAGACTCTCTTTCTCTCTCGTCTCTCTGCACGCGAAGAGGGGCAGGTATGGCGGCGCTGCTGTTCGCACGGGGCCATCTGCTCCGTGGGAGCCGGGCACGCGTCCGCCAGCAGCCGGCGGGCACCAGGCCCGCTCCTTCCGCCTGCCCAGGGAGCCAAGCGCACGTCCTGCAGCCGCAGCCTCGAGCGCGAGCCGGATGGAGGAGGGCAGAGGCTGGCGTGGGCGTTGCGGAGCTGCAGCCAAGTCCTCTCTGGGGAGAGTGAGGAGGGAAGGGTGGCACGAGAGAGGCCCCACCTTGACACCTGGGATTCCTCCCCGGCATGAGGACGAGCCGCGGGCTGAGTTTACAGGGTCCGGCGATGGAGGCCAGCGCCCGTGCCGCAGCCCGCAGCCTCCCCTGGCTGCGCTTCGTGGGAGATCAGCGCAAACCCTGTTCTGGGGCCTGTGCCGAGGCCCAAGGCCCCGCCGGACACCACTGGGTGCCCCTGAGAAACCCCCCTTAGCTCCCTCCCCGCCCTGCAAAGGGAGCAGGCGGGGGAGGCGCAGCAGCAGTGCAGGCCTGGGGGGTGCAGGCCTGGGGGGGGTGTAGGCCTGAGGGGGGGTGCAGGCCTGGGGGGGGTGCAGGCCCGGAGGTGTAGGCCTGGGGGGAGCCGGCCTGGGGGGGTGCAGGCCCGGGGGTGTAGGCCTGGGGGGAGGCAGCCTGGGGGTGCACGCCTAGGGGTGCAGGCCCGGGGGGTGCAGGCCTGGGGGGGTGCAGGCCTGGGGTCCGGGCCCAGGCCGCCGCCGGGCATGCCGCAGCTGGGGGGGGGGGGGGGCAGAGCCCCAGGGCCTCAGCCGCGAGGGCGCAGCGACCCCTCCCCGGGGCTGCCGCCGGGGCCCTGCTTCGCCCCCGCCGCCCCAGGCCCGCGAGGGGTGTCCCCGGCTCCCCCGAGAGGACTCACCGAGCCGGGCCGCCCAGGAGCTCTCCCGGCTGGGGACGGGGCCGAGGAGGCCGCGGCCAGGGCCTGCACCGGGGCCGCCCGCCGAAGACCCGGCCCGGCCGCGCTGCCCGGCAACCGCCGCTTCCGCCGGGAGGGGCCGGGGCCGCCGCGCTCCAGCCCCGGGCCCCGCCGGTTCTCCCCGCTGGTTCGCCCCGCCCGGCCCCGGGCCGGCTCCGCGGTGAAGCCCCCCCCTCCTCCCCGTTCCCCCGGGGCCCTGGGGAGGATCCCGCCGGAACCCCTCCGGTTCCCCCATCGCCCTGCTCACCGCGGAGCCCCGATCCGCGGCACCCCGCGGGGGCTGACGGCCTTCTGAAACCTTCTGTCCCGCCAGCCGCCGAGCTGCGCCCCGGGGGGGCTCGAAGGGGAGAGGTTGGGGGCGCAGGCCCCAAGCGGCACCGCTCGTCCCATCGCCGTGGCTTCAACCGCCCGCAGCTGGCTCCGCGGCTTTCCGCTCCCCACGCTGCCTTCCCGGCGCGGGGCCGCGCTGCCGCAGGTCTCCCGGCTGGAAGGGGAAGGCAGCGTGCGTGGGGACTGTTGTGACATGTCCGTGGTGAAGATGGACAAAGCATATGCATACAATATGAATGCTGCAAATGTCCAACTTTATTCATAGATTCAGTACCTTATATACTATTTTTAAGATTATCTCATCGGAACATGCAATTCTCTAGTGACAGCTACAGATTACACCCGATATTTATGGTGACAACTACTGATTGTATTCGATCTCTAGTTTCTCATTAGTACAGGATATAATTTCCTCACAGTAACATCTTTACTTGCCAACTGCAGTTTTTGGCAGACCATTCAGTCCCATTTCTTTATGAATCTTTGCTTCCGTTCCTGTTTCTTTCTTTCTGTACTTTTCCACAGTCCTTGAATCTTTCATCAAGGCGTCCTTTGATCACTGACTTTGGTCAAGCAAGGCCTACAAGCCTTGCTCCACAGCAGTGAACCCCACAGTTCCCCCTTTTTTCTTTCTTAAAATTGCATCCACCAGTTCCATAGGTATAGACATAGTACATTGTAAGATACAAGGAAAGATTATTAACAAAACAATAATTGAGCATAAGATAATGAGACCATACTTGATTAAATCTTTTATCCAGCCGGCAATTCCTAAGGAACTCAGCCAGTCGTCAAACCGATCTTCAGATCACAATTTGCGCATATTATTCATCAACCCTTGTAACTTTTTATGAATGGATTGTGAATGATCAGAAAGATTCATACAGCACATACCAGCAAACTCTTCACACCCATGTCCATGTGCTAATAACAAGAAATCTATTGCAGCTCGATTTTGCAAAGTTGCATGGCAAACACTATCTAGGTCGGTTGCCCGATCATACAGAATTTCTGAGGTTTTATTCATTTGTTTGCCCGCCCAGCAGGCCAGGGCGTGTAGAGATTGCAACGCTTGGATTGATGACAACTGTGGTAGGAAAAGAGAACCGGCAATAGACAACGCTTTTCCCCACACTACGACATTATCATCACATTTTTCGTTGAGCATTACCGTTGCTCTTTTTTGGTGGCCCATTTCACTCACTGTTTTACTTACTTGTACTAGATACTGTAAATGTTTTTTACGTGGCATCAAAAAGGTCAATTTTCCAATATAACAAGGGCTTCCAAACGGCAAGGCTGGCACTCCTGGCCATGCCCTACCGCCGCATATCAAAAAATAGCTAGGCGGTAAAGCTCGTGGTTTTGTAATGTTATACGGCATATGAGGGGCAGGACCATTGCAGTAAAAACCATCTTGGTACCGCTCCTTCTGAGGTGAGACTCGCGTCTCGATACCATCTTCGCCTCTAACAGTGCTGGAACTAAAATGCCAACAGCCGCTAGCTTGGTCTGAACCCAAGAGTTCTAATTCTTGAGGAGGCAACATTGTTTTATCCAAATTTCTTATTAACAGGGCCATTGCCGTAGACTCGTAAGTCCACGAGTTTTGTCGGGCTCATTGCCGAATGATGGACTCATTTAACAATGGTCCCAGATGGGTCCAATTGCCAAATTCAGATATATTTATATATGGGATACCAATCAAGCAAGTTTTAAAAGGATTCCCAACTTGTTGTAATGACAGACAAAAATTTGTGACTCCAGCCTTACGTGCCTTTTGTGTTATGCGTATTATACACGGAACCAGTATAATCACTGCTTCCTCTACATCTCCCCTTTTTTTATTTAATGAATTTAAAGCAAGTGTTACATTGACACACTTAAGCATCATCACTGGCATTATGGTCCAGTGACAGCCCCGCTACAGTGCAATACTAAAAACAAACACAAGAACACAAATGCTAATAAAAAGACATAGATGTGAAGTGCATACCATAACCTGTATTCGTATTAATCACCTAGGCTAAAATCAATGTATCTAAGGGTATAACTCATTAACTATATACAATACCTGCAGAACTCACCAAACCAAAGACGCAAAGGCAGTTTCTTAGTCCAGACCAATCCGTTAGATCACAGAAACCAAATAAATCCACCAGATCACAGAAATACAAACACTATGACAACAAACACATAAAACCACACAATTAGTTGCGACTGCACACGTACAAGCACACGAAGTTTTGAACATAAATTTAGATATTATAAATAGACAGAGACTTACGATAATATTCAACATTTAACAGACAAATTCCCAAGCCTCAGTTTCAGGAAGAGTTCTCTCTTTTTAATTTTGGTTTAGGAAGGGCACTTTCCCTTCTCCCCAGGGATACAGCCCAATGCTGTGAAGTTTTCACTACGACGTGGAGGCAGGCAACAGGAAACAATACTGGAAGAATGCCTTTGCCTTATTAATGGTCCTTGCTCAGAACCTTTTGGTCCAGGGATCAGAGGTTCTCCCCGAGAATCCCTCGGTGCTGGCTGGAGGTTCTGCGATCCCTCAGCCCATGGGTGTTCAAGAGCAGGGTCCTACCTGGGTACCCAGAATCTATTACTAGAAAGGAGCAAAATAATTCACTGTCCAAAACTTAACTCTAGAGTCCTAGAAAGCAGGTACTCTCGAGAACTCATTTGCATACATTATTATCATAATTAGCTAAAACGGTTTGCAGCGATAAGGATACAAGGAATTATATTGCAGTAATTGAATTATACACACTTTTTCCAACCAAGTCCTTGAATGTTAGGAAGATGGTTCTTGGCGCGCCGCTTCTGAGTTAGGCCGGGCCAGCGCGCTGGGATCGGGGGCGGGGCGGGGCCCACGCCGCCTGTTGCCCGGGGAGGGCCGTGTGCCCCCCAGTGCCAGGTTTGCGGAGCCGCCTGGTGTGGTGGCTGCTGGCGCTGCGGGCTGTGCTGTGTCGGAGGGGCTGCACGGTTTTAGGTTGGAATTCACCCTGCTTTGATCTCAGGTCCGGCACGCCAATTGCTGTAGAGGGACCCTGTTGTACACTTTCGGGGTGCTGGATTTTGCACCCCACTTCTCATTTTTTTGAATTTAAAGGATCACCAGGTTCTGGTGGATTTACCTCCCGCATTTTTCGTGTTGGGTTAGGAATTGCATCGTATGTGTGGGGTTAAATATTTCAAAAGACTGCGGCTCTGTCCTTGCTTTGGAGATAACAGTGGAGGAGTAGCAGCTGTTTGTACGATAGTTTTTGTGGGTTTTAGGGCATTTAAAGCTGTATGCACTGATTTCCAAGTAACGATTTCCTCAGGGATTTAAAGCTGCAAGACTTTGTTCTTTCAAAATTCTCTGCAAAATCCTTCAACTGAGCTTTTGTTCCTTTCAGCTGATCATGCTTTTGACAGCTCGAAAAACAGGGGCTAATAATCGCTCCTCTTTGTTGCCGACCTGCACATTAAAAACAAACACAAGAACACAAATGCTAATAAAAAGACATAGATGTGAAGTGCATACCATAACCTGTATTCGTATTAATCACCTAGGCTAAAATCAATGTATCTAAGGGTATAACTCATTAACTATATACAATACCTGCAGAACTCACCAAACCCGATTCTCTGCCACACATCCAAGTCGAACAACCAATCTGTCGTTGCTATCAGTTTTCGTCTGCGGTACCACAATAATAGTCCTGATATCTCTCCTTCAGTTAACTTCACATTGGCTCGATCCGCCAATTCCGGCAGGCTTTTCTGCGCCGCCTTTTCCAACACTGATACAGTGGAACCCATACTGCCGATATTCACGCCCCCCCAGCGTGCCGCGGATCCGCTCCTGCCTCTCTCAGGCAAAGGGACATGTTTCGGATCAAGAAGAATTTCCATGTCTTCATCACCTTCTTCTAACAAGGGTGCTGGAGGTACAGTACTACCAAAAAAGTCTCTCGCATCTACAGGCAGAGCAGGAATTGATGGCCACTCTGCCGACAAAGCTTGTTTCGCAGCCTGCATAACTTTTGATTCGGTCTTCGTGTCTCTTAACAACTGAGAGACAAGCGGCCAGATCTGGCTTAAGGGGACAGCGTCTCTATTCCCTGCAGTAACTGATTCCCAGAGGTCTTTCTCTAAAGCATTCCAACATTGATCGTCAAAGACCTCCTCCACCGAGGGGAATATATTCCTGCGCTGTCCCCATAGCAACAGATCTGCCACATCCTTTTCTGTTAGTGGCACCTCGTGCTTACTCGCCAAAGTCATAACAATATTGAGTACAGCTTTGGCCTCTACTGATGCAGTAGATCCCTGTCCCGGCTTTGGCCAGGACAGGGTTAATTTTCACCGGACTCCAGGAAGGGGCACAGCCCGGGGGGGGGGGGGGGGGGGGGGGGGCTGACCCCACCTGGCCAAACAGAGCCCGGTATTCCATACCGTGTGACGTCACGCTGGGTTCCAAAGTGGGGGGGCGGCGCGGGGGGAACTCACTCGCAGCTCGGGAGCGCACAGCGCCGGTCCTGTCCGGGAGAGCGGGTCAGTTGTGCGAGTTTGCCTTGCTCCACAGCAGTGAACCCCACAGGGGACCATCGGCGCGATGCTCAGGGCGGGCAGTTGGTGCCCGCGGCCTCTCGGGGTTGCGGTTGGGGCCGGTGGCCATGCCGGAGAGGCGCTCGGATGTCCGTTTAACAGGCAAACGGTCCCCTCTCCCCGCCAGCGGAAGGGCAGGCAACGCTGAGGCTTTGGCTGGGGGCCGAAGGTTGGCTCGGAGGAGGTCCGAGGCAGAGGGGAAGGGTTCGCTGGGACGGTCGGGGTCTTGTGGCAGCTCCGGGTGGGGTAGGGAGCTCCAGCACCCGATGTGTCGGGAGGTTTATCCCCTCCCTGCATCCCCAGGTGTATCGGGAGAGCTCCGAGGGCTGCCTCGGGATCTCGTCGGGGTCTCAAGCTGGGCAGAGCTCAGCCCTTTCAGAGCCGTCCCCCAGGCCCGGGGCTGGGAGGGGAACCACCACGCCGGCAGCTCGACAGGGAGGGGTGGACGGTGCCCGTGACCCCATGGCGAGGGCTTGCTGTGCCCGGCTGGGCTGAGCGCCCGTGCCAAACCGAACGCTGATGGAGATGTTGGTCTGCAGGCAGCCTAGAGCATCTGCCATGTCAGCCGCGGCGCCGGAGCCTCCCGCCCCGACGACGAGCCCCGAGCAGGGGCAGCGTGGCACCCGCGAGCCTGGCCCTGTCCTTGCCCAGCTGTCTGCAGCCCTGGGGAACCCGGACATGAAAGCTTTGGAGGTGAAGGCTGGTGCCGCGTTGGACGGGGGAGCTGGGGTCAGCACAGGCTCTGTTCCCAGGTGCCACAAGCACGGCCCCTGTGCCAGAACAAGGGGTCTCGATGTGCGCCAGACACTGGGGAGGGGGAAGGAAGGGGAAAAGCTCCTTTCCGCAGAGGGGGGATGTCCCTGGGGCCGCTACCCAGAACCAAAAGGCACGGTGTTACTCCCAAGTCTTTTTCAAACTGAGAGAAAACACCCCAATAGTTTTCTGCCCGGGCAGCACGCTGGAGGGTGTCCCCAGCTCCCGCTTGGAGACTGCCGGGGCCATTGTGGGTGATGGGGGGGCCAGGTAGCAACCAGAGCCTCAGGAGGGCCACCCAGCCCTGCGGTCCTGCCCACCAGCCAGCCGCCACAGCAGCAGGGGGTGCTCCCGCTCGCCAGCCACCTGGGCTCACCTCCAAGACCTCGGGGCCACGTTGGGTGCAAAACCCCCACTCCAGGTGGTCACTAACAGCCAGCAAAGGGCCCAAGCCATGGCGGCAGGGTGACCCATGCCATGGCTGGAGGAAAGCGGGTGCAGGGACTGGCAGGATGGGAGCATCGCTCATCAGTGCTGTCCCCTGTGTCCGCTGCAGTGGTCCAAGAACGGGCGAGATGTCCTTGTCCATGTGGCGCTGTACAAGGAAGAGATGGGGAAGAACAAAGAGCTCTTCCCGGAGCTGGCGGAGCTCGGCTGTGTCACGGCGCTGCAGGCCTGGCTGCTGGCCTACGGTTTCAAGCTCAAGGGGGCAAAGTAAGTCACCGCGTCTCCTTCACAAGCCAGCTTCGTGCTGCAATGCAGCCAGGATCGCTGTGTGAGGAGCAGCAGCCAGCCCCAGTCTGCCCTGGCTGGGCTGCACTGTGCGGGGGTGGGATGGTAGTTATTAGTATCCGGGATTTGTGGCTGGACATCGTTCTGTTTTGGTTTTTATTTTGCTGAGAATGGAGGAGCTCAGGTTGTAATAATGTTGAGAGTTGCTCAGAGTTTAAAAGAACAGATAAACTAAAGAAGGGAAAGGGAGACACCTGAAGAGTCGCAGGGCTCACGGTGGAAAGGGAAGCGGCACAAACGGCAACTCAGTAGCCCAGAGCCATCCATCAGCCACAGCCCACGACCACCAGCCCTGTCCCAGTCCAGCCAGGGAGCTGTGCCGGCACGGCCAGGACAGCAGCAGCGAGGGGCCAGCCAGTCCCAGGCACTGAGCAAGGGCTGCGCTTGGACATGGCTCCTGCGCCAGGGCGTGGAGAGCCCTTGGTGCCGCCAGGCTCCATCGCCCGCTGCAGTCCGAGCCGGCCGTGCCCCGCAGCTGGTTTCTGTCCCGCAGGGTCAAGGCGCAAGTGCTCCTGCTGCAGCACCCCGATTTCCAGAGAGCACGTCCCACCGCCGCGGAGCCAGGCGCCCTTGGAGGCGATGCTGGCCCCTCTGCCAAGCAGCAGAAGAAAAGCAAGAAAAAGAAACGTGCGAGAAGCCTGCGCCCGTGCCGAGGGGCCAAGTCCCAAGACACGCTGGGTGAGCAACGCTGGTGGCTGCAGCTGCGCGAGCTGCGCTGGACTGGCACGGTGTGCTCGTTAACTGGCTCGTCTCAGGAGTGACGCTGGTCTAAGGCTGGATCCATAGCACAACACAGGGCAGTCCCAGCCTTTGTGCTTCTCCCAGCTGTCCTTTTGGGTCTGGTGATGACGGGGGCTCTGCCGCTGGTGCGGTCTCAGCTGGGCACCGCGATGCCCAGGCAGGCTCGCCCACGGCTCTTCCTCCAGCTGCTGCTCTGTCTCTGGGATGTGGCCATGTATCCATGGATTCTGTCCCACCAGGCAGCCTCAGCTCAAGGGCTCGGTTCCCCCCCAGCAGGGGTAACAGCCTTCCTCTCCTCCTGAGGCTTCTGCAGCCCGTGAGCTACAGTGAAGCCTGGCAGGGAAGCGGTGCTCAGCGTTGGGCTCTTCTTGTTCCTCTCCAGGACAACCACGGCGTCTGCGCCCCTTGTACCAGTACATCAACTTCGACATGCCGGAGATGATGCACCCATCAGCAGAGGAGGATGCAGTCCCAGAGCCGGCACAGCCAAGCCGGGTCCCTGCAGCCCTTGGGAGAGCAGTGGCTCCACAGCCAGAGGGTGAGCTCCAATAAGGTTCACCCAGCTCCTGCGTTCCCTGGGGGGCTGGCCTTGTCCTGCCAGTGGCCAGAGACCTGCTGGTCCCAGTACCTCATCCTGCCAGAATGCTGCTGACTGTGCAGGTTCTGTCACCTTTCCCTCTTTCTTCTGCTGTTGCTCCTAGCTTTTAGAGAAGCGGCTTGGGTGTCTCTGGGTCACCATTTGCAGCAGCTCTTCCCTTAGGTTTTCTCCTGAAGCTCTGAGGTGGCTCAGCCAAACAAAGCAGGACCCTTCCCCCTAGGACAGCATTCTTCAGGTGACTCCACAGTCCCCAGCGTCCAGAGTTGCTTTCCAAGACATGGCCAGACAAAACTATGTCCAGCCTGAGCTGGAGCTGGTGACAGGGCTGCTCCAAGCAGGAGGGCAGGCTGGAGACGCAGAGCCCACGCTGCTGGGAGCTGGCGTCCTGCTGGTGCGGATACTCAGCCTGTCTCCGGAGAGGCGGCTGGGCTCTTGACACGCTCGCTCCTCTTGCAGATACCCGGGCCAGCAGCGCTCCGGACATCCCAGCCCCAGGAGAGGGTGACAAATTCCTGCAGGTTGATATCGACAGGATGCTCCGATACACAGCTCACCTGGTGCTGCCGCTCTTTCCTCAGTACCAATAGCCACCCGGCTTTCTGCCTCCTGTGTGGCTCCTACAGCCCGGCCTGCAGGGTGCTGGCCACCACCTCGCCCATGGAAACAGCTGTGGGGTTACTGGGGTTTTCTTCCTGGTTGCAGAGAACCCGATTTGCCTGGAGGAAAAGAAAAAAAAAAAAAGCAATTTTTCATTATAAAATATACCTGTGCATCACTTGGCCTTACGACGCAAGTGCTGTCATTCCTTCCTCGTGTGAAAGGCAGGAGGCTGGGGACCAGCCTCGACAGCATGTGCTGGAGATTGCCCGGTGTGGGGGACGTGGGGGGGACACTGCAGCGCTGCCTTTCAGCCCGCAGACAGCAGAGTGTGGCCCGCTCCCCACTGCGAGCAGGGCTAACCTCGCGTCAGACGAGCGGGGATCGCACGGGGGAGACCCAGGCGTCCCAACAGGGATGCACCTCTGCCAGAGGTGTGCTCCCTGGGCCATCCCGCCCTGCCTGCGCGGGGCAGTGGGAGGCTGTAGCCACCCTACGAGAAGCTCGTTTCCCCTCTCTGCACGCTTCTGCCATCAGGTGTCCTGCTCACCCAGGAGCCTTGGCACTCCTCTTCCTTCGCTGGGATCATCTGGAGATGTTTCGTGCTTCCTCCTCCTCCCACAGAAGGTGTCCTTTGTGATGCTCTGCCCAGTACAAGTGTGCTGACAAAGGCACAAAGGTTGGTTCTCACTTCAAGGAGGACAGCTTCAAAACAGACCCAAAACTGGCATGAAATAAGCCAGAGCTGTTCTGGCTGAACGAAGGCGGCCACTTCCAGGTGAGCTCAGCAGATGTTATCTCACCTGCTCTACGTAGCACATAGACATCACAGACATCAGATGCTCAGAGCTGTGGCAGGAACACCAGTCCTCTGCCCGTAAAGGAAGGCTGGCAGAGATGCCGCTTTTGCTGCTCCACCTGCTCTAGCTGGGAACAGCGAATAGATTTCAACCCTTTGCCTTCAACACCCAGCTCACCGTAGAGCTGAGATTGCGCAGAGCACAGGAGCAGCCACGCTCCTGCCCTCTAAAACAGCACGTCAGCAGACCTGCCTCTGTCAAGAGTCTGAACTCTTTGCAAGTAAATACGCAAAGGTAAAACCTGACTTACACCCTGAGCAAAGAAAGCGGTCCCATCAGTGCCACGGGGATTTTGCTTCTTAGTTGGTGTCTTCCAGCAATTTCTACAATGAGTCAGGCAGAAAAATAAAGATCTCGTTAATCACAAAAGTTGACGTGGCAAGTCCAAGATAGGCAAGAGGATCTCCAAAACCAGCTACTCGACAGCTGCAGCCCAAGGGGAACAGCAAAGAGGTGCAAAATGGGTACTGTGGTGGGACTCATTTCCCTTGGGGATAAATGGGTGACACTTGCTAGGACGGCACAGAGCTATCTCCTACTTTTTCCACACCCAAGCTGCCCAGCTGACAGCAAAAGCGCACAGAAGTGGGGAAGGACTCAAGAGGCTCCAAACCCCTGCTGCAAGTCTCCTGTTCACATTCATTAGGATGGTTTCAGCTTGACCGAATCAAACGCAAGCACGCAGCTGCATAAAGAATACCCTCAACAAACACAACTTTTTATTTCTGTAGAAAACAAGACACTTTTCAGGAAGGACCAGCTTATGAAACAGCAGTTTGCCTGTTAATAGACATAAATACACAGCGTTACAATTTAGTGGGAAATACATTTAAAAAAAGCTTTCAAGTAGACCAAACAAATGTAGTAAAATTGGACTACCCCTTGGGCATACCTGCCTCGGAGAGAAACGCTTCTCAAACGGAATGAATTTCCGCCGACCAACGGATCTCTCCACTGGACACAAGCTGCAGGAGGGCGTGAGGATGGGCAGGGCCAGAGGGTTAATATCCAGTGTTTGAGATTAAGAGGAGACCTACCCAGGACAGTTCAGTCCCCATTCTCTCAACTATCAGGATGTGTGTAGTGTGATAATTACCCAGGCAGCACATTAAGAGAGCTTCAAGAGGTAGGAAATAGCTCCTCACTTCCATCTCCAGGTTCCTGGAAGGTTAATGCTGTACAAGTTCATTACTCACGACCCCATGGAAGTCCTGTGGCCCCGGGAAGCATTTACTAATGGTCACAGAAAGGAGAACATGGCCTCGCAGTCACGGCATCGGTGCTGCCAGGCGGTAAACACAACCGATGGACACAGAGCTTATGGAAAAAAGCTGCTGGATGCAGGCAGCCTCTAGAGTAGAAGGAATAATGTCGACAGGTAAGGAAGAATTGCGTAAGTCATCACAGACTTCCTGAAGACTTTCCTGCCAAGACACTGTCAACAGAGAATTCATAGCATCATTTAAACAAAATACAAGTTCAAATGAATTTGAAAGACATTTGCCACGTGCAGGAAGCCAAAAGGCTGATCCTTACATTACAAACTTTAATCTGTTCCTTCTACTTTGTCCTATAGGAGTTTAGAGACCCGTTACATCACTAAACTCTTTCATAAAATTTTACAAACTGAGGAGTAAAATTTAATCAGTCTCCAAGAGAGAAGGAAAAGGCATCTGAACAACAGATACTCCCTGATCTTGCTCTACGTGCTCTCATGTTAAAACTGTTAAAACAAGCAACCTGCGCAACAGGGATTGTGTCCCATTTCCAAGCCATGCAATGGCAGAGATCCCACGCTTTGCTTCAGCTACTGCAAGTGCAAACGGCAATTCAAGTTTTCCTAACAGTCTCCAAAGACAAAAATCAAACGTTTGCAAAATGGAAACATTTAAAACTCTTTAAACAAACCAGAACAGTATCTATCAGAACAAGACATATTTTACACGTTTAAAAAACCAAGGAACTCAGGTTATTAAATAAGAATCTACACATCTTAAAAATTGAGAGGTTTTTTTACATTACAGCCAGAAGCGTTAATTGTCCTATCTTCCAAAGCAGGAACGTTCATAAGTTATTTCTCTGAAGCGCCTCGCAGAGGTTTTGGTTGGCGTCTGGTTCCTCAGTCATCACCTCCACAGCCTCCCACCCCCCTGACCTGCTGGATTTCTTGATGGCCTCCACCACACTCTGCATGTACAGACCATCCTCGAAAGAGGCTGCCATGGAGACAGGTTTATGATCCCACGTCCGACGGTCTTCCTGGTCTTGGAAAGACTGCCGCAGCGCTTGCACCATGTACACCATTCCTTTTAGGTAAAGCAGGGGGATGTCTTTAAACCCCTTATCCAAAAGGCCCTTGTTGATAGTCAGAGAGTCTGTAAACAGTAGCTCTTCTTGGAGCGCGGTGTTTTTCTGCCCATACAAGTCCGTCCCGCGAGCTATGAGGCGACCGGTAGACCCAACAATCATGACTTCGTGGATGAATGATCCAGGCATGTTGAAGTTGAGAGTCACAGTGCAACAGACACCCTCACTCATGAGCATCTGGAAAAAGCAGAAGTCATCGCTAGTGACGTGGCGGATCCCGCTTATAGCTGTGTTCTGCTTCACAAAAGTCTTGAGCAAACCGTGGACCTTCTCTGCTCTCCTGCTGATGAGGTGAGTTAGGAGGTCGACAATGTAGGTTCCCATTGTATGCAGACCACCTCCTCCCATCAGCTCATCGCAGATCCAGTTGTACTTCTGGCTGAGCAGGCTTCCCCCATAAACTCGTACGTCGCAGACCATCACGTTGCCCACATAGTGTTCTTCTATCAACTGCTTCATCTTCACAAAGGCAGGCAAGAAACGGAGAACATTGCCAACAATGCTCATCAGCTTGGGGTAATACCTGGCAGCTGTGACCATCCTGAAGGCATCCACAGAGGTAGCAGCTTTCTCACAGATCACGTTCTTCCCTATTCCTGTGGCACAAAGAAAGAAAGAAATGATACAGCACACACAAGTAAAACATGCCCCAGAGGTAGTCAAGAAGTGGGGTTTTTAGAAGTCAGGCTTTCCTGCTGCAGTTTCAAAGGCAAAGGTCTGGGAACTAAAATAGGAACGCCAAGTGCAGCAAGACTCAAAGCTGCTTCTGAGATGCTCCGGTTGCAGAGCTGACCAACTCCCACAGAGAGGCTCCAAATAAAGAGAGGATCTTTACATCATGAAAGATAAATGGCCAAATGGCATCACATGGCATCAAAACAAGACACAATTTGCGTGTTGTAGCTATAAAATTACTTGAATGCCTATACAGCCAGAGGAAGAAAAAAAACGTCATGTACCCTGCAGGGAAGAGGTGAGTGGACATTTGATTTTCACTTTGTATTTCACCATCACTATGAATTTATCATTTTAGATAGATTAACAGAAATGGGACAGACAAGGCACTTAGTGGCCTGTGTACAGAATACAAGAATTAGAAATAATGTTTTGGTGGGTGGATTGGTTTAAAAGCATCACTAACTGGAAAGCGAAGCATTTTGGTCTGCACGTACAGCCAGCTCGTACCATTAGACTGCAAAGGTGACTGCGAGTTACACAGACGAGAGCTGCATTCGCGAGCCGAGCCGCTGCACTTTTATTCCTGACACGCTGCTTCTTGTGCTCAGCCTGAATCATATGCGCAGTCAGTAATTCATAAAGCAGAAATAAAGGAATATAAAAGAGCATCGCAGTGCAAGCTTCAAACAAATTCCTACATTTGGTGCTCTGCTGGTATTCCCTCTTCCTCCCCCATCGTCACCCTTTTCTCATGGCATGGCTTAACTTTTCCACATACATCTATTCTGATAAAATACTTCTCTCAACATTTTGCAACGTAGCAACCAGGGGTATTCCTAGAAGTCTCCAGACATTAACTGCTGATGTCAGACCTGAAGGTCAGTCACATCGTACCTAAGAACAGCAGTAATCGCCGCACATGGTGGTAGGCACCTCTCTGAGAGCTTCTCCTCACCCAGGGGCAGACTGCGCTCCCTGCTCAGAGCAGCTTTTCACCAGCTCCCTGAGGAGAAGACACCAGCCCAAGGGCTCCAGTGGGTTCGTGGCACACGAGGGGAAGCCAGCTGCAGCTCCTGCTCTCGGCACTCCACCTCCTGGCTGCGCCGAGCAAACCCTGCGGAACCGTGGAGTGGTCCAGGGCCAGCGAGCTCCATGACACATCACCGTGCCCAGCTCAGCCAGGGGACAGCTACAGAAATCTCAGAACCTATGCTCCTAACGGACACAAGCAAAACCCAGTCAGAAAGCAGCAAGACTACAGTTTTTATTGGTCTCTTCCAAAGAAATCCCCTAAACTGATGCGAGTCAACAGAAGCTTTGATGAACAAAGGGTAAGGTCAAACTCCCTGGGGACACCTTGGCTGCCCACTGGTAAGCCCCCTATGCGAGGGACCATTTCCGATTCCCCGTCTCCAGTCCTGCTGCACAACCCTGTTGGATATTCTGCAGGGCTAGCTGAAGCATCTCGAGATGCTTCAGCACCCAGTTTATCTGCCTGCTTGTTTAAACGGCATCTATCTCCAGCCAAGTTACAGTAAAATACCAGCAAAACCAAAAAGCAGACAGATCTTCACAGCATCCTAAGCAGATACACAGTTCCCAAAGCTTGCAGAAAATAAAAATGACTCTCGATCCATGTACGCGCAGGGTACAGCTCTGCAGCCAGCGCTCTGCTGGTGCCACTCTCCCCCTTGCACAACCCCACCGCCCTCCAACTGGTGGTACTGGAGCCGGCTCAGGCTACAAACCCAGCGTGGAAATATTCACTCATCTTGGCTCTTTTTCTGGCAGGTTATTGCCCCGACTTGGCTCTTCCAGGAGCCTGACGGTGTCCACACAAAAGGGGCTGGGCCCCTGCAGTGGGGGACCGAGAGCAGAGAGGGCCGAGCCAACGGTGGCCAACCCTGCCACACAGGGACAGCCATTTCACGGCAGGCGGTCGATGACAGCACCGGGCTGCCCTTGTGCCGCCACCCGCCCGCATCCTTGCATCACCCCTGAGCTTTTTTTGCCAGCGCGGGCTGAGCCACTTGAGGAGCTAAAAGTGACTGATGCCTATTTTGGGGGCGGCAGGCAGCACACTGACAGCTCTGCACAGCGCACCGAGCACTGCCTGGGTGCCAGGACGGACATCTGGGTGCACCATAACATCTCTGGGATAATCCTGCAGCTGCCCTCGTGGGACACCCCCAAGCTGTCCCCAGGCTCACAGAGACAGCCGTGCCGCTAGGACAAGGGCCGAGTCCGAGATGGCTACAAGGTCCCTTACCAACGTAACGGCCATGCCTTCTGTTTTCCGAGGCAGAGCAACTTCCAACCCTCCTGTTGTTACTGTTATTTTGATAATGAATAAGCTGAACTTTGTACCATGCTGCTCTCCTAAATCACCGCTGCAAAAATTTCTGTGGAGGTCCCCACAGCTAGGAGGCATGGAAGCCTCCACGGGGCTCTGGTGCTCCTCGGAGCCCTGTGTGAGCCAGTTCAGCTCACCAGCTAAGCCCAGTTTAGAAAAGCAAGTTTCCCCTTTCCAAGCGGGTGAGTTCAAGCAGCTCACAAGTGGGTCTAAGCCCACAGAAGCGGGCTGCGTGCCTGGGAGGAAGGAGATGGGGCTGCGCAGTCAGATCTCCCCACCTCAGAGGCAGCGAGCGAGGACAGCAGCAGCTCCACTGCCTGTGATGAAGCTCGCTGCAGGCTGTCCCAGCGACACGCGTCAGGGTCTTCTCTGCACGCACCTTGGGGCAAACCGCAGGTGCCGGGAGCATATCAACTTCTGCGGACCATCGCACCACTGAAGTCCTCCTATTTATGGCTATTCAACTGGTTGTTGCAGTAAGAGGGAGGGAAAAGAGAATAAAAGGTCACCGTTGCCAGAAGTCCTTAAACAAACCAGTTACTCCCATGTTCAGGTGCAAAAGCACCTGCTAGATTCCAAGAATTTTCAAACCAATTCCTGATTTAGTAAATAAACATTGAAACAGAAGTCTTTTGACTCTCATTAACGTAATACAGCCAAATCACTCAACGAAATACGAGATTTAAAGTGTGTTCACATCCTACAGAAGCAATCAAAAACAACAGGTGAATCAAGACTTTTCGGACAGCAAAAAATAGACTAGATAATTTTCTCCTCAAGGAACCTTACATGTCTAGTCAGATCCACAGTCTGTCAGCACCAAGGCATCAGCTTCTCCTGCAGCTGGTTAGCCACACCACATCCAAAACCTGATACATGTGCAGTATTTTACAGCCCTTGTTAACAAAAATACAAGAACAGAAAGTTCACTGCTTTCTCATCCTACTTGGTGGACGCTGCCCAAAGCCATCACGGGTGCTGGATGCAGGCCACAGCAACTGCCAGGACACCCCAGCCCGCTCCTTCCTCCAGGCAGTGAGGGTGCCAGCATGGGCAGGAGAGAGGGGAAGGGACCCTGCAGCCTGGTGGGACCTTGGGAGGGGAAGCGTTCACACAAAGATGGGAGAAGTGCAGCCCAAACCTTAAAGAGTTGGTGCTCTCCACAGTCAAAGTGTGTATGAGCTGGGGTCACCTCTCTGTCCCAGGCTGGGTGCAAACCAGCAGGCCACGAGAAGGACACCGAGACCACAGCTGGCCCACTGCTCTGTCAACGAGGTCCTTCACATCCCAGGGGCCCGCTGAGCAGCCTGAAACAGGAGGCAGCCCAGCAGGGCTCCTGCTGTCCTCTGTTCGGGTGGGACACGCAGGGGCACCCATGCACAGAGCTGTCCCTGCAGCAGTCAGGAGGGACTGGCCATAGGCCACACAGCCTGCCCAGGCAGTGCGAGGAGCTGAGACAGCCTTCTCACCATGACTGCTACCACTTCGCCTCTCTCTGCATGAGCCACAATGTTGAGTCAAACTACTGTATCTATTTATCCCATGTAAATATGTTCACTGAACTGAAGCCCCGGTTCTTTACTCCCTGGAGTAACATCAGATACCAGTGGTTGCACCTAGGAAGATGTACAACTGGCCGCTGTTGAAGCACACCAGACCATTGCTTTGTCCACCCTAGGAAGTTGGGAGTGGCTGAAGAATCTTCCCAAACAACCTGCTGTTTCAGACGCACTTGCTTTGGGAGCCTCCCAGGGAATTAACGCTCATTCCAAAACACACTCCTTCATTTCACTTCTTGTTTGCCTATGGTTTGAAAAGACCTCCATGCTACTTGTTACAGAGACAGGAAGCACAATATGCAAAGAGCACTCATGGCTTCCCTGTTCATCCTGTTTCCAGAACAGGAAATCTGGATTTGTCACAACACAAAGCAGTGATAGAGCCCTTTCTGATTCTTTCCGTCATAGTTAACATATATGTGCTATAATGTGCAAGGACTCTGCAAAATCAGGGCGTCAAACAATCTCCGTTGCCAGGATGTCTTAAACGATGTAGTGAACCAGTGTAAGCCAAGAGGCAAGTAAAAGGTTCCTATGTAGCCACTTCCCAAGCCATCCGTTCGATGGCTGGGCTCAGTACATGGAGCAGCATTATCTTTAGCACCCTGAAGAAATTTTATTCTGACGACTTCTCATGTTCTGCCTCCTGAACCTCGCCTCACACATGAACGTCCCACATTTTACATTGCACTCCAGCTGGTAACTCCACTCTGGGCTCACCGAATGCAAAGGTGGATGCATTTTAACTGTGGGACATGAACCACAACACAAGCATTTTGTGAAACTAATTTAGTTCCTCCAAGATCAAAAGAAGCACAAATTTTAGGATAGCTTCCTGCTTTTCCTGTTGTGGAGATAAACTGTAAGATTACACTGATCTTAATTTGAATTATCCTCTGGGCTTTGATCTCTTCTGTCTGGTTCATGAACTCAACCCAGCGTTACTGCTTTGGCCCCATCATGACAAAGTTGTACCCAGGCTTGTTTACGGATGCCTGTTAGTAAGAAACTTAAGCAAGCAAATTGCACTGCCTGGAAAAACTTGGTCTTTCCTCTCTGCCAGAAATAAAAATGTAAGCACATTAAAAAAACGTATAAAAAATGTATACAAATAAGTAATAAAAGTGTAAGCACTTTAAAAAAAAATAAAAACACACAACAAAACAAAACAAACACACAAGACCATGATCACTACCCCACATCTGATCTTTCCTAAAGCCCAGTCTCTCAGCTAGTAAACACCATCCTATTATACACAATTCCCAGTCAATAATTCTACAATTAGAATTGTAGAATTCTACAATTGTAGAATCCTATCAACCCGGACTTCCAGAGAAAATGTACTTGCCATCTTTGGCCCTACCCTGATTTTGTGTTCTTTCAGAATGCTCAATCGTAGCAAGCCATCCAACACTGGCTGAAAATACGTCACGACAGACTTGGTAGCAGATCTATAAATACCATCGTGACGAATCTAGAAAGCTGATAGACAAGGTCAGTGGCAGAGTGGGCCTGAGATACCTGCACTGGTTTGCAGATCAGAACATTTCAGGACAGACAGGAGTAAAGAATAAACCACCCTTTACTTCTTCATCCATCCATTTCCCTAGCTTTTTCAGCTTTCCACTTACCTATACTTGCAGTCAAGCACACATATCACCTCTGTCCTTTTGCACCATCTTTATCTCCCTTTCCTCCTCTGGATAATGCCACCTTGCAGGTTCCCAGCCTTTGAAGAAAGAATCTCAACCTGTTTTGGTTAATGATTCACCAGAGAAGGTTTAGTCCCCTCCTTTTAGCACACTTGACCATCAAAAACCATGAGAACTAGTGAAATGCTTACTGCCTAACAAGTATTTAAAAGTACTTTAGCATATTTAGGGATAAATTCTAACTTACAGCTCAAATATCCAAAAATCACAATACCTTAAATTCAAAAGACAGTACTCTAAGAAGGTGAACAATCAAATCTAACAACGTAAAAAAAGAAAAAGAGAACAAAAGAAGCCTGAAATCTCTCTCTGCATATCTAAGTGCCATTGCAAATGTTTGTGCAGAGAGTTGTTTACTTCCAAAAGTAATTACTGTAGAGCAAAGAGGCTAAGAACAGCAAACCACCCTGGCTCACACGGTTTGAAATATTACCCGTCCTAAAATTAACTCCTATGGATCTCCTGTAAACACAGTAAAAATATCACACTTGTTATTTATGGAATCACATGCAAACTCACACCCACGCTGTACTATGTGAGAGGACATTAACACTACGAAGTTGTACGCTGGAGAATCAAGAAATGTCAGGACGCCTGGGCAGCTGGCCCCCACCTCCCTGCCCAACCAGTTCAGGGTGTCGTCCCTTCTCTCCCAGACACCTTCACCCAGCCCGTCTTGCTGGATTCCTCCTGCTGTCCCCAACATCCCCTCCTCCTTCAGCATCTGCCCTCCTGTGTCAGGTGCAAGGATTGCTCCAGCAATTCTGTACCTGGAACCACACCAGCCTGATGCAGACATGGGTGTCCACAGAGAGCTCCAGGGGGTGGCCACGGCCACCGCACGAGCATCTGCAGAGAATTCAGGTCCTGACTCACAAGATTTTACCGAGTGCATGCAAGCATTTTTCCAAAGGCTTCTAACTTTCAAGTTTGGTTTTATTTGTGGGGAAACCAGAAAGCAGAGCTGAACAACTCCCCCACTCCAGGCAAATCTCAATTTCCTACTGAAGAACGTGAATTAAGAATTTACGTGAAATAAGAATAAAACTAAGCAACTTAAGTTAGTTTGTGGGGGGTTTTTTTGTTTTTTGTTTTTTTTTTTTTTTAAAAAAAACAGCATAAAAACATTTGCCCCCCTCATCATCACCTCTGAAACAACTTGTTTTTATTAAAACCTCCCCCCACAAGTTCAGTCTGAAGAAGACATGAGAAATTTCAGCCCAGTTGGTTCAAGACTTGCAAAGCTATAAGCAATTATAAATAGTGTTTTTACAAAAAATTCTAGGTAACCTTTCTCGCAGATGGCACTACCAATCCCACACAAAATCTTTAGCACTACATATGCACGTTGGTGCAACCAGAACTGTGCTGGGGTACCAGCTTCAAATCTCAACCTGCCAACGAGCTATGGATTTCTGGTTCGACTCCAAAGATAAAAAGGTACCTAGAGCCTTCACAGCAATTTGCCGAGTTAGTGGTGGAGGGATATTGATGCAAACCAAATCTACGTCCTGGTGCAGCAAGACATCGTCAGTCCGACTTGTGTAGAAGGAGATGTTCATCTCCTCTGCCAGCTGTTGGGCTTCCTCTTCAGTCTTCCCCCAAAGCGCTTCGACGGAGAAGCCTTCTGCTCTCAGCAAGGGTACCAGTACCCGGGCAGTGCTGCCAGTTCCAAACACACCCACTCCAGGAAGCATTTTCATTCCGCATTCATTCAACCATCAGGGTCTACACATTGCCTCTCGATAAAATGTTCGGCTCCTCAGCTTTCTGTTCCATCCACAGTACCTAAAATGTGAAAAATTACAAGTCAGTATCAACAAAAGGCATATTTTGATATCAAACACAGCTAGCCTGAATGCTAGCTTCTATCCTTCATACGGCATTCAGGATTTTCAAAAATGCTAATGGAAAAACCAAAACCCCCAACACTTGCAATCCTTAGAGAAATAGCATTAAGGGACAAGTCTCACAATCCCATTGCAGAAGAATGGTAAGAAAGCAACTTGACAAGCATCCCCTGAGCTTCAAAACTCAGGACACACGTACAGAAACACACACGAGCCTGTTGGAACAAACCAGAGACAGCAAGGCATGAACTGGGAGCAACAGGAAGCGTCAAGGGGACAGGACACAGCGCCTATCGCACCGGCAGAAAAAGCAGCACTGCTGTAGTTGTGATGATGTAAGTCTCTAAATGAGTTAAAGGTTTGTGAGATGAGGTAATATCTTTTATTAGACAGACTGAGATAGCTGGAAATAACAGCCAAGCTCTGGGGCATATAAATCTTTCTTCCAAATTAAATGCACAAACTGAAAACAACTACTTGAAGCTTAACAATTTCACGGCAAATAGTTAAGCGACTGCACAGAACATCTAGAAAATACGTCCTATGGGGAAAGCCTGGATTCACTGAGCTTTTTTAGCCTGGGGAGGAGAAGGCTACAAGGAGAAACGTCAGTGCTAAAATACATAGAAAACTGCTTTCAGAAAGGAAAAGGGCGCTCCTCTGTGTCCACTGTGGGTAGTTAAAAGTTTTATTTAACTCAGGACAGTTAAAAATACCTCCTCCTGCCCATGCCATTTAATCTCCAGGAATGCAGGGGTTTGCACGTAATTATGATATTCCCTACACAGAAACATTTGGTTAAGTCACACTTCTTTTGTTCTTTTAATATTTGCTGATAAATTAATCCCTTCGGATCCCCACTTGGCAGTTTGTCTTAGAACTGCTTCTGGCCGCAACTGGCTGAACTGCCTTTAGCATTCACTTGAGTGCTAACCTCGAGATGTCAGAAGTCTCTTCAACCTGTAACACCACAGCAACCTACGTTCTGGCTTCTGTTCTGTGCCTTTGTGAATTCTTATCTACTATACACACTACTGACCTCTTCTGAATGACTTTTTTTTAAGCAAAAGTTTTCTTAATTTTATAAACATGACAAATTCAGGTATCTTTAGAAGCTTATTATGAAAAAGCAAAGACCATGCTTAAAAAGAGAACTGGTACCAACACCATATCAACACCTTTGGAAAAAAATCCCAGAAAGCGACAAGAATCGCGATCTGTTGTGGAAAGAGTCATGCATCAACCCATCCTAAAAGACTCCCACTAAATTACAACGTGTGAAAGCAAATCCCAGCCTAGCACCAGGAACTCCCAGAACGCAAGTCAAACTACCCACAGTGCAAATGCCTTGCACACAATCGGCATTTTGTTAGTCTGGGGGGTGCCTGCATTGACCAGCATAACAAAACTGCAACCCCGGCTGAATTTCTACGTATTTTTGTGGTACACACACTAAACTAGGAAACAGTAACAGTAGCATTTGTGAATATTTATTTCGTAAAACACACACAAATGTTTACAGATGTGATGAAACACCTTATGAAATATCTACTGAATTAATTCGCTGGTTTTTTGCTTGTTCTGTGCTATGTTAGTTTTGCAGGGATACAGTCACTGTTGTTCTTTTTATAAAGACGAACAAAGTTCATTTCAATTTGAATTAATTCCTTTTTATCCAACATTTAGCAGAACACTCACATAAGGATGGCATCAAAAGTATCTTGAAAATCTTTACTATTCTACATAAAAGGGTCGTTTACTGGCAGGAAGGATGGCTTCTATTCAGGCTTGTTTTCTATAAATGATGCAAACAGAAATAACACCTTGCAACTGGATGGACAGTAAGCATAATTGTTGAAGTCCCCCCACACCTCTATCTGGCAGTTTACAGGCTGGAAGAAGAAAAACTGCTTGCAGTAAAAAAAGCGTCATCTTCTTTTGGACAGACACAAACTAAGCCATGTGGAATACAGACAAGGCGAGTGTGTGCCTGCTTACATCTGTTGAGCATGTCTGCATGATCTATGTCAAAATTACACAACACAAGCTCAGAAAAGGCTGAATTCTTTGAAAGTGCTATTAAGAGCACACCGTAGCACTCAACGTGTGCAATAGGAGACTCCTGCTACTCAGGTAAGCAGGGTTCTCTAACACTTGTGCATTTTAAGTTAAAATTTTTTCTGTTTCCCACCCAACCGCCTCTTAAAAATCTCAGTCAGGTGGAATTAATTTTAAACTCACTTATTCCCAAAACGTAACGTGCTGCTGTGTTGGTGTCACCAGCAACTATCGGCACAAACCCACAACAGCTAGCATTTTACTTCCATGGAGCCCAGCTCCTGATGATACAAGAACTTAAGGATACCAGCTCACCAGTGGTACCACAAATCCAGAACTGGCCAACCCAGTCTCAGCAACGACTTCTAGCAAGGCAGCTGCGCTCTCAGGGCACAAAGGCACAGCTTGCACAGCTACAGGGCCCAGCAGGGTTTGAGAGCCCCCCAAATACAGCAGCCAGCAGGCTCTGCAGAATGGCACTGACCAGAGGACACATTTCTACTCCCCCCCCGAGAGGCACCCGCAGCCTCTTACGCCCGTCTCCAGTCTCTGGCCACCTGGGAAGTCCTGGTTTGTCAGGACAGTCACAGTGGGACAGATGTGGATGCTGAAGGGCAGTGAATACATGGTCCTTGCGCAGGACAAGTCACAGAGTGTACGTGGCACAGACAGAACTAGAGTAAATGCTGAAAGAGCTGTAATGGGAAGTCCAGCAAAAGGTTTTGAGGAAGGGTACCAACACGTACCGCCCGTACGCACACCTTGCAGGCACACTCGAGCACTGGTAGAGGAGACGTTCCAGCCTAAGCCACCCTGGGGAAGCAATCTAAAACCCCACTGTACAGAATGAGGCCACAGCTGAGGAGAGAGGCAGCTGTAATCAACAGTCTGCTAAGACTGAACAGAGACACAGAAAAAACAGCAATCTGCCACCGCAAAAGTCCCCAGAGCACCGTTCTCTGGAGCTCCACATACATTTCCAACACTACTTCTCTAAGGGGGGAGGGGGAAACAGAACTGGAAACTATGCAGACAAAGGTGATCAAAAGCATACAACATCTTCTATACAAGTATGACCTAAGCAAGCAAAGATTCTGCAGTCTGGAAACGGCACAACAGAGATGTCACAGGGGTAATAAAGTCATGAATGGTTCAGGATGGAGAAAGACCAATTCTTCACTGATTCTCCCCATGCAAGAACAAATCAAACAGAGCTCAGAGAAGGCAGGATCAAAACAATCTAAAGGACGTGGTTCCTCGCACCAAACGTTGCTAAGCTGTGAAATGCCTTGCCACAGGATGCTGTGGACCTTAGCCATTTACTGGGAGACCAGACAATTTCAAGGAATGCGCTGAGGGTCTCATCTAGCACAAGTAGATGAGCTAAAAGCTAGTGAAGACTAGATTCAGCAGAGGGTGGAAACAGTTCTGAGAAAGAAATGCCTGAAACTGCGACCAATACCAGCTTAGAATTAGGCACAATGTCTACATATTTACTCTCACACCCAACAAGTTTAACACCTTCAAACAAGTCTCGCCAAATTAGTTACACAAATCATGAAAAGCCTTTTATAAGCCAACCTTTCTGAAAAGGAAAACTCTCATGCATTGATACCTCCCATACTCAAACACTGGAATGACCACTGTTCTGAGGACCCTCACACGGAAACACCACAAACCAGGGCTTTTGTCTGGAAGTGAAAACCGGATTGAAACAGGTATCTTGCACGTCAGGAGACACAAATCAATCTCCTTTTTAGAGAGATGAAATAATCAGTGCCTGCAACATCATTCTAAACTTTGAGTTTCAAAGAGAAGCACTTAAAGCTCTTTAATCTTGTTGCTAGCTGCCATTCCCTTTTGTGGCCACAAAAGGTTTCCATTCCTGCTGAATTTCACAGCGAGTTTGAAGTCCCGTCCTACAGGCACAGAAAGGAGCTGTTTGACTCTTTTGGTATACACAGCAACAAGCATTTATGGGACCCAGTGCAATGAAAAACCTGAGGATTTCTACAGGATCCAATTCAATTCCACATTGAATCAGTCAGGAAGTTCAGAAGGCAGAACTCTCAAAAACTAAATGGTACAGTCAAGGAGTACAGCACCCAGAGACCACCGTGGACCATCGCAGGTGGCCAAAGGTAGTAAAAGAGTAACACCCCGTGTCCAGAAAGATGCTGCTCAGGGTAACACTAGCTCAGCAGAAGGAGAAAGCAACTCACACTTCTCCACCTCATCCTAAAAAGTCCCATTTTGGTTCCAAGGAAGGCGAGGTACATAGTGGAGGAGCACACCAGCAACAGGGGCACTGTTTTCATCCAGCTGGTCATCGCCATTGAGTTTGCAAAGAAAGCAACGGCAAATAACAAGGGCTGTACAAATAATAAAGTTCTTACTGGTTGTGACAGCCTCATTGATCTTAAGGTTGCACGAGAATCTCTGACAAAGCCTATGCAGGAACTACTCAGATTTTCACTCTGCAGCAGGGGCCTTACACCTGTGACGTTCACAAACTGCAGAAACCTCCTGTGAAAACAGCTGCTGCCTCAGAACTGTCAGTTCTGCACACACCCCAGAAGAGGCGAGAGAAATGCTGGCAGAGACTGCAGGCACCACTCCGGCAGCCAGCAAGGTCTCTGCAGGAACAGAGCTGGGGGAACTTTGCTGGACCACCCTGAGCAGACGGAGGTGACCTCGTATGCTGGGTCATTTTCATCCTGCCTTCTGGCACGCATACACCTGAAGCTCTGTATGCAACGGTTCACGTGCACTTGGTGCCTGTGCTGATGTCAAAAGGACTGACACACTTTCTTTACTAAATGTCCTTTTAATTCAGTGCAAGCGGGTTGTGCGATAGCCCACAAGCCCAAAGCTTCGAGCAACTCCCACCGCGGCTCAAGCCAAGCCCGGTGCAGCGCTCTGTCCTTCCTGGCCTGGATGCGCAATGGCAAAGGCCCCGTTTCAGGCACACCGCTTCCCACGGGCACTGCGTGAGGCCCTAGGCAGCGGTGAGGGCCGCACCACAGACAGCAGCAGCCGGAAAACGGCGGAAAGCCAAAGGGCCCTCATGCTGTCACTATGCTGCGAGGCCTGAGGCAGGGCCGTGGCAGCCCCGGGATGCCTTGGCACGGCCTGTCGTGCTCTCTGCCAGCCGGGATGCGGGGCTCGTGCGGGTACCCCACGGGGCTGGAATGGGCAGGGGCCCCTCGCCCTCAGCTCACCAGACCGGGCAGGCCCACCCCTCACCTCACCGGACCAGGCACGCCGCCCCCCCTCATCTCACCTCAACGGACCGGGCAGGCCTCCCCCTCACCTCACCGGACCGGCGAAGCCCCCCCCTCACCTCACCGGACCGGGCAGGCCCACCCCTCGCCTGAGGACGCCGGCCCACACCGAGACGTCCCGCCGAGCCCCACCGCGCCCCCGCTACCAACCGGCGCCGGGCCGGGGGAGCGGAGCGCCCCGGGCCGCCCTCACCTGCCGCCGACCGGCGGAGGGGGGGAGGGGGCCGCCGCCACCGCCCCGCCTCGCCCCCCGCGCATCCTCCCGCCGACCGCGCTCCCGGCGCGGCGCGCGGTGACGCCCTGCCCTGCCCGGGCTGCGCAGGCGCAATAACCCCGCCCCTTCGCCGGGCAGCGGCTCCCCAAATGGCGGCGTCCGGGGAGACTTCCCGCGCCGCTTGGACTACGACCTATCCCTCCGCCGGATAGGGTCAGGAGGGCGGGACTTCATCCGACGGACAGCGCCGGCAGCCAGTAAAAGCCTCTCCCGGGAGGGACGCTGCGGTGAAAGACGTGCCGCGCTGCCAGGCCCCGCCGCCCGAGGGGAGCACTGCTCCTCCTCCTCCTCCTCCTCCTCCTCCTCCTCCTCCTCCTCCTCCTCCTCCTCCTCCTCCTCCTCCTCCTCCTCCTCCTCCTCCTCCTCTCCCGGTGTTGTCCCACGGAATAAAAAGGGGAATCAAAACGTGAGCTGGGGAGTGAGGTTAGCCAGACTATTGCTGCTGTGGGTGTTTTCGTAGAGCCCTACCCTTGGTATAGCTAAAAGTTTAAAATTAACTGTACTAGGTGTAGAGAAGCTGAGAACCAGGGTTGTGCTCACGGGAGAGCAGAACTCCACACGCGCTTTGTACTGATTTGCCCTTATTTGGATTATTTGTCCTTCACCCAGAGGTTTCGTACCCAGTCATACAATCTTTCCAACGTGCTAGGATACACCCTAAGGGGCTTTCTTTGAAATACCGTGG
The DNA here is from genome assembly GCF_030867145.1 of Opisthocomus hoazin. Taxonomy (NCBI): domain Eukaryota; kingdom Metazoa; phylum Chordata; class Aves; order Opisthocomiformes; family Opisthocomidae; genus Opisthocomus; species Opisthocomus hoazin. The sequence continues at coordinate 16,521,294 of NC_134425.1, forward strand.
TGTGAGGGATAATACCGGGGGTGTGAAGGAGTTCACCTTGTGCCCAGCTGGCTTCATCGGCGCTAGCGAAGGTGAGAACTAGAATAGAAATGAAAGGGAAGGAAGCAACAAGTGCGCGTCATTGTGCAGTCCTGAGGCCAGAGGAGAGGAAGACTCGAGTGCGGAGAGGAACCGAACGTCAGAAAGAGGAGATAATAAAGTCCAGAGGGGAGAGCAAGAGAGACACAGAGCCTCTTGCTTGTCATTCCTGTGGGTCTTGTAGCACAAGAACTTTGTTTTAAGACCCTCTCGTCAGCAAATACCCTGCTGATGTTGCTGTTTCCCAGACGGGTCGGTTCCCCCGTGAGACCCAGCCATGCTGGTGGAGAAAAGCTCCAGCAAAGGCCCTCTGCTCCAGGAGACGCGTGTGGCTGGGCTGAGCCTGCCTGGCACAGGGGGTCTGAGGGAGGCCTGGGGTGTGGAGAGCCCAAGCGAAGTGTCTCATACTCTGCCCTATGTGGCAGAGGTGCTGTGGGGCTGTGGGAGCACCCCCGCCACGTGCAGAGGTTGGGGGTCAGCCCGGGGGCCCGCCAGCCGTCCCAAATTCTCAGCATCGCTTGCTTTCTGCAAACCTCCTTCGGTCTCCGAACCGGCAGCATCCCTGTGGGACAGGCTCTGCTGTCCCATTCTGCTCCCCGTGCTGCGGTGAAGGTGGTGTTGGGACCGTGCTCAGTGGTGACAGATGATGGTCCCAGTAGGACACTGCTCTCCCAGCTGTTTCAGGGAGGGCTGCGGTGGTGGGTTGCCATCCCACATGCTCAGTTTGGGCTCCATCATCTTGGGAAACAGGGAGAAAACAAGGAGGGGAGGAAAGGGGCAGAGACCTGATGATCTCAGAGGTCTTTTCCAACCTTAATGATTCTATGAAAATGGGAGGAGGCGGGTGGTGAGGGGGGATCATCTAACGTGGGGACGGATGTCGGCGTGCTGCCTTTGGAGAAGGGAAGGTGTCAGGTCTGAGGCAGGAGGGTGATTACTGGAAATGCTGCCAAGAAACTGAAGGGGAGGGAACGTCAGGCGGGAACAGGTTTTGCTCTGAGCACAGAGCAAGAGCGGTGCGGGCAGTGGGGAGCTGCGAGGATCAGCACCCACGGGGGCTGCCGTGACATGGGCTACGTCTGGCCCTGTCCATATCCCTGTCCTGGTGTCCCTCCAGCCGGAGGGGTGCAGGGGGACGCCTGGAGCACCCCATCTCTGCAGGGCAGGAGCCAGGACCTGGGTGCTCGCGGCCAGAGCGGGGGGCTGCAGGAGTCCCTGCCTGGCTGGAGCTTGTACATCCCACGTGTGAGCAACCAGAAAGCTCTGGCCAAGCCCAGCCTTGCGCCAAAATGCAGCGGTCCTTGGTGTTCAAGGGCTGGCAGGGTGTGTCGATCCCCACCCAGCCGCAGCCAGCGCACCGGCCAGGGCGGACATCGCCCCTTTGCCCACCGTGACGGCAGCATCGCTTTCTCCAAGGGGTCCATTCCCTGGTGTAGTATGCGAAAGACTCGTGCTGGCAATGGGGAGGTGGTCTGCAGGAGACTGGGGAAGCCCCTTGCCCTGTGTCTGCTCGTGCTGGCGATGGGGAGCTGCTGGGCTGCCGCCCAAACTACTGGGAAATGGCCATCAGCGGCGCTCCGCTGTGTTACTCCTGTCCGTCTCGGGGCTGAGGGCGCATGGCCGGGATGAAACCGCAGAAGGAGCCAAACAGCAAAGAGAGGAAATAAAAATGAAGCTGAAGCTAGAGAAGGGGAAGAGAGGGGAAACCTGTGAGCGCAGAAGGAACTGCCCAGGCGAGCGGCGAGGAGGCGAGCTCCTGGCAGGGCTGCAGCTCGCCCTGGCCAGGCAGTGACCCCGGGGGGAGAGACGGCAGCTCCCAGCCGACCCGCCGGCTGCCCAGCATCATCCCATCGGGAAGACGGCATGGCGGGCTGGCTGCCCGGCAGGTTCCTGCCTCTGCTGCTGCTCGCCCGGCTGCCTGCCGGTGAGTCCCCTCGCGCCGTCGCCTCTGCTCTCAACGCTTCCCTCTCTGCGTACGCCTGCAGGAGGGTTGGGACGTGGCTGCTGCTGCTGCTTTTTCCAGTGCTCTGGCAGCATTTCACCCCCACTTCTGCGCCAGCACCTTGCCATGTGCCTGGCAGAGGGGTCCCCCCCTGCGATTGCCTATGCCCAGGCTACAGGCTCTGCCCATGGGGACCCAATTCCAGGCTCCGGGGCTTTGAACGAGCATCGCCTTCAGCAGCAGGGAGAGAAAACAGTCGGGGTGGGGAAAGAAACAGAGGTGCTTATAAGCCTGATGACTGCGAAGGGGGTCAGCTTCTCGTGGAGCGTGCGGATATTCCTTAGCACAAACCCAACCCTCCATGGCTGGGTTTTTTTTTTTTGGCAGGACTCGCTCACCAGTTTTCAGCCATCGTCGATGTGTCGATAGGGTTAGATGTTGTCTTGCAGTGTCTGCTCCAGACAGGCTCGAGCAGCACCACCGGGGAGCTGAAGTGGTTTAACACCACCCAAAACAGTGAAGCAAATCAGAACAAATACGGTGTGGAGATGAAAGAAGATTCTGCCCAGCTCACCTTCTCCGGTGTGAACAAATCTCATACAGGATCGTACGCATGCAGGACGGAGAGCACAAGGGACATGCCCATGGAAGGTTATGAACCGTTCAATTATAGTAAGAGACACAAGCCCACCAACACCCACGGGAGCAGAAAGAAAGGGCTGAGGATGGGAGAGGAGAGGAGAGAGGGAGGGCTCTGCTGAGAAGGTGTTGAGTGGCTTCAGCTCAGAGCTTCAGGAGCGATTCTGAAGTACTCCAGAGTGAGCATCAGGGGATGGGATGAAGCCAGAGAGGCTGCAGAGAGTCTATTACATCGTCTTTGCCTCTCTAGGGCTGACAGTTTCCCCACAGCTAGTCCCCGAGTCCCACCTCACGCCCCATGAAATGATGGAGCCTGACCCTGTGGCCTCGGTGGCATGTCCTGCGTGGGTGCCAGAAGACCCTTCTGCCTAGGTTGCAGGAGGAGGAGGCAGCATCTTCCCCCCGATCCTCCCCAGTTTTCAGTCCTTTCTGAGACAGAGAAACGCTTGTGCACTGCACGGTGCTGGGTAGCACTAATCAACATGCAACGCTGCAGCGTTCAATGTTGAGGAACTTTTAGCAGCCAGATTTGGAAAAGAGCATCAGCTGCTGGAGGGAGGGACAGTTCCTTCACCGTGTCTTTCATGAGCAGCACATGCCAGCGGGATATGTCCCCTGCAGGGTCGTATATATGACTTAGATTTCACTTACCGCGTATTTATTTTTTCCCTCTAGAGACAGAAAACCCAGACATCACCATGGAGTGCAGGTTTGAGATTTGGTCAGAGAATCTCGTGGTGCATGTGAAGTGGTACCAACGCACGCATCTGGAGGTGGGGAGTCAAACCAACTCCACAGCTCCAGGAAAAAACTGTGGTGAACTCACCAGTCCCGGCGTGTGTGCAGCCAGCTCGTGTATCTGTGGGTGCGGGGTGTTCATCACAAGGACACAGGCGACAGACGCTGGAAACGGCACGCCAGGGACAGTCCCCAGTAAGTGGCACCGCTTCCATTTCCATGGGGGTGATGAGCGGGCGGAGAGGGATGCGAGGATGAACACTCCCCCGGTACCCCCATGTGCTGTTTGCCCTGAAAGCACCCCAGGCTCCGGAGAGGCCGACCCAGCACTGCCCCTTTGGCAGACGCATCCCACCGTGGAGCTGCTCAGCTGCCGGGTCCTTGAAACAGGGCCGCATGTCCTCCGGCTGCGGCTCCAGCCCAGTGCTGCGGTGGCTGGAGCTGCAGTGGCAGGAGCGGGATGGCCAGGGCAGCAGGGTCCAGGACACCCGAAGCAGAGCGGGGTGTCCTCTGCCTCCGGGCAGTCTCTCACTTGCGTTCCTGTCTTCCAGGCTGTGGCCCTTTGGAATCCCAGAGCAATGTCAGTGAGAAGAGGACCAGGACAGGTGAGTCCCCACAGCCCAGTGGCTGCAGGGGTGGGAGGCAGGAGGGGTCCTCAAGGAGAAAGAGGAGCAGCAAGGGGGAAAACACATCCCATGGGGGTGGGAGCTGCTGGCAAACCAGGGTAGGCACCAGCGGGTCAGAGGCTGTAATGCTGGGAAGGGTCTCCGATGCTCTGACCACCCCCCTGACTGAGTTCGGGCGAGTTTGGACGAGTTCAGATGAGTTCAGATGAGTTTGGACAAGTTTGGATGAGTTTCTGGAGACCCTTTCCTGCAGGATTTTGTCGGCACCCTGGGGCTGCGGGTGGTTTGGGGTCTGGAAGCCCAAGCTTGGAAAAAAACACATTTCCTCCCCAAAAGAGGCAATAGCAGTGTGTGTCCCTGAGTGACGGGACGGTGGCTCACGAGTGGCTCTGTGATAGCTGTGTGTGCAGGACTCCACTTCCTCCTGTCTATCCTCTTCGGCTTGACCGTTGGGACGCTTCTTTACATGCCGATAATTGGCCTTCTGCTGTGGCAGCGGAGAAAGAACAGAAAAGGTAAGGCTGAGCCCGCGCCGAGCCTCCGTCCTCTGTGGCAGCCGGCTGGTGTCTCCTCCGAGATGAGCCCAGGCTTGGGAGATGTCCACCTTCAGCGCCCTACTGCTCCTGCTCACTTCGTGCTCCCTGCATGGGTCTGTCCTCCTGAACAAGCTTCCCTCTGGCCAGTCGCTGGTGAGAGCCCCCTTATGGCACAAGCCGTGGTGCAAGTGAAACACATCTTGCACGTCGCTGCATTTCCAGAAGTGCCCAGCTCAGAGCTCTTCTCCAGCCCTGCCAAGTGCTTCTAAATCCTTGCCAACCACTCCTTCCCCTTGGCCATCTTCAGAGCCAGGCAGCTGCAGAGCCCTGTCCTCTCCTGCAACAAAAGCAGGACCAATGCAGACATTTTCTTCATTTAGAATAACAATCATTATCAATATTTTCCCTACTATGTAAACTACATTTCGTTTTTCAGGAAAGCTCACAAGCAGGCAAGTGGCAGAGGGGAATCAGCTGAGCACGGTAAGCCAGGGAGGGCTTCACACATATCATTTCCTTCTCCCCATAAAAAAAAACACTGGCTGTTGAATACCCATTTAAGGGATTTCAGAGTAAAAACAGTTTTGCTTTCTGAAAACGTGGTCCTAAACACTTATTAATTCCTATTAAATAGGCCCTTACGAGCTTCTGAATAGGTGGCACCTCTGAGCAAGCTGGATAACGCTTGGGCAGTGCAAATGGCTGTGCCAGGGGAGAAATGTTAGCAGGGGAGATACAGAAGGGAAGGGCAGGGCTCTACTCATTGCCCTCTCCCCTGCAGGCAGCCCCAGTGATGGGGACCGAGGACGTGACCTACGCCAACCTGAAGTTTGAAAAGAGGACCGCACCCACCGCCTGCAACGTTGTTTATACCGAGATGAAACCACCACAACAAAAGCAGGGTGGTGGGGACGCTGGTGCTGCTGACGCAGGGGTAGATGCCTCCCCCCAGGGAGAGGGCTAGGGAGGGATGAGGGAGGGACAAGCAGCTTCTTACATGCCTGGCAGGGTCGTCATCCCCAAAAACTAGGCATTAGCTCATACGGAGTGCGACTAAAGGCACCTATTCACCCCCACATGGCTGCACTGCTATGCTTTATGATCCCCCAGGAGAAGCCACCTTTCGCGATCAGGACAGGGCTCTTCCAGCCGATTTACCCCTTGCCTTCCTGCAGCCTCAAGCACCACCAAGACTCAGCAGCTTCTTTCGTGGTCTCCAGTCACCAACGGGCTCTTCTAGCAACTTGCTCCACGTTTCAGCGAAGTCACCAAGCACCACATGGCCACCGTGCTCCATTGATGTGGTGTCCCCTTGGCACTGGACATGCTGGGTGGGGTGGCCATGAGCAGCTCCTCTTGGCGCTGGAAAAGTCCTGGAGCAGTTGCCTGGATTTTCTCCGCAGCTGCTGTGACGTGGGTTGACCTTGCTCTGGTTCACTTGCTTGAAAGACACGGGGCGAGGACAGAAAGGCATCATTTGCTTCGCAGAGGTGCTGCGCGGGTGCTGCTGCAGTGATCTGCGTGGATCTGCTTCACGCTAGGAGTGGACGGGTGTCCTCCTGCATGTAAAGCTTTCCTGTAATTTGGGAATAAAAAAAATGTAAAAGGTGATGTTTTCACCCGCAGTGTCTCAAATTCTGTCCCGCTGATGGAGACCCAGCTGAAGTCCACAGGAATAATCACCAAGCCATGGAGACTTTCTGGTTTCCCCACCCAGTCCAATTTCAGAGCAGCTACCCACAGGGGACATCCCCAAAGTGGTGGTGGTGGAGCTGCCATTGTCCTGTGGGCAGAGCTCTGGTCATGCGTGGCCAGGAAGACACAGGCAAGGGCTACAGAAAGGGAAGAACTGGGGACAAAATCCTAAGTATTTGGGGGGAGCAACCAGTGGAAAAGGGAGTGAGATGTGAGGGTCAAAGTGTTGAACCAGGGAGGCTCACAGAGTCATCAGGGTTGCCGGGGTTGCTGCCCAGGGGTGCAGAGCAGAACCAGTCTCCACCAAACTGCAGGACATCCTCACCAGCCTCCTCCTGGGTACCTGCAACCGTGGGGGAGGAGGAGGAGGAGAAAGGTCCTTAGTGATGCCCCAGCTTGGAAAGGGAGGACCCAAGTTAAACGGGCAGGTACGAAATGCAGTCCAAACCTCAAGAGCAGCTGCTGGAGGAGGAACTGGGGTTTGAAGATGTCCCAGGTCTCCTCCTGGCCACTGAAAGGAAGCAAGATGGAGGATCTCCAGAACATATCACTGCCCATCGCTCCCTGGGGGCCATTTCCAACCTATGTGCCCAGGGGTCCATGGGAGTTGGCTTGAGCAGACACTGCCAGCTACAGCTGCCACCCCATCCTTGTGGCAAGGGGACCCATCGCTTGCCCATGCGTGGGACATGAGGGCAGCCATCCTGCCCCCTCCAGACATGGCGCTGGGGTAGCCGGGGAGACTGGCGTGGGGAGAAGTCCAACAAGGGATCAACCAGGGGTCTTCTGGCCACTTTTTGGTCGACAGCCAGCTGAACATGAGCCAGCAGTGTGCCCAGGTGGCCAAGAATGCCAACGGCATCCTGGCTTGGATCAGGAATAGTATGGCCAGCAGGAGTACGGAGGTGATCGTGTCCCTGTGCTTGGCACTGGTGAGGCCGCACCTCGAGTGCTGTATCCAGTTTTGGGCCCCTCACTACAAGAAGGACATTGAGGGGCTGGAGTGGGTCCAGAGAAGGGCAGCGAGGCTGGGGAAGGGTCTGGAGTGCAAGTCTGATGAGGAGCGGCTGAAGGAACTGGGGCTGTTTAGTCCGGAGAAGAGGATGCTGAGGGGAGACCTTATCACTCTCTACGACTGCCTGAAAGGAGGTTGTCGTGAGATGGGTGTTGGTCTCTTCTCCCAACTAACTAGTGATAGGATGAGGGGAAATGGCCTCAGGTTGCATCAGGGGAGGCTTAGATTGGATATTGGGAAAAATTTCTTCACTGAAAGAGTTATCAAGCACTGGAACACGCTGCCCAGGGAAGTGGTGGAGTCACCATCCCTTGGGGTATATAAAAGACATGTAGATGCGGAGCTTACGGACATGGTTTAGTGGTGGACTTGGCAGTGTTGGGTTTACAGTTGGACTCAATTATCTTGAGGATCTTTTCAAACCCTATAAATGATTCTATGATTGTACGTAGCCAGGCTGGGTGGCCCTTGGACTGGCCCAGTACAGCCCTTCTCAAGTTCCTGCAGCATGAAATGACCAATGTTGTTATTCTAAGGAGAAAAGGGTTTAAAAAACAGCTGACTTCAACTAAGAGGGGCTGCTCGTGGCTTCAAGAAGAGCTGAGCAGGACAGCTGAGACTTGTATTAAAAGTCTTGGCAGCCCATTATCCTTGGCAGAGGCAAGAGGGGAAGCTTCAGAAGAGGCAAATACAGGTGCAGAGTTGTTCTTCAGCATCCCGCTGGTCAAAAAAGAAGGCCACGAGCAAAGGAAAAACACAAAGGATATGAGCAGAATGACACGATCGCTAAATTGCAGAGGCAAAATCAGAAAGCGAAGGTACAAAACGAGTTAAGACCAACAAGTGCTGCAAAAGGCTCTGCATTTCCTTAACTGCCTGAAAAAGAAGAGGAATGAAAAGGAAAAGTTGGGCCCATTGCTTCACTGAGAGCCGTTACCCAACGAGGTGAGAAAGCTGGGACGTTCGTAGCGCTGCTGTTGCATCCTCCCTTATGCCCAGAGTTAGTGGGGCTTGGCCCTGGCATAGCATTTTTAACAAGGAATCAGGAAAGAAGCCACGAAATGGCCTTGGAGCAGCTCCATGAGTGAGTGAGAGGTGAAGGGACGCAGCCAGCGCTGCTTGAGGAACTAGCTGGGACAATCTCTCGAGATCTCGGGAGCTTTTGCAAGCGCGGGCAGGAAGGGTGGGGGCAGGTCTTAGTCCACTGCCTATTTTTAAAAAGGCGAAGCGGCTATGGCCAGAGCTGAGCCTCTGAATTTCAGTTCTCAGAAAGATGCTATCACAAGCAGTTAAGCAAGCGTGCAAAGATAAGACCACAACAAATGCAACATCTTCCTCACCCCAGATGCATACGTGCCACCTGGGCACGGATGGAGGTCCCCCTTGTCCCTGTGTGCGCTCAAGGCAGGCTGGTGAGACATCCGTGATGGGTTTCCGTGCCAGGAGCACAGAGCATGTCCTCACACCCCGCGAGTTCTGCTCGCCGCACGGAGGAAGCCTGAGTCAGGTAGAGAAACAGAAGCGCTGCTTCTCCCAGTTTGGGGTTTTTTTCAGGGCAGAAGTGCTGCAGCAAGCACCTGGGGAGAGCGCGGAGAAGCCGCTCAGCCTCGGGAGAGGAGGGGTACCGGGGGTGCAGCCGGGGAGGTCTCTGCAGCTCCCCAAGAGCTGCTGCCCGATGTGGTCCCCAAGCTTCACGCCCACCGTGATGGTGCTGGTGGAAGAGTAGCAGGAATGCATGGGGGAAAGAACAGGGATGGGACCTGGGTCACAGCGAGAAAACCTGGAAAGAGCAAAAGGGAAAACCAAGCCAGGGAGAAGAAGAGGAGGAGCAGGAAAGGATGGGGATGGGCGAGAATGGCAGTGGAGAGGACTGTAGTATACTTGCATGGCGTGAAAGAGAAGGAGAGAGGCCAGCAAAGAGAAGAGAGAAAACAGAAGACAATTAGAGAAAGAAGAATGAAAAGAGAGAGGCAGAAGAAAGCAGAGCAGAGAAAGAGAAGAAGAGAGGAGAGACCAGAAGAGTCAGAAGCAGGGGAAGACACTGGGGGAGGAAAACGGCTCAAGGCTGAGGAAAAAGAGTAGTTCATTTGTGGGGTGATTAATTGTGTTTCTGCTGACAAGTTCATCGGCCTTTACCACCTCTGAAGCTCAGAGATGTCTGGGCCAGGCACAAGCAGAGTCCCTCCCCGTCTCACAGAGCATCTCCTTCTCATCCAGGAGACCCAATTTCTCCAGCTAGGCAGGTTACCAGCAGGCATCGTGTTTATTTAAGCTCCATGTAAAGCAAGGTGCAAAGACGCAGAGGAAAGCTCCCTGGTCTTTGCACCGAGGGGCCTCTGAAGGCCACTAACGCAGCCATGCTTTTCCCAGCAGGAGAAAAAGCATCATCTCAAATTCAAGGGGAGGAAAGCAGGCACGCATGCGGAGTCAGTGCCAAATGCCATGGCTCTTCATGCCTTCCCAAGTCAAAGCTGTGTGAGGGGATATCCCGGGCTGCGAGTATGGAGGTAGGGGTAGATGCACTGAGCTGTTTCTCCATGAATGGCTCCATAAAGCATCTCCCAAACAGGCTCCAGGGTAGGAAGGGATGTTCAAAGGGTGTTAAGAGAGGCAGGAGGAGAAGGGTGAAAAATGCTGCTGATCTCCTTTGTCAAGAGGAACACAGGGAAGGGACTCCCAGCTCCATGACGCAGTGCTTGGCCGGGCGCTTGGCCCACGGCACAAAGGGCTGCATCTCGCAGCCCCCTGGGGAAAGGGCAATTTGCTCTGTTTCAGTTTTATTGCTGGAGAGGGTTGGAAGAGCCTCCCCCATTATTTTAATCCCCTCTTTTTGCAAATTATGCTATTTGTATGTCCCCAAGATGCTGCTTACCAGGCCCAGTTCCAGCGGTGCTGGGAGGAGAAGCTGATGGCACAGGGCTTTGCTCTGTGCTGGAGTCTGCAGAGCAGAGGGTCGAGGACCTGGCGACCCTGAGCAGGCGCAGGCGCTGGAGGGAGACAGCAGAGCAGAAAAGCCGGCAAAAAAAAAAAAGTCTTTGGACATAGCTGGAGAGGGGAAACAGCCTGTCCGGAGCAAACCGGGTGGGAGAGGCACATCCATCCATCCTCCTGCACCAGGGCCTCTCCCGGTCCCCCATAGCTCCTACTGTTTACACCCCAGTTCACTCAGGACCTGCATCACCTTGGACACAGGTCAGCTACTGGAAGAACAATCAGAGAAGCCTCGCTGAAAATGGCTGACGTGACAGCGACTCAAGTCTGCTGCAGGGCACGTTTGAAGCGTTGGCCAGAGACCCCCGCAGAGGTGCCCCGTCGCAGAGCTGGCACGTCAGCACACCAGGACCCGCACCGTGCCTGCCGAGCTCGCCTAACCCTCCTGCAGCTCGCCCTCTCGGCCCCCTCCCCAGCGTGCCAGCTGCAAGGGAGGGCAGTGCAGATCTCCCCGGGATCCGGGGACAGAACGCGTGGGAATGGCTCAAGGCTGCGCCGGCGGGGTTCAGGCTGGGCGTTAGGAAGCATTTCTTCACTGAGAGGGTGGCCAAACCCTGGAAGAGTCTCCCCGCAGAGGCGGCCAATGCCCCAAGCCTGGCTGTGTTTAAAAGACATTTGGACAATGCCCATAATAACACGCTTTAACTCTGGGTCAGCCCCGAATCGGTCGGGCAGCTGGACCAGAAGCCCGTTGTAGGTCCCTTCCAACTGAAATACGGCATTCCGTTCGGTTCCAGGCACGGCCTCAGCCTGCTCACGCCCGGGGACAAGTGCCACCTCCCAGGAGCGGGGTGGGCAGTGGCATGAGGCTGGAGCCAGGAGGGAGGGCAGGCAGGGCGGCCGGAGGCTGCGGCAGACAGGGAAGTGGGCTAAAAGGATAAATGCTCCTCAAACCCAGCCTGATCGGAGCGTACTCCCACCCAGCTGATGCTCCACCGCCAAAATGTCACTCTTTGAGGGCCTCTGGCACAAGTAACACTTTTTAAAGAGAACAAGATCAATTTATGGCATTAACCATCATTAACTGAACTCAGCAGCATCAGAAAGTGTTTCCAGCTTGTTGAAATTCCAGTTGAGTGAATCACTGTAAAACAAAAGCTCCCGCTGCTGCCTCCTCCCTCTTATCTTACTTACTCCTGAAAGGAAAGCAGAGTTCGGGTTAAGGGCTGCCTTTATCAGGGGGCCTTATGCAGAGATCTGATCTTCCGCTACCCTGAGGCTGAAAAAAAGGCAATCAAGAGCCAAAAGGTCATGGGTGTGCAAAGGCTTCTACCTGCTTCTTCAGATCACAAGACGTGAGTGCTAACAGGTTTGTTGGACAGGAGGTTTATCACAAGACTTGTGTCTCCTTGGGAGTTGTTCTCGCCAAAGACAGAGGCAGGAGGAGGGTGAGGAAGGGCGCTGGGAAAGCCGTGCTCTGGCCAGAGGGAGGGCTCTCCGTGGCCGCCAGTCCCTCCCATTCCCCTCTGGCTCCCAGTAAGTAGTGAGCAGCACCGAGCTCACACCACAGCACCTGCCCCTGATCCACACAGGGTGCTTTGCACGCCTCGAGGACTCCGTCCCGTCTCTCCCTGCAAGTCTCCCTCAACCAGGAGAAACCCTCTCCCTGACATCTAGACCGAATTAAAAAGCTAATCTAGGCAGCTTGACTCTGTTCTTTCCAGTGAGCATCATGTATTCGAGTCATGCCAGGGGAACACTTTATGGAGAACTCCAAGATGCAACATTTAAACGGTTCCAGCAATCACGGAGAGACTGAGTAAAGGGAGAGACGCGCTTAGAACACCACTAGTATGAGTCTTAAAACAAATGCTTTACTATTGGTCACTTTTATTTCAAGAACAGAACAGCCTTTGATCCCAGCTCCCTCTGTAACTCAGGCAGCACAACAACAACCAGTCACAGCCTGTGGAGCAAGAGCTCCAAACAAAGCAACCCCCATTGAGACGCTGGCTTTGGGCTTTCCTCCTCTCTCTACTCGGGCGAGGAGCAAGCCTGGCACAGAATGTGAACAGCTCCCTCAGCCCGCACCTGCGCGGATGCTTCACTAGCAGTAATTACATGAATAAATAAAGAGTAGTCAGTATCTTGTGGAGCGGGAGCAGAGGGTGACCACAGATCATCTAGAAATTAAATTATTGCTACGTTCTTACTTACTGGACACTGCGGGTAACTCACCTGGTAACCACCAAGAGAGGCGACAGTCTCAGACCGCCCTCGTGTTATCGGTTCACGCTGGACAGAAAGGTGTGGGGGGACAAGACCAATCTCATTTAATCTGCTCCTTCCCTCCAGCGCAGGATTTTTCTCAGTGGGACTGAATTTTTGTCACACGGATGGAGACATCATGGGCTGGCTCCAAAAACGCTTGGAAATCCGTCCTGCCTGCCAGACTTTACCAAGGAGTTCACGCACGCTGCTAAGGGTACACACTGCTAAGCGTACTGGCTGCTCCTGACTTCCAGCAGGAGCTGTGGAGCCACCTCCAGCAGTAAGGAACCGCAGGTTCAAATTTCAAAGCGTTACCCTGCAAGCTGAGCCAGAGCTGCTGATTCTTTGGGGAAAATCAGGGAAGATTAGAGTTGTAGACACGGGCCGGGGGAAGCACCGGCCCTGCCGTAGCACATGAGCTCAGCCTGAGGCTTGATTTGACTTCCCTCTGCCGGTGGGACAGGCTGCGATGCCCAGTGTCCCAGTATCGACACAAGCTGGCTAAAACAAGGCGTAACATGAAGCCTAACACATAGACCACTTGTTACCAAAGATGATCAGGCAGCCCAAGGTTGGTTACCAGTGATGAGCTGATGGCAGTGTCAGTGCCCGCGGTGTGTGTCCCCCGCCACCGAGGAGCACTGGCCAGAGAGCATGAGTTGAGAGGATGAGGAGGGCTGCAGGAAGAACCTCAGACCGACAGCAAAGCGGAGGAGTCCTTCACAGGACATCCAAGGACATCTTTGTTAGGCATCATGTAGCTGGTTCTCTTTCAGGAGAATCTTCTCCCCAGGCTTGAAGGCGGGCATCCCCAGGTAAGGGCAGCTGGCACAGCGGAACGCATCCCCCAGGTAGCACTGGCAGGAGAAAGAAAAGCACCTTCTGTCATCAGGGGCAACTTTCAGTTCTCTCCCCTTGCGGTATGGTTTTCCCAGCTGAAGAGATGACACGCTCCTCAGCACGTGTCATCTTCCCGCAGGAAGCGCTTCCCTCCTTCCTCCTCTCAACATGCCTGGTTAGTGTGTTCGCAGAGCCGCGCCGGGCACTGTGCTCACCCGAAGCAGCAAGTTTCCACCCAGCCAGTGCACGCGGGCATGCCTGCAAGCTGGGCCTGGGCAGCCCCTACCCACCAGCAGGTCCCCCGGGCCCCCCTGAGGTGACCCTCCCTGAGCAGACCACCAGTCAGCACACCAGCAGGGAGGTGAAAGCTCGCCACTCGCTCCGACCCCTGCAAGGGTGGGACGTGTGCCGGAACAGACAGCATGCACCGGTACGGAGCGTGCGGGCGCAAGGCTACAGGCTCTGCAGAAGCGGCACAAGCGGTGTTTGGAAGCAGTAAGCCAGCTCAGGGAGCAGTCACTACAGAACACAGCTCTTGGGACACAAATAGCGTACCACAAACCACAGTATAGAAACAAAAATTACTATTTACGTTTCCACAGGCAGATTTGGGCTGTGAGCTCTTCTTCTCCTGTTCCAGCTCTTCAGCCAGGCCACATGTGCTGTAGAAAAACAAAGAAGTCACCTGCATCTTTCTGCTTAGAGGTTGCAAGTCACCAACACTCACCCCAGCCCTACCCACACACAACAGCCCCTGCTCTGGCACACGACACAGCTGACTCCGGGACCTTCACACTCTTCACTTCGCTCTGCTATACAAACCGTGGTGTTGCAAGTGTTGAAACACGCTCCTCAAGTCTAAACCGAGTGGGAAATGACTCTACACCACTTACGTGTGGTGTTTCTCCTTGAAATCTGAGAAACCAGGGTTTTAGCCAAGGCTGCACAAACTGCCTCCACCTTCTGGAAGACTGTTGATCACAGCAGTGCAGTAATTTGTAGCAGTTTTGGTGCAGCTAGTCAATTCTCAACGTATTTGGGTTTACATTCAAACAGTTAAAATAGGACATGAACCAAGAGAATTACGCTCTGACGAACAGCAAAGTGTCTACAATCCTTTTAAAATCCATCCAACTGTAAGCGTTTGATGGTACAGTTATAAGGTTCACTGCCATGCTAATCCCAGCACTGACCAGTTCTTGCAGGCTTTCTTCTTGCCCATTTCTTTGCAGGATGGACCTCTGAGGGACGATGGATCTGGCTTTTTCAAATCCTCTGAATCCAACAGCTCGTCAGAGTCCAAAAGATCCTGAAAACATACCATGGGAGATAACACGCAGGACACCGATTTGTCAGTAGGGAATAAGACTGCTGTGTTATGTTCAGAGAAATGGAGCTATCTGTAGCACTGGCGTTGAAGTGCTGCTTCTGCGCCCTTCTATCCACCTCTCCTCTCCACCCCCACCACACCTCTGGGCTCTCAAGACCTCACACATAATAGATGAGGTGGTTTACCCTAGGGATGCTTTTCTACCTCTGAAGTTGTAAAGCTTCCCAAGAGGCATGACTGAAACTATTTAGAGTAGGAAAGAAGAGGAGAGTAAAGGAACAACAGCAAAGCCTCACAAATAAAACCAGATACCATCTCTTCATCATCCATGTCATTGGCAGAGAGTGTCCACAGCTTGGCAGTGGCTGGGTCCACAGAGGGTTTTCCTGGAGCCAAAACAAAGGAAGAAACAGTAGTTACTCCAGCCTTTGCCCCATCTACTCCTGACAAACAGAGTTCAAACAACTCTGGAAAGCCCCAAGTCACAGGTTGTTACTGTCACACTCCCGACCCCAAGGGACACTTGTCACCCGACAGGCAGGCAATCCAGACATTTAGCACGCACCACTCCTTACCTGAAGGACCAGGGTTTTTGGCAAAGGAAAGTCTGAGCTGACTTGAGGATCCCACTTCGAAATTGGGCTTCCTGCCTTCTATCTGAACGATGAGAAGGTCATTGCCTTGGTAGCTCAAATACTCTCGGACAGACTGGGCCTCCTCTGGGGTCAACGCTTCCTTTTGCAGCTGCAGTGTAAGATTTCAGGTTAACCTCACGCAGAACCCCTTACTCCAGCACCCAGTTCAGCATTCCAGTGAATACAGACAATGGGTATTTTCAGTCCTCAGGAAAAACACTCCCTTCGCAGTAACTGAAGTTTGTGGCAGGCAGTGTCCATGCGCATTTACAGTAAACTAGGGTAGCTAAACACCTCGTCACCCAGCAAGTCCCCAGGAATCGCCATTGGGGTTCCAAGGGAACGGCACGAGGGAGTTTCTGGGAGCAGTTAGTACATACGTACCTCCTTCACTTCCACCAACCCAGAGAGAGTCAGAGCTGTGGGGAGTTTGGCTGCTGTCTTGATTCTGCTGTTGTTTCCTGGAAGACACAAAGGCAGGAAGTAGAACGAAGGAAAAAACAAGAACAGAGGTCACTAAGAAACCTGGAAGAGTGAGAGCTTTAGAAGGAAGTACTCAAGCCATACCTCTGCTTTAAAATTGAGCCCCTTCCAGCCGACAGTAGGAACAAACCAGAAAGAGCACAAGCAGCTTGTTCATTAAAATAACAGCCTGGGGTCACAAAGCCATTCTAGCTCCACATCTGTTCTGTACGTGCCAAAACCCTCCTCAATCCAATTTACACCCGCCAAAAAAAGAGGAAACAAAAAACCACCCCAAAACCCAGACAACAAAATCCCCCCACATATTTTCACGTATTGAAGTGAACAACTCATGGAGTTTTCAAAATGTGGACTCCTAAATGAATATTACACGCAGAAACGCAACATTCAAGAGCCTTGTTCTCATAAGCAAAAGCTATTACAATCGTCGTTTCATCAAAACTCATTACAGGCTTCTTCTCTTGGGCACAGGATTGTGCGGAACAGAATCCCTTCACCCTCTCTCACTAGTCCTGCTTGCACTTTATTCCAAGTCCACCAAATTCCAGCCTGTCGGATGTGACTGTGGAAAGCAGAAACCTCATCTGCTGCAGACTTTGCACGTTCTTTGTTCTGTCCCAGAAATGTTCCCCCGTGCCCTTAAGGCACCTCTTGCACCACGGAAGCCACTGCCAGCTTCAAAGCACTAGCAAATCTTCCCAACCCGTAGTAAGGACTTCTGCTGCCAGTTACACCACCATTTTCAGCACTGTAGATCGTGCCAACAGAAACTCTGTCAGCACAGAAGCTTCTGTTCGTATCAGGTGGCACATTATTTCCCACTTCCACCCTGAACCAGCTCCCTGTGCCAGCAAGGTTTGAGTGCAGGTCAGGTACAAGACAGAGAAATCATCTCGTGTTCACCTCCTTCTGTGTTTCTACAGCTGTCCCATGGCTCATGCTCCAGCTTTACTCTTTAAACTCAAACATTTCTACGTTTTCTGGATACCTATTTCTCAGCTGGCTTCTGGGACAGCTTCTCTCAGCATTCGTCAGCTGTTTTTACAATCCCTTCAGGAGCTGCTCAGAAACACAACACCTGCAACTATTTAACATCACACACCCTAGAAGACCAGTATCCACTCAGCTTTTCCACATAGTTTAGGAACGAGCCTGTGCAGCACTTTTGACCAGAGAGCGACTGCAAATGCCTCTGATGGCTACCAGCTGAAAGGCAGGATAAAACCCCTTGCTAGTCAGCTTACTGTGTCAGGAGAATGAACATCGGTCAGAGCTCCCGTCCTTTCCATTTCAGCCTAATCCTCACCAGAATTGCGAAGCTGACATGAAGGCAAGGCTGATGTGGATTCTCTCACCTGATTCTGTAACCACCGGTTCTTTCAGCAGGACACGGCCCCCCGGCTTAAGTATCCGAGCTATTTCTGCCAGTACCTCTGCACTGTGCTGCGCTGCACTGCCTGGTACCACGCCAGAGAGAATTACGTCGAAGCTGGACTCCCTGTGAGCCGCTGAAAAGAGAGAGGAAGATGGTACAATTTTACACGTGTACACACAGAGCTTTGCTTAACACATCAGTTCCACCTCCCTCCTCACCTCTCACGCTTGCGTACAACAGAGAGAAGTGATTAAAGACACTGGTCACAGGAAATATGACCAGGCTATCTCACTTTCTTTGCTGTACTGCCAGTGGTAAGAGTTAGCCATATTGTTGTTCCAAATGCTGACTTACAAACCAGGCCAGATGCCAGCTCACACAACAGAAGCACCTTCTCCCTCTAAATCAAACAGGGAAAAATTAAGCTCATTCTTACACTGAGACAACTGGTTAATGTTTTCCACAGCAACACGATTATCAGCTCCCACCAGTGCCTGAATTTTATCCACCAAATCCTTCAGGGCTTCGACAGGTGAGGAGCTGTCCCAGACGATGGCCACGCGCTGGCCTGGCGTGACTCCGTACTCCCCCATTTCCGCAGCAGCAGCCCTGACAGTAAGAGGGATGGGTCAGGGGGAGACAGAGAGGAAGCGTAAGTGCCAAGCGCAGCATGAACCTCTACGGACTGTGACTTAATCACAGGCTTGTTTTAATAAACAGGGACTATTTCCTGGAGGCAGGCAGCACAGAGTTCCCACAAGCTGAGCACTAACATGACATTCAGAAACAGCTACACTTAAGTGCGTAATTCAGTTTCTCTCCAGTTCAGAGACTAGTTTTGCAGGGAAACTGCAAGCCATACTTAAAAAAAAAAAACCGCACCAAAATAAAAATGTTACCTGCTTGCTTAAAGATTTAAATAGAGAATACACAGGATTTCTGGATTTCCAGACTAGTGACAACTATTTGACATTAAATGCTGCCTTATCTCTCCTACTCAGGACATGACCTAGCGGAGTTTGCTCCCGCAGTGCATGAGAAGATAAAAAAATGTAACTTTCAGCATTGCAGATTGAGGCTCTTTCAACTCTTATCGTTGCTGGTGCTGGGTGAGCCATTACTTGGAGGGAGGAGGGGAACAGAACGTGCAGTGAGTGGCAGAAACTTGTCTGCGCTAGTATTTTATAAAAAATTGCACTCCTGACAAGGTCTGAAGAAAATCTGCACTATAGAAGTGTCACCACAGTATCATACCATCACCTGTACTCATAGCAGCACCGGCTGCTGAAACAAATTACCTGGCCTCTTTCACCCTACTCATCCAATGCAAACCTATTCCCTTTCTAATTTCACACGACCGCAGAGAACAGAGCGCACCGGCGAGCACACTACTCGCCCAGTGTTATCTTCAATTAGCTGCAAGCCATACACCTGCTTCGGGCGAGCCTGCTGTGAGCAAGGTCTTTACCAGACATCACTACCTTAGGCATCCTGGGAAACACCTTATTGCCACCATGTTGTCGTGAAAGCAGAGCTTACGGATATGCTGTACTAAATTTAACTCGGTTGCCTGCAGCCAGGTGCGCAGTGGATTTCGACCCCTTTTTCCTCTAGCTCTATGTGCCGTGGACTCCTCTCTCCTGGAAACCGCAAACAAGTGCGGAACGGGATGACCCTGTGCCTGGTGTGAGCTACTCTGGGACAAATTCGCGCTAAGGCAGCCCACACTGCCAGCCAGCTAAGGAGTGGAAGAGCTGGGATGTATTCTACAGGTCGGCCTTGCATGCGTATGTAACACAGGCTAAGCAACTACAACAGATGGCAATGCTAGTAAACATGCTTATTAACCCCACTGAAAAGTCACCTCTCCCAGGCAGCAGGCTGAAAACCTCAAGACACACAAGCTGGTGGGCTACTGTGAAAAAAAAAAAAATCCAAAGTCACACCTTCTTCTCAGAGCAGCAGTTTGTGGCCTTTCACAAAGGTCCCTCAAAGATGCCCCCGCAGATCCCATGCGTAACGTCAGCACAGCACAAGGGAAGAGGCTTCAGCCAGCCCAGACTACACCAGCAGCACTGCCAGCCTGCAGCAGCCCCTCCAATTCAGTGGTGCCCAGCGACAGGACAAGGGGCCATGGGCACAAACTGAAGCAGAGGAAGTTCCAGCTGAACACAAGGAAGAACTTCTTCCCTCTGAGGGTGACGGAGCCCTGGCCCAGGCTGCCCAGGGAGGTTGGAGTCTCTGGAGATATTCAAGACCCGCCTGGACAAGGTCCTGCACAGCCTGCTCTGGGTGACCCTGCTTCGGCAGGGGGTTGGACTGGGTGACCCACAGAGGTCCCTTCCAACCCCGAACATTCCGTGAGTCTGTGAATTGCTCCCTAAAGAAAGCAGGAGGCTGCGGCAGTCCTCAGAGACGCGGCACTACACCTGCCTTCCGTCGGCGTAACGGCGAGGAGCAACCGGTGAGGAGACACCCTCAGAGAACGCGCAGTCGAGCTCTTGGAGGGATGACGGGAGGGATATTTTTCTCCCTCCACATTTTCCACCAGAAGGTGGAGTTTACTTTCAAACGAAAAGCTCCGTGTACCAGCTGCCTGCCTTTTCAGCACCCCCAGCTGTAGACTGCGACAACCTCGCCTTGCTCGCCCGGCCGGTGCTGGGGGAATGAGGGGGGGGGGGCAGGGGGACCTTATCTTCCCCGCACACACGGGACAGCCCGGAGGAACACCCTGCCCAGCGCGGGGGAGCCGCAGGCCACAGCGGGTTAAACCCGCCGCGCAGCACGGCCGGCGGGAGGCTCCCCCGCGGCCCAGGCCGCGGCCCGGGGCTGCCGGCGGCTGCAGCGGCCTACGGGGGGTGCCCGCCCAACGCCCCGCCAGGCCCCGCGTCAGGGGAACGGGGAGGCACCACCCACCGCCGCCTTTCCCCCAGCCCCGCTCCCCTCCGCCGAGCGCCCACCTCACCTCGCCTCAGCCTGACGCCGTCAGCGCCGCGTCACACCCCCGCGACGTCACCGCCCCCTGCCCGCTTCCAAGATGGCGGCGGCGGCGGGCAGCCTGCGGCGCGCGGGCTGGCGGCTGTGGCGGGGCCGCGCGGGTGAGGGGGCGCGGCTGGGGGGGGGGGGCGGCGGCGGCGTGCCCGTGCCGGTGCGCGTGCCCGGCGGGGCGGGGCCGGATTGGCGCCGGGCGGGGCGGGGCGGAGGAAGGTGAGGTGAAGGGCAGAGGCGGGGCGCCGCTAGGGGGCGGTGCGGGGCCGCGGGGTCGCACCGGGCCCAAGTCTAGGCCTAGGCCTAGGCCTTGGCCGCGGCAGCTGCGGGCAGCTGGGGAGGGACGCAGCCAGGCCCGGCAGGGTCTCTCCGGGGAGCGCGGTGCCTGGGCGAAGGAGGCTGCGCAGGGCTCGGTGCCCTGCCAGCCCCATGTGCCTCCCCGGCCCTGAAACCACACCCGTCCTGTGAGGGAACCGGAGAGGGGTGGCTTGGCTGGGGGTGTCTGGTCGTGGGGGGTTTTTAAAGTGTGGGCTGTGCAACCCCAGCTTATTAAAAAAAACCCACCCAAAATTCACTGCAGTTAAATGAAAACTTCTCACAGGGCAGCCGTGATTGAAAGCTGCGTTGCCTTTGAGTCCCTTGAGAAACGCATGTCGTCACCGGCCTGTTGTAGCCATTAGGACCAGTGTGACCAGCGTGTCGTAGCCGTGACCGACATATCGTAGCCATTAGGACAGCTCGGTCCCTGTTGTATGACTCGGTCCCTGTTGTATGACTCGCCCCGAGCTTGGGGCTCGGCACCTCCTGCCAACTCACCCCTCCATCGGGGACCGAAAAGGGGAGAGGGCCTGCTGCGGGGCAGGCAGGGCACGTTTGTGTGCCTGGTTTCCCGTGCGAGACTGGGAAGCTCCCTCCTGTCTGCAGTCCGCGCCGTTCCTTTCCTCACAAAACATTTTCACTTTATTTTCGTCGAGTAAATGTGAGCTCGGCTGAGAGCGGCGCTTCTGAGAAGTGTAAAAATAGACTGTCTGCAAATTTCTGTTCCTTTCAGCGGTGTTTACTGCAACTCTTTTCTTCACTGTAATTTTCTGTGCTTCCTGCTGTTGGAAGGAGACATCTGACTCTCCTGGTTTCCCTTGCAGTGGCCAGGTGCCAGCTCTCCCCACCGTGGCGTGCTCTCCAGGCCTCGGCCGTGCTGAGGAGAGTCTCTGACGAGCAGAAGAAGGAGCCCTTGGCATCTTCCTCCCAGCAGCAGTTCGATTCGCATCCAGCCGATCACCAGCCTGAACAGGAACCTCAGGGCCCTCGCCCCAGGTAACTCACTAACCATTTCTAAGCACTGTCCTGCCGACAGTGAGATCGGAAGGCTTTGCTTTCCCGAAACTCGCATCTGAAGCTCGGAGACAACGAGTTCCCGAGTTAATGGAGCCTCAGACTTCAGCAGCCGGGGAGCTCTGCCGTGGAGGCAGAATGGGACTTGCTTTCAAGTGGGAACCTCTCTGGTCTGCAAAGCGCAAGCCTTCGCTGCTGGATTTTTGTGTAAATCCCCACAAGATGTGGACAATATGTTGTCCCTATGCCTGTAACTGTAAAGCCCCCGTTGGAAAAGCTTATAGTTTAGCTGTTTTTTTAAAGGAGGGGGAACGTGAGGCTGACTGGTCTCCAGGCAGGCACCTAAATTGAGCCCTCCCTTATTTTTCTCCTCTCACGGGAAAGGTTGGTTAAGAATCCCTTTTTCTGGAAAGGGGAGGATTTTACAGGAGGCAGCGAGATTTATACTAAGCAGATCTCAAAGCGTGCCTGCCCGCAGCGGTGGCAGCGAGTGAGTGGCAGAGTCCAGGCTGCTGATGTCTGGCGGTGATGTTCCCCTCACTGTACCAATACCTTCTCATAGTTACACTGGCCAGGGCGGCCAGGAGTCTGAGGACTATGAGAGCGAGGAGCAGCTGCAGCACCGAATCCTCACAGCAGCGCTGGAGTTTGTGCCCGAACATGGCTGGACTGCAGAAGCCATTGCAGAGGGAGCCAAGGTATGTGGGGAGAGAAGCAACAAACCAGTTGACAACTGGATGGAGCTGAAGTCCAAAGACAGCCAGGCCTGCATGCTTCCCCCACATACTCTTGGGCGATGCACCCTGGTCAGCAGATGGTACCGGGCAGGAACACGTCCCAGCTGCTCCAGGGTAACCCTGTCAGAGTTAAACTAAGGCACGAGGTAGAGTAGTGACCCCAAAGAGAGGAAAACACGTACAGGAAGCGCTTTTTAATGCAGCGTTGCTTTGTTTAATTCCATATAACTTCCTTCACAATATAAATACAACGTATTTCCTAGCTGGATCCAGCTTAGCGGCGTATGACCCGGTGTATGCTTCTCCCTTCTTCCCGGCAGACCCTGGGTCTCTCCGTTGCGGCCGCAGGGATGTTTCACAGTGACGGCAGTGAACTGATCCTGCACTTTGTGTCTCAGTGCAACACCAAGCTGTCTGAGCTGCTGGAGCAGGAACAAAAACTGGTGCAGCTGGGCGAAGCAGAGTGAGTATTGGGTATGAAAAGACATCTTCCTTGGCAGGCTTTGGGGACTGGATAGACAGAGAGGCCACACGGGAGACCAACACTTTGAGTAAAAAACTGATTTACCCAAATAAAACCACCTGCCCAGATACGGAGTTGGACCAGAGGCGTAAAGGATACGTAATATTTCTCCTATCTATTGCTGAGGCAGGCAAGAAATCGATCTTTGAAATTCAGAATCGAGTTTAACTTGGATATTCTTCATATTTGTATTTTGTTTTCCTCACCCAGGAAGAAGCCTACAGATCAGTTCCTGAGAGATGCTGTAGAAGCCAGACTGAGGATGCTGATTCCATATATTGAGAAATGGCCCCAGGTATAAAATGAATATCATGATTGTCTCTTTTTTTGCGTGTATTTTAAACACACTGTGGCCTTCAGCGTAGTCTCTCTACCCGAGTAGTTCAAGGCTGTAAACGAAACCCTTCCTGGTTTCAAATGATGTGTACCCTTCAAGAAGAGAGCACCCTCGGAAGAAGGCAGTTAAAGGTGTCCTTAGAACAACTGTTTCTCGTGGTTCCGGAAAGGCAAACCTCCACCATTCACTCCACCCATCTGGGATCCCCCAAGGATAACCAGTGTCTCGGTACAGCCCTGTTTGCAGCGTCACTGCAAGTCGGGCTCCTTGCAGTGTTGTTCCAGTTGCACCGGTATCATCTGATGCCTGGAAATGCAGAACTATGGCTTTGTTGCATGAAACTGCTGGCCTAGTGTGCAGATGACAAACCCTCGGCAACCTGAGGATAGCTCTGTGCCCTGAGAGGGCTCCGTGCTTCCAAATTCAGATTTAAGTCACAAGCCTTTCTTCCTAGGGTGGGAAGGGAATTGAATTGTGGCCTCAGTGACAAGCAAAGACTTCCCAACCTTGGGCTGCAAAGATCGCTGCAAAGCCAGCCTCTGTTGTCCAGAATCACTGCTGGCGTCTGGGCAGCTGAATGCAGGGCTCCTTGCAGAGAGGGAAGATGGGATTCAGGTTTTTGTTCCAGATTAGCATAACTTGTCTTGCGAAGGATGTGGGTGGTTTGTGACTCTCCTGGCATTGTGTTATTACGTTCAAAGGCTGCAGGATCTCAGCAGGGCCATTACGGCTGGCTGTTCTGCCCTCGGTTAGCTGCTTTGAGTTCAAAGCCAAATTCAGAGACATGAGAGATTTGACTCCCTGCCCGTAGGGAGCTCAGCCTGTGCTGCCTTTCTGTGCCTGGAGAGGCAGCGCGGGAGAGACTACATGGTGGCGTTCGAGCTGAGCGGGGAGCATTGGGCTCCGGTACCGGCTGGGGCCGGAGCGCAGCTGCCACCCTGTACCTTCCCTGCAAAGCCTGCTGCTTGGGAACACTGGTGCTAGCTGAAACGAGCTGGGAGGACTTGTCCCTGGGAGCTGGAGGCGAGTCAACAGCAGCAGGGAAAAGATGACAGAGTAGAGCATTGTTGGGCGGCTTTAATGCTATGTCCTTCTCTCTTTCACCCTCCCGTTTATCAGTGCGTTTCCTTCGCAGGCTCTGAGCATCCTGTTGCTCCCACATAACATCCCGTCCAGCCTCAACCTCCTCACCAGCATGATCGATGACATATGGCACTACGCTGGAGACCAGTCTACAGACGTAAGTCTTCGTGCCTGGGACTGCCTGGTTCTGCCCCTCGGCACTTCAGCAAAATGACGGGTTGAAGCAGGAGTTGGGCCACGTCTCCCTTGAAACGAGCTGTTTGTTGAACGAGGCAGGCGTTTTCAGAAGCACCCAAGGGTCCTTATAAAGCTATAGCCTAATTTCCAGAGACACTTAGGAGCCAATGGGGCTAAATGCAAATTAGCGCCAGTGGAACCAGTGCAGATTAAAAGGAGCTACTTTCCTAAACTCTTTTAAGTACTCTTCTTTTTTTGAAGACACAGACAAAACTGGTGAGATTTTGAGACTTCAGAAGCTGACCTGGTATTCAGTCAGCAAGCAGCGTGTCTCTGTCGAAGCAGCGGTCTCTTCCATCAGCAGGAGCATTTGCAGATTTGACTTGAAAACCATTGAAGAACCTACCTAAAAATACTAGTAGCTTATTAAAGCTTTCATCTTTCTGGCAGGGAATAAAAGAAAATTACAACCTTAATTAAAGCAATTAATAAATTACTTTAATTCATATAGATGTAGAGAGAGATGGGAAAAGCTAAATGAACCGTTTTAACAAACTACTTTAATAAGCTTCTTTTATCTGACTATAAAAGAGAAGCTACTGCAGTGAAAAATAAATACGATGACAGAAAAATTAAAGGAATAAACCAGAAGAGCACTGAAAGACTGTGACTGCACGAGGAACAAGTCCCTCACGGGTTGTGGAAGTCACATCAACACATCAGAGTTGGTGTCCGCACTGGGCTGCTCCTAAAGTCTCCTCACCGATGCAGGGAGTAGGAGAGCTTCTGCAGTTTGTCTCTTGTTCGCACCTTCTGACCAGCCACAAGAGTTTTCCTGGGGAGCTCTGATGCTGACCCCTCCCTCTTTCCCAGTAAAGGGGTGTAATGTCACTCGCAGTGCGGCCCTCCTCACAACACCAGGAGCTCGGTGGAGTGTGCCCATGACTCACAGAACCCTTCAGGCATTTCTTTCGGAGCTGGAGGAGAATCAACAGAGAGAGTTTGGTCTCAGGCACGTGAGAGATCCAGCTGCAAGTGGCAGCACCCCTCCTTGTTCTCCCCTCGTCAAAGCTTGCAGGTCATGGTGCAGACAGTGGAGTTTTTGAGCCAACTGTTGTTTTCAAAATCAAGGCCGGTGTTTTGGTTTCTGTGTCGCTTTGTAGCCATGAGCGGAACAACCAGTATTTTTTCTAGGTAGCCAAATAGTTTGATCCCTGTAATAGCAGCAAATGGAGCTGGAGGCTCGTTTTCAAAAATGTTGACATTTTCGCCTGCCAGCGGTGCGAGTGCAGCTGGAAGAACTGAAGAGTTTGAGTTACTTGTGCATCTTTGCGTCGTGTAACCTATCGTTGTAAGGCATCCTGCAGCGTTGCTGCCAGCAGCGTACTGATGCACCGAGTGATTTGGTGGGCAGTACTGGTATGTCAGTGACAGGGCTTGGGAAAGGTCTCTCTTCTGTGTGGTCCTGCACAGTTCTGTCCTCTGCTTGTTCCCTTTCGTCATGCCTGTATCTGGTGCGAACTGCAGCTCAAGTTCAGTACTAAATACAGCCGTTTCTCCTCTAATCGGATCTCGAATCGGGGCTTTGCATTGCCTGCTAGCGGTCTGTAAAGCAAAGGTGAACTCTGGCACCAGGCATGCAGGCTGGCAGGGCACGGGAGGATCCCTTGCTGTCTGCTGCAGGTGCCGGCCTGCAACTGGCAGCAGGCGGTGGGACCTTGTTCGGCAGTTTTAGACCCCATTCTTGTGACCACTCTCTGGTGCCACGGGAGCAGCTGTGCTGTCAGATGTCGGTGTTGGCTGGCGGCCCACGGCATCACAGGGAGGAGCTGCACAGATGAAGTGGGGAAGGAATATGCCATTCGATGCTATTTTCCTTTGCTGATCTCCGGTCTGCTATCGTGAGCTGCGTTGCCGATCTGCATTCAGGTCACACCTTCCTCTCCCTCTCTCTCTTATTTCATGCCCTTGCAGTTTAACTGGTACACTCGTCGGGCTGTGCTTACCGGCGTCTACAACACCACCGAACTGGTGATGATACAGGACTCATCCCCTGACTTCGAGGATACTTGGCGCTTCCTGGAGAACAGAGTAGCTGATGCCATGAATATGGGCAATACAGCTAATCAGGTAACGTTACAGGCAGGGTTTACGTGCGGCGTCCCCCTTCTCCCCAAATCTATCTGCAGGCAGACCTGGCTATTCGATCATGCAGACTGCCTCGTACTGGCGGGTGATTGCATAAAAGCTGTTGGTTCATCATCAGTAGATGCTCCTGTGTCTTCTGGTACGACACGTAGACTGGCCCGACGGCTGGGAGACGTACATCCCCAGGAAGCGTCTTCCTTGTCTCTTGTCTCTGGCTATCGCTTGTCTGCAGTGCTTGGCTTTTGTCCGTGCCTTTTCTGCAGCACATACGTGTTTGTTGTGCATTGCATCTGTTTGGGTGGCCACGAGTGTAACTGCAGAAGAAAGCAAAAGGTCCCATTCTCCTTGTGTCTCCTAGGTACAGTCAACCGGAGAAGCAGTTGTCCAGGGCCTGATGGGAGCTGCAGTTACCGTAAGTAGCGCTGAAACCAGCAGGGCTGCCAGGGCAGAATTGCTTCTGTTCCCTTCCGTGCTGAATGTCAGCATGTTTTTCCTCCCAGCTCCAGAGCACAGCATGAAAAAGCATTGTCTTTCATAACATAACTACACCTAAGGATGATTTTCTGCGTAGTTTGGGGTTAGTTCACTTTTTTTGTGGTGAAAGAACTCGTAATAGAGCGTAAAAAAAATCAGTCTGAAGCTGCAGGGTGAGCTTTAGAGACGAGAGACAGGCGATCAGAATAAATACGGGTGTTCACCGACGCTCATCACAACATCTGTTCCCCTGCCAGTCCCTGCACTAGGGACCTTGATGGAAGGTCCGTGGCCCCCAGGACACATGGGAGGTGGCACCTGTCTCTGAGCTGCAGCAGGGTGACCTCCTCAAGCTGTTCCAGTTGACTGCAGTGTCCTTCCAAGAGTGCATTCACTTCTTGGTAGCACCCTGGGCTGCTTTGTGTCCGTGCAGCGGGAACTGAGCTTCCTCTGGGATGTGAAATAATCCTTTGTGTACCCAGGAATGATTTTTGAAGGGCTTCGGGGCCTCCCTGTGATTCTAATTTTGAATAACTCCCATTGCATTTAGCAGCAAAATGATTCCCTTGTTATCAGAAATACATTTTCCTTGTACCAGCACAAGACAAACAGGCTAGAACACCAAAAGGATCCTCCACCAGAGAAATCCCCATGCCCTCTTTGAGCTCTTGCACCTGCAGCTGGGGCCCAGCGTGTCTCCCGTCGCCAGATGTTTCATCTGTCCCCGCAGCAGTCCCACTGCACAGATAAACAGGGGGAACGCGCCTGCTTCCGAAGGCGGGGGGTTGCCGCCAGCTGCTTTTAGGGCAAAAAACTCCCCAGGACATGAACTGTTCGGGGCAACCAGTGCGGACCCCCACGCCCAAGGGTGCTGTGCGGGTGTGCTGAGCTCTCCGGGTCTCTGCAAAGCAGATGGAATCACAGAATCACAGAATGGTAGGGGTTGGAAGGGACCTCTGTGGGTCACCCAGTCCAACCTCCTGCCGAAGCAGGGTCACCCAGAGCAGGCTGCACAGGATCGCGTCCAGGTGGGTCTTGAGTATCTCCAGAGAAGGAGACCCCACAACCTCCCTGGGCAGTCTGTTCCAGGGCTCCGTCACCCTCAGAGGGAAGAAGTTCTTCCTCCTGTTCAGCTGGAACTTCCTCTGCTTCAGTTTGTGCCCACTGCCCCTTGTCCTGTCGCTGGGCACCACTGAAAAGAGTCTGGCCCCGTCCTCCTGACACCCACCCTGCAGATATTTGGAGGCATTTCTGAGGTCGCCTCGCAGCCTTCTCTTCTTCAGGCTGAACAAGCCCAGCTCCCTCAGCCTCTCCTCGTAGGAGAGATGCTCCAGTCCCCTCCTCATCCTCGTAGCTCTCCGCTGGACTCTCTCCAGTAGCTCCTCATCTTTCTTGAACTGGGGAGCCCCGCACTGGACACAGCACTGCAGATGGGGCCTCACTGGGGCAGAGTAGAGGGGGAGGAGAACCTCCCTCGACCTGCTGGCCACCCCCCCCCCCCCCCCCCCCCCGGCCTCCCTCATCGCCCCCTCCTCCGGCCCCACACGGGGCCTCCGCTCCCCGGCCTGCCCGGTCGCCCCTGCTCCCGCGGCCTCTGCGGGAGCCTCCGGGGCTGGCCGCAGGCCTTCGCACTGCCGTTAACCCCCCACCCCCTCTCCTCTGCCCCACAGATCGGGAACCTGGCAGGGCTGAACCGGCGCCGGTGAGGAGCCGGCGGCGCGGGAGCGAAGACGGGCCGCGCCTCACCCTGCCCCGGTACCAATAAAGCCGCACCGCAGCCTGGCCCGGACTGTTTTTGGGGACGCACCGGGGCGGCGCGGGGGAGCTTGGCGGGGACGGACCGGGCGGGAGGCCGGGGGGGGAAGGGGAAGCCATGCCGTACGCCAACCAGCCGACCGTGCGCATCACCGAGCTGACGGACGAGAACGTCAAGTTCATCATCGAGAACACGGACCTGGCGTGAGCACCGCCGCGGGGCGGGGGTGGAGCGGGCCGCGGTAGGCCCCTGCGGGCCCTGCCTGCCCGGGGGTGCGGCGGGGAGGGCCGCGGAGATCGCCGAGCTCGGGTCGCGGCCCGCTGCCGCCACGGAGTCCCCCGGGGCGGGCCTGGTGAGGGCCTCGGGGCAAAGCCAGGGCCCCAGCGCCGGCTGGCCGGCGTCCCCTGAGGCGTCTGCGCGGGCAGCCCGGCGCGTCGGCTCCCACCGGCCTCACCGCGGCCTTTGTTCCCCTCAGGGTGGCAAATTCCATCCGGAGAGTGTTCATCGCCGAGGTCCCCATCATAGGTACCGCCTGTTACCACCCTCCGCCTGTCCCTTCTGTCTCCCCGCTGCCTGCAGCCTGCCTTACCTTTATCTAGCACTGCTTGTTACCAGATGCTTTGCTGTCGTCCCCGTAACGTTTTCCGTGCCCTCGCGACCTGCTCAGCTTCTCCCCGCAGAGATGTTTCTCAGTTTGTGACTTCTCCTTCCCCGCAGCCATCGACTGGGTCCAGATAGACGCCAACTCCTCCGTGCTCCACGACGAATTCATTGCGCACAGGCTGGGTGAGTGCTGGGCGCGGGGAGGAGGGGGAAGGTCCACGGCAAGGCAGAGGTCGTGGGCAAGATCAGTCTGGAGATGCTGGAGCGACTTTGCCAGGCGGCTGCTGTCCCTCCGCCCGTCTCGGCAGGAGGGTCGGTGCTTACTCCGACATTTCCCCCGATTTCCCTCTTCCCGCAGGTCTCATCCCGCTCACCAGTGATGACATCGTGGATAAGATGCAATATTCCAGAGTGAGTCAAGCGAAATGTCGTGGGTGCTTAGCTTGATGGTGGTGGGTGTCTGATCGGGTGGGAAGCGGTGCTGATTTCTCGCTGGGAGAGGTCTGGCGTAAAGGTCTTGACCCGGTCTGTCCCAGGACTGCACGTGTGATGAGTTCTGTCCTGAGTGCTCTGTGGAGTTCACCCTTGACGTCCGGTGCAATGAAGATCAGACTCGTCACGTCACATCCCGCGATCTCATCTCCAACAACCCCCGGGTCATACCGGTCAGTGTGATCCCTCCGCTTGTCAGTGAGTCTCCTCTCTGCCTTCCCGCTGAGGCGGGGGTGGCAAGTGCACGGGATGTGGACAAAACAAAGCCTTTGAGTATGTTTTACGCCACATAAAGCCTCACTGAAAACCCAGTGAGAGAGCAAAGGCGGAATATCTGCAGAAGCAGCAGCGTGTGCCGGGGCCCTCCTCCTCTTTGCCTGGTTGTCTTTCGCTTGCTGTCTGCTGGCGTGTCAAAGCAGTACGGCCGCACTGAAGCCTCATCCTGCACCCCTCGTCTCAGACTCGTGGGGGGCTTTCATGCTGCCCCTCCCTGTCGCCTTGAACACACAGAGCGCGTGCGCTTCTGTCCGGTGCTGTGTCCCTCCCTTCTCCTGCCCACGTGCTGCTGCAGCTCGGGCAAGGTCAGCCACTTCGAAGGCTCGGCAGCAACCTAGAGGCCTTTGGCTTTCTGGTTCTTGGCTCTCAGTGTGGCAGCGTGTGAGGAGCCTGGGCCAGGGCACTGCTGCCAAACGGCTCTTGCCCAGTCGCTGTGGGGAGGGTTGGCAGAGCCAAAACAGGACAGATGCAAAGGGACTTAATGGAGAATGTTTGAAAACGCTATCGGGGCTGCATCCAGATGTCACCACAACCTGGGGGCTGCTGCTGGTGGCTGGTGACAGCGTCTGTGGCCAAAGCCACGCTGTAGCCCGCTGTATCTTGCTCTGCTTGGGCTGAGGTGCTGCGAGTGCTGCATTGTCACCTGTCAGCAGTCGTCGGAGCGGCATTGGGCTGTGTCACAGCCACTCAGCGGCACTGGGCTGGGCTGCAGTGCTCTCCATCGTGTGGGAGAACGGGCTGGGAGGTGAGCGGGCTGGTGGAGTGGCATGTCGCGTACCTAGCTGCATCTACCTGCGTTGTCCCGGTTTGTGTTAGATGGGGTGGGCTGGATTTGTTGCTGCAAGTCACTCTAGGACAGCTCTCTGCAGTCTCTTAATTTTTGTAGGCAACTGCAGTTTGATGGGAGGAGAAAAGTTGATCTTGCCATTAATTCACTCGCTTTTGTTGTTCTTCTGCAGGTGACATCTCGGAGCAGAGACAATGACCCCAATGACTACGTGGAGCAGGATGGTAAGTGGCACTTCACTGGGAAAAAGAGCTGGGGGGGGAAATGAATGTTTCTTCCAGGATCTTTGAACTCGTTCTTCCTTTACTAGCTGTGTAACCGTAAGGCAGCTGTAAAGCTGGCAGTGGAGAGACACCGGCTTCGCTGTGTCAGTGGGGTTATCGTTTTGTCTTAATGCCGCTTCACGGTTATCCCCAGAACTAAAGTCCTGGGTCAGAGGGTGCTCCTCTGTCTCCTTGTGAGAGCTCAGAGACAGCAAAGATGCAAAATGCTGTGCTGTCTGCTGTTGCTGGGGGCCTGAGCTGTGCCTCTGAGCATTTGCACAACTCCTTTTGACTTAGCAAGACGTTTCCCAGCTACTCCGGGGACCCCGAAGAGCCCCTTTAGGAATCCAAGCAAGCCCCGGCTTCTGGTGACATCTTCCTGGGCAATAAAATCCCTGCCTTTGCCTTAGTGTGGTCCTGCACGCTCGTTTCTCCTCGGCAGTCTTCTCGAACGGGCTTGTGCTTTTCCGCAGACATCCTCATTGTGAAGCTGCGGAAGGGCCAGGAGCTGAGACTGCGAGCCTATGCCAAGAAGGGCTTCGGCAAGGAGCACGCCAAGTGGAACCCCACGGCAGGCGTAGCCTTCGAGTACGACCCAGACAACGCCCTACGGCACACCGTTTACCCCAAACCGGAGGAGTGGTATGTCCTCGTGTCTGCCTGGAGGAACAGGCATTTTTTCCAGCAGGCACCTACGTTTCAGCCCTGGGGATGATTTGGGTCAGTAAGCGATCGTGCCTGTCGTCCCCGTGCGCAGACTCAGCTCCTGTGTCAGGGTACCAGAGCCAGTCCCTTGGCTGCAGCTGCTTGTGAGGTGGACCGGTTTGTGGCCACCTCTTGTCTTCTCCTTACGTGCTGTTAGTGCTGGTTTACCTCACTTGCTTTTGTATGCTTTCCCACAACTCGTTCCTGTTTCTTCTTCCCTACGCAAGTGGTACCTGGATCAGGGTAACGTCTGAGGAAGGAACAGGTCCACGCGAGGTGGAAGAGGTTCCCATCAGAGCAAAGAGCAGAAGGTTGGGTTGCAAGGCTGACTTTGCAGCTCTGTTTGTTTGAGGAAGCCCAGCGTGTGGCTCTGATTTCACCCCTACATCTCCTCATTTCCGGAGCCTGAGCTCCAGCAGCGGAGTCTTCCTCTCCGGCGCTTTCCTCTGCTCTGACATGCCCTTCTGTATTGGCAGTATGCTGTGTCTCGGTTGAGAGTGACACGGTTCTGCTTTTGGAGAGCTGCTGCCCTGCTTTGCTCAGGGTGAGGACATTCCCTAGCAGCGCTTTTCCATGAGTAGAAGCCTCGGCTGCTCCTGACTCTGCATCCTGGTGACCACCTTGCAGACATCCTGCTGTCGAGCCCGCTGGAGCCAGTGGCAGGGCGAGGAACCGGGTGCTTTGGCCAAGGCAGGCTGCGAGCAGGGACTGGGGAGGATGGGTGGGCAGTGGATCTGCTGCTATAGCAGCAGGGCAGCAGCCAGAGCTGCGCTCAAGGTTGGGAAGACCTCGGTACAGGAGCAGGGTTTGGTGCGGGGACCGCAGAGGCCAGGGCTGAGCGAGCGGGAACAGACGCCCGAGCGGAGCTGCAGCTGGAGAGAGGCTGAGCGGCAGAAGGGGCTCAGCGGGGTTTTCCTCGTGTCGCCGCCAGATTTGGCTCTGCAAATGGCTGCAGGCAGCAGCAGGCAGGTAGCGGGCTGGTGTACCTCCACACTGTCCGCTTCCAGCCTGGGTGCCACTGCAGAGCGTGGCCTGACGCTGCCCCTGGTTAAGTCAGCTGTCGCTAACGAGCTTCCCAGAGGTGCAGTTAGCCTGGGTTTCACAGCTCGGCCGAATTGCAACTGGCTTTTGGCTCAGGAGCCGTCACAGACATCCCGTGCAGCTAGGTGTGTGCTTGGGAGACTTGAGGAGCGCTTTGTCGCCGAGGGAGGAGATGCAGGCGGATCCATAATGTGTGTGCAGTGGGCTGGGATCTGCCCGCGGCCGTCGCAGCTCTGTGTTACGGACGGAAGGAGCGAACCCTGCTTGGCTTTTATGGGCTCTGTAGGGCGCGTCCGCGGGTCCGGTTCAGTCAGTCTGGGTGAGAACGGGACGTGCCAGGCGTTTGGCTCCTTCGCCACTTCGTCGGGGCGGTGCTCTGGGATCTGCGCTAGGAACCAGGCTGGCTGGTAGCACTGGAAATCTGGAAATGGGGCATTTTCCTTGGTGTTGGTGACCCACGCATGCGGACCGAAGCTGGACTTTGGGAGCTGCCAGCTGCAGACCAGGCTCTTGGGGGGGAAAGTCCGTGAGAGGCCGGTTGTAGTGAGGTGGCGCAGGGCTGTGGAGGATGCTGCTCGGTAGTCTCATGGTCAGGAGCATGTCACAAGCATTGCTGTGCCGGCCTGTTCTCGTCGCTGGCGGTTTTGAGGGTGGAAGTGGATAGTTTTCAAGTTTCCACATGATTTGTGGCAGGTAAATTGCCCCAAAGTTCAGTTGATTGTCTGGGTGATAGATTGGATGCCTGAGAAGCGAGAATGTCCTGTTTTCGGTCGTGGGTGGTTTTGGAAGTGACGTGAAGACCCAGCTCCGTTGACACTTTCTCGCTGGTTTGTTGCAGACAGCGGATTTGTTTGGGAAGCGCCGTTTTGTCGAAGGCAGCTGGCGATGGGGCGCGAGGGTCAGCCTCCCCTGACGTCACTGGGGCAGAGGAAGGCGAGCGGGAGACCTGGGTGGGCACAGGATTTTGTGTGCTTGCATCTCGGGCGGCTCAAGGCTCTGGGTTTTCTTACACAGATTAAGTCCTTCCAGTCTCTCTGATACGGTGCTCCATAAGCCAAGGGATGCAACGGGTAGAAAGATCATAGAATCACAGAATGGTTTGGGTTGGAAGGGACCTTAAAGATCATCTGGTTCCAACCCCCCTGCCATGAGCAGGGACATCTTCCACCAGCCCAGGGTGCTCAGAGCTCCATCCAACCTGGCCTTGAACACTGCCAGGGAGGGGGCAGCCACAGCTTCTCTGGGCAACCTGGGCCAGGAACTCACCACCCTCATGGGGAAGAATTTCTTCCTAATATCTAATCTAAATCTGCCCTCTTTTAGTTTAGAGCTGTTCCCTCTTGTCCTATCACTACACACCCTTGTGAGAAGTCCCTCTCTATGCTTCTTGTAGGCCCCTTCAGGTACTGGGAGGCTGCTCTAAGGTCACCCCGGAGCCTTCTCTTCTGCAGGCTGAGCAGCCCCAACTCCCTCAGCCTGTCCTCGTAGGAGAGGTGCTCCAGCCCTCGGATCACCTTCGTGGCCCTCCTCTGGACCCGCTCCAACACATCCATGTCCTTCCTATGTTGGGGGCTCCAGAGCTGGACACAGGACTCCAGGTGGGGTCTCACGAGAGCGGAGTAAAGGGGCAGAATCCCCTCCCTTGCCCTGCTGGCCATGCTTCTCCTGATGCAGCCCAGGGTATGGTTGGCTTTCTGGGCTGCAAGCGCACATTGCCAGCTCATGTTGAGCTTCTCATCCACCAGTACCCCCAAGTCCTTCTCCTCAGGGCTGCTCTCGAGCCACTCTCCGCCCAGCCTGTACTTGTGTTTGGGGTTGCCCCGACCCATGCGCAGGACCTTGCACTTGGCCTTGTTGAACTTCATGCGGTTCATGCAGGCCCACCTCTCCAGCTGCACGGGTGTTGCAGTGACTTTCACACAGAATGGTGGGGGTTGGAAGGGACCTCTGTGGGTCATCCAGTCCAACCTCCTGCCGAAGCAGGGTCACCCAGAGCAGGCTGCACAGGACTGTGTCCAGGTGGGTCTTGAATATCTCCAGAGAAGGAGACTCCACAACCTCCCTGGGCAGCCTGTGCCAGGGTTCTGTCACCCTCAGAGTGAAGAAGTTCTTCCTCCTGTTCAGCTGGAACTTCCTCTGCTTCAGTTTGTGCCCGTTGCCCCTTGTCCTGTCTCTGGGCACCACTGAAAAGTCTGGCCCCATCCTCCTGACACCCACCCTGCAGATATTTATAGGCATTTCTGAGGTCCCCTCTCAGCCTTCACTTCTCCAGGCTGAACAAGCCCAGCTCCCTCAGCCTTTCCTCGTAGGAGAGATGCTCCAGTCCCCTCACCATCCTTGTAGCCCTCCGCTGGACTCTCTCCAGTAGCTTCTCATCTTTCTTGAACTGGGGAGCCCAGAACTGGACACAGCACTGCAGATGGGGCCTTGCTAGGGCAGGGTAGAGGGAAAGGAGAACCTCCCTCGACCTGCTGGCCACACTCTGCTTAATGCACCCCAGGAGACCACTGGCCTTCTGGGCAGCCAGGGCACACTTGGCTCATGGCCAACTTGTCATCCATTTCGTAGTGATGTGTAAAGGAGTGGAGGTGCAGGACATCAGAATAGGGCTCACTAATGCAGCCAGTGTCTGAAGTACAGGAGAACTTTTTTCCTGCTGGGCACAAGCCAGCCGGGCCTTCCCGTCTCAGCTGTGCTGCACAGGGTGGGTGCTGGAGCGCTCTGGTGTTTTCCTGCCTGGAGAAAAGTAGAAAGAAAACACAAGGTCCGTTGCTCTATAACCAGTGTCCTCTTCCTCCAGCACTGCTGGGTGACTGCGTGGCGTTGGTGGGGAGCTGGAAGGGGCGACGCGGCGCTGAGCTTTCTTCTGTGACTTGATGTTTGGTGACTGCTCCTTTGCCTGCTGGGCGTGAGCCCCGGTGCTCGCTCTCGGGGCACAAACGGTGCCGCAGGGGCTGGGCTGGAGCGTGGGCTCCGTGCTAACCTTTCCTTCTCTGTGTTTCCAGGCCCAAGAGCGAGTACTCGGAGATCGATGAGGAGGATGCGCAGGCTCCCTATGACCCCAACGGGAAGCCAGAGAGGTAGGAAGCTGAGTATGCTGCCGCAGCTGGAAAATGGGGGGACCAGCTGGGTGCGTCTCTTTGGCTTTTGTTAACACAAGATCATCGACGCTGCACTGAAACTTGCCAGCCCAGGGAGCTGGTGTTCCCGGAGAAGCAGGGCAGAAGTTGGAGCTCACTGGTGATCTGCCCGGGCCTGGCAGGTTTTCCCCTCTGGGATGTCCTAGATTGCCCTCCTGAGCTTGTGTTATTGAGGAGGGCAGTGCAGCGCTCGGTGGAGTGTGGGGCCTGCAGGGGAAAACGGCTGGGAATATTTATTCAGCCATATGGGTCTCCCGTGCCCCGATTGCTGGGGGTACCCCCTCTCCCCGGTCACTTGTGCTGCAGAAGCGCTCGCAGCTGGGCTGGCTCCCTGGCGCGGGGCTCTGTGCTGGCTCGTAGGCTGCGGTGCTGAACAGAATAATACTCGAAGCGTTCTTACAGCCTGCGAAATCGGGGCGTTGGGGTGTCAGCTGTAGAGGGGCAGCGCTGGCCGCTGCCCGGTTGGGAGGTGAATGATGCCGGTGGTCAGGATTCCCCGCAGAGCTGCCTGCGGTGGGTCAGGGTGGGCTGGAACTCCTCTGCGGGCACGCTCTGGTTTTGCATCTTGTCACAGAGCGGACGGTGACTTATCCCCCCCAACTTGTGACCTCAGGTTTTATTACAACGTGGAGTCCTGCGGTTCTCTGCGCCCAGAGACCATCGTTCTCTCCGCGCTGTCCGGCCTGAAGAAGAAACTGAGCGACCTCCAGACGCAGCTGAGCCACGAGATTCAGAGCGATGTCCTCACTATAAACTGAGGTGCCCCCTCGCGAGAGAGCGCTCGGCCGTGAGGGACGCAGCAGGTTCCTGCTCTGCCCGGCAGCGCCCTGGCCAGAGGCTGTTGCCTCCCCGTCTCCCTCTGCCTTTCCCATCCCAGCGCTGCCGGTCGGTGGCACCTCTTCCCTGGCTCCGCGTCCCAGGGAAAGCCATCGTGATGTGTAGGGTAGTGCAGGAAGGGAATCGGTGAGTGTCTTTGCTGGGACCGGCTGTGTCTCTAAGGGATCCCGGGGTTTTAGGCCAGATTGTTGGGTTTTAGGCCAGATTTTTGGATTCTGGCCACGTGGCGTTTGGGATCGGGAAGCGCATACCTCGGTTACACAACCCTACCTTATTTGCATGTCCATTCCTTACTGTGCTGAATAAAGCCTTACCCCCCGTGTTCTGTCATCCCTGAAAGCTCGTCTGGGGCTGCAGGAGGAGATGTCACATCACTTACTTCTCTCCAGTAGACATTAACTTAATGAGATCTGCTTTGGAGGGAGCATTGCTCTCTACTGCTGATTGCTGCTCTTGACATTATCTCCGAAGGCGACCAGAACCCCGTGCAGCAGGCAGGCCGCCATTTACCCGTCCAGCGCTGCGTTTAAAGCAGATGTTTGAGGCTGGGCTGGCGCACGAGCTGCCGCAGAAGGCAGTGCTGCAGGGGAGCCCAGCTGGGCCGGGCGGGCTGAGCTGTGTTTAAAGACTCCTGCGGAGCAGGCTCTGCCCGGGCGCTGTGTGATCGTTGCGCTGGGAGTGGGGATGGCGGGGAGTCTGTCGCTAATGACCCCTGGCTGATGGCTCCCCGCGTGCCTGCATCGTTGTCTGCTGGCTGTGGCAAGAGCTCTCCCTGTCCCTGGAGGTAGCGCTGCCCGGGCTGGCGTGGCTGCTGCGCCTCGAGGCCAGCGCTCTGCCAGGCTGCCGCGCCGTGGAGAGCCAACCTGGCACGATTCTGGAAGCGCTGGGAGATGGAGTGGCTTCAGCCTCCTTCACCCGGGGACTTGGGGCTGCTGCGGGGTGACAGCAGGGTGCTGGCACCCTGCTTTGGGGTTGTTCGATGGAGGGGGGCAACTCGCTCCACCCTTCTCCCCTCCCCAGCCGTTTTAGGGCTTCGCTTGCGCTGTCCCAGCCGTGGCTGGAGGCAGAACAAAGCTCTGAGAACTGAGCACACTGCCGGCAGCGCCAGGAAATCTCCCCCCGTCAGCATTTTTCTCTCTGGCAGGCGCTACTCCCACTTGCGCTTCCCGAGCGTGTTTGGATGGAACAGACAAACAGGAAGGGTGGATAAGGGTTGTTTATTCATTGAGCAACTCCTTAAAAAAAAGAAAACCCAAATGTTTTTGGTAATAAATGTTAAATCTTTTTCCAAGAGAAGGTGTGTAGCCAGGAAAAGAGAGCGGTTTACACCTCTCACCCAGGGAGGGACGCGCTGGCGTGCCGACGAGCCCTTCGGCACCCGGCCGTGCTGCGGGGAGCAGGGAGCAGCCCTTCTCCGGCCCGCCATCCCACCCCCAGCAGCTCCCCAGCCTCGGCCACAAGCTACACCAACCCAAGACACAGTATTTACAGACCACAGGTTTCCACATCACGACACTCCCTGTCCCCAAAGCACAGACCTGGAGCTGGAAGGGCAGAAATAAACCCACCAACCGCCCAGCCCAGAAGACGACCCCGAAGAAACACCAAGGTTTGCACAGCGATAAAAAGATAGCCCTTCTAAAGGAGGTCAATAAATAGGAGAACTAGAAAATCAATTGCTTTTGAGTTCAGCAGATGAAGCCCACCCAGTTCCCCCCGCCCTGGGCGAGGGCTTTCGCCCAGTGGGTGAGGAGGGGGTGAGGACGATGGGGACGTCAGAGAAACGCGGCTCCCTGCCATCACCATGGGCTTCTTGGCCCAGGGGCTTTATACCCGCAACGCTGCCCATCAAGGGATGGTGCCACAGGCCGGGCCGGGTCCTGGGGCTGCCCACTGGTCACTATGGCAGGGGCAGGGTGGGGAGGGGGAGCGAACGGTGCTGGGCTGGGGCAGCCCGGGGGGCTCAGCCCTGCCCGGCTGCTCTCCCCAGCCCGTCCCCTGGGAGGAAAACCAGCTTCCCCTGAGACGTCTCAATTTGACAGCGAGTGTTTAAATAGCTTCCAGAAGTGCAAAAATCAGCTCGGGGGTGGCGGGGCATCCCCGGGAGCACCCTGCTCTTCACAGGTGGGTGCGACGCCGGGGCCTCGCCGCCGCCCCCCGGCCCGGCACAGCCACATCCTCGGCCCTGCGGAAGGGCGATGCTCCAGCCTTCCCCCCCCTTGCAGAAAACACACGGAACGTCTTGACCCCCCTCCTCTCTTCTCCACCTCCTGGATGGATCCCCGAGAGTCAAAAAAGCCTCTGAGTGTCTCTGCCCAAGGGCTCTTCAGTGGCCACGAAATTTGCGTTCGTGCGAGAAGGAAAAATCTCTTATAATACGGACATTTGATATATATTTCAAGTCAATCGAGGCCGAGCTGGCCATCACCTCCCATTCGGTCCAGCCAGGACACGAGCCAGCGCCTGCTCCCCAAGGTCTCAGCGTGGAGGATGCCCCGGCTCGGGCCCCCCAGGGACTCGGAGGGGCGGCTGCCCATATCCTCACCCCCTCTTGGGGAAGGAAAAGGGGACCCCCACCGCGGCCCCCCCGCCGGCTCACAGGGACGAGGTGGGCTCCCTGCTTTCAGGCTTGTCGCTGTGGGAGGACTTTGGCTTCAGCAAGATGAACCTGTTGAGGAGGTCGGTGTCCGAGCTGGCCTGGGCGCCCGCGTATGCCTCCCCTGGGGACGAAGCAGAGGGTGGGCTCGCGGGGGCGGACGCGCGGGGGCCGGCGGGGACATGGCGGGGGCTGGGGACACTCACCAGCGTAGCTGGAGGACTCGGCCATGTTCTGGGAGCCGGTGATGTGGTGCCAGTAGGCGCTGCGGGGCAGCATGGTGGTGGGGGTGCAGGGGTAGGAGAAGTGTTCAGTGCCCCTGTTCAGCAGCTGCGGCGGACGAGAGTGGGGTGAAGGGGCCGCCGGGCGCCTGAGCCCCACCGAAACGTGTCCCCGGGGTGGGCTGCAGCTCACCCTGACGCTCTTCTCCATCTCCAGCAGGACCCTCTTGTGCTGCTCGGCGATGGCCAAGGTGGCACTGTGCACACGCTGGTAG
This sequence comes from Opisthocomus hoazin, assembly GCF_030867145.1. Taxonomy (NCBI): domain Eukaryota; kingdom Metazoa; phylum Chordata; class Aves; order Opisthocomiformes; family Opisthocomidae; genus Opisthocomus; species Opisthocomus hoazin. The sequence goes on from NC_134425.1 coordinate 16,561,219, forward strand.
ATCTGCTCGCCCTCCTGCGTCTGGAAGGTGTAGAGACCCTCCCCGGCGTCACACATCCTGCGGGGACGGGGCATCACCGGGGTCCCCAAGCTGGGCGATGACAACAAATACACCCCCCCAATAACCCCCCCAAGGTGGCAGCTGGCCCAGCTTCCCATGCTTCAAGAGCTGTCCCCATGTCCTCTCCGCGGCGCCAAGCTGGGACCAGCGCCAGCCCCAAACCCCCGTGGCCATCGCCCCGGCGTCAGGCCTGCCGTCGCCCAGGTCCCCATCCCAGCGCGGGTGGCATCTCACCGCCCAGCCTCGAAGGTGAAGCGGGTGGCGTCACGCCCGTAGCGGCGTAGGGAGCAGAGTGGCCAGGAGACCAGCTTCACCCGGGGGTTGCGCGTGTCCCAGAGGTAGATGTTTTCGTGGGTGATCTGCAGCTTGCACTCGCCGTAAACGTCCAGGTTGGGGCAGGGGAGGAGGAACACGTTGAAGCGGTCTGGAAAGAGGGGGAAAAAAAAAAGTATAAAATGGAGTAATTGGTGGGGGGCGTAGGGAGCCCCGTGCCGAGTGCTCACCCGTCTGCTCGCACTGAACGCCGGGCGCCAGCAGGTCGGGGTCCCCGGGGCCGGCGTCGCTCGGGCGGGCGCCCAGGCATTCCACCGACAGCGTCTTGTACCACTCCTCCGCCTCCAGCTCTGCAAGGCACCATGGCAGCCCCTGCCAGACCCCGGCCAAAGCGGGGTGCCCCCACCGCGGCACCCCCAGCCCCGCTCCCCTGCCCCGTACCCGAGTCGCAGGTGAAGGTCCGGGCGGAGTCGTCGGTGAAGACGATGGCCACGGCCTGTCTCTTGGTCTCCTTGGGCAGCCGGGTGACACATTTGATGTTGCTGATCTCAGTCACCTGCAGAGGAGGGGGGGGTTCCCTGGGGGCTGCACCCAGACTCCAGCAGCTGCTGTGCCCACAGCCTGGCTGCTGTGGTACCCGAATCCTGGCTGCTGCACCCAGACCTCAAACCCCACTGCACCCAGACCCCAGACCCCGCTGCACCCAGACCCCAGACCCCGCTGCACCCAGAGCCTGGCTGCTGCACCCAGAGCCCAGACCCCCTTGTACCCAGAGCCCAAACCCCATTGCACCCAAACCCCGCTGCACCCAGACCCCAGACCCCAGCCCCTGATGCACCCAGACCCCAAACCCCACTGCACCCAGACCCTAGACACCGCTGCACCCAGAGCCCAGCCCCCACTGCACCCAAACCACACTGCACTCAGACCCCAGACCCTGTTGCACCCAGAGCCTGGCTGCTGCACCCAGAGCCCAGACCCCCTTGCACCCAGAGCCCAAACCCCACCGCACCCAAACCCACCTCACCCAGACCCCAGACACCACTGCACCCAGACCTCAGCCCCTGCTGCACCCAGACCCCGCTGCATCCCCCACCAGAGCGCACGGGGTGACACCACCCAGCTCCATCCCAGCAAGTTCAGGCAGGGAGGGACCCGCTCCGGCCCGGGGGGGCCCCGCCAGCGGGCAGCACCCCGGCACCCGACCCCCCCGCAGCCCCCCACCTTGGGGCACCCGCGCAGGCCCGCTGCCTTCTCATCCGGGTACTTCTCCAGGCGCTGGGGCCCTTTGCTGGAGGATTTCCGGAAGACCAGCCAGCACCGCCGGTAGATCTGCCGGACAGGGAGCGCCGGCGGCTGCCATGCTGCGGCTGGGGGTCCCCGTCCCCACTCCGTCCCCACGGCCCCAGCCCCTGCCCCAGGACCCATGCCCAGTCCCGCTCAGCCTGCTGGCCTGGGGACAGGAGGGGACGCTGGGGATGGGGGTGCCCCGCGGCTGCCATCGTCCACTCCCACCCCAGCCAACGCTAATTACGGAGCTTAATTAACAAGGCTCCCAAGGGGGACCCCATCCTGGCGTCTCCGCGTCCCCTCTCCCGCAGGCCCTGGGGACATCGGGGCCATCGCCCCCAAGCCTGGTCCCCCCCCCTTGAAGTCTGCTCCCTCTTTGTTCTCCCTAATTAGCGTGAAATTACCCAGCATGCTCGTTGCTGCCGTCTCCGAGCGATGTCGGTGGGCGACCGACCCCCCTGACCCCCCACCTACGGGTGCTGCGCTCCAGCACCCCCCTAATTAGCAGCCAGCAGCCCCCCCTCCCACCAGCGTGGGGCGTTCCCGGTGCCAAAACTGGGCGTGGAGGGAAACTGAGGCAGGGGGGTGGGTGGGGGTGGCTCAGGGACACCCCCAAATCCCCGCGATGACCTGAGTCCGATGGGGGGGGCAGGATCCCGTGGGGCTGCTGGATGCTTGGGGTACCAACAAGTGGCCTGGCCCCCCCCCTTTGCCACTGCAGCCCCCAAAATGCCGCTTTTTCAACCCAAAACTGGGGGCACTGGTTGCCGCAAGAGGTGATGTGGCCGAGTCGCGCGGCCGTGTTGCCTCTCGCGGCATCCGGCACCCCAAATACATGGGTGCCCCCCCCCAAACCGCCCCCAGACCCCCACTCACCCCCAGCTTCTTGCTCTTCATCCTCACATAGCCTTGCTTGATGATGTCGTTAAAATTCGTCGCCATGGCGATGGCCCGATGGGGTGGGGGGGTATTTTGGGAGGGGGGGGCCCGCCTTCACCTTCGCCCCCCCCTCTCCATCCTCTTCCTCGGTACCGCTCCTGCCTCACTGCTGGCCCGGCTTGGTGCTAGTGGCATCCCCCATCCTGGCTGGAAAAGAGGAATGACAGATCGATGGGTGACATCTTCCTCCTCCTCCTCCTTCTCCTCCTCCTCCTCCTCTTCCTCCTCCCTTCGATGCCTGAACCACCCGAGTGGAACAGTCCGGCGTTAACCCCTGCCAGCGCGGCGGCGTCAGGCCAGCACGCGCGAGCGGTCCCCTGCCACTAGCCCCAACGTGTCCCTGGGGACACCCAAGCCAGACCTCTCCCACGGGTCTCCACCACCCCTCTCACTGCCCCTCCTTCCTCCCAGGCTGCTTGCTTGGGCAGCAACATGGCTACGGCCGCTGGCCATCAGTAGGGTTCAGTGTTAACGACCTCTCGCCCGGCCAGCCCAGCTCTGCCATGGGGTATTTTGACCCCGGCACACCCGGAACAAACCAGCCCTGCCATGAGCTCAGCCTCGCTCAGCCTGGTGCCTGCTTGGTCCTGCCGCCCGGGGCGGGGAGGGAGACCCCCCCCCAGGCACCGGGACCAAGCGGGGACCTGGTTCATTTCCCAGCTGGAAAAAATCCCCTATAGAAGGCAACCCCCCCCACCCCCAGTCACCCCCAAACCTGGGCACCCTGACCCCTCCATCACCCCCAGGTCTGCTGCTCCCACCAGTACCGTCACCCCCCATTTGTCACCTTGGATCTCGGTCAAGCCCCTTGCCATGTGTGCGTCCCCCCCACCCCCGACCTTACCAGGACCCCCCTGGTGTTGGCGGCAGCTCAAGAGGCTCCGATGCGCGGCTCGACGTCGCTCCCAGCCCGGGCGCCTTGATGCTCTGCCCGTGCCGGCCCCGCCCCTCCAGGCCCCACCCCCAGCCCTGGGCTGCACATCATTAGGCTTCAGAGTGAACGCCCTGCTGCGACTGACAGGCTGCCGAGCCGCTGTTCCGGGCTGTCCCTTGGCAGATGTCTCCTCGTCCCCGTCCCCGCTTCTGAGCCCCCCAAAACTCTGCTTTTTTGCCCCTCTCCCACCAACCCCCCCCCCCTGCAGCCTCATTTGTTGGGCCATAAAAAAACTGAATAATTGCCAGAAATAAAAGGGCATTAAAAAAAAGAACATGGGCAGCAAAGAGCCATGCTTTTAGCCAATCAATTAAAAGGCAGAGCGAAGGGAGCAGCTCACTGAAATATTAATTTTTAATAAGGTTGTGTCTGAGCTCTGCGGTAGCAGGGCTGCAGGGGCCTGGGCTGGGGGAGGGGATCAGAACCACGGGTGAGCACCCCTGCCCCTCCCCAGGGCCAGCACTCTGCACCCACAGGCACGGGGCTGGGCTTTACTTGCTGCCCCCAGGCACAGGGGCAGTGATGGCAGCGGGGTGACGCCAGCAGCCGCACAGCCAGCCCTGCGTCCCCCCGATGCTGTCCCCTCCAGCCTGTCCCCTCTGTCCTCACTCCGCGTGGGGACAGAGCAGCAGCCCAAGCCACCATCAGAGCCTGGGCCCCTCTGGGCTCTGTATTTATAATAAAAAAAAATCATATACAAATACATACATATATATAATATACATATAAAAAGGTGGGTGGGAGAGCGGGGCTGGCTGCAGGGCTCAGTGCCCCTCTCTGCCCTGAGCTTCCTCCTCCTGGGCTGCTCGGTGATGTTGGCTCTGGTGGCCACGTCAGTGTCCCAGGAGATGCCGGTGGCCGAGGGGCATCAGATACTGTCCGAGAGGCAGCGGGCTTGGAGCACCCCCGGGGGGGCAAATTCCTCCCCGGTGCTCCACGCCTCGGTTTCCTCATCCATACGAGGGTCACCACGCGGCGACAGATGCTGGTGGGCAGAGGACCAGCACGGGACGTCCCCGCGGCAGTGGTCCTGGCCCCGGGGGGCTCTAGGGCACCTGGATCTGCAGGTCCTCATCCTCGTCGGGGTCGCTGGTGCCGTCCCCAGCATCGTCGGGGCTGAAGCGGGCGCTGCGCATCTTACCGAAAAGCGGGGTGTTCTGCTGCCGCCGCAGCCTGCCGAAGGGACAGCTGCCGGGGTGGGGGACGCCGAAGCCCACCTCGTCCCCGCGCACCCCTACAGCGCGGCCACACCCCGGTGACACCCCATTTCTGCGGCTCCCACCGAGCTCTGGGTGCAGGACCCTCCGGCGCGGGGCTGGGGGGTCCTGGGTGATGCTCGGCACGAGCGGGGCACCGGCTAAAGCCCCCCGGGGCCGGACGCCGCCACGCCGGCCAGCTGGGACCCAGCACAGAGCGTGGAGCAGGGAGGAGGCGTCCCCCTGAAACGGGGCTCCCTCCCAAAAAAAACCCAAGAGCCCCCGTTGCCGGGAGGTTTCAGCTCCTTGCTCGCCCTCATGTCCAAATTAATTGACACAAATTTTAGGAAGCAAATTTGAAACCAGAAGGCCCAGGACCTGGTCGGACCTGACCAGTTTGCTGCGTTTTACTGGAAAGCATCAATTATTTAAGGGCGAGCGCGTGGGGAGGCTGGAGGTGGAGGGGGAAGGCGAAGCCTCCATTATTCCTCCATGATTTAATGAAGATGTCCCAATAAAATAAAGGCAGGTTATAAACCCAGCCCCCCCCAGTGCCTCCCAGAGACGTGGCATCGATCTCTCATGGCCATTCCAGCTCTTTACTGCCGGAGAGGTGAAGCGAGGCCAGGGGAAGCTTTTCAGGGCGATAAAACCCACCTCCCGCCTCCCCAAACCGGCGTGGGACGCCCAGAGCCTGCCCTGGCCCTGCCTGCTGGTGGGTGAAACCCCAAGTGGAGTGAAACTGGGCTGTACTGGTCTGCGGGCAGCCTTGCACTGGTTTAACTGGGAGGTGCAGGCTGCCCCAAGGATGGCTGCACACCCTCCAAAGACGCTGGAGGCACTTCGGCCAACGCTCAACCTGGGAGCCGGTGGTTGATGGACGGTGGCAAGGAGAACGTCCTCCCACCCGTGGTGGTCCCCACCGCCGCCCGCCCCCGTGCCCCGCTCACCGGGACTGCAGATGCTCCAGCTGCACCTGGAAGCTCTCGCTCTGCTCCGTCTGCTCGTCCAGCGACCGCTGCAGCTTCCGCGTCTGGTTGTGGGCCTCGTCCAGCTGCGGGATGGATGGGGTGGGATGGGGACGGGGCTGCTGGCGGCTGCAGGGGGAGTGGAGCTGCCCATGCCGACCCCCTCTGCCAGCACAAGCGTCCCCACCTCGTCTTCAGCTTGGGCCAGCTCCTTCTTCAGCTCCTCCACCCTCAGGCGCAGCTTCTTCACCTCGCCCTCGTGCTGCTCCATGCGGCGGTTGGCATGCGCCAGCTCGGCCATCTTCTCCTGGTACTGCTTCTTCAGCTTGGTGTGGACGTGCTTCAAGTCGGCCAGCTCCTGTGGTGGGCACGGGGTGAGCCCCCACCACCCCTCCCCACAGACCTTTCCCACCACCCCACCCCATGACTGAGGAGCTGGTGGAGCGAGGACGGGGTCACCACCTCTAGATGCAGAGTTTGGGCTTGCAGAGGTGCTGGGGCATGCTAAGCCATCACTGAAGGGCCAGGGTCACCCGGGGAGGGGGTGGCAGGGAACGGGACCACCCCCATGGCACCTTATTCTTCTCAAAGAGCTCAGCCTGGATGGTTTTGAGGTCGGTGTCCAGGGCGCTGGCCGTCTGGCGCCGCTTGCGAGCCAGCACCTCCTCCAGGTCCTCGATCTGCGCCCGCAGCTTCTTGTTCTCCCGCTCCAGGTTGAGCTTCTCCGTCTCCAGCCGCTCCCGCCGGCCCCACTCAGCCGCGTTCTCTGCCTGCAGCCGCTCCATCTGCGACAGGGACATGGGGTGGCCGGTGGGCAGCGGGGACCCCCTCGCCGCTCCCTGCTCCCCCCGCACGGGGGTCCAGCCTCACCTCCGCGCGCAGCTCGGCCAGCTTCTTGTCCATGCTGGAGCGGGCGCCCAGCTCGTCCTCCAGGTCCTCGGAGATGCGCCCCAGCTCGTCCTGGTGGATCTCCTTCAGGATGTTGAGCTGGAGCGGGGACACGACGCAGCACCCAATGTGGGCAGCGAGCATCCACCCCGCGCCACCCGAGCCCTTCCCGCACCCACCCTCTGCGCACAGACCAGCTGGCTCAACAGCACTAATTAAGAGCCTTGATGAGCACCCTGGAGTTGGAGGGGGTGGCTATACGTCCCCATGCCCACCCACCAGGACATGCCACCTGCTGGGGCACCCCTAGTCCCCCCGGCACCTCGCTCACCTGCTTCATCACCTCCTGCTTGCTCTTGTTGAGCTCCTCGTACTTGATCTTCCACTGGCTGAGCTCGCCCTCCAGCTTCTCGATGCTCTTGCTGAGAGCCAGCTTGTCCCTGGGGAGAGGCAACGCTGGGGACAGCTGGCAGGACCCCCTGGGACGTCCCAACCTGGTGGGGACCGGGCTGGGCTCGGCCGGCACCCGGCGGGGACGATGTCCCCAGCACTCACTCCCGCTCCTTGAGCAGCACTTTCTGGGACTCGTCCAGCCTCAGCTTCAGGGCGGTGACTTTGGTGGCATCCTCCTCCACCACGCTGACATCCTCCCAGAGCAGTCGGCTCCGCTCCGGGCGGGTGAAGGAGGCCCGGGGGCCCCGCTGCTCCCAGCTCTCCTCCTGCTTGCTCGTCAAGATGTTTTCCACCAGCTCCAACTCCTGCGTGGCCGTAGGTGGCCCAGGAGTCACCCATGGGTGAGGGGGCAGCTCTGGCTTCCCACCCTCTACGTCACCCCATAACCGAGCGCACCCCTGCCTCTGGTCCCCAGGGACCCCCCCGAGGCTGGGAAACGGGGACCCGTCTTCCCATGGGAGCTCCCACGCATCACTGGGCTCTGTCGCCAGCTCCCTGCCTCGCTGGAAATTCAGGATAAGGTGATCACCCCGACCTCGCCGTGACCGCCCCACTGGCCATCGTCTGCCGGGCTCCAGGAGCGCACGGTCAATGAGCTACGAGGGGTCTGCCCCGGGATGGCCCTGGGGACCAAGCTGCAGCCCGCAGGGGATGCTCAGATCGGGCTCAGATTTGCTGCCCGGCAGCCGTGCCGCGAGACAGACTGAACCGGCATGGCGCGGCACCCCGAGCGGCGACTTCTGAGTCATGACAGAGCCGACGGCGGCAGAGAGGGGGTGGCTGGAGCAGCTGGGAGCATCCCCAGAGTGGATCTGGTGTCCCTTCCTTCCTCCTCCTCCTCCTCCTCCCTTCACACAGAGTTCTGCCAGCAGCCCGTACAGACACCCCACTGCTGGGAGATGCCACCATCCCCGCCAAAGCCACTGTCCCCCGTACCAGCGCATCGGCTTTTGCCTAATGCCTCCGAAGGGAAGGTCCCAAGAAAGGGACCAGAGCCAGTGGCGAGGCGACCTCACCTTGGCTTTCTGGGGCGCCTCGACCCCCACGTCCCGCACGGGCTCCTGCTCGGGGTCGGGCTCTCCCTCCGCCCCGCCGACGTCGGGCGGGCTGCTGGTGCCGTGCCGGCCGTGGAGCCGTGCCGGCGGGCGCTCCTCCGCCCGGTCGCGGTCGCGACGCAGGCTGGCCAGCTCCTTGGTGAGGGCTTCCAGGCGATGCCGCAGCTGCCGCACCTCCTCGCGCGCCCGGTTGCGCTCGGCCCGCACCTTGCTCCACTTCTCGCGCCAGTTGGCCGTGCAGTCGGACCACCACCGCATCGTCTTCTCCATCTGGGCCGCGCGCGCCCGCGCCTCCTCCAGCTCCCGCAGCCGCAGCTCCTCCCGCCCTTCCCAGTCCCCCTCCAGCAGCGTTGGCGGGGGGCCCGGCGAGGGTGTCCCGCTGGGGGGGGACGGGGAGGGCTCGGGGGCCAGCAGGGCCAGCAGCGAGCCCCCCGGCAGCGGCGGGGAGCCGGCCAGGTGCGAGGCCCCACTCTGGCTCATGGCGGGTCTCCCTAGGGCATGGCCGGCATCGTCGGGGCAGCGCCTCTGCCCGGGGACCTGCTGAGAGATGAGGGGTCAGTGGGGCCAGGGGGCTGCAGGGAAGGGGGAGCTGGCCCCCAGATCTGGGGGCAGCACACTGAGCCACGAGGTCCCTGGCACGCCCTGCGGTCAGGTCCCCAGCGAGGACGCTGGTGATATCCCCAGCCAGGGCCCTAATGACAACCCCAGACAGGTCCCCAGTGATGGCCCCAGTGAGGAGTCAAGCGACGGCCTCAGCCAGGTCCCCAGTGAAGACCCCGGCAGGGTCCCCAGGGGAGACCCAAGTGAGGTCCCTGGTGATGGTCCCAGCGAGGAGCCATGCGATGGCCCCAGCCAAGTCCCCAATGAAGACCCCAGTAGGGTCCCTAGTGAGGTCCCTGGTGATGGCCCCAGCAAGGTCCCCAGGGGAGACCCCGTCGAGGTCCCCCACGAGGACCGCAGCCCACTGCCCAACCACCGGCACCTCGTCCCAGCTTGGCACTGCAGCCGGCACCAGTCTAGCCCGGAGCACCTCTGCCAGCACGCTGGAGGCAACCGCGTCTCCACGTCACCCCGACGACGTCATCCACGTGAGGTCACCCGGATGACATCACCCGCGGACCCGGTGCTGCGGCGGGGGGGGACCCGGCTGTGCCCCGACAGCTCCGGCTCGGGTCGCAGCCCGGATCTGCGGTGACACCGCAACGACGGGCCCGCGCCCCGGCACCGACCGCACAGCCCGGCTCGGCCGGGCGGGAAACCGCCCCGGGAAGCCTTAATGGGATAAGTACAGGGCCGGCCGCCGCCAGCCCGCCGGCTCCCAGCAGGTCGCTGGCACGGAGCAGCCCGCGGGAGCGCGCACGGGCCGCGGGCAGCCCGCGGGCGCTCCCGGCGGGGGCGGGACCGCCCGGCCCCCAGCGCCCTAGCGCCTCCCCATTGGCTGCGGGCGCCGCCACTCCGCCGCCGGCGGTGACGCGCCCCGGCCCGCCGGTGCCGCCGCATTCCTCCACGGCCGCCCCCCCCCGCCCCGCCAGGCCCGGTGTGTACTGTACCGCCCGGCCCGGCCCCGCCCGCCTCGGCCCGGCCCCGCCCGGCCCGCTCCGGCCCGCCCCGTCCCAACGCGAACCCCCACCCCCACCCCCTCCCAAAAAAAGTTTCCCGCAACTTTCCCGCCGCGCCGGTGCCGCCGGTGCCGCGTCCCGCCCGGCCCGGACTTCCCCTCCCCGCTCCCTCACCGGTGTCGGCGCGCGGCGGTGCGGGCAGCCCGCGCGGGACGGGGCGCGGCGGCCGAGTCTCCTCCTCCTCCTCCCCCTCCCCCTTCTCCTTCCCCTCCGCCTCCTCCCCCCTCCGCGCCCGGGTCGGGGGGGCCCGGTCCCGCCTCCAGGGGGGGGTCCCACGCGTGTCGGCATCGCAGTCCGGGGCTGGGATCCGGCGGGACGGGGCGTCCCCCCCCGCGGGTCCCCACGGGCGATCGGGTCCCCGGGGCCGCACCAGCGCTGTCTCTGCATCCCCGCTCCCCCATCCCTGCATAGCCCCCAGCCCCCATTCCTCCCCCCCCCCCCCCCCCCCGCTATTTTTCCCTTCGCTGGATGCTTTTCCGCCCCAAAAATTGGGAACCACGAGCGGCCAAGGGGGGTTGCTCCCCCCACGGGGCCGGGAAATGCCGCCGCAGGACACCCACCCCCATTTCACCCCCAGCATCAAGCAAAGCGGGCCAAAAAAGAAATCAAATTAAAGCCAAAACGCAAATGCCCGCGCACATTCTCGCCAAGCCCGGTATTTTTCCGTTGGGAACGACCCCAAAAAGCTTGGATGCTTCGCCCTCCCACGCCCCTCTCTCCCCGCTGGAGAAGCCCGAACCGGCGCTGTCGCCTGCAGCCGGTAAAGCCATTTGGCAGGCGGTTTGGCCAGGGCTGCCGGTGCGTGCCGGAGGCTTGGGGCTTTAACCCTCTCCCGGCGTCAAAGCCGGGCTTTGGAAGCCGGCAAAGTTTCTTTTCCGAGCGTGTCTCTACACCCCTGGGTGACACCAGCACCTTCCAGGACGCGTCGCAGCACCCTGGGAGCTGGGGCTTCGGCCCACGGGCTCCCATCTCTGCGGCGGGTCAGGCGGAGGCGGGTCGCTGCCCCATGGCGTGAACTGAGACCGAGAGACTCGTCGCGCGAGTGGGCGCAGGCGCTGGGTGAGCGCGGGGCGGCATTGCTGTCCCGTGGCGGGGGCCGGTGTGGCTGAGCCGTCCCTGCTGCCCCCGTGTCCCTGCGCGTGGCCGCGTCCCTGCAGCTGGACCCGGCAGCCCCAAAGCGCAAGGTGAAGCCTTTTTGGGGGAAAATAACCATTTTTGGGGGGAAAAAAAGAAAAAAAAAGACCTTTTTTTTTCCTTTGGCTGGGCTGGCTGGCAGCGCTGTGGAGCTGGGCTGTCCCGGCGGGGTGCGGTGGATGCCAGCTCCGTCCCAGCGGTAGCATCAATCTGTGGTATCATGGAATCATGGAAGACCTCAGGTTGGAAGGGACCCATGAGGACCATCAAGTCCAACTCCCTGCTCCTCACAGGACCACATGACACCAAAACATACCACCTACAGCGTCATCCAGATGCTCCTTGAGCCCTGACCGGCTGGGTGCCATGACCGCTTCCCTGGGGAGCCTGCTCCATTGACCGGCCACCGTCTCGGCGAAGAACCTTTTCCTAACGTCCAACCTGAACTCCCCCTGGTCCAGCTCCATTCCCTTTTCTCGTGTCCTGTCGCTGGTCACCAGAGACAGGAGATCGGCACCCCCCCCATCGCTGCTCCCCTGGAGGAAGGTGTCAACTGTGATGAGGTCACTTCTCAGTGATGAGGTCACCCTCAGCCTTTACGTCTCCATGCTGAACAAGCCAAGTGACCTCAGCCGCTCCGCGTAAGTCCCGCCCTCGAGACCCTGCGCCATCTTGGTCACCTTCCTCTGGACACACTCCAATAGTCTCATGTCTTTCTTTCACCAAGGCCCAAAGCTGCGCCCAGTGCTTGAGGTGGGGCCGCACCGGTGCGGTGCAGGGTGGGACAACCCCCTCAGCTGGTGATGCTGGGCTGGATGAACCCCAGGACACGGCTGGCCCTTCGGCTGCCAGGGCACGCTGGAGATGCCTGTTCAACAGGCCGTCAACCCAGCCCCCCAGAGCTCTTTCTGTGGGGCTGAGCTGCAGCCTCTCGTCCCCTGGTTTGTACGTAGAATGAGGGCTACCTCATCCCAGGTAGAGCATCAGGCGCTCACTCGTGATGAGTTTCATGTGGTTGGTGACTGCCCAGCTCCCTACCCTCCCCAGATCTCTCTTTAACAGGCTGCCCAGGGCAGTGGTGGAGTCCCTGTCCCTGGAGGGTTTCAGAAAACGTGTGGATGTGGCACTTCAGGACATGGTTTTAGCAGGCGTGGTGGGGTTGGGGTGACGGTTGGACGTGATGATCTTAGAGCTCTTTTCCAACCTTAATGATTCTGTGATTCTATGATTAAGGTCTCTCTACCCTTGAGGGAGTCCACAGCTCCTCCTAGTTTAGTATCATTGGCAAACTTACTTAATGGACGTTTGATTCCTGCTTCCAGATCATTTATAACAACATTGAAGAGCATTAGCCCTAAAATCGAGCCCTGGGGAACCACACCGGTGACTGGCTGCCAGCCTGATGTGACCCCATTTTTGTGACACCCTCTTTGAGCCTGACCCATCAGCCAATTGCCCACCCGACGCCTGAGGGACATGTCTAGCTGTGCGCTGGACAGCCTGCCTGGAAGGATACTGTGAGAGACAGCGTCAAAAGCTTTGCTGAAACCCCAAGCCACCACATCTGCTGGCTTCCCTTGGTCAACTACACAGGTGACCTCATCATAAAAGGAAACCAAGTGGGTTGAGCAGGACTTTCCCCTCGTGAATCCAAGCTGGCGATGACCAGAGACTGCCTTGTTTTTCAAGCATTTTCAGTAACTCCCAGAATAACCTTCTCCATAATTCACCAGGCACTGCGGTGAGACTGACAGGTCTGGAATCACTGGGGTCTTCCTTCTTACCCTTCTTGAAAATGGGGACAACATTTGCCAGCTTCCAGGAGACTGGGATCTCTCCAGACTCCCAAGACCATTGAAAAGCAACGAAGAGAGTTCCTGCGATGACAGCGGCCAGGTCTCTCGGCACCCTGGGGTGAATCTCCTTGGGCCCCATAACTCACACGCATCCAGCTGGAGCAGCACGTCTTGAGCAAGTTCAAGATCGGCTGGGAGCTTATCATCCCCCCGGTCCCGGTCTCCCAATGCAGAGCTCTGGGGCTCCCCAGGCCCATCATCAGTGTTAAAGAACGCGGAGCAGAAGGCATTAAACATCTCCTCTTTCTCTGTGTCCCTATCGGTGAGGTGACCGACCTCGTCATGCAACGGACTGGTGTTGTCTCCGATCCTCCTTTGGCTGTTAATATATTTTAAAAAGCTTTTTTTGTTGTCCTTCACAGTGCTGGCCAGCTCTAACGCTGATTGAGCTTTGGCCTCGTGAATTTTCTCCCTCCCATGGCAAAGCGCATCTCCGCAGTCCTCCACGTCGCCTGTCCTTGCTCCCAATGTCCGTACACGTTCCTTCTCTGCCTGAGCCCCAGCGCAGGTCCCTGCTCAGCCACGCCGGCCTCGTGCCCTGCTGGCCCAGCTCCTTGGCACCTGATAGCAAGGGCTGCTGGTGAGACGCTGGCGGGGAGAAGCTCATTAGAGGCAGAAGGTTAATTATATGAGACATGCCCGGGGAGCAGACTGCCTCAGGGCCATGCAGAATTGCAGCTGCCGGCCGTGTCCTTGGGGTTTGGCGGTGCCAGGGGTGCTCTCCCCCACCTCAGTCCCTCACTGGGCTGCGAAAAAGAGTAAGCAAAAGGAAACTCAAAAGCTCTCTCGATTTTATCTGCTCATCTGCATACGAACACTTCCCTTTCTGCCGCCCAAACCACCGTGCAGGCAGAGCCAGAGCGGCTGAGCCCACCGCAGCGGTGCCGACACCGACAGCTGCTCCGTGCCCAAGGTAGGGGCTTCGCCAGAGCGAGGGGGGGATGCGGGGGGCCGGCTCGGCGCTGGGGGCTCGCCAGGGCACGGAGCTGCTCCTCACGAAGGCAGAACCCACCCGAAGCAACACGTGTGCCGTGCCGTTTCCGGAGGGCACAGCGAGGGAACCGTGCCCTCTGCGGCTCGGCAGCGGCAGGGACGGCATTCGGCATTGCCGGGTCGTGCCGGGTGGCAGGAGAGGTTGGGGCAAGCACCTGCAGCAGGGGCCCCGGGGATCCGAGGGTTACACTGGTGAGAAGCAAAAGGGTCATTTACTGGAAAACATCCCGAAGGGGACTCGGCGGCTGTCCCTTGCCGGGGTCGGAGGGCAGCCTGTGCAGGCAGCTGCCCACCGTGCTGCCCGCTGCCGCGGCTCCTGCCCCGGCAGGCTCCCGCCATCACCAGCTTCCGCGCCTCGAGCATCGATCCCCTCGCTGCACCTGCCGAAAAACCATTTCTGCATCGGTGCCGTGCCCCGGCACCGCTGGGTTCGCAGCCTCTCGCCCCGTCTGCTTTCGGTGCCGGCGGCGTTACCGCGGCAAGTGGTGCTGCGAGCGGTGCTGGGTGCGGCGTTGCAACGGATGCAAATCTTGCTGCCAGCTGCCTTCCTGCCACCCTGTGCTGGGGACGCTTCCTTCTCCCCAGCTTGGTGCTGGGCCGCTGCCGGCAAGCCCCCCGGCACCGCGGCGGAGCGTGCCGGCGAGCCTTCTGGCTTGCAGGCTGCTTGCCGGGGGTCTGCAGCCACGAGCCGGGATGGCGGCGAGGTCTGAGTTGGGGCGGGGGGGAGGCAGAATCCTCACCCCTGCAGTTTTACGACTGTAACGGTAAAAGAGATGTGAAGGGCATCAGTCGCTGCGGCAAACATCCTGCTTGTCACCCTGCCGCCAGCGCAGCCGCTTGGCGCTTCCGGGCTGGGGCTTTGCCGTGGTGGTGGCTTCGGTGGGGCTTGGCTGCTGGGGGGAGGAAGCCACCAGCACCCTGCCCTCATCCTGCGCCTGGCACGTGGGAGAGGGCTGAGGTCCCGGGGGACGTGGGTGGGGGCTCTGGGGGACTGAGGTCCTGGGAGACGTGTGGTGGGGCTCTGGGGGGCTGCCCAGGTCCTGGGTGCCTTTTGCAGGGGAGGACCATGGCGATGCCCACCCTGCCACTCATCGTCCTCGTCCTCTGCCACACCACCTGCATCCTGCAGGCTCAAGGTAGGGACATATTCCCTCCTGGCATCAGGCTGGGTGCTCTGGGGGCCGTTCGGGGCTCCCCGGGCTGGGGCAGGATGGGGAGCAGGGCAGGGTGCCATGTGCCGAGGCTCAGCTCCCGACGTGGCTGCAGCAGAGCTGGAGGAGGTGGAAAGCGACATGGACTCCCTGGAGAAGGAGCTGCAGCAGGGCTGCAGCAGCGCCCACCACGCCAGGGAGAGGTGAGCACCAGCTCCCCAGACCTCCGTCATCCCCCCCAGACCCACGGGGGCCGGATCCTGCTGCACCCTGCCCCAAACACCCTCCCCGTGCAGGTTAAACCGGCTGGAGAAGAAGCTGGCCCGCCAGGAGAAGCTCAACTTCACAGGCGGCATGGTGGAGACCTACATGTTCAAGTTCATGGCTGAACGCTTCAGAGGATTAAAGCTCAGCAGCAGGATGGTTGGTCCCCCCGCGCTGCTGGGGCCGTTCCCAGGGGATGCCGGTACCCCCCGACCCCCTCCATCCCTCCGTCCTGGGTGGGAGGTGCCGGGGGGCTGCTGGGGTGGTTGACGCTTACCCACACTGGGTTTCCATCATCCTCCAAGGATGCTTTACGCCAGTGAAGCCTCCTGAGAAACGGGTCTGCCAGGGTGCCACAGGCAGCCGGGGCTGCAGGTCCCCAGCACTGTCACTGGGATAAATCTGGGGGCCTCTAAAGCCAGGGGGGTTTCTGCAGCTGAGCACCATGGTTTCCATCCTGAAGCTCTTCTGATTTATGAAAAGAGAAGCCCTGGCCCCCACCTCCCCGCGGCGGGAAGGGAGAGGGAACCTGCAGCGGGGAGCATGCCGGGTGACTTCCCCGTCCCAGTGGAAGGGGTCATGTGGCCGCACATCCCCCCACCATGGGGCTGCCCGGCCAGGGACCTCCGACCGCCCCAGCCAGAGGTGCCCTCCTGCGGGACAAGGCAGGTTTTGCAGGCAGGGGTGCCTGCCTGCCAGCTGGGACCCCCCAGCTTGGGACCTGGGAGCGGAGACCCTCAGGGGGAGCCCACCAAGGTGCGAAACCCCACTGGGAAAGCATTCCAGCATGATGCTCTCTGTCCCGTGCTTGCCCCACGGTGGGCTCGGCAGCACAGACGTGCCCACCCATGGGTGACAGCCACCCCACCCACAGCACCCCGTGTGCTACGGGCTGAGAGGGCTCGGACGTTGAGACGGGAGCAGCTGCCATGGCACAGTGGCAGAGCTGGAGCTGCCGCCGGGGCCGGGGGATGCTGCGGGGCCGCACTGGTAGCTGGGGTGGCTGTGTGCCAGGGGTTAGCCGGGGCAGCACCCCGACCCCCCAAACCCATCTCTCCCCCGCCTGCCGGCACAGGACATGAAGCCGGGTGGTGGCAGCAGGCTCAGGCACGCCATGAACTTCCCGGCGGAGCTCATGGAGGGCGTCCAGGCGCGGGAAGCGGAGCAGAAGCTCGTCTGCATCTACATCCACAGCCCCTGCCTCTTCCACGTGAGCCGCAGGTCCTTGCAGGGACCCCCTAGGCACCCTCAGCCAGCAACATGCCTGCCCCATCACCCACCCCTCGCTGGGATGCTCAGGGACCGAGGACCCCCCCCCAGGCACTCCGACTCTTCCAGGATGCCGACAACAGCTCCGTGCTGAACGACGACGTGCTGGGAGCCTTCCTGCAGAGCGGGAGCGTGGCCGGGCTCAGCCGCCCCGTGGAGATCCAGTTCTGGCACGACATGGTGCTGGTGAGCGGGGCTCCGCCGTGGGCACGAGCCCGGGGGGTCCCCAGTGACAGCGTTTCCCCTGGAGTCGGGCAAAGAGAAAGTGTCCCCTCTTTGCGCTGGGACCAGAGGTATTCTGGGCTTCCCGGGGAGCAGAGAGGGTCCCCAGCTCTCCCGCTCTGTCCCCTTTCCACCAGGATGCCTCAAATGCCACCTGCGTCTTCTGGCAGCCTGGAGCCAGTAAGTGTGGCCGCGGCCGGGACAGGGGCAACGCCAACTCGCTGCCACCCCGAGGGCATCGCCTGTCTGCCTCCCGGGCAGTCCTGGCAGCCCTTGATGTCCCCTCCATGTCCCCGTCCCCTGGGTGCTGTGCCACCCTCCGACGGCAGCTCTCCGGCAGGCGCGGGCAGCGCGGGCAGCTGGAGCAGGTACGGCTGCGAGACCACGCACATGGAGGGCACCGTCATCTGCCGCTGCAACCACCTCACCTACTTCGCCGTCCTGCTGGTCCGCAGCCCCCCTTCCCCCTTCCTGCTTCCCTCCATCCTTCTTCCTCCTCCCCAGAGGTGTGGGTGTCAGTGGGTGTGGAGGTACAGGGTATATGGGGGGTACGGGGTGTACGGGGGGTATGAGGGACATGGGATATGGGGGGTGTCCTGCAGGAGAGGGTGGCCAGGGGGGTGGTTTGGCAAGGGCACCCCAGCCCCACTTTCCCAGCGGGTGGGTGCTGCCCCGGCTCACCCCCCTCCCCGCTCCCGGCAGGTCCCGGCGGGCACCCTGACCCCGGCCCAGCTGGCATCGCTCACCCACATCAGCACCATCGGCTGCTCCCTCTCGGCTGCTGCCGCCCTCTGCACCCTCCTGCTCTGCTGCTTCTCCAGGTAGAGCCGAGCCGTGCCAAGCCATGCCATGCCAAGCTGTGCCGTGCTGTGCCATGCCATGCCATGCCACGTTGGGCTGTGCCATGCTGTGCCATGCCCTGCCATGCCACATTGGGATGTTCTGTGCTGTGCCATGCCATGCCATGCCATGATGCCATGCCATGCATACCACGCTGGGCTGGGCTGTGCCACACCATGCCATGCTATGCATGCCATGTTGGGCTGTGCTGTGCCATGCTATGATGCCATGCCACACCATGCCACATCAGGCCATGCTGTGCCGTGCCACGCTGTGCTGTGCCATGCCACACATACCATGTTGGGCTGTGCTGTGGTGGTGAAACACTGGCCCAGGTTGCCCAGAGAAGCTGTGGCTGCCCCCTCCCTGGCAGTGTTCAAGGCCAGGTTGGATGGAGCTCTGAGCACCCTGGGCTGGTGGAAGATGTCCCTGCTCATGGCAGGGGGGTTGGAACCAGATGATCTTTAAGGTCCCTTCCAACACAAACCATTCTGTGGTTCAATGATTCTACGCTTCACCACGCCATGCCACACCATGCCATGCAGTGCTGTGCCATCTGTCAGGCACCCGCCAGCAGCCGCTGCCCTCCCGGCTCTTGCAGGCAGCGGCGGAGGGACACCACGACCAGGATCCACATGCACCTCCTGGCCACGCTGCTCCTGCTCAACTGCAGCTTCCTGCTGAGCTCGCCGCTGGCCGCCGGCGCCGAGGGGCTCTGCCGCATCGCCGCCGCCCTGCTGCACGCCAGCCTTCTCTGCGCCCTGGCGTGGATGGCCGCCGAAGCCTTCCACCTCCTCCTCCTCCTCGTCAAGGTCTACAACGTCTACATCCAGCACTACCTCCTCAAGCTGTGCCTCTGCGCATGGGGTGAGTGGGCACTCGGCCGGCCCTGCCTGCCCACGCCTGCCCGTGGCACAGCTGCCCCGGCACGGCCCCACACAGCCTGTCCACTGCCCACAGGTCTGCCCACGCTGGCGGTGGTGGCTGTTTTTGTCTTCAAGAGAGATACGTATGGGTACCACGCCGTGAGAACCTCTGCAGGCTACAGGAACGCGACTATGTGAGTGGAGGGGGCTGCCAGCTCCCTCGGCACCCTGGGCACGCCAGGCACCCCAGGGACCCTGGGCACCCCGTGGGCCCTGAGCACCCCTGGAACATCATACACCCCGGGCAGCCTGGGCACAGCATGGACCCCAGGTACCCTGGGCACCCTGAGCACCCCATGGACCCTGGGCACAGCATGCACCTGAGCATCCCAGCACCCCGAGCACCCCAGGCACAGTGTCCATCCTGGGCATCCCAGCACCCTGAGTACCCCATGGAGCCTGGGCACAGCACGCACCCTGAGCACTCCAGCACCCCGAGCACCCCATGCACCCCACGCACAATATTCTTCCTGGGCACCCCAGCACCCCGAGCATCCCAGGCACAGCATGCACCCTGGGCACTCCAGCACCCTGAGCACCTCATGGAACATGGGCAAAGCATTAATCCTGGGCACCCCAGCACCCTGGGCACCCCATGGATCCCAGTCACAGCATTCATCCTGGGCACCCCAGCACCCCATGAATCCCAGGCATAGCATGCACCCTGGGTACCCCAGCACGCCGAGGACCCCTGCACCCCGAGCACCCCATGGACCCCAGGCACAACACGCACCCTGGGCACTCCAACACCCCGAGCACTCCATGCACCCCAGGCACAGCATTCATCCAGGGCACCCCAGCACCCCATGGACCCCATGCACCCCAGGCACAGCACTCATCCTGGGCACCCCAGCACCCCATGGACCCCATGCACCCCAGGCACACCCCGAGCATGCAAGGCACCCTGGGCATGCTGGGCACACGGGGCACCCTGGGCACGCCATGCAGCCTGAGCACCCCGGGCACACCAGGCACACGGGGCTGGCCCAGAGCCAGAGCCAGCCATGGCTTTGCCAGGTCATAGCTCTGCCACCCCTCCTGCGCCCAGCTCAGGGGTGCTGGCCCTTGTCCCCACGAGACCCCCCTCCACCAGGTGCTGGCTCACCAGCCCGCCGGTCCATTATGCCACGCTCTGCTACGCCGGCCTCATCCTGCTCTTCAACATGCTGGTGCTGGCGAGGGTGGTGGCGATCCTGTGGAGCATCCGGCGGCAGCGGGGCCAGGCCAGGAGGGACTGGGTGACCGTGCTGGGGCTCACCTGTCTGCTGGGCACCACCTGGGGCTTGGCCTTCTCCAGCTTTGGCGTCTTCCTCGTCCCCCAGCTCTACCTCTTCACCATCCTCAACTCCCTGCAAGGTCGGCGGGGAGCACCGGGGGGGCTCGGGGGGACGGGCAACCCGTGGGTTGGGAGCAGTGGGGTCCTCGTCACCCTCCTGCTCCTTGTGGGAGCTTGGTGCACCCACGGCAGCGACGATGTTGCCGCCCATCCGCAGGTCTCCTCGTCTGCCTCTGGTACGTCACCGTGCACCACCGGACCAAGCCGGGCTCCATCAGCAACACCTCCCGATAATGCGTCCCGACGCCGGGGTTCGGGGTTCGGAGGGGAGCTCGGGGGCTGCTCCCTGAGGATGTGCCGTGGTGGCATCGCCGGTGCCGCGGACGCCGTGGATTTCGTCAGGGGAAGCATTTGGGCTGCAAAGCTGGCTTTCGGGGCAGCAGGACCTGCCGCTTGCTGGGGGCTGGGTTCGGGGTACTGCGCTCCCCCGGACCACGGCTGCCCTGCCGGCTTGCAGCCCTCCATTGGCACCCAGCACTGACTTCTGCTGCCGAGCGCGGACAGTTCTCATTAAATGCGCCGTTTAATTGCCGATGCAGGTGTCCTCCACCGCCTGAGGAGCGGTGTGGCTCTGGCAGCCATCCCCTGCCACCCCATCACCCCGGCCCCCCAGAGCCACGCTCAGCCTTGCCGTTAGTGAAGGTCCCACTAGATGGCACGAGGATTTCGGCTATGGTCCCAGCTCTGGACTGCACACACCACAGGGCCGGCTGCTGGTGGCGCGGGGCTCTGGCAGTGCTGGTAGCGATGCCAGCAGCGGTGCCGGTAATGGTGCCGGCAGCGGTGCGGAGGAGCCCCTGACAGCCGGGAGGTGACGTCTGAGTCCCCTCGGGGAGCTGCCACCGGATCATCGCACACAGGACAGGGCGAAGCGGGATCTCCCCGGCTACATCCCCCCCAACCCCTTTGGTGCCAGCACGGCTGCGGGCTGGTGAGCGCGGCTGTAAGGCCATGGCACCCCCAAACCCCCCAACCCCAGGTTTTCACCCCACCGAAAGCTCTCCTGCTCGCCCCACAGCCAGCGCGGGCGCAGAGCCCACCCGCAGCCCCGGCTTGGTGGGCAAGCGGGTGAGCGGGGCTTTGTCGTGGCATCGGGCGGATGCGCCGGGGCGGAGGGGAGGGTGGGAAGTGAGTCAGCGAACCGGTACCTCGGCTTCCCCCCCGCTTTCACTGAGGAAGGCAGACCCCGAGCAGCGTTCCTCAGTGCAACCGCACGCTTTATTGGGGTTTAAGCAGTCCAGCCTGTGCGAAATAAACAGCGAGGACAAGTTGCAGGGACTAAAAGCATTGGTTGGAGGTGGCGAGCCAGCCCTGAGCCCCCTCTGCATCACCCTACACCGGGCTTAGCCCAGAACCGCACCCACAGTTTTGCCTTGCCTGGTGCCTGGGGTTTTGGAGCCGGGCATCCCACTCTGCCCGCCGGGATGCAGAGAAGTGTCACAGTGCGGTGACACTGGCGTGGCCGCGAATCCGTCCACAGTGACAGCAGGGTCCCCACCGTCCCTGTGCTCGCAGCTTGCAGTGTGTGCTGGTGCTGCCCGTTGCCGACCCGGGCAGGGGACGGGCAGCATCCCGGGTGACGCGCCGTCTGGCTCTGCCTTCCCGTGCCACTCTGCTGAGCGGCATTTTCCTGGCTGGCTGCTTCCCAGGGCCCGCTTCTGGACAGCGAAGGGAGCCACCGGCTCTTGTTCTTTGTTCCGTTCACAAAGGGCAGCCAGTGCCGCCGAGTTTCCATCCCTCCCCAGGAGAAAAGCCGGTTGCGCCGGGGCCGTGCCCCCAGCTGCCAGCCCACTGGGCACCAGCGCAACCAGCTCCGGCTGCCCCGGCTCGCTGGCGCGCTCCCCGATGAGCTGTGCATGCCTCACCGTGCCCGCGGCTGACTTCAGCTGTTGAATAAGCAGCTTGGGGGTTTGGTGAGGTGCCAAGCGTCGGGCTCGTCCCCCATGAGACTCACGTCCCGGCCACGGCGGCTCCAGCCCCCCGGTTGCTCTCGGGATCCACTCTCCGAGCCCCTTCCTCCCCACCTTGAGATCTCAGGGCTGGTGGCGTGCGTCACGCCAGCTGCCGGTGCCTGCGTACGCACCGGCACCGGCACATGAAGGCACCTTGTTCCGGTGTCTGGTGGCGCTTGGAAAACGCTCGCTCGGCCGGTTGGCTCCCAGCAGCGGGAACGTGGCTCCCGCGGGGCATGGTGGTCCCCGGAGAGCTCGGCCCCTTCCCGGCGACCGGGGGCAGAAAGGGCACGTTCCCCACTCCACCGCGCCATGAGCGGGGTCAAAACCCTCCCCAAGGTCCCCCGGGAGCTCAGGGTGGGCTTCCACCTCCCACCACCCCCAGTGCCCCCCAGCGCCGGGGCACTGCGGGCAGGAGAAGGGGGAGCCAGCCCGTCTAACCTCCCCAAGGAGAAACCAACCCTGTTTACCCTCCGCTGCGCCTTATCGGGCGGGAGGCCGGTGCGGGGCTGCCGGAGGGGGTTGCGCCGTCCTTTCTTCCCCAGGAAAGGCGGCTCGGCGTCGTGGCTGTGCATGGCAACCTCGGCTCCATTTTGGGATCCAGTGTTGAGACTCGGCTGCCATGGAGCAGACGAGCCCGGTTCCCGCATCCCACGGGAGCATCCTCACCCGCTGCTGGTGCAAATACCCCCGGGGACCAATTTTCCCCCCGACTTCCCCTGATGTCACCGTGGGTTTATTTGCAAAGCCGAGCCTCAACAAGCAAGTTGGGTTTATTGCTCTCTGCGTGGTTGGGTTTTACAGCTCCGGCACCCGGTGACTCACCATTACCGTTGCTGCCCGACGTAGAAACCCCAACGTGGGGCGGGGGGGACCCACCTCCCCATTTGAGGGGGGGGGGGTCTCGGCACCCCGGGCCAGGGCTGGCACCCAACCGGCTCACCCGCACCTCGCCTCAGCCGGCAGCAGCCTGCCAGGACATGCCCTCACCTGCCCGGTGCTCCCGGCACGCTGCCGCCTGCCGCCAGCACCAGCGCCCGGAGTTTGGGGGCTTTTAGGACCTTTTAGGAGCTTTTAGGAATTTTCAGGGGGGGTTCTTGGAGCTTTTAGGGCTTTAGGAAACTGTAGACCTTTTAGGATCTTTTAAGGTTTTAGGAACTTTAAGGGGATTTAGGAAGTTTTAGGGCTTTGGGAAATTTTAGGGCTTTAAGGAGCTTTTAGGGCGTTTAGGAACTATTAGGGCTTTTCATAACTTCTAGGGCTTTTAGGAACTTTAAGGGGTTTTAGGATATTTTAGGGCTTTTAGGAAGTTTTAGGGCTTTTAGGAACTTGAAGTGTGTTTAGAAGCGTTTAAGGCTTTTGGGAAGTTTTAGGGCTTTAGGAGCTTTTGGGATTTTGGGGAACTTTAAGGCTTTTTTAGGATCTTTCAGGGGGGTTAGGAGCTTTTAGGGTTTTTATGGGCTTTTGGGGCTTTAGGAGCTTTTTGGAACTTTTAGGGCTTTTAGGAAGTTTTAGGTCTTTTAGGAACTTTAAGGGTATTTAGGATCTTTTAGGGCTTTAGAAGCTTTTGGGGCTTTTAGGAACTTTTAGGGCTTTAGGATCTTCTAGGATTTTTGGGAACTTTAAGGGTGTTGACGATCTTTTAGGGTTTTTAGGAACTTTTAGGGCTTTTGGAGCTTTAAGGATTTTTAGTAACTATTAGGGCTTTAGGAGCTTTTAGAGCTTTCAGGAACTTTTAGGGCTTTTTGGAGCTTTTAGGGTATTTAGGAGCTTTTAGGATTTTTAGTAAATATTGGTGCTTTAGGAGCTTTTAGGATTTTGGGGAACTTTAAGGTTTTTTAGGATCTTTTAGGGGTTTTAGAAGCTTTTAGGGTTTTATGAGCTTTTGGGTCTTTTAGGAGCTTTTAGGTCTTTTAGGAACTTTTAGGGCTTTAGGAGCTTTTAGGGCTTTCAGGAACTTTAGGGGCTTTTAGGGTTTTCAGGAGCTTTCAGGGTTTTGAAGAGCTTTGAGGGGCTTTAGGAACTTTTAGGGCTTTGAGGAACTTTGAGGGTTTTCAGGAACTTTTAGGGCTTTGAGGAACTCCCCAGCTTGAGGAGTAAAACCCTTATCAGGCTGAGTGAGTGCCGCCAGCCTGACCCCAAGGGCAAATGTCCCTGGCAGGGGACAACACGAGGATTTCCTCCCTCTCCGTGCTCAGCCAGCGACTTTGCAGGCAGCAGCTCCGCCTGCCAACTCACAGATAATCCCGACAACATCAACAAGTGCAGACGTCAACCTAAAAACAACTCCTGATAGTGTCAAGCGCAGACAAACGGCTCTTTGTTCCATAAATAGCGGCGAAAAGATGGCTTAAAATGTCCTTTTCCCCGATGGGACGCGGGGTCTGCACCTGATCTCCCTCTCCAGGAGTGCCCGATCCTGCAGGAGCCATCGCTGGGCTGAGCAGCGTTATTCCTGGGAGGTGGATTTACAGTATTTCCCGAAGGAGCCGGTCGGCATGACCTGCAGTGGGAGGCTTGGCTCGCTGCGATGCTCCCACGGCTCCGGCTGCCACGAGTGTGCGTTTCGGAGCCAGCTGTGTTGCTGGCAGCGTGGGGACGGTTGGGCTTCAAAGGCCACCGCATTCACCACGGTCTGGCCTCGTGCGGTTGCGTGAGCTGCTTCCCATGGGAGCCTTGTCCCGTGGGAGCCGGGGGGATTCGGGGCTCAGAGCTGGAGGTTAAACCAAGCCGAGGGCACGAGGCGAGCGTGCGGGATGTCCCTCGCTCCGGGGGTCCCAGCGCAGCCGTGGCGCTGCCGGTGCCACCGCCTTTTATCTCCATCGCCTTCCTCGCTGGAGCTGGGGGTTGTTTCCACCCTTCCCCCAGCAGAAAGAAAAGCCTCATTCAAGCCATTGAAAATATCTGCAAGAGCAACTATTTACCCAGGGCACTTCCCGGAGCCCTCCCCGCTCGCCGCCCTCCCTCCGGCTCCCGGCAGCCCCAGCTTTCTCCGGCCCAGCTGCTTTTCATGGCACACAAAGGGCTTGGCACGGCTGGATGCGGGCACCACTTGGCAGCCGCTCTGCCCACTCTCGCAGCGCCCATCGCAGCCGCGACGCTTCCAGCCTCGGCTCCCACCGCCGCGGGGTCGCGAGGGGCTGGGGGCCCGGCTCTGGCCTTGGGGTGGGGGATGGGACCCGCACAACCTGGGCCAGGGGACGCGTCCGGGCTCTGCACCCCACATCGCAGCCCATCTCCTCCATGGGGGACCCCCTCCCCGGCTGCCCCCCGGTTGGGGGCCTGGGCTCCCTGCCCCATTCCTTGCCTCACGGGGAGTGGGATGAAGGGGGGGGGGGATTCGCAGGGACTCTCTGTCCCTGCTGCTTTCCCATTAATTGTTATTTTTTAATCCCATTCGCAGCCAGGCGTGCAGCCTCCCGGCTCCCTCCCGCCGCTGGCTGCCCGCCAGCCCGCAGCTGAAGGGCGGCGGGATTGAGGGGGGGGGGGGGGGGGCGGGACGGACACCCCGGACTGCCCCCCCGCCGCGACCCCCAGCCCATCCCGCTCCCGGTGCCGGTCCCGGTGGTCCCAAGGCAGAGCCGAGCCGAGCCGAGCCGGGCAGGTGCCTCGCCCGAGGGCTGGTGCCCCCCCCCCCCCCGCAGCGATCCCGCAGCCTCTCGGAGGGGTCGGTGCGGGGCGATCGGTCCCGGTCCCGCCCCGCTGAGTCACCGCCGGCCCGGGGGGACGGGACGGGGCGGGGCGGCTGCGCCGAGCCGAGCCGAGCCGGGCTGGGCTGAGCTGCGGGGAACCGAGCCGAGCCGGGCTGCGGGGAACCGAGCCGAGCTGCGAGGAGCCGAGCCGAGCCGGGACAGCACGCCCAGCCCGACCCGAGCACAGGTATCGGCGGGGAGCGGCTGAGCCGGGGGTGGTGGTCCGGCTTTCGGGGTCCCAAAGGTCGCGGCTGGTTGGTGTCCCCTTACTGGGGGCACTGGGAGGAGGTGCTGCGGGGTTCCTCGGTGCGGGACCCACTGGGTGCGGGGCCAGGGACAGCCACGGCGCTGGGTGTCTGTCGCACGCTGGGGACAGCCCAGCAGGACTGGGAGAGCACGGGGGCGCTGGGGCTGGTGTCGCTGGGCACCCCAGCTGGCCGGCGGGACTGGGAGCAGCCTGTCTGGATGGAGCTAAGGGGGGCTCGGCGGGGGGTTTGGGGGGGCACCCCGCTCTGGAAGGTGCGGGGACCTTTTGCCTCCCCACGCCTGAGCGGTCGGTGGGTGCGACGTCTCCGTCCGGGCAGGGCCGGGGGTCTCTGCTCGTGGCCGAGGTCTGGTGAAGCCTCCATCCCTGCTAAATGGGGCTCAGCCACACCGCCCCTGCCCCGGAGCCAGGCTGAATTCCCGGGCTGCGGAGCCACGAAGCCCCCGGAGCCACCCCGGGACCAGCTGCTCCCTGCTGCTCCGGCGGCACAGCTGAGCCCCGCGAAGCCCCCGCCGCCATGCCGGGCCCCGCGTGTGGCCGCCGCTCCCCAGCCCCAGGGAAACCAAGGCGCCCCATTCCTCCTCCTCCTCGCTCCCGGCGCAGGGCGCAGCATCCCGTGGGACCGCCGGCGTGTCTCGACAGGGTGATCTCCCTCCCCTAAAAATGCCTGTTGGGGGGATTCTTCCTGCAACATCTCATCTTGCCGCTGCCGGTCCCGGCACGCCGCTGCGGGATGCGGGATGCTCGGGGTGCTCCCTGCCCGCAAGCTGCCCGAACTGCCCGTCCGGAGGGACCAGCGAAACGCAGCGAGGCCAGCTGGAGAACTGAAATGAAGTCTCCTGGAATAACCTCCTGGCAACAAGTCCGAGTGGCTGTTGAGGAGGGAAGGCGGCCAAAGCTCATTTCACGGTCCGAGGGCTGCAGTAACCCCCCTCCGAGCTCCGCCGCCAGCAGGGAGCCAGGGCTGTTTTGGAGGTGGTGCTGGGGGGACAAATTCTTTAAGCCCCGGACCGTGGCCGTGGTGGGTTTTGCCGTGCCCCTTGCTGGGTTTGCAGCTCCCATGAATTAAGCCGAGTCCTAAAAATGCTGCATACTTGGTGGCGATCCAGCTCTTAATCCCGCGGCCCGGGGGCTGCTATTCGCAGAGCAACAGGTTTGCAAGCAACTGCGCGCTGGCGGGACAGGGACCCCCGGGGCTGGCCATCCCTGCACCTTGCGGTGGCACCCGCGGCTGTCAGAGGGACGCGGTGCCCGCTGGGTTTGCGGGCTGGGTGGCTCCCAGCGTGCCAGCGGCTGGCGGTACCAGCTGGGCAGCAGCCTGTCGGCGCCTGTTTTTCGGGAGGGCTCCGACCCGCCAACTCCTTTCCCATCAGTTCACGAACAGCTGGGGTTTGGCAGGGATCTGGAGGAGGGGGGTCCATGGCCTCGTTACCTGGCTCCTCGGGTGCCACAGCCTTCGCCCCGGCTGTGCTTGGCTTTTCTGCAGCCGGAAAAGCCCGCTGGGACCGAGCTCACCCTTGCCAGGCTCCAGGTTGGCTGCTTCCCCTGCCAAATCCCTGGGAGCCTGGGTTGGGGTGGTCCTGGGGTGCTCTGCCCTGCCCCGTGCCTCTCCTCCCCAGCACCCACGGCACGGGCAGGCGGTGGGAACCTTGCTCATGCAGAAGTAACAGGACCTGGGAGGGGACGGGATGTTTCGGAAGCCATTCAAAACCCAGGGGGGTGGTTTGGGTGGAGGGAAGGGACGAGCTGACCCGCAGAAGGAGGCTGAGGGGTTTCTCCCAAAGCAGGCTGAGCAGCGGGAGCGTGCCGTAAGGACGGCTGCCTGTGCCCCCCGAGGCCGGTGACCTGGCACGGGGCGCTGGGGGAGGACAGCCCTCACCGCTTCGTGCCCGCTTCATGGCACCCTCAAGTCGCTGCGGGCGTAGCTGGTCCTTGGCAGGGTGTTCGCAGCCGCTGCCGAAGCCGCAGGCTTTGCATGCCGCTGAGCCGGCTGCCGTGTTGCCCGGGCGCTGGAGGAAGCACTGGTTTAGCTTGCTGTGATATTTCTGTCTGTGGTGTTTTCTAGGAAGTGGAAAATATTTTTAAATTTCGAATGTTAAGACCCGGCTTTAAGCAAAACCTTCATCTCGAGAGATCTTGGGCACCGGCGGTCAACCTGTGCCAGCCTGCCCTTGGCTCTCCCTGTGCCTGCTTGGCAAGGGATGGTTGCCAGCAGCTGGTGAAGGATGGATCTGGCAGGGAGCTGTGCTGCTCCCGTGGGAATCTTTATTGGGTCTGGTTTTGTCCTGTCGGCAAAAACCAGCTCGCGGGTGCTGGGTGTTGTGTGCGACCCCGCAGCCCGCGAAAAGCCGATCCCGCGGCACGGGCTCAGCGCAGCCAGGCTGCCGGCACGGCGCAGCTGCTGCTCAGCTCCTCGGGCATTAACAAACGCGCCGGGTCGGACCCAGCCGCCCACCGGTGACGGGAACAGCTCGCGTGCCGATGCCGTGAATAATGTGCGGGCTGGCCCCTGCGCGCACGGGCCGCTGGCCAAGGACAAGGGCACTTTGTGAACCATCCGGGTGACCAGCGCTGGGGCATCCCCTCTGCTGGGGGTCCCCGTAGGGGTACCTGCCTCCTCGGGCAGCTCCAGCCCCAGTGCACAGCAATGGGGTCCCTATCGTGGGGGTCGGTTGTGCAAAGCTGTTCTGCACCCCAGGGAGCCCGTCCTGGCTTGCCGCTCGGTGCCGCAGTTTCCCCATCCAGTTCCCAAGTCCTTGCCTGGGTGACAGGCTGTGGGTGACAAACTGTGGGCTCGTTAGAGTCGTGAGGAACAGAGCATTGGCACATTTTCCTAACATATCTGGAAGGAAAACAGAGATAAAAGCCCCTGGATCTCCCCGTTTCCCGTGTTTGTTTGAGGCGTCAGAGCATCTTCCCTTCTCCTCGGGAAAAACGTCACGTCCAAAAGCCACGTGCCACCTCCAAAAGCTGAAATACCTGCTGCCAAGTCACCCAGAGAGCAGTGAGATGGTAGTAAACACTGGGCTTGCTTTTGCCTCCAGGTTCAGAGGCTGCAATGTTAGTCCTTGGCTTTTCTTTCAGAGGTCAGCGTGCTCTTTTGAAGGGAGGATGCAATGTGATGCCCGGGGCTGAGCCTCCCTCCGTGCCTGCGGCAAGGGAGCTTGCTCCAGACTGCATAGCCCCAGCGGTGTGCCCGCCACCTCTTTTTACATCATCTGGCTGATTTTGGGGCCAAAAGAGGAGTTTTTGTATGCGTTCTTGGAGGAGCTCAGCTCCCAGGCTCTGGCTGGGGCAGCAGGTAAAGCCACCCTGCCCCAGGGATGATGGAGAGGAGGTAGGGTTGGTGCCGAAGGGGGTCTCTGCTCGGTCACCGCGATAGCGTGGGGCTTTTGAAAGCAGGTGGCACTGAGGAGATGCTCCGCTGGTGGTGGGGACGCATGGCATCGCTACACCCGGGTACCCGGGGACGGCGATGCCCCACGTCCCCGCTGCCACCCGGGGACAGGAAGATGATGGGGCAAGATCCAGCCCCACGCAGGCTCGGCGCATCCGGCTCCCTCCAGCGCTGCATATCGCCGGCACGGATGGGAAACGTGTTTTCCCGCTGCGAAACCATTTTCAGGGGATTTTCTCTTGCTATTGTTTGGCTCAGGAAACAGCAGTCGGCAGTCGGGGTGAGCGGGACCATATAGGGCTTGAAGGGGAAATACCAGCTCCCCCACCCACATCCCCACAGGGATTTCTGGTCCCGGCTGAGTAACGGCTGAAAGGGGCTGATCCCGTCCTCCGGCCGCTCCAGTAACGTCCCAGCGGAGCCAGCGCAGCGGGATGGGCTGAAGCCTCGCTGGGATTCAGCATTCCCTATCCGGAGGGGATGCTCTGCTGGCACGTCGGCTCTGTGCCATCATGCCACGGTTGGCATCACCTACTGCTCCGTTGCTTTGAAGCGATCTGGGTGTTTCTCATCGCCACTGGCATTTTGCCCCCCCCAGATCCGTGCTTTTCGGATACATGTGTGTGATTCCAAGTGTGCGGCAAGGCACTGGGATGCCAGCCCTGTCCACATCCAGCCACTGCTGCCAAGGCCTGCCTGTGCCGTACGCTCCCAGCCCGTGCTGGGCAACCTCGGTAGCGCCGCACTCCATTCTACCCAGGGCAGCGGGTTAATTAACAACCTGAAGCCTCTGTCTTCCAGTGATAAGCAGCAGGTGGGGAGGGGCGGCGAGCCGGCTGCGCCCGCAGCGATGCACCGGCGCGGGACCTGTGCTGGCCGGAGAAACCTCCGGGAGGAATTTGTGCCGGTGGGAGAAACCTGCTGGCGGCGACGCCGAGTTTTCACGCAGGGGGTGTTCCTGCAGCGTCCCCGTCCCGGCCCTTGGGCGCCTGTGCAGGCGGTGCTGGTGGGTGCCCCAGCACCCGCGTGCGGCAGACGGAACAGGATTCGGCCGCTCGGTGGGTTTTGAGGAGGGCGCTTGGAGAGCGGCGCCGGAGCGGGACACAGCGGTGGCAAACCGGGTGCCAGCTTGGCTTTGGGCGCTGGGAAGTGTTTGGCTGTGCCGGCCGGTCCGGCAGCCCCTGCCGATGCCGTCCTGCCGTGGGGGAGGTCCTGCTGGTTGCCGGACCCTGGCAGGATGGGTCCCACCAGCCTCGACCCGTCGCTGGGGTGACGGCGGGGCGAGGAGGAGGCGAAGCTCGGTGCAGCCCAGCCGTGCCGGAGACGCAGTTTGCGGCGCGGGGTGGGCAGAAAGCGTGATGGGAAGGGCTGCGGGTGCGAAGGCTGCTGCCGGGGGAAGCGCGTGGGCGCGGCAGCACCCGAGGGTGCTCAGCGCTGGCCGGGGTGCAGGTCGCAGGGGCCCCGGCTGCATGCAAGGACAAGGACAAGGATGGTGGAGCAGAGGGCAGGATGAAGGGATGGGGAAAAGGGGATGTGGAGGACATTGCCCGGCTCGTCGCGAGGGGCAGACTGGGTTTTGGCAGCCACGGTCGCTATCGGCGTCGCCGGGATGAGCCCGGGAGAGCCCGTTTCTGCCGGGCTGAAATGACGGAGCGGTTTGCAGCGTGCCCAGTTCCAGCTAATCTGCAGAAGCTCAAAGCACCCACAAAAATAATTTTAGGGCTGGTGAATTAGGAAACCGCCGTTTCCTTCTGTTCCTATCGCTCGCGATAAGAAGCCAAGGCCCAAACCGAGACGCGAAGCGGGGAGCGGAAGAGGGGACCCCTCCCACGCCCAGTCGTTGGTGGTTGACGCCTGTGCCGGGGCGGTGGGGCACCTTGCCCGTGCCGGGAGCCCAGGGACCAGCTGCTGGCCTCCACCATCCCTCCAGCCATGGCCAGGCAGGATGCCCGGTGCTCCGGGCTCCTCGTGGTGGCAGAGGCACTGGGGAGCCACCCGTGACACCGGCCGCTGTCCCACCAGCACAGCCTTTGCTCTCCATCCCCTGACCCCACACTGTGGGTGACAACTAAATACTCACGTGGCCCCTTCCCTTTGTACCCTTCCAGGCTCTGCTTTCTCCTCGGAGGCGAAGCCAAAGCAGAGAGTTGCCCGGGATGAAGGTCCTCCTCCTCCTCCTTCTCTCTCCCCTCCAAGGTAGGCTGTCCCCAACCATGTCCTGCCTCGGGCTGGTGGGACAGGTTTGGGCTGCTGGACATTATTGGCAGCCCCAAAATTTGGCTGTGGAGCACCAAGGGGCGTTTGCAGCTGTGGCTTCCACAGAGGTGAAACATCTCATGGGCTGACATGCCTCTGGTGGGGTCTCCGGGGCTGGATAGGTCTTTTCCAGAGTCAGGAATTGGTCTCCATCCATGCCTTCTGGAGACAGAGAGCTCCTCAGTCGGTCTCTGCCAGCATGGGTGGTGGCAGCTGGGAGAGGGTGGCACCAAGACATGGGGCATCCTGCCGCCCTGGGAGCCTCGGCTCCCCAGCAACCCCTCCCAGCATGGCCATGGGGATGTTGGGAGGGCGGCCGACATCACGCAGCCCATCCCAGATGGGGTCGGGATGCCCGGGGCGGAGAGCCTGGCATGGCACACGCGATGGCTGCCGCGGGGGTACGGTGTTTGCCGGGGGTGGCCGCCCCTCCGGCTGAACCGGCGTCTCCGTGCACTTGTGCAACGCAGGGGTGGGAGCCAGCGGCCGCCGGGAAGAGGACTTCCGCTTCTGCGGTGACCGAAACCAGACCCAGAACAGCTCCATCATCTACGAGCACGGCCCGGCCACCATCTCCATTGAGAACACTGCCCAGGCGCTGATAATAAAAAGTCCCTTTTTGCCAAGCAGGAGAAACTCGTACTACAAGTACAGCTTGCCACCTGCTTTGGGCAGGTACCGCTTCTGCGTCTACTGGTTCAGGGCCAACAGGACCCTGAGGCTGGCATACGGGAAGCAGAGCTTCCTCCTGGGTGAGGACCCGTCCGGCAGCATGACCTGGGGGATGGAGAGTCAGAGGACTGAAAGAACCAGCACCCCCATCTTCAACGTGTCCTACATCTCAAGGGGTGGGAAGAACACCTCCCTTGACAGTGCACCGGAATACTTCTTCCCTGGTAAAGGCAATTCAACGTTATTTTAATGAAATCAAGGGTTTGTTTCATCCACAGCCTGTTCTCTAGCCATTAACAGAGCATTGGTGGTGTCCCAGGATGTGCTACAGCATGACGGTGTGAAGGCACAGCTGAAGGGTGATGGAAGGGGATGTGGGTTTGCTTGAAGCAGCCCGGGGCAGTGCTTGGTACCCAGGCTCCCTAAAGATGGAGATTTTTCAAGTGTTTTGCCTCCTAAAATTCTGGGAAACTGTGGGCTTTGCAGAGGTTTCTGAGGGTTCAGTCTGCGTTGCTAGGCACCTAGCTAGCCTCAGCCAGCCTGGTCCTGATGGCCTTGGTGGGAACCGAGATCCAGGTGGCAGGAGAAGCCTTCTGGGTTGCGGTCTCCATCGGCTCCCCAGGCTTGGGGTCACCCTGAAGCCCTCTTCTTTCTCCCAGCGGGGCAGTGCCTGGTTGGTTCAGGGTGCAGGGAAGCCAGCTCTGCCCGTACATCTCACAGCGTTCACTTTCGTGTGCCTGTCAGCCTCTCCAGAGAACATGCCCGTCTGGGAGCAAGATGTGGAGGAGCAGCTCACCGCCTTGGACAGCCTCATCGCGCAGCCCCCGGCACCGGCCGCAGGAGCCACCGAGCAGCGGGCGCTTCGGGAGTGAGTTCCTGGCTTGTGCCCTTCCCGCTGCGGCCGGTGAGGTGCCCGCTGCATCCTGCTCACTGCACCCTTTCCCTAACAGCAAACTTGAGGAGCTGGAGAAGACGCTGGCCAAGGTGGAGCTCGAAGGACAGAACCAGACCTTCGGGAAGGCCACCGTGCACGCAACTGTCCTGAGGGTTCAGCCCACTCGGGCTCCTCGGCATTTGGCCTTTGCTTCCCAACGAGAGGTGGGTCCTGGGCAGCCTGCCCTGGTGGCCGTGGTCCACCAGCATCCCCTCCCAACCTCTCTCCTGATGAATCTCTCCTTGCAGGAGGGTGAAGAGGTCCATGGGTTCGCAGTGGACCTGCCGAGCAGCCTGTTCATGATGGCGAAGGGGAGGGAGGAGGTCATGGAGCACAGGGTGCTCCTCATGGACATCAGCAGCCAGACTATGTTCCAGGTAACGCCCACTCGCATGGCATGGTGGGGCGTCCCTGCCGTGCCGGGGGCTCTGGTGTTAAAGGGCAGCAGGGATGCCGCCCCGACCAGGGTGCTGGTGCTTCCTTGGAGAAGATGCTACAAAGATGAGCTAGAAGTTTGACGGGCATGGGACCTCCTTCCTGGGGACTCTCACCTGCTTCATGCCTAGCAGCAACCCCTTCCCATGCTGCCATCGCCTCCTCTTCTCCCCCAGGATGAAAATGGCAGCCACATCCTGGGTAACAAGGTGGTCGGCATCTCCCTGGTGGACACGGTGGTGGCCAACCTCTCCGATCCAGTCGTCCTCACTTTCTTCCACGGCCAGCTGCCGGTAGGTGGGCAAACAGCCTTGTTGAACCTGATCCCACCAGGAATGGAGGAGCAAGGAGGGCTCAGGCCCTGCCAGCTTAGAGGGTGATCACAATCCGGCAGGTCCCTGCCCCTGGCCTACCTGTACAGGGTCTGCTACATCTTCTGGGGCTGTATCATGACCATGGCTTTGCCACGCGCACTGGTGGTGGTGCTGCCTGTGCCTGTCCAGGAGATGCTGCTTTGCAGATGTGTTGTCGTCAGCACTGTCTCCAGGGCTGGGCAACACTTTGAGTTAACATTCCCTTGGCTCATTCATGGCCCTGTGAAGCGCCTGCTCAAAGCTGAACCCCTTGGGTGAAAAAGGGGACCTGAGGGAAAGTACCTGCTCCACGAGCTGCCGAGAGAACGGTCTCTGCCGGAGCCCGGTCCTGTGGTACGGGACAGTTCGTGTCCTGAGACTGTCCTGCCTCCTGCCCCGTGTTCTTCCCTACGAAATGTGCTGGCTGGGCAGCGAATCTACAGCTGCGTCCTGACCGGGGCCCATGGTCTTGTCGTTGCAGATGAACGCCAGCCCACTGTGCGTCTTCTGGCAGGAGGACACCTCCGGTGAGTGCTGCTGCGCTCGAGTGTGAAGCCAGGCGCTGCCTTTGCTCCTTTTGCAGGGTTCCACGGATCTGCTGGTAGGAGTGAAAGTCACTCTGCACCTCCCTTCCTCCATATGGAACTTTATGGAGCTCCAGCTCCATAAACCTTTCCCATGGGATAAGTTTCAGGTTTTCCCCTCCATAGCTAACCTGAGAGCTTTCCCCCTCCCTAGGGATGGGGGTCCTGGTGCCAAGGGTGCTATCTGGGTCTGTGTGCTTGGCATGGGACATGCTGGGACCTCCCCCTTTTTTCTCCCCCCCGCCATGGACACCTCGCCCTGGAGATCCACAAACCTAAAGCAGACGTTCCCGCTGCTCACCAGACGCTCTCCCTTTCTCTTGCGCAGCCAGTGCTGGGAGCTGGGACAGCTATGGCTGTACAACAGTGACGGCAGACAGCTGGACGGACTGCAGATGCAACCACCTCACCTACTTTGCCGTGCTGATGGTGGGTAGTGCCATCCCACAGCTCTCTATGTCCTTCCCACTGGTGGTTTTTCCTCACAGTCTCTCATTCTTCCTCCTCAGGTATCCTCCCCGGAGATTGCCTACATACACAGGGAATACCTGAGCATCATAACCTACGTCGGCTGCCTGATCTCAGCGTTGGCATCCATTTGCACCATCTTCTTCCTCCACTTCAGGTATGGTCTGACAGGTCACCCCACGCTCCCCATCTGTGTCCTGTCCATTGCCACCGCACCGGGGTGGGCGCGAGCTCTCCAGACACAGCTGGTGGTCTGGCTAGAAGCACGATGAAGGAGCCACGCTTGAAGAAAGCAGAGTTCTCCTCTGCAGAAACCACCCCCTTGGTCAAGTCTTCCGCAGGGTGTTTGAAAACGCTGGCTGGTTTCAGTGATTTTGGAAAATCAGCTTGGCGGTTGTTATGGATCTGGCAAGCAGAAGCCTGCAAAGATCTTTTCAAGAGCCTGGCGGAGAACATGAGTGTCTGCTGAGTCACGTCACTGATCCTACGTGGCTGATTCAGGGCTGAAATGGTGTCGCTCCCTGCTCCTCATGGCCTGCACCTGAAATGCAGGGTCAGATGCAGGGAATTTGCACGTGCAATGGGTGGTCCCACCCATGGGGTTAGGCTCCCAGCCCTGATGTCACCGGAGGGTCTCCTGGCCCTTCTGGTGGGGGCAAGTTGCCCCGTGCAAAGCTGTGGGCTGTTGCAGGGCACCAGGGATGCTGGCCAGGCACAGTGGTGAGGTCTCCCCCTCCTCGCTTCTTCAGGAGCAAGCAACGAGACCAGATCACGAGCATGCACATCCACATGAACCTGCTGGGCGCCATCTTCCTCCTGGACGTCGCGTTCCTCATCTCCGAGCACTTGGCTTCCAGCAGCAGTGAGGCAGTCTGCAGAGCCGGGGGGCTGTTCCTGCACTTTTCCCTCCTGAGCTGCCTCACCTGGATGGGCATCGAGGGCTACAACCTCTACCGGCTTGTGATCGAGGTCTTCAACGCCTACCACGACCACTTCCTCCTCAAGCTCTGCCTGGTGGGCTGGGGTGAGCACGGGGGAGGCCCAGATGCCCTGAGGGCACGGGCAACGGGGGCGGAGGGGCACCCGGGTAGGTGCCCACCATCTGTGGTGCCTGGATGGGGATGGAGACATAGCTGTGGGGGAGCGGATGTCTGAGAGCAGAGGGGTCAGAGACTCGGTGGAGAAGGAGACTTGATGGCTGAGAGCAGAAGCCGGTGCTAGAGCAAGGATGGGTCACCCTGGGGGTCACCCAGCGAGGGAGGCATGGGTTGGCCACTGCTTGGGGTCTTTAAATAGTAATGGGATCCTCTTGTTCTGAAAGAGAGGTCCAGGGCAGCCCAGAGAGATGGGCTTGATGCAGGAAGCACCCACGCATCTCTGCCGTGCTTTGGGCAGGAGGCTGCCATTGGAAGATCTCATGATCTTTTGTGGCCTAAAATTCCACAGCCCTGGGAGAACCCTGGCTGGGGTCAGCACCACCGAGCTCGCTGCTGGGTCCGGGCGTAGGCCAGGCGCCCTTGTTGTGTGCTCCATCCTCGGGTTCCCCTCGGGAGGGAGGACATTGGTTTGTACTTTATACGGGGAGAAAGGGGCAGCAAATCCTTCCAGAAGGATGGAGGGGCAGGGATTAAGGGTGGCCACTTCACTCTGTTCTTGCCACCCAGGACTCCCCTTCTTCTGCGTGACGCTGATCTTCCTGGCTAGCTGGACAAACTACGGCCCCTTCTCCATTCCCGTCTACGAATCCGTCAGTGGCAAATCCACCAATGCAACCATGTGAGCTGTGGGAAATGTGTTGCCTAGTCCCTAGTATTTGATAAGGTCGACTGGCTGGACCTTCGCTGGGTCCTGCAGGCTTTACTTAGCCCACCTGTGGCTTTTCTGGGGGTTATGTGGGGGGAATCTGCCCTCCCTATTTAGCTAAGCTGGGCACTGGATTTGCTCCACACCTTCGTGCTTACCCCAAGCCCTCCAACTTATGTCCCTGTGGGATGACACAGCATAACCCTCTGCCTTTCTCCTCCCTCCAGATGCTGGATCACGAGCCCCCTGATCCATAATGTCGTGAACCTGGGTTTCTTCAGCCTGGTGTTCCTCTTTAACTCGATCATG
Organism: Opisthocomus hoazin; assembly: GCF_030867145.1. NCBI lineage: Eukaryota > Metazoa > Chordata > Aves > Opisthocomiformes > Opisthocomidae > Opisthocomus > Opisthocomus hoazin. Next base: position 16,598,005 of record NC_134425.1, read on the forward strand.
CTGGGGGCCATGGTCCGGGAGATCCTCCGGCAGAACAAGACAGGCCACAAGCTCAAGCACGTTCTAGCCCTCTTTGGACTGAGCATCCTGCTGGGCATCCCCTGGGCACTGGTCTTCTTCTCCTTCACCTCCGGTGTCTTTCGCCTTGTCTCCCTCTACATCTTCACCATCATCAACTCCCTCCAAGGTGAGCCTGGACGCTGGGCTCCTCTGAAGGGCACCAGGGTGTTGGCGAGGTGGTGATGGGGTACAAGAGGAGCCGTCCTGGGCAGGCTGGCTGGCTCGCTCTCGACTGCCGTTGGTCATCAGAGGAGGTTCATCCACCCTTCCTCTCTCCCAGGTTTCCTCATCTTCCTCTGGTACTGGACCATGGTGCTGCAGGCGAGAAAGTCCCTGGACTCGCAGAGCAGCTCTGACAGCGTCAAACTGCAGCCCAACAGCAGCCAGAGCCACCTTGGCTGAGCCCCGCGATGGCCACGCTGTGCCGTGCCAGGGCTCCCCGTGCAGGGGACGGCCGCGGGAATGGCTGACGCCATCCGCTTTGCTACCGCACCCACCTCGTAGGGCTGCTGGGAGCCCAGGGACCCGCGGCGGGGTTGGCCGCCGAGCCCCCGTTTCCCCACCCCACCGCGCCGGGCAGCAGCGCATCCCTCGCTTGGCATCCTTGGTTGGGGCAGGAGGGAGGGATGCTCGCCTGGGCAGCGAAGGTGGCAGAAGGGGCAGGGAGAGGGTCCCCGCTGCCTCGGGACGTCCCCTCCCACGCCCTGAGGCCAGCGACGATGGGTGGGAAAAGCCCCATCTTCAGCCCTTGCGGGCGGTCACCGAGAGGGTCCTTCCCCAGCGCAGACAGAGTAACTCTGCCCCCGCAACACCCTCTAGCAGCTGGAATAATCTATTTTTGTTATTTTGTTGGATGTTCTATTTTTGGATGGTGTAGAAGTCTTAACGAGCGCACCCGCACACCAGGCTTGTGCCCATTAAAGTTGTTCCTGCTCGGAGCGTGGCTCGCTGGGGGTCTTCTGCTGGGCGCGTTGGCAGCTCTCCTGTGGGATCTGTCCCTCGGCTGGGGTTGTCGCATCCCCGGGGCATGATCCAGCGTTTCACCCCGTGGGATCCTGATGAGCTGAGACCGGTGACGGCGCTTGCGGCGGAGCCGTAGGGTTCGGGGTGATGGAGGGCGATGCCGTGGCTCGGGAAGCTGCCGCGGTCTCCGCGGGCTGTCACTGCCCAGCGAAGAAGAGTCCGGAGGAGGACGAGGGTCTGAAGGGGGCCTTGGCTCCCTCGGTGGCTGTGGGGCCAGGCAGCGCGTGGCTCTCCCAGCTGTGCCGCTTGCGAGCGCGGCGCCCGCGTCTCCGATCCCACCGGTTCCCCTTCCAGATGATGGTCTGCTGGCGGCTCAGCCACTCCGGCTCCCAGCTCCTGGCTGGGGTGAGGGGACCTTCCCGGGAAGGGGATGTTTCATCCCTGGTGGCTTGTGGCAATGCCCAGCGGCACGCATGGTTTGGGAGAGGGATGCTCCGGCACGTCACCAGGCTGGTGGGGGCCATCACCCAAGGATTTGGCGGGGCGGGGCGGGGGGAGAAGGGGAAAGGAAAAGGCCCCAGGAACGCTGGGGGAAGCGTCTGAGGGGGAACCGACGTGGCTGTGACGGTTATCGCTGCGAGCCAGGGCAGGTCGCTCGCCAACCCACAAGAAGGCGTGAGGGGTTCGCAGAAGGGAAATGAGGACACAGCCGTTGCCCCAGGAGCAGCCGCAAGCCCTGGGGAGGGGGGAGGCCAGGAGGGGCAGAGGCACTGGGACGAGGGGAGCGGAGCATCGTGGGACAGCCGGGAGACCCCACAAAGCACCATGAACCTGCTCCTGGGCACTGTCCTGCTGCTCCTGGGGCTGCCCGGTGAGTGGTGGGTGAGGGGGATGTGGGGACCCCCGGCATGGGGGGGACACGAGCTTGGGCAGGCAGGTTTTCCCATGGGAAAATGTCGACCCAAAGACCGTGGTGGGGTTTCACCTTGACATGAGGCCAGGCCAGAAGGGAGGGTCCCTGCTGGGACGCGCGGGGCTGGCAGAGGCGAGCAGAGCCGGGAGGTTTGCTGCTGGGGGCTGTTTCACATCCCCGGACCAGCGGCACGGGGTCACTTCTGCGAGCCACCCCGGGGGGCTGGACGCCGCGGGGTGTCAGCGCAGGCACAGTGGCTTTGCCTTCCCCAGCCCCGAGGGCAGCCCAGCTGCTTTTTGAAGCCCACGTAACTGTAGGGCTGCTCCTTTCGAACCTGGCAGCTGCCAGATCCTCCTGCCTGCCCCTTCCCCTGTGGGCAGGGGGAGAGCTGACCTTAGATTTTGGGGTTTCCCCCCCATTTCCCCACCAGCTCTTCTTCCAGACGCTGCCCGGGGACAGGAGAGCTGTGACAGTGAGTGGTACCCCCCATCCCTGCCCCTGCCCGGTGCCTCGTGCCCGACGGTCACCCCGCTCCCCTCTGCGCAGCCCTGCGGCGGGGCGACCGGTACCACCGGTGCTGCGCCGCGGCGGAGTCGGAGGAGGGAGGTGACGGGACCCCCAGCCCCGACCTGCCCCAACGCTGCCCGGAGCTGGCTCGCTCCAACAGCCCTGCCTGCGCCTGCCTGCGGGAGCACTGGCTCAGGTAGCATCAGGGCGGCTGTGGTGGGGCTCGGGGGGCTCAGTGCCCCGCGTCCCCTGGTCCCACAGCCCTCCCGCCCCGCAGGCTGCTGCAGTCGGCAGTGTCGGTGCTGCGCGACAGGCTGGCCGGCCTGAGGGTGCTGCTCCTGAACATCAGCAGGGCCGTTGCCCACGATGTCCTCATCGCCTTTTCCCCCATGGAGGTGAGGCGTGCCCCTCTCCCTCGTGTGGAACGCCCCGTGCCTCCCAAGCACCCCTCCTCGGCCCCTGCCCGGGGCTGGGCTGGCCATGGCGTGCTCTTCCTCCACCCTGGTCCACGGTTGCGTCAGGGACCCATGGCAGCTCGGAAAGGGGTCATGTGAAATGGCGCTTGGGAGGGAAGAGCCCTCCCCAAGGAGCTGCCCCAGCAGCAGGCGGGTGGTCAGGGGGACAAGGAGGAGGAGGAGGAACGTGTGGGACCTTGTGCCCACACAAGGATCTCCCGCTCTCTGGGTGTCCCAGGGGACCATGTCCCACAGGGTGATGGTGGGCTGGGGCTCTCCTAGGAGCTGCTCCCAGCTCTGCCCCTTCGCTGCTGGGTGCTGGGGGTGAGGTTCTCCCCTTCTGCTCTCGGGGCTTCTGCTGATGTTGCTGAGCAAAACCCACCCTGGCAAGGCTGGATTTGTGCCCGGAGCAAGGCTGCTGGGTCCCGAGCAGAGGGGTGACACTGCCAGCAAGCAGCCTCCCCACCGCTGCTCTCCGCCGCAGGACCCCAGGGTGCTGAATGCGACAGAGCAAGGGAAGGCAGCCCACATCCACCTCCCCAGGGAGACATTCCGGTTCCTGAGCAGCCAGACAGCGCGCGTGGTGGTGATGGTCCTCAACATCCAGCAGCTCGGCATGTTCAAGGTACGAGCTGGCACTGCTGGCATCCCTCCGGCCGCCAGTGCTTGCTGCTGCCGGCTCGGCTCCGGCAGCATTCCCCCCACGCAGGAGGTCAACCAGACGGGGCAGGTCCTGGACGACACCGTAGTGGGCATCACGGTGGGAGAGACGAGCATCTCCGGGCTGCGAGACCCTGTGCAGCTCTCCTTCGCCCACAGGCAGCTGCCCGGCATAAGCCAGCCATGCCCTCCCTCTGTCTCCACTCCGGTGCCCCACACCGGCGTTGGCTGATGCCGCTCTCCTGCCTCGCAGGGTGTCACCGTGCAATGTGTCTTCTGGGATCCCAGCAAAGGTACGGTCCTCGGCGGGACCGGGCGCGCGGTGGGGTGCGGGGCCGTGCCCGGTGCTCACGGCTGGTGCCCGGTGCCTGTCGCAGGGCACGCAGGAGGCTGGAGCAGTGGTGGATGCTCCATACAGCGCGGGGACGAGAGGACAGTCTGCTTCTGTGACCATCTCACCTTCTTCACCCTCCTCCTGGTGACAGCCCCGCTCCCCGCAGCTCCTGCTCCTACCCCGGCTGTGCTGCCTGCCCCACCTGGGTGGCCCCTCGGGTGTCACCAGAGCTGCACAGGGGCAGTTGGAGCTGCCCCCAGGCAAGCCCAGGTCCTAGCACTGAGCCCAGCCCCAGCTCTGGAGGGTGGGGTGATGTTGGGGTCCCATCTCCTGGTGGAGGCTCCCCGGAAGGTGCTCGTGGTGGTCCACCATAGCTATCGCTCATCCCTCACCCCATCCCAGTGAGCAGTTCCTCTGAGCCACCAACACCTCAAAACCCCCCACCCCAACGACCTCTGGGGGGGACAGCCCGGGGGTTTGTGTGGGGTCCCTGCAGCAGCCCACTGGGGTTATCAGCCCCGTGGCTCTGGTAGCTGCAGTCAGGTTTTGTAGGTTGCTCCAGGTCCTGTCTGACCAGATGTGTGCATGCTTGGCAGAACCCAGGTCTGGACAGGTCCACAGCAGAAGCCTTGTTGGCTGTTGCCACCACTGGCTGCGGGGTAGCCATGGCTTTCTCCATCTTCACCATCGCCTTCTGCATCTTCTTCAGGTAGGATGTGCCAGCAGCTCCCGGGCATTCGCTGGGCTGGGAGAGAGGTGGCGCAGCTCCAGTGCCTCTCCATGACCCTGCTGTGATATGGCATGGGCCCCCGCTCAGCTGTGACCCCCACCTTTTCTGCTCTCTCTGGGGACGCTTAGGTGGAGGTTCAGGTCCGAGGAGACCCTCCGCACCAACCTGGGGCTGCACATGAACCTTGTGGGCAGCCTGCTCCTCCTCAACCTGGCCTTCCTGCTCAACAGCGGGCTCTTCACTGGGACGCAGCCGGGGACCTGCAAGGTGCTGGCGGGGCTCACCCACTACTGCCTGCTCTGCTGCTTCACCTGGATGGCTCTGGAGGGCTGCCACCTCTACCTCCTCTTCGTCAAGGTCCTCGGCACCTACATCCGCCACTACCTGGTGAAGCTGTGCCTGGTCGGCTGGGGTGAGCTCCACCAGCCTGGGCGAGAGCTGAGGGGAGAGGGGGGCAGTGGGTTACGGCCAGAGGGGGAACAAGGGGATGCGGGGATGGGCAGAGAGCGAGCAAGCCCCCGCCCTGCCAGCAGCCCTTCCAAATGTCGTGGCCAGGGCCAGGACGTGCCTTACGTGGGCTCGGTGGACCAAATTGGGAGCAGCACCCACAGGCATCCTCCATCCCTCTGGGGACCAGCCTCCTGCTCACTCAGCAGGCGATGTCCCCTGGAACCTCCGTTCCCGTCGCCAGCCCTCCTGGGGGGTTGGCATGGGAGCAGACGGTCCTGAAAGAGGTTAGGGGACACCTCCAGCCCCGCTGCCCAGCGCTGTTCTTCCCTCTCTGCATCATGTCCCAGCAGCAACTGTTGTGCCCCTGCCACTTGTGTGACCTCAGCGGGTCCCTCAGCCCCGTCTTCCCCGAGGCTGGCGCGTCCAGGGACACGCAGAGACCCCAGGACGAGCACCTCGCCCGCCGCTTGCCTTTCTGGCCTCCTCCACGTGTCTCCCTTGTTCTTCCAGGCTTCCCCGCTCTCGTCGTAGGGGTAGCAGGAGCCATCGGCACTATGGAGAATACGAGATCCAGACCACGGACCACCAGGTCATAGCCCGCCTGTGCGTGCGCCAGCACCCGCAGGGCTTTGGTGGCCCTTTGGCACGGGGAGCGGTGACCCGGTGCTGCCGGGAGTGCGGCATCGAGGGGTTGCGCCTGTCCCACTCAGCTTTTTGCTGCCCTTCCGCTTCCCTAATCGTGATTACAACACAGCAGCTTGCTGCAGCTGTGGTAACCGCTCCCCCCCCCTCCATGACGAGCCTCCTCGGTCATGCCTGCAGGTCTCCAGGTCATGGAGGGACCACCTGGAGCTTCCCCAACCCGAGGGCAGCGGATCCGCACCGCTGTCCCCACCCGCTTCACCCTGGCCTCGGAGAAGCCCACCAGCGCGAGGGTGTCCCTGCACCCCCAAACACGTCCCCCTGGGGTGGCTGCCGTGGCTGCTGCCAGGGCTAGCAGCCGCTGGAGGCACTGTGGCCGTCTCTTTCCAGGTGCTGGATCATTTCCGGGCATCTCCTGGTCCACCACATCACCAACTGCGGCTACTTCGGCCTCATCTTTCTCTTCAACATGACTGTCTTCGGGGTGGTGACCCAGAAGAGCTGCTGCCTGCAGGGCACGGGCGTGGTGCAGAGTGACCGCAGGGCCTGGAAGGTGGCCTTGGTGGCCATGGGGCTCTTCTGCCTGCTGGGAGCCACCTGGGCCCTGGCGTTCCTCACCTACGGCACCTCCTCCGTGCCCATGCTCTACCTTTTCACCATCCTCAACTCCCTCCAAGGTCAGAGCCAGCTCTGAGATGGGCTCCCCACGCCTGGGTGGGGAAGGTGGAGGAGGCAGAAGCCAGCCTGGCGGGGGGTTGACCAGGGCTCCTGAGGCACCAGCACCTTCCCAGCACTGTCATGCCCTTCCCTTTGGCAGGGCATGTCCAGCAGCAGGGCCCAGCCACTGGCATGGACCTGGTCATGGCTCCCAGCCCTGTCCGCTCCCCCGGGGGTGGTTTTCCTCCAGGGAAGCCATTCCTCAGCAGAGGAACAGGGACATGATCCAGCCAGGGCACGTCCCGGCCAAATGGCTCACTTGAAGCACGGGCAGACCCTCCTGCAGGAGCAGGAGCGGGCTGGGGGAACCCCCTGGAAGTGGCAGGGATCCCGGCAGGACGCTTCCCACCATCTCCTGCTGCTGCTAAGCGTCTACCTTCCTTTCCCCGCAGGAACCTTCATATTCATCTGGCTGGTCGTCCTCTACTACCCGAAGATGAAGGAGACCACTGGCTCCCTCTCCCACATCGTCAGACATGACAAAACCAACACGGTCTCCCAGGAGTAGCTGCTGGCTAGACCCCCCCTCGCTGCCGCTGCGTGCAGCCGCTGAGAGCGAGCTTTGACCCCAGCAGACGCAGCTTCCCCACAGAGGAGGGCTCTGCTCACCGTGCCTCAGTTTACCCTTCAGTGGGCACGACCCACCTGAGCAGGGCTTTCTGCTTCAGGTCCCTTGTCTGCAGTGACCTGCCTTGGGCAAGGAGCTCCAGAGATGTCCCTGCTGCCGAAGTCCTTCTGGAGACGTCCCTGCTGCCGAAGTCCCTCTGGGCTGCAGCTCCCCTGAGCTCTTGAAGGACCCTGATCTCACTCCCCAGGGCCTCTTGTGAGGGTGAGGAGGGAGCCCACAAGCTGCCTGCCTTCAGCCACCCCCCTCTTCACTAGAGATGGCCTTTGGTGCTGGACCAAGCCCGGCGGTGGGTTGTCCTGCTGTTGGAGGCAGGAGGATGGACTCGCTCCAGCCCAGACTCAGGAACTTCAGGTGTGGGAATCAGCAAAAAAGGAGAAATCCCACAAGTTTCTTTGCAACACGTCCTCTCCAAACGGACTGGGGCCAAGCTCTTGGGGCAGGGATCTCCTGGACATTCCTCGTGCAGAACACCCTCTGGGGCCAGCAATGGTTTCTGTGAGGACACCGTGCTTCAGCCGAATTACACGCGCTGCCGCCTCGCAGGGAAGATGCTCATCTTCTCCTTATCCATGTTTTAGTATTAAACCTCTGCCAGCTGTCTGAGCACTATGGATTTAGTCTTTGATGCTTACAGAATTGGTTCTTGTTTGCTTTATATTAGGGACGTACTGATGGGCAAAAGTCTTGCTGGCAGTTTGTCATGAATGAAAGGAGAAATCTGCAATGAATGAAGGAAGAAATCCGTACAGATAGGCGTATAGACACACGCCTGTGCTCGTCCAGAGCAGCCCTTTCTCTGCTAACGCTGCGTCTGTGGCCCCCAGAATCACGCAAAGTCCAGCTATGGTGGGTGAGTATCTCCACCACGTGCCTGGGAGGCTCTCTGGGGAGGCGGAAAGGGGGAGGAAGGAACCTCCCATCCCTGGGTACATGTTTTGAGACCAGAGAGCATGGGCCAGGAGGGTATGAGAAGCTCTTAGGGATACGATGGGGAACAGAAACACTCTGATGTGACCCATCCTTCAAGCACCGTTTTACATGCAACCATGGCCTCCTTCCCCAAACACCCTCTAAAGACACAGGCAAGAGCCTCTCTGCTACTGCTGCATTTATTCAGAAACAGCCATTTTCTACACCGTTCGGCGCCTCGTGCTGACGGCTGCTGCAGCCGCAGTGAGCACGCCAAGCGCACACAGCAGGAGGAGGGCCCCAAGCAGCCACGGGTTGGCTCCTGCTGAAGAGGAGAAAGGTTGGTTACACGTCTGGGTCCCCCAAGCCGGCGCTGAGCCCTGGCACGGCATATCCTGGCCGGGGGCAGATCTGGCCTGCGCTATGCTGTAGGTGGGCTTGCCCCCAGCCCTGGTCCTGGACCTCCCTGGACCCCCTGGACTGGCCTCAGTGCTCAGAAGGAGCCTGCCTTGCTGGCTTGTTGTGGAGGTCCAGTGTGAAAACCCAGCCTTCCTCGCCTGGGTGCTGCACCAACGGCCTGTGGCTCCCAGCCCTTTCCCGCCCAGCTCCCCTGCTCAGCCCGACCTGCGGCACGGAGCCGCTCATGCAGAGCGAATCTCTCCGCGCCGGTCTGGCTTCTGGAGCCCGCCGCACATGGCCACGGCACCTGAAGGACCCCATGCTTCTGTGCAGGGCAGTGGTTTTGGCAGCCCTTCTTAATAACCTGGCACTGCCTAGGAAGTTGCGAGGGTCCATGAGCTGCTCTTGCCCTCCCCGGAGGGACGTACGTACCCCCCAGGTCCTGCTGGTCAGTACTGGAGCTGTGGGTCTCTGCTCCCGAGGAAGGGGCAGCCAGCAGAAGGATGGGCCCGTAGGAGACAACCTTGTTGTAGTCATGCCCCAGCGCCCGCTTGCTCCTCCAGTGCCTGGGGCATGGCTGTCAACAGAGCCAAGGGAAAGGCGGTGGGACCAGAGGGCAGGGGAGAAGAATGCACGGAGGGCCAAGAGCTGTCCTGGTGGTCTCCCCGGCAGAGGCACAGCTGGGGCTGCAGCCTGGGAGCAGTCAAGACCCCAAAGCATGAGAGGAATTGGTTCCTGAAGGACCTCAGCCCCCTCCTCCCCAAGTCCCAGCATAAGCCTCTCTCCCTGCAAATGCCCAAGAGACAGAGGGAACAGGGAAAGGAGCTCTCTGGTGGGTTCAAGCCCTCATGCCTTCAGTCCAGAGCAGCGGGGTGAGATCCTGCTGCTGGGAGGTGTTTATTGACCTGAGGTACCCGAAACCAGAGCAGAGCCCTTTCTCCAAACAGCAGGCCAAGGGACAGGAGGTCCCCCTGCCTGGCCAGGGCACGGCACAGACCGCCGAGAGAGCTCACCTCGGCACAGGGCTCTGGGCTGTCGGGGAGACAGAGCCGGACACGGCAGTGCAGGAACACCTCGGGGTAGCCAACAAACTGAAACATCTGGAAGCTGAACTTGGCGGTAGGGCTCTCTCCAATGGCATTCAGGTACATCACCGTCTCATCGTGAGGACACCTGGGACATGATGGCTGGGTCAGCAGGTGGAGAACAACGGGGAGCATCCCAGCCTGGGACACCAGAGCACGCAGGGACTGGGCACAGCCCCCCACCTTTGCTGAACGGGACTATTTCTGTCTCGGTGCCGGTGGGGATGCCTCTCCCTGGCACCCTGCACTGTACCCAGCTCAGGGAGGAGCTGCCACCAGCACAGGAGCTGGCCCATGTCTGGCTCTCCAGTGGTGGAGTGAGCCTGGCTGTGGCTCCCACCTCCTGGACATCGACGTTACCAGCTTTAGCATGGCTGCAGCCACCTCTGAGGCAAGCTCTTCAGCAGACACCCCTCTGCACATCGGCGCAAGGTGTCCCCTCTCCCCTCCCTGCCCTTTGCCTCCCCAGCTGGCCAGGAGCGATGCTAGATGGAACGCAGCACGACTGGCAGCAGAGCAGGGTCAGCAGAGGGGGCTCAGCTATGGGGCTGGCCCCCCTACTTAGTGATGGTGCCCACCATAGGTTCCACCTCGGCTGGTGGCATTGCACATTGCTCCCTGAAGCACCCTGTCCTTAGCACCCAGCAAAGGGACGCGGTTGTGCTCGTGGTGCAAGGAGACCAGACACACTGTGGGGACTTCACTTACCCCTGTGTGATGAGTTCGTGCTGCACGTCCTGGTAGGGATCGGCGCTCGGTGTGGCCCAGCAGTCCTTCACGCTCAGCACGAAGTACCTGAGCTGCTGCCGCCCTTCGATCTTCAGCAGGACATAGAGCGTGTCCGTGACGGGGATGGCCGCGGTCGGCAGGTGGTAGGGCTGGAGGTACAAGGGGGTCTTGTAGAGTCCCATGCTGACGTTGAAGTGTCCTTCTCTGACCACGAACTGCACCAGCCTGAGAGGAGAGGAGAGGAGCAGAGCTCACGAGCAGAACAAGGCGGCAGGGAGGGGGTAGCACAAGCCAGGCCACGGTGCAGGCACACTGACGCTGGATGTGCCTCTGCTCCCGGGCACAGCCTCGTGCGATCCGGGCCCCGAGCTGCCTCTGGGCTGGTAATTCCGTGCCACGTGCCGATGGAGGCAAGGAGCTCCAGAGGTTCCCACCAGCCGGCTGGCCAGCGAGGGGTATGAGAAAGGCAACCCAGAGGGTCCTGAGCCGCACCTCCACAGGGGCCTGGTGGGGGCATCTTCCAGTTCCCACCCCGTAGTTTTTGGCTAGCTGGTTTTGAGTGGTGAGGATAGGAGCAAGGCGGGTTGTGCCTCCCCTCTCTGGCTCTGTCCCAAGCCCAAACCTTGTGTTGAAAAACTATGTTGGGAAGAGAAAGGAAGGCACCCTGACATGGCATTTGTCTCACAGCTTTCTAGTGGCTCCCCGGGCCTTCGCAGATCTCCTCACTGAAGGCGTCTACTTTTCGGCAGGCTCACAGATACCATGTCAGCAGCAAGGTGAAGAGGGACCACTCACTTGTCAACAGCAGTGAGAGCGAAGGGCAGCTTCACCACCTGCTCGTACGCGTAGATGCAGGAGAAATTCACCTCCAGCTGAAAACTCCGGGAGATCACACCCCCACGTGCTTCCCGCTCCGACTCAATGACATTGTAGTATGACACGTGGGAGCCATTTTGCTGGAATGACACAGAAACCAAGCCTCCAGACCATACCCACGCCCATACGCAGAGCTCCAAGCTCCAGTTCAGATGATGCAACTCAGCTGCAGCCGCTCCAGGCCTCCTGGACATCTGCTGGGGTTTTCACTCGAGCCCCATCTCCAGGGGCTATGGGCAACCACCACCGAAGTAGGCTGGGGTCAGCATAGTGACCACAGGTGAGGGTCCTTCTGTGCAGTGCAGAGCTGGAGCACTGGTTCCTCCGCACCCTCCCTGACCCATGAATCAAGTGAGGGTCCAAGGGGCTATAGCAGAGCTCAGAGGATGCTGCCAGAAAGCTGAGGCCTCTTATCAGCTAGCAGGAAGCACAGTGAGACTTCCATGCTCTGCTAAACAAGACAAGACGTGCTGCCAGCAGGGGTTCGGTGGAGGCAGAATAGCTTTCTGACAGCCCCCAGGGAAGCCTTCCAAGGGGAAGGAGAACTTTACAGCACCCAGATATAAAAGGAAACGCCTCCGTGGCTCCCCTTTGCTGGCCTCACCCAGCACGTCTGCACCTCTCACGGCTTGCGAACTATGCAGAGAGGCTCTGCTGGATCCTCACCTGAATTATTGATCCGCAGGCCGTGTGGTTTTCACCTGTGAGAGTGGCTGCAAAGAACAGCTCGCCCTCTTCTTCCCTTTCTGAGACCTTGCATGCCTGGTTCTTCAAGTGGACAAGCTCCCGGGGGATTTTCAAGAGTTCAAACACCTCCTTCCTCACCATCATCTTCATGTGCTCGTCCTCACAGGCCAACTTCAGTACCACATCTGGGGGAAAAAGCCATCTGCAATAGCAAGAAGGAAGAGGCCTGAAGGAGCCCTAGGCCAGCCATGGGATGGCACAGTCACACCGAGCTCAACAGACCCTCATCCCAGCCTTGCTGGAGGCTGCTGGTAGGGCTCTTCAGAGACACCGGGCAGAAGACAAACCTTTGAGAATGCGCAGAATTTAACGTGGGTCTGAGATTTTGTACCAGTTGCCTAAGAACTGCACAAGCCCATGGCCGCCGCTGCTCTGAACAGACCCAGTCCTTAAGCTTAAGCCATCCAAGGCAGATGTTGTGGGTCTGGCCCCTTCAAGGGCTGTCTGCAGAATCACTGCAGCCTGCCACGGGCACCAGAGAGGGATGGCGATCCTCACTTTCAGCTGAAGAAGACACAGTTTTTGGCCAGTGTCTGGAAGAAGCCCTGACTGTAGTCGTGCTGGAGTTTGTGCGTTTTTTCCAAGACTGCGAGGCACAGCTTCTCGACGGCCAAGGTTTCCTTCTTGCAGGAGTTAAGACTTTTGAGAAGGAAGGAAATGGCCTGTGACTGGGTCTTGTACCAAAACGTGTAGTCAGGACATGGCAGTGGGGAATGCACCTGAACCGGGAGCTGGGACGTGCTCCGGGAGCCTGCAGCACAGAGCAGCGGTAACACCGGTGCACTGTGCCCGTCACCCTTCCCTCCGGTGCCTGCGGACAGAGCGGGGAGGGCTCACCAGCGCTGGAAGCCCTACCTTGGCAAAAGGGCCCTGTGAAGCCCGGTTTGCAGCTGCAAACTGCTCTGTCCTCCATCCCTTGGCAGTCCCCCTGATGCCGGCACGGGTTTGGGAGGCAGGCGTCCGGGCTCCTCTGGAGACGGGGGGCAACCCCTCGCCGTGGGCCACGTGTGCTTGCCAGCTCACCTGCAGCAAAGGGAAGGCGAGTTAGCTGAAATGCTCTCCCCTACGAGACCTGCGCGCGTGGAGCCCTGCCCGGCTCGCGAGGGGTGAGATCCTCGCCTAGAGCCAACGCAGGCATGCCTGAGGAAGAACCCGTGACACCCTTGCGCCCCAGTTCCTGCCCCCCTGATCCCTGCTCTGCTGTCCCCCTTCAGCAGTGCCCTGAATGAAGAACCTGGACACGGATCAGGCAAGGGCTTGGGCCCTCCTGTCTGTACCACTGCCCTGTGACCCAGCAGGGACAGTGTGCAGGGACACTCACTCTCGATGCCATTGCAGCCAGCCAGGCAGAGGGCAGAGATCAGCAGCCAACATCGCACGGTCCTTTCCTGCAAAAATAAGCAGGCTCTGCGTAACTTGGGTTTCCAGCATGCTCGCTGGAGGTGTTTGCAGTCATTCAGAAGGAGCCAACCCTCAAGCACGGGTGCAATTTCTGTGCTGTAGTTCCTCCAGAAAACTACAGGTTCAACAGCACAAGGTCATTTCCCATCCCAAAGGGCCAGATCAGCAACGCCTCCTCCCCGCAGGTTACCACCAGGGTCAAGTACTGTCCTGCGTTTAGGCAGCCTTTCCAGAAAGAGCAGCTGGGAGGAACCAGACCTCGGACCTGCAGGGCTGTGCTGACGGGGATAAAGCCACATTTCGGCAAGAACAGGCACTTGGAGTAAAACTGCACAGCTGAGGCATCAGGCCAGGCTCCCCGAAGAGGAAAGGAGTTTCCCTCTTTCCACTACAGATCTTTCGAAGAGTCACAATTTGCAGAAGGATCCTTGCTTTTCCAGAAACCCACATTCATAACCAGGAGACAATGGGATAAAAAAACCCCAAAGCCTTGAACACGACTGAAATGAACGCCACAAACCCACAGATGAAGTCGAACTCCCCCGTTGGTGCAGATAATGGATTTCTTTAGGGAAATTAATGGCAAGGTGCTGGGATGAGCCCTGGACGCGGGAAGGTCCTCATCAGAGCGGTGGATGTGAGTCAGCGGGGGCCGGTGGCTGGTGCGATGCTCTGCCCTGCAGCTGCAGAGAGCTGGGCAAAGCCACCAGCCCTGGGGCAGCACACCGCGTACCCCCGTGCCCGACCCCGAGCGGCTGTGACCATCGGACCCCCACACTGGGCGGTTCATTCCCTGCTCTGCTCCTCGCCCGCTGCAGCAGTCCTGCAAGATCCCGCCAGTGCTGAGACCTCGCCTTGTCCTTGCCCCACTTACCATTGCCGCGCTCCTCTGCCCGCCGCTGCCCCGGCTCGCTCCCGCGCTCCCCGCCACGGGCCTTATATCGTCTGCTGCAGCTCACCCGTCTCCCCCACGCACGCACACTGCCGCCGCGATTGCACAAGGACCCGCTTAGCATCCTTCAGCGGCCGGGGAGAAAGGACTCGGCGGGAGTCCATCCACCGGCACGGACGGCCCTTCCCGTTAGCAGACGGCTCGTGAACACTGACCCAATCCGTGGCCCCGGTGGGACCCCAGACAGGGGGAGTATCTGGCAAATCCCCAGGAATCTGGGGTTTTGTGCGCCCAACGGGTTTTGTGGTACCTGCTTTTGACGCAGCAATAACACCAGATACCGCAGCGGCACACATGAAGGCCAGATAACTGCGTGTACTCAACACACGCCGTTTCGCAACCACAACACGCGTTTGCTTTGCCTGTTTTTTTTTTTTTTTTTTTAATGACTTCTGACCTCTAAAATCTGGTGAGACGTCCTGGTGGGAGATGGAGGGATAGGGACCTGGTCCTACCAGGCTTTGTTTGGGAAACAGTAACCAGCTGCGAACGGCGCTAATCGCTCCAAGTGCTGCTGCTTGAGGTACACTGACCATCCTCTGGGCACCGCGGGGCTCTGACTGCTACAGGCACCCCAACGCAGCAGCAAACGGGAACATCCACCCGTTTTTTTTTCCTAACCACAATGAAAACCAGCAAACAAGTGTTTAGCACCTGACCCTGCTTACAGCCTAACGAACTACCACTTAAAAAAAAAAAAAAAAAAAAAAAAAAAAAAAACAAAAAAACACCAAAAAACAAATAAAAGGCAGGGCTCATGCTATCCTTTGCTGCCAGCTCTTAGGTGAGAATCTCTGCTTTGTATTGCACATTTTAAGAAGCAATGAACCGGGACAGAAGCTTGCCCAGAGATGCAAAGGCAGCTCGGCTGCAGGCTTAGCAAGCAACAAAGGAATGCGGGGGCTGGCTCTTTTGTGTGGGTTGTTTTTTTTTTTTTCTTCAAAAGGGAGTGAAATCGTGGGTTTAAGAGCAGTCTGTGCGTCTCTGAGGGGCTGGTGGGCAGGGTTTGGCCGCTTCCCTGTCGTTTTGCCCCAAAATCCTCTGGACCCAGGGGGGCTGCTGCCAGCACCAGGCCGTGCCTCGGGCAGCACCGGGAGGTCCAGTCAGGCCAGCGGACTGGGAGGGCTGGGGCAGCTGGGGGCTGCGGGAGGCACCGGCGGGGTCCCTGGAGGTGGGCTGGGGCCTGCCTGGGGTGGGGAGAGGCCTGGGGTAGGCCGCGGTAGGCGGAGGCCCCGGGGGTAGGCCCGGGGTAGGCCGCCGCTGGCGTTGCCATGGTGCCCGGGCCCGGCTGCAGCCGCGAGGCCGGGGAAGGCGGCGGCTGTCGGAGCGGGGGGAGCAGCGTCCGGTCCCGGGGCGCCCTGGTACAAGGTCGGTTCCTCCATCTCGCCGTCTGCTCAGCGCAGGGTCAGCCTGACCGCAGGCGGGGGGGAGCGGGCAGCCCCCCGCCTCCCGGGGTGTCAGTAGATAACACAGCCTCCGGCCTTGGGGCTGCGAAGCGTCCCGGTCCTCCAAGGCCGCTGCATGGCCGGATGGGCCCGGGCAGCCTGCTCCAGCGTAGGCCAACTCCATTCCTCCAGCTCCCCAGAATCACTGCGGGCAGAGCGCGAGTATTTCTGTGCTGTGGGTCTGGGTGCCACCCCGAATTCACCCTGCGTTTCCTTAGTGCCCAGGAGGAGGAGGAGGAATGGAGGTGCTGGAGGAGAAGGAGGAAGAGGAGCGAAGAGAAGAAGAAGAGCTGAAGGCTTTGGGGGTCGGTGATAGCCACCAAGATGTGGAGACGAAGGCATCTGTGGAGCCGGTCTGCGTCCCAAGCGATCTGCTGTAAGTCATGCATGTCTGTTGGGTACTGGGACGCATAGGGACAGTCCCTCATGCCTTGGGGACACTTGGGGATGGTCCCTTTGGGGCTCACGGGGAGACAGGACAGGCGAGGATGGCACGTGTGGTCCCCTTGCACAGGGCGGGGAGTGAGCGAGTTTCTCGTGCTTGCTGTGTTTCACAGAATCACAGAATGGTCGGGGTTGGAAGGCATCTCTGTGAGTCATCTAGTCCAACCCCCTGCCAAAGCAGGGTCACCTACAGCACGTGTAAGACATGGTCATTCCCTTTGTACGTTCACTTGCTGCTGTATTATGACACCATATAAAGATCTCCTGAGCCTCTGGGCATATGTCATCCTCTGGAGTGATGGCTGTATCAAAAACATTCCCTTGGGTATGATCCTCATTTTTTCCCTGGGAAACAGGGAGCCCTGGCCATGTTTTGGTAGTGGGTCATCTTGCCCACATTGCTCCTGGCTTATTACCTGTGTATCTCTGCCTCCTCCTGCCCTGGAAGTGATGTTGACTGGAGCTCCAGTGACACATCCCAGTTACCGTCCTCGTACAAGACAAATTCCCTGAAGGAAAAGAAGCTGCTGCGCATTGCTGACCATTTTCTCCAGCAGTATGCTCACCTCTGCCCTGACCGCAAGCTGCTCTTCCTCTGCCCGGCCAACGAGTGTGGTGTGGAGGTATGGCACGGCGTGGGGCTGGGCCACAGCGTAGGGGGCACTTGGCTTCTGTCGTGCTGAATCCTGGGGAGGGACAGCAGCCCTTTCTGCCCTCGCTCCTGGCCAAAGGGAACGGGGACCCGCTTGCTGTGCCCACAGCACTCTGAGCAGGCACACAGCACCCTGGGAACACCCTGGCTGTCCAAATCCTCAAGCACGTTGTACCACACACACGGTAGTGGTGCTCTGTAGGCTGCAGGCAGGGCTGCAGCGTGATGCCTAAGAGATGGGAAAGACCACAGAAACGGGAAGGAAAGTGAAAGAAACATATGAAACAGATAAGGCGCAGGCTTAGTCACAGATGCGGAGCCTGGATCCAGAGTTAGGTCTTGTTTGGAAGTTTGCAGAAGTTACAGGGAGGGAAGTAAATGTGGAAGTTTGTGGTCTGGTGTTGTTTAGTACTGGGCCCAAGCAGCACGACTGTTGTCTAGTTCTCGACCTGATGCTCCCCCAGGCATCTGGAATTGCTCCTTTGGACCAGCTTTCCCCAACATTTCTTATATTGTTAACATACAAGGCAAAAAATGCTGGAGGATGTAAAAGCTGGAAAGGGCAGTAGCTATTTGTTTTGCTTGAAAACCAAGAGAAGAACTGGCTCACATCTGTAACGTGTCTAAGATGAGCTGGAAGTTTCAGCCACAGACAAGCAGGTGGCCTCAACCCCCTGCGATTTCTACCTTGGAACAGGTGAGGAGGGTTACTGATGCTGTTGATATGCTCTAGGGAGGTCCTGAATGTGAGTGGCAGCATCTAGGGGCGGTCTGAGGATGGGTTTGGACAGGAGGCTCTGCCAGGCAGCTGTTGGCTAACCAAAGTCCTCTTGTTGCCCTACAGAAGTTTGTGAGCACAACGGTGAGGCCAACCCTGCTGCCTTACACGGAGCTGTACCGCTGGGATGGCTGTGCCAGCTTTGTCTCCGATTACCTCACCATGGAGCCCCTCAAGTCCCCTATCACACCGGTAAGAAGGGGGCTGCAGTCCCGTCAGAAACAGCCCTGTAATGGAGGTGACAGAACACAACGTGGAAACCCCAGTGGCTGGGATTACAAAGGTCTTTGACCTCTCCATCATCCCCTCGTTCCTTAGGCAATCCCCCGACTTTCCCAGGCCCTGTGCACTCTGTTTGGACCCGTAATCCCAGTACATGCACAGGGTTGTATCTGTCAAGCAACGAAACACTATTTCTGCAGGACTGGGCCTGACCCTGCTCTTGGTCACCCCCGATGACCAGCTGGTCTGCTGTGGGTTGCAGTGGCAGACAAGCTTCCCCTCCAAAGACCAAGAGGCCTCGGAACAAAGGAGCATACGAAGCCCAGGGGCTGATGCTTGGCCTCAGTGATCAGTTTTTAGGGCCTTTAGACATTTCTATCCCAATTTTGGGGACATTTTGGGGTGACTGAAGGGAGATTTCTAAACGGGATGTGGGAGCAGACTGTGTAGAACCTCTCTATATGCAGTATATGCATACTGATCCCTTTGCTTGTTCACCAGTGAGGGCCAGAACACTGCATGTTCCCTCCTTTGAACTATAATTTAGCTTAGGGGTCTTTTGCTTTGAAACACTGCACACAGACCAGCTAGAGATGGAGGAAAGCCCCACTCCAGAGTTGCGGTTAGCATTAGGTTTTCAGCAGTTTGATGAGTTTGTCCTGCCCATCTCTCCTTGTTGTTAAATTTGTCACCAGATTTGGGGTCAGAATTTCCCCATATCACTTTGGAGGGGAATTCCAGGCTCTGTGGCTTACATAGGCATTTTATATAACCGATTGCCTATGGCTGCAGAGCCCGGGGATATGCGCAATGCTCTCTCTCTCTCTCCCCCCTGCTTTGCCTGGTGCATGTTTCAGCTTCACAAGACAAGCACTGAGAACGTGCATCTCTCTCTTTCAAGCCCAGTTCGCTCTATTCCCCAACCACCATACTGAAATACCAGCAGGGGAACTGCTTTGACTTCAGTGTGCTGCTGTGCTCCATGCTGATCGGGGCCGGGTACGACGCTTACTGTGTGCACGGGTATGCCACCCGCGAGGTATGCACCCTGGACGAGACTCTGGAGCTGTGCCCGCTGCTCGAGAAGCCACCGGAGGTGAGACCTGCAGTGAGCAGGCAGGGTGGAGCCCAGTGTGCATGCTCAGGCTGGTCATTTCCAGTGAGCCCCAGAGCTGAATTAGGGGGAACAGCTTGAGGTCCACGCTGGGTCTCAGTCTACCAAGCAGGGACCTCACCAAAGGGATCTTTTGAGTGATTTTCCACAGTTCCCTAAGAGGCCTCTTTGGCTTCACTGAATTCTGTTCACCAGGTCCAACACTGTAAACTGCCAAGGGCTGGGGACTGGGAGGTACCTGTAAGCTGTGTTTTTTCTTCCTTCTCTTGATCTCTGCTGGGTTTCACAGCAATACCCTGCTTTTGTGGAGGCAGGTACCAAAAGAGGAGAGGAAGAAGTCGTCCAACAAGTATAAAGTTAAGCCCCCACCAGACCTGCAGAGCAAGTTTGAGCTTCAGCAGGAGGCCAAGAAGGCGGCAGAAGGTGAAGCTGCTCGTAAGAACAAGGAAAGAGGAGAGGAGAAAGTCACGGTAAGTTAGTGAGGTCCACCTCACTATAAACTCCAGGAGAAAGAGCTGAGACACAGGTAGTGGCTGACCAAAGAGAGGAGGTCACCACCCTCTGCCACCAAGTGTGACATAACCCTGATCGTGGCCACCAGCACTTGAAGAGTGTTAAGGGCCTGGAGATATTTAGCAGTGGGCAGAGAAGAGAATAAGATTGCCATTGGGATGGATTAAATTGGCAATAAAGTGTCAATAATTACTGCTCTGTCCTCTGCGCTACAGGGAGTGGAAAAGCCCGAGCGTGACCCTTTGTATGGCTTACGGGTGCATGCGTGGGTTTTGGTCCTGTCTGGGAAGAGAGAGGTTCCTGAGACCTTCTTCATTAACCCCTTCACGGGAAACAGCCACAGCACCACGGATGAGCACTTCCTTGGGATCGAGAGTGTCTGGAATCACAGGAACTACTGGGTGAACATGCAGGACTGCAGGAACGGCTGCAAGGTAATGAGCCCTTAAACACCCTGTGCCTGGGAGGGACAGCTGGGCTAACCTGAGTCCTGGGGAAGTCCAAGATCAGTGGTGGTCCCAGTTTCCACTTAACCATTCCCTGTGATGGCTCTGGTCATGCTGCTCTGATTGCATCGACTCTGGAACTACTGCAGGACGCCCCAGACCCTGAGCTAATAAATACAGATCGCACCCATTAAACCCCTGTGGTGCTGGAATATCAGCTTCTAAGGCTGGCTGGACACTCCTTCTCTCAAACAGCGGCTTGTAAGGCAGAGGATGTTTTGAGACTGTCAGGCATGGCTCAAGGCAAGAGAGATCTTGATTTGGCTCTTCCCACACCCCAGCTACTCCCCTGCTCATACAAAGCCTGGGAGGCGAGGGTCTGAGCTAGAGCAACTTCAGGCCCCTGTGAATGACCCTGGGGCTATGCGTGCCCCAAGGAAGGAGGCAGAAGCGTTTCCAGCAGCTTCCTCTCCTCTGTGGTAGAGGCACCATGAGGAAAGAGGTCTGCAACCCTCTAGCACAGGGTGCTTTTGGGGGCCCACCAGCCAGCCAAGGGTCTGACGAGCCCACCTCACTGAGACCCAGGGTGGTCTGTCTGGAATCCTTTAATTCTGAGCATCGCAGATGTGCAGGAGCAGCGTTCAGTCTAGTACCAGGCCCGTGGGACTGCCCCGTAATTAAGTGGGTTTCTTCTGTACGGCCTAGGATCTCACCTTTGACTTGGGTGACACTGTCCGCTGGGAGATTATGCTTTTGGAGAGCAACCAGCCTGTTCAGCCGCTCCCAGATGCTGAGGAGGAAAAGGAGTTGTCTGACAAGGAGACGAATGATACGGTGAGTGACCCAAATGATGGCTCTCGTGCAGTGGGGATGCTGTAGGCAACTGGTATGTTCGCAGGCCCTCGTACATCTGCCTGCCTGCTGCCCTCTCCAGGTCAGATCGCTATTGCTCTAGCTAGGTTTCGACTGGCACTTCAGATTCCTTCTCAGTCTTGAACAGTTCTGATGCTTTTTGAAGCAGGACCCCAGGTGGTACTTCTGGTCTCCCGAGTGGCTGGGGATCTCTGCAGGCCTCTAGTGCGTTGACCTTTGGGATGAAATAATTTTAAAAAATAAAACCCAGACTGAAATTTTTCTGGACACGCTTTCTCTGCTGGTCAGCACCCTGCTCTCTTGGCTGCTAGCTGGAGTTGCCAACCAGATGTAGAAAGAATGTCTGTGCTCTAATATACCAAAAAATGCTGTGTACTGGAAGTGCAAAATGGTGTGTTTTCCTGCTAGGAGAACACAGCATGATAAAGCAGTCACTGCACCAGCACAGCAGAGCAGAGGAACAGCAGTAACAGTGCGTTCCCTCCTGTTATCTACTCTCTTCAGCCTGTGCCCAGAACCAGGGAGCAAAGCGCCCGCCACAGTCCACATAAAACAAGCTGGTCATGAATTTGAATGACGATTGTCACGTTCCTCCCCTATCCAGCATGAGTGCAGCCAGAAGGAGATAACTTCATTAGGCTTGAGTAGGGGTGTGCTAGTGAGAGCGTGGGGATGCAGTAAAGTTCTCCTTCCACGTAAACTGCAGTCTGCTGCTTGCCCCGTCCTCGGGCTGCGCGTGACCGACACAGCTCTTGAATCTCTGCTGCCACGTTCCCCAGGACCAGCGCAGCCTCGCGTGAGCAGGGCTCTGATCCCTGCACTGCATTCTCTAGAGCCAAAACGCCTCCTGGCACAGTGAGAGAAGCTGCCAAGAATGCAAATCTCTGCTTCTGTTTCAGCAGGAAAAGGAGGAGGAAGACATGAGTTTTGACATGCCGCCATCGTGGGTAGCCCCAATCCAGGTATCTCCCAGAGGTATGTATTTTGCCTTTGCCTTTTGCTTGCCCCCCAGCTAACCTTTCAGTGGATTTGAGACATTTGTTTAGCTCAATCAAGAGTCCTCCCTTCACAATGGATAAGGTATGGCAGTGAAGCGCAGTAGATGAAGGCAGCAACAGCTACTGGTGTGAATGCCTGCCCTCAGTGCGCTGCCTCATCCTGGCTGGGACACCCCCCCCCCCCCCCCCAGACAGACAGACGGACACACACAGAGACACTCAGTCTGTGTTCACACTCTGTTTTCCTGCTGAATGATTTTGTCTGGGACGGACTTTCTGTTGCTGCTATGCACAAGGTAGTGCCCCTGCATTATCAAGTGTCTGCTTTGGGAGAGAAAAGAGTTCTTCTGCTGTTGTAACATTAAAGCACAACAGGCAGGGTCTGAACAGTTTTACTGGCAGCTGAATATGATCAATAAATGCATGGTTTCCCTTAGACCATGGCTTTCCCCTCTTGAATTCTTTTTCCCTGGGCTGAGTACAAGGGGGTCAGTTTTTCTGACACCTCTCTTCTCCACTGCAGAGTTTGAGACCCGCTATTCCCAGGGGAAGAAGGTTATCCTGTACAAGAAAGCAAAACTGGAGAAGTGGGCGCCGTACCTGAATGAAAACGGGCTGGTGAAGCGTCTCACCGTCTACGCAGACTTAGACTGTAAGAGGGATGCGTGAATGTGCTCGCCGCACTGCGCAAACACAGCCTGGGCTGTGCTGGTGGGAAGGGGGAGGTGGTGCCCCTTCTGCCAGAGTCTCTCTTGTGCTTGCTCGTCCTCCTCTCATGCGTGAGGCACTTGCCTACCACATCTTCAAATGCTTCATGACGCTCGCTGTCTGTCAAGCCCTAGAGCTTCCCAGCACTGCTAGGGGTTCCCGCAAGAGTTTGAACCTCTCTTACACCCCAGTGCTGAGACTGTTGAGTGTTGCGAGGCCTGCTGCTTGGCTTTCTAGTCTCCAGAGAAGTGGAAGGCTGGTTTGACTTGATCCCGTAGTATCACTGTTCCCACTGGTGTCAACAGGAGCAACAGAAAGGGGCAGCTACGAACTGGGGATATTTCTGTACTCCAGAGTGTTATTCTTTAAAAGCTGGTCCAAGAAACTGTGCAGATTCCTAACTGGACATACAGTGTCCTGTCCTCAGTCCTCTTGGGTAGCATAATGCCCCGATCTCGTTTCCCTTCCCTCCTGACACTGGAGTTAAATATCTGGGGTGGAATTTCTCCTGCCTAACTGCAGCCATCTACCGTGCCACCTTCTCCCCCTGAGCCGACTACTTCAGTTCTTGTTGATGGAGAGGACTAAACCCTCATGAGGTAGAATTCACCTACTCGGACGTAGATTAGGATTCATCTACAAAACGCCCCTGTGCACAGGGCCGATTCCAGTGACTGTGCGATGTCTGGTGCGGCTGTATCGGGAGCACAGGGTGCTTGCACAGACACCGAGAGCTCAGCAGATGACTCTTACCACCTCCATCAGGGTGATGTAAGGCTGTGACATGGTTTGTCTCCTGCCAGGTACTGAAGCAGTGGAGGTGAGGGAGTGGTTCAAAAACCGAGAAGACATGTTGGATATGAGAGAAGTGAATAAACAAACACAGCTGACCACTGACTACTTCAGGCCAGGACACCTCCTCAGTCTCAAAGGTATTCCAGCTCATCTGGGCAGCCACTGCAGCTGATGGGATTTCACGTGAATCCCTTCCAGCAGTGACAAAAGCCCAAAGCTGGGGGTGCTGCAAGCTTCTGGGACGAATTGCCTGGATAAGTAATACGGGCTCCAGTGGAGAGTAGAGAATTGGGTTGTTGGCTTGCAGTCCTGGACAGTGGTCCCCCCTCAGCATAACAGAAGGAAAATACATACCTAATATATATAGGGCGATATCATTTATTTTTACCAGTAGAGGTGATAGAAGTAGAAACTTTCTCCTTAGGTTTATGTTTGGTCTCTGTGTTGTGCAGCTGGGGGAGAGAAAGTCCTGCATCAGATCTGTTGCTAAAGCAGCGTTTCTCTCCAAGAGGCTGCACCCATTCCTGATTTGGGAAGAGCAGATTCCAGGTTCCACTCGCTACTGCCTTACTGTGCGAGGAAGGCAGCAGCCCTGCAGAGCTGTCCTACCATCCTCAGGATATGGCGTATTGCTGCACAGCAATGTGGAGATAACGTTCCCTTCTTATGCCCTTACGTGCATCTGATTTATTGGCTGCTGGAGAAAATGGGACTTCCTCTGGACACACTTGTGCTCACTGTATTATGGTTGCTAACTCTAAAAATGTACGCAATCTCTCTTATGTCCTTAGCTCACACCTATGGGTCGCTGGAACCAGAGACTAAACGTACAATGGAGTTTTACAATGAGGCACGAGTCGATGGCCTCCAGAAACGCGTTGAAAATGCTACCGAGATGACAGAGTACTTCGTGGGGCAGGATGACTTCCTGCACCTCCGGCACGTGGAGTTTGGCAAAAGAGGAAAGAAAGTACACTTGGCTGGCACCAGAACTGACGTTAACTCCCGGCCTATAGTGGTATGGCCAGAAAAGTATCTGTCACTGTGATATTTATACGATGCAAAACGTACTGCGTAGGGCTTGAGGTTCACTTTCAGTGGGCAGAGCCAAGGCAGAACTCCAGAGGGACGCCCAAGCCTTGTTCAGCTGCTGCGTCTCCCAGCTGCTTGCCTGACAAAGAGCTGTGTCTTGACCGGTTGTCACAAACTGCACTGAGCAGCTAGAATGAAACTAGGAAACTAAGACCTGGAAAATGTGTGTCAGAGAGAAGAGAAAAAGCTTGACTATGACTTTTTTGAATGTAATTGTCACAAGACTTAAAACTAGTCAAATGATTTCATGTTCTGACTCCAAACTAACAGCATTTTAGGTTCCTGATGAAATGCCCCATCAGTGATTTGTTACAAGCAGGTAATCTACCTCTTCCTCTAGTTGGGTCTGATTTGCAGAACAGAAGAGGGAGGAAATCCAACATCTGGCAGTACGGCTCAGACACTTCACCTGCCCAGACAGAGCCGTGAAGAGGCCTGCCTCTGGACCAGTGCCCAACATGCTCCTTTTTCCTTCCCTTTGTTGGAGAATGTGGGAAACCTGGTTGTGCTCCAAAATACCTTGCCTGCTGCAGTTCCCTCAGGCAGGGATGCATCCCAAGCTACCTTTGAGCTTGGAGAGCATACTCGGCTCCACCAAGAGAGGACTTCCATATTGCTTAAAGCAGCTTTGTGCTTTTTTTTTTTTTATCAGATACAGGAAAGAACAGTAGGACCACGGGCCAAGAGATGCCATTGTAGTCCAGACAGAAAAGCCCAATTTTCACCTTGGCTTTTTACCCAACTCTCTGCAAATGTCGCTAGTTTTCTGTGTTGTCTAAGCTGCTTCCCTCTCTTTCTTTTCACCCCCCATTAGCAAATCAAGGAGTGTTTCCACAGAAACTTAGAAAAGCCTGCTGATGAAGATGTAGCAGAACGTATCTTTCTGATCACAGAGGAGATGATCCATCTGACATATCACCTCAAGGATAAATACATCACTGCCTCGAAGGATTTGTTCAAAGTGGCAGAGATGAATAGGAAAGGAAATAAGATGATCATGACCCCAGAAATGTGCATCACGTACCAGGTATGGAGAAAAACTGCTTGTATCTTGAAGTTTTTCTAGATCACAAGACAGAAAGGGAGGTGAAATGTCAGTGGAAGAACTACAAACATGGCATATTCCATGCTGCCCCTCTGCTCCGTCTGCACCCCCCGCCTCAGACAGCCTCCAAGGCTGACAGCGCAGACACCCCTGGAGATGCACTGCCGTGCCGAAGTGACTGGGCACGCAGGACGTAGCGTAGCGTGGAAGGCTTGCTCTAGCCATGCCTGAGGTCATCTTTCCAGACTCGGTCATCAGGTAGAGTAGACACAGCCATGGGGATCTTGCAGGATGCTGATTCAGCAGCTGTTGGGCTCAGTCCTGTGGATTCATGGCAGGGAAGCTGAAATTTCCTCTGCTGTTCTCTCTTGAAGCAGAGACTGCAGCAGAGAAGCAGAAGCGGACAGCATGGGTTCTAGTTCCTGTTCTGCCATGGACTTCTTGGGTCACATCATTGCTTAAGTCTCCCAGAGTTTACCCTGCAGATGCAGAGCAAGATGCTGAGGCTTAATGTGTGCTGATAGATAGCCTTAAATAAAAGATAATCCCCCAAATGTGGAATGCTGTCGTTAAGCCGAATTATCTCATTTGGGGTGGGGGGTGTGTTGCTCCACTGACATCACTGATGTGAGTCTCTAATCGGGAGCAGAAGTCTGTCAGTAAACTCTGCAGTGATGCTGCACAGTTACGCTTAGGAAAATCAAAGAGTGCAAACACAGGATTTTTTTAATATTATGCAAGTTTCTTTTAAGTTTCTATTTTCCATTTGGGAGAATAAACAGGAGGCAATTGCTGGAGTGCCATCATTTCATCTCTAGCCCTGCAAAACTGGTTCCAACCAAGTAACGGCAGTGTCAGCACAGTGCCAGGCGTGCCATCTGGCCTATGTTGCTGATGGATTCAGAATCAAAATGAAGTCCAAGACACTGTTGGCCATGAGTTAGACGTTTCAGTGGTGGAAATCGGTGTCGCTGTATTGACGATCGCAGAATTGTGCCAATTTGTGTTAGCAGAGTACACCCTTGGAGCACTACTGTTTCTGACTACCTTATCTGCTTCCAGGCAGGGTCCTCTGGGAAAGGCAAGAAGCTGCTCCATCTGTACAAACTGTTGCAGGAGCTGATGGAGGAAGAGAAGCGGGTGAAGCAACAAGTCAGGCAGTCTGAAGCTGAGGTAACAAGGAGATGTCCACACTGTTGTCAGAGCTGGTCAGGTGTGGAAACAGGTTCAGCTGACTGGTTGCCAAAGCATCCTCAGCATGAACTGTGATGAAAACAAAACTCTGGTGTCACAAATCTGATCTCTGTGCTGAATTATCAAGCTTGCAACCCAGCCACAAAGATGTGGCTTTAATATATTTACGGAGAGTCACGCACTTTCCAGCTCCTGCTCTTCATTCTCCGGGAGGAAGACAGTTTCAGAGAGCAAATGACAGCATATTAATTGGGCATCTAGAAACATACCTGTCTTTTGCCTGGGAATGAGACCAGGAAGAAAGGATATTGTGTGTAACGTTGCATCTAGCTCCTAGGCATTTCCAGAAAGTCCTATCCAAAATATTGAAGTGACTTTTTGTGGGAACAACGGCAGAGAAATACTTCGTAAAATACATTGCTTGTGCTGGTAATCACACTGTGACCAGCGTGACAAATCCATGTTCTTAGCAGTCTTTGCAATTGCTTCATGATAAATACAACCATTCTAGCAGATGGAGGAAAAGATATTGGATTTTATTTTTTTTTTAGTGTTTTTGTGAGGAAGAGGAACCCCTGAAGGAGCTGGAGAGGGAATGCTCAACTACATTAGCATAGAATACTAGGAATAGTTAAGAACAAGATTGCAAAAGTCCTTTTTTTTTGTTCAGAAATCTGAGGCTAGTTCACTGTCACCTCATGAACTACCTTGCCAAACCTCTGAGTCTGGATGTATTAAGAGACAAAACATTCACATTGCTTGTGCTGTATATCCTGTTAAGACAAAGAAATAAGCCAAAGCTATCATACCATTTCAAAAGTAGCGGCAAGACTGTGACTCTAGAAGAGCTTTCTTAATGGATAATATCAGTAATTGTGTTCAAAAGTTTCATACAGAGCAGCAATCTAAAAATAAGACCACTATCAGCTTGATCTGTTAGCAGTCTATGAACATATTTGTATAGATCATCTATATTTAATCTTATGCTACAGCTCCTGCATGCAGCATCTGCTCTGTTAGCAGGTCAAGTGTGTAAAAGTACTGCCATTTTGTGGGAAAGCTGAAGGGTCTTTCTTCTGATTTTTTGGCAGGTGTTAAACATTTTGAAGATCCGTGAGAATGAAGAAACCGCTGTTAAATTGTCAGTTTCAATTTATAATACGGAGAGGAATGAAAAAAGACAACAGTATGAAGCCATGGTAGGTGGACTTCATAAATCCCAGTATTTATTACATGTACACAAAGAAATCCAGAGTAAGCTTTTTCTGTCTGAGGAATTATCTCTGAAGAGCTCTTAAACACAAATAGGGGCAAAGATCCAAGGAGCAGCTATTTGCCAGCCTGCAGGCTGGAATCGCTCCAAATACCCTGTCCTGATCTCTTTATGTCCATAGACAAATGCATTTTGTAGACCCCTTCTTGCACCTCAGTGCATAACACGCTTTGTGTAAGAGATGTCTCTACAATCAAGGAAATTAGGAAAAAGACAATGAAGTACAGAATAAAAACCGCATTGGGGAAGGGTTGGTATGCAAAGCTAGTGCGAAGCAGTAGTTTTGATCAAATTACAAGAAAAAGAAACATTATTTCCTCCCGGGGAGGGGTGGGGGGGGCGGAGTTTTGGCCTTTGCTTTCATTTTGCCTTACCCCAGGGTGTTGGGGAAGCAGGTAGATGGGACCACGACTTGTTCTGTCCTTTCCCCTCCAGAAGAACACAGTGGAGGATGACCTCCTGGGACAAGAGGAACAGGATCTGGATTACCTGGCACCTTTCCTTATTCAAATTGGCCCCAGAGAGAAGATGCCCAAGGGGCAGGCCCTGCGCGTCAGAGATGACTGCCTGACTGATTTGAAGCATTGTCTCGTTGATAAAGTTAACATCATCCAGGCTCGCTTTGAAAAGGTATTCCCAGCCTCGCTCCAGGACATGTGTGTTACTGGAGTCTCCTCTGCCCTAGCAGGAGGGTACCACACATCTCATTGGAAACAAACCTCCTTTCATTACTTGGAGAGACATAAACATGTCTGTATTTTTTTTGGTCACTAGCATGTGAGATCAAAGAACAAAATAGCTCCAGGGTGAAATTTAGTCCCTATCTCAATCAGCTGATTTGGTTCTCCAGTGCTTCTTGACTATAGTAAGGCAACGCATTCAAGTTTTGCTGCCTCTCGCTGTTCCACATATTTTGATTCCCCTTGTTTTCTTGTTCTGTGAGACCTCATCTCAAACTTACTGCCTCCCGTGTAAACAAACCAGCTCCGATTTGTGGTTTCCTCCCTCTCGGCCCCCTGAGCTTTGAGTTGCACTTTGTG
The DNA here is from genome assembly GCF_030867145.1 of Opisthocomus hoazin. Lineage (NCBI taxonomy): Eukaryota > Metazoa > Chordata > Aves > Opisthocomiformes > Opisthocomidae > Opisthocomus > Opisthocomus hoazin. The sequence continues at coordinate 16,626,794 of NC_134425.1, forward strand.
TACCTTTGCTCCTTGCTCTCCCCTCTGTGACCTGTGGTTGCCTGCTCCCCAACAGGCCGTGGAAGAGCTGCAGAAGAAGAACCAGTGGTTTCAGGAGAACCGGAATCAGCTCAGTGCAGAGGAGGAGGCTGACTTCCTCACCCGTCACTCTGAAGCCACGTTCCATATCCACATTCTGTCACTGAGGCTCAACAGGTACTGGGAATGCCTGCCTGCGCGCAGTGCGCGGGGGAGGTCTGCCAGTCGGCACCCCGGGAATGCGGCACTGAAGCTATCCTGTAAAACGTTCTGCTCCGCATCCTGCTGCAGTTTTCCTCTGCTATCTCTCTCCTTGCTCTAGGGAAAAGCGGACGGCGCCACAGAAATATCTTGCTGTTGAAGAGAGGCTGCGCAGGGATCCTCGCCTAGCTGAGCACCTCAGTCCTCCCCGATTCCCTTGTTCCTTCACACCAGATGCTGGAAATCAGTGCTGAGGCCTGGCAGAAGCAGCCTGGAAAAGCGTGGAACGGTTTCTCTACTTGCTTGCAGTAAATTTTTTATTATCATCAGATTCATGGCGATTTTTAATGAACTTGCAGCATTCCATTGTCGTCTTCTGTTCCCTCTTTTGTTTCAAGGCCCACCTACAATTACATCGAGAGGCTGTAGGAAGGCAAATTGTCTCCTCATGCAATTCCATCGTGGCCGAGACTGACATCTGAATGAGACCTTAGCTTTAAGGTCTGCTTCAGAAGTTGCTACAAATCATGCACGCAATATTGCAGGGCTTTTCTTCCCCAAGCCTGCTCCCTAGCTGCTGACCTCAGGAGTGGGATTACTTGGGAATACTGTTTCTTTTCAACATAATAATATTTTAACAAATTTATAATTTTATTTTGTAAGTAGCACAAGCAGAGATTTCGAACTTTGAGTTCATAACAAATATAAAAAAATCTTTGACCTCATTTAGAGCTCTCCATTAGTCTTTGCTGGGTTTTGTAGTTAATACTCAAATTGACAAGCTTTGGATTTTAACATCTTTGGTTTTCTCTTTGAACGGTGAGTGGAGACATTCACAAATATTGGCAGACAGGGTAAAAAGTCAAGAGAAGTACAAAAAGCATTCCAAATCAAAGAAGTTTTAGGTAATCAAGTATTTTGGTTAATACTATACTACATTAGGCACCGTGGATGCCTACAGTTCCCAACAGCTACAGTCTTGAGTGAACAACCTCTGATGATCATCTTCAACGAAGACTGTACTGATTGCAGCTGGGGGAAGGCAGAAACATATTTTGCTGCAATACAGCAGAATAAGGGACATTACACTTGAAATATAGCATGAACCAGAGCAGATCCTGGAAGCACCACTTCCTGTGTTACAGTAGCTGTCCATTTTAAGTGTAGTAAGTACACTAAAGGGCTTTTACAGAGCCATCCCTGCCCCCTCAACTGCCTCTATTTTTGCAGCAGTCATTTTCTCTTGTGTTTTCTGTTACATTTTAAAAGGCGAACATAATGTTAAAACCAAAAGCCACCATTAGCTCATTAGGCCTAATCTGAATACCTTAGGTCATTAAAATCTACCAAATCACCCTTACAGGGAGCCCGTTAACTTAGGTATCACTTGAAGGATGCAATCCATTTTGGGCTCAGAAATGAAGAGCAGAGAATTTGGCATCTCCTGCTGGAGCTGACTGCAGTGTCCCACACCCACCACAGCAAGACCCTGGGTCTGCGCAGGCCTCCCGGCTCCCAGCTTTAGGTCTCTGAGATGTCTCACAACAGCACATCGTGTTCTGAGCCCTTGGACCACAGCAGCAGCATATTTCACGCCAACGCCCGTTTCTGGCAGCTCTGCATCCCTCTGCCAATGCCTGGCTCACGCCGAGACCTAGCACAGGCAGGCCAGGGAAGGAGAAAGCTCAGCAACAGCTTGCCCTGAGACAGAAAGGCATGCAGGTAAGAACACACTACTGCAAAGAAACATCAGGAATTTCAGGAACTAGCCAAAATGATTTCCAAATCACAAGGCCCACAAACTGCTGATGGACTAAGGGACCTCGGGGACTGGGGAGAAAAGAAACCCTAAGGTCTCTAAACAAATAAAAAAAGGAGTAAGCAAGACTGTGGTTCTGAACTCGGTTCAAGACCAGAAAAGGCAGCAGAACAAATTAATTTAAAAATCCTTTGAGAGGCACTCGGGACACAGCAGCTGCCAACAACCAGCTAATAATATTATCAAGGGCTAGCAAGAAACTAATGCGATTGCCTCTTCTGACGGAGTAATTGGCTGCAGAGACAGGGAGAGAAGCGCCGCAGCAGCACGACTTCATCTCAGCCGGGCCGAGAGCGCCCAGCCAGCCCCCGCCAGGAGGAAAAGCGGCCCGGGCCGGGCTCGCAGCGAGAGGCAGATGAGGGGGCCCCGGGAGCCCCGCTCCCTCCAGGGCTGCCTCGGCCGCCGGCGGGCCCTGAGGTAGGAGGCCGGGGAAGGACCCCGCGGGAGCTCCAAACTCATGGCCCCCTGCGACCCCCGCGCCGCAAAATGGCGGCCCCACAGTTCCAGAGCGCCGCCCTCCTTATTGGCCGTGCTTGAAAGGCTCCGCCAAGAAGCTGCGTTGCGAATGGCCGGCCGCTCTGCAGTCGCTAAGGCAACCGCCCGTACCTCAGCTTCTATTGGCCGAGCGGAGCGCGGAAACCGGGCAGCCTCCCGGCTGGCATCAGCCGAACGGCTCTGATTGGCCGGCGGCTCTGATTGGCGGAGGCGGGGCGTGGCCGAGGTTTGTTGTGAGGGGCCGGTTGTCAGGCGGCGGCGGGGCTGCCGGGCAGGGAGGGGGGGCCGGGGTGGGGGGGCCGGTCTGCTGCCACCGAAGCCGCCGCTGGTAGAGCCGGGGCGGCGGGGCAGCCCCCGCCGAGCACCGTCCCCTTCCCCGGCGCTTCCCGGACGCCGCTCCCGCGATGGCCCTCAGCGGTGAGGCTCGGCCCTTCCCGCTCCCTGGTCCTGCGTGGCGGGGGCTCCGCCGTAACCCGGGCCGGTGTTTCTTTGCCTCCAGGGCGGGGACGCGGGTGAGGAGCAGGCCCCGGGGGAGCTCGGCGGGATGGCCCGGCGGCCGTAGGACGGGAGGAAGGAGAAGGCGCTGCCGCCCTGCCCGGCGGAGAGGCCGCGCCGAGAGATGGCCGTGGCCGTCACCACGAAGACGGCGTGGAAGCTGCGTGAGTGCCGCGGGGCCGCTCTGCCGGGGGAGGGCGGAGGGCGGGGGAGCTGCCCCCGCTTGGAGGGGGGGGTGAGATGGCAGAGGCGGCTTGTGACACGAACTGGCTAAGCCCTGCCGCGGGTGTGGGCGCCCCGGCCCTCTCTCAAAGTTGCCGACTGTCGTTTTTAACTCCTAGAAATCCCTTCTGAAAACCTGGTGGCGTGCTGGCGTGGCGTGGGGCCTTGCCGTTGCTGTTTCAAAGGGTCACGGCCTGTGTTCTTTCTGATCGGTTGCTGTAGTGCTGCCCTAAACGTCTCGCTAACCGCACACGGCTCTAACGTGGTGCAGGGACAGCCCCGGGGGTGATGGAAACCCCCCTCGGAGCCCAGGCTGCAGTGGGGGGTTCCCTGGGTCCCAGGCCAGCCCCGTCGGGGTTGTCCATCGCTGCTGCTGGCTTGTTACACTCTGCTGCAGGAGGGTGAGGGGGTCTTCGAAGGGCCTGGGCGTCCTGTTCCATTGAAATTGCTTTGCAAGAGACAGTGAGAATCTGCTGCTTTGACATCCGTGGTTTTTTCTCAGGAGCAGTGCACAGTTGCTGGTTGTCATTTTCTGGCTGCTTCGCTGGTCACTGAAGGGTGATTTCGCAGGGGCTGTCGAGGACTGCATAGAAGCACTGGGAAGTGATCAGTTGTTCAGAAGAGCAGGTTTTGGACCGGTGACTCGGGGTCTAGAAATCGACTAGCAGAAACACGGTGTGCTTGACTGGTAACAAGTTAAGGGAGCCAAGATCTTTGTCTTAGTGACTTCGTATCTTTTTGAGAGGAAACCAGTTTGCTGTGTTATCCACCCATCCCTGAAACTCCAGCTGGAAGCTGGAAGTTGATCAATCTGCTTTCTCAAGTGGGCAGAAGTTCTTGATCTTCATTTTTGCTAGGCTTTGCCCTATGTTAGAATACTCTTTAGAGCAAGAAGCGTTCTGAATGTCAGAAATGTTTCGGTGATGCTGATTAGGAGCTTAGTGTGACTGAGCTGGTGGGTGATGTCTGGTGACGAATACTCCATAAAAAAACAAGTCTGTGGGTGTGAGGAAATTGGCACTTCACTGGGGAAAGGGATGATGCTATCTGGCCAAGGCTGGCGTGAGGCTACAACCTGGCTTTTATGAACAGAGAGAGTTGAATGCTTCAGCAATGCCTTTTAAACTCACAGTACATCATTAAGAACGAAATCAAGAGGAGGGAAAAAGTGGAGCTGCTGACGCACTGATTTCAGCAGCAATGCTCAGCATCTGTCCTTTCAATTCTAACTAGTGAGTTGGTCTATTAAGACTAATTGTACTGTTGTATACATACATTACTTTAGCATTGTCATATGGAGGATTGGTCTTTCAACACAATACAAGCACATTTTCAGATTTGCCCTTCTCATGTAATTTATGGCCCAGTTACCTTTGTAATTTGAAAGGTGTTTCTCCAACCAAAGTGAAAGTTGCCCATTTTTACTTTCGAAAAAGCACTCTGAGAGCTTGAGATCAAAGTACGTGTAATTGTTATTGCAGCCATCTCATATACTTTTGGATTAGTGTTGCATGTACAGTAATCAGATTGCTCCTCACACCAAAACAATCCAAACAGAAACTGAACCGATTGCTACCTAGCCTTTTTACAAACAAGTTTCTTAACTATTAGGCATGCAAATCCCATGAACTTTCAAAGAAGAGAACTGTAAGAGGAAGGAATTGGTAAATACATCTGCCAAAAGCCCCTGCCAAAAACTTGAGTAGATTTAAAAATCCACTGTGAAAATCAGCTGTCTAAGCAAAGATGCTCGTTTGGCTTCTCTTCTGCCCCAGACTTGTTTCTTTCTGATGAGTCTGTCACTGTGAGGCCCTCTTGGTGTCAGAGCTTCCAGCCCCCAGTTTTTCAACTGTCTTTTAGTATCAATCGTATTTGTTTTTTTGTGCATGTTTGGATATATACTTATCCTTCCTTTGTCACAATTCCACACTTTGCATTGCGAAGTCTCACCTGTGTTACATAGTGGGAACGTAGCAAAGCCTCTGCCAAAGCTCAGAGAAGGAAGCTCCACCTATCCCTGCTGCTGAGTCTGACTTTTTCTGTGGAAGGTAACAAACTGTGCCGCGGCTAATCTGCCAGTCCCTCTTGGGTTGGACAGTCTGCTGCCGCTTTCTGGAGCGGGATTCCAGGGCCTTGCGCTGGATGACTCTGGCCGCTCTGTATTACTGCAGCTTCTGAGACAGCTCCGCTTCCTGAGACTCACTCGGTTATTGAAGGTAAAGAAGCTTCTGTGAGCAGGTTACCGCAGCTGAGCAAATCTTTAAAAGCTACAAAGCTGCTGCTAGTGAGAGAGGATGCTTTTTGTAAGCCACGTGAGCACTGGAGTTGTGAAGCTTGGTCAGCAAATGTCTTAAGTACAGCAGGCAGAGCCGAGAAGGGCTGTTTCAAGCAAGATAATAGTGCGACTTCTTATCTGAACTGTGGGCTGCTGCAGCTTGTCCAGTGGAAACTGGAAGGTTTTTCTGGAGGAAGAATATTTTTCTAGTGCTTTGGGAGGGATGAAATGAAAATCGTGATACTAGTCTGTAATAACTATTTGCTTTGTTTTGTGCAGAAGAGATCACGGCTCACAGCAGCAATGTGTCCTCACTAGTCCTGGGAAGTTCAGGCCGGCTGCTGGCAACAGGAGGAGATGACTGTCGGGTCAACATATGGTCAGTTAACAAGCCCAACTGCATCATGGTAAGAACAGGCCTGTTTTCAGCTTCTGGGGGATGGGAATATTAATTCTGAGGTATGGAGGGTGGGGAATGAGCAGAAAAATTGTTGGGTTGTAGCCTGTGGCACTTGTGAATAGACAATGCTGGGTGACTGGATTCTAGCTAAATATAGGGACAGAGTTTGGTAACTGGTGAGCCCGCTGCTCCGGAGAGAATCTGGGATGGCTGGCTGCTTCAGCTGGGCCAGTGCTTGCTCATATAACAAGTATTGTGCCTTCTGTTACCAGGCTACAGGTAATTAAATGCGGAGTTTTGTATGAGATCAGCTAGTTTGATAGAGCAAGCTACAGGGGCCAGTTTTATACCAGGGAGTTTTCCCTCACAGCAGGAAAAGTCCCCAGCAGGATGCGTTCCTGCCTGTCCCACAGTCACTAACTGTGAGCACAGAGTTTGTCAGTAGTTTGCTGATTTGCCTGTAGGCTGGGCGCAGCATGTTAGCAGGAGTAGGGTTACCCCAGTAGTGATCACTAAAGCACACCATAAATACATTTAACAGATGTCTGTCCTGCATCGCTTTTACTTTGAGTGGGTGTTGTGGAAAACCGTCTTCAGCAAGTGTCGCTAGTCACTTGTTTAATTAACAACACAATGATGTTGTGTTATGGAAGGCATTTCTGTAGCCAGTGTGAACCTTGTGAGGAAGAAATCAGGAAAGCAGGGTCAAAAAGACTGAGGAGAATGCATCTGCTTTATTTTTCTGTGCATTTCCTGAGGTCAAGTGTGAAGAGATTGAAATGGGTGCGAAAGGAGTTGGTGACCTTTGGCAGTGCTGTGCTTCTTGCATAGCATAGTCAAGCTGTGTCTTCCCAGGTCCTCGGTGGTGGCATGACAGTAGTTTGAAACCGAAGTCTTGCCTTCCACGAGAGGGAGGGTTAAAGGACTAAATGTCTCCGTATTCTTTGTGTGGGAGCAGAGAGCTGTACCTCCCCTGCGCTGCCTGGGAGCCACGGGCATTAGCAGATGATGTTTCTGAGGGGAAGGGACTGACTGGAGCTGCTGAGGGCTTGTGCCGTTCTTGTATATCAAAAGAATCTTGATTTTTGGGGTTGTGCTGTACATTTTGTGCTGTGAAGTTCATCTTTAGTGCTTACAGAAGTTTGTGTTGGGGAGGAGGGAGAACTTTTCAAGTAGCATTGTAGCTTTGCTTGAAACGTGAGCTCTGTTTCTCACTAAGCAGTGACAGTCGCAGCTATAGAGTACGTAGAGGATGTCAGTTGCGCATGGAGTGCTAAGAAAGCCCCATCAGAACCAGCAGCTTTCAGCTGGCGTTCCCAGCCTCTCTACGTGTGTGGGAGGCATGGAGCTGGCTTAGCTATTTAAAAAGACCTGTTTGAGGATGGAATAAAGCATAGAATATTGCTTAATTGACAAGGAAAAAGTCCGCAAGAGTGGTATGCGTGTTGATTGGTTTTCTAGAACTAGTTTTAAGTATTCTTGTGTTTTAACTGAATACTGGCCTTTTCAAAACACTTACCGGATTTGTAAGCTTTTAGAAGCGCAAGGATGAAAGGAACTGCATCCATGTGAATTACTACCTTATGCCTCAAGTTAATACTTCAGCAACAGCACCACGTTATCACTGTGACACGCATTGCTGGCAGCAATATATGGCTCCTTGATTAAGTGAAGGTTACGAAGTAGCCCTGGTTTTGCTCTTGCTTTGATTTTGTAACCGGTTCATGACACTTAACGCGACCCATTTAGAGTAAACATGGTGCCATTGCGCTTGCACAGCATAATTTTTATAACGCAAGCATGTGTCAGCCTTGTCTGGGCACCCGCACCTAATGTTTAACTGCCCATGTCTCTGTAGGCACATACTTTAAAAGTTAGTCAGTGTGCCCCAGAAAGTGGGATAAGGTGGAAGATACGTGCACGGTGCTGTATGCAGGGATGGTCTTTAGGATGCTCTACCATACTGGTAGCTGGTGAGGAAAAAGGACCAGTGACACAAACAGGTGGTTCCAACTTGTGGCTAAGTACTGCAGTTACCCATGCAGAGTGGACAGGGCTGTGTCAGTAGCTGAGGGTTGTGACTCGTGGTTTTCTTTGCAGAGCCTGACAGGCCATACAACGCCCGTTGAGAGCCTACAGATCAACACGAATGAGGAACTCATTGTTGCAGGGTCCCAGTCAGGATCCATTCGAGTTTGGGACCTGGAAGCTGCCAAAAGTACGTTTCCGTGAGTTGTCACTGCTGCTAATGCACACTTTTTGGAATATCCTTATGCTTAATATCTGTGCTGACCCAGAAGGTTCCTAACTTAAGAAGGAACAGGAGCCTGGCATTGCTTTTGCCTTAATTTCCAGACCTCTTGGAGGGCTTTTGTGCGCTTCCTGCTCAGGCTGCAGAGCTGTGTATGCGTGCTCGAGCAGAAATTTTTACGTTTCTAGCGTTTGACCTGGGTGTGTTGAAATTTATATTCCAGATCAGTTTCCATGCATGTATAGAGTAACTAGGCATATAGAATTTGTATTCAGAGTCTCAACTTGAAATTGTCAACCTCAATAAAAGGATCCAATATCAGATTGGAAGTTTTAAGTGTATTAGGTTCTGCATAAGTCCAGGAATCCCTTGCTTGCTGACCGCTTGTTCTCGTTCTTAGTTTCTAACTTCTTTTTCTTCCTCAAGTGATTTTTCTCCTCTTCTGCTCTTGTGTGGCCATATAAATAGACAAAGACCTAATTTTTAAGAAGTCGTAAAAGCTATGAACTCGTCAAGCTCTGAGCCTTTAAAGGCCAACTGCTGAGTCATGCTTTATTTATTGTGTGTTCTTCAAATCCTAGAACAAGTGTGCAAAGGTATCGTGAATCACTTCAATGCATTCCAGGAGGAATGCAGTAAAATGACCGAATATTTCTTGTAAGTTGCTACTTGTTTGTAGAAAGAATGTGTAATGAAAACAGACTTACACTGGCTGAGCTAAGAAGGCAAACAGCAGGTGGCATAAGTAATAAAAACCACTTTTGTCATTCAGACAGCTAGAATTGGTTCGGTGACAAAATAGTTTGGCTCTACCAGTGGAGAGTAACTGATCTGGCTGACTTTATTAGGAGACCTATGAGCCAGTGTCTGTGCAAGTGACCACTCCAGGTCTGTTCCAGATGATGAAGAGATACTGCCCTTGTCATTATCTGGGCAGTTTTTTTTCCTCGAGAATGACTTCTGCATTCATCTCTGCTTTTAGAGATATGGTGTACCCGTTCTACTGGTCCTTTCTGGTTTCCAGAATTACAAGGGGCATTACTTGATTGGTGACTTGCTGAAACACTGTGATCATTTCTTTGTCTCATGCTTCCTAAGCATACCTTCCCAGTCTGTGGGATGCTTCTTGCAAGGGGCCGTTGAAAGAGTCCAGGGCAAATATTGGAATGTAAGAGGCAGAAGTCAGGCTTGTGCCTGGACAGGGGTGCAGAGTCCCAGGAAAGGGTCCGCCTAATAGCTGCAAGGTGAATGATGCAGGCAATCAAGTGTCCCTTTCACTTCCTGGCTAAAACTGTCATGCACCCCTACGTATGCCCTCTTTGTAACAAGTGGAAAGATCTAGCAGCTGCCTCGAAATGTGGCTTTTTAGTTTTATTTTCAGATGTTTGGAGTTTTGTTCATAGTTCCCACACATAAGGACAGGAATTTCAGCAGGATGATTGAAAATGGGCCCTCTGTTGCTGTTTCATTGCATTGCAAGGTTAAAGTCGGAAACATTTCCATAAAATAACATACACAGGTGAATAAATGATATGTAGCATGTCTAAGGTACGTTGCATTACCATGTGCTTAATGGTGAGGATAGTATGGGTAAACTTTTGCATGCTGTTTGGGTGAAGTGAACTGCTAAATATTTGCTCCCTACTCCTTCTCTCCGCCCCGCTTCTCCTTTTCCAGTTCTTCGTACCTTACTCGGACACAAAGCGAATATCTGCAGCCTTGATTTCCATCCTTTTGGAAGCTTTGTGGCATCTGGCTCTTTGGACACAAACATTAAGGTAAAACCCAGCTTCCCCTAGAGATTGCCCTCTTTCCTTGGCCATATCTTTGTTCTGAAGAGTGCTAGAATGTGTTCTGTGCCGAGCTGTTGGTAGCTGCTGCGCATCATCATTTCCATGTGTGTGGGCAGGTGTATTAGCGAGTGCTTTTGAAATGCGTGCGTGTATTTTCAGTGGTAGCTCACGAGTGTGACTCCTCTGTTGTGGAATGCGGCTCCGAGTTAGGTGCTGGCCGAGACCTGGTGTCAGCAAGCGCAGATGGCCTGGTTGCTGTGGATTGCATCTGCTTCACCAGGCTGGTATTTGACTGTAGGGGCTGCAGTGAGAAATACCTTATGGAAGTGATTCTCACCTGGGATTTAGGTCAGGACATACCCCTGAAACAAACAGGGGTTTAACAGCCCCTTCGGTGTTTTCATTCTGTGGTGTTTATCAGCTCGGTGACAGGAAGAGCTCTTGTTCTGGCAGGACTCTTGGGCTCCTCACACTCTGCTCTAAGCGTATCTTGTCTTTGCTTTTCTTCCTGTAGCTCTGGGATGTACGAAGAAAAGGCTGTGTCTTCAGGTACAAGGTAAAATGCTTCCTTAGTATTCAGGCAAAGAGGGGAGAAAGATTTCTGTCAAGGACTTGTGAGCAAACCTAAAAGTGATTATGTACAATTACCTTCCTAGTTTTCCAGTATAGAAATAAGATCTGCACAATTTGTGAAGTGGTCTGGTAAACCTCTGCAGGCTGCTGTGAACTGTGTGGGAATATGAAATGGATATCATAGGAGTTAGTGTTCTGTAGTCTGGCTGGGGGTATGGAGAGCGTCCATGAGTGTTAATACTGTCGCTGACATTACCATGCAAATCCCCACTGTGCCGAGACGGTTCTGTTCTTGAGGTCTTTACTACCCGAAGAACTTGCTGTACATTAATTTCATTCAGAAACCAACTTAATGGCACAGCACTTCTATCTGATCACCCACAGATCTGTGTAATTTAAAATTGATTCTTATTAATTAAGCCAGATTTGTATTTACCATGTTTAAACTGATGCCAGAAATGTCTAGATGAGAGCGATTACACCCATTTAGTGTGGATGGGTGTAGCTTGAATGTAGTGTTTAGTGTTCTGCGAGCTGTGGACTTTGTGAAACAGTTACTTGATTTTGTATTATTGTATAGGATTGAAAGACAAAAGCCAGAATTCACTCTAAAGGAACAACAAAAAAAACCCCCACCAATCCCTCAAACTATTTGTTTTTCTCATTTCAGGGTCACACAGAAGCAGTTCGATGTCTCCGCTTTAGTCCTGATGGGAAATGGTTAGCCTCTGCTGCTGATGATCACACTGTGAAGGTGATTTATTGTGACACCCTCCTGATGTGCTCGTGGCACATGGGAACACCAGGATCGTCTTTTTACCAGGCATTACCAGCACTCACTTGTAAACACCTTTAGTTCATTAGGCAGTTGGCTGAGCCCTGTGGCTTTGCAGGGACCAGTCTGTTGATGAGGATCATGTCCAGTGGCCCACAACATCCAGAGAAGAGCCGCACGTGATGAAATGCAGTTATCTGACAGACACATTGGTACTATGCACATGAGGGTTCAAGTTGTGATGGTGGTAGAGTTGTGATACCTTAACATTGGCCTCGGTCGTCTCGGTAGATGTTATGGAATGAGTGGTCTGCAGCACATTGCTTCACCATACCGGTCTCTGGCTCTGCTTAGTTAATTCAGTAAGCGTGTGTTACCGTACACGTTGTGTGTGATGATCAGGCTGAAAATTGCTGTCAGGGCTGAGCAGAGTGAGAGAAGTAGTTCAGAAAAGTATCAGCTGGAGCAGTGACTTCGCTTGTTTCAGGTGTGATATGGAGGGATGTGGGCAAAGGACTGCGTTTTGCTTTCAGCTTCTCTTGAAATACGCTGATCAGTCATTTCACTGTGGGTTTTTCAGTGGAGACTAGAGCACAGGAAGAATGAAATTGCTAACGGATTTGGAGCTTTTGGATTTTTGTTTGTTCGCTTTTGAGATATCTGCGGGGACAGGTGGAAATGCTGTATTTTATCCCAGTCTCTAAATATAAACCAGAAGCTTCTCGGGGACAAATTAAATGGAGAATTTAAGAGAATGCCAAAAAAAGAAGAAGAAAAAAATAAAAACTGCAGCCTTAAATGACGAGGACGGTACTCTTTCCCTGATCATTGCTTTCTGTGACAAACTTGAGCCTGTTCTTGGAGGGGGAGAAGCATTAGACGGTTGTCAGTACAAGGAAAGCCAAAGTGTGTTGGAATTGTCTAGCATTAAATCTTTTCAAGAGTCTCTCTGTTCTTTCCTTCTTCCAGCTATGGGATCTGGCTGCTGGGAAGATAATGTTTGAGTTTACAGGTCATACCGGCCCAGTAAACATTGTTGAATTCCATCCCAATGAATACCTTTTGGCTTCTGGCAGCTCTGACAGGTACATGAGGGGAGGGAGAGAGAAGGGAATTGTGTATGTTGGTTCCCTTTCCCAAGGCCCTCCTTAGGAAAGTAGAAAATAGGAATGTCGCACAACTCGGACCTGCCACTGCAAGAGCCTGACATCTAGTCAGCAGCATGTCACATCTGTGACGTGCAGAACATGGAGATCTTGCCTTCTCATCCAAAATTGATGGCACCTTCTGCCACAGTAGAAAGCAATGCGGTAGCCTCAAGCATCTCGCTAACCCAACTGACATGCTACCCCAACAGCAAGCAGTCCTGTGCAGCTGGCAGGGAGGGTGTCCTCTTAGCTCTGGGTCACCACTAGATACCTGTCCATATCTAGAGCCTCTAAGTGTCTGTGGCTGGATTCGTGGACCTTAGCTAGACCATTCATCGTACGTGCACAACAGTGAAGGTCATTCTAGCTATTAGTATGTTATTTCAATACTGGATGCTACAGCAGATTTCTAGAGGGACGAACAGTGTTTTTTTTCTGCTGTGTGTACAGGACAGTTCGATTCTGGGACTTGGAGAAGTTTCAAGTTGTGAGCTGTATTGAAGAGGAGGCTACTCCTGTCAGGTATATTAAATTCCTACCACAGTGTACTAGACAGGGACTGAAGTCAGGGTTAGGGGAGGCTTTTCTGAAAGTGAGACTTTACTGGGGACAAGTTTGTGCTGCTGGAGATGTTGCACAGGTGAGCATCGGGTCTGTAGCTTGTTAGACATGGGGCTGGAGGTGTTCAGTGAAGTCAGGGATAGAGCCCGGGGGTCCCTGGGAGACTGAGCACTGTGGGAAAGCTGTGCGTGATTCTCCACCTGCCTTCCTCCCAGGTGTGTGCTCTTCAGCCCGGACGGCTGCTGCTTGTACAGTGGCTTCCAGGACATGCTGCGTGTGTACGGCTGGGAGCCAGAGCGCTGTTTTGATGTGGTCTTGGTGAACTGGGGAAAAGTAGCCGACTTATCTATCCGCAACAACCAGCTGGTAAGCCACTGCTGCTGAGGAGTTGGGGAGGCAGCTGCGAAGCACAAGATGAAATCCTCCTGCCTCTTTGCAGACCTACTGACCTTTAAGCTTATGTCAGACTGTAAGGGGCCAGGGCGTGCAATGTGCCCAGTGCTTAGACAAAGCTTGTGTGCTTTTGTGTGCAGCAGCCTTGTGCTCCACTTTGTCTCCCTTTGGCTTCTGGAGGAAGGAACTGGGGGCTTGGTTTGACCAGTATTTAGAAACCATGTTTGGCAAAAGTTTTATCATAGCCTTTCGTAAAACACCGGGAGCTTAGAATTGGAAAAGCCAAAGAGCTGAACTGAAAATTCTCAAGCACGGTTGCTCAGGGTCACTCCATCGTGCCTGTCCTCAGAAAGGCTTGCGCGCACCCTCCTCCCTGGTGAATGACCTTGATCTTTTGCCTCTGCAGATAGGAGTTTCCTTTGCGCAAAGCAAAGTGTCTTCCTTCGTTGTGGATCTCAGCAGAGTCACAAAGTCGGGTTCCGTTCCTCACGGGCTGATCAGGGATGACGAACCTCTTGTGCCCCCTACCCCCACAGGGTCCTCCCTTCGCCGCATCTATGACAGGCCCTCAACTAGCTGCAGCAAGCCGCAAAGGTAAGGGAATCTGCTGGCTTGGTGGATTTCAAGGTTTTAAGGAAATGTACAAGGAGCTGAGTGCTCTCGCTCTCTCTGACAGAGTCCGTATGGCTTGCCCTGACAGCATCTCTTTTTTCTGCAGCAGAGTGAAGCACAACTCGGAGAGCGAGAGGCGCAGTCCCAGCAGTGAAGATGACCGGGATGAGAAGGAATCAAAGGCTGAAATTCAGAACCCAGAGGATTACAAAGAGATCTTCCAGCCCAGGAATGCTATCTGTCAGTACCAGGGTTTATTGTGCTTTTCAGTGGTGTTTGGAATAGAGCTGTGGGTGCTAAACTGGTTCAGTAGAAGTGAGCTTTGGCTTACGATAACAGAGGCTTCGCCTGTGACTGGGAGAGTTTAGAAAACTTTTATTTAATGTTCTGTACTTGGACACTCAACCGCAGATCATGTTGGTGAACTGCTGGAAGGTGGCACCTTCACTAGGATGCAGTAGTGTCTGGTCAAAGCCTGGTTCAGAATCCAGAGCTCCATTGCAAGCATGTGGCCTGCCTGTCCTTCTTGGGAAGGACTGCTGTGTTACGGTATCTTTATTAGCTTAGAATTTTGATACGTATAAAATCAGCAGCCTCCATTAAAGAAGGAAAGGCAATGTGTTTTGTTAAAGCGGAGATCGTTGTTTAGGAGGCATAGAGCAATGCCTGTGTCTTCCTTTTAAGTAAACAAGAAAAATGTGATACTCTTTCTAAGCAGTTAATAGTCACTATTTTGATTTACTTGTGTAAATTAGTTCAGCAGGAGGTGATTTTTTTATAATATAATTTGTTGTGGCAGTGCATTTTCTTGTGCCTCGTATCTCTACAGCAGCAATGCACGACATGGGTCAGTTTTGTCCCTCCTATCCATGAAGGCTGAAAGCCTTTGGGTAAACTCAACAGCAGCATCAAGGTCCGAAGGAGATGACTCTGCTTGCCATATCACTGATTTTTCCCTAATCTGTGGAGTTGCTGGAGATCTCCCAGCTCCAAGGTTGGGTTGTCGCTAATCTGTAGCCTTGGATGCTCCTCTGTTTGTTAATTTTTTTTCTCTCTTGCTGTAGGTCGAACCCCTCCTCGAAACAGTGAGCCCTTTCCTGCCCCTCCTGAGGATGGTGAGTATGAAAATGACCCCTTGTTGGGAACGGGGTTAATGGCCCTCAGAAGAAGGAGGGATGCATGTCTGCAGAAATGACTACTTGTGGTCTAGCTATACAGAAACTTTGCTATCAACTTCTCTTGAAAGGAGCAATCAGTTTCTGCTTTCCCACTTCTTTCCATCCTGATAGACCCCGTAACTGCAAAGGAAACGGTGAAGCCCAGCCAAGCTGCGGATGTCCAGACCCCGTTGCCAAAGCAGGAACTTGTACGTATCGTATGATCTGTTAATAGCTGTTCATGTGCCCACTCTGAAAAATGTGTACTGCAGACTTTACCATTTCTAATCAAGCCTATTCCTTTACTGAAGAGCAGTAAAAGTGCAGCTCAGATGTTTGTTTTGCCCAAGCAGCAGAATCGAAGGCCAAGCCTCCAGCAGGCGATGGCTCTTTTGCTTTTGTTCGCATCTCGCACTCGCAGTGGTGCTTCTCCTTGCGTCTCCGAATTGGGACGCTGTGAAGAGAACCAAGTGCTGGATTTCTGCAGGTGCTCGAACTGAGGCTTTTCTGTAGCCAAAAGCACAAGCAGCCGATGGGCAGAATACATTATTCCGGCTTCTTCAGCATTCTCTCTTCGCCTTCAGGCTGGCGGCGGCCCATTGCCCTGATTTTAGATGCTGGTAACAGTGACAGCATTTGACACTTCTATTGGGGGATCTCCATGTTCTTTGTAAACCTTAATTACATCTTGGTGTGTACCTGAGAGATACTTTTATTGAGTCTTAAATCATGCTAGCAAATTGGACCCTTCTGTGAGAGGAAAATGGATCAGGAAAAAAGGACATCAGGCTGGGGCCAGATTGTTGCTGCTAGAGCTTTTGTCCCAATTTCTCCAGCAGCCTGATCCGGTTCAGAGGCCACCGATTGCCTCCTCAACTGCCTTGACCAGAACAGAGCCGTCGGTGATTCCTGCAGCCAGGAATGAGCCCATTGGCCTGAAGGCCTCTGACTTTCTACCAGTAAGTATCTCTGGACAACAGTTTCCAGCCGGTGTTTGCATAGGGTGGCATCAGGAGGGGGGTGGTTCCCTGAGGTGCAGAAGAGTGTCTGAGGTGCTTTCTGCAGCCTGCAGTCCTCAGTACTGAATGAGAACACGCTAGCTCCTGCTCCCCCTCTGCTCACCTGGCGCTTCCCCTGCCAGCTCACCCTGCTGCCTCCCACCCGCTTCATCTCGCTGTTCCTGTGGGACTGGCACCTCAGGGCTGCTGGGTCCAGGCCCCATCGCGACTGACAGCAGGCTGTGCGAACACAGCAGCGTTGATCCATCCTCGCAAAGAATGCCTTATCAAAGCACAGAGGGCGAGGGATGAGGCAAAGAGAAATTGGTGTCTGCCATTGCACATACATAATTATTTCAAGAGTCTTTCCCTCTTGCATCTCGGAGGCTTCCTGGCCTCTCCTGGGAGGGCATTCCCTGTCCCAGAAGGGAGAAGGAGTGATCCCAGACTGTAAGTGTGAGCAGAGGAAGAGCGGTTCCAGCATGGTGTGGGCAACAAGCAAACAGAGTTGTAATAAATTGTGCAAGATTTATGCTTTGTAATAAAAATTGTTGATTTCAGATGAACACTTCACATAAAAAAACAGCGTTTTCGTGAAGAGATTTCTTGATTAAGACATACTGGGTTTGAAAGCTTACTTTTAATTTTTTCAGTTTTGAGAGTTTTTCCAAAGCTTCAAACATGTTTGTGATTGATGCAGTAGAAAAGGCAAAAGAGAAGCAGCCGAAATTGGGACAAATTGAGCATTTCCATTTCAAAATGTTTATGAAACAATCTGCAAGGAAGCCAGTATTTACTGGCGCTCTGTGCGCCAAAATGAGCTCTCACCTCAGCCAGAAAAAGCTCCTGCCCTTCTGTGCTGTCCTGCTCTGCTACTGCTCCTCCACTGGTGTCTGTGCTTTCAGGCTGTGAAAAACCAAAGCCAGGCGGAGCTTGTGGATGAGGAAGCCATGTCCCAGATCAGGAAGGGCCACGAGACCATGTGCGTGGTGCTCACCAGCCGCCACAAGAACCTGGACACCGTGCGGGCAGTGTGGAGCACTGGGGACATCAAGGCAAGGACGCGGAGGTGCCGGAGGCTCGGGGTGGGGGGAGCAGCTCTCTTGGCTGCCTCTAGTACCCCAAACGTAGGGTCTCGCAGCTTTCCTCCCCAGGGTGCACCGCAGAGTGCTGCTGTGTCCCACCTGCGGTTGAGCGGTCACTAAGAAACATGGAGAAACTTTCTCATGCAAGAGTTATCTTCTCTTCCCTGGCCAGCTCCATGTTTCCTCTGCCTTGCTTTTTGAAAAGCAGCACTTGGTGCTGATTGCATTAGTCTAACCAGTCTGAGCTTTGCAATAGACAACTTCTTCTTCCCCTTCTCTTTCAGAACTCTGTGGACTCTGCAGTGGCCATCAATGATCTCTCTGTTGTTGTGGACCTCCTGAACATTGTCAACCAAAAAGCGTGAGTGCTGTGTGGGGGCAGCCCCTGGGGTGCCCGAGGGCCATCGGGCTGAGCCTTGGGAGCGTGGCGTTCTGCCTGCCTCCTGTCCAGTGGGCTGCCGCAGCCCGAAACGCGTGGGCTTGTGGTCAGCTCTTCGGGTCTGTAGTGCCAGTAACTGCTGGAGTCGTGGGGGTCCTTTTCTGTAGGCAGGTGATGGCTTGCAGTCGGAGTCTTAGGGCTTCACAAGGCGATTCTGCCGAGTGGAGGAAATCCGTCAGAACCTGCCACTTTCTATCACAGGGGGGAGTCAGTGAGCTTGCTCGGTAAACTTGGGTGCTGCTGCCGGGACTTTTTTGCCAGAAAGCCTTATTTGTGTCGACTCAGCCCCGTAAAGCCTCAGTCTCCAATCTCAGAAGGCGTCCTCTTCTTTTCAGGTCTCTCTGGAAGCTGGATTTGTGTACTGTAGTCCTACCACAGATAGAGAAACTACTCCAAAGTAAATATGAAAGGTGAGGCCCGGAGAACACTGTGTGCTTGGGGGAGAAGGTGTGGATATTCGTGGGAGAGCTCCCCTGGGTATTTTGTAGCTGAAAGAAAATCCTGAAAAATCACAGCAGATACAGTGTGATGCCGATACAGCGCCTGGAAAAGAGCAGTGGAGTTGCCAAGTGTGTGGGGGGAAAGACGTGGAAAGTATGCATGGGCGGGAAGAGCAGGACATGGAGATTCGGCGTTGGTGCGTTGGGCTGAAGGCAGCTCGGGCAGCCAGGAGGGGTCAAGTCAAGGGTGAACAACCTGGTGGGAGTGAAGCTGTCGACCTGGGACGAGGGGAATGAGGTCTCACAACAGCCTTGGGGTCGCTTGGAAGATTTCTTTGAACCCTGTTGTTCGGTGGCAAAAAAATGCAGCCTCTCTCGTAAGATGGAGTTTCTGCCCTTCCTCCTGGGTGAGAGGCTCCTGCCAAGTCCCCTGGGCAGGACACCTCTGCCCTTGGGGCAGGAAGGTCCCGCTGAGCAGGGTGTGTGCTCAGACCTTTCGAAAGGGCTCGCTTCGACAGTCTTGTCTCGAACCAGTACTGTGTTAGTTCCTGGCTGTTGCTCTCCTCACCAGGTTACGGGCAGTGGTGGGGTGCTGGTCTGGGTGGATTGCCCCCAGTGACTGGAGGTGAGTGAGGGCCGTGTGCTGTGAGGACGGAAGTGAAATTCAAGCGGGACCCGATTCTCTGTTTGGCTTTCAGTTATGTGCAGACTGGCTGCACCTCCCTGAAACTCATTCTCCAGAGGTTCCTGCCACTGATCACAGACATCCTCGCTGCACCACCTTCTGTAGGAGTGGACATCAGCAGAGAGGAAAGGTAAGGCACTTACTCACCTCCGCTTGCTCCCTTTTTGAACCAGCCTTTCTCGCGGGTGAGCTTTGCTCCTCGCCATCGAACTTTGATACTAGACCAGGCTTGCCTTTCGTTTTGTCTGCAAATACCAAACCCTCCTGCTCCGAGAAAAAGACCAGGGACTGCTTTTCTCTCTGTCACTGTGTGCTGAATCATAGCTAAATGAAGTGTGAGTCTGTCAGGAGTGAAACCACCCTGTGGCTTCACGCTCTACCTCATGAGACACAGCAGTTGTCAGCCAGGCCCTGGATTTCCAGTTTGTTCACAGGATAGCTCTGCCCTGAGAACTGACCCTCCAAAACTAGCACCTCCTTCCTCCCTGGACTGTGCTGCCAGAGGGGGAGAGAGGAGCGAAAGAGCTGGTGTGGATGCCATTCCCCTGTGTCATCAGGACGTGGGCTGAATCCGTGGTGTTTCTGCAGAGCCGTGCTCGCCTTTCAGCCTCTCCCAGGCTCTCCCGCTTGAGCTGTGCCTTTGGCACTGCGGGAACAAGCGCAGCTCTTTCAGCAGCTGAGGATTCACGCTGTGCCTGCTGTCTGGTTTTTGCAGGCTCCATAAATGCAAGCTGTGCTACAAGCAGCTGAAAAACATCAGCAACATTGTCAAGAACAAGTCTGGGCTCAGCGGCCGCCACGGTAGTGCCTTTCGGGAACTGTATCTCCTGATGGCTGTCCTGGAGTGACAGCCGCCACCTCCTCACGGGCACACAGGTGGCCAAGCTTCCCTCTGCTCCTGGCCTGGCTGGATTTCGCCTCTCTCCCCGTGTCCGTCTTCCACCGGCAGCACGACAGGGAAGCGGAGTCTCGCTGGGCGGTCGCCTGCCCGGCCCTGGCGCCTTGCGGGCTGGACGGGGGACGCGAGCGGAGGGATGCGGTGGAGAGGACCTGGCTGACGGAGGGGCCCCGCAAGGCCGCGGCAGGGAAGCAGCTTCATCTCGGCTCTTCCTTTTGGCATCAAGCTCCTGGCTGCTCTGTCTCTGCATGCTGGCCTTTCCCTGGTGGGATGCACTCCTCCAGCTTCATCGGACGTGAGCCCGGCGCCCAAGGACCTGCGTTAAGAGGAGGCTGGTGCTTGGCCGCTCGGAAATCCCTGCTGGTGCCCTGGGCTGTGGACGATCGACGTCTTCAGACTGTTGCTGGGAGCTGAGGTCCACCGGGATCTGTTCAAATCTGTGACTCGGACAGGACTTGTGTGTGTTTGCCTGCCGGGGTAAGGATTCGGGAGGGTGGAGGAAGAGGGGGGCATGGACTAATGTCTTTCTACAGCTGCTGGATCCGTGTTAGAGGGGGTTTTTTCCCAATAAATGTCTGTCAGAACCTTTCTGTCCCTCTCTTCTTTCCTGTGGGGAAAGAGGTTCCTGTTGGTGCTTCCCCTGCTCCTCCCAGCGTGTCTCCCATCTGAAACACTGCAGCCTGTTCTCTGGGAAACTGTAACTTATAAGGAATTTTATTAAAAGATTTGTAACTTTTTTTAAGAAAGTTGTGTTAAATGCCTGAATCTTTTGAAGTACTGTTCACCTTGGCACACCTCCTGGCTGGGAGCGCCCAGGGAAAGCGGGGCTGTGTTCCCTGCGCGTCCCAGTGGCAAGCCAGCTGTTCTCCCCTGTCCTGCTGGGAGGCTGCGGTGAGCGAGTCAGGGAGAGGGCCCTGGCCAGGCGGCTGGCAGAGCTGGCAGAAACCCCGGGGCAGGTTTCGCTCTGCTGGGTGGTTCCCAGCCCAGAGAGCAAAGTCATCGTTTGCAGCTTGTCCTGCTCCGGGGCCCGACGCGGAGCTCTCCTCTCTGCGCAAGGTGGTTCTGTGAGCTGCTCCTGGCGGGGCGCTGGAGCCTGGGACGCAGGAGCCCGGCCCCCTGGGTGCAGTGGGGCCCGCAGGGACACGAAACCCCACGCTGGCCTTGCCGATACCCCTTCCACACATGGTCCAGCTTTGGGGAGAGTGGGGAGCATTGTGCTCTGCTCTCTGGCTCTGGAGCAAGAGCAGTCGCTGGGTGGAATGAGATGCTGTGGCGCTGGGGCTTACTGAGTCTCCTGCTACTGAAGGGAGTCTGGCAGGTTCCCCAAGAGAGAGCTGCCAGAGGAGGGATCTAATGGGCTTCCAGCTGGGGGGAGATGCTGGGAGGGAGGGAGCAGCCGCCCTGTGGGGAGCTCAAACTCGCTGCAGGGAAAGAACCGCAGCGCAGGAGCACTGGCTTTAACAGTTTATTTAAAATAAGTTTTGTTACAAAACAGATTTTTTTTTTTTAAATTATTAAAATATATACATATTTTTCCCTTTTTTTTTTTTTTTCTTTCAAATAGAATACGCTGTGGAAGCGTGAGAGGAGAGGGCTGTGGTGGGAAGGAGCTGTCAGTGCATCCGGTCGGTTAGCGCAGCAGGAGGGAGGGTACCCACGGGTGGGTGCTCAGAGGTGCAGGGCACAGCGTTGTCTCATCCGCACCCCTGGCCAGCTGCTGGCCCAACACGTAACTCACCCGGCTTTTGGGCTACAGGTTTGGGGTTTGCTTTTTTTTTTTTAATTCTTTTTTTTTTTTTTTCTTTTTTGTTTTCCATTCCAAGAACATGTAAAACAGGGTATAAATATTTCAAACACGAAACAAGAGCGCTAAGTCCACCCTGGTGCCGCGTAACACGGGCAGCCCCGCCACGGCTCTGCCTCTGCCCTGGCAGCACCGGCACCACGCTGAACGGCGGCTCGCTCGCGCACGGCACCGGCCTGCCCTCATGCAACAACAGGGCTGGAGAAACCTACGGGGAAAGGAGCTGCTGGGATGAGTTTTTGGGTTTTTTTTCTGGCTTAAAATAGAGGCGGTGCTGCTGCAAAGGACAAGGCGGCAGCTGCTGGGGCGCAGCCTTGGGGGGAGCCCCCTCCAGCCAGGCACCTCCGCTGTCGGGCAAACAAAGCTGGAGAGCCGCAGAGAGCACCCAGCAGCTCCCTGCTCTGGCTAAAAACATCCCTCCAGCACAAATAAAAAAGTCACAGAGATGAGCAATCGAGGGGGCAGAGCCCTGCCCAGCACCGCTGCCCCCCCACCCTGAGATGGCTGCGGGAAGACCCTGGCCCCGTGCCGCTGATGGAGAGCGGTGCTGTCACCCTCTGCTCACAAGTCCCTGTGGGCACGGGGAACGGCACCGAAGCCTTCGTGTCCTCCAGCAGCCGGCTCTCCGTCATGCCGTGCGGGGCTGGGGCTGCCACTCGTCACACGAGCACCGGCCTCAGCTTCCCTGTGGGGAGACAGGCGTGGGTCACGCTGGGCAGGGGGCATGGCCACCACCGCCCCAGCCCCCCTGCCCGCGGCATTTCAGGCACTGTGGAGCTGGCACCGTGAGCATCCCCATGAGCATCCCCACCACCCTGGCACCCCTGCCCAGGAAGCGGAGTCCTCCACCAGCGCCCGGCCGCAGGCACTCACCTGGCAGCCACGGCTGCCCCTAAGTCAGGCTGAAATTGAAGGGGAGAGAGGTTCAGCCCGGGGCACATCGCTCCCCTGTGCACTCCCAGCCGCCGGCAGCGGCTTCGCACCAGGGGTGCTCTTGGGGAAGTGCTAATTAGGCTCCCAACGGCTAATTAACCACTAGATTACAGATCAATTAGCTGCTCCATACTGGTTTTGCCTGCCAGCGTCCGGCTGGGACAAGGCTGGCAGCGGAGCCTCTCAGAGCAGGGGACCCCGGCTGGACCCCTGGGGTGCGGAGCGGGGCGGTGGGACCCTACCACCCACCTGAGGTCTGGAGCTTCCTGCGGATGGAGGCGGCACGGCCGGAGGGCTGCCTGGGGCTGGGGGACGCGTGGCTCCGGCCGGAGGGTGCTGCGGTCCCCGGCGAGTCACCCTGGGGGAGATGGGGCACGGCCACAGCATCAGCCCGTGTGGGGGGACCACAGGGCTGCTGCAACACAGGGCTTGGGGACAGCCCACGTCCTGCCCGGTGATGGTCCCCAGCCACCCAATAGCAACCAGCCCTGGGGAACACGCGTGGGGCAGGACATGGGGAGCCCCCCGCTCTGGGATGGGGGGGGACAAGGGCAGGGGCAGCCCCCGGGTTACCTCCAGCTGCTCCTGGTTGAGCCACGAGCCCAGCTCAGCCTTGCGGGAGACGGGACCCAGCTCCACGGAGCGAACTCTCTCGGCGAACTTGAGGGAGCACAGCGTCTCGCTGGTGTTCTTCTCGGCGGGGGAGACCTGTGGGCAGGCAGAGGCAGGCAGAAAGTCACCATGCCAGCTGCCTGCACCCCCCCGGACCCCCCATCCCGGCGAGGTGCTATTATTACCCCGCTGCTCCCGGGCCAGCCCCATCCATCTGCGCCCGGGCCGGTGTCCGAGCGAGTTGGATCCCCTGTCACCAGCCACCCCAGAGCCAGGGACAGCTGGGGAGAGTGGCAGCAGGTGGCCGGGGCTCGGGCCCCCCGAGGGGCTCGGTGCAGGCGCAGGCAGCCGGGGGGGGGGGGTCACAGGGCAGGGACCGGAGCACAAAATCCTCCCACCAAGAGAGGGGACGGGGAGGTGACCACACACAAAAACACTGTGCCCACAGGGACGGCACCCACGGGCAGGCGAGGAGGGCAGGATCGCGGCCCTCCGAGCTCATCCCCCATCCCAAGGGCTTTCAAGGCCAGGTTGGATGGAGCTCTGAGCACCCTGGGCTGGTAGAAGATGTCCCTGCTCATGGCAGCGGGGTTGGAACCAGATGATCTTTAGGGTCCCTTCCAACCCTATGATTCTATGATCCCTTGGCCTCGTCTGTGGTGCAGAGATGGGGCACAGAGTTGCCCCGACAACACGGCTGCAGACCCGAGGCTGTCCCCAAGCGCCAGCCCAGTCCCCTGCCTCCAGCATCCCTCCTGTCTCCAGCATCCCTCCCGCCTTCAGCATCCCTCCCGCCTGCCCCAGCACCCACCCCCAAAGCCCCAGCACCTACCGGCTGTGTGCCCAGCCCCTACCTGCACCATCATGAGGGTCTTGCTGTCGCCGCTGAGTGAGTCCTGCAGCAGGTAGGTCAGCTTGGAGTTGCGGAAGGGCACGTGGCCCTGCCGTGAGCGCAGGGCATAAATGACGTCGCCCAGCGCTGAGAGGGACTTGTTGATGTGCTGCGCCTCGCGGAGCCGGCTGCCCTCCGCGCCCGACCGCCCGACCCGCTCCGAGCCCGCCAGGTCCACAAGGTTCAGCTTCCCTGGGGACACAGAGCCAAGCGCCCCCCAGACACAGAGTCAGTGCCTGGCCTGCGCACCCCGGGGATGCCGCGGCCCCGATGCCCCGGCGAGGGTCTCGCTGCGTGGGACCCACCGGTGGTGCGCAGCCCCGTGCTCCGGTCGAGGCCGCGGACGGTGATGATGAGGAGGGCGTGGGAGCGGGAGCTGTGCTCATTCAGGTTGGTGCACTCCGTCGCCCGGTTGACGTGGCTGAACTCAAAGACCTGGGGGAGCCCGGGAAGGCGTGGGGTGAGGCCAGCGCACCCCAAACCCACCACAACCCCTGCCGTGACCCGGGGACCCCTGGGGACATAACCCAAGCATCAGTGCCCCACATGGTGTCTGGTCCATCGGGGTGATGACTTCTGTCAGGTCTCAGCCTGTGTGACACGCCGAAGGCACAGGGTGACAGGCACTGCACCAAGGTGACAGCCGGCATCTCGCTAATCCCCCGGGAGCCACTCAGGCCCCGTGCTTTTATTTTTAACCCCCTGTGGCTCGTCCCATGGGACAGTGACCGCCACATCACACCCAAGGACCTATTTTGGTCTCCGTCGCTCCTCAGCACTTCAGAAACGCTCCCGAACCCGGGGTGTCCCACACCAGCGACCCCTCCCATCCATCACAGCCCTGGTGCCACCTCCCCATCTCCCCCCACCTTGTTGATGTCCTCCACGCTCTGCACCCTGAGCTCGGTCAGCCCGGGCACGTAGAGCTGCCCGCTGCCGTCGGGGCACAGCTTGATCTCCAGCTTCTCCTGCGGCTCCTTCCCCAGCAAGTCCCTGGGCACAGGGGTACCTGTCACCAACCCCAGCCCCGGGGACCGTGGCAGGCGCCAGCTCCCCGCCGGCGCAGCATCCCCGCCGCGGCTCAGGGCTGCGTGCCAAGGCTGCCGGAGCAGCCCTCTCCTCCCGTGGATGCCACACATCCCATGGACAGACCGCGGCTTTCTGGCTCCCACCAGCTCCCCGCACGCCCACTACCTCCCACCCCGGACCACGCTCCCGTCCCCACTCTTCTCCGCCACTCCCGGTCCCCGTTATCCGCATGGATGCACTCCCAGCCTCCTCCCGGCCCCCCCACCTGTGGCTGGGCAGGCAAGGAAAATATTTCTCATGCTCCCAGCTCCCAGTTAGTAATTTCTATATATAACGTCCGGGGAGGCAGGGGGAGAAGGGATGTTCCAGCTGCTGCATACGCGCCGGGGGAGTGGGAGCGATGGCAGCGCTGCGAGCCCATATAAGTAATGGAGCTCGAGGGACAGCGCTTTGAATGGGCAGTGTGCACCGAAACAAAAAAAAAAACTACAAAATAAATCCTTGCACAGCCAAATCCCGCGTCCGAGGCCCCGGGAACAAGATGTGCGGCCAAAGCAGGGCTGGCGGGACGGGGAGGAGAGCAGCGCGGGGTGATGCCCACCCACGCCGGCTCCCCAGCAGCTCCCCTCATCCCACCAGAAAGCTTTTCCCCCCCTCCTTCCCCGTACCTGAGCGCCTCGTTGTAAATCTCGGCGGCGCTGACACTGATGGCGTAGTCCCAGTCGGCCGCCTTGTCCCCCACCTCGGAGAAGAGGAGCTGCAGGGCCCGCTGGTTGATCCCCGGGTTGGCTGCTGTCCCCTGATGGATCGGGGGGAGAAAATGGGGAGGGAAAACACCCTCTTGCATTTCAGTCTGCAAAGCCCCAAGAGAGCTGCACAAACCCCTTGGCAGCAGCCGTCACCATCACTGGTGCACCCCAGGTCCGAGCCGGCCACCAGCCTGGTGAGGGGAGGGTGCTGAAACCGGGCGCCGCGGGATGGGAAGCCGAGGAAGAAGGGGGAAGCAAAGCCAGGCAAATTCACCTCCATCGTGTAAGTTTTCCCTGCGCCCGTCTGCCCATAGGCGAAGATGCAGACGTTGTAGCCGTCAATGCAGGAGGTGACCAGGGCTTGAACCTCCTCAAACACCTGGGTGGGGGAGGCCAGGGAGCGTCAGGAGATGGTGACCACATCCCCGCTTCACACCAGCAGCGTGCACGGCAGCACCCACCTCCTCCTGGGACGCTTGCGGGGGGAAGACCTTATCCAGCTCGAAGGACACCTGCTTCCCCTTGTGCAGGAGGTGCAGGACAGCGTCGTTGTTGGCGTCGAAGGTCACCGCGTTGGCCACCTCCGGGCCCTCGCCGTCCTCTTTTGTGATGGGGCGGACTCGCCCGAAAACACGGATGTTTCCTTGGGGGGGGGGGATGCAGGGATGGTGTCAGCCCCGGCGCAGCCCGCTGCCGACCGCAGCACCCCATCGCCGACCCCAGCATCTCACGGGGACAAGCCACGGACCTTTCAGCCGCACCAGCTCGTTGTGACACTTCTTGCGGAGCTGCAGCTCCCGCCGGTACTTTCGCAGCAGCTCCTGGTTGGTTCTGTGCACCTCCTCGATGGCCTGGCCGATCTGAGGGGGGATGGAGAGCAGCGCCTCAGTGACCCCACCCCAGCATCCCCCACAGACGCATGGGGAGGGAGCCAGGGTGGTGGTCCCGGGGTTCCCACCTCGGCCCGGGCGCTCCGCAGGGTCTCCTGGAGGAGCAGGGGGAAGTCACGGACCTGCCGCTTCAGGCTGTTGTAGTCATGGGTGAGGGTGCGCAGCGCTGGCTGCAGCGTCAGCAGGTTGGTCCGGACGCCTAGAGGCACGGGGCAGGGTGAGGGGCAGGGGGCACGGCGTCCCTGGCACCGGCCCGGCGACCCCGCCAGCCCGCCGTGTGCTCTCACCCGCCAGGTTCTCGTGCACCGCCTTCATCTCCACTTGGGCCCGGGAAAATGCCTCCTCGATGGCGCAGTTCTTCTCCTCCTCCATCGCCTGCATCTCCTCCAGCATCTGCCCGTGGGCTTGCTCCAGCTCAGCCTCGTACATCACGATCTGGAAAGGGAGCGAGGGGGAACAATGCCGAGCTGGTGACCACCCACCGCGGCACCGCGGCACCCGCGCAGGCAGGAACCGCCGGGGAGCCGAGCGGGGCGATTCCGGATTTGCACCTGTCGGGCTCAGACCTGAGCTCGGAGCTGAGCCGCCGTCTTTTGGGAGCTCTGCAGCTGCTGCTCCATCTCCTTCAGCACCTGCCTCTGCATCCCCACCTGCTCATGCAGGTACTGGTTTCGGGACTGGCTCTCGCACAGTGCTTGTTTCGCCTTGGCTGACTCCACTTCCACTGTCTTGATGATGTACTGGGAGGGGGAAAGCACCCAGAGATGCTGGTACATACACAGAGCGTGCACTGGGAAGCAGCAACCGAGGGGTCCAGCATGGAGCTGGTGTTGGCCCAGGGGTGGGCGGCACTCGCAGGGCACCCACCGAGCACCACCAGGCTCCCAGCCCACCCGGCCAGGGCAGACGGAGAGCCCACGGCACTCACCTTTATCTGCTGGGGCTGGGACTTGAGGCTGGCAATGGTCTCCTGGCTGTCCCGCAGCCGCCGGCTGAGCCGCTCCTCTTCCTCAGCCCTCTCGGCCAAGGAGTCCTTGAGCCGCAGCTCCACCTCGGCCAAGCGGTTCGTCTTCTGCTGCACCTCCAAGTCCAGCTCCGCCAGCTTGGCCCGCATCTCCTCTGCCTCCCGCTGCAGCCGGGACACCCGCTCCTGCAGCCCGGCGTTCTCCTGGCCCCGAAACAGCACCCGTGGGTGCCCGTCACCCTCCCGCAATGCCACCACCGTCGCCATTGCCACCACTGTCACCACTGCCACCACCGTCACCACTGCCACCACCACCTCACCTGGAGGTGGGTGCAGTCCCGGCACGGCGCCTGCTGCTGCCGCCGCAGCTCCCGCAGCTCCCCCTCGCACGCCTTCATCTCCTGCCGCAGGCGCTCGTTCTCGGCCGCCAGCAGGTCCTGGTGCTTCTCCGCATCCATGCCGCCCTGCCGCCGGACGGGATGGAAGCCTGATGTACCCCGGGACCCCCAGCCCACTGCACCCCCGGGAGCCCCAGCCTGCTGCACCCCAAGAACCCCAGCCCGCTGCAACCCCTGAGCCCCCAGCCCATCATGTTCATGGAGCCACAGCCTGCTGCACCTCACGAGTCCCCAGCCCACTGCACCCTCAGGAGCCCCATCCTGCTGCACCCCTGGGGAGCCCCAGCCTACTGCACCCCACGGAGCCCCAACCCACTGCACCCCAAGAACCGCAGCCTGCTGCACCCCAAGAACCCCAGCCCACTGCACCCCAGAGAGCCCCATCCTGCTGCACACCAGGAACCCCAGCCCGCTGTATGCTGTGGAGCCCCAGCCTGCTGTACCCCAGGAACCTCAGCCTGCTGCACCCCCTGAGCCCCCAGCCCATCACGCTCATGGAGCCCCCAGCCTGCTGCCCCTAGGAACCCCAAGTCTCTCCCCATAGCAGAGTGACGGTGCCGGGGAGCCTTTGCCGGCTGCAACCCCAGGACCCCCGGTCATGACACTGCACTGGACAGAAAATCCCACAAACTTCTGCCCCTCGCTGTCTCTCTCTCGGCTTTCAGGGTCCAAATTGCGACCCTGGGGAGGTTTTCATCCTTCCGAGCCCTCCCGATGCATCCCTTCCCTCCTCAGGGACCCACAGCTCCGGCGTCCCTCAGGGCAAGGGTGGCTTAGCCCAAGCCCGGCGGCAGCTCACCAGCTCGGAGCGCAGCCGGCCGATCTCCTGCGCCTGCTCCAGGATCTTCGCCTTCAGCGTTTCAATCTGTCAACAACAGGCAAGGTTAACCAGGAGGCATCTCAGCAGCTTCTGGAGGAGACCCCGTGGTGCCACCCCAGCCACCGACGTCCAGTCTGGCGCACACCTTCATTACGACTTCATTTTCCACCTCGCTCCGAGCACCTGATTCACACGAGCTGATTACAACGAGCGTTAATGAAAGGCTTGCTTCAACCTTGTTCGACCACGGGTATAATTTGTCCATGTTGAGCATTAGCAGAAACCATTATTAAAAAAAAAACCCAACCAGCTTCATCTTTGGGGAAGGAAAAAAACAAACCTATCCACAGTTGTGTTTAAAGAGCCAGAAGCGCCTCATCCTGCCCTTGCAACACAGCTTCACTTTGCCTTCCCCATGTTTCTTTCTAGGAAGGTTATCTCGGGAGAAAGAGGGAGCAGGAACCCTTTGCGACATCCTCATGCCCGAGTCGGATGGGAGGATGCTCCCCAGCCACCCCATCCGGGCATCTGCCCGTCCCGTGGGGACCAGGCTGCCCTCCCTGCAAAAGCCAGCTGGATTTCACAAATCCTCCAACTTCTCGTGCAGGGATCAGCGAGGCTCCCCCCAAAATATGCAGCTGTTCAAATCAACGGTGGCAGCAGGTGCTTGGCGAAGCTGGCGGTCTCGTGGGCCGTGTTTCCACGGGATTTGCCCACCTGCGTCGTCCCTCGTCCCCGTGCCCAAAAACCCGGTGGCTGCTGGGCGAGCATCGCCGCCTCCCCAGAACTCACCCCGGGGAGAGCCGGACCTGGCCGCGCGCTTCGCCGCCGTCCCCCAGACCCCAGCATCCTGGCTTCCCCGTGCCGGGAAGCCGCCGCGCGCCAAACCCCTCGCCGGGACGCGGCAGGCTTGCTGCCCCGTCCCAATAATCGGTTTTTTCGAGGCAACCGGGCCCCCCCAGACCATAATTTAGGAACTGCTGATTAACAGCAAATGTGGATGTGCTGACACGGTGCTGTAATTAACGAGGGCAGGCGATGAAGCCACGCCCTCACGGAGCCGGCATCGCGGCAGCAGCACCTCCCGCGCGCTCGGCACGGCACGGCGTTGGGACCCCCTGGCGTCGGGACCCCCCCAGCCCCCCGCAGCCAGCTCCTCCATGCTGAGCGTGTGCCAAGCTCGCCGGCCGCGTGCTCGAGTGGGAAAATCCCGCTTCCGCACTGGGTAAGGCAGATGGTTCAGATCTCTTTTTCCAAAGAAGGGAAGGACTGAGAAGGCAAAGCCACGGCTTGTTCCAGGGAAGCTGCCGCCCCGGCTGGCCAACGTGCACGCTGGAGCCTGCCCACCACTCCCTGCACCGGCAGCGCCCGAAGACGCCGGTGCAGCTCCGTCCCCTACCTGCTCGGGCATCTCCGGCTGCATCCTGCTCTCCGGAGGCGACAGGCACTCCTTGGCAGCCGGGTCCGGCTCCAGCCGCGGCCCGGCCATCCCTGAGCTTTGGCAGCTTGGGTTGGTGCCGCGCTCCGGCTGGCGTCGGCCGCGCTCGCTGCCGAACCGGCCGGCGCTCACGCCCGTGTCACGCCAACTGTGCCAGCCAAATGCAGGACAATTGCCTCCGCCTTTTTGACACCCGTGGAACAAGCCGAACCTGACGGTCGCAGCCTCCACAACAGTCACATGCAAATCCCTTTATGAGCAGCCGGAATTTCAATCTCCCCGGGACGACCCAGGTCTTCGTACCGAGGATGCAGCCGTGCCGGCGCAGGAGATGGGTTTTATTTTGGGGGCGGGGGTTCTGGTTGCGATGGCCAAACCGCTCCCCCTTCAGCGGACAACGCTGCGCTTTCACATTCGCTTTCCACCTCCCGACTCTCGAGACTCACTAAAGTTCATCTGCCAGGTCGGTCTAACGAGCGTAGCCCGCTGGGCGGATGGAAGATGGCTGCAGGGTGCCGGCCCTGAAGCCACCCCGGCAGCGTCCTGCCCAAGGAGCCGCGTGCCCTCACCAGCGTTATCGCCATGTCACAGTAACGTCAACCTACGAGCATGCCGCAGCTGGTGAGACAGCCGCGGTGCTCAGGAGCACCCGGCTCCCAGCCAGTCCCTACGCAGCCAAGCGGAGAAGACACTCCGTGAGACAGGTCCTACGCTCCTTCCACACATGGCCCTCACTGACTGCAAGCCACAGCGCTCCGGCCAAGCCACAGCCTGAAGCTGGAGACCCCAACAGACCCCCTCACATCCCCCTGCCCTCACTGTACCTGGCCTTGCAGCTGGAGGGAGCGGGAGCGCTCGTCGTTCTCCCAGTCAGCGAGCTTCTCCTGCAGCCCCAGCAGCTCCTCCTGCAGCTGCAGCTTCTCCTCCTGCAGATGCGCCATGGAGGCCATCACCTTCTGGATCACCGTGAAGGGCCGGGCTGCTGGCAGGCTGGCGCGTTTCCCACTGCCGAGCCTCCCTCCTGCAGCGGGAGCAAAGACAGAGCCGGTCAGGATCCGGCTGCCTCGCCAGGGAAGGGGATGCCAGCTATGCGGAGAATCTCCAGGGGCTGCGGTGGAGACGGGGCAGTGGGGAGCAGCACCGGCAGAAGTCCCCCGGAGAGCAGTGATGTGCCGGGAGCTGCATCCCAAGCACCACGGTGCCGGCCAGGCTAACAGCGGGGGTCCGGCCGGGTGAGCCCCCACGGGAGGGTGGGAGCCGAAGGGCTCTGCCGATGCCAGCGGAGCATCCCAGGCCATATCAGAGAGCGCCTGCCCTTGCCGCCGTGCCGTGACCCAGCCCCATCACATGCCGAGATGCTGCTGCCTCGCTCAGATAACAACCGCCTGCACCACGGCGCGCTGATTCATCCCGGCATCCTTTTTTCTGAATGAGCAGGTGCCGGTGGAAAACCAGTATGCGATCGTGTTATTAAAGGCTGCATCATTACACACAACTATAATGGAAGCCAAATTAAAATTATATGGGTACCCTGAATGGCCGTATTGCCTAATCCTTGCGCATTCGGCTTTCTAACCTTCCTAGTATTATTTTAAGCATCGTTTTCTGCATGTTAATAGAGCCACCGGTGCTGACAGAGCCAACCTGGCCGCACATCAGAGCCTCCCACATGAATCCCTAAATGACTTGGTAGTTCCCAAGAAGAAATGACCCGGCCTGACTCATTCCCGACGTGGGGATGAGGCACCGCGGTGGGCGAACCGGCGGCCAGGATCCCGGCTGCCCGGCACCCTTCCCTGCCTGCCGTGGATTTCATCCCCCACCACCAGAAACCTCAGGTTTCGAAGGCAGGAGGAGATGCTGGGAATCGCGTCGCTGCCTGCGGGCAGGTGCTGCCCGCTTTACGGGCAACGGCCTCCACACAAGGCAGGACTCTCCCGGTCTGTGAATCAGACTTTCTGCCTTTAGAAGGAGTTAAAGAGCCAGCAGAGCAGGCAAAAAACGAAATGCGGGGACCAAACCATGGCTAAGCTGTCGACCGCACGCCACAGGGCTTGCCCGGCAATGTCTGCAGAAGCGGTCGCTGGACTGGGCTGGAACAGTGCCAACGAGCCCACTTCTCTTTCTTCCCGCATCGAAAGCGTGTCCCAGCTCCGGCAGGGGACTGTGATGCTCCCTTTAAACCCCAACACAGACAAAACCCACCCCAAGACTCCGAAAGTTGCCAGGAACGCCAGGGCTCACCCCCTGGGGAGTGTGCAGGGAGAAGACAAGATTACAGCAGGCACCAGGGCTCCCGCAGAAACTCCGCGTGTCTGCACCCATCACCCACGCTGATCCCGGCCGGGACCCAGGGCAGAGCCGGGCTCAAAGCCATGACACCTGGCTGCAAGTCAAACCGCCAGGTGATCCCGCACGGATCACGCGCTCCTCCGTCCCCCAACCCCTTCCTCCCGCAGGAGCATCCCTGGGAGATGAGCTGCCGGCCGGACCTGCGCTGCATCTCCCGGCAGGGAGACGGGCTGCGGGCCCTGAGCGCAGCAGGCGCGGCACGCTGACCCTCCTGGCTGCCAAAATGCTTGGAAACGCGTTTGGAAAGGCGGCCGTTTCCACGGCTCCGCCCCCCCCCCACTGTTGCGCAGAGTCCCTTCCTCCCGCATCCCTGCCCCTTCCCACCAGCCGCCCCGCACCGGGAGCTGCTCGGGGACGCAGCCAGGGACCACGTCCGGAGCAGCTCCCGGGATGCGCCCCGACAAGCCGGGACAATCCGGTCCTGACAGTGAACACCAAGAAACCGCGGGGATTCACCCGCAGCCGCTCATGCTGCAGGCGTTTCCACAAACCTTCCCTTTTCCTCGAGCGGGAGGAAAGCAGCCTTGGGTTTGCTGGCGCTTCCCTGCTCTGTTCACCTGGTTAAATAATTCACCGGTCGCCCGGCGTCACCCGACAGCTGGCTGGCGTTTGATTTCCACCGAGAGCTGGTGAGCGCAGCCGCGTGTCTACGTGCACCCCAAAAGTGGAGAGGTCTCCCCGGCAGCCGCTGGCAGGTACCGGGAGCACATCCCTCCTCCCGAGCGCCCGCTGCCGCACCCCGGCTTCCCCCTTACCGGCTTTCTGCAGGTTCATGGCGGAGGCTGGCTGCTCCGGCGCGGCACCGGCTGGCTTGCAGGGGGATGCCGGCGGCTCCGGTGTGGCTGGTGTCGGGGCCCGGTGCCGCCTCTCCTCCCACCGCTTGGCCGCCGTCTCCCGCAGGGCCTGGGTCTGCGAGAAGCAGCAGGACAGAGAGCTGGGACACAGCGACCACGCACGTCGTGGTGCCGGCAGCCGGCGTTTCACTGGGCTGGCCAGGAGGAGCGAGCGGGGAGGAGGTCGCAGAGGACTGGACATGGGGACCGGGGGAAACCCTCCCACCGAGGGATTTCGGTGTCGGGAAGCTGCCGCAATGAACTTAGTGTGTTGCTTTTAATTCTCCTCAGAAACAACTCCTTCCCTCAGCTTGGTCATGCAGCTGTACTGAATATTCCCTGTTTTTCTCTCTATGGCCTTAAAATGAAAGACCCTGGACTGCACGCAGGGTTGAGTGTGACATTTGCTGATGAGCTGTGGCTCAGGCCATGCCATGCCCTGTGGGACGGAGCACAGCTCTGAAAAAACAGAGAAGAAATCTGGAAGGAGGGGGAGGAATACAGAGAAGGTCCCAAATTCCTTTATCTATTGTATCTATCACTGGCTTGCAGGGAAGAAAATAGATCTTTTTATTTTAATCACCATTTTAAAAAGCGCTACAACATGGATGCTTTATTGGAAAGCTGAGCTGCCGATCGGCTGGGCTCACAGAATCGCTCCCTGCCCCACTCTAAAGTGCCTTTTCTTATTTATATCTTATCTCAGAGCCCGTGGGGCGATCCCAGCGACATCGGGGAAACCCATCTTGCCCCGGCAGAGGGGCGAACGCTCAGCACATGCCAAGTATTTCTGCGGGTAGTCTGGGAGGAGGCAGCAGCAGCATCCTCCCGGAGAAGTTGCGTGTCTGTGGTGCCTCCACGTTTGAGACTCCGGGAGCGTTTTGCCGGAGGGAATTCAACCAGGCTAGTGTGAGATAAGAAGGTGTTTTCCTTCTTTTCAAAGAGGGAGAATTTAAATGATTTGCCTGAAGCCCGGAATGAACTGGTGGCAGCAACACCCAGTACAGGGTGTCCTGCCACTATGCCCGGCCGCGGCAGCCTTTCTCCTCCTCCATCCCCCGGCAAACACCATCTCACGGTGCTGCGTTGTCTTATCACCCTTCTGCCTTGAGCCCTCCTGCCTACATGACCCAGAAGTGACCCAGAAAATGTTATTCTGGGCTGCTCCCTGGCATTTTTCGATGCCTTCCGACCTTCCAGAGATGCTCTTCCCTCCCCACCCAGGCAGCAGCTCTGCTCGAGGCACGCGGCACCGGGGTCAAGGCAAAACCGGCTGCGGTGACAAGGGGGGACGAGGCAGCTCCCACCGCAGGGTGGCCGGGCAGGGTGCGGGGCATCCTTCCCACCCCGCCACCTGACCCCAGCCGCGACCAGCTCGGCGTTCCTCACCCGGAGAGCCAGGCAGAGCCCGCGGGGGTCTGAAGCATCCAGCCAGCTCACGCAGATGATTTTACGGCGAAACAGCACAGGCAGCAGCGGTGCTTGGGGAGAGGCACCCGCTCTGCTCCCGGCGACGAGTGTGTCCCGCCTGCGGCCTGAGACGGAGCAAAAAGCGTCACGGGATCAACCAGAGAGCCCGAGATGGACACAGCCTTCGGCCTCA
Source organism: Opisthocomus hoazin (assembly GCF_030867145.1). Classification (NCBI taxonomy): domain Eukaryota; kingdom Metazoa; phylum Chordata; class Aves; order Opisthocomiformes; family Opisthocomidae; genus Opisthocomus; species Opisthocomus hoazin. The sequence goes on from NC_134425.1 coordinate 16,661,844, forward strand.
CTCAGCAAACCCACCTCCTCCTCCTCTCTGCTGCTGCCACCATGCCGGTGTGGCAGAGATGGTGCATGAGTTTTATTAAAAATGTTAATTATGTTAATTAGAAAAATTAGCCCTTCGGGGGGCGGAGACTGGTTGCCAGCAACTAGTAATAAGAATTCAGGGCGTAGCATCCGCCTGTCCTCTATGGGACCAGATCCATCCCCGCACTGGGGACATCCCACCCCTGTCCCTCGCCAAGCCGCTCCACTTCCTGCGATCCTATCTTGGAAAAGCTGCCACAGCCGGCTTGTATCACTGAAACCAGACAGACGGACCCTGCCGGCGTCACCTCCCTCCACTGCCCCCAGATATTTCCTTTATTTGTCACGCAGCCAAACCCAAAAGCACACAGGGCAGCAGCTCCCTGCCCTTCTGAGCTGCACAGAAGGAAAACAGCGTCTCAAGGAGCTTTCTCTCATGGCTGTGTCCTCTTCTGCTACACGAAGAGCGGCTGGTGAGGGCTACGTCCCAGCGGGAACTGCCTGGGGACCCTGTGCCCCCTCCCCATCCGTCTGCCACAAGCTCTGCCACTGCCGCGGGCAGCCAAATGGCTTCTCTGGCAGCAGGAAAAAACTCAACAACCCACAAATAAAATCCCTCTAATGCATTTTTTTCCTCCCTAAAATCATCCAGAGGCGCTCGGGCCAGAGGCAGAGGCAGCTTCTGGAGGGAGATGTGTCCTGACAAAGAGTCAGTCCATCGCTCTGGAGCTCTTCCCAGCCTGCCATTAGCCATAACATTTTGCGCGTGCCGTGAAAACTGAGCGTTTCCAAAGCGCTGGCAGACGCCTGGACAAAGGGGACGCGTTTCCCATCCTGACACAGGCAGTGGCAGCCGCCAGGCAGCGGAAGCGCTGAGAAACCCCGTTTTCGGAGGCTTTGACGCCAACCAGCGTTTAGCTGGGCTGGCCCAAATACCACAGCATCGGCAGCATCTGGATAAGCGACTGCCAGCACAGAGGGAGGGCAAACGCTGAAGCCGACTGCAAAAAAAGCCCAAATGGAGGTTGGGGGGGGGGGTTCAGCCTCCCCCCTTTGCCGAAACCCATCCAGCACCACCGACGAGGGAGGTGGGAAGGGCTGTTTGCCGACAAGCGGCTGCAGGCTGGGGCAAGCAGCCGCCCGCCCGCCCTCCTCCAGCACAGCTCAGCCACCGCTGAGAAAAGCCCTCGATCAAACTCACCCAAGGGGTCACCGGGCAGAGACAGGGAGCCCTTCCAGGGAGCTGACGCCGGGGAGAGGCGACGCCACGCGTATTGCTCCTTTTTCTTTCCTACGCATTAAATTTTAACCTTTCTCCCTACGCTAGGAAGAGCCAGGAGAGAGACGGCGGCAGCCCTCTACACTCATCCCCCCAGCTGCCCGCCCGATTCCCGCTCTCCGTTTCTCCAACCCCGAGCTTCATCCGGAAAGAAATGTGAAAAATGCGGGCTGGCCTGTACCCGGCCTCTCCTTCCCCGAGCGTGAGCGAGGGCGTCAGCACGGCAGCCGAGCCCCAGGGGAGAAGGACGGGGCTCGGGTGGTACTCACCATCCGGGACGAGGGCCTTCGTCTTCCAGGTGGCTCCGGCGGAGGGCACGGATCCCAGCTCCCAGGCTTGGTGGGACGGGAGCATGGCATGGGGGTCCCGAGCACAGCCACGCCGCCGCTGCGGACAAGGGCGAGGAGAGGGGTCTCAGCCGGGGCGAACCACGACGGCCACGCCGACCCCGGCTCGTCGCCGACGGGTTCAGTCCCAGGATCGCGGCGGATGTGACCTCAGCCTTGCCCGCAAGGAATGCCCTCATTCCTGAAGGCTCTCCAGGCTCCTCCTGACCGGGGGATGCCGATGGCTGAGCCCCGGGACCGCGGGCAGCCGGGGACCACCCGCCCCCCCCTTCTGCCGGCGGTACGGGGGGGGGGGGGGGGGTGCCCCGGGCGGGGAGGTCCCGGTCCCGGTGCCGGTGGTGGTCCCGGTTAGCAGGAGGAGCAGCCCCGCACCCCCCCCCCCCCCCCCCGCCCCGGTGCCGGTACCGGTGGCGGTTAACGGGCAACCGTGCTCTCGCCGCCACCCCGGGGGTTCCATGCCGGGCGCCCGCAGCCCTCCCAGAAAAAGGGACCCCCGGTCCGGTCCGGTCGGGCTCACCCCCCCCTCCGGTGCCGCTACCGGTGCCAGTGCCGCCCCCGCGGGGCCACTCACCGGGAGCGGGACGGCGGCAGCGGCGGCAGCAGCCAGCGCCGGCGCTGCCCTCCCGGGCAGTTCGTTAACGGAAACGCCGAGCTCCGCCCCCTCTCGTTGCCACGGAAACCCGCGAGACACCCCCCCTCCCAACGGGCGGCGGAGGCGGGGCTCACAGAATCACCGAATGTTCGGGGTTGGAAGGGACCTCTGCGGGTCACCCATTCCAACCCCCTGCCGAAGCAGGGTCACCCAGAGCAGGCTGCACAGCACCGCGTCCAGGCGGGTCTTGAATATCTCCAGAGAAGGAGACTCCACAACCTCCCTGGGCAGCCTGGGCCAGGGCTCCGTCACCCTCAGAGTGAAGAAGTTCTTCCTCATGTTCAGCTGGAACTTCCTCTGCTTCAGTTTGTGCCCATGGCCCCTTGTCCTGTCGCTGAGCACCGCTGAAAAGAGTCTGGCCCCATCCTGCTGACACCCACCCTGCAGTTATTTATAAGCATTTCTAAGGTCCCCTCTCAGCCTTCTCTTCTGCAGGCTGAACAAGCCCAGCTCCCTCAGCCTCCCCTCATAGGAGAGATGCTCCAGTCCCCTCCTCATCCTCGTACCCCTCCGCCGGACTCTCTCCAGTATCTCCTCATCTTTCTTGAAGTGGGGAGCCCAGAACTGGACACAGTACTCCAGATGAGGCCTCACTAGGGCAGTGTAGAGGGGAAGGAGAACCTCCCTCGACCTGACTCACCCCCCCCCTGCGCTCCTCCGCACCCCTCCTCGCCCTGGCGAGCTCCTGGTGCGTCCCCGGGGCACCCCCAGCCCCTCTTGCCAGAGCCCCAGGGAGCTCAGGGGACCCCCGGTGTCCCCCCGGCCCTTCCCAGGGTGTCCCGGTCCCCCCATGCTCCCCTGAGCCCCCATGTCAGAGCCCCGGGGGGCTCCCAGTACGCCGCAGTGTCCCCCTGTCCCTCCTCACCCCAGCCCAGGTGCTCTTTGGGGAGCTGCAGTGTACCCCCATCCTGCCCGCGCACCCCTCCCAGCATGGCTCCCCGGGGCGCTCCTGCCCCTCCCCCCCCCGGCACTGAACCCCGACAGATGACGGTGACAGAGCCACCGGCACCAGCGAGAAGCTGACCGTGGCAGCAGTGACCCACACACCGAGGACCAGAGGTGACCGACCATGCCCTCACCCTCCACCACGTCCCCGCTGCTCCCCAATGCCGGTGTGGCCGCTGGCACCGATGCCCACCAGCACCCCGGGGCCCCCAGACCCGGATTTCGCTGGGAAAACAACCTGCTTCTAACCCCCAGGCGCGAAGGGAACGGCGCGACGTGCACCGAGACCTCTCCAAAGGCCCCAGTATCAGAAAGGCAATAAAAAAAATTCTGCTTTAAATATAATTCATACACATTTTTAGGCTGTGATTTGTACCTGCCTGCCCGTGTTGCACATACAGTCGTTAGGCTAATGGCTGCTTTGGGTGACACCAGTTACTCATGCCGCGTTCATGGTAATGAACTGGCAGCACCGGATATTTCCCACAACAGAACTGGCCGTGGCCCCGTGCTGATGGCTCACGTCCGCGCCCCCGGCATCGCGCTGAGCCGTGGGGCGCGCGGCTCCCGGGCAGGTGGGGGACGCAGGGGTGGCAGTCCCTTGGGAGAGGGGGGCTTGGTGCCAGCGCTCCGGGGCTGGTGAGGAGAAGGGTCTTCCTGCCCCGTGGGGTGTGCTCCCACCCCAGCTCACCCCTGGATGGGTGCGGAGCGGGATTCGGCCTCGGCCTTTCGTCCCGCCATCCTCAGAGACCCCCCCCAGGACATGCCGCCCCTTCCCCTGACACGAGCCAGCCCCACGAATGAGGTGGTAGGGAGTCAGCGGGGGGGACGCGAACCTCTCCAGCCCCTCGTCCTAGGGAAAGGGGGCTGGGAAGGGTCACCCCCGCATCCCCACTGCCCACTGCGGCTGCTTTCCCCCCCACCCGCAGGGGAAACCAGCCAAACCTCGCAGCCTCCGCAGAGCGACGCCTCCCCATTGCTTCAGCCAGGGCTTATTGGTGGTCCCGGTGCAGAGCCCCGGGCGCGGGTGGGTGCCTGCACACAGACACAGACGTACATACGAATCCCACCCCCCCCTCGCCGAGCTGCGGGGCTGACACTCGGCGAGGACAGCGTGGCTTTCCAGCAGCCCCAGCGACAGGATCCCAGGGGACCCAGAAGCGGGGTTACTTCGGGCTGGCTGTGCGTGGGGCTCCATCTCCCTCAGATGTGATGCTGGGGTGGGGGTGAGCCCCGGGGGATGCCTGCTTGCTGACGGACCGGGGGGCTGGAAGCACGGGAGCCCGGGTGGGCGGTGGGCACCCCACTCCCACTCCTCGTCTGCCAGGACAAGCTCAGCCTGGTTGCCCCAGCGATGCTCCGCTCCTCCTTTACTTGGCCCGTCAAGTCTCTGTGACACGAGTGAACGCCGGCTGAGGACGTCATCGCCGAGGGTATTTTTAGAAACGCTACTTTGCGGGCGGACAGAGAAAAAGCAGCCAGGGCAGGGCTGCCCACCACTGACGCCCTGCCGCCAGCACCCAGCATGTAGCGGGAAGGCTCGACACGCCGACCACTGTCAGCACCCAAACACAGCTGCCCGCCGCGGGGACGGTGACCCCCCGGCGCGGGCCGAGCTCTTTGCTGTTAGCCCAGAGCCTTTCCCGCAGCTGAAAAGCGAAGTCAGGCGGGTTAATTCGCCCTTTGCTTGGGTGAAGGAGAGCTCCAGCTATCGAAACACAGCGCTGAGCAGGGCCTTTCGCGTCGGGCGTTTGTTCTGCCCTGAGCAAATATTTAACCTATGTAGACAGCTAAAAAAATCCCCCGAATCCCAGCAAGAATTTACCTCCCCTTCCCCTCCCTCCGAGCAGCCTGATAACCTCGTCCGGGAACGCAGGCAGGAACGTACCTGAAGCCTCTTCTATGTCGGGATGCTCCCCGAAGAAAATTCCCACCAGAAGTGCCAGACATCGTGAGAACGTGTCCCCAGAGCACAATTAATTATAGCCCAGCTCGTTATTCTAATTTCGCTCCTCCTTGAGGAGGTGAGGGGATTTCTCGGCATGGCTGCGGCACGGCTTGCCAAGCCGACACGAAATGCTCACCAAGGCAGGACCAAACCCCCCGCATTCCTACATCGCCGTTTCGCAAAAAGATAGGAGTTTTTAATTAAGTCTTAGCGTGCTCCTGAGAAACATGATACTCGTTTTAAAGTTCACCAGCTGAATTAATTCAGCCCGGAGGCTCCGATCCTTCAGATAGGGTTGCGCTGAGCTGGGTGGAGAGCGGGAGCTGGGGAGGGGTGTTGCAAGGATCGCTGCCTAAACGCGATTCGGTGGGATGCTGCCGGCCCTTTGGATGGTGGCGGGGGCTCGGCAGCTGTTCGGCTCAGCCCCCCTGGCTGAACCCTGCCAGCCGGTCAGGCCGGGTCTGGGCTGCTGGGGTGGTAGGGAGCAGCCCGGGGCAGCACGGAGCTGGTCCAGAGCCGAGGAGAAGGCTGGTCCGGCTGTGAGCCACTGCACCCCACGGCTCGGCTCTGCCCCGTCCCCCCTGTGCAAACCTCCTTGATACCAAGCCACTGACAAAACCAACATCTTTTTCAACCTGCTGTGTTCAGGCAGAGAAAAACTCCGCTCTGCACGCAGTCACGCTGCAGCGATCTTGCAGTGCAAGACGTAGCAGCCATGGCTTCTCCACCCCTCCGAGTTTCCTACCACGGACCGCACTGCAGAGCCATCTAACCAAAACCCCAGCCTCCGAGCCTCCCTCTTACCTACCTTTTCTCTTGGTCATGTTTTTCAGCCGGCTTCAGGTACGACTTGGGTTTGGCTTTGACGCTTGTGCCTGCCCTAAGCCACACGCCGTCAGGCTCATCCTCGGCTGCCGGGAGCTGCTTTGCGGCAGGACCGCAGCTCACTGGCGAAGTCATTAATGTTTCATGGCATTACCCGACACGAGCTCCTGCTGACAAAGCGCTTCTTAGAAACCAGGCTAAGCAGAAGCACGAGGTGTCCCGGCTGAGGCTGAAAATGCCCCGTGACTCCCCATGGGCTGCAGGACACCCATGCCGGTTTGAGTGGACCCAGCAAGGGGACAGCTCAATATCAAGCAAACTCCATTCAGGACAATTTATCCAGCAATTCAAATTAAGGCTGTACTGGGAAAAAAATCGCTGGAGGTCCTGGAGCTCCTGGTCTGGCAGGAGCCCACCAGCAGTGCCCTGGCCAGAGCTCACAGGGTGTCCTTGGACCCTCTGCTCAGAGACCTCGGGTGCTTTCTGCAATTCTTTTTCATCAGAAAAGCCTGTATGAAGATAGGTGCTGCAGGTGGGTAGCCGGGATTTTTTTCAGAGTTTTACTACTTCTGCCACTTCTTCTCTCCTCGAAGCCAAGCCTCCGTGGTGCCACCGAGCCCTTGACCCTGGCTGGGTGAAACCAGTATCGGGGTGTGCAAAGACAGGGTTAGGCTTTCCTCCCCAGAGGAGAAAGCAATGGGAGTGATCTCCTTTAAAAACATTTTGTTCTCAGCAAACCCATTTGTTTTTAGTGCCCTCCAAAGTGTGCTTGACTTTGGAGAAGAAATGAAGCAAAAGCAATAATTCTGAAGAATTTCAGGAATAGAGCTTTGGAGCTGATGTCAGTGGCCGCGCTGTGCCGAGAGGGCTGAGGGAATGCAGGGCTCCCTAAGCGCACCCAGCAGTGCAGGCATGGGCACGGGGAAAGAAGTAAGAACCTCTACGGGGAGGAGGGAAATACCCCTGTGGTCGTAAAGTAAATGCACCCGTAGAAAGGAAAAGGCTGTGATGGTGGGTAATCCGCGAGAAGGGCTCGGCTGCTTCCCGACTGCAGTGCGAAAGCTGCACCCGACAAGGAGATGGATATGCAAACAGGGTGGGATATTCTCCGACGGAATTAGCTAGCCTTCCCACTAACCGGCTTTGACTGCTTGATATCGAGCTGTCTGCAAAATCCCACCGCGATCCCCTCCCAGCACGGGTACAGCCACGCTGGTGCTGCTGCCACCAGCTTCTCGACGCGCTCGGTGTCACCTGTAACATGCCCTAGGGATGCTCAGAGGGCACAGCCTGGCCTCTTCACGCATCCCACTGTGCCCGCGGGATGCTGTGCCACCACCGCCCTGCAGCGCCGACACCGAAACCCCTCCGTGGTATGGAAACACCATCCCCCCGCGCGTTATTGACGCCCGTTCTGTATAATGGGTGTGCCTGCTTTGGCACGGGCAGCGCAGCCCAGAGCCCCTGGGCCGCAGCCCGGGGATGCGCCAGCCCAGCCGTGCCCAGGCACCCAGCTGCACCCGAGCCCCAGCTCCCCCGGGTGCCCCAGGGATGCTCCCACCACTTCCGGGAGCTGCCGGGCGATCCCTTCCCCCTGTCACTCTCCCTGAGCCGGAGCGTGCCAGCCCGCCCTGAACTATCGCAGCTTCCCGCCCAGCAAGGAAAAAGGCTGAGGTCTTTCAAGTTTAACCTACTGAAATGCATTTCGCGGTGATTTAATTACTGTGCATCCAACCGGGACCATATTCTCCTTTTTTTTCTTTCAAGGTGCAGTCAAGACAGTGAAGAAAACCACGCTCAATTAACAGGAAGAGTGGCCAAAGAATCAATCACGAATCCGCCTGCCAAAATTTTACAGGGAAAGCTATTTTTTCCCTCTTTAAGACACAAACACATGCACAACCACCACAGAACCTCATCCTGTTTCAAAAACAAAAAAAAACACAAACCAAAATTTCTTGTTCCTGTGCTGGTGCTTCAAAGGCATCATCCTGTCGCAGCAGACTACGGAGTTGAGAACTACAAATAAAGCGCCAGGATCTGTCCTTGAACAGGTTCTACACCCAAGGAGAGCCTTCGTGTCTCGGCCAAGCCGGTGGAAGTTGGGGAGACAATCAAAGGAAACGTTCAGTTCCAGCCTCCCACCGAGGGTTAGGGAAAACGGAGCAGCATGGCGCTGTGCGAGGCTATTTTAGAAAAGAAAACTTTTACTTCTATGCCCAATGAATATTAAACAGCCACACGCTGCGGCTCTGCCGCCTGCGCCCAGCACTGCGTGAGCAGATTTAATTTGCCTCTGCGAAGAGGAGCGGACCCACACCTATATTTTTATGTGGATTTATGCACGTGCCTTCGAGATGAGCGGGATGCGAAGGGTGAACCCGAGTCCTCTCTGCCAGGAGATCCCTTGAGCAATCACTCACAACTGGAAAAACGAGGAGGCATGAAGGAAAATCTGGTAGCGCAGGCAGGAGGAGCAGGCAGGAGGGTTTATGCAGGCTGGCATGGGAGAACTGCCAGCTCACGGCTTTTCTTTTTCATGCAAACCTTCCGGGGCTTTCAGGTCTGTTTGGGGATCCTAGAGACGTGGCAGGTGAAAAAATAAGGCTGAGATGGAGAAAGAAATTGTACCTGAGGTGGGACCGAGGCATGGCTTGGGTGCTCGGCATCCCAGGCAAGGTAGGACTGGGGCTCTCACATCTCTACGCAGCTGTGCTCATCTTCAGCCCACCAGACAAACAGAGCTGCTCAATTAACCCCTTGGGAAACAGTGGCAGGAGAAATGCAGAGCTTGCGTGCAACCATCTGGGCACGTTTCATGAAAAAACACTTCAATCCAGGGGTTTTCATGCCCAGCCTTTGCTTCTGATGCAGACTCTACCCCGCTCGCCCTCCCCAGCCCCAACCCCACCGCTCTCACCTGCGGTACCCCCAGCCAGGCCAGCCCTGGTCCCATTTTTCGGAAATATCCTCTACCACACGCCCGTCTCCGTGCAGCACCTGCCGGTCGGCAGAATCGCCCACCAAGGCTGTAGTGCTCGCCCTCCTCGCTGCCGGCAGGGATGCTCTCCGCAGCCTTCATCCCCCTCCTCTCGCTTCTCCCCTTGCTCCAGCAGTGCACCGACAGTCCCACCAGCGCACACAGCGCGTGCATGGCTCTGGGTGGCCCAGGAAGCAGTGCCGAGCTCCAGACGCCCGCCGCACGCCTCACCGGGACCCTGTGAGCGAGCCCGGCCGGTGCAGCTGCGCTGGCTCGGCCGACGCTGGCAGCAGCTGTCCGGGATGGGAAGTTTCACCACGCTTTTCCATACATGGTGCCACGTGGCCGGCACGCTGGCGCTGAGAAATCGTCAAGGGTTTGTCAAGGGTTTTGTCCGCTCCGTCTCAATCTCAGGGGTCCCTGAGTGAAGCCCCGAGCAGTTCTCCTCTTTTGTAACGGTGGTCCTTCATGGTGTCCTGTCCCCGCAGGGTCCCAGCAGCTGCTGCAGAACCAGGATCCCTCCAGGGATGCTCCGCTCTCTGCCAGCCTCCCCAACCAGTGAAGGTATGGTCAGCTTTCCGCACCCTGCGATGGCTTTGCCACCAAATTTCTCAGCCCTAGCAAACCTCTGGCAGCTCTGCCCTGTCTGTGACCAGAGACAGAGAAAGCAACGTCCCCTCCGCACCCATCTGCCAGTGCATTAAGAAAATGAGAGCTGATTAAAGTCCGTCCCCTCCTGAGCACAGTTGATCGCCGGCAAATTGCTGACACAGCTTATTTAGTGGCATCGTCAGACAGGTGGACTTTCCTCTCTTCTCAGGCATCCAGACTTAGATGGGTTTGGGATCGCTCAGGTCTGCTCCTCTGAGCATTGGCTACGGTCAAAAGAAGTGGTTTAATTGCGCAGAATGAGTGTGTTAATCAGATTAATTTTTTGTTTGCCATCACCTGTTAAAAGGGTGGCTTAGGCAGTGCCTTTCCTTGCAGACCTTCTCCTCCACCGCACATGTGTGAGGATGCTGGGATGGGGAGGGATGGAGCTCAGAGGAAAGCGCTCCTGTGTGCCCACACCACCCTATCAACCCACATGGGCTGGAAGGCCCCCGCAGCACCAAAAACTCTCCCATTTCTCCAGGCAGGCAAGCTGGAAAGCCCCAGTTCCCTCCCATTAACCTCCACCTGCGTGCACTTTCCACCAGGCAGCCAAGCACAGTAAAACCGGGGAGATTTGCAAAATAAACAGCGATCAAACGCAAAGAGCTCGGCTCCCGCTCCGGAGGGCGTCTGCCAAGACACACAGATCGTATCAGGCTAATTTACAAAAGAAAAACCGCCCTAATTAGTGTTCAGGAACGCACTTTAATGAGAAGCGCGCTAGTGTAAAAACCGAGAGTGCCAGGAGGTCAAGTCGTTCCTCAACACCAGAAAAACAGGAAGGGAGACAGAGCCGATCTCTGCCAGCCCATGCTGCGGCACCATTTTTTCACCTTTTAAATAAGACTTCAAGTTATTAGCAAGGAATTTATAAAACCCGGAGCCTAACGCCCAGTGACCGGGCAGTGACGCTAGACACAGCGTGCTCCGAGCATCGCAGCGCCAGACCCTCACGCCGGGGAGGGTTTGGCAGCCCTCGCAGGCATCTCCCCTCTTTTTTGGGGCGCAGCGTAGGTTTTACGGCCGGAGTTTCCCCTTGTGAAGGGGAGACCAGAAGCCCTGTCAATGCTACGAGACAGCCGGCTGTGACGGCGGCTAGTAACCATGGCAGCAGAGAGATTTTCACATGATATTGGTATTTCTGCAGCACAAAAGAGCCTCTTATCTGGAATGAGCAGCTAGGCTGGCTGGTCTTCATTCCTCTGGTTATTGCTAAGACAGTGCGGCACGGCACGGCCTACATGATGCTGACCCTGGGGCAAATTTGGACCATCCACGAGGAGACCCATGGACCAAGGTTCCAGAACGCCAAAGGATGCTCCGGCAGGCGCCGCGGCAATGGTCCCGCTGCAGAGGCAGAGCCAGCCCACCACATCTGGACAGCTACAGCTGGAAAGGCAGCAGTGGCCGTCCCGGTGGGCTCAAGCTTGCAAAGCGAGCACCTGCAGAAAGCGTGAAGTACCTCAGGCCATGCCATCCCCTGGACATCGCAGCCCACAGCCACCCCGTAGCATCCCCACAACCTGATCCATCTCACTTCTCCAGTTATTTACATTTCACACCCATCCCCCCCCGATTCCTTCCAATTTATCCAAGAAAACAGTTTTTAGACTTTAACTGTTTGACTTCCAGCTCTTCTCACGCATCAAGCGACTTCTAAAAGCAGAGGAAACGCATGAAATAACGTAGGTATCTAGGCTCTAGTCCTTCAGATGACTCAAACCCAATCCATGGATATTGCTCAGATCCCCCAAAGACATTTGCCATAGGGCACGAACCAAAGCTGGAAAGTTTCATCCCAAAATAAGAACGGGTAAATGAGAAAAGAATGAGAAAAGGGAAAATGTGATCCAGCCCAAGCTAAGCCTAAGCTGCTGTTCATCAACGCTGGCGAGGGCACCCGCCGGCATGCATACCTCCGTGTCAGCCCTTCCCACAAGGCGGTCTGGGGTTTTTTTCAGGGCGTTAACTCCAGTGGGACCATCACTGCCCTGCAAAGGAGCTGCGTGCTCAGGGCAGAGAAAACCTGACTCCTGCCAGCTCAATTTGAGGGAGGCAAAAAGGGATTTAGGGGGGTTTAATTGCAACCACAACTCAAAGCAGATCTACGCAATGGAAAAAAAATATATATAAGCAGAAAAAGTGGTTTACAGACTGTTCCCAGAGTTAAGAGCATGTCCTGCTGGTTAAGGCCTCCAGGTTTCAAGGTTAAAGTGCTTAATTTTATTTCAAGCTTTCTAATTAAACACTACTTAACTCTGCTTTCCATTTATCCTGCAATATCTTTCTAGACCTGAGTCTAATCCCCAAACCTGCTTCTTTGTTTTTACTTTCATTGTAACCTGCAGTTGCGCTTCATCTTTTTAAAAGATTGCTCCGACTATAAATACAGAGAAACTACCCGCCCCGTTTCTATCCAGAGGAACACCACTTCCTCCAGCCAGATGCTGATGGTGGGTTGTATTATGCCTTTTGAAAATTTTGTTTGTTTGTTTGTTTTTCAGAGCCATTTGTCTTCTCTAAGATGTAACAGCACAGGCCACAAGGAATACTAATACACCTCCAGAATAAAAGGTGTATATAAATATTTAAAAGTATCTCCCCGCATAAATAAGTGCATATATACATTAAAACAGTATATATGAAGCCTCCAGTAAAGATGCTACCTTTGATAGTGAGGCAAAACCTACCACATTAACACAGATCCAACGACAGCAAGCTCTGCTCCTTCCCGCGGCAGTTAGCTATTCCGCTTACTTCACTCCAATGCAGCAAAACGCTGCTGCAAGAGAACCTGGTTTCTATGGCTATGGACCTCCGAGAAGCCCGTTAATCGGAAACGTCAGCCAGCAGGAAGACTGCAATGCAGAATTTCCAAGGGGCTGGAGACTGGCAATAAGCGACTGCCTGGCAAGTTCCCCCTGACGCCGCATTAATATTATGAGAGGATCTCACATCGGATCGATCCAACGCTTAGGGACATCAGAGTGGTAAGAGCAGAAGCTAATAAGAAATGCAGTAAAGGTGCGTGGAGCGTTACCAACCACATCAGGAACATTACAAGGGCAGTGGAAGGAACAGACCTGGGATAAGCGCATGCTGCAAGGTCTTTAATGGGAACCAAGGCAACAGGAGCCCTTTGCAAACACAGCAGAACCGGCAAATGAACGGACTTGCAAAATTCAGCAGAAAACCAGTTTCTGGCAACCCCCAAAACAAGCGTCACCAAATTCTCAGCCCACCTCCTTCATCTGCCTATCGTTTCTCAACAGTCCCTCAGAGCAAACCCATTCGAGCTCAGCTCGCCAGCCCAGCCCGTAAGCCCAACGCTACCTCGACCTTAATGATTACCTGGAGAATAATCTCTCTAGAGAACTCAAGCCGTAAGCAGATCGCAGAGAAGGATAACTGCAAATCTCCCCGCCGTTCCAGAACTACCGGTTATGTATCCATCACCGTCTAACGCTGCATGTTGAAAATTCAGATCTTCACGCAAGTATTTGCCATTTAAGAAAGGTTTTTCCCACCCATTCTGGTGATTAAAAAAAGAAAACAATACTACTACTAGTACTATGTGACCTCTGAGCCTCTAAAAACTTTACTGGAAAAAATCCGTGAACTGCGCGTGGGGACTTTCCCTGCCCTGTTGGTACATCAGGGAGCAAAAAGATGCAAAAAAACCTGGAATTCTGAAATAAACCCACAGCAAATGAACAGTAATCTACGTTGTGTTTATTGTAGATAAAGTGAATTACGAAAGCCATTACAGCCCACTATTTATTTCAATGCTTTTTCTAAACCCTATCAAATTGTAGCAGCAAATCAGAACCCCAGTTTGACTTTTGCATGTTTCCTGGCTTGATTATATAAATATTTATATAGTGAAAAAACCCACTTTGAGCTCCTCACTGAAGCCTTCTGCCCAGCAGGAAACCACTTGCAAATAACTGAGGACAAGAAACATTTAGGGAGGTTTGGGCGAGCCCAGTTTTTCCCCTGCAATGTTAATGGCAGTGGTGGCTTCAGACCCTCCTGCAGTACATTGGAGCTCATTAAATTTGTTTAAAATAGAACAAGCCATCATTAATTAACACTAATGTATATTCTGGTTTTTCCACCACAGAAACCCATCCGTTTCGCAAGAAAGGGGAAAAAATGCAACAAAATAAGAAGACCCTGTAGGAGGTGACGACCAGCTCCAGGCCGCCCTGTGCAACCTGCAGCTCTGCTCACGGATCTGCTGCACGCCCGAAAAGGCCCTCGGCCACGGTGCTGGGGCTGCTCCCTGCAGCAAAACCTGCCCCAGCTTTTCCTCCGAGGATGGAAACCGGCTCCTCTCGACGGAGCCAGCGGTGCCACCGAGAACTGGCCAAAGCCTTGGTGAGGGTCTGCATCGCCTTGCCCGGCACCGTCTAGCCCACCGCTTCTTGCCACCTCTCAGCTCACCAGCAGCTTGCTCTGGTTGGAGCTGGGTTTGAGGAAGAGGAGGAGCTGGTGGTGCTGGGGGAAGATCGGACACCTTGAGCCATCAGCTGGGCGCATTGGCTGCTGACCAGGTGTTCACCTTCCCATCCAGCACCCAGTCCCAGCATGGTTGAGAAAGCACCTTCACAAGCACCCCGTTGCAGCAATGAGCAAGACCAGAGAGGCTTCTCCATGGGAAACATGGACAGGAGCCAACCAAGGGACCAAGAGGGGCTGGAAATTGGCTGCTAGAAACGTGGCGGGTCGCTGAGGTCCAGCAACAAGTGCAGGGGACCACCGACATGCTTGTGCAGGCTTGCTGGCGCACTACGGGCTCTGACCTGACTCCGAGACACTGGCTGGGAGAGGAGAGCACTTACTGCACTTTTCCTTCCCATCCCAGCTGGAAACGAACACGGCTTCTCCCCCCCTGCACTGGGTTTATCCCTCCTGGCAGCGGCAGGTTGGTGCACCCAGGGAAACCCAGGGCTGGAAGGGATCTCCAGGAAGATCTCCTCATCCAGGACTATGCTTCTCCACCCCTGAAAGACACTCATTGAATCTCTCTGTAACAGCCACCCGCGATGGAGAGCCCACCACCTCCCCGGGGCAGACGGCTGGCAGGAACTCCTCTTCCCAGTGGCAAAGCCAAGGTGGTCTTGGCACCACGCAGGGACCCTCGAGTACCTTGCTGTCTACGCACACGAGGACGGACCTTAGCCTTCTCATGACAGTGTGATTCGGCCTGTGCTTGGCTTGTGAGCATAGTTCACATCTTTTCTGGATGAATCACTCTCCAGCGGCTGCTGACAACCTTGAACCTAACGGAGAAGAAACCTTGTTGTTTTTTTCCCCAGTTTCTGGCCAAGCAGTGACTCAGCTGTCAGAGGTGAAGAACTTTTCACGCTTTATCTGAACACTCATTAACTATCCAGAGCCATAAAAAACCAGTTTCTTCAGGGCTCCCTCTCCGTAAGGCTGGGTTTCGAAGCAAGAGGGCTGGCCTGAGATTTACCGGGAGCATTCCTAAAGGTGCTCAATAAAAATAGACCTCCAGAGTGTGGAAACCTGGTGCAGTTCTGGGTCACACGGCAGGGGGTTTGATCAGCAGCGAGTGAAGCTCTAGGCAGAAAAGAAAGGCAGATCCTACCCACAGCACGCAGCGAAGCCTACAGCCACTGCGTGGAAATCGTTAAGGGCAAAAAGCTTCTACCCCCGGAGCTTGCCTGACTCCTACTCCTGCCCCAGGACCTGCTCGCTTTTCATTTCTGTTCTGCTTTTTCTCCTTCTTCTTCTTCTTTCTCTGAAATCTCAGCAGCGAGGATTTCTTCATCCTCTTGTGCTGTAGCAATCACACGAATGGTGACTAAACTGTCAGAAGATTTTGAGAACACTTCTTCTCCCAGGTGGGTACGTGCTCTGTGGGAGGTGACGGGCGATCTCTGGTGCACCGGTGATTTTGGCGGGATTGGACTGAAGCTTGAATCCTGCAATCAAAAAAAAGGAAAGCAAAATCAACCTGGGGAGATCCTCATCCCCTAGCCAGGCAGGCGTCTGGGGGAGTCTCACCACCCCAGACCTAATCACCAGGATGCCAGCTTGCTGCCAAAGAGGACCCCTGTGAGAAGGGCGGCTGGCTTGCACCCAGCGCGTCCTGAGCGAAGCGCACGGGGATGAGTGCAATGAAGCTTTCCCGCGCCTCCTGCGCTAGCTTTCATTCTGCTCCTGAAGCATCTGGAGGGGTTGATCTCGGCGAAAGCTCAGCAGAAGTGTTGTTGTGAGGGAGCAGCCCTGGACTGCCCTGTCCTGAAGCCTCCTTTAGGGAGGAGCCTCGGACACCTCGCCTATGGACATGCCACAGAGAGGGACAGTCTTCTAATGGGGTCCTGGTAACCCCGTTAGCAGGGTTAGCTCCTATTACACGCACCGTCTGATGTTGGGTCTTGTTGCCACTCCTCACCGCTGCCTTTACCCAGTTACTAATTAACGCTGAGCAGCGCAGCGCGTGAAGCCTCGCCACGCTTTTGCGCGGGGCTGCAGGAACGCGGCTGTGCTCGGTGTCTCCCCGGGTATTTACCCAGCCCCAAGGCCACCGCGCGCTCCCTATCAGCTGCTCCTTCACCTCCCTTCGCGCCTCCAGATGTGACGATAGCCTGCACAGCTCCACGCCGGGAAGAGTAACAACACGGTCTGCAGGGAGATACAACCCTTATTTTTTTTTAACGAATTCAGCAGAGACACTTGGAAGGAAAATAAAAAGAGCGGGGCCATTTCCTTTTTCAGTTGCTCATGACAAAAAAAGCAGAGGTGGCTTCACTGCAGCTCACGCAGAGCTGGCAGGACGGCGTGCCACTGCTGGGGGCCGCAGCCCCAGCCATGCCATGAGAGCTTCGCAAACATTAACCGGGCTGTGGCTGCCAGGGTCACCCTCCGTCCATCCAGTGCATTGATTGGTGACGAATGGCTTCGTCTCTGTGGCAGGGAAGAGATGATCGTCTGTGGCTACAGCCCAGCTAGGAACCAGACTCAGGCTTTGCACAGCTGGGCAAAAAGTCAGCATGTTTCCTTTTTGTGTTGCAAAATAAACCCCTGCGGGACAACGGCGTTCTCCCAAGGCCGTGTGTAGGATGCTGGACCACCCTGTAACGTGTGCCCACGCTACGTCAGACCCCGCCAACCTGAGCTCCCGTTTGTTAGGCACCTTAATGACAGTCTCTGGAGCTGCCTGGGGAGGGCAGCGACTCCGCACCCAAGGAAGCAAAGCCAAATTGCCATCCTCCCCCACACCGACCTGCGCTGCCTGCATCGCCTTCAGCTCCTTCAGCCTCCACCGGAGCTGCGCCAGCGGCCCTTTGCCCCCCATCCTCCCCGTGGCGGCCAGGGCAGCCTGGAAGAGCTTCGGTGTGTCCGCTTTCGGGGGGATGATCAGCGACTCGCCAGGCGCTGCCTTCTCATCTTTGGGTTTGTTGTTGTTTTTCAGCATTTTCCTACAGCAAGGAAAAGGGGAGACGATTTCAGTCCAGGGACACGTTGTATTAGCTGGATTTTATAGCGCAGAAAAATCAGACTTTAAATGGTCAGGGATTTTTCACACCTTAGGAAGGACAGAATAACAAATCTATGTAACACTAAAAATGGAAGTGAATATTTTGATTTTTAAACTCTGGCACTTTGGCCATGTTCGCCCCCGAGCTGCAGCCGCTTTTAGAGGTGAAGCTTTGCAGCGGGGCGGGCTGGCTCTGGGCACCCCCAGGGTCCCCAGCCCATGGCAAGGGACCTGTGGCCTCTGCCGAAGTGCGGCATGGCCAGCCCGGCTCCCTCTTGGGACGTGGTCGGATGCCCGGTGCCTGCAGCAGGAGTTTTCGCAGTGCTTCACACAGCGAGAATTCTCCCCTGTGACCCCGAAACCCACACTCTGCTTTCTTTAAAACCCCACACGCACTTGGCCTTCTTACGCAGCAGCTTCTGAGACTCCGGATAATGCACCAAAATCTCGTTCAAGTCCTTCTTATCCAGAATGAAGAGGTTGGCAAAGCCATGAGCTACGACATTGGCTGTCCGGCGATTTCCCCCTCCCGCTGCCAGCAAGCTGGGAAAGATGCAGCGAGACGTTCGCGCTGTTATTAACGTAATGTTTGTAGCACAAAACCTCCCTTTGCCCACCACGTCCCCCCATCTTTCTCGTTCAGAGGACTCAAGAGTTTGATTTTCACCCCTGATGAAATTTTCCAAGCCCAGTTTTTAAAGAATGCTGGGAAATGTTGGCTTGGAGCACTAGAAGAAAAAATTCTTTGCCTGTTTGAAGGTCTAAATCTTGCACTTCAGCCTAGTGTCTGATGGGCTGTAGAGAGGCAAACACTGTCACCCTTTTACAGATTGGTACAGGACTTTATGTGCCCGTGCAATGGGCAGATTAATGGCTGGGGGGCTGTTCTAGCGAGGCATCTTTACCCCATCCCTCCATCCACCTCTGGTGGCTGTCGCTGGCTCTGCAGGCAGAAAACAGCACGATGACAAAAATGGTGGAAAAGCTCCAAGAAAAGAAAAAAAGCTGTGGTGTGCGTAGCAGACGTTGCGCTGTGTTCGCCGCTCTCAGTCGCAAAGATCAGTCAGGGTCCCCCTGACCTCCCCACCTCCCACCCTCCGAGCCCCGAGCCCACGAGCTGTATTTCCCCGGCTCCTCACCTGATTTCTCCAAACACGGACCCAGCTTTCAGTGTCACCAGCACGGTTTTGCCGTCAGGTCCCCCCAGCACCTGCACTTGTCCTGCCTGGATGATGTACATCTCGCGGCCGATTTCTCCCTGCGATGAAGATGGGCGCCGTGCAGGGTGCCCAGAAACAGGGAGACTTTATGGATGCCCTGACCTGCACCTTGCTGGAAACCCCCCATGACCAGACCACCCTCTCCAAGCTCTCAAAACTTTTTGTCCTGATGCTGCTCACTCCCAAGCATCATCATCCAAGCATCCCAAAGTCTCTTCCTGTTTGGCAGGCTCTTCCCACCTCTCCCACTGTTCGTGGCCACAGCAGAAGAAAGAGGTCAGTCTTTGCACAAGACCAGCCATGACCGAGGAGGTTTTGGTCTGAATTCCCTCTCTGTGAAGCAGCTTGACGCCACGGTGATGGGCCAGGCTTGGCTTTCCCTGCTCTGCATCGCTCCTAGTGCCCTGCACAGTCCAGCCGTTATACTGGGGATGGGAGGCCACCCGAGCACCTCATTACCTTCTTACACACGTAGTCATTCGGCAGGTAGACCACCGATCTGAGTCGCTTCAGCATGTCGAAGATCATCTGCCTGTCGCAGCCCTGAGCCGAAACAGAGCCAACAGTGCCGTGAGCCCACACCGGCGTGACAGGGTCCACCACTTGGCACCCGCGCTGCAGAGGGTACCTGGAAAAGGGCCACTTTGCTCACGATGTTGTAGTTCACGTCAATGGCGATGTCCAGCCGCATCTTGTCTGGCAGCTGCACCAGCAGCTCGGACTCATCTGTGAGACACAGTAGAAAACTGGCTATTTCCAGCGCTTTGTCTGAGAGTGTGTCCTTCACGTGGCAGTGGGAAAGCAGCCCGCGTTCTGGAGCCAGCTCACCCAGAATGGTCTCCTCCAGCCTCTGCCCACCCAACAACACATGGGTTGAAAGCCAGTGGGTGATGGGAGCTGCCCTTCCTGTCATCCCTGCCCTGCCATCTCCAGGACACAGACTGGTGAGCCCATGTCATCATCTATCTTCACCAGGGGAGTGGGCGCAGAGGTCCTGTCTGATGTTTTACTGGTAGGGTGAGCATGAGGGTTCGCCATCGGACACGCTCTGGCCAGCGATTGCCAGTCACTGCCCTCTCCCCAAGGACTGGTGGGTGGGATGCTCGACCCTGCATGCTGTGAGCGATGCCAGGGCAACATGACATCCCCAAGCCAGGACAGGTGTGCAAACAAGCCCCTGTAGCAAAGAGTAAAACAAGCCACCCGCCGCCCCAAAACCGTAGTGCTACTGACAGTGACGTCTTGGCTCTGCAAAGCAACGGTAGTAAAACACACGCAGTGCAAGTGCTGACCCTTGGAGTGGTTGGATCTCACCTAGCATGCCTTGCGAATGCCATGTGTACTCGTACCACGTTTTCACCCGGTTCTGAACAGTTTTGGGGATTTTGTAGAAGTTCATGTATTTAATGGTACTGTCCATGCAGCTCCGATAGTAAGTTTGCCCTGCGGTAGCAGCGCCGACCACATCTCTCATCTGAATGGGAGAAAGAGATGGAAGAGATGTTTTAACTCCTGCCACTCATCCATCACACAGGTTAAGCAGTCTAGATCACGTATGCTGAGTCCCAAGAGCATCTGCCAAACCCTTTTTGTCTTCCACCGATGCTGACCAGCTCCTCAGACAGGGAAAACAAATCTGTGGACAACCCCAACGAAACCTTCCCCACCTGAGGCTGGGAAACCCCCGCGACCTCCGCTCACCTGCCCTATCATGACAGAGAAAGCAAAGACGCCCGTGAAGTAGTTCAGCAGCTGGAAGACAATCTCGAACAGCGTCTTGGGGTCCGGCAGGCCCCCAATCGTGATGAGGGTTTTGACTGCCCAGTAGTAGCAGCGGATGTAGCTGGGAGGAAAAGAGGAGGCGGCTTTGAAGGTGTTTCTGGCATGAAGGCCCGTTTCACCCCTCAGTACTGAGCTTGCATCCTCTGGCCGTGGCAAGCCAGAGTCTGCTGAGAGTAATTATGGGTGACAAAGGGAAAATGAAGGGGCTGCGGACTCCCCACCACTCCTGCAGGTGCTTCTGGAGATGCTGCAGGAGCAGGGGGACCCTCCAGAAACCTCCACGTGGGAGGCTCAGCTGCTCTGGCTACTCCCATTTTCTGCTTCCTACAGCTCCACTACCATCAACCAGAAATGTATTTTCAGCAACATTCACACTTTTAGAAATAGTCAGAGGAGAAAAGGGTTCGTGAGCAAATTGTTGGCATGGGACTCAAGTCAAGTGAATTCTGGATTCGCTGGTCTTGGGCACTTCCCTTGGATGCTGTAGTTACAACTACAGATAAAGATATGTATGCCACACAAAATAACTACATAGCAGCAATATTAGATGGGAAGCTGAGTGCTCAAAAGGGAAGGTAACACCCTCACGAAGGTTGCCTGGGTGACAGCCACTTGTCCCCACCGACACTCACACCTCATGGTAAGGCTCTAATACCCTTGCCCACGCCTTTTATGCAGGAAATCCTCATTTACTGCACGGCGCTTAGTTAAACGTTACTCCGTGTTTCATTTCTCCCGTGTTGTACAACTCGCAGGCGTGGGCATTCACTACGAGGTGGCGTTCAGCTCACGGGCTGAGTGCTCCCCCTGCGGCATCCATCACCGACAGCCACTTTGTCTTGCAGCGCTGTGTGTCGCTGCACATCCCATCCCTCCCAGCCCTGTCGCTCTCCCTGGCTCTGCATCTTCTCCTGGCAACGCCAGCCCTTTGCTTCAGGGGTGTTTATGAACCCAGCTGCATCTGAACACCCCCCTTCTTGCTCCAGCTCACTGCAGCAAGGTGTGCTAAGTAAGGACCCAAGCCCTGGCTTGTACCTGTTTCCTTCCCCATCGTAGACCCAGGTGGTAGAGCCCAGTCCTTCGTAGGCTGATGCCCAGTAGTAGAGGCAGGAGTTCACGTGCAAGCTGTACAGTAAATAGGCAGTGGTCCGAATCACTCTGTAAAAAAAAAAAACAAAGGAGAGAGCAGGAGGGGAGATGACATGGTGTCTGCGGGGAGAAACACACCAGATCCCTCCCCGGTATCACAAGGATCTTGGAAGAGACGAGCTGAGTGCTCACCATGCGGGTCCTGCCAATGCAGGAACCACCGAGCACCCACACGTGCGGCCCCGCTGCTCCCTCCTGTGGCCCTGCAGCTTCAGCAGAGCCGGAAAAAGCAGCTGATCTGCTGGTGGCTGCTCTTCATCGCCAGGACCCCCATCCCCGCTGGGCTGGGGAGAGGCAATCCTACCCAGGTGGGCTCCAGGACCCCCGTGTTCTGCCCGCATCTGCCCTCCAGGGACAGCAGGAAAATAAATGAGAAACCCAGAGCGGGTGCACACCAAAGCGAACCTTCTTCCCCAGCAGCAAACCGCAGCTCCACGCTCCCTCCCTTCCCCTCACCTGTAGATGTACGCCTTGCTGAGGATGGCCTCCAGCCGGTTGTTGAACTCGAAGAAGGCCATGTACTGGGAGGACAAGGAAAGCAGAGTGCTCCAGCTTCCCGCAGCCCCTGCCAGCAGAGCTACATCCCCATAAAACCCCATTTCTCCTTTGCTTCCCTCCCATAGCCCCTCTGCGGCACGAACTGCCATGGCCAGATTTGGCTCCATCTCGAAGTGCTCTTCTGTTCAAATGTGAGTGTGTTGGGATTGAAATGACAGGGGCTTTTGCACCACAAAGCCTTTGGGACAAGACTTGCCATCCATTTTACAATCCTCCCATCATCACTGATGAGTCCAGCAAGCCACAGCTCACCCCAACGAGCACAGGACTCCTCCACATCCACTGCAGCTGATGTTCTGCCTAATTCTGTCAGCTCCGACTCACCTTCAGACAGCGAGGAAAGCGCAGGAGGGGGTTGACACCGACTTTGAAGTAGAAGAAATCCAGGGGTAGGAGGCACACCACATCCATCTGAAATCCGCACAAAGAGAGAAACCTCCATGGGGACCTGCAGGCGTGGCAGGGTGGAGCCACAAGCCGCAGTTCAGGTCAAAAATCCAGATTTTCAAATCAAACTACATCAAACCTTGAAGCGTTGGGATCGCAGGTAGTTCTCTTTCATGGCCTTTTTATCAGTCTGGTTGGGAATAGGAGAGGAAGAGAGAGAGAAAGATTGATCATCGCTTGCAGAAAGGAAAGTCACAGACAACACAGTCACGCCTGGCGTTCCTCTTCCGCACCACACGCTCCCTTCGTGGCTGGGAAGGGGAGCAGAAGACCCAGCTGGCCATACGCCATCTTCCTACCCCACCTCGGGACAGCCCGTGCTCATTTTGCACCCCAGAGAAAGCACGTCACGGTGCCAGCACCACAAAAATCAGAGTTTACAGGAGAAACCTCCCTGTCTGAGCATTTGCCTGGGCCACGGGAAGGCTGTAGCCTCCAGGTTTTATTTTTCACAGCTTATTAATTGGAAATGGAAATGAAATCAAGGGCTTTTGCTTATCTCGGGTGTGTGATCTACACGGTCAGATTGCTATCGCTTTTGTCATATCACTAATGCATTCCGTGCTCCTGAAAATTAAACCCAGAGTTCGTTCTGCCGCCTGCCCTCGATTAGCAGTGCACGGCCGTGCCGGCGCCGGTCGGCATGCACCTCACCGCACCGCTGGCAGGACCGCCACCCTCTGAGCATCCCTGCCCGGGAACGGGGCTGCCAGGGACCACACGCTTTCCAGATGGGCTGGTGTTGACTTTGGGGGAAAAATACGTACATTTGGTGGACAGAATGACTGCTGGCTTATCCACTACGTGGCAGGAGAGATGCTTGCAGCCCTCCAAAACTGGACGTAGCCCTGCTGGCCATGGCCACAGCAGCAGAGCCCGATTCAGAGCTCGGTGACCGGCACCATCCGTGCCGCCTGGGGTGATGGGGACGGGAGGTCCCGCAGCCAGCCCCAGCGGTGGGGTGCAGCACGTTGCCACTCACTATTATATCTCCCCCCCGCACGAACTGCAGCCGGGTCTGAAAGACGAGGATGTCCAGCAGATAGACGAGGTCGCAGAGGTAGTCCATGAGCAGCCAGCAGTGGATGTTTGCCGGCGTCTGGTAGGGGAAAGCCCAGCGGACGGGGATCAGCCAGCAGTTCCAGTTCCAGGCGACGACAACGAAGAACAACCACAGCACGTACATAAGATCTGTGCACGGGGAACCACACCACCATTAGCTGGGCACACGTCCCTCGTCTGTGCAAACTGGCTACGTGGAGGGGTTTTCGCTCCCTGTCCTGCCCCGGGTGCAAGGAGGAACCCTGCAGCAGGTCTCCTATCGGTAGCATCTAATTGCAAGTGAGCTGCGCTCTACCCGCAGAGCCAACACCACCGGTTGCCGAGCACATTGCTTTTTATCAGAAAGCCTCTTCCAGCTTTGCTGGTTCAGCGAGGTTTGCTTTTGCTTTGCTCCCGCAACACCAACTTTCTTGCTTTGCCTCGCAGGGGAATTTAAAACTCCGGTTTTTCAGTAGAGAGGTGCAAGCCAAATTGCTCCTTGCTTAGTTGTCCTCCCTTCTCTATGAGGTCTCATCTTTTACCCCTCCTCCCCTCCTCAACCCCTGTTCCCCAGCCCCACCAGCTTGCTCCCAGCCCAGGCATGCAGCCGTGCTCCATCACTCACTGGTGAGCGGGTCAATGCTGCTGGGGAACCGGTAGTTTTTCAGGCGGCCCAGCCAGGGCTGGTACTTGAACTTGCAGCACAGCATCTCGCAGTAGTGCTCGTCCTCTGTCGGCTTGTCCCCCTCTGGCTCTCCTCCTGGCGGAGGCACCGGTGCTGCCGGAGGCGCTGGCTTGGCTGGGGCTGGGAGAGGACACACAGTTATTTAAAAGGGCAGAAAATCGCCTTATGGCAATTTGTTTTAAGGTCTTTAAATTGCTAATGAAGCAGTTGTCTCCCGGAAAACACAGCGCATGTGTGGACCCATGAGTTAACTGCTCCCAGCCCCACTCAGACTCACATGCCGAAGGGCTCTCGTCGTCCGAGGTGACATCGGGGTCGGTCAGCTTCTCCTTCACCTTCTCGGTCCTCTCTTTGAAGAGCTTCACCAGCTCCTGAAGTCGGGTGTTGATCATGGCACTGCTCGTGCTCGTGGCCGAACTGATGCGCTCGGGCAGGCTGCGAAGAACGCACCGGCCACTTCAGGCAGGTTCATGACCCATTTTTTAACCTACAGGATCCTGAGTTAGGATTTCCCCATATTTATTTGCCTATCATGTAATCAGAAGAACACAGGTTCATACGGTTTCAGTAGAACACCATCAAGCAGCACCAGCCTGAGCCTCCTCCTTGCCCTGCAGTGTGAGATGCACTCAGAGGGACTCGGGAAGCACCCAGATCCCAGGCTAGACTGCACGTGCTTGGGAAAAGATGATTTTGGAAGAACTATGGGATGAAGATGGGCATCAAGTCCCCGAATTCATAAACTACATTGTCTCTTCTCAGGCTCTTTATTAGAAGCAGGTCAGATTCAGACCAGGATGCTTTACCTAGCATGACTGAGAAGCATCTCTAGGAAGGAGGACAGAAACGAGCTCATGTGCTGTAGCCCTGGGCTGGATCGCTGTGAGAATCGGCAGCCCTTCCCCAAGGGCTTTGCTCCCCAGGGAGGGCAGCTCCCTCCGAGGCTGTGCTCTGAGGCTGCAGGGAAGCCAGGACCCGGGGTGCGCGATGCACAGCCTGTGCTCGCTTCCCACACGGAAGGAAAGGGTTATTGCTCCAGAGTCAACAAAAACAAGATGTCCCCATAAGTGCCATAGTGTGTGTAGACTAAAGGTGCACCTTCTCTGTGGTTAAAGCTAGTCTTCAGGAGAATATTTCTACCCGGATACCAGAAAAACAAGAGGGTAGTTGCTGCTCCAGGGAGCACCGTGATCATTATTTTCAGAGGGGGGGTGCACTACTCATTACACAGTGCTAGACCTACTGCGAGCACAGCTCCCTCTCCCTTTGGTATCCTAGCACTTCTAGGATCTTTGCTATTTCCACCCGAGCCCTGTGATCCAAACCCCTGGGAATCTGGCTGATTCGGAGACCCTCGGTCCCACCACGCACCTTTCCCTCTGCTCCGTGTCCCAGCCCAGCAGCGCTCGAGTGGGCGACTGGCTCACTGGTCCCTCATCCAGACCACCCTCTGGGGCCCGTAGCATCCTCCTGCAGACACAAACACAGCAACCGAGCCTCGGCTTGTGCCCCATCATCAGTCAGCTCCTCTCCCTCCTCCTCCCAGATCTCATCAGTCTCCACTTCCCATCCTCCTACCAGCATCAGTTTTCCCCTAACTTTTAGCGTTGCTTGAAGTCAACGGGAGCAAATCACCCCGCTCCTTTGCTGCTGAAGCCCTGTTTGTTGCTGGGCACCACCGAGCCCACGGCTGCACCAGCCACACAGCCGCCGGGCCCATTCTGCAACCCATTTTGGGCACCCGGCAAGATGCGCGGAGGCCAGGCACCACTCTGTCTCATCCCCAGCGCCGCACCATTGCACCACCGCAAGGAAAACGCAATACCAGAAGGTGGAGCAAGAAAGTGAAATCTGGAAAAAAGGGAAAGTACCGGGGCCATCTCCGGGCTCCCAGCTGGCTCTGTCGCATCTTAAGCCCTTGAGACTAAGAGTGAATCACAGAGCAGCAGGTACGTCACTTGGACCCTCTAATGGCTGCTAATACCTGTGAAGCCCAAGCGCGGCAGCCAAGGTGGGCACAGCCTTACCTGGGGGATGCCGGCACCGTGCCGGGCACTGCCAGCATGTTGGGAGCGCCGGCGGCGGGGACCGGTAAGTGGGTGCTGTCATTTTCCACAGCATCGCCTCCGCTGTCCACGTCCTTGATGTCCACGGTGGGGTAACTCCCTGGCCCACGGAGAAGGACAAGAACTGCAGGTGAGCGGGGCGCAGGGCCCAGCCCGCAGCCGGATCAGCCCCGAGCCCCATCGCCTCCGCAGAGCTGCTCCCAGACCCCGCAGCATGCTGGAAGGATTCGCCTTTTCCCTGTTCCCTTCTCACCTGGCACTCCTCTCTAACAGTTTGGAGGGTTTCTTTCTCTTTTTTGCCCAGTTTTTAACACTACAAGAAGTGCCACCTGCCTCCCTTTTGCTTTCCCAGCTTGCAGTGACAGCAGCTGCCCCGTGCAAGTGCTGGGTCCCCGTGGTTCAGAAAATGATGGAGAAGGACCACCAGCTGCAGGCGTTCTGCAGGAACCCAGGATCTCCAGCTGCAAACCTGCCTCCCAGGGCCTAGAAAATCTGCTGGGTCTTCTGAACATATGCATAGCGATCACGCGAGCTCCAAATGACACGAGCGTTTGCTTTTCACGCAGAAGGCGGCACTGTGTAAATCAGCACTTACAGCCTCTCTCTTTCGCAGGGGTAATAACTGTTCCCTGCCATAAGCAAGCTCAGAAGCAGGAAGGTTGGATGTTTGTAGCGAGGAAAGAGAGACGCCAATTGCCCGAGGGAGAAATGGCGCCGGGGGTTATCCGGGCTAGACCCTGCAGCCAGCCAGGCTGTGGGGTGCCAGCCCATTTCTCAGCTCGACGACAAAAAGCAATGAGTTCCTGCAGGATTTCTGCCAAGGCGGGTTTTCACACACCCTGTGCATCTCCATGCTGATGTGGGACCAGCAGGTCAGAGCTTGGCTCCACCAGATCGCCGAGAAAAGGCCTGTTTGGGTTGCGAAGCTAAAATCCCGTTGCACGTAAGGAAATGCGGCAGAATTTGGCTTGCTTGCTAACAACAAAGCAAAGCAAAGCTACAGAAACATAATTCGTACCTCTGGGTTAAAAGCCAGAAAACTGTGAAGAGCAAACCTCCATCTTATTGTCCTCTTAGCATGAGGAGGCTGCACGAACGCTAAGGAGAAAATCACTGGTGCAGCGGAGATTTAGTGCTCTGCCTGCAGTCCCTTCGGGAGAGTTTTGGGTCAAGCAGGTTAAAACAGATAGCATGTCACTTACGGCTATGTGCAAATGCTCTCTAGGGGTTAGCTAGAAAGGCACACAGTGATGAGGCAAGAGCAGAAAATATGGATTTTGTTCCCCAGCCTCTGTGTTGTAATGTGAAGCGTGCTTTTATTTAAATTCTCCCCCAAAAAAGCAATAAAAAGCAGCTGCTGGAGGAATAACCCCTCGTCCCCCTCAAGTGGCAGAAGCCCATCGTCAGAGCCGACACCTCTATACCTAGGGGCGGTTGCTCCTCATTGCAAAAGTTGGGGTTGACAACTCCAGCCTTTGGCTTGCTGGCGAGGAGGACAGGGATGCGGGAGGCAGCGGTGGCTCGGTAGCTGGGGACATTGGGGAGCTGCTCTAGCATGCCGCAGCCCGGCGGGGAGGCGTCCCCGCCATCGAGCGGCTTGCCATGCACCAGCCGATCTAGCTCGACGTCTCGGGCGAGCTTGGACATGCTGCTAGGCGCCTAGGTGCTTCAAGCAAAGGACAAGGCGTCCGAAGCTGCAAGAAAACACAGAATGGTTTGAGACAGGACGGTGGCGTCAGCGCAGAGAAATGCGGGGCTGCTGGGGTTTTGGCTGCCGCCCGCTGCTCATGGATGCTGGTGGTGAGCATCCTACCGGTCGGGGGGCTCGGCAAGGGCTGCATGGCAGAGAAACCAGCACCAGGGCTCAGGTCAAGGATCCCTTGCGCTATGCCCTCGACGTCGGTGGCGTTATGCCAGGACCTTTGCTCACTTGGGCTGCGATGGGAGCTCACCACCTGATCTTCATTACCAACCCACTGCCTCCTAAAAGATCACATCACAGTGCGCTTTACGCCGACAGTTCTTTCCCAAACTAAGCAAGGTGGCAGAGAAAATCCTTTTTATCCCTCCCTACCTTCTTCAGTCGAAGGAGGAACCCTTACTTCGCATCAGAGCTTGCTCAGTCAACAAGCACCGTGCAAACACCAGCCTTTTGGAGCCGGCTGCAGCTGATGGCAGCATTGCCATGGCACTGCTCCTGTGGGATGGTTTCAGCCAGAGAAAAGCCCCGTCTGCCCATGCAGGCCCACGCTGAAGAAGAAGCAGCGAGCAGCGGGGAGGGAGAAGCTGCATTTCTCCCCTCACCGGGCATCGCGTTGCCTGCTTTGGTTCACTGTAATTCGACATGACGCTGCTAAATATTATACCTTCGGCATCAGTTTCAGCAGCTTCAGCTGTCTCCTCTTCCACCTTCAAAATGAAAAAGGCCATTTTAAGGAGAAAAAGACCTTCTCCACCAGTAAAAGAGCAGACTGTGCAGCTTGCTTGGGTGCCCTGTATCCCTGGACCGTTCACCAGCCTCTCAGCTTGTTGTTCAGTGCCAGCATTTTAGGGGGAAAGCAGCCCTTCCGTGTGCACAGCTACTGCTGCTGTCCCATGGTCAGAGATGGGGACATCTCCGGAGGCAGCATTCCCAGTGCCCATCCCAGTCCCCGCTCCTCGCCAGGACGCTGCATCCCCCCGGACAAGCTCTGATCCTTCAGTGTGTGCTGGGCAGCAAGAGCTCATGGCAGACCCGAGCCCAAGCAGGGAGCAATGCCACACCTGTACGAAAGCGCCTTCAAGATCGCTTATCTCCGCTTCTTCCAGCTGCTCAAACCGCAGGGCCTCCTCTGCAAAGTAGACTTCATCCACGCCCTCGTCAGTGGTGAGGCAAGGCGACCGGAGCAGGGGTCTGGGTGGTGGAGACCAAGCAGAGACAAGCGCCAGAGCTTGCTTTGCTCTTCCCGAGGTTGGGCACGTCGAGGATGGGGGGCTTCACGTCAATGGGGATGATGCACGGCTCTCCCAGCTTCGGGGAGCACAGCTCCTCAAACCTGCTTTGCAGGCGAACGATATCCCAGAGGACTTAGTTTCACACAGTAGTGATACCAAAAAACCTGCTGCTTCGGTTAGAAGGGGCTTGGAAAAAATACTACGAGGGAGACCAGGTGAGAGGTGCATAAATAATTCCAGGCATTGCACATGAATAAGCAAAAATTGCATAAGCAGAAAGATACGGGCAACGTGTTTCTCCTGCTGTGCATAACAACTTCTCATATAACTAAAATTTGCCAGATAAAAAGCTGAGAGCCTAATTTCCAGGCCAGGCTGCCCCGCAAGCACCATCCGAATCCCACGTTCGCCTCTGCAGGACACCACCAGGACACATCGCTCTCATTGTCCTCCAGCAGCAAGCCCAAACCCCAGCCCTGCCATTCCTACGCAGGGGGCTCCCAAGATCGGTTTTATTGGTTTAATGTCACTTCACAACTGAAAGAAAGAAACTTCCTCATCGTGTTGCTCTGCGCGTGTATCTCCTGCTTTGCTACTTCCTGGAGAGAGACGCAAAGCGGGGACTGGGGAGAATGACAACAATATTACGACAGCTAAATTGAAACCGCAGAAAATTGAAAAAGCACCTTTCTGCATCCGTGGCAGGTCCTAAGGCAGGAGGAGTATGCAAAAAGCAGGGGCTGCTTTTTCTCTTTCACCTCCATGTTTTGAAAACCCGTTCTTTTCTGAGGTCTCTTTAAAATTCTTTTTAATAATTTGCCCCCCTCATTTTTTTTTTTTCCCCAAATTGAGCTCCCTTCAAATGCAGTCGCCAGTCTTTCCAGCCTAATCTAGAAGACCTGTCGCTGTCTCGCTTTTCCCATGAACAGACAACGACACCGAGGAATGGAGCAGCATCCCCTGCACCCGGCTGCAGCGCAGGTTTCTATAGTGGAGCTCCAGGAACAGATACTGACAAAATAAACAGGTATGGTTTGAACCCTGAAGAATAACACGTTTTCAACTTCTTCCTGAAAATCCAGCTGCTTCGGAGGAATTATCAGAGAATAATACTGCAGCATGAAGTAATAAATCCCTCAACTTTTACCTCAAGTGGAATCAGAGCGAACCGTTAAACTAAGCGGAAAGATTTTTGTAAATACCATCCAGAACAAAGTCACCACCTACAACAGCTGACAATAACTCAGCTATTTTCCACAACAGGAAAAAAATGTAAAATTGTACCTACTTGTATTAAGTAGCACTTGCAAGTACTTCATGTAATCCTGCCTTTAAATTCAGCTCTGTAACACCCATAAGAATCCCAACCGCACTGAATTAATGGACACAGTTTCAGATAACGTGGACCATCTGCAGGAGCTGGCTGCTCCCAGCTCTCGATGAAGGCACGAGCCGGGGCTGCCGCTCGGGCGAGCCACCGGATCTGGTGGGAGGGGATGGCCAGGGGCTGTCGTTGCTACTGGCGGCCGCGCTGGCGATGGAGCCCGTGTCACCAGGAGACATTCGCCCGTCACCACGTACTGCGTCAGCAGCGAGCCCTGGGGTGAGCCCGTTTGCGAACGCGTCCCTCCCGCAAGCATCCCTTCCGAGCGCATCCCTCCCAGACGCCGGCCGGGCTGGGGAGCTCCGCTCTGCCAAGGGCAGCTGGCTCCTCCGTGGGCATTTCAGCCTCTCTGGCTTGTGAATGCAGCTGAAACGACAACCACTTTCGTGCTCATTTCCAGCGCAGCTGTAAAGGCAACAGGAGCCACTCACCCAGCGCTCTCCTCCACCTCCTCCTCCTTCTTCTCCTCCTCCTCTTCCTCCCCCTCCTCCTCCTTTTCCTCTTCCTCCTCGGCAACGCTCAGGGAGCACAACCACAGCCTGGGGAGGAGAAACTCCTCAGGTGAAATCCAAAAAGCATGTCTGAACCTCGCAAGAGGAGGACTGCCAGTCTCCGCATCCCCGTTGGCCAGAGATGCTCTCCCTCCAGCCCCCAGCCAACACCTCGGGGGGGACACACTCTGGCACACCGGCCATATGCTGTTTCACAGCCCGTTTATGTCTGCAGCCCCAAGCCGGGGAGGAAGAACAGGAAAAAGTTAGGGAACGCAAACCCAGAGACCTAGAGTCTTCAAATTCACCCCGCGGCACAGGGACAGGACGTGCTTAGGGGTCACGTGTTGCTGACTTTGATAAAAACCTCCCTGTTAACAAAATCCACCCTCCAGGACAGGATGTGCTTGCTGTCCACAGCTTCTCAGGGTCGTATACTAAGGGGGAAAAAAAATCAGAAAAATATTTTTATAGCATGTCCAGTGTTTTCTGGCTGAGCAGCAGAGAGCTCTGCTGAGTGGCCATGGCTCTGGGCATCGCTTGTGCTTACTGCAGTCAAGCATCGCCCATATCAGAGGTGGGGACCGCTGCGCTCGCCCTCCCCTGCATGTGTGCTGGGCTCAGGGAGCATTTTGGGGGGCTCCCGTACCCTATGGGAGAGCACATGGACACCTCTCATCCCCTGCTGCAACGCAGCCCACTCTCAGCTCCAAACACATTACCCAGCCCTTGGGAGGATCTCAGCAGGGGCTTCTTTTGCAAGATGTAGCATGAGAAGCTTACCATTTCCAAATGCCATGACAGCTGGATGAGCAGTTGATGGGAACGAGGTCCAGACCCTCTTGTCTTAGGGCCAAAATCTACTTAGGGGAAGCCTAAGCAGAGTGTCCTTCAGCTGTCCTCTGCGGGGCAACGTGAAGCCTTACATTGACGGCTCTGCCACTCAACACCAGAAGGAAAGGCCCTTAGCTCAAACACCTTTTGGGACCTTCTGGTGCCCCCCTCTTTGGAAATGGGCACCTCGGCTGCCCATTGCCACCTCCCACGGTGGGGAGGGATGCCCAGGGACTTGCTCATCCCCTCCCATGGAGATCATGCTGGTGGCCGGAGAGGGCGCAGAGCTGCCTGTCAACAGCTTCTCCCTTCTCCTACCTGTTTTCTTCTTCCTGAGGTTCCTCCTGTATGGGGGGAAGGGGATGAGCATCTGCCACCAGCTCAGCCTCACGGCCCCAGGCCATCGTCTTGCACGTGGCTTCGTTAATCCAGTCATCATCGATCTCTTCCAGGACAAGGTCGGTCTCCTCGGGTTCCCCAGGAACAATACGAACTGAAATGGGAACGGGGAAAAGGAAGGTGAAGAAGCGAGAGCAGCATGCTGTCGGGAGCCCAGGGCAGACCCCATGTTTCAGCTGCCCGCTGCATGCCAAGACTGAAGCACACCTCCACGCGTACAGACCCGCTCAGCCCCGGTCCCCCCGAGCTGTGCCGGAGAGATGCCTTCAGCACCTTTGCCAGAAGGAAGGAGAAAATTCAACACTTTGTGCCAAGCATGTCCAAAGCCCTGTGAAAACTCTAACCCTTTGCATACAGATGCCCGCAGGCTTCCCTACACACGTAGCAACATCCGCCAGCAGATGATTTGGCCTGTCTCCAGGCCACGTTTTGGCTCTCCTTGCAAACAGAAGCAACCACGAGAAGATCCCACAGCCCTTCCCCTTGCGAACCCCGGAGCGAAACACTTGTGCTAGCACAGCCCAACGGGCCCCGGTTTCGTAGAGCAAGACTCAACCCAGAGCTCACGTTGCAACGCTCCGAGCACCGCGCCACGTCCACGCCCAACGCTCCCCTGGGCACTGCGTGGGAAGAACATCACCCCGCCATCTCCCCACATCGCTGGGGGAAATCCCTCGGCAGGCTGCCAGGGAGGCTGTTGGGACCAGCCACAGAGCGAAGAGCGTGGGTCTGACCCATGACCAGCCCTCTCCGTGTCCCAGAGACACCCACCCTACCACGTCAGGCACATACCGGAAAAAAAGGAGGAGGAAGAGCATCCACATACTGCAAAACCAGTTTATTGTGAGGTCTGCCTGACAAGAAAACTTACATGCCCACAGCGAAGCTAACAGGGAACGTGCAAATTCAGCTACAGAAAGGCAGGAAACCCAAACGCGGTCAGCTCTGTGCCGTGTTTACCCACCCCACGGTGCCCACGCTGCCTTCAGCCCGCTCCCTCTAGACCTCTGTGCGTCAGAACATGGGACAGCATGATGGCTTTTAAAACACACCACAACTTTTGGATACATTATATGAAAATGGGGCAAATACTAGAATTGTTGCCCGGTAGCAGCGGGGTTCATCATCAACACAGTGGTTGGGGGTTAGGGTGGTCACTTGGCTCACAACTCATTGTTACGGCTGCCTGGATCGTCCTAAAGAGGTGAAATGAGACGGTGGGAGACCTTATCGTGGCCTTTCAATATATCAAGGGGGCTTATACAAAAGATGGAGAAAGACTTTTTATCAAGGTCTGTAGCAACAGGACAAGGGGCAACGGTTTTAAACCGAAAGAGGGTAGATAAGGTTCATGAGGAAGAAATGTTGTACGATAAGCGTGGTGAGACACTGGAAGAGGTTGTCCCGAGAAGCTGTGGATGCCTCATCACTGGCAGTGTTCAAGGCCAGGCTGGACGGGGCTTTGAGCACCCTGGTCTAGCGAAAGCCGTCCCTGCCCATGGCAGAGGTTGGACTGGATCATCTTTGAAGGTCCCTCCCAACCCAAACCCTTCTGTGACTCTAAGGTCTGTACTAAAAACCTGGGGCATAGGGGCCCTCGCCCCACACAGCCCAGCATGCCGGCGCTGCCTACGCCTGCCCTCACACCTCCAGGCTGGAGACAGCCCCTAGGAACGCTTCCTGACCGGGATCCCTCTGCTGCTGCTGCTAGTGCTGCCTCCGAGGAGCTGTGAGCCTCGGGAGGGAGCAGCCGTGGACGGGGGTTACAAGAGGTTGGGGTAAGCTCTCCCAGAAGGAGAGCCTGGGCAAAGGCTTTCAACCGTTAACTCCTGCCTATTTGCCTAGAGATTGACCTCACCCGCCTGCATTTGCTGCCGCAAACCAGAGCCCTTTCCACTTGCTGGGGGAAAACACTCTGTTAACAGAAGAAAAGCAAGAAGAAGCTGACAAGAGCTTAAAGAGTTACACCTCAGAGGCAGAAGTCAACTTCAAGAAGCCTGCAGGCTTCAGCTGGAGGTCTCAGGGGTGAATATTCAGATGCTCGGGGGAGTCTGAGAGGGCTGGGAGTGCTGGGAGGCTGCAGCGAGAGGCTTTCTGCCTCCGAGAGGTCCCCAGTGACGCTTTTCTACCCTCCTATATATTATAGCTCCCGTCTCACAGAAATCATCCTGCAAACCCAATAGCTCCAGTTCCCGGAGCCAAGAGGGAGCCGGGATGGGACAGCCCTGGGACCAGGGACATGCAGCCAGCCTGCGGTCCCTGGTGTCCCGGCTGGGAAGGAGCTAGAGGCCATTTGCAGATTCCCCTTTGCTTTCCCTCCCCAGCTGCGCTTTCTCCTCGGATTGGTCTCGCTTGGCTGTGGGAAGGGCTGGCTCGCCACGGTCTTCGTTTTCCGTTTGTTTCAGAGGCATTAAGCCCCTTTGCCCCCTGAAACAAAAGGAGAAGGAAAACATTAATGAGCGTGCTGGCAGCTTGGTGCTGGGGCAGGTCTCTCGCTCGACCCAATCGCCCCCTTCCTTGGGCAGATCAAGCAACCTCGAGATGCCCCAAGGCACCAAAGTGAGCTGTACCGCAAGCCCGCCGCCCGCAGAGGTGTGACCACCCTGCGCATGCAGCGGCACCCTGCGGGCTTCGTCTGTTTCCGAGCCCCACGGCAGCGCCCAGGTCTCCGGTTTGTGGAAACGCACAGAGGAGAAACGCCTTCCCGCAGG